>NC_139480.1:15871670-20671670 GCF_008360975.1 Lichenostomus cassidix | reverse complement strand
AGTCAGTGGATGATGAGCAGTTGTCATGTGCATCACTTGTTTTTCTTGGGTTTTGTTCCTCTCTTGTTTTTATATCATTATTATTACTGTTGTTACTATTATTATATTTGACTTTATTTTATATTTAATTACCTTCTGAGAAATATATCTGTAACTTCTTGTAGATATTCTGTATTAGCAAAATTTCTATATTTATTTTAAAGGCTAAAATCCTTGCTTTCTATAGCAATGTTACAATTTGCCAGTATCTATTAATGAGGACATAGTATAAAGTCACTGGCAGGGTCAGTAGGGCATTGAGAAGAAGCACTCAGGGATGCTAGCTCTTCTGTCACTGGTCTTATGAATCACAGATGACCTGGACCACAAAAGGCATATGAGGGTGTTGGTAAAAGCTGCCTGTGGTGATTTTAAATTAGGCTGTGCTTTTTCCTAAGGCACTAAATAGCTCCACCACTTATCTCTGTACAGGTGGAAACCTCAGTTTGCTGCACGAGTTAGTATATTCTTCTCTTAAAATCATTGGTAAATACTGTGATTTAAACTGTGACCACTAGTACCAGAATGTGTCTGTCAAATAAAATACCATCAGGAGGCACTTGTTGTCTGTGCCCAGTAATAAATTCCAGGATACTTTTTGCAAGACCGAAAATATCTTGACACTGAGAGTGTGGTCATTTCCCATAGCAGAAATGTCTTCACTTGAGTGGTAAGTGAATTACTTGTGCAGTGGGACACATTTTTGGCTGCAGCTGTTCTTTGCTAACCAGGCCAGAAAAGATACAGAGAGTTAAAGTAAATTTTCTTTTAGCTGCTTTGACTCTAAAGCTTCTGAAAACTGCTTTGAGGTTCAGGGGTGCTCACAGAAGTAGTGCTCTGGACTGTTATCTGCAGCCCTCTTTCCTCCTGAGGGCTGTCACAGAGCCATCCTAGATGATGTTTGGCAATCAGCAACTTTCTTAAATTAGGGAAAAATCACTTGCCTTGTTTTAGCTACTTTTTAATATGTGTAGTTCATTGCACAAGGAGACCAGAAAAAAAGGTCAAGGATCCATTTGATTGCTGTAAAGAGCTTTAGAAATGTGTTATTGACCTCCCAGAGAACTTAATTCCATGGAAGCCTGAACAGCAGAGAATGCCATATGTTTTCAGGAAGAAAAATATATTATTGGCTGGAAGAGGTTATTAAAATTGTTTTTAAAAATAGTAATTCATATTTCCAAGTAAAATAATCTTGAATCCCCTTTCAAATAACTATGGTTTGAAAGAAAGCTAATGGCAATTATTTTTCTCTCTACTATTACTTCCAGAATGAAATTTAAGGGTTATTATAGTCTAATTGTGAAATGAATGTTATCTCTTTTGATAATGTTTTTTTTTCCTTAGCAGACACTGTGAAACTGTTTTCATTTGGGTGCTGGCAAAACGTTAGCTTATGGTAGAGTGAAACCATGCATGCATTTCATGTGAAACACATGGATCATATATGAGCCTGGTTGAATTGTAGGTCACTGTGAGATAAGGCTTCTGCCACGTTCCCTCCCACATTATAAAGGTAAGGAACAGCAGGAGTTCTCTATGTGAAGAATTTTCAAAATGTATTTAATTAATATTTTAAATAGAAAGGGGCTGTGCTATTATGTTTGTGAAGATCCTTCTGTTTTCAGGCTGAGCTTGTCTGAAAAGCACTTATCGTTCAGCTCAAGTCACTCACTGGAACATTGCTTAAAATGAAGGGCTGCTCTTTCTAACGTCTTGCAAGGAAGGCTTTAGCTGGAGCCAGAAACCAGAGCACAGCCCAAGCTGCCAGCTTGTTAGCGTGAGAATCCCGCCTCCATGGAGGTCTTTGGATTAATGACTTCAGACAGACAGATGTGAGACTCAGAGGCCATGTGTGGGGGAAGGGGTTTCTTGTCACAGGGCCCTGGAGTGTTCTTGGTGATGAGAGTAGCTTTATTCCCTGAAAAATGCAGGGGCTTGACTGAGCAGCTCTGAAGGAAGACTGGCAAAATGTAAGGAAAAAATATAAATATTGCAGATATCTTTGTGCTAGAAAGAAATGCACAGCAGCTGCTCTGAGTCCATCCAAGAAAACCCCCTTCTTTCTCTGTGTAGGCTGTAAAAATCTTAGGCTGAGTTCTCCACATCTGAATACAGTACTGTTACCAATGCATCGTTTTTAATGGAAGTGATCCGAGTTTCCCATGAGCCATCACTGCAGGAAAACTGATTTCTGAGGGGTAGAAGATTTCATAAGCACCAGATCTGTCATAGCAAATCCATCAAGACTATCTCTGGCACACTAGCCTTCCTACTATTCTATCAAAAACAAATACAATAAATTGAAATCTAAACATCTTCATCAAGCCCTTATAAATGAGAGAATACCCTGTGGGGCACAAGTCACAGTAGGTGCATTGTACACTACAATATTTGCATGTTCTGTGACATCTGTAGAGTGCAAGAGTGCATAGTCTTGAACAGCATTTGGAATGCAATTGTGCACACAGAAGAGGCAAATAGAAAAACTACACAGTATTTCATAGTGTGCTTGTAAAATTATTATGGGAATATAAAAATGCAAAACACTGATAACCTGAAATAGATTTCTTTACATATTGTTTATTCCAATTTAATATTAATTACATTTTTATAACCTGTATGTTGTAAGTGCACATATGCACGTGCACTGTTTCACAAAAACACATGTTCTGTCATACACTTATTAAAGTAAATGTCACACTTTCCATGTTGTGTTGTATGTTAATCTTACAACCAAGAAAGTAGAGGCATATTTGCAGTCTAAATTCATAACACTGGGAATGGGGAAATGGGAACAGATGTGATGTAGATGGAATTTTATTCTGGAGGGCTGTCATAACAGAATTAAACTATCCAGCTGACTTCATTTCAATGGTAGAAATTTTCAGCAGTGGGTGGTGTATGAGCACAGAGCCATACCAGTTTAGAGCTCAGTGAATATCTCTTAAATATAGCCAAAGTAAAGCCTAGTGAAAAGTTTTAGAAATAATAAGCAGCAGCTGAAGCAAAAAAAAAAAAAAAGTTGCTGGTGGACATAATGTGTCACAATAGCCCATCACATTGAGATAATGTACAGCTGCAGTGATGTCAGCTGCCCTTTGAGAGCCCTATGATGGTGTCTTGGAATGATGCAACTGAATAAAATAATAACAAAGGCTCAGTCAGTATGGGCAGTGTGGCAGTAGGCTGGAGACTTCTGAGTACCCTCTTGAGGCGTGTGACCTCCACCAAGAACACGGATCTGTCTTCTCAGGTCTGGGCATTAATGACTTCTGATGCATTCAGTTAACTGTCTTTCAAAATTTCCCATGGACCCAGCCCTGCAGCTACAAGGCCAGGAAAAGATCTTGCATCATCAGCATAATGGTAATACTCTGTCCTGTGCTCAGTAATGATCTCACCCAGAGATTTCGTATTTACAGCATGGGAAATGGGAAAGGAAAAGAGCCTTGAAGGGTGCCACATTTCAAATTCCTTTGCTCTGACACATAATTACCCAGCTGAGCCAGTTATCTCCCATTTTAGACAGCTGGAAGGGGAAGGATGCTCTTACATGTAAGATCATGGCAAATACAAGCTCAGTAGCCGGCTCCGAGAGAGTTTGTTTAGTGTGCCCTTGAGTAAGTGCTTCAACTGGCTGCTATTTTGTCCTTATTTACAAGAGGATCACTATTTCTGGTCTTCTAATTTTCTTGATATTTCTAGGCCCATGGGATGATACCAAACACCTACAAAGTATCAAATGCGCTATGTTCCAATGCTATTTGGACTTGTGTGCACTTCCAAGGACCCAGTTCTTGCACTGTGTGCAGATCATTCACATGAGCAATGAATAAGCCTGCTGGAGAGCAGCTTTAGAAACACCAGCCATTTCCTCTGTCTCCTAAAAGGAAATATTATGGATTAGATACATTATTTATTTAAGAATGCCAGGAAAAACTAAATAATACTGAGCTTCTTGAGAGACTGAACAGGTAAGCACAACTGCAATTAATGCTTCCCTCAAATTTCATTCCAGAGTTTTTGCATTTTCTACAAATTGGCAAAACTGAGTAGGATTATTTGCTGAATTTTTAGATCATTTTCTTTAAAAGTTTCTGGGTAGAGCATTAAGGAAATTATCTATTGTTTTGATCTCTGTGAAATGCTGACAACTATTTCCTTCAGAAGCTCTCAAGCAGAAGCTTGAAATGTATTGCAAAAGGGCAGAGAAAGAGGAGGTTCCCTTTTACTATTTCCCTGAAATAGTATTCAGTGGAGCTGATTCCAGTGGAGCTGCTTTTCCTCTCTGCAGGCAGCAAGCTGTGCCCTTCTCTCTTGATGGTGTAAGAGCAGGACCTTGGGGCACTGTAGGCTCATGGCAGGGCTGTGTTTGGAGTCGTCCCTTACACACACACACACACACACACAAAACGACACTTGTCTTGGGTGTCCTGCCCCAGCATATCCTGTCAGGAAATTACTTCGTGTGTCTGCAGGTAACGATACCAACTGTTAGCACCAGAGACAGGGGAGGAGGGGATGCAGGGGAAATCAGAGGAGGTGGTGCTGCTGAGCCCTGCAGCACGGGTGTGTGGGCTGTTCTGCCTGCCCTGCTGGAATGGCAAAAGCTCCATCAGCAGCAGCTCCTCCAACCCTGTACCTGCTTCATGCAGTGAATACACACTGAAATGGGTTGTGAGTCATCAAATATAAGATCTTGCCCCTCCTGAGCCTCTTGATCTCAGCCATATATGCTGCTAAAAATCTTTTTCTTGAGTCTATATGATTGGTATTCACAAAGTGAAAGAGAGGGGAGTAGTCATGGCTGTCAGCACGAAGGAGAAGCAGCAGGACCTTGGCTGCAGTAGAGGTGTTTAAAAGTCTGAATGCTAACATTTCCTACAGCACTTCCCTGAAACAGCACGCTGGATAAAATAAGGGGAGTCTTACTAATATTTTATGGATCAGCCTGTTAAATGAGTGAATACACTTTCAATCTAATATATTATTGTTTCTGATTACCACCTTTTGATGTATTTCTATCCACTTGTTCTGGAATGCCTATTATATCAGACTGACGTGGACTAATAGCTTGGTAGATTATCAGAGTAAGTAGACAACAATTGAGAAGATTATCAATGCCTATTAATACAATAATGTTATTATGTTAATTGTGTATTCAGAGAAGAGCCAGAGGGCAAATATATTGTACCTCCATATAATAAAGTGTTTCAGCTGATGCTGTTACTGATTATATTTGAATTCATATTTTTCAGAACATTTGTACTTTTTTACTTCTGTGCTTCACAGCAAATTTCTAAAATTATATTTGGTGATACATCCCGATACTGACTGTGCAGGGTCTGCAGTAATTTGTTATCCTAGAGAGTCACTGTCAAGTTGGACAACCCAGCTCAGAGTGGCAGGTCTTTTAGGAATGGTAATGTCATTTCATTAGCATGTTCCCCCATGCTTTCTTTTTTAAGGATGCTGCTTACCACACACAAACACACACAAAATTATGAATGCTGCATTCCTCTCTAGAAATATGTCTGTCATATTTCTGCTGTGACATGTTATGCCACTCATGGGTGCTGGTATATGGCTCTGTATAACTGAGACACCCAAGATCCTAGTTTTTCTTGCTGGTTTCCCCTGCCACACATAATCATAACAAGCGTAGGGGCAGCTCTTTTTTTGTCTCCTGCTACCAGAATGTTGCTACATTTGACATCTTGATATGTAGACAGTGTAAGGGAAGACTAGACAAAGCACTTTTGTCTTAAACTGCCATGGTGGGATACCACTGTACTATCCTCTTCTCTAGATCTGGGGACTGGAAAAAGAACTTTAAAAAACTCTCATTCTCCAGCAGTTTTCTGAGTTCACTAACAATTGTCTCCAGCTGATACTTCTGAGGCATTTTTTATAAATTTCTCCAGCAAAGATCTCCCAGCCTCTCTGGGAACAGCCTCAGAAAACAGGATTTTTGCTTTATATTGAGATGTTGAGGGAACATTTTCTAGTTTGCTTAATGGTAATTGACAAGACAGGAGAGTGTAAGGACTTAAAGACCACAGTTACCTCTCTCAAACACTGTTTGGGCTGCAGAAGGACTTTGCCATGGGATAAGCACAGAATGGAGTGGCAGGATGGTGCTGGCTCTGGGTCTGGTGAGGTCTCCCTAGCACATCCTGGCTAGGGCAACCAGACAGAAATTCCCACTGTGGTAAACCATGTCAAGAAGCAACTGCTGGTACACATATCACTGGTTAAACTAAGATCACCCCAAGTTATGGGACAGACGGCAGCTGCAAATACCAAGGACCACTGAAGCTCCCCTGAGTATGCCTCTGTGCATACCTGAAACTTGGACTGTAAGTTAAGTTCCCATGACAGGAGCTTGAGATAAGATAAAGGTGGTAGTGTTTAGCAGTGTTGCCAGGTGTTGCCTTAGAGCAAGGGGGAGGTTAACAAAGCTGGGGGAGAAGAATGTGTTACTGATAATGGCAGAATTTATGTGCTACAAGGAAACCAAACTCAGCAACTGTGCTGAGGACTCGATGACAGGTAGTTCTGTTGGGGGGAGATCGTGACCATCAGTTCACAACCCACTGACTCACAGCCCACCAACCCAAAAAAAGTGGAACACTGAGCATGGGACTACTTAACATTAGAAGTGAGGGAATAATTTAGCTAATAGAATAAGGGAACTTTGTAGCCAGTAAGCATCAATTTCTTTGTTTGCTAAAATTTATAAATAGTGAAAAGTGTTGAATGACCTCAGGATCCTCACCACCAAGAAGCCCAGGGTGAAGAAGGGGCAATGAGACACTGTTGGATCCACAGGTGCTAACTATCTTTTCCTCGATATCTCTCTCCCTGCCCCTCCCCCGCCTCCCTTCTATTTTTCTCTCTCCATCACATTTTATTGTTAAATAAAATCCGTATGAATGACTTTGCCATATGGTCTCATTTGCACCTTAATTTGGGTAGAAGCATTTCTCAATAGTCAGATCATAACAGGGAACAATCCTCAGAGAACATAATAGACCTGCAGAAAGGTCTTTCTTTCTATTCTACCTGTGTTGGTTTTTTTCTTTTCCTGAGGCTACAATAAGTTAAAAAGAAATAACCTCTCTCTTCACAAGCAATCAAGGATGTTTGAGGGCTACTGGAAGATGCTCCTATTTGCAGTGATTATGCTGTTGAATTTTTGGCCTGAAATGTTTCTCCATGATTGAAAAAAGAACTAAGCAAAAGAAGTCTGACAAAAAAATGCTAGTAAAATGTGAAGGGAGGAGTAACACGTTCTTCTTTTACACTGGGATCAGACCCATTAATCCACAGGGGCTTTTTAAATAGCACAATACCTTAGTCAGAATGAGAGGGACAGGTTTTAACCATTTTCACTGACATGTGCCTTAACATGAGAAATGTTTCATGTTCTTTGTCAGCTCTAAAGAAATATACTCACTTCATTCCAAAACTGATGAAGTTTGAGTACTATTAGCAATAAACATCTCTGAAAATCTTCTAAGGATACTACTGTTACTGCCATTGAAAACTCAGCAATCCTGCTGTAACAGCATAAAAATTAAACTGATGAGCTGCAACTTAAGTGTTTAACAATGAGATATCAAGTGAACTATTCAAATATGCTGCAGCATAGCAATTCATAGCTGTAACTAACAGAATGCAACAACAGGTATTTGAGGGATGAGTGAGGAGCATGCAGTGTGAATGCTGAGGCAGCTATAATGGATGGCTGAAGAAATGAAGCAGCAAAGAAATAATTCTTGAAGGGACAAGAGGCTGTAGTAGCTCTGAAGCTGACAGGTAACAGTGCATTAAATGACTCATCCAAACCGATGGAAGTTCATGATACTGTAGTAGTAGCAGACAATTTTTCGATTATATTCTAATGGTTAAGGTTCTTGGCCAGAGGATGGCTGTTTCCAAACCAGTGCAGCTTTTTTCTTCCTTTATGTAGTCAGGAATGTGGGAATTTCAGGAACACAAAGGAGGAAAGAGTGGCTCTGGAAATGGCTTAGACGCTCATCTTTGAATTACAGGTTAGAGATTAGTAGCTGCCATAAGGAAATAACAGCCTACTTTCAGTTCCCTGCTTGGAGTCATTCAGACACCTATCTCCTGCCTGCTTGGCATCCTAGGGCTAGGACTTTCCTGGGAAGCAAGTGAACACAGCCCCCATCTCTGCTCCCCAGGGGATTCCTGCATGTTGGATTCCCTACTCACTGAGCAGTGATCCCAAGCAGTGAGGGCAAAACCTGTGCCAGAGAAACCTGCTGGTGACTGAGCAGTGGCTGAGCAGTTTGCTGCATATCCACCCAATGGGAGGAGGAAGCCCTTTCTGAGCAGTACTAGTCTTAATGTGGATGGAAAAGAGAAATTATTTGGGATGGATTGTATGAGATACTTTGCCAGCTGCGCTCCAGCATGGGGAGCTGCAATCCTGGCAGTCCTGAAACCCTGGGAAGGATGGAGATCTGCTGAGCTAGTGTTCTCCTGAGAGTCCATTCAAAGATTCAGGTATTTGTTTCTATCTTGAACTCGGGACAGTATCCTGTCACTCTAAAGAGGCATTTCCCAGAGCCAGAACAACCATACAAAAAAGAAAAGTATTTGACTGATCAGACACTTGATCTAATACTTGTTTGTTCCACTGCATCCAGGCTATTTTTTCTGCTTTTACTGAGACAAATAACCATGAGCGAAGTCAGAGCCAAGATGATCAAGTTTAGCTAAAAAGATGGTGTTTTGCAATGATATTTAGTTATTAATCGATCTTGTGGAACCTCAAACCTGATGTATGCAATGATTATTTATTCTATTGCTGTTATTGCTTCAATTGACAGGACAAAAAGAACTTCATACCAATATCAAACAAAAAGGATCTAGGTCTTTGAAGCCCTGGAACTCCTTTTTCTGAGCCAAGAGAAACTCCAATACAAAAGTGAAATGCAGAAGACTTTGTTAAAATATATTAATCATGAAACTGAATGAATTACAACAATGCTTGCAGAAAAATACTGTAACAAAAATGGCACATAAATATAATTTTGTAATGAATATATTGATCATGAATCTGTCTTACAATTATATAACACTCTTTATTTTTTTCTCAGTAATGGCCTTAAAGTATAAGGTTACATCAAAATTATTTGTATATAGGCAATGAATATTATTAGGTGGTGAACAATATCAGATTCCAATACAGAAGCAAGGGATGGCTATTTCTGTAGCCTGTGTAATGATGAGCACAATTTTCATGTTCTTCTTCAACAACATTGCTGTATATAGATACAAATTGAGCTTTAAAGAGGATTCTGTAGGCAATTTATATGGGTGTTTGTAGCTGTTTTTGCAGGTGGAGAATTTGCACAGAAATAAAAAGCCTCTTAACATCTGTAAGTACAATTGCCCAAGAGAGAAAGACGACAGAGAAGAGGAGGATGCCATTCAAAATTATGAAAATTACTGTAGAATTTGTTCTTTCTGTGTGTTCCATAACAACCATCAGTATGAAAGTGAATCTGTTCTTTATCACAATTCTGTTCCTTCAATTTGTGTCCAAGTTGGCTCGCTGAGATAAACTGGTGGGCTTCTGGCACTCATATTTTCCCTTTGGAACCTAAAGAGAAAATACAAAAAAGACTAATTAAAAAAAAAAAAAAAAGTAAAATTGCTTTAATATTACAGAGCAAAAATGAGGAGAGAGAATGTTGCATTTCAGGTCTGCCAGTTTCAGCAGGGCTTCCTTAATTTGCAATTGCAGTGGTTCTATGAACTTGAGCCTAATTTGATTTTTTTCTTGATCTTTTGCAGTAAGAAGCAGGTGTGAGGGAATAGTCAGTTCCCTGTGTACATGTTATACTAATGAGCACAATCTTAGGAAGGTAAGGCAAGGTTGGGGCAATGCTGGAAACACCAAAAAGTTATTTTCCATTCCCTTGCCTCCCATCCAGAGGGTGATTGGAGCTTTTCAGAAAGTGTTTAGCTGACAAAGTCTATCCTATTGTGATTTTCAATTTACAGTGCAAGTGATTCACTGATGTTGCTTGTTGATGTAGAGAATATGTTTCCATATATGTTTCACCTGTGTGGCTTAGGCTGTGTTGAAATTGCATCAATTTGCAGTGTTAACTGTTATGCAGCATAAATAGAGCCTGCATGGAAGTTTGAATTGGGAATTAAATGAACAGATGCAGAGATAATTCCAGCTGTCACTATTCATATTTCCAATTAATTTTTTTAACACATACTTCTCTGCTTTTAAATACAAGTTTGGGGCTACGTATGGATAAAACAAGAATCCATTCTTACTCAGATGTTGCTCACCCATAAACTGGTGTACCCACATAAACTGGTGTACCCACAGAGCACGAGCAGGGCTGCCACATCCTGACTTGCACAGAAGGCACTGACTGCCTGCCCTGCAAGAAACACCTGTCATGTGCCCAAAGAGTTGTGTGCTGCTGGTACTACAGGCGAAGACATTACCAATACACAGACAGATTCTCCTTCAGCCCTTTGTGGCTTTCCAACTCATAGTATAAGAGCCCCGTTGTGCAGTTTCCCTGTGGGGCCACAGCAGCTCAGAGGGCACAAAGCTGGGCTGGAAATTTTCTGCCAGATGCCAACAAATAACCAAGATTCGGTAGAAGAATCACATGGGGTTTTAACATCATATTTTGCTTATATAGACAGAAAGAGAGTTTGGCATTAATGGTATCACAAATGTGTGCAGACCCCTCCACCTTTAAGCAGACCTGAATCCTCAGCTAGGTATTCCTTCCTCCCTAGATGAGGTGGCAATATAGGGCAAAGCAAGTGGTTGGAACATATTGTTAAGATGAAGGTCTGCAGGAAAGACCATTTCCTCTGTTCTTATAATCTCATTTATCTGTTTTAATCTTGGAGACAGAACAAAATATTTCACAGGCACCTCTAACCTACCCAGCGTAGCTGCCCTTGTCACATATTTCTCCTTAGCATACTGATTTTACAGATCTACATCCTAAAATTTGTGGGGAATAGCTCCCTCCCCTGCAAAAGATAAGGTATTGCTGCAAGTCACAGAGGACCAATCTTGTACCTATTTCTTAAGTGTTAAAGGGAAAATCAGCCCATTTAATTGGATTGCAGTGGTAAATTGCACTTGCTGATACATTTATACAGTATTTACTATGTTTAGAGTGTGTAATTTGTGAATTGTACTCAGACATCTAGGTTGTAAATTAATTTACAAATATAATAAGGGTCTCTAAGAAACACAATAGAAACAGCTCATTAAGGGAATTTTTCCCTAAAAGAAAAGAAACAAACTTCTTATGGACTTCTCTGATTGGAGGGCTTATACAGTCTTTCAATGAAAAGAAGATAAAAGAAGCATCTGTTTCATAATCATCATTTAGACAGCATAATACTGTCGGAATGCAAATACTGCAGGAATGCAGATGCTGGGTCAGTCCTCAAAAAGTATTTGATATCCAAGGCTTTGAGAACAGTGTAAGATTAGCATATACAGAGAGCAATCTTTTCATTAATAAAACATCCCAAAGCCTTCAAACCCCCACTTTCCTGCAGGATAAAGGCTTTAGAGTTCATTTTCATTAATTGTAACATGTCAGGTGTTTGCAAGAAAATGTATGAAGTACCGTAACAGATTATCCATCCTCTGGAAGAAGTATGGCCTAAGAAACAAATTAGTGGGCTTGCCAAAGATGAGAAGTGATTTAGATAATATTTTCTGCTTGCATTTGCTTAACTGGTATTTAGGAACATCCATACTAATTGAGACCCCTGGGTACAACAGCAATACAAATAATAAATGTATTGTGAATATTGATCAAAGTCCCCTTCTTTCCTTGTCCTTTAGAAGTATGAAATGACAAGAAACATCAGAATAAATTTTTAAAAAATATATAAATAATACTTACGATAATAAACTTCTATGTTGTTATCCAGTAAATTTGTAAAGTTTTTTTAATGGGCAGGTCCAGCTGAGGTGGTACAAAAGCCTGCTCATCCCAGAATCAAAATGGTCCCCTTCTGCTGCAGAGTGGGGAGAAGGAGCAAGGTACCTGGATTTTAAAACTGGTTAAAGAAGTTTATGTGTTGACCTTAGTTAGAAATTAATGTAAGTTTGTCACATCCCATGTATTTTGCAGGCCCACAGTTGTAGAACAGGTTATTAACCTAGCTCTGTAACACCTACTGAAGAGTCCAGAATTTTTACTTCCACTAAAATGTTTCTTTTGGTTCTGAAAGTATGATTTTTAAGAAGCATGTCTTTACCTTTAGCTATACTCACTCTTTCAATTAGTAAAACATGCACATGTATGGAAAAGCCGTCAGAAAGAATCTGACTATTTTAAGAGCCATAAAAATATGGTGATTAGCTAAAATTAGGTTGTGGTGGGCTTACCCTGCCTGGGCACCAGGTGCCCACTGTGCTGCTCTATGATTCCCCTCCTCAGCAGGACAGGGGGAGAAAATAAGATGGAAAAAAAATGGTGGCTTGAGATAAAGGCAATTTACTAAAGAAAAAGTGAAGATTGCACTTGTGTAAGCAAAAGTAAAACATTTTATTTCCTACCTCCCATCAGCAGACAATGTCTGGCCTCTTCCTGGGAGGCAAGGTTTCAGCACCCATAGTGGTTACTCTGGAAGACAAACATTGTAAATAACGAATGCCCTTCCTTCCTTCTCCTTTCTCTTAGCTTTTATATTTGACATAAGGTATGAAATATCCTTTTGGTCAGTTTGGCTCACTGTCCTGACTTTTTCCCCTCCCAAGACCTTGCCGACCCCCAGCGTACTGGTGGAGTGGTGGAATGTTGGAGCAGCAGCCAGAGAGCACTGAGGTGTTAGTGACAATTTTTTAGGTCCCAACATAAAGCACAGCACTGTGGGGGCTCTGGGAGGGAAATTACCTCCATCTCAGCCAGAGCCAATACACAGGTTACGTCTATTCTCTGGCTGCAGGCAGGGTACAGAGCACTTTAGGTCTCCACCTGTCACTGCTGACATCTAATATTCTTAGTCTTTCCTTTGCTTCCTGATGAATCTTTAGTAAGATGGAATAGGAATTAAGATCAGATCAGTCATTACAAAACTGTTCCAGGAATATGAGAAATAAACCTGGCAGAATTATAACATGAAGCTCTGGATGCACTTTCCTTTGTTTCCTTTCATTTTTTCATTAATCAAATATTCTAAAATCTGCAATTAAGTTTTGGTTGTTGTTGGCACTGTTTTGCTGGGTTGCACATCGTACTGTGGAGACTAATTTTTCAGCCACAATAAAGGGCATAACCTTACTGAGACTGATTATGCTGCCCCAGATTCTTTCAAATTACACACTGGCCCACAGTTGAAGTCAGTGTGCAAAAATATAAATATACACATAGCTTGCAGTGCTGATCTTTCAAAGATATCCCATTAACAAAGACAAAACAGTGAGAACAGTTATTGATGCAAGAAGAAAAACCCATGTTATAATGCAAAGCAAGACTTTTTAAGTGAGATTGAATAGGTGGATATCCATTCAGTTTATTAACAATAGAAAAAATACACTATAGTCTGAAGGGAAAAAAAGACCAAAATCTCATTAAGATTATTATCTTCTTTTGCATTATAAGACCCAATGTTAAACTATATTGAAATATTCTGAGACTTACAAGGAGCATATGAGGTCACTTAGTTTGTTCATCTTGGAGGAGGCTGAGGGTGCCAAATCACAGTCTACAGCTTCCTCTAGGGAGGCAGTGGAGAGGGAGCTGTTGATCTCCTCTCCTTTGGGGACCAGCAACAGGACTTGAGGAAACAGAATAAAGAAGTTCAGACTGAACATTAGGAAAATGTCTCTCATCTGACAAAAGCTGAGGAAGAGCATAAGAAACAG
This sequence comes from Lichenostomus cassidix, assembly GCF_008360975.1. Taxonomy (NCBI): domain Eukaryota; kingdom Metazoa; phylum Chordata; class Aves; order Passeriformes; family Meliphagidae; genus Lichenostomus; species Lichenostomus cassidix. The sequence continues at coordinate 20,657,716 of NC_139480.1, read as the reverse complement.
CACTGATGAATAATGTCTTTCGATGTGGTTTAGTGGTTTAGGGGTATGCTCTGCCAGAGAGTTCATATTTCTAATTAGTCAGGAATAGCCTGGAAGTAGGAACTGCCAAGCAATTAACTGTGGGTGTAGATCCCATCGGGAATTAAGCACAGGGAAGCTTTTGGTGAAATCCCACTCTTGCTGAAATTGAAAGCAAAACACACCTATTGATTTCAGCAGCATCAGCAATGCATTGACTGCATCATTTCACCAGCCAGTTTGTCCTTGATCTGTTTGCTTTTCTCATCCTTAATGCATCCAGTGTGACAATCACCTCCCATTTCATGCTAGAAAAGCTGTGCAACCAGCAGCTTTTTCAATCCACTAGAGCAAAATGTTGAGTTTCAACTGATGGCCTAAAACCATGGCTGTATTGATTTAGTGTCTCCAGCAGTGAGGCAGTGTGGATGCAGTGGGGTAACACCAACCTTGTCAGAAAAGCAATCTTCATTGGTTGTGGCCTTTGGGACTGAAAAGATTTAAAACCCAAAGGAATGAGGTGAATTTTACAATGATGTCACCCCTTGTGCATTGTCGAATAAATAATTCCCTGTGACACCACATAGACTAAGGACCCAGTGCTGGGATAAAAGGAATGGTGGGCTTGTGTTATGACTGCATGACATTAAAAGTTGTTGTCTTCTAGTTGTTTGTTGATGGCAGCATCCAGAAAATTCCTAAATGTTTAAAGGAAAAACGAAATGTGCTATGGATTTTTCTCAGTCTTTACACTGGGAAGAGTTATGTGCAACATTAAGCTTAAATTGATTTTCATTGTTTGAGCACTGGCCTGGATAGAAGATCTAATTAGTATCTACAGTTATTTAAATAGCAGAATTGAATGCCTGGGTTGCAACAGTTCCCATCTTGGTTTAGAATTATGTTTTGTTAAGGAAACTCTTCTTATGGTTCTGAGAATGAATTTAATTGGGAACTGTAAACTTCAAACAAAACTTGCCTTTGCTATTTAAGCTGTGATAGTTTTGCGTGAGCACTCAGTTTAGAAACAAGCAATGAAAGCAGAAGCTGAGCCACAGGAAAACCCAGCTGCTGTAAAGCACATCTTGTGGGAAACATAAATCTATATTTATAGAGAGCTTAAACTTTGCCATGATCCTTTGTCAATACATTTGGTATTTTGAGGTCTTTTCCACCAGCTTTGTGTAAAGCAGGCAGAAAAATGGCCAGAGTGGTACCTGTGGATCATCAGAAAATGCAAATCGTCTGTAGTCTAAATTACAATTCCTTTCTTCATCCTGTGTAAATGAAGATATTTTGGGACAGAACAACAGCTAAAATGGGTCCTGAGAGGGCTGTCGGTCTCTGTTTATGTTCACCCAAGAAAACAGTCCCACAGGAGCTGGCAAATGTTAAATTTACCAGTTGACTCAGAGAAGAAAGATATCTGTCTCACCCTGTGTTGCAATCTTTTGCTAGGAGTTACATTTAGACAAAAGATTCTGTGTGGCTATTACATGCTCATTCCCTTTCAGAGTGAGGAAACAAGACAGATTCATAAATGTGTATGACAGACTTCTCACCTAATCCTTCAGCTCCTGAATACCCTCAGTTCCCATCGAGGTCATGTGAAGTACAGCAGTCATAGCACCCTGCAAAGATATGAAGGAAAGACTATTCAGGGGTGGTAAGTTCAACAGAATCAGTGACAGAGCTTTGGTACAGGGTTCACACCAGGGATATCACACATTCTCCTTATCTTGTGATTGTATTCTGAATGAGTCATATCTAGGGTGTGGGGTTTTTTCTCTCCATAAATCATTATGGAATTATAAAAGTAGAAAAGTGTAATGTTAGCCCCTGTGATTTGAGTGATGTTTCTCCAATTTGCAATCTCTTAATTAAGGTCTGACATGACTCAACTATTATTTACACTTAGAGTGGCTGGCCATCTGAGCTTCACTAATAAATAAGCACTTTAATGGCTGAACTACTTAATAAACCTTCAATGAAAGAACATGAAAATTAAGGAAATTCTTTCATTATGAAAATATGCTGTGCCATCTAATTGTTCAAAAGCAGATGTCACTCAAATTCAATTAAGCTGTTTAATGACCTGCATGCTTATTACTAACTTGATGGAAGGTTTGACACACTTAAAATAAATACAAATGGCTGGTATGATTTTATCTTGTCATGTTTCTGCTTTTTGCCACTTTCCCAAAATATCCATGTCAATCTGTGGAGTTTTTTATGATATATGATAAATTTGCACTGTCTGGTCTGAAATCAGAGCTTATGAAAATTGTTAACAAACATACTTTTCTTATTTTCACTTCCAAATGTGTAGTTTTTGTCTCACAAAGAATGTGTCAAATTATTCAAATGTGAGTCAGTCATCAATGTTGTTGGTTAGACAGGCAGCAAAGATCCCCAAGCAAAATCTTAATTTAGTGATTTAGCTTTTGTTAGTGACAGATTGGGAGAGATATTAAAGCTGCTTTTTCTCTGTAAACAATATCTTATAATATGCCAAGCTTTACTGCACGTTAATGAAATCCATATATAAGTTCCTCCTGCTTTATTAAGAAACACATGCAACATTCACTGATGATTGAAATGTTATTCAGCACTTCAGATTTTCTAATGGGCTTCCCACTTCCTTGTTTCCCTCATCATGACTTTTTTAATTAGCTAATTATTGCTTTTTAGTTACAAAATTAGGAATTAATTATCTTCATTACAAACTTAAATCCATGTTGCAGATTTCACTCCACATACCCTCCATGGCATTGTGAGGTGGCTCACTCAGTCTTTCCTGACAGAAATAGGAATTTGTGTGCATGAGGTGAAGGTCATCCTGGCTCTGCCGTGGTGGGATAGACTTAAAGGAGTTCTGTGCTTCCCACAGCCATGTGGTGCCAGCTGCTGCTGTGCTGCACAACTTCACCTCACAGAAATCCCTGCCCAAGTCCTTTCCTTGGCCTTGCCATGGGCAGTAAGGTCAGCTGCATCTGCCCAAAGAAAACATTGGTAGGAAATGTTCAGTCCTGCGTGGGAGTGGGAGAAGGACTAGAAAAAAGACTTGTCTTTTTTAAAATTTGTTTTTCCACTAGATCTGGTGCAAGTATCTATTTATTATAAGCAAATTGAATTTTTCAGATGTGTTGGTAATTCTGAAACAGTGACTTTAAATCAAGAAGAAATCCTGAAGTAAATCCTAAAGCAGATGCTCTGGATGTACAGCTTCCTGCTAAGGAGCAGGAGGAGAAGCCTATCCTTCACACATTGATCTCAGATCACGGATCTGATTTCCAGACTCTGTGATGGGAAGCAGATAACCTGGGAGCCCTGGAGGCCCAGAGACATCCACATGGTGACACAGCCCTAGAGCAACAGAGCCTGAAAAACAAGGCTCTTCAGCATCTGGTGCTGCCAGGCAGCTGGCAAGCCTCCAGCTGAGCATAGTCTGTGCTCCAGCAGAAGGCTTTGAATGGGATGCATTTCTGCAAAATGCTTGCATTTAGACTTGTAATTTTTCATTTTATAAAACAACTTTAAGACTGCTTTTTGCCACATCCCAGCCTACATTTTTGCTGTGTCAACAACACGTAGCAGAACTTATATCCATTTCTCTCTTCTTGCAGGAATATGGGGCTACCTTCCTCTCTAATTCTAAAATGTCTCCCTGTGTTTCAGAAAACAGCCAAAGGTACTCTTTAAGTAAGGACTTTGCCACGAGAGGCCTCTGCAACTGTTGTTGCAGTTTTAACTGGCTGCTAACATTTTGGATTGGAACTCACTCCATTTGTGCTTTCCCATGTACAGAAGTCATCCATCTGTCTTAGGAAGTAGGTATGTCTATTTCCCTACCAATGTTGTAATTGCAATATTGGAATTGTGTGGACTTTATAGTTCAGACATGGCTAAAACTTGTGATGTGTAAAAAGTGTTATGTTGCTCTGGAAGAAAATACAGATTTTTTAAATTTTAATTTGGAAACTTATGAAAACATAGCCAAGCTAAACTTACTTGACAACCAAGTACCAGAGATTTGCTTTAAACTCTTTTGAATAGTTAAAAAATGCAACAAAATCAAGAGCAACAAACCAGTGATTTCAAAAAGGCATGTCATTCTCCTCATTTCTGTGGCTATGGTCATCAGCTGCAATTACAAGTTCATTTGGAAGGTGAATCACAAGCCTGTAAAATATGCTATTCTCTTCTCCTTCAACTCTTTTGCTTTCTTTGTTCTGTACAGTTTATATTTCTAGAATGTTTAGCCAGTAAAATTCTACTGAATTATGCTAGGACATACAGCTTCCTTGAGAAAGTTGCTTTTCTTTCCTTGTTTAAATTCTCCTCATATGTTCTTGTCTGGCTGAAGTCTCACGGGGGCTCATCTGGGCAAAATCTCTGTCGGTCTGCTTCAGAGTTAAATGTAACATGGGCCTTTTCCTGGGGCAAGGCTAGCCACAGCTTATAAAAATGATGATTTCTGCACCAAGTACTGTGATTATTCAGCAGAGGACTGAGTCTTTCACTTGGGGTATTTAATAAGAAAATGTAAATATATCCTGCCAGTGCTCAGAGCTGAATGAAATCCATGTTGGCGTGGTTGGTACAGTTCTGAGTTTGGTCTGATCGTTCATATTCCTGTGGCTCAGAGTAAGGGTGGTGCAAGGCTTGTGCAGCTCTGTACAACACTCTCTTTTTCTCAGACTGAAAAGAAGGGCTGATATTATTTAAGGATGTTGTATTGAAAAGCTAGTCTGAAATTAACAGAGACAATTCTGAAACTTGAACAGATCTCCAGACGTCCTCCAATGCAACACCTTTTAAAAACTTAAATACAAATATGTTGTGGTACACCACCCTAGGATTGCCCTGTCCACTTGGTCTTTTTAGCTGTGGGTAGATGTCACTAAATGCTCATCACCAAATCCAGTTTAAAAAGTTACATCCACCATTTTTGTCACTTATTCCCACTCTCTCTTAGTTCTGGTAACCCAGTTTTTCATGTGACTTTTTCACATGTGCATTTGTGGAATAACACAGATTAAGTGATCACTTTCTAACATTTCTTTTTAAGGAAATCTTTTATTTTAGGCCAAGACATTTAAAATTTGTTTGGAGAATTGTCATGCTCAAATCCAGAGGAGGTGATAAACTTTTGGAGAGGGGGTGGAGGAGAACACAGCTGGGTACAAAAGTAAATCTGGAAGAGGATTTGCTGCCAATACAATAACAGCTTGTGTGGAGATAGAGCTGCTTCCCTCTAACTCACTGTTGTTTAAAAATTGAAAATTCTCAGATAATCACTTTTATCATCTTTTGATGCTGAAATTCTCAAAGTTCAGAAAGGATTTGCAGAACAGGACAATATGGAACAGCTTCCAGCCTTTTAGTGACTTCTGGAAGCAAGAAATAATCCAACAGGTTTTGCTGATGAATGAACCCAAGACTTATTAAAGATGAAACCCCTTTCTCTGTATGTTCTCAGGACAGCCCTGCCTAAGGAAGAGTAGCTAAAGGGAAAAAAAATCACATTTTTCTGTTCACATGCCCCCCATTCATCTGTTTCATTTATGAGTTGCATCTCATCACGAGCACACACCACTTACAACAAAGACTGTCTCCATATGCCTGTCTGTGAGGGACATGGCACACATGATTTCCAATTCTGGTTGTGGTTCCTGGCTAGACTGGCTTAAAAATTATGTATTAGTCAGATGTTTTCTGTCTATAGAGATCAAAAAGGAAATACTTCAGATGTACTTCTAGCAAGATATGTTTGCTCAGGCTGAGATCTTACTCTTTTAAGCAAATTACAATAAAACACAGTTGCTATTGTGATTTTCTAAAGGCATTTTTCTGACTAATGATTGTTCCCTTTCAGCTTGTTGTGTCGGAATTTATTTTTTCATTCCTGATCTGTGTTTGAATCTCACTTGATGGTCTCAACTAAGTTTGAAATATGACCACAGTGAATTGAATTGCTCTATTCCTATGCTTGTTAAAAAACCCCTAACAAACAAACCCACAAAAAAACCCCAAACAAACAAACAAACAAACAAAAAAAGCCCCAAAACCCCCCCAAAAAACAACAGCAACAACAACAACAACAAAAAAACAACAAAAAAAAAACCCAAACAAAAAACTCCCCCTCAAAAAAGGCAAGTACAAATCTTACTTCCCAGAGAGCATATTTAGCATGGTTTTCATTCTGGGCTGTCATTGTTTACTTCAGAAACTAGCAATTACTTCAGATACTGGGAAATAGTTTAATCTTACCAGTTGTTTAACCCATCTGCCCTGAATGAATATATAAATTTACTGGTACACCTTGAAGTTTCTTCAGTTTCATAATGCTCTTTGTAACTCAAGTGGCTGCAAAAGGTAATAGCTGAATACATGGACTGACCTGTCCAGATGATAGCCACTGCCTCAAGAAATACTGCACAGGTTTGCACTTTAGATTTTGCCTAAGTGGACACATAGCTTGCCAAATGAATGAGCCTATGGCAAAACTTAGACAAAAAAATAAATGTCATCATTTTCTTGGACAACACTGCAGGACTCACAAAAGACTTAACTGTGCTTGCATCTATGCTGCTGTACTACCAGTACTATTAAAAGAAGAGATGTGATACTCATTTGCTTAATGTTTTGAAGCCCTTTCCATCCATTTGCATGTCTCTTAGTACTAGATGAATTAATAGATAATAGTGCCACTGCCTGAAGCACAGCTGGGTAGAAGTGGCAACAGATTTTCTAATTTCTAAGGGGTTGATTTAACCTTAAAAATATGCCTGTGGTTCTGCACTGTACAAAACAGATGGGTTGTTTGTACAATTAGGCCTTAAGTGTTAAGTTCTTCTCTTGATTAAAATGCCCAAGACCTCTATTGCCAACTATCAGCTAAGGTGTGTGTGTCTAGTACAGGGAAGCATACAACCCTGAGTGCTAAATAATGTGTTTGTCAGACAGCTGGGACAGAAAGGTAGCACAATGCACATTTCTGTCCAATGGTATTCCTGCTCTTGATTTGGGAAATCAAACCATTTATGGATCATAACCAAATTTATTTGTGTTTATCAAAATCCCACATCTCATCAAGGGCCTGACTGCTCCATCAGTGAACATGCTAATATTTGCATTAACAACATTCCAAGTTCTTTATTATGCTGTCAATTTTCACAATCTTCTCTTTTACTGAGATCAGGACATCTCAGGCAGCAGTGGGCAGACATCAGTGTCTTAGAGCAAGCATCTACTCCTGTGCCTGCAAAGTTAGAGGCTGTGCTGAGTACAGGTGTACACCCATCCATATGTGTTTGGAAACTTCAGACACAGCCACTGTAAACTGTGATTTAATCTGCTCCTTCTGTTTTGAGCTTGTCAGTGCTCCTTTTTAGATGTAGACCAACTGCTGCATTTTTTAATATCCAACCTTTGAAAATGAGTTTGAGGAGCAACAGGAGAGTACTGATATGTTCTTTGAAATTTGACGGTGTTTTGCACTGAGGAGGTGCCAGTCCTTTTGGGATCCCAGGAAGAAAGACACTGACACTCAGAGCTGTTAGATGATTTATTAAGTTTGGGAATTGTAGAGGAGGTGACAGCAATCTGAGTCCCTTTTGGAGCTGGGTAGCACATCTGTTGCAGAGTCAGAGGAGCCCCTCCCTGTGGGTCTCAGCACACCACAGTGTCCCAGCTGGAGCTGTGGCTTGGCAGCTCTGTGTTCACCGGCATTGTCAGGTACAGATTTGTCCACTGCTGACAGCTGTCAGGTTTGGAACCTGGACTCAGCCCTGAAGGGTCCTGTGGATAGTGCACTCAAATGCTCTGAGCTCAATAAAGGTATGGCTCCCAAAGAGGTGGATACACTATATGAAGTGCACAAGATGAGGCACTAAACATATAATTATGGTTGAATACATATTGAATACATGAAAATTGGATACCTGTGAATTTGTTATGTGTACCATGACCAGTTATGCTATGGTATAAAGCAGTCATATTCCATCCATAAGAAAAAAATGGCTTTTCAATACAGTGCCTCCTCTGGGTCATCTGCTCTATTTGAGCAAGTAGCCTTGTGCTTTTCATCAGATTTTTATTCACTATTTGGTTTAAGTTTCAGATGAAAGTTCTTTACCTAAGCTGAATTACCAAAGGCAGAATATATCACTGTCCCGTTTTTCTGTGTCAGTTTCAATTATAATTGACTTCCAATTCTTATTTGCTTTGGTGAACGTGCTCTTGACAGTAGTATTTGGCACAGCTCTGTGCTTTCCTGACACATATTAGCCAATGACCTTGATATTTAAAATGAGGCTTGAGTACCTTTGCCATCGCCACTAAGAAAGGAGTTCAGGATTCCCTGCTCCATCACATCACATCAGCTACCTCTTTACCCAGATTGAAAAGTAGGCCAGACATTCACATTTTTCTAGGCTTTACAGCAGAGGTAAATGAATTTTGAAAACTATTGCTATTTTTACACTGCCTCGATAAGCTTGCTGTGAAAAGGTACACTTAGAAAGTATCATTGTGGAATATCATCCTTGCCAGAAAAAATGATCTGATGTGAGTAGGCCCTGGCACTTGGTGAATGACAAATATTTTAAAATTTTGTCAATGTTTTTTCCACACAGTTTTTATAGGATAAAAAGGATTTCCAGTAACAGGACCCAGAGGAATTAAACTTGTTTAGAAATATAATTGTGAATTAGTCTAACTAATAATTTACAACAGATTGGAATAATATTCAAAACTTTATTTATTATCAAATCATATAGAGCATGGCAGTCAACAGCTCTGCATTAGGATTTGCAAGGTACAATATTTGATTTATAGAAGTGCCATGTTAGATATTTAAGGTTCACTCCTCATTTCTCATTGTTCCTTCATGTGTAATTTCTGACCTTTCCCAACCCTTCAAACAAAACTTTTCAAGCTTTCTTTTCTGCTTCTATTTCCTGCAAGAAGGACCCAAGCTGCAGCACGTTGCCAAACAAATGCATTGACTGACCTGTAGGGAAAAAGCAATTCTTCACTTTTCTCCTTACTTTTAAGGCTGGTTGGTTTACTCTCAACAAAACAGCAAATAATGGAAGCAACCGTTTCCCCTTAAGACAAATGCAGTTTTCTGGGCAGTGAGACCTTAAACACATGGCATGGTTTAGGAATGGCATTCCCAGTTCAGTGCCCCCACCAAGACTCTCCAAACCACGCTCCACTCTCTCTCATTCCCCCATTTTCCCCTCTCCATCCCCTGCTGCACGGAGAAGAGAACTGGAGACACAAAAGGCAAAGGTCACAGGTTGAGATAAGAACAATTTACTGGAAACAGCAGTAAGATAAGAAAATTAACAGTAACATCAACAACACTAATGGCAGAGGGTACAAGAAAAGAAATTATTCACATGGAAAAAAATCCCCTCATTGTAGACAATACCAGAGGTCTCCCCTGCCACACTTACTCCAGGGCAAGGAACCTTTTCTTATCAGCAGAGAGTCACTTTGTCCCACCCCTGGCAATGATGTGAGGTGGTACAGAATAAACCTCTGTGTCCCAGCCATGCTCCCTCCTGGTTACAGCAAAAAATTACCCCTGTCCTGGCCACAACCAGGACACCACAACAGTACAAGTACCAGGACACCTCTGCATGATGGGAGACCAAAGGGCAGCATGTCCAGACGATTTTTCACATCTCCACATTCTGGGCTTTTGTCAAATGCAATCACTCCAATGTTTTAATTTTTATTAATGGGATTTCATCCCTTTAGCATAGTAATTATGTTAGGAAAGTGTATCCTTCAAGATGGAGTATCGAATGACAGCATTAAAGACAGTTGGGTGGTGCAAGCCCCTTACCCACCCCTCTAAAAACAATAAAGAGCCCTTATGGTTAATGCACACCCTGCCAGTGACTGATCATATTCGTCACTTCAAACGTTGCTTCAGAGGGGCTTTGAGCTGCTTAAGGGCTCACTTGTAGACAACAGAAGAAAGAAATAAAATCTGTAATTAAATCTGTCCCAGCAGCAGATTTCAGTTTTGCTGCTCTCTTAACCAAAAAATGCAAGCAGCATTTATAAACTGCCATCATCCAGAGAATTCCTTTCAGAGAAGTAACACCTCCATAATTCAAAGCTCTCTGATAGCTGGCCTTTGAAATTACAGCTGAATATGGACTCAATTCTAAAGGTGTAGTTTGTACAAAACTGTATCTTTTTAGCAGTGTCAGTCCACAGGCTGTGCACACACAGTAGACGGTACAGAACAAATTTATGCTTAAAGCTTTATGTAATAGGATAGTTGATATTAAAAAATATATATACTTTTTTCCTCTCTGGCACATATTTCCACATTCAGCATATTTTCTCCTAGTTTACTTGTAAAAAATTCAAATTAAAACAAGCATCTGCAAAATGTAGATTTATTCCTAGACTTTCAGTCTGCTCTGTTTATGCAGACAAATGGTACCAAACCAGCAGTTTTATGGAAATACCTCCGCAGGCATGTATCAGACTTGCAGCAGAAAACAAGGAAAAATACATTGTAGCACATTGTTCTGGGATGAAGCCCACCCACACTTTTACCCCAATATGAATTCATTAATTATAGCATAATTCTGCTCTATATTTTTCATGCACTTTGGATCTTGTAATCTATCACCAGATGAGTGTTTTCCCAAACCACAGCTCTTACTGGGAGTCTCACATGTAGGAAATGCTATGAACAGGAACTGTAGCAAACTGTCTCATAAAGACTACTATCACATCTTGCTTCTATTACTGTCCTCTGGAGCTGTTCTTTCTTTGTCTCCATGTTATGCAGATTTTTTGTTTCCAATTCTTAACATTTACTGCACACTTTGAATACTACTTGAAGTAAATTATTTTTTTAGATTTTTTTTCTCTCCTCCACTGAATAAATATTTTTTGCAGTGGTCCCTTTCCACCTGAAGAACTCGAACATATATATTTGCTTCATTTTCACAACTCCATTTAAATATTTGGCCTTGTCCCTTAGGGCAGTTATCTGTTCCTGCCAGTTTCACATCTTAATGCAATGGCTTTGGCCAAAAAGTGGCCGGAAGTGCATAAATTCTCGTGGTCAGAAATACTGTGGCATTGAAAAGCTAAGCACTCATCCCTTTTAAGACAATAAACTCTCTTCCGTCTCAAACCTCAGCTTGTATCTTGTGGGCTCTACTGTGCTCCTTACAATCCCAGTTCCTGCTGCTCAGTAGCCAAAGGATTAGTATTAAGCTAAGCATTTCAAAGCCTTGTCTGTAAATCTCTGGATCCCATAACTGCAAAAGCTGATGAGAAAGTTCAATCACTACTGAACAGCAGGTCACCTACCAGGAATGCCTCCCAGTTTCTGCACTATGTTATTCACATTCTGTCTTTCCAATTGGAATTTCAAGAGTGTGACATGTCCAAGAGTTTAAATGCAACTGAATTTGGAGAGACTTCCAATCTTAAAACTCCAAGGAGCCAAATCACACAGGCACCCCCAAAAATACTATTCCAAATCTATTTTCTTTTTTCCCTGAAAATACTTTTTAATTACAATTTTATCACTTTTTCTGCACTTACCCATGTAATTGGAGCAGGGAATGGGTTCATGTTCCTTTACTGGTCTTTCAAAGTTCTATTATTTTCCCTTGCAGTTCCTCCTTTATATTCATATATTCTTACCCCTTGTGATGTTGCTGTGTGTGATGTACTTCACAGTCCATGCATATTTTCCACTTCTCTCAAGAAGGTGATGTTTTGATTCAGTTTTCCCATATGTTGGGATGTATGTGGAGAAAGATGTGAAACCAGCAAGACATACCTGGAGTTTTCACTGGACCTGTTAACCTGATTTCCTATTGGTTCAAATTTTGAGTGTCTTTGAATATTTATTTCAGTAATTTTAAAAACTATTAGAGCAGACATTTGAACTTTTATGAATGCTTTAGAAACTGAAATCACACACCAAGGGAAATAAGACTTTTCTTCATAATGAAGGAAATTGTAAGCAATGGCTGAAAGTCATTGATGGCTGGTATGTTCATCTTTCAGAAACCAGAGCCTGTGGGTGTTACATGTTCAGGACACAACAATCTCAGGATTTTCACTCTTCAGCCACATGCTCCCAGCTCTCAGCACTGACCAGGATAGGTAACTGAGGTCCAAGTCCCACCTCAGTGACTTCTACTGCTCAATACAAAGGCTACCAATGAGACCCACTTTTAAATGTCTGTTCAGTAATTGCTTTCTATACAGTGATATTTAGCATGAACAAATACATAATTCTTAATTTATTTCTATGCATTATATTTAAAAAGAGAATTAAACATGTACATTTCAATCCAACAAACTATCTATTAATTTGGAGTATTATGCTGGATGAAGGCCATTGATGAAAAAGTTTTCACAGTTATGAAATAGAAACTAAAAGTCAAATACAAGAAAAATTCATTATTTGGAGAAATCTTTATTAAACATTTTAATACCATATTCAATAGTAAAAAAATCACATGATGTATATGTACAGGTTTTAGTCAGGGATCTCAGACAAGGCATGTGGTGAAACTGATTTATTTTACACCAAAGTTCAAAACATCTTTTTATTTATTACTTTACAAACATTTATTTAGAAAAAATGAACAATGTCAATATCTTTCTGAGTACACTCTGTACCATAAAAGCAAAAAAGATTGCCTTCAATTTTAACCTCTAACTTGTGAAAACATTTGGGCATGGCCAGTGTCTACAGTTTTGTAATATTAATTTGTTATAACTATTTTTTGTTGATGTATTTTAGCAAAGATTCAAAAAAACTTTCACACGTCAGTAGACTCTTTGATAAACTGCTGGTTCAATTCCAAAATAGTTTTATTTTACAGAATTTTTAAAGGAAATATCCACTCATCACTTTTAACATTGGTTGTCCCTATACACTGATCAATAAAGAACAACATCCTGGCTTTATGACATACAAAACCAGTATAATATTTTACGGTACAAAACATTACCAGAGGATATTTGATGTAATTTTAAATGACAAATTGCATAATCCACTAAACGGCCCTGAAATATGGAAAAAAAATAAAATGTCATCTACTATCAAAATAATAATCTACTTACAAATATTCCATCTTGCTCCTGAACTTCTTTAAAAACAGCTGCTGTAAATACTACATAATTTTGCTCTGATGGAAAGCATTTGATTTGACAGGGATTTCTACATTCATTATCCTTAGTGAAACATGTCTTGCATTTGTCCTAGAGACTTCTGAATGCAAAGTAAAACCACCAAGTAATTTTCTAGTCCAGCAGAATTTTCAATCCATGATAGCACCAGATCAGTTCTGTATCTCTAAATTTAGCCACACAATCTGATTATGCTAGACAGAAAAGGCAGATTGAGACAGTGCAATCTGACAGCACTTATACCCAGATACACAAGAGCCTTTGAAAACACAGAGCCAGCTAATAAGCATGCTAACAACTTTGGTACCCAGCAGAGCCATCCAAGAATCATTACCATCTACCAAATGTCAATATTCATTTTACAGTTTTACAGTACCTTACTTTCATGGCTTGCCTTTAATTTTAGTGATAATCATTACATGGTCACGTTCACAACTCCATCAGAATCTGCAGTAAGTGGTACATGCAGCAGTTACCTGAGTATTACTAACATTCTGTCTAAATGTACATAATCAGTACGAAATCAAAGAAGTCTCTAAAAACCAACCTCCCCATAAAACTTCTGAGAACAGTGATATTGGCTTGCACAAAATAGTCTGAGTTTACTGAAGAGCTCTTTCTTCCTACCTCTGCTGACATAATTTAATACTGCAATAAACACACAGCATCATCCTGACCACATTTTTGTGAGTCAGGTTCACCAGTTTAGAGTAACCTCATCACTGCCATTTTGAAGGATAGATGGACAGTGGATTGCTTCCATCAACCTAAGCCAAGCAGCTTCCAGTGAAAACCTTAGTACCTCCACTTGCCCTCAGAACACAAAGTTGTATGCCAGGAAAATAGCAAATATATCAAAGCATAATTCCCAGTCACATTCATACATAAACTAAAAAAATCATATATACAGGTTGAATTCCTAAGAAAGGAACAAAGATTTGGGTTTTTTTTAATACAGTCTCTGATCTCAAGCCCCCACAAAAATTGATTCTTACTGGATTACTTCCAATCAGCAACACATGACTATACGACATCTTCAGCAATTGTAGTGTCAAAAATTTGGTAATAAACTTGATGTTCCATTGCATCTCTGACATTATAGGACCTGATGAAGCATTCCAGCCATGGCAAGTCACCTATCAATAAAACTCAAATTAGCATTCAATATTAATTTTTATAACTTTTATAGGAGGAAAGTATAACTTGAGCAGGATCTTAACTCAGATTATCTAAATGTATACAATAGTTAATAAGAAGAAAAATTAATTGTTAACTTTGAAATTCCAATTAGTATCTTTAGTTTCCCACAACACCTGAAATGGCCTTCAGTGAGTCTTCCAAGACTGTGTAGAGTGCTCCTTGCACCAGCACTCCACACAAAACTTGGACCCAGTAGTTGTGCCACAGTATAAAAAACATATATGTAAAGATTTTCCAGTAATAAAAATCATCTCCATGTGTCTCAATGAGACAATTTCACTGGTCATAAAGGGAAAACCCTTTACAATCTTTATTATAGGGCAACCTTTTCTAAGTATGGCAAAGACTCCAGGGTGATTGCAGTGGTCACTGACAGCCATGCACTTGGAGTGTGCTCTGGATGTCAGAGCTGTGTCACACATCCAGCTACCTTGGAAATGCGTCGTTTAGGCAGAGCTAATTTCTGCTACAATGCATACACTGCACAAAAATCTCTGTAAATGAATTTGGATTAAGCATTTGCTCAATTTCCATGCATATTTCCCATGGCAAGGGATGCTCTAAATCAGCATGTGCAATCAAAAGCAGAATATCACCCAAAGCATGTGCCATACGCTGAATTTCCTTTTAGTTTTCCCTAACATGCTGTGACATTCAGTACCAGGGTGCTCTGGTTAACTTCCATATGAATACAGATGGCATGTTAGTGCCTGCACAGGCATGACTATACTCACACATCCCTGCATGCTACATGAGAATGTACTGAACCATTCCTTTTCTTTCTCAAAGGGAGAGCTAATATTAAAGACATGTATCAGAACAAATTAATTGGAACTCTGCTTTCAGACTCCAGCATTTCTCTGTCTTGAGTTTTGCCTGCACATAAGTTGAATTCTAAGACTTTGCATATGTAATAGCAGATTGAAAGACCACTTCCCTTCCCACCCCCCTTTTAAAATAACAGCAAGCTGACCTAATTTTCTTCCTGGAGGACAGAGTGTATTCATGGTCATCTGCATCTTTTCCTGAAGAAAACTGCTGGTTAAGATTTCAGAGGCAGGAATTTGGAAAAACTTCTCCTGAAAGAGAACAAAAATATGAGGGGTTGAAAGAAGTGTAAGAAATCATTAGCCAGAACCTTGACTGCATGTTCTTTTAGGAACTTAAAATTAGGTAACACAACAGAAGAATAATTTTATCTCAAAAAACTGTTCCGATACAGAAAAAAAGCAAACTGTCTGAAAAAATTGTCTGTTTTCAGTACCCCTGAGTATTTAGGGACTACAGCCAGCCAGAAAACACACATGTAGGTCTCTAAACATAACTGGCAGATATTCCTCATGAACCTCTATAACCAGAAAATCTTTTGGCCAGAGAGGATGGTCAGTCCCCCTCAACAGTCCCTCACATCTTGAAAGGAACAAAATTACTTGACAACAAGGGGCACTGCAACATGGCTTTACATTTGAGGAATTCCCTGAAGGAGACTTTCATTTTTTGATGGTTTTAGAAACTATGGAAAAAGGCTGTGGGGTACATTTCTAAATGGAGACAGAAAACAATAAATGGAACATTAAAATGTTAAATAAATGTTTTCTGTGTATTATTAAACCACATACTGTAAGCATGACAGAAAAAAACTCCAAGCTTATTCTTCCCATATTTGTTACCTGATTTTGTATCTCTAAAGGCTCCTCATCTTATAACTTCTCAGAGCGAGCTAAGATTTTTGGTAGGAACTTCTCATTTTTTTAAAAAGATACAAATACAGAATAATCTGCCTCTGTATAATTTTTGTGTGACATGTTTAATGGCCATCACCAGAAGTCAGCAGATAACCCAGCACCAAAATTGACACAGACAACTCTCTCTTCCATTTCTTTTTCTGACTATAAAACTTTTTCATTTTTTTTCCTTCACTGATTTTTCCTATAAGGAGGAGAGGAAAGAAAAGAACTGTGTTCCCATGGAAGTGCAACTGGAAGCTTGTGCAAAGCTGCACTTCAAAGCAGCCCAGTTCCTTCTCAGGTGGTGCTGAAGGACTGGAGCTTAGGTTTGGAAACTATTGGCTTGTCTTTGAAGTACTACCAGCAGGAATACAAGCAGCTGGCTCTCCACAAGAAATTGTGGGTATTTTCCTGCAGCTAACCTCTAATACTGAGCAGTATCTGATAAGAAAGTGAGCCACCCTGAAGAAAAAATTTTGGACTTCTGCATCACAAGATGGTTTAAAACCTTTTCCCTCACCTTCCTTTTGCAGTTTGGTTTCTTGATATAAAAAGGAAAAAGGACAGTAGAGGGAAAAGAGATGTCTGGCTGAAATGGGGATTGTAGTCTTTGGTCTCTGTTGCTGTTAGAACACCATGTATTTTAAGAAAAACCACATTTTTTCCGGTATTATTTTTACTTACAATCTTAAAATTAAACAAGGAAGATCATTCTCTTCAAAGTCTCATTCAAAGTAATTTAGTATAATGGTGGAAAATGTGCAGATTATATACACGTTAAACAGCACTGCTGTGCAGAAAAAAAAAAACCCACTAAATTTTTCTGTCCCATTTTGTCCCACCCACATTGCAGTGACAGGAAAACCATCCATTCTCCAGTGTCTCAGATAGCAGGAATGGTCTTAAGTAGCTTCAGAGAAAACTGAAGATAGACTGATTTTAAGGTTAGTAAAGTAGCTGAATAAACTGCTTCTGAAATCCAAAATAAGTATCTGTACAGATATAGCTGAGCTGTGTCTAGGGACGAAAGGGTTCCTTACGTCAGGGTCATGCGAAACAAAAAAAATCAAAAATTACTGAATGGGTACATTCTATTGAGGGTTAAAAAAAGAGGTAACAAGATTTTAAACTAATGCAGAAGTTACCTGCATAAATCCTGAAACATTGCCATCATTCACACAGCATTCAGGCTGCATAATTTATCATTGCCAATAAAAGAGAAATTCAGCCACAGAAGTGTACAAAAGGTTACGGAAATACCAAATAATCTATCTTCAAGCTTCAGTTTTGTATTTATGCTTTAATATTCTATACTCTGCAAAGTATTAACAACCTAACAACATTGTAATCATTCCCACAAAACACTGTAGGTAACATAGAATGAGTATTTGTGTACATATATTTACTATTTTAAAAAAAATAAAATCCAAACTCACATCATCTGTAGAGCCTACCTTTACCTAGATTTACTTACATAATCAAAAATGTATGCATTTAGTGCTCCTGTTTCATCAACCAGTGTAAACTTCATAATAAAAACATATTGGAGCAGTTCAATACCTAAAGCTGAAGAAAAGAAAAAGCTGATGTTTCCCTGAAAGAATATGCAAGACAAACTATAAGAAGGCGAGCTGACAATATCCCTCCTTTAATAGTAACTGACTTTGATTACTGTCATTAAAAGTGTAAGTTAAAAGACCAAAACATAGAGGCTCTGAACAGCAAAATCTTTTAAGACCACATTGCAATTTTCCTAGAAACACTTTAATAGATGAGCCTGTAAAAACACATAAAGATTTTTAAATACTTATTCTCATGCTAGTAAACAAAAAGCTAATATTTTCTTAGATCTCAGATCCTACCTTAGCAGGATCCCCCTACTCCTTTTATCCATGGAGGGTTAAAGGAGAGGTGCTCTTAATTCAGTGGTAATAAGAATTCCACCTGAAAACTACCTTCTGAGGAATACAATTTATTTCATATGATGCAGTAAAAGCTATCAGGCAACGTCTTGTTCAGAAAAAAAAATTTGCTGGCAGTTCTGAAAGTATTCCAGTGGAAGTAAATGACTACAGTCACTCTCACTTGCAGCAGTAACTGTTATGCTGCAAACATCATAAAATAACGGAAACAGACAACATGACCATAATTACATGCTCTCTGTACAAAAAACCTGCACCCCAGAACTGCAAATCAAACTATTTCATACAAACACTTCAGAATGAAGACACAAAAGTATTTCAGGACAGTATTATGTCAGCTGACCTTGTGCTATTTCAGTTGGTTCCCATGATGGTTGCTGCTCTGCTGCAATGGAACTTAGACTCCTCATAGGCTTTGGAGTTGAACACTGCTTGCACCTAGCATTTGAAACAAGATATTTTCTTACACAGTGGAAGTGTAGAAGAATTTCTATTGCTACTTGAAATAACTCCTTTACTAGACACACCAGCTTTAGAGCACAACAAAATCCTTAATGCTGTTTATTAACTATCCCTGAGGAGAAATAAATCTGGAAAAGACCACTTCAGTGAACAGACAGGAGTAAAACTGTACATCAAGGTTGAGAGAGTTGGGGTCGTTCAGCCTGGAAAACAGAGGGCTCCGGGCAGACCCTATTGTGGCCTCTCAACGTATAAAAGGGGCTTATAAGAAAGACGAAGACTTTTAACCAGGGCCTGTAGTGAAAAACAAGGAGCAACAGCTCTAAACTGAAAGAGGGTAGATTTAGATTGTGCAGAAAGAAGAAATACTTTACAAAGAAGGATTTAAGGCACTGGAACAGGTTGTCCAGGAACATTGTGGATGCCCTATACCTGGAAGTGTTCAAAAGACCAGACTGGATAGGGCTGAGCAACCTGATCTAGTGGAAGGTGTCTCTGCCCAAGGCAGGGGGTTGGATTAGATGAGTCCTTTCAACCCAAACCATTCTGTGAGTCTAAGATCACTATATTCATATGCCACTACTTCTCACTCTGTAAAAGCGGGAATGAATCTGAACTTGTAGCACACTCTAAAACCATTACAGAGTTACAGGAGAAATTTGGCTTTGCCTATGTTGAGAATATTAACTAAGAATTATTAAAACAATCTATTTTATTTCTGGTGTATTTGCACCAGAATCTATTTTATTTCTGGTGCATTTTCTGGTGTATTATTATAAATTTCACACATGACAGAGTAAGCTGATTCTGCAAGTGGATGAAAATATTGAAAAACTGTTTTCAAAGTCGCTCCCATTTGCCTCAAGGAATGAAATTACAGAACAAAACTATTTGTTCCAAATTAGGCTTCTGTATTAGTATATTATAGTTACAACTTGAAATAAACCTTTATTATCTTTTAGAATTATATGCAAAGCATGTCATAAAAATCAGTAAAACTACTTCTGCTTAAGTGATATAAAGTCAAGCTCAGCTAAATCACTTTTTTCCTTTAGAAAACCCACTCAAATTCCCATAATGAATTTAACTGTGAGTTTTGCTTTTCATATGCAGTGAGTCTGTGTTTATTTTTATATATAGATGAATATACATGCATATGCACACATATATAATTCATTCTACCATATAAAATCTTTTCTAGACTTTGCTAAGTATATGCCACTGATAAAAACATGCATGAAACACAGCTCTGAAATGTCAGTATCCTTGTGAGGTTCCTCCCTAAATATCCTATAAACAATCGTGGAATATCTTATAAAGCATTTAAATTTACAATCCAACCATCTGAAGAGAGAACAATGTCTGAAGGTGAGTTGCGTGTAGCTGGGGAAATATATGGGTTATGAAAGAGCAAGGGGAAATACTTTGTATTGGTGAAGATCCTGTCCCAGTAGGAATACCCATATACTGCCTTTATTTAAAAAAAGCTGTAGACAGCAATATCAGGAAAGGTCAAAACTATATATGACAAAGAAAAACAATTACCTGTATTCATTTTATGGATAGCCCCCATGGGAAACTTTAGGGTTCACATGGAGCATGGAGTATTTTTGCACAGAAATTTTATTACCACCTGCAGAGCTGGTATAGTGCACCCCTGCTCTGCGCTCTGCCTGAAGTGCTGAGAGAGAGCACTCAGTCGCTTGCATGAAGGAGACTGGTATTTCTGAGCTCAGCAGCTGTATGCTGCTGGGCACTACCAGAACACACTGCTGACAGCTCTCATTGAGCAGGAACATGGCACTGCATGGCAGATCACAGATACCACATCTAGATGTACGTACTCTATTCCACAGCTTTGGAACTGTGGAATTCAGAAACGTGTAGAAGTCATCTCTACAGTGAATGACATCCACAAAGAGGTAAGGCACTTGGCAGTGCTGTGGATCACAGTAAATTACAAATGGTAAGAAAATGCTGTCCAAAATTCCTTACTTCTTCCAAACCTCAAGCTTTCCCAAACTTTAGATGTAGATTGACAGCCTGAGATTATTTTCTGGATCTCTATTTGAATATTATCTGTTATGTCGTCTTTATATATATATATATGTAAAACCTCTCAGCTTCCAGTTTTAAAAACAACACGTTTTGACTTCAGTCTAAGTGAGCCCAAAAACAGAAGATCTGGACTAAAAGAGGTATTTAGGTACACTGCATGCGTATTTCCATCTCTATAGCACACTGCCCTACTCACGCGCCACAGACAAGATTTAACCCGACGTGCTGTGTAATTAAGGGTTTAAGATTTACAGAGCAAGAGCCAAACTGCAGTCAGTCCTTTGATACAAGGTATCAAATGATAGGGCATTTCATCCCTGATGTCAGTACTGTGGATCATGCTATGTATTTTACATCAAAGAGTCTTTGGGTAAGTTATCCCTTGAGCACTGCAGTCTGAATTACTGAAAGAAATGCTATCTATTACCGCAACTACTGAAATATCAACAAATAATTTTAACCTACCCGTAATATTTTACATTCCCTTGTAGAAGAAAAGGAGCTGAAAGATCTAATAATTCAAGATCATCTTCTGTGGATCTCACAGGAATAACACACTTAAATCTTTTTGTAAGCTTCCAGATTTCTTTTAGTGTTCCACCTATTAAAAACCAAAAAACATGGTTTCTTAAACAGTAGTCAGAAATAAACTGAACAACTAATATTTCTCAGCTGATTTCAGGGCCTTCAATAATAATGGATATACATTACTGAAAAATCGAAAAATAGCCCAATACCTTCTCACTTTTACTCAACGACAGACTCACCTAAGAAACAAAGACTGACATTTATCAAAGCAGATGTCTTAATAGGCTCCTCATAGCTAACACTGTAACCAAGAAGTTGTATTTGGTTAACATCAATTTCATATAATTACTCCTGTAATTTTACTAGCCGTTTTCTTAGAAAAAAAATCTAAGCAATCAAACTGACATTTTATATGCACATATCCATATAAAGACATACTTGCTGACACTTTAATATCTGAAAATAGATTTACCAAATTGTATTGCTCAGTTGTTTTAGGAAAACGGAAAAGAAATAGATTTTTTTTTCAGAAAGAAAAGATTAGATTGAAATCAGTTTGTAACAAGACAGAAATAAAACAGCTACCAGAACTAATCCATTATAAAGGAAAGAAGAAAACAGAAGGGGTTTCGTCATTGACCATCACACAAAAGACCACTGGACTTACATTTGCTTACTCACATCACTACTTGAGCACAATTGAAGACTTTGTTTTAAATTCTGAATTGCACTATATGCAGTTATTTATTATTTTTATTAGATTACAAATTCCTCAATAGTATTATTGCTAAATTGCTTTGTTTACAGGTCAGTGGCTATTTCTCTTCCCTGAGGAAATCTGCTAAAAACCACACCAAACCAAAAAAACTCACACTGAGAAAAGCCCTATTAATCTGAAACAACACTGACATCCAGAGGCTGACAAAGTTAATTGGAGGCTTGTATTACCAGAAGCCTTTCAAAACTTTTCCACAACAATACTAAAAATTGGCTTGTTTAGAAGACTCAGCAAGTTTCTAAAGCACAACTCAAAAACCAGTAAGCACAGCTAGAAAAAAATAAACATAATCAGATATTAACTTTAGCACAATCAACAATAAACATATTGGCATAATTTAAAAAATAGATGGAAGAATCTTACAAGATCTTCACAGACTACCTTCTCCTCTTTGCACAACAGTAACTTACAGCTCCAGCTGAGCTCTTCTTTTCTTTGAAGATGTCTTTATGATCATCGCTACTTACACTGAATACAATTTCAACATGTCTTTACTTTGTACATACTTAAGAGTGGACACTGCTATAAGAACTGGTATATTGCAATTTACCTTACCTTCTATCATAAGCAAGGTGTCTTCAGGATGTTGAAGCATTTCATCGCGCTTCACAAAATGGATGGCTATTTCCCTCTGTTTCTGGTCCTGTGTAGTCCACATTACAGATTCATACCAGAACGTATTGTGCAGTTCTGGGTTTGGGGCAGTAAAGGCAGAGCCACGTAAAATGAAGTCAAAGTCATCTCCATTTGGAACTTCTTGCCTAAAACGATTTCCAGAATAAGTAAGTAAATTCCAACAACTTTTCCTTAGGCACTTTACCAACAAGGATGACAGTATTCCAAATAAATGCTAGAATACAGTCATAAAAGTTAAAGTACATACAGGAAAAATATCCTCATAATATTATCATTTTAAACATTTAGAGTTGTATAGCATATTATGACTTTGCATGTCAATAAACATACTAAGTAATATGCTAACTTTGCTAGAAGAAGCAGCCTAGTGGCTACATGCCACACAAATGAAAATTCACGGAAAACCAAATATATCAGCTTGATGTGACTTCAGTTGGGCCTTAAAAAGGCCACAAACTGCATACCACTTCATTTGAGTGAAAAAGACCTCATAAGCTTATGTGATTTCAAGTTTTATGTTTTAGTCTATTTGTCTTTGCATATACTGAGAAAGAAAAAAGGAAAAGGACAGGACCGGAATACCTTCACATAAGAACTGTAAAGGGAAAGTCTGCATCTCTGCACCCCAGAATTTCTATCCTGTCCTGCTGGAGTGCACCATTCATGCATTTCCACTTCTCATACACAGAGAAGCAACAATGCAAGCCATTCAAATTGCACCAATATTACAGAACCAATTAGGTCAGAAAAGATCTCTGAGCATGTGCAAAGGAGGGCAACAAAGATGGTGCAGAACCTTGAGGGGAAGCCATATGAGGAGTTGCTGAGGTCCCTTGGTCTGTTCAACCTGGAAGAGACTGAGGGGAGACCTCACTGCAGTTACAACTTCCTCATGAGGGGAAGAGGAGGGGCAGACACTGATCTCTTCTCCTTGGTGACCAGTGACAGGATCCGAGGGAATGGCCTGAAGTTGTGTGATTTCCCTAGTATTTGTGAATCCATAAAAGATGCCTTGTCCAGAAGACACACTTTAGTCAAAGGTATTTAATGAATTAATTCAGAAACTATTACACCTCTTTGTATATCCTATTTTAAAACTGCAATAAACACGTAAGGTACTTAAATACAACTATGGTATGGAAAAAACTGCACTGCTGCATTTGAAAATAAAGAAAAGTTATTGTTTTGAAAGCATGCAAAGGATTCTGTAAATGGAACTCATCTGATGATTTAAAGATTTCCTACTTATTATCAGTGACTTTCAATTCTTTGCTGAAAAGGACATACATTCAGCTCATTTTACACAAAAAAAATGAAAAACACACTGAAAATCTAGGCATCCCAAAACATATGGAACAATTCCTAGTTACTTATACTGTGTGAAACACTTACAAAGAGTTGCATTTGGAACAATGAAGTTTAACAGACTGATGGAGCTTCTGGGGTTTGTAAGTTCTCAGCTTTGCTCTAATGCGATACTGTTGAGGAGCTTTGCTGTTTTTTATGGTTTTCAGTTCTGTGTTACGCAAATCCTGATGATCAGTTAAAACTGCAAAACAATACACAGAGAGACAAAAAGGCACCATGCATACATATTAACCACCATAATATCTGTAATACAAGAAATAGCAATTGCAGGCATGCATTTTTCCTTAATTTCCAACTTTTCTTTCCTTCCCAGCTGCAGCCTCAATGTTATCAATACAACTTGTTATTAAAGTCTGTAAGATAAATCACACCAGGCTGCAGGAGCATGGTGTACTTCAGGGTACAGAAATGCAACATGTGACAAGTGAAAGTAGAATATACAAATATGCTTTATTCCTTTAAACAAATAAACCCAATACAAAATACATGCATTTATACTCTAAAAATAGCTCTTCCTCTAATAACCTTTAAGATAATGTCTCAAAACTACTTTTGTTCTTTAGCAAAATTAAAATTCACGTGAAGGTCAAAATGTTACCTACCTGTAACAGATAACTGCTGACATCTCTGCAAGTACAATTCAATATCTAAAATCAAGAAGAATTTCCTAATTATTTTCCATCCTTCTTTTCTATCATGTGGACACACACAAACAGGTAAGTAGATAGACAGGTATATATACACACAAAACCCAAAGCTGAACAGATGAAAATGAAAATCCCAATAATACATGAAAACAATACAACAACAACAAAAAAGAGCAATGTGAGCAGGAGACAAACATTATATACCAAGAGTACAGTATCTAATATATTAGAGGGGAAGTTAGCATATTCATTAAATAGTAATGCTTATCAAAGTGAACACTTTTCAAAAGTATACCGTGAATGATCTGCTGACATAAATTGTATTTATCCTCTGTAATCCTTCTGGACAAGAACATAAATACATTATTCTAAAACAAATATGGACTGCCTGGTCCCTCCTCTGAACAACCTCTACTACACACATGAACTGCAGTAAGTAAGTGCAAAATTTTTTTCTAAATTTTCATTTATGGACTGGACATGAATCATTTATTTATTCTTGACTTTTGCATCCTTTTAAAAATGTCCTATGTTTTTATATTAATAATGGCTGAGCAACACAGATTTTTAAAAGCTAGAACCAAAGATACAGACTTTGTCCAACCAGCTTTAGCATTTAATTCCCTTTTAGTTATTCTTATCCTGGGCTAAAAATACCATTCAGAGAATAACATGGGATCTGTAGAACTGTCTATAAGATACCACTGTTCCATGGAAATGCACCTTACAGCTCTGCCACTAAGACAACTTTCCATCCAATGGCTTAAGAAGGGCTCCTCAACAGGCAGCTGCTCAGCAGTGTTTTCAGTGCCTGTCCCTGCAGAATCGCCCTATAGAGGGAGGCAGTTATGTAACTCTGCTTTGTGATCTAATATAGTATGATTAAGAGCACCATCTGTGTTTAAGAATTTATTCACTACCTCCTACAAAAGTATCTTTCCACGTAATAGGAAATGCTTGTGCTGGGAGACAGAAAAAGTAATGTAAATTTCCAGTCTAATAAACTGAAGGAATTCTCTAAGGCTTTGCATGTCAAAGTAACATTACACACATAGAGAAGCAGTAATTGTGACCTTATCTTGACCATATATATTTATTAGAAGAAAGAGCAAATCAGCTTTCAGTTGCTCTTACCTGTAACATTGCCAAAAGTGCCTTCTAACTCCTCTGAACACATGCTTTCCATATTCTGACTGCCTGTCAGATCCACAGATTCTAAGAACCTGAAGTTAAATGATGAAATATTTTATACCCTAGAGAAATCTTTCATATACCTTCATACACACACATATATATATATATATGGGATTACACAGATACTTATATGAAACCTATTTATTATCAATGCACAGGTATAATGTTCAGACATAAATGTTCCAGCAGAGGCATAAAACTCAACTGAGCCAGAAGTTGCAGGAGATTATATTAATGATGCAGATGTGATACTTTCCAAATCACTTCTGGAACATTAAACACAAAATAGTGACAAAAGAAATATGTCCTACTGGAAATGGAATTCCTGATAATGGAATATGGACTTTGGTCACTTAACCTCTCCTAAGGAAAAAAAAAAAGAGTTTGTAACCTTTGGAAGAAGAGGTAGACAACTCAGGAGGACTACAAGGATGTTATGCAGGCAGAAAATTAGAAGTGCCAACAGCTGACTAGAACCTAATCTGGCTACTGCCATAGACAAAAAAATAGTTTCCCCAAATACATCATCAACAAAAGTAGGGTTAAAAAGACTCTCCATCCTTTATTGGATGTGGGGGAAACATAATGAGAAAGGATAAGGAAAAGCCCAAGGCACTTCAAGCCTTCTTGGCCTCAGTCTTAATAGTAAGACCAATTATTACCTGAGTACCCAGACCCTTGAGCTGGGAGACAAGGATGGGGAGCAGAATGAAACCCCCATAATCTAAGAGGAAATGGTCAGTGACCTGCTACACTATTTAAACACATACAAGTTTACAGGGCTGGATGAGATCCATCCATGGATATTGAGGGAGCTGGCGGAAGTGTTTAAGAAGCCATCTTCTATCATTTACCAGCAGTCTTGGAGAAGTGAGGAGGTCCCAGTGGACTGAAAATTACTGTAGATGCTCATTTACAAGAAGGGTCAGAGGGGTGATCCAGGGAACTATAAGCCTGTCAGCCTGACCTCAGGGCTGGAGAAGGTCATGGAGCACATCATCTTGTGTGACATCATGTGGCACATGAAGATTACCCAGGGGATCAGACCCAGCTGATGGGTTTATGAGACATGTCCTGCTTGACCTACTTCATCTCCTTTTATGGCAAAGTGATCTGCTTATGGATATGGGATGAGGGAACAGTTGTGGATGTAGTTTACCTGGATCTTAGTAAAGCCTTTGACACTGTTTCGCATAGCATTCTCCTGGAGAAACTGGCTGCCACGGCTTGGATAGGTGCTTATTTGCTGGGTACAGCACTGGCTGGATGGCTAGGCCCAGAGAGTGGCGGTAAATTTACCTCCAGCTGGTGGCCACTCAAAAATGGTGTTCCCCAGGGCTCAGGATTGGGGCCAGCTCTGTTTAATATCTCTACCAATGATCAGGACGAGGTGATCATGGTCACCCCTCAGTTTGCAGATGACCCCAGCTGAGCAGGAGTCTTGCTCTGCTGGAGCGTAGGAAGGCTCAGCAGAGGGATCTGGATAGGTTTGATTGATGGCCAAGGCCCAACTGCATGAGGTTCAACAAGGTGAAGTGGCGAGTGCTGCACTTGGGTCACAACAACCCATGCAGCACTACAGGCTGATGGCAGAATGGCTGGAAAACTGCCCAGCAGAAAAAGTCCTGGGGATGGTGGTCGACAGAGACTGAACATGAGGCAGCATGTGCCCAGGTGGCCAAGAAGGCCAATGGCATCCTGGCCTAGATCAGCAACAGTATGGCCAGCAGGAGCAGGGCTGTGATTGTCCCCCCTGCATTCAGCACTGGTGAGGCCACACCTCAAAGCCTGTGTTTAGTTCTGGACCCCTCACTGCAAGAAAGACATTGAGGGGCTGGAGCAAGTCCAGAGAAAGGCAATGAAGCTAGTGAAGGGGCTGGAGCACAAATCCTGTGAGGAGCAGCTGAGGGAGCTGGGATTGTTTAGCCTGGAGGAGAGGAAGCTCAGGGCGGACCTTATCACATATCTCTACAACATGAAAGGGGGTTGTATTGAAGTGGGGTCAGCCTCTTCTCCCAGGCAACAAGTGACAAAAGGAGAAGAAATGGCTTCAAGTTGTGCCTGAGAAGGTTTAGATTGGATACTAAGAAAAATTTCTTCATGGAAAGTGTTGTCAAGTATTGGAACAAGCAGCTCAGGCAAGTGGTGGAGTCATCATCCCTAGAGGTATTTTAAAGCCATGTACATGGGGTGCTTAGAGACAGTTTAGTAGTAGACTTGGAAAAGGTTTACATTTGGACTTGATGATCTTAAAGGTCTTTTTCAACCTCTATGACTCTGATTCCTTAATAATGTAACACAGTTCAGTAAAGAATGCATATTATCTGCTTCATTTTGAACATATCTTCAAATTTCACCACTTCCAAGTATCACATATGCATGTTTAAAGTGTGCTTGATTTATTTGCTGAAACAAGGCTTTTGTCTTCAAAAGATAACATGCTACTATAGATTAGAATAGAGTAATTATGTTAGTATGGCTGAGCTTTATTATTACAGAACTATAAAATAGAAATCTTGATGCCTACTATGTTTCAAATTTGAAAAAATCACCTTTATTTACCTATCCCTCCAAATACTCTTCATTTTAGTGGTGCTAAAGACATATTCTCTTCTTGAGTTTCTGATTCGTAGATACATTTATAATTCTGAACTGTACAGCTGTTACATTAGCCTAGAGTTTTCAAGAATCATCTAGGAAAAAAACCAAACATCTACACATAGTACTTACTCTTTTAGCTCCTTAGCATCTGGGTTACTTTCTGGCAAAACTGTTATTCCTCGACCATAACCGGTGCCACCGTGAAGATGAAATTGTACATGTGAGACATCTTCGTTATCAGCACTTGCTTGTTTCGTATGAATACTGTAAATTCTCAGAAAACTTCCAATCTGAAAAGAAAAAAAAAAATCCACTTTGATAACACAAAGTTAGTTATTTACATGGAAAATTCTAGTCCTCATGAAGCTTCTTTCCTGTTTTAACTGAATCACAGAACAGCTGAAGCTGTCAGCAACCTCTGGTTCATTCATTACTTCATTCAACTCTTGTGCCCAAAGCAGACACAACTGGAGCAGGCTTAAGATTGTTTCCAGTTGCGGTGTTAAGTATTTTCAAATATGGAAAATGCAAAACCTCTCTGAGTGACCTGTTTGTTTTGCTTTATCAGACAACATTAGTGGCTGCAAGAGTGATTCAGAACCAGCATAAGCCTTCTTAGTAAATCTAATTCTCAAACAGACTTCAAAAGACAGATCAAACGAGTCAATACATTCCTTTCCCGAGGGCACAATTTGCCTTCTATATTCCCAACACAGCCCTGCAGAGACTCACATCCTGTGATTTGTCCATATATGATCACATTTAGCAATTGACCTCCTGCTCGTCATCGTGCATGGCTTACTATCTGTTTATGTGTACACAAAAACATATCTGCTTACTCAGATTTCTCTGTCATATCTTACTCTTACATTACAGACAACATTTTTAAACCAGGACAAAAGACAAAATATGTTAGAAACTCAAAAATCTCAGCACTTTTCCTGTCTCTCTTAGATCTTCTCCTCAGGTAGATGGAGAATATGATTCCTGTTTTGCTCAGAATGATTTTTGTTTCCTGAAACAGTTATGTCAAGTTACACAAATGGATTTAGGCTAACTTATACAAGCACCTACTAAAGAAGGAGTGCTAAACACTGAATATGTCTTTATAATTTTGTTTTTATTTCAAAATACCCCTCCCATTATCCCCCAAAAGGAAACTGTCACACCCAACTAACCAACCAACCAAAACCAAGCTCAATATTCTAAAGGTAGCTAATCTGGATACTCAATTACAGAGTTACCCAAGTATTTTTTTTTAAATATATAATCTGAGATTCAGCTGATAGCTGGCAAGCGACACACAGCCTGGATTTATATTCATTCGATGCACCTTTTAAATAACCTGATATAAATGAAAAATTATTTTAAATTTACTTCAATTAAAACTAATTTTACAGCAGTCAGTTTATTAAGTCTTATTTCAGCTTCAGGTCTAACTTTAGCCAGTGGAAACCAAAAAAGTATTCCTATTAGATTGGACTGGTCATGTCATAGTACAACACTTTTAAACACATGTATAAATGCATAAAAGTAGATGGAGCAGCAAGCTGTGTGTAGAATTCTCCTCTGTATCAAAGAACAAACTATGACTACATAATGCTGGTATCAAACTGCTCTTTTAAACAATAATCACACATGAAAAAGGCAGCATATTTTCCAATTGAGGAAGCAGGGACATAAAAAGTGCACTGCAGCCTGCACCTATTTTGCTTCTGGCATGGAGCTCTTACTAGAGTTTTAATTGATCTGCACTGTTAGGAGGCTGCTCATTTTGTTCATTCAAAGCACCACCAGGACAGCTTGTGCATTTAGATGGCAGTTAAGAGGCTTATCCAAAGACTTATTTTTTTTTCCTTTCCAGATGCTGATTTCACTTAATTATGTTGAATATCCAAAACCACAAAGGACACTCATATCATAAGGCTAATCTAATGACTATGACAAATGCTTTTGGAGAAAGTTGTTTTAGAAGTGCTTAGTTAAGTTCTGCTTATGAAATAACTTTATGTAAATAAAACAGTGTTAAACTACTTCCCTGCCACTAAGTGTAATTTGCATGTAATTTTAATTGACAAATTAATTTTTTAAAAAAAGAATATTTAAGAAATAATTATTTTCTTTACGTATAAATACAAAAAAATTAAATATGGGAGAGGAGAGCTCAGAAGCCAGGAATACAAAATGCTGTGTCTGCCTTCTAAACTTCTGTGCTGAAATTCACGCAAAAGTCAACTGAACTACACATTTTAGAGCAACATTCCCTTTACAAGATTTATAATCACTATAAAACAATCTTCCTATATAAACATTTATTAGATCCCTTTCTGAAAATGTTATTATATCTTTTAATATCACTTAGAACTATAAAAAAGAGATGCATAAAAATCAGCACTGCCAAATACTGCAAAAGCCTGTAAGGATTGTCAGCCCAGAGATTCCTGGGTGGACAGAATGTCATTTCCATGGATTCCTTTGGGAGGCAGCCTTGCTTACTGTTAACAGCAGAGAGCAAATGTGGATATTAGGGATAAAAATGTTACTCTATTTCTGTTGTTTACATAATGCCTGCAGACTGAGCACTTTATATACTCGACTAAGAAGAAATTATAATTTACATTAAAGTAAACACCATGATTTACAGAGCCATCACTAAAATCTAATACAAAACCAGCTCCTTACTTAACTTTACAGCAGTTCTGTTTATGACCTACCTCGTTCAGGGGAAGAGGTTTATTTAAAAGTGAAATTAAAGGAGTATAAAAACATTTCTTGCATTAACATAAAATATAATAATAACCTATGTTCAGTCTAATTCAAATATGACCATTTAAAGAATACATATTAAGGCTAGAGGGAATAGAAACGCGGAAGTCATATGTGCAGTTCCCTTTAACTAGCTAACTAAAACAACTTTTTAGCATAGCAAATTCTCATGATTATTTCAAATCATATAGAGTTGTCTTCACACTCACACTGGTGAATTCATAACAGCATTTATCATGGCAGGTAAATGTTCATGTTTGTCCAAAAAGGCACTCACAACAAGCTGTCTTTATCTACAGGAATCACCTAATAAATTCACCTGTACTCATTTTTATGCCTATTTTTATGGTTGATTGTATTCCATGAGATTTCTTTGTCACCATTTTTATTGCATCAACAGTCTAATTTTACTGAGTAAATGGTGCCCAACTTTCTGCAAATGAGGCAAAGAATATACACAGCATTTGGGCACCATCCTTGGCAGTAAGAAATACCAAAGTAAATCCATTGAAGAGTTTGAAGGACTCAGTACTGCTATCTTTTGGGTTTTTTCCCTTTCAATGAGTAAAAAGACAGAAGTGGAGAGAATTTGAAGTATTATTTGTCTTTGAAAATGAGATAAAGTGCTCATATCTTCAGTGTTCCCTGGACAGACTTAAACAAGAAGTTTTTTAACAAACTCTTGCAGCAATATCCCTGACACTGTCCTGGGATTTGCCAAAAAATCCCTGTAATATGTCACCCACCTTCTCTGGTGTGTCATACTTACTCAGAACTTCTTTGTCTGACCATGTGCTTACAGATACAATTTTAAAATAAGAACATATATTTCAGGGCTTTTTTTAAATCTATCCTTATTGTTACCAAAGTTGTGTAAAACAGATTGCTCCTACATAAAACATCATTTCCAAGCTGCAACTGTGATTGCAAATGGTACACAACAACAGGTGAGAATGCAACCTTATAATCCTACAATTTACATTAAAAAAGGCTACTCTAAGCTAGTGTTAAATGTAGAAGATTGAAAAATAGTGCAACTTTCAACTGTTCTGAAACCACAAACTGGCAAAATAGCTAATCACACTTGGGAAGGTGCACGTGGATACACTAAACACTCTCCAGTTCTA
Source organism: Lichenostomus cassidix (assembly GCF_008360975.1). Taxonomy (NCBI): domain Eukaryota; kingdom Metazoa; phylum Chordata; class Aves; order Passeriformes; family Meliphagidae; genus Lichenostomus; species Lichenostomus cassidix. The sequence goes on along the minus strand of NC_139480.1, from coordinate 20,625,484 downwards.
TATTGCTACATAAATGATTTTAAAACTTTGCATACAAGACCCTGAACTCAGTAAAATAGCATACACATTTCAATTAAACATTTTTATGATATCACATGATTTCCACTAGTATTTAAAAACCTTTAATGAAGTCTTCCATTTCAAGGAGCGTTCCCCCAGAATTTTATTATATATACATATACTATTCTGTGAACTACAATTAATTCCACATGTTGTAATCTGAAATTAGTAAGTATTTCTGAAATTTTATAGTCAGCATATCAGCCCTTTTTCTTTGATAACTCCACTAAGACAATGCACTAAAAAGTGGTGTACAAAAATTATCTAACTTGAAACTCCTACAGCTTACATGAGTGAAACTACTGCAACTTTGGACATAGCCAGGAGGAGAAAAACACCCACAGGAGGTCAAAGGAGGTTTCTTAACAATTTCCTTTGAAATTATTAGAGCTTCTACTACACAGTGCAGTATCCAGCAAAGGTACAAATGCATCAGAAATGAGAAAGAGCAAGCAGATAGGAAGTAAAAAATTGAGAAAAATGATGAAGGAGGAGAATAATAAAATGGTACTATTATTGGCTACTCAAGAATATGTTTTATCAATATTAAAATACTTTCCTCCTTACTTTTCAAAACATACTGTTTCACTGGAACATCAATTATTAACACCAGTTAGCCAGAGAAAAAATCTGGAAGAAAACTTGTAAGTAATTAAATATTTCTGACAGTTTTGTCATGAATTCTTCCACAAATTCTTACACTTATTTTGCTATCTGTAGTTTACTTATGAATGGGTGTTAATTTATTAAATTGATTTCAAGTCTGCTGACAGACCCAGTGTAAAAATGGTTATCACCTATGCTTATCTTCTGGTAAATGTTTTCTTAAAAAGGATCCTGGGTATAGAGGGCAAAGCATGAAATGAAAGATGTATTCTTCTCCAAGTTCCTATATTCAGAAGCAAGATGGCAGTATTGCTAAAGATCAAATGTTTAATTATGTTGTTGTTTTCTCTATCTAAGCATAATCAACATTACTGACGTACTAAATGAAGATTGCACTGCAAACTACAGAAGTTTATAGAACAGAAAATCTTCTATTGACTTTAAAATTAAGGGTCTTAAACAGGACTAAGGTTTAATGCTGCACTGCGTCATTTAAAAATAATTCTAAAGCATAGAATACATTTTCTAAATGTATTATTTTCATAGTATTATCTATTATATTACAGTGTCTGGAAAGAACTGCTTAATTGGAAGAATTTTTTCATGGCAATTTTTGGGTAATGAGCCTGTTTAACACATGTTGAAGGAGTTTTGCATTCAAATAAAAGGTAGGGGAAGTACAGTGAAAGATAAAGAGGAACATGAAACTAATTACAGTAGAATTGAATTGATGAATTCTCTGAAGTGATTTCTAAGCAGAAAATAGACCACAAAAAGAGAGCTTGAAATACCAAACTGCGCATTACCTTAAGTGATTCTGCCAGTTGCACATGATTATCATAGACGAGAATGTCCACTGTGAGATTTCTCAGCTGATGAAGAAGTAGTTTTGCTCCTACCAGGTCATTTGCTTTCACAGGCACCTTCCATGTGGGGTAGGGACATTTTGTGCCATCCCAGACCTGCAATGCAAATGAACTATTTCAATGCGCTCAGAATACTTTAGATTCAGAATATAAATAACTTTTTTAAAGTTATTTTGTTTCATGAAGAATTGATGACAATAAGAAATCTTAGTTGTAGTCTCAGTCTAAAAGTCCTTAAAATACTTGAATTAGACCTTATGGGATTTTTAAAATTTTTATTCCTTACAGAGCATAAAATAACCTCTACAGAGAATATAATCAAGTGCTAAGACCTGGAATTTGTTAATATTTAAATAAAAAATAAAACTAACAGCTCTAGCAAAACCGCAGCTGTCTATCCAGCACAGAAGCACACATTATTCTGATTTGGAAGGGACCCAAAAAAAGGATCATCACCTCCAGCTCTTAAGTGAATGGTACACATGGGGATTGAACCCACAACTTTGGTGTTCTTAGCACCATGCTCTGACCAGCTGAGCCAATCTTAGTGTCAGCTGCTACAACTATTAGAATTCATCATATCCAGAACAGTCTGTACTTAATATTTTAATCCTGCTATAGGGGGTGTTTTAACCACTCCAGCTACAGTATGTGAAGACTGTGTACACAGGATAGATTGACTCAATTACTGATGATTTCCTATATCAGTATACACTGCTAGTTATCCAGAATACATTAGACAAACATCAGTACTTAACAGATACTTATTAACACGGATTCTAAAACTTGTTTGCCTAAAGCTAAATCGTTGATACCCTCCAAGTACTGAAATATCAGTTGTTATTTTTCAACTATCAAAGTTACTGTGAAAAGGTAAGTTTACCAACAGGCTTTAACACCTTAAAACCAAAATCTTTCCACTTAACCCAAACATCATTCTGTAATCTATGGTTTCCTGAATTTCTGAAGATATACTCTTCTCAAAGACACAAAAAATAATGGCCTGAAATACTGGCATAGTGAAATAAAAATCTGGAAGCATTTGGACTATAATTCAGAAATGCTGCTTTTCTTAGGATCCCATGCATATAGGTTATATAGCAGGTAATTTTCAGAGGGTTTATGATATCAAGGTGCTTTGTCCCATGAGTTAAGCACTGCAGAGGGCAAGAAAAAAAGACACCAAAGCTTAATTTTTAAAGGGTTTCTACCCCTTATACTTAACTGCTTTGGATCAACAGACCCACAGGAAAAGATCTAAGAATCAGCAAAGCCATGCATAAATGCACTATGAATAGCTCATGGAATATGCATCCAAAATCAAGAGATAAAAGGGAAAACTGTTCACAGCAAAAATGACCCATGACATCAAATTAATGTTGCCAAATAAGAGTGTATTCTGAAGGACCCAGATAATGAGGTGGTATAGGCTGCCACAGATTTAAAAAAGCCTATTATCTTCTGATCCTGCACCATGAAATACTTAAAACCACCTTTGAAAGAGAGGTTGCCTATTGCTTGAATTATCACATCTTTTCCAGAACTCAGCTTGGAAACAGATTTAATGCATATATATTACAAATTTAGTCACTTCGACAAAGTAAAGAGCCTTAAGGTTGTCAAGTTTTCCATTATTTTTCAACTGGCTTTACTTGGGACACTTCAATAATTCTACATTGGACAGATCATCTGACAAATGGATTAAAATAACCTGCATGCTCCCTGTTTAGATAAAAGGATGGCAACTTAGTTTTAAAATGTCCTTCACCAGAGGAACTAACCAGGGTACCTTTTGGAGGAATTTATAAGCTAGTAAACTTTCTTTACAAGAAAAAAAAAATCCTTTGAAAAGTAGTTGGTTTTGGTTTTTTTCTTGCACAAATACGAAAGCAGATGAAGCTCTCTACCTCAGGACCTTGGCAGCTCCACTTCGCACAAAAATATCCCAGTTTCAAACTGTCCTGGTTTCAAAAATGAATACTGGACTGAAATCCAACATTGATTAAATTAATTCTGAGTAAGAAACAACAAACTGTTCTATTACTAGTCATGAACATATTGGAGCTAAAGAAAAGTTAGTGATAACCTTTAAACACCATGGTTGGAAAACACTGAAATGGGAGAGACAAAATTTCCATTTCTATCTTCAGCAGAGTATACTCACTGTATGACTTACCTTAATGTACAAAACTTAACTGACAGAACGGAAGAAAAGAATAATAGTAAAACTCTTATGAAAGGCATAAATGACAATAATTTCTAGTGTGCATTCTTTAGTCTCCACCAATTTGACTAAGAAAATTCTCAGAAAATGGTAAACACTAACAGGTCAGTGATACCATCTTTATGCCATGTCCAACTCAGCTGCTGGGCATATAGCAATTAATCAAGGCTAATTTAAAAGTTATGCTACAGGTGATGCACAAAATTGCTGAAATTAATTTAAGCTGTCTTTGAAGCAATCCCCACTAGGTACATGAGATCAACGCTTAAAACAATCATGATTTTTCATAGTATAATCAACCATTAATATAACTGATATACTTGGAATAAATATAAATCATTACATAAAATGCATAATGAAAATAATACAATAAAGTAATATTTAATGATCACACAATTTGAGCTGGTATTGAATTGGTTGTTTCATTTGATTTTTTTTGTTTAGCAAATCAGAAAATAAACAGAGATCTGTGTACAAGTTTTCAGAAAGGTTTTTTTTTCTATCATGACCAATATTTGAGATCAGAAATGGATTTTGCCATTGTTGAAAATTGAGGAAATTAGCAACAGAATGTTAATGTAGCATTTTTAAGCTTGTCTGGTGTATTGTAATACATATTTAAGTATTTAATACTTTATGCTAAAAAAGATATACTGTCAAAGATATTATGTATCAGAAAAATTGATCTAGCATTATTTGACTTCAAACTTTTACCCTCCTAAGTCTATCCTAAGATTTCCCCAATCATTACCATTACTACATGAAAGTGACAAAATTGACTTCAGATCTTACAACACACAAAAGCATACAAAGAAATATTAATACTTTAAGAAAGCATTTGTCTATGTCCTTCCAAAGGGTCTTTAAATGCTGAAGATAAACTTATTAATAAACAACTTAATGAAAGCTCACGAAGTTCTGAAGTTTACTGGGTCCCATTTGACATCTAATTCATAAGAGATGATTAAATGGAAATGTTTGTAGCAGTTGCAGAATATGTTATAGCATGCACATAAGGTTTTTTCCCGTGTAGTGGTGCATTGCTCTGTATAAGAAAAACCTTTGCTGCTCAAATGAAGGAATAATGCCAAGTGCTATTTCTAAAAATATTGTAACAATACAGTTTAACACAGTAGAACCAACATATAATTTTATGAAGTCATAAAGTGGAAAATAACAGCTTGATCGCTACTCATGTTTTAACAATCAAGTTAAAAAATAAATACAGAGGAGTTTTAAAACAACACCAGACTGATACACTGATTCCAGCTAAAACTAGGAATATTATAGAGATCTCCCTTTTATTTAGCTAATGTTAAGGATCACCTTTAGAAATTATTCTCCTGTTCTGTGGCACTTTGCATTTCATATTTTCAGTGAGGACTGATGCCCAAAGTGCTTATGTATAACTAAAAGAAGCCACCTGAAATCCATCATGAAAACATAATCCATTCACTCCTTTTTAGATAGTGCTACTTACTGCATAAACATATCCAGCAAATCTAGAAAAAACAAGCAGAAAATGCTGCTAATGAAAAAACAAGGATAAAATTCAAAACTAACATTTTTCAAGGCTAAGAAAACTTGAAGTGTTTATCTACAAACCTTTGTGAAATGATGATCCATATATTGCCATCTTAATAAACTTCTCTAAAAAAACAAATCAGGTTATCAACTTCAAAGAGTAATGGGCTTTCCATTTTGTTTTCATAGAAATAAAATGGCCAAGGATCACAAATTGGCTTACACGCTAAATATTTATCTACATAACATTATTTAGATTAATTAATATGTGTGTTTTATTGAAAAACATATCACTATGACATAATAAATCTAACAAATTATTTTCAAAAAAAGTAAGTCTACCTTTAGAAGAAAAGAAGTTCCATCCACTTTTGCTTTTCCTACCAGCTGGCAAGTGAGATCAAAGTACAGCATTGGCTGAACACCAGACAATTTTGCAGCTGGTCCAGAGATGGAAATACTACTGGCTGCCCAAATACGTAATTCTTCAATTGTTTTCTGTTCTTCATCCAGGAAAGTGTACACTTTGCTAGAAGTTCGAGGAACTACTGGAGCTCCTACAGTTCCATCAAATGTTAAGGATGCAAATCCGGCACTGGTAATTCCCTGCATCTGTCCATTGTATTCCCTGATCTGTAATAAAATATGAATAGAAAAAAGTTTGCACTGCATGGAAATACAAACATATTTCTGCTTTATCATGTGCATGAAAAATGAATCACTGATCATTTCTGTTCCTGATTCTATTGGGAGAAGAGAGTCAAAATAAAAACAAAACAAAAAGATAAAATTAATAAGCAAACAACATGTATAAGCAGAAAATATAATCTTATACAAAAAAGTTTTGAAGAGGCAGACTAACGACTACCTGTAAATATACAGCATATCTGCAGAGCATTTTATTCACCCACGTCAAAATATTTGAGTGTGGAATACATCAGGATTGCTCTTATAAATGGGGAAACTAAGGCATGAGAGAAATTAATTTTTAGGGGTTACACAGCAGAGTGATGATGGAGCAAAGTTATTATGGATTCCTGTTTTCAGCACCTCACAATAGCCCTGTTTCCCAATATTAAGGAAAAAGAAAATATCAGTTCAAGGAGGTGTTTTTTTTCCTTAAAGCTAACAGTGACGAGCTTTCATTCCTTGAATTATGAATACAGCTTTCACAATTACTCAATGCCTACTGCCCTGCACGTGGCAGGTCTCCTGAATCCTGCTCATTTAACTGTGTATCTGCTGCCATATAAAACAGAGTATTTAAAGTTGGAAGCATTCCTTCAAGGATCTAGTCTAGTCTTACTGCTCCCTGCACATTATATGTGTATCCATATCAAAGCACTGCATGACTCATTATCCATCCCTGCTTTGATCCATCCCTTTTTAATTAATGTCTGGTTACCAAATAAGCGATAACGCTCATGAATATAGCATTTGTGAGACAGTCCAGTACAGGATTCCCAGGGCTCTATTTTTAAAATGTTGAAAATCCTATTGATTTCAAAGTACAAAACATGAAATCAGTGTCATAAGTTCTGAAAGCAGAACACTGCCAATGATTTAGTCCTGTATTTTATATACACAATGAAATTTAAAAAGCACACAATTGACCTTGGAAATTTATAAAGAAACCTGTTCAATCTTGGTGACAGGAACTACTTTAATACCTGCTACTTTTACATAATGCATAAATGCATTAAGGGTCATCTTTAAGATAAACTCCGATTTACTTAAGCATTCTCCAGACCTGACCAATGGAGTACATCAATTCATGAGGTACTTCTCCCGTGAAACACTGAAAAGCTTTAATCTGACAATATTTATGTTTAAATATTGAAAATACAAGAAAAGTCAACAAACAGATCAGGGAAATACATAGTTGCATAATCAATTTGAACCCCATTATCCATGATCTGGAAAAAAATGTCCCCCTGTAACAGTAAGATGTTATCTAATATAGACACACAGACTTTAGTTGCTAACACTGGCATTATATTCCATAATTTCACTAAACAGGTAATGTCCAGAGGGGAGAAAAAACTCTCTTTCATCACTTTTACCTATTCATCCTACATCAAAATATACTTCAAGAGTATTTTTTGTATCTTATTTGACATGCCAAATGTTTCTCAAAGTGTTTTAATTTCTAATTTACCTATTCATTTATTTCTGTACTAATTCTTTTAAATCATAAAATAATTTCTTTCTTACTAAAAATTCTGTCCTAATCTTCTGTGAAGGCTCCAAACGTTTCACCAGGCCAAGAAACTACTTCTTCTCCCTGGGCTTCCACCAATATTTCACTGTAAGTTATTTTCCTCTTTTCCCAAATCCTTTATGTCATGCTTTGAGCATTTGGGAGGCTGATCTCAAACACACTGTAATTCTGACATCTCCCAGTACCCTCACTTAGTGAATTTGAAATCAGCCTTAATGTAGGAAAAGGCAATTATAACATAAAAAAGAAATAAAATACGCAAGAAGGTAAATCTCAACCATCATGATAAGAAAATTACCAATGATCCTTAAGGAAAAGCAGATGTCCTCAGGCATAAGCAAGTGGAGAAGCCACTGAGTGTTCTCAAAGGTAAACAGAATTCAATAATATTATTTAGTGAACAACAAAAGAAACAGGAGAAGAATGTAGAATGGGTATCAGAACAAAATATTTCATAGCTGGAAAATTACTTATGTTGGATCACAGAAAATATGACGGTCAATGGAAATTCTCTGGGCTTGTCCTTTTAAAACAAATAATTGTTAAAGTGATGAGAGATCACTGGAGTGTAAAACGAACAAAATCTATGGGCAAATGTTGTTTCATCACGGCACTCTTTAGCAGATCTCAGAACAAGCTAACCACTGATACTGTAAACATTTTCCACACAAACAATTTTGAAATTAAATTAAACTTAGAAAAGAGTCTACCTGGGACTTTTGCATATAACAACAATTCCCCTTCACTAGATTTTGTGTAATTTCTAGAGGATGTGGAGATATTTTTTTAAAAAACTGGTGGGGGAGTGTGAAGGTGGGGGAGAGAAAAGGGAAGTGGGGCAGATGGCTATCTCTTTAAAAATTCCCTTAGAATTTAAAATAATTTCAATAAATAATGGTTGCTAAGTAAAAGTACCTTCTGGGACAAAAATGAAGCAGATAAAATGCATTTGGCTTGTTCTAAGCAAGCAAGTAATATCCAATACATATTGCAGGAGTCTTTGGCACAGTTTTTGTATACTAAAGAACAATAGGTGAAATGTCACCTCAACAAACTGCATGGACAATAAACTCTAGTGATTTCTATGGGGTACAACACTATCCTGAATATGGTTATTGAAAATAAGCTAATATTGAAATATTTATAAATAGATTTACAGCATAGTAAAAGACATGTTTTGGCTTTTTTTTTTTTTCTTTTTACTGAAGATAGTGTTATTCATCTCACTAAATGGAAAAGTGTGATAGTAAGTAGTGTATAAAGCTGGAATAATAGCATCTCCAAGGTAGTTTTCCATCAAAACTGATTGTTAAATTATAGAAGCAAAGGACTATTATGAAACCACTGCAGTCACAGATCATCTTGCAATATCAAAAAATGCCTTGGGAAACAACATATACCAAGCTAATGCACATGTTTTTATAGTAAGAAGGAAGACTTTTTTTTTATGATTGTCACTGATGATATTTGTATGAAAAAAAGTATCCTGTCAGAAAAAAACCCACCAGAATGCATCTGGTATATCTCTTTATATTTTGTAAATGTTTTCTCATCTTAAGTAAATAGACTGACCAAATTTGGGTAATACAGTATACTGATTATATTTTCTTATATTTTAATAATGTAATTCTGCTTTACTTGTACCTCCAGCTGTATAAACAGAGAGACACTAATGAAACAGAGAAGCCATTTGAAGTACAAATTAAACCATTCTGAATATGTTTAAATATAACAAGAAGAAAACTGAACTACCAAAACTACCTGCAGGCACCTTCTAGAAGAAAATTAAGGGATAGTCACATGGAAGTAAAATGAATTTTTGGAAGACATGATAAACACACCTAGATATTAGGATCATAAATGACAGCTTATTCTCTAGCATTCCTGAGAATAGTTGCCTGCAAAATAAGATCCTCAGAAACATCTGTAGCAATGGAAACACAAATTAAAGAAGAAAATGAGCAATACATTGTAGATTTCATTTACCAATTCAATTCACCAGAAGATATAACTATTTTGTGGTAAAAATTGTATGCAAAAGGTATATATACTTAAGCCAGTTGGAATAATTTCTGGTTTAATAATTTAAAAAACCAGCAGGCACTGTGATACTGCTTAGAAACATTCCTCAGATAAAGTGGCATAGTTTATTTAAGAAAATTCTAGTGGAGTAAAAAATTACTGCTTTGAAATATTTTCTACATATTTAAATCATGATCCAGAAACTTGACCAAAAGTATTGAGATGAAAATTTCAGAAAACATTTGTGCAAATTTTTAAGACTTCAAATTACAGAGACACTCTATCACTGCCTACAGTCAATATTTCCTGAAATTTACTATAGGACAAATATTTGCTTTTAATTTAAATTTAAATTAAATTAAAATTAAATTAAGTAAATTAAAGGGAGTGTGATACTTCTGTTTGTTATGAAGCCATGCTCCATATATTTGACATTCAGATTCCCACTCCTGTGTGGACAGACAAACAGCTTAGAAACTCAGCAGCAAAACATAGATCTTACACTTGTCAATCATAGGTCTATGAAAGGAATAACCATCTACATCATGGCTATGAAATCCTTTTGCTCAAAGAGGCAATGCTTTTATATTGTAAATCTAACAAGTTTGAATCAGATGAATGTGCAACTAATAGCATGCAAGGAATTTGATTTTCCTGGTGTTTTTCTCCATTTTGTTATTCTAAAGATCTAGGATGCTGCATTGGGCATGGTGGTATTTGGTAAAAAGTTGGACTTGATGATCTTGGAGATAATTTCATATCTTAAATGATTCTCTGATTCTGTGATCTAACCACAAAGCTAAAACAGTAGGATTGTAATTCATAATTATCCCCAGGTTAGTAGATGACAGAGTTTCTGAAGTCCGTGCAAACTCAATTGAGATCATGGGGCACTTATGATACTGTGTTCCATTACCCTCATTACCCTACTTTTCTATGGGTTATTTTCCTACACAGTGCATGATTTGAGAAGTGCAGTAGTGATGAAACAGTGCTGTCTAAGAAACACACTGGCAACTTTTTGACTCCTACTTCATTTGTAACAGCAACTGGAGCCTATGTACAGTAGAAGTTAAGGTTAATGAAAGTAAGAGAGAAGAACAGCAACAAGATTACTATGACAAATAGCTCAAGAATTAAGGCTTTGTAATTGCTACAGAGTTTGCATTGTGCCAAGAAAGCCAAGGAAGCCACGGAAGTAAAGTTTATAATGAGAGGTCACTCTCTTGGTCTTCATTCTCCAAGTGCTGCACACGAGTCATACAGCTCTGCAATGCTGTGTATTCAGGAAAAAGACCCACCAGAACACATCCTGGACAGTGGCTACGTTAAACAACAAGAGTACACTGAACAAGATGAACACTGAAATACGAATGTGCTTCACTTTTCTCCAATTCTCAAACACTTAAATGGAAATCAAATACCAATTCACTTCACTGGGAGTGAGGAAATAAGGTTTTGTTTGTGAATCACTCAGACGTAATAAGGAATACTAGAGAAAAGCCAATGAGTAAATTAACAATTCTATCATTATGGCAGGGCTTGAGCACTTTAAGAAAGGCAGAATACCAGCCAAAACTCCTAAGCCAAGTGAGGATAAAATATTGCAGGCTTAGCCAGTACCAGCAGGTTACCTCTTCCCTCTCTTTAACAGTGTAACCATTAAGCAGTAATTCTAAGATACTAAGAGCATTCACAGCGAACAATAAAAACAAAGTTCCAAGCAAAATCCACCCAGAAAAATGCCTTCTTTTGTCATGAAGATAGAAGGCAACTGGACAAACAGATCAGAGGTCTGGCTTTTATATTAGGAGATGGAGGGCTTGCCTTCAACCATCTCTGCAGAGCACTGATTGTGGCTGGAAGCACAGCCACAATACTGCAAATCACTACATGCTACAATTCATGAGAAATGATAAGATTACGTGCATAAAGATGCACTTCAAGAAATATTAACAGAAATGTAATTAAAACTAGATAATTCTTCAGTTCTGTTACTAAGACACTTAAAATTTTCCTTCTCTGCAAATACTAAGCAAATTGAATTACCCTCTATTCAGAGTAATTCCAACAGAATCCTCTTCATTAAATTCTTATTAGCTCTAACCATCAGATTTTGCCAACACCTCTGTCACTACGAGGAGAAATTATCCATTAGTAGCCGACAGTGTAACTGGGAGCAGTAATTTCTAACATGTATTTGCTATCAATGCCAGCTTCCTGGAAGTCTGTCGAAAGCATATCTGGGGCCGACAGAATGTGAACAGATGCTTTAAGAACTATGTATATCTGTCTGTCCTCACTGATAAGCACAGCTTCAACAGAATATGGCCTCTGTTAACCTTTACTTTCCATTCAGCAAGCTAAGAGAAGGTGATTAAGGCCTGAAGACAAAAGCAGAAAACAGTGAAGGAGGAACTCCAGAAAGTGTAATCAGAAATCTAGTTAGAGTTGACTTTTATTAAATTGAAAACCGTGTTGCATAGCAATCATACCTACTATGCTGCTTGAGGCTGAAAGAGAAGGAGGTCCTTCCCCTCCCAGTTCATTCCCAGAAGCCGGCATCGGGGTTTTGTGTCAGATTTCTACCTGCCTAGATCAGATATGAAAACTTCCAAAGTACCTCTTTCTTAATCTGGAGCAGTCAGAACATTCCCATCCCAGAAAAAACCAATTTAGCGACTCAAGATCATTTTAACTTAAAAAGTAATTGAACAAACTCTCAGCTCATGCATCTGAGGAGACATAGATTGTGAGCAGCTGGAGGTCTGTTAGGACTGGAAACCACTTAGAACAGCTCAATTTTGATTAAAAAGAAAAAAGTAGTATATAAGAAGTGAATTAACAGACCCTGTCTTTAAATACTGGAACATCATCTTGGAGAATGAAGTACCAATTGACAAGGAGTCCAGAATGATCTCCTCAAAAAATTGATGCCAAATTAGAATGGTAAGGTCCCTTACCTGTGCTGTATCACGTTTCCTTAATAAGTTTGTGATAAAAATAAATAGGGGGAGGCAATACTATGTTTGCATAAAAGAGGGTGCATACATAAATTTCCTGACAGTGGTCTTGTTTGTCTTCTTAATGCGTACTTAAAAATCCAATAATGACCTACCACAGTCACGCAACTTTTCAAGTCTTCTATTTTGACCAGCTCCTTTCTACTTTCTCCTTTTTCACATATTTATTATAAAATATACACTCTATTTTCAGAAGCAATAAACAAGTTTTTACCTCCACTGAATTTCTAAAATGAGTGTATCTGTATAACACTCCCCTTGATGGATTCAGAGAAAATATTAAAATTGAACATAAGACTTTCCCATCTGAAGTTAAATTCATGAACTTCTAAGACCAATCACACATCTCAAGTACTGATCAGCAACACAAGCTTCAAAATATAGTTTAATTTCACTCTTATTATATATACAGATGACCTTAAAGAAACCTTATACTAACCCAGAATAGGTTATCTAATTTCTCTCTCAATTGTAAATATTTATAATGTAGATAAATAACCAAAGGCTCTTTCTGAATCTTAAGAAGTTCTTTTTTAATGATCTTGGTGGTACCAAATTCCAATACTGGATAAATCTTACCACTTTTTACATCTATTGTCATGGGATTTTCTTTGTTTTCCTGCTACAACATATCAAAATGAGCATGCTTAGTGCTATGGATATTTATCCCTTTTATCATCCTTTTGTACAATCCTAAGTTTCCTAGATCTCTCAAGAGTGTTCAAATATGCAAACTGGTGGTTTGTTTTTTTCTTCCCCACAGGCCTCTTTCATGACATTTATTAATTTCTGCTATCATTATTTTACACAAGAAGTAAATATATAATTATGTATGGTTATGTTGTACATTAATATGCAACAAGGCAAAATCACATCTTTGGTCCTATTATGCACCTCTTTAAGTATGGTCCGGCAGTACAAGACTGCTATTCAGTCCCTGTAGGGTGGCTCCTCTTCCCTATACAGTTGCGAGCAGAAGCAGTATCAAGGCTATAAACAGTTTCCTGCATGTCCTTTGATAGAGATGAATAGGGAGCAAGTGAGGACAACATTGAAGCAGCAGCTGAGGCACACTGCACACTGACAAGCCCACAGAGATTCCCTTTACTGCAGTTACTCTCCAGCTGATCTAAACTGCACCACAACAGAAGACCAAAAGAAACTCCTCAGTCCTATTAGTTTGAAGAGGAATAAATTGTGCAGGTTTATGTCAGTTAAACTCTATTCATCTAGAAGTACTACATGATTTTTTGTCAAGTAATTTAATAAATACTCTTGAGGTTGGAAAAGTGTCATAGTTACTTTCAGCTGTGGTCCATACCACAACCATAGCAGTTTTAACCATCAGCTGCTTTATCCAATGTCTCCAAGTGTTAATTTCTGTAGAACTAAATTATTCTTATGGTCTTCTCATTGCAGAAAAGCAAGCACATAACCCCCCCACATCCTAGTACATACCTTTATTCTATGAAATCGAACAATATCTCCAACTTTGTAAATTTTTGGTAAAGAATCTAGATTTCCATTAAAAAGAGTGCACGTTAACTTCACATTTGATGGGTCCACAAGTGTTACAACTGAGCAATAATCTGTAAAATATAAAAGTGTCTGAATGAATAATAGGCATTATGGAATTATTAATACAGATATTAAATTTGGGACGAACCCCCCTATGGCCAATTTTTTTCTGCTATAATCTGTGTAACTCTTCCAAAGTTAATTTTTATACAGTATCATAACAACTGAAGTGTGGCTCATCTTCTCAATAATTAGCCCAAATAACTGAAAATGAAATGTGATTAAGCACAGCTCTGTGAGCCAGAACACACAAACCTTCTTCTGTCTGCAACAGGCATGCTATTCTTTCAGGTTTCAATTACTTGCTCTATAAAATCAGGAACATATGTACAATTTTATAAAATCCTTTTCTAAGATTTATTTTGCACAGCCTTCTGAAAGGTAATGAGTTCTACAAGTTCTAAAAGCAGATTAAAACCTAAATTACCTATCTTTCACTTCAACAAAATATGCAAGATACATGTATGTATATATACATATATATATATAAACACATCCCCAAGAATAGAGTCACACAGTGGTAGTTAGAAAGTAGAGTTAATATATGAAATATGCCCTTTGAAGTTAAACTTCATAGAATTTCACCTCTATTAATGATCTAAAAAGTAAAATGAAAACAACATACAAAGATGACAATGCAGACCAGTCCAGAATAGAGCAGTATTTGCAATGACATAAAGGTAAAACAGAGCAAAAGCACATTTGCTCTTTAATGTCACAGTAGCTGGTACCCTGCCTGAGAAACCAAGTAGCAGCAGAAAGAAACACAACATCCTGACCCCAATCTCCTGAACCACTCATTGTCCCTACAAGAGACAGATCTGTAACCACAGCTGAAGAAAAGAGACTAGGAAGGAGGAAGGAGGGGTGTGTGGAGTGAGGCTGGGGCTGGGAAAGGTGGAGGAAAGGTGTTCTCCCTAAGTGTCCAAATGTGTGTTTTCTTTGTTTCGCAGTATCTGTTAATATACTTTATATTAACTGGCCATGAATTAAATTCCCCAAATCAAATCTGTTTTGCCCTGACAGACACCTTTTCATCCCTTAAAAACCCAACCAGAAGAGAAAACCTGTATGATCAAAAACCCCAACTTCCCTTAGCTATAATTCTATGAGGCAACTAGTGATAATGACACTAAACCAGACTCCACATATCTGGGAACTGAACAAAGGTGTTGTAGTTCTAAAATAAAGTCGATAAAAACTCCTTCATGCACATTATAAAGATGCAGGCACATAAGATGTGGATAGACACCTTTGAACGACAGTGCTATCAGTCAACTAAAACTGACAGATTTGCCTCATAAAAAAAGCTACAGGAAAGAAGTAAAATAAAGATGATTGTGATATGCAAACTCTGTCAACAGATTCCTCAAATGTGAAGACAGGTATGCAAACCTGGAATAAAATACATGCATCAAAAGAAATATTCTTCCATTTCCAGCACATACACCCTTAAATTTTACTATCATTTACACTTAAAAGTTTAAATTCCCTAATGATTTGAGTGAATGAAGTGATGAAAAAAATCCACTGAAGGCTTACCAAAAAATAAAATTTTTCTTACAGATATAAAAACCTTCTGTATTTCTATAAAACTAGTACTCTTCTTCCTTCCCATGATTTTTACAGACTGAATAACGATGAATTATCAACTTTTGCATGCAGAAGTCACTGAGATCACTCTTTTGCACACTCCCACCCAAGGCACAAAGTCCACATAAAGCCTATTTTGACATCCTTCGCCAGGAATTTCACGAATAAACTCCAGTCACTGGCTGACAAAACTGCAAGTATTTACTACTGACATCCAAAGACTGATTGTTGTATTTCTTTGGGTATGAATTCTAGAGGTTAACTTAACAGATCTGTTGCAAATATGAGCAAAATGAGCAATTAAGAAGAAAAACCCATATGGTCCATAGATTTACAATCCTTTGGGGATACAGAATAGCATGCTACAGTGCACTGATACAATCCAACGTCAGAATCAAGAGGAAATAGCAAAAACATTGCACATTAAAATTGTGGTTACTCTTTGATGCTGTGATTATACAACCTAGTCAGCTTCATACATGTGCAGCTGCCTATTTAATGGTAGAAGTTAACACACTGCCTCAATTTTCTGTGTAATTAGCATAATCATCCTAGTCAAAGCACTATAAAATATTACACTTGCTTTACATAGCCTGGGAACACTTTGTACATAATACAGGTTCTCTGACTTTAGTCTTCCATTCCTCTCTATCACCTCAAAACATCACTCTAAACCTAATTACAATAGAAGTCTTTGAGAACAAAATATAGAGACTGATTTTTTTAAAATTAAATCCTCATTCAGCAAAGTCCTTTTTGAAGACTAAGAATAAAAAGCCACCTGTCTTTTCCAGCTGAACTGTGAAAATTGTTTTCTGTTTTCCACAGTAGCATTATAGATCAGTGAATAAATTCATTTTTTCTGAAAAAACAGTGAGTCAAACTCTAAACAGAATTCCTGAATTTAAATAATGTGCTAGTGTTAAAGAAAACAATATAATGTCACTGGCAACACTTTTGATTTTTCTTCATATACTTTCCAACAAAGCAAAATCCCTTTGTTACCAAGCTAATAAATAAATAAATAAATAATGGAAGTTTACATATTTTGAGACAATTTTCCTTTATTAGAGAAATTTACTCCACTGATAAAAAAAATCCACTGATTTTCTTTAAAAGAGAACTTTTACCACTGGTAGATATTACTTGTAATAATCAGTCTTAAAAATATGACACAATGGATGCTCAGCTCAGTAAATTTGTATGCTATAGAAGAAAGCTTTTTACTTTCATACTAGACTGTCTCAGTAAAAGCACTGCATTTTGGTTGACACTACACAGAACCTCAAACTGCACCTACCTTTTTTTTAATACATTTAATTATTATGAAGTGATAGCCTCACTCAGGCTTAACATCATGTGAGGGACCACCTGCCAGGGACAGCTACTTTTAAGGATGCTTGTAACAGGCCAGAATGGGTGTTTGTAAGTTTATGGAAACAAGGAGACACAGCTGATCTTTCATTTAAATGGAAGGACAGTGATGGTCTGCATGCATCTTACATGCTTTTAATATTCTTTAGACTAGTCTTTATTGTTCTTTAAAAATACAATTGCTGTAACCTGTTAATGAGTTCTTTATTTCATTTCATAACAAACCCATGACTATTTGGTAATCAGTAGAAGGTTACACTGTCTGCATAGAGAATGCTGATTGTCAAGCTTCTAGGTCCTGACTTTATGGCCACTCTTTTATGGCCTGTTATGCCAGTCACCAGCATGAGCAGAAAGTCAGCATTTCTCCAGTGTGTACAGATAGACAAAAAACAAACACGGAAGCCCCAAACCCCACAGCTTCACATACAATAAGAAAACCAGAACTGCTACAAAAGCTTTCCAGATTCTAGTTATTGATACTGTAGGACTAAAAAGTTGTTTAGTATTTATTGATTAAACATTTATTTTCGTTTTACTAAGGACTTCAGCAGTTCCTGACAAATATGCTGCATAAATTTTTCAGGTGGAAAGCAGCAATCTAATTACACACTCCCTTTTAGGCAATCACATATTTAATCTTCAATAACATTTAGGTGGAAAACACACTATCCTGAACCCATAACTTCCCCCTTCAAAGAGATAAAAAGGTTTTTGGCAATATTGTTAGCAGTCAGGGACTCTAATTAAAGATTGCATTCTGTTTCTTTTATTTCAATACACACCAAAAAAGGAGAAATTATTGTAGCAAATGATTCTCTCTTCAAAACTAAATGGAACATTAATATTGTTTTCAAGAATTACTGGGGCTGTTCAATACACAAGTGTCTGCACTAACATGAAGCAGCTGAAACAGCTAATTTACCACTTACATTTCAACAAGAGAGGAAGAAAAATACAAAAATTACACACTCCTATGCGTGTGTGTATATATGTACATTCAAACATATATTGCAGAAGCCCAAAACAAAACCTCTAAAGAATCAAACTGCTTTACTAGAGCTTGTTTTTCTAACATGGTGATACACTTTAGACATACAAACAATTTAGTAACTACCCGAAGCATCTGGCTAAACAGATGCTTCAATGCCATAATTTGTAAATTGTACATCAAAGTAACTGCGTTGAAATTTCTATTAACTATTTATTCAACTAGTTGTTTTTTTTTTATTTACTTTAAACATCTTTTTATCTTTTATTTATCTTCTATATTTTTTGATAAGAAACAGTGGTTATTTTAAAAAGAAATGCATATAAACCACTGTTAACAGAAGGGAAAAGACTATTATTCTAATCTCTAGGGGTCCAGAAATGAAATCACTATCTTTACCTCTGCAACAGTTCTTACTCTGTTCTGCAAAATTTAAATAAATCCTCAATATTATGATTTGGAAAAAAACCCCAAACTGGAACACAATACTTTGTAGGAAAAACTACTGCAAATTTAACTGAGTGTGCTTCCTCACAATGGGTACCACAATGTCCTAGGTTACAACACAGATGTATTTAGTATTCTATTACCACCAGCTGTGGGGCATTAGCTGTTATCTCCTGCTATGACTCACCCCTGATAACTGTTAATGAGCCATCAAGAACCCACCGCATGACTCATGGAATTATCTCATCCTATTGTGAGATGCTCCGCCCAGGAGGGAGGAGCCAAGCATTCCCACCTGGATATAACCTGGCTTTGGAACTGCTCAAGTCAGTCCTGTCTACTGGGTTCCCAGAGGACAAGAGCTGCCTCTGGACCTTCAGCTGGAGACCAGACCTTCACAGGATCACCACTTCAACTGAAATACTTCACTTGGACTGCTACCACCATCCTAACAGGGTGTCAGGTTGTATCTGGCTTTGTCAGTGCTTTTCCTTGTATTATTTCACTTATGTTTAATTTTTCCTATTCAATTTTAATCCTGACTTGCAATATCCCACTGGTTTGTTTTCAAACTAACACACACAACATTCTGTGATAGCTTTGCTTTGCACTCTAAAGTTGGTTTGCTATTACTTAGTAAAAATTGACCATTGTAATTCAACTTGACCAAATGGTATAGTTTAAAGTAAAGTTCTTTCTTTCAGCTACACAGTTTTAAACAAATTCTGGGCTTTTTTATGAACTTAACTCAAGATCAAACAAAAATTGAAACTAAAAAAAAAAAACTTCAGACTTCAAAATACTTTAAGAATCTGATTTATGATAAGCTGCATTTTGGGCATGTAGAACTATTGACCTGGAAGTGTTCAAGCTTTTCAGAATTGTATTTTCTGAAATTGCTATCCTTTACTAATTTTGATTCTAAAAAATACTTCATAAAAATAAAACTGTTACAATCTACATGCATGTCTAGGTAGGATAAAATGAGATTTTAATTCAATATGTTACATACAAATATACTGCATATTTCTATAATAAAATGCTAGATGGAGGTTTCCCCAGGAAAACAGGACATTAATTCTATGACATTGTTAACCAGCAGCAATGATTCTTCTTGCATTCGTTCCCACTTCATGGAAAACACTGACTAATATCTACATGAAAAAAAAGGGTGGGGAAGCAGTAGTGTCAAGTTGTAATGTCCTAAAACTTTCATGGTCAAGCACATAATCTCTGTAACTGGATACTCCAAAGAGAGAGGTTCTTTTTTCTTCTATTTAGTGGTTTTTGGTTTTTTTTTTTAATCTCAAGGCTAAATATGGGAGATATCCTGGGGTTAAGGAAGTGGGGACCGGAGAATATCATCTTTGTTAGAAATTTAAAATACCTTAAGATCCTTAAACTACTGACAAAGGAAGGTTAGAATATGGTTTTGAACATTTCCAATTGATCTTCTAGCAGACAAAATCCCATCTGTGTCTTGCACCAAGCAGGACCTGAAGTTCCTCATTGGACAGTTTTCATAACTTGTAAAGCTCTCGCATAGACATTTGAAGCTATAGGCCTGAACAAAAGTGTGCTTAGCTAAAAGAACTTTCTCTGCAATAAATAGTTTATGAACATCCTGAAAACTCATTTCATTCATCAGTGTTTTAACACTCACCTAATGCAATAATGGTAATAGCAATTATGAACTTTGAATTATAGATTATATAAACTGACAAGACCAAATTAGGAACCACTCCAGAGGTACCCCCTTTCAGTGGGAACACAGTGCAAAGCTTCACTCTTAATACATGTAAGAAGGAGCAGCATCTAATCCCCCAGGGCATATGTATGTAGTCAATGAAGACCCATGCGGATTAAGTACAGTGGCCCCACTTTCCATGCTTCCAGTAGGCACCAGCTTAAAGCTCCACGACTCTATTAATAGTGCCAGTGAATGTATTAGTGCAGGACTGGGCCAGATCTAACGCGAAAACAGAATTTTCTGACGAGAGCCATTTCATGCCTTGACAATGCAGAACAATCATTGACCATTTTGCACCCTCTCAAGCAGACATCACTCTGGATTGTGCAAAAAAAAAAGTCAAAAAACAACACTGAAATATTGGACTGATTAGTAAATATTTTTACTCAAAACCTTAAAATAATACTGTTTTAGAGATTTTCATTATAAAGTAGCAAGTGAATTACAACTATCTTCAAAAATAAGAAACATCAAATTGTGTCCCTGTTCTCCACTGATATTGTGGTGTTATTTCAATAATACTAACTGAAAAAATACAGGGAAGAGCTATTAGGAACTTATTAATGATATTTAGGCAAGGACTAGTTGTTAAATAATCATTTTCCCTATTAAATTTCTACTAGTTATGAAATTCAAGTGATTAACTTGACAAATAACTCAATTGAAAAAAAAAATCTCTCCTAGCCGCTTCAGACACATGCTACTTTGAAAGCCAGTGCATTTAACTTCACTATTCTAACATATCTGGAAGGAAGGGCTGCCTTAATGATTTTGAGCAATCTGTGCTTGTCTAATTAAGATGTTCCAAGTCCTCAGTTCCACAAAGTCTTGTTACAATAGCTGGACAAATGACAAATCTCCTTTAAGAACTTTCTTCATTTGCTATCTCCACCAGTCTGCCTAAACGGACTGATAGCTCATATCTTTTTGTTCTGTTTCCTTGGTTATTAGCTGGTCAAAGCTATGGTCAAAGGATCATGACAAGTTGAGGTCCTGGCTGATTTTTAACAAACATAGTAAGAAAGTTCTGTCTGGAGATTTCAAATCTCTCGAACATTGTACGTACCAGTTCCTTTGCTAACATATGGAGGCTTGAAGAATTTCACAACACCATACAAGTTCACTATAGTTCCATCTTTAAGATGATTCAGGGGAGTATACACATATTTTGGAGAAACAGACTGAAAAGGCATGATAAAATGAGGGAACAGAAGAAAAAATTATTCTAACATTCATACAGAATTTTGTCTTTTAACATCATTTATCCTCAGACATGTTTATTTCATCTTAAAAGAAATTATCTGTTTCTTTATATATTATTCACTTTAGATTCAGAGAGCACAAAAGACTTTTAATTTATTTTTGTGAATTAAATCTTCCTTACAATAAGCCAAACAGTTAGTTCAAGTAAGTTTCAATATATGAACCAGGTGAGTAAAAGTCAGTACAATAAAAAACCACGAAAGACAATTTTTTCATGATCTGTTTTAACATGCCCATCCAGAGCATTTTTAAAGCACATACATACATAGCTCTGTATTTCTGCTTGGCAGTGTCACTGCACAGAATCATTGTCTTTGGCTGGCAGGGGGGGTCACTTCTCATAGCCACTGTGCCCATCTTTCAATTAAAATAGCACAACTGCTGGAGGATTAAAGAAATTAAGGACTACTTTTTACAGTTCAAGGACCATTGTCCTTTCATTTTAAGGTTGTAATATATGCTGATTAGACTCTTTTTAAAGATTACAGGTTCTGTCAAACATTGGTAATTGTGGTTTTCAAGGACTATACTGAAAAAATGAAATGCTAAATAAAAACAGTATGACAAATGAGCTCTATTACCATTGGTACTGAATCTTTAACATCATTATAAAGAACATTTAAACTTTATAAACCAGTTCCTATGCCTTTTATATACTATTTCCTCTAGAATTTTAATTTAGACACATAAAGGATTGTTCTGAACAGCAATTAAAACAAATGTTAAGATCAGTACCCGAAGTCTGATTGTTCAAGTTTTCGAAACCAACATGAAGTCTGTTTGGAGATCGAGATGGGAACTATATTACAAGTATAGAAAACTTTTCTTCATACATTATTTTGTGTTCAGGATATATTATTTGCAAAAGCTAAATGACTGCCGGTATAAGAGTATGGAATTAAATTAAACAGAAACAAAAACTAATTCCACACATTCTTATTTACATGCAGTTAATCTCATGTGATTTAAAAATATCCTAAATACAAACTCACCACAGATGCAGCTTCTGAAGCAGCAGTTGCTCCTGGTTTAGTGTAAATCTGTGGAGAAAAAAAATAACAAACTTTATGATTACAAAATTGAAAGAACTGCAAATATAACATTTGATAACTTTAAAGCAAACACAACACCATAAAGAGATACAAACTAGCCCTACAGACATTTTTGCTATATTAATCACCTTGGAATCTAGTAAAATTTTAGCTACAGAAAAAAATAAATATTTACTGCAGTTACACTCAAACAAAAGTTTCTTCAAAATAATACATTTTCTGAAGTCACTTAGTTGAATATATTAGGTCATGTTAATAGAGTAGCATTTGAAAGTTGGAGGCCACAAATTAAAAACTGCAGCTGCTTAACAAAGAACTTAAATGGGTTTAAGTTTTGTACATGTCAATGTTTAGAGAAGATCTATTCTCAATGACTTGTTACTTTCCTTCAGGTGAAAAAAATTTTAAAAAGTCAGGAAAAATTCACCAGAATAGGATAAATTTTATTTAAAGATAGTTCCTAAGCCTTTTGAGCCTTCCTTATAAGCCAGACACTTTTAGTGTAAGGCCTTTTAAAATGGTGAGTTGATGAAAAGCCAACACACCCCATGTCTCTGTGAGGAATGCAGGGCTCAGCCACCAGCCTAAGGCCACAGCCCAGCCTGGGGCTTATCTTAAATTTAGGATTTAATTAGACAGCAACTAAACAGATAAAAGCACTGATGTGAAAATAGCATAAAAGAACAAATATTTTACTTAGGACAAAAGGGTACAATTCTTTATAAAATTTAGATTATAGCAATGCATGTATTTGAAAGGAAATGACTGATTTGAGTTAAAGCAGAACAAACTCACAGATCAGAGAAAACTAAAAATTATAGACCTGAAATCACTCTTGAACCCTCTATCTTGTGTGCATTATTGAAATGTGTTATTCACAACAGTAGTTTAAACAGCTCTAGGAATCTATCTAAAGTCAACTGAAGTCAAATTCCTGCCCTTGACAAGTACAAATCTACCTGGGAAATAATGTGGTTACAGTTATTATAAAACTACATGTGCACACAGACACAAACGTGTCTTGTTTCCTGATGAACAAAGTAAAATAATCTGCAGCTTTTCAGTTTCTAATAGATTTTGCTGGTTTTTCTACTATAAAACAAAATGTTAACATAAGTATTTTGGACATTAAAAAAAAAAAAAAGTTGGGCAACCACATACGTAAATGGCTGATCCAGCTTCTTCAGACACTTCCAGATGACAACCATGTCTACCAACCTCGCTCACTGTAGGCGATTTTATCACCTTAAATCCTGCAACTATGAAGGTTTCCTATGGGGACAGAACAATAAACACAAAATTACACAGGCTGTATCACATGCTCTATTTTAAGAGTATATGATGTGAAATTTCAACCTGACGTCTCAAGACACTGAAGAAACAAAAATCCTGAACAAATTGCAAAAACTGCCTTTAAGTTTACCAATTTAGTTCTTCTATCCATGGAATTTATATTTAAAACAAATGCCACAAAGCCTTTTTTCTTTTAAATTCTGCTAAAATTTTCACACCTTTGATGCTACTTTAACTGAGTGCTATTTTTGACAAGGCCTAGGGAGGAAGATTCACGCTGAATAATGTGAAAGCATCATTCCTCTTTGCATACACTAAAGACTGACTCTTTTCTGGTTAGCTTAACCAAGGTAGAAAAGAAATCACACATTGGATCAGCAGTGATAAAACGTTCTTTCTCATTGAGTTATAGCTGCACTTTTAAGAAACTCTCCTTGTAAATATTTTGGCTGGGCCAACATCTTCCTTAAAAGTCAAATAGATGGGTCAGTCAATAGGTAGGTTTCTGGTAGCAAAAGGGGAATTACAAACTTCTGTGGCATCACTCCCGAGATTCTGGCAAAGAAAGCAATTGCAACTCTATTTTCACTTTGGTAAAAAGTTCCTCAGACATCACAAAATGAAAAAGAAAAGGAGGATTTATGCCATGATTCAAGTCCCAGCAGCACTTCATGTTTTTATCAGCAACCTCACCAAATTTAAAAAAAAAGCAAAAAACTCAAACAAAACAAAAAAAACCCAAAAAAACCCCACACAAAAACCCCAAACAAACACAAACAAACAAAAAACCAACAAAAAACCCAACAACAACAAAACAAAAACCAAAAACGAAACAAACAGCCCACCAAAAAAACCCCCTAAAAATGAAGAAGTAGGAGAAGATGGAAAATTACGTTAAATAGCTTTAGGTAATCAGAGGTGATTAAAGAAAAAAGCCATCTGATACAATATAAAGCTCCTTCATAGTCATCTCCCTTGTTATTAGAACTATATAGCAAGGCTGAGCCGGTGTGCTCCATTCCAATAAACACATTAGACTTGGAACCCTATTTCTATTCAAGCTTCTACCAAAAGCACTTGGATAAACTTTTATTGAATGAGTTTTGTTTGTGTGTTTATTTGATTACAACAAATAAAAGAGTATTCTGATTAAAGTTGACAGTTTTAGCGAAATATTGCACTATGACAGCGCTTTTTTTGCTATTTCAGCAATCCGATAATGCTACTCTGCATGATTTAAGATCCAAAACCTTAATGTTTTGTGCAAGAAAAAGAAAGGCTGCTAGATTAAGTGACAGTGATATATTTAGTTATTAAAACATTGGGGAAAAAATTTCTGCAGAAAACACAAATTTAATCAGACAGTTTAATTCACAATGAAACTACTTAGGACATGGTGATTTTCAGGTAGTGTCACAAATGGGAATACAATGTATACTTTGACTAAAAAGTAGTATATAAGTCACCAAGAAGTAAGCCATACTCAAAGCTAAGTTAAAATGTGTCAAGTCAATTAGAACACTCAGTATTCCTTGCACCACTAACATACTATCCTGCTAACGTGCATGGAAGTTGTTTAATTCTTTCCAGATACAGAAACACACAAATATAAACTTCAGGAAACTCCATGAATTTTGCAGAAATCAGGTATTACTATGTGTCTTTCCATTCACTGTTAGCTGATGCTACCCAGAATGCTCCTTCAGCAGCAAAATCAACCTTCACCTTAAAAGCTACTCCTTGCTTATACATTATTCCCATTTCAGCATTATATGAGACTGTAGGCTGCACAAGATTCTGGGATGTGGTTGCTGAGTGAGGATTGGAGCTCCGTACAGCTGACTTGTCTTGCTCTCCTGTGTCAGAAGGAACTTCAGAATTAGGTAGACTCAGCCTTTTAACAGGCTCATAATAAATGAAAACTTTTGTGAGTAATATTAGGTCACTAGTGATTACTTTCATATAATACATATGCCATATGTAGCATCACATTAAAAAAAAAAAAGCCACAAACAAAACCCTGTGAAAGGCCTGTGCAATTTCCACAAGGAAAAGACAGCACTAACTTCAAAATCTAGCTCTACAGGCAGAAAGAACAGATACATTCTCAGATTTTCTACAAATTCACAGTCAACTTCGACAGGCTATAACTTGCTGTTTCTAAATCTGCAAAAAAATTTCATAATATTCACACAGTGCTTTGAAATTTAATGCTGTATTAGTTTTCAAAATAGATTCGTTTCCAGTTCACCTTTAGCTAAGAAGTTCTCATAATTGGCTTGGGAATTAAAGGTTATTTACATAAATTGGTGGATTTTCATGTCAACAGGACAGTATTGCATATAGAAAGTATCAGATTCAACCAACATTTTTAAATGGCAAATAGAAATCCTATTTCCCTCATTCAAGAAGTGTGAAATACAGGAAGGACAATACTTTCCCTGATGGTTATTCTGTTATATTAGAAGACTCTCAGGAGACAACATGGTTACTCATATTTTTGGAAATTGCCAGCTCCTCCCCCTGGCTACTTAGCCAAAGTTCTTACACTATGCCAAGAACAGTACAGAAAATAAAAAATACTAAAATCTGAAATGGAACTTACAGAAGTAATTCTTTAGCAGCTAAAAAATGTTGGTTTTTTTTTTTCAAACCCTGCTAGCTTCAGAAATGATTTTTTCCTCATAATCATATTCCTCCAAAATTAAAATCTCGTTTGAGACATATGGAAAGGACCATGAAGGTTCAGCTCACTGGGGAAGAACAAACTCTGGTTTTAGCACACAGACATCTCAGGATTTTTGCCCGTGGGCTGTAGTTTCCTACTCAGCTCTTCAGTACTGATCTTTTTGTCTTCTAATTGCCACTCAGCGCCCTGTTCAAGATTTGTATTTTTATTGGGACAAAATTGGTTTGTTCATTGAATTTCAAAAGATTCTGCAGCTTGCATATTTAGCAAATTAGTTCAGGAACTCCCACCATGGCTTCCCTGTCAAAATTCCATGGAAGTGAGAAATCTGTACAAAGACTGTAATTTGCCCAGAGAAGCTGTGGATGCCCCATCTTGGCAGTGTTCAAAGTCAGGGCTGGATAGGGCTTTGGAGGAATATAATGTAGTGAAATATGTCCCTGCCCATGGCAGGGGGGTTGTAACTGGTTCATCCTTAAAGGTGCTTTCCAGCCCAAATCATTCTGTAATTCAGTGAGAATGTGTATCACAAATGAAAAAGCACTAACATGAGCTCATAATGTATCATATAGTATTTTTAATTTGGTATTTGGCTCATACTGAAATGTCAGTAAACTGACAGGCAATCTTTTAAAAAGATTGAGATAGTTGTTTTTTATCTTGTTTTCCTTCATTAGTGGCAACACACTGTCTTACAAACTCACAGACTGACTTGTCTAAGTCTTTTACCTGGAGCTAATCAAACCAAGCTTCTATCCCTGACAAAACAAGACACCAGCACCAAGTCAATAAAAACCCCTGTATACAAAGTTTTGAAATCTTTAAAAAAATCTTTTAGTGTAACTGTCTCTTAAATTAATCTAAAATATATCTTATCCAATGGCCAAACATTCAAAATAGGAATATAAATGGGTGACTTCTCTATGATCTATATTCATGATCCTTTGCTTGCCAAGTAAACAGCACTGATAAAAAGAATTGCTTTATTTCAATATTAGTGTGAGAAAGAATTTACATAAGCAAATACTCTTTTTTTGTTCCGGTTCATATTTATAGATTTGAAGGGACTGAACAGACTATTTCTATTTAGGGATAGGTAGACTAAGACAAGACAAGTCAACATATATCTGTGAAAAACAACTCGTAAAACAAGAATATGTATGTATGTATGCTTTGGTGGCTTTTTTACCCCACGGTGTATAATCCTCGCACAGTCCTCTGCCATTTTTCCATATATTGAAATATTGATGCTGTTGATCGGGGAACACAAGTTTTCCGAATCTAGTGGGAAAAAAGCAAAAGTGATCCCAATCACTACACCTTCTCCAAAACAAAACAGCAATGGCAAGACATTTGCAAAACAAATTGATCTACAGAATCTAACACTTTTCAATTAATCTACAAACAAAAAAATTGCTACCTATAGGTATACTGCTCAGGATATTCTTCATAACAGCACCATTTAAAATATGATGTTGTACACCAGTGTACATTAAATAGAAATGGCAAAGATTTCCACTTGGATAGTTCAATGTATACTGTTAGAGAGGAAATATTATGCAGTCACATTAACACAGATCCTATTGCAGAATTTATTACAAACTGAAGATATTCCAGGACATAGACATATTAATTAATAACCTTTCACGAGGACTGAAGCAGAAATTATGCTGTTATTTTAAGAGTTTTCTACCTTTTACTGTTTCAGAAAAAACGTCAGTGATTTAGATGTGCAAACTTATGTTTACATGGACAACGTGCAGAAACTCGCTCCTCTCCTGAGCAGTCACTGAAATCAGCAAGACTCAGGGAGGTTAAGCATCCCTCTGAGAACCCTGAAGCCAGCAGGGAGACTAAGGTCCCATCAACTTCATTCACCTCTGCTAACACCAGTCACGAGCAGTGTCACCATGCAGGACCTGCACACCCCAAGCCTGCTGCTTAGAGGGAGCAAGTGATAATTCTCCAGCCACTGTAAGGAATAAGCTGAGAATCAAATGGAAGGAAATGAAAAGTTCCTTGAATCCAACAGACTCCTGACAAATTACCTCCTCCACCCTCCTGACTGGAGGGGGCGATAATCTTAAGACTTAAAAGGAACACATTATTTTTTTTTGTATCATTTATTACATGATGAACAACTTAGGTCTTTCAAAGTGCTGATCTAGCTACTGATGTTCAAATACTTGAGTAGTAAGGTGAAATTTCCTTTTCTTAAGTGCTTAGATTAAAACAGAAGGAAACACAAATACTTTGCTGCTAATCAAAATACTGACCTACATTAAATGTGCACTAGTGTACTATTTGCTATGTATATTATGTAGTAACTACTATGTGTGCAATTTTCTTAGTCCTTCTTATGATAAGTAGTTTGAAAATATAGTATTAAAGCTACACATATATCTAATACATTTCCAGGATGATCTTTAAAAAAATTATGCAACAAGAAGTCTTCTGAAAATAAAGACTGTAATGTTTCCATTAACCTATCTGGCATAAGTTTTAGATAAACCTTTTTTAGTGGAAAATTAACAGTTTTAGAGAATATTTTATATGTAACATTTTATTGAACACTAAACAGAAGCAGGTAATGTAGTAGCATAGATTTAAAATGTATACTTAAATGTAGTACCTTGAAGAACAATCTTGAAAAAGTCTGTTCCATCTTTGAGTTTTGTTAATGGGTAAGAAAGAGTAACTACTCCCTAAAAAGCAAAAAAAAAAAAAAAAATCCAAAATAAAATGTTGTGAACTAAGACTGTACGCCTCTAAGTTACTGAAATACTGATAACAGCTGAAACACCTGTAAGCTAAAAAAGGTGTAATTTAAGGAATAAGAGCAAATTGTCATCTAAATTCTTAACAAAAAAAACCAACAAAAAAATTGCTATAGACAGCAGTAAAAAGCAACATTCTTGAGATATAACAAAGGAAGTATTACATATCAATACTACTTAGATGCTACTGTGTAGATGATAACCCTAAATTAAACAATAAAATAGCAGCTACGGAACTATATATGTAATTTTTACCAGTTACAAAAATAGCATAAAAGACTAGATTTAGCACAAACCCCAAAAGGCATCTAAAGAGGTAGTGATCAAAATATTAAAAAATACAGCAATTTCTCAAAAAATATTTGCAAAGGATTACAACACAAATATCAGCACAGAATCACAGTCAAGATATAACAGATGCATATGAAGATAAATAATCTTCCGTGAAAAAAAATACAGCTGTGAGAAGAGTATCACAAAGTTTTGAAACTGTGGTGTCCTAATTATTTGGCAATAATACAAATGCTCTAAAAGATGCTATGATTTAACAATTAATTAAAAACACTCTTTTTATTGTGATGCTGAAGTCACATTGAAGCAAAAATCACAGTTCAGCAACTTCAGTGATGTTAACATCTGTTTGGAACAAACACATCTAGTTAGAAAGATGGCTTCATCAACGGTACCAAAAATGTCAGTCAAGTGCATTCTTTCACAGTATAGCAGGTAAGGTACTATATCCTTCTCAACGATAAAGCCACAAAAATTGGTTCAATAAAGAAAAATAAAAATATTGAAAACAGACTGTATAAAATGTTTTTAAAAAACTACACAAACAGCACAAAAATAGACTAAAATGTTTCTTGTAAAAGGAGAGCAGGGCAATCTGCCTATAAATGTACAAAAGCAACACTAAGAGGACAGTCAGGTAAACTGCAGTGATTTTACAGTACACATATTCAGTGGGAAACTTGACTTAAATGCTAGCAAATGCTTTTTAAACCAAATCAAAATAAAATATGCAGCAGTGAATTGTTACTCCAGAGGCACTTCAGAGTAAAATTTGTCCTACAACATGCTGAGGAGTAATCTAAATCAAGATTTAGATTTAGATGTTTTATAGAGCAATAATATAACTCCACAAAATCTCAACATTATTTGCAGATTCTGACTTCCAAAATAATTTGATAATTAAGTCTCCTTACAAAACTCATTAGTCTTCTCTGTGAAGAGTAGGAACCTAGCTATTAAAAACAGTAAGGTTTCTTATTAGTTTTCAAAATTACAACTTTTTTTAAAATTTCACTTTTTATATATATTCACACACACATATATGCATATATATATATACACACACACATAATTGCTCTTGTTGATATTGTCTTGAACTGTACTCACAGATAAGTAAGAGACTACAGAACTTTTCTTGTAATAAAGTCTTTGCAGCGAAACACTCACCTCAGGAATGCTCAGCATTTACATATGTATGTTTTTCTTAGTAAGAAATTTCAGTCTGCACCAGGACACTATTTAAAAGTGGAATACATTGATGAGATAGTGACTGCTTTTGGACCACCTTTATTTTTTATTTTTCCTTTTACATCCCAGTATCTTCCAAAGAGTTTTTGAATTCTGGAAGCACATTCTTTGCTACAATGGTCTGGCCTCTCCACTTTCCATTGTATCCCAAACACCTACACAATAGTTCTCTTCCCCAGTGACAACTCACTTCCTCATACTGCCCCATTGCTTTCTCCATATGCCTGAAATTCTTGGGCTTCAAACTTCAAAAGTAACATTAGCAAAATTTGCTCAAATTGATTCTTCCTCCAAAAATCCTGCACTACTTGAGCTCAGAAGCAAACTTTTCCCAAAACCCTCTGCATTTCATATGCCCTCAGTCTGGTTCTGTAGCTGATCTGGCAGCTGATTTTCAGGTTTCGTTCAGCTTCACCACAGCAAAATCCAGAGGATGATGAACTAATGGGAGAAGGCACCATCTTTAGTTACCAGACATGATGACTGAGGAGGTACAAACATCGCTTGTGCCATTTTTCCACAAATTAGAAGCTTGCAGTGTTCAAAGAGATGCCAGGAAGAAAAAAATATGCAGAAGAATGAAAGGACTGGCACACAAGCCAGACAGAATCATCGCAAATGATTTTTCTTGCTTTTCCCAGAACACATTCCATAAAATCCTCCTTTGCCCTTCCCTTCTTGTCAAAGCAGGACCTGATCCCTATTTTGGCAGGTCTAGAGTGACGGTGTGCCACCATTAAGACAACCTAACATCAGTGCATTCTAAGGTTCACTTCAAGCTCAGCCTGCAGAACTGGATTTTCCTACACATTTAATGGTGCATTAGCACCAGCTTTATCAGCTCTCCAGTTGTGCTGTTTTTATGCCAAGCTGATTTACCTACTAATCCATGTCAGCAGCAGCATGAAGTTCACTTCACATAAGGCTGAAGTCTGAGAAAGACATTATATACACTTTCCCTTTCAGAATCAGCTACAGCACTTCATGTATGCTTTAAATCATAGTCTGGTAATAATTGGTCTGCTTTCCTAATGGAAACATTTATTTTGGCAGAAACATTTTCTAATTTGTAATCCATTTTTTTTCTCCTTCACCTCTTCCTTCTGAACAAGAATCCCTGCTCTTCCATGTCAGGGCTGCTTGCAGACATAGCTCTTCAAAGCAGGAAACTCTATATATCCTGCAGGTGAACAGGGACAGGAAACTACACCCCGAGGGATAAAACCCGTTTGCTAGCAGCAGTGATTATTGATGTTTCCATTTGTTCCTTCACAAGACCCAAGGGAGGCTGGATCATTCTCAATCAAATCACCTCCTCTACCACTCAACTGCTGCCTGCTTCCTAACAGGGCAGTTTTGCTCCTTCGCTATACCGAAGTGCACCACTCCTAATGTCAATTTGACACCACAATGAACCAGTGCAGAGTGAAAGCAGCAGAAAATTATCCTCTCTCCATCAATATGGATGGTCTTCTGCCAGTGTCCTTCTCATGAATGGACTCAATCCCAGGATCACATAAGCACTAGAGTTGGAAACTGAGAATACACAGCTGTGGAAGCATAAATGGTTTTTTTGGATACAGAAAAACATTAGATCAGTTCAGCTCATATTTTTAAAATGCTTGTGACTTTTTTTAGAGGATTAAAGACAACTTAGGTTTTCTACAGAACTAGACTGCCTAATTTCTCCCCTTGTTCTTTCAGTAAAATACTGAAAGCAAGCCTTAGTTAATGCTGATTTCCTGACACATAAGCATCAGGGATGACTAAAACATTCTCACAGCCACACAAAAACAGTTAAACAGGATAAAAAAAGAACACACTCAAGAATTGACACTGCATTTTACAGAGAATACTTGTTTCACTCATGAGAAAAATATTTCTGCATTTCACTAGCATAGCATGATTATACTTCCAATCTGAAGTATATTCGGGATTGCTGTCAAACATAAGTGCACACTTAGTAATGATAAAAAAAACCTAATTTTGTCTTGATGCTGGTAGTTGCTACAAACAACACTTTTCATACAACTGGATATTGCATTGTTTCATACGAAAGAAAAACTACTTTAGAAGTCATTACTCTGAAATCTGATCTTTAACAGGACTGAGGTGCTTATTACTACTTTTTTAAAACAAAATACCACTTAACCTCCCCCAGTCCCTCCACTTTTAGCACAGCATTCTGCATATTAATGAGTTTTCAAATTGGTCCACAGCTTATAAACTGTGAAAAGAGAAACTCTAATAAAATCTTAGTCTGATAACGTAAGCAAAAAGGGCAGGACTCTGAATCAACAAAGGCAATAGCAACATGCAATGAAGTTTAACAAGGTCATCATTTTCCACTGCTTAAAGATATGCAACAGATCAACACAAAGACACAGCTGCAGCAAGTGACCAACTGAGCTGGAATATGGAGGCGCCATGCTAATGTAGCAGGAGTTATTTCAAAGCAGGACAATTTTTTTTTTACTGGTCAGTTTACCTGAATGTATTTGTTGGTATGATCACAGCCTTCTTGCAAATGCTGCAGACTCTCCCTCTGCAAATGGCTTGGTAGTGGAGTCTCAGATTGTCCTTTAATGATCTTCAGCAACTGAACAGGCATAGCTGCTTTATCTAAACACAAATTATAAAGAGTTCTGAAGCTCCTCAGCTGGCTCAAATTAAGAGTTATTAGAAGTTGCAGCTTACTCAGAAGGGGAATACTTGTCTATTTCATAACAAGACAGTTTAAATATGTAAGACTAAGAATCTTCAGAAGGATTGGCCTCATCTCTTAGTACCATAAATAGCAATAGAGAAAGTTAACATTTCCTTGGCAATAGACAACTATCTAAATTATTTGATTTTTCAAACATTCCAACACCATAAATGGCAATAAAATATTACTTTACATATAAATAAATAGGAATGCATAAAAATGCACAGGCTAATGTAAACAATGTTAACATTTTATATACAGAAATGCAGATAAAAAGCCAGCAAAGACTTTGAATGACTCCTTCCCCAGCACAAGGTCATGGACAAAGTCTTTATACTCAGTTTTTCCCCTGTAAGAAAATTTGACTGCAAGAAATTAAAACTTCTGTCATTTAATTTAAAATGAACAAAAAATGCTTATGTACAGATCGAAAAGCATTCATCAATGAATCAAGTAATGAAAAAGCAAAAAAGGAAATAAGATGGGTATCTACAGATGCTAAGCTCGGAAGGCACTGGGAAAAAGCCAAGAAATGTATGACTGTGTCATCTATTGTCTGCCCTCACTGTGCTAAAAGTCAATGAAAGAAATTACTAGTGATAGTGTTATAATGCTGACAACAGGGGCGAGGAAGAGTAGTCTAGTATAGTGAAGTTACACATAAGAGAAATAGAAAAAAGTCATCTAGCAATAAATAGTAATAGCTGTATTTTCTCATTACATGGTCCTCTCATTTCTTCTGGATGTATCTTTAGTCTTTGCTGTATAATTTTTATTTCAAGAGGGTATCTACAGGAAAGCCACAACATTATCAATCTTCTGTTTCTAGTAAGTTTTAATAAACTAAGAAAAAATGCTTTCTGTTCTCTAAAAACCCAGATGGCAGTATTATAGTCACAATCCTAATTTCAAACAGAGTTTTAGCAATTTTTATATGGTAGTAAAGGACAGAAAAGAAAGTATTTCCTATAGTTTGGAATGGACACAAAAACTTAGCATTTTACTCAATAAAAGCTTAACCTACATTTCAGTTTCAGTTCAAAAGAGCTTTTTCAGAGCTAAGCAGACTGAATTCCTACAAAATATTTAGTTATAATGAAATGGAATTGGGAAACCATTGCAAAATGGAAAGACCACTGGATCATAAGTTATAAGCATAAGTCAATGCATATAGGTGCAGACTGCAATATGATAGCCATTTTTTCAAAAAAATAGCTTACTCTTCAGAAAAATCAAAAATCCACCTTACTGTCACTCCAGTATCCAAAGATATCAGACTTCACTAATAACTCATGACTATTTCTCTTGTTGTGAGTGACCTTCCTTTCTCCTTCCCCATTTTCTGGGAAACTCCCGAGTGCTGTTATTCTTGTCTAACAGATAGAAGCAAGAAGTCACAGTCACTCATGAGATATCAAGAAAATACTTTGGTTCAAGGATGTCTCAGCTGCAAGGCTACACGTAGGATGACTGGCTTTTGTTTTTACTTAGCCTCTAATTTA
Organism: Lichenostomus cassidix; assembly: GCF_008360975.1. Classification (NCBI taxonomy): domain Eukaryota; kingdom Metazoa; phylum Chordata; class Aves; order Passeriformes; family Meliphagidae; genus Lichenostomus; species Lichenostomus cassidix. The sequence goes on along the minus strand of NC_139480.1, from coordinate 20,590,383 downwards.
CATGAGGAAGGAGGCGGAGAGGAAGCATTATGAGCTGACCACAATCCTTGTTCTGTGTCCCCTGCACTGCTCACGGGGAGGGGAGAAACTGGGAGTGGAGCTCCGCCCAGAAGATGGGAGAGGTAGGGGAAAGGTCTTTAGATTAGTTCTTATTTCTCATTATCCTACCCTGATTTGATCCCCAGTAAGTAAAATTACACTGAGACTCTTTTGTCCATGTAAATGGTGAGTGATCTCCCTGTCTCATCCCACAAGGTTTTAGCTGTATTTTCTCTCCCCATCCTCCTGAATGATAAGATTGGCTTTGGTAGACACCTGGCTTCCAGCCTGGGTCAACCTGTGGCAGCAGAAAGCTTGGAGGTACAGTAGGGTTTCAATTTCTGCTTGAGCTGAAGGAGAGGTAAAAGTCTGCTACAAAGGTGCAGATGCTGTTCCGCCTCTGTCAACTGCTTTGACTAGTGAGGTATTAGAAGCTACAACTTCTATAAAATGCTACAAAAATTAGTTCCGGGACATATATGACGATGTTATAGTGACATAGTAATACTAAGTGAAATTTACTGTATAAATAAACCACCAGCACTGCAATAAACAAATACCTGCTCTATAGACACCTGTCTATGGGGTTTTATTTCCAGCCTGTCTTCTGGGGCATCACCTTCCTCCACGATTTTCTATGCAAATGAAATAGTCAAAATTTGTATGGCAATTAGCATAGTAATGAAGTACAAAGTATACTGTAGTCTCCTCTAGAACAAAACTTTTCTTCAAGAACTAGTAAGAAATTATCTTTGGAGCGGAAACCCAAAGAAAACACAAGAAGTGAGAGGAAAATTGGAAAATTCAGGCCTTTCTCTACAACCAAGAAACACTTCAGTCATAGAAAAAATTACATAAAGAAAATAATGTCATTTTTGGGAAATAAAAGAGAATAAAACACATGACTGTGTGGACTTCTGGAGGAAACCTCACCAGAGTTTCATGAAGAATGAAGGAATAGCAAAGAGCATCAGCATCTCACTGATGTGGCCAGTCACAGTGGTAGATACCTGAAGCCCCTGTAAACACAAATATTTGTCAGTGCAATTCTCAAACTAAACTGCGCAAAATTTAAAATGAGTATTATATAGTTAATGCTTCAGTTTAAAACCACTCACATGTAGACACAGCCATACACTCCGACTTTATTTTATGCAGAATTTTATCATAAAAATGAACATTTGCAGCTTGAACAGAATATGCAGTACAGAACTACCACAAATCCAACCTGCAGTCACAAGAGAAAGCTTTTGACATACAGCAGTCTTAAGGAATTCAAGAGGATTATCAGTGAACAAAGCGTGTGGTCTGTCTAGAATTTTTGCAAAAGTCTAACTTTGTAATTTTTTACTTCCTTAAGAATTCTCATGTCAGGTCAACTAAAACAGAAGGAGAAATCAAGTCAGTAGCCCTTAGCTGCAAGGCCCTTAGTATTCCTTTAGCTGCAAGGCTTCAGCTTGCTCTTGCTGCAGCTCTTCAGGCACTTCTTTTAGCACTATGTTCCAGGCTATTCTTACTCTTGATTACACAGGTGGTACTTGCATTAGAACACATCTAGATTTCTTACACAAACAAAATATCCTTTATTCCACATTAAAATTTACTCCTACGACATTGTGCAAAAGAGACCACAATCAAACGTTACCTGGGGCAAATGGATTCTTACACAGCCGTTATTATCGCAACAGTACTTCAGCTCTAAAGAGCAGCACCGCCCTGCAAAGCGGAGGCCTCAGGACAGCGCTGCTCTGCAGACCTCACACTCCACCAGATATGAACTAATCGTTCCAGAAGGTCAATCCATCAGTTACGAGAAGCCGAGATCTTTAAAACCAAGACCTCAGATGTACCAGCACAGGCGTACTACCAATAAAACTCCACTTTCGGCTTACTCAGTGCCCGATAAGGAACTTCCAAACCCGTAGCGCAATGTGCGGGGACTCACTTCCCGGAGCAGAGCCCAGCGCAGGGCAGCTGCGGGAAGGCGGGAGGGAGGGAGGGAGGGAGGGGGTGTGTCAGGGCGGGAAGCACAGCCGGGCCCGCAGAGCCGCCTGTCCCGAGTGCCGCCGCTCCCCGCTAGCCCTGTCCCTAGCACATCGCTGCCCGTTAGCGTTAGCCCTGGCCCTGGCCCTGGCCCGAGTGCCACCGCTCCCCGTTAGCCCTGTCCCTGTCCCTATCCCGCCGCTCCCCGCTAGCCCAGTCCGGTCCCTATCCCGCCGCGCCGCCCGCTGCGTCACTTCCGCCCGCCCCGCGCACCGCCCGCTCACTGCGCATGCCCAGGAGGCGCGCGCACGCGCACAGGCGGCGGCAGGCAGAGCTGTCCTGAGGGGAGAGGGACAGGGAGGGACAGGGATGGACTGGAACTTACTGATGCTCTGCGCTTTTCTGTTCTGCAGCTGCTTTTTCATGGCTGTAAGATCTCTGTTTAGCAATTAAAATTATGATGAAGTGAAATCGTGGAAAGCTTATATATTATAGGTAAATTAAAATAATTTGGAAGCGTCGAGTTGCACTCCAGAGTAATTGAAATGGTTACTTGGTCTTTTGCTGCTTCTGTTTCCAGTTACTTTTTCTGAATGTACTATTAAATTCTCCTAGAAAAGAAAATAAATTATTGTATAAATTCTTTTATATAAAGTTAAGTCTAGAGGAATTGGAGTTTATGTCCTGTCCTGTATAGAATCAAAAGAGGAAAAATTAGGCGGCTGTATATAAGCAGAGTTTTGGTAAAAGAATACCCCAGCTGTTTGTGTCAACAAAACAGTAATTGGGTCTGCAAGAACTTGAGCCTGAAGTCTGTTTTCCCACAATTTTTACTTCTGTTTTTCAATGGTAGTCATACTGCTCTCCAGGAGGATGGCACGGGGCAGGGGCGGCGCGGGCGTGGGGAAAGCGCTGAGAACAAAGCGCGCCCTGTCCGTGCCCCGGCTGTCTGTGGGTCCCGGGCTGTCCCTATATCAGGGCTGTCCCTGTGTCCCATGCTGTCCCTGTGTCCCATGCTGTCCCTGTGTCCCCGGCTGTCCCTGTGTCCCAGCTGTCCCTGTGCCCCGTGCGGTCCCTGTGTCCCGGGCTGTCCCTGTGTCCCATGCTGTCCCTGTGCCCCGTGCGGTCCCTGTGTCCCGGGCTGTCCCTGTGTCCCAGCTGTCCCTGTGCCCCGTGCGGTCCCTGTGCCCCATGCTGTCCCTGTGTCCCATGCTGTCCCTGTGCCCCAGCTGTCCCTGTGCCCCGGGCTGTCCCTGTGCCCCGTGCTGGCGCAGACCCCCCTGCAGGAGCCATGCCGACCCTCGGGGTGGCTCCTCCCGGTCTCGCCCGGCTTTTCCTCACCCTCCGCTCCAGCTTTCGACCCCAGTCCGCTACAAACGGGGTGTTCAGTGCCGGCAGGGCCAGGACCGATGTTGGGTAGCCGGCAAAACGTGGATGTCACCGCCCTGTTCAGGCGAACTTAAAAGCTGTTACCTGCAGAAAGTTAAAAAATATGCGGGCAAAAAACATCATGCTGCTTGCTGGCGTCTGTTGCTGTTTAAAGGGCTTTAGAAACCAGTATTCATTGTTGACAGCGACACGGGGTCCCTGAGGCTTGCTGATGTTTGGATGCTGCAAGCTGACACCTGCCAAGATCCCATTTGCAGTGCTTGCCAATTCACAATTACAGCATTCGTGGCTCAGCATTGCAGCAGTGATGCTTCTTCCTTGAGAGACTTCAGCTTTCTGTCTCCAGCACCTCAGAGATATGTCTGCTGCCAGTCTGTGCTCTCTCTTCCCTTTCCCATCTCTGCAGTCCTGGATATCTGGGACAGCTTTCCTTTTCTTGTTTCTCATCACTTAGTGATTTTCAAAAAGTCCCACTGGAAGTAATTTTCTGCTTTTTCTACCTTTAAATCATTTCCTTCACAGCCCTCCTCTTATTTTAGAATTGTTTTAGTTATGTCTCTGGAGTTTTTTATAGTTACACTTGGAATTCAAATCCAATTCAAAAAGTGGAACATGGATCCATCCATGTTCAGGAAGCCTCTGGAGGGACATCTATGCTTTGTACTCGTTTTTACTGTTGACAACCTTTTCTGGAACAGGCTTCTTTTCTTTGATCATCACAGTTCCCAATACATTTTAATCCTGTACCTTCCATTGGGCATTAACGTACTATGCTTGATTATGAGCAAAAATATCATTAAGACCTTGTTATACAGGTATGATAAAAGTAGCCCAGAGTCAGTGCTGAGACAGTGCTGGGAATTTAAGCACACCTGGTTACATGGAGTACTAATGATCAATCTGCCATTTGAAGAGCCATATACAGCAGATAGGCTGAGAAAATTGGTGAGACTTGCCCATATCTCTTGTTTCCATCAAAATATATCAAAAAAATCAACCTTATCTTTAGGCTATTAAGTTCTGTCAAGTGAGCATTGCTGGTGGAATGGTTGTCTGTCTTCTCTTATGATATCTATTTTTGAATCAACACTTTGAAAACAACATTTTTGATAAGAAAGATTCATCAGCAAATAAAGAATTTGATCAAGTGGTAAAGGAAACATTCAGGCATTAAACATTTTTAGAGCCTCTTGTCATTAGGTAAAAAATCTGGATAATTTGACAGAATGCAAAGTGAGGAAATTTTGCCACTGGTGCATTTCTCTTTCCTGTTCTGCTACTTTTTTCATATCTGTAAAAGATCTGTTAAGCAATTAAAATTATGGTGAAGTGAAATCATGGAAAGCTTATACATTATAGGTGAATTAAATTAAAATAATTTGAAAACATCAAATTGCACTCCAGAGTAATTTAAATGGTTACTTGATCTTCTCTTCAATTTTGCTGCTTCAGTTTTCAGTTACTTTCTAAATTTAATATTAAATTCTTTTATAAAGTAATCTTAAACCTAGAAGAATTGGAGTTTTTTATGTCCTGTCCTGTGTATAATCAAAGAAGAAAAACTGAGAAGAAGCTGTATATAAGCTGAACTTTGATTTTGATAAAAGAATATCCCAGTTTTATGTGTCAAAAAACCAATAATTGGGTCTGCCATAAATTTAGCCTGAAGTCTGTTTTTCTTTAATTTTAACCTTACTTTTCTGTGGTAGTTCCCTTCCTCTTAAATTACGCATTTTCAAGAAATTTTATGAGAAGTTAGATAAATTACGTCAGAAGATGAGTTTTAATGTTCCAGCAAGTGTGTGTAGTAGATTTTCATACTACTTGCAGTAGTCTTGAAATGTGCAGTAATTTTTATTTATCATGATACAAAATAGTACCTCTGCAGAGGAAAAAAATCACCAAAACCAGAATTCTGATCTTAACATTGATTTGCTTTGCTTTCCTTTGTGGCTTTTAATAAATCATGCTTAAATCTTATGCTACAAAATGAAAGTTCATAAATAAATTATTTCTTGAACCCATGTTTTGGAGTAGAGTAGTGGGGTCCACATGTAACAGTTACACATGCTCTTAACCAGTTTAAGAATTCTTGGAAAGCCCCAAATTTTGGTCTCACTGAAAATAATAAAAACTTTCCATTCATGTGAGCAAGAGCAAAAGGTCCCCCTGTGCATCAAAATACTATGCAACATAAGACATTGAATCAAAGCTTTCCGAAATAGAAGCCTTATGCATTCAATCAATATGTAGTCATAGGATCTTCTGAAAACTATTCTCTTAATGAGGCAGGAAACTAGATAGGGGTTTCAGAAATTATCCTCAAGCTCATATTTTTTTTTTCAAAAAAGAAAAAACAATCAACCCAAAAACCCTAAAAGCAAAAAAAAAAAAAAACCAAAAAAACCAAGGCAAGTTTTTCAAATATGTTTTTCCAAGCACACATTGCAGTGGCAGTCGAGTCCTTAAGCAATATTGAAAATTCTATCTCTTCAGTCTTATTCTCCTCTGATATCTTAGTAAACAGTAGCAGGAGAATTGTCCTGCAGGCCTACAGACTGTCTTCATTAGCAGCTTCCTTGGTATAATGTTTTCCAAGTTCAGCATGAGCTATTTTGCAGCCTAAATGTAGCCCTTTCTACTCCTTTAACTTTGCTTTGCTTTGATGATAGCACTTGATTTTTTAGTAACTTTTATGGATACAGGCCAAATTCAGGCAGAGATCCTCTGCAGTACATCTGAAATGATGTATTGCTTGCTAGAATTGATAGGCTAAGAGCAGTCAAAATTCCATATTTATTAAAATTACGGAAATTATTACAGTATAAATGTTTCAGAATTTCTAGATGATTTCCAGGAATGAATTTTGACTAATTGCATCTTTATAAAAATAGCTAATGTGCAGTCACTCAATAAGAAATCATATGACTATAGCATACTTCTCACTACAAAGTGCTGTGCTTAAAGGATTTTCCTTCTGTAAAAAACAGTCAGATCCATGAGTTTTTGTTTTAACTGCTGGGAAACCTGAAATGCAGAGACCAGAATTAGAGTATTTTGAAATAAGTATATATGAGGTACTAAAATAAGTAATTCTTTTTTGTTTGTCTTATATTAGTGTTCTGTGTGATTGAAGCTCACTTAGATGGATATAGCTTATGTGTGATATAGCTTATATTAAAAATAAATAGAGCATACGTTTATAAGCATTTAAAGGGAATGTTATGATAATTTAAGAAGCAAGATTTGCAGAGGAGGATAAATTTTTATTAGACCAAATTGTATAGGTTATGGTTTGTATAAGTTATATGATAGCATGGAACACTTTCACAGACTATTGCTGATATTTCAGTAGCTCAGTCACTGAGCAGATTCATGACTGGCTCCCTGATCAGGAGCAGCCAGCTTTAAATAACTCACTAATGGAGTACTGGGTGAAGAAAGACTCATTTTGAGCAGGAGACAATTTTCTCCTATATCTGGGACATAAGGAAAAAGAAATGGGAGAGGATTCAGGGAAGAGCAAGAGATTGAATGTAGGCAAGGAAATGAGGAAAGTCTCCACTAATGTGATCATGGAGACACATCTGCTTATGGCAGTTCTGTAGTTCACCAACTCTCAAGTAAAACTGAAAATCTCCAAGTTTGCTTGTAAAAGAAGGTGATGTGTGATACATGGAGTCTGTTTCAAAGGATTCTTGTGCCAACTGGCTATTTCAAAACTTACTGAGGTTTTGAGCATTAACATCAATGCTAAGAGAATATATTGAGTTATTATAGTTGGTATAAATTCTGGAATCTGACACAAAGCTGTTTGAATTCAATGTTAGTCTTTCCACTGGTTCCAAAGGTTTCCTATTTATTGAATCATAACAGATACTGCAGATTAGATGTCTGTTTGTGGGTATAAAGTGTGCTTCTTTGTTTAAAGTGAGACGTTTTTCTTTTCTAAATTTAATACATTCATTACATATGTTTGCTCTATGTTTGTGTTCTTAGCTAATTTTCTTAGCAATAGGATTTTATTTTCTTATAAGGCAGCTGCCCAAAAGCCTTCTGTAGAAACCAGAATGATGGAAATTTATTATCTCTTTGCTGAGTAGTTTTTTCTCTCTTTTAAGTGAAATACTCACTAGCTCTAAGAATGTTGAAATACCGTTCTTTATTTTAAAGCCTCAGCTGTCTGACTAGCTGTAGAAGTTTGTGCTTTTTTCATGGATGCTTGTAAGCTTGCACAGGCAAAGAAGGCTGCTGCAACAAATAAATCTCATTTATATTTTCCCAAAGGGTTGATGTGTTAGTGTGACACATATCCTGGAAGTAAGATAATGAAAAGAAACCCCTGCACTTCAGAAACCCTGGATTTTTAATTTTGTTACAGACACAGGAATAAAACCAGGAATGTATTAAGATATTTTTGCGAGAAAAGTATAACACTCATAACTATAAGGTAATTAAAAACAAAGTGGCATCACTGGAGTGTTTAATCTTTTAATGTTGGAGCATTTGTTTGTATATAAATTATTTGCTTATAAATTTTGAATATGTATGCTTCAGTTGTAGACAACAGTGGACAGGAATCCAGGCATATATTTTCAAAAAAGTCATTAAAAGATCTTCTTAAGGGGTGCAATTGCGTGAGTGCAGATAAAGAGAACTATTTTCATAAAAGCTATTTATGTATTACTTGTAAAATAGTAAAGTGTTTCTTCCTGCTATTTTCAATAACCAAAGAAATTTCTTTTCTATGAAATGTACTAAAACCTGAGGTTTTTTCTGTAGAAAATAGTACTCTTTAAATAGAATTCTCTATGAACCAGTTTACGTGGAAAATTCAAGTTCTTCCATTTCAAGAATGAAAGTCTAACTATGGTTATTATCACAGGCATCACTTTCCTCGCTGTAAAAACCTACAGATGCCATCATGAACTGAAATCATTGTGTCTAACAATGTAGTGGTGAACAAAAGAGTCTGTCTTCACCCCACGAGGTTTGCAGTCAAAATACACTGAGAAAATTGGTATTGGAGTTAATTCAAAATGCAGTGAGCTACTTACATTGAAACAAAAAATATGTCAAGAAGCTGTAGGAGACTTGGGAAGATATGTTACTGGGAAGCCTATTCCTATTAAGTTATTTAGCTTTCATTTGTGTGATGGTGGTGCCAGTTTTCCAGACATCATTGAGTTCTCTAGCCTGAAGAAAACTTCTATACATAAAATGAGTTATAATTTATTAAAATATGGAGCTTTTGGGATATATAAAATACTCCAAAAGCACAAAACCCATTTTTCCTCTCTCTCTCGAAAAGTCTTTAGCTATTAGGGTTCACTGATAATTCTGTCTTCATTGACTATAGCAGGATTTTTCAAATTTTTTCCCCTGGTTTTTCACATTCAATTCTCAATTCAGCTTTGCATCAATGTATTTTTTAATTATTTATTTCTTTCAACTTTCAGTAAGATGAAAGTAAAATAAAATTAAAACTAAGTAAATAAAGGAGGAGAAAAACCTGTGGCTTAGACAGAATGACCTTATCTAGTCAGCTAGTCGTGTTCACCTCCTATCCTGAGATATTCTGAATGTTTTCTAAGAGGTCCTTAATTCAGGTTTAACTCAAAGGGCCTTAAGTGCTTTTCAGTACACTGAAGCTAAAGCATTGGGTGGCCAGTGCTCTTAACCTTTTTATCTTCAGTGTTCTGTGAAAAACTGAGCAGAAGTTGCTCTACCATGAATTACAGATCACCTTATTTAAAAATGTTTACACCTTGGAAGACGTTTGTCTTCAGTCTTCCAAACATTTTTGTGTGTGGGCTAGGTGATTACTTTTTAAAGCTTCTTTGTTACAGAAAAGCAGAAACAGCATTTTCCAAAACATGGTATACATAAATGTTATTTTACATTTGGAAACAGCCAAAATATTCAAAGTGAGGCAAAATATGCCATTTGTTTTTTGACCATGAGAGAAATGAAAAAGTCTCCCTCAGCAACTGAATAAGAGGGAAGCACGGGAAATCTTCTGACCTCTGTATTAGTATCTAACAGTTTAGTGATGATTTTGCACTCGTCTTTACTTCTAGAATTTGTTTATGTCATGGCTTAGGAATGGTACTCCCCAGTTCAGTGCCCCCACCAAGACTCTCCAAACCATGCTCCACTCTCTCTTACTCCCCCATTTTCCTCTTTTCCTCCTCTGTGGCGGAATGGAGAGAAGAATTGGACACACAAAAAGCAAAGGTCACAAGTTGAGAACAATTTACTGGAAACAGCAGTGAAACAAGAAAATGAACAGTAAAAGCAACAATACTAATGACAGAGGGTGCAAGGAAAGAAACGATTCACATGGAAAAAAACCCAATAATAGACAATACCAGAGGGCTCCCTCTGCCATGTTTTCTTGACTAACAGGAACCCCTTCTCCTCAGAGGAGGGCTCCTTTCCCTTGCACCAGCAATGACATGATGGGGAATAGCGTATGTACCACCGTATGTCCCAGCCACAGCCCCTGCCAGCTACTGCAAAAAAATAACCCTGTCCTGGCCAGAATAAGGGCAGCATAAATCAAGAGTGCTTGTAATTTCAGCCACTACTGACCACATTTTTTTGAGTGCAGCTGTGTTGTCCTTAATGTTTTACATTCTTGTGGACTTCAATGGGACTTAAAGCCACATAGAATCTTGTGGAAGTAAGGATTTTTCATCTGTGTCAAGACTTTATGTAACAGATTGCCGAGCTCTCAAGAGCACTACATGAGCTCAATTTCCACAGAAATGTCAGGGCAGATGTTCAAGCCCTGCAGAATTATGCTGGTAGGTTCTTATCTTGGCAATGGTCTTGTTGCTGTGCTGTGCAAAATGTAGCACACCTAGGTAGTATGGTAAATTGAAGACTCAAATAACAGCAGATACTGAGAATGTTGATTCTTCATTGTCCTACAAAAGTATTTTTGTTGCATTGAAGAAAATGGTTAAAAAAATAAGATGCAGTCAATAGGGACAAGCAAAAGATACTATACTTATGCAAAAATAGTCTTGGTGTAAATACACAAAGTTAAGCAATGGACTAGGTGGGAGTTCTTTAGAGAAGAAAGGAATGAATCACATGTGAGTCTGTGAGTCAGCCATTTCATTCTGTTCTAAAAGCAAGCAAACAAAAAAAAAAAAAGGAAAAAAAAGAAATTACGTAAATGTCCTGTAAGGTAGATAAATAACCTTCCTGTTCAAGAGCTCTGATAAGCGGAAGCAATGTGTCATGTTTCTGTCATAAAGCTTGAAGAAAAACAAATCTGTTGGAGGTGTTCTGAAAGACATCAGTGTGAATGAGAAAAGGGTTAGGAAACATGACCACTGAAGATGGATGGAAAGACTTGGGGTTATTTAGACTAAAATTTTATTTAATGTGGAGTCCAGTGTATAAAAATAAAAGTGAATATTTTTTTTTCCTGTGTGTCTGTGGTACATAGGAGAAGAAGTAATAAGCTTAAATTCTGTAATGAATTTGTGTTTGACAATAGGACAGACTTTCTGAACAAAAAAAATTAATGCTGAGGCATGGAATGTTTTTTCTGAGATCTGCATTACTAAATGGATTTTTTTTGGGCCAGGTTAATACAATATTTAGTTTAGCTAGCTGATTTGTCTCAGAATAGATGGATAGACAGGTAAGATACCTTCTGAAGGTCATTTTAACTCTATTCTTCTATAGTTCTTTAAGATTTGGCTTGAAACCTTTGCTTACTTCAAATTTATTCATTTCTTAAAACTGTATTATTCTCAGTTAGACAGCATTATTCTCAGCTGTTTATGTGAACTCAAAGTAATCAGTAGATAAGGATGGAAGTCTGTTCATATGCAGACTGAAATAAATATTTACAATTTGTTGCTTTTTTGTGATTTAGTGTATATTCAGTGTATTTGACTGGATGTGATTAATATGAGCTTAAGAGCTGTCATTTGGTTTTATTTTAAACAATCTTGCTTGATTGTTCATTGCCTCATTTTCATGCTGCATTAGTTCTTAGTTCTTTTTTGTATATTGACAATGTCATTCAGATTTGTGGTTTGTGTGTTTTAATGTTACTAGTTTAATTGTCATTCTTTAGATAACATAAAAATCTAAAATGCCAAGAAGTTTCAAAAATAGGTATTTAAAATTTCTTTGATAATTTGATTAGTAGCAAAAAGGAATAAACATTGTACACAGTATTTTCTGATATGTCACAATTTCAATTGCATTCAACTGAATTGACTAAGACTAGGTGCTCAACCAAGCATCTAATTATTTTGAAAAATTGAACTTGGGTGCTGCATTGTGACATTGACTATAGACAAAGGTTCCTGATACTGATTTCTGCATCTTTAAGAAAGAAGTCAAGCATGGAGGAGCACATTAGCACACTAAATTCAGAGCTTGAAGCATTTGCTAATAGAAATAGTATTTTCTTAAATGAGGTGGTCAATTTATTTGCATGTATTCATTAATGTTATTATTTATAATAGTAGAGAGGATGTCCAAGAAAGTGTTTTCTAAGAAAACAGGACACTTTTCCAGGAAGACATTAAGAAGAGTCGTGTAGGTCACATTCATTTCAACCTTGGTGAGTATGAATATTTCTTTGCTATTTTCATGTGAAACTTTTGTGTGATTCAGTTCACAGAACATTGCACCTGATCAAACACTACACATCTGAATATGTCTGCTCAAATGTGAAGCTTTCTCTGAAGCATCTACAGCAGTGAGGAAGCAGTTTTAGCTTCTCTGTGACTTAGGTGGATTATTGTAAACAAGGATCATTTCTATTTAAGAATGGGGGCTACTGAAGAGGTCAGCAACATTATGAAAAAGATAATTACCCCAAAAGTCTGTGGTGGGTTCGTCCTGGCTGGCAGTCAAACATCCACACAGTTCCTTTTCATTCTTCTCACTCTCAGCATGGCAGAAGAGCAAACAGAACAGAAGAAAATAGCTCGTGTTTTGAGGTAAAGACAAGGAGATCACTCACCAATTGCTGTGCCAGGCAGAGTAGACTCAAACTGAGAAAATTATTTATTGCAAATTAATATAAATACTTAATCACTCTTTCAGGTATTAAGAAACAAAAACAAAAGGAGAAAAAAAACATTAAAACATTTAAGGAAAACACTTCTTTTCCCAAGCTTGACTTCCCATCAGGCACCTCACCTCCCCCCCTGTTTACAGCTGCAGGTTGTGCTCAGTGCTTTCAAAGAGGCAAGGGAGCCAGTGGTGGAGGGGTGGCAGTGTTTGCAGTCAGGAAATAGTGGTTCCTTTCGGTGCTCCTTCTTTGCTCTTTTCCTCTGCTTTGGCATGGGTCTTCCACAGGCTCTATGCCTCTGGGAATATACCCTCTGCCATGGAGCATTCCCACCTCTCTGACCTTGGTGTTCTCTTGCTGCTTCCCTTAGGTTCCCTCTTCCTATCTCTGTTCACTCATTGTCTCTATGTTCCCTCCTCCTCTTTCTAGAGTTTCCGTTCTTTCTTAAAAACATTTTTGCAGAGGCAACACCAAATTCACTGATGGGCTCACCTTTGGCCTGTGATGGGTCAAGAGCTATCTGGAACTGACTGTGTCCAGTACAGGACAATCACTGACCTTCTTCCACAGAGGCCACTCCTGCAATTACTCACTACCAAAACCTTGCCACACCAACACAGAAAGTTTTATCTACATTGCATTTTCAAGCAGGAAGTCCATATCCCTTCTTTACTTTTGAGAACTGAATAGATTCATCAGAAATCTGAAGTTCTGCATGCCTTTATGAGCTTTAATAATTCCTTTCTTCTCAGCTTGCCTCACAGCTTTTAATTTAAACAAATAATATAGAAACTGTGTATTTTTTAGCTCTTAGTCTGACTTATGGAGTATTCAACAGACATTGCTATGGATTGACAATGATAACGTCATTTGTATTGATGTCCAGCTCTAAATTTCTTTCAGGATGGTCAAATTTTATTCTTATTTATTAGTTTCCTTACTCTTAGAAGTAGATTTATCAGAAACTAACACTGCATTGTCCTGAGGAGAACACCAGCCACTGACATTGCTTTCAACTAGCACAGGGCAATAGAAAGCCAGCAAGGTAATAAAGTCAGCTTGATGAGAGGTAGTTTTAAGACAGCAGCAAATTAAGCTTTGCCAAGGTCAGCAGTCCAATTTCTTGGTGAGTCATCTGTCCATTTTCTCCTTAGTCTGACAGAAGCTAGTCTCCACTTGTGAGAAAAAGTCAAAAGGCATGAACTGTGGTAAACAAGGTATAAAAAAGGATCATAACAAAGAGTATACATCATTACCTTCATTAGAGAAATATCCAAAAGCAATTTCAGAGGATTCAAATGTGTCACAGCAAGTATATTTTGCTAAATTATGGTAGAAATCCCAAACAGAAATAAAAAAATGGAAAAAAAAGATTGCATTAGTGATTGAAGATAATTACTTTGTACATCTCTTAAACTCTTGAAAATGCCATCACTACCTATTAACTCTGCCTTTTTTGTCATCCATCACTCTTCATAGCAGTTTCATGAAATTCTTGGGATCTGAAGAAGAAAGGAAGATGAGTGTCTCTGTGTTCTGTGGACCAGAGTCTCTGGCCTCTATGGAGAGGACTTTCTACAGAGTTTTCTGAGGGCAGTGCAGTTTGGCACATCCCACAGGTAAAAAGATTCAGAGATGACAATCATGAAGTTCATAGGCAAGATAATAGCAAAGCATTGATTGATAGGTAGTCTATTTGCTACCATAATCTTATTCTAAGCTTAATAACCACTGAAATATAGAGTGATTTTCCCCATGATGTACTTGCAAAAGAAAGTACCACATACTACTCAGAATATTAAAAATCTTGCTGTCTTATATTAATGTCAGGAATCAAATTGTTCTGGAAATGTTTATCAGTTGGTACTGATAAAATGGAAATTTTGCCGGTACCACCTCAAATGATAATGCATGCCAGAGCACAGCTTCCACTGATATCAACAGGTGTTGCATGTAGTGATCTGAGAATTGATGTGGACTCTTTATATAGAGTGACATTTTGGAGATTAATGGATATTTATGGAAAGTCATGAACAAACCTTATATGAATTATTTAACTGTCATAGGCATTTCTACATAGAAAATCAGAGAAAGGTGATATGAAGAACTGAAATGGAAAACACAGTTAACAAAGCAGCAGAACAAGAAAAAACAAGGCTATAAAAACTATAAAACGTTCGATTAACACTTTAATATCTGACCAGACATCTATAGTTTATTGTAAAACGATGGAATATCCCCTAGGGAATAAACTAAGATGATTAAGAGCTCTGAAAGAATGCAGAATCTAACAATTAGCCATTAAGTTTATGGATAACTGAAGAGGAATATTCGTACAGTGGAGTTTTTAATTTTATAGGGTTCTTATGAAAGCCAAAGGGTGTCAGTAGGTGTTGTGAAACATCAGAGCTTATCAGGTGGGGCCATGAGTCTCACATAATGCTTTTTTTTTAAATCAGTTCAGTAATAATTACACTTTTTAAAAATACTACTGAAAATTGTTCCCAATTTTTCACAAAGAGTAGAAACATCCGCAGAAAATAAGAATCAGTAATTGCCTTTGTCTGTTCTAATTATAAGAACAGGAAAATAGCCTGAAAAACAAAAATTGGTCTGAGAGAATAGAAAACACATTCACCTGCTGGCTGTTCCAGCTGTGATCATCAGGCCAAAGTGCTGCAGAGGGACTCTTGTTAGTGGAGTGACCCAGCAGCTGATAAATTTTTACCCAACACATTTTTGTTAATGGCCTGGACAAAGGGACAGAATGTACCCTCAGCAAGTTTGAATGTGATGCAAAACTGGGAACAGCTGATGGCTGTGCTACCTGCTCTTCAGAAGGACCTCAACTGCCTAGAGAAGTGGGCTGAGAAGAGCCCAGGAGATGAGCCATTTTAGCATGAACTCATGAAAGGAACCTCACCTGTGATCTCTGAAGAAGCCTGTGGAAGAGCCTGTCTCCCCACGGGCTGAGAAAAGGGGAACCTGCCTACTTTAGATTTTTGTCCCTGAAGTTAAACTTGGTGAATGTGCAGCTTTTAAAGCAGCCAGTTTGTAGAGCCATAGCACATAAAATCAATCTGACAGAAAGGATATTTTCTATCATATGGCAACTGGTTCTCAAAAAGTAGAATACAGAGCTGAAATGACATGTTTTCTCACTGTTGTCACTGTTCCAGTCCTGAGTAATGCTACCTGGTGCTTGTCCAACCAATGTCCTGACAGCTTGTCAAGAGGCTCCTTGGAAATAGTTTTCACATGATTTACTGCATCAAACAAGCTGTCTTTACATTCCAATTCAGGCTTGACAAATTTGTCAGTTTCTCCAATCCATTCACAATTCATAAAGTCAACATTTCTGTGAAGCAACCTGAGACATCTGCAAGGAAACCCCTGGAGATTGTTTCAAGTGTGACTAATTCAGAAATAGTGTAATGTGTTTTAAATCTCAATGAAAGAATGAGGCTTGGAAGGTAGCAGGAGGTCTTAATAAAAATTTATCTAACAGCATCTGAGAATTTCCTGTGCACCAAAGATTTTTATTTGAAAATTCTCACTGGTCTGAAAGAACTCAGGGCTTCCCTCAAGAAAGTGTTTGGTTCAGATTCATAAGCTATTAGAGGGTGAGTTATAAAAATGATGAGGATAGAACCTTTATGCAATTGGGTGAGCAAAAAAACCCACTTCTTTTGCTGGCTGGATAAACAACTTGAGTACTGCATCCCTCACATATTGTCATCCTTTTAAAGTTTTGTTAGCAAAGAAGTTTTCCACTTAATATGATTTGCTATCTTTGTTCCCTGTTGCAGAGAAGAGCTGGGTATTAAGTTGTTACAATATGTATGTCAGTTAACCAAGAAGTAGCAGTTTTCTCTCCTTCCTTTTCACATGATTCATGTTATTTTCAGCACAAATGATTTTTACCATGTTTTAACAAATAACACAAGTAAAAAGAAGCAAACCTAAATTACTAGGATATCATTGTTTCAGCTAGGGTGGAGTTAATTTCTCCTCAGTAGCTGATACAGTGCTGTATTTTGGACTTGGAATGAGAGTGGTGTTGATAACACTGGCTGAAGGGATATTCCACACCATAGAATATCACACCCAATATGTAAACTGTGGGAGTTACTGGAAGAGGGACTGATCTAGGTTCAGGAATGGGGTCTGGCATCAGTCAGTGGGTGGAGCAATTATATTGTGTGTAACTCATTCATTTGGTTTTTTTCCTTCCCTTTTTATTGTCATTATTATTATTATTTACTCTTATTATTGTAGTTTACTTTGTTTTCAATTATTAATTTCAATGTCCTTATGCCAACCTACAAATTTTACTTTTGATTCTCCTCCCCATTCCACTGCAGTGAGGATGGGGGGGGGGAGAAAAGGCCATTGAAACAGAATTCAGCAGGGTTTCCAGATTAAAATGGAATGACAGAACTGGGATTTGGGATGTGTTCTCATCTCAATCCCTCAGCCCTCATGATGTGGCTGAACTGTGCGCTGTGAGTCCAGATGCTCTAAGGGTATGAGCAGATCTTCAGGGTGCTCTAGGCCACACAACCTGTTGAATTTGGCTTAGCAAAGCTGGAACAGCCATGGAACTGAAAAAGGTGCCCAAGGCTAAGCCCCATCCCTTGACAAAGCTATTGCTGAGCAGCAAGTCAGGCTGTTCCACAGGGAGGGCGAGCCTCAGCTGAGACTATGCACAGCACAGGCATCACTGCATCCCCAGCTGGGCTTAAAAGCATGACATAAGGGAAAAGAGGGTGACTGAAAATACAAATATATAAACCAATTGAGACTGTATGGAGTTCTAAACTAGAATTAAGATTTGTTTACATCACTGTACTTTATAAAATGATACAGCCTATTCATAGTAGCATGTCATGATGTGATGTAAAAATATTGAGGTATGGAATTCATTTACTGTTTTCTGTACTGATTTAATCTCTTGCATGAAGTGGAGTGATCAGCTTTTTGAAAATTGCACTGAGTTTTTCTGAAAAATGAAGCAGGCTTCGAACAAAGACAAATCAGATTTGTTGCTTAGCAGAACAACATCTATATGGCAATGCTTCAGAGGACAAGAAATGATCTTTCAGTGCTGGCCAAAGCAGGACTGACAGGAGTATGAGCTTGAGATTACTTGAATGTGTGGGCAGAATGTGTAATTGATAGTCAAAAAATCACAAAAGTCCTTGGACGATTTATGGCATAAACAGGACTAGAAATTACTTGCAATCTTTTATACTATTGCTTCTGCCTCCCATTCTCGGCACTAATGTGCATGCTTGGCCCTGCTGTGCAGTTATATGTCAGAGAGCCCAGGGTAGCAACAAAATTCTTTTGTTCTTGTGACATGCATGCAAACATTACTTGAAGTACTTTGATTTGTGCTAGTACACCTGACATTTTCTCTGTCAGCAGAGAGAAATACCAAATTTGACAAATCGAACTGCTCTTGCTGAAAACAGTTTTCTGGAAATCAATTCATCTGTTTCACCTGGCAGTTTATAAATTCCGCAAACCTGATGTTCTGTCCTCAAGATGAAAAATTCTTCAAAATATGAGCATGGTTTTTCACTCTTTGGGGTCCAAGACGTTTGTCTCAGCCTATAGCTTGTGAAGCAGTTTTTTCACAAGTCTTCAACAACTTCTTGTGTCTTAAGAAACTGTTCAGTCTGTTAATCATCTGGAAATATCTACAGGAGAATATCATGGCTGGGTTTGGCCAACAAGAGCCACAGTGTTTTTTCTATTACCAAGAAGTGTTCGCTAAGTTTCCTCTGCTTTAAGTCATGATCTGTGCACTCAAAATGTCTTCCAGAGGCTGGTCAGCTGCAAGGACCCAGGCGTTTGGATTTGGTTGGAGCTGCATGGAAACAGTTTTATTTGTCTAGTCCAGCTGGGCTCCATGCATGCAAGTTTTCGGTAACATTACACCAACAGAGTTTATCTAGACAGGAGAAATTCGCCATTGTTGTGTGTTATCATAGGTTCTACTTGGAACCTGCTAATAGCTACTTATCTTCAGCTCCATATCCTCCAGCCTTGTCCCTGTAAGGTGTTGTTCTGCTAAAGGATGAACCAGCTTGAGAGTACTCTGTGATCTAGCATGGTGAGTTAGAGGATTTTCTTGAAGAATGCCCATGAACAATGTCAGAGTATATGTGACTGAAGGAACATGTGAACATCCTTGTGCTTTGCCTCTGAGCTGTGTTCTGTTGGTTTGCTCCAGTGAAAATGCAGCAGGTTCCCTTGCCGGGGGATTCTTCAGCTGCAACTTGGAGCAGAAGAGTAATGTGAGATCAATAGCGGGTGATTAAACATAGCATTAGATCAAGCCAATGTAAGGACATAATGTAAAATTGAATCAGAATGAATAAACATAGTGTTTGAAACTGAAATGTACATAAGAAGCCACAGAAGCTGTTGCCACATTAAATGGCTGTTACAGAATTTATTTCTTATATATTTATTTTATGTACATCCAAAATTTTATATGTACATATTTCAGACAATCCTAATACTTGACACAAACTTCTAGCTCTTTATGCAGTCTGTAATGACACTTCTGAATGTTGGAACACAAATGCCTATGCTAGGAAGCTTTTATCTTTTTAGCTAGTGTTTTTGGCAGGATTTTTTTGATGTGCCATGAGTAACTTACTCAAAGAATTCCTGGGCATGATGCTGGAGTTGGAAGGTTCCAGTGAGGACTGCCAATAGATAGTTTGTGTGCAACCATCTAATTTCCCAGGACAACTGTGGTTACTAGTGTGGAAAAAGGCTTTTCTGTACCACCTGGTTTCAAGACCAAGAAATACTCTCAGTAAATTTAATTTACTAGTATAATTCTCATGTGTCTCATATTTCTTTTCTCTTAATTTTTAACTTGATCTCAATAAAACTACGTCTAATCTCTCACAATCTAGAGTTTCTGAGACTGCATTCAGAAAAGTGAGTTGGGTCTTTCCTACTTAGGAAACTGGCTGAAGGGTTGGTTAAGGAAATAAATTTTAGTTGCTTTTATGGCTTCAAGTTACCATAAATGTTATATCTCAGAGGTTCAAACTTCTCCCTGTAGCTGCCTAGGTGTAGGAATTTGATATTTTTGTCCCTCGTGAATCACCAGAATCCATATACTGAAGCTTTGAAAAAAAAAAATTGTCAATAGACTGTGCTGTAAATGAAATATTCAACAAACTATCATAAAATACAAGTGCATAAAGTTAACTGCAGATGTGCCTAAAAGCATATAGTAATCAATGTACCACATTATTTTAAATTCTCTATAGTCACAGATGCAGGCATTTAATATCACTGACATAACAAATCCTTGTGAAATCAGTAGGACGTCTCACAATGGCTGATATAAAAGGACAAACATCAGTAATTGCAATAGCATCACATATAGGCAAAGGAAAACATTTTTTTTTCAAATTCTATAGTTAAATGGAGCAGACTTAGTAAAAAAATCAGAAGATTTAATGACCACAAAAATAAAAAAACACCAAAGAGTCAGAGCTCTTAAAAGAGGGTATCGATTTTGGCATCTCTCTTTTAGTGAAACTTCATATAAGAAAGGAAAAACTATCTCCTCAGAATTTCACCTCAGGTTTTTAAAAGGTAATTTATGGATTCTCATGCTGTAAAATTGTGATTTCAGTCAAGAGGAAACAACAGGAATTTACTAAGGACCAGAGGTAAGTTATTACAAGCCCTTCTGAGTTAGCCTAGTGTTTTCTTCTTTGTTTTTTTTTTTTTTTACTTTACCAGTTTTCCTGACAGAAAAGTAATTGCAGGTGTTCAGAGAGATATGGATCCAGCCCACAACATCCAAAGTTAAAGCTGGCAATTGAACTACAGGAATCTATCCTTTCTCTATGGGATTTTTACTTTTCAGAAATGCAGTAGTGTTGTATTAACTAATACTTGGACAAAAAAAGATCAATGACCAACTAACTGAACAGCTTCCCTTGAGTTCTGGTGAACAGTAGTCCAAGGCAAATTTCTGTTTCTGTAATATTGGCAAGCCAAGAGCCAGCTTCTTACTTTTCTTATGAATAAGAGTAGCTTGAGGTTATCCAAATTTACACAGCAAATCCATCACTCAAGCTCCCAAATACTGAGAGTATTCCTGGGTCCAGTAATCATCTGTCACAGAAGAGCCCTAGTGCCAGCACTAAAGCTGCCCTAGTGACCTTTCACTGTTGGTGATACTGTTGTAGCCACAATACCAGAAAGAAAAAGGAAATATAAGATAACTAGAGAGTGGCAATAGTCAGATAATTGAAAAATGCAGAGCTCTTTTAAATGTTTTTCCATTATTGGACAAGTATTAGCATATCTCTGCCACAGACTAGAGAAAAGGAAAGGGATAAAGAATAATGCAAAACATAGAAGGAGAAAACTCTCACTAATCTTGAATTTCTGTGAAGTGTAGATTCCCTCTACCATAATTACTTACAACACTTCAGTGCTATATGGAAGTCAAGTGAAGCTGTTAATTTTGATCAGACCATTTTTTCAAACTGTTTAATAAACATTTTTGAAAGAGGCTTAGTACTGTTTCTGAGGAAATGGTGATGATCTGATCATCCATCCCTACCTGACAGGATGGCACCTTCTTATCAGTTGTTTAATGGTCTTGTCACAGATTCAGAATTGATAAAATTTTGTTTATAAAATAAATAACATATTATCAGACATAAAATTAGCCATTTATTTTAAAAATATGTGAGGAACATTTGATTGTAAGAGCTAATAGTGTTGATGATTTCACATCCTGACTAAAGGCTATGCAAAAAATAGCTTTAAAAAACAGTGATTGCAAAACCACCAATTCCTTCAAACACTAAACTAAGTAATTTATAAATTATATTATAGAACAGAAACCTAGGGCTAGAATCAGGAAGCAGGATGGTCTCTTTTAATTTATACTTCCAGGGTTTTAATAATTTTAAATGTAACTAACACTAATCAGTGAAACAGGCAAGATGGGCAATGCTGTTGCATCAGGAAGGAAATGTGAAATTTATGGTTTGTGTACTGTCTACTTTCCCAGGAACCAGTTGGCATCATAATCCAAGCACTATTTTTTACAACACCAGGATCAATACTGAAAATGGGAGAGGTAATAAGCAGCTTTAATTCTTTCTGTAAAGTTAGAACACCATCTACCAAATGATAAATGAGCAATGGCTCAACCATTGCTCTGTTTTCTGGAAAGCTCCTCATCCACAAGGACCTATTTAATTATTTCTTTGTTTTTATGGGTCTACAGTCATTTACTTTTTCTTCACAGTCGGTTACCCAAGGTAATTCTAACTCTAATGACACTGGGATGTTTTCCTACAGAAGTTGGAGGACAGTTTAGAGACCCTGCAGAAAGCATTTTCCTCCTAATAGTGAAACCTTCCTCTTTAGGGCCTCCTGAATCCCGTCATGAAATTGTTCTAGTGTCCTGCTAAGCCCCACCTGGGACCCCAACCCACCCACTCTCTCCATGGCCAGAAGTCTCATTTCAGCTCAAGCCTGGGCCCCTAGTCTCACCTCATCTGCCTTTCTCCAGCCCTGTCCCATCATTCCTGAGCTATTAATTAGATTTCCTGAACTGATATTACACTGAGTCATTACGTCAGCTTTGTCTGGATGGTGGGAGGGAACCCACTGTGATGGGCATCTCTGCTGTGCTCCGCCTGCTGAGATACTGTGGGTCTGTGATCTGCTGCTGGGGTTGCAGTGATGCCTGTGCTGTGTGTAGCCTCAGCTGAGGTTGCTGCTCAGCAATAGCTTTGTCAAGGGATGGGGCTTAGCCTTGGGCACCTTTCTCAGTTCCGTGGCTGTTCCAGCTTTGCTAAGCCAAATTCAACAGGTTGTGTGGCCTAGAGCACCCTGAAGATCTGCTCATACCCTTGGAGCATCTGGGCTCCCAGCACACAGTTCAGCCACATCATGAGGACTGAGGGACTGGGATGAGAATACATCCCAAATCCCAGTTCTGTCATTTCATTTTGATCTGGAAACCCTGCTGAATTCTGTTTCAATGGACTATTATTTCTGCGATTTATTATAAAATTATTTATCTGTGCTTATTTTGACTGGGGTAGAGTTTATTTTCTTCTGTGGTTGGTGTGGGGCTGTGGTTTGCATTTGTGCTGAACACAGTGTTGGATAATACAGAGATGTTTTTTGTTATTGTTGAGCAGTGCTTGCACAATGCCAAGGGCCTTTCTGCTTCTGGTACAACCCCACCAGTGAGGAGGCTGCGGGTGCACAAGAAGGGGAGAGGAGATACAGCCAGGACTTCTGACCCCAAGGGATATTCCAGACCATATGGCATCATGCTCAGCATATAAAGAGAGAGGAAGGAAGTGTGAGACTTTTGGAGGGGTGACATTTGTCTTCCCCAGTCACCATTATGTGTGATGGAAGCCCTGCTTTTGTGGAGATGGCTGAACATTGCTTGTTTTGCTTTGCTTTGCTTGAGCCTGTGACATTTGTGTTCCCTATTAAGCAGTTTTTATCTCAACCCACTAGTTCTCATTTTTCCAATTCTCTTTTCCATCATACCCAAAGGACCTTAATTTGCATGAGATGGGTACAAGGGGGAATGTGTGTGTGTATTCATAGATATCAGACTGTCTATGTGCAACAAGTTCTGTAGCAAGACAAACAAAAAAAATTTACTCAGCATAAAATCAAAGCATAGAATCAGCCTTCAGTAGTGCTGTTTTTAAAAGATAAAACCAAGCAGGGAAATCTAATGGAAAGAGCAAGCAAACTTTAAGACAGGTATTACATTCCATTTTTTTGTTGGAAGGTGAGAACAAATATGTAAATTTTCCACACTGTCCTTTCTACTTTGATTATATTTTTTGATTTAGCCCTTTTGGTTTAAAGTCTTCTACATCATTTCTATCTCAGCATCATTCCTGTTTGCTGTTGGCTTAAATGTCCTCCTTTGAGACACTAACTGATAAGTTCTAAAGTGAATCAATGATCCTAACCAGGCAGTATGCGAAAAAGATTGCTAATAAATAATAATTATATTTTGGAAGAAGTAGCTCTCCTTAGACTAGGCCCTGGAAATGCTGCCTAGTACTAATGTTGTTAGATTTATTGCTTTGTTTCTTAATTACCTCCAAAAAAAAAGGAAAATATTTCTTGCTGTCAGGAAGCTCTCATCATAAGCATATCATACACAGGGGCCCACTTCACACAAAACATGAGAACATGAAATTAGCATTTTTAACTCTGTTCTTTAACCATTTTATTATAATCTCTGCCTATTACACTGTAAAATACTGCAGCTCCTGTTTGGAAATGTAGTAATAACATGTAGGAAGAAAATATGTAAAAGCTTGCATTATCTGGCTTACAAGCTCTAGCTAAAGCTTTAAATGCTATTTAAACATGTATTTTTATAACTTCATTTCATTTTTATTGCTATATTTTAGAGCATTACTAATAATACTGTCAGTCCTTTTTATATGAGCAAATTACATCAGTTTGAGGTTTTTTCCTTTATTTTATTCCTGGTTTTTTTTTTTCTGTGAGTTTCAGCAATCAGCCTGAAATTCTCAGTCCAAACTTTCTGAGGGATCATGTTAAAAGAAAACTTTGTTAAATTATTGTTTGTTGTTGGTTTTGGGTTTTTTTTCTGAAATAAAGACTCTGACTCTGAACCCCATAGCACTGAGTGAAAGCATCTAAAAGGTCAAATCACTGCAGTCCAATCCTTTCTTCTTGCCTATTGGAAAGAATAAGCAAAACAGATGCACAAGAATTTCACAGTCTGAGGAGGCAGACATGGTGTTTGAACAAGGAGGTTTCACCTTTACCCTAATCCAATTGACAAATTCTAGTTTCCTGAAACTGCTGATTCAGTTTTCAGATTCTGATGTCTCTTAAATACCCCAAACCATGTCATTTCAAATCTATGGGACGAGGATGGCTAGCAGGAAAGATAAAGTTCAATAAAGAAAAGTGCAGAGACCTGCATATGAAAAGGAATTAACCCATGTACCAGTCAGTACAGACAGATGGAAAACAGCTCTGCAGATGAACACACCTGTGTCCTGGTGACCAGTAAGCCAACCACGAGCCAGCAGTGCACTCCTGTAACAGAGAAGACCAGCAGCATCCTGGACTACATTGGTGAGTTGTCCCTGGCTGGCAGCCAGGCTGCTTACTTGCTCCTCCCATACTGACACAAGTGCAGATATTCCATCTCCTATGCTATTTCCAGTGCACCAGTTACTAACCATAACACTTGTTCATAAAGAACAAGGTAACCACTAAACTTGTTTTCCTTAAAGGCAGTATTTATTTGATTTACAGGCCATTTAGTAGTCATGCTGCTACTAAATACTGTTTCTAAATGCTATTTATTTTGAATAGCTTATCTAAGCTAGTATTATTGCAGCTGTTGCAGGCCTCTTTCTCACAAGTACAATTCAAAAGATTTTTGTGTATAGCGATTACTACTTTCCTATTGACACTGTAATATATTTCACATATCCAAAAAGACCTAGGTCAAATTCTCTTTGTATACATTGCACAACATTGTTCAGTCCTAATACTTCTCTGTAACATGTAAATAAGCAGTGATAAGATGATGAAACTGTGTTCTGCTTTAAATACTTTCCCGAAGTGTGAGAAATGTCTGGATAATTAGTGATAATGTCTTTGAGGTTAGCTTAGTGCATTGGTTTTGACAACTAATGGAGAAATAAACTCCAAATAAGCCCCTCCCATTTTCAACACACATTCCACCTCTTATCTCTATAACTAGTACAATTACTTGTTTCTTTTTTTTTATTAGACTAAAAGATATATTTGAAATGATAGAGAGTTTTTCTGTATAGATTTCTGTCCCTATTTTTGCAACTCCAGCATGAAGAGGTTTGATTGATAGAGTGAATCCTCTCACCCTTGGCAGAGCTGCTGCTGGTTTGCCAGCTTTCTGCCTCTCTCACTAGGTTTGTCAATACCATTCCTACCAAGTCTCTTAACTGACTGTAAACAGCACAACGTCAGAGGAGTTAATATCCTGTCTTGTGTTCTGTAACAACCTGTGCCTAGTACACTGAAAGGCATGGAAATGGAACTGTAACATATGGGCTGTCAATAAAATACTGTCACCTTAGAGTTACTATAAACTCCTTGTAAGAGCCCAAGTCTCTAAAAAATCACTCTGTGTGGAGGTTTTCTTTTCCAACATAATTTCTATCTTTTTAATTTAGTCCTCTTCAGAAACTACTGTATTTCATCATTTAACTCAGAAATTGGTTGCCTTAGGGCTTGACTTCATCATGCACTAATAAAATGAAGAGAAACAGACCTTTAAAAATAATTGTGAAAATACAGTCTGTCAGCAAGGATTAGACTCAGCTGTGGCACTAGCTGGAAAAAGTTATTTTGCTTTAAAATACATTGAATATTTATTAGCTTCACTTGAGGTAAAGATGCAGTTGTTTACAAATCTGCAAATTTATATGTACACGCTTGTAAATGAATTTAGAAAGGAGCACCACATTCATAAATATATATGTTTCTTATCTGTGTTTTGAAAAGTAAATAATCAAAGTGTTCCATTAGCAATAGGCCAGGAGTAGAAAGGGAGAATATTTGTGGAGCAGGACCCATTTCCTTAAACTGTCTAATAAAATGTGCTATTACTCATTTGGTTTGTTTTGTCTCCTTTCTATCTCAAACTCTTCCTCTCCGAGAGCCATGTAGATTGGCTTAGGGCAGAAGTTATTATACATGAAAGTATAATGTATTCTGGTTTTTCTCATACTTACCAGTAAGAGAAGATAGCCTAAACCCATAAGAAACTCATAAACTCCTAAGAAATGTCTCTGCTATGATCAAGAGATTTGTGGAAATTAAGGTCTCAACAAACTGTTTTAAAATCTTGCTGGGTCCAGCTAATGTTCAGAGTTTTCTGTGGTACCTAGGGTAGTTTTTTTGTGAAATGGGGACATGTTGCTGGATCATGAAACACAGTAATTAAGAAAGCTTATTTCCCAGAACTTGTCACTTAATGGGGCATCAACATTTTGATCTTCAGAGTTCCTCAGGTCTGTGACCTTCTGTGACTGAATTTCTGCGACTCCTTCTCATGCACAGAAGCAGTTCAGCTTCTGAGAAAACAGTGCCTATCTCATGGCCAGAGTCCCTGGATTAACCAATGGCCAGAGATCCTCAGAATATACCACAGAAAAGTGAACAAGAAAGAACTGAAATATCCAAAGCAGTATAGGAAATCTGTGTTCCATCCTGTGTTCTCAGGACTGTTTTCATCTTCTACATAATGTAAATGAATTTTCATAGGAATTGAGACAGCAGCAGTATTTAAAGTTAATTCTGCACCTTGAAACAAATTTCTTTATATCATTTTCCAGTGCTTGACAGTTTCATCTGTTCAATCCCTTTTCCCTGGAACATTATTTACTTAATGTTTTTTCAGCACTTTTATTTCTATCTCTTTAATAATAGATATCTTTCAGAAGCTATGTTTCATTATTCTAGTCTGTCTGCTGCTTGTAAAATATTTTTATATGCTCTATGACAGTAATTCAGATTCTTCTGTTTTGTTCTTTGCAAGAGTACACAAATTTTCTTAGCCTTTTACTGCCCTCACCAAATTTTCCAAGTATATATTAGATTTCAGTCTATCAAAGATTGTGTTCCTAGCACCTTTTAGCCTATAAATCTTATAATTTTCCTCCTCTTGCAGTCCATTATTTCCTGTGTCTTTGATTGCCTGATTTTCTTTTCCCTTTGTAGTAAAATAATGCATGAACACCATGTGATCTTTACAACTTTCTTCAGCAATTTAGTAATTGAACATTTTTTTTTGTGTGTATTTTCTCAGTTACTTACATAGATTTCAACAGTTGAGAGAAATAACCCTTAAATATATTCTCTCTGTGCTAAGACCTCCCCACCTTTTCACATGATTGAACCACCTTTTCATTTGCATTATCCTGTCCTTACTTCTCTAGAAAAAATTTTTGACCTTCACTTCTGTAAACATCTCCAGCAGATCTGTGTAAACTTCCATGCACCCTGTCTGGGGGAAACTGGCAGTCATTCCCTGCAGTGTAAAGGACAGTCAGGACACCACTTGGAGTTACCTTTCCCTTCAGCCCCTCCAGCTACAATGGATGTTCTCAGTCATGGTGAGCAGTAAGGATCTTTAGAAACATTACAGTGACAGACTGAAAAAATATTTCTAAATATGAAATTTCACTGACATAGATATGCTTCTGCCAAGTGTCAGCATTCTTCTGATTGTCTCCTCTTCAGATTTCTTTCCAGCTACAGATCTCAGTCACTTAATCCTTTTAGTTCTTGAGTTCACCTATTGAGTGATTTTTAACATTTTTATTCTTTGTTGGTTTTTTTTCCCCCTAGATTGTTATAACTCTCATTTAGGGTTGGTGAGTTGACGATCAGTTGTGGTGAAATGCAAGGAATTTCTTACATGTTCACAAGTCATGGTCTCCACCTGCAATTCCTAAGCTTCAAACTGAAACAAGTCATTGATACTGTCAGCTGTGACCAAAAAATCAGCTGGAAATAGGAAGATTTTTTTTTTTCGCCTCAGGGAACAAAGCCCAGGTTCTTCTTCTCACTGTCAGTCATTGATTTAAGGTTTAATACCTTTAAGGAATGTCCAAATTAACCTGAATAATGAAATAATATTTTACTTCCCCATCTGCATTTTTATTTTATAAAATATTGAAAATAGTCAAATAAAAAAAAAGCAAACTGAAAGGTAGGTAAAGCTTACAAGAATTAATTTAAACCAAATAGAAAAGCTATTTTTAATATATTTCTGTGTTTTAACATTAAGGCACTCAATGATAATGTCTCTGTTTCCCCCAGTCATAGTTTTACCTTTCTTTTAGGTTGTGATACAATGATCAATTTCTCTGTTTGGTGCAAAGACTGGAGCACACATTACAAATCAAATGTTCTTGATATGATACAGTGATAAAACCCTTTCACATTCAGATGCTTCTCATGTCTATGGACTAAAACTTATACAGCATGGAACACTAAAACAGTAATTAAATTCTAATCTGTGTTAAACTCAGCGACGTCTGCATCACATGGCTACAAATAAACAGTGAACTTTGTGGAAAATGCTAGTGACACAGTATTATATTAAGTATAGTCTCCTCTGCTAAAGTGGTTGAAAATGTGGCATTGTCGTAACTTCAGGGTGTTTTAGCCATTAAAAAGACTTTGCAAGTGTGCTTAACCTCCTCTGAGCACCAAGGGACTTCTACTGAGATGTCTTTCTGTTCATATTTGATAACACATAGGTGTGCCATATCCACACTGAGATCATATTAAGACCTTTTATTGCTCAGCAGGTATAAGTTGATATGACTTTGTTCATGCCAGTTATGTGGCTTTTAAAACTTGTGAATATGACCTATGATAGGATTTTGAGTCAAACTCTACAGGATTTTAGTTTGTTAAAGTGATTTACCCTATACACATATAATTTGAGAAAATTAATATTTTTGAAAGTGTACTTTGAGGAAAACCTATTAATATAAGCATTCACACTGTGCTCATCTGTGTGGTATGTTTGCCTCTTGCATAATGAGCAGGAAATAAAAGAAAAAAAGAAAGAATTGATTGAATAAGTTTCTTCAAGCTTCAGCAATGTGCATTCACACTGTTGTCTCTTTTTATGCCATCCAGTTTGCTCTCACTATCCTGAGTCAACAGAAAACACATACTGTGTGTGATTTTTCTATGAAAAGGCAAGAATATATGAAATACAGTTCATGCTCTGCACTATAGAGTATTATACCCCTTTGACATGCCTCAGACAAACTAAATGGAAATTGCACTTTTGTAGCTCAGGGCACATATAATTTTAGAAGATAGGATGCACCTCTTGACAGAAGAAGGCTTGAAATATGCATGAGCATTCTTCTGAGAGTCTTCAGTCTTCTGGAATTAACATAGTAAGTATTTTAGTAGGTACATCAGGTTAAAAGAGTAAGAAAAGATATTCAGCCCTTGGTGTAGTCTCTTACTGCAGTAAGTCTTTTACACACACTGTGCAAGTAGGCACAAAAGGGGACAATAACACTTTATTGTTTTTATTTTTTGCTGTTCTCAAACATTAAAGAGCACCCTTTCTTTGCCAAATTTCATCTCAAGAATCTCATAGCCTCAGTTCTTGGTCCTCTCTTTCTCATTGTTTCCATATCCATGGCTCTCTCATGCACTAAAGCCCAAACCCCATATTTCCAATCATGTGAATATGAATCATTACAATTTGATCTTAAATGTCTGCTGTAGCAACTCTAAATGCTATTTATATCAGGCAGCGAAAGCATTACCTGACATACATTACATGGAGGTAACAAGAAAACATAACAGAAAAATAAATTGTTCACATCTCATCATCTTCTCAGAACTGTGTTGACTGGTACATTCACGCCAATAACATGACAAATATTTCACATGTTTTAGCCAAAAAGCAGGTTTGTGGTGTGGCGGTCATGCACAAACAACCACTGTATCTGCTGCCTTCCTTTTCAGCATGAAATCTTATAGTGACAGTGTAAATGATTTGACAGAGGACCTGGCATAAAAATAGAGTCATGATATCTCTGGGATGGCTTTGGAAAACACTGCCTGAGATAATGTCGAAAAATCTTTTGACTTACAAATCGCATTTTTAATCTTCTGCTAAAAATGTAAATATGTCTCAGATAGTGTTAGTCCCATTTAAGAGGATATTCTATATAAGATTAGATTAGAGAAAATGAAAGAAGCTTGTTTTGTGTTTGGCAATAAGAAAAAGGGATGGGAACTATCATCCCACACTCCTTGCAAAGAGAGTTGCATGACACTTGAAAAAATATCTCTGGACTTTCTTAACATCTAGAAATTGTTTGGAGGATTCAGTGGTAGAATAATTTTTTTTTTTTTTTTGTTATAGACAATCAATAGATTTGTATTCTACTTTGTACTTCTACAGATGCTGAAGTAAATGAAAGGGGAAATCAAGAGTTTAATTTTACCTGGCTTGTATTTCTGGAAGCAAATGTTATAGACTTTGTCCATAATGACTATATAAAAGGAGGTACAAGAAGGTAATTAAGGCCCACCTTTAACAATACAATTATGTTACCTGCCATCCTGTAAGAGTCCAGATCTTTTTTAGTATGATTCCTCACTGTATAGGTTACATTTTAAGAATCCAGAGCAGTAATTTTTATAAATTTGCTTTAGTCACAAAACGATGGCTATTGTTGATGGAGAGCTACACACTTCCAAAGTGGAGGAGAGCATGAAAGTATGTGGATTGATATTTCGTTGACAACTAGTGAAAACTTTAATTAAAAACAAGTTATTTGTTGATAACACAGAAATCTACGTATGAATTTTGTGGATAGCCATTTTCTATTAGCCCAGAAAATGGTATGAACATAACTTCATTGACACTTTAATAGGATATGTCTCACCTGAGCTAAGTTGTGTGAAAATTACATGTTCAGCCTAAGGTGATTATATAGATGGCTCTATAGTCAGTGAAGATATTTTCAGAGTGTGGGCCATTATAGCCAGAAATAGATTTCTAATACAGAATGGGATTAATTCCCTCTGGGTGTGCTCATTTCTCTCCACAGGTTAGAGCACAATGACGAGTTGGAAGTAGGCACATAGTTAAGTGAAATAAATCCTACCTCTAAATGAAAAAAACCCCACACTTTGGTAAACTGAAGGAGAGGATGAAATTTTAATTAACTCAAGTTCCAAAATTAGTTTGACTATATTGTCCTGTGGTGTTTGTTCACCAGATGTTTTTTCACCACAACACCTTATTTAACTTATTTCATGATTGTGTATGTATTGACCACTAAAAATGAAATTTTCGTCCTGTGTTAAACTGAAAGTAGGCTCTGCAGTTGCTGTAAACTGAAACAATTGAGTGATGAAGAGATGCAGAGCTTGTGCACCATCACATACTGAGTAGCATGTTCTCATTGCTACAGTCAGGTGAGGAAATCCAATCCCATTAACTTCAAAGCAGGTAATGTTTTAGCCATGAAGACCATTTGATTATCCACATTTGCCACCACAGAAGAGAAAAGGCCTTTTAAAATATACTCTAAATGATGCCAAATTATACTCAGTCATTTCCCAGTGAACAGCAGAAGCTGAAAGAGTGGCAGTACTTTGTAATGGAAGAAAATTGAGAAGAAATCTTGGCTAATGACACAGTACTGTTTCAGCTCTCTTGATCTTTTCTATTGTACGCAGAAGGAGATAAAAAAGGAAGACTAAAGGATCCCATGTTCTCTCCCTGATTGCTGAGCCTGCTCTGTACCAGACTTTTTGCAGCATACTTTAACCTTGGACCTGAAATGATCTGTGCTAGTGGATAATAGACCTTAAAAGATTATTAACCAGTCCAAATTTGCATCAGCATTGTAGTCTTTCAACAGCTCTCCACATAAAACCTGTATCCTCCAGAAAAATTAAGTAAGAAATGGATATATAGCTGTGTTTCTGCCTGATACTGAAAAAACGGATGGAATAGAACAGACAATATGGCCTTTTATACTCACATCTGTTTCAAGTTCCCTTAAACTGAAACACTTTAAAATGCATTTATAATACAGATTTGCTCCTGTACAGGTTCTTTTTTTCAGAATAACAACATGGAGTAGGAATGGCTGATCACATTTATGATATACCATGGAGCATTAGGAATTGTTACCTCATTCTGATAATAAGGCTATATTTTTTAGTCCCATTACAGATTTTATATTCAGTAATGCAGTTGCTTTTTCCTTTAAAAAAATTGACCTTGTCAGGTGGAATAAGGAATAAAACAAAGAGAGAGCAACAAGACATCTACCCCCTGTTAGCAGCTCAAGTCCAAAGGAAAAGTGCTCAGTAGCCCCTGGCTCCTGGCTCTGATTCTTGTTCTCCCACAAGAAACACTGCTCCCACAAGAAACACTTGTTTAACTTGTCATCTGAGCATGCATTTTGATTTGATGATGAAAATTAAATAACTCAGCATTTAAAGAAAATCTTTCTTAAAAAATTTACTAAGCCTAGATTCGGCAGCCAAGGTTTACTAATCACGCTACAGGTCGTGAAGCTGAGCCACTTAGAGGAGCCAATCCCTCTGCATATGTAGAATAAGCTCTGCAGGATTGCCCTGTCTGGGTTTTCTTTTGTTTTGAGGGGGGGGTTGTGCGTGGATTTTTTGGTTTTGCTTTCTTTTCCCCCTCTCAGTAGACAATCCTTTACAGACTCTGCTGTCTCTGCCTGAACTGTCAAAATCCAGACACTATGTGCTAATTGCTGTGATTATGACATTAAAATCAAATTTCTGACTCTTCTGCGGCAGTGGGGCCAGCTCAGCAATCTCTAGTGTAGGAAGGATACATAAAAGGTTTGAATATAGTGTCATATTTATTCCATAAGTGTCACAGTCTTCCCTCATAATTAAACCTGTTGGGTATTCCTTTGTAAAAAATAGGCTTTACTTCAAGTTAATTTTTATGCATTTTTGGAAACAAAAAGTAACATTGGTTGATTTCCTTTGACTGGCAGAGGAGCAGCTTTAAAAGTAAAGTGTGGTGCTAATATCACTCAATTCCTCCCCTTCCTGTTTTTTAAGTGGAATTTCTTGATCCTCATTACAACAGTGACCCACAGGGATGTTGATGTTTGCACACAATAATGATCACAAGCAGTACTGCAGATAAAACTTGGCATGGAAAGAAAACAGGTCATAAATGAAAAAGTAAAAAACTACTAGAAATTCAAGATAATGTAGTGGGCTGGTTTTGCTGCTGTTTGAAACCAATGTATTTAAACAGGAAGTGTTAGACTTAATTATTAAGAATTACAGGAGAGAAAATGTAGAGAAACAAACATGTACATGGTTACCCTATAAATGAGAATTTTGCTAGAGAGAGAACTTTCATATTTATTTCCATATGTTTGAAATGGTGCCAAAAATGAGTGAACAGAGGGAAGAACTTCAAGAGAGATCAGAGCTAAGAGCAGAGTTGCTGGAACCAATATGTCTCTGGCCTGCAGCTTTTTTCTTTTGATTCACTTTCTTTTATACAACAGCTATACAATGACATTGTTCCTAGTTCGGCTTTCATAGTAAGACTGGTAATATAAAATCAGACTGAAGTCTGTGGAATAATGAAACATTTGAAAGCCTTCAACATAACATAACAAACATAAAACATAACATAACATAACATAACATAACAACATAAAACAGGTAACAGGGAGAGTTCAAGCTGGCTTCTTGCAGGATTCTGTGGACTTCAGCAGTCACTGTAGCTGGCCTAACATTGCTGAAAATGAGAGTGTTTTCTAAACCATTTTCAGAAAACATTAATTTTATATCTACTGAAGGCAGATGGTCTGCTCAATGATTACATTGTTTCCTGATGCATGTTGGAATTTTGTGGCAACACACGTACTCGTTGCTTTCAAAGTCACTGGAATTACTTGGAGAGCTCCTCCTGGGTAGCAGAGCAGCATTTGACCCCAAACCATCATTCCTCTTCTGGCTGTCAGCTCTCCCAGCAGCATGCCACACAGGCTGCAAATGGAATCTGGCTAATAACAGTCCTAGAGAGTTTATCAGTGGATGGCAGTGTGGAAATGTGTTTCCCTCTGTCCTGTTTCATATTCCAGCATAAAAAAAAAAAAAAGGAAAAAAGAAAAAAGATACAAACTGTTTGTATTTTTGAAATGACAGGCATGGAATGGAATTGTGTAAGTAGCTATGATTCTGTTCTTCTAGTTATTAGAACTGAAATATTTATCTGTCTGTGTGTATATATATACACACACACATATATTGCATACTGAGGAGAGTCAGAAAGGACTTAGAGAAAGGTCACTGTAATTCAATTCCAATAAGTTAAATTTAAGAAAAAAATACAGCAGTGAGCAAACATATCCATACCCACACACAGCTGAATGTCACCCTCTTCTGCATAGCACTATGTGGTTGCTCTATATGACCTCCATATTTCTCCTTCCCCCAGAAAATCCATCCTTGATAGGGCACATGCAGAGAGATATATGCAAAGATGATCAGCTTAATCTTTTATTCCGTTTGCACAAATCCACAGGATTTCAGTGTTAGCTTTGTTAACTCCTTACCAACTGATTATACAAAAAGAAAAAGAAAACAATAAGGAAAGGTGATGAGGAATTGTGAAAGGTTCTGTAATATTCCACTGACACTATATGGATATATATAGACATAGTAATAGATATGGCCACTGATGTATGGGCACTGGGCTCCTAATCACAGGATTAAGGCCCAGCACATGACCACATAGCTAAATATTTTTTTTGAAAAACGACCGTATTTGGTGTCTAATGAGCTAAATGGATTTACTACAGGGTTTTTGTCAAATGAAAGAATTCCCTTGTGCTCGATATCCTGATTTATCTTGTAAAGTGAATTTAGTAAAGGACTTCAATCCATCAGTTATAAAACAGCATATTATATGATGTATACAAGGCAGAACAAAATAGTGGGGCATAGATTTGATGTCTAGCGTGGCAATAGCAAATCAAAGAACTTAACAGGGTTAGGAAGGGGAATAGGATTACTGAAGTAAAAGGGATTGAACTTCTGCAGAGCAGAGTGTAACTTGAATCACAATTATGTTTGCAGGTTGCATCTATTGTGGCACAAAGATAACACAATGCTCAGAAATATGCCCACTTCTTGCTTACTGTCACTGTTCATTTCCCACTTCTGACTTGCTTCTTTGCATGGATCTTTTTTTCCTTCAAATTAGATGACTACAGTGTGCTGTAGTCCTTACAGTGATGACATCAGAGATACTCAGTCAACCATAACTGTTAAGGGTTTATTTTATAATTTTCCAAACACTTGCCATATCTTTTTTTTTTACCAGTTTGGTACTCCTTAGCAGAACAAATAAATTTTTCTCAGTGAAGCTGTTTTTCCTTGGAGGAAGATAATTTGATAGAGGGGGAGCTTTTGTAAAAAGTGGTTTTTTTAGTATACCAGTCCAATGAGACATTTTGATCTATCTCACCTCTTTACAAAATTCTTGTTAATGTTTTTAAAGCACTTCTTTTGATTTGAGAGACAGAAGTTTCCAGCTCAGAACAATTCACTACTTCATTTCTGACTCCTGTGTACCCCTTCTAGTACCCTGTCTTGTTTCCAGCAAAACGGAAGGATTATCTGAAAATCAATACCAACTGGGTAAGGAAGATACTGAGACACAAAAGCTAAGTGCAAAATAACCTACCATACCAAGAGAACAAAAGTTCTTTGGAACACACTGCAAAGAGTAGAAAAAAGTTGATTTTAGGATGATAAAGTAATAATCACATACCTTGTCAGGGCATCTGGGGCCGTGGCTGTGGCTTGCTGCACCCCTGGTTTGCCCTGTTCCTGGCTGGAGGCAAACAGAGCAGGACCCCTGGGGCAGAGCTCGCCCTTCTCTGTCAGATGGACCTTGGCTGCCAGATCCTGCCCTTCCCACCATGGGGACAGCGAGAATACAGCCAAACATTATAAACTTCTGCAGATTCAGTATTGAAGCTAATGGATTCAATATTCAAGATGAGGTTTTTAACAAAATGAAAAGCTCATGTATAGTTCTGACGCAACAGAACAGTGTGAAGGAGCTTGGTGTGTCACTGGGCTCATTTCTGGACAAACTGCAGGCACATCTGGTAGTGAAGAGGGGAAGGATGAACAGAGGGAGTTAGAAAATACAATGAGATACATCAAGAATAATCTCGATCAAGGATAAACATAGGAGAAAAAGCATTTTAAAGTTTAGGAAAGAAAAGACTCCAGAGAAACATGGTCACAAGTTTGAAACACCATTGAAAGTAAAGATAAAAATGAATTAAAGGAATTACACCGTCTCAGAAAATGGCATGACAAGAAATGATGCTCTAAAGGTAGGAGCAGAAACTTGAGTTAGACATTAAGAAAATTTCTCTAACAGCTAGAACAAATGGCCAGTGTGGGAAATCCCCAGGGGTGGCAGTCAAGTCAGTGACATCCAAGGGTTTATTCAAGAAACAAGGTTTCTTTCTGATAAAGAAGTGCAACAGAAATAGAGTGACAGCCCAGAAAATGAGTTGACTTCTTTATAACTGAATTTGAGAGGTTCCGATTTTTTTATAGACATCACACTGTATATTTAGCATAAATAGACATGGACATTGATTTTGAAAAAGAAATATCCTCTTTTATTTTATGTTCATTGAAATCAACTTTCAATTAAGACAAAAAACATCTCATCTAATTTTTCCAAAATACCTTTTTGGGGAAAATATCTTTATATAATGAGTTCTGGCTCTAAATTTTTGGAGATAAATAGCCAGATTTTTTGATAAGACATGGATCATATTCCTAAATAGGAAGAAATTATAGGTGTGCTAATAAATGCCTGCATTCTGTTTCTGCTGATGTAAGACATTAAAATATGGATCATAATAATCTAGAGTAAACATCAGGACTGCAAGTTATGGGACAAATGGATTTTTTAATACAGAAAATTGACTGTTCATGATTCTGTAGATAAAAAAAAACAAAACCTCCTGCTGAATTTTGGAAAGGCATAAAGTGAAGTTGTATATGTTTCTAAGAAGTAGAAGCTGAGGAATTGGCAGATTAGAAAAAAAAATTTAAAAAAAGGAGTGGAAAATCTCTTACAAAGAAGCTCGAAGTTCCTCCAACGTGGTGTCTGTAGCTGCTACAGTGCAATATTGTCAAAATTATACCTCGTTGTCTAATTTCTTTCCATGAAGAGAATTCTTGGGATTCACACAAGTATTTTCTATTGCTGATAATGCTCCTTGTTTGTTAATGTCCAGAAAAGTATGATTTAATTTTTTTCTTTTTCCTTTCACTCTTTCCCCAGCAGCCCAGAAGAAATCTTGGAAATTAATTCATAACACATTCAGCAACCTATGAGATCTAGTATTAGAGTAGTGGTAAAACTTTAGACCCAAAATCTAGTTTTGGATTTCTTTGTACTCCACTTGAAGTACTTTAAGATTTTTCTTTTTGGAGTCCCAGCTGCAGAGATGTTTCAGCATGCAAAATAGAAAAAAAATAATACAAACACCTATTTTCAGTTTGTCAAGAGTCTACAGTGACTCTAAGTGTTTCTCTGGTCCATGTATAGACTTCACACAGAATACATTTTTTTTTGTCAGAGACCTATTTTGGTAATAGACTGGTATTAGGAGGAACTGATTTTATGCTTTAAGAGTGACTGAATACTCTGTGTGAAAGATAATGGTTCTGCAGTGTTTGAATATGTTTGGGTTTAGCCTGATAAACTGACAGTGATGGTTGAATTGGCCAATCTAAATGCTTTAAAAAAACCCCAATAAACAAGCAAAAAACCCCAAGCATAATGATAATGTCTTTTTTCCCAACTCTACTCAGAAACAATGTAGGGCTTTCAAATTGAAGAAATTATTAGGAGCACTGTGTTATGGTTCTTGGGAGGGTTGAAGGACTTTTTTTAAAAGAATCAATGATAAAGGATAGGTTTCAAAGCACTAATTAGGTACCACAAATCCATGGAGATATAGGTAAATAGGATTTACTCACCTGCCACAGAAATACAACCAAATCCAGGCTGGCATGCAGCAGCAAAGAATAGACAGTAGAATGACATGCAATTTTGCTCTGAATTAATATCAAGTAGCAGTCACCAGGGGGACTAGATGTTGTGTAAACTGAAATCAGACTACTCTGAAATGAATAATGACATCTATGTTTGAAACATTTAGGTAGACAGACTGTGAGCACCAGCAGATTTCAGCTACCTGCAAATCAGCAAAATCTCTTTCTTATTCTGGTTCAAATACTTTGCCCTCTCCTCATCCAGTTCCCTTTTTATCTCTTGTATTTGCATTTTAATTTTGGCTATAACTAATCTGCACTGAATACAAGCAATATTTCTCCAATATTAAGTCCTTCTTGAATTCTATCATTTAGTGCTTACCCTGATTAACTTGTGACATTTTAAAGGATCACCATATAATCTGGTAAACTTGCAATATCAAGCAATAAAACTAGCAGAGGCGCTCAGAGCAGAGGATGCTTAAAAACTACTCCTGAAACCAATAAACAAAATTTGTGCCCTTCAAGGGAATTTTAAATGAATAAAAGATCAGTGCGAGGTTTGGTGCACCAATGACTGGAAGCATCTTATGTGAAGAGAAGTTTGGCAGTGACTGGATGAAGATGTTAAACATGAGTGGGCCGGGATATTGATGAATCATGGAAAGGAGAGGGAGCACCAGAGACACCTTGGAAGGGAAGTCTGTATGCTATCAGTGCACCTGAAGGTGAAAAGTCTATTTGTTGAA
The DNA here is from genome assembly GCF_008360975.1 of Lichenostomus cassidix. NCBI lineage: Eukaryota > Metazoa > Chordata > Aves > Passeriformes > Meliphagidae > Lichenostomus > Lichenostomus cassidix. The sequence goes on along the minus strand of NC_139480.1, from coordinate 20,551,482 downwards.
AATACTTTAGGGGCAGAATTTAGTCCTTTTACTTTTTAATGTAGTATAATCACAGAAAATTACAAGATTCAGACAGTGGGCAGATCAGTGGCAGTAGAAGCCTGCCTGTGGGTCCCAGAATGGAAGGTGCTACAAAGAAGGACACTGCCTATGCAAACAGGAAAAATCTGACCTAAGGCTTGTGAGAATATTTCATACTGCTTGGGATGCTCTCTGGGGCAAGGACCAAGATGACCTGGTTTAATACATCTATCTCTCAAGCAGACTTTTTTCCTCAGGGCTAGATCTGGCCAGAATTGTTGCAAAAGGGCACTGGAGCTTCTTTCACCCAAAATGTAAAGGCTGCATTTGTAGTTTTTATGGTGACTGGAGAGAAGGCTCTGCATATTAGAAGGTTTTGAAATAAATATAGTAATACTTGTAAAAACTTCAGTGTAAATGGAGTTTGCATGATTATTTCCAAGAATTTTACTCAAAGTAAAAAAAACTAATCCACAGATAATAAAGGGGTCTTAGAGGAAGGTGAGGTCATCAAAGTTACTAGATATTATTTTTCATTAAGTAAATGACAAGTGCTTTTGCTACATCTGCTCATTTTGCTTTATTATCCTTGTACTGAGAGGGATTTATCTGAGGAACAGTTGCTTGTATTGGGTTCATTTATTAGGAGGATATTAATATAAAATAGTCTTTTCAAAAGTGCAGTCACAGTCTAAGGAATAAAAATGAAGTGAACCAACGTAACCTCTACAAAGCTGGCAGACCTAGGCCTCCTCTTAACTCACAAATTTAATATGAATTTTAAATAAAGTTAGCATAGGCTAACATACAGAAGACAACAGTGGCCTTTTCTTTGATTAGTAATAGTCACAATGCATTTTTGTGGTTTTCTTTCTCATCAGACACTGAAGAATCCTGTGCCGTTTTTAATGGATTATTATAATTGAAAGCTTTGTGGTGAAGAAAAAAGGAAATCTTGCATGGCTAAAGATGATGCAACATGAAAATATATCAGAATTTTGTCCTCAGTTCTATAGTGAAATATGCAAGCTGCAATAGTTTCACTGCAGGAATTGCAATTACAGTTATGGGGTTTTTTCTTTAATGAAATCTTTTCCCAATAAATTCAATCAGTAACCTGGTTTAGCTCAAATATTTGCCATGTAGCGTGTTATACCTACTGTAAATTTGCTTTTTCTTCTGTCTGAGGGAGATGCAAAATGTGTTAAAAATTTAGATAAGTTCATTTTAATTTCACCTGCAGAGAAATCATCTGGGTGTTCTTTAGTGACACAGACTAGTGATAATTGGGCTTCTGATGTCTCCTCTAGGCCTCCTGTCCTGCTCAGCTGTGTTCAGCATATATTATGATGCACAGAAGCATGAGCATTCTGATAGCAGCCAGCAGACTCCTGAAGTTTGATATGGCTTTCTCTCTTTTCTGCTGTGGACATCACAGTCATGAAACAGAAATAACGCATGCAGAGGTGTCCAGAGAGAAAGAGTACTAATACATTGTACACAAGGGTTTTCCTTTTCTGACCTGCATTTTTATGGAATTTCTGGTGAAAATATAAACTAGGAATGAAATCATATAGGGCCTGAGGTTTTGCAAATACAGGAACAATATGTAAGATAAAATAGTAGCATGGAGATCAGTGCTAGTCCCCTTATCTGACTCAAACACCATAGGTCCTTACTAATCAAAATATAGAGTAGAATTCTGCATGGAGACAGAGTGAGAAGATGGAAGTCAGTCCTCTACACTGCATAGGTTTGCAGTAGCAAAAGTCAACTCTACTTTGCAAGTTAAGACAGCATCTTTGTCTAAATTAACTCATATTCTAGTACTGTATATTACTCATCACAGTTGGAAAGGAGAATATTCTTTACTGGTCTTTTAGTAGACTGATATGGAGGCTTCCTTTTGGTGGTTACAGTGCATGGCTGCAACGTCAACCCTAACTTCCTCAACTGCTGGAGAAACAAAATCAGCGTCTCACAGTGTTCCTGAGTCTAATATTCATTGGAGCTTAGAAAATAGTACAGGGCTCCACATCAGATTTTATTTCCCTCAGAAATCCACATAATTCTCCCACGTAGCTGGGGCACAGTAGTTTATTGTGGGCGATTGTGATTATTTTCCTCTTTTGACTTATTTTTTTATTCTGTTTACCTTCTGCACTTTTGAGTGATAAGGTGGGATATGTATGGCCCAAAACTGAGCTTAGACCCTTAAAGAAAGAGATGAGTAGCTACCTATGAGTAAAAACAGATTAGATTACCACAAACAAATGAGAAAATGCCTGGGTGGTTTTAGAGGTAAGGTGGTTGCCAGTAGTAAGAAGGAATGTAAATTGAAGACATCCATACTTAAGAGAACCTTGGGACCCCTACAGTTATGTTTTATATTTCCTGCAAAACTCTGGAGTCAGCCAAGAGCTGCTGGTGTACTTGCCTCTTAGGCCATGACTCCTCAGCTGAGACGAGGCTAACAGCTCACAGTCCTACTGGGTGATGTCTGAGTTTTGAAAGCAGCCCCTCCCATTCTGAGGGGCTTGGAACCTTCCAGCACGGCAGAAACCAGCAGGCACCACCCTTCCCTGTGCCTCCTGGCTGCAGACATCAACAGGAAGCTGTGCTGTTATAAATAAGTAATATCTTTTCTCCTTGAAAGTGGTGTTCAAAGCACTCTAAAGATCTGTTAAGGCTGTGTAAGACAGCAGCAGGTCTGTCTTCTGCTGAGCACTAAAATGTTCTTTCAACAAAATGCCAGGGCTTTTGTTTTCTGATTGTAACTCTAGCATTTATTTATTTATTTATTGCATTCTGATTTCTTTGAGGGATGTGCCATTGTCAGAAATAGAGCAAATCTGTGGGCTGGCCCTGAGTTCCTGCTAGCCAGAGAGCACAAGCTCATGCTATACCTGGCCAACTTGTTGATGAAGTGCAATTTATCTTCTTCAGTTTAGCTTCTTTATTTTCTGGCATGAAATTCCTCTGTGTGGATGTTTTCTTTGTCTCCTTGCCAAATCTGTGGCTAGTTACAATTACACATTTACTGACAAATTAATATTTTCTCTTGGCATCAGCCTTATGTTTATTTTGTTCATATATGCAACACTTTATTTGCAGCATCTGTGTCTTTCTAATCTGTTTATCTTCAGAATAAAGCCCCTCTCTCAAAGAGATATGAAGAGAATGGAAAGCTAATACGAGCTAAATTATATTATACAAGTATTTTTAATATGCATAATGAACAGTAGAGTTAATCCTTCATAACTCTTTTCTATTTAATAAAAATGATAACACTCTCCTCTCTGATTGATCTTTATTAGTCTTTTTTCAAAGAGTTCAAATCTCTTACAAATGCAAAGAAAAGAACATTAGACCAATATAGTCTTGGATAATTCTTTATAATTATTTTTCTCCCTAATTTTCTTTTTTTAAAAATTATTTTCTATCTTCTAGCAGTTTCTTTTACAGGTCCTGGGAAGTTGCATTAAGGGTATTATTATTTCATCTCCTTTAAGATATAATTGCTTGATACACCATGAAATAATTCCCTGAAGCTTCTATGTTTAACTTGTCTTTATTATGCTTCAGTAATAAAAATGAAATAAATAAAATGGAAAAGAGATGCTAAATTTCAGTAGGTGGACCTATTACATTGTTTGTGAAGGATGTAGGAGAGTTTGTGTGATTCCAGACATGCATAGAGGTGTTGCTCTTCAATGACTATTCAGGACATCTGTTTATTTGTCTTTTTGGCTGGGGTGATATTTTTATCCTCTTCCATCTTTGCTCCTGAATGTTGAGAGCTCTAAACATCCTCTTCACAGCACCTCAGAAAGAGAGGTGGGATATGGTGATACAAAACTTCACAGTAATGTGACACCTAACCAAATCAGTCTCTCTCTAGGATTTCACACTGGTTTAATCAAAGATACACAAATTAGAAGTTGTCTATTACTGAAGAAAGCCATAGTATTGGAGTTCTACAAAATATGATAATTCCATTTTTTAATCCTTCATGCAATAGCTTTTCCTGTCTAGTTAGGACACTCACATATCTGCTTTTAGGACTCTAAGTAGCCAGAGTGACCCCTAAATGCCACACAAGAATCTGGGAAAGCCTGTTATGTGTGAAACTGAAAGCCAATCCTGTTTGCTTTGTTTGATTTGTTTAGCCTGTTTATTCTATAGGGGAACTCATTCTACATTGGCTGCAGCAGGCTTGTGAAAGTATCTGTAAAGGCAAAAAAGGGTTGTGTTAAACATGTAACTCCATGTTTATTATTTTAATCTATAATTGCTTGTTGATTGTACCTGGGGAATACATAAATCCCAGTGTCTTAGTACCTACGTGTGATGGGCTGTTGCTTCACAGTTCTGGATGGAGTACAGCACAGGGACAGAATTTCTCCTTCAGAAGATTGCTTTGAAGATGTTTCCTCTTTCCAGGCACAGCATCAGCTCTGCCCTGCCACCTTAACAGCTCCATAAAGATGAATCAGTATGAGTAGTGGATTAAACAACTTTATTATGGGAAAATAAAGAGAATCGACATTACCACAGTCATTTTCAAATTTAGAAGCAAAGATGATTTAGAACTTATATGAGATGTTAAGACACAGCACAATATTTTATGAAGATAATTTGCATGAAAAAATGATGTATGTAATAAGTTGAGAGCTTGCTGTTCCCTCTACCTCTGAAAATATTTTTATATATAGCTAAAGACACATAAAATGAAATGTGATTTATGAAAAAGTCAGTATCATTATCTCTTTCTTTTTTTATATTGTAGCAACATAATTTTCCCTGAAACTAGGTTTCTCTTGCATTTGGCATTTTTTAGGTATGCTATAAAATGTCCTCTTTCCTGATTTTTAGCCATGTGACTACCTAAACTCCCCCACTCTTCTGACTGTATTTACAGCTAAATGATTGAAATTTCACTGTGATGTATTTATTTTGGTCCATTATTTGAATTACAACTAATATAAAGCATATCCCTCTGGACCCAGGTGGCTCCACAGTAAGTAACAGACACCATTCAAGCCATATTGCAAGAGAGAATGCCTCTGTCCAGGACAATTGAAACAGGCTGGAGGGCAGCAGGGAGAAGCCCTACAGCAGGGCAGCTTCAAGCAAGGAATGATGGCCACGTCATAGAGTGTGCCAGATATTCTAGTCATCAAGTCAGGCTGACCTTTCTGATATGTTTTCTTAAGCAGAATTCTCTTTAGAGGGGCAAATAATGCTATCACATTTTTTATGGGGAAAAATTGAAACAGGGAAAATTAAATACATTCCTGTGATCGCCCAACAGAGAAAAGACTGGAATCTAGTTTTCCTTACCATGATCTTTCTTACATGCTGCATGTACTCTGGGCCTTAGTTTTTATTAGAACAATATGTCTTTTCTTCATTACACCAGTATTTTCCAGATGATTACACACTTCACTGATATTCAGTTTTCAGACCTTCATAGCCTCCTGAAACCAAAACAAATTTCTTTTGAAAGAGAAAATGACCAATATCTGACAGAAATTTCCTTACATACTATCCCTTTTCTTTAAACACACTTGTTTAAATGGAAAGATTTTAAGTACACAAAAGAATGTGTGTATTTTTCTCTCCATCTTTGATGTACACAGGAATAACCAAGTCAGTCTTACTCAGATTCATTTTCATGAAGCTTCCTGGTGGGTGAAAACCGAATGAATGACTTTACTGCTTGGATTTTGAAAACCTTAGTCTAAATTTGTTTTCCTTATCACCTGTTTATCTGCAATAAAGTAATAGGTCTAAATATGATTTTAGAGGTGTCACTGGGAAAGAGATGATTTTATAAAGTAAATCCATACTAAGTACAGCTTCAGAGATGAACTAATATAAAGGTAAGAAAACTATAGGGAAGAGAATCTGATGAATTATATATAATATATATTATAATTTTCTCCTCTCTCTTTTGCTAATATTATTTCAGAATGAATATTCAGTAATTATTTCACTGAAGCACACTTTTCATGCTATTTGTTAGAATGTGAAATTAATTACTAATGATGAAATGGCTATAAAATAAAAGAATATTCCTATTTCATTGCTTGTTTTTGCATTTCCTGCCAGAGGAAATATCACAAAAATCCCATCTCAAACTTTAAAAGACTTAACCTTTATTTTGAGAGTTATTACACAGAATCAGCATTTCAGAGATATCTGAAGAACTGATTCCACAGTCAGATCTCTCTCCATTTTCCTGTGATTTCTTTTCACATAGAGATGATTAAAAATATGGAAGTTGATTCTTTAGTCACCATTTCAGTTATTCTTTACGTAAAGACTTTTTACTACAGAAAATCTTCAACCTGTTAATGCAACTATTCTATTCATAAATACTCCAAAGAAGGGCAATTAATCTCCTAAATTGCTTTTTCTTCAGATCTGTCATGCTGTAACACCAAGCAGATGTGCCACTGTTGGTAGAACATGGGAGAAAAGCCTTGAGATTTAGCTTACATTTCCTCCAACACACCCTCTTTAAAAAAAAGCAAAACAAGTGAGGGTAATCTCCTTAGTAATAAAATCAATGATGAGATGAGTGCTAAGAATTATAAAGTGCAAGATGCTATCTTCATCCTTTGGCATTGACTACCTTTTCTAAATATTGAGCTACTGGTAAGGTAGGCAGACAAAATGTGAAAGAATATACTTCTTAGGTTTATTCAGCTCTTTCTGAAAAGTTGAAATAAATTTTCAGGTTTTTTTTTTTGCTTCTACAGTTACTTCCCTTCTTCAGGATTGTTCTAATATGTCACCCTTTTATTTTAATTTGATAATGAGTAAGTTTCCGGACAAAAGGTTAGAAATCAAGGTTAACAAGTAACAAATTACTCTCAAATCAAAATGTCACAAAGTCTCTATGGAATGCAGCTGCAGACATTGGTTATTCAGGATCAATTTTTCATTAAATTCTGCAAATGATTTTAAGCCTTTCTTCATCTATGATGAATTGTTCTTTATCAGCTGCCAGAAGATGGAGCTCTTCTAATAAACCATGATGCTGTTATTTGAAAAAAGCAGAAAAATTGCATAGAAAACCTTTAGAAATTTCCATTCATTACTAACTAAGGCTTAGTTAAATACATTTTAAAGCAGGTAAAATTGTATTCTGCTTTAAATCTGAAAAACAGCTTGGTGCATTAATTATATTTTCAGATTTTTTTAGTTTTAGCCTTATATTTTAAACTCTCTTTTTCTTCCATCTTCTGAATTTTCCAGACATTCCTCAATAGGTCAGAAGTTGCTCTTTGGTTAAGACATATGGACTTGAGAGGGTGTAAAGTAAGTAAAAAATTGACTCCAGGTCCTTTTGCTGTGTTGCTGGTTTCAGTGGTGTGAGGCTGCAGTGGCAGGCAGGGTAGCTGGGCTCTGCAGAGCTCCATGGCTGTCAGACCAAACATCTTTCACTGACACCTCTGACAACTGCTAAGCAGGTGGGCTTCACTTCTGCCAACAATAAGCCACGTCAGAGAGATGACAGTGGAAGGCTGTATAAACATGCCTGTGAAGGTATCTCTTCATCTCTCCTGCTGTATTGACCATGGGGGAAAGACAGATAATGAGGTTAGACTAGATGTTGAACTTTAGGACAGGTAAAGCTAGCCAGAATGAATCCAGAAGTCTTATTAACAGAATTTGTGAAGACAAGATCGAATCTGTATTCACAGCATTGAGTCAGACTTCTTTAATATAAGCTGTGATTCACACTTCTTTAGTATAAGCTGCAACCACAACAGAGTACAAGCACAAAGTTCAAATTAAAGAGAGTCAGCTATGTAGCTTGGAAAGAATAGTGAAAAAAATTGTTGTTATTTTATATCCAATACCATATCTTAGCTTTCCACTTAAAATTGAATAACCTTTCCACAAGTGTCAAGCCTGGATGGAGAAAATATAAAATACAGATTATGTTACTTTAGACAATTTTTCCTACTGTTTTTGAGAGTTAATGAATAATATACTGAAGAATTTTCACATTGACACAGCATTTGAAATGTAGACCTCCAAATGTTGCTTGGTATGACAGGATGGTCTTTTTATCTATTTTAAGAAAACTTATTTTGTCTGTACAGAAATTAAACAGTTTGTGTGATCAGTCTGTCAATAGCTTTCACTGGATTTGTCAATCAGGCTGGATTACATTGGGAAGTCACTTTAGGTCTGAATTGCAAAGCTGATACTTGTGTGTTTGTATGAGTGTATGTATTTTCACCACTCTTCTGATTCTGAGAAAAGTTTGCTTCTAATGGAGATTAGTGATATAATAAATGCTTTTGCATTCTAGCCTGGTGGCAGTCACAATCCAGCAAGTCCACTCTGTGGGTTATTCACTTTGCAAAGCCTTTGCCATGGTAGACAATAGCAGTTTTGCCCTACGACATCTTCTCTTTGTATCATGCTTCTCTGGATGTCCTTAAAAGCTTGCACAGCTGTACTGTACACTAGGGGTAAAGGCTGGAGATTCACTTGGCACCTTTGCTCCCTCTCAAGCCATTGAACAGAGAAAAGTTATCTGCTAGCGTTAAGAACTGGGAACAGTCAGAGACGAAGTTACAGCACTGAATGCAGAGCTGAACTACTGTCTCTGTGTATTGATTTTTTGAGAGTTTATGCGCCACAATTCAAGCCAAAAGTTCTGATAACCCTCCTGAAATCCACATGCACTTTTCAAGTGTACTCTCTGTCACACACCCTGAACCTATACAGTGGTTATAGGTTTCATCTTTGCTCTGATGAATACTATTTTCTGATATAGTAAAAAAGAAAGTCCACACTTGCAGTCCAGATTTTGAAATTAATTTAGAAAGACATCCTAAGGGAAATAATTTTTATTTTCTCTCTTTTTAGGAAATTTTTTTACAGTCAGCTTCAAGATATCCATTATCTTTGGATCTTTCTATGGGTTTCTCTGATGAGCACTGAAAGGATCACCTGTAGTATGAAGAGAATACTTACTTGACAGTAAATGGCCCTAATGGACACATGCCAGAGGATTCAGCAGGACTGCATGGTGACATCCATAAATGATGGTGCATAATGATGACAGAGAGAGTGCATATATTATTATTTGAGGCTTTTATTACTTATGGCTTTCATATTTGTGCTGACACATCCTCTTGCAGTGTCTTAAACAATGTTATATCAAACTCACACGGTGTAGCACCATACTTTTGCCCAGAATAGAAATATCTTGCAGAATGAACAACAGGTGGAGGGATATTTTGGCAGGGGTTGGGTTGCAGCAAAAGTGCTGTAGCACTTTTCTTGTGCATCTCTCCCACTTCATGAATGTTGTAATTGCCTCTCATAAAAATAAAACCCACCCTTGCATTCAATGTAACTACTAGATTTCACTATTTCTTTTCTTAATTTCCTTTGCTCATTTGAAGAAATGATAATGCAATTGAAGGCTACTCAAATCCAGAGGGAAATTAAAAGCAACTTTTGATACTGACCTTGTAAATGGTACTTTTAGATTGAAACTGATGCTTTTCCATCAATTAAATCTGATTTTAGAACTAGCTTTTCTTTCTTACTGATTATGAGAAAGACCATATGTAAAATAAATTAACAAATTAAGCAGCAAAACTTGGCGGAGAATAGAGAAACAAGGCATTGTATTTCTAAGGTCTTCTTTACATATGCCAGTTGTACAACTGTGACCATAGTGGTAAAAGTGTGCCATCAGCTAAGTGTGCACCGAACTCACCAAAAAGGAGTAATTCTTTTACAGGAATGCATTTTTTCTGATATAGATGTTTGCAAAAAAGGAATTGTGTTACTTTTAGTCATGTAAGTATTTCCATTTTTAAGCAAAGTTCTATCCCCAACTAAAGTAGTTAAAACAGTAGCAAATCTATAGTTCAATTAGGACCACTATTTTTCTGCTACAGTGTTGTCCGATGTTCCTTAAAATTTTCAGTGATATTTTTCAGGAGGAATATATTTCAGTTGATGATGATCTGCAAGATTTTGTTGAAACCATAACCAAAATCAAAATGGATGTGTTTTTTCAGAGTATGGGGGATTCCGTGTCAGATGTAGTTATAGAAAAAAAAATTATTCTTATATTAAGCAAGGCTATTGGTTAGAATGTGGAATATTAATTTCTCTCAAATGTTTAGAAGGTAATTCTGTTTTGGCAGGTCTCCTTTTACTGTTTTGGAGGAAGGCTTCAAACTAAGGAAACTAGTGGAATAGTTACTTCCACAAAACCTAGTGGCAAAGGAAGTACCTAACTAGGTAGTTATATAGGTGATATACAAGATAACTCATATTTCTGTTTAGTACATCTTGGGCAATAATAGAAGAAATGTAGGAAGATAGCCGCCCTTTGGGGAAGAAATGATACATCAAATCATTAATTGTAGATCCTTTTACTATAGCTCAAGGCATTTATAATGCATGTACCTTCTTCTGACTTGTAGAAGAGATATGGTCTGTGTTGCTTTACAACTTGTAGTAGCCTATAAAAGGCAAGAGCTAGGCTGCCATAAGGCTAGAAGAGTAACCTAAAAAAGGCTGTAAAGGTCTGGGAGTAAGCTTACATTTTTATTACAAGATGGTAACACCATTACAGGTGCATTCCAGGCTGTTTGATATTTCCTTTAATTATGCTCACATTTTTAGACCCTCTAGTACCTAAAACATGCAATATATTTAGTTAATATTAAAAAAAACCAAAAAAAACAGAAGATATGAGGAGTCAGAACTGGATTGATTTTGGAGGCTTATTTGTTGCTATGAGCAGAGATTAGAGCTCAAAGAAGAGTGACTCATGATGTCTGTGCTCATTGCAGCATGACTGACAGTTTGCAAGGGAAGACAGACATCCGTCTATTCGTCTGGGAAGTTAGCAGGAAAAGGCTGTATTTTAGAAAAGGATGCATCCATTTTTCCAGTATTGGTGGGCACTAATACACTCTGTACACTGAAACCAATGCTTTCCCCAATGTGAGATCCTTTTGCATTGATGTGTGTCCTGAATGCACCCTTCTCCTTAACTTTGGCCTTGATATAGAGCCTACTCTGAGCAATGTAAAAACTCATTGAGTTTGGTGGAATATGAATCTGATTATAAGGTGCATTTCTGGGTTTTTGCAACAAAATGGCTTTTGGGTCCTTAGTAGGAGATGTATAGATGGATATTGACACTCATTTAATCTTCTCTTTTCAAAGAACTTCTCCTTGAATTGCTCAATTTCCAGTAAACCATCTCTAAAAGACTTCAGATTCCTCTTATATTATGAAGTGCCTTTAGATTTAGTTGCTTAAATTTGAAGTGGAAAACTGCAGCAATCTACAATAGAATTGTTAAAAATTGTTCTGGTTGGTTTCAGCACAAGTCCATTATCTTCCTGCAGGAGATAATGGAATATATTTCCTTTATCTTGTTTTTCACCCTTTAGTTACATGTTTATAGACAAACAGACATTGTATTTATTTGATTGTGTTATGTTGTGAACTACTACAGAAAAAACAGAACAAAATATAAAAAAAACAGACCAAAACAACACTTTTCTATGTCTAAGACTGTGGGTCTGCCTCATTCAGCCAAAATTTCACTGGATTTACCATGGACTTTAGCTGGTTACCTTGAGATCATATTCAGGCACAAGTAACATGACTCTTCCTTTCCAGTACAGCACACTTTTATTTTTCTCATTTTCTTTTGTTTAGTTTTCATATTTTTGAGACCTCAGCTAATGAAGATACTTCTATCTGCCAAAAAGAAGCTGGATATTCCAGTAGATTTAAGCATTTCAGCAGATAGTCTTAATTTTACAGTGTGATTGTACCTTGATTAATGGTTTGATTTTCCTAAATTTGATTCTGAACCATGGAAAATCTTTCTATTGTGGAAGATGTGCTGGGGGCTAATATTGCAAAAATGGAACAAGTCTATTTTATTCCAGCACAATGAGTGGAGGATATTTCTTCTTTTTGGAGGATGTGTAATAAAAAGGTGAGACATTCAAGGGAGCAGAATTACTTGGAAAACCTGAGTTTCATACAGCTGTAAGCTACAGAAGAAAATGGTGCTTGACTACAGTGCCTGATGCAGAGTTTTTAGAACATGAAGGCATATATAATTTAGCAGTGACAGCAGTAATGGTAGGAGAAAGAATTTTACTTCAAAGAAAGAAGGAACAGAGGGAGGGAGAGGTTTTAACAAACCTGGGAGCTCTTTCTGGCAACAGTGCCTTTCAAGATTCAAATGCAGAAGGCCAGAGTCTTCTATTGATTGCTGACTGATCTGTATTTTTGATTCTGTCAAAGTTAGTGTATATGCAGCTTTTAAATTTAACTGCCTTTAACTTTAAAGGAATAAAGCCTCTGATGAATTTTCTCAAAAAATTCCTTTTCAAGGAAAAAAAGTAACACACACAGAGAACAAAATCTTAATGCATTAATACCTTTTCTTGTCCCTGGAGGTTTAGAACAGACAACTTAACTACCTAGAATTTCCTTTTATCCACATGGCAGTCACCTCCCTGTAAACATCTGTCTCCTCCATAGTCAGAGGCCTGAACATGCTCTAGGATAGTTTTCCCTTAGCTGCTTTGATCTGCAAGACAGATGATGCAGAAGAATATTTAGAGCAAAGAATCACCACCATGGGAGCTTTAACAATCCGTCAACAGTCATAAATTAACAAGCCTGTGTGTCAAACAGGAGCAGAAAGCATCACTGTTCTGTCTTTCCAAGGTGAGGTTGGTCTCCTTATATCCCAAGGGAATCACAGCATTTGCCAGGAATCCCTGAGTCATCCTTTCTTACATGGTTAAAACTCCACTGGTCTTTAGGTGTCCCACATCAGCTGGAAGCATTTTCAGGAGAAGTTGCCTGAATGTTTATTATATCCCATAGGTTATGAATGAAACAAGCCAGCATGCAAGGAAGCAAGCAAGCAAGCAAGAAAGAAAAAGAAAAAGAAAGAAAAAGAAAAAGAAAGAAAAAAAAAAGAAAAAGAAAGAAAGAAAAAGAAAGAAAATCTGTTCTGGTTCTGTTTAGGACAGAACTTTCAGTAGAGCAGGATTTAATTGCTTTCTTTGCTGAAATAGGAATAACATTATCAAAAACATTTAAATCACTGTAAGATATGCTGAATATGTTGCATATTCATCTTGAACTCATCCATGAGGTAGCAATAAAAGCTGAGATTCTAGCCTGAATTCTCTTTCAGTCTTTTTTCATAAGGATCATTTTGTGGGATGAGAATCAGCAGGTTTCTAGATTATTCACTGCATATATTTTGAACATTCCTGTTCCCTTTGAGGATCGTACTTCTAGAAATAATGACCCTATAGATATGATTTGCAAAACAACAACTAGTCTCAATGGAATTTCCTATCCATTTTAGCATATCAATTTTATGTGACGCTGAGAATCTGGATTATGATGCACTGCCTTAGTAAAATAAGACCTTTTATGAAAGGTAGCAAAATGAGGGGAGGTAAAGTTGGGAAAGGAAATTTCAGCAATGTTCAAGTTTATATTTTTCTCCAGCTATTAATTAAATGTAGGAACTTCCTTTGAAAGACCCCTGCCAGCCTTACTGAATGGAGTAATAATGAAGTAATTTTTGTCTTGAGAAGGCTTTTGTTTTCAACAGCTGTGTATTCTTGTTAGCATTGGCAATCTCTGTTACAAAACAAACCCACATGCAGCTGTATTTCTGACACTCTGTGGGGTTAATATACACTATTATGTGGTAAGCACTTCTAATGTAAAACACTGTTATTATGTAGTAACTATTAAAAGTCAGTTGACACTGAGTTATAAAAGTATGAGAAAATAATTACATTGATTTTCTAAGTACAAAGAATTATTGCCATGCCTCATATGTCTGTTAATAAAACTTATACTATAAAATTATACTATATTGTATATTATGTTTAATTGTATAAATATAAGCTTTGAAAACTTATGTTGGTGATGGTAACAACAGTTCCAGAAGCAAAATCTTTAGCTTTTTGGATTATTCTATACAATTTTGAAATGATTATACTAGTTGTGTGGGTTGACAGAGGCAAGCACCAAAAACTACCACAAAACCATGGCTAAAATGAAAAGAGTAAATTCATTTAATTACCTCACCAACTGGAGGATCCCAAAGCAAGACCCAGGTGGAGACACACAAATGGGAGCACTGGCACCATCATGCTCAGCCAATCCTAGCAGTTGGCAAGGCTGCTCTTTGCATGTGTTTGTTAAGGACATGTGCAGCCCACGTGTGATCTCCCCTGTGCTTTTGTATGATCTCTGAGTGTTGATCTTCTCTCTGCCAAGACTGGGAGCTCAAGCAGGTTTGAGTGCCTCCAAGTGTCTGTAAACACCTCTGTTATCTCTACACAGAACTTCTACTTCTCAGACAGAGAAGGCAAAATATGTATGTGTCTTTCCAAATTGTCATGCTCCAGGCCTTGGCATCCCCAGCTGCAAGGTCATGTGAGCCAATCTACCATCCTCTTCACCATTCTTCTGCTTCTAACTGGTTCTTTCCTCTCAACAATGTTTATTGCAAAGGAACTTACCACAGAGTGCTAGCGGGTTAGCATCCAAGTGTCTCCAATTTGGAGACAAGGATGTCATGTGTCAAACACTGTGCAGAAGTCTAAGTAGACTATGTCAGTTGCTCTGCCTGATCCACCAATGCTCTAGTCCCATATTAGAAAACCTCCAAATTTTTTTGGCATGATTTGCCCTTTATAAAACCTTGTTGGCTGTTATCAATCAATTTGATCATATAAATATGATATTCTATAAGAGGCAACATCAAAAAAGGAAATTTTCCATATTTTAGAAGACATTTTCTGTAGCATTTAGAGCAGGAAGTAAACAAAGTAAACATAAGTTGTAGTGGGTTTGGGTTTGGTCATTTATCTTTTTTTCCTTTTGGCTGTAAGAGTACATTCAGCCTAAAAGTTAGATTAAGTGGCTTTTTTAAAAAAGGACACTATAAAAATGCATCAACAAGCCAATTTTTCTCATAAAAGTCCTCAGGATTTGACCAGTGAAAAATAATTTGACCACTGAAACATAATCTAGAAATTGGTAATTACTCATTGGTAAAATCTTTATTTGTTAGGGTTATTGAATGCTTTGTGATAGTCTAATGGGAGCAGTTGGCTCCCATTGAAGAGATCTCTAAACTCTTGCAGCCTCATGCAGCAACATTGGTCAGGGGATCTCCATCACCCTGAAACTGGGTTTGGTTATCCGGGTCTGACTTCTGGTTTGCTGACCATATTTCCTTATCCTGTGGTGCTTAGACATAACTTCCTTGTTTGACTGGAACAGGCTGTGAGATTGCAAAGGCCCAGCAAAACTGATGCTAATTTACACTAAGTTTTGATGTAGCTAAGAAATGAGTGAAAGGGAAACTTTGAGCACATGTATGGAAGACACAGAAAGCACACACACAGTGGGATTTCCCAGGACATTTATTCCTTCAGTGAGAAGCCAGTTCTAGAAAAGGGGTGCTTAAATAGTGAGATACTCATGGTGGAGGTTATTGCATGCATTCAGTTTCCTTTCAAGTGTTAATTAGAAAGTTCATGCAAGAGACTATTTACTTTAAAAGTCATCACAGAAGTTGTAGGGATGATGAAAATGATATCCTATTATCAGAAAGCATTATTTAAAATTTTGTAATTTTCATTACAATATATTCAAAAATAGCAAGCTAAGATTCATTTTAGGGTGAAAGCAATAGCAGATTGATAAAAACAGGTAAGATACCCAAACCCCCCAGGTCATTCCTAGGGAATAATTACATCAGCCTTGTCTGTATAAAAGCATAATCTGCAGCAGTACAGCAATACATAAACTCTTCTTGGAGCCTGAGAACTAAAAGTATCTGAGGGATTACTCATCTATACTTTTTTTTTTCTTGTTTTAAAATGATACTTTTGGACCCACTATATAATGAGGGCAGTGGCTATGAAATAATGCAATACATATGTGTCCAGGTGGCGCAGATTATTACCAATTTCCTGTTTTCTCCTTATGTGTCATGTGTTGCTCCATTGGCTTCAGCTGTACAGTAAAAGAAAGTCTATCTTTTAATTTCTTGCTCTGTTATTATTCTTTCAGTCCTTCTGCCTCTGCTCTCACAGTCTGAAAAGAATAGCATTTTCTTTTGTTCAGTTAAGCATGAAGTCATAGAAGCAACACTTCAGTAGGGAGAGACTTACACTGATAGCAAGAAAATTTCAAAAGGTCTGGAAACTTGTCTTTTTGTCACCAAAATCCGTAAGAGTTTTATCATTAACTTCAAGAGGAGTGGATTCAAAAATGAATGCTTTCAAAAATCCCTCAGCAAAAACTAGCTCTTTCTTCCCATTTTGCCTGCTGTATTTCTCTCCATACTTACTTCCAACTCCTTCAATGAGTTTCTTTGGAGAGTTATTCAGCACATACATACACTTAACTGGAATTTTCAAAATATAAGAACTATGTGCTGACTTAGTGTATATATATTTGTACACAAAGTAGTCAATACACATATATTATACCAAAAGTATATTTTAATAGTGCCTCTCAGAGTATCAGGGAGGGTGACATGGTTTAAGTGAGTTTAGATTCTCATCTTGATTTTTTTATATTACACCTACTAAAAGCATACATGACTACAGACAAATTTTTAATAATTGCATTGAGGTAGAATCTTTTAAAATGCAATTTCTAAAAAATGAAATAGTTTATCTGATGATGTTTTTTTCTTAAATATCATCTTGATTTAAAATTTTCACAATGATGTTACACTGATTCTGTTAGATTGTATTATAAAAAAACCCAAAACTATTTCACTGCTATATTTATTTTCATATATTGAACACAGAGCAATATTTCTTTGGAATTAAATGTTTATTGAATGTATCAAGTTAGGTGTGATTAATCTACTTAGTGCAAGTGACATGAAGACTTCATTTTATTTAGATTTATTTATACATATACACATGTGCCTGTTTTCTGTTCATCACCATTTATTCTCTGTGTCACATCTCCTGTCCCTGAGATTTCATGTAATGAAGCTACTTCTGGACACTTTCCCATCTGTTCAGGAAAGTATTGTAGAAGTTTTCCACCACCATCCTCTCTATGTCACAATCATAACATCTCATGCTGTCAAAGTCTACATCTGCGATATTACATTTGTCAGCTCTGCTTAGGTTCTCCAGACATTGATGTTCAGACAGGATAATCCTACCCATCCTGCAGTTAATCCATAATGTTCTGTAATGTTTTGAAGGGGCTGGGGAGGGCAAGTGTACAGACACGCAACAGGATGTAAGAACTCCCGAGGTTTCTTATAGTTGTATTGAAGAAAAATTGCTGAAAGCACTATTTTTCAGAGTATTCAATTCCTTCTTTCTTTTTGTACAAAACTAGTTGGGTGAGCTTTTCAAGGTGACTTTGCAATCTAAGTTAATTCACAACTGTCAGAAATTATGCCTTAAAATAAATGACCCTAGAGTTTTTCCACTCTATTCTAGAAATAAGTAAATAAGAAAATACATAATCTAAAAAATAGCTCTAGTTGCATTTTTAAGTTCACAGTTCAGAAGAATTTTGCCAATTAAAAAGTATAGGTGCAGATTTACAATGGCCTATTTCTTTTGATATTCTGTATGCAAATAGTGTTACAATTATTATGAATTAGGATATGGTGATAAAAATAACTAATTTAGGCTCCTGATCATTTAAAGTGCTTGAGCTTTGATGCTTAAATCACCAGTGGACTTAGATTCCATGCCTCCAGTGTACCCAGAAGGCTCATCAAAAAATATCGTTCCATTGTTTGTGTTTTAAAATTTACCTCCATGCAGTGCCAGCTCTCAAGATGTTATCCAAACAGCTCATTCAGATGTCGTCATATCATCCTTGTTGATTGCCATTCCACATACTGTCCTATTCCACTTTTTCAAGGTGGCAGTCTTTATTCCTCCTTTCCATCCTCACAATGTACTTGTTGGCTTTATGTTTCTCCAGCCCAAACAGTTACAGAAATTTTGCATTTTACTGGAAGACAGCTGGAGAGCTATGCTTTTTAAAAGTAGCTGTTCTACAGCTGCAGGATAAAGATGTTCTGGCCCTTGATATTCCTGGGCAGGGAACAGCTGTATCAGGCTTCCTGGGTGATTGATAGCTCCTTTCAGCTCAGCTGGGTAAAAGGGTATTATTTGTTAAAGAGCTCTGCCTGTATTTGTGCTCTGAACTTTTTGAGGACTGCTGTGATCTGAGCTTTTCTGTGGATTTGGAAGAACAGGAAGCTGCAGCTTTGGTTAAATTTTGATTCCAGTCCTTAAACTGAAATATGTCAGAAAGAAAAGTATTCTAAGTAAAATTTAAATTCTGCAGTTTGATTTTGCTCGAACAATGAGTAGCACAAATTCTTTTTATTTCAGATGAAAGTGAAACCATCACTACATTGAGTTTTCCTGTGTATTTTGAAGCTAAGCCAAATAAATACGTCTTTAGAAGAAAATCTGGCTTGAAACAATGCATCAGTTCAATTGCTTTGCTACACTTTCGGCCTGCAGAATTACCAGTAAATTTGCAGGAAATTGCATATTCCATGTGGTAGAGTCAGCAGAGTTGAGGAAGTCAGGTGGTGTTGTTAGAAAAGAGGTTTCAGAAACCATTCTGAAAATCCTGCTATGTTTTTCCGTGTGGACTGTCGATATTCTTGTCATTGTTGTCCCTGGCTACAGAATCCTTTAGAAAATGATAGCTATTTTAGGGAAAAACACTTTTCATATTCCCGCCCTTTCACATCTTCTTATGAGCCAATTGGTCAGACAATGAACCAATAAATTGGGTCTTTAAAACTTTGGGAAGCACTGGGTGTTCAGTGCTGAGTTGACAGAGAATTTTTTTGGTGGGTTTTTTATGATATTTTAGGAAAGTCTCTCAAAATCCAGTGTGGAGTCTGTGGGAAAAGGGAGTAAGGAATCAGAAGAAACTCTGCTTTAGAGACACAACAGAGTATTAGGGAGACCCTTCTCTATCTTCTTGCTCTACATTTGGATCTAGTATTTGAACATAAGTTTCCAATATGCAAAACATGCTCTAAACTCTTTATCATCCTGGTCATGGTAACCATCCAAAAGGCCAGTTTGTCCAGCTTTCATACAACTATTCACTGGACAATATACTGCCTCTATAGCAGTGGAGTGGGGTACCCAACTTGGAAATGGAAGATTTTGTTGGAGTCACAAAGAACCCACATGTTCAAGATACTACAGTCAAAACAGGTGTGAAGGCATACTGGGGTCAGAGTAAAATGCTCTTGTACCAACTTTGAGGGTTTCTCAGGAAGGAGCAGGAAAACAGATGAAGAACGAGGTTATGAAACAGTCATGGAAGTCAGTACCTGAGCAAAGCATTGAAATAGGCAAGCAGGAAAATCTCCTGTAACAGGCTGCCATTGCAACATCTTCTCTCTATTGATTCAGAGACCATCATAAAAAAAAGTTTGAAAAGAAGGTGATGGATTATCAGACAAATGTACATATCTCTGAGAGCTGTCACCTTACCTGAGGAGGTGTCAGGCCTCACTCCCTGTACTATGAGTATCTGGAGAGCAGAGATAAAGGTTTCTGAGATGTCAAATAACCCCCTAAACCCCATTTGGAATCAGAAGAATTTCATATGCTAAACACTTACACTATGAAAAATTAACTGGTATTACAAAGAAACCACAGATTAATTCAATGTCTTTATTGTTAGAATCTGGTAATTAAAGCTTTTGTGTCTTAAATTTGCAAGGATCAAGAATGTAGTTTGCAGAAACTCTTACAGGCTACTGTATTACAAAGTGTTTTACTTCACTAAGTATGTGAATTACAACTGCACATACATAAAAAAGTCATAAATGACCTCAGAAATTTCCATCCCATTTAATTTAGTTTGTATAAAGACAAATTATGACCTGATATATATGAATTTATATACACACATGGAAATATATATACATTTATATACTTGTGTGTATATACATATATACATATACACACATTATATACATATATACATATATACATATATACATATGTACATATATACATATATACATATGTACATATATACATATATACATATGTACATATGTACATATGTACACATATACATATATACATATCTCTGAGCATGTGTTTGTTGCATGCAGTGTGAGTACATATAGTATATCCTTTCCTGAGCAGAAAACCCAAAAGATTCCTGCTTCTGCTGTGTACCATCTTGGAAGTTCTAGTCTCTGAAAAATCTTCATGTAAGTTCCCAAGAGACTGTGACAAGACATACTTTCTATGTCACCTTATAGAAGATTTTTTTTACATTGTAGACTGTTATATTAGAAAGCATGGATGTCTGGAATTACAGGACAAACAAGAGCAATGGCTGTCATCAGATGGTCAATAGATCTGTTTCCTTTATTAGAGGAATAGAGAGAAAATGGACAGCTTTTAGATAGATGTACCAATTAGAATTTGTACTTCGGTCTATAAGTAAGCCACTTGAAAGTTGGCTTTAAGTGAAAATTATTCTTTATTTTGTTATGAAAATCCCCTCAAAACTTGGAAGACATGATTTTGTCATTTAATAAATTGCTATGCAACTAATCAAGCCAGTCTCCCAACCCACAAACCAATAAAGGCAAACTACACTAGTAGTACTTTCTGCACAGCAGAAGTCTGACAGTACCATTTCTCGTGCACACAAAAATAGAGGGCTGTTGTGCTCAGTTATGAGAAGGAGCTTTCTGATGGAAAGTAAGTGTGAGTAATGACATTTTTCCTTCCAGCTACTGCATTTATGAGATTAGGCGGTGAGGAGTATCTTTGTGTGATTCCTCTTCCCTCTCCGGAAGGGCTATGCACATAAAATCCTTCACTTGCATTTCCGTGCAACAGTTTTCTTCAGGGAGTGTGAAATTTTCTTTGTTTTGCCCTTGGAGAATGTTCATTGCAGTTCTCTACAGACAATTCTTGATGTTCAATTTTAAAATATTTCCAAACATTTAATACGGTGGAATGAGAAGGATAAAGTTTTTATCCCTGACTTTAAACTTTCATTGTGTCATTGCTCTTGGCTCTCCCTAGCTAAATTAATTTGCTCAGTGCATTGATTCAAAATATTTCTGGGTATTCTGGGTTTATTTTGAGCACAGTAAATATTTGACTACAAGTCTTAATGCTACAGTAGTATAAAGACTGTTAATATTCTCTTTCTTTCTTTCTTTCTTTCTTTCTTTCTTTCTTTCTTCCTTCCTTCCTTCCTTCCTTCCTTCCTTCCTTCCTTCCTTCCTTCCTTCCTTCCTTCCTTCCTTCCTTCCTTCCTTCCTTCCTCCCTCCCTTCCTTCTTTCTCTCTTTCTCTCTTTCTTTCTTTCTCTTTCTTTCTTTCTTTCTTTCTTTCTTTCTTTCTTTCTTTCTTTCTTTCTTTCTTTCTTTCTTTCTTTCTTTCTTTCTTTCTTTCTTTCTTTCTTTCTTTCTTTCTTTCTTTCTTTCTTTCTTTCTTTCTTTCTTTCTTTCCTGATAATCTTTATATTGTATTTTTTTTGGAGCAGTTGTGATAGCTGAGCATGTCTTGACAGGAGAGTCCTTTTGGAGCAAAGCTATTGCTGAAACAGGAACCAAAGGCTTTATTACTACTGGTATGAAGGAGGAAAATAACCTGTTAGGTCATTTTCTTAGATAATTGCTCTTTATTTGCAATGATTCACTTACTCAAATCCTTGAATGTGAGCTGAAATGTGTTAGATGAATGGGAAGAATTGACTAATATTACAAACATTGCATATGATAAGGCAATCATATCTTAGTGTTAGGAATGTGGACCAACCTATTTCTCCATAAATGAGGTATTCTGTGTGAAAGTGAGCTGGGCAGCCTGTCATAATAAGCTCCAGTTCCTTGCCTTTAAATTGGGTAGCACCAAATATGGCTCTTCTCCACTCATCCACTTCAGGCAGCAAATATCTTAATCATCAGATCAGAATCTGAAGTAGAGCTGCACAGGCAATGCTCCATTAGCTGCACTCATATGCCATTCAGATCTCTACCATCTGTTTCAATGATCTGTTAAATGGGAAAAATTAAGCCCATTCTCCACTGATCCACCCAGACTCAAAAGGCTAATCCAGCACAGGATTTTTTATGATCAGCAGAGCCTCATCCACAAAGTTCTTGCAGAAAACATTCATGCCTTCTGACCTTGAGCATGAAGAATCCAAAGCAAAGCCATGGGCAGCTCTTTTCCCATTAAGAAGAATCTTCTGGCTCTGTGTTCTTCTTTTGTCAAATTCAGTACCATTCTAATATTGCAACCTGCTAGCTAGATAACCAGGATAACCATGCTCATCTTTCTTGATTCTTTGAATACTTTATAATCTTACAGACAAAATCCAAGTGAAGGAACAGACATGTTGTACAATATTATTAACATTAAAGTTCATGCAAAAAAAATCTCTGTGATAGGAACGTGAGGCCTCAGAAAGAAGGTTGCTGGATTCAGACTATTTTGATTTTATTATTGCCAGAGGGTTTCCTTTCCTCACCCATTACTCTTTTTTTGTTATCTTTTAAAACACTTTTGTAGTGAGTGATTCATTTAAATACTTCTGGAAAGTAAACACAAAAGGGTGTTTTGACACAAGTTGAATTTTTATGAGAATTTTAGAAAAAATTCTGCAAGTTGTTTAGAGAGTTCCAGTGAAGGGATATTTTGAAATATAATGTTCCTGTTGATATACCAAGTGTAGAATGACAGTTCTGACCACTGATATCATTCAGCAGATTCTGGAAACCTTTTGGCAGAGATCTGCCACTCACATGTTTTAAAGCAGGCAGAAGTCTGATTTAGCTGGGAACCTGATCATGCTCTAAGAGAAAGGAAGCCCATGGGGATGGCACAGCTGCAATCCCTGTTCTGAATGTAGCATTCAAAATATGTTCAAGGAAAAGATAAAATTCCTGGGCTGCTCAGGCAGTTCCTGTTACCATGACAACTCTGGAGCACAGTAATTTAGATCAGCCTTGGGGCTACTCTTTCAGCTCTAGCAGAGGAAGGGACATAAGACCACTTACAGGTGGTGGAGGAAGCAGTGCTAATGATATGACCTCCATGCATATGTGTGAATCCATTGTGTCAGCTAAATAAACCATTGAGGTTGCTGGCATATTCCTTTAGACAGATGGCAGCAGTTGTCAGTGTATTAGTGCAAAAGAAGAGCCTAAGAAAGGAGAGGGGTCAGGTTATTTCACTGAACCAGAGCTGTAGCAGCTCTATGTGTGCACTCTGTCTGCTGCCTTTCCTGTTCCTCCTTGCAGGCCTTGCCAGGTGTTCCTGTGCACCTTGCTAACTCTGCTCAGAAGTGCTGGCAGGCTGCTAGAGCTGAACCTACAGCTTCTCATGTCATACCCTTGGCTGCTTCTATGAGGCATTCTTCAGGCTGCTCTCTTGCCCCAGCTTTGCTGTCTGTAGCAACTCCTGGGGAATGCTCCAGGCTTTGCAAATAAACTTCTACAACTCATAACTTCTACAAACTCTTAAATTTGTAGAAGTCACCTCTCTCTTTTTTAGTGCTGCTTGAGTACTCCCCTTTTGATGTGGAGCAGCTTGTTCTGCAGAACCAAATATTTTTTGTCTCATTCACCTCTACCTCCATGTCACTTCTGTTTCCTGACCTCTTCATAACGTGCTGTGTGAAACCTGCAGGAAGGTATAGCTGATTTCCATTAAATGACCCAAAACACTTTTGCTCCAGTCATGGTAGAAAACAGAGACAACGATCGCTCATACTCTTAACATGTTATTTTCCATGGCATTTAATATGCAAGAAATAAGACTTTGTTTCACAGCCTTGACTTTATTCATAAATGCACCTTTAACACCTCAACGAGGAAAACACAATTGGTGGGGACACGTAAACAAGAAGCATATCCAGAGTGTTAATGTAGGCTATTCTTTTCTTCTCTTTTAGCAAGAAAAGACTTTGGAGACCTGAATGCATAACATTTGTCTCATTATGCCTAGCATGCTGTTGCTTTGCTTTTTCACAATGGCAAGGTAACCTGCTGACACAGCTTGCCAAACTCCTGCCTCCCTCGGTGGATATATAAGCCAGGCTGATGCAAATGGGCTGTTGAATTGCATTCACTTGGCAGTTCTCCCACACACAAGATGAAGAGCAGCAACTTTGATTTGCAGGGCCTCTTCTCATTTACTTCCTTTTTAAGGCAGTATCTTTTGTTTAAGAAACAAATACACTGAGCTGAGAGTTTAAGCTCTGGTTAATGATTCTGTAGTGAAAAGCCTTTTGCCTGTGTTAAAGCTAACATTCCTCTAGCAAAACAAGATACACAAACACATTTCTGAGTTCAGTGAGTCTGCCTAAATATGTAAGAAAATCGGGTGGTTGAGTATTTTCAAGTGTATAGCTCAAAACTGCAAAACAAAATTTAGACTGGGAAAAAACAAAGGATGTTCTTAAGATGTTAATTGAGTATTAATTTAAATATATTCAAGTTGTTAATATAAATATTCACCAGTGTTGAGTCTAGTAAGGAATCTTTGATGTATTTTATTTTCCTTTTAAATATTTTCTTTAGGTCTGTTAAGGTTGATCAAGTAGAGAGAAATGCCTAGAATTTATTTTTTAAGATGCCTACAGTTTATTTTTTAAAGGGAGCTCAACCTTTAATTTGAATAATTTTGAACTTTTTTCTGTTTATATAATACAACTCCTGGTTAAACATTGCATTCATAATTTATTGCCTTTCCCCAATATTAGTGGCAAGAAAAGAGCTATGTAAAATCCAAAATTTGGGACTGTTTTGGATTTTTGGCCATCATTTCTTGCTTGGAAAGGGGAGTGCAAAAATCTGCATTTCTAGAGAATATGACTATATTTGATGGGAAAGGATTGTATGTGAGTTGTTTTCTTTTATTTATCACATAGTTTAATCTCATGTAAAGCTAGAAAATTGGTGTAATCTATTTCTGCATAATATAACACAGAAGATAATAGTAGTTGTGGAAGAGAATCATAATTTTACATCTTTGGGGCACGTGATTCATGTCCAAATAATTCCAAGCAACAGCAGTACCTGAGATCAGCTTGGGATGTGCAATGACTACAGGAGCATAAGCACACAGGAATATTTCAAGAAATCTAAGCACAGACCTAGCTATGAGGTTCAGGCACTTTCAATGAGCTCTATAGTGTATTTGGAGTATTTTTAGACTATGTTTACTGTATTTAATTCCCCCATTCAAATAGCTACTGCTCCTCACTAGAGTAATTGCTTCTCCTAATCTGTGCTGATCAGTTTTTCTGCTTGCAGTGCTGGAATTAGAGTAACATCGCCCTAGTCCTGATTCTAAATGCAGCCTTACTAGAGATGATAACCTTAACATTTTCCTTACTAGTTCCAAGAAAGGATGCAAGAAAGTGTCTGTACCAAAGAACCAAGACCTTTAGCTGTGTTATCTGTGTGCTTCTGTGGATTATCAAATACTGCAGAGAAATTTTTCCTTACCCAAAATGCTCTCATTTCTTTTAAAGCTAGTAAGCACAAGCCAAATTTCATAGGAAACTCTTATCCTTCTGCCTTTCTGTCCCAGTCTCCCTTCCTCTCCTCCCTGTCTAATCGGACAATTTAGACACTGAGCTCAGGACAGCAGCTGGAATCCCAGCCTCACACAGGCACCACATCCACAATTTGATTTTTAATGATAAATGGAAAGAAGAACTCCCATCCCTGCCCTTCTTTGACTCTGATTTTGGTTGTTGTACTTGGCTTCACTAAATCGTACCAGCCACCTTTTTTCTCCCTCAGACCCTGTCAGGGCCATACATTTTTAGGCTTTTGATTGTCAATTCAATTCACACAGTTAGGCACAACTCAATTAAGATCCCACCTCTAGTCCTTTAGCTGACTGGCATGTATCATCCCCTGACTCACCATTGCAGACACCTGATTTTCTGAACCAAAAGGCTGCTATTTTTACTTGCTCTCAGAAGCATCAATGTCAAGTGAGTACCATTGCACCCAGTAACTACTGGCCATGTACTGAGATATCAGGGCAAAGGCAGCCTTAAAACACTTACCACAGTTCTCAGAGATTATTTAATCTCCACTGCATTCCTTTAGAGACTATTTTATACTTTGCTGCATGTAGAACCAATAACCTGTAGTTCTTTGAAATTTAAAAATCTAAGAATTGATGTAACTGCTGTTCCTGACCTAAAAAAGCTATCTACTGTGAGCTGCTCAAAGTAGAGGTCATTTTGCCTAATTGTATCTTAAAGTTCCAGTATCATACTTGGCAGGATTTGGTGAGGCTGGTTTTCCTGTAAGAGCATACTAAAAAGTCTCATAAAGTAATAATCAAGTGCTGATTTTATGACATGAAGAATTTGAGCTGCTCAGAGATAGAATTTCCAAACCTGGTCACTTGACTATGCTACTACTGCATAATTATATTTGCAGATCTCTGAAATGTCTCTCCCAAGCTGTCTTGATGAATGGGCAGATGGCAGAGAAGGGGTGACAGGTCAGATGAGCCGGTAATGCCATATCTCTACCTTCCACTTAGGATCCAATGACAGCTGGTTCCCAGTGGAATGACTCCTTCCCATCCCGAGGATGAGGAGCAGCTAACTGCTGGGCTGACCAGCTGGTTCCAGCACACTTGGTCACAGAGCAGGCAAGGGTCACAATGTAGCACTGCATTGCACAGAAGCTGCTTGGGCAAGTCTCCCTCAGCAACTTGACAGACCTGGATTCTGCTGCTGCCCTTTTGCAGCTCCAAGTGAGCCCACTGCTTGCTAATTTATTTATAACAGGTTGTTTGGAAGAGAAGAAGACTGGACCATTAGTGTCAACTATGTTAGAAGACAACAACAGTGGAAGAGTTTTGCTGGCAGATTTGGGACACAGGAGAGAGCACTTTGAAGCTAAGAAACTGCAGATATTTCAGATAACACAATTCTCTTCTTATGGTTAATATAGACATAAATTCTATGTACCAAATTGAAAAAAAAAATAAACTTAAGATTAAGAACTGATTATAAACTTACCACTATTAGTAGAGAAGCAAGATGTCTTTCAATTTTTCATCTGCCATAAGACACTACATTTATTGTTCTGTTCTTCCTTTTTAAAGAAATTATTAGGTTTCCTCCCTTCCCTTCCTCCTCCCCACCTTCTCCCCCACTTTCTCCAGAGTCAGTATTAGAATCAAGAGACTTCCAGAGGCATGCTATGATATAGCATCTTTCCCTCCATATACTGAAAATTTAGGCTGATAGGTTTTTCAAAAGAAAAGCAACACTTTCAGGTTACTGGCATCCACCACTGGCCCATCTGTTTGCTGTTTTGTTTTGATTTATTTTATTTAATGATGTCATGATTAACAAGCAAAAGTCATGATTTAACAAGCAAAAAACCTTGTCTGAAGAATTTTGAGCAGTAAAGTGTATAAATTCATCTTAAGACAGGAAAAGCTTTGAGAGATTTTTCTTCTGTATTATATGTGGGG
Source organism: Lichenostomus cassidix (assembly GCF_008360975.1). Lineage (NCBI taxonomy): Eukaryota > Metazoa > Chordata > Aves > Passeriformes > Meliphagidae > Lichenostomus > Lichenostomus cassidix. Next base: position 20,523,863 of record NC_139480.1, on the reverse strand, counting down.
AATTAGTTCCATTCATGAAATTATGATAAATACACATCCTCTGTTATTTCATATATGATAGTGATGAACATTATGGCCTGATGAATAAATATAGGTTTCCAGAAGGACAGCACATGTGACAGCCTGAAATGCATGTGTCTGAAGAGTTAGTACCCAATATGTTAACTGTGCGTAGAAGAATATGAATGGGGAAATAAAGCTGCACTTGGTTGTAAAAACAAAATCAGAAAGAACTTAAAACTTGCTTGTTAAATCAGGGTGACACATGTTAGTGAAAACTTGATATGACAGATGGAATGTATTTTGATTACCTGTAATAAAACATGCTAGACACCAAACTATTGGCTATTGGTCATTGACAGAAAAGGCTTAAACACAGAAACTTCTAACTTGCTTTCAAATTCACATACATGAAGCAAGGTCTGCTATCAATTGCAGAGAGCAAGTTACTCTTTCATAAAGTTAAAATTAACAACGTTAATTTTTTTTAATTATGAAAGATGTGTAGCCTTAGCAACAAAAATTTCCAAATTTTCTAATGTATGGGGAATAGCACTCTGCACCTGCCCTAGAGGGTCTGCAAAAAGGCTTGGAACTTCTTCAGAAGCAAAACAATACTTGAGAACTCTAAAAGTCTAAAGTCTCTAAAACTGATGTCTAGATTTTAGATAGATCCTATTGAGCCTTTAAGGCTCAAAGTAGTGTAAGTCAATGTAAAATTTCATACCCAATTTATTTTAACCCTGACCCACATAAATCACATTTAGGAATAACTTTTGCCATTTAGGTCTTTACATGTTTTCTACAGAATGGAAGGGGCAATGTACAAGGACAATGACACTGATTCTACATAAGGCACAGAACAGTCATAAAATATCTGTTCTTCCTTTCCTCTACAGAAAAAGTCTGGGTTTGAGCAGCCTGACTAGATCTGAATATCTATTTTATTACTAGCCCTCTGAGACAAATGGATACAAATATTTTCTTTCTGTAAAAACAACCAAATCCTTGAGTATTGGAAGGAATTAAATTCCCATGTGTAACTCTCTTCTCAATCAAATTATTTAAGATCTTGGAAATTCAGGCTATTTCTTCCACTAAAGAAGGCACTGTTCCCCACTGTAAAAACTACAATTGTCTCCAATTATCTGGGTTTGGTGTATGTTTCTTCTAATTTTAAATACTGTTTTTTCTCATTGCTGGCCACACCTTGTGGCAAATCAAAGCTCCTAACCTATGAGTGTTATGAAAGGGCTTCCTTCTTCAGATGTGTTGTTTGTCTTGATGTCACGAATCAGGTCAAGAAAAGATAATTATCAGAGTACAAAAGCTACAAACTACAAACTGTCATTAAGAATCCTGTTTTTCCAGACTCCAGGAAGTCCATAGAAGTGTAACCAGTTTGCTAACAGCTGGTTTTCAGATTTTTGATGACTTCCAGCTTTTTTTACTGCAACAAGCTCTTCTTACTGTTCTACAAGTCCTGCCTTTCTTATTGCTCTCACAACTTCTTATTTTCTGGTGATCTTATCCTATCATTGGTTATAAATCAGCTGCCCAAATAATGATTTTACAAGTAGATAATGTGCTCTGCCTCCTTCAGAAATATGAGTTATGACAGAAGATGGCTTTAAAATTATTTGCCATTTGTCTTTGAACTACCTAGTTCATAGAAAATGGCATCCCTTTTATATAGAAAGTTTGAATGTGAAATTAGATGGGAAAATATGGAATTACTTAACACCTCTAGGTTTTTTTGGATGAAGCCCTCTGCCAATAGAGCTACTTTTGCCCGTGCTAATATATAGCATGTGCAAATCGAACCAAGATCATAAGAAGAAAGAGACACAGCAAGAAGGAAAAAAATTGCAAAATGCTGCTGAAAAAATATTGTTTTCTCTTTCCCAGATGAAAAGCCCTGATTTTGTAATGAGTGATGTTTCTGAAGGTTCTGAAATCATTGAGTTCTTCTATCACTACTGAAAGAATGTTCTAACCCTCTTACTCTACCCTGCTACTATAGATTTAAATGGGATATGAAAGTCTTTCTTCAAACTTTGTCTTACCTTGCTTAGTTGAGGGTTTGACCCACCATCTTCCCCTGTTGTGGTTTCACCAAAACCAGTGCATCCACACTCCTCAGGATTTCTTAATCAAAATGTGACAATCATTTGAATTTTCACCTCCAAAATATCCACGCTCTATCTCCATTACTTTTACATTTCTTAATGCTCCATTACACTATTAGGAGATGCTTCAGTAACTTAATCCTCTGTAGCCCACTGTATGGAGAATTCATAGAGATGTAGATAGAAATTAAAATCCTACATTTTAGAAAATCTTCATGGAACCTTAATTTCACTGTGGAAATTCATATTGTAGAGCCACAAGTATAAAATCTTAAAAAACACAGTGGATTTATCTTACCTTCATTTTCATTCTTATGCTATTCCACACAGAGATCTCTGGTGAGATCATTGTTTACGTAACAGGTTGTCTCATGGGTGTTTCCCACCAATACCAGCATCAGAGAGAAATTCCGTGATTTCTCACTTGCATGACAACCATTCCAGGATTACTGGAAACTGATGAGGCAAGGCCAGTGACAATAACTGTTTCCCAATCTAATTTCACATGTTTTTTCTTTACTTCTCTCTTTTTTTTTTTACCTTTCCTTTTAAGTCATCTTTTTGCATATTTATTTTCCATGTTTTTTCCAAGCCCTTCCAATAACAACACTCCAAATCCCTTGTTGGCAAACCTAAGGGATCTAGTTTCTAATTTAGATTATATCTTTCATGTTCTTGTAGTCTTTTAGAAACAAGTACAGGTAATTCTTCATTTTCTGTTCTTGGGTTTGTTTGCTTTGCCACTATTTGGATCCTTATTGGTGTGTTTGTTTATCAGGGCAAGAAGATGGCAGAGTCAGTTCTTTGTTGCTTGTATTTCTCTGTGATACAAAAGAATGTGAACAAAGTGCTAGTTCAGTAAGAAGTAAGAGTATAGTAAGAGTGTAGTAAGAACAAAGAACAGGAAACAGTGTATTCCTTTGTTCAGGAAACAAAATCTTGCAGTTTGTGACCTGAGCAGCTCTGTTTCCTCTAGGAGATATGCAATCTTATGTCTCTGGTTTCCTCTGAGCTTTCCAAAAGTCACTCATCTATTTTCATCAACTGTGGTCACAGCCCTTCAGTTTGCAACTTCTCCTTCTTCTTTTTCAGGTATCTCCAAGAAGCACAAAAAATATTAAATTGAGTGTCTTCCAGAGTTTTAGTCATTCAACATCTCAGGGAGGCATTGATGAATTCTTTCATGAGACCTAGATGGAATATGGCTAAAAGTTTGTTTCTTTAACAAGGTCTGTCTTTTTTACAGATCAAAGGCATCTTTACTAGCACAAATGCTTCCAGCACACTTGCATATTGTCCCAATTAATATTATTATATAAACCTCTCCAAAATTCCTAGGAGTGGGAGGTTTAGAAACTGCTGGGTTATTTTTGGAGATTATTTATAAAAGACTGTTATCCATATTCTGTGAGACAAGCCACACAAGTGGGACATTCTGAAAAGTAAAAAATAGAAAATATAACCTCACTTCTTTGCACTATATCAAGTTTTGTTTTGCAAAAGCTTTCTTTCTGCTTTTTATACATAGAAAATAATGGGAAAATTTCTTTATATTGTTAAAAAAGTCTTGGGTTTGACTTTAATGTAAAATGAAGGTGTAAAATTAAAAAAGAAATAAATTTGCCTTGTATTTCAACTTCTTGATTTGGACAATTTCACTGAAAGAAGACATTCCTAGATTTCCTGCATAGATTTTCCTCAAATAGCAGTACATGAACTTTCATAATCACTAATAAGCTTATATTCCTATATTGTACAATTTTGTGGGTCGATTGGTCAATAATGGATTTATGCACAATGAAATATGTACGGAACGATTATGAGCTATAGGAGGACTGGAGCTTTGGGTTCAAGACAAAGGCAAAGTTAAAATCTTCTGGAACATTTAGAAAGTAAATACTTGCTAGATGGTGGAAGAGAAGGTTGCAGCTAACCAGTGGCATGCCCTGGTCCTGGATAAATCTGCTAAATATCCTAAAAAGTCACATCTTTCCTGCAATAGAGAGGTGGTGAGAACATACTTGTTGTCATGCCAAAGAGAAAAGAGCTGGCTTCTAATGTCTTTGATGATCTCTTCTGAAACAACTGCTCCTACAGCTCTGTTTTGATGTGGGAATATGGTCTGCCTTGTCTTTCTTATGCAGTACTATCAATTTGAGTTGATTTATTTCAGCTTTGATTTTTGTTCTGAATCAACAGTGTGAACTAGATTACTTTGCATGGGCAGGAAAAGGTTCAGTGTCATTTGCCTCTGTAGAGTGGAATAAGGGACTGTCTGAGAGACTCCTCCTCAAAAGAATTAGCTGACCAATAAATTAGTGAAGCCAGCCTTATGGTAATGCTTTATAGAGCACTTTATGGTTCTTGTTGATTCTCAGCTGTGGCTTGCTGCAGGCTTAGTTATTGCTGAAGCATATTTTAGGATGAATAAAGGCTGAGTGAATGGCATCATGATCAATATCTGAAGTGTGAAATAGCTACCCTGGTGTATTGTATTACAGTCCTGCAGCAATATCACAGAGAACTTTTAGGCTCTCTGCCAGGTTCATTCAAGTACTGTAATTAAGTGGTCCTGCATTTTGAGATAAAACTCAAAATATTGTTTTTCTCCATATCTCCACCCTATATTTTAATTTTTTCTTCAGTAATATTGTATTATACTTTTCTTTCCTTCATTGCAAGTCTTGCCACTTAACTTATAAAAACAGTCATCAAATTGGGTGTCTTTATAGCAGAAGTATTCTGATCTCCTCTCCAAACTAATTCCAGAAGGGACTTTATGTGTTAAGGAAAAATAAAATTGCCCTTTGCCTTTAATACATTTAGGTCATTCCAGAGGATGATTATTGTCTCTGGGATTCAGCTGGCTTTAATGACATTACTTTTTAAATCCATGAAATCCCAAAAGGCAACAGGCAGAAACTGAAGCACAGGAAGTTCTAGCTGATTATGAGGAAGAACTTCTTTTAAAGATTGCCCAGAGAGGCTGTGCAGTCTCCCTCACTGGACATACTCAAGAGCCATCTGGACACAATCCTGTGCCATGTGCTCTGGGGTGGCTCTGCTTGAGCAGGGCTTGGACCATATGAGCCACTGGGGTGCCTTCCAACCTTACCCAGAATTTTTAATTCTGTGATTCTTTGAGATTTTCCAAGAGTTTTAACAGTTAGCCCAAGACTGGTCCCATTAAAACTAGCTGATACGTTGACAGTGACATGGAAGAGGTGATTTAGAGATCCCAACTTAGAGAGTAGACAAAAGGCTTAGCTAAAAGTTTTTGATTCTATACAAGAGGTACAAAATTAATATTTTCTTAATTCTTAAAATGTTTATTACATGCTTCTTGCCAAAACATCAGAGCAAAATCTGTTATTTCTGGTCACAGAAATTTCCTATTGAAATAAATGTTAAGGTGCTCTCTTGGTGTGAAACAGTATTGCTTGTGTTGCCTAGTAACAAAAGGAAAAGAAAAAGAAAAAGTGATGAAAAGAACTTCAGAGCTGGTAAAACGAACAACAATATTTACATCAATGGAGTAAGAATTCTTGCTCCCTTGATGATGAGTGCAAGTTTATCACAAGTGTACATTTATGATGCTTACTGTTTGAAATGCTGGCTAAATCTGTGTGAAAAACTTGTCTATGTCCACTTATATTGTAGGAGCAGAAAGATGTAATCTGTGGTCTTTTCTATTGCAGAGCCCTTTTCCCTTCTCTTCAATATACTGTGAAAATTCCAAAGGCAGTTCCCTTGGTTTAAAGAGTGCTGCCTGTGAAAGCTGACTACTGTATCTATCTCTGCTTTGCAGTCTCTGACAGTCTTACATTTATATCATTGCAGTTATAGAATATTTTTAAGCAGAAGCATTTTTCTGTTAGTGTCACCCAGTGCACTAACGCATTGCAAATATAGTTAATACATTTTTCATCAGATTGTCATAGAATTTCAATAATTTAATATAGTTCAAAAATAGCAGTTTACTTTAGGATGCATTCATAAGAATACATAAATCTTTTTGCATAATGAATATTGCTAAACTTATTATTGATAGCTTATGTAATCATTGTTGAGCTAAAATTCTTGTTATTTGCCTGGCCACAAACTGCGTATTTTCAAAACCCATGTACATTCACTAAAACTGACAGCTTCTCTCTGATAAGTCATTGCTGACTGTCAGCAGTGCAAGCAGTAAAATAACTCAACAGCAATCACACAACACCTTTGCCCCTATTTGGAAGGGGACAAAGTCTGCCCTGGTATTCCAGACCCAAACCTATACATAGAAGCATGTGGACAAGACCCTCAGGCTAACAAGATGCCTCAAAAATGTCATTTTGCAGCAAATAAATGTGATTGTAGATTCAGAAGAAAAATTTTGATATTGTGAACTAAATTGATTTTTAGGGCTAGCAGTGGGAAAATTTGTTCAAATTGAGTTTGAAAATACACTGCAAGGTATGTGGTTATCAACTGTCTAAAATAATTGACTTCAGTTTCTCTAATTTTAGGGTGGAAGGGTGAGTGTTGGTAAGAACAGGGACAGAAATTAGGATTCTCTTTCATATGAAGGAACATATATTGTTTTGCAAAGATAACAAGTGTGGCATTTAAGAGGAGTTGTAACAAAAATAAATTTTGAAGGATGTGTTTAGCTAATAACTTGTAGGTAGGAGAGGGAGGAGGAGGTGGAGGAGGAGTGTATGAAAGTGTAAGTTATACATACATATATGTGTTTGAGTTTCTAGTGTATGGTAGAGAAAGGACAGTGAGAAAGAGGGACACGTGACACATGGAATTCAGGGAGTGACTGAGATGGAAAGGACAAGTGAGGAGCAATAAATTGTCAGATTGATGAGGTTAAGAATTGTTTTCCTTTGATTATTTTTTGTGATATTTGCCCTGCTATTAGAACAGTTGCATGGGGAATAAATGCATGTGATGTTCTGGGTCAATTTTTGTATGTGTTGAGTTTCAATAATTTTTGTTACTTTATACTTAATATAAGGCAATAGGAAAGACACTGGAAACAAGTCTAAGACATTCTTTTTGGCAAATTGTTTTCCTTCTTTGCTTGTTGATTTAGTTAATGACCTTGGCTAGATTTGTAAGGCATAATGTGAGCCTGTTTCCTTTTAAGATACACAAATCAAGGGTCCCAAAGTGGCCAAATATTCTGTCTTTGTTTCAAATGCTTCATTACAGAACCATTACTGTCTAAAATCAAACAAAATGGGTCAAACCCACTTACAATTATATTGTCTTTCAGGATGATAATCTGACCGAATGCTAGATTTTGACAGTGCCATTCTTTTCTGCCCTTGTAGTCAGTGGAAAGACTTGAGCTTGATTCACATGATTAAATGTGATTTATATGATTAAACTGATATCAGGATGAGAAATATCATACCATAAAAAAGGCTATTTCTCTGTGGCCACTTTAGCTATACTGGAAGGAATCTTCTTTCAGTTTATTCCTGCATAAGAATTAGCTTTTCCACTATTTTTTATTCTCAATAGGACGCTGATGATGATGTGTCAGTAGCAATTTGTGTCCTTGCATATTTCCAAGATTTTTTTAAGAATCAAGTATTGCTAAAGTATGACAAATTCATGTTCATGCTGTTACAGACTCCTTGTGTAGCAGTTCCACACCAAGGAGCTGTGAAGAACAGACAAACACAGTGTCAGTCTTGCAAGAGAGCTAAAAAAAAACATGTGAGAAGAAACTTCTGTTTTTTCTTCAAATTATACATATTATTAATAAGAATTGCATGGTTTACTGGCTAAGAGTCTGTCATCTACATACATAGGTGTTGGATAGTCTAAGAACATACTCTTGAACATGCAATTGGTTTTATGTGCAACTAACTCTGGCTTAATAGAGAGTAATGAATAAGTCACTGATAGAAAAGTGAAGGGGGAAAAAAAGCACTAAAAAGGTAATTCCCACTAAAAGCAGAAAAAGCTTTAAAAGGAAAATATTTTCTGGTATGCTTTTAACTTCTTTTAGCTGAATTTAAACTGTTGTGCAGATGTGATCCACCACATACCTTTCACTCCCTGTGTATAAATGGAGGGACTTGACCAGTGCTTTTAATGCTTTTTCTGCTTTGAGTGGGAATTTCAGGGTCAATTCGAATTGATCATCCTTGCAGTCGTGGTCCTCTAGCTCAGGGCACTGAGACCCTTGTGGTCTGTTATCCCTGTTGAAGACAGTGACAAGGATGTGTTAAACATCTTTGTCTTGTCCCTATCCCTGGTTGTGAGGTGACCATCCTCATCCTGTAATGGGCTGATGTTATTTTTACACTGCGTATTGCCATTAATATATTTGAAAAAACTCTTTGTACAGTCCCCAACATTTCTGTCCAACATTAATTCCAGCAGAGCTTTGGCCACACAAATTTTCTTCCTAGAGTGGCCAGCAGTATCTCTGTATTCTTCCCATGTCACCTAACCTTGCTTCCATTGGGCATATGGCTTCCTTTTTTGGCTTATTTCCAAGAGAAGAATCCTGTTCAGCCAAGCCAGCCTTCTGCCTCACCTGCTTGACTTCCAGCATTGGGGAATTGCTTCTCCTGTGCCCTTGGGAGGTTTAAAAAGTGATCAGCACTGATGGACCTCAGGATCTGCAAAATCATTTTTTCACAGTTCCTTACCAGTTAATTCCATGAGCAGCCTGAAGCCTACGCTCCTCATGTCCAGAGCTGAGGTTTTGCTGGCACTTTTCTTCCTGTCTCCAGTGATTTTAAACTTGATTGTTCTTCTTATTAGGGTATGGGACACATTTTTTTAACTACAGACATTTACATGTGAATTTCAAAGACTGAAATAATAAAGAGAGCTAAATTATCAAGAAGTGGTGCATAAATGGTAGTAGAGTTTCTATTACTTACAATATTTATGCCAAATATCCATGTAAGGGCTTGTCTGATAGTCTAATATATATTTATTATATTTATTTTATTATATAAAAATGTACTATATTTAATAAAAATGAAATAGTTTTAAATTTTAATTTATTATTACAGTCACACCCCTAAAATGCTTAGCACTTAGCACTGGTCATTTATTGACACCTTATCAGCAAATTATGAAAGTGGTATCACTGACAACTCTATTGGATCATTTCTGTATTGCCTTTTAGGATATACAGTTATGTAAAAAGGGTATTTCTTTTCAGAAAACTTTTTATTTTGCCATTCATTTGAGGAGTAAGCCATTTAACATCTCTCTTTGTAGATTATTATCACAGAGAGACACTAGTAGTGAGAAGGTAAATAACAGAAAAAATGCCTGTGAACCAGATTTAAGAAGTAACAGTAATAAATCAAATTCGGATTTCTTTTTAGCCTTCTTCATGCCCTTATTCTTAAAGCATAAACATTTGTGGTACGTTTTGTGAAGCAATTGGTTTAAGAAGAGATACTGCAATTACAGACAACACAAAATGGCTTTATAAATACCTTTATTTAGAACACAGCTAGTATTAATGCTTTCATACAGAAAGTGAATTATTCTCTGAAGGGAGGATACAGTTTCTTTGAGAAGAGGATTTCATAAATTGTGCTTTGTTGGCACTTGGCAATCATCAAGGCAGGAAAGGCAGGGTAAGCAATTCTGGTATTTTAAGTGTTAGTACTCCCACTGTCATAAGAGCTTGCAGAGAAAAAATGTCTACTGAAGAATGTCATACCAAACTTGATAAGAAATCCTCTAGCAAATAATGCCTTGTGAGTTCAGAAACAAAGACATGATTTCACAAGAAGTTTTCAAAAGTTAAGTAAAAACAGAATTATTCTATAGAAATCTTGCTTGTTGATTGTAAGTGTCCATGATATCTCCAACAATTTCCCAGACTGTACTTGTTGGTATGGAAACAATCTCTGCCCATATTTGTCACTTAGTCAGGTCAGTGTCCCTGAATGAGCACCCTGTTTTGATTAATGCTTGAATCCTCCTGGTCATGTGGACTTCTAGTTTCCTTGAACGTGGACATTCATTGTACTTGGTGGGAATTTTTGCTCATGCTCTATTAAGCTGAACAAATGGATCTATATCTCTCACTGTGTGTGAGTGCTGTGTTAGAAGCATATTGCAGGAGGCAGTACTGAATCCACTTGCATCTTTAAGTGAATTGTCCTATTCAGAAAGTTTGATTTCTGCTTTGCCTTTAGATGGAAACAAACATTTGTGGCAAACATCACTGGAAGTCTATAAATAGTTTAGCAAGTACCAATTAATCTGAGGGTTTGGGGTATCTGGATATTTTTTTATATGTTTTTCTTTCTGTTTTTTCCATGTTCAGTCTTTTATCCCCAAGAATCAACCTTCCTGTTCCTTCCCACAAAGAAAGATGATTTCTAGCAGTAAAAGGTCATTGAACTTTCTTCTGCTCACATTTTAGAGTCGACTCTTTCATTGAACTGTCTCCCATTTTACCTTACAGACTTGCTAGAGGATCAGAGGAGAAGCATTCTTTCTTGTTCCAAAGTACAGGGAAACATTCTGGGATGACAAGATCTGTTGAGATGGAAATCTATCTTAAAACAAACAAACACTTTCACATGAAGTATAGTCACAACCTTTGCTTCTCCAAAGGTTGTTTCTGGTCAGCTTTTCACTCTTTTTACTTCCTGGCTTTTATTATGAATGGTATGTTTGGGTTGAAATTTTTAGAACATGAAAAATGGTGCTATCCAAGCCAATAGTTTCCCCTGGCAGTGGGAAAACATGATAGTGTTTAGGAAGATTACACAAACTTTGGTACTTTATGTGGCTCCTTTCCATCATACTCTGGTATCCAGGGAAGGGATAGCAATTAGGCATGACAATAGGCACGACAATAGGCACAATTCCACCTTTGTTTAAAAACTTGTGTGTGAATTTTTTGCCTCCCATCTCAGGTAAATGAAGGCATATGCCTACTGTAGCAATAAATTTCAGGAATTCAATAACCTCAAAGTAAACTTTATTTTAGAGATTATCTACTAATTTCAAAGAGTACGTCATCATTTCAATGTTTCGTTGTTTGGTGAACAAGAATTCTGCTCCTGTCACTGGCTGTCACAGGGTGCAGCTGGGGAGCAAGAGTGCCAGGTGATCCCCAGGGCCCCAGGGAGCAGGGCAGCTGCAGGAAATCCCAGCCTCCATCTCCAAGTGAGCCTGTGGCCAGAGGCTGATGGTGCTGGGGACTGAAATGGGTCCTGGTCCATGGCTGGGGAGAGGCCCAGGGGACACTGGGCAGGGACCAGGGCAAGTGAGTCAGTCAGGAAACCTTGTCTGCTTTACTTAAAAAAAAAAATTTAAAGAGTGCTTTAGATCAATTTTTTTTTCAGGCTTGTGAATCTTTTTGGTTTAATTAGGCAGGTCTAATCCCTATTTTAATAGTGACTCAGAATCTTTGAAAAATTAATTTGTTTCCAAGGAAAACCAATGAAAAATTATTAGAAAAGACTTTTTAAGAACATTTTTTCAGTAGAATTTGTGGTGTATACACTGAGTACTTTGATATTTGCTGATGCTTACTTATCCAACTCAGACTGGTTCCTCTGTACAACAGAATAGGCAGGTATTTCTGGCTGCATTTTGTGTTGGTATGATAAATGGTTGGGCATCCTCAAATGAGGCAGTAAAATGAACAAACCTTCATGAGACTAGATATTTCTTCCATTGCTCAAGGCTGGCATTCCTGAAATAGCCCTATTAAAGTTAGTGAGAGAATTCTACACTTAAAGCAGTGAAACCTGGCCTTCTGCAGTAACAGAGGCTGAACGAACAGAGTAGTCAGCTGTGTTGTGCCAGCTAAATTTTTATTTCTGGCTGGTATACTTTGTTAAAAGCCTAATTCTCTAGAGTCCTAAACTCAGATGTAGCACATCCAATTCTTAAAATCCTAATCTGACAATCCTATTTGAAACTCTTTGTAGGGCTCTTGTTCAGCCAAAAATGAAATACCAATAGGATTTAAAATGGCACATGAAATCTTAATGAATAAGTGTTTATTCATCAAAGTGCCAGTTAAATCACTAAACTTGGAAAAGACTCACAAAAATTGCAAAACAGAATTAATTCTTCCATTCCCTCATTTTGAGAAAGTCCATGGATATATCTGTTTTATTTGCTGCACCTCAGATCACTTTAAAACTTATGTTACAGAGATAGAAGAAAGGAATATCTGCAAAGATAATATTACACATTTTTTGTCAATTCTTCCTTTGATAAATTGAAAAGCAAAGACAGTTCATTGCCTGCAGGATTTTCTTAGCAATCCTTTGCTGATATGCCTCAATTTATTCAGTTTGTTTGCAGAAATCTATTGTGGCTTTGCTTTTGTGTCCACTGTGTTCAATAGGAGAAGAAAAGACATTTAAACAGTACTGATTATTTCCAATCAGATTTCTGAAATTTTTAGTGTTGCTTGTTGCAGGAATGTTACCAGTATTGCAGTCAGCAATAAATGAGAGAAAATTATTGCAAAGTATGCTTTAGAGGTTTAAATATTTAACTTTCTACATCTAAAATACAAATAATATTATGTAGAAGATAAATGTGAAACTAACTAGATACTAACCATATATATGTACCACATTAAAGGTTATACAACATTGTATCCTTCTGCAGCACAAAAACTAATTCCATGAGACAAATAGCAGCTCATTTATGTGATCATGGTTGCACTGAAAATATGGCAACAAAGCCCTGATTGTCACTACTAGTCCAAGACCATGTATTACTGGGTTTTTTCCTATCTCATATTTTGTATGTATAAATCCATTGTTTCCTTTTCCCATAAAAACAGCATAGTGCTGGTCCTCAACACATCTGTTCAGTGACTGTCTGGGCCATTTTTTTCCAGGCACTTTGTCTTTTTTAAAATATTGCTGTGTACTTTTATGTTGTGCTCTAAATTTGTATCAGCATCAGATAATATGAAGTTAGCTATGACGAACATCCAGAATCTTTAGTTTGATTGGTACTGCCTATAACAAGATATAGGCATCTCATTTGTAGATCCAGAACTGCACAGCATGGAAATGTAAATTGCTTCCATTCTTTTGAACAAAATATCCTAGGAAAACAGCATGTCTTATCACAGCCTGATTCTACATGCTCTTTGCAGTGGCTCCCATGTATAGCCAGAAAAGAAAAAGTAAATGGGAGAATTTTATTAGAAACAATTTTGTGGCTTGTCACTGGGTTGGTCTACAGGAAACTCCAGTATGGTGCTGGCTCGGAAATAAATGGGAGGTGAGAACAACTGACTCTTTTTTCTTTTCTTTTTTTTTTTTTTTTAAGTAGTTCACAGGTCAGTTAACTTATTAGAATCAAAGAATCTTGCTGGTTGTATCTAGATTTTAAAAATTTATTTCTTGAACATCTTGATCTGAAAGTATCATTCACAGATGACTTCTTGGAAGATGCACAGAATTTTCCTTACACAAAATTCTTGTCCCAAAGCTCTTTCTTCTGATGTATTCCAAAGAGTCAATTTATTACAGCACAGTTGATATAGTCTTTTCACTTTCATATGTGACTTAATCTTAACCTAAAAAAGATCAAATGTTTCTGACTTTCTGTGCATTTGCTATGTAAAAAACCTCTTTTTTTTTTCCTTTGGTATTTAGCAGAAGAGTTTTTAATGTTATTTCTGATTAGAAAAAGAGACACATTCCCTTCTGTGTGTCCTACAATAGGTCTTCTGTAACCAAGGCTTGGAAGCTAATTTTCCATTTTGCTGTGGATTCTTTTCACTTTCAAGTGCAGAGAAATAATCATCCTTTCTGCATTAGTTTTGAAAGTTTGCTGTACACATATAGCACATGGAAATCACTTTCATTTCAAAACTATTTTCTTCAGTTATTCCAAAGGTACTAATGTAAGACAAAATATCTGGAAGAAAAAGAAAAGTGAGGATTGCAGCCTGATTTGGCTGATGCAGGGAAATGCAGACTATATCTCTTGTCCCCTGAGTCCAGAGCAGCCCTGCCAGAGAGATTCTCTGACAGACTCAGCCTGGAATTGAAGTAAGCAGTGGCTGCCTCAAATGGAATCCCAGTCTGCTTTGGAGAAGAAAGTTGACTTTCTGCAATCTCCCCTCAAGCTGCAATAATTTGTCAACATACACTTTTGCAATTGTGAAAGCAATTGCAGGCCTTGGAAGATGAATTTAGTTGTGTTTGAAGTAATTTTGTCACTAAAGGCAAACTCACAAACTCCAGAAAAGGGCTGACTTAGCTGTTTAAAGAATGACTTGTGAAATTGAGGTACCACATAATCACAATTCTTTAACTCTTCAGCTAACTGCTCTTCAAATAGAGGGATCATCACTCTCATTTGGTATTTGTTTGTATTTAAACCTCCTTAGCCACTTACAGTTTTGCTTCTAGATCTTCTGGATTTCCCTGGCATGGCACTAATCTCTTCTTTAAGGAACTCACCTGCTTCAGACTCTTCATGACCCTGATCCACAAGAACTGTATGGAGAAGGTGTGTCACTGAAGAGACTCTGGTTTCCCAATTTTTTATTTCTTTGAGCATAACTATCATAACAGATTCTAGTTGTGGAAAAACACTAAGTTGTGGAAAAACACTAAGTTGTTACATATCATTGCTGGTTATGAAACATTTGCAGCTGATGCTTTTGCCAGTCAGTAAAATTTAATAACAAAATTGTACAAGGGTGCATTGTCTGGAGCTTTTTACCTGAAGAATTCCAGTTTGTTTTTGCTATTTACCATAGTCCTGCTTAGGTGACACAGTTTCAGTGAAGAGCAGCTTGCACAGCCTGGGGGTGTGTAAGCTCTGTAGCTGCCCCATTTGGGCACAGTCCGTATCCACAGAGCCTGCTAAGCTACTGCTGCTCTGTGCTCTCCTACAGCTGGACTAAAACTGCTTCTGGTCTGACCTGATCTCAGGTGTATTCACATTTTTCTGCAACAGTAGACCTGCCTGTAGAAATGTCACAAAGGAAAAGATATCCCATCTGCCTCAAAAGAATAGCGAAGTATTCTTTGTCTGCAACATTTTTAATTGCTGTTGAATCAATACCAAGGGTCAAAACCTGTTAGATTTAGTATACAGCTGGACTGTGTAACCCTGTTGTAAGGGTAATTCTCTGAACTTTGGATCCTTTCTTTTATTTCTGTAATTTTTTCTAAACAATCTTTGGGTTAAGAAAATAATTAATTCAAACTAAACCAAGAATCTTTCCACAAACTAAAGTGCACTCTATTTTAGTCTTTGGATTAACCATTTTGTTTCATTTCCTTCAGCTAGAGGAATGCTCTAAGCATGGCCTATAACAGCTTTCTCAGTACTCAGTCATTTTTAGAAAGATATTTGAAGAATAAAAATAAAAAGACAAAAGAAAACAAAACATAAAAGAAAAAAAAGAAAAAAAGCCTGAGAAACTGATTACTCCATTTAGCTTTATATCATGATGCTGACATAAACCCTAAAACCTTTAGGACATATTGATTGTTTTGTGGAAAAAGCAGACTAAATGGATTTCATTTGCTAAGGGATTCACTTACTGGACTTTGAGAGCAGACTTAGTAGAAATTGCATGTGATGGCTACTATTAAAAACTGATTTTCATAATAGCCATTTGTTTAATTCTATTTAATTCCAGTTCTTTCATTTAATATATTTCAAAGTAAACATTTCGCTGTCCAACGCTGAGAAAGAGACAGGCTTCTGATGGCTAAATTTCACATGTTTAATATTTAATATGGTAAAATATATTGAAACGATATGAAATTTTAAAGCTCCTGAGGTCCTTTCAAGTTGAAAAAAGTGTGGCCAGATAAGAAAAAAACCCTCTGTCTACTAAGTCTATGTGCAGAAATCAGATATAATTTTGATCATGAGTGAACTAGGTCTACTTTCCAGAATCTCTTCATGTGTGTAGGTATTTAGGACAGACAAATCATCCCTTCAGTTGTAATTCCCCCAGGTGTATCCTCTCCTAATATGCCTTTCCTCTTCTCTATTTTGTTTCTCGAGCAGGGTGTGATTTTTGTACTGATTTGAAATTTCACCTAATCTCTGCATTTTTCTTAATAAAAGAGACAGAAGTTATGTTGCTATCATTCATTCCTTTCCTCCTCATTCATTCCCTCAACTACAGTCAGTTCCAAAAGGAACATGAATTAAATGCCTCTGTCTTCAAAAGAAAATTTTTATTCATCAGTTTGTGTCTCTCTTTATGCCTGAGTGAAAATACACAGATGAAGATAATTCTTTGTACTTCCCTTTAGATGACAAAGCAAGTTGTTAGGACTTCAACATAGTCATAGTCATTGTAGGATTCAGCTCCAGATTTGTAGGTGTCTATATTTCATTTGTCTACCAGTGTATCACTGCCTAATATTCCACTAAAGTCCATGGTGATCTAGTCTATAAAGTCTATGAAGTGAGGATGAGATTGAGATGGAAAACCAGATTTTTTGTGAGCTCTAGGGACCATTAACTGTACTGACCTGATGTCTGCTGACTTGATGACCATCTAGCTCAAATATAGATATGCTATGGATATAGCTATGTCTATAGATAGAAGACATATAGATATGTCTTCTAGGTTTGAAACTGAATTAAAACTGGATTCTGCAGCAATTTTTCATCTGGTGGTGGATGTTTAACCCTAGATGTTGCACTACTCTTGTGTATGCCACTTTAAAAGTATAACTTAATTAAGGGAATGACATTTCCTCCAGTAACAACCTTTAGTTCTTGCTGGGATCTCATTAATCTATTCTAAAAGTATAAATCTATTTTTTATGAATTCTGCAAATCCTCTGCCTCATGTGTCTACATCTATGACTAACATTTTTTTTTTAGTAACCTGCCATCTCAAAGGCAACAGTAAAACCCAGACAACTTAGTTATAGCAAAAAAAATCTAGTTTTTTGAATCTGATGTGAAGAGAAAAAAAAATTGTGAAAGATATTCTTGAAGATCTGAAAGTGAGTATATACCAATCCCATGCTACTTTCTGTTACTGATCAATCCCTAAGCAACTTCCTGTAAAAAATTGTACTTCTGATTAATCCATATAATCTTTTATTCCTATTGCTGCTGAAGCATCTTTCTTGTGACAAATTTGGCTCCATTCTGAAGACTTGCTAAGCTCTCAACTAGTGCAGATGGCTACATGTTCAGTTATTTGAGATCCTCCACTGATTTCTGTTTATGCCTTCTGACAAAAAGAAATATTTCTTTTAGACATCAACTGAAGAGTAGAAGAGATATAGCTTAAGTAGGCAAATGCTGATATGTGAAGCATGGTTCAACAATTTCACTTGGGAGAAAATATAAACATAGAATTATAATTAATTTTAGTATAATTCATACATTAACATAGTTAACATAAGAACCTGTGGAATGGATGTGCTCAGTAGAGCACAGATCATGACAAATGGTGTTTTCACAGAATTTCAAGGAGAATGAATAACATTTAGCATGTTCAAAATGTATGTTTATCTACTATGCACATAACTTCCATCAGAAACTTTGGTATATACTAAAGGAAACAAAGTAATATCTCATCACAGTGATGTGCATCTCTATCAGAATCCAAATTTCTAATACTCATTATGTCTATGAATAACAAGCAGACTCCAAGGCATTTACCAACCAAATAATTCCTCCTTCTGCTGATAAAGATAATGCAATAGATAACCTAAACCACAAAAAATTACCATACTGAATATTTTGAATAATATCTTGAATGGGCTGTTCTGTAAAGACCAACACAAGATATAGTTGCAAGTCTTTAGAAATAATACAGTGGTAAGAAAATTTCATGGCATATTAGTAATATATCTAAGCAGCAAGCAAGGTAAAACTGCTCAAGAAGGTCCTTTAACAAAGCTGATCCATGAACATAGAATCTTTTTCAATCACATTAGGTTCATGATGAAGAAATAGCACTTTTTTCTTCATCTAATTAAGGTTGTTGATTAAGTTTGAAAATGGCAAGAACATGTAGTGAATCATCATACATGTGTTATTTTGATAAGAGCCATACAAGAAACATCTAGATATTACTTTGTAAAGTGCATAAATAAGACAAAACTTATCATTAATAAGCAAAATACTCTATCTAATGTTCTTGGAATACAGCATCCAACACCTATTACTGAATTCTCAAATCAACCTGGTCTAGGCAGTGCAGACAGGGAGAATAAAAGCACAGTAAGATCTAGAATCTGAGCATGTCATTAATATCATTGCAATGGAAGAGGAAGAGCATAAGATTATCTTGTGAAAATCTGCATCTTAATTAAAACCTTGAAACATCAATTTCACCTTTATCAAAAAGAGTACAAGATGGACTTTGTCTATTAAATATCATATATGATCTTAGAAAAATTAATAAATAAGACATTTGAGGTAATGCTTCATGTAAATAATCTAATTTTCCACATGAAAATATATAAAAGTAGCAGATTTTTCTGTGCAAATGTAATTTCACAGAAAATACGTAAGTCTGAGTAACAGTTGACCTCAGTTTTGTTTGCCCATCTCACAGTATCAAACATATGGATTATTCAGCTGTTCCAGCATCCAGAACCCAAATTGGTGTATGGTATTGTTAATTAAACCCAAATGAATGCTCAGTAGAGAACTGTTTTTACAAAGAAATAAGTGAATTCTATGACACAGTCATACAAATTGATATTTTGCCCTTAAGCACATGAGCACATATTTCTCCCTTTATAAAATGAAGAACAGAATAGTTGAGAACATCTACATAGTATGTTTTCTTAAATTCCTCATTGAAAATAAATGAGAAATAAATGAGAAAACAAATGAGAAGAAATGGTGAAGTCTGAAAAGGTAGCAGAGTTTTGGGATTCATGAACAAAATGAACATCAGTGATAACTTCCTGTAGTCGACCCTTATTGATTTCTGCATCCATGAGCCAATTGGCCATGTCTTCACATGCAGTTTTCTCTTCACGGGACATCAGGAAAATTTTCATTCCACTTGAAGAATTTTCATGTTAGCTATCAAATAGTTTATATCTTTATAAAAAAGGTCCCTGCAAGTGGGAGTCATTGGCTCGCAACTAAGGCTGTCCTTTTATGCTTCAAAACTGTAGTTTGACCTTCTATCCACTGTGGCCACCAGTTTATAATTCCCAGTTTATATGCATGAATATAAATTATTCTGTGCACAAGACTCCTGAGATTTCTCTTTTAACAGCTGAAAGACCTTTCCCTCTATGTTCAGATTGTACATAGCCTGGACTATTGATCTTGTTAAAAACTCCTGGTCCCACTATATTTGTCACAAACATACCTGTGAAATTGAATTTTGGAACAACAAAGCAGACAGAAACAGTTTGGGACGTATTTAATGGCAATGGGACTTAACTGAGGTAATGAAAATATTTAAAGAGTCAGGGGAAATATCTTAACATTGAGGTTTATTAGATTGTGGAATAGCTTCCTAAAGTGATTATGCTTACAGAATACTCATTTTAGAAATTTAATGCAAATACAGAGGCATGCAGGGGGACTATCCCTTATTTGGGATTTCATCATATTTTGGGAAGCAGTACCCTTTAAACAATCAGACAAATTTATTGTGAGATCTGTGTTTAAATAATAGGCTGGTTGTCTAGCATTCATTGACTTCATTGTCTTTGGGTCTTATTTCACATGTAGAAAACAGGAAAGTATCCAAAAAAATCTGCAGTTTTGTTTAAACCATCAGATAGGAACAATAACTCAAAAAGTGTTTGAGTATGCCCTAGAATTAATAAGCATGTCAGCAGATATTTGTAAAATTTCCTCATGTACTTCACCACTGATCTCCACTAGCATTACCCTTTTAGTCCAGTGTCTGCCCAAACATGCCAAATTCTACACCACTTTTGACATTTCACTATTTCACTGGGAAACTGGCCACAAAAATAAAACTGATATCACTTGTAATATAATTACATTTTAATATTTTTAAGCAAGGCTTTTATAGGAGAGAATATATTAAAAAAAGTATATGGATTTATTGTATATATTTTGCATATTTTCCAAGATAGTTAGACATAGAAATGGCATTAACAGCCTGTATTGTCCCCACAGTCATGCCAAACAATATCTGACGTATGAAAAAACATGAATTTTTTCATCTTGCATATTGAAGTTGGGACATGCCTGCATAGCAAAGGGAAATCTCACTCTGTATAGTCAGCAGTACCTGGTGTGAAAATACTACTCAGCCTCAGACTCTTTTTACTCAGTTTAGAAATTACCATTTGCCAATGAAATTGCCCACAGACATATAAATTAAAATAAAAAGCCACTGAGGTAATAAAATAAAAAAACCTTTGTGGTGCTTGTTTTTAAGAGCCTAATTCATTACACAAAATTTTAATTGCATGTACAGGAATCATTCTTTATTGGAACTTTCCTCAGCCTTTATCTGTAAAGGCAGAAAATGACTATTTGCAGAACAAATGTTTCTATAAAGGAAACAAACAGTTGATTTGCTCCTTCCTTCCTTCCTTCCTTCCTTCCTTCCTTCCTTCCTTCCTTCCTAAAGAAAGAAAGAAAGAAAGAAAGAAAGAAAGAAAAATTAAGCAAATGTTTTTGAAACATTTCAGTGAGCTACAAAGCAAACCTGTTAATTCTGAATGTATCTAGATGTAGTATTTTCATACAAGACTAAATGATAAAATGTACGAATGACAACACTTCTCTAGAGGGAAAATTACAAAATAAGGAATTATAAAGTCAGAAAAACAGGCCAATGATGTCAGTAAAGGGCAAAGGAATGTTGTGGAAGCCTCCAGCCAGATATCAAATAAAAAAGAAGTACATATTTTAAGTAGCAATTCCCTTTCTTCTGGACAAGCCTCTCATCTTCCCTGATAACTATTTTAAAACACATTTACTCTGACAGGCACATCTAACTAGAAGCCTAAAACAATCTGATTTCCAGCCTCAGAGCTCTTATAAATGCTTCTGCAGAACAGTAGCTGCTGCCTATTTTCTAATTTGCAGACTGCACACATTTGTTTTTCTGGTCAGAGGAAGGAAACAACTGACACTGACATTTACAGAAAAAACTCAGTTGTGGAGGCCAGCATTTATATTTGGCTCCACAGCTGGCACTGCAGTCTGTCAATCCACAGGTCATTGTATCTACAAGGTCATTAATCTGCGCATTGCGTTCTTCTAAATTCGGGTTTTGAGAAAAAAAAATTCTGTTCATGTTCATTCTCAATTTTAAATAGCAATGCACTACCATACACATTTTTACTGGCTTGGATCCACACTCAACAAAAAAATTAGTGTTAATCAACTTAATACTGTCAGCCTGGAACAACTGCAGTTGAATACACTGGTGTGGGAGACAAGGTAAAGCAGCAATCTTTTGATACAGATTTAAAAGTGTAAAATTAATTTGAAAACTGTGTGGAAAGAACTACCTAGTGAAGACTGAAAGTCTGGAATCCAGCTGAAGTTCACTTTTAGTTCTGAGTTAAATTTTTTGACATAAATTAGGTCTTGGTAATAATTGCTTTATAAATTATTTTGATTTTTTAAATCTTTTCATTCTGTTTCAGCCTGCAATAACTAAAACAAGAAAGCACAGTGAAGTTTTTTCTCACACTGCATCGCCAAATGAAGTTGTTAAGAGAGTGTTAACCATGAACTACTGAGAGTGAGAAAGTTCAAGCACCAGACAGCATCTGATTAGATGTCTCCAACGAGGAACTGAGTTTCACTAACAGAATTTCACAGAACCAAGGAGTTTTTTATCACAGCTTTAAGCTGTCCTGGGAAAGCCTCTGCTAGTTGAGGGAGCAGGCTCAGTTTGGAAAGAACTAGTTTGAAAGAATATATGTGAACTGAGTGCCATTTTCAGCTCAACATCTTCTGTAATATATAAATGTATGGCTACCTTTAAAATTTATGTGTTTTTCCCACTGACTGCGCTAGAGCTCAGGCAAACAATAATACAACCTATGCTTTTAACCAGGAGCTTATTTTGTGCAGATTTTCATCCAAAGCAACTACACTTTCATAAAGTGTCATTCATTCCCTAAGGCTCTTCTGCAATTATTTGTCCTATGTGGTAAACAGATTATGTGTCTGACTAGGAAGCTGGATGAAATTACTACCGGACAGGTTTCTAAAAGGCTTTGAGAAGAAGAGAAAAACCGGATTTTTTTTTCTTTAAACATTAGAAAAATATATGGATTGAAAATACACAGCAAGGACTAATACCTAGACAGTGAATGTTTTTAGATTAATTTACTCCAGTTTGTATATATCATTATATATCTCTTATCTGAGAACTTAAGGAGTAAAAAGGCACTAGATGGAAATAATATTTTCTATGCTAAATTCAAATCTAGTATAAAATCCAGTTACAGCAGATTTCAGCAACATGGATCAGTGTCATCTTCTGAAGAAAATATTAAAATTTTTTAAACAAATGCTTACTTGGGGACAAGGGTGTTGTTAATTTAAAAATATTTAGAAAAAACCCAACAAAATGGAAGTTTGACAGTATATGTGTCAGTATGAAACTGTGTGCATAAGTACGTCTGTGTGGATACTAAGGAGTCTGTTTTTAGCGTCCTTTTTTGCAGAATTCTCCTCAGGGGCATTAAGCTTACTTTATTAAAGCCTGATCTTGGACAATGTTTACATTTAAAAGCCTGAGTGAGGGTTTGTATTTCGGTATTCTCAGTGTTCTCAGCCTTAGATAAAACCAATAGGAGTCATCTGAAATAACTTTTTGAGAGACCTCTAATGAAGTAGGGTGCTGAATACAGATGTTGTGATATCACCAGTTTACATAGCCTTTAAAATGTTTTGATCTTCGCCTGATCCTAGATCCTGCTGGTTTAATATCTATGTATCTCTACCAGCCTGGGGCACCTCATTTGCTTCCCACCTAATAAAGTTCTGTTTTTTATAATTGTATCACAGTCCACAATTTTATTAAATCATGTAACAAAAACACTTGTGAAATTTTATTGACAATTTATTAGTAAAGACAGCATAGACATTTGAATAGCTCCAAATGTTTACTCCAGTGACTAAATTAATGCTTGATTTCAGCTAAATTTGCAATTCCATCATACGCTGCATGATATTGGCTTTCACTGCATGTTTAAGTTTAACTTTAATTTGTGCATTTCCTAAAACATAGCGTTTCTTTAATTTAGAAAGCAGGAAAAAACCCAATGAGTTTCTTTTTCAAGTGAAAAAGTCTATTAAAGAGGCAAAGCTGAAATAACAATGTTCTACTATTTTTCCCTGTGGCTAAATAATGCAATAACAAGAAAAAACCTGCAAACTAAATGAATTCAAAGGGTTTTTTAAGGTAAGAAGTTCTGGCACAAATGTATCCTTTAAAAGAAGAATGTCATCTCGACAGCATGATTTGACTGGGAATCAACAATACCATAATCTTTTACTATATCAAGGGGTAGACCCTTAATGATTTATGACTTGAGTGGGAGTTTTGCATATAAATATGCTTATGAATCAGTGCTGCTGTGTGCTGCTTTCTTTTTAAGCTTATGGTAAGAACTCTAACAATTCCAACAAATGCAACTCTATTACTTTGTGATTATCATGTAGTTTGGGTCTTTATTTGATGCAGACTTACACAGAAAAGTAATGCAGACAGCATATTTTAGCCTGAACACAAGCACAGCAATATTTCTCAGTTTAAGGAATATGGCCCTTTTCACACATTGCTTTAGGAAAGAAAGGTGAAGCTGAATTGATTAAAACAGTTCTGATCTCCTTAATATGAAGTCTTTTCCAGCTTCTTCTTCATCCTATGGCTTGCCATCCTAAGGCAATCTGAAACAAATATCTTGTCACAGGAAGCCAAGGTGGATAAAAAAAAAAAAATCACCACATTATTTCCCCTGCTAGTTTGGGGAAAAAACTGCTTAGAGGTTTCAAGCTCTCTGCACATCCAGTCAGACTCAAAGCTTTTCTGGAAGTGAGTCCCTACAGAGTGCTGGCTGACTCTTACTAGCCAATGGTTAAATGGTTAAATAGTGTTTGCTGAAGTACTGCAGACATAGATCCTAAAGAACCTCAGCATGGTATATTTCCTCTGCAGGATAAACAGATATTTAGTGGAAATTTTGTGGCTTCTTCAAGTACACTGTTTTTAGTGCTGTTTCTTTCTCCAGCACTATCTTATCTGTAAATCATGATGGGCCTGTGAACTACAATTATCCTAATTCCCAGTTTTGGTCTATGGGATTGGTTATGTTTTGTATCTTCCCTGCCCCTAATTCACCAAATCTATGGTTTGAAGATGCCTCACAAGCAGTTAGACCATGGTATCACACATCCAGCTGCAGACCTGGAGGATGGATTTGGTCCTGGAGAAACTAAAGCAAGTTTCTGGACTTTGACCAATAACTGCAACTTTGTTATACCGTGATGGAAGTCTTCCTTCTGATACAGAAATGGATTCTTAATTCTACTTCTAAGAAGCCTCCATTTTCCAATAAAGAATATCTCAGTGTTATTGCCCAGAAGAAAAAAAAAAAGTGAAGACAAGTATAACAGAGTCCTGTTTTGCTGGTGGAACGTTGCAAAACACCACATACCTCCCATATCCTAAAACTTATTTTAAACATATTTATAATTTGTTTTTTTAGGGAAAAGGATTTTTGTTTAGAGAAAAGTGACATTTTCTCTAAAGTACTCTTATTAACATACTTGGTTTTCTCAGTATAAACTGATTAGAAGATGTATGAAAAGTGTCTATTGAGCAGCAGGGCTTCATAACTTCTGTTCAGTTATACTGAATGTTGCCAAATCCAGTCACGACTGCTCTGTGTAGTTGGCACCACATTCAACATTTACTCTCCAGCTGCTCTGACTGCATCCATTACTTACAGAAATCTACATAAAGGCCATGTGAAGAATCTGAGACAGGAAAACAGAAAAATAATTCCATATAATTTTTATCTGAGTCTGGAAACAAATAATGTGAAGATTTATAGATTTGCTGTTGTGCATGTGTGCTAAATGCTGGTGCCTATTCAGGGCTAAACTGTAATATTTAATATGCACATTTTGTCACAATCTACACAAATTTGCAATTTTTAAAATGACACAGCAAAATCAAAAGCTTTCATCCTGTTCCTAAAACATATTGAAAGGGTTTGTGCCAAGTTAAGATCAAAAGCCTGTTGAGTCTATTTTTCCTTTTCACTTGTGTCTGAGCTTTTGAAAAGCAAGTTGTTCCTGATTTCTTTTTACCTTTTTTTATCAGCAACTGGTAAAACAGCCAGGCTGCTAGAAAAGGAAACAAGCTCTTTCTGCGATCCTCAAAGTGGGATAAAAGGTCTTGGTTTAGCTCTTCTTTTAAAACTCCCCAGCATGAGAATGCAAAAGGATGTCCTAGAAAGATTCATAGCCTGCATGACTTCATGTTAGTTAAGGGAAAACAATGCATATGTGTGAATATCAGAACATTTAGAAGCTGCCACGCTGGGTCAGCTCAGAGATGCTTTTAGTCAAGTTTGCTTTTTCAGAAAGGGTTTGTCCAGGATACTTTATGAAAATATATAAACCCTGCCCCCCCAAACTGTGATCATCTTCAGGGTGATCCTTCCAGTCCAAATTCCATCAGTTGCTTATTAAGGGACTGGAGGTTGGTGGTGTAGATATCTGTCTATTGCCAACAGTACTGAATCACACAGGTGTCACATTCCATATGCACTCTCACATGCTCTCAAACAGATATCAGATGATGATATTTCTTGATCATAAGGATATGAGGCAGTCTTGAGCTGATAAACCAGCCTGATGTTGTTTAAAATCAATCTTGAAAGACATGCATAACTTTTTTTTTTTAATTTTCCATTTTTAAATGAAACAACTATTTTAAGTTAATGTATATTTCTAAATATATTGAACAAATGACTGTGGTTTCTTTAGAAAGCAGCTGTGATATGATGCAGTTAAACTGATAAAAGCTGTGTGAATCCCCAGTAATCAGAACATGAAATACATAAGAATGAATGCTCAGGAATAGAAGATTGATATTTCCCTCTACAGAATCACTGCTTGAACATCTTTGCCTGATCTGTGTTCTTTTTCTAATACATAGGGAAAAAATATTCCTTTTGAAACATTTATAATGTTGCTGCTTATTATTATGAGGTTTATTTTCCATTAGACCATTTGAGGCCAGAGTTGCCACTGGTCATATATCCCAAGGCTAGAAGAAAACTTCGAAGTGCTTTTCGGATTGTGGGCCTCACTGTTTTGCATAGTCACAACATTAGAAGAAGCAAAAATTCCTATCCCATTTCTGTTTCACAGGTATTAGATAAGGCACAGAAAGCTTTTTAAGTGCCCAAAAGATCAATGAAATATTTACCTCCACACTACAAATTAAGGGAAATTATTTCCAGTTTATTTGTCAAACCAGAGCAGACAGGGCTGTTCTGTCACCAAGCTGGTCCCAGATCAGCTCAGGCTTCTAGAAGGCCCAGCTTGCATTGATTCAATTACCTGTGAACTCATGTGAATCATGGAGTAGGGCCAGACATTTAACATATTTAGCAGTGTATTATAATTTCACAATGTTTCACAAAGTTTCGCTATGTATCATACATAACTTTATGGACTTCTTGGTTATGGTGTATTATTATTTTAAAGATGCAAAAGTATAATTTTTTAGACTTAGTAAAAAAACATGTTCATGCATACACAAACTTTGGATGGAAAACTAAACTTGTTATAATAATAATCAGTGTTGTTATGGATGAATAAATAAAGAACTTTTGAATCCTTAAAGAGACAAAGCCATTTGTGCTGGGGTTTTTTGGGGGGGGAAATGTATTGCTCTATTTCATTCAAACTATCACATCATAGCTTTATAGAGCAATTATAACACAACATAAGCAATGTTTTGATGAGAGAGCAACGATGAAGCATCATTTCTTTCACTGGTTTTGAAATGAGAACTCTTTGCCATTCTATTTGCATTTCATGTGCGTAGTACATCTAAAGTAGTCTGAATTTACAACATGCATTTATCACAAACTAAAAAAGATGAGCTAATGTCTTAGCTTTACATTTTATGCTTTCTCAATATGTCAAGCAATAATCATACTCTCCACACAGAGGTGGATTATGAGTCAGTTGCTAATTCAAAGACTATTTATCAATATATGCACAAGAAATGAAAATCTTAAATTTCATGTTCTTGGTCTCTTATAATTTTTCTCTTCCTTTGGAAGCATTCATCCTTTAATTCCTTTCATAATCAAAATAAACTTTTCCTTTTGCAGCTTCCAAAGTGAGGCAGAAACATAACAGATTACTCTAAAGAAAAGAAAAACACAGCTGTTAACCTCAATTCCTTACATAGACTTCCCTATAATTTATTTCATGACAGTTTGCATCGCAGCAGTTTACATCATGAGAGACATTTCATTGCTTAAGATGTTTCTATTTAAGACAAATGGTATTTTATAAACCTTCTCTCAAAAAATATACTTCATTTTTTTCTTTGTGTGTTTTCTGGTTTTCCTTTACTTCTTGCAGAATTGGATGACAGGCCCATTAGCTGCCAAAGGTTATATTAAATTAATGAAATATAACCCCTATTCATAATTTAGGGACATAAATAATATGCAAAGTATGTCAGAAATTATGACACGACATTTAAGAATGTATATTCTGTTTCCTTACATCTGTCTAGGTTGAATAAAAAAAAGAAAATTTAGCACTTTAAACCTCACTGATGCAATCTTTGTGTGTATGACTGTGCTTGTGGATGTGGTGCTCTTCCTGTAAGACCCCAAAGAATTTTTCCAGTCCAAGTGTTTTCACAGTATTTACTCCTCTAGCACTTTTCCTGTTGAGTTGCAATTTTATGAGTACATGTTAAATCGAGGTAAAACACTAAGACAGGTATTTACAGTTTATAATTTACTCAGCTTATTTAAAACTCATTTCAATTCATATGTAAAAGCTGTAAAAAGTTATGGTTTGCTATTTTTCATTGCATTTACAAAAATATGGGCATTAGAGATCTTAAGTGAAGAATTTCACCATCATTTTGCAGAGGATCTCTGCCTCCTGCATGTCAGGGCCCTGAGGGCACTGACTGGCTTTATGGTCCTTGTATTTCCCCCTGCCCTGCCCAAGGCTGGGGGTCAATCCCAGCCCCCTGGGGCTGTCAGTCACTGCCCCAGTGGCCCCACAGCAGGCAGCATCCAGCTCCTCACAGCCCTGCCCTGCCTGGCTCTGGGCACACCAAGCCAGGCCCACAGGCAGGGTGACAGCTTTGCCTGGACTTAGGTCTGTCCCTGTCCCCAGGAAGGTGCAGGCTGGGGCTGCCCTGGTGTCCCTGTCCCCAGCTGCCCTGTTCCTGGCTGGGATGGATCCTGGCAGCTGAGCCCTGCCCTGCCCACTGCCATGGGCACTGTGCTCTGCTCCCACTTCCCAGAGAGCAGCAGGCCTGCCTGACACCATGGCACTGCCCCTGTAGGGAGTTTTCCTGAGGAACATCTGGAGACCATTTCCTATTATCTCCCTCAGTCTGAGCATGCTGCTAATAACACTGGGGTCCTGGCTTCAATCCCTGTGTGGGCCATTCACATGGACTTGATGATCCTTCTGGGTCCCTTCTGAGTCAGAATTTGTGATTCTATATAACAGAGCATCACTATGGTGGCTGAGGACTGATTTAAATCTGACCAAAGTCAAATCACAGCTCCAATCTGCCATGGGATGTTGATTCTCCTGGTGCCAGTGTTGCTGCTTTCCCTATGTGGTGGTAAGACCAGGCTTCATGATCTCTTTGGTTCTTCCAGAGGAACCTCAGACTGGTATAGATGTTATGTAACCATCCTTTTAAATTTAATTTTTTTTTTAATGCAATTTGCAGTGAAGTCTTGTGTAGAAATGATTTCAAGTGATTTAAAAAGTGACACTTACATTCATCAACAACTATCTGAATGAGTGGCTGGGTTCTCTGAGAATTAGGTGCCCAATCCACCTCTGTGAATTTTCACATATGTTAAAAGTTACTTAATGGAATATGTACCTGAATTTTCTTTACAAATTAACAGCTTTGAGAGTTTTTCTTTATAAAGGGTTTATCCCTATTTCCCATCCCTTTGATAACTGTTTAACCAGCATCTTTTTGTTCACCTTGTCCATAGGAACTTGATTCAGTTTCCCCCACAAAATGGCTAGTGCCATTTGGAATGGTTGCTAGTATGACACTTGGCCTTCAGTTGCAGGTGTATATCTACCAAAGATCCTTTGTTGTATCTGCCAACCCAAAGCTGATGGATCAGATTCCTTAAAATGCTCCAGATTGCAGCAGCTGGCCACAGAAAGACAACTAAATAAATTCAGACCACTCTATCTTGTCATATCTTTTCTTCCTATTTCTTTGCTTCTATTAAGACTTTCTCTACTGAAAGCACATTTTGAAATTAAGATAATTAACTATACACCTTTACAAATGAGTAAGATGTGTGAAGTCCCATCACAGCCAATGGAGCCACAGATATTTAGAAGCCATTCAGCTGTTTGGCTGCTAAAGATATCTAGCCTTTGCCATGTGATGTTACTCACCTGTTTGGAAACTGTGACATCTCTGTTTTTTCAGCAATTGCAAGCTTGTAATATCAAGTAATACACAAGAGTATTTTATTTTATTGCCAGATATAAAAATCAGAATAACAAGACACACTACTTTACCCAGATGATGATTATTTGTGTGTTCCTGACCTCAACAGCCAGGCCTGCCCTACTCTAACTAGGTAGATTCTTGCAGTGCTTTTCAGATTTCAGATCCTCAGATCTCATTTGTTTATATGCTTGTGTTGGGCTTTTGCCTCCAGAAAACAGTATCAGCAGCATCCAATACACTTTATTTAAATTTTTTGTCACAAAGGAACTCAAAGAGAATACATCTACATTTACACTTCAATTTCTTCCCTGAGAACTTCTTAGTCTGCCACATTTTTTTTCAGTTTGACACAGTATCAATTGCACTTATTTTACATTCTGTCATGTTTAACTCTTTGTATAATAGTATGCCATGCACAGCACTTGAGTATCTGATTGTCGCTTCAGCTTTGTCTAGCTAGGGGAGGGGTAAGAAAGAAAGAGAATAAAAATGCAATACTTGACAAACCCACTGGAGCAAGGCATAATACGTATACGCAAAATGACTGCAGGCTCAAAGAAATTTTGGTTTCCCTTACAGTCCTCCATCTTAAGTAAGTCCTGTCTCACATCTGTCAGCCAGCTGCCTATCTTGAATACTGCAGTATCTACAGTGGCAATAAGCCCCTGTGTCTAAGCCCCCGTGGGTCTTACTTCAGGCATCTGTTTTAGGGAGAACTGAATAACAAGTACTTTGAATCATGACGCGAATCCCACTGCTGGAACATATTCCTAAGAACTGTGTCTACCTTTCTCTTTGCAAGCAACCTAAAAAGTTGACCATAGTGGTCAGTGATAGAATAACAGTAGCTAGAAATTCTGAGCATGCAAGGATCTGTGTGTTTTCAGACAAAATAAATTAAAAAAACATGAGATATCTTGTTACCGTCCAATAATGCCTGTAAAGTTCTGACTGAATTTGAAGGATTTCACCTACAGTCCCTGAGCTGACAATCATACAGACAGCATCTTAGCTCTGTCAGCTGCTAAGACCTCTAAACACAGCAAGGGAGAAATAGGGCACAAATAGGTAAAAGCAGAAATAATACCAGATATTCAGTCTTCCTTATTTTCCTTGGTCATTATGTAATGGCCAAAACAGTATTTTCGAAAGTAAAAAAGACTAAGCAGAAAGAAGTTACCCAAAACTAAGCAGAAAATGATGCATTCAGTAGCACAAAAAATCTCTAGTGAGCTAGTTTTACTTTTTTATAGTACTTGTCACCATGGCAGCCAAATGTCTGTAGCAGAAAGTGGCATGTGTTGGATGTATTAGATAATTGATCCTCACAAATTGTATCTACACCAAAAAAAAACCACCAAGAAAAATGAAAAAAAGGCTGTTTTCCTATAAACCTGTTGTCCTAGAAAGGTAAATGGAGAGTTCTTGTATTTTTTAAAAGTAGAATGAATGCCAATGTAAAAAAGATGCAGGGACTCTATATCACTTCTCTGAAATGCAGTAAAGCCTGAATTTCTCCCTATTCTTTTCAAGGTGCTTCTACATATCTGCTTGAGACCTTTATATAAATACTCTCCTCTGAAGCAGCCTGTAAAAATGAAGATGCAGCAAAATACATTTCAAGATACTCATCGAGAAGGAAAAAAGAATACTTCCATCATTTGGCAAAGTAATTCATAACAGCAGCTAAAATCAGCCTGATTTTACTATTTCAACCTCTGCCAAAAAATTTCACAACTTGCAGCTGAATCTCAACAGGCCCTGTGTGAGTTTCCCCCAGCTCTGAAAGGGACCCTGGCACCCCCCACCTCCCAAACCCAGGGCCAGACACCCCAGTTCTGCTCCTGACCCTCAGGTCTAAAAGATGCAGTAACAATGTTGGGCAGGTTGGCACAGCACAGATATGGAGTACAATACACATTTTTTGGGCTCCTGAGGACACTAGCCTGTAACTGAAGCTAGAGATTAAAGTAATTATTACAAGTATGTGTTACACACTCTAATAGACAAGTGGCCTCATAAATACCTCTTTAAAGTAAATATCCTAGATAAAATGATAGTTGAAGTTATAACTCCTTATGAGAAACTGAAGTCTGGGACTAAAATTGGATTTTTAATGTCTGGATGAACAGAAGTGGAAACAGCAGAAAGCTGACTCGCATTTTAGGAAGAAAATGAATGGGTTAACTACCATTAGTAGCTAATATAGTCAGCTTTCTGAAATATGACATTTCTACTCCAGCTCCTCCTTTTTCTTTGTTTTATTAGGTGCAATAGACCCACTGAGATAAAAATAAAGGTAAAAAGGAGTGCTTTTATCTAATGGAAGAAAAAACCGACATGTTTTTTATCAGTGCAGAGAATTCATTCTTCCTTTCAGGTCAGTATTTTTGTCTCAGTATCTCCCCATGGTAGAAGAAGAAAAGTGGTATTTTGTCCCCAAATCCACCAGAATATGATGGGTGTTTGTGATTGTTTGGTAAATAACATTGCAGAAAATATTTGATCACATACTTCTTAAAGCAGATCTGATTTGCATTGTCCTAGATTAAAGTACAGGCATAGGGAATTCATGTCTGTGCATAGCACTCACTATAGTCATGCCTATTTCATCTTTGCAAGCTGTCTTCTACGGGCCTTTGTATTTCAGGAAATGTGTACTCTGTTTTTGTCTGCATAATAACCAAAGGATAATGAATCCAAGGCACACTTCAGTAAATTGAGAAGGTGTGAAGTGAGTAGCTTCAACAATGCTACAGAGTTTTGCTCAGTTTTTCAAATAAAAGCTACATATCTGTTTATCTCAAGGACATCTCCTTAGCAAATAATGGTGGAATACAGAAATTTTTTGTGCGCTGAGAGATGTCTATAATAGTGCTCTAGCTAAATCAAACACAGTCGGGGCAACTTAAACTCCGAAAGCAAAAAATATTTATTTCATTAATTGCTACGTTTTATCCTATACCTTTTATGCTGATAGTTTTTTACCCTTTCTTTCAATTCGTATATAGCCATTTATCCTTCTTTCCTCCATTATTATCTTTTCCCAATGAGCCTCTTTCTGTAATTGATTAATATTAAAACAAGAAAATGGCTTGTCTGGAGTATCTGCAACTGGGACTGGTCCAAGCTCAGAGTGTAAACCTGTGCTGCAGTGGGCCGCAGAACAGTAGCTGAAATTTTTAACACAAACTGAACCCAGAAAGGGCTCCTCCCTTGTACTGGTTTTGACCAGGGTGAAATTAACTTTCTTCACAGTGGCTGGTATGGGGCTGTGTTTTGGATTTGTACTGAACAACAGCTTGATAACATAGAGATCTTTTTGTTGTTGCTGAACAGGACTTGAACAGAATCAAGGCCTTTTCTGCTTTGTGTACTGCCAGGCTGCAGAGGAAGCTGGGGGTGCTTGGAAGGCTGGGAGGAGACACAGCCAGGACAGGTGACCCCAACTAAACCAAGGGATATTCCAGACCATACGACATCACGCTCAGTGTACTGACTGGGGTTAAACCATGGCAATACAAAAAAGAAAAAAAGTAAATAGAACCAAAATGAGTTTGAATACCTGAACATGACTGCCAATATCACACTTAAATTTTATCAAAATTCTTAACCACGACTGATTTTGGAAGCATGTTTGTATTTGTTAGGCTTCTAGCCCTAAAAATTCTTAAACCATATCTCTGGGGTAGATATGTGAAGTGTTGTGTGTACTAGCATCAAACAGTTCAGAGGAAATAGAGTGATCGTTGCTTTCCCACCTTGCATCTTTATAAGGTTAATCAAGTGTGTGCTGACTATCTAACCTGTGGCTAGAAGGAGGGGAGCTATGTAATATCGAATATTAGTATGAGTGCAGTGATTGATGTGGCAGCAGTACAAAATCATATTCTTCCTCCACCTGACTTATCACACAATCATAGGTCTAGGTTACCTATGCAAGAGAAGAGGATATTAAAAACCCTGCCAGTGCTGATCCAGTGTGTTCTTTGCATATAAACTTGAAGTATTCTGAGGTGCATGAGTTGAACTTCCAGACATGAACTCTGAGAGTCATGAATCCACAAGTCAAAAGGCAACTGCCTGTTTCTCTGGAATTATCCTAGAAGTTTTTTCTTTGTTTTTTTTTTTTTTTTTTTAAGAGAAAAAGAAGTCTAAACCTTGATTTTGAATTACATCATGTCAATTTCAATGAGAGTTCACTGCAATCTCCAGAGGTGTACTTCCATATGCTATCTGCTAAACTTTTCCCCTTGCTCACGGGATTTTGTAGCCTAAATTATTTTGAGGATCAGTTTTTACTGTCTTTGCACTTACCAATGAAAGGTGATATTGCACTAATGTAAATTGTAAACACTCATGAAGATATTAAGAAATTAGTTTAATATTTAATTTATGGTTTCATTGTTGGTCCTACGGTTTCCATTGTTGGTTTTTTGCTTTTTACTTATTGATTCAATAGACACAACTTTTGTGGCTGAGTCAGCAGCATAAACAATATTATTAATTCTAATACTTACAGAAAAGGAAAGAAAATGAAATCATGTTTAATTCAAGGCAACTTCACTCATATTCATATTTAGTTAAGGCATTATGTTTGTATTGCCAGACAGAAAATATCTAGTCCTAAAACAAAAGAAAATTGACATCACAGCTGGTGTGTTTTCAACAATGGAACATTTATGCAAGAGAAAGTATTTAGAAGAACTGATGTTCTCTATGGCTTGCTGTACCAATGAAGCATACTGAAAAAAAAACCAAGTCACAAAATGCTGAAAGCACTCATAGTGCCTTATTTGTCATTATTTTATACCTTACGTTATGATCTTGTGTACCAGCCTTCATATATGCCTCTTTTAATGTGATAACTACTACTTTCATATATTTTAAAACAATGTTTTTGAAGTTATACCTCCAAGACTAAATCAAAATATTATTTTTCTAAGGGTCTGGATTTAGTCTCAAAAATGCAAGAAAACCCTTTATTTTATGGGGTCAGTTAAGCATTTTGATCATTACAGGAAGTATTTTTTTTAGCAACTGTCTGAGTTTTATGAGCATCTTTGCACAGCACCTTTCTCATTATTTCCTGTTCCTCTGTGATTATCAGTTATTCATAAAAGTTTATTAAATGCAGTGCATTACAGAAAAAGAAAATGAGAAAGAAGGAGAAACCCAATGCTGTAGTAACACCTTAATAGCTAATTGTATGTTTCTATGTCTCAGTGACAGCAGTGGGGAATAACAAGGACTGTTTCTTCAGCTCATTCTGACTTTTGTAGTGGTTTAGAAATTCTGTCTTGACACCGAGCAGACAAAGGACTCGTAAGCAGAATTTAAGCTATCAATGCAGAAACACAATTTTACCAAGAAACATTGATATAAAAGAAAGAGAAGTGGTCCTCTAAAAAAAGTTTTTTGTAAAAACTTGGCTAGACTTATTTCTTAGGCCATCAGTGAGTTTCTGATAATGAAATCTCCCTTTCCTTTTCTTCCTTCTGAAAAAGTGATGTTTCATCCCATCTTTATTGATTTGATGATGAGAATACATGAGGTCTATGTAATTCTGATGTAACTTAACCCAAAATAAATCTTATAACAGCAATGTAGATAAGGGCAACTTAAGAGTCTGTGAATCCTGATAGCAGCAAGATGGGATTGATTCGTGCCAACCCAATTCAAATTTCCCAAGGTTTTTATAAGATCATTCTTTCTGACCCTTCTATTATTCGGTACTTTAAAAACAATCCCTGCTTTTTTTGTGCAGGTCTTGCACATTTCTTTTCTGTGAAAAAAATCTGAACAGTGCTGGGGATGCACTCTCTCTGAAGTAAGAGGTTCTTTATCAGCCTGAATCTTGTTGCTAAAAGAAATGGTTTTTGACATTGGCTTCAAAATTTCACTCTGGTGAAATACAAAGCATTTTAACTATTCTAGTTCAGTACATGCAGAAGATGGAGATCTGATAGTAATTTGTTTAAAGTGCATGCAGAAGTGTAATTTTTAGTTGATGAATAGTCTGCTACAATAACAAGTATTGAAAAATTCCTACCCTGTTGCCCACTGCTTTCTTAAGCTGAAAAATCAATGATGGCATATTGAAAAATCCATTTTTGGAGCATATTACTCTACTTCCAGTGTCTTTCTCTCTCATGGGTATGTTTCCTCTGGTTGCCATCAAGACTCCCAGTAACAAAGATGTTTAGTGTTTATCATTTGTGAGTGGAAACACAAAACAAAACCAAATTCCTGAACCAATTCTGGCTGCAAAGCTCTTGTGCATTTGGGCAGTGAATTGTAAGAGGAGGAATAGGTTGAATGATCTTGGCATTTGTTGAGCAACTGATAGCTGTCTGAAATTTTAAGTAACTGAGTATGTTTAAACTTCCTGGCAAGGCTGCTATTCAGTGACAAGTTCTCCAGTGATAATTTCAGACACATAATGTAGACTGGAATTATGTTTTCTTGAGTCAGCAAGATAGAAGAATCACTTTACCAGGGCAGTTCTCATTCCAAGCTTTAGCTCCTGGGCTTTGGCTCAAACACTTCAGGAAATCTTTTGATGGAGACTATTAAGTAACAGGGCAACTTGTATCTTCTGTCTGGTTCCACTTGCAATTTTGGAAGAGTGGCCTTAAATCACTTTAAGATTACATCCCAAAAATGCCCAAGCCATAAAAGCTACCTCAAGGAAATCCTCTGTTGTGTGACAAGCCCAATTAGGATTATCAGTTAATTTGACTTCAGGCCCACAATTTTACAGAAAAAATTTTTCTAAGGTTTTGCTTAAATGAGCTCAAACAGTGGAAGCATCAACTTGCTCCATATAGTCCATTCAGTAAATATGTCTGAGTTTAATTATAACCTAATCTATCCATAACTAAATGTCATTGAATGAAATGATCTCTTTTGGGAATTCATTAAGATCAGCAACTTAGTGAAAAATGTTTAAGACATGAAACATGTTTAACATGTTTAAGAAATGAAAGAATCTAAAGTAACCCTTTGATTTCCCAGCTGAAAATTATGCTGAAACTTTTGATCAGCATTTTTAATAGCAGTCTCTAAAACTGAAGAGCTGTCATGACTGCTGAGACATACAAGCATGTCTCACTATTCTTGTCAAGTAAGAATTATTCTTATTCTGAATTCAGGTGTGTATAAAGAGCCTAAATACATTAATGCTCTTACTTCAGTATTAATAAGCTTGTTTGCACTTGTGTACATACTCAGTTTTTCCAGCATGAATTGTGCATTGATTATTTGTTCATACAAACGCATAGTTTTGTCTGAACACAAGAATGTGCACGAGAATTAGAGTTAAGATGTAGTCCTAGCTCCAGATGATTTAAAAGTTATAAACAAGAACTAACAGAAAAGCCAAAATCTGGCCCTGCAATGGGCTGAGTAATAGTGAATAATATTGGATAAAGCAGACACTGATGAGTTAAGAGAAGCAAAGCTCTGCAGTTCAATATGCATCCTTGCAGAAAGTCTTCTATACTACTTTTTCCAAATGATTACTTTGAAATCATAACCAGGTTTCACGTAACAATCTTGTGATCTGGATATTGGTCAGATAAATAATGACATCCTCTACAGTCAATCAAGAAACATACTGCAGTGAATTTGTCTGTGTACTGTTTCTAAAGGAAACTCTGATTTAAACATTTTTATTTCTAACTGCTGGACAGTTAGACTTACCTTGTTATTGCCTGACTATGAATAAGTTACTTATCAAAGTATTTATCTAAAGATAACTGAAAAATCCAGGGATGATTCAAAATATATAGATAGACAAGTCTCAATGTCTGCAGCCAGTGGAGGAGGTGAAATTCCAGCTGAATCACAGGTCAGTAGACAAGCCAAAAGTCAGTCAGTTTTTGACATCTCTGGTGTCTTTGGAGACCTGGCAAAAGCCTGCGTGAGAGGCTCGAATATCTGGACTGTGGAACGGAAAGTGGAATGTGAACAAAATTTTAGGTATTTAATGTATTTATTACATGTATACATAAAACAGGTTAGACAGCCATATATAACTTAGTTCTCTGATG
Source organism: Lichenostomus cassidix (assembly GCF_008360975.1). Taxonomy (NCBI): domain Eukaryota; kingdom Metazoa; phylum Chordata; class Aves; order Passeriformes; family Meliphagidae; genus Lichenostomus; species Lichenostomus cassidix. The sequence goes on along the minus strand of NC_139480.1, from coordinate 20,486,013 downwards.
TTCACAAAGTAAAATTAGTTTTCCTTCAGAAAACAATAACATTTTAGTTGGTGATAGGACGAATAGGTTGTCTTTCCTTGTACTGCCTGCCTTGTTTTCGCAACAAATGCAAGATGCTCTATTTCTTTACGCAGATAAAATCAGATCACTGATTTTAAAATTCTGTGAAATTCAAGAAAAGCATTGCATGCCATCCTCTTTTTATCTTTATCCATCACTACAAAAAAGAAGATTTCTTTAGAAAATTAAGATTAGTAATGATGATGACCATGCTTGTTCATGTCCATATTTCTCATCAGTAATCATTTCCTCTGGGAAACACACCCTACCACTGTACAGTGATTGTATATTATTTTTCTACCAAGCAATGTGTGAAAATTAATGCCTCAAGACAATAAAATCATATTTGCTCTGAGTGAGTGCATGTATATGAGAAAGAGGCACAGAAACAGATGGACTGAAAATGAATGATGTGAGCATTTTTAATGCAATATAAAACCAAAATAAAATAACAAATGTGTGTATGTAGCTTTTGTACTAATACTTTCACTTGGAAATGAATAACCAATTTAGAGGCAACTGAAGAGGCTACTAGAAAAATGACATCTAGAATTTTACTTCAATAGACATTACAGGCAGTCTTTTCCACAGATGTGTGTCTTCTCACCAGTCTCCTGAAATACCTGCTGCTTCAGCTAGAAATATTATTGTATAGAGGAGGAAAGGCCCTACATGGTACAATTGTGTTCTCCACACACATTTGATCCATCAATCCTAATGTCAAAGCAGTAATGTTGAAAGAGAGGCTAAGCACTTACAGAGTGTAGAGAAAGTTTGGAAACTTGGGCAGAAGTTGGCAGCATCTCATTTCCTCCTGGACTGTGTGGGCGAGAGTAAGTTTCGCATGTTCTGTTTAGCGTACGGGTAGAGATGTTAAAAACTCCTTAGTTTGGGGTAGCAGATCAGTTCCTTTAGCCAGGAAAGCGTAAACATTTTCTGATACTTGTGTCAGGTAATTCTTTATTCCATGTCCTCGAGGAACTGAGCAGCTGAAGCTAGTGGAAGGAGAAGGAGGGGTGGAGGACTCATAAGATGATTACACAAAGGCAGACAGAAAAAAAACTTGGAGAAAGCAATGAATTAACTCACGAGGAACATGGAAAGAAGTGAAAAGTTTAGTAATTATTCTGAAATGTCAGAATCACTAATGTAGATAAGAAAGACTCTTAAATGTCAGAGGTGAGAAAAAGGATTATTTACATTAAATATTCTGTCTCAGCATAAAATCAGCTCTGCAGCACACCAGTCTTGCCAGATTAAGATTGTAAATTTATGCAAAAACAAAATGTCTTCCTCTTAGGTACTTATTTTGTGATTTAATTAATTTTTTATAAATAATCAAGAAAAGCAAAAGCACTGTCATCCTATGGAAAATGTTAGAGTTTGTGAGATTTAACAATTTTGTATCTGGTGATTATTTACTCTTATTTTTTGCCTGTTGCACTTATTTTTTCAATTATACCTATTCCTATTTAATTTCCCCTTATTGGTGGACAGGACTGGTTAAAACAAAGGGAGAGAACTCATTTTAGAGTGTTCCCCTTTAAATTGTCTTAAGCCAAGACACTCAGCATATGGGGTTTAAAGATTTCCAGAACAGAAGTTCAAATGAAGTGAGCTATATTTTGAAGATTTCTGGCTGTTTGCTAGTTCACTAAAGATGGTCACTTGAGATAAACCCATCAGGTTGTCTTAGATGTTGATTTTCACTAAGTCTGAATTTCTCAGCTTTATTGGATTTGTGCTGGCTATTTAATATTTCTTTAGTATACCAGAAGAGTAATGCAATTTGTTTGGTGCTTTTTTTTTTTTTTTTGAACCATTCAGTTTAGCATTTTAAGCACTCTGTTTTTACAGATGGTTTGAGCTTGTAAAAGCAATTATGTTTTTACTGTATGGTTCTGTTGACAATCTGCTTGTTGTCAAGGATCACAGACGGTGAACGCTACTTATTTTTCACTGCTTTGGAATCCAGACTTTCAGCTTTTTTCCCTGAATCATTTGAAAATCCTCAATTAAATTTTGTTGGTCAGTCTTCAGTGATCACTCTATGTATGAATTAAAGAATGTACTTGTGTTCTCAAGCTTTTTGTGGCGTTTTTGAATGGAGGACTATTTGTAATATTTTGCTATATGCAAGTGTGACTGGAACAGACCTGTTGCTACAAGCTTTGGGGAATGGGTCACTAATGCTTTAAGGTATGCATAGATATTTATCTGAGAGGGACAAAAAGTTACACTTAAATGAAAATGTCTCTTTGGGATTTAAATAAATGGAACCTTCTCATTTAAGCACCATCTTTCTCTGCAAGGTAGTCCAATTTTTCTATGAATAAGATTAAATAAGAGTTGTTTTCAGTATCATGGTCCTGAGAATTTTCACCACCATGCTTAAAGAAGGAGCTAACCTTAAATCAATACTGTCATGCACAGAGAAGTGCTCTGATGTTCAAAACTAATAATTCCCTGGAAAGCCAGCTTGCTTTTATGCTCTAACATATAGATTTTTTGCAGCTTTCAAGACAACTTTAAGCACTTTAACAAATGGCCTTTATTTACATATTGCTGAATTCTGAATACTGTTCAGAAGTGTTTACTTCTTGGCAATTTGCAAGTGACATGGGACAGATTTTCACTTTCTCAAGAAAAAAAAAAGGGAAGACTTATCTACCTTACACAGCGTTGTCTAACCTAATTAGACAACCTAATATATGGCCAGTCATCTCTTTTAGAGGAGTTTCTTTTCTGTGTCTAAGGGGACCAGGGTATTGCATGATAATTTGTAACATAACTATTTGGCACAACAAAAAATGAACAAAATACAAACTCGTTTTGCTTCAGCTGCTTTACATGCTTTAATAAATTAACTATGAATATTGATATACAGATCAAAATTAAATATCAGTGTAGAAATTGTGTTGCTATCTTGGCAATGGCTAATGCCTACCAAAGACAAAGCATTGAGCACTGGTGCATGTACCTTTCACATCTTCAAGCCAAGCCAATTTTCTTGCATTGTCTCGAGAAATAAGCTTATGAGTTGCAATTTTCTAGATTAAAAAAATGGAACTATCCCTTGTCATGCTTACAAGCAACAGTAATAGCTCCCACAGATCCAAATGTACAAAGGATTGTCTCTTTTAATCACATATTGGACTTGGAAGTTGATGCCTTTTTAAAATGCAGAGATTATTTGATAAGGAACTTTTATAATTTTCAGCAACCCGAGTTCAGTTTCCAAGTGGCCCAAGAATAAAAGTAATGTATTTCTCCAGAAGATGGGCAGATGTATTCCATTTCTTTCCTACCCTCCTTTTTTGTGTGCAGCAATTCACAGTACAATCTTCTCTTCAAACCATATATCTCATTTCTTGTATATTCTTTAAAAGACCAAAGACATAATTGACAAATTAATGCTAAAAAAAAAATGTTTCTCAAACAAAATTTTCTTAAATTAAGTGCTAATTATTATAATTTCCATCACTTCTGCTGTGATTTCTTTCCCAAATTATAGTAATTAAATTAAGGGCAAACAATGCTTGAATTTATCATGCAGTTTTCTTTGTATTTTTTCATCATCCTTCCTAAAAGAAATATTGGGATTGCAGGTGACTGGAATTGATTCTACAAGAGCAGAAGTGAGAGTAAATAGACTTGTGTCCTTAAAAACTGCAAGGACTTTATGTAGTGCCAAATCCTTCAGTGAAGATGTTCAGTGTGGAGCTGAAACCTATCAGCTAAAAAAATGAAACATGGATGCTGGCACCAGGTTCTAGCTGATATTGCATCCTCCTACACTGCTAAAAAATGTACAACAATCCTCTCCAATAGATATATAAAGTGCATATATGAAATGCAGAGAGAATAATGAGCCTTTTGTTAGTGATTGGGGCACTTCTGCTTGGGAGAGCTGTATCAATGGTTATAGCTGCAGGTGGCAGAAATTAACTAAAGGCCACAGCAGTTTTTTTGCAGTTGTGCCAGTTGGGAATCTGTTCCATTATATCAAAATTTAGTCATGACTGATAATCTATTCTCATTACCAAAGCTTCTAATTCTCACAGTGAAAAAATGTTCTTTAAACATAGTTATTTCTGTAGTGACACTTAGAAATCACTAAGGATTTCTGCTTGAGAGGAAAACAAGGAATATTTTTCAAGGCATAGAATTCAGAAAGCCAATAGCCTAGTGTTTCTTGAGAAGAAGTCAAAATCTGTAGTCCTAACCATTGGTCTCCAGTGCTACTTTACCTAGTAAAGTCAAGTGTTCATCTGAAATTACCAAGGCCTAAGAACCCACTATATTTTTCAGCTACTATTTCTCTAAGTAGGAGGACAAGGCTATTTTGGATGCACTACTTCATGTCTAAAGATTTTGAAAATTCTTACTCCTGCTTCTTATGGGTTTGCACAGCCAACGTTTCTGGCAGTGGTCAGTGACCCATACGATGTTCTGCTGTCCATCACCTGAGGCCTGAGCTGTACAAGGAGAACATACCCTTAGCGCTAAGAAAATATGCAGGTCTTCATCTGTCTGCATGCCACTACTGCTGGCTGACAATCTGTTACCACTGAACATAACCCCAGTGAATGCAAGAGCATGTGAACTAGTATATGCATACATATAAGATAACGTGAATCTGTCAGATCTCTGAATTCAAGATCCCAGGTTCGAGTTCAGATGGAAAAAAAAAGAACCCAAGACCCACAAAGTAAGGCTTCTACAGGGATAAAAATTGTTTCATCATCGCTGTGTCATTAGTGTATATACTATTACAGTGTGTGACCTGACCCAAAGTTACAGTGGTTTTTAAACCTCAAAATCATTGAGTATAAACATTAATTAGATAGGGGACGGTGTATGCATGTTCAATTAAGTAGAGAATTTATTCACAGGCATATTGAAAGCCATATATATTATGCAGTGTTAATGGCCATTTAGTAAAATTTAACCCCAAGTTTAGGTACATTAAACTGTGTTACATACACATCTTAATTTGAAATAGATCAAATTCCTCTGTCAAATGTGCACAGGTGAGAGTGACAGGTAGTGTTCCATTGTTTTATAAGACTGCTGACAAGTTACAGTGGTACTGTTTGGCTTGATGAGTTTTAGATAAAAGATCAATATATGACAAATCAAAAGTTTATCTTTACTTGCAAATAATTTCTAAAAATTTCATTAAACAGCTTTTGAAAAAAATTTTTGTCCATATCACAGTGGACTCTATGAAGATCATATCATGTAGGAGACTGAAATGCTAAAGGGTTAATGACTCAGATAACTGGCCATCTGCAAAAGCAGCAGGTGCTTTGCTGAGACATGGTTTGCACCCTTCAACCAAAGCAGCGAAGGAGGAGAGTTTCTTTGTGTGTGGTGGTGGAATCTGTGCCACATGAGACAGAGGTTTAGCAACAAGCTGGGTTTTGAGCCAGATAAAGGCCCATGAGAAGGAGATTCTGCTGTGCAGTATAATGCTTCTTACTCTGCCAATGCCCTCCTTTACAGAACTGGCTCAGGTGTGGAACTCCCCCCCCAGGACATTCACACATAGGCCTGCAGGTATTCTTTGCTTCTGATGGGTCATAACTGGCTCAACTACACTGGCATGAGAAACAGCTCTCGTGTATTAGAAGGGGTCATAAACCATCAAAAAAACCCCAAGTACCCCCAAACTCTTTCTGGAGCCTTTCACCAGAGGACTGTGCATGATCCACAGTGTCGCAAAAGATCCAGTGTTGCATCAGGCAGTGTAAATCTCCCCCACCCAGGGGAGATACCTGGGCATTCCACCCAAACCTGGATGTACAATAACCCATTGAACTCCATGTTTTGTGGGCTTCCCCCATCCCTGACTGACCAAGACTGCGACCATCACTTCAACCCAGCAACAATCAAGTCTCACTGCTGGATCCACAGGTGCCAATATCTTTCCTCTGTACTGTCTACTCTTATAATTTCTCTTTCTTCCTTTCTTTTCCTTGTATATTTTCTTAGGTGATGTTTTATACTTTTTTATTGTTATATTACTACAGATAATAACCAAAGCAGCTACATCCCTCCTTTCCATTGCAACCAAATTTTTCTAAAATAAACCCTAAATACAGACACATATTTATATACACCAATCATTCTGTGTCCTTTCATTCTAATCCACCCCAAGGGATCTATTAACAAGAACCTGAGTTACCCTTGCTTTCAGGGGCAGGTTCTAACATACTACTAGGCAGCAAATTAAGCAATCATTCACACAGCATGTTTCTGTCACCAGTGAATTTATAACACCTTTAGCTTATATCCAACAGTCCTGGAATGGATCAAGAATTTAATAACTGGATGAAAATCTAAGATTGGATATTGGATGTAGTAAACTAAATTTGGATAATTGTCACTGGATTTACAAATATGTCAGTCTTGACACTCTTTGACTCAGATTTTTACAATTATTTGTTCCCAACAGTAAAAAATATTTGCTTTTCTATCTGAATAAATGTCCTAAAATCCAAGAAAAAAAATCCTGAGTAATTTAAAACACTCTTACGCAGTTAAGAGTCTTTAGAATGAGGGATGTTATCTGCAGTTCAATTATCATGAGGAATTTTATATCTTTCTCATGGACCTACTTCTGATGCTTTAGAATGGTATCATTGAATACACTTTGCTCTGGCTAAAGTCAAGTCATGGACAAAAAAGCTTAGCTTCTGATTAATTCACTGGAGTGTTGGATGGTTTAAGGGTGTAATTCAAATTTTCACATCTGGAAAGTAAAGCATTTATGCAAAAAAAACTTCTATAAAATGAAAAAGGAAAACTGTATTCACTGCTAGAGGAGGAGGAAGGATTATAGCCTTTCCCACAAGACAGTCATTATTTAAAGTTAGCCATGGGCTACATTTGGCAAAGCTCACTAGGCCTTTGTTTCCATGTTGTAGTGCATACAAACAGGTTTTTAAAGGCTTCCTCTGAAGACCCTGTAACACAGGTTTAGCTGTAGTGTAAAAAGAAACCATGCATGGACAACATGATGGATTATTCATTAGAACTCTGTATCATGCTATAATAGTTCTCTTTCTCTGTGCTCTGCATTGTAAACCTAAATATAATAAGATGACTGTTCATAATGTGACAGTATAATATTTTCAGATTCCTTTGGAAAATCTATGCAATTATTTCCAACGGCAAGAAGGAATGAACTGCTAATGTTAGCACATTAAACTACTAGTTAAAAAAAACCTCCATGGATATTAAATATTACATTAACCATATATGGCTGGATTTGGGTTTCTTTTACTGTATTAGTTTGAAAACAAATCAGTGGGAGATCACAAGTCAAAATTATAATTTAATAGGAAAATTAAAAATAAGTGCAATAATACAAGGAAAAGCACTGACAAAGTCAGATACAACCTGACACCCTGTTAGGGTGGTGGTAGCAGTCCAACTGAAGTAGTCCAACTGAAGTGGCTCAGTTGAAGCAGTGATCCTGTGGAAGGTCTGGTCTTCACCTGAAGGTCCAGTGGTAGCTCTTGTCCTCTAGGAACCCAGTAGACAGGGCTGACTTGGGCAGTTCCAAGGCCAGGTTATATCCAGGTGGGAATGCTTGGCTCCTCCCTCCTGGGTGGAGCATCTCGCAACAGGATGAGATAATTCCATGAGTCATGTGGTGAGTTCTTGATAGCTCATTAAGAGTTATCAGGGGTGAGTCATAGCAGGAGATAACAACCAGTGTCCCACCTGCTTTAACAGCTTATGTAGGTGGTAATAGAATAAATACATCTATATTGCAACCTAGGACACTTACTAATGTGGTGTTTCACTAAAAATATCTTTCAACAAGGATAAAAACCCAAAATGCTCCATGATAAATTTTGTTTCTCTTGGATTCTTAAGCACAATGGGAAAGATTCATGCAATATAACTTTGCTGTGTACCTAGTATGGTATTTTATGCATGCAGAAAGAGAGGCACCCCTGCAAAATCACTGAATTCTGATATTCTAGGCCTTTCTTTCAGATAATTGTCTAGTCACTGCCTATGGAGAGAGTGCATAGACTCCCACTGAAATTATTGTCTCATCTAATTTTAGATGCCTGTAGTTCTCTATGTGAGCTAGTCACATATCTCATGGTGATCCTGTGAATTCAAACACCTGGGGAGACACTTAAATATAGGTGTCATGACCTGGAGCTGAATTCTAGCAAGATAACCTGTTTACATTGCTAAACCACAGACAATTCAGGAGAGCATAATGAGAGATCAAAAATGAAAGAGACAAGAGAGAATCAATCTGCAGCTTCCTCATTAATTACCACATTATGTGCAGGCTTGAACTTTTGTAGTTCAGAGTTTCTCTCTTGCACAGAGAAGTTTCTCTCAAAAACAGAGGACTCATAAGAAGCCTTCTGGTGATATTCTGCAAGGATTGGACCGCAAAATGTTCAATTTCTTTATCAAATTTTGGAAGTAAATTTACAATAACTATTAATATAAACATGTCTCATAATCATGGCAGCAGAATAATTTAGAAAATTTTTGATTGGATGGCTGACTTCAGCACATAAAAAAAGAGAATACTGGAATGCTGCAAGATATAGCTAGACTTTAAAAACCATATTTAGAATTTAAAAACCACAAAAGAAATTAAGGATACCAGATGACCATATTTGGCAACTAGAGACTCTAAAGAAGAATGTAGTCTCAATTCCCAATATGATGCTGTGGTAGAAGAGACAATGCAGAAATTTAAGTGATAGAAAGAGGTTTAAAAGGGAAGGTGTGTAAAGATGATTTTTTTCAGACAGCAGTATTTTTCTGATACTGGAAGACTGTGTGAATTTCTAGTATTCTCAGTTTTAATGTAAATTAAAAAAAAACTGAAGAAGAATCAGAAAGTTTTATAAAAGGGTTTAAAAATTGGATACTCTTGAGACTTAAAAAGCTTGATTTTACAATGTATCAAAAAGAAGATGGAATTATTATTCTTTCACAGTTTTTGTATAAGTATCTTCATAGATGGAAAATGTCAGTTACTATATTTGTAAAGCCATAATAAGAACCAAGGATTGGATCAAGAAAAAGGACACATTTGAATTTGAAAATTAAATTATCCTCTTTAATTGAAAAGGTAATTAAACCCTGGAACCAACTGTCAAATGAATTGGTAGAGTATCCATCTCTTAATATTTTAGGTTTGAATCTGAGTGACATACAGAATGATATGCTTTACTCAAATGCAAGTTAGGCTGTAATTAACACATAAATCATCAGGCTCGATACACAGATATCTGGATGAAATGCTGCACCAGCCAAAAATGAGAGGTCACAGTAGTTATCTAATTGTCTCTCCTGGCCTTAATTTCTAAGAAATTGTTAGATATTATAATGGGTTAGATTCCCAGCTGTCAAAAATGGGAAATAGAGCTCCTGATTTGAGCTGTTTCTGGAATATTAATAAAATAATTTTTTCTCTTGTTAAATACACTGAGTACATTACACTTTTAAACAGTTCACTGAAAATCTCTTGAGGATTTGAGTGTAATGATAAATTTGTTTTCAGTTAATGTGCTGATGCAGCGCCTGGTTTTGCTTTCAGTTATTGAAACAAGGGATGCTATGCTTTTGCAACATTCTCACACTTAAATAGCACTGACAAGGTATGTAATGAAGATTCCACCTCAAACCTACTTGTTTCTATCTTTTTCTAAAATACCTTCTTGAACAGAACCTGTCTCACTAAATGTATTTAACATTAGTCACTGAAATTTTAGAAGAAATTAAACTGAATGAGACCATGTCATTAAGTAAAACAATATCAGCTCTAGTCCATCTGAAAATTTTCACATGATGGTTGTAATCTGTGCCCATATCCCTGTTTTTTAAAAATTTAAATGCATAGGAGAGAAACTCGAAAGTCGAAGGTCTCTGTCTTATTTCAGTAACAGAACTAGATTAATGTTGCACAAGAAGGAATATTGACTTTGTAGCCAGAGCAGGGACCAAGTGGGTTTAGTGGGTTTAAATTCATGCCACACTCACACTGTGTGTCTTGGCATCTAATCATAGTGCTGTAGAGAAGCAAGAGTTTGGTTACAGTGATATAGGCTGGTTAAAGGAAGTTTTACATAATTTGATATAAAAGAAACAGCTATGTATTCAATTTCTTAATAAATTATCTGTCGCAACTCTGAGAGGTGGATTGAAGATCTTAAAGATTAAATTACTGTTTCATAATACACAGAGTTGTGCATAAAGCCTGGCAGACAAATGGAACTTCTGTTCATTGTAGGAACTCTAGAGTCATCTCCCTCCAGCAAAGGAGAATACACAAAAACTAAAAGAGGACCAGGTCATATAACTGACTAAACTCCTTCTCTGTGAGGAAGACAATCATATTCTTTTCATCCAGCATACTCACCTTATACTGAGCTTATATTCAGGTCTCTTCTCACATGTAGAGTTCTCATTTGCCTTAGACACACATTTGAGAATAGCCAATTTGGATTTTCAGTGTCTTTTGGCGTGGGACCAAGTGACTATCTTTGTACAGTGGGGAAAAGCCATATATTTGATGTATATTTTAGTAACCACCTACATTCCCCTCCAAGAAGGCTTCCAGTGTTGCCTGTGGTGACAACAGCAGGGATCTGAAGGCTTCCTGAGTAGACTGCTTCAGACTGGGTTGGACCTGGCAGCTGAAGGTAGTGTTAACCTATGGGAAGCACTTGGTGTGTGAGACTCTGCTAGGGAATGCAACAAGTGTTGGGTCTGCTACAGGGTGAAGATCACACAACTGATGTCTTCTTTTAAGGCAGTATGAAAAGTGCTCTGATGTATTTACAGGGGAGAACTAGATTAATCAGACTCATTTGTTCTGAATAATTTGTCCTAAATCATTTGCCCTAAATCAAAGCAAATGAACTTTGTAATATGTAAGGCTATGTTGAAATGCATTTTGAGAGAATCCAAAAGCTAAACCACTTTCTGTTCTTCACAGATGTTTTGGGAGAAAGACGTATGTAAGAGTTTTGTATTGTATTTAAAGAAGAACCAAGATCTGTTCACATTGGCAAGAGTTTCATACATTATGGATTTGCTTGATGTTCAAGTGAAATGTGTGAGGTAAAAGCAAACCAATACTGAATGATAATTCTGGAGCAAATCTCACTTCAATTGAAATTACCTATATTGTCAGAATTCTGACTGAGACCACTGTTACTATAAGAATAATTGATGGACAACATAAAAGAAATTGTTTACCTTATTCCAATCCCTATTAAACATACAGAAAAAACTCTGCCAACCTGGCATCTTTGTAGGCACTTTCAAAGATAAGGTCAAGAGCTGAAAGTGCAAAGGGATTGAATTATCCAAAGCAAATATAAATAGGCATATGCTCAGACAAGTGGCAAACAATTTCATACAGCAACTTGCCTGAAGCAAAAAAAATCTGAGGAAAACTGGTCCTCCAGATCTCTGTCAAGAGCAGTGAAAAATTTGTATCTGGTCTGGAATAGTGGTGGAAACAGATGCTGTTTTCTTTGAAAAGATTTAGGTTACTTTCAGCAAGATAGAAATGTGGAAACTGGGCTTTTGAACTGTTTTTGAAATACAAGTTGGGTTAAAAACAATTAAAAATAGAGGGAAGAAGCTCTTGACCACTGCTGAGAAGGGCCCTAAACAAATCAGCTAACTAGAAATATGATGTATTCCTGTAGCTAACATTATTGGTGACACAACAATAAGCTTTTAAAGTCAGTTGAGAAGAATGTTACGAGAGTGTGAGCGCTGCATGTTGTCTGTAGTCAGCAAAGGAACTGAATAATGAAATATTCCATAAAAGTCATTTGAATGACAATCCTCAGATGGGCTAAGGAAGTAGGTGATACAAATGCTCAAAGCCCAGTTTTTACCTAAGGAGTAATTTCTGCTTTTCAGTGTTTTGCTGTTTTTATTCTGGTTGGTCCCTGAAAAACACAAAAAATCCAAAAAGCCCCTAAAAAAACCCCATAATGTTAAAGATCCCCTTAGGATTTTAAAAACAAGAGCAGCATTATTTTCTGGAAAGTAACTTAAATTATCCTATCAACTGTACCACACATATAAATCAGAATAATTCCATTCTGTTTAAATCTGAAATAGAAAATTGCAAAAGCTTCTGTTTTGACCTTATCAAAGTTCTTCTTTCGCCTGAAGTGTTTCACTGCCATAAAAATTTATTAAAATTGACATGTTCTCACAGAATATGTAGATTTTGACAAAACTGGATTTCTTTTCTAGATGAAAGGAAAGGTTGCAGGACAATTTTGTACAGTGCTAGTGAGGAGTACTGAGCCTTGAATGCAACGCACATATCTTCGGGTACTCAGTGTCATATGATTACAAGGAGTCCTGGATACAGTAAAGTGCTTCCCACTGTAAGTAAGAATCAGCTTCATGACCACCCGAGGAATCTGAATGTACATAAGTCTACAGGACTCCCAGAATCCTGATGGAATTGGCTGTATGTAGTTGCCAAATCACTCCATGATATTTGAAGAGCAATGTGAGTCAGGCACAGCTCCTGCTGAGAACGTTTGCCCAGCTATATCCAGCTACATGGACTCACCTAACTTGTCCGTACAGCCAGACTATTTGTTTCCCATGATGGCAGGGCATTAGACTCATTGCAGTGAAATATTTCTTCTTTTTTCTTTTTTACTTATTATTGAATGAAATTAGAATGCTTAGAGTTACTTATCCATTTAACACTCCCCCAATCCTTGTTTCAAATCAAACTTACTTGACAATGAGTCGGTGTTTTCTAATATTATTGGTAAAAATGTCAGAGAGCATAGGGCCCAAAACCAATTCCTGAGCAATTCAGTTTGAATACATACATGAAATACTGGTTCACAATCACATTTTCTCATGAATTGTAATAACTAGCACAGATTTAATATACTTAAATTTTGATTTGGCTTTTATGTTGTGTAGAACTAAGTAAACTTGCAGAAATACCTAAACATATTAGCACAATACTGTGACATTTATGATTTATTTTGCTTTTCAAAATTGGATTCCCTTAATAGCTGAACAGATAGTTTCTGTTTTGAGCATGTAACTCATATTTATTATTTAAATATGCTGTTCTATTATCCAAACTAAATGCAATAAGAGTTTTCCATCAGGACAAAACACATCCTCAGGAGAGTTCCTGTTATGATCCAAAAATTAAGGTTCTTAGGAAATACCTCTGCCTGAATTAAGGTGCAAACAAGACCATATGCCAGTCAATAGTGTGGGTTTTATTTGATAGTAAATAAGGGAGAGAGAGAGAGAGAAAAGAAGAGAGAAAAGGAGAAGTAGGAAAAGAGGTGGAGGAGACAAAAAGACAGAAAGAAAATATCACCATCTGTGGATCCCAATGATGTTGCATTGATCCTCTCCATCTGGTCTTCTTGGTGGTGGTGGTTCTCCCAAAAGCCCAGAATGCCATGGGTTAATATACACTCAGGCCAGGGGCAATGTCCAGGCATGTCCCCCCAGGGAATCTAAATTGCAGGTGATGCAAGAAGAATCTAACAGCAGATTCTGCTTGCATCACCTGCACTCCTGTGGTGCAAGGCCTAGAGCTTTGGGGGGTCTGTGATAGATTGTGACTCCCCCTCAGCTGCCTCTCACGTGAAAGTCCCGTGGATGTGGCCTGTGGGGTTGGGGGTTCCACAGCTGGGCCAGTTTGGGTAAACCTGGCTTCTGTGAGCTGTGTTCTGCCCCCACCCCAAACTCAGCCAGGGATGATTCTCAGGGCAGCTAGTGGCTTTGGCCTTTGTGTATGCATGCCTTTCCTTCAGCCGGAGATGACTGAAGAAGAGGTTTCCCTTTATCTAATCTCAGCAGTTTGACTTTCAGTCCAAAGTCACAGTCAGGTATCTTCAGGGAGGCTTCTTTGTTTGTAATGAGCAAAACTTTATATCAGTGTTTGAGGCATGAACTATTTCAGTCTCTGACAGTTCCCAATCTTCATTCTTAATGCCAAAATACTCCGAGAACCTAGACTGCCTAAATTTTTATAACAGAATTGTGTCCATTTACCCCCTCAATTCTCATAGTGGAAGGACACACTGTGAACTAAATAGAGCTAAATAGAGTGATACATTGGCAATGAAAATTGGTTAATAATTACAGAGCAGTGATTCTACTGTCTCTTATATGATACTAGCGACAGCTTTCAGCTTCACAGCAATTTTTCTGAGCAAAAGATTTTATGTTCTCAGAAAGTGGTATGGTTTTTTTTGAGATGCAATTCTGTCTCATCATCCTCTGTTCTAGGGAGAAAACTATAGCATGCTAACATCTGAGTAGTATCTCAATAGCCTTTATCATATTAGTTCTGTTGAATAATTTCTCTTACATTTTGCCAAGGAAATATATTATCATTTGATATCTTATGTGAGAGTTATGGAGAAAGAAGGAAGTATTTTATTATTTTATAAGTACTAGGGTTACCAAATAGTATTTTAAAAATTAGATAAATCTTGGGTAGTATTGGGTAACTAATAAGAGATGGTGAGAGGGATGATACTGGTCTATAATAATAATTACAAATAATTAAAATAATAGTTTTGAATAGCACTTTTTTCCTTATGAATATATTCTCACAATATTTCCAATATCACATGCAAAGAATAACTCTTCATTATGTTCAGAAAATAATTTAACACTTGTAAAGGGTTACAGGGTGACCAGATAAACCAGATAAAATAAATAAAGGCCACTTCTTCAGCAGCCTACAGGACAAGAAGAGCTTTTCAGGAAGAACAATAATACTAACAGACTTTTTTTCTTAGATCATGATGGTCACTTAGCAAAAATCTTCACAATTTTTCCCACAAACACCTGAAAATTCTTATCTGAGATGTTTTACTTCTTAATATAACTGGTGGAAAGAAAAACAGTACTAACAGACTCTCTTTCTTCGATCATGATGGTCACTGAGCAGAAATCTTCGCAAATTTTCTCACAAATATCTGAAAGTTCTTATCTGAGAAGTTTTACTTTTTAATATAACTGGTGGAAATTGTGCATACCTAATTAACCGGCACTTTCTCATTCTGATCACTCATTTTCTATAATCTGTGGTTTTCTTCTTGTTGTTTTAAGTGTTGAAAAAGTTATTAATGAGTACTGTTACACTGATCAGTTCTGGAAATGAGACTCCTCTCTCTCAGACACTTGTGTCCATGGGCCTTACGCTGCAGGTCATGTGCAGTGTGGAATTAGTCCAAACATGGACATGCACAAAGACACAAAGCACTTATGAAGAGTGACATCAAACCAACTTGACAGTTGTTTTTTTTACCTATATATATATTCAGTAGCTTGTCTACTGG
Organism: Lichenostomus cassidix; assembly: GCF_008360975.1. Classification (NCBI taxonomy): domain Eukaryota; kingdom Metazoa; phylum Chordata; class Aves; order Passeriformes; family Meliphagidae; genus Lichenostomus; species Lichenostomus cassidix. Next base: position 20,470,585 of record NC_139480.1, on the reverse strand, counting down.
GTATTAGCTGTACAAATATATCAAGTACTAACCTATACAGGAACATCACCACAGTATTTCTTCACTCATAAGCCTCTATGATTCACAGCACCTACAAAAAGAATCTAAGGAATCATAAATTTCTAGCTGGGATTCGAGCCAAGGCAAAAACAGAAGGCTTAGCTGATGAGAATAAGGATTTAGGATTCTTGTCCAACAATAATTAATTATGAGTTTCTTTTAGTTCAGCAGGCACTGGATCAGGACCTGTCAGACAGAAGGGAATTATTTTAGCTCTGCCAGTCAAAGGCAGAGTCTTAATAAGCAGTTTTCACAATAAAGAAAAAAACTTTGATTATCATTCAAGAGAAAACATCACAGACCAAGAATAGCTGTTTGCCTGTTATCTTCCCTGTGCCAACTTCTAACAGGAAAACACTGTATTTTGTTATAAAGAAATTTGTGGCTTAAGTTACTTTAAATCACTCACTTTTACTGCCTTCAGATTTACCATGAATGAAGACAAATTAAAAAACAGAATAACCAGAGAAAAATGACTGATGAAACTAATGAAGTTTATTTTCTTATAAATCTGTGTGCTGAAGTTAGATTTTCTGAAAATATGTGAGCTCTGGACTGAGGCTTTTACTATGTGAGAAATGTTCATAAACATTTTTTGTGGAGTTGTTTCTGTGGTTTCCACTAAGAACCCTGGAAGTGTTCAAGGCCATGTTGGATGAGGTTTGGAGCAACCTACTCTAGTGAAAAGTGTCCCTGCCCATGGCAGGGGGTTGGAACTGTAACGCAGAGGGGGAGGAGGGGTGGAACCAGGCCTCTGCGTTTACCGAAAGTGTCTCTATGGCTATTGAGAGATCACTCCAGCCAGCACTGCCTGGTACTGTACAGAAAGGCCCTTCTCACACCCGTGCCGGTGTAAGGCACAGATTCTCACTCACCCATGGAGTTGGATAACTCGTGCGTCACCAGAGACAAAGAACTCAGAGCGCTCAGTCAGCTGGATGTTCCAGAGGTTTATTCTGAAGGGTTCCAAGGTGAAAGAGGAAGAGGAGACCCTAGGTGTCTATATTTATAGGGATAGCTGGAGGGTCAGGGGAGAGGAGGCGGGGGGAACACCACAACCAATGGGGAGAAGGAAGGGATGGAATCGGGGGTTAGGTTACAGCTGGGGGGATTTACATAATTTGGGGAGGGACCATCGTGTTCTCCAGGGGGGAGACTAGGATGTCTCCCACCAGTGAAGCCCTGCTGTACTGGAACTACTCGGCTCCCCAGCAGTTCCTGAGGTGGTATTATCCACCACAACAGAACTGGATGATTTTTAAGGTCCCTTCCAAACCAAACCATTCTATGGCATCAACAACCAAACTCAAATAAACTGTCATATAATTTCAAATAACATTTCTAGTTAATTAAAATTGCCTGTATCGCAGAATATACATCCTTAAAATACATCCAAATAGAAAGTAACAGAATTGGGCTTAGATCGGAGCCATGTGTCTGATTTATGGACCAGATGCTAAAATAACAGGACAGGGAAGTAAACATATTTTTGAAAAACTATGAAGCCTTTTCTATGCTATTGATATTTTTTTCAATATGGTTTGAAAATAAAATTGTTCATAATGGCAATGGAAGAAAACACTCCTTTCATTCTAACAAAAGGCCTGCAGAAAACATAGGCAAAAACTGTACCAGTGTTCTTGGCAATCCACCATTCCACATGTATTCTGAAGCAGATTTAATTTAAATCAAATAGAAATAAAAATTATTTACCATTGCACCCTAATGACTGTAATTTTCACACAAGCTCTTACTTACTGACACAGCATGCTGCACCTTGTAATAATATCTTTCCTGGTTTTCTGTCTAGAAGAAAAAGTCTTGCTGCATGCATTTTTAATCACTAGACAGAAAACCCTGGACTCCATGGGAAAAATTAATACAAAAGTAAAACAGAAAATTCAATTTTTCCTGTTATGATGGAGTTTATATCTTTAAAACTGGCTTATCCACCAATACTTACATCTAACAAAATGATGCTACCCTGCGTTTTCTTATCCAAGGGTACTTAATTCCATCAGGATATCTGTATTAAACATTTAACTCACCAAATAACTGTTACCCTGCTCGTTTGGTGTTGTAGCCAAAATATCTCCATTATAACTGCAAGTAGCTAAACTCTTCAGTGCCAGATGGTTTAAAAATTGTCCATCACAGAGTAATGGATGTCATCACACTCACAATTTGTTAGCATTATGAATCCCCCTCCGCCTGTGACCTTAGTATGACAGAGGTCTCTAATTTAATCTTCAACTTATATACTGATATGTATTAAAACCTATTATCAAATAAAAATGTACTAATTAGCAGAATATTAGCATTTCCACCTTGTCAGCAAATAAATACTGAACTTGAGAGTCAGGGGAGGGGTGAGCTGGAAACAGATGAGCAGTAAAAATCAGACTAGCTTTTCAAGTGCAATTTTAGAACATGTTAGGTGAATTACTCCAAGGTGGCTTTGATTAGCTTCTCACCAAACACTGTAAACTTCTGTTTGCTATGTAGGAGCATTCAACTATTCACGCTAAATTAACAAAAATAAATCACAGCCTACCCTATGCCACAAAAGTTTCTCCCTGAAAAAGATTTATCACTTAGTCTTCATGTTCTTGTACATTACAATTTCAGTAAATTACTTGAGGGAATTTCAAGACTAATGCATGATAACAGCACAAGTTTTATCTTTAGGAAACAGCTAAATGTAATTTTGTGTCATCTTCTATTTGACTGGGAAAACTTAACTCAGAAGACGTAAAAATAGTTAAAGAGTTTTCTGGCTTTAAAAGTTTATTTAAAATAAATCCTAAATGTCTCTTAAGCTGCAAATGGTTTTCACACAGTGAGATGAGTAAATGATGCACCTACAATATTCTCAATTATCATTTATAAATCTTCCTGTTTAGAATGAAAAAAAGAAAAAATACTTTATTATCTTCTCATAAAATAACTGAAGTAAAAGACAGGAAATGATGGGTTTTTTTGTACCAGCATGTCTGGGAACCAAACATTTATTTTTTTTCTCCCTAATAGAAGTGACCCTTTCATAAAAAATATTTTCTCCATCTAACTCAGGCACACTAGGATCACTCTGCTCTTCCTTCCAGTGGGACCTAGGGCGAATCTTAGGTCTTAAGGGAAAGTTAATTTGATTCATTTCATAATCAAGGTGTTTTCTCTCTTCCCAGTACTGCATGTGTTACCACTGTCTATGGTTGACCTTCTCAACTACGTAGATCCATCTTTTGCTTTACACTTATCTCCCAGACATAATCCACGAGTAATTATCTTTTACTTTTTTTGTCACAGTTTTGCAATGTCTATTCCCTGATTTGTCATTTCCAATGTGATTATAAAAGTAATCTTGTCCTCATAATGTCATTACTGATACAGCTACATTGGTAAGAACCTTAATACTGCCCTTTGAATCCTAGCTTGACTTCAGCTATTTCTCACTAACTCCCCTTCAATCACCCGAGAAATCCAGCCTTTCCCCATGGCACTATCTGTAACTGCTGACAGATTTTCACTTTTTTTTTTATTACATGCCATTTATTCTGTTTTCATTCACTACTTATATTCTGTTCAGTTAACTAAATCTCAGGCCAGGGCCCAGTCCTTTGTTTGCATACAGAAACTTAAAGGAGAAGAGAGATCCTATGTAATAGTCACAGTTTTAGAGTTTTGGCATATGACTTTTGCCTGCCTGTAGATAACAGTTTCTCCTCTCTGCTTAAATTCTTTTCATTGCTCTGCAGTAACTTTTAGCAACCTGGTATGAGATGTATCTATCTGATATACATAGTTCCCTATGACTGTAATTTTTCAGGATGTCATAATTTTGAAACATTTTTTGTTTAATACTGTTGTAATTGGTGAAATCCTACTGTCCACATTTGTGTCAGCTCTTTATCTAATGACTCTTAAAAAGATAAAGCATAAGCAGAAAACAGATCTCTCTTTCTTTCGTTCTGGATGTGCATTCCCAAATGTTTATGCAGTCAGGCAGCACATTTTAGCACTTCTGTGGCACCAAAACTCTTTCTTCTAATGGTCAAATGGCAATGAAGAAAAGGTTGTCCTACATGCTTTATGGCATAGTGATTATGAAAAAATCAATGCTGTTTAGATAAGGAGGCCTCAGAAATAAGGCTCCCTGTCCTTAAAATGCTCTTACTACCATGCTTTGTAAGAAAGGTTACTCTAGTTGTGCTCACTGTGTACTTCTGAGGAAGTTCTTTATGTTCTGAAAACTCAGATGTACAGATACATATTGTGAAGCATTCAGCCCAGTATGTGGCCACCCATCCCAAAGATTACTGAATCACACAACAAAAGCTGTCCATAGGATCTGAAAATAGTAGACAAGGTATGAACTTTCTCCAAATAACTCTTCAGAGGCACCCTCTGTTTTTGCTGGGTGGGCATCAATTTCCATCTTTCTAAGGCACCTAGAAAAGACCCATTTGATAAACATTCCAACGGTCAACTCAGAAGTGTAGAAAAAGCAATTCCAATTTTCCTTCAGTAGCATAGCACACTGACAGAGGCTTTCCTGTGCCTGGCTTTCAGTGCTCCATGACACATATGTCAAAATATGCTACACAGTTGAATAGCATAAAAATGAAGATCCATATGGCGATGAAATGTTGAGATAAAAAGTATGGTGTAAGTGTCATTTCCTTTTAGTGCTGAGTTACTTCGGAATCTCATACATTAGCTTTTTAATTATGGTGTTCATTGGGGAAGACTGCCCCAGAAAAGGGGCAAAGCTGCATTTCCCATTTCTGTGGACAGTGATTTACTTTGTATTAAAAAAAAAAAAATTAAAAAAGAGGAAAAAAGAGAGAGAGAGAAAAGAAATGACAAAAAAGTAAAAGAAAGAAATAAGAAAAAAAGAAAAGGAAAAAAGAAAAAAGGAAAACAGAAAAAGAAAAAAGGTTCATTAGCACAGACAGAATCTGCTGACTCAAAGACACAAGTAGCAAAACCCACCAGCAGGGAGTGACACATCTACATTTTAATTTTCAATACAGAGAGAGTTTATGTATTTTACATTACACATAATGAACAGAGTACTGCACCATTTTTGAAGTTCCTTTACTCACAGCTGAGTACTCTGATCATTAGGCCATAAATCAATGTGAATGTGATCATTTTCCTTAGCAATTTTATTCTCCACTTAATGGAGTAATTTAAATATGTGATTAATTTTAAATCTACAACATGTAACATTAGAGTGGTGCTCTGTTTGAATAACATCTGCTGTGTTTAGTTTCATTCATGCAAAAGGCTTTTTTCTTGCTGCCAAGGTTTTAAAAAAAGTTTTATTAGAGAAAAAGTTTACACCTGGGTATTTGTTTCTAATAGGGTCAGTTGTCTCATTCTTCTGGACCTTTTGTCCCTTCAGATTATCTTCCAACACCTTCTTCTATTTCTATTCTAATACCTTTCTATTCTACTCTTGAAGTATCTTCAATGAAACCTGGTACACAAGCTGTTCTAGAAAGAATATTCAATGATCATATGAAAAAAAGCCCAAAGAATTTCTAACTAAATGTTTGTCTTTTTAGGAGGAATATTTGGATATAATTACAATTGTTTCTGGTTTCTTATTTATCTAAATCTTCTGATGGTAGGTGTTTTTCTTCTGAAGTGCATGACTATTTCATGAGTAACCTTTATGTCTTTCAACCTGCAAAATTCTAATATTAGCAATTTCAAAGTCCTTCCCTAACTTGGATTCTTTCCTCTTTGATGTCTCTTTATGAATATGTGACTAAATTAAACATTGTTTAATGAATGAAATTTCCTGTCTGAAAGAAGAATAGGTGATTCAGTGCCTGATGGCAGTATACAGACTTCTTGTTCCATGACAAAAATGTATTAATTTTCAAACCCCTGTAGAGAAGATTTATTTCAATATCCACTTTTGTTTTCTTGCAGTAGAACTTATAGTCATCAAATATTTTCTATTGTTATCAACTTCGTCCATCCAAATTCTATTTTATAAATACCTCAAGATTTATTTGTATTGGGAAGGTGCAAGAGATGTGATAGTCAGGGCAAAGAATAAACCTAACATAAGGTTTAATGGTACTTGCAAATTAGGTAGTCAATTAAGCTCAACAATACCTTATCATTATTTTTTAAAGAATTATTAAAAAAAATTGATAGGAGGGATAATCTAATCATGGATTTCTCTCCCCAGAATTAGCACAATCTTGCTGTCCAAATAGTGTGTCTGTGAAAAAATGAATGGTCTTGTGACTTGTGAATGAATAGCTTGTGCTAGGTCTCAGAATGTGTCTGGGAATTTTTTAGGAGACTATTGGTGTTTTGTTCTACCAAAGTAAAAGTGTATACAGTCGTAGTATTACCCAACATAGTCTAATGTAGATTTACAGATGAAGGAACAGAGTTTGCCCTCCTAGACCAAAGCAACAGCTAGATGGAGAAACCCAAATTAAAAGTGTTCCTCAGAGAAATGCTACATGCCACTAATTTGGGAATCTGCCTTTCACAAAAGTACTATTTGAAACAATATTGAATTATGTTTTCTCCGTGCCCATCTTGGGCATTTGGTCATTTAAATGTTAAGTCCCACTTTAGTCACTTAAATTATCTCTGAATATATAACTTAAACATTTCCCTTATTTATAGTAAAGGCAATATCAGTCCAAGAGAAAATGAAATGACAAAACCCAGTTGTTTAATACCAAAGACAAGTTTATTCATCATATAAAAAGCAACTTATTAGGGAGAAGTTATTGCTTCTCCCTTAGTCATGCACAGATTGTTCATCACTAATGATTCTTAAACCTCAACCATTTTGTAAGTCTGTGTGTAATTCAACTCTGTGATCAAAATTTAGAAGATCCTCAAATGTAAGTCTTTCTGACTTTAGTTGAGAGATACTTGTCACCTTGCCCAAATTTAAGACAACAGATATACCAAATTGTGGCTGATTGATGCAGAATGTGTACATTTAAATTTGGCGACTAGTTGTAATCTTATTAACAAGCTGCAAAGTCAAATTACTGATGCAAGAATTCAGTTTTGTGTTTTGACTTTTATTTCTTTTCAACTAAGATACTAGACCTAGATCTTTTGAGTAATGCTTTTAAAATTCAGAGCTATGTAAAAGCGTGTTAGTAAGTTTGTGAACTGTATTTTAAAGTGATTTGCTGAAAGTTTCTGTATAAATAAACTACAATATTCAAATCTTCTCTTACTGAGCCTGGAAGCTGGAGGAAGTAGCAACAGTGTATGTTTCCTCTTGTGCTGTTTTTGTGGCTTTGAGCTGAGTTGGGAAAGGAGGTTTCAGTTTCCTTTTAGAGTAAGGTCGCTAGCAGCAAATGGCAGAAGCCTCTTTTCCTTATGTCTTTGACAGTTTTCCTTGGATCAGATTCAAAAAGCCTGGAATAATATCAGCAACTAAGGCATCAGCTGATGAGATGTGATTTTACCTTATTGTTGACATTGTTTTAATATCCTTTGCATTGTCACTAGGATTTCATGTGACAGCAGGTGATACGTGTAGGTCTGAGTTTTCCCCACTAGTTAAAATATATGTGCCAAGTGTCAGTACAGCAGTAAAGTTAATGGGATAACTCAGAGTATATTGTTACACTTCTCCTAAGTTACTGCATTAAATCAGGGTCTTCTGGAAGAAGCAGACACTGACTGTTATGGAAATCTCAGTAGAGTAGGGTTTTCATGTTTTCTAAAAGTGAGCAGGAGAAGGAGATGAGGAGATAGAGTTAATATGTTCATTTGCTTTGATAGTGGTAATATTTTTTCTCTGAATATTTTGAGCAAAAATGTTTTTAGGCATATAAAAATAAGCAAGCATTTTGTTTTTCTGAGTATTGATCTACTTTTTTACTTTAAGGGATGAAATGTATTAATATTATTTTTACACAAAACTAAGAACTGAAGGAAATCAAAAGTTATTAATATTTTCAACAGATACAAGAACTCAGTAAAGCAGAAACAAAGAAAAATATGAGTATGTTATTTTATTTTAAGATAGAAAAAGTACATGCTGTTGATACTACACTAGCCAACAAACTTATTATTTTGCTATATTTGTGAAAATCTTTAAGCCTCATATATCACTAGAAGGTTGCGATTTGAAAAAACTTGAAACTCTAATGTTTGACATAATTTTTATTCTGATTATTATATAAAATAAGAATGACATAATGTTGCGGTTTAGAGGATGTTGCAGCAGACTTTACCCTAGAGCTTCTCTACCCAGCCCGGTTCAGCGCCTCAGTGCTCCAAACCCTCTGTCCCAGGGCAGACACTGCGCTCTCACCGGCCAGGGAGCCATAAGGCTAACTCTGGTTCGTCTGCTTCCACACCCGGCGGTGATAAAGGAGGCGAGGAGGGTCTATGCGTTGTGTCCATGGAAGATGTTTATTCGCATGGTGCAGCAGAGGCCAACGACCTCCCCGAGGCAGAGATGCCTCGAGGGCGAAGGCCTCACATGCTCAGCACATGTGGAGCATAAACACACGTGGAGCATAGACAGCAAGATGGTGGAGGGTAAGGGGTTTTATAGGGAAACAGAGAGGGGCAGGGATAGCACACAGGCCCAGTGACCTCTGGGTACAGGGGAGGTACAGGGGCGGAGTTAGGAGTACAGGAACTAATAGGGGAAACCCGAGGGAGTGGCCAGGGCCACGTGGGGTTAGGGTACAGGAACCAATAGGGAAAACTGGGGGCGTGGCTAGGACCACATGGAGTAGGGAAGGCAGGACAATAGGTGACAAGTACAGTCGTTAAGAAAGGGGTGTGGGGAACTTGCAGCCATTATCCCAATATTTCCCCATTTTTTACTAAATTAAAGAGGGAAAGGCTTTTCTTAAAAACATTCATAGCAAATTTTTAAACAGGAAAATGGTAAAATAACATAATGTAAAGCAATAACAAAATTAGTTTTGCTGTGAGTATGGGGAAAACGATGATGCAGTTGGCTGATTTTGATGTTGGAGTTTAGTACAGGTTGAATTTTCGGACTGCAGTCATGTTTCTAGTCTGTTTTTCTTTTGCTGGGGCTGCTAAGATGAAGGCAGGGTTTGCAGCAGCAACGGGGTTGTCACCGAAGTCTTTCTCAGCTTAGGAGAGGGAGAAAACTTTGGACGCAGCGCAGCTCCACTGGGTGACACACAGCTCTTCCCTGCTGTGGCTCTGCCGGGTCTGGAACAGTTTCACTAGGCCCCAGCACGGCCGGACGGCAGCACAGCTTCAGGGACTGCTCTGGCGCAGCTCCACCGGGCTCCGGGGGCAGTGTCTGCCGCGGGGAGCTAGAGGTGCAGCCCCACCGGCTCCTCCGAGCTTGCCGCGGGCAACTGGAGGTGCGGCTCCGCTCTCAGCCAGGCCATAGCTGCTTCTGGCTGAGAGGGAACACCTGAGAGGATGGGAGGAGAGGCTCGCACTGAAGAGAAACACTCAGATGGGGAGGGATCCGCGACCAAATGGAGCGCCCACCGACGCAGGGGGAGGGGTTACAACGGAACACGAGGGATGCAGGGGGTGGAGCTTTGGCAAGCCCGGGAAAATTTCAAGGGGAAGAAGACAACATGGCGTGCCTGACCATGCGGCCGGCGCCATATTGGAAAACACGTGGAGTCAGCTCTGCTGAGGTTTGGGGCACAGGAAAGGAGGTTAGCAGGGATCTCGAGTTAGAGTGATCAGTTCTAACCCGGGAAAGGGACAGGAGAGGCTGAAAAACATACGATCAGCTGTCTCCTGAGGGACAGAGGGGGAGCATGAGCTGGTGGAGGAGGAGGTGCCACCAACACATGGCCGGCACCATGTTGGGGGATACATGCAGGGGAAGGTGGTTATTAGGGAGAGAACAAGGGTTTTTCACTGCCAGATAACTAAATAAAACAAACACAGATTAGTTTACTTTATCTCTCACGCGCAAAAACTTCCCACACAACAGCTGATTTTCTACTCCCTATAAAATATGTCTAATTTTATAAGAAAAACTTCTCCCAAAATGGGGGCACAAAACTTAGGTCTCCCCTTGTTAGAAGTGGGTTTTTTCTTGTTGAGATTTCGCATGCAGCGCGACTCCTTTCACCTCGACAAGACACCACCTCTAACCCTCCACCCACCCCGAGGCAAAAAGAACAAACTAAAAAGAAAAAAGGGACCCCCATACCAAGCTGACCAGGCCTCCACCGGCTCCCCTCCCAAGGGGCTTTCCAGAGGGCTTACCAAGCACGGAGAATCAATAAAAAAGCACTCGGGATGGTCCACCGCCGTTCAGCTGACCTCCTTGAAAAGCGCGACATTTTTCCAGAGGCTACCGGCTGCCCCTTCGGTCTTCTCGCTGAATGCAAGCTTCTCGTTGGGGAAATGGCTTCCCAAATGCGACTACTCCCCTGCCGCAGTTGCGGCTGCAGGGGGACGCTTTCCAGGGTGGCATCTGCCCCACATTCCCACAAACACAACACCCAACCCACCCACCCACACCCCACCAAACCCCCCCAGGGCTGGACACTGCGCTCTCACCGGCCAAGGAGCCATAAGGCTAACTCTGGTTCATCTGCTTCCACAACCGGCGGTGATAAAGGAGGCGAGGAGGGTCTATGCGTTGTGTCCATGGAAGATGTTTATTCGCATGGTGCAGCAGAGGCCAACGACCTCCCCGAGGCAGAGATGCCTCGAGGGCGAAGGCCTCACATGCCAGCCACATGTGGAGCATAAACACACGTGGAGCATAGACGGCAAGATGGGGAGGGTAAGGGGTTTTATAGGGAAACAGAGAGGGGCAGGGACACACACAGGCCCAGTGACCTCTGGGTACAGGGGAGGTACAGGCGGAGTTAGGAGTACAGGAACAATAGGGAAACCCGAGGGAGTGGCCAGGGCCACGTGGGGTTAGGGTACAGGAACCAATAGGGAAAACTGGGGGCGTGGCTAGGACCACATGGAGTAGGGAAGGCAGGACAATAGGTGACAAGTACAGTCGTTAAGAAAGGGGTGTGGGGAACTTGCAGCCATTATCCCAATGACATAACTGTACTTTTGCCGTAAAATATGGTATTCAGACTATATTGTAATCAATGATAAAGCTTTAAGGCATAGAAGATGGCAAAGGAGGGTTCAAGGTTTTGAAACATTGACATTTGTCTTTTTTTGGATATCCAGTAGGATTAAGAAGATGAGAGCTGATAGCAAGTTCTCATGACATTACATTTATCCAAATATAGTATAAGAAAGACTTACATCTAATTGTTTCTTCAGCACAATCACTTTGCAATTCCAAAAATAATGTGTGCATTTACACATGATTGTCTTAAAAGATCCTTGTTATTGATGTTATGCAGCTTACTATGTTCATTTGGTAGTGAGAAATTTATATAGACTCTCTGTTGCAAAATTATGCTAATATATCTTTTTTTTTTTTAAAGTTATATTGGAAAACACATGTAGATAATTAACTTCTCTTTTAGCTCCATTTCATTCTGGTCATAAGTAAAATGGCTTTTATCTGAAACTGTGTCTATTAGAAATACTCAGAATGTGAAGGTGTTTTGATGAATATAAATTCAAATGAAAAAGTTTTATCTTAAATTTCTGCAGATAATTTCTCAGCCATTGGATCTTATTTCGTAAAAGTTAGAGTGACAAGCAAAGAGCAATTCCATTCATAGAGCTTCCAAGGCCTTGGAATTTATTTTCTTTAATCTTTTGATTTACATCAAGGGAAAAAAAAAAGAGAAAAAAGAAAAAAAAAAGAGAAAAAAAAAGAAAAAATATGTCAAAAGGAAACTCAAAGTTCTTTTGTTTGGTTGGTGTTTGTTTGTTTTTTAGTGAGAATACCCCTTTTGCCTCAGATCCTGTGATTGTACTTTGATTTGGGAAAAATTCCTGAGCAGACACCACCACAATATTGATCTGGAAATGTTCAGGTGCAATGCCCTCCTTTAAAAATTTGTATTTTCATGTAAAAAATTCTGATTCTGGCAAAAGCAAGACCTGTACTTTGGTCTTTTACAAAGTAGACTAACGCTTAATCACAGCCTAGAGGAAATTTGTGGTCTTTACTGTTCCTTCCTGAGATCTTGTCAATAGTTCTTACACAAGAGAAGTGTGCAAAAAAACTCAATAGAACACATTTTCAGGTGATGAGACAACTGAATATAAATGGCAGTGAGAGCCATGAAGAAGCAAAGCTGATTCAGCTATATCTTTAGAAGAGGAAAATTCACCTAAATCACTTAGATGACCGATGTTGTTTTACAGCAATATAACTATATGTATTTTCTTACTGAACTCATTATATTATTAGTATATCAGAGAATAACTAAGCTTATTCTTTCATATTATGTATATGCTAAATATTACTTTTTTTACATTTGAAAATGTAAATGGTGCAAGTGAAAAATGAAAAGGTGCAAGTACCATTTCAGAACATAAAATAATGTGGCCCAAATTTATATCGACATTAACAAAAACAAAATTAGTGGCTTATAAATTACCAAAGATTTTTTTAATTACTTTTTAAAAAAACCCCATACTTAGTTAGGGATTAACTTTCTCTTTATTTATAGAGTATTAAAAAAAGTTATATAAAAAAATGGAGTAAAAGCTCTTACAATGAATCATAAAATTCTGTAATTCAAGGGAACATCCTACCTATGCCACTGCTGTTTTACCTGTGCCTATGAGTAATAAAATACTGATATATGCATCTATTCCTGACAGCACAAATATTCTTGGCTTTACTGAATGAAACTGTGTCATCATTGTGGTTTTCAAAAATGATTGAGTAACCATGGATTACTGCCTGCAACAGGTACAGAATGCACTGAGCTGATGTGCTAACTAAAGTTCAAGATTGGCAATTTGGGGGCACATGGCCTCAGTGAGAACCAAATTTAAGCTTTGTTGCTGCAATTCACACTTTCTTTTTCTGGGACACATCCCAGAACTCTTGCCAGTGCAATTTTAAAGAGGGCACATACAAGGTGTCTATACCACCCTGCTTGAAGGGTGCAGTTCAGAGCTCCTTCCAATCTGTATTATTCTGTAATTATATGACATATCAAATGTAATTGCAAGCAGTTTATTTTGATATTTCTTGACCTGGATTGGAAACACACACATCTTTTCCTTGTATTGATTAATGTACGTCCTCAGTCTAGATTTTGCAAAGCTCTTCAATGGTCTTTACAAGTTTTACTTGGTTTTGGTTGGGGTTTGAACATGTAAACACGTCAAAACCAGGTAATACAACACTTTCTGTGACATTTTGCAAGTCTAAATCACTCAGATCATTTTCTCTTCTATTTTCAGATGAGTTACGCTGAACACAGGTCAATCTCTTAGTATATAGATTTCTGGTTACTGACTTTCATCATGTTCTGTCTCAGTCTTGTTACTTATTTATCGATTTCCCCTCTCTCCAAGTGAGACTAAGGCCACAGAACTGATATTTTTAGGAAGTGAAAGTCATTCCTTAATACTATTAAAGTCTCAAACCAAGTTGGTTTTTCATTCTTGCCCTGCTAAACCATTTTTCAACAGTTTTGACACTTTCTGTTTCCAGTGAATAGGACTTCTTTTCATTCTATTTTCTTCCTCTTTATTATGCAAAATCTTTAACAAAGATGAATAAAAACAGCATGTATTTTTTCTATACTTCTGCAACAGTGCAGTGGTGGAGTGAATTTGTAATGATCTATAAGATCATTACACAGCCCCCCATGAATGTGAAGTTGTCTATTTTCTTTCCAGACATTTTGCAAGAACTGATAGTTCAAAAACAAACTTTTAGACTCTGTTCACTCGAGCCCTGAGACAGGGCCATGTGCTCCTTTATGATAGATTTTCCTAGTGATGGTCAAACACAGAAACTAAGAAACAAGATATGAGCTGGATACCTCCAAGTCCCCAGTAAAGCTGGACAGAAAACAATTTTCATATTCTGAAAAAAACGTTTTCAGAATTGCAAAAGAACTTGCATTGTGCACATGGATGAAGACAAAGCCTGTGGAGTCATGCCTGAAAACATAGAGGTGAATTCCTTCTCTAGTGTAGCTAATATTTACATGACAGAAATGCAGACTGCATACTAGATTCAGCATCTCTAGCAACGAAGGATCATTGTTCTTGAGTTCATGTTTTTCTGCATTTCCTTATAAAAAAAAAATCCCTTAATTTCTTTTATGACACCTGATATATTCTCACAAGGAGATCTTTTTGTTTTAAAGGTTCTGATATTTTCTAAGTTGGAAAAAACCCATCAACTTAAATACCAAGAAGTGGAAAAATATATCCTTGATGATGGTTCACAGCTTTGTTTCTGTGAAATTATCTAAATGTGCCTATGCAGAGCACAAGGTATATATCTGAAGACAGGAAGACAATTTTCAATCAACAAAGATTTTTAAATTTGCAAAAGAAGTTTTGTGTTTTCTCCTCTGGGTAAACAGGGAAAACATCTTAAAGTAGATGAAGATGCTGAATATAAATATCAGAAACGCATCAAAGGAAGGAGGTTTGGGTAATGGCTTATAACAAAAACTCTAGGGACAAGAAATTATCTGTTTTCCTGAAATATTTGCCACCTAAGCAAAACAAGCAGCAGTTTTATCACACTGAAGGAAATATCTTTCATCATATTAAAGACCTATGTGCCTTTTTTATGGCACCGCTAAACAATCAAAGAGTAGTTTGGGCTTCCCTAAGCTTATAGTTTCTCATTAAATATGTAAATAAATGGCTTCCCTTAAAGCAAGGAAAGAAGGTCAATGCTCACACATAGTTTGTACAGCAACATTTGCTTATGCAGACTAATGAAACATTTTAAATGACAGCAAGAAAAGTTTATATCAGTATGTAAACATACATTGAAAACTTACAGGCTCTATTACCTAACTTGATCTCTGCAAATTTTTTTGAAACCAAAATGATCAAAAAGAACACAAGTGCTGAGTGAAAGTGCATATGATGCCATGATGATACAGGCTTTTCTTCATTTCTCTCAATTAATCAGTCTATTGTCATATTTTAGAAATTTCTATGCACTTTATTTTATCCTAAGCCTGTGCTTGGACTCTGAATTTTCAATGTTTGTTAGCTAGGATTGTAATCACTTGATGCTCACACATCATGAAGTCTGAAATAACTGCAATCAGTAGGTAAAGAAAAATAAGGAAATGCCCAGAATTTCCTCACTTTTTTCTCTAGAGTGCATTTAGAGATTATCCACTCCTCGCTGTTTCCACTGAAAAGCTTATCTATATTTCTGTTTAACTGTTTCCATTTCTTCCTTTTTATCTCCTTTTACTTTGAGCTATTATAAATGCTACCAGAAAATAACTTACTGTGTCAATAGCCTTGACCAAGACATGCGTCTTAGACATATTTGTTCTCCCTTTTCTCTGAGAACAAACAGAAAGTTCACATTCTCCCTTTTAGACTGGCATTTACCTAATTCTTGGTCCTTCTCATTTCTGTCTTTTCCAGGCAGCATGATTTTTCTTCCACTGCAGATCTTCCTCTCATGCCTCTTTCATGAAGTTTCTCACAGATAACCTGCACTTACTTCTTCAATACAGCTCCATGTTCCCCCATCTCAGTGCCTTTCAACTATTCTTTTCAAAGTCTGTATTCCAGGACTCCTCTCAAGGGAGATGGTAGGGAGAAAGAAAAGGAGGAAGAGTACAGAGGGACAAGTATTCGCCACGATAAATTATTGTCATTTTTATCAAACTGTTGCCTGAATTTCTTTACCTTTTGCAATACAGCAATTAATTTCAAGCAAAGGAGAGAAATAAGCATGAGATGGAAAAATAGATGACTTTCTGTAAATACTAATAAAAAGCCCTGTGGAAGTAATAAAACGGGTACTAGGCTTCATACTGGGTTTGATTATGGGTTCAAATTCTTGCTCATATATCTATAATACTGCTAAAATGATAAAGTTCTATGTGTAGGAATTTCATCCTAACTTCCCTGTAAAGACTGCAAAGCTCTTAGCACACTGTGGTATTTCAGACAGATTGGCATATGCTCTGTTCATTTTCAACCTGCAGCTGTGCTTAAGATATTGTGCTTGAGCTTTAGTTTGGTTTAGATTTTTCCTTTTTTACTGCAGAGGCACCAGCAGAATAAATATACAGGTTAGACTTGCTAGATGAGGAGGACAAAAGAGACACTGGAGGAAAGCATTTTGTGAAATGGGTATTGATTTGGTAATAACCTGCTTTAATTGCATGGTAGAAGGAAAATGAACACAATTATTGTTCTGTGGGTAAAGAAATACCTTTTTTATGTTTAGAAACAATTCCTAACACAGAAAAAATTATAAAATGTAATGAGGATCTCTTCAAGGGATTTAAATGCAAATTAACCCTGATGTATTCTACATATGTTTCATGCCACATGACAAAATCTACCATTAGAGAAAAATAAAACACACTAAAAAGCTGCTTCAGCCTTCAAAATCAGGTATCACAGCAGTGGAGATTAATCAAAGATTCCTTAATTGCTAGTTAACTGGACTTTGTGTTTTGAAATATATATTCTTACTCAGTTGTAGTAAGCTCGTTGAGGAAAAAGAACACTTTGGCTTAATAGAATACAGATTTTTTTACTGATGTTAATGTGAGATGTAAAAAAAAAAAAATAAAAATGAAAAAGGAACTGCAGGCTGTGGTTTCAGCACAAGGCAATCTGCCCCACATTTTCTTTTCCCTCCTCTTCTCTTATCCTGAAAGTTCACACCAGCAGGGCTGCTGTGTGGATGCAAGAACAAGATAACTTGTCTAAATTAAGGTTCTTCAGTGCTTCTTAAAAGCTGCTCTGCAACCAAAGCCACTACAATGCCAGCAAATATTTGCATGTATTTCAGAGCTAAACAGTGATTACAGATCTGTGAACTAGAACTGACTCACTCAGTTTAGGCTTAAGTGCTAGATAGCTAGCAGGGCCTTTTCTGCAGCAGTTCTTTTATATAAGGTGTAGCGTCTTTCAGATATTATTGTTTATTTTGAGTTACAATGTTTTTTGAGGGAGCTGCACCACTGTCTTTTTCCTTCCTCTGTTACGTGATGTTGCTCTCTGTGAAACTAGAAAGACAGAAACCCAAATTCAGGGGTAAAATATGCTTAAATTGCACATACAAATGCACCGTGTTGAATTTTGGCCTTCCCTCTAAGACCTGTGGGCTCAACAAAGTGTCCAGGGGGGTTTTGTGGTATCATCTCTTTCCTCTTTTCCTATTTAATTAGGGAAAAAGCCTAATTTATAGTCAATGTGGACTATCACTACAGCTCTATAATTCATGCAAAATGAACTTCTGCTACAATGGTTTCTTTGAAAGCTATCTTGCAATAATTGTTCAAATTGCTTTTGTGTAGGAGTAATATAGAAATTTTGCCATTATGTTTTAATTGGTTTAATATAGGGAAGGCAGCAAACCCACAGTCAATTGCATATATTTTGTAACTCTTACCATTAATGTAATTTTTACTGCAGAACTGCACACAAAAGGAGTGTAATACATAGACCACATAGCAGTAATACATATCACTTGGGTATCACTTTGAAGAGCACCTATTTCCTTCCTATCTAAATGCTGCAATCTGTTAAGTTCCTTGAAATATTTCTCACCCTAAACTCTTTTTAATTGCAAGATCTACAGTACTGGCTTTGCCTTAAAAAAAAAACCAAACAAAATAAACAAACAACCCCCAAAACATTCTGTACTAAAAGTAATGTCAATTGTTTCTCTTCACAGTTTACCAAATTCTTGAACTTTTCCAAGTTACACTTTTGGACCTCAGGCACTTGCTAAAAAGCAACAGCCACAGTTAAAATATACAAAATTCACACCTGTATCAACATTTCCCACTGCCCAACGAAGCAGCCCAGAATATGAATTTTACTGAGGAACAGGAAACTGAAATCATTGTCAGGTTAATAATCTGAGACCCTCAATTTCCTTTATGAGTGTGTATTAGTTTGAAAACAAACCAGTGAGAGATCACAAGTCAAGATTGAAATTAAAAATAAGTGAAATAATACAAGGAAAAGCACTGACAAAGTCAGTAACAACCTAACACCCTGTTAGGGTGGTGGTAGCAGTCCGACTGAAGTAGTCCAGTTGAAGCAGTGATCCTGTGAAGGTCTAGTCTCCAGCTGAGGATTCAGTGGTAGCTCTGGTCCTCTGGAAACCCAGTAGACAGGGCTAGCTCAGGCAGTTCCAAGGCCAGGTTATATCCAGGTGGGAACACCTGGCTCCTCCCTCCTGGGCAGAGCATCCCACAATGGGATAAGTCCATGAGTCACACGGTGGGTCCCTGATGGCCCATTGTCTGTCATCCGGAGTGGGTCATTAGCAGGTGATAGCAGCTAACGGCCCACAGCTGGTGGTAATAGAATACTTAAATACATCTATATTGCAACCTAGGACAGTGTATGCTTGAAACTGTGAAGGGTTTATACAAACTATGAATATAGTTACAAGCACTTCCAGAAAACATCCAGTTTATGTTGGAGAACCAAAAATATGGGCATGGAAGAATTGTAAACAGAAAAATAAGGGGTGTTTTTGGCTGGGACTTCTGTTATGAACTGCCCCTGAAGGCAAGGGTAGCTGAGGTTCTTGTTAATAGAGCCCTTGGGGCAGATTAGAATAAAAGGACACTGAATGACCAGTGTTTATACATATATATATATATATCTGTAGTGGGTTTTTTTTTAGAACAATTTGGTTGCAACAGAAAGGAGGTATGTAGCCATTTTGGTTATTATGTGTAAAAATGAAACAATATGTCCAAAGTGAAGGTCATAATCTTTATCTCTTGGCCGTGGGGGAAGCCCATGACACACAAAGTTCAGTGGGTAAATATATGTTCAGGTACCTCCCCTGGGTGGGAGAGTTTTACACTGGCTGATGTAACACTTTTGGATGCCATGAAGTCCTCTGGTAGAAGGCCCTCACAGTTTCTAATATGGTTGTGCTGAGGAAGAAGATGGAAAAATAGTTTGATTTTTGGAGGTTTTGCTCCTTAAATAAATCAAGAGACTAGTTAATAAATATTCACCCATTAACTTTTGTACAAAATTGTTAAAAGTAGTCCTTAACTTTGTAGAATCAGAAGCAGTGCCTATAGACAGCTAGATTCAGTGAATAGATGTCTGCTCTCAATTTCTAAGGAAAGTAATAGAAATTTATAGCACTTTATATTTCCCAGGGTGAATGTAGAAGGATCTTTTAACTTCCTACTGGAAAAATCAAATGGAAGCACAGCAACTCCCCCAATAAAACCTGAGTCCACTGTGAGCTCATACACAATTTCCTGGCTATACTCAACCCAAATTAAAATGCAGAAATTAAGGAAACTAAATAGCTCTTAGCAATGTTGCCTTTGTGAAAATATTGTTCATTCAGAGTTTCCTGTTTGTCTTAAATATCACTGCAGTTTAATGACGATCAAAAGTAGTTTAAAAGTAACTTGCATATGGCTTGAGCACCCCTGAGAAGATGTTTTCAAGATTCTCATGCAGACCAGATTCTCTCTTGTCTCAATTTCCTAATGCTTTCTTCTAATCACTCTGACCAGCCCGGGAGTAATCAATTATCAATATGTGAAAACATCCTAGAAAGTTAATATATATTACTAGATTGTTGCTTATTTAAGCTTATTCATAGTGCATAGAAAGTGAGAACTTTTGTAAATACACCAATGTATTGGCTGAGGACATTTAATATTTTCTGCAGAAATAAAACAAAGCCCACTATCTGCTCTAATGCACTTTGACTGATGGAAAAGGCATTTTCTGCCTATAAAGACAAATTAAAGTGCTAAAGCTATTTCAGAAAGTAAGAAGAATTCACATTCAAGTTTTTAATTTTTAAGGGTCCAGAATAAAATATGAAAATTTTGGAAAAAATGGAAATAAAATAAAATAAATAATGAATAATGAATAATGAATAATGATTAATGAATAATGAAAACAACAACAAAAACAACAATAACAAGTGACATTAAATAAAATTCAATTCAGTGGAAAAGGATGCTATTTTATGATAACATCCTTCATCAAGAACCTTTAACAAGGAACAATAATGAGTGCCTGTGTCTTACCTAATGAGTGTTCGATTATTTTAATTTTAAACCAAGGATACAATAAATTTTGTTTTGTGTTAAAGTTTTAGCAAATCAGTATTTTAATGTGGGAAATATTCCATTGCAGAGTTCAGAGATAACTAACTGCAAGAAACTTTTATCATATTTGAAGAAAATTGTTTGCTACACGGGGACAATCTAGACCTCCTTTCCAGCAGTTCCAAAAAAAGTACATGGGAGAAAATTTCTGGGTGTTTTTTATTCCTAACTTTGTGTTTATTGTTGAGGTTTTTGTCTATTTTTTTTTTCTCTTTTTACTTATGGCAGCTACGCTTCTACAACTCAACCTGAGGTTTTCAAGGGAGAAATTCTAGGACAAAGTCGAATATTTGAGAAATGAAGTCAGACCAGAAACTGATATCAGGCAAGCAGTTCAGATCCTAATATTACTGCACAGTTCACTATGAAATAATAAAAATATTCTTAGAACTTTAAGGAGATACATTTTTAGCGCTGTGAGGCACTGCATGGAAGCAAGACATACAAATGTAGCATGAAAAGGGACATAGCAGTATTTTTATATAAGTTTCAGTGTAATGGTGACTATGAAAGTGAAAAGCTGAAATAAATCTACAGAATTTTCTTCTTCATGAGCTCTGAATCAAGTTCATTCTGCACTGTAAAATTTTGACTTGCAAAATAAACTGTTACTTCATTATACATAATGAAGAATGGGAGATGTAATGAAGAAAATACGGTTATTTGCTTTTCACATTGTTAATTTTGGGGAATTGCACTTTGAAATCTGTTTCTGAAAATCCATTTGAACTGGATCATGTCCTTAATTTTCACTTGCAAATCCCTGACCCATGATTTCCAGAGCAGTAGATTCTTCCCCAGCTGTCAAACAGAGCTATAAGTCTAGCATGTCCAGTCATAAAATCTGTAATCTGTGGACTGTCTCACCGAAAGCTGCGGACAGCTGTACAGCCAAGTCATTAACCAGTGACAATGGGAAGGCAGCAGTCTGCTGCTCCTGCTAGGCAGGCTCAGTACACATCCTGCCTGCTGCTCTATTACTTTCCCAATGACTCCTAATATGCTTGCTTCCCATGCTTTATTCAAAGGATCCTGTGAATTTTCGTGTTTGTTTTTATGACTAGAGCTTTAACCCCTCTCCCCCTCCGCTCTTTTATAGTCTGCTACACAAGGCTGCTGGCAGACATTGTTCCCCCTGTATTTTCTTACTCTATTTAGCATTTTCTAGAATCCTCAGTCTAACTTTCACTAATTTTGTTTTTGTCTCTTTGCCTTTAGAATTTGTGAACCGGGATCAGTTTATTGCAAATTTTTCTACATCTTCCTCCCATAAGAAGCTGTACGTTTCCCTCTCCCCCTTTCCTAAGCTCTCTCATTCTCCCAGTTCTGAAAAAAAACCCCTTCGTTTCTTCTGCTTCTTCTTACCTCCTTCTTCTCTCTTTCAGGATCTGTCATGGGCTCTATGAGAACTTCATTTCCCCTATTCTAGTATTCTTTAGGCAGAGAGTTATTTAGGACAACATAGTCTTAAATTTCATTGAGACAATAATGGGCCATTAAAACACTATCTGACCTACAGGGAATTACAAATATCCATGCTAGGATGCAAAATCCATAGCAGCCATGTCCATTAATTTATCATTTCTGATTTTTTTCTACAGTTCTGCAAAACTGTCCATCACTTATATCTCCATTGTTTTGGATCACTCTTTCACTGATCAGTAAACACCCTACTCTCCTAAACATTAACATTAATCTATTTTTTTCTGTCTTTCACCCTTTTTTTCAGTGTTTTCTTTAAGTTGATGATGTTTTTCATTGCAACAATAATGGTGCAGTTAGCATGGAGAAAGCAGATACAGTGGTCTACAATAAGCTATTCATGCATTACACTGATGTTAGTGTAAATACTGTGCCAACAAAGCAGCATCCTGCTTCCCTTTGTTCTGTAGTTGTGCTGTTGAGCACAACTTCTCTTAAATAAAGGCACTAACTTTATGCTCAGTTGCAGAATTTTTCTTGAAATGCTTTCATACATTAGTGCTTTCTCTGTTTCTGGAGGTACAGAACCTCCAAATTTTTCAGCCATGGAAGACCAGCAATCTCCATAACAGAGGGAATATGTTTGACAGTAGCAAACACTGAGTGAGCTTGTTTGCCATACTGAAAGTATAGCACAACTAGTCTTGGGTATCCCTGTTGAGGATATATACCTAACTTATCATCATCTTATGTCTTTTCTCAATTTATACCATGTGAACAAAAGTGGCCTGTTTCATTAGAGCTCTCTGTACTTTGGTTATTTATCTGAGGAATAATTGTGGTCGTCACCATCACAATTCCATGCAACCATACCCATGTCCATAGTTTGGGGTCTTCTGCTTTCAGTGCTCCAACTCATGATTGAGAAATCAGCCCTCACATTACTTTCTGTGTTCTTTGGCTTGATCATTGACATAGAGACCAGGCTGGAAGGGGCTTTGAGCAATCTGCTCAGTCTAGTGAAAGGTGTCCCTGCCCATGGCAGATGGTTGGAACTAGATGGTCTTTAAGGTCCCTTCCAACCCAAACCATTCTATGATTTTATAATAGAGCATAATAAAAAGCCCACCACCTCAATGGACATATTTTGAATATATAAGAGTAAAGCCAAAACATAGTAGAATCTAATTAAAAAAACTTTCAAAATAATTCTATTTCTTTTTTTCACCACAGTTCTTTTGTAATTAAAATTGTATTATACTTGATACTCAGATTACTTTATGGTTCTATTTTTCTCCAAACATTGCTGGAAACTTCTACAGGCAATAAGAGATAGGAGAAAAAAAAACCCACCTAAAGCATTTAAGAAGCCCCACTACAAGCCATCCTGGCTATTAAAACACCATTATCCAATGTTCTGTCATTAAGAAATAGCATAGATCCTTGTTTCTTTCCATCAGAATGGGAGCTGTAAGCACTGTGTCTGATGGAAAAACAAGATGTGGGTGTTTTGGTGGGCTGTGTTTGTAGGAGTTACATATTGAGTAGTTTTATGATTTTTAGAACATTATTTTAAGGTTGAAAAGTTCACCCAACATATGCTTAACAACTTGAAGTATAGCCATCACATTTTCTCAAACTTTCTTGCTTTTACTACAGAAGCTTTAAAAGCGTAAGAGCTTCAAATAACTTTTTTTCCCTTTTGTAACATTCCTCACTCCTTCAACATGGGAGATGAATTTACTTTCTGCCTCATAAGTTTTCTCACATTTTAAATGTTCCCATCTGTCACACATGCATTTTTTCTGAAGATTAACTTCTTTCTTTTCTTCCTTTTCTCTCTATCTTTCATATGCCTCCTCTGTCTTAAATACAAAAATATTGAATTGTTTTCTTTTGAAAATCCTGCCTTAGCTATTCCTGCTGTTCTATTGCTGAATTATAGATAGTTTATGGATTTTTTTCAGCATCACCATAGGCCATTATTTTGTTTCATCTCACATGCTAAATGGCATTGAGATTTATTACTTTACCTACTAACTCCTCGAAATGTTCTCACTTGTTGATATGCAGTATATATCTCAAAGGACAATGTGTGTACAGCATTCACTGGCAGCACATATCAAAGTCAAGATTAATTAAGTTCTCATGAAAAATTAACATATTTGATTTAAATGGGTAATTGAGAAATATCATTTACAGTGAACTAATTTATATGTCTTTTTGTTTGACCTTCCAGATTTTGTATTGTTGCCATTTTTAGACTAGAAATATAATTGAGATATTGAGTATCTTAGTAAGTACAAGCCTCCCAGTACTTTAGAAGAACATGATTATTTACATTACTTTAATGGACCTATCCCTTTGTCTGTTTGAATAGAATTTTTCATATTGTTTATGGCTCCTTCATTTTCATGTTACTATTAAATGTTGCATATCATATAGTTATGTCTTGAATGTTCTCAGCTCTGAATGACAGATGATCATTTTAAAATGAATAAAATAATTCCAAAGACAAGGATGTTTTTCTACAAACCTCATGCATTGAAAATAGTAAGGGGCTAAACTCTATGTTTTTCAGTCTTAAGCATGACATTTCCATTATCATTTAGTTCACACAAGGTGTCCTCTCATGAAACTGTGTATTCTATTTGCTTAAGGCAGTGTATTCTATTTGCAGAAGTATTCACTAAAACTTTCTTATTTGAGGGAAAAATCTGTTAATCCTCTGATAGATGAGTCTCCTTTTCAAAACTCTATTAGGCAGTTTAGCTAGCAAAATCCCTTTAAAAATCTAGTATACATTCTCATGAGGAATAACCTTGGATGATATTTTTTGAAATTATGCCACAGTAAGCCATGCAATTCAATAGTTTGTATATTTAAAAAGTCATGTGTTGATAACATTTGCCTAAGGTTGTAAGATTTTGCATATGTTAACAAGACTCAGTTGTGAATCCCTGTCTAATAATAATAGTCTTTGACACTTGTCGAGTCTTATTCTACAATGCTTGCTATGTATGCTAACATTACAGTGGAATTTGCATGATTCTTTAATATTGTTATGCATCCTTGTTAGGTGACTTTGCAGATATATCGAATTGGCAGCAACAGTGTCTTGAAATTCTTTGCTCATTTAGAAAATGTTTACGACAATATTTTTATCAGGGAGAAAAACTGTTTATGCAAAGATTACAATTCCAGTTTGATCTGTGTATGAATATTATTTGTCCCCATTTTAACTGAGAGCATTTTACATGCATTTTATTTCTACTATCATATTATTTTTAACAGAAGTCTGATACTGATGTCTGTGATTTTGGCCATCATTTGTACAAATATGTCCAGAGACCATGCACAAGACAGACTGAGACCTAGAGCTATGGTCCCTGTCACACAAATATTATAAGTTGCCCAGTCAGGCTGTTTCAGGTAACAGTAATCTCATGAATCCAGATGGAAACAACATGCTAATAGCTTTTGGGGCTCATCACTGTGACAGGTTTGCTAGGTTTTTTGTGAATGTTGTGAAACAACCTCAGGCTCTTATTATGATCCTTCTGCCTCTTTTGAAACCACAGGCTTTTAATGATGAGACTAGATGCAGTTGTTATGGGAGTTTTAACATAATTTAGGAGCCCTGTGACTTATCTATCTTCAAAAGTCTCCTAAAAAGCTTATAGTTGAACTTCATTTGTAAGTCATCTGAATCATATTAGACTTTATGTATTTTGTTTGTTATGTTGTCATTTTCACAAGATAATGACATTCTTTTATTTTTTCCTAATGTTTTTAGAGAAGCTATTAGACTTATGGAAATTTATACTGATTTTTTAAAGTAGCTCACTTAACATAAGTTTTGTAATTTTGATTCCACATGTAGTGGGCAGAAGATATTTCTAATAGCGTAGAGGTGAGCTTGTAGCTCTGTATTGGGCATCACAAATTGAGATCATTATGGGAAAGCCAGGGAATATTTCTGCATTTTTATGGTGAACACTGCTTATTCAACAAGCATGGTAATTTAAACAAAGAGGATCTCATTTTGAAGAATCAAATTCCTGCTTTAGCTTCAGAAAATCAAGTCCATTCCCACTAGGTATGTTTCTCTGTGGCACAGAATATTTACCTTTCCTGATAAAGCAGTGGAAAGAGGCAGTGACTTTTACCAGGGAGTATCATTGCCTGGGGCCCAGTGGACTCACTGAAGACATGGCTTCCCATTAAGTTTTCAAAACAAACAGGAGACATTCCATGAGCTTGGATCTATAATTCAGAAATACCTTTGAGCTTAACAGCAGTATGATAATTTTATAAGCAAATTTTCTAGTACTGGCTGAAGAGCTTTTGGTCAATAGAGATTAAATGGAATTTGACAGAGCAGCTAAAAAATAAGAGAGCTTTTTTCTTTATTAGCAGCTTATCATTGATGCTGTAGGGCTGAGAAAAATCTTGGAAAGTATAGTGAACTTGGCAGCCATGATGGACAAAACAGAGATATTTTGCAAAGTTTGGAAAGTTTTGTAGGGATTTTTAAATTAAACATCTTATTATATTTTTGATTGTCAATTGCTGTCATGAGCAGTCAGATAGTAAGCCAGATTAATTAAATGAAATGTCTCTCACCAGCTTAGCTTGTTTTGAGTAAGATATTTATATTTGCTGATGAAATACATTTTTATTCCAATCTAATGTAGTATCGTGAGAGTGAACGTTCATTTTAAAATAATTTTCCAGAGAGAAAAGTGATATATATTTCTATCTTTCAGCATCTCATGCCTGAAGGACTGAGAGCAGCAGGGCAGTGAAAGAAATTATGTTCAGAAGTTTTCTTTCAGAAAAAAACTTCCCACTTCTGAAAGGCATTTAAGTCTTTTTTGATGGTCATTATCAGGCCCTCTCCTTTTTAAAAGACACACAATATATGCTCTGTGTGATTGAAGTATTGGATTCTGCAGAGAACGGGAATATGTGGACCTACTGTTGCACTGTATCTTGAGGGAGATTGCCTTAATTTCAAGCTTACTACAATTAAGCTTGAAAGACCGCAGAAAGTTGGGAAATGTCAGCATCTGAGCCTTCTGACATTCACAGTTTCATTGTCTTAAGACCAGAAAGTCAAAACAAGAATTTGTTATTCCTGAGTAATTTCACTAACCACAGAGTCCTAGAATTATGTTCCCCTTATTCCATCTGCTAATGTCCCTTTGGCTCTTGTTCCCACAGCTGCAGGATTATTTTAAATTACTGGAGAAGGCAGCAAGGGGAATACACAGGACTATGAATTCTTCTTCACCTTATGTGCAAAACCATCTCATTTGTTTTGTTATCTTTGTCTAGCGTTATTAATTACCATACAACAGAAAAAGTAAATGTCCAACATCAGACCTATAGTAAGACATTTTGCTTCCAGGGTAATCTCATTTTTCCTGTTGAGTCATTAAAGCAGATTTTTTGTCTTATTCTTTGGACTGTGCTGACCTGACCTGCAGCCTGTCTGTCTTAGCAGCAACAAGGGCTTGGAACTTGAAGGTCTCAACATCCAGCTGGAATTCACCACGTGCTTGTATGGTCATGCCTTCTCTGCTCGCCATACCATAATTGGTTTTGGAAAGCCAGCTTTCGGATGTATCTGTGAGAGGAGGTAACAAAAGCTTTCAGTGGTTGCTATCAGGAAGGCAAATCCCATATCCATTAATAATTTTTGTGCTTAATTAATTATAGGGACAGCATGCTTGAATACCTGGCATTATCTAAAGATAAAATATTGAAAAAGGGCTGTGATTGGGTAAAAAACCTTCTAGCTATTAGTATGTGGGAGTAGAATATTGATCTAATAAGTGGAGTAAATGTTTTGGCAACCTTGAAGAGTGGCATAATAGATAAGGGAATGTAAATAGGGGCTCAGAGACAGCTAAAGAAATATTTATAATACAAACATAAAACATTTAAGCTCTTTCTCTGATTTTTTTTTTTACCCATTGTGCCTGTTAAATTATAGCACGAACTATTTTGATTTGTTCAGCTCTCCATACTTTAATATTTAGAAGATGCACAGTGTTCGTGCAATAAAAGATTAATTCAAGAAGATAATTTTAATATTAAACCAAGACATGAAATACTGTTGCTTTTATTATGCTTGTCAGTATTTACTCCTGGGATTGAATTTACAGACTCAAGTTGATAAGAAATCAAAACAAAATTGAATTAAAAATTTTAGAAAATGGTATGCATCCTATTAATAATGTTGGATTTAACTCTTATTGCAAAGATGCTTACGATATTTTTAGAATTTGGTAGGGCAGCATTGAAGTGAGTTTCAGTTATTCTATAGAAAAAAAAATCTATTTTCAAGCACTAATTTGCATATAAGATAAACAACAATTCTGATAAACTTTCAGAAAACTCTACTTGCCATCTGAGAAATGAACTGGGTCATTTTGCATAAGCAGTATGTAGAATTTTCCTATATATGGAGTTGATAGACCTTTAACAAAAATAAAGTCATGTTATTAAGATGAATTAATTATGACTAATAAATGATAACTGGCCCAAGAGCTCCAGTTTTCAAGGAAACAGAACATGGGAAATGTCTCACAGAAGAAAAAAAATGTCCAATTTTTTTGACACGTGGTAATCAAGAAATTTACACTCTAGGAAAAAAGTCTTTAAAGAGCTGCCAGCTGTCTGGAAAATTTTAATGCCACCAACCATTCATAACTGTTCTGAATAAGCCAAGAATAAATAAAAAACTGCAACTCTCAAAAATTTTTTCAATTTTTTCCAGAGAATACTGAAAATATAACAACATCAGTATATGATATTTCAGACTAAACCCCAGACTACCTTCAGTCATATGAAATCAATGGTTTGTCTATATCATTTGCAGATGATTTTTTGAGTTTTAATTAATTTTACATAAGGTTACTCTCCCAAATTCTGACTGAATTGCCTAGTTACACACAGATACCCTCCATTCATGTTTGTCAGTTTTGGTAGCCTCCTGGGATGTAATGAGGACAGCTCACTGAAAAAATGTTATTCTCTGGAAATTTCCAGTTAAAGACATCAAGTGTTGGTGAGGTGATTTAAAACAAATCACATTGGAAGAACTTCAGTATTAATAGAAGTTTCTGGATGTTTGTTAACATTGCACTTCCAAAATTATCATTAATATATACTTTTGTGGCCAAAGAAATAGGAAGTGCTTGTTATCAGACATATGTTGGTGATAAAATTAGTAATACAACATATTGAAAAGTATATACTGCCTCTCAGAACATGAAATAAACAGCTTCTGGATTAGTTTGGAGACACCTCAGGGAAAAACTCTGAAGTCTGTGGGAAGTCAGAGTGCACAGATTCTGTAGGATTGTTTGTCCTAACCGGAGAAAAAAGGTAAGGGTGAAGTTTCACAGTCACACCAGAAAACAGACTTTTATTAAAATACTCATTAGTATTCTGCCTCCAACAGTGTTTTTTGATTTTGCAGTAACTTCTGTGCAGACCGTAATGTTCTGGCTGATAGGCCCAGTCTTGCCTATCAGCCAGAGCTGCCTTCAAGGCACAGGCAAAAAAATGGCAGCATTTTCACTGATATAGCATTACCTGGGCAGTTCCTAGGATTTATAACTGCTTCCACCGGCCCTAGGGCAATTGAGGACAGGGGAACTGGATGGAAAGAGCTGCAGGAAGGAAAGAAGAAAGAAACCTCCATTCAGAGCCTCTGACATCCCTGTTTCTTCCTCATGTTCTGTTATCTGCACTGACACCTCTCTCTTCTGCCCCATCCTCCCCCCATTTGTCTGTCCCAAAGTCAGCAGGGCCAGGGTATAGGAAATGAGCTCTCCTAAGTGGATTTCAACTATAGATGGTTGCTTCTCTCTCCTGTGAGGTATAACTGCAGTGAAATAGAAATCTCAGCCTCCCCTACACTCAGACTAGGAAAGAATTTCGACAGGCTTCTCCTGAATTCTCTTGTAAGAAGTGAAGTCCAGTTTTTGCTAGCCCATGGTCTGCAAAGTTAAGACTAATTGGTATTTATCAGAAATCTGCTGAAGAAGACAATATACAAGTAGTTCACATCTGTGCTGCACACAGACCAGACAACAGTAATGTAAAAGGCTATCTAAAATTTCAGTATTGTGTAATTAAAAATATGGACAGTTGTAAAAGTGTACTGCCTGATGCTCCCTCAGTCATTGCTGAAATTCATGATACAGTTAGCTTTTGAGTGAAAAAAACCAAAAAAAAATTGAAAAGAATATGGAGATGATTCTGGTTTTGAGCTCAGTTTTACACAGATGAATAAAGGGATATGGAAGCAGTCTTCTGACCTATGAGATTATACTTCCCCTTAATCTGGCTATCAGAATTCTTTTTGTAGTATTGCCCTTAACATGACCTCCAAGGTTCTATCAAGCACATACTGAAATTTATTTTAATCATTACAACATAATATGGTACAGAGGAGAACATTTTGATGAACTGTGGATAATTCCTCTTTGTTCCCATGAAAAAATGTGATAGCCTGCTTCATTTAATACACTCTGCTTTTCCATAACAGTCTTTTTAAGGAATGTAATTAAGATTAGTGACTAGCTTTTCCTAAGGAAGAAAAAGAAAACTGCACATACATTTGCAGAAAGATGCAACAAAAAAGGATTTTATTGCCTGGTCTTTTTCTAATTGCAACATTTTATGGGTTTTTATGTCTTAATGTATTGTGTGCTTTCTGTTTCTTCATCATTAACCATTTTAGCATCCTGCCACAGCAATAGCTGTTATAGAAAATGGTAGTATAAGTACAAAAATAAGTACTACTTTTTTTAGTTCTTAAACAAAGATAAAAATATAAGTAAAATAAATAAAATCCCTTGGTTACACCCTAAAGCTTCTCTTTCTTACATGTACCTCAAATCTAGAAATTTCACTTGGTATAAACAGCAACAGTTTTATGAGTAAGAAGCTTTTTAAAGAGTTTGGTTCCAGGTGAGTCATAGCTCTGAATCATACAAAATTATAGTATCAAATAGCTTTCCTCCTACAAAAAACACTGAAAAAAAAAAAAAGGACTAAAGAAAATCAGTCTTCTCATTTCACTGTATTTGCATATGAGGAAAACATTGATATCCTATTATAGTCTTCCTCCCTGTGAGCCCATCAAAAACCCATAAATTAGATTACTGCTTTTAATCTATGTTAGCAGAAGGCCTAAGGAAAATAGATAAAGGAGGAATCCTTAGAGAAAATTTTGTTTTCTGTCCTCAGTATTTAAGCGAAACGCTACCCCAAACAGCTGTTAGCTGGGAGGAAGCCCAAAGATCAATCAGAAACTCAAAGATAAAATTTAAGGAGCTAAATAACTGACATGTGAGAGTCACAGGGATGCTGGGACATCCAAATATCTCAGATGAGCTTAAAGAAACCCATACAGGCCATGTGAAAAGACCTCTCACTTCTGATGGAAAATTAAGGAACTAGATACTCTAAAAGTTCAGTTCTGCCTCCATTAACGAGTGCACAGTTTAACTAGTGCACAGTTATTGACACATTGTGTTTATCCTGTGCCACAGGATGATTCTTGAACACTTGCAATCACACCTAGTGTCTTTTAAAATTATTTAAAAATTGTTAAGTAGAATATGCACCAAAATTGTGCATGTGTTGCAGTGTGTTTGTAGGATTCAGGGCCGAGAGACCAGCCACAGGGGGCCGTGATCAAGGATGAGGCCAGCAAAGGGTGAAGAGCTGGCCTGAACTGTTTTAGTTATGGAGACCTACGGAGACCAACGATGAGCCCCTGCAGTTGGGAGATTAGGCATGCACATCAGCAAGGGATCATTGGCCCTGCACTCTTCCCCGCCCCCAGTCCATTTATGGCTTGGGTTCCAGAAGTTTCTCCCTAGTTCAATGTCTTATTGGTTCCCTGAATTTGTACCCTCCCCCGCTTTAAACCTATTGGTTGTAACCCTTTCTCTTCTCCCTATCTTCACCCCTCAAGCCTTTCCTAGTTGGTTCCTTGGAGCTAACCACTCCCCTCTTCCCTCTCCTTTTAACCCTCTGCATCCCCTTTGTTCGGGGCTCGCAGCCTTGGGTTCCCTGCCCCTTCGCCGTCCCCGGCTTTCTCTCCCTCTTCGCCTCCCTTCTCCCTGTGCCTGTGGATCCTAAGAAACTCTTGGAACACCAGACTGTGATCCTGCACTTTTGCTCCACTCACCTCCCAGACAACTCACGTCCCCTGAGCGCCACAGCCTGCCATAGTGCCTTGTCACCACCTGTGCCCCGGCGTGTTTTGGCTCCCCTCTGTGCGCGTGGGGTGTCCATCCGTGAAACAAGGCCAACACCACATGCATGGAGGAAAAGTTTAATTTTATTTTATATTATTATTTTATTGTTTAAAATAATGGCATTTTTTATGCATAAAATTTTTTCTGGGTGAGCTCCCTGAATGTCTGGCTCAGGACCCCAGCTGGCAGCAGCTGAGCAGCAGTTTTTCCTTTTCTTGTTTGCCTGCTTAGAGGGACTATGAAACTTTGGCTTGGGATGGCAGTTTAACATCACAAATGACTGAGTGTAACTGGAAGCTGCTGCTGAGAGCAGGATCTGTGTGGTCAGATCTCAACACATGATACCAGCTGATGTCCATTGTACTCAACATATCAAATTCTGCTTTTTGCCCAGAACTGTCTGTACACATCAGTGAGGCTGTATGGTGTTAAAAGCTGCACTGCAGGGCTCCTTTCAGGGCCCAAATGAGTCCATGACATCAATTTTAGCTATTATTTACAAGAACAAGTAATCTGTAGGAAGTATTGCTTAGAGCTGGAGTTTGAGGCAAATTTTTTTGAGGAAACCAATCAGATTTTAATGAGATGAACATATTTAAATAAACTCAATGAGAACATGTAAAAACAATTAAAGTCAGAAGTACATTTGGTTTCATAGTAATCAGAACCAAACTGTCTCCAAAATTATGTGAATCCTGTCAAGTCCTCAAAGACATTGATTTAAGTCCACTAGAAGATGGAGGGAAAAATCCTCTTCAGCTCTTAAAATTTCCTTGTTTCTCCAAGTAGAAAGAAAGAAATAAATAATATCTTACTTTTGCTTGGCTACCTCACAGAACAAGAAGTGAGAGATTTTAATAATCAAAAATTAGGGGAAAAGACAGACTTTTGAAATTATGGAAAATATTTATTATCTCACCCAGAGTACCTGAAAGTGAGGGCTAGGCTGGAACAATGAATTGATTATGCCCACCTTCCTGTGATGTCAAAAAATTCATAGCAGTCTGACAGAGGTGCCTGATTAAAATGTCTGTAAAAACAGCAGAATAGAGCAAGGATACTTGATAAATGATTTGAAATTTGGCTCCCTTGCCTTGTCCATCTGGTAGTTCTGTAGCAATATATGATTTGCAGGAATCATAACTACCTTATAAAAGGTATATATGCATATGATTTTCAAATTATCTAAACTAATAAAATTAATAAGAACTGCAACACAGTAATGGCTTAGAATGTTCTGGGACAAGTTGCATTGCTCAGCCTCAGGGTTTTTGTTATTTACCACATACCTTTTAATAGACATTTTTATTGAAGTATGTCTGCTTTGTTCTTTAAATATGACTGAGGATTCTTCAAAGGAAGGTAACAATCTTCTTTATTAACCATTGTTCAAAGTGTAGAAAATCAGCTGCCAGTCTCAGGAAAGTCTTTGTTTTATATTTCTTTGGTTTGTTTTGGTGTGGTGGTGCTTTTTTGTTTTTTGGTTATTTTTTTCTACCATTAAAAATGAGAAAAACTAACATTTTATGACGTCTTCAACAATTTTACTGTCGCTGTTGAGCAGCTAGCAGAGTAATGAAGGCACCAGTTTTCAGTGGCAAGAAGGAATGACCTTTATTGTTTTGATTTTATCACATATATAGAGTTCTCAAAAGTCACCCAGATTGGTCAGTCAGAAGCCTTCTCCCAGGTTTGATTGGCCAGGCTTGCACTGCCCAAGTTCTGGGACACTGTTCCAACAACATCCAAACTTTATCTTTATTTACAAAACACAAGAAAACTTCTCATGAGAAAAACCTGTGCTAACCACATTTTACCTTTCTCTTTTGCTAAGTATATTGTTTTTTACTGCTAAAACCTTACAGACTTCTAAGTATATATGATCTTCTACTTTTTTAGCTAAATGTATCTGATATAACATTTCATATGCTGCATTGAAAATAGGATAAAAAGAAATATTATCAAAAAGAAAGATAAAAGAAGATCAGTCGATGTACACAAGCTAACATACATACATTCAACACTCAAGTGTGTAACCTTTTAAAATCCTTTTTCCCACAGAACTGTGCTGGAAGAAGAAGGCTTTGAGTTTGTTGAAAAGAGATTATCCAACCCCCTTTTTCTCTGAGAGATAATAAAAAATGTTTGTAGGTAGGAATGAAATTGAAGCCATCTTCTTGTAACTGTGAGTCTTGTAGGTGGGACTCACTGAACCTGTGACAGACTACAAGATGCTTGAGGATGCAGCTCAGATATGTGAATAGGGAGAAAAAAAAGCTAAAAGCTGTGCCAGGGTTAACAAATGCAATTTCAAATACACAGTCATTTCAGCTGGCATTTATGAAAGTATTCACAAAAAGGGAAGATGAGATTTTTAAAAGACTCTTCCTCAAGTCTTCAATAAAGAACTTTTTTTTCCAAGTGACTTAACAGACATAACATGATTTGACAACCTGAGAGCCTTCAGTTGCCCTGCAATTGTATCTCAAATGTTAGTTTGACACTTCCCTACATTGAGTGTGATCTGAATGCAATTGCATTTTATGAAAGTCTCATAATTATGCTGAGTTTGAATCATTGCCAAACCTACTTGTTTTAATGTAAACAGAAGCATGTGATGTCCTTACCATCATTTACTGGAGATGTTAAGACCTTGATTCCGTAAAGCATTGAAAGACATGAACTTGAGATCTTAAGCCATGTTAAACAAGAAAGGAGACCTGCATGATTAAAATCAATTACATGCTTAAATGCTTTTCAGGACCAGAGCCAGCATGGTTCGCACTCAGCATCATACTACAGATAAGTAATTTTGTATTGCCTTTATATATCTTGTGTTTTCCTGCAAGACACCTCAGACTGTTCTATATTTCTCAGTCTGATGAGGTTTAGCAAGTAATTGAGGCCTCTTTACAGGTCATTCAACAGCTTACATATAGTTGTATGGTTAGTCACAAAAGCATTTTTTTTCTTTTTCTGAGCTGGCCTTAGAAGCTCTTCTGACATTGATTTCTCTGCCAGAATAGCTTCTTTTTGCTTTGCCTTTCCTCTCATCCCCCTTACATCTCATTGCTAATTAGAATAAATAGACTTAAAAAACTGTTACTGATTTTAATGCATGAAGTTATATAGTATAACTTGAAAGCACCTGATTTGCTAGCAAAAACCCTGGATCTACTTTTGTGAAAATACATATTTTCAGTGTATGGTAGATCCCTTATTAAACTGAGGAGAATTCTTTTTATTGCAGAGTTTTCTACCCTTGTCTGCATTTTTCTCTTTAGCTCATTGCTTGCTTCTAAAGGGATTGATAGATCTTTACATTTTTATTTAAATTAAATGCAAAATTACTATAATCTGGAGTAAACGCTGCTTAGTATGGGAATATTCTTAGAATATGAATAATTTACCTCAGACTTGTTAAAGTTTGTATTTCTAATATAAACTAGCTTTCTAAACTTCTTTTGTAGTAATTTAATAAGTGGTGTTTCACCACTGTGCAGTTCATTTCACCTCTCTAAGACAACTTTTTTCAGACTATGTGATAGCTTTCAGATTATGTGCTAGATTCCTGTAAATGGTCACACTACTGTCTTAAATATATCTAATTTATTCCCCAGATATCACTTTCTGAAATGGCAGCTATTGAATAACAATCATTCAGTTTTCTAAATATCCTCACAGTCTTATAAAAGAGGAGGTTTGAAACATTTCTTCCCTTCTAGTTTTCATTTTCTTCAGGTCACAGGCTAGGACTTCTTCCTTTCAAAATCATTCAAATTCTAGTGAAACAAAATAAGTATTTACACAGTAGTGGTCTTATTTTCCATAAGCTAATCATTCTAATTTCTCTAGGAATTATGTGTAGATATAACTTTTATCTGACAAGGCTGCTTTCCTTCTTATTTCTGGCATCTCAAATTGTTCAGTGTTTCACCAGACATGGATTATTTCAATCAATGTGTCTCAGACCACACTGCAGCCTGGGCAGGAGGAAGAGGAGGCATCACCACAATACAATACAGCAAAATTCTTGAGAACTCAGAGAAAACTCACCTGATAAATCCCTTCAGTAGAATCAGTGTAGTTGTACTGTACAAGTACTTTTCTAGACAGAGAAGTTAAATCACAAGAATTAATATATAGCATTAAAATGTAATTATATTTATGATTTGATGCTCCACTGTATATAGTTTTGAGTGTATATGTAAACTTATTACTTTATATAAAATCATACAGTTATATGTTAATCCATATTTTGTAACACCTTTTGTGAAATCATTATTATAACACATTACATATTCTATATGTAATTATCTTCCTGGCATAAATATACTAAGTAGTTAACCAAGCATTTTATTTCCAGTTTCTTCTTGTTGTGGAATAAGACAGTCACCTTCACCTGACAATGACAAGAAATGACAGATAAACCATTTTGAAACATGAACAAGACCTTTCCTGTACTTGCAAATCTGGCCTCAAACTGTCTGGTCTCCTTTTTTCAGTGTATTAGATTACATGATATATGCTTTGCTGCCCACTCTCTCCTTAAAGAATATTCTGCTTTTTTGGTCTACAAATATGTTATTTCCTTCTACTGAATACTTTTCTCTGAGTATATTTTTCTCAGGCACATCAGCTTGCATTTACAATGATTGAATGAATTTCTGTTTGTTACCTGCAGACATATTAGAATTAAAACCTCTCCTGTCACTTTGTTGTCTTTTTATTTTTATCCTAATATCAGTAATGCCTCCCATTTTTACAGTTTTAGAATTGAACCTCTTTGCATTTGGCTTTTAATTCAGATAATTATTTAAAATAGTACCTTATGCCAAATATACAGAAGATGCCCAAAGATGACTGAAACCAGAGAGCATTTTCCCTCCTTAGTTATGCCATTAGGCATTGTGCCATTTATATTTTGCTGTCTTTGCTTTTGAATTTCCTGAGTTTTTTTCAGGCAAAACTAAAATACACAGTGGTGAAGTGACCAAAGGCATTTATCAAGGTTATTTATCTAGGTTTGAACCACAGAACCAGGAGGTCTGTTGCAATTAAAGACATTATGAAGTTGTGGGTTATATTCTTAAAATAATTGCCTAAATAGAGATCCAAAATAGAATAGAGAAAAAGGCCTAGGGAGATGCCATGGTTTAACCCCAACCAGCAGCAAAGCCCCAGGCAGCTGCTCTCTCTTTCCCCCAACAGTGGCATCAGGGAGAGAAGTGGAAAGGTGAAATCTGGAGAACCCATGGATTGAGATAAAGATAGTATAAAAGGGAAAGCAAAAGCTGGGCACAAAAGCAAAGCAAAACAGGGAACTCATTCTCTGTTTCCTATGGACAGGCAGGTGTTCAGCCATCCCCAGGAGAGCAGAACCCCATCCTGTGTGACAGTGACTTGATTTCATGAGAAGAATCTCTGATCACCTAATGAGATGAGGCAGAGGGCTTTGCACAGAAGGAGTAATAAGTATCCCCTGATTAAATATTCCTTGATAGCATATCTTGGTCCAAGATTTCTCTTGGTTGAGAAATCCCAGAATAAATTAATATGAGAAGAATCAGCTTACTCCTATAGCAGAAATGAATAAGTAATAATGAATAAGGGATTGCTGCAGGTGCTCATCATGCAGGTACAGGGAGATCACTGACAGGAGAGCTGGAATGGCCCAACAAAACTGGGAGCAGGAGGAGTTGAAGGAACTCCTTCTAGTTGAAGGAACTCATGCTGTATTCAGCTGCAAGCGCATACCCTTAGCACAGCTTCTCTGCCACTGTGATAAGGATTTATCACCTATGCACAAGACTGTGTGCAAATTCAGTGGCATCACAACATCTTGACAAAAGTGTTGGTTTGGCCCAGCTGAAGAAAATTTTCCAGGAAAAGTCACTTAGCTAAATATATTTATATTGCACTTCATAGCAGCCTGAGTGGATTGCAGACCAAAAAGCCTATCAGTGTAGCCATAAGACATTGTCCAGGACTTGTGAGACCCTGAGTGCCTGAGCACAAGGTCTCAGCCTGTGAGGGCTGCCTGGCAGCTGTCCCTGTGGTGGTGTACGGACACATCAGTGAAGAGGAGGCAAGCTCTGGAACTGGCCACTCAGAGTTTTCAGTGATCATGGACAATAATAATGGGCAATTACAATTAATGATGGACAGCCATGGGGGCAGAACTAGACAGGCCAGTCCTGTCTGGGACAGCAGAGCACCAGGACATCCCATGGGCATGGAGGCACAGCCCTCTCCCTAACACTGAGCAGTTAGGTGGTGTCTAGCACCAGGTGAGATATACACCATTGCAAGACAGAAACAAACAGTTTCAACAAAGTGTTCATAAAAAGAGATATTTTTAAAATAACACTGCAATTGTTACAAAGACAAAGCTGTCTGAATAGTATTCAGAGTAACATAGCAACACTTTCCTTCATCTTTCCTCTATTTCTTCTATGTAATATTTCCTTAAAGAAACACTTTTAGTTAAACTTTTTCATATGGGCTCTGTTACCCTCCCTAACTCAGGCCATCTGTCATTCAGCTCATCTGCTCTTACTGGTGAAATTGACCCCAGAAGTAACATCTGAAGTCTCTTAAATTTTGGGGCATATGGCATCTAAATCCAATTTGTACAGCTCAAAGCAATCACTACTGGTATCTCATCTGAGTTATTTATTGCCCAAATACCTTGTATTTGTACATATATACTTAAGTCCATGAATACTTCCTTTGGAAAAAAAATCTTATTATCCACCTTATTCCCTTAAGGCACTCTGTTTCTTATTTATCATCACTTTGCCCTTGGAGACATCTATGTCTCTAAGAACCAAGGACTCTTCAAACTACCTAACGTGAATGTGCAGTACTATGAAATTTAAAAAGTATTTTCAACATTAACTCTGAAATTACTTTGGTTTTGTCAAGATCCATAGAAGAATCCAAAGACAAATGTTATGATTTAACATTACAATTATATCAGAAATCCTTGACTTTATTTGGCATGACTCTTCTTAAATTGTCCTATCTTAAAAGCACATTTCAACAATGGATTGGTCCCAAAGGCATTTTAAATCTTAGGGTTATCTACTTCAGGTAAAAATTAAAATACACTATTATGTGTCTACCAAATGGAGTGCAGTGCTTCAGGCATTCCAGCTTGTTGGAAAGTGATACAAACAATATCTATTTTGTAAGTGCCTTTTTAAATGGGGTGCCGAAAATGTGTGTAAATGTTAACATAAAGGAATATAAGGCATATGGAGAATTATAAAAAACCATATGTAGGAGTTCATAATAGGTATTTCTGCAAAGGATTTGCTCTTAGAACTGCGAAATGGTACATAACCCCATATATTTTTTCAACTCTTTCATGTTTTGTTTTGCTGCTTTTCAGACCCACTGAATTTTGCATATTTTTGAGATGGTTATTCTTCTCATATAATCATATTGCAATGT
This sequence comes from Lichenostomus cassidix, assembly GCF_008360975.1. Classification (NCBI taxonomy): domain Eukaryota; kingdom Metazoa; phylum Chordata; class Aves; order Passeriformes; family Meliphagidae; genus Lichenostomus; species Lichenostomus cassidix. The sequence continues at coordinate 20,431,152 of NC_139480.1, read as the reverse complement.
TATCATTTTGGGGGTGTCAATGGGTGCTTTATTTCTTTTCTTGGCTGGAAATTTTATTCTTCTGTCCCCTGCAGCCAACTATGGTAATTTCCAGTGAATGCAGTAATGAGGGCAGAACTGATTAAATGTAGGCTTTCCTCCTGTTAAACTCAGGCAACAAACTGCCTGTCAGTACCTACAGAGCTTTCCCTAGGTTTCTTTTCCCCCAAAGGTAAAGCAGCATGTTCTGATCAGATGTTTATATTTCTGCCAGCAATAGATACATTAATAGACAAGCACAGCTTTGCTAAATTGCACAGTTGGGTTTGGACATAGGATTGTGTCATTGGTAGCAAGACTCTACCAGCAAAGTATGCTTCCCTGGTCATCTGCTCTGCCAAATTTACCCTGTTCTGGAAGGCAGCTGTGCTTTATAAAAAGATACTGCAATGCATAGTCTCAGCTTTTACAACTGGAACCCTTTAGCACTTGAGGAACCATATGTCATAATGTTAGAGAAATTGCAGAATTAATATGTTATACTGTGCAGAAAAATGATAAAAAAGGAAATATTGGCTTATACAAAGAGTCATTTCCTCTGTGCCATGGGGTATAAATCCTTGTCTCTTCCCCATCATTTAGCAAAGAAGGCTGGGAAGGACTAGGAAAGGTAGACCAGCAATTAGACAAATTGACATCTAAACTTTATCAGCTTGAAGTAACAGATCTTAAGATTTTGAAAACAGACTCTAGATAAATAATTAATGAGTTTGTCCTCCTAGTATGAACACTGGAGTTTGAGGTTTTTTTGAAAGACAACACCTCTTGGAGAGACCACCAAAAAACCAGCAGTACCAGCATTGAAATATTGCTAGTAGAATGACTGCTTGTGTAGCTTAACAAAATACTGACAGTAAAAAGGATTTCTCAGTATAAATACATCCGGTAGGCAAACTCCAGGGAAGCCAATGAGGTATATAATCTAAAAAAGATGTTGGCATGTGAACAGATGTACAGATATGTACCCAGAATACTTATGGGCTGAAAATTATAAGAAAATGTATAAGTTTTGGAGGAATGTGATACTCCAAAAGAATAATAAGGGGAAATAAACCTTACCAGCCTTGAAAAGTAAATCTAAAATGGGTCTGTAGAAAAAGCTTTATATCATTTGGTCACATGAGATAGAAGAAAACTAGAACTTTTTGACAGAGAATGTCCTTTTCACGTCTGACTCCAGAAAGCTTTTTTTTTAATTTCCATTCTCTTTAACATTGTTAGTAACTCTCACTATAGGAACAAACGAATAAACAACCAACCCTGTAACGTCTTAGTAAAGATTAGCATTCCTGTGGAAATGCTGGAAAGTGTCCTCTCTTTCGCTGAAATTTTTTCCTGCTTCCAGTGGCACTTCCCTAGCTTACACACTCACACTGTAAACTTACTGGGTAAACAACACTTTCCAAAGGAACATACCCGCAGTATCAATTATTTCTTGTGTTCCTTGAAGCTTGTCTTGCCTTTAAGGACTGACTTTGGTAGTCTCATGCTTCAAACACAAGGGTTTTGTGGCAAGGTTTGTTCTCTCCCATTATACAGAAGTGTCACTCTCCAATATTGATGTATTGTTAATGTTTGTACAGTTATACTGTTAGGAATGTAGAAACATATTTTGCTTAATTACTTTACCACAATGAGTTTGAAAATTATACTCAAATTCTACCATTTATGCTGCACTTAAGAGTGCTATGGATAATGAAGCAGAAAGTAAAAAATTATCTGGAAAACAAACAAATAAACAAACCCAGGATGAAAAATGAAATAGCAAAGGGAATGGCAAAACAGTATTACTAAGAGATGAATGAGAGTGCAATACAAAATGAATTAAAAGACAGCTGCAGTGTTTTAGGCTTAAATTTTTCTATCTTGATTTTTGGAAGATATGGTGAAAATCCCTGCTACTGTTCCCTTCAGAACAAAAGTAACAGCACACCTGAAAATTCAGATTTTTAAGGCCTATAATTTTAAAATTATATAACAAACCATTTCAGTGTGTGTGTGTGTCATTTCTAAAAATTCTCATGGCTCTGAGCGTTCTCTTTCTTGAGTACAATTTTTAACATCCTCAGGTTTGAAACAGTATCCTCAAACACCAGCAAAGTGGCATTCAGGCATGTAAAACCTGCCTCACCTAGGTTGTATAAACAAAAGAAAAGGTCAGCTTTCTTGGCCTTGCTGTGTGTAGCTCACATGGCATTTCTGATCTTTTGTGTTATGTGACAGAAGAGCAGATTGCTTGTTCTGGGCATAGTAATGCCTCTTTAGGATGTTTCTGTGAGCATCTGAGCCTCCTTTCAGACCATCCCTTTGCTCCCTTTTCTATCTTGTAATTCCTGAAGTGGAAAAAATTCTGTGAATGCTTGCAGCCAAGACATTTCTGCTGATGATTTAAATGCTGCTGAAGAGAAGGACTATTATAAAGCAATATGTATGCTCATGAAGCGTGACTGGTGTAGGATCAAACTGAAGATTGTGTGTGGGTGTTCTGCTGGGGACATGTATTGCTCCAGGTTATATACATAGAGAAGCACATCACAGCACCTCTCATTCTGTCTGGATCAGGGTGACAGGCAGATGCAGCCAGCAGACTCCATATCTGATACTTAAATTGTGTAAATAATGAGGAAGTCTCTTTTCATTTGAATAGCATTGGCTCACACAGACAAAAATTACATTTAGTGTTAGACTTACTTCAATTGACAAAAGAGCAAAAGGTAGCAGGGATCATTGGAAATCCTAAACTTGTACACAGGAAGACTGGTAAGCTCTGTGACCCTTTTTTCAATGTCAGAGAGAGAAGGAGATGCAAGCAGAGGGAGATGGTTTGGTTATAAAGGACAGAGAATAGATGCATGAAAAAAGAGCCCAAATGTTACAGTTAAATTAAGCCACACACATGCACAGACAAGCCAAAATATTTGGCTTGGCATTTCAAGGCAGACAGACCATATGGCCTCCTTAGCAATGCACAATGTTTTTGCTGTGTCCCACTTAGGGCAAAAGAAACTATTGTAGTTCTGGGTGTGCCAGATGTCTTGTCAGTCAGCCAGTTTCACATTTAACAGTGTTCTCTGCCTAAACCTGACATAAACACAGTGGCACTGCTCACTGAGTAGCCAGCTCCTTACTCTGATGGAAAATACCATTACAATAGGATATATGAAATGACAGGCATCCATAGCATCATTCTTGGTGGACAAGGTTCCTTTGAAGAAACACTACCATTTTTCAATTACAGGAGGAAAAATAAGGCTAACCCCCAAAGCATTGAAAAGGAGAGAAACAGACAGGAAAACTATATTAATATTTTTGCCTATTTACCAGTGCATTTAATGGTGCATTCCTGAAGTGCTGTGGCCACTTCCTGGGGTTTGTAGTGCTGGAATAAAATAATTTACCGAGGAGAAGGCATTGCAGGTGAGCAGGATGACAGCTGTGGGTCTAAGGACAGGTGTGGGTGGCATAAAACTCAGTCATGAGCTTCACTTCTTATGTAGTTTCTCTGGAAGATCAACAGCACTGATCAATAGTTTTGGAAGAATCACTGCCTAAATAGAGAAATGTCAAACATCTGCAGAAGTTTTGCCTTTCATTACCTTAGTTCTCAAGCCTCTGACTTCCGAGATGACAATGTGTATGCATTGAAAAGAAAGAAAAGTCAAACCTCATTCATTAAGCAGTCTAGTATATTTCAGGAGGAAATTCACATATTTTTCAAGTTTTTAGTGCTTTCTTTAGTTATATTGAGCTAGTACAGTCAGTACTAATGGAAAAAAGGGCTTAATGAGACCCACTTTCTTTAAAATTATAGTTGCAGTTACAGACACATAGCATATTTCCCACTTTCATTGAAGGCATCAGCTATGCTCAAATTTGATGGATAAATAGAAATAATAATTAATTTTTAAACATAAGTTATTACAGCTCAAATCTTGTTTTTCAAAATAATGAAAGTTTCACGCCATGAATGATGTGAATGAATTTGTAGCTTGAAACACACTTTAGTTTCTGACCATTCTGGTTAAAGAACTGACTGAGAAAGAGTGAGAAACTAGTATATTTTCAAAGTAATTAATAAATCAAGGGAAACAGTTTTTTCTTCTGTTCTCAGCTTTTTGGTAAGATTTGCTCTTCATCCCATTCTGAAAAGAGGTGAGAGACTAAACAAAAATTTCATATTTGTCCTTTGTCTACTCATAACAAGTTCCCATTGAAGCTCCGTTCAATTACCTAGATGGTGATCAGTAAATGCAGAATATTACTCTGCGTCATTTAATGGGGTATGTGGCATTTTGTTAGGAAAAATATTGTCAGATTTGCCATGCCATGTATCTCCTTCAATGTTTAGGTTCTCTTTCATAAAATATTTTTAAAATATTTTAAATTTTTTTCTGTGCTACTATTAAAATCTAAATTTTCTGAAGCTAATTAAAATATGTTTATATACTAAATGAGTAGCAGTACCTTTCTACCTACTTGGCAGCATTATTCTCAATCTCCCCTTCTGAGGTCCCCATGTAGGATAATATTGGTACAGAGGGTAGCCAAGTATTCCAAGAAGTTACCTGGAGAGGATTTCACAATGCAGGGTTTTGAAATCTGTCTTCCTGAACATAATCCATGTCCTTGGCTGGACATGGTCCTGAGCAACCTTCTCCTGCTAGCCTTACTTTGATCAGGGTGTTGAATTAGGTGACCTCTAGAGGTCTCTCAAGCTAAATTTTATTTTCTGTGTTTTATTAATTTCATGTATTCATTCCATGTAACTAAATATCAGTTAGAGTAATGTCATTTGAATACAACTTCATGGTTTATTTTTCAGGCATATCTATTATATAATATGCTGAATACACATCTCTGTGTCTATGTATACATCTGTGTGTCTATCTATAATATATAAATGAATTGGGATGATATTGGAAAATGCTACATTTATATCTTTATAGGTAAATAACATTTGTCTATGACATATTGATTCTTAAAATTTTTTAGCTGATTCTAAGGTTAAATTAGTTTTTCCAAACCTGGAAAACCTTACATAAAATTCTGAAATTTAAAATTATGCTGAGAATATAAAAATGGATTATTTGTATTATATTTGTTTTGTCAAGTACATAAAGAAAATCAGCCTAGTCAAAGCAGTGTTATGTCCATTAGCTTTCATGAGTACCACCCATTGTGCTCCACTGTTATGCTGAACATTGTGACATAATGCAGAACAGCTGAGGAATACAAAATTACATGTTTTGTATGCATGCTACAAAACTCACCTTGATATTTTCACTCTCCTATGCAATTATACTACCCCAAACAAAGTGGAGGAGTTGTCATTTGTGCAAACTGGGAAGCACATTATGTACAACGTGCTTCACTGAGCCACTGAGCAAGTAGATGCCATGGTATCTGATTTAAATGTGATAGAGTTTGCAAGGATGGTTTTTAGAGAATAGCTTGTTCATCTTTATTAATCAACTGGATAATTCCTGTTATTTGTTACTGTAAAGCTATTGTTTCATGAGCACTTCAAAGAGAAAGATGAAATGTGATGCTATGGTGTAATGTAAGTGAGAAATAAATCCAACAAATGTTCATCACTATTCAGGTGGTGATTGTGGTCCTCTGAAAGTAATAGAGAGTTTAATAAATAGAAATAGTTTTATAAATAGACCTCAGCTGGAGCCCTTCACAAAAGGGTCAAATTGGTTTCCAGCAGGGCAATTTAGTATCCCAAAAAGGAGGAATATTTTAGCTACCTAAAGTCCACTGTGGGAAGAGGATGTTGCCACCTACGTTTTGTCCTCTCCTCAAAGAGAATTATATCTGGTGATTGACATTTCTTAGCTAAAACAGCATATGGTGAAATACTGACACCCTCAAAACAGTGATGAATTACTGCATAGACTATTGGAAAGAAGTGATATGAGCTATTTTGAGGGAGAAATAAAAAGTGGAAATGGATATCTGAACATAAGCATTCTCTTTATGTGGGGGAATTTATGGTAGAATTTTCATTTTGCAGACCTTGATAATGTACTTCCCTTTGGAAAGTGCCAGTAGGAATTTACATGCATAATAGCTGCCTCGGAATCTCTATATACTCTTTCCTCAATATATTTTCATGCAATGGCCATATCAGGAAAGCTGCTGTAACAAATGATAAAAGAAAGATGTCAGAAATCCAGGAAACTTCAAATTATGTCCTCTCTAAGGAAGAAATTAATTAATTCTCATGTTTCTTATGTAATATGCATTAAGCAATACAAACAATAAATTGTATAAAACTATTCATATTTAGATATAAATTTAACTTTCTCCTTTTTCTTTGAAAGTGAGTTTTCTACCTATTTCTTCTGAAATATTGCTTTGCCAATCAAGAACTGAAATCTTACTCCATTATAGGGAACTTATTTTCAGATGTCTTTGTTGCTAGTGTTTACATTAATTAGGAATATAAAATAGTGTCTAGTAGGAAAGAAGTTATTAAAATGTGTAAAATTAATGTGTTTTATCAGCTGACAAAACCTGACCCAAAATTCACTTCAGTAGTGCAAATAACTTCATCCTCTCCCAGTGCTCCTTATTAATCAATGCACATATCCCACTGCACATCGTCAGCTGCAATGCCATTCTAAATGTTATGACTACGCTGGTAAAAAAAATGGGCTTGGGTCTACTCTTTGACCTTGAGAAAAATGTACAATAGTATAGAATTTGCTAAGAATGGCCTCAATTATACTCCCTGTTGGAAACAGTCTCTGGGTTGTGGCTCAGCAATGTCTGGGAGAGCACTAATTGGCACAGTTTGGAAACATGCCAGACTCAAACAGATAATGTAAATGATTATGTGCAGTGCTGGAGACCAAGAATAGGGCTGTTTGCTTTATTAATGCCACTGCAACACCTGTGCCTCCTGCCAGACATCCGAATTTTTCTTCATCATTTGTGTGTATAGATTCTGATAATGAATCCCTGCTGATTCAGTAATGATTAACAGCACAAAGCCTCATGGAAGATCTGCAACCCAGTATTTGGTGTCCTGTATCTGAAATGCTCCTAGGGTTATAGTGTTCTCTGGTAAGCATAGGAAGTATCTAATTTTCTTTTGATCCTCAGACAAAGTGTTTTAAATGACAATTATTTAATCCTGATGTTGCTTGAAATTATTTATCTTTTTCCTGTGGTGAAGGTGGGTAAGATCACATACAGGTACATACCTGTGTATCAATACATCAGTGCTTGGAACATCCATAAACCCAGCATTATCCACCAGTAAACCATATACCCAAGTACCACATTTAAGCATCTTTTAGGTACTTCCAGAGGTGGTCACTCAACTCCTTCCTGGGGTTGCCTCTTTCAAAGCTTGACAACCCTTTCCATGACTTACAGAGAAGACTTAATGTCTGTATGCTTCATTGCACATAAAACCATTGCATGGGCTCCTGCCTTTTCAATCAGTACTGCTATCTGAGTCCTCACTATGCATAAGGTGGTAGGAAAAACAAGATTTGATCTAATGCTAATAAGGACTCTCAAGCTTTGTGTTAGTTGAAAGAGATTATTTTCTCCTTTAATAAAAAGCTACATTTGCAGGACATAAATTTCATTGTCCATTCATGGAAATATTTATTTTTGTTCCAGAAGAGACCTCTGAAGAGGTGAGAAAAGACTAGAGCTAATCTGAAACGTTGGGTTATTAATGATTTTGAACAACTTGATTTTTGGATGCTGGTCTAGGTACCTATTTGAAATCACTAATGCATAGAGATTGGTTTCTGGGCACTCTGACTGCAAGTAAGCATAAGAACTAAAATCAACAGAAACATGGCAGATTCATTATTCAGATTCTGAAGTGTGCATAAATATTGTTCCTCTCTGAATATTTGCAGTTTACATTGCAATCTAATGGCTATCAGCCTGCAGACACTGATCCCTTCTCTCTGGTGCCAGTGATAGGACCCAAGGGAATGACTTGAAGTTGTGCCAGGAGAGTTTTGGGTTGGATGTTAGAAAAAGTTTTTTACCCAGAGAGTGGTTGGGCACTGGAACAGCTCCCTAGAGAAGTGGTCACAGCACCAGCCTGACAGTTCAAGTGTTTGAACCATGTGTTGCGGCCCAAGCAGCTGAGATAGAGCTCAGTGCCCTTGAGAATGTGGAGGATTGGGATGAAATGGGAGAAGTGCCAGAAGAAAGTGAAGAAGAAATGGATTATCCCAACAACCTCCCAGAAAATATTACAGATAGTATGAGCCGTTATCTCTCCCCAACCACTCGACGCCTGCATATCTCAGTGTTAGACATTGGTAAATTTAGACTGTAAATTACTTGTATTCACTTTTCTATTTGTTCTGAAAACTTGTAAACCCACCCAGTTATGTACCCTTATAACCTGTTGCAGAGCCTTTGTTCTGGGCTCTTCAGATGTCTCTCCAAACTCTCCTATCCCCTATGTAACCCCCAATAAAGCTGAAGAGACCTCATCTCGTCCCCTCGCCTGAGTCGACTTCCAGAAGCCCAAATTCATCTCCTGTGTTGCTCAAAACAGCCCTTCTCCCCACTGAAAGAACTTTCCTGTGGCATTTAAAGCACTTCTGGTCATGACTTCAGAAGTAGCCGCCGCACCCTCGGGCACATGGTGTGATTCCTGGGCATTGTGCTGTGCAGGGCAAAGAGTTGGACTGAATGACTTTTGTGATTCCCTTCCAACTCAGCATGTTCTGTGATTCTGTGATGTACTTAACAGAACTTACACATCAATGATTACGTATATGTACATTCATGTGCCATGTAAAGTACAACATATGTACACTGTATGGTATTAATGCTTTTCCATTTTGTCAAGATTCATGTATTATAATTTCAGGCATCAAAAATTAGATTTTTAGTGCAAGCCTCTAAATTCAGTGGAGGGAAGGCAATACATGTTTTGAAAACTGATTCACTCCATCTTAATATAGACACAGACAGATGGCATCTGTCTCTCTGTTGACTGTAGCTAAAGGCTACCTTAAACTGTTATATGACTAAACACTGTATTAATCCATGTTCTAATCACAGATCTTGATTCATTCAGGCGAGACAGTGGCTAGTAAGTAATGTTCAAGCTTGGTGAAATCAATCTAGCTTTAAAGTGCACAAAAACTGTATCACAGGAGAAGCTTTTGTGGGAAGCTTTTATTTTCATAAAGGCTTTGAAACATATAAGGTCAGATTCTTCGCTGACGTAAATCAGTGAAATTGAATTCACCGCCAACCTCACTATTTACACCAGCTGAATCTCTATCCCATAGACTTTACTAATGTGACATCTTTATGTATGTGCACGGTAATTGCAGCTAGAGCACAGTTCTGGAAATTCTTCTATGCATGACATTGCCAATGAACCCAAAATGATCCCTGTATGAGTATGGCTTCCCGAATGTGAGGCTTAATTACTATTTTAACTAATCTATTTATTTTTAATTACAGAATAATTTTTGTAAGGATGAATAATATCAGGAACAAGCATGTTGCCATTTGTTTTCACAGCTGATTTTTCTCCAGATACCAATCAAAATACATTTGGATCGAAATGGAAAAAAATTATATAGCTTAATATTTTCTTGGTACAGCTGGTCATGCAGAGATATTAATATATCTTATTGAAGCTGCTACACCAGGGTTAATCTGATAAAGCTCTCAAGATGAACCTGCTGTTTATTCTGTTGACACAAAGCATTAAGTCTGTCACCACATCCTGCTCTTGCCAGCTACATGGGAGATATTCCTGATGCTCAGAGTAGCAGTAAGGAAGACATTGCTAAAGGACCTACCTGTGCTGGTCAGCTGAGCAAGAGACTAACCTAGGAAAGGAAATCAAGTGAAGATAATGTACCAGTCAGAAGGAGGAGTTTACATTTCCTGAGGGGAAAAACCCAGCAACTGATTTTGCCCCCTTCCTCCTTTCTTTCGTTAGGATTGTGGCTGTAAATGCTGGCACAAACATAAGCATAATCGGAAATTATAAGAATTGATTAAATGAGAATTGGTGCTAAATAGTGCCTGTCATTATTCTTTGAATATCTGGTGATCTTCAGAACACAATAATTTGGCAAGTATTTAGCTGGTATTTGTTTCTATGTGGTGTTCAAATCTTATCTTTGAGTCCCACGGAAAACAACCATTAACACTGAAAGATAACTGTTCTGGAAAGCCTCAAAGAAAAGAAAGATTTGTTTCTTACTGTTTATTATGACTTTTAATAAAATTTTCACAGAACTAGGTAAAGTTTAACTTAGTTAAACTTTAAGGTTCATAATAGTGCTTAAATTTGTGCTTTATAAGTAATGACCAAGCACAACATTTGGATAGTATGACCACATTCCCGTGTGAACTCTGTGGGAAATTTTTTCCCATTGGCTTCAATGCTGAGAATATAGAATTCGATGCAGCATATAGAATTCATTTGTTCATAACAGTGATACTGCTTTTCTAGGTCTTGAACCTTAGAGAATGACTGATTATCAATGTTCAAATTAAAGCAAAAAAATCCTTTCTTGAATAATTCTTGTAACTTCAATAATAATTCCTAATTTTTTCCAATTAATATAAATTTATGCACATCAACCTGAATATTTTCACCAACAACATAAAGCAGATATAAAATAGATAGAGGTTAAAAATAAAAAATAAAAGCATTAATTGAGAGGAAAAATCAACACTAATGCAACTTCTGTGATAGAGAAGGCCACGGAGTGGCACAATGCCTATGTAATGGCACAGAATGAAATAATGACTGACTAAGGCTATGTGGTGTCATGTCTAATGCTCTGGACTTGGGACAACTCTGCTTTGCTCCTATGAGATTATAGCAATTATACCTCAGTCTGATGCACAATGGAGTAAGAGCCTGACCCTTTCTTTTGTGCTGTCACATTTTAAGTGTCTCTTCTGGATAAATCAAGGCTTACAATCTCACATACTACAAAATTCTAATTTCTTGTGTGTCTGTGCAAGCATAGTATGTGGTCTTCTATCAAATGCCACTGTAGGTGTTTTTATGATATATGCAAACAGCCATTTACTTTTAGTCTCATTAGGATTTTCCTTCCATGGTAGATTTTGGAAGAAATTTACAAAAGTTAATCATATGGAGTATAAAGTAGTTCTTCCTGTAAGCAAATTTAAGAACCTTGTCTGTCAGCTTCACTGGATGTAATACAATAAGAAAGGTTGATGCCAGAATATATCTTATCTACAACATGCATTGTTTTGTTTATTCTGTCAAGTTCTTTATCTAAGATAATCATGAAGCCCTTTCTGTCTCTTATCATGCTTCAATCTCTTAGTGCATCTTGACATTGTTTTATTACTGTAGACAGTCATCATCACTGTATACAATGAACTTGAATTTGTAGTTTAGGTAATGCTTAAGTAAGTAGCCCTTCTGGTTACACAACATTTAAGGGCTGCTGCCACTCACCAATGGGATGTGCTCATGGACTGAATTCTTTCTGCAACCGGTGGGGGTGTGGAGGGAGTGAATCATAGAAAGCTGGCATTTAGGCCAAATTCCTGCTCTGGTCATTTGGGGCTGAAGTGCAGAACAATGTGCTATGCAATGAGTCTCTCTTGAACAGGAAGAGGCAGAAATCTATAAAGATTTTTTGTGTCCTTTATGTTCAGTGGACAGATGTTTCTTTGGAGATCTCAGAGTCACAACTATTCATTGACTAGTAAGCAAACTAGTGCATTAACTCAAAATCAAGTCTGCAGCAGCAATGGAGATGCAGGTCAGAGGATGTGTTAGATGAGTGAAATCCCATGTCACACTTTATTCTTCTCATTCTTGCTGTGATATTTTCCTGAAGTTTAAGTTTCCTCACCTACTGAAGCCTATCCAGCACCACTCTATTGAGCAAGTAAAGATATTACAAAGAATAAATTAAATTTCTGTGGTGCCTAGACTCTACTAATGATCAAGGTGCATCACATAACCGACCAGATAATTAAAATCCACAAACAAATTATCTCAAAGTGACATTAAATTAAAATTAGGTAAAACACAAATACCAAGTAATTGTATTCTATTAGATAACATGAAGTTACAAATAAAGGTGAGCTCTCTAATTAAACAGAGGTTTTATTCAGTTTTAAAAATTGGAAAAGAAAAGATGTAGTTGAATAAACATTATAATCCTGCAAATACAAGGCTGATAACAAGGACATGTAGTTTGTTTTTTATTTTTCCATATAGATAGTTTAGAAGGGACCATGAGTGATCCAGTGTTAAAGAAAGAAAATATGAGAATATAGTTTCAAGGAAAAAAATCTATTTTTTATCTTTTTCAAACATTTTCCTTAAAATATATTATCTGATTGAAATGTATAAATATTAAAAATAAAAGCCAATTTTCTGCTGGAAAACAACCATATTGCTCCATGGATGTAGGCAGAAGATCTGGTAGACAGAGTGACCCCCTGATCATTTTGTTATTTTGAGCTTCATGTGGTTTTTTTTCTCATAACTGGCCAAATCCTTGATTCATACTTCTTATCATGATTTTCATGAAGGCAGAGTCCAGGAGCCTCAAATTGAATCTAGGATCAACTGTGAAGAGCAGTATACAAGATAATAAAAAACAATCCTCAGGTCCTTGTATATCAATTTAAATTGGACATTTGAAATTAACGAGGCCAAGAGAAAATGGGAAACAAATAAAGAGCTATTTTAGGTACAAATTACTCCCATCTTACTTTAGGTGTTTAGTTAGGGTAGCATCTTTTTTTATGGTTTTTACCTAGATATATTATCTGCACCACAACTAATACTGACTTAATGAACCTGAAACTGCATTTCTTTTTCCCCATTGTTGCCTTGGCACCCCAAAGTTTATTCATTTAATATAGCAACATATAGAAACTAAAAAAGTGAGGGAACACATGTAATGTGTATACTCTTTATATCTTACAAAAGCGAAGATGTAAAGATGCATTATTACTGGTGGTAACCCTAAAAAAAAAAGCACCTCCCCCTTCAGAAAATTAGGATATGCCTTTTTAATTCTTTTGAACTGTTAACATTAGAAATTTGGTAAAGATACAAAAGACTATGGAGCTCATGTACTCTAAATCCCAAAACTGGAAGCAAATAGTACAATAAAACCACAATATTTATCATTTAACAATTGGCAAAATAATATGAAGATTGAATTTCCTATGTAAATTATTCTTTTTATTCAATGTGTCGGAACTATGAGTTTACTCTGTAAGAAAGAAAGGTGTACCTCAGTCACTTGATTTTAGTACAGATTTTGTAAACTAAAACAAAGAAATGGAGGGGAGCGAGAGTAAAGGTAAAAGAAAATCCATTTGTCTGTAAATTATTAAATACAGATGGGAAACTCCTGCACCAAAACAGATGGCCTGCAACTACAAACAAATTATCATGTAGACAGTCCTAACTGAATTCAATTAAATGGGAATCTAGATATTAATTAGGATTTAAAAGCAATATCATAAGAGGAAAAAATTGCGTATTTCTGGAGCATAGGGAAGTTGGATTCAAGGGGAGGATCGATTGACATTTACATTGGAATTTGACATACTAATAATTATATGAGTTACATGAAGCTCTGCAGTGGAGAGCATCATATTTTGTGTATGCTTTGCATGGAGGTCAGTTCTAATCTACTACCTTAGAGTGGGAACTGGCCTAAGTGATGAAATAACAAAGATTTTTCTTTTCCCTATATGCTACCTGTTTTTTCAAATGTATTTCTAAGAATATTTTAGGTGCATTAGAAAGTATTCTAAAATACAAATGTATTTCCAAAAATTGATATATTTTCTGTCCAAAAAAGCGTTGCCTCTCTGAACAGAAGGGCTGTTGTTATCCTGTTACATTTTAAGAGTACTTCTTTTCTGCAGAGAATGTGACAGTCTGATTGAAAAAACCTCTATGAAGACTGTGGAGACGTAGACTAGAATCAAGAACAAGCAGTCATTCTTCTATACATTAACTTGGAAAAGGGAAATAATTTTTACATGGGCAGAACTATAAGACCAAATTCCAAAGCAGGAGTTATGTTTTGCCTTTATAAATTTCCTGTAGTTGTTTAAGTTGAATGAACAGCTAATTTACTTTTTGCTTTCATTTTGTACTACAACTCGTAATGCCAGGATGCTGTAATATATCATCACTGCTAACAGATGTCCATAAGCTTTGTCTGGAATTTGTGACTCCTTAGTTAGTGCTTATCACATCTGTTCTGCCTGAGCTTTGTTTTAATGAACTTAGCTGTGAGGACAACCTGATCAACCAGGTGTTTGTATCTAACCTGATTTGGTTGTTCTTGTTTGGTTTTGCTTTTCTTTAAATCCTTGTGTGGTGACAAAGGTAGTTTCATGTATTAGACATTTTAAATATTTTTAGCAGCGTAAGTGAAAAGTGTTTACTGCCCTTTCATGTAAACACCTCTCAACAAAAGAACGATAGTGGAGCTGAATACCTCTTTCCATTTCTTAAGCTTTTTCACACTCCCACTCTTGGTCCTTAATGTAGAGAAAACACAGAGGTCTTTCCCAGGGTCACTTGCTTTCTCTATTTCTTCTGAGCTAAACCAAATTTATTTGATTATTTAGCTACATATATTCTTAACCAAGCCATGTTGTGTGATTTTCAAACAGAATATTTGTGACTGATTTTACTTGTTTTACAGGCTCACAGTATGCACAATCTATATTTATTTTAATTTCCAATTTTTTGCATTTATTTAAAAAAGCTATTGGAGAAGCAAGGGTCACTGTGGAGTTTTCAGTAGGCAAAGTAGGTCAACATGCTTGGCCCTGAATTTTTATACATGCTAAGCTAGGAAAGAAAGTGTTGCCTTTGCTAAGTTTGAGTGACATATGAACGGCACTAGTGAAAAGAGGGAGAATCCTTCTCTATATATCCACAGTCTTCATATATATATATAAAGAAAAATTTGAAAATGGAATATAAAACAAATGTCTGGGCACATGAGTTTGCCTATATTTTTACCAATATGGGACAAAAAACAGGACCATAGTTTTAAATTTCAAGGAAGACTTTCCTCAAATTACATGGCTTACTAAGACATGTTACTCTGCAGCAGTCCTAGTGCAATTATCAGAAACTGCTGCCCATATATACTTATTTGTTTGAGCTAATGATGTTTCTTTGTATACTAGCCATAAAGTAGAAAAATTTGTATGTACATCTTCATCAGCAAGTGCGGCAGTCAATACAATATGTAATTTCTTTCAAATATATTTTTTTTCTGATTTACAGATAATAAAGCCTGTTGTTAACATTCAAATGGAAAGGAAATGAGATAAACGTACATCTGTGGAGAAGAGGAATGTCTTTCAAGATCATACTCAATATGACATTTTGTGCATATATAAGATCCTGTTCTTAATGTCTCCTAAATGCCAAACAAGAAGAGTAACATTATCTTTCTTTTTTGGGAGGTTTTTTTTGCTACTTTTCTGTAAGCCATGTCTATTAGAATACTTAGCAACGATCTTTTCTGAACACTGGTTCTGTGAAAATTGCTTTTAAAAAAAGATTTTAAATGGTTATCACCTTGAAAATTATGATTTAGATAGGCTTATATATATTCTTTAAAATCACATATTTCTATGCTGTCATTTTTATCATCATTTATTTTGGCCAAACTCTTTTAAAATTACCTTTAATTTGCTGTAAATTGTGTTCTTACCTGAACTGTCTGAGCCTATTTGAATTCATTTCTATATTCCTTTGAAATGGGACTGTTTGCTTTCAGAAAATGTCTTAATACATTTAAAGACCTTGTTTGAATACAATCATTTTGATAGTAGAAAGATGTAATATGAATCTGAAAAGAAATGGACCATGAAATTCTGGAGGTGTTGGCGGGGGTGAGGGTGGTAAAATGACATTAAGATTTTTCCTTAAAAAGAAGAGAAAGATAAACTTGGAACTGTAGATTACCCTGAGCAATTCCAAGAAAAGAATGAAGGCCACCAAATTACAAACAGATAAATCAAACAAAGGACCCAAGAAAGTTTGGTCAACTTTTTGTGATCTCTATTACTTGGATGTAGTGTTTGCTATGTTAAATTAATTATGTCTTTTGACAGCCTGTTGTTATTTAGTGTTCTTTGAAGCTGAAAGACAGGGGCAGAGTAACTCTACCAGTTCTACCTTAATGCTACCTATTTACATTGGAATAAGTTATATTTTCTTACACAATTTCCAACTTATGTCAAGAGCACCAAGAAACTCTTGTTTTTATTCATAAGTTAAGCATCTCCCAACACAAAGGACAGATTCCCAATGAACTTTTAAAACATTTTTAAATAAGGGTTGGAGAGCAAAATATTATATGGGCAGTACGAGAGAGTAAGTACAGACACATGGATGATAGGGAGGCTGTCATGAGGTGGAAGCTGCAGAATGCAACGACAATCTCCTCATGAGTTTTCTCTTCAGATGCTGAAATCAGCCCCCTCCTCACAGCCATCACTGCACGACTTATTACACTCAGAGCAGCCCTTCCTCCTTTAAAGGGTGCCTCCATTCTGCTCCTATTACCCTCAAGCAGGTGTTTCCTTTTATCTCCTATGTGTCAGTCTCCCTTTCCTTATGATCCATCAGTGCATTGGGAAAAGAGTGGCAAGGCAAGGCACAAGAGATTTAGCCCAGCCGATTTTCTATTTTTTTAGTGCTGTTCTAAAGAAATTACACCCAAGAAACTGTGGTTTGAATACAAAGGTATAGTATAAAGTCAAATGGCAAATAGGGTGACAAGGAGAGAGCTGCTACATGACTGGGACGGGATGTGGGAGATGGGAGGCTTTGCAGTACTGATAGAAATTTTGGAGGCCTCAGGACAAAAATGAAAGTTCAGGAGTTTGTGTCTTGAGCCCCAGTCTCAAACTGATTGAACCTTTCCTTCACATTTGGGAAATGATTATGTGTTGGATGATCTCAAGAATGAAGAACCTTAACTGAAAGGCCTGAGGGGGGTAAGCATAAGTGCTTTTTGCTAGTTTAAAGCTTTTCTGCCTGTTTCATGGAAACAAGATCAGTTTTATATCAAAGAAGGTTCAGACACATTAGGCTGGAAACAGAGGAGTAAGACCAAGCAACTTGATGGAGCTCAGTTATCACAGTTATGGGGCTATTAACAGATATTGCCATGTGGGGATGGAGCAGAAATAGGCAGATTTTAATGGTGCATCTGATGCCTGGATATGAGCCTCAGCAGACAATGTGCTCTGAGGTTAACTCCTGGGTTTCCAAATGCCATTGAAGTATTAATCAGACAGCTGCAGTGCACTAGGATAGTGAGTCCAGGTTTTTCAGCTGTGTATAAACTACCTGGGATTTATTAAAAAATATCGTCTGCAAGCAGTGAAAATATTAAATAGGATTTTATTTGTGGCTTATGTTGTGATTTTTTTTTTTTTTACCAGAAGGATAAACAACAATTCATTTCCCTAACCAAGCCAGAATTGATTCAAGTAAAATCCCCAATTAATTTCAAAAGGAAGATTAAGACCTTTGTACTCTGTGGTTTTATAACAGAATCATAAGCATAATGAAGACAAATTGTTTTGTTATGTTGCCACAGGTTTTTCTGTGAGAGGCTTGGTGGAAATCTGAAGCTCAAAGCTTCTGGAAGGATTAGTAAGAAGAAAAAATTGGTTTTATTATGCATTTTTAGGAAGCTTATTATCAAAACTGTATTTTTTATATTTCCTCTCATTTACTTATATAGATATCATTATCAATAACATAATATTCCACATCTGTAACATATATCTGTAATTTAAAACAAGTTTGTATCAACTTCATTATGATAAATTTTTAAAAAAGATTTCATACAATGGAATTTTGTAAAGACAAGCTAACAAAATAGAAGTTTATTATTTTTGTTATTGTTATTACTGACAAACTGCCATATTTTGGTATAAATATATTTACATTTTCTCAAAAAAAAATCAATGGTACATTTTTTTGTCAAATAGAAAAAAGTAGAAATTTTGTGTTTGGGGAATGTTTGTTTGTTTAATGTTGTGTTTCCTAGTTATACTAGTGCTTTTAATGTCAGTCTTTCTTATATTTACATGAAGATGAAGGTCACATAAACACTTTAAGTGGCATATTGTTGATAAAAGTGTTATTAAGGGTGTACTGACAGTATCTTGAAAACTTGTCAATTTTCAATGACTGTCAGAGCAAGGCAAATTTTGCAGTTCTGGGACAGGTTATATTTCAGAGACAGGAGACAACATCTCAGGCTGTCCTGAAAGAGATCATTATCAGCTACAGCTCCTGCTCCCCACATGGGCACCGGAATACTTGCATTTCATGTGAAGTTGGGAAGCACTTGAGTACAGCTGAGATGTATCTTTTTATCCCATAGTCAGATTAAAAGATTTTTCTTTCAAGGTAAAGTACATTATTTTGGCACAGAAATTTTCTGTTTTACAGAATTCGCTTTTTATGCAGTTGTTGCAGACACAGGATGTCAAAACAGCAGAGCATTGATGGGTTTGCACTGTCAGGGACCAGATTAGAAGAAAGGTACTGGAATTTCACATGAGCCTATGATGCTTCAAAGGTAAATGATCTTGCCTTCCTTATGAGTACCACATTTTACTCTGTGCACCCATAGTGCTTCACAAGGATGGGTAGCAGCCAGGGCAGTGCTTCATGAAGGGTTTTGACAGTTTCCTCTGTTCAACTTTACATCTGAAGTATAAATAAGTTTTTGTAAGTTTTCCTTCAAGTATCTGATCTATATGTTATGCCTATTTTTTTTATTTATTTTCTGGCTGAAAGGTTTTGCAAAATTTATGTGGATAGCAGTCCTATTTGTATAATCTACTTGAATTCCCATGAAAACTATTCTTCCATAAATGATGAGCTAGGCAGAGAGAAAAGCAAGCACCCTATTGTTTTGGAAAAAGAGCTAATTTCAGCTGTTTGCTATCTAGTGGTTTGAATTGCATCGTTGTTTTTCTTTACAGTGCTTTGAAACACCAACCCTAGCAATGCTCCTGTGGAGAGAAGTGGAATAAAATTATATGGGCCAAAGACTCTGAATTTGCAGTCTACTGTAGCATATTATGTAGCAATTTTTACAGGTAGATGCCAGTTTGTATTTTCTTCAATGAAAATTTTAAAAGCCATCAACTGAATTTTTATACTATGCTGTCCTTTTATGTGTTTCTCTATCATATAATTGAAATGTTCAATATAAATACGTGTTTGAAAAACAAGCCTAAAACAAAATTAAACAAATTAAAAAAAAAAATCAGAAACTGTTAAGATTAGTGAAACCAAAAGAAAACTAATTTCTTCATATTATGCCCATACTGACCAAGTTTGCTGATTGAATCAAGAACTCAAGACAGATCCAAACCTCAATCTTACAGTGGTAATACAGTGATTAAATTTAGACACATGGTCATTTTGGTATTCACAGTATGAGTTGTCCAAAATGCCCTCTAGTTCTAGCTATTCAGAAATATAGGTATGTGCAAGAAAATTAAAGGGAGAAACACCTGCAGAACCTAATAGGCAGAAGATCTGGAAGAATCTTTGAAGAGAAGTGAGAGATTTTGTCTATTTGCCAAGGTGAAGGGAGGAGAAGAGAAAGTAAATCTCTAGGTTATTTTTAATAAACAATTATAGGTGATTTTATTAACTTGACTGATCTTCTCATACACTATGTGCAGAAAGACTATAGTACTTACTGTACAATAGTATTAATTTAAAATTACACTTGTCAGAGTTTGTGAGGACTTGATATTTAGCTGAGGGCAAATTGGCTTCATGGTCAGTGATGGAGGTCACAATCAATTTGCACCAGGCAGTAAGTTGTTAACTGGGTTATTCTAAAGGCTCTCATATGGCTGTGGGCTGAGGGGTCAGGATTGCTCTCTGAGTAGTAATAAAGCTTCCTGAGAGATATTTGGTGACTGTCTTATTCCTTGAGCATTTAGAAGTTTCCTTGAGCAGTTAAGAGGGAAGAAAATCCTTGGTATCATTTAAATGGGGCAACTGAAATTTGCCAGCAGTCTGAATCATCAGAATTACTATTTTTTTTTTTTTTTTGAAATATGATGGTTTCAAGAGGTAAAAAAGAAATATGATATAAAACAGAACAGTGAGCATGCACAAAATCTGATTAACTCCCACTTTTGGGGAATTTACAGAATAAGAAACAGATGAACAGATTCTCCCAAATGGGCAGGAGGAGAAAAAAAAACAAAGCAGAACCCTCCCCCAAAATGTTAGGTGACTGGCTACAACAAAGCATGGTATTCTATAATATTATGAAAAAGTGACATGATCTGTAGATATGGGATTATGGAGTCTGTAAAGCCCTGAGTGAGATAAATGAGGAAGTTCATTGCTCTCCGAGATATAATTTCAAATTTTCTTCATCTCAGGAAGCCATTTGGTTACACTCTGCTACCTTCCATTGGTTACAGGCAATGCTCATGCTTTCAAGGTTATAGCAAGGAAGGTTAAAAATAAATCTGTGTTTTATTTTTGGTTTTAATGGATACTGAGGTGCTAGAGTCCCTGTTGGCTGTGAGAAGTACTTTCTATGCAAAAAATGTAGCCGTGGAATAAAGTGGGCCCTAAATTAATTTATTGCCCCACACATTTCTTCATCTCCATATTCTCCATTTCAAAACCACTACAACTTGAAAGATGACTTCTGAGGGATTTTCAGTAAAGTCTCCCTACCATCAACAAGTAGCAAAATCTTAGTAAAATAATACAAAGTACATGCAAAATTAAATGAAGTGATAAGTAAGCTTGGCTGTGTGATTCTGAGTATGCAGATTTGTATTGCTTCAAATGATGGCATTTTCCTAGAGGTTGTTAGGTTCATCCCTTTTACTTTCTAAGATGATGTAAATGGACAGAATCAGCCTGCATGTCATCATCCCACAGTCTGCTCTCATATAGTGAGCAGCTGGTATTCAGCTGCAGTACAGAATCCCTGCTCTTCATCTCAAGTATCACACTAATATAACACTATTAACCACCAAGTTCAAAAGCAAGGATTCCTATATTATTGGACACTTGTGAAGGACACTTAAATAAATCAAAGAACATATGAATCAAGAAGCGAGATAAGACTAATACAAATTAGATTAAAATCAAAATAAAATTAAAATATCTGCAGTGAGATAATTTTTTCAGGGTGTAGCTAAATTTTACTCATCTTGCTGTTAGTAACTGTATGGTTTTGATCATACAAAGGTATTCTTGGTACTGTTTCTGTTACGGTAGTGATTAATAAAAAAAACCCTAACAGTTTAGAAGTTCTGAATTCTAAAATATGTGTCATTTTCCTTACTCATCCAGATTTGGAAGTAAATGAACTAAATTATTGTGAAAAAAGAAAACAAAATGCTCTTTGCTTTTACACCAATATTACATATCTGAAGGACATGTAAAGTGCATATATATGCATTTATATATATTCCTGACATTGTTGAGAGATTGCATATTTTTTCTGGTTTGTCCAATTTCAAATTGCAGCAGAATGCAATGGGCTCAGTTCTAAGGTACATTGTTATAGATTGAGAGTAACATTCTAAGGAAAAACAAAGCTCAAGACATAAAAACTTTTATGTAAAAGATAGAACACCGTCACAGATCACACAAAGAGTTACATACATTTCACAGTTATAGCTGATGACATTATTTCAGATTACATGAATGTCAGATGCATAAGAATGACGTTTTTAAATTATATAAGTATCTATATATATTTTATATATAACACATATATATATATAATGTTATATATATATAACATCTATATCTGTGTTATGTTGTATTAACACTTTTGCTAATTTTCCTTGTTTCTTTATAGTTTGCCAGTAAACTTTTGTGTGTTTTTTACCTCTTGAGAATAGCCTGTTGGGATCTTCTCCTTTCCATCTATCCAGAGCAAAAGAATCTTGGTTTAGGCCTAGGTTTGAGTGACTAGGGCATTACAGCTGTTCTACTCCATCCATTGGGTTTCCTCTACAAGTTTGCTTTATTTCGAAAATTTAATTTCCTTTTTAGGGCATGCAATACTTTCCTGCTTCTGAAAAGTCTGGTGACATTGATAACAAAAATATGTCAACCGCATTTTAAGAAATAAAGGAAAATGAAGACTGGTTTTATGCTTGGCACTAATGGAATTTTTTAACAGTTTTGATTACTATAGCTTTTTGTAGTACTTGAATTTTAATTTGAGATCTCACATAGAAAATTGCTGTTTCTTCAAATTGTATCCCATCATCTTGACTTACATTATTTTTTTCTCATGGTGAGGTATCTGAAAGAACATTTCAAGAAATAATTTTGTGGCATAGTCTCCAAACACCAAATTCCATAAGTCTGAAAGCAAAGCAAAAATACGTGAGTCTTCAGTTTTGAATTATACTGAAAAACACAAACAGGCCACAATGCCTCTAGACATGCTGCCTTAAAGAAAAGGTCAGGGAATGACACATTTCTGTGCATCCTGAAACTGATAATGCAAGAGGGCAGGAGAAACTGATTGGCAAATAAATAAAGTTAAAAATTAGAAAACATAGATCAACATGCAGTAAGGATATGACCTAAAGTCTGATACAGAAAAAAAAAAGGTAATGATAACTAAAATTTTTAAAGTATTTAAGTTTTATATCTTTTTTATAAAATAAGAGAGAAAAACAACTCCATTTCTTGAATGAATTAGTAATGGCTACCTCAATCAAAAGCAAGTAAGAACAAAGGGAAAAAACTTGCATTGAATCTATAATTCCTAAAATATTTTCTCATACTGACAGCAGAATTTCTACATAAGATTTCTATATAAGATTTTTAAAATTTGCTCCCTTGAAATTTGTTAAAGCTGTACAATAATAAAAAATAAAATAAACAGCTAGAAAAAACAGTTTTACATCAAGATTGCCTCAGTGTAAAGTGGCAGAATGGAGGTCTGAAAATTAAAAGCATCAGTATTCAGTTGGACTAGGCTTCTCATCAAGGTTATAGGCTACTTAATGGGGCATAGAATGCTTATTTATTGTCTTAGTTGTGTGTAGTTTTCAATAAACCATTTTTTTCACATTATTTTAGCAGACAGATGAAACATGGAAGAAGATATTAGGACTGATATTTATTATTGCACTGTCATAGCCTCCTGTGAATTTTGATTTATCCTCAGTGTGTGTGCTTTGAGATCTCAAAGGGATTAGTTGTATGGGGAGAAGGACAGAAACATCTGTCGTACTTCTTTCTGTAATACTCTGATCAGAGCCAAGGGTATATAGAATGACATTTTAAGAAAGCAAATGGGAAATTCTCCAGTCATTCCTTTACTGTCTAACCCTAAAGAGAGAAAGATATTCAGTTGTTACCTCTAGTAGTTGCTGCATTATCTCTGCTATACCCCAGGAAGTTTAATGACAAATGACAGGAAAATCAATATGGTGCTGTACAATTGCATTTTTGTGGAGAGAGGAAGTAATATTTGTTTCTCTAAAATAGTATGGAATCTATGTTCAAAATAAATAATTTTGACATTTTTAATCATTGTCAAAATATCCTGCATGCATGGGTCCTGTGTAGCAATCTGTGATTATTTAAATTGGTTCTTTTTCCTATGGAATCCATCCCTCATTCATCACACAAAGTACAGGAATGAAGTGAGGATAAAATAAGGTTGTACAGGACAGGGGCATAGCATCTTTCCTAACAAAAGATGGCAGGAAGTAGGGTAGAAAAAAATCTGGAAAGCAAAAAATCTGCTCTAGCAGAGAAGAGTGATCTGATGATTTGGACATTCTAATGCCCCTGATCTAATCACTTCTGTCCCTGCCTGTTTTATGAAATTTCCTTTTAATCTGGGCAAGTTTAGTATTTTTTTTTTTGCCTGTATGTTCATCAAACATACATTCTTCCATTGAATTGTAAAATTTTTACTATTTTAAGAATAAATATTTTGAAGACTGTGTGTCCTCTGAGCTATCAGGATATAAGCATCTTAAATTGAATAACTAATGATAACTACAGCAATGGCTCTATGCTCCAGTGATTATATCACCTTCACCTCATACCAAAAGGGACACACAAAATCAATAATGATAATTCAGAAAATACATAGTGATAACCATCAAAAGCTTACAAAAATTTGATAATCCTGTTCTAATAGCAGGTTATAAATAGCATACTCTGTGCTGATTCTGTAAGCATCAATCATTGTGTACTAAGGTAGTTTTACAAGAAAAAGTATCCATATTATGTTGTATGCAATATAATAACATAATAATGTATACAACATATAATACATATTTAATTTAAACTGAAACATAAAAAAATGACAACAAATAAGTGGAATTTAAGCAGCACAGGGAAACTTGCTTCAGGTAGTTTGATGCCAATGTAAGACCTGATGTGTTCCTAAGAGATATACACTAAAATGTCAGTGAAGTCACTGGGGAAAGAAAGCAATTACATCGATCTTACACAACAACAACAACAACAACAAGCATAGTTAGGACAGCAAAGTGCAGTAGTGTCTGTCTTTCTTTAACTATCTGGAATCTGTAATTTGAGTCTTTGTCTTATCAGAAGTTTTATTTGTGAATTCATGAGGTGCATGTCTTATTCTGGTAATCCGTTTTACAGATTTTAGCTGTTTGAAGACAACAGAAACAGATTTTCTGGATTGATTCTCAGAACGTTTAAGCCAATATTTATTCATAATGTTTCCAATATGACCAAATTTCCCATAAAAATCAAAGGGAAATAAAACACAAAATGATTGACCAATGAGACGAATTTTGTGGAAGTAAAATAGTGTTTTATTGTATTACACTGAACATTTTTGTACTTAGTAAAACATTGAAGTTTTTCCCAATTACAGGAAATTTTCAAGACTTCAGAATGTTTTGTTCTCTGAATAAGAAATAATGACTACAATTTTGACTCTGCATAAATAAAGCTGAAATGGAAAAATGAAATTGTTTGCCTGGAATACTTAAAAAGCTTCAACTTGCTTGGCGCCAAAACCAAGGTTTTTTAAAATAAAAAAATCCCCCAGTATGCATACAAATTGGTATATCAATAAAGAATACTTTTCAAACTTTTCTTTTAAAATTTGAGTGAAAAATTTAAAGGAAATAAACTTTCTTCTGATAATATTTTATTAACAATAAAGCATTTCTACTGTAAGGAGAAGCTGCTAACATCAGGAACAGACATATAATGCTTGCAAGGATCTCTGTTGTGATTGCAATTAATGTATCTTTTGGCAGATGTGCAGAAATTCTTGTGCTTCTCTTTCCTAGGATAGCCCATTTCTCCTCACTGTCTCGTTCTATGTGACACGTTAGGGATGCTTGCTATTGCAGATCTGAAGAACTAGAGCAAGATGAACTGGAAAATGAGAAATATGCTATGAAATATTTGATTCCTATTATTCTGCTAGGGAAAATGAATGTTCCAGTGCTCAAATAATTTCTGGTTAATTTTTCAATACTGACATTTATTTTTAGTTCAAATGAAAACCACTGTTTTGTTTTGTTTTGTTTTGTTTTAGTATTTAATTCCTCATAAACACTTATGCATATAACAATCTTGTTCACAAGGCAAACCTGAAAATAGTGTTTCTCTGATCAGCAGAGCTGGAGAAACGTCTATATTTTCCCAAATGCTTATACAATTATCATTATAGACTCCCAGAATTTTTTCTTTTCAATGATTCAGTATTAATGTCATCTAGACTTCTTCTGCTTTTACCTTCTTTTAAAATAAGAAATGTGTTCAAGTCCAACAGTCAGTCTAAGATTTGGTATCTTAAATCTTGTAACTCAGAAGATTTTTTCATCTGGTAGCAAATTTTCTTCCAAGGCCCAATTTAAATACCTCCTGCCTGGCACAGGCATATTGACACGGAATTGCTAGCTGGAAATTTCAGAGAGGAATACCACAATAAATCAGTGTCACATATCATAGAATTGTGGAATTGTTGAGGCTGAAAAAGAGCTTTAAAATCACAGAGTCCAACCATTAACCCATCACTGTCACGTTCACCACCAAGTCATGTCCATAAGCACCACATCTATATGTCTTTTAAATATCTCCAGGGATGGTTACCCAACCACTTCCCTGGGAAGCCTGTTGCAATGCTTGACAACCCTTTCCATGAATAAATTTTTCCTGTTATCCATTCTTGACCTCCCATAACACAACCTGAGGCTGTTTCCTCTTGTTCTGTTATTTCTTACTTGGGAGAAGAGACAAACCATCACCTGGCTGCAATCTTCCTTCAGGTAGCTGTGGACAGCTCCAAAAAGCACTAAACAACCCCAAATCCCTCAGACACTTCTCACAGGACTTGCTACAGACTTGACCTTTCATCAGCTTTGTTGCCCTTGTCTGGACAAATTCCAGTACCTTAATGTCTTTGCTATTTTCACATTTGTAACTTCCTATCATCTGACACTTTTGCAGTTAGCCAGAGCTGCTGGTAAATGACACACAGTGGCTTGGAGAGCCCATCTCCCAGCTCCCTCAGTGCCCTTGAGCAGATCCCACCTGGCCCTACAGATTTGTGTATGTTGAAGTGACACAGTACATTTCTGACCATTTCCCTTGGATTATGGGGGTTTCATTCTGCTCCCCATCCATCTTCCAACTCAGTGGGCTGGGTAACCTGAGAAAAAATTGTTGACTTTTAAGTACTGAGGCAAAGAAGTCATGGAGTACCTCAGCCTTTTCCTTATCCTTTGTCAGTGTTTCTCCTCACATCCAATAAAGAATGCAGATTCTCCTTAGCCCTCTTTTTGCTACTCATGTATTTATAGAAACAATTATTTTCTTTTACAGCAGTAGCCAGATTAATTTCTAGTTGGGCTTTGGCCCTTTTAATTTGCTCTGTGCACAAACTCAAATCATCCTTGTAGTCCTCCTGAATCATTAATCTGCCCCCTTCTTTTAAAGTCCATTAACTCTCCCTGTTGTCTGAAGTTCCATGCAATGCTCTGTTCATCCAGGCCAGACATCTTCTCCAATGGATAATCTTTTGGCACATGGGGATGCCCCCCATGTTTAGGACCAGCTTCTTTAAGCACATCAAGCCTTATTGGAGTAATTTGCTCTTCAGAACTCCATATGTGCTATAGTAAAGTCCCTTTTTACCTCTCAAAAAGAATAGAGTACACATCCAAGGTGGTCTTTTATTTTGTTTTATTATAATTACTATATAGTTCTTTTGTGCAAAATTATTTTCTGTTGGATAATACTGTAATACAAGCTATCTAAACATAAATGTATATATAAATTCTGTGACACTTCTAAAACTAAGTTATGGGATCAGAATAAAATTGAAATCTTATTCTTTAGCATTGGCATCAGCTTCATATTCTGTAAAATAAATCGGAATCTGGCAACTTGTCTAAAACACAAAAGTACAATTGAATACTAATGTCAGTCATTTTTCTCCTGATAATATGTTTTCAGGCATTGAATATAGTTATATTTATATTTATGTATGTGCACAGAACTACATACAGTTTTGTAGCTGGACAAGATTTTTATAAAGTAACTTAATTTTTCATTCTTACCTTTAACAGAAGAATAATGTGGTTTTGACTGTTCTGTCTTATTATGAAAGACATGATGAAAATATTCCAATTATAAAGGCAATTTGGCAAAGAAAAACATCCAAAAAAGCAGATGAAATTCCAGACTATATCATTCAAGCTATTACCAGTAGACAAATGGAGATGTGATTGAATTGTGATTGTGCAAGCTTCAGTTGGAATATATATTCTAGGAGCAAAACTAAAATGACATCAACTGCAAGGGAAATTGCTATATTAGTAGCATTGGAAAACTTATCAAATTTAAAAAAAACCTGAAAAAATTTGGCTCATCTAGCCTACCAAAAGGAATTTTCTCTCCATATCCATCAAGGTAAATACCAAGACATCAGAAATTATAAACAGCAGTACTCGTTATTATTAATATTATGGTCAAACTGAAAAATAAAAAGTAAATATGGTACCCTGAAAGTTAGAAAAAAGGGTTCAAATCCCTAGAAGAGTACAACTTCACTATATGGGTCCAACAACAGGAGGGAAAATTAGAACTCTCTGCAGTACTTAGCTCCATAAATGTACATTTATGTAATACGGTTTTCTGTCATAATAGATATCTATGAACAGCAATGCAGGAGGCCAATTAAATTCTACGCCCTATGTTCCAAATGTGAAACTGCAAAAAAGTGAATCTATTATTGCTTGTTACAGCCCATCAGCTACAGGTTCATAAAAATATGTCTCTCAGAAGAGATATGCTGCAGTTTGGAATGACATGTTTTTACTGCAGTCTTCAGCAGTGGGAGTGAATTTCACAGTACTTGAAAGAAATTAGGCATATTTGAAGAAGAGGAAAAGAAATTGATCCAGGATAAAAATCTGTGTAAATCTGTTTGTATGGTATAAAATTAAGAGTATATAGTACAGAGATTTTGTAGCATTTCCCAAGATCAGCTATATCAATCTGTTCTACTTCAGCTTTCCGATTAAATAATTTCTATATACCTTCTAAAGCACATTAAGTAAATTATAACACATTAATCTCTCACTCTTTTATCAAAATTAAAATATGAGGCAGTCCCTGAGTTCACAGAACCCTGTCTTTGCCCACCAAGCAGCGAGCTGGCAGCAGGCAGCACTGCGTTTCCCGGGGAAGCGTGGCAGATAGAGGCACGTCCGTGAGGAACACAGAGATGCAGGCTCTCAGGTGAGGATTCCAGAGGGTTTATTGGGAGGAAGAAGGGAAGGTGACAGGAGGAAGGTAGCAAGCTGGAGGCAGCAACGAGAGAGCCTCAAACAAGGCTGTGCAGGGGGTTATAAGGTACAGAGGATTGGGAGGGGTTTCGGCGCGCAGGCCAATAGGGACACAATGTAGGGAGATGGACAGAACTCATAACCAATGAACTTGACTTACAAGAGGGAGGAACATTAGACTGAACCAATGGTGAGTAACTTAACTGCAGAACAATGCAGAAGGTTCTAGAAAACAACCATATAGGGGAGAAAAGGGAGGCGACGTAGGGAGCCAACCAGGTACAGCTCAGGTGCATATTCATGAGTCCAATTCCAAAGGATCTTGGGAGCAACTTACAGAGTCACCAAAAGTTAAACCTCGTCCAGCTCCCAAGACTCCTCAGGTGCCTCAGCACCTGGTGGTGTACCTTGAGTGGATAGCTCTGTGAGAGTGACCGCTACAAAAATACTGTTAAAATATATTATTTTCCATTCAGTTTTCTGGTTTGTGTCCATTTTCTTTTGTATTTTTACTACTGAGTCCTTAAATCTTTACAATCTTCAATAAAGAACAGATCAATTTTTATCTCCCACTTCAACCACTTTTACTGTTTAACTCTTTCATTGCATATGAATCTATCAAAAAATCTATTGTTTTTGCTTTGGACTTAGGAACTGACTAAACAACTTAGGAACTGACTAAACAAATCCCAAAAAAATACTAAGGACATGAGCAAAACACGTATTACCTTCTGTGTAATTTGGAGAGTTTAAAAGCTTTTAAACAGACTTTTCATTTTAACATTTGTTGAAAACTAAAGTGTTGAGTCGAAAGTCAAACAAAAATATTTGTTTAACAATGATAAACAATTGCTTCTTATTAAAGAAAATGCTCCATGTGTTGAAAAGGGTAGCAGTTTTCCTTATGTAATTTTGTACAAATTAAACACAAAAATGTTTTGTTATGGTGAACAAAAATATGAGTTATTTATTTAAATATACAAACCCAAAACCAGCATGACAAGATACACTTAGTAGATATTCACAGCAGATTTTTATACTATAAGAACATATTGTACCCTGTACTTTTGTGTTATATTGAACTATACAAACTACAGATTATGTCCAGCTGCACAGTAGAAAGCAGTTAATAGAAAGATGTTATTCTGATGATACAAACTTCCAAAGTGATTGTTTTTGTTTGTTTGACACTTCATTTTTTTTCCTAGAAACTCGAATTAAATGCATGTTTTAAGCTTCCCCATTTATCTGCATGTACTATTTTTCTATAATGCACTTGGTGGGGGCACTAAAGAAAAGAAAGGTTAATCCTGGTTTAGATATGCTGCTGCTTTTCTGATGCAAAATACAGCTCTTAACAAGGACAATGCTATCTGTACATCATACAGTTGCCAGAAGGTAAGAGATCCTATGTCTTAACAGTAGCTTCAGCTTTGTGAATGTCTCAGTGATTTTCTTTCTCAGTTGGGAATAGGGATCTATCTTATGATCAGAGCTGAAAATGTATAAGGCGATCACAGCTTTTCTTTTTTTGCTGGAAAAGTGAATTATGTACTTTGCTAGAATTAAATCTAATACAGCTGTGATTTCTTCTTATATTCCCTGCTGGTTATCTTAGTACATTCTGCTCTGCTCTCTCAGCACTATGCATATCTGGTTTTGTCATGTTTGCTAAAGGTGGTAGTATCACCTCTGAGTGTGATCTAGGTTGTGGTTAGAATGAGATAATATAGATTAAACCAACAGTCATTTAGAACATGGTGAATTCATTTCTGTCTACCTCCAAACCAACCACAGCTTTCCCTGCTCTTTGGTTAAAAAAATAGTAGGGGACATAAAATTTATCACTACATGGAAAATATTTGGAGATATAATACAGAGAGGCAGAGGAAAAATGCATTTATTCATGCCATCAGGTGAAGAATACCTGCTCAGAGAATATTTGAAAAAGCTAAGCTGAATAGCTGGAAGTAATTAACCCCCTCTAAATAATTGCCAGATGTCCACAGCATGAGTACTTCCCCTACTTTTGGGCCCCCCAGTAAAATAGACACATTTTCAGATGAAGTCAGGCTGAAAGAGTTGGTGTCATTCAGTCTGAAGAAGAGAAGCTCTGGGGAAACCTTATTGTGGCTTTTAAGCATTTAAAGGGAGCTTATATGAAAGACAGAGAAAGGCTTTTTACCAGAGCCTGTAGTGACAGGACAAGGAATAATAATTTTAAACAAAGAGAGAAAGTTATGTTGGAAATTCTTTACTGTGTGGAGGGTGAAACACTGGAATAGGTTGTCCAGAGAAGCTGTGGGTGTTACATCATTGGAAGTGTTCAAGGTTAGGTTAGATGGAGCTTTCAGCAACCTGGTTCTGTTTGTTAATTCAGTCTCTGATTCTTGCTCACAGGCTTTCAACCTGCTCATAGCTACTCATCAGAGACAACTTTCCACATTCAATCCACCTGTTGATGTACCCCTTCACCTTTCTGTTGTATCGCGGTCCGGGAGGGTGGCACAGGCCGGCTCCCCCCCGGACCGGGTCTCTGGTTCTTGTAAATCCCACCGGATCCGGGGCGAGCGGCCCCCGAGGTTCTGCGGCATGGCGGCAGTCTTCTAACCGCGTCAATTCAGCAGGAATATCGTGATACGAAGGAAGAACTGGACTCCATCTCTGTTCTACTAGGGATGTTTATTTGGGGTAACGGGAAAAGGGGTGCAGGGAAGGAGAAGGGGGAAGGGACACAAGGCAGGGAGGGGATGCTAGCAGCCCAGAGATGGAAAGACCACGAGGTGATCTGGACATCGCCTTATAAAGGGAAAGGAAGGGGAGGGACTGTCTCCCCTAGAGCCAGTCCCGGGGAGTCTGAAGGGAAGACAGGCATAGGGAACCCACCAATAGATTTCGGGGTACAGCAGAGCATATTTCAAAATGAACCAATGGTATACAAAGCAGAGGAACAAAGGAGCACATGGAATCCTAAAACCCATGTTGCTACACCTTTCCCTCCTGCCCTATGTCTTCTGAAAAACCTGTAGCCATTGATTGTTGCACTCCAACCAGGGGATTCATCCCACCAAGTTTCAGCAATGACAACAAGGTCATAACATTTTAGCAACATGTTGGCTCCCAATTCCTCCTGTTTGTTGCTCATGCTGAGTACATTGGTGTAAAGGCTTCTCAGCTGGGCTGTTGGCTGCATCACCTTTATAGAGAAATACCCCTTAACTCTTTTAAGATATTTCTCTGGTGTTTCCCTGTTAGCTTCTTTTACCTCAGGAATCCCTGACTCAATTCCATAAAACTGAGTGATCTCTGGTGTGGCCAACACAGTTCAGAGTCAAAGGCAGAGGACTCTTGCTAGCACTCAGTCCCCTCTAACTTTGCATCTTATCCCACAGTTTTCCAGGGACAAGCCTGATATTGTTCCTCTCCTTC
The DNA here is from genome assembly GCF_008360975.1 of Lichenostomus cassidix. Lineage (NCBI taxonomy): Eukaryota > Metazoa > Chordata > Aves > Passeriformes > Meliphagidae > Lichenostomus > Lichenostomus cassidix. Next base: position 20,398,824 of record NC_139480.1, on the reverse strand, counting down.
ATATGAACTAGCATTTGGTTTAAAGGTCTGCCAATGAGCCCCACTAGTTCCTGAGCAAAGACTCTGCTCCCTCCCTGAGAAAGGCGAATCCCATCTGATGCCAGCAAGCCTGGTGCTGCATAGGCCATTCATTCCATTGTCAAAAACCCCAACATTCTGTCAGTGACACCATGGATCCATGCATTAACACACTCAGACAGCCTGTTTCTGCCTTCAATTGGGAGGATAGAGGGAAATATAACATGTGCCCCAGATTACATTATCAAATATCCCAAGGCCATGAAGTCCTTTTTGATTGTCCATGGGCTACACATAGCCACTTCACTACCTCCTGCATGAAAGATCAGTAGCTGATAGTAGTCCGAGGGCCACACAAAGCTAGGAAGTCTCCTGATGATGTCCTTAACCCAGGCCCCATGGAAGCAGCAGTTTTCCCAAAGGGTTGGGCCAGTTGCCATGATGAGCCCTCTGTAAAGCCCTCTGATGTTTGGGTGCTGAAACTCTTGCCCTAAGAGCTGCATTGAGGAAGTTGCGTTGCTTCAGCTTGCAGTAAAGATGACTTCTTGTAGACCACACAGCAGCCCACCAGAACCTATTAGAAGGTTATCAAGAAGTTGGAGCCAGCACGATCACAGTGAGGCATGGCAGAAAGATTTTTGTCCAGGAGCAGAAGGCAATATCATTTCTATTCTTCCATCTTTCCTTCTTCACAGTTTCAGACTGATGACTCGGCCCTGTTGGCTGAACATATTAATTGTCTTTCACTGCATGCAGTTTTAAACTAGTAGAGAAGTAAAATTCTTGTCTTCTGTTTGTTCTTTGAAGACATGAAATAAATGAGAGCCAGGTTATCTAGTGCTCTGGGATAAAGAATAAAGATTTTAATGTATATTGAACCAAGTATGTTAAACATGTGAAACCAGTCCAAACAATGGAAGACAAATATTTCAGTAATCATATATGTTAACAAGAAGGTGCGCCTCAGTAGTCCCTTGTAACTGGATTTTTCCCATTCTAAATGCCTTATGCCCTAGCATACTTAATCAGTATAGTCTGCCTGGAAAATGAAATACATATTAATAGAACTGACTATTAATAGTGATTGCTTTTAATAAAAATTTACTGACATCAAATAAAAGAAATTCTTAATTGGACTTAATCAACCACATCTGGATGTGTACTTTGCTGTCTACTTAGTGTTTATAACTAATGACAAGAATGTTTTCAAGGATACACACTCAGCTTGAATTAATACATTATCTAGTCCCTTATTATTAATCAAGAAATAAAGAATTTATGGTGTAAAATATTTATGGTGTAAAAAAATTCTAGTTGCTCTAGGCAATCTAGCTTAGGAAAAAATGTAATGGTGAGTTTTTTCAGGCGCATGGAGCAGAAACAAAGTATATCAGAAAATAACAACAGACGTGCTGTTGTGTTTCGGTTTGTTTTTTTCTTAAAGTTGGTTCCTTTGAATCTGCAAGATTCAAGAGATCAACAAGAAGCTGGTGCCAACAACTTATTCAGAGAAGCAGATAAAAATACAGTATATCTTAAACTGCATATTTTTGCTAAAGCTACTCTATAAAATTATTATTATTTTATCCTTCAAGTAATTAATGAGAATATTAGTCTGACCATTTTTACAGTGTTATCACATTGAGAATTTTGACTGTCCATTAATTTAATTGCATCTATTGAAGAACAAAGCAGTAGGTAGAGAGTTTCCAATTAATTTAAATGTGAAAAGAGATTGTTTTTCTGAACATAAAATAAAATCAGGCAGATAAACATTATTTTAAATAACAATTAAGACAAACAAAAGTATGAATTTCTCAGGAATAAATAATATACAAAGAAATAAAAACATTAGGAGAACACATTCAGTGATGACATTGCTGTGAGAATATTAAAATTTATATTCTCATAATTCAAAATTAAATAAAGGGTCTTTGTATCATCATTAGAATTACTGGACCATAGTACTGGGTCAAATTATTTGAGATCAAGATTTAATTTAAGTTTTAATGTTAATTTAAAGAAATGAAATTTTTTAAAGGTTTAGTAAGTTTGAAGAAGCACATCTTTGTTCATGGTCAAGTGTATTTATATGTGAGGGGCGAAAAGTAGGAGAAAAAATGTATTCTAATTTAGCTAACCACAGGAAAGAGATTATTAGTATTTAAAAATCAAAAATAACCATCTTAAAGTTGTTTAAAAGTAGGACTATTTTCTGATTAGCTATTAAACTGTCTCCACACTGCTCCAATATACTGTTTGAAATTATCTTAAAGAACTTCTGATCAAAAGCAGCAAAAGCAAACCAATTCTGAGGTGAAATAATGTGTCTTGTCAAATATAGCAAAGGATGTAACTTCTATATTTCTTGTATTTCTAGTCAAATATTGAAAACATCTGAGTCAGCTGACAACAGAATAATAGCATGCCCATGGAGGTTGTGAGTGCCCCAAACCTGGCAGTGTTCAAAGCCAATTTGGACAAAACCTTGACCAATATAGTCTAGAGGGAATTGTCCCTGCCCATGCCAGAAAGGTTAGGGCTAGATGGTATTTAAAGTCCCTTCCAGTCCTTAACATCCTATGATTCTAATATTTTGGAAACTGAGTCTACTGAGTCCCATTAACCCCAGTCCTGACAGTGTCAACAGGAATATAAACCATCCAAACATCCTTGCAACAAAGGAAAGTGATCCTGATACCATAAGGCCTAGACTCACCCCGTTTTAGGCAACCATATCACATGAGGCTATTCCTAACATGGACAGATTCTTTTGACTCCTTGCCACACTGTTCCCATTGGTTCTTACAGGACCATCATTTTCTCTTGTCTGTTATGTTCACTTGTTTGTTATGGTCCATGGAGATAAAAATAAAATTACTCTTTTTTTTTTTCAATGTTAGTAATGGCAGCCAATGTTAAAATAATTACTACTTTTTGACTTTTTATAGAAAGAAACATTTTTCAGAGAGGCAGTTACTTCTTAATGACTTTTGTAGTTATTTAATGTTTGCTTCAATATTTTTGCTTTAATACTTTGAAAATTACTCTAGACTTATACAAACTTTGACTGAAATTTTGCATTTTAAGGGGCATAGACTCCATTGTGTCTTGATGGTGGCTCATTAACAAATTCCAGACAATAATTAATAGTTAGATCATTTGATAGGACTTAATTATATTTTAGTTAAAATAATTAAAAAAAATTATTATCAAGTATGAAGAAAAGTTCCTTAGGTTCACAGAACTTTAAAAGAATGCAAGATAGAAAAATAAATCCCATTATATCTAAGACATAAGGGTATATTTGTTTAAAAAGCTTCCTAGGTTTAAAAATTTGAAGGACGTATGTACATTTAAATTAACAACACTGAAATAGAGCCATCACTTGAAGGCAATATCTGAATAGGAAAATAAAACAAAAAAACCCTGGGTTTAATAGGCAGAAGAATAAACGAAGATATAGATAAATAATGAGCAATCTAAGTTTCTGAAACCCAGTCTCATTTCTCTCAGTATGCTAAAGGCAATGGGAGAAAGATATGAGCTTTCTGTAGTGCATAGTTTGATTTTGCTTCCTTACTTTGCTTTCTTGGCATACTGCTTTACATAAATATAGCTAGTCATTAATAACATAAAGCATGCCTTACAAGGGGTTTTCTTGCAGTACAGACATTTATAAAAGAATTACAGATGGGATAGTATACCTAATGGGATTTCATCATCATTATAAAATTATCCCAATCTAAGCATTTCACAATCACATCATTATGATTGTAGAACACATGGGAAAATCAAGTGCAGCTATTATGATAGCAATCTTTACTAACATTAGCTTGTTCAAACCAAAATTGATGGATTGTCTCACTATGTAAGAAACACCTTTATGGAAAGACTTACTGAAGTAAATTATTAGACAGAATTTCTCCTCCCTACTTGTTCAATTTGATAAAAAATATATTCAGTAGAGGGAGCTGCTAACAGAGACTCCATTACCTGACAGCTGCTGTTAAATTTAATATTTCAGGTTCGGTAGTCACAAAACCTTCTGGAGGTGAATAAATGTATCCCATTGCCAACTCCTCCTCTTTGTCCTACGGATTTATATTATACCCACACAATTACAGGACTCTGCAGCTACCATGATCAGTCCTGTAGAAAACAGTATCAAGCATGTTGGCACTCAGAGATATCTATGAATCTAATGTCTCTTTACTGGTATGTATAGTTTTCTACCTGCTTCCTTTGTCCTCCCTAGCTAGCAGTTCTCGGATATCTAGTTTTGATGAGCTGAGACAAAATGAAATGCTTTCTCTACTTCTTTTTGTTTTTTTCTCTCCTTGTTTTCCACACTTTTTAAATTGAAAGCAATCTGGTAAAGCCTGATTACAAGTAGCTTTTTGAAGTCTGGCTTCTCATTAACATAATGCCTGGAAAATCCTAATGTTCTTTGTAGATGTGAGATTTTAGTCCCATTCACTGTCTCAGCATAGCCAGAAAGAGGTATGGATTTTCCATAAGCTTAGAAAACTTTGTGGTCACTTAATCTTATCCATAAGGTTTATCTGGCTGCCACGAAGGAGCTGTATATCTCGATAACAAGTTTCTGTATCCAATACATGATGGACCAGATCTAATCTTCCATACCTGTAGAGGAAGAACGGAATTGCAGAATTTCTGCATGGAAAGAGTTTTTCAGCATTGGAATGGACTGCCCAGGGAGGTGGTGGAGAAATAACTGGACATGGCAGTTAGTGCTATGTTTGAATTGACAAAGTGGCAATTGGTCAGATCTTGAACTATGGCACTGGAGCTGGGGAATGGTGTTTCAGGCTCCCGGCTCCTCACCTGAATCCCTCTTGGAGAAGTATTTTTCACAAGGGCATAGAGTCACAAGACAAGTGGGAATGGCCTGACAGAGGGCAGGGTTAGATGTTAGAATGAAATTATTTACTATAAGGCTTGTGTGACACTGGCACAAGTTTCTCAGAGAGGTTGTGGACTCCCTATTGTGTTCAAGACCAGGCTGGATGGGGCTCTGAAGAGTCTGCTCTAGTGGAAGGTGTGCCTGTATGTGGCAGGGAATTGGAACCAGATGATCTCTAAGGTGCCTTCCAACCCAAACCATTCTATGATTCTGTGATTCTGTGTTTCTGTGATTCTGTGATTGGTTCTGTGAGGAGCTGTACAATGCAAATTGTCAATCCTGATTTTTATTAGGCACATTCTCAGATATCCTCTCATTTCCTCCCTCATCTACAGAACATAACTCCTTAAACCGGTAGATGGCTCATAAGAACAGTCATTGGAGACCTGCAAGGGATGAACCATTGAAGCTATTGCCCTCTCCAGAGCAGCAGCTGGTCCTTCTCACCAATATACAGAGCAAGGAAAAAGGGTAGCACAATAATTGTGACCTTTACTAGTGCCTGTGGAGAACTCCAGTTTCCCTCCTCTGTGATAGACCTTTGGCAGCAGCAAGCCTGTTTTTGCATTTTGAACTGAGTTTTCTAGCTAACAATTTCTGTATAATAAAATTTGGTTAACAACCAATCCATATTGTTTTAATACATGTATTCGAATGTTAAGGAGCTCCAATGTTGTGGTGATGGAGACCATAAAGTAATCAAACCAATTGCTTTGTTTTATCAGAAAGAAATAAAGGGATTCTTTTAGCAGTCTGCCCAATGTCAACACTTCAAATCTTGTTAGCTTCATGTTCACATCTTTTTTTCTCTTGTACGAAATCTTTTATCTCAGTTTTTCTTAGCTTTGATTATTCAATAGAGCAGAAACTGAATTCCTGTAATGAAACCTGAAATCATGAGTATGAGGCAGAAAATCAAACTTGACATCATTATATAAGGTACATAAGAAAGCAAATTTTATGCAGCCAGGCAATTCCAGATGAGCAAACTTAAACCAGCATTTTAATATCATAGACATGAGTTATTCAGTGCAATAGACTTACACAGGATTATTCTTATCCACCCAGAGGTTAGCTGGCTTGCTGTCATAGTTGCTGCATGAGTACCTTTACTACATGGCAGTTCTTGCCTTATGGCAAGGAAAGCTTTGATCAGAATCCCCAGAACCTGTGCTCCTTTAAGTCACTTTGTCTCCTCTCAAAGGGAGTTCTAAGGAGTTTATCAAGCCATATGCCTTAACTGGGTAATTCTATAAGTTATATGGAAGCCTTAACTGCTTAATTCTATGAGTTATACAGAAGTCTTTCCTTTCTAAAAGATGCTGAGAATGATGATTATAAATAGTTAATATGTTATTGTGCATATCATTGTATCTTTAGCCATGTATTGTTAGATGTGCTGTTAAAGCATGTTATAGGGCAAATGCTGTACTGCTCTAAATACCAAATCCAAAGAGACAGGATGGACCTATTATTTCCATTTCTACAGAAAAGGAAAAGATATGCTATGAGGTTATATGGTTTACCAGAACCACAAAATAACCTGAAACAAGATGGACTGTCTGTGGTTGTCAGTAGTTTTCCTGATGTTTTAGTGTTTTGCAAATACAGAAATATTTTTCTGTCTTTCTAAAAATTAGCCACTTGCATTTTTTCTTTCAGAAGGTGGCAACATTTCATTCTTTTTTAGTTTTTTTTTCTTCTTAAACTGATATTTGCACACATGGAATCCATTACCATTCATAATAATTGGTTTAACAAGTTTGACTTGGCCTTGCTGTAATTATTCTACATCTAGCTCTAATACAAATTCGTTTCTGTTTTTATTCTATTTTTATCAGGATAACTTGAAATATTTGCATTCTACCATCCTGATGGAAGAAACAATTCCATCAGACTATAATTTTTTTATCAAAACCAATCGCCTCCTTTTACTTCAACTTTCAAGATCCATGGTCCTGATTGTAGATGTGAAGGAAGTTGTGGCTTTTGTTTTTACCTGTAGCTCTCTTTTTCACCTGATATAATTATTGTTTTTTTAATTTGAAGTTTTGAAGGTAATGATTGCAACTTCACAGATCATCATTTGATAGACAGTGTACCTATTCAGTTTGAACAGAGAACATGTTTCTATATGAATTATATCAGTTACTAGTGCATAGTATTGGTTTGTGTGACTGATTGAACTGCAAACTTGGTACAAATGAGCAGCTGCATGCTATGGAGCAAAAAAGCAAATTCCAAGTAAATGAGTAAGTTCCTGGACTTTCTCACAGGTCTTTACATTCTTTTTGTGTTTGAAGAAGCAAAGAGAATAGTCCTTTATTCATGAACTGGTGGTGGGACTTTAAAAAACCCAACTATGTCTTCCACTTTGCTCATCCAGTTACTGGTTGCTTGTAGAACTCTCATACCTTTTCTTATTCAGCTTTGTTACCAGATATCTTATGTTTGATTATTTTTTGGATTGTCAGCAGTCAGTTGAGCAGCAATCTCTTTTGTAACAAATTCATATGCCCTGTACAGCAATACTGCCTAAATACCTACAGAACTCTAAAACCACGACTTTTTGCAATCCCTAGCAAAAACACAGGCTAGGAACTGACTGGCTGGGGATCAGCTTTCAGCAAGGCCCCAGGGGTTCAGACTGACAGCAGGCTGGGAATGAGCCAGCAGGTAGCATGTCTGCATGAATCCTCCATCTGGAGGCAAGGGAGGTCAATACTGGGCCATATTAATAGGAGAACAGTCAGAAGGTCAAGCGAAGTGATTATCTTCTCCAAGCAACCTGTGTTAGACTACATGTAGAGTTTTGCACTCCTGTCCCCATGTCAGTACTAGAAAGATGTTGAGAAACTGGAGCAAGTTCAGTATAGGGTCACCAGGACAGGACAGTGAGGGGCAAAAGTAGTTTCAAATCTCAAGAGAGGTTGAGGGAACTGGGCTTGAGAGAAGAGCTCAACAACCTCCTCTCCTACCTGTGGGAGCAGGTTCTTCACAGCAGTGTGCAATGGGAAGGTGAAAGGCAATGGGCATGAAAAAGGTAAGTTCAGATTGATATAAGGTGAATTTTTTTCCCATGAGGACAGACAGGTGGTGGAACACGTCACCCAGAGAATTTGTGCAGACTTTTTTCATTCTTTAGGGTTTCAAAGACTCAGCTAAATAGCTCTGAGTTGTCTCATCTCACAGCTGACCTTCCTTTGAGCCAGAAGTTATCCTAGAGACATCTTCAAGTTGCTCTTGAACTATCCAGTGGTTCTAGTCTGGAGTAAGAACTCCATGGATTGAAAGCTGGGAAGGGAGTAAATGCACACAGAACTATGGTAACAAGGAACTTGTGGCATATCCTGAGAGCAAAGCACTGACTGGGTGGCAATAACTTTCATCCCCTTCTACCTGTTTGCACCTGTGAGAGAAGCCTATCTCTGCTGTGCTTGCTACATTATTTCAGTATTGTGAACAATGCAAATTCAGCTACCTAAAGATTCTGGAATGTTTTAAAAGTGATTTTTTGCAACTATACCACGCTCTCTTTTTACAATAAATAAATGTAGGAAAATTCAAGTAGCACTCTTAGTGTCTTCTTGCCAATTATTATTCTTCAAAGAATTGATGGGTATTTGTCCAGTGTTTTGTTGCAATACCACTGACTAGGCCTTGCAGTCAAACTATTGACATCAATAAGTGTTAGTGAAATTCAAACTCATCTTCCGGATACATCCATAGGACTTTTCACAAACACATCAGCATGTTTACTTAGATGAAACATGATTTATATTAAAGGAAAAAGAAAAAAGAGAAAGTCTATAATATATTGGGCTTTTCCAAGAAAATAACCTTGTAATTATTCATGCAGAAAGCAGGTAAAATGTTCTGTCTGTTAAATATTAAAAAGTATGTGGAAAATCCCCATATATTCAATTCTAAAACTGAATATTAATTCACAGTGGAAAATCAATTTAAACTCTCAAGACTAAGAAAACTGTTAATATTTCTTTAATATTACTTTTTTCAGTGTCTGGGGAGAAAATTATTTACTTTTTTCTTACTACACTGACAGATTTTTTCCTTTGAAAAAATTTGCACTCAGACAGAAAAAGGTTACTTAAAACAACATACATGCATGAATTCAGGATGAATACCTTGATATAATGGGCTAAATAGAGCCTTGAGAGGCATAAAAATGTTGTTGTCAGTGGACAACAGTTTTTCTAATCGCAGATCAACTGCATAAAGAAGTACTTGTTCAAAATAGAACTTTTGATGCTCCCTGTCATCGAATCAGGAATCAGAATGGGAATTATTGTTTGACTTAATTTCTTCAGATAAACAAGATGAAATAAACACAATTGCACCAAGTTTAAACTCATTTTACTCAGAAAATCTATACAGATTCAGGTCATGGATCTCCTCCAAGTATTTACATGCATATGTGCAAAGTCATTTAATTTAATTGGAGCTGGAAAGTAGTGGTAGTCATGTTCTCTTACTTTTCAGTAGTTAATTTTACTGTCTTCACTGAATTTGGAAAAAGTCTTGACAGATATCTTCAACAGCAGAATGGTCCAGCACACATTTTCACCTCCCAGAAAAAAATCTCTAAAGCCCAAGAGATAAACTAGGCTGGGATATAAAAGACATATTCTTCACTCTTATTTGATGAGGGCTTCTACTTGACAGAGAGTGTTAAATTAAATAAGGAGAATATGGTATCTCTGAGTGTAAAAAAGAGAGGTTTTTTTTATGTTAGTGTTACCTGATTAAATATATTTATTTGCAGTCTTACATGCAGCTGTAGACATTACATTTCTTCTTGTCTTCTTCACCTGTGCTATGGCTTTTAAATGGACACCTGATATTTTCTTTCACACATCTAGACTTGCAGGTCCAGTTCTGAATTTAGTGTGATTCAAGGCTGCATGCTATTGTAAGCACCTCATTTAGGGTTGTGAATTTCAGTGTTATCACCAAGCTCAGTCACCTTTCTTGTCTGCTTGGCCTTGATTTTGATCATATTCTGCAGTCTGTTGTCATCTAAAATACATTTTTGCACTGTGAATGTATGGATACAACAAATGCACTGTGGTAAATCTGTCTACTGCTCATACTCCCTGCTCCAAAATAATTTTCAGCTTGGAATAGTTTAAGAAGTAAGCAGTAGTCTAAGAAATATTTCACAAGAAATATCTGGATTTTTAGGTTTCACTGGTAAATATGTACCACATAGACTTCATGCATATGTTAAATCTTAATAAGTTTATAAACAGAGTTATAAAACTAGCTAGTGTAGTAGGCATTTGGATTTAGTGATCAAATAGCAACCTAATAGTCCTGCCTTCCTAAAGTCAGAAGGGGAGGATAACAATTTGGTGAATTCTGTTATTGAAAAATTTGTTTTGCTTCTTGTTTGCTAACAAAAGATCAGTTGCATCTAATTTTCTTTCTTTGAACATACTTTAGAGATTTGGTCATTTTCCTGATGGTCTCCTATTACATATATTTTTAATTTCTTACACATGTGTACTTTAGCTAAAGTAGTTGCATTTTCTTATTTTTTAAATTTTTTTTGAAGACATGTATAACTAGTAAAAGGTGAAGGGATCAGAACTGATGGCAAATTGATCTGTATGTAGATCTAGGATATATATTTACTGCATACAAGCCATATAAATAGATAAAAATTAGAAATATAAACAGGTATACACATTCTATAAACCTGCAAATATACATGTTTATGATTCAGGATGTTAGAAAAGTACATAGAAATGTGTTAATTTTTTTAATAAATGCAGGACAATAAAAGATTAGTTACCTTGTAAAGGATTTAAAATAACATCTGAGAGGAAAGAATATTAGGCTCACTGCTTGATCTGAGTTTTTAATTGATGCAGATGCAACAATTTGAATGCTGAAATTAAGATCTGTATCTTTCCTCTCATCCTAAAAAAGCAAATGGATGTAATATCACTCAAACAGACAAAGAAATTTAACTGTCTCACAACATATTCTCTCCTCTTTATAACATACTAGATAAATTGTATGGGTCTGTCCTCCACTAAAATACCTGTCATGGATTGCTACCTTTAGATCATTCAATCAACACTGTGCTCACTGATTATTGAATATGATGAGCCTCTTTTTTCATGTGTACAATTTAATCATTAAATAATCAGCTCTTTCATAAACTACTCCAAACTTTGTAGTCATTCTCAGCCACAAAGTGCATGTTTCAAATCATCCTTCCTTCAGTTGTTAAAATAGGTTAGGAAAAACTAGTTTGATATCTTTATCATGGAACAGTTACTTTGCAATGTATGTTCATGTTGGGTAATGTCATCCAAACAAATTAGCATGGGAAAGAAATTATATTCTGTTGTCTAAGAGCAAGATTTTATATTGTGAGTGAATAAAAGATTATCTGCTTGTTTTATGCTTGGAATAAATACAGAAAAAAACTGGGGCGGATTTTTTTGTAAATAGCAAAATGATAAAAATTGCTTTTATTGATTTTAAAGAAAGGGACAGTGAGGATGCTGTGGCAGTAGATTCCTAGTCCTTTGCTGTGATTCCCAGCTATAGATCCAAATCATGCTGCAGACTAATGCTGAATACTGTCTGCTGATGGTTCAGGTATTTATGGATATTTGATCATCAATGAATAGTAAGTGCCTGAAAATATTAATGACTGCATAATTCTTGAATGTCTGGAAATACTTTGTGGCTAAGCACAGTAGTTAAAAAATGTCTAACTTTTAGAAACACCAGCTTGAGCTATCCCTGCAAAGGATCGAAAATCCCTTCTTCAGTCACTGTTACCTCTTCTACAAGTAACATCTGGATCCAGGGGGTTTGGAACTTTTTGGGCTTCCTAAGTGTGAATGATATGTCTAATTATCCAAATTTTCACTCAGTGAGCTCATCTGAGTATGGAGTGTAGTCAGGAATTTCAGAAACAATAATAACTAAAATGTGTAATCCCAAGACAGCAGTCAGAGTAGTTTGTTCCCCTGTGTCATTTTAAGAAGCCAGATTTATATAGTGAGATTTCCTTGTTCTCTAGAAGTTGCTGTAAACAAAAATTATATTAACAGTCTAGAAAGCCCAGCCTCCTCACTGATATAAACAAAATTAATGTGCAATGACTGGTGCAATAACTGTACCCTACTGTTCTGGAGATGCACCATAAAAGCATGTAATTCTACACCCTTCTTCAAGCTCTGACTACACTATATCAGGAGAGAGCTTACTGTATCACAAAAGGACAAGCATTTGATTAGAAAACTTGTAATCTGAGCTCTTTTTGACAAAAACCAACAAAGACAACAAACCAGATATTGCTGCTTGTTTCAATTGACCTCAGCATCACCCAGATTTATAAATGTACCACAGTCATGAAAAACTACACTGAAGAGTGCTGACTGCAAGAGAAAGAGCCAAGTAAAGCTGTGTTAAAAATGTATGTTTTCAAGAGCATTTCAGTGCTAAAGTGGGAAAACAGGTTGCTGACTAGAATGGAATAGAGACACATAATTTGAGAAAGATAGTGAACTCATTCAATTCACTTCACTTTATCCTTGAAATAAGTGGTTTTTAATATCACAGCACAGTAAAGTAGGTTTGGAGCTTTCTAGACTGGTCTCACTTGAATCACATTGTTAACTAATGTAATTTTACAAAAACAGGATGGAAACAATTTTAATAGATAAAGAGCATGGCTAGGTGCTGATATAGTATAGACTACAATAGACTGATCTTTGCTCAAATATGTAACTGAATCCCACGATCTGACCATGGGAAACTTTGGTAGTGTCAAGTATGTTATCAAGATACACAAGAGGTGCCAAAATGAGCAAGCAGATGAAAGAGATGACATAGATGAATGTCAGAAACAAAAGCTAGCAAATGAGCCATGGGAACAGATGGAGGGTGAATCACTGCTCTTATAAGGACTTACATTCCAGGGAATACATGAGTAGAAATAAAAACAGCAATTTTCAAATAAAGTTTTACAGCCTGTAAAAAAAAAGCACAAAAAGAACAAAGGAAGGTAATAGAGGGAAAATGCAGGAAGAAGTAAGTGTTGGATAATTGCATAATGACTAGCAGAGCACAATATACAGCAAGGAGGGAAAGAGTTTTCAGTTTCTAACTAAAATTTGAGCAGGCCTCTGAAGTGCTTTTGGCAGCCTGAACAAGTTGTAGGGATGTTTGTTTTAGCTAGTTGTAACACAGGCAAATGTAGCTGTGGACTAATAGTTAATATAAAGGGTCTATGCCTAGGGTAGATGCAATCAACTTTGTAATTAAAAGAAGGTGTTGAGAAAAAGTAATGTTAATATAATGTTAATATAAGTTAGGTTTTTTCTTGATATTAAAATTTATCAAAACTTGCACTCTCTAACGTTGCAATCATTGAGTGCTTGACTTCTTTATCTTTAACAGGTTGGTCTGCGTTATAAAGTTTATAATGCAAATGGATTCTGAAATGATGGGACTCAATGAATTTTACTATAAATAATATGAAATACCATGGTAAATCACATATGGTGAACAACAACTACCATCTACCATAAATTATGAGCAAAAAATTAGTCACTGAATGATTAATACAGTGCTATAAAACCAGAAATGTTTTGCTGATAGTTTGCTTTGTAAGTGTTCCATACAGAATCCAGTAAAGTATGTGGTAAGTCATGGCCTGTATTAGAAACTGTTTGGGCCCTGAAGAAGTTGGGTTTCTTAGAGGAAGAACTCCAAGTATATAATACAAGCAACCAAAGAATCACAGCAAATGTATGCCAAGTTTTTGTGGGGCTCTAAATAATCTCTGACAGGACTCAGAATAGGAGAGGTATCAGCTCTGCTATCACTATTTGAAACACCTTTGCTTAGATTTACACAAAACAGTGCCAGGAAATACTTCCTAGCATCTTTTCCATTTCTTTTTGAAAGTACTTTTTTTGAAAGTACTGATAGACTGTAATAGAGGCTTACATGGTCCTTAGATGCAATAATGATTGGTTTCTCAGAAGTACTTAAGAGAGTAGGATGAGATGGGTAATTAAATCTCTAGTGGTTTTTTTATTTCCTGAGATCTAAAGAAGTGTACATAGCCTTTACTGCTGTCTCTGATATTACCTTTCTTACATAACTTTGTCTGTTCTTTGTAGTTTTTGTTTTATTTGCTTTAGTTTTAGACTTTATCTTAAAGTAGCATCAATTCCACATAATTTTTCGGATAATTTTCAACAAGGTTGTAAAAAATGCAAGAGTACCTCATGGATTAATATTACATCCATATTCAGATTATAAATTTGTTTTCTATACCAATCCTTATTTTGTTATGACTGATGCACTCCTTTTTCTTGTAACTTGCCATTTTCCAAAGTTTTGCTCCCCACTCATCTTCTTACATAATTTCTCCAATCTTCAGAATTAAGATTTATCAAACAAAAGTACATTGCATTTTCTTAAATACAATTATCTATTTCCAGATCACTTGCCATATGTTATCTATCTAATTTTTCATTTGTGGATTTATGTGTGTGTGTTTCACATGTTATGATTCAATTGTAATTAAAAAATGTAATCAAAGTTGACTTTTTACTCCTGCCTAGATCAATAAAGAGAATATCAAATAATCTCCATTCCAATAGACTAACTCAAGAAAATAATGCTTCATTTCCTGTCATAGAAAACTCACAGGAATTATTGTTCTAGTATAAGGCAGGGTTTTTTTCTGACTGATATTTTCCTCTGATTCAAACTAATTATATAACAATATTTCTTGGGTTTTTTTCAAATTATATCTATAGCAAAAAGTATGAATTACAACTAAACTTACTATCCTAGCATTTACTCTGAAAGTCAGTGGGCTTACTGATTATACATTATGTTGAAAAGACAAAGAGATAGCTACTGAGGACTATTTTAAACAGTATAGGCCATATTCAATGTAAAGAGATCCTGAAACACATTAAAGTGATTATTAAAATTTAATAGAAAGCTTGAGACATCAGTTTCAGAACTATTGAAACAACTGATTGGAAACAGAATAGTTTCAGGGAATACACTCAGGATGTAAAAAATCCAGAGCAGCAAAGTAGGGGATGTTTGGAAATAAATATAAGTCATTGCTGAGTGGCCTAGAGACAGTCAAAACCACATCATTTAAAGAGAGAGAAAATATTTTACTTACCAAAAAAGGCTGGAGCACACATGAATTTTGCTTATTACTATCCATGGTTGTGTCCATGTGTACCATACAGATACTAAAATTCAAGGAGATAGAAACTGATAAGCTGAAGAACAATGAATCTATTTTTTTTAATGGAGAATCAAGAAATAAATCTAATTAATAATCTCAAAGATAGTCACAAAGAAGGTGAAAAAGTAGATCACATGAGATGATCAAAAGTGTAAATAAAATAAGAGTAGGAATGCATAATAGCACAATAAAGCTGTCAATGTTCAAATAAATCTTAGGACACCCTAATGACGCAAAAGGTTATCTTCAGAGAGGAAAATTACTCTTTGGGAAAATGAGGAGGAAGGACTACATTTTTTGGTTGATATAAAAGTCTTCTTTCAGCTTGTAGTAGCTCCTTAAATGAAGCAACTGATATTTTCTATCCTTGTGTTAAATAATCTGATATTCATCATTTAAATATATAGAGAGAACAGAAAAAATTGAGCTAAAATATAGCCCTTCTGCATTTCATTAAAGAGGAAACATTAAAATGATTCTCAGGGTATTTTTCTGATGAGTAAAATTGTACATAAATATCAAAAGATATTCCCACTCATTAGTTTTAAGAAATATAGCATTTCTTCTCAATTTTCATGGCAAATCTGAAATGGAAAATAAGTCAGGTACTGTATCTGGCTTAGTTTTTTCCGTTATTCTGTGCAAGGGGATGAAATAGTTTCTTATTTTCTGAATCTAAGACCTTCTGCCTTCTTTATCACCCCTCCATATAAAACCCCCTGAGAAATTAAAAAAAGACAGCAGGAGGCCTTTCTGAATATGATTCATTCAGAAGAAAAATGAATATATTTTAAACAGAACTGCTTAGGAAGGAGAATCTGTTCTATGATATTCCTTGTGTTCATTTGGATTCAAGAGTTTAAAAAAAAAATAAAAAGCCTCAGTGACTGTGAAATATGTAAAGCAAGGTAGGCAGAAGTGGGTGAGTTTTCAGACCCAGTTTATTCCAAAGTGTCTCAGGGTGCAAGGAGTAGATATTTTCCTAAATTCAGGTTAATTTTTTTGCTTAAAAGCAGCAAGATATATGAATATGTTTCAGTGTTGTGGTTTCTTGGCACTGTTAGGATTCAAAAGAAAAGAAAAAAGTTCTTCCACTTTGTTCAGGCTTTGTCCTCAGTTTCAGTTTAGGGTCTAAATAATATTTTTCTATTTGGAAAAGATACATTCATGATGAAACAAATTCTGGTTTCATCTACAGCAATAAAAAATCTGAATTCTTCTACTAATTTTGACGTTGTACTTTACTAATTTTTTTCCTTAAGATTATCTTGAAGCCCCATACTGTTACCACATTTTTGTACAATATACACATGCGAAAAAGTATGAAAAACTCCAGCATACTTTTCTTTCCACACATAATAAAGATTTTTGTCACATATCATGTATACGGTAGATAAGTTGCACACAGAAATGAGTATTGGACTCAGTATGAATGAAAGACCACAGAAAATTTTATACTGATTACATTGCCTTTATATAATGGGACTAGCCTGTAAATATCATTGTGATTGCTATATAGTATTAATATTGCTAATTAAAACCCAGCTACTTGCTTTTGCAATTAATGTTTCCTCATTTTTTACTACTTTTTTATTATCTTTCTTATTAATAAGAAAGTTCTCATATTTAAAACTCCACAGCTGGAGTTCAAAACTGCTTAAGCTCCCATTTAATCAATTAAGCAAATAGCTAAGTCTTCAAAAGAGCTCTGTAACAGGGACATTAGGAGGCACTATGCTAAGACCATCATGCAAAAAAAGATTGGTGATCTCAGGAAGAAGAATGGATGAGACCTTCCCTGGAACACATTTTCAGCTTTATTCTCTATCCTTTCCTACCTCTGTGATTTGCATTCTTTAATAAGAACTAGAATTAAATTTTTTCCCCCACATCCCCAGACCTGTTCTAGACAAAATGACTTAAAGGATTGCAGCTTTTAAATTCCAGCAAAGTTGAGTCAGTACTGAAACTGCATTGTTGTTCTATCAGTGAGCACAATAAGTTTTAAACCAAAACATTCTTCAGATTAGATGAGGATGAATATCTTTATTCAAATGGCTGTAAGTGATACAGACAAAATTATCAAGAAAGTATGTTTTCATTCACAGAGGGTGTAAGTTTTTTCTATGTATGTGTGTCATTATTACAGCAGGAATAATGCAACATTCTTAGGTTTAGTTTGCTGCAGCTTTATAGGGAAGCACTGACCTACTCTAAAAAAGTTCTGTTTCCAAATCTAGATTTTTCTTTTTAAATTCATTGTTAAGCCACCACCATAGATCAAACAATTTTCCAGGTTACAGACAAGACATAGACATTTTTCTCACCTTACCTTACATTGTTAAAAATTGAGCATCAAACTCTCTCCAGCTACCCTGAATTCCCTCTGGAAGGCCATGGAGAGAAATATGTTCTTCAAAAGTGTTTCAACTCATCTACTGTAAGTCACACTGTGAAAGAGTCCATCTCTCTCCATGGGCTATAAAAGGAGTTTTGTAGTTAACCTAAAGGTATGCATGCTATACACTGTAGACTTCTGAAGTAAAAATAAACCCTCTTTTTTCATTTTGTTTCCTTAGAAATTGCTTGCAAATGCAATTTAGCATGTAATGTTTTCTATTGTAGTGCAAGATTCCCTGTAGTCTAAGAATCAAAGATAATATATAATAATTAGATAAAATTATTATAATTATAATATTATATACTGTTATATATGTGGCATCTATTGGATGATTTACTGAAAATGGCAGCTTACTGGTTAATAACAATCTTTTCTTACATGTGAACCTCTCTGGGTTTGAGAACATGTATTTCATTGCTGATCATCTGAATTTGTAGATTCCTAATTTCAAATTTTTTTTGGGTGGTGATTAAATCTTAATCTCAAAATAATGTGTGAATATTAATAGACATGGGCAGAAAAGAAAGCAGTAAATATGTACTACATTTCCTTAATTTTGCTAGAAAGGGTGGAAGAAATAATGGTTTGTCTGCTTAGGCAGTGTAATCATCTATAGATATTCCATAGGTAATAATAATAAAAATATTGTTGTTAATGATAAATATTTCTTTCACTTCAGACAAGAAACACTATGGGAAAAATTTTCAGCTAGAACACAGACTTAACTAGGTTTTCATTAGAGTAAAACTGCTAAAATACTCAGCACATCCACCTTTTCTTCAGTCTTGTTTGTATGAGATACTATTTCATCAGAGAATACTTCAGTTTTGGTTTCTTCTGGGAAAGTGTTTTAATTTATTCCAGCTCTGAATCTGTCTCATGTTTTTTTAACCAGGGTTGGTGTGATGTAGTCACAGCAGAATAAAATTTCCTGTCATAATTTTCAGTGACACCTACAAAGCATGGAGAAACAGGCAAAGTGTGCAGACCTGGAAGAGGCACCAGGAAACCCAGTGGTTCACTCCCAATTACAAACCCAGGAACAATAGTACATATCTCATTTGCCCAGTCTGTTCCTGAAAATTTATTTTGATGGAAATTTCCCTTTTTTCCCCAAAGCAGTGTGTCCCAGTGCTACTCATGTTTTGTTTTTGTTGGAAAACGTAGTTTTCCAGCAAAACTCATGCTAACCAAACAGGGCTGAGCAAGGTTTCAGTATTCCCAGGCCTCAGTGAAATTCCGACAAGCTGTAGTGGTTTGTTTGCCTGAGAATGTTTTGTGGGAAGAATGCCATGAGAAAGATTAGGAGTCAGGAGGGTTATGAGAAAAGAATAAGGGAGTTAGCAGGAGGATCCCTGGGTGTGTGAGAACAGCTGCAGGTGTGTGTGTGTATCTATGAATAGAAACTTCTGTAACAGTATATAAGTCTCTCGTTTGGTGAAATAAAATGGAGCTTACTTTATATCTCATATTGAGACTGCCGTGAGTCTTCCCTCTCGCCGCATCTCGTTATGTTTTCATAAGTTTAGTGTAAATCTCTATAGCTTTAATAGTCTTCCTTGTCTGTTGCTCTATTTTTATTTCTGTTTATACCACAGAATACACAGTTTTCAAATTTGTTGTAGTAAATTGTAGTACATGTAGTCAATGTAGTAAATTGTAAGATTATCACTGAAATTTTACTTCTCAGGTTTAAGCAAACTGAATTATTTCAGAATTTCCTCATATCTCCTGCTATCATTATTTCTACTTCTGTGAACTTTCTTCAGTTACACCAAATGCTGAGGGCTACCATGCCCAAAAGCTGGACATTGGATGCCTTATCAGCTCAAGCAGCAAAGGATGATTGCACAAGTCTTGCAGAAAGCATTGTTTCAGTGTTTTGGGATGGTGTCTGCCTTTCTCAAGATTGCGTGGTGTTATTGACTCTTGTGCAATTCACAGTCTATCACTTATAGGCTTTTTTTTCTGTATACAATAGACTTGCTTGTCATTCTGTGTCTTCTATCTGTGGATTTTCCCTACAAGATTAGGAGAAATTTCTATTTGCTCTTACTGAACCGAACGCTTTTTACTCAAACATTTATTTTGTTTCTAATCTTAATTTAATTATAACCTTGTTCTCTGTTAGACTTGCAGCTTTCTACAGTTTTTGTGTTCTGCAAATAGAAAAGCAACTTCTATTTTTAGGCATAAATAACATTAATATAATTTGAAATAGCTCTAGAATATTACAGAAAAAAATCCTTAAGTGTCTCATTGCTTTTTGTCTTTTCTCTGTATCACTTCAAGGACCTAATTTAGTGTGGACTATGTCATTTCACTCCAGAGAGTTAAAAATTAGATTTAGCCTAACAAGTTATTTAGGATCTATTCTAAGCATTGTAGGAAAATCAATGCACCCAGATGCTTAGGATTCATCCTCTTGTAAGACATCTTTGATCTGTGGGAATCTTTACCCACACCCAGGGTCCATTTTCTTCTTTGACCTTTGCTCAGTACATGAATATTCTCTGGTTTTGACCAGTTTTCATTGATTTGATAGTTTCTTTCAACACTCTCCTTCAGAAGGAGGCAAAACTCCCTGAAATGAAGAAAGAAATTTTATATTAAGAAGAGAAAAAAATATCTTCCCTGTTTTTTACATTTTTTCAGCAAAGCAACAGAATTACAGAATAAAAACCATAAGAGGAAGCAAAAATTCAGATATCAAGGGATTCAGAAAGTGTATTCCAGAACAGCTATTTCAATAAATATTTCATTATTTCACTACTCACACAAAGATTATTTATTAAAAAATAAAATGCAATAAAAGTTAAAAAAATTGAAAATCTGTAGGAGTTACCCTGTCACATATAAATTTTTCTTAAGTTAATTCTTTTCTGTGGACACCTTGGAGAACTTTACAGAGGGCATTCTCGGAAGCTCAAATCCATATATCTGTTAAAAACATAAAACAAAATAATTCTCTAAGAAATAATAGAGACTATTTCAGAAAAGTTTGCCTCTGTAATTTTGACGAACTTGCTTCTATTCAATACCTACCAGTGATTGTGTCAATTTTCAGAATGAAAAGTCAAAAATTTCCTGTCATCAGCCTTTTGAATTGCAATAGTATTTCTCTTTCCAATGGCTTCATATTAAAACATCAAAGGACTAATTTTAAATTATCACTTTCTATTCAAGGTTAAGCTAACTTTTTAAAATAACTTCATTTCACTCACCAGACACGAGCCAAAAAGAACAATTCTGTTAGGTCTATAGGTGCTTTCCTTTAGAATGACGTGCAAAAATAGTTGTACTCACAGTTCTCTAATGTAGGTTTTGACTGAGGATTTGGAGCTGTTTGTAATGATATGTTAGCATAGATGCAGATTCTCAGATTTGTTATATGATCTTTAAAGAGGTTTATATTATGTATTGGTTTACTAATCTGCTTAAATTTATTGGGGAGCTGAAGACAATGACAAATTTTGTAATGAAAAATATTATTATAATTTAATCAACACATCCAGTAAAAAAAAATTTAGTATAAAATAATTATTGTCCGGAATTCTGTAATCAAATTTATGTCAATGACTAATATCCCATGATTTGATTAATTTATTTCCATTTATTGGATGAAACCTTTGTGAAACTTGTTTTGAAAATTAATGTTCCTAATGTGTAATTTCAGGAAAACCTGTGCTAAGAGAACCTGATTTATCCCAATTTATTAATCACAGTCTACAGTCCAAGATTCTCCCATTAACTTCCCAAAGCAAGTTAGGAGCTGACAGATATGTGAATATATTAGTTAATACATAGAAAGCATTAGCAGTATTCTTGATGGCACTATTTAGTTTATGTACTCCACAATTCTTTTAGGTTTAAAACCTGTTATTTTCTGGTATGTGCATCAACTTTATTTTATTTTATATGCTGCTGTAGGTCTCCTGCTACTTGTTTTTTTTCACTGGTATAAAATAATTGATTGATGCACATGATAAGACTTCTACATGTAGTCATGACTTTACTTGACTGATATACTGAAAACCAGACAAGTGGTCTGTGGTAAAAAAAATTATTTTTATGTCTTATATGGAAATGTGCAGAAACAAGCCTTTGAGAATTTCTACATTTTAACCAAATTCTATGATGAAACATTAGATTTTTTTCTTTCCAGGCTGGATAATGGAACATTAAATCTCAAAGCTATTGTACTTAAAACCCTGATAAATAGATGTTAATGTTCTCATTCAAAATTCAGAGAAAGAGTACCAGTTTCTCAGAAGAAAAAACACTTAATCCACATGAACCAAATAAAATACTATTTCAAAGATGAAAGTACAAACAAATGGAGAGGAAAAAAAAAAAAAGAATGCTCATCTCCAGAATAGCTTTGGGGGAAAAAAAGATTGTTGTGTGGAGCAGGACAGCATGAGCAGAAGCAAGGAAGGAACGGTCCTGGTCACTTAATCTCAGTGAGAATCTTCAGGAGAACCTTTCACTGGATAGGCAGCAGCCATCATGTAGCCTACAGAGATACAGGCCATGTCTTTTTGCACTTCACAAAATTTTAATTTGGGATAAATTATTTTCTGAAAGATTAGTAGTAATTAAAGCATGGGACTTAGTGACAAAGAGAGAGTATCACTACATGGTTATCCATGGAGAAAGGCATAGAGGGATCAATATACATCCAAAAATATTTTAGAAAATTTGGGTAGAGCCTTTTGATGGAGGAGATGGAAAAGCATTTGTCCCTTTTCTCTGTGACTCCAGAAGTCTATTATTAGTTGGCAGCAATTAATTAAATGTTCCCTGAATCAAGTCTGGTTTGCCCATTGCAGTACTTGGTGAGTGCTCTCCCTTTCCTCATCTCAACTCATGAGGTTTTTCATCTTATTTTCTCCCCAAGTTCTGCTGAGGAGGGGAGTGATAGAAAGGCTTTGTGGGTATCTGGCAGCCAGACAAGGTAATCCCACCACTCCTGTATTGAGCACTGCTCCAAAGACACAACTGCTTTATTTTTACACTAAGGTCAGAAGCCAAATGAATTTGAAAATTGTTTTTCCGAACAAGTTATGACTTCTTGGGCTCTGCCAGTTTCAGTGGTGATCATTGCTATATCACCAAGACAATGAAATATGTTTGATATTAAAATAGCAATATAAGTACTCAGGTTTTGTAACAGAAGTTTCCATCCACAATATCAATTTCCATTGCATCAAAGTGTAGAAGGGAAAAAAACTGCATTGTCTTTCACCTATGAGGCAATTTCCTAGTGCTTGAACAGGCTTTTCCCCCCCAGTTTACACTTTTGAAGAAACGTGTGAATTGCAAAGTAGATGTTATTTTGGGAATTTTCCACTAAAAAGAACTTAAAAGAAAAAAAATTACACTTATATGGCATATTTAGCAAATAAGTTAAAGGATATAAAAAATATTTAACAGGGATAACACATTTTCCAAGGCCAGAGGGGAAAAAAATTCCAAAATGAGTCAGCTTTAATTTATTTTTCTTTAACATGATATCATCTTCAACAAAATGGAGAATTTGTTTCCTTGAATACACAGTCACACACAAAGATATTTATAAGAACTTTTTTCTGAATGTGTGTGTTTGTTTCAATCACCTAGCATATACAAAAGCATAACTAAGCAGGAAAACTAGATGGAGGTTATAATATACTTAAGCTTTACATGCACGGTGAATGACAACTTCTGTTAAAGTTATCTTGTGCCCTTTCCACAAAAACAAACAAAAAAAAATTTTTGAAATGATCTAAGAACTGAGTCTTCTCCTAAATACTAATATTTGCAGCACCTCAGTGTAACCTTCGGGCTGTAAATAAATGACAAAATCTCCTGGTTAACTTTTACCTTTTATGTTACAAAATGACAGAGAAGATCATCAATACTCAAGTTTGAAAGAGAGGTCATGAATGGAGAGCTCTGAGGACAACCAGCAATCAACACATACTTGCACTGATCTAGATCCTCAGTTGGTACAAATCAATATAATTCCTGTGAAGAAAATGGACTCCGTATTGATTTACCTCTTTTGTGAAAATAAGCACAGCATTTGGCTCAGCTTCCTGTGTTAAAGAGAACTTTGCTTGGCACAATGGAGAAGCAAATAAGAACTGAAGTTTTGCAAGAACAGAAAGGAAGAACTGTTGCAACATGGGTTTTAGGATTCCATGTGCTCCTTTGTCCCTCTGCTTTGTATACCGTTGGTTCATTTTGAAATATGCTCTGCTGTACCTCAAAACCTATTGGTGTGTACCCTCCTGCCCATCTTCCCTTTGTCCTCCTGGGACTGGCTCAGATAGAGCCAGCCCCTGCCCCCTCTCCTTCCCCTTAAAAGGCAGAGCCTGGACCAGCTCGAGGTCTTTCCATCTCTGGGCTGCTAGCATCTCCTCCCTGGCTTGTCTCCCCCCTTCTCCTTCCCTGCACCCCTTTTCCCATCACCCCAAATAAACATCCCTAGCAGAACAGAGATGGAGTCCAGTTCTTCCTTAGTCCCACTATTTTCCTGCTTGAATTGACGTGGTTAGAAGACTGCCGCCATGCCTCAGAACCTCAGGGGCTGCCCGCCCCGGATCCGGTGAGATTAAACGGACCAGGGACCCCGGACCAGGGGGGAGCCGGCCTGTGCCGCCCTCCCGGACCGTGATACAACAAAGAACTAAAACTGTCCAAGAACAGACATTTCACTAATGTCATTTCTATTTTTTTTTTTGAAACCATGAAAGATTACAACATATTTATTAAGGAAACAGTACTTTCTATGTTTTCATGGTGTAATTCCACACATCGTAGCTTTTATTTGGAAATGGTATTAAGTTTTTATCAAGGTTCTTTACAATTATACATATTAATTAAATAAAGTTAGGAAAATCTTGTTAATATATTTGCAGAAGGAAATTAGAACTAGCTGACATTTTCCATTGAAAATCAATGCTTCTGTACAGAACAGTCAATCTTAATGAAACATGTGAGAGAAGCAGATGCAGAATCAGTACATAGCTTGCTTACAGATAGGGACAAAGTAGCAACTAATGCCCAGATCTGAAGTCAAACTCACCTTTAGACTTCATCTACCTGTATTCAACAAGTAAACAGGAGACATATGCTCATGTTGACAGAGTAAGCATCTCAAAAAATTCTGGTCTGATGCTATCTAAAATAAAAATGGCAGAACTTCCCACTGGCTGCAGCACATGCATGGTAAACTTCAAATACATAAAAGAAAGAAAAAATATTTTCATCAGCCTGGAAAAACTAAGGCTTTTTTCCACATTTTTCATCAAAGAATGCTCCTATTTTTTTCTATGTAGAAATGCTGACAATGAAGGAGATTGCATGAGTAATCAGCAGTAGGGCAATTAATGCCTCTAATAAGGGAGAAAAGTCCACAAATATGTGGAATTAAAGAAAACAAGGTTTTAAACACTTCCAAAGATTTTAATGTGGTTTGCATCTTTCCCTCATTTTGGCTAAATCAAAATAACTGACCAATGTATATTCCAATGTTTTGCTCAAATGCTATAATGATATTGCAAAAAATCCTAACTGCAGTGCAAGCATATTGCCCTTGTTTCTGCATCGTGTGTGGTACTTATATGTAAACCATGTCTAATATGTCCCAGGACTAGAGGCAGCTGGGTTTAAGGAGATCAAATTTAGGAGATCAAACTTAAGTTTTCTTTCTATCAAGGGAAAAAAAAGAATTAACTTTTGGAGTTAATGTTTTTAGTGAATGGGTAAATTGATTGTGTGACAGTCACATCTGACAGTTTTATTTGCAGTCTTTATGAGAGGGGATTATTTAAAATTAATTACTGCATGCAATTTGTTTTCCTTTTTTGATAAAAAAGGTTTTCATTTTAATTCATCCTAGAGTCATAATTGAAGCCATATCCAAACTGATATCTAGTTCTTGTTGGATTTTAAGAACATTTTAAATTTATATAAGAAGGAGAATATGAGAAAAAGATGAATATATATATTTATAGATATATATATATATAAAAATATGTATCTCTATTTCATATTGGTGTTGGGCTTTGTGATAAAGGGACTTCTCTTTCTCAAATAAAGTTTCTACAAAAACTGAGAAGCTTCTAAAAGTACTTGATGAATTGGCATTTTCAGACAAAAAACATTTTGTCCAGTTCCAATTAGTGTGCTACTGCATTAATCAGATTTCCTGGTTCGAGATACAGCACACTCTGAGAAATTCCTTATGTTCCACTTTTTTTAGTCAGTGATGAGTGGAATATCAATTACGATTATAATTTATTGTTATATCATCTTCAAAGACACTCTATCCTTTCTTGAAAGCTGTTACAATTTGGTTCCTCCAAGGCACAAAATATGGAGCTAGACTTTTTCGTCTGATGTTAGAAAATGGTTTAACATGAAGAATCAAGTGAGTAAGACTATTCACAAGACCACTCAGTCAGAAGCACTTCACATCTGATAAGAAAGTTTTCAAGACGAAAAAAGGTCTGTGCAAAGCCCTGAAAAAATGACAAGACTCAGTCTGTTGACAGTGCTTACACTTATTGTTATCAATAGTGTTTTGCTGGAGATATTTATTTTCACTCTGACCAGTCTGCCCTGAATAGTGGAAGACAGTTTATGTCTTCTATGATGCTTTATTTACAATGGTGATTCATGACACTATTGTCCAGAAACTCTATAAAGACAACACAGAATTTTTTAAGCTGGAAAAGGGCTCTGGAGGCCATTTGGCCCAAAACGTTGCTAAAATCAGGGCCAACTTCAAAGTAGATTCAACAGAAAGATATAAAAGTAAATAATGGGAGTAGTTTCAAGGACCTCCATCTGAAACTGTCTCAGTATACAACTTCATTTTTATCAATACACATATTCGAAGTTCAAGTATAAGCCTGAGGATATATATAATACACATAATCAGAATATTTCTCATTGCTCTCAGAGTATAATTACCAGTTACAAGCTGATTTGCTTTTACTAAATTGTTGCTAATGGAAAGTTACTTGAAAATGGATTTCAGAGCAATTGGAAGAACCAACAGTTTGCTTCATCAATATAAGTGTATTTTGTTACAAGACACCATGCAATTATTGAGGGACTATCAGGGGAAAAACTGCAGAGACACTGTGATTATTCAGCAAATCCAACCTCTGCAGCAGACCACAAGTCAGACTGAGAGCAAAATCAGGGTCATCAGTTGCTTCAATAATTTCACAAAGATATTTGATTCAACATGGTAGAATGGTCACAAGCTAGGGAATCATCAGGTTTGCTGAAAACATGTATGAACAGTTGGATAGAACACTAGTGTTCAACAACAACCTGAAGATTTATTCAAGCTGGTAAGTAGTGTGTGGACTATTCCATTCAGTATTCCCTCACACCTTCCTGGTTGCTAGCACTGAACCTGGGCAATAAAGGTGTGATAACTATAAGCTTCATGCCACAGGTCAAGAGCAAGTAATTATCGTAGCAATCTTAAAACAATAGTAGCTGGAAGAAACTAAATACCTGGTTCTTACTCTTAGAACCCCCCAAAATAAGATGTACATGCTAGAAAAAAAATGAAGTGATATGATGAAGCAGGTCATATGAAGCTGAATTCTCCCTTACACAACAATATAGCATAGAATTAAAGAGAAACTCAGATTTGATTCTCTGATTTTCAGACCCTGAGAAAAAGGAACAAAAAACTTCAACCTACATAATTCAGATCCTGTTTTAGGAATAGTGCTTTATGGTGGTTTTTTTAAAGTAAACTTTGGTATCTGTTTATAGATATGACTAATGGATTTTTTTTTTCATTAGTGTCTGAAAACATTTGGAAAATTCTGAAGCCAGGTCAGAACCATTCAATGAAAGCCTTTGCTAGAGGATCCAATTCCTTCTGGTGTTCAGAATCTGTTGGCTTCATTTGACAACCTCTCCTTTTATTGGAAAATATGGCAAGTAGATAATCCCTATATGCTCTCTTTATTTATTTTACAACTTACTGTGATAGATTTGAAGGCCAAAAATCAGAACTTTTCATCTGCTGTGGTATCAGGTGCTATACTAGCTTGAAACAAAAAATAGCTAACTCCATCCTTGCCACAGAGAAAAAAAAATGCTATGATCATAATAATAAACATGTTTAGACTCAGATGCATGGGTTAATTTTAAAATGAAATTTTTTTTGTGCCTCAGAAAACAGGGTAGGGAAGAGACAGGAGAGAGGTAATGCTCTAAAAAATCACTAAACAATTTTTTAAAGAATTCATGCAGCCGTTTCAAAATGCATATGCTTTTTAGCCTAATTAAGCATATGCTTAAGCAATTATTGATTTGATGTTCTCACTCGAGGGCTCAGAATGCAGAAAGTATTTTGTGACACTGGGAAATACTTTGCTATGCAGTTCTAAGAAAACTCTGGAGGCAGCAGAGTAGAGTTTATCTTACTAATGTTGTTTACAAAAGCAGATTCTTTTCTGTCAGATCTACCAAGGGAAAGAGTCAGATCTAAACACATGAGACTATATGTGTAGAATATGGACAGATGGAAAGAATGATATATAGTACCTAACCCATTCCCTAACCTCTCTGTAAATTACCACATACTCAGTTGTACTCAGTGAGAGTTGAATAAATTGACCTAAAATGAAATATCTTTAATCAAGTACCAGCTATTTTTTCATCAAATTTAAGATTCAGTTCCCTTTTAAATTCTATTTTAGGTATGCAAAAAAGCTAGTCTTGGCCTTCCAAGGATCCTTTGGTTTTTAATCTTTCTGGCTTGACAAAACATCTTCTTTATCATCTCTAAAGAGAATTTGCAGAGGAACAGATGTTCCAACCACCATTCTGCAAAGGGTGGACTGAAGAGGTGTCATTTTCTTCACGGACTTCTGAACTGAACCCATTTCTAAAGGTGTCATCCACCCTTTGAAACAAAAGGGTTTTGTCCTAAATAAATAGATTATTGCTACAGTTTGACATATGAAAATAAATTAAGAACACTACATATTGCATGCACACAGAAATCCCAGTCCATTACTATATGAAAGCACTTGAAAATTCTTAATTTTTCAGTGGTTAAGTTTTCTTATGTTTTCCATTACTTAAGGTATAAATAACAGTATTAATCTTCAAGATCATTTTTTTGTTCAATTAAATTTAATTCTAAATATGACAGTACCATGAACAGAAGGTTTTTGTAGGCCCAGAAATAGCATTTTTACTCCATTTGTGTAATTTATATGCTAATAATGTGCAGTCTTGGCTTCCTTGGGATATTTCTTTATTGCTTGTAAATTTATTCCTGTGATACTGTCTGGCACAGCAATTTCATGTCAGCTATTATCTGTGGAAACAGATTAAAGCATCCCTGAAGCTCTTTTTCTTTATTTGATGAGAATTTCAATCCTCTAAAAGCACTCAGAGAAGGGAAGGGAACAGAAAGCAACATATTTTCCAGTTCAGACATACTCTGGCTCTTGATTATGGACACAGTATAGATAATAGTACAGTTTCATCAGTATTGTTTGGCAAAAACTCACAGTTCTCCATGAACATGGATTTTGGAGGCACTGAGCACAGAGCAACATCAGTGTCTACTGTCATCAGAATCTCAGAAAGTGTATTTGAAGGTAACAGGGAAGGTTAAAATAAGTACCCAGAAGGGATGGGCATTTTTTAGGTAACACCTTAAAAGTGCTGTATTCTGACCATAAGCAGTGGCTTAAATGGTCTAAATAGTATTTGTGTTTGCAATTCAAATACTGAGAAATAAATTTTATTTTACTGAACATCAACATTTTTCATATTTCTTCTCTAGTTTTAGAATATCTGAATGTACAGGCACATAAGCAAGTCGCTTCATTGAAAGGTAGAGCATTAAATTCACATTTTGAATAATGGACTGTTTTCTTCAGGATAATTTGAGGGCATAGACCTCCCAAACAGTATGCAGACTCTGGACTGGAGACATTAGATATCAAAAGGCAATTGAAAAACATATGTTATGGGAGGTCATAAAGATGTTAGGGTCACCGAAGATATAACATCACAAAAAGCAGCTGAAGGAACCCCAAGTCTTACAGTAAGACAGTTTTAAGACAATAGGAAGGAAAAATGTGTCATTAAACTCCAGCAGTGAAATTATTTTTTGTATTTTTCCTTACTTGATAAGGAGACTGAATAGAGATTAACCCATGTCTGAGATGAAACAGAAGTTGATTTATTAGAATATGTGACTTGTCTAGGAAGGGGAATAATGTTTAGGATTTCAAGAACCAACCTCAGAAAGAAAGGGACATGCTCTGTACCACTGGCTGCCCAAAAGAACATGCCATGGTATTTTGAGATGATCTGCCTTGAGATGAAGTGTCTCAGAATGGTCTAAAATGGCTATTTTGGCCAGAAAGGAGACAAGTGGAAGTGATTCTGTAAATTAAATATATCCCACCTTGTAAAAAACCAAAACACCAAAAAAACCCCCCAAACCCACCAAAACTAATACAAAACAACTCAGCTTTTAAAAACACATATTTTGCAGAACTTAGGTACAAGTTCTTTGTTCTTAATGATTTTAAAATTTTTTTGCTTAATAATTGTTTAGGATGGGTATTTAATGATTTCCACATGGTGGGAGTACAAGTTGGGAGCTTTTTCAAATACAGATGGTACATTTTTTTAAAAATACTTTTCCTCCTGTTTGTCTCATTATTAGTAATTTCATGATCACCATGAATCAAAACAAGCATGAAGACCCATGACGATTCATATAATCTCTTAATTTAGATTTCAAAGGCATTTCAGGATCTCTTAAATCTCTGAATGAAAATCATCTAAAATCCTTGATCCATTTCGAATCTAAAGATATCTGACAATGAAAAAGCTACCTTTCTTAGTAGGAATTCACTGACAGACAAAAGACATTGTATTACAAAATTGTGAGCAGAGAACAATTTTGCTGTTGGATTCTCACCAAAGCTGTGAGCAAAAGACCTTTCTATTTTCTCTCTTGATTGGTCAAACTCTACCTCTGACAATACCGAATATGGTTGGCTTTTTCTTAAGATCACTCTCTGAACACAGAACAATTTTTATAGCTGAGTCTAAGCAGCAGCACTATTTATCCCAAGGTTGATTTAATTAATTTTAATTTTGCAGTACCTGTATCTAATCTCAGTGGCCACAAATTTATCTTTTAAAATTACTTTTTTCTGCTTTCTTTTAAACTTTTATGTTTAACGAATGCCTATGTGATTCAGTTTTTCTAATAATAACTATAAATATACCGCAAATGTTACTTTATGGCATGTATTACTTCAGGCACGGAATACAGAACATTTTTATGTCTTCCATTACTTTTGGGGAATAAGAAAACGTTCTCTTAATTCTGGAGTTAGCCACCTCACTAGTACCGGTAGGAAGAAGTATATGCTAAAAGTCATCAAGATGTCACTATCGATAAATATTGACATTATAATTTATAAATGAAAATGGAAGACCTTTAATATGCTCTTAAAATTTACCTGTGGTATATCCTTTCCACCTGTATATGTACAAACTCATGCAAAAGCAAGTGAAATCAATACTAAAACAATACTGATTTGGAAACCCTTTGGGAATTTTAGAATATGTTTAATGGAATAGTGCACATTAAGAAACAAATGCAGATTTAAAAATGTGTATACACAACGATGTTACATTACATCACTGGGCTATAGATAATTCCTTACAGGAGTCCAAGTACGGCTGAATTCCTGTAAGAATCCTAGAAACATGCAAATAAGAGATTTAAGTAAAGCTACATCCATGTTACATGGTGAATTGGCTCTTGTGTGGACATTTTGACCTACAGAGAAATTACCTTCTCTTTTGGTGAGGAGGGAAAACAGACCAGAAAAACCACTGTGCCAGCAAGGCTTGCAGGAACGTCATAAAACAACAAGGACCAGGTAGAATGATTGTGGTGGTGGATAATACCACCTCAGGAACTGCTGGGGAGCCGAGTAGTCCCAGTACAGCAGGGTTTCACTGGTGGGAAAACATCCCTGTCCAATTAACATGAGAAGTCCCTCCCCAAATTATGTAAATCCCCCCAGCTGTAACCTAACCCCTGACTCCATCCCTCCCTTCTCCCCATTGGTTGTGGTGTTCCCCCCGCCTCCTCTCCCCTGACCTCAGGTGATCCCTATATCTAGGGACACCTGGGGCTCCTCTTTCTCTTTCACGCTGGACCCCTTCAGAATAAACATCTGGAACATCCAGCTGATTGAGCCTCTGGATTCTTTGTCTCTGGTAACGCGTGAGCTATCCAGCTCTCTGGGTGAGTGAGAATCTGTGCCTTACACCGGCTCGGGTGTGAGAAGGGTCTTTCTGTACAGCACAGAGCAGTGCTGGCTGGAGTGATCTCTCAATAGCCTCAGAGACACTTTTGGTAGACGCAGAGGCCTGGTTCCACCCCTCCTCCCCGCCACTGCGTTAAATGATTGTTTTTTCAAAGTGATTATTGCCAGTGAGCCAGTTGTTATTTAACAGCTGTAGGAAGCAGCTGGTTTTTTTAATTTTCTTTCTATTTCCTTTAATCAGTTTGAAAATTGCTGTGAACTGTAGAGTCTGTAGATACAAAATGTTCAGGACAGTGAGATCTAAAACTTGCAATAAAGACTGACTAGCAATAAAATGATGGATGTAGCACTGTCAGCAATGCAAAGTAATGGCCAGGGGGGAAAACCAAATTTAAGAACCTAAACTATGTTCACACACCACCAGTCTCGAAAATGACTATTATCTTCTGGGAACAAGGTCTCTCAGCCACTGTGAACGCTTCCCTGAAAGCATCTGCTCTGACCACCAGCACTTGAAAATGGCAGAGATATTTAAAATTGCTAGAAAAGAAATGCAGCCAAAACAGGTTGTTTTATTTTACTGGAGAAATGCCTGAAGTGCCTACAGCTAGCATAATTGTGTGCAGTTCTGTTCCCTCTGCTGAAAACCACTTAGAACATACATATGTTCTAATTCTGCAATTGGTAGTGAGGGTTTCAAGTGAAATAATTGTGGCAGAATCTCTCAAAACAAGGGAAAGAAATTCTAAGTGATGGATTTTGACTTTGTTGATTTATTGTCTGGATTTTTTTTCCTAATTCATATGGTATTCTGAAGTATTGCAGGCTGCTGTGGAAACCAAAATCAGATAGTGGTGACATGATTATGCAGGATGGGTTCATTTATACCCATCTTGAAGATTAACCTCTTGGCACTGCAGTCCTCCTCTATCATATGATGACAAGAGCCTAAAAAGTGCTTTGTGTCAACAGAGATGCCTCTGGATCTCACAGAAATAAACCTGGATTTATGGGTATTTTCTCGGCTTCCTTTACCACCCTCCATAACCAGTGGACTGAAATTGGAATTTGTTTTAGAAATCTAGCTCATATTGAGATCAATTGCATCTTAAATTGTGTGGCTATGGGAAAAGTCTGGCTAGCTGGTCTGGACAGTTCAGATGCAATGTATATTCTTTACCTCAGGATGTTTAGAAGGCCAAACATCAACAAAAAGAATTGAACATATTCATAGCAAGTGGATTTCTGAGTTGCCCTCTCAGGGCACCATATCTGCATATCTGATACTTATTTTTGATATTATATGTCCTACTAGTGGCACCTGGACCTGAGTAAGAAATCTGATCATCCATGGGTGTCATATTTCCTGGTAACTGAGGGCTAAAGGCAGAATCAGTTTGAATTTATTGCAGAATTACTGCATTGTTACTTTCTAGAAGGCATATTGATGACCTGGAGATGAAACACAGATTTATACTGGACTGATGCATAATCACAACTGCAGTGGAAAGTTGGGTTGATGATCTTGTGGAAGAAGGTTCTTTTAATCTTGGCCTCAAGATTAGAAACAAAACTCAAAGTTTTTCTCTTTAAAAAAACCCCAAAACTACAGAGACCAGCAGCAAACCTATATTTTGCAATATTTCTTTGTGCAAACTGCTCTCCTTCTCCCTGTGCAAGCAGAGTCCTTCTCTGTGCAATCCAGTCGTATCTGAGAGTTGGTCAGTTTGGAGTTGTTAAATCAGAGGCTCTGTGTTCCCTGCAATTTACCAGGCAGATGTGTTCCCCTGACTTACAGCAAAATCACTTAGTGATAGAATGATGGGTTTTACACACAGATGAATGACTCTAATTCATTTAATAGGACTTCATGCTTAAAAATTGCTTCAGGGGTTTTATGTTCTATTTTGCTTTACTTGAGGTGATACCTTCACATAACCATTGAGGTGTATTTAGAGTTTCTGCTACCAAAATGCTGTTTGTAACATTTTAGTAGCAGAAACTTTAAATGCACATGGATTACTTGCCTCCAAAATCTGTCTTACCTGCTTCCTCAGCTCCTCCATCTCTAACAGAAATTTTCGCAAGCAGGAGATTTCTTTCATTACTGTAGAATTGTCTCACTGGACTTCAGTGACTTGCATATTAAAGCAGATTAGTGTGTTAAATTTCAATCTTAGCAAATAAAATTACCCTGGGTCTTCTTGTTTATAGAACTGACTACTGAGAAATTGAATTTAAATTCATACAAACATGTTGCTTAGACCTTTCCCCTCAATCCCCACAACTACTTTGCTCCTGCCTTTTTAAAAATAATTTATCCTATTACATTTTTGAGATTGAGATGAAGAGAGAAGTATTGTTCATTCCTAACAATCCTGCTCCTACACCCCAGGGTTTGGGTTTTTTTGCTTGTGTTCGGGTTTTGGGTTGATTGGTTGGGTTTTTCTTAAATAAAAGACAGACTGAGCCCTTATGATCAAAGTGTGTTCATGGAAGCAGTAATCCTGAAACTGGTCAAATTCTGAAAGGACAGGCAGAAAAATTCCAATTTTCTTGTATTTTGAACAGTTGCAAAAGACCCCCAACCTGTTCCTAACAATTAGGTGAACTCAAACAAACACTATGAGTACAAAGCAACATGAAAGATCATGTCAGACACACAGAATGGAAAATGGAAGAGAATAGTGAGAATTTCAAAATACATATTTTGAAACCTTCCCTCTTTACACCTTGGTTGGCTACACTGTGCAATATATTTTTGATTCCCTCCTACTGCAGATTGACTTGGAAGATGATAATAAAACCAAATTGTGATGCAATTAAGAAAATATTTAGAACATATTTACATAAGAAAAATAAATATTTAAATAAATCAAATATATAGTCACTTGTCAAATTTTTTTTTCTCAGGCAACAGCCAAGTAAAAAAATATAATAGCAGTATTATATTCAAAATATGGTTACATCATATTATATATGCAAGGCATCATAAGTATATTTTTAATATTTAAATTTCAAACAACAGCTTATTTTGGAAGTCAATATTATTACAATTTTTGTGGCTTTTCCCTATGATCTCAGTGATAGGACTGTTTTCTGAAAGATGAATTTAATTTGTTTATGTTAATAAGGAAGAGCAGCAGAATGCTATTACTACTTATACAACAAGAAGCTATCAGTGAAATTAGATGAAGCCCTTCTACTGATTAAATTTGAAGTTATATTGACATCTAATCTAGATTTAGATTTAATATATTAATATGCTACTATGTAATGGGGAAAGATCAAAGTGTTGATGCTAACTACTTTGAAAGTTTCAGTATCATATTGCATTCATTTGACTACTTCCTATGACTTGTAGATGACAGTGGGAAATTTCTCCTGAAACAATTTACAAATAAAATAAACAACAAGGTTACTTGTTAAATGAGGCTAGACATGGAAAAATGGTATATAGACTGCAAACTGCATTTCAGTGTGGTCACTAGCAAGAAAAAGGGTTTCAAATAAAATTCATATTCAGACAAGTTTTTTTTGGACCAGATATTCTTGCTCTTGCAGTACCAAAGAGGAAAAAAAAAATCACTTTTTGTTATGCTGTTATCCCACAGTCACAGTAAAGGCACCACCTGTAAGTAACAAATTCCCTCTTTAAATGACCCCACTCTAAAGAGACATCACCAGTGATTCAGAGGAAGTGACAATCTGACAGGTCCACCATCTGCTTCCCAAAACACAGAATGACATAAACTGACAAAGCTTCTATCCCAGGGAGCTTATTATCACAAGTGGATAAAGCAACAAATAATGTAAAACATATTAGAGACATTAGCTTTTTGCAGTGAGCACATGAATAAGAAAAAAATGTGAACAAGGTAAGTTTGAAGAAATCATGTAGTTGCCTACTAGTAATTAAATTAGAAGGAAGAATCTTTCCATGTTGTTCCAATAAACAACAAAAATCTATTTTAAGAAACTATATCTCTTCTTGGAGTGGAAATTCCAGTATTCAGATCACCTTATTTGAGGCCTTTCCTTTCACTCCAGTGCATTTCTGTGAGCTCTAAAATAGCATAACTCATCTCTGGAGCTTCAGGAAACCCAAGGAACTAAATCAAGTTAAGCCTGAAAGCTGAGTCACCCTTCCATTTCAAAGCAACTTATATCCCTGAAGATGTAAGAAAGATTTTTACGGAGTTTTGTTAAACATATATTGTAGAAGCTTCACTAATCCCTGAGTCCTCTTCTGTGTGGAAATGTGTAGGATATGACACTGAATGCTGAGTTAGGAGAGACTGGCGGTCCCATTTCCAGCATTGAACTCTCTGTCAGCATAGCCATATATTTAAAACTACATCTGTATTCTCTCTTCTTAATCCTCCTTACTCTCCAGGTAAAAGATTAGGGCAAGTAAAAAAATAAATCATTGGAGATGTTATTATTTAGGCATATCCTTAGAGGGGCTGGAGTGGTGTAACTGCAAGAGCTGAACCACTCAACACAGTGACACAAAGCCTCCTGCTCACTTTTTGGGGGAATGTGTGTAGCAGTCTGGAGATCTGTGCTGCCCCACCCAGGACAGGCACCAGTCAGGGCCCCTGTATGTGTGGCCATCCCACTCAGGATTGCTGTCCTCAGCCTACTGCAGGGTAGGAGATCTCTGTGGATGTGTCCCCACTGAGGGACTACTGCTACTTGTATTCTTGGTTTTTAGGTTAAATAGTCAACAGCACTCACCAATAATCTTTTTGGTCACCTATTCGCAGTCTGGTTTACTTGCACCCTTCCTAAAGCCCATCAGCAGTAGTGTCTGGACACAACACTGTCTTGTGACCTTCAGTCCCAAATGTGTTACCAGGACCCACTGGGGTTAACAACTTATATCTGACTCTTTCCAGTGAATGTCTAAACCATTTCAGGAGGGCTGATGTGGTTCATATCTCATCTAGCAAGGCTTTCAGGCAAGCCTCCCTTATGATGATTATCTGTGCTGCCTTGTCTTTCCAGTGCACACCAGAATCACCAAATCAGTTGGAGCTGAGAGATAAAGACCTCATTTTATCTGAGCTGTGCTTTCGTGTAGGTTTTATCCTGTCACAAAGCTATTGACTTTTTGATGTATAAAACATTTCAAATTGAAAATTTTAGACAGAGCAACCCGCAGATTGCACCAATTTTAGTGTGTGGTACATTCTCGCTGTATCCCAGAAGAACCTTTTTCCTTTCCTCTGTTTTGCTTTAGCAGGAAACATGGCAACTTGCAAGTGACAACTCCTTAGCCCAGATCCCAGTTCAGTACAGTTTGTCAGTTTCCTGATTTTTGATTTCCTACTTCTGCTTTCCATTCCTGGGTAAGCAGCAGATAGAACCCATTTATTCTATAATGTCTGGAACTATTTTGAGACATTTAGAGAGTTTAGAGGAAAAAAAAAAGGTATATTTCATTTAACTAAGATAGCTGATTCTGTTGGTCAAAGTAGGAAATAGAACTAGGAAGATGTATAGAACTAGATTATCTTCATTTTTACTCCAAGATCTGAAGCCACAATTTTGATACAATCCCTGAAGATAAGATCTCTATGACTACCTGTGAAGGACAGTTTTTTCCTCACAGTCAATACCTTTGCTTTCATGTCTTGTGAAATATTCCAAATATTATTAGTGTGTCATATGTGCTGTTGCCAAAACAAATTCTGGTAGAAAGTGTGTTGCAATGAACAATGTGAAATATACCACATGGCTGTCCATCTGCTTCCAGTCTTTCAACTACAAGTCATAAACACTGTTTTTCATTCATCATTTCACATTGAGATTTGAAGTTTCATCTTCATTAATGCTTGCTAAAACATATATTCATATACATATGAAAATATACCTCCTTATGGAAATATCTGTAAGATTTCAGGGTGTAAGAAAAGTCAAGGAAAAAAATTTCTGGTGAATTTTTTTCCAGTTTCCAATGAAAGTAGCTTGTTTTCAGTGTTTCAAAAAGGCTTTGTTTCTTAAATATCTCAGGACCACAGAAGAATTTAGATAACGGCACATTTTCCTGTGCAGTCCTTAAACGTTGTTTTTACTTACTTTGGTATTGACAGCTTCTGACTGAGGTACTAAACAACTCTTCATGGAAAGAGAGGAGCAGCAATGGAAAATAGTGTAGAAAATGGAGCACTGGTTTCATTTGATGAGGATAGAAAGTTGGGGTTTGTCAGTAAAGGAGATGGAAAAGTGGTGAACCACAAGGCTGAACACAAGATGCCAAAGAAAAAAGAAGAAAAAAAACCTGTAAAAAAGTATGAGAACATATGCACAAGATAGGTATTTAAATTTGTGTTTGTGTCATGGAAATGCATAATACTGGAATTATTTAAAACTATTAGAGGATTAGAATAGGGAAAAATTAGAAATAAAAAAGAACAGCTTATTTCAAACCTAGATACTATCTAACATCAAATAAGTTTTCTAGGTGAAAATTCCATAAATGGCTCACTAAATATTTATTATTCCTGCTCAGTGCATACATCTTTATTTTTAAATGCTTCTTCTGACTGCAATTTTCTTCTTTCTTTGAAAACTGGCTCCTTATTATCCCTCACTATCCCAGTCACAGAAGCACATAGAAAGGCTAAAGCACAAATATTTGCAGGATTTGAATGTATCAATACATCTGTCTCTGGCAGAGTGCTTGGTAATGAAAAAGAACTGTGCCACCAGCATCAACTCTACAGAGCAGTTGTTTATTCATGGCCACAAGGCCCTCGGTGCCAGCCTAAACTGAAACAACAACCCCCAGACAGCCCTAATTGCCATGAGTCAGTGTTTTATCATGAGCTGTGGAGCGAGCAACTCATCATATCTCCTCAGCAGATACAAGGTGTCACGCATCATGTCAGTCTGCAAGGAGGGGAGGTTAATTAGGGGCTCTTTGACAAGACACAGACAGCTAGTTTGTGCTACCAAGAGGCTGGTGAGCAGATGTGTGAGATTGTGTTAAAAGATAACTTCACAGCAAAAACTCTGAACTCTGTGAAGCTTAAACAAATTTTAACGCCACAATGGAAGTGTGTTGTACAAGTGTGCTATTGGTATTTTCCTGGGAGTACTTTTCCACTAACGCTTAAAATGCTGACAAAAGGACATACTTTGTATCAGGGTGGACATGAGCAGTTTGACTATTATTTCAAGGTCTCATACATCTGTACATACACCCAGCTTCTTTCTCATACAAAAACTTACCCAATAAAATGATACTTAGGATACACAAGTTATACTGACCAATGCCAGGTTTATGTTGCAAGTTGTTTATATCTGCAAGGCAGAACTCACAATACCATGAAAGCACAGAAGCGTTCAAGAAATTTTCTTCAGGATGGGAGCACAGACGTGTGTGGGGTTGAGATGTTGGACTGATGCTGCAGAACAGCTACTGAAAAGTCAGATTTTCCCCTTAATTCAACAAGGCAGCACACAGCCACCCTCTCCCACAACTAGGCTGTGACACAGTCACTAACAACAGAGGAATGGTAGAGAACAATTTCTAAAAACATTTCGGTGCTTTAGGGAGTTAAGTTTGGAAATCCTAGTTACGTGTATGCACTTTTTCAGCTTAAACCAGGAAATCAGGCATTAATCTCAGATACAAGGTGTAGGGACAGCCACAATTCACTGCTACTGTGTGTTGCTTTCTGCATTAAGATTATTTACGTACATAGGAAATTGCTCATCACCCCCCTGCCAGAAAAAGCCTACAGTAGAATGAAGGAAAATTTCTTCTTTATACAGAAGTTTCTGGTACTAAAAAGCAAACTAACAACAATAAATAGTAGTTCAGGTTGTGCTCTCTGCCTCAGATGAAACAGAGGATTTGGCTGGAGAAGACACAATACTTGTACTGGAGGATACTGGGTCTTAGCTGCCATTTGACAGGTAGCAGCAGTTAAGCAGCGAAAAAGGATTTGCTAAACAGGAAGCAGTGTAAGAGATTAATTCTAGAACTGAGCCAAGCACATGAATTCGGACTCCAAATAAATAAATCTGATTCCAATTCACCCACTTTGCTCGGGAAGGCTCACCTTATCAGTTACCACTGGGGTTTTTTTAGAAAGCTGTGCCTTGCTTCCTGTAGCTTTTACTTGGCTGGTTGTGTGAAAACTTATAGTCTTCTCATTCTAGCTGCAGATTTGTTTCAGTCTTTTTCTTTACACAGCAAACACACAGCAAACAATATGGCCTTATTCTTGAAATCACAGGTCACAGCCACTCTCTGCAATTGTACTGTTGGGCTTTTACTTCATCAAAATGTGCAGCAAAATGATTTCCAAAATTATCTGAAGGTCTGCTAATGTCTTAGCTTGCAATGACTCCAGTGCAGCAATGGCATGAATGTTTTATAGGGCAGCCCATTCATACCTGGTTGCCCTACAACTGACATCACCTGCTGGCACATACAGATGGTTGATCTATCCTTGGTGTATTGGGTGTGGGAAGGTGAGACCCAAAGTTCTGCCACAGAAAAAAAAAAAAGGAAAATAAAATAGGAAACTTTGACTGTACCACTTAAAAACCTTGCAAATATGGACACAATAGCTGAAACTGTACACAGCTTTCAAAGTGAGTACATTTTTATTTGATAATATTATTTTATTAAGGGAAGGTTAAGTCTGATTTATTCAGGAGAGGTGTGAGTTTGGGTTGTTTTGTGTTTTGGTTTTTTTGGGGTTTTTTAGGTTTTTGGGTTTTTTTGGGTTTTTTTTAGGAAGGAAGCAGTGCCAAATGGTAAAGAAATAATTAAACCAAAGTTAAAATTTGATTAAGCAGAACAGGATGAGGGGAAGAGGGAAATTAGGATAGCAGACAGCATTCATAATTAACATTTATCCCTCTAACAACCATAGAATTAAGATCTGACAGGAAGGGTCAGGAAAAAATAATCATTTCCAAAAATTCCAAATCAGATGAAGCACCAAATTGCAAGTTCTTATGTGGGATCCAGACAAATACATGGGTTGCATAAGCCAAATCCTAAAATGAGTTTTCCAGTCTGTGTGGAGCTCAGTTGGCTGCAAACAAGATTGATGTAGTGACATCCTCATTCATCTTTTTTTTTTTCAGCTTTTTCATTTATTTGCTGCCTTTGATGTTGAGCAACAGGATTATGTCAAGGAAAATTAGCAACTTATGCCCATCAATAACTGCACTAAATTTCTTGCAAGCTGTACATTATAATCTCTCCTAGGGCAAGATTTAAAAAAAAAAAAATCAGACTGGTGAACTGGCACCTAGATATGAAATGTTTAAATCAGAAGCTGTAACCCTGAAAATCCCAGTTTAGCTGCTATGTCACACCAGCATAGACATTTTCACCTCAGTCCATAAAACTGCTTCTGTATTTTCAGTAGGCAGACACATAAGGTGCAAAAACACCTCCCAGATAATTCTTGGCACTGTGGTGACAAGAACCTCAGCACACAGCTCAACTACCTGTTCAGACTAACCTTTTCAATGCTTTACTGCATTCAGTATAATAAAACTGAAGTATAAGTTTTTTAACTTGAAACACAATAACAAACAATTTTAGTTTAAGGGACAGTCCAAGAAGAAATGAAGCTAAGTTTGCAAGGAAAGATTTTATGGTAAAGTAAGAGGAAAGAGAGATCCACATCCCCGAGCAGGTGAAGGGAGAAGTTAACCAGCAAGTACTTTTTCGGATTTAGATGGGTTTGATTAATTGTATACTTACTGTGTTATATGTTACAGGTTTATATCTACAATTCTATCAATTCTCTCAACAATTCTATCTGTCTCCCTGACATCAGATTTTCACACAGGTCTGCAGTGGTGGATGCAGAGGCAATGCTGCAGGTTCTGTCCACAGCCATCCCTGAACAAGGGGCTGGAAGGAGTGCAGTGCTAGGACTAATTGAATCACACAAGTCACCTCTGCATGACAAAGCTATGCTAGAAGTCCTTCTTTAGCATTTCCTTCTCTCTCTGATTAATTTCTTTGGGTTTTGAAGGGCTATCATGGCATTTTCCTGCTTTGTACACGAGAACAGGCTTAACACGTTCAAATGCAAAACATATTCAGATTCTACAGTCATAAGTGCCATATGTTTAAATGAAAGGAATCCTTGTATGTAAATTCAAGTATGTTAAGTTGAAAAGATTCTATGAAGTGAAAGCACTCATGTAAATTTTGATAACTTGAGACAAGGACAAGTTGCAGAACCAAAAAATATTCATTTCCCAGTATTCTCATTCTTTTCAATCCTAAATAAAGGGAAAACATGAAATCACAGAATTTATTTCAAAAATATTACCTTTCAAGACCTGCAAGACTTGCTTATGTAGCTATAATGGCATCTGCAATTTGAATTACATAATCTTTGCTATGTATGTTATATTGTTATGTATGTATGCATGTATATACGTTTTCTACATATTCATTTATTCTACTTGTTATATAAAGATTGCACTTGGTTATAAAAACTTAAATGTGAAAGGTAAGTTGGTACTCAGAGGGGGTTAATTCAAACCAATCAGTAATTTTACTGGACATTAGGCTGCTTCAAGAGACTTACTGCCATAAATTTTAATTTAAAAATGTTTTGTCCAGATGAAATACCAGTTTAACTTACTGTAATGTCCTCCTTTTGAACACATGGTCTTGTTAACAGTATAAGCTTTCCCAGTTTTAAACTGACTACTTATTTATGATAACTGTGAAAGTACTCCAAGAACTTCTGAATTAACACAGTATTTTTTTCTTAAATATGACAAAAGCAGGTGACATGAAAAGGTATTTTATATTTCACAACCTTTGCAGAGGCTGTATTGACACTTTTGCTGTAATTGAAAGCTTTTTTTTGCAGACTTCCCTGTCACATCCTTAGCAGAAGTTAGCATACAACAGGATAGCTTACACTTGATTTGTTCTCATCACTTCAATTTCCCATAAAAATAATATACTATAAATTAGCAGTGTATTATGCTTCATTATTAAAATGAATAGTATCACTGCTTTAACATAAAATTAGTGTATTATGCAACATGTTTCTTTTGTCATCATGCTCTGTTAACAGTCCTGGTGCCTATTTGCAAAGGCTCATAAAAACTACTGGACACTGGGGAGCAGTTTTTGTGGTTTCAGAAAAACAATTTTCATTTAAACTCTTCCCCACTGCCTTTAGTGCTTTTACAGCAATATCAGTTCTCTGTAAATGGATAAAAATAAGGCTTGTTGATGGCTAATGTGTCATGGAATTGCATATGCACAAATGCTTGCTGTCGTGCAAACTGAGAGAAAAATCAAGTCTCAACCATGGCAAAGTGTAAAAGGCAGAATAAGTATTAGATGTCAACACTGAGCACTGGAAGTAATCACTTTCCTTCTCCATCCTGTGTATGAAAATGTTTGTCTAGGTGCTCTTAAAATCTGGCTGTACATAGAGCAAACCTGCAGATTTTGTTTTCTGGCTTCTACATTACATAGACATCATTGTTCCAAAGTAACTCTGTTAGATTGTAACCTTACTTGATTTCTGTTCCAAGCTATGGTAGCTCAAGATTACTTTTCAACAATGTAAATTTGACACTTGTAGGTATGCTAACTGTGTATAAATAATAATACACAGAGCAAACAACTATAATCAGCTTTTGTTTTAATTAGCTCCAGTTCTGTGGAGTTTGTTGTTCACTTCTCAGCATAGAATATATCAAAACAATTCCACAAGATTTATTTTCTCTCTCCTGACATTCTAGTTCTTGGATGATGGTCCTGTGTTCATGCAAACGTACATTTCTCTGGGCTGTAGAAATATACAGGAGAATTTAAAAATATATAGCTGACTAACTTTGAAATATTTTCTACAACTTGCTGCACTGCTCTCAGATCAATGATGTGAAATTCAGGGAGAGTTAGAGCGGGAAAAGCAGGAAAGAACTTTATGAGTTAAAGGTATTTTCTCCTCCATTTTCTGGCAGTTTGTCAAGTCATCTAACCACCTGTAGTATAAATCCAGCAGGAACAAATTACTATTACAATTGCAATCTAAAGAGCTTACTCAAACAAAAAGATGATGAGGGGTATATTTTCTCCTTATTTGTCATTAACCCACAACAATCAGGTATTTAAGCCTGAATAAGTGTTTAAGTTCACTGTTAATTCCCATATTTAATTCCCTTGACCCATATTTTAACTTAGGTCCTCAAGTCTTGCAATTACCAAGTATCAGGAAAAACTGATATGTCAGAGCAAGATGAGAATGTTCTTGGTCCTGTCATGCTACTCAAGAGCTGTGATAGTGAACCCTTTTCCTCTCCGTGCAAATATCCCATCAATGAGCTGAAACTAACAGATATTAAGCTAACCTATTTGACTTTGCTTTTTAGAAAAAAGATGGCAAAAAACTTGCACATGTGGCTGGGACACATTATCTTAATTAGTATGTAAAGTGCAGTACTGCATGTGAATTTTTTCCTATTCCCATCCAAAACAAAATTATTCAGCTTAGCACCTTTTATTAGCTAAACTATCAGGTGGGTATAATAATACTTTTCACTTTTCATTGGGAAAGAAGGTGGGGGAGAGGTGATGGTGTGGGCATGGAAGCACAACCAACAGCTAAACGGTAAATCCCTTCCCATCAGATGAGATCCCTGTGTTTTTGTGTCCTAATTCTGTTAGGATGCTATCCAGGTCAAAGTCCTACATTATGGCTTAAGTGACACATGCTGTGTGTTGGGATCAGATCCAATCTACCCATTGTATATACCAAATTAAGCACAACACTCAGTGAGAATGTTATGGAAATTATTAATATGCATACTTGTTTTATTTTTTTATTGGAAGTAAACATTTATCATGCAATATTGTATGCAAAGGCTGAAAAAAAACCCCAAAAATACAAGTAACAGGACTAATTTTTAAAATGGCGAAAACTTTCAAATGTTTGAACTCATTTCTGGAAAAGAGGAATA
This sequence comes from Lichenostomus cassidix, assembly GCF_008360975.1. NCBI lineage: Eukaryota > Metazoa > Chordata > Aves > Passeriformes > Meliphagidae > Lichenostomus > Lichenostomus cassidix. Next base: position 20,353,882 of record NC_139480.1, on the reverse strand, counting down.
GAATTATTCTCAAAGTAGAACATCTCAAGTTGAGCTCATATGTTACGGCCCAAGCAGCTGAGATAGAACTCAGTGCCCTTGAGAATGTGGAGGATTGGGATGAAATGGGAGAAGTGCCAGAAGAAAGTGAAGAAGAAATGGATTATCCCAGCAACCTCCCAGAAAAGTATTACAGATAGTATAGGCCCATTATCTCTCCCCAACCACTCGACGCCTGCATATCTCAGAGTTAGACATTGGTAAATTTAGACTGTAAATTACTTGTATTCACTTTTCTGTTTGTTCTGAAAACTTGTAAACCCGCCTCGTTATATGCCCTTATAACCTGTTGTAGAGCCTTTGTTCTGGGCTCTTCAGATGTCTCTCCAAACTCTCCTATCCCCTATGTAACCCCCAATAAAGCTGAAGAGACCTCATCTCGTCCCCTCGCCTGAGTCGACTTCCAGAAGCCCAAATTCATCTCCTGTGTAGCTCAAAACAGCCCTTCTCCCCACTGAAAGAACTTTCCTGTGGCATTTAAAGCACTTCTGGTCATGACTTCAGAAGTAGCCGCCGCACTCATATCCTTAGTAAAATGTGTGAGTTCACAGATCATTAGATGAGCTGAACTGGCCTAGTTCTGTTGAATTAAAAGAACCCACACTGATCTATCTTAGGTGGAGATCAGAACCTTAACCCATATGTGTAACCCAATACTTGAAAGTGGGAATCTTAACTTTAGTGATATTGCTTGGGTGGTTCTTTCATTTCATACATGATTAAGTGATTTCCTGCATTAAAATACAAAAGAAAAGTAGTCAAATGTGGAGAGGTCAATATTGCATGGTACTTAGCACTTTCAATTCTGTGGAAGTCAATTCAGGCTGAAGATTTGCAGTATATGCAGCACCAATGTCTGGAGAGCAATAAACTCACAAAAATCAGGCACTGTATTTTGTGAATTTTTAAAAATGTGTTATAATTTTTTAACATCTTGTGCATATATTATTTTTTTTAACATCTCAGTGAACCATTTGACACACTGAGTTAAATTTAATTTCCTGGTATATGTTGAGAAGACAGAAGAGCTGTCAGAGATATAAACATGTGCAATAAAAGAGGCACTGATTCCGTCATGTTTCACTTGAAAAATTCATATAAATTATTCTGTAGAGATCATGGTCAGTGGACTGAAATCTGACAAAAATTCTATATCAAAGAACAATGAAAATTAACTCTATAAGTAGAAGTATCTTGTGCTGACTCCAGAGGCCAGAGTTCTGACCTTCATTTAATATGCTCATTGATAGACTGGAAAAGAGTTGAGAATGTTAATAAAGTACAAAGATGATATTAAATGAAAGGATCTGAGTCAACTTTTCAAGATCAAGATGTACTCCAAAAGTTCCTGGATAAGTGTGAATAAGGAGCATAAATGATGTTACTATACAGCTTAACATTTGCAAATTACTTGTTTGAATATATTTCTGCTGTAGATTACTTCTGCAATCACCTTTTCTCTTAACAACTTACTGTACTTTGTACTTCCCCTTTCAAATTTTTCTTCCTCTAGATGCTTTTATGAATCTTCATTGACTAGTTACTGAATGGATTCTACAGGTGCTTTTCAAAATATCCAGTTTGCTTTTTCTAAAATTTGGTGCTAATTTACAGCATAATAATCCTCAAGATCTGTTAATATGCATGCAGATAGTATCAGAGACTTTTTTAGTTCCTGTTTTCAGTGAGCAATGAACATGAATTTGATGACATTTGATTTGACATGAAATAAATGGGTCATCTCGAGAAAATTCCAGACACAACGAAAGGACATGAGTTCATTTTTCAAAAGTACACAGAAAGAAAAATTGGCTGCATGTTTGACAAGATACTAAAAATATGCCCCTAATCTATTCTTGTTCTTTTTGTAGAAGCAGAGATCAGGAATTAGAGCAGTGTGAAAATAATCAATTCTGTATTTTTCAACTTTCAGTTTCAAACTTCTTCATTTGATCACTACAAGGTTCTGAAATTTGAAGACAGATCTTTGTTTGGATGCTTCTCTAGGTAACAAGAAACCTGAAATCAATCAGTGTTCTAGAACACCAAAAATGAGAGAGTGATTCATCTAGCCAACCATAATCACACTCTTCCATCTATTGTGCTTCTGTAATTAATGGTAAAAGGCAGACATCTCTGAGGCTTCACTCCTCTTGTACTAAAGCAGGTGTTTAATATAAGCCAGAAAAATTATGAATTCCTGAAGTTCCCAGTTTTCTATTTTTTAGACAGAAAAATTTCATTCCATAAATATGAAAGGATAATAATTTCATATTTTTACAGTATTTCATTCAGGTTCTTTTAGTCAAATGAAGTTTCATTAGCATAAATTAATTTGTCTAAATATTTGGCACACATTTGGGGAAAATTATTTTGATGCAAAATTTCCAATCCTCTCTGGTTATTTCTCATAAACGTAATGTTTTTAGGTAGAATCGTGCTCTATTTAATAGCCTACTGCTAAACAATATTCTTACAGTCTAAATCAACGTAAAGAAAAACTAGTGTTGATGAATAGCATGAATAGCAATTTGTAAAGACCTTGTATAGTGCCAGAAATTGATTGCTTCAGATATTTTAGCCATTAGAATCGTTGCTGCTTGACTCTTCCTAACCACTACTCTTAGTAGGATCTTTAAAATGATAACTTCAATACAGCTGGTTCTTTTCCCATTTAATGTCCTTTGCTTTTCACAGTCACTGAAGCTTAAGCATTTATATGCTTGTTGAATCTCTTGATGTTGAACTATTACGTGCTTCTTGGGTGGGAAACTGACGTGGCACAAATAAGCAGAGTAATAAATAAATTCATCACCTTTGTTTAATGCCTTGAAGCCCTTTCTGGGCTTTTTTTTTTTTTTTCCTCCAACCAGAGACAGTGTTCAGCTTCAAGAAAATTGAGAAAAGCACAGTCAGAGCTCTCTGCAGACTTCCTAGTTCCTTGAACACTGTAATGTTAATGATCAGATCCTCCTCTTTTTTCAGGGCTCAAGTGCTGATACACTGTTCTAAAGGATAACAAATATTCAAATTTGCTGTTCTATTATTGCCAACAGAAACAAAACATTTATAGATACATCATACAGTCCACATATTTAAATAAGGAAGGTTGATAAATTCATGAAACCCTTGAAGGAATGCTACAAGAAGTGAATTTTTAATTTGTTACTTTCTGTGCTTAAAGAAGTTGTATGGTTCACACCCCAAAAATTGGAGACCTTATCACTCTCTACAACCCTGTGAAAGGAAGTGTTACTAGGGTGGGTGTCTTGCAGGCAAGTGACAAGACAAGAGGAAATGGCCTCAGGCTGCACCAGGGGATGTTCATGTTGGACATTGGGAGGAATTTCTCCATGAAAAGGGGTGTTAAACACTGGAATGGGGTGCCCAGGGGCGTGATGGAAGTGTGTGACTGCTCTTGGAAGTGTTCAAAAAACAACTGAGTGTGGCACTTAGTGCTGTGGGCTATTTGGCAAGGTGGGGATCAGTCAAGGGCTGGACTTGATGATCTTAGAGATGTAACCCAAATGATTCTGTGATTTTGTGATTCCGAGAAGATAAAACTACATACTGTAAAAAAACCAAAAAACAAACAAACAAACAAAAAAAACCCAAAAAAAATCCCACCCTACAAACAAACAGTAACATCCCAAAACAAACAAGCAAAACCAAACCTGAAAACAGTGAAGGAACAATCTTCCCCAAATATTGTTATCTAAAATGTGATATTCTAATATGAGTTATTTGACTAAGCTCTCTACATGAGAGACTTTTGGAAGCATGTCTAACATTTGTGGGAATAACTTCCTATTGTACTTATTTCTTTCTTTTGATCAAAGGGGACATCAAAATGGTTAGGTCAGGTTAGACAATGAATTTGAAAACCAATATAAGAATTCCATTCAAAGCAATAATTATGTTAGATTGCACCGTAAATAAATCTGGGTGGGGATTTTCTGTATACTTCCTCAGGAGACAAAGCAAAATATATCTGTCAGAAAGTATTCCTGAAATCCCTGGTTATGTTGAGGGATGAAAAACATGTCGAGATCTATATTTTATTACTTCTGTGTATTCTTTCCCTTGTGGTCTGGCTGTTTGCAGCTCCTGGATATTGTAGATGGGAGTAATTGAATCACATGCAGGGATGAGGACAGGTGCTCCCTGGCAAATAGAAAGGAAAAGGCACTTTCAGGGTTGTGATTCATTTCATTCTAAAGCAGACTTCTAAAGTGACCTAGATTAATTTTACCTTATTTCTCCAGACTTGACTGCAAAGTCAGCATCAGGTAGCTAGTACAAGCACCAAGATTTACAGTAGAAACATTCAAAATTTACTAATGCTATTCCTCTCTTGTGACATGTAATTTCAGATTAATGGTTTGTTTATGATCTACTAAAGATTTGATTATGTCTTGTCTAGGTGTATCTAAAGCAGGTGTAACCTGGTGGTTTGAAATACTAATAGTGTATTTCCTAGTGTGTTTCCATGGCAGAGCCGACCTCAGCAGAGAGCTATTTTCACAGCTTCAAAAGGTGGCTTTGAATCCAAGGTCTGCTGTGCTGGGCTGTCAATGCTGGTTACCTAAAAGTTAGTCTCAGGAGTTTTGATCTTGTCTTAGGCTGCATGTACACATAAAGCATTAAAGTTTAACAGTGCTTTGGGCAACATTCATTTCAGCAATTCTTGTTTCCTGTGAACTTTCTAATAACCAACCACTTTTAATCTCTTCCATCCGAGTTATTTGGCTTGAGGAGTGCCTAAGGCCTACCAGGGTTAGCTTGTTTTTTTTTTTCAGTTTTCCTGGTGTATTCTTTAGGAACTGAAATAAAAAATACTTTGTAAAGAAGTGAATTTAAGACTTCATGTGGCATGTATTCAAGTATTTATACTGAGCTTCAAGGCCGAAAAAAACCATTCTATTTCCATAGACTTTGAACACTTATAACCCTCTAACCACTTACCTGATATTCTTCTGAACACAAAAGTATTTTTATAGGAAGTTGAGTCAAGAGAGTAATTTTATGTATTTGAATCAACAGTCTGCAATGGAATCTTAAATTCAACTTTATGTGTAGCATATTAAAAATCCTTACTCCTTTACAGTATTGAATTAAATTTGTAAGCCTCAAAATATTTATTTCTGGAAGAAATAAAACCTTCCACATTTAAAATATCACTGTACCACACCAAAAGTCAAACAATCCAAGCAAGATCAGAAAAAATCAAAGCTAAAATAAATGATCTTGCCTTACATTGTGGTAGGGTTTCCGTGGGCACAGTCTTCATGTGCTCTTGTATCTAACCTGAAACAGAAAAAGAGACTGGAGAGTGCCGCAGGAATGTGGCTTATTTCCTGTGTAGTACAAGGAACACCACTTGCTCTCTTCACTAATGGAGATAAAGCTTCAGCGATCTTTGTCATTTACATCACATAAGGCTTAAATGGCATTGTTCATGTCCAAACCTTCTAGTGGAACACTACTTGAAGTCAGGGACAGACTGTGCAGTGGTATGGTGCTAAAGGTGCATTTCAAGTCCATAAATTGGCCACAGACACACTTATAAAACCCCTAAAACTACTTCACCTTTTCAGAGACAAATCTTGCTCAGGTGTGTTGATTTTCCAAATGCAAACAGAAGTCACATCTCTGTTCATCTGAGAGCACAGAGTCATACCTGATAATATTAATCTCTACCCTTACACCAAATCTCAGCAATGAAATACAGAGCTCAAGAGGGAGCATTAGGGTCACAGTAAATACGTTGGCAGTAAAGCTGTTGGCAGCAAGGTATGTGGAGTAATAAGAAATTCCTAGGTTGATTACTCCAGTTGTATGAATGAGTATGAAAGTGTACATGCCTGACAAATAGAGAAGCAGCAACAGTAGACTTTGTTGCCCACTTTTCTTTGTGTCCCCATTCCTCCACTCACCCATCTTCATGGAAGACAGGAAGGAATGTACTGCAACTCTAAGTGTATGGTTTTTAATAGCAAATGACAGTGGTGTGATATATATTATAGACACCTATATTGTCCACAGAGCTCTGAACCTCTCTTTGTGGATTTAAATTACTGTTTTGAATTATCTCATTTAATGTCTGCCTATCTGTATTTAAGGTCTTGGCTGCAGAGTGAAAAAAATGCATACAAGTAGAAGCAAAAAAAAACCACCAAACCCCAGGAATTATCATAAAGATCAAATCCCAAACCTATCTAGTTCAGGATATTTTGCCAGTCACAATAGCCATTATCAGATCACACAGAAAAGCTTCTGGCTTTAGAGCCTAGAGATTGATTTAAACCACAGTGCAAAAGATTTATTATTAATTTTTTTCTAACGCAGGTTCTTCATGTCTGCTGTCTGTTGATGACTCACTTTTTGACAAATGCTGCAGTTTAGTCCAATATGGCCTGAGTGAAAATCCTTTCTTTTTGTAATGAATTTAATATACTCACAATTTAAAGGAAATTGGTTTAGAAACTGAATTTATAAATCATCCAGTCAAACCATCTAAAATTGGACTTGTTCAAAAGTGGAGTATTATTATTCCAAGAAGAATCTACCTTATTTTCATTCTTCAATGCAGTGAGATTTCAAATGAATGAAATTGAAGTCCACTGTTTTGTTTAGGTTTTTTTTTTTTCCCTAGGTCTACTATTATTGTTGTAACATATATATTTTAATACTAATAAAGATTTATTGCTTTATATCTTGAATATGATGAATTTTAGTTTAACTTTTTCGCTGGCACATAAAGAAAATTATCTTCTTACTTTTCCCAGGGAGATGAGGGTTTGGGAGGTTAAAGTTACATTTGTGTGTTTTATTTGTTCTAGGGCACTTAAGTCTTGTCTTTTTTTGCAGAGTAAATCTGCAGCTTATCATTTTGCTGATATAATTGGTTCAAACATGTTTATAAAATGAAACAGACCACCACATACATTTGTGGTGTAAGTGTCTTAGTGGAGAATGTTTAGGTATGCCATGTTAGCACTTTGAAATACAGACAGCTGGTATATGATTGTGTTGCATGTTGGGCTTTTAATAAAGAGAATCATTTGATAATACAAATGCACTCTTTTCTAGATTCACTGGCTACAGTCTAAGAGATAAAGGGTATTTATAGTTACAAACTATAAACTTAGACTTCAGCAATGATAATTTTTTTGATTATTTTTTAAACAAAAGCCAGTTTAAGTTTGATCTAGTTAAATGTGTTTTGATTCCTATAGTCTGAAATAATTTTCTTGCACTAAACAATATCTTTTGTCTAAAACAGATTTTCTGTTAAATAAAATGCTAAATAGTGTTCTGTAAAATTCAGATAAAAATTCATCAGATCATGAAAGCTCAGTTGAAAATCTTTGAGCCAAGTCAAAATAAAAGATACATGCAGTACAAATTTTGTTATTTGTTCTTTCATTGAATTTTTTATTCCTCCTTTAAAATGAAAAAAACCCAAACCACGCTACAAATTTATTTTCACCATTAATCAGAAAAATAAAATAGCCAATTAGGCATTTTGCCTTGCGAGTGTTTCCATTTTAAGAATAACAATACATGTCTCTTTAAGGATAATTATTTTAGTGGGAATAGTCTGGTCTGTTATTGATCCTGCAGATTGCAGGTGTTTTTGCTGGACTGAAAGCAGTGGCAGAATTATTCTTCATCTGCTAGATTTGTGGAACAATTGCTAGGAATGCAGGATTTTCTAAGCCAACAGTCTTACAGGAAAGTAGTCTCAGAGTACTCATGTTGATTCTCCCCTGTACAAAATCAATTTTTGTATTTTCATTCCTGTCTTGAAAAGTTAATATCTTTTCCCACCCCACAAAAACTGGCATTTTCAAAAGGGACACTTTTTTGTAGGATAGAGAATGCCCAGTGAAAAATTAGAATGATTCCATTTCAGCTCTTCTCTGCACCATTTATAATTCCTCTAGTCTTTTTAGCTTGTCTTCTGGGTGTCACTGTAATTCTTTTGTGTTAAACCATCTTAGGTGGTGAACCCCAGGAAATTTATTTTCCAGTTATTTCCTGACAAACTAGCAAACCATGAATTAGCCACTTACGTGTTAAACCACAAACCATGAAACCACATGTTGGTGACCTGAATTCTCTGTTCTACAGCCAGGTGATTGATTAGAGGCAAAAAGTCTGAAAGTCTAGCATTAAGGGAGGTAGTGAAAAGCTTCAGCTGCATGAGTAGCTGAGTTGGCCATGAGGCTGTTTCGAGGATGTTCAGGAGAAAGTTCTTTCCAATGCTTTGGGAGATGAAACATTCATCAATTTTATGAGCATCAGACCAGTCATCTTTATAAAATCTACTTTTCACACTTATCCTACTTTGCTCAGACAGGATCCCTTGAGATCCTCAGAGGATTTCCTATCTTTTTAGTGTCCTAGTATTTTTATTCAGAAAAAATCTTAAAATCGGAGGCATCAAATGATCTATATAGATTCAGTTTTACTTATAACTGGTATTCAGTTTGCAGGAGTTATTTTTATCTTTAACAAGACAGTTTTGAAAAGCTAAACTAGGAATGACAAATAGAAGTAACTGCACTGGGCATTGAGAAATTAATATAATTCTAGGATTTTTTTAATAGACATTATATTTAGTTATAGAATCATTACAATGAATGCAAAAATTTAGTATATGAAAGGAATTGAGGACTGATTACTATGGCTATGACCACAATTACTATATAGAAAATTATACAGGAATTAAAACTGACACTTGTCTTAGGTGCCTCAGTTTAATAATTTTGGAAGTAGATAACTTTATAATCTAACAGACTGATAAAGAGCTGACATTACAATATTGCCATAGAAAGGCACAGTGTGCTGGCTGATAGATGTGAAAACTGCCAAGTTCTCAGCACAAACCTGAGGGAAATTAGCTGAGTACAAGGGGAGGTTGCACAGCATTCAATGGATAACGAATTTTTGTCTGGAGCCTCAGTTTTCTCTGCTTGTGACTTCATTAAATGACTTCCTCCAAAGCTGCGGAAAGTTGCTGACTCCATCTGGCTTCACAGGTATTAATTAAGCCTTGAACAAATCAGATGGCATTTTGCCCTGTTGCATTCGGTTGCAGTAGGGAGAAAAGAAGTCGATGCTCTCCTAAATTGCAGTGTATACATTGCAGATTTGTAGTCAATATGCTTTTGTATTTCACAATTTATTTAGGTTCCTGCCAGTGCATCTCCCACTCCTACATGACATAGCCATTCAAGATCTCTTACACAACCATTATGTGTCCATCTCTTTATCACTCACTGTTCTATCCATAATCAACAATATAGAAAAACTAGTGGTTATCTCTTTGTGTTTCCTTGCAGACACTTTAATGATCAGTGCCCTGTGTTCCACCTGATGGATAGTAGAGTGGGACAGAAAAGGGCACAAACATATTAATACAGAACTAGAGGCTATTTCTCCTTTCACCATTCTGTCACATTCAATCCAGGCCTCTCACACATTAGATGTTCAGAGTATTCTTAGCTTTTGTGATTGTGTCCATAAATCATTTCACTCCCATCACACCCTTTTCTCTATGCATAAGTCCCTTTCTGTAGTTCTTCTTATAGGTTTTTGCCCTCTCTTATCCCTTCTCTCAGCAACGTTTTGCAGCAAATGTCAAGACTGAGACACTTTTTGCCTCAGAGCCATCACAATCCAGATCACAGTACCAAAAGTCCTATAATTTTTTGTGTATCTTCGTCCCTTCATTGGTATTCTAAACTCCTCCTTATTTAATGTTGTCTATTAATTCATTAATATTACATTTTCTCCCTCTCGTCAGTCACTAATGGGGATGTCAAACAAGGCTTGGGACTGATCCCCAGAGATTCTCCAATACACACAAGCCTCCCAACACATGCACTACAGGCTATTTTCCTACAGCCTTTCTTAAGGTTTATGTCCACAGGAGAGCAGCCTTTGTGGAAAAAAAACCTTTAGAACTTTATGTAATAATGAGCCATGCTGAAGCTCAAGCACAACTTAGCATTTTTAAAAAACAATTTATGGAATGCTAAAATGTTGCAAGATATATTTTTGTTTTCAGAGAAATCTATCTAATGTGCTTCAGTAGAACACCACTTGCTTATATTTTTTTTTTACCTATTTTTTTTGGGATTATAGATTCTTCTCATAATCAGCCAGATTTCCCTACATTTGTTTATTGTTTTTCTTTCACCTTTGCTCCAGCTCCTGAGAGCAGAGACAGAAAATGCATGACCACAGCAATGTTTACTAAGAGCAAAGTAGCTCTTAGTTTTGAAGTGAAGCAGGAATAATTATGACCAATATTTATCATTTGTGAAAACTCCAGAAATTCCCAGTTTGTGCCTGAAGACATTCATATTTTTTTGACGTTTAGCCCTAAAACATGAGTTTAAACTTCAAGTAAAGAAGTGTAAGAGACTAAACTTAATTCTAGCAGATTTCAGTGAGTTTTATTTGTGCTCAGTACTATCATCCTTCAAACTCATAAATCAAAGAACATCCAACAAGGTTTGGAATAGGAGCTGCACTTTTGTATCATTACAAGCATTAAATAGCAAAAATGAATGCAGCTTATTATATATTTTAAATTTATGCTTTATATATTAATTTCTTCCTTTTTATTATTATCTCAAAAATAGTGTAGTAAATCGCTCTGCATTTGGTACAAAAATTAGGTTTGTTATTGTGCTGGTTGTGGCTGTGGTAGAGTTAATTTTCTTCATATCAGCTAGCATAGTGCTGTGGTTTGGATGTGTGATCAAAACAGTGTTGATAACTTGGGGATATTTTCATGGTATCTGAGCAGAGCTTACATGGAGACAAAGCCTTTTCTGCTGCTCACCCAACCCCACCACCAGGGAGGCTGGGGGTGCACAAGCAGCTGGGAGGGGACACAGCCAGGACACCTGACCCCATCTGAGCCAAGGGATATTCCAGACCATATGGCATATAAAAGTGGGGGAAGGAGAAGGACAGGGGATGTTCAGAGTGATGTTATTTGTCTTCCCAAGTAACCATTGCATGTGATGGGGCCTGGCTTTCCTGGAGATGGCAGAACAGCTGTCTGCCTGTGGGTTGTGGTGAATGAAATCCTTAATTTGTGTGTGTGGCTTTTGCTTTACATTTTAAACTAACTTCATCTCAACCCATGAGTTTTCACACTTTTCCCTTCTAATTTTCTCTGCAGCCCCACTGGGGTAGAGTAAGTGAGTGGCTGAGTAGCATTTAATTGCTGGCTGGGGTTAAACCCTGACAGTTTTTTTTCTGCTCTTATGTATTTATGAAGTTTACGTATTATGAAGTTTTAGGAAATGTGGAAAAGAGGACAGGCCATTTGGGAGGAATATAAGAATGCTGTCAGGGATGTAATGTGGAAGGCTATTTTGAATAAAATTTATCAGGGTATGTCAAGGACAACAGAAAGGGTTTCTTGAAGTACAATAGTAGCAAAAGAAAGACGGGAAAATATGAGCCTGCTCCTAAATGAGATGGGTGCTCTGGTGATGGAACATACAGAGAAAGTGTAGTTACTGAGCGCCTTATTTTCTTCACTCTTTATTGCAAGGCCAACTGTCAGCAATCCCAGACCTTGGAGACAAGAAAGTCTGGAGAAAGGAAGACTTTCCTTTGGTCAAGAAGGATTGGGTTAGAGATTTTTTATGCAAACAGTGGACATTGTCTACCTCGACTTCTGTCAGACTTCTGACAGTCTTCCACAACATATTCATAGGCAAACTCAGGAATAGCAGAAGATTGGATGAGTAGACAGTGAGGTGTATTGATAACTGGCTGAATGGCAGAGCTCAGAGAGTTCTGATCAACCATGCAGTCCAGTTGGAGGCCTGTAGCCAGTGGTGTTGCCCATGGTCAGTGCTGTGTCCAATCTTATTCAACTTACTCATCAATGACCTGTATGAACACCCAGCAAGTTTGCTGATGATGCAAAACTGTGAGGAGTGGCTGGTAGACCAAAAGGCTGTGCTTCGATTCAGACAGAACTGGACAGCCTGGAGAGCTGGGTGGAGAGATACACAGTGAAGTTCAAGAAACACAACTGCAGGATCCTGCACCTGGGAAAGAAAAGCCTCATGCACCAGCACAGGCTGACCTGCTGGAAAGCAGCTCTGTGGAGCAGGAGGTCCTGGTGGAAAACAAGTTAACAGTGATCCAGCAGCGTCCCCTGGTGGCCAAGGAGGCCAGTGAGATCCTGGGGAGCATTGGGAAGACTGGCCAAAAAGTTGAGGGAAGTGATCCTGCCACTCTGCTCTGCTCAAATAAGGCCACGTCTGGAGTACAGTTCTGGGCTCCTGAGTTCACAAAAGACACTGAACTACTGGAGAGGGTCCAGTGAAGGGCTATGAAGATGAGTAGGGCACTGGAGCACCTCTTTTAAAAGGAAAGGCTGAGAGCTGGGCTTGTTGAGGCTTGAGAAGAGAAAACTGAATGGGGACCTCAATAATGCGTGCAAATATCTTCAGGGCAGGTGGAGCAAGGCTCTTCTCAGTGGTGATCAGTGACAGAACAAGGGGCAGTGGGAACAAACTGAGACACAGGAGGGTCCATCTGAATATGAGGAAAAATTCTTTACTTTGAGGAAAACAGAGCACTTTGGAACAGGCTTCCCAAGGGGTTCTGGAGTCTGCTTCTCCAGAAATACTCAAAACCTGCCTGGACATGATCCCAGTCAACCTGGTCTAGGTGAACCTCTTTTAGAGGAGTGTTGTACTAGGTGACCTCCAGAGGTTCCTTCTAGCCCCAGCCATTCTCTGATTCTGTGATTCATTATTTTTCTTTTACCTTGTTTTACCTTGCTGCATGAATATTGAAAAACCATACATATATATAAAGAATTTTACTTTTCAAATTGTTTTCCATTTTGACCAAGTGGTTACATTGAAATGCTTTTATCCACACAGATGTACAGAAGTGGAAGTAAATAGGATAAGGAGCAACTCAGAAACTTCCTGTCTATCAACCTTCACAGAAAATATTTTGTTTAGAACATCCAGCTCTAACATAAAAACTGAGAGCTATATAGGCCAACCCTGCTCAAGGGGGAGGTTTTAAAATGTTTAGCACAATGCTTGGAATACGTGTAACAAAGAAGTTAAAATATGGGGATTGGGAATTGTAGTGTTAGGAGTTCACTGAAAAATGATTTTTCCATTGTAAAATGACAGGGGGTTTCCTTCCAGATGACAGTGATACACAGTCTTGTATGGTGGAATAAAATCAACATCCTTTAACTTTATTCATAGCATGAAAAAAATCAAACAACTTCAGCAGTGTTAACAGCTGTAAAAGGACTAATTGGCTGGGATAGACTCAGTTTCCCATGGTCATCACAAAGTGTACAAATGCATGGTCCTACTACAGTGCTTGCCAGCAAGGAGCAGCTGCCCTAAACATAGACAGTATTTTCCATCTTTCTACATGTCCCATTGCCCGGATGGCCTTGATGCCAGCAGCAGCTGGCTTCAGCTTTTCCCTGCTGTGATATTCACTCAGCTGTTCAGGGATGAGGTTGGAATTGGCTGCTGTAGGAACTGAGAAAGACATTCATTGGGGAGCAGGGGAAGCAGCAGCTGAGTGGCTGCTGGAGAGGAGCCTGCGTGAGGCTGACATGCCATTCCCTGGAGGCCAGAAGCAGCTGTGGAGAGGAAGAAAGGGAAGGACATTCCTCAGATTTCATCTTATTCAGAGGAGTATAGGCATTTCTGAAAATTGGTGACTATGTGAAAATTTAGGGCACATCTGTCAGTTCCTACCATTCCTTTACGCAATAGCGTCCATATTGAACTGTATTCCAAAAGGCAGGAAACTACACAGGGATTTCATACAGCTTAAGGACTGCAGCATCCAAAAATGACAGTGCAGGAAGAGAAAGCCTTGGCAACAACTTGTGACACTGTGTCCAATATGAAATAAAGTCTCCCAGGGAGTTCTCCATTTCCCAGGGAGGGCAACACAGCTGGGGAACAGGAAAGATTCCTGGGACCTGCTGCTCAGATATCTGGAGCTTTCCTGACCAAAAGCTTATTAGTTTTGTAACAGTTGTGGATATGATCCTCCCTGTTGCTATTGTGAAGGATTAAAATAATAACTGTTATCAATAATACATCTTCTTCTAGAGAAGGAAATACAAATGGTGACCAACAGTGGCTGGCAAGCTTCTAAAGGGATGGGGATGAGGCGTGGGAATCAGAGTATATATGTACATAGGCAGTGTTAATCTTACCCCTTTTAATAATATGAGGTCACGTACCTCATGCATGGTGCTGCTGAATTTTAATGCAGTTGAGGGGGTAGGTAGAGGCTGTCTTTCTTGGGTAAAACCATGGACAAAAGAAAGAAAAGTAGGAACTTTGTGGGAAGAGGTAAGATAGAAGATGAAAGATAATAAATAGCTGCACTTCAGAAACTGCCTTTTTGGACTGAATATTTCCAGTTTTCTTGGTGACACAAACCTGTTATTTTGACATTCACTGACCAAATTTGAAATGAGAGGGGTGGAAATGAAAGAAATGTTTGGTTTTCCCTCATCCTACATGATGCAAGACAAGCAGCCCACTTAAATAACAGAATATCCCTGGTATTTTTCTTAGTTCAGAAGGGAGAAGAAAACATGGCTCAAATAGAAGCCTAGGCTCCTATTTACATGCTTTGTTTTCATGTGTGTCAGACTGCTAGTTCCATCTTTCATCAACTACTTGTCTAGTGATTCCACGGAATCCAAACTCTATTATGTGCTTGGAATAACACCAGCAAATTTACCTTTCTTTTCTCTGTCAGTCCCTCAGGAAGGTAGCATAAGACCATTCATTTGTATTGTTAACATAACTTATAACCTAATGTTCATCCCAATTTTTCATAAAATTCCTGAAGTAGGCACTCAGCTTATAGACGTTGTTGACTGAAGTTTTATTTCAATTTATTCTGCATAAAGACCTAAATCCCTATATATTCTCATTTTATATAAAATAATGTCCCAGACTTAACAATGGAGTATGATGGAATCCATTTGTTTTAAGCTCCATACAATAATTAAAAATTTCCTAGTATCAAGAGAAACTTTGCTTGTTTTCTACTATTGCAAATGATTAGTTTAAATTTTCAAAAATTAATTTTTACAGTGTTTTTAAAACATCATGATAATAATTTATCTTGTGCTAAAGTAAGGAACTTCTAACAAAGATCTCTAAAATCAGTGGAATATGAAAAATGTCAAAAGTGTAATGAATATAAATTAAATTAGGAGCAACCAAAAGTTAGTATGATGCTGTAGTTTATTGTGTGGAATTTCACCTCACTGGAGACTGATCTTTATTCTGCAGGACATTCATGTGATAGTTTTGTTTTATAAAGACACAAAAGAAGAAATATTTTGAAAGTAAAAATACCACAGCATTCTAGAGGAATTTATTGATCTCTGAGTGCAACAACAATTTATTCAAGACCTTTTGTCTTATTAACAGACATTTATCTATCAGGCAGGCATAGAAAATCTGAAATAATGCATATGTAATTCAGATGCACTGCATATGCCCACAGACACATACAAAAAATATCAATCTTATAATATAAAAAAGTAATTTATATCTTTGTTTCCTTTGTGACTGGCTTTATTGTAGGAATATACTCATATATTCAACTTTTATCCATGTATGGAGAAACTAAATTATCTAAACAGCAAAAGTGTTAATTTTTTTTAATGAATTAACATTTATGAGGGAATTTATTTTGCCTTCCCAAGCACTAGTATCAAAGAGAACGTAATCTCATTTATGCATGCTACAAGTAAAATAAAACCTTTTTTTTCTAGATGGCAGCTGGGAAAATATAATCCTGGTTCCATTATCAAAATGCTGTACAGCTGTACTAGAAATTTATTTGGCTCACTAGCCTATTTTATTTCTCTATGACATTTAACAATGCTGTCTTGCACACTAAACAATAACTTTTGTTAACTGCTTTTCATACTAGCATTCTCTAATGCCTTGTCAGTTGGGACATTTACACCTTCAGGATTTGGAAAGACACTCACCCCTAAACCTCTGCAGTCTACTCAGATCCCTCACTTTGGGTCTGGTCACTGTTCCCAACCAGATGAAGTTTAATGTGGAAAATAAAGTTCCTCTCATCTTCGAGATTTATATTTCCTTTCTAGCTAAAATGTAAGAACATGCTGGGAGTACAGAAGCATTAATTCCTTTGATTAGATTATTTTTTTATCTAAACAAAGCAGAAATTATAATATTAAATACACCAAGTTGTGCAGGAAAAAATGGTGCAGGTTTGGTACTTGTGTGGTACATTACAAGTAAATATCCTTAAATTTTTTTCACTGGAATATACAGGGAACCACTGGTTTTATTTTGTGTGTTTTATTTTTACTGTTTGTACCTGTAACAAAATCACAGTTCTTATTCACTTCCAACAGTGACGCTGCTGTCAAAATCCAACTCCATTTCAAAAGGACAAGACTTGCTTGTATTTTCAATATCTCCCTGTGCTTTTCCTGCCATCTCATAAATGACAAGAGCAGACTTAAAACCAAGTAAAAAAAATTGAAAGCTTTTCATTTTCAACACCATTTTTTAAAATCTCCTTGTCCATCTCACTGAGGGGATGGTATAAAAGGGAAGCTTGTAGCATTCATTATATTAAAACCATGTCAGCTTCAAACTCTTTTCTTTTATATGTTAGCTAAATATATTCTGAACTGCTTGTATCTTTCTGCCATCCTTGCACATTTTTAATGCCTCTTTAGCTGCTTGATTTATCTCCAAACCTGCAGATTGCCTTTATAAGAATTCCCATTGACTGAAGTGATACTTATTCATGTGAGCAGAGCTGATAAACTGCAGGCTTCACCATCACACAGAGCTGTGCTGATTATGATGCTACAGATTTTGTTTTCTTTCAGTAGGCAAAATAGGTTTAGAAACACATTTTCCCTTCATCCCTCAAAGGAACTCATAGCAGAGTGGCTAAGATTCAAAAACTGGCTTTTCAGAAGACAGTACATCATTCTGAATGGTTTCTACTTCACCTGACATATCTAGAAAGCCTTTGCCACAGTAAGAGATGCTTTCAGCCCAGAGGGATCAGGCATCAAAGTCTTGTCTTTTTCTGTAACACTCAGTACAACATTTCATATCTACCTGGGTGGGTCCCTGAACCACTCTGGAAAAGCATTTATGAAAAAATAAATTAGTGTTGTACAACTTACATGAGCTTTTTAGTAATAAAAAAGACCATTTCACTGAAGATTAAGATATATGTAAACAAACAAAAATCTTGATTCAAATCTGAATCTACTGCCTCATAGGTATAATTCATTCTGAACAGGATTAAGGGGCAGGTGGCAGAAGAAGAGCCACACTTTAGTCATCTGCTATGATATCAGTGCCATGATACTGTGTTTCCCGAGTGAATGGCGCTCAAGAAAGAAACTATGCTCCCCCATCCTGAACAAATGCATGTCTGCCTCCTGTTTTTGCTTCTTCCTCTATGCACAAACACAGAAGACTTCTCACTTACACAGCTAAACCTGTATTAGATGGCTCAGATTATTAGCACAATAAATGGAAAACAAGCTAAGTTCCTGAACAGCAGATCACAGTATCTCCTACATCTCAAATAAATACTTATTTTCATTGAGTTCTTTTACAGTATTCAGGAAATGCAGAATAACAAAAAATGAGGTTCCACTTGCCCAGAGAAATCAAAATTAAGAATGTGTTAAAAGTTTATATATACCTTAAATACAGCAATATATGGAAACACAATTTAATTTTCACCAATGGGATTTTTAAAGGTTTAGTATAATTCTTTTACAACAGTGGACATCCCAGCTGCTCTTAAAAGAAAGAAGAAAAAAGGAAAAAAACCCAAACTAACCACCCCTATTCATCTGTCCTTTTTGTCTCGGAAGAAGCAGTAATATCTGCAATCTGAGCTCATGCCTGAAATGAGAATGTGATGAACTGCAAGAAAGCTGAGCTGAAAATCAGAGACAACTGCTCAGTTCCAACCCTGCTGTCCAATCCCTTGTTTTGAACAAGCCACCAAAGGTATCATGTTACCCTGTAGCTCCACCTTTTAGGGGGAACTCCTCGGGGACATACAAGTAACATGCACAGACCTAAAGGAAAGCACCTGAAGGATAAGTCCATGGGAGGCCAATGAAGTCTTTTGAAAATGACAGTACTGTCTGTTCTTTTCTTCTGGATTGTTTGTCTCTACCTCTATCCATCTCATCAATGCTTTTGACCAGTGTTTTCACTGCAGGCCTATGGGCAGTGACAATACTGTTTGCTTCAAAACTACTCCCCAAGTACACAAGACATTACAGACCTCCAACAAAGTTACTAATACTTCCTCTACTTCAAAAACTTTGCCAGAATATTTTGTAGGAAATATATCCATGCTGAAGCTGAGAAGTACTTTGATATATACAGAGTTTTAAAAAGGTTTGGCTTTTTTCAACGTTTAAAATAAAACATTTTATGTTGTAAAATGGAAATTTTCTCCTCCCTGATATAGATAAATTCATGTTCTTTTATATCTTATATGAAGAGCAGTATTCTTATTACCTAGTTATGAGGCTCTACAAGCTTATTTGAATGAATACTTCTCTAAATACTCTGTTTGAATAACTCATTGGAGTATTTTGAAGTGTACAAACTGTATTTTGATAATCTCATTGAACAAATGATAAAGCAACACACTGGCAAAGTAGCCTATGAAATGGATTTCATTGTTGTTTGCTATGGTCATGTCTTTAATGTGTAACTGGGGAGATGCAATTGTAGTGGAGAAATACCATACTTTTATAAAGGTAGCTTCAATTTTTAGAGATTTTTATTTTTAATTGTATTGCCATGTCCTAATTTTTTTCTTCTCAAATCTCCTAATAAAATTTCAGGAATGAAGGAAGTGGTAGACATGAATGTTTGCAAAGTCGTTTTCTGGGATATATGTGTGTATTTGCAGGTATATAAACTTTTCAGAATTATGTGATGGTATACAATATATATTATGATTAGGCATAGAACTTCCTTTAGCTAGATTTTCTTTCTTTTGGAAAATATCTCCACTGGTTGCACTTGAATGCTAACTTTAATGCTAACAATATTATCATCAGGGAAGTATAAAATATAATAGGAAGACAGTAGATTTTTACCAAAACTGCTATGAAGTCTCAACTCACAGCAAGTTCAGATGACTAATAAAATTCACGAGTCTTCAGAAATTATGCACCAGACAAACATGACTGCTTGAGAATACAGCTTTCCTTCATGTTAACCATGAAAATTAACTGCCTCCTTGTTCCTAACTAGTGCAATAAGATGCATCAAATTAGGGTTTCTAAATGCAGGCAACTGTAATTTGCAATATCATTAACAGGCATAGCTGCTATTGCAGCTAAATTAATGTTTTACTTTGTGTGGCCATTAGAACATGCAAATAGAGCATGATGACCGCAGTAATATCTTTCATCTTGAGTGATTAGATTCAGGCCTAATTAATGGCCAGATTCAAATTTTACATCACCCTTATTTTTTTCAAGCTAATTGGATACTAACATAAACCAAGTTTTATTTACGAGTATTTGAAAAATCTAGAAATGCGTGGCTTATGCTTTGTGCTGTGTGTGTGAGTGTTTTGATTTTATTCCTGTTACTAATGCATTTGGTGTACACACTTGTTATAAAATCCTTGAAATACTTTTCTTACCACATTTTGTAAAGGTTGTCAAAGCAAAAAGCTGTTAGTAATTTGGTAAGCATTCAAACGCTCTTCTGCTAAAATATCTTTCTTTTTCAAGTCATTGGGAAATGTGTGTGGACTTGATTTTATTTGCTTGTTAAGTCAACTGAGAAAAAGAAAAAAGAGTGGAGAATTTATCTGTGAGTTTATACATAAATCTGTTTCTTTTCCACTTAAATAATGAACAGCCTTCTTTGGCCATTGATTAGGGGTAAAATCGGTATATCTTAGTTCAGTGATAATTTCCTAGACATAGACTATGGATCTGATCCCACAAATTCTTAGTACTTGGCTCAGGCTTGATTCAATTCAATAGTGGGTAGTGACTAATTTGTACAACATAGCAAGAATGGATGTTACACTGATGCTTCCAACTGTTCCAGTAATTCGTATAATATCTTTCTCATTTTCATTCTGTCATGCAAGTTCACAGTGACTGGTACTTCTTACTAAAAAAAAAAGAGAAAGTGTTTTTTTATCTTCAATGTATAATTGTTGATTATTAAAAACAGAAAAGCAGTATAGAAAGAGAAAAGAATATGCTGTTTCCCTCACACCTCATTGTAAGGCATTTAGCTGTGGAGGTAAAGTTGTAGGTGCTAGGTGAAACTTTTAGTAGCCAGAGAGATTGTGAAGAAAGCCAACCTCTTCAAAGAATGTTTCAACACCTAAGTGACAAGCAGCACCCATTCCTTTACCAGCAATACAGAAATTTCATCTCTTTTTACTAATAAGAAATGCCAGAGTGTTTCCAAATTACTTATGCGATCAAATACAATACAATCAGAAAGCAAGGCATGTTTACAAAGGTCTTCCTTCCAAGGAAAATTTTGATATTTCAAAATGTATTTTTCTTCTTTTCAAGGATCATAACTGATACCTTCCAGATTTCCTACAACATTACAATTTCAAATAATATAATTGAGATTTCTCAATTTTCAAAATAATATTTTTAAATGAAATTGAATGTTATGTTTTTTTCTTTTATTTTGCGTTATTATTTTTACAGTATTTCATACATTACGCATAGTAGTAAATTATAACACTGTAAACTGTGCGAAAATATATATTTGCTCAAATATAAGTATTTTAAAATAACGGGATGAAAACCATTTTTGAATAGCAACTTAAATAACTTTCCTGTCTCAAATAATTTTCAGCATGTTCTATGAAAAAATATGGTAATTACAAAACCCAAAAATATTATTTCTTGTTTTTTAAACAATGAAAGTGTTTCATTATATCAAACAATAAAAGCTGTCTGATATAGGGAGCCTAATATATCCAGTCACTACCCAGCAGGAGTTACCATTTATTATTTATTATTTTATTAAAAAACAAAAAGATATAAGTTAGCGACATATTGAGAGATATCATGAACATTGGAATACTATAGAAAAAATACTTAAGTAAATACATATATGAAGAAAAAAACCCAAGATCCTATTTGTAATTTTATGTTAATATTTAGTAAGAATTTTGTAATTCCCAAAGATATTTTACCATGAAAATCTATGGTATCAAGAGTATTGTTTCCCCTTCAACACTCCTCCCCCAAAGAGCTGTGTATTCCTGCAAACATCTCTGATTAAACTACGAAAGTGTTATAACTAATTTTACATTTCACAAGCACTTCTGAGGAAAATTTTTACTTGGGTCAAAGCATCATACATTTGAACTAGATAAATGAGGTATCAACTATTTTCTTTCAACTCAAAACTAAAATATGAGATGTAGTCAAAGGAAACACATTTTTACCAGTATCATTTTCATTAGTGCACCGGAATTGAGTTCAGACAGGTCAGCCTGAATATATTCAAAAAGTATGGAGGAGGTAATTATAACTGTATGAATAGCTAGGTAGTATGAACAGATACAAAAGAGGTAGCCACATTAAAGTTTTAAATATAGTTAACAAGTTTTTTCTCTATACTGAGGACAAAATTTTCATGAATAAATTTGGCTTCCGAGTTTTTTAGACTAATATTAGAAATATTAGAAATCTAAGACATTTAGAATTAATTAGCTGTTTGTTTTCCTTCAACAATCAAAAACCCCTTTTTTAAAAAAAGAAAAAAAAGGTTGTTTTTCAAATGGCTCTTCCATATCTGTTTTCCAAAGAGAGGTGTCACTCGTGAAACTCAAGTGTTTTCCTCCCTGACATGAAGATGACTAGCTCATTTGCAGATATCCAGTTGTTAAATGTCTAAGTAAGGAAGTGCATTGTCCTTTTTCTCCTACTCTTGTCAGTTGCAACAATTTATCCAGATGCTAGCAAGCTTGAGCCCGGGAAACTTGAATATGATGTGTGCAGATCTATGTGGAAAAAGTGTTTGAATGTAATAACTAGAGCATGGTGAACAGCTGCAAAGAAAAATTGCATGTGTACATCTCATTCATTATTTACAAGGCTCATAGATTTCTTGTATGTAGTGAACTGAACCCTGACCTTTATTCATTTGTGCCTCTTAAAAAACATCAGTATATTGATAATAAATAAATCAACTAATTTAATTGCAAATTGTGTTAGTTCTCCACTCTCTAGGTCTAATTCAAAACTAAAGAAGCAATCACATCAAGTGGCAATTCCTTTTTCACCACAGACTAAACGAAAAGTGGTTCCCATTTCATCAAATGTTGTCCATTATGATTCAAGTCACTACTTAGTCCAACCTTTTTGTGGAGCAGCTTGCCTCATCACCTCAGATAGGTGAAAACATTTACTTTATTAGTTTCAAATCAAATTAATTTTCTTTTTTTTTATCTTCACTAAAAATAATGTATAATTTTAAACAGTCATATGATCCAAAAGAAAAACTGTTTCTATATCAAACAGATAAGATGTGATACTTCAACCTTTCAAAACTAATTTAAGAACAAAATTGAAATGGAAAATTCACAAAAATACATCTTTCCTTACAAATTATTTGGGTTTTGAAAAATTGAGTTTCAGAGGAAAAAGATGTACTGAAAACCTTCTGACCTTTTTAGGTCTCCTTTGCTGCACTTGCTGGTCGTATGTAATAAGTCTGTATGCGTGTTAAGAGGAAGAATATGTTCTTGCTCATGCTGGCACATTGACACTAAATTAGTGGGCAGAAAATTCTTCACTTTGCTTATCTTCTTGTATAGAAACCCATGATACTCAGAGTACTTTCATTTGTGAGTTCCCAGATTGCTATTTTGGTGCTATAGAAGTTTTGAGGTTTTTACATATCCTAAGGTTATTTTAATTATCTCCTTTTTCTTTCTTTTGGCTTTTTTTTTTCCTTTTAAACCCCAATATTTCTTTATCTTTGTCTCTTCTGGTATTCAGATGAAAGTAAATATTCATCATTCCACATCAAGGTGTCAGTCAAATACACAAAGGTCTTGAAGCCGTGTTGGCACCTTCAGCTTTTCAACATTGACTCTGATTTACTTAAAAATTCAGGCCTAAGTAATCAATATATTCACCAAAGCAGATGGATTCTTACAGGGAAAAAAAAAAGTTTATTTCTCATAATGAAGCATTTTCTGAACAAAGATGTGCTGGTGAAACATTTCGTGTGTTATACAGTCACTAAGACATAAATGTCTTCTTTTGAAAGAGATAAAAGATGAATAGTCTTCATCTGTATAAAAACACTTCAAAAAACTACATGTGAAAGCCAACAGAAAGTGGATAAAATTGTATATAAAAACACAAGGTAAAGTATAAAAGTAATAAAATAAAGCTTAATGTATGAATTGGAAAAGGAATCACAATGTCATTTGCAATTAAAAATGAAATGAATAGTAAAATAAATCTGTTGATGAAAATATAATGAATAAAAGAATCAAAACCTGGAATGCAATCCACGCTTTATGCATGCATCTGCACAATAAGAAACATGTGTGTTTTCACTTCTTTTCTGTTTTATCATTATTTTAAAATAAGATATAGATATAAGGAAGAAATCTTTTTCTGCGAGGATGATGAGGCACTGTAACAGGTTGCCCAGAGAACTTCTGGATTCCCTAGAAGTGTTCAAGGCCAGCCTGTATGGGGCTTTAAGCAACCTGGTCTAGAGGAAGATGTCCCTGCCTACGTCAGAATGGTTGGAACTAGATCTCATGGAAGGTCCCTTTCAATCCAAACCATTCTATGGTTTGATGATTCTACGATACATGCAGTGGCTTTGAAGACATGGCAGTATGTCTTTATGTTGAAGTCTTCAGTCACTGGCTTTCCTGCCATACAAAGCAGGTTAACTGCCTCCAACATTATCTACCTGCATTTCTTAAACGTTAGCTGTTGACAGGGAGTGCGGTTGTGACACACAATGTCACCCTTTCCTCTTCTAAACAGGAGCTAACTTTTACTCAAATTGTAAAGAAAAAGACACAGATTAACATAGAAGGGAAAAGGAAGTTTTGTTTTTCATCTAAGGCATAAGGAAGATGTCAAATGTCAAATATTGTATCTTGCCACTGACTATCTAGTTCCCGAAAAATGCAGACCACATGTACCACAATGTTTTTTGTATTTCTTATATTGACAATGTTTTTTGTATTTCTTATATTGACAATACATGGTCCCAGTCTTGTAGATGTGGTTAAGTGATGCCAGTAACTCTGTGGTAAATAACAATCATGTTCACAAACCTTCCATATATAGTACCATAAGCACTGTTTATCATGCTACTACATTTGAAACAAATTAACTTAAAGAAAAATGTCATATGCAAAAGATATCTGCACTCAGCAAAAAAAAAGATGGAGCTGAGTGTTCAAGTGTGAACAAAAGACAGCCATGGCATCAAATTTATATGCTAACCAATATCCTCATAGCCTATACTGGGTGTCTGTGTTACTTTGTGCTTAAATATTTTTTCTATCTATTGAAAGTTTAAGATCTTTCAACTTTGTATTTCATTATAGATGTCACAATCCATATCTTTAAATATACTAATGACTATTTATGGAAAAATGAAGGGGATCAACACATATCATCTTTAACTTAATTTGTTACAGCAGAAGCTCTTTAAAAACATCTCTGTGATTGAGAATGTGAACCTTCGTTTCTGCATAAAAAGAAGCAATGAAGTTGTCATGGTTATTATATTCCAATTTAAGAAGCAGTACCCTTGAAATATTTTGACTTACTGAAGCTTTAATGAGATCAAAAACTACTGTATCTAGGTCTTTATTATACTTACAGCATTTTTCTTGGATATGCAGACATGAAGAAGAATCACACCAATTGTACTGTACTGTGCTTCGAATGAAATCACGCTGCCTTCTGTGTGAGGCATTTTCTGCACATTCATCAGTTCAGCAATTTAGAATCTGTCTAACAGTTATCTTCCTAGATGTAGTTGAGAGCGAACTATGACAATGATTAGCCCAAGAAGAATGATTTTCATTTCCTTTAGACAGATGGATGGATATTTTTTCAGATGCTGAACATTTGTAGACGTCAGAAGTACGCTTGTCAAAGCATTGCTTCAGCAAACCTTTTGGATTTTTTTTTCTCATCACAGAAACAAGAAATACTGCATGTGTCTTCAAAGTGTCTCTGACTCAATATCTCCCACATCAAGAAAGTAGGACAAATTAAGACGTTTGTGAGATTAGATAGCAAATTTTAAATACAAAGTCAAATGCAAAGCCACATTTTATTCTAAGGTTGATAATATAGACGCTATTGTGGTCAAGAAGGTAGTCTCCTGGGAGAGCAGATAAACCCTGCATATTCTGATACACAAAGAACATGTTGGTGACTTGACTATTCTCTGTGTAGTTTCTTGTTTTGTTGCTAGCTCATGTTAGGGATTAATAACCAGGTGATTCACCAAAAAATTAATAGAAAAAGTTTCTATTTACATTCCTCTTTCCTATAGCATATTAATGCTGAGAAATTGCTACCTTTTCCAATGATAACATCTACTTGTATTATAATCCATAATTTAACAAGCTTTTTTGAAGGAACCATCTTTGATTTTTTATCTAGTGTTGCAGTGACCTTGGCTCAGATGAGCTTGGAGGCAGATATACCTGAGGAAGGGCCCTGGGTCTGAGGAGACCTTTAGCTTAGAGTGACAAAAAGATGCTCGCCCAGGACTCCTTGCAGTTGGCCTCCTTAGTATGCATCAGGGAACAAGAGTATTGGTTTTTAGATTTCTCCTCCTCTTTATCCTATATGGAGTTAATAACTAGAATGTTCTACTCTGTTCCTTCTACCCGAGTTTTACTATTGGTTTTCAAAGTTCTGTACCCTCCCTCCTTGTATCCCCATTCCCTGGCGCCCCTGCCAATCCTGCATCCCTCGCGTCCCGGTTGGTTCTCCCATGTAAACTCATCCCATCCTGTACCCCCTTCTTAACCCCGTGTTCGGCATTGTTTGGGGCTCTGTGCGCTCCAGAATCCAGATTGCTCCGTCCTCTCCGACCCTTCTGACCCTACGTACCCTCGCCATCCTGCCGCTCCGCAATAAACCCTGAATTCCTAGAACTCAGAGACTACGTTTCTTTAATCGCCTCGTCTTCTGCCTGTCTCCGTCTCAGAGACACTTCGCTCCCGCGTCCATGGCAACCATGGCGGTGCCCGGTCCTGACACGCTGTCCGGCTCGTGGCGTCAGCCTTCTTTCGTGGGGTTTTGGGGCTTGCCGCCTTTCCCAGAGCGAAAACCCTCAATCTAGGATTTCCCATTTTTAAGTTCTCTACATATACCACCATGGGCAGCTATGTGTCCTAGGTTACAATATAGATGTATTTAGTATTCTATTTCCACCATCTGTGGGCCATTAGCTGTATCTCCTGCTATGACTCACCCCTGATAACAGACAATGAGCCATCAAGAAACCACCACATGACTCATGGACTTATCCTATTGTGAGATGCTCCACCCAGGAGGGAGGAGCCAAGCATTCCTACCTGGATATAACCTGGCCTTGGAACTACCCAGTGCAGCCCTGTCTACTGGGTTCCCAGAGGATAAGAGCTACCACTGGACCTTCAGGGGGAAACCAGACCTTCCACAGGATGACTGCTTCAACCTAACTACTTCATTTGGACTGCTACCACCACCCTGACTAACAGGGTGTCAGGTTGTATCTGACTTTGTCAGAGTTTTTCTTTGTTTTTCTTATTGCACTTATTTTAGTTTGCCTATTAAATTTATAATCCTGACTTGTGATCTGTGGCTTCTCGCTTTCGAGTTCAGGCGGCACGCCCCGAAGCCACACAGAAAGGGCGAGCTGCCACACCGTGCACCTGCCGGGTGTGCCCTGGTAGAGAGGCTCACTGACCAGTCTGCGGAGTCCCTGGGGGACAGAGTTGGGCAGGAAACAAGGTGGGACAGAAGAATGGACGACACGCAGTCTGCAGGCTTCCAGGGATTTATTTGAGGGTCTTCGGGTGAGGGTCCAAGGACGGTGAGAAGGGACGGAGAGACGGGGACAGGCTGAGGGCTGGAAGTCCAGAGGCTGCAAGCCCTGAACAGCCAATGACAAAGGGTTATATGGGGAAGGGAAAGGGGAGTGGTTTGGTGCGCAGACCAACTGGGACAGTCAGAGGGAAGAGGGACAGGGATACGAACCAATAGTTACATGATAGGGGAGGGTACACAATTCAAATGAACCAATGATACACAACTCAAGAGGGAACAAAGGAGAAGTCTCTAGAAATGATTTCTTCAACCACAGGGGCTCATGGTTGGTTTCCACAGGTCTCCATGATCTAAATAGTACAGGCTGTCACAGGCCCCTGCGGCTGGTCTCTCGAGCACTAGAATTTGCAGGCATGCGCCGCAACAGTGATCTCCCACTGGTTTGTTTTCAAACTAACACACTATGTAACACAGTGACAGTGGTTTTATAACAAGCTAATGCTATACTTGAGTAAAGGTTATGAGTTATTTGTTGATTTCCCCCAGCAAGCATTGACATTTGAACTGCAAAACCCAAGCCATACAGACATTTTTCTGTCAATTCGGTGAAATGTGTATCTAGCACCAGCTTTCTTCATGCTGAATATTCTTGGAAGAAATGTTCCACATAATGTAGTTAAATAGATTAAATATTTTGCTCATTTTTTTTCACTTAGTACCTTGTTCATCTACCTACCATCACAGTCAGAAGAAGGTACAGTTGTTCCACAAAACTGTATCTAATGAAGTATTTAACAATTGATTTTCATTCAACATTTTTCATTAACACATCATGTATCATCCAGCAAATCAATTAGGTGGTGAGTTACAGTTGATGCTGGTTTACCCCTTTCCTCAAGTCAGATGAGCAGTGCTGTCCCTTAAACTACCTGCTGTGGTATAAATGAAGATTGCATGCTGCAATTTACTATAGACTGAGCATGACCAGACACCACTGACACATTTTACTGTGTATCTAGAAGACTGGCCTTGAAGGGTGGCATGCCTTATTGGCTTCTAGAGACACTGCTGGCTGCTATAACAAACAAGGATTTCAGGAACAGTGATACTCACTTGTGTTTGTTAAAAAAATTCAAACATTAATAATTAGGGTTATCAAATAAATAGGAGAGTGACTTAAATTTCTGAATAGTTTATTACTGTGAAGTTAAAAAATATTCCAGATAAGTGGGACAGATTTTCCAACTTTGTCTGTGGAAAATAACTAAATAAACATCTTTAAAGAAAAACACAATGAAAGCTTAGCAAGTATTTCAAATTAATGCATTTTAGATATTTTCAGAAAAGAGATCTTGAGCCCTTAAGGAAACTGCTGTTAGCACCTTTCTCTTTTCAACTCAGCCTGCACTAAACATGATTTGTCACAGTAAGGACTTCAGCCATAAAAAGACTTCTTTTAAAATATAAAACCTCAAATGATCTTTGTGTATTTTTAAGAAGGGAGGTTGACTTGAAAGCAAGAAAGGTTTTATACATTTGTTTTCAAGTTCAGAATACTTTATTTTTATTTGTAAACATGATCTTGAGTTCTGATTCATTCACCCACACTTCTTTGCTGTGTTTGAAGTCCAGAAACAGTAAAACTGTTTATTGCAGATTGTAACACCTATATGTCAGAGAGGTGGAAGGGATTTGAGACCAAATTTTCCCTTGAAACCTACTCAAAATAAAATATAATGTATTATTCAAATATTTCTTGCTAATAAAAAAGGGCTCTGATGGCTTTTGGAGAACATTAAAATTTCAAGCCTCTTTGCAAGAAAAGAACAAAATGTGCATGACATTAAAGTGTATCATACACTTACAAAAGAAAAGAAATAAAAGACAAAAAAGCACCTCTTTCAAAAGTCAGGGACAGCCAGTTGATTTGATTTCTACCAAAACACTTTAAATATCTTCTTGATGGGTAAAGTGTGTATTAGTTGCACCAAGCAATTGAAATATTGATTAATAATTGAAAAGGATGGTATTACTTGGGTGGAAAATGTAACCACCACTTTCAATCCTCTCATGAAATCTGAACTGCACCAAGGACCTTGAGTGCAAGTGATATATTGACAATTTAAAAATCCAGAAATTAAAAAAATCTGACCAATAAATAATTTAAAATTTCATATACTATTCAAAAGCTTTTGTCAAATATACAGTTAATCACTGAATCAGTAAAACAGATGTATGGAAAAATCTTTTTATGTCTAGGTCTGGTGCCTACTTTTTATTAGTTGTAATGATTCTTACAACAAAATCTTTCATGGAAAGTGTTACGGTAGAATGCTTATTGGAAGAGATTTTCTCACACCATGAAATCTCATTATTCAAATAAGTCCTACCATGTTATTTCCTGATCACATTTTAAACTCAGTGACACAGCAGTTACTCTGCTCCCTGCTTTATTTTCAGGTGTGCAAAGTAAGTCAACAAGGGTGTCGGGTGTTTTTGGTGTTTTTCTCTGTAAGAATAAGGGAGAAATTAAAACCATTGATGAATTGCCATTTTATAATGCTGTATCATTATAAAAGTAAAAAAAAAAATCATAAATATAGTCCGTTATATGTAAATAGAATGAACCAATGGGTAATTCTTCAAATTTAACAGTGTGATCCCTAAGGTGTTAGCTGTTACTCCTTATAAAACCACTACATAGTCTCTAATACCTATAGGAATGCTTTGCACATTAACATTCAGTTCTGGAAGATGAGAAATATAATGCTTATATTTTCTGACAGCAATATATGAGCTGGAGGTCATTGTTGAAAGGGACAAAGGCAGCAGTCTCTAGGTGACCCTGTTTGAGCAAAGGGTCATCTTCATATGAGTCTTCCAACCTCAACTATTCTGCCATACATGAACAGCTTTAATTAAGAGACCAGGGTGAATTCAATAGTGCAAGTGTCTGACTTTTTCATTTTCCTTTCTTTTTCTACCTCACTTGACAAATATTCATGAACCATCACCCATTCCCCCATCCTCATTGTTGGGCTGCTTACTGCCAGGTCCTTGTGCACAGGGCACTGATTTTTCATCACAGGAACTGATAAGTTAGGGGTGAAAACCCACCTGCAAGGCCTCAAGAATATATCAAATGTATCTGTGCTGGGTGAACAATGGTGGGTTGAAGCCCAGCAGGGTTTCCTTCAGGAAACTTTTACCTTCTCTCTCCCACAGCTAGCAAGGATGTAAGGTCCTGCACAGGGCTCATCTGGAGCAGGATCTGACTGGTTCCATCTGGTCCAGTAAGGGTGAGGGAATGATGGACAGTGAGCTGAACATGAGCCAGCACAAGCCACCCTTTAGCATAGCAGTCCCAAGGTGTGCTGGGCTGCATAAGGAAGGGTCTTGGCAGTAAGACTTGAAAGATTGCTTGGAACTGAATTGGCATGCCAAGGGAAGCCACAGGCAGCAAGGGCTTCTCTAAATGTCTACATGCCAAAGACCAGGGAAAATGTGAGCCCATTGCTGAATAGGGCAGGAGATAATTTGCCTTGGCTTCAATTGTAAGACAGAGGTGAAGACTTGCCTGCAAGGCCATGGGAAGATACCAAAATGTCTTGCACAGCAGGCCCCTGTTTGGGGCACCTACTTACCTGGTTGGGTGGCCAACGGCAAATGGCTCCTTGGAACACGAGGACATCACAGAGTGTGACTGTGACATCACCCCAACCTTGCCACAGGCTCTGCCCGCTGGCACCGTGTCCAGGACTCCTGCAGGCACACATGCAAGGCAAGCAGGCTCCAGAAGGATTGGGGTCCTGCTCTTTAGTAGAGAGCAGCAGCTCCAGACACTGAGCAAAGTCAGCCCCTTCCGCTCTCCATCCGCCCAGCTGTGAGGCCCTGTAAGTTCTGCACAGGAGCTGTCCCGGGGCTGTGAGTGCCAGGAGGGTGCTGGGGCTTTCCAGCACTGAAGGCTCTGTGGCGTTGTCTACTGTGTCCTTCAGCTACCCTGTGCTAGACTGGGTAACATCTGGGAGACATTATGGGGTCTTGGGGGCTCGGGCACAGAAGGTCCTTCCCCAGGGCCTCCTGACAGCTCACCAAAGCCTGCCCCAGGGCTCTCACCCACCTTGCTTGAGCTCTGGGGAGGTGCGGAGGAGACCAGGCCTTCCCTTTCTGCTCTCCCTCCCTCTCTGCCTCCTGCCATGGAGCAGACCTCCAAAGGATCTGCCCAAACTCCTTTCAGGTCCCAGCAGGAGCCTTTCCAACCTAGAGGCACATGGACTCCTCATGACCAGGACCCTTTGCTCAAGCCAGCCTTTCCCTAATGCACAGGCAGGAGGTTTCCCCAGCACCTCAACATCCAGCAAGGGCTGCTTGCCTGTGGGCACTAAGGGCAGAAAGCAAGAGTGCAGGGCTGCCCTTGGGGCTGGCTTGCCCACAGGACACCTGCTGCTGCTGCTTTGAAGCCCAGAAAGTGGCCCCTTCAGGAGACCCTTACCTTTTCTATCCCACAGATTGCTTGGGCTTTTCTTGCTTTTCCCCTCTGAGCAGCAGAGAAGGCCAGGGACCCAGGCACTTTGCATGTTTCCCTGGGCAGGACCACGTGCGGGGCACTGCAGGAAAGACTCTGCTACAAGGAGCAGCATGAGCCAGCTGCCACCAGCAGGGCCATCGGAGATGGCAGCAGCAGACGGCCTGTGCCCCATCTGCCTGGGTGACCTTGAAAACGCCACCTCCGTGGAGGCCTGTCGGCACCGCTTTTGCTTTGTCTGCATCTGGGAATGGGCCAAACTGACAGAGACCTGCCCACTGTGCAAGCACCCCTTCAAGCAATTGCTGTGCAGTCTCAGCGGACAACAACCACGAGGAATATGTGGCTGCCTGGTCTGCCCACCGCCAAAGGAAGGCAGCCAGGATCCAGAGCAATGCCCACAGCAGGGCTACAGCCTGATTTGCAGGTGTGCTGACACACAGTCCTCCACAGGAAGAAGGGGGACCGTGGGGACAGACTGAGTACAGAGGGATCCCATAGCTGTGGGGACCTCCAATGCCACTTTCCAGCAGACTGCTGCAGCCAGCACTTCTCATGAGGAAACACCACCAAGCACAGGGGAGCACCTGGCCAGCCCTGCTGCTACATCAGACGGTGGGTGCAGCAGCAGGGCTGCCACGGCCCCTGCAACAACCTGACATCTTTCACCTGCAATAAACAGCCAGATGCTTTCAATTTTGAGGTGTGTATCATGATTTCAGTCATTCCTAACAGCTGCAACAGATGTTTCTCTTCTGCTTTCCCTGCTTCCCACTTCAAAGTGCCAGGGCAGGGGTGTCCAAGGCCTTTGACCAGCAGCTGCAGGTGCCTTTGAACCCAAATGCTCCTGGCCATTCTTTAGGCACTACTCTCAGTCCATATCTGACAGCAGCAGCTGAAACTCCTCCTATCCAAGTCCTCATGGCTGTGGCTGGCAGGCAGGAGGGGGTTTGTTATGCTCTTCTGGCTAAATGCTCTCTAGGAATGGGAGTTCAGAAGCATTATTAGAGAGTCTGTATTGAAGGGAAGCCTGGACAGCCTATTTCCAGCAAGAAGTTGCGGTAAATCTACCTGAAGCAGCTTTGTGTACTCTCTCCACCATGAGAAGTCAGATACAGCAGTGCCCTGAACGACAAGGTTTAAGAAAGGATCAATCCATAAACTATCCAAACTCATCTTTATTTATGAGCCATTGTCGAGGGATGGAAACATGCCAGCACTGACACAGATACTAAACTGTAAACCACAAGAAGACACAATGCACAATTCTCCTCGGTTTGCACCTGCAAGTGTTCCCGAGACATGGACAGTTGCTCAGCATTGGCTCTAACCTGGCCAACCCCAGTGACCAAGTCTGAAGTGCACTGTCCCTGTGGTTTTGTCTGGTCCAGAAACAGCCCAGCTCCTTCACTCTCCAGGCCAGGCATGTGCCAAAGCAGCTCTGCAGTTGGGGTCCTGGGGGACAGCAAGCAGCAAAGCACCTGCTCTTTGGACAGGGCAAGTAGAAAAGACTCTGAGGAGGAGTACTGGAGACAGCTTGTCAGTGGAAAGGTGAGGGCCCAGAGTGTATGTCTGCAGCAGGGCTCCAACTTGTATGTTGAGAAGATGACATCAGGCTCTCTGCAGCAGTGCCTGGTGGTAGGGTAAAAGGCAGCAAGCCTCATATGAAATGACGCAATTTCATACTAGAGAGAAAGGGCAACCTTCTCCATGGGGACTTTCCAGAGTGGAGCAGGGTGCCTAGAGAGGCTGTGCTGTCTGCATCCTTGGGGCTTTTCAAGACCAGCCTGGGGAAAGAGCTCAGCTGCATTTTCACAGCTTCTGTCTGAGTGGGGGGCTTCACTGTGGACTTCCTGGCATCCTTTCCAACCTGTATTTTACAATGAGCCCATGATTTTCCTTTTCGCTTTCCTTTCTGCTTCCTCCCACATCTGGTTGGAACCAGATGGAGATACTTTAAAAATATTTATATAACTCAAAATGCGAGTACACAAAAATAGATGAAGTGGTTCAGATTAATGTATGCATCTAGACAAGACTTCACTTTCAACAGTCTTCACTATTAATTTTCTAGAGAGTCATAAAAGATGACATGATATTTACCCTCACATATTCCAGACTTCAATTATTGTCTGCTGTGGAGATTTTTTAAACATGATTTAATTTGTTCCTTAGTAACTCCACAATGGGTCCCTCTGACAAATATTTTTTCATCATTCCTGCAGACTTGTGTAAAAATTATGGCAACCATAATATAAGTTATTTGAAGAAAAGCCTTCTTTGGTTTGTTTGAATCTGCTTGAAATTGTATTTTTGGTGGCCTAATTTCTATATCAAAATAGAGTTATAAGCTGATTCCTATACTTGATCTCCAACCACTTGTGCCCCACCCTAATGCTTGCTAAATATTTTTACTCTAGGTGTATTTATTTGAATATGCAACTAGCAAACAGTAAATTTTATTTTCAGGAGCAGCTAAGGGAGCTGGGGCTGTTCAGCCTGGAGAAAAGGAGGCTCTGGTGAGCCCTTATTGCTCTTTTCAACTGCCTGAAAGGAGGTTGTATCCAGGTGGGGGTCAGCCTCTTCTCCTAGGCAACTGGTGATAGGACAAGAGGACATGTCACCAGGGGAGGTTAGATATCAGGAAGAATTTCTTCATGGATAGGGTTGTTAAGCACTGGAATGGACTTCAAGAGAGTGGTGGAGTCACCATCTCTGGAGGTGTTCAAGATATGACCAGACACGGCACTTAGTGCTAGCATCTATTTGACTTTGCGGTGACCAGTCAAGGGATGGATTCAATGATCTTGGACGTCTTTTCCAACCTAAATGATTTTGTGATTCTGTGACTTCTACCAATTAGCAACTGATTGAAATAAGGAATAAAAAAAGAAATCATTTTTGTTTACCAAATTAAAGGTGACTTTCTTAGGAATATTGCAAGATAAATATTTCATCATTTTACTGTCTACTTACTGCAGACAGTAAGAGAGTGCCAGAGAGTAACAGGGAACACATCTCTTTTCCTAAAAAAGTCGCATGTTTTATGATGCACAGATTTGAGAGAATCATACCTGTAAATATGGAGAAATTACACTAAATACATTTCTTACTTTCATCAGCATAAAATATTGTACTAGAGTGTGTGATTTCAATGGTGTTACTGCCAGTTCAAATCCCAGTAGTCATTTGGGCTTGTTATAAACTGTTGAACCACAGATACAATAGCCTAGATACTTGATGTTATTTATGAAAACCAGAACTGAACACAATACTCCAGCTGAGGCCTGATGAGCAGTGAGTGGAAAGACAAAAACTTTAACTCTGTTAGTAATGCCCCTGTGAATGCAGCCTGGGAGATGTTTTTTTTGACCTGACTCATCCATTTAGCCCAAAAAAACCAACCAAATAATAATCAAATAATTGTTTTCTTTTCTTTCTCTAGTCTTTGAAAACAGATATACAGTTATCAATTTTAGTCCAGCTACTTTTCTTACTATGTTAACTTATTTTATCCCTTTCATTTATCTGAGATGCTCAAATTATAAATAAGCGTTCCATTATTATGCTAAAAGGTCTAGGCAGGTCTTCTGTATTATGATTATTCTTACTATATCAAACTGGCTGGAACAGCTGTGACTAAAAAGTAATTTTATAAAAACCAAAATGTTTCCTGAGAGGCATATTGGTTTCAATGAATTTTTCAAAGAAAAGTTTTCTTCAGTCACCTCTTCCAACTTCCTGGTAATCTGTAATGAGAAAGAGTGAGGAAAGGAGATGAATTAAAAACCTCAGGTATCATATTTTTAAAAAATCAATTTTGACAGAATTCCATTTTCAAAAGAACATTTGTGACCATGCCAATGTGGAACAGAAACAAAATTTGAGGTCTTAAAAGTTCTTTTTCTGCCAAGCCCTCCACCACATATGATGACACTTACTGAGAAACATCATTTCCAGAATATCAGTTCATGGTTCAGTGAAAACTGTCACTTTTGCTGTGAGTTGTCTCGAGACACAAATTATCTATACTTTGATACCTGTAACCAAAAATATAAAATAACTGAAAGTGAGTACAGAAAATAAACTATGAATTTCATATTAAGGGTTTTTTATATACTGTTTGTTAACAAGGAAAACAGCGTAAGAATCTTGAGTCATTGCTCCATTCTGAGGTTCACTTCAAGCTCTAATGCAAAAAAATAAAAAAAAAGCAAAGATTCACAGGCCAAGATTCATATCCACTGTTACTTAGCAAAGTGATATGATTTCACAGTTCTGAGAAAATATTCAGAAGAATATTTCCACTTTAACACTGTAGTGAATACTTTTGATGTACAGATTCACAGAGAGCCTTACAGGTGTAGGGGGTTTGATGGGCTACAAGTAAACTGAGTGAATTGAACAAGGTCCTTGCAAAAGCACTCCATAGTTTTAGAATGAGCAAGTCTCTGCTGACTGAAGAAAGGCAAATGCTTCATCTACCTTCATAAAGGGGGAAAACTCACCAATCAGCAAAATCAGAGATGGGTCTGCTTTATTCAGTTCAACAGTAAATTGCCTCTGATCAACCTGATTGTCTTCTATGATAAACAGATTGGAAATGTGTCTGAAGAGAGAGAAGGGGTGATCATTTTCCTTACATGACTGAAGGGAAAGCAGGGGATTTAATTTACCCCAACTTCGTTACTCTTTCAACACTGGCTCCTACGATATTTTTGTATCCAAGTTAGGAAGGCCCATTCAAGGTTTAGATTGATGGACCAGATGGCTACACAGCCCGTTTGTTTGGATGACTGGACTCAGATGGTAGTGGTTAAGCAGTTCTACTTTACTCAGAGATCAGTAGCAAGTGGACTAATGCAGAAATCTACTCTGAGGTCCAGTCCTGTTTAACAACTTCATACTTAACGCAGTCAGTGCAGTCTCATCAAGATTGCAAATGACACCAAACTGGGGTAACCAGTCAATATGCTCAAGGTAGGGCAAAGGGACCTACACTGGATGGAAGAATGTGCCACAAGGAATCTCACAAAGTACAAGGACAAATAAAAAATGCCACACTTGGGAAGGAAGAACTCCTTGAAGTGACACAGAGGACTGAGGACTGGCAAGCAGCTCGGGCAGACAGCAAGCAGTGCATGAGCAAGCAGTGTCCTATCATTAAAGAGAGGCAGCAGTCTCCTAAGCTCTATTAACAGGAGTTGAGACAACAAATAGAGAAACTGATATTGTGTTTTGGTCAATCCAGTGCAGGTAATACATTGCTAAAGAGCAAGACAATTGAAGGTAAACCAAAATCCAAATGCCTTTCACCTTATAAAGGTTGGTAACGACCGAAAGCGTCATCTGCATAACATGGCTGGTCGGTAAGCACCAAGGAAAATACCAAATGCTGTGCTTGACAAACTCTTATTATCCAACACTCACTGCTTTATCATGAGATTTTAAAGCCCCCAAATTAATAAGAACAAAATATTTCCATAAAAATTATATTACTGTAAAAGCTAACTTTGTGGGGGAAATGGCACTAATGGGATTAATGACAAAAAAGCTGTGAGGAATTCTTTGTGCTTTATTTCTAGCAGGCAACTGGGACTTGATTGATTCTTGTGGCACCACTGCACAGACTCTGCAACACTACAGAAAGAAGGGAAGGAAGGAAGGAAGGAAGGAAGGAAGGAAGGAAGGAAGGAAGGAAGGAAGGAAGGAAGGAAGGAAGGAAGGAAGGAGGCTTCTATACATACTACTTTTAGGCACATCCTTTGAAGCAAAATTGTTTTGATGTGAGCATGGGGAGTAAGGCGGAGGACTAGTCCAAAGCAAAATACATTCTCCCAACATAGCTCAACTTTGTGTAAGACAATAAGAAATTAAAGAAAAACAAAAACAATCTGAAAACTTATTATAGTGTAATTATGCTAATTCATAACTTCAAAGACCTGTTTGTAAGTTTATGTAGAATGGGTGTAAAGTATGCAAAAATAAATCGGAAGTTAGCTGCTTCTCTCTCTTTTCTGAGAATATGCTTGTTTCATTATCAGCTTTTTCCCCTCCACAGCACATTTTATAGCCAAAATGTCATTGCGTCAAGAATTTTAGCCTCATTTGCATCATGCTAATAGCACAAAGGCAGGTTTGCTTAACTATCCATGCAGGAATGGGATTGCTGCAGCTCTGGAAGAAATGGATCCACTTGCTAAAATTTAAAAAAAACCACAAACAAACCATTTGCTGATACTAGACTGTCAGCCAGAAACTGATTTTGCTGCTAATGCAAAGAGTTCTATTATCTCAACTAAGCAGATATGTGTCATTAATTCAGAAGAAAACATCACAACAGTCCTCCACCTCATGATACTTTCATTGTGCAGTGGGATGGGGAGTATTAGTGAAATAATATAACAGGACTTAAGTTGACAGGATACAAAAAATCAAAATTAGAACACACTATGCCATTTCATTTTCTCCCTCTTAAAGAGAAAATAAAAAATCTTTACTGGCCCCCAAACAGAGTTTCAAACATTTGACACTTAACATGAAGACAGAAGTACAGCCTGCCTGCAATATCCTTATTGCTGTTAGTAGGAATTCAAGGTACATAAAGAGGGAATTAAGATTTTATTAATGTTATTGTAAAGGGATCTTTTCACCAGGATGAAATGGTTAAAACAATCCTTACTGCACTGATTGATATAAGCTCTGAATCTTGGCTGTTAAGGAAAATTTTAATCTTTTGAAGTTGTATAGACCGAATTCTCTTTACACAAACAAAGAAATTAACAAAATAGTCCTTTAACAAAGTTATGAAACAGTTCTACTTATGAGAAAATACATCCAAAGTTTTCTGGATATTTTCTGACTTTATGGTAGTGACATAATCGATATTCTAAAGGACAAAAGTGAAATTTAACCTTATTAGGCAGTTTCTTACCTATAAAAAGAATTTTTTTTCATCTGCTACATAGGTTTTAGCAAACTGATGTTTGCAAACAGAAATAGGATTGATGTGGACGAGTCAATATGAAACTCTATAAAACATGAACATTTATATTTACTATCAAGAAAATTCTAAACATCCTGCAAAGGATGTCTTTTAAATTTTCTTCATTTTCTCCAGTTGGTGTTTGTAGTTTCTAATAACTTTAAAAAAACCCAACCAAACAAAAACCAAACCAAAACAAAATAAAAAAAAAAAAAAACAAAAACAAAAAACCAAAGCCCCACCACTGGTTCTCAGAAGGAGTCTGCAGAAAAGAAAATACTTTTAGCTGTGTGCGTGTATTATGAAAGCATATAGGTTCCTCTTTAGGTGCACAAAAAGATACTCATCCTATTATTGGTCGCAAAAAAAGCCTTTTGCTTTATCAAAAATATCTAATAATTCTGGAAATATTTTAAAGTTTGCTGAAACATGTAAATTTTAAATAGTGTTTACTTTTTTAAATTATGGCATCAATTACAGGTCATGGGTCTAACCAAGGAAATATATGGAAGGGATGATCTAAAATAACAAACAAGCACTCACCATGAATAGATCATTGTGGTGGGAGTTCAGAAATATGATTAGAAAATAGGAGATTAGGAAAGAAAAGTTACAAAAACCAGTAATCTCCAAAGAATTGTACAAAAGAAGGAAAAACAAAATCT
The DNA here is from genome assembly GCF_008360975.1 of Lichenostomus cassidix. Taxonomy (NCBI): domain Eukaryota; kingdom Metazoa; phylum Chordata; class Aves; order Passeriformes; family Meliphagidae; genus Lichenostomus; species Lichenostomus cassidix. The sequence goes on along the minus strand of NC_139480.1, from coordinate 20,314,523 downwards.
CTTAATTAATATTGTTTTGTAGGGGAGAGTAAGTTCTTGATTTAAAAAAAAATAGTTTCTTTCAATCAAAAATTACAGGAGAGTAGAAGGAAGATAGATTCTAATAGCACCATGTGGCCCAAACCTGACAGAATTAATGGTATTTGCAGTGGTTAATTATTGAACTATGCTCAGTTGTTTATGCAAGAAAAATATGACCAAATGCATTTCAAGATATTCTCAGGGGAACTAGGAGCATAATGTGCTTGTAAAGTGTCAATTCACAATGCCTTTTCTTACTAAGCATGTCAAAACCAGTTAATTATATTTGGTGGTATTATTTTTCAACTTGCCAGTCATTTAATCTATGTTTTTAAAAAGGCTTAGATAAATTGTTTCTATCAAATCTAAATTTTTGTTTCTTGAGGCAGATTTTGCTCACATCATTCTTGTTAGTCAGCACAAATATTTAATAAAAATTTCTATAAAGTCTCTTGTAAACTGAATACAAATCAAATGTACAGAGAATGAAAATAGGAAGGTCCAAATTCTTACAATGCAGTAAAGAGGAAAAATTCCCTATTTTAAATTTGTTTTAGATCTTGAGAAATACAAAAATGTACTGTTACCCTACTAACTTTGGACATACATGAGACAAGTATGAATAGAAATCAGATGTGACCTAGCCATCTGAATACTTCTCTTCCCAGTCCAAAGCAGATCAATGCGTCAGTGTCAAGATTTTCATGGAAAGAAAAGAATACTTCGAAATTGAAGCCCAAAATATCTGGCTCCTGTGTGGGAAGCTAGAGCTGAATGTTGGCAAAAAGTAATCCTGTCATGTTGAGACACTATTGGATGCTCAAAATCATACAGGAGTCATATTTTACAGTATTAATCTACTTTTCTTTCAAAAGTGAGCCAAAGGTCACTGTTTTCTTTAAAATAACCTTTACTATAATTTTTTTTTTCAGAATATATGTAGATTTAGACTACTGCTCCACAGCGCAAGCAACCAGGGGATTCCGTAGTTTGCTGCCCTCACTAATGACTCTGGGCTGTAGAAGTTAGCTCTTGGAGTGAGAAACTATGTTCAGTTTATACTCCTTAATCCTTCCAGACTGAAGTGTTGTATTGGTTTATTAATGGTCCATAATTAACAGGTAATGAGAAAAGTTATAAGAAAAATGAAATATATAAACCAAAATGCTGGACACTTGCCATGTTGGTACAGAACTGCAAATTTCTCAACCCACTTTGCTAACCAATCTCAATTGGCTGGCTTACACACAGAGGTGCACATACACCCAGACAGGTTTGCATGTAGCTGACAGCATCCACCTGCCTCCCCACCCCTTCTCCTCCTCTGGGTCCCCAAGGTTTCTCTGCATGGTGTTACTGTGGGGGGCCAGCTGGGACCAGAGATAAACCTTTTCACTTGCAATAGCTATTTGACAGGAGGAAGGCTTCAGATCTACCTCTAGCTCTCACGACTTTGTGTATTTTACATTAATGTCTGCTAGATCACAATAAAGATAATAACTGCAACAAATCATTTTGAGACTACATGCAGATATAATGAGTGGCTCAAGATGACAGTTTAGCTTGGACACTTCTGTAAAGTAAAAACACATGGTTTCAAGGATCTTAACATAGAGAATGGATTTCAGTCTGTGTTCCCAATACCCTCGCTAATAGCTTTATGATTTGAGCTGTTTAGAAAGAAAAGCAAAGACTCTTTCATCTATGCTGTGAAAAAAATTAGAATATCTTACTAAATCCTGTGCAGAGCACAATCTCTAAGACATGCTTGGAGAATGCCTGTATAAATTAATTCTCTTGAGTGTGCACAGGAGCAGGACCAAGTGACTATGTGACTGAAATGCCAAAAGCTACAGTGCCAATGGAACTTTGCTCATTGAGAATTAGACAGCATATGAAGTATTTAGCAATGCAATGAAATTCTGCCTAAAATTAGTTTTACAGTAGATATAGGATTTCTCTCTTTTTGTTTCACAAATCTGATTTCAGCCTCTGTCATTTAGGAAACCTTCTTCAACATACCATATGTTTAGAAAATCTAAATAATTTTGAGTTCTGTAAATACAGTAGAAAAGCACCCCTACACTTTTGAGAGATGACATAGTTATTTCAAAGAGAAATAAAAAGACATAAATAATAAAATAAAATAAAATGTTATATTTTTTTTCTTTTCATTAAGTAAAGCCCATCTCTTAAGGCTGTTATTTCAGTACATTGTGCTTAGGAGGGTAATAGCTATTTGCATTGCCTTGATTATTATAACTGAGATTGGCTGAAATATTCTTAAAAGATATTTACCTGTAGTTGAGAGCTAAATGACCATGCAGTCCAAAGAGTTATACAATATATTTTCATTTCTGTTTAGATCAAAGATCAGCTATTTGCTAAGTGATTTCAGTTTGGTTAGGAAATGAGACACCAATTAATAAGAACTGAGGTAAAATCAGCATATTCACAAAGATGCCAGAAATGTTGATTTGCAGGATCTGGATATGTACAAACAGCACTAAGGAAGATTCAGGAATAAACAGTTATTACAAGTTTGCCTTCTGACAACAAGCAAGTCTGTCTCCTTTCCTGAAGGTGTTTCCTTTGCTCCAGCCATATTTCCATACGTAGCCCAAACCCACTCACATTTTATTATAAAACTGTAAACCTACCTAGCTTTGCATAAATGTTCTGTGCCCACATTCATGTATGCAAACAGTTCAAGATTAAACCATTTAAGCCATAACAGCTAATTTTTTTAAAAAAAACAGACAAGTTACCACAGTATAAAAATTTAAAAATGGATTTGGGATTTGGTGCAATTAAAAAATTTGCTTGATAGGTAGCCTACAGTAACAGATTGTAACGGTGTCTTGGAACAAAAATGATGCAGAAAACTTTTTTCCCATGACCTATTTTATTGTGAGGTGAGTGCACACAGTTCCTACAGACTGGCAGATATGTTGTGATCTGCTACACTTGTTGACCACAATGTATTTTACGTGCCCATTCCTGTAATGACACTTGGAAAATAGTCAGTGCAATTCAGTCTGCTTCTTCCAAAATGGAGAGAATAGGCTGCTTCTGAGTGAGAACTTTCTTGTTATTTAGAGAACTGTTTCCTTTGAGGCTTTCTAACATGGTTGTTGGCACAAGAAATGAATTTAAAACTGGACGAGGGAAAGAGAATTAATTATGGCACTGCCAGTGGCACATCACTTCCTCAATATGTGTCTCCTTCACCAAGAAAAGTATTCCAAATTTTTTTCATTTGCTAGCCTAACTGATTTTAACTTTCTACTCTGACATTAACTCATTTTTCTTGACCTCATTCTCACTTATTAAGAGTTAGCTGTGAAGATCTTTTAAATAATTCTTCAATGCCAAATAACACTTACAGTCTATTACTTGTAGATGTCCAGAAAAACACCAGATGGTTGATTCTGGTCATTCCAGTTTGGTATCATATCACACCTGAACTCTTGTTCTACAGAGACACCTTATTTCTCTTCCACTTACTACTGTTTTATTGAATAAAAAGCTGTTTAATTTCCAAAAACCTCAGATAAAAATCCAAGAAACTCAAATAAATCAAGTAGCGAATAGAAGTCTTCTGGCTGTAACTGCAAAATATCTGAACTTTAACCCAGTCAATTTGCTTCATCCCACTTATATTTAAGTATTTAAAAGCATCCTGTTTCCTTGCAATATCATTTATGTCTTGACAAGCAGAATCCTCAGGTATTAACTCAGTCCTTTCCTTTTCCATAACTTTGCTAAACAAAATTTCCATAATCAAAACAATTAACAAACGATCTAAGAAACTATTAGAATTATTCACTTCAAAGGAGAAAATCTGGAATCAGATTCCAACACTAAAAAAAATATACTTTAATACTGTAGATAAAAAACATTTTCTACCTGCAATAATTCACTATAATCCCTTTACGTAAAGAACACTTCTTTCCTATAATTTTGGGGATGTGTAATGTAAAAGCAAGTTTTAAGCCAAGTGGATTAGAACGATAAACCCATCTTAAAGTCCCACTGATTTTCAAATTATTATCCTAGAACAAAGTCTCCTATCTTGACTCTGATGTGTTACCAGTTTACAATAACAGATTGTACCTATGCCTCCAGCAATAACTGTGAGTGACTAATTATAGGGGATGATGGAGTAGGGGTGAAGTATCATGTGTTTAATGTTAACTAATAATGACTATTTCTAGCTTTTTTGTTTGTGTGGCCATTATTATGCCATATATCACCATTGCCAACTTGTCTCATTTACCCTTCTCTGCCTCTCCCTTTGTTTTTGTTTTTTTAACCCCTGCACTAATGATTCTAGGTCAAGGTTATAGTTGTTACTTTTTTTCTTTAATTTATTGAATTGATCTTTTGTTAAGTCTATTAAAAATCAACTACACAAAGAAAAAAGATAACTCTTAAAGTATGCTCATTTGAAAATAAAGGTCTCTCACCTATATTCTCATTTTAAAGCAAACGTGCTACTTTAATGGCTTTCCAAGTTTTTCCCAGGAATTTAAAGTATGTGCTTAAGCTGCTTTTTCATGTATTTTGAGAAATAAATTATTCTCCCTTCAGGTTAAGAAGTTTCTGTCAAGCTATTACCCACAAAAGTTAATGGTTTTTATTTTTACAAGAACTTATAGCAAAGTACCAAAATCATCAAAGCACTCTGGATGACAACAGTCCCTAGGGTACTCTCTCAGTCTGAATACCAAAGTTCACAGAAATTAGTAGCAAGGAAAGCATGGATTGTCTGAAATCTTTTATTAAAGCTCCAGTTTCTAAGCCTCTGTCCATCCAAAATGCAAAATGTGCTTGAAGGAGAGAAGTTAATATAATTCAGAAAATTGAAAATCTGTGTTCTCAGCTGTTCAAGACCACAAAACATAGCTCCTTTTTAAAATGTGGTTCACAAAGATTTTTCTTATTGATGATAGAGAGTCCATATGAACAGCTTATTGATCTTTTCTTTGGGAACAATACAATGAATAGACTTTCAGCTCTCCATAACTTACCATGCTTAATGCCATATGTTTAAGTGGTTCATGAGCTGTATTGTATGAAAGTTTTTAGCTGTATTTGGGTCCACTGTTAAGATATCCATGCCAAGATGTTTATCTCTAAAAGATCCTCTAGTAAAATTTTGGTCTTGACTGGTCAACAACATTTCAAGTCAAGATTTCACCTGCAGTTTAGAAATTGATATTAATGGCAGACTGATCTGATAACTATGCTCTGATTTCAATTCTGAAGCCAAGATTTAACATTTTTCAATCAAGAGAAACTTACAAAATATTTTATGATTCTCTTAAAAGTTCTTGAGTATTTTGGTGATATATACAGCAGCACTGACCAGATGATTTAGGACTGCCTGGGAAAGGTGGTTTGCTTGTTTGTTTCCGTTTTTATGTAAATGATTTACAATGTCAAAAAAAAAAAAAAGTAGAAAAAATGAAAAAAATATGGAGCTGGTGAAGAGGGACAGGGAAATTGCTTGAGATCAGACATTTTTTTTCTCTGTAGCATACAATACAATAGGAAGAAAAAAAAATATATACTCTATTGTTGTATCAGTGAAAAAAAATGCAAAAAAAGAGAATAAACTAATGATAACATTCTTCTAAAGGGAGGAAATATGGTTGATTGTTTCTTTTTTTCTTTCCCTTGGTCATACTTTTGATCAGTTTTACTTTCTGAAAGAAACAATCTCAAAATCTCTACGCTTATGTGTTTTGGGAGAATCATCACTTTCTGACAGGAAAAGAATCCTGTCTGACCTGCTCTTTGGGTAATTTTTGCCCCAGTCATGTCTATCATCCTCACAGTGGTTTTGTCTTTCTCATGCGATCTCTTATCCATCTTGTCTCTGTTCAGCCTGAGTATTCCCTCTTGGGAGGGCTAATGTTTTGAATCTCTTGGATGATGGATATTTTCAGAGCATCAATAGTGAAAAACCTTCACTCAGATCAGTCATGCACTTCTAGGTACATGTCTGTGTTGTCAGAGTCTGACTGCCCCTTCTTTTCTCAACATCTGACCATAATACAACTTTTTACCTCATTTTACAGTGATGGTGTGCAGTGACTCAGAGCAGAGGGATTTTTCCTTCTCCAGCTATTATTTTTCACTGCTCTTGATGCTTAGTGACAGATTATCTGCACCCAGCTCTTTTTTTTCACGGAATACTTAAAGGCAATATACAAAGGGACTGTCTTAACAGCAGTTTTTAGAAGAAAAAGATTTGTTTATACACTGTTCTGTTGTTAGTTAAATATAGCAATTTCTACAGCCTCAAGTTTTCTGAAGAATAAAAAAGTAAACAAGAAAAAAAAGCCCACACACTTTGGGTTGCGCTATCACGGAACTTTCCTGAAGTCTTTGGTCAGGGTAGGTAACTTGGCTGCTTAGTTACCATGTTATCAAGACCATGACACAATTTTCTCCTGTTCTCATAGTGTTTGCTGAAAATATTTTACCTTTTCATCCAACAAAGTAATGTTCTTTCTGATAGCATTCAGATGCAGTATTGTGCTGATTTATTGAAGCATCTCCTGAATTAAAAGGCTTACTTATGTCATTAAGGAAATGAGTTTATGATAAACTAAGGTGCTTGTGACATGGATCATTGTGCTAATGATCAATATCTCAGTCTTGTAGAAATGGCTGCTCCTTCAAAAAGCATTTAGAGATGCCAATTACAAGCTATTAAGTTGTCATTTCAAGCTAGTTTATTGCAAATTCATTAATATTAGCTGTTTCAGACATTTTAGTGTAAAAGGAGAAATAAATTAATTTCAAAAACTCATTTACTGAATAATGAGTGAAGCAATACCTGTGCAACACAGTGTTAAAACAATTTGAAAACTCACCTACATATTTTTACTGATGCTTAACCAACAATTTTTATGAAAGTCATGAGGTGTATGCAACATAATTAACAGGAATACACACACATAGGCTGTGTTAAGTTTGAGGAGATAAAAACATGGACTTTTAAACTGGGAATTTCTTTCCCTTTCACAGGTGTAATTAGCATGCTTTGGTTCCTTGGAGAAAGGTCATGTTCTGACAAAAGCCAGTTATCTGACTAGGTAATGGAAGCATCTGTGACAGCAGAGTTTAGCATATGTGAACATTTTCACAAAGTCTAATAAATTATTTTACAGAGTGATTTCAAAGAGAATGTGGGTGATGAATGAATTTTATAAACTTGAGAAATAGTTTTATAATGTCACCCTGTGATGGTGTTTTCCTTCTGTTATACTGGGCATAAAATAACAGAGTTCAAATACAGTCCCGTAGAGCTAACTACATTAATAACAATGTGGCATATTATGCCAAACTTTTAATTCTTTTTACCTTCTGAATAATGCAATATGACCATAAGCCGAAGAGAGAGACTGCTTGCCAGTTTATACAGAATTAATACTTATGGTTTCAAGCAAGGAAAATTTATATTTTAAGACAGAAAACTTTTCTGTTCAATCAAAACAGGGAATAGAACAATGTAGGTGGTGACAGAATTAAAAAATGTCATCATCCTTTTAAATGACATCCTTTTTATTTAAGATTAATTTTTAAATTTCAAAATCCATCCATCCAACCAAAAAATTTAATTATTATCTTTATTTCATCATTTTCTTTTACTACGTAAATGCAACTATTATCCAGGCAACTCACTCACTCATTCACCTGTTAGCTGAGATAATAATACTCTCCAAAAAACAGCTATGTATTGACTGGTTGTGTCTTTGCAATACTAAGATTAAAGACCCCAGGAATATTTTAGCTGTTAATATCTGTAGGAGACAGACCTGAGATAAAAGAAAAAAACTAAACACATTCAGTGCCAGCTGAGACATAATGCTTTGATTTTGGAGAACAGAGACTATCAGTAAACAATGGTCAATTAATCAGGGTTGTACCAAACTTCATTTTTGTCTCCAAGCTATATTTCAGGTTGATTTTACAATTTTGTGGAGTGCCTTTATAGCTTGGTATGCATTATCCCTTTTAGGCCAATGTCTCCATATGTTACATACAGACCTGTCTTGACATTAGCACCTCTCAAAAGTCCTTTGTAAGGTCTTCTTCCATTTCTCACAGGTGAATTTCCATCTGTTTAAGAAATGTTCAAACTCACTTTCTCATAGGGTTAATTTGGCCTGAAGTTTTCCCTGTAATTTCCACTAAAGCTAAGTTATATTTCTTTGGCTGGTTTTATTGACTGCATTTTTGGGACACTAGGATATCTAAAGTGCTATCTAAAAATTACTGTATAGCACTGAAAAATTAACATTAGATACTAGAGCAGCCCTTTTGTGTTGTGTTCTTGCTCCATCCTCTACTGCTTAAGCTTTTTTTTCCTTGTTCTGTTTTGTTTTGGTTTTGTAGCATTAACTCCTCAAATTCCTATTTCTGGCCAAAGAGCAAATATCTACTTCAACATTTCTGTGTCAGATAAGTATAGAAACGCACAGGACTGTAGATTACAGAGTAAGTACAAATTCCCGTTGCCATAGGGTGGGCTGAGAAAATAAATCCGTCAGAGATTGAAATGGAATTTGAATCACAGACTTTAACGTTTTCATTCTCATTGCTTTCTCTTTTATTTTCTCCTAATTATATGATTTCTCCTCATTCCTCCAATGGCAGTTTTACTGTGCAGAATAACAATAAAAGAGTATTTAATGAAATCTCAGAAGTCTTTGGAAGTAATGCATCAGCAACTTAGGTTACTCTAATACAAATGCTCACCCCAAAATATAGAGACTGAGGGCTAAAATTAAAAACCATGGCTGTTCAATTTTAGTCCTTTTAAATATACCATTGTTCCTCCTGTCTTCTAGAGTGGTATCATTTAATTAAGTAACTCCAGTTTAAGACTGTATTAGTGATCAATTTAAAAAACCATTTACAAGGATACATTCCCCCATCTAAATTCTTTCTTCACATACTCTTGCTTTTTATGAAACACCAAAAGGTTTAACCAAGATTTTGCCCAATAATAACAGGTGTGATCCTTGTAGTTTAAATTGACTCTTTCATTGTGTGGGCTGCCTAAATGTAGGAAATAATTCTAATGCTCGATTGTTTCTGTTAATCAGTAAAGAATTAGGAAAATATCTTAATAATATTTTTTAAATTTAATGCAAAACTTTCTAAGGAGTTATAAGTAACAACTAAAGACTAAACCAGTTCTACTGTTAAAAATGCCATAAAACAAACTCGAGTGGTAGCTTTCTGTATGAAGAATATTAAGCAGGTAAAGCTAAAATAGGTAAGAGTTAAGACGAAAATTCTGTTTTAAGAAGTCACAAGAACACACAAATGTTTGAAGACATACACATGGGTATTGTATACACTTAAGTGTGCTTTGAGCTTATGCTAGCTCTAACAATGGTCTCTACTTAAGAAAAATAACAAAAAAAAAACCCAAGACAAACAAAAAACTAACAACAACAAAAGAAAAAAAACACCAACCAACCAAACAAAAAATGTTTGTCACAGAATCATAGAATGGTTTGTGTTTGAAGGGACTTTCAAAGCCCAGCTCCCCTGCCATGGAACATCTTTCTCTAGATCAGATGGCTCAAAGCCCTGTCCAACCTTAACTTGAACAATTCAAGTTACAGGGCATCCATCACCTCTCTGCGCAAAACCTGTTCCAGTGTTTGGCCACCCTCATAGCAATACTTTCCTTATGTCCTGTCTAAACCTACTCTCTTTGAGTTTAAAACCATTTACCCTTGTCCTGTCACTACAGGCCTTGGTGAAAGGTCCTATGATGTTCTTATTAGCCTCCTTTAAGTATTGAAAGGCCATATAAGACCTTCCCATAATCTCTTCTTGTCCAGGCTGAGCAGCTCCAACTTTCTCAGCCTTTCTTAAAAGGAGCAGTGCCATCCTGCTGAATCATTCCCCTTCACTCTGCCTCTCTAATCATTCCCTCTTATCCAAGTATGTATTTTGAAGGCACTGTGCTTATAACAGAATGTCTTTTGAAGAGAGTTTCAGAGAGTTTCTCAGTGGCACAAAGTGTCACCATGCTTTTCTGGTAAGGAGCTTCTGAACTAGAAAAATTAATTTTGGTAACAGTCATCTGTCTGGATTGTATTTGGTTTACTATGAGTTCTTTTCTAGTGATCAAGTCTGGAAAAAATATGGAGACATGCTGTGTGGAACAATATAAATAGACTAATTTTCTTAGATTTATTAATTTATAAGACAGTTGTGGTTTATAGGTGTTCATTAATCAGTAATTGAGGAAGGAAAGTAGATATTCTTTTATTTTTGTAAAAAAACCCCAACCTATTAAATGTCTGTGTGAAGGAGACCAATGCAGCACAAGTAAGAAAAAGAAACAACCCAAGCCAGCTTCTAAGAAGTTTTGAAAACCTGATAGTAAACCACTTAAGAACCGTAAGCATATCTTTAAACACAATGATAGTGGATTTCTGAGGAGTTTTGACCAGCTCAAGTGCAGCATTTGTTTGAAGGACCTTTGCTACCTTCTGAAGCAATATAAGAAGAATGCCTTTGACAGCTGGGATATATGCCTGTCTGTCACAGAAACAACATAACACCGATAAATGGCTAGGATAAATGCAGATGTGACACAAGCAAGGCTGTGATGGAAGGGGAAAGGGCAATTTAGGTTATTGCCAGATATGGAAGAGAGATAAGTTAGTCAGGAACACAGTCTAGGCTGAAGCTGTAGTATGGAAATACCACTTGAGAATGAATCAGAGGTTTAGAAAAAATCTTAGGAAATGCGCATGTGGACATTGTGATACCATAAGATGGAAAAAGACAAAGCAAAATAAATAATTTGGGCTTTACTTGTTCCAATACCCATAAAAAACATTCTAGTCAGCAAAATATATTCAAGAATTAATGATCAGTGATAAGCCATTTGGAAAATTCACACATTAACACAATAAATTCAGATTTATATAGGACAAAAACATTTTAGTGGTGATGACATTAACATTTTATCCAAAATGCTAACGACTTATTTAATGAAAGTCTAAAAGTGAAAAGTAGTTAAAGTCGATTCTTCTATTAATGTTAGCCTTATATTAACAATATGTTCCTTTATCTAAAAAATGGAAAGCCATAGAAAATGAGGGTGTAATGGGAGTATGAAATACGTCTTCATTAAGTTCATTACAGTTGTTACTTAAATAATTTCTTAGGCAGAGGAGAGGAGATAAATATTTCCTGTTGAAATTTGAATGGTCTAGATAAAACTATTTCTTCCTATTGGGAGTTATCTTTCCTTGTTCTGAACAAAAATAGGTTTCCCATGGCCTAACTAAAAGTCTCTGAAAGTCAGGAAGCAAGGATGCTCCTTTTATTCTAACTGGGCTTAAAACATAAGTTTTAAGTGCATAGTGACAAAGGGGTTCCATTTGCTTTCTTTTGGCACTATTACCCTTTATACAATAAGCTTTACTCTGTCTGTAGAGTAGTTTAGATTTAGCAGGAATTGTGATGAAGGACACTCCATTTCTTCATCTCTGTATAGCAAGGTAGGACTCAGAAAGCAAAGTAGGACTCAGAATCCCGTGAGTAAGGAATTAGACTGCACCAGATACTAAACCAAGTCTTGTTAAAGAAAAAAACTTCCTGATTTAGGGGAAACCACTCAGTGATATGCATCCCAGGTAATGCTTACCATCAAAAAGTAAGGCATCTAATCAAGGCTGTCTGGAAAGAGAAAAGCACCTGAAAAGGGTGATTCATTATTTCTACATCAAATCTTGCCATTCTCCCCCAACCCAACTTTGTCTCGAAGAAGTTAAATAGGAATGATAATTCCCCCCCATTTTCTTGCTTTGTCTTCTTTTGCTAGTTAAGAATTTTCAACATTGTGGAGAGATAACTGTTGGTATCTAGTCAATGCTTTATACTGTACATCAAAAATTAACTGGTAAATATTAGGATTTCATAAAGTAACTTCACCCCGAGTTTTCTACAACATCAATTTAGCAGATTAGGGAAATACAAAAATCCCATTTCAAAAACTATGGGGTATGATTGATTAATTTGAGAAATAGCATGTGTTAATTTAATTGCAGTGCATGTTTACCACAAAGCATTCTATGGTCTGCTGCATGATGTGACAAAAAGTTTATAATCAGAATATAATGCATTTTGAATTATTCATTTTCTAAATAATAGCAAAAAGGCAAAAGAGTTTATCTTACATTTTCAGTATTAACAATGGTATTACTAGACTTGTTTATTGAGTCAGTCTTTAAAGAACCTTTTTTAAAAACACAGGTGTCATTTCTTCCATCTTGCAGTCTAGCCAGCACCAACATATAGTATCAACCAGCACACTCTACATGATCTGTACTGCTTCCTTTGACACAAGTAATTTATAATTGTGGCTTGTTCTCTTACATTCTGCTTAAAGAGTTAAAGCAAAAGTAGTTTTTGCCTTTTTGCTCACAAGAGAGCCCAAAAGTTCAAAAGATAAGAATTTCTTGCTATTAAGGAATTAGAAAATGTTTTTGCAAATATATGTCTAATGGCAGTTGTCAGAAGCAATTAGTTTCAAATACATTTCACAGTTTAATCATGCTGTGAAATGCTTCTGAACTTTAAGGATTCAGACTTAATAATATGATACAGTTTCCTATTAAAGAGCATGAAAAGTACTGGAGGAAGATTAATTGCCACAGATTAAACTAGGAATACACAGTATTTAGGTCTCATTCATTAGTTTATAAACTCTGACTCCTCAAAAGAGTATAAAGTAGTCATATAATGACCCCAAGTCCTAGAATTTTAATTTAGCTTTAATTTAATGGAAGACATCTAAAATGTTCTTTATTTAGCCTTTCTTTTGAAGATTCAGATGGATCATGGGTCAACTAGTTAATGATCAGACCAAAATCTACATCAGTGTTCATGATGAGGATTCTATGACACAATGATTGCCCTTATTGATTTGTCCTTATTCAGCATCCTGGCTGTTAAGAGTCACAAAGAATTAATCCTGAAGAAACATATAGATTGTCTGAGTTTAGTGACAGAAAAAAGTGTTTTCATTTGAAAAATGTAACTCAGGGAAGCTGCTAACAGCAAATGAAGACAAAAGAGTGATGTTGGAGATGAGAGATATTCTGAGATGAATGTGTAAAACGAGAAAGGTGGCATTTTAAACAGTCAGATAATGGAATGAACCTAGTATTGATAGGAACAGATAAAAAAATAAGGGAAGAAAAATAAAAGGAGAAATGAAAATGTATCTCATACTTAAAATCCGATATAAAGATAAAATGTACAGAAAATAATAATAACTGAGAATTATATGACATGTATTGCTTAACTGTAATATATGCTTTATGATGTGGATGCATGGGACAGTGTTCCTAAGAGACTAAGGAAGATTTCTTTTTGCCTTTTACTGATTCAAACCATCAGGTCATGAAGGCAGTGATTTCTTTAGAGGACTTTTTCCCCTTTCCAGAGTCTGGGGACTGTACATAAGAAAAAGATGAAAACTGCTCTAAGATTTGTTAATGGCTGCTTAAAAAACTGTACAAGGGTATATTGGAAGTATATTTATATTAGTACTTCACACATTTTAAAATATTTTCCCCTCATCATTTAAGAAAAAATGGTTCTTTTCCTGACTATGTAACTCTAAATCTAATGTAAGGGAACACCAAAGAGTTCCCCAAAGTTGAACAAGAAGGTTGGGATTCATATCTTCCAACTTTAGCTAGAAGGTGATTGATGCCACTCTAAAACAGATATGACTGTGACAGAAGGAATTCTTTTTTCCTGGATCTAAAGCCTAGACAGTTTGCTAGACTATACACCTAAGTTTTAGATGCCTAAAGCTGGATAAGCTTAATCTTTTGAATGGCTGTTTCCTAGTCCCTGTATTGTCTTGCTATCAACCCCTGGTGGCTGGTTGCTGCCAGTAGTGCACAAATGAGTTGATATTTTTACTCTATTTATATATATTGTCTTAGAATATTTGACTTTGTCTTCATTATCAAAGTATTAGTTTGAAATAAGAATTCTTGCCATAGGGTAATAATAGTCCAGGATGCCTATATATTCTCTATCTGTGAGCTATATTCTTCTTGGAGAGAATTTCATCTCTTTACAGAAAGAACTCAGCAACATTCATAAGACTAAGCTATTCTTGTTGATATTAAATTACTCTTAAATTTTTTAAAGGAAAATGAAATTATATTTGCATATATAATATATATGCTTAACATTTGTTGGATTATTTATGCAATTTAAAAGATTTGAAATAGTAGGTTGTAGGTGCCATTCACGTTGATATTATTCAGGTGAAATAAGTAATACTTCACAATTGAAAAAGAGAAGCAGAAGCTTTAGGTTTAGTCACATGCTATTTAACCTGAAATCCACTTTACTTTTTGGGGGTAATGGTTCTTTTTTGTACTTAAATCCTCATCCTATGTTTTTTTTTTCATTCTTGTCTTCAAAAAAAAGTGGAGGACCAGAAAAAGTGTATGTCAGTAAACTTCATCTCACTCTCTGGGAAAGCAATACAGCAAATTGACCTGGGAGCAATTTCCAAACATGGTAAGTAGAAAAAAGTGATTTGGAGCAGCTGACTCGTGTTTGAACTTCGGTCTACCAGGACCCCAAGGTCCCTTTTGGCAGCACTACTTTCCAGCATCTCTGAAGCAAGCCCTTTGCATTGCATTAAGTGTCATCACTGGTTTGTTATTTCTTTCCTTAAAACTACCAGTGGTAAAAGATTATTTAAAAGAGTTGATTATAAACAAAAAGTTTACAGTCCTAAAAAAGACCAAACATCAAAATAAGGTCAGTGCAACAATTGTTTCCTTTTAAACTGAGTCATTTAGAGTAATATTTTCAATTAAACAAATGACATTATGGTTTTTAAAAGAAGTGAAAAGTACCAATTCAAGCATATATTGAAAGAATATGTTTTGCTTTGATATTTTTCAATTTAGTATTTTCCTAGGCTGAGGTTCTGGCTAGTTGCATTTTAATTTCAACAGAAAGTCACAAAAAGAGGAAAAACAAGCATTTCTATATTTGAAATACAAACAAAAATAAAAATTGAAAAATCAACACATAATCCTATTATCAGTGCCAGAGGTCCATTTTTTTCAGCTTGGCCAAAGAAAATATTTAACAAATTTTAAAATTCACATTTTCAGGAAAGTTCTAAAGAGGGTATATACACTCCTTTGTAACCATCATTTAGTCCACTTCTTCATTTAGGCTTAGAGGAAGTTATATTATCTCAAAACATGATATCTCTCTATATTATGTATTGGATTTCACATATTAGGTCAGACTAAAGTTTCAGTTAACATAATATCTTCTCTTCATCTGTAAAAGCAGACAGTGATACTTCTCTGGCATAACCTCACAGCTTTAAACTGTCTGAATTTTTGAGTCAGAATTGATATCTTTGTGCTTAATAGCCCTTGATGTATTTGTCTTTCATGAATTCATCTAATTTACATCACTTCCATATCTACATCCATCTTTGGGACCACAATGACTTCATAAACATCTTGTCAAAATTCTTCAGTGTCATGGTGACCTTAAAAATATTCAATCTTAATCATTGGTGTCAAAAAAACACAACCTCATAAATAAGTTATCAAAATTTCCTTATCACTCACTGTCAAAACAGCATTATTACTTACCACATTCACACTCTAATCCAATAAATTACCACATGACAAAACCTTGTTTTTGTCTAGTAGAATGAGTAGAATTTGCTGTTATTATATTTACAACTTTCTTACCCAATCTCTCCCTTTCCTAAATGTGTTCTCAAGTTAACACATTTAGATTACAAAATTCTTATATCTATTAAAGGAAATTAAAGAAAAATTACTTACTCAGTGCACTCATTAAAGTAATATATCTCCCAGTGTGTGACAGGGCACTGCTGCTCAGTCCCTGTGGAGGTGTCTTCTCCAGGCTGAACAAGCCCAGCCTCCTCAGCCTCTCCTCATGGAGCAAGTGCTCCAGCATCAAGCCCTTAGAGTGGCCCTACACTGCTGTCCAGTTAATTGTTGTTTGTCTGATACTGAGAGCTCAAAACTGGATATTGGAGACACTGTCCAAGTTGTGCTGAGTAGAGGAGTGTAATCTAGTCCTTCATTCAGTTTACTGGCTGCCAGAGCCCCAGGGGCTTATTTGCAGAGCTGCTCCCCAGTCAGTCAAGATATAGCCTGTACCCATTGCAAGGGGCTCCTCCTCTCCTGGTCCAGTGATTTGCATCTGACCTTCCTGAATTTTATGAGCTTTCTCTTAGCCTTTTCCTCCAGGAAAAGACTCCTCTGGATGGCAGCACCACCCCCCACATACCTGGATGCTCCTCTAGTTTGGTGCCATCAGCAGATCTGATGAGTATGCTCCATCACCTTCTCCACTGATAAAGATGTAAAGCAGGACAGTTCCTGGGATAGATCCCTACATTACTCCATCTGTTACTGGCCTCGAGGTAGATTATGACCAATTAGCCATGACCCCCTGAGCACAGTCCTTGAACCAGTTTTTACCCATTTAGTTGTTCACCCACTCAGACACTTGTGCTCTAACTGAGATACAAGAATATTGTGTGAGGCAGCATTGAAAGAATTGCTGAAATTAAGGTGAATGGCATCCCCTGCATCTCTTGAAGGTGGGTGCAATATTTGCTTCCCCCAGTTACCCGGGAACTTTCCTGATCTTCATGACCTTTCCAAGATGTCAGATATCAGCCTTGCAAGAATAATTTCTTTCAGCTTCCCTGAATAGAGCATGTGGATTGGTATGGGCCAAATAGCTGATCTTAATCCATTGCTGTGTATTCTCTCCCCTTAACTCTGCTTCTAAGTAAATACAGAAGCCTAGGACACCTTGTTGGTGAAGAGACAAAGAGGGCAAGGAGTACATGATGCTTATCTGTGCCTGCTGTCACTGTGTCTACTCTGATGCTGCCTTGTTTCATCTTGAAATTAAAATAGAATCTTGAAATCTGTTACATCTGAGATGATCTTCTCTGGACTACCTAATGTTGAATCACCTGTCAAATTATTTAACACCTATTGAGAGTACATAAGTTCATTTAAAAAAAAAAGAAAATATTTTCTTCTGTAATGCTGGATATTCCTGATTTAATTAGGACCAAAGTTTATTTGTACTTTTTCAAAACTTACAGATTAAGAAAGAAATATAACTTTTATTAAGATAAAATTAATCTTCTTTCATAGCAGACTATTTCTGTGAAGGCTTTTAGTGTAATTTATTTTCTTGTGAAAAAGCTTTTTCAGAAGCAATTAAGAATTCAGCTGTGTTCACTTGGCCTTTAGTGCTTTGCAGCTACAAAATCTGTTTTCTCATATGATTTTTCTGAGTGCAATATTGCAACAATTCTTTTCCACTCATGTCAACAGTCCCATCATAGAGCAAATTTCTTCAATGCTACCTTCCCTATTAATTTCACAGTTAGGAGAGAGGTACTGGTTGCCCTGAAAAATAACACTTAGAAAAAATCTCTCAACATTGATCCAGCTTTGATACTGAAGTGATTTGAAAGACGAAAAATGTTTTCTTGATAAGTTCCCATTAGGCAGAGGAGACTGTATAAACATGTTGACATGTTCCATTATAACTTTTCCTGATTAATTCTTTATGTATTTGCAGATGCTGAGTACTAAGTAATCTAGGAGCTTGTTGGAGAACTGGGACATCACTAAACACCATTATTTACTGTAATTTGCTTTCCCGTAGTTTCCAGGGTCCTCTGTGCTATCCAGGTTGGTAAAATCACTTTCCCAATCACCTTGGTAACATCATCATTCTTCAGGTTATTTTCAGACAGCCAAGGTTTTGTGCCATAGTTCAGCAGAGCCTGGTAATGCCGCTGCTGCAGCTCACAGGGTTACAGCTTACCAGTAAAAGGTTCTGTAATCAGAAAACTGTGGAACGACCTCAAGTAGATGTGAAATCACAACTTCTTTGTGGATTTTGAGATTTAGCCCCTGAGTCTTCCACTGTGTAGGTATGACTGCTCTGCTGTGAACAGTCTCACAGCATGGGGCCAAGGATATAAAGTACCATTCTAGTCTAGGCCTGTACCTATATGAACTCTTATTTTAAATGGGGAGTTCTGCCATTACAGTGATTCACCAGAAGGGCTGACTTACAATAAAGTCTGTCCACCAGCTTTTTGTGTACTATTTAGAATTATTATGACCCCCTGTGGGACTGGTTTTGAAGATCCCTAGAAGAAAACTCAGAAGTTGATCTGAAACAAATTTGCCTAAATGATTTGTGGGACCTTCTACTGAGATGATGGATGTCTACTTTTACCTTTTAGTGATTAGTGCCCAGTTTACTTGCTCAAAGACAATTTAGAGAGATAAAGGCTTTTATGGATGCAGAGTATCAAGCTGTCAGTTTAATCTGAGCAAAGGGAAATGTGTCACCAAGCGGGAAGGAAAAGAGATTGGATCTAAGGCTGGTTTGCTAAAAGTATTGTTTCAACTGGGATGGACCTCCTCATCTGCTTGGTTGGACTGCCCAGCCCATGCTGTAATGAAGGCTAGGGTTGGGTTGGGTTGGGTAAGCAGAAGGCTCTGGAATCTCAGCTTAAAGCAAACAAGTAAAAAGCAGATCTGACAGTGAATAAGATATATAGGTAGCAAATGAATTAAATGAAAAACAAATAAGGAGTAAAAGAAATAAAAACCAAGCAAACAAAAATCCCCAAACCCAGTATCTTATTACAACTACTAAGATGAAAAAATTGAGAGATTCACAAAGTAATGTTAAGTATGTTGAAAGATTTTTCCATTAACTGAGCTTGTACTTTGGCAGATATTTCCAATATCCAATCTAAGATTGTCTTTCCACAGTTTAAGCTTGTTACTACTTTTCTGTTCTCCAATTAATGAGTTTTTTAAAGATATCCCTGTAAATATTTCCAAGGATAGTTATCACATCTTGTGTCAGTTATCATTTTGGCAGAATATTCTTGGTTTTCTTTTACTTTCTACTTCAAAGGTTTTATATTTATATTTATAAAGCTGTTAACTCTTTTCCCCCCTATACAGCCATGCTAGTTGCTGATTCAGTGTAATGTTTCACTTCAGAGCTGAAATAGAGCACGATAATTATTTCTGTACTTTACATTCACTTCTATTAATACTAGCCATTGTGGCAGGATCATTTTCTGCAGTAGTTACAGAATTAACTCATACTTGGTCCTTAATCCACTTTAATTTCCACCAGCTGAAACAAATGCATCTTCTTCATGAACCACTTGCATTTTGAAAAAGAAGTCACTAAACTTGTCAATCATTACTTTAAAGAAGAAAATTTAAAGGAAAAAGAATGATTGATATGCAGCTTCTGGTTCAGGAAATGAGCAGCCACAGACATTTTGTAAGGAGTAGGACCACTAATCTTTGCTGCAATGGATCAGTATGTTATAAATGCTTTCAGTCCCTTAGTAACTGATGTGCAGCCACAATTATTGTCAGTAGAACAGGGGAAGTTGGCCTCAATGTTCCTTACTCAGTTACTCAAGGTATATTCTATCATTGTCCAAACTTCCCACCCCCCTGAGTGGCATAATTATGTTCAGTTCAGAGTGAGGCACTGCTGTGTTTAATTCTAGGTTAGCCACACACAAGGAATGAAGAATCCTAACCTACTTCCCCACATAGCTGTCCCAAGACTAGACACAGCCTAGCTTCAAAATTCTAGGGAACTATTTCTTGAGTAGGGCTTGAATTTAGCTTCTTCATGAAAGCTGAGATCAGTGTGTAACTCTGAAATGAAGTCTGAATAAATTGTTTGCAACTGTGTGAAACAAATAGGTGACAAGGAAATATGAGCATATTCTGAGTGCATAGGCAATACAGCTATTTATTGACTATAAATTCCAGCATTATTTCTAGAAAAGGAAAAATTACTATGAATATTTTTAATTTAACTTTACAACCATATGAACTAAAAAAGGAACGAAGTTTAATTCAGGAATCTATATAACCACTAATTAGCCTTCTTGTGTAGGACCAGGACTTTAAATTCACAAAGTTAATTAGCTATTTCATGATCCCATGAAGTTTTCTGTGTTTATTAGGCCCATAAACAAGTCATTTTTTTTAGAAATTGATGTGCATTGAAATAGTTGCATATCAGAAGCAGACTACTATAGATAAGTGAGGATCTGAGTCACAGATACAGCAAACCCATGTAGGTGGATATTTTCATCATAAAACTAATTCATTTACAGAACTTCCTGGTTGCAGGAAAAAGAAATAATCTGACAAAGAAACCAATGAATGGTATCACTGTTATTAGCTGTAACACACAATGGTTGAAAAAATTTAAAAGACACAAACCAAAAAATTAATACTTAAGCATTTAAGTGATTGACAGGTTATATTTTGAATGCAAATTCATATAATGTTTTAAATGAAACACAAATTATTTTCCATTTACAAGTCTTCATCGAAAGGGCTTAGCATATTTGTTGATCTGGGTCTACAAATCCACTAAATGGCTATATCCTGAAGAATATGGTTACTCGGTCCTCCCTATATCACAATTATTTCAGTTTAGCAGTCCTTTCAATGCACATTGTTAGGATTAGGCCACTGATGAAATGCACTATAGCTGTTCTTTTTCCTTGAATTTTGTACCAAGTAACTGCCAGACAAACATCGGAGTTAACTATAGTAGCAGAGACAAGAGCCATTACTCTGCTTTGCCAACTGAACACACAGAGATACAGAATTATATTTCTGCTGATGATCTTTCCTCTCAGTCCATAAATCATAGAGTCATAGAATAGTTTGAGTTGGAAGGAACCTTTCAAAGGTCACATAGTCTAACCCCCCCGCAATGAACAGAGACATCTTTAACTAGATCAGGTTGTACAGAGCCCCAGCTGACCTGGCCTTGAACATTTCCGTGGATGGTGCATTTCTCTCTTTTCTGGGCAACCTGTTCCAGTGCTTAACCATCCTCATTGCAAAAAGCTACATGTAATCTAAACTGACCCTCCTTCAGTTTAAAACCATTACCCCTTGTCCTATTCCACCAGGCTCTTCTAAAAAGTTTGTTTCCATCTCTCTTATAGGTCCTTTTCAAGTGGTAAAAGGCCACAATAAGGCCTCTCTGGAAACTTCTAGTTCTCCAGGCTGAACAACCCCATTTCTCTCAGCCTTTCCTCACATGAGAAGTTGTATTCCTTTCTAAACAGAACACCAATTTTAGCAAGAAGGCTACA
Source organism: Lichenostomus cassidix (assembly GCF_008360975.1). Classification (NCBI taxonomy): domain Eukaryota; kingdom Metazoa; phylum Chordata; class Aves; order Passeriformes; family Meliphagidae; genus Lichenostomus; species Lichenostomus cassidix. The sequence continues at coordinate 20,293,207 of NC_139480.1, read as the reverse complement.
CAGCTTGTTCTATTATTGCAAAGTTTTAGGATGCTCTCTTTTCACCAAAACATGAGGGTGAGAAGGACTTGGGGTCCAAGTCTCCAAGCTCTTGAAGAAAGCTGCACTGAATCTGATATTTATGAAAAGAGAAGAAAGAAGGCACTGACATAATTTCATCTACCAATGTTTTAGAAACAAACCAGTAACTTTGATTAGTCCTTTGTAAATACAGCTACTAGAAAAATTGTCAGTTTCTGTACAAAGTTATTACTGTCACACAGATGTAAGATATAATTTCAACTCAAAAAGAAGTGGGGAGGGTTGCTACATCCAGTGCTCTGTTTGGATCTCGTAACTATCCAAGCCCTGTATTGGATTTTTATGTACTTACATACTTCTAAAAACAAGCACAGTTATTTTAACAATAACCTGAGAAATCTTTTGCGCAACTAGCAACTGACAAAAGAAAACATGAGGTAGCTGTAAGAGTAAAGTCATGCTGTCTGTATACATTGGGTTTTTTCACAGCTACAGAGAAATAAAAAAGATTCTTAACACAAGTGGAAGAGATGATAGCAAATGGGCAACCCAGATTGGCCCAGTCTATTAAACAGAACTGCAATACTCAAACTTCACATACAGTACAGCCCTACATGCACTAGAATAGGTGCTCTTTGTGCTGTTGAAATAGCTCAAAGAGCACTTAAAATTACTTCCTACAGGCAGCTGCATTTGCTTTTTTATTTTACTTTTGATAGAACAGGTGTTTTCCTCCCACAGTGTGAGAATATCTTTAATGGCATAGAGCTATCATAACATCACATTTTCTTTTCTATTGAAGAAAGTCTATCGCAAAGCCAGGCAGCAGAATCAGGGGCTGAGCCTACACCTGCTGATCTTTCCAGGCAGCAAATTTCCTTGCATGATGTAGTTCAAACATTCACTTTACAAAGCTAAGGGTAGGGGGAGAGTTTGCTATCTCATTGCAGCTTGTTTTGAAGATTAAAACTGAGTGCGGACACTTCCTACTGCAATGGCTGCTGTAAGCAGTCTGCTTAAGATGTCCAAAGAAATCTATTATCTGTACACATGTATTTCCACTGATAGTAAACACAGGAAGAAACAAAGAAATAAATATTACAATTGCTGCTGTGCAAATATGGTGGTTTTTTGTTGGAGAAGATGAAATAGGAAAGCCTTACAATATAATTGCCTTTATGATTGCCTGGCAAAAAGATGCTGAAAAAGCTCTGAGTTACTAAACAACTAGAAGACAATAGTATAGCTGACTGAAGGTAATCCTGCTTCTTGATAGAACAATGTCCTCTGACTGCAGGCAGGTCCAAGGGTCAGAGCAGACCCTGCCTGCCTTCAGGAGGGTCCAAAAAGCAGTTTTTAAGGTTTAAAATATAACCCCATATGGTAATGTGGTGATTCTTATAGGTTATATGTAAATGTTGTAGGGTTTGTAGCTTGTCCTAGATTGGTTAAAGAGAATTAGAATATTCAACACAGATGATTTATTGTACTGTAAATGGCAAATCGCTCTCTTTTTTTTTGCCTCTCTCTTTCTCTTTCTTGCTTTTCTGACCTGCTTTGAGCTGCGTCTTGTGGCCTAGCAGGCTTCTCACACCCATGTTCTTTCACAATAAACCTCCATGTTCTAAAACCCAACTTCAGAGATCTCTCGTTTCTATTCCATCCTCATAACCAAATACCACAGAATTAAATCCTACAGTTTTTAACAGGTCAAGTCATTAGATATGTGAGATTTCAGTGATTCAGTGTTACTGGACTCAAAGATCTTTTTGTTAAAAGGGTTATATGCTTCAGGTTGAAAAGCAATTGATTTTTATACCTGAATAATGTTATACTACAATGTTCTCTTGTTATTTTCTAGCAGACAAGGAACATCTGCTGAGACCAACTAAAAATCTACAAAATCTTTAAGAAACCTCTGCACATGCTAATCCGTAGTGTAAAATATTACTTATTTTGTGTCCAGGAATCTTGCCTTGTGAATTACTGGTGAATGTGTGTGTCAGCTCCTTCCTTATTCAGTAGCAATGTCTGGACATGAAAGTATATTAACCACAGATTAGTTGACATAACAGTTATTAAAAGGTTTGTTTTCCTTCTTGCCTAGTATTTTGTCTCATAATAGATATGGATGAGGATCAACAAATAATAAATTTAAAAGATACTAAGTTGTCAGGATGAATTTTATCAAGCCAAAATGGTCACTTTCACTTATGAAAAAATTGTTACATAGCTTACATTATAGTTTATTGTTAAAGAATATTTAGATAAGAATTGCTGGGTTTTTTTCCTTTCTCAAATGATATTTGTACATGTACATAACTAAGTATATGCATGTTTCATATGGATGAGTATGTATATCAACAGAGAAGCATCAGAAACACATCTGCACACACATATTCACTGTCTTCTTATATGCTGTTATTGTATCTGAACTGCTGCTTCTGCTTTTTAAAACTTTCTTATCAAAACACAGTGTAGTGCACAGGTATCCCTCAGCTTTGGTAAAACACTAGAAATTTGATCCTACTAGCAGTGCTGTACTTGCTTATTTATAATTGAAGGAAAAAGCTGCCTCTGTTAGCACAAAAAGGCTTTTTCCTAACACATTTGAAAAAACAGGTCTCCTTTGACAATTGGAGTTCATCTTAATTAGTCACCGAGTCCAGAACAGGCATCGGGGATGAGTTGTGTAGAATCAGGAGATGTAAAAGGCAGCAGTCACAGAGGAACATCAGATTTCATGCAGGGAGCAACCTCAGATAAGGTCTAGCTTGCAACTGAAACCCATGGCCAAAACTCACAAACAACGAGGGTGCCTACAGCAGCACGCCAGCACTGTTTAACAGGGTCTGGGTTCTGTGCCAGGGACACTGTCACTGCTCATTGACCCAAAGTGCACACACACACATCCCCCCGGCAGGGGTCTTGCTCAGGGGTACCCAGAAAGTGGGTTTGTAGAACCCCAAAGATAAGGGGCTAATGTGCACGTTTCAAACTGATACTGGATGGCTGTGGAACCAGCCAAGGACTGTTGATATCAACATGCCATGAGAAAGAACATAATTTGGCTAGAGAAGGGGGGCCATGCATAGACAGGGCAGCACTTTTCTGGGCAAAACATCCTAGTTACTGAAGATAAGCACAACACAGTACAGCACAAGTGCAGGAATGAGGCCAAGAAGTAGGCCTGGTCTACAGGGGGGGATTTAGACCTCCAAGGATTGCCAAAGCCCTCAGACCCATTTCCAGAAAGGCTGGCAAGAACAGACTGCACAAAACTCACATGGAAAGTGTGAAACCTATCTTCAGGGCAGAGAAACCTGTACCTAAAAAAGTCCTCCAAGTGCAGGTGGCATCCGCAAGACCCCAAGACCCCATCCCCATCAGCTGGACTGATGCAGCTAGATTGATGCTGAAACCAGGATTATGATTGGGATAGATGCTGGAACCAGGACTGGTGATCTCCTTTTCTCTTTTCCTTCCTTCCTGCCTTCCTTAACGGTAAATCATCACAGGGTTTGCCACATCGAGAGGATGCAAGGATCACTCATGGGTATCCAGGAGACGGAAAGAATAGTCACACGCGAGGGAAGATGAGGGCACTCGGTGCCGGGAAGTCAAACCGGGAGCCATGCCTGCTCCCAGGGAGAGCCTTCCCGCAGCAGTGGGTCCGTGCTGTGCCTGCCACAGCCGCGGGATGGCGCTAGTGGCCGCCGGGTGGCAGTGGCGGTGACAGTGGGGGGACGCTCCCAGCGCCAGGGCTCCCTGTGATCATCGCCTCGCTCTGCATGTTCGAACGGTGCCTTCCTACTCAGGTCTAGTTCAAATAAAAGTGCGATCCAAACAAGATAACAGGATCACGGAAGTGTACATAAATCCAGATTTTGGAGTGCAATGATATATTTGAAAGGTCCTGGATAACTAAACTTGACAGCTGCCTGCAGCATCTTTATCTGCCCTTTCTTCAATAGTTGCCACTTCTTTTTTTTTTTTCTCCTTTTTGTACTGTTTCAAGATGTGACATTTCCTTTGGTCATTTTTCACACATTTTTATGTTTTAGTTTGGTTGAAAAATCAGAAACCCAGTAGCTTGTAAGATAAAATAATTAACCTTCATATTAAAAAGGAACCTTTATAAAACTTACAAAATAAATATTTCTACAATCTGTGCCATATATAGGCATCATTGTATCAGATAATAGATTCATTGGCACCTTTTTGATACCTAAAGGGTAGATGTGCCCAAACAGCTGTTGCATTGCTGCTTACTACTCACTAGCCATTTATAGATACACAATTCTTATTTAGAGTGTTTCCTGTCTATTTTCCATATTCATGTACTATGAACATACACTACATGTGATACGTACAAAAGCTCAACTGATGCAGACCAGAAAAATATATTTATTATTCATAAATAATAAGCATTTGATGTAAAGAAAAAGAAAAGGTTGTGGCATACAAGATACAAGGAAGACAGAGCATAGCAATCCCTTTGCCCATATTCTAGGTCAGATATAACCCTAGTACAGTACAGAAGAAATATAATCACTACTTAGCCATTGTTTGCCTGGATTTCCTTTGAAGTTTATTGATTTTTTGTAACTTGAAGATTGGTGTCAGTTCTTGGGAGGTTGATTTAGAAGCCAGACAGAAGAAACATTGCTGCCTGAATCCTTTCACAGAAACATATCACCAGTAAACCAAATGCTTTAGATGTTTTATTACAGTTAGGTACACTGGTGGAATCACAAATTTTAGACTTGCTGCATTGGTAATGCCAGAGAAGGATAAGGTGGTTTAAAAAAAAAAAAACGTTGCCTTGTATGAAGAATCATAGAACTAACCAGCAGTGATGTATTAAAAGTATTACGAACAGAAACATTTCAATAAGGTTGCAAGCAATTGTCTCTATGCACATGACAGCAATATCCATAATCTTTCTCATTTTCTCAAAATAAGTCCCCTTACGATTTCACTGAGCAACTACATGCTGCTCATACTTTTCATCTCTGTTCATAGCTGAATAGGAGAAAGACTGCCCTTGGCCAGTTTTAATACAGTGCTTTAGCTGTTACAGAATTAATTTCAAATAAAGCTTTGCTAGGCTAAGAGGCTTAAAGCATACATATTTTACTTTTCTGGGTAGACTATATCACCAGTTGCAGACCATTCTATGTGATAGAGCCCTTCCAATCTCCTGTTGAATGTGGGCCACACTCCAGAAATAATGCAATGAGTCCCAAAAAACAGCCAGGAGGGAAAGTGTTCTAAATATAATGACTAGGGCATTGAAAGGAGGGTATAATTTTTCTGTCTTCCAAATGAGACCTGAGGATGCTGGTCAACAGCTGACAAAGTGCCCAGGTGGCCAAGAAGGGCAATGGTGTCTTGACCTGTATCATAAACAATGAGGCCAGCAGGAGCAGGGCAGCGATTGTCCCCCTGTATTCAGCACTCGTGAGGCCACACCTGGAATCCTGTGTCCAGCTGTGGGCCCCTCACTGCATGACAGAGTGTGCTGGAGCTGGTGGAGGGGCTGGAACATAAGTCTCATAAGGAATGGCTGAGGGGGCTGGGATGGCTTAGCCTGGATGAAAGGAAGCTCAAGGGGGCCTTATTGTTCACTGCGATTACCTGCAAGGAGGCTGTAGCCAGGCAGTCTCTCCTACTCCCCAGGGCAGTGGTCACAGCACCAGCCTGAGAGTTAAAGAAGCATTTGGACAATGCTTTCGGGCACATGGTGTGACTCTTGGGGATTCTGTGGTTCATTATCCAGATAACACTAACAACATGAAAACAGTTAGTTTCTGTACCTATGAAATTGAAAAAAAAAATATTGCAAAGAACCTTGTAACATTTGTGAACCAACTTTCATAGTCTTGAATTGGCAAATGCCTGTGGGAAACTTTTAGCAAAATTACCTCTGAATTATAGCTTGTAGTAAGATATACTTCACAATAAATTTACATAGGTGGTTTTGGGTTTTTTTCGGTTGGGTGGTTTGGTTTGTTTTTACTAACACATCAACACATTACAAGGCTCTTTCAAGCTCTAGTGTCTGTGCACTAGACCTCTGTACTAAGTTTGGAAGCTATCCCCAAGTACAAAATGTGTATGAATACACGAGAATACAGGCAGATGCACCACAATCCTTACATATATATGTGTCCATTACAAAGTTAACTGTTGAGATCTCCACTGGCAAGAAAGCATTTCAACTGTCACTGTTCTATTGTATGAGTGCCTAAACCAACCATGAACCTTATAGTAAATGTGCTTATTTAGATAAGGGCTTTAATATTAAACCCGGCTCTCCCATTCAAAGGCAAAGAATACACAAAAGCAAGTTTTTTAAAATGAGTGATAAATCATTCTTTCAGGGTAGCATTGCCAATGAACTTGCCAGTATGGATCTCAATACTGTATCTTTAGTATTCCTTAACAATTTAATAAGGAAAGCCACAATGAAGCCAAACAAGCTGCAGGAGAACAACACCTATGTCATGGCCTGAGCTTTCATTGCATCTCAACAACTCAATGCTGGTGTGGTTCTGAGCATGCAAAGGATTCTCTCTAGGGGCAGAAAGTTGAAAAAAGAGTCAAGATGTTTTCACAGAAATCTCATAATATTTGATGTTGGCAGGCACCTCTGGAGATCCTCTAGTCTAGCCTCCCTGTTCAGAGTAGGATGACCCTCCCCAGGTTGCTAAGATGTTCAACCAGTTAGGTTTCAAATAGCTGCAAGAAATAAGATTCCCAAACCCAAAGTCCAAAAAAACACCTCTAAGTAACCCGTTATGTTTGACCCCCTTTATTTAAATTTTTTTAATAATTGCCTCCTGTTTATTTACTGGGTACCACTAAGAGAAGTCTGACTCCACCTTCTTTGCTACCTGTGGTGGTTTTGATTGGCCCAAAATATTAGTAAAGTATTTTTTAACATCTAGGAGAAATTTGGACCCCTCAGAAGCTGTTGTGGTAGGCCTGGGGAGGTGTCTGAGGGGTGGGGAGTGGCACAAAGATGGCTCCTGTGTGTCCTGAGTGAAAGTTCTAGAAGTTTTTACATCAAGTCCAGCAGAGCCAATCTCTGATGGCTCTGAAGGTGATGGACATGCTGCTGGCCAGGTTTGGGCCAATTGGAGGTGCTAGTTATGCCTCTGTGAAAACATATTTAAGAAGAAATCAAAACAAGGCAAGCAGGCACTTCTTTCACTTCTTTGTAGTTGGAGGAGGAGGTGGAGGTGAAAACATGTGAAGGGAGAACAGCATGGAGACACCAAGGTCAGTGAAGAAGGGGGGGAGGAGGTGCTCCAGGCGCCAGAGCTGAAAACCCTCTGCTAGCTGTGGTGAAGGCCATGGGGGGAGCAGGAGGTCCCCCTGCAGCCCATGGAGTCCACAGGGATGCAGAAATCCACCCTCAGCTCCTGCCAGAGTAAAGGTGGATGCCTGGAGAAAGCTGTGATCCAGTTTGGAGTCTCATCGAAAGCATTAAACCTACAGAGGCCTTGCAAGGGACAGAAAGGCCTTGCTCCTGGGATGGAAGCAGCCTGGCCTCGGCTCAGGAGAGACTTCACAGCACCTTATGGACAAAGAGACTCATGTTGCAGCAGGATTCGGGTGGGATGTTGCTCGTGAGATTGGACCCACGCCAAAGAAGTTCCCAGAGGACTCTCTCTCCAGAAACTGCGGCTGCAACAGCTGTCGAAGTTGCCAGCTCTGTTCCTGTGGGGTTTTTTTCTTCTTTTTTTTTCATCTTTTTTTTTTTTGTTTGGACCCTTTTCTTTGATCTACTTTGTCACCCAGAAAAACCAAGGGGGCCCGGAGGACAGCAGAGCTCCCAGGAGCTACTGGAGCAACTCCACCCAGCCCCCCCGGGCAGGCCTGGAGAGGAGAAACTACGTCTGAGGAAAGGACACTAAAATTTACCAGAATTTTAATCAGGTTTAATAACTCTTTTTCCCCTGTTTCCCCTTCCCCTGTGCCTTGCAGGGCACTCTGCGTGGTTTTGTTAAATAAATAGTTTTTTCTTCACTTCCATCTAAGAAATTCTGTTGTGGGTGGGGGAGGGGGTGTCAGAGCCCTTGGCTCTCGGAGGAGCATTTGTTCCGAGCGTTCTCCACCTAGAGAATTTTATCATTAATCCGGGACACTACCCCAAATCAGGCATCCATGCAGACAAAGTTGTCACTTTCAGTGTTGCTGTCACCCACCCATCTTGCTCCCATCTTGAGGTTAAACAGCTCTACTTTAAGAATTTTTAAGAGTTAAGCCATTTCTTTTTGCACAATATTTATCTATGAAATTATTTTTATTTCTCTAAACTTAATATTAGTTTTCTCTACTGAAGACCAAATATAAGACAAAATGTCTAGGTAAAGAAAAATCCTCCTCTGGTATCCACTGATACAATTATTTTCTGAAATGGCACTCACATCACACATTTAGGAGGCATGCGGTAATTTCATTTTCCTTGAAAAAGGTAAGAACAAGAGATTGCAATTGAACAAAATTATCTTTGTCTGCAGAGTAAAGGTTTCTTTCCATTCTTGTGTGTCCACATGAACTATTGCTCTGCTTTCAAAACCTCTTGATTTTGAGTAAACATTTCTATATTTTTAACTTTCAGTTGTGAAATCAATATAGTCTATTTGTCCACCTCAATTTAAGAAGCTCAGTAATCCTTCAAACTAATCCCAGTGAAATTGCTCCTGTGTTTTAGCAATGAATTTAAAAAGAGGGAGGAAAAAAAATTGTTCTGTATGCTCAGATCATATCAGGTCTGTACAGTGAAGCTTAGGCAGCTGCTGCCAAAAGCATTGGCAGAAATACTGACTGCTTAAAAGCTCAGTCCCAGACTGAATTTGTGCCATTCTAATTTCACCACTAGACATGAATTTATTCCACATTACTGCTATGAAAAACATCTTTATCAGAAATACTGATTGGAGGAATAAAAAGTTTTGTTAATTTAATTTTGCACGTACATAAAGACATGTAATTTAAAGAATATAGCGAATCTCTTTACTTATGGATGAATTTTTAAAAGAGAGAGCACTGTGATAAACTGTTGAGATTACATGTTAGAAAGAAGAAAGCAAGTCTCAAAGTTTGGCATATAACAAGAGCAATTCAGAACTCAGAATCCCAACAAAAGGATAAATATCTTAAGCTAAGCAGTTGATATAGACAGTAGCAGGTATTAATGTCATAAAAAGAATAAAAATGTTGACAACAAGTCAAGAAGTATTAAATTCCTATGGAGTCTAACTTTATTGCAAAATATGTGAAAAATTGTGGAGTCAAGTTATTACTCCCTCTTAACATTAACTTTTAGTTTGCAGCATTGTAGCTTAGAGTATCAGTGAAGAAAAATTGCCAAAACTTCAGAGTGATTGTATCCACCTGTGGATGGGCAGGGGGGAATTGCCCCAGCTTTTCATTTTCTTCCTGTATGAGTTGGCTAAAGATTTCACCTTCTTTCAAAATTATTCTTTTGGATCAAAATCAAATCCCCTCATGCTGCCTATAAATCTGTGACTAGAAGTTCTAATTCAGGTCGAGATGTGGCAGTCAGACATTCAGAGATAACCTGGTATTGTTCAGAAATACTATGAAAATAACATGCTAGTGCAGTGTGATACAGTAGGTTAAAAAAACCCTTCAAATATTTCCCTGTAAAGAAGAAATATAACTACAGCTTGTCTTTCCCGAATGGAACTGCCTGGAAACTCTTCAAGAAATCAGATATTCTTTGATACTGTAAGTTCTCATGAAAATGAATCTGTTTCAACTGGTTTTTTTCCTGTCTCCAAAATCAATTTTAGTGTGAAAGAGCAGAAGCCCCTTCTTTGCCAGTTAAGAAACAGACCCAAACTTTCTGGCTCTCAGCATCTTCTCCAGGCTGCCAGACTACAGTGACTGCAGCTCCAATTACTCCTTCAGAAGCCAGGAAAATCTCTGTCTGCTCCAAAAGGTTGGTCAAGCCGTGGTTAGCTCAGCCTTCTGGCAACCTAGGTTCCTCTTTCAATTTTGACTGAATGCATTATTCACCAGCTCCCATTTCTCTGACTTGTGTAATGCTGCTACTCAAAAAGTGCCTGAGGACATTTCAACAGGATGAATTGGACCTCAGGACAGAAGAAGGGTAGGATTCATTTACACTTAGCACTGACTTTTTCAGTAGCCCCTATCTAGAGGGATAGCTGAAGACCAGCTGAAGACAGTGTACTTCTTCAGTAGTTTTTAAAGACACAAATGAAGAGTCAATTACATGAGTGGCTGTAAAATCAGCCTTTATTCACTGTATATTTTCATTTAAACTCCAAGGTATAGAAAGATCCATACTGATAAATGCAATTAAAAATTAAGAAAAAGAGAGTAGAAGTTGGTAAAATTATTTTTCACTCTTCAGAGGAGATATTCTTGAATGTAGTGCAGTGCATGAGCATTTTTACTCTCAGATCAGTGAGAATAAAAACAAACAGTAAGGTTCTAATTTTTGCTTTTCTGATAGTCTCTGGGTTGGATTTCCTTTAGTCCATGTTGTGAACTTTGTATGGCTTGGGTTATTTTTTTCCCCACCTGAGAGAGGGCTCCTATATGTCTTTGTGATGTACAAGACCAAGGCCTCAATTAAGCATCCTCTTCATATATTTCCATTGCTAATTCTGAAGATACAATCAAATCTTGATATTTTAGATAGAGTTGTTTTTAACTGAACAAATGCAGTTTTATCTGTACAAATATGTAACAGGAACATAGTTGATAAATTTTTTTCAATGGGAGAAATCTGAGTTTATTATTTAAATAATATTTTTACTATTTTTATTGAGCTATTTACATTACAAATATGAAAAAATAAAGGTAAAATTAGCATCATGGATGTAGGGGTTTTTTTATCCTATTTTATCATATTGTGTATATTTAACTCTCTCAGGAAATTGTGGCTATATCTGCATGGTCAAGTTTGGGTTTATTTTGAGTGATGTTGGAGATTTTTAATGCTGATATTTTTAATTAAAGAAAAATGTTGACTCCTGCCTGCCTTTCTCAACTGATTGGTAAAATGCGGAAGCAGAATGAGAGGAAAGGATGAGCATTTTTATTTGTGAATGACTTGTAAATATTCCCAAACACAATAAAGCTTATTTTTAAAATGTAGATAAAACCACAAGAGCATTGTTTGGATCCTAGCTTTGCTCTCTGTGAACTTGTAAATAACTAAGACTAGAGCTGTAGTTGAAAAGTATTTTCTTTCCAGCAGAGGGACTGTTAGAGCTAAATGTGAATATGTTAACTGAATTATCTCCATGAAAATAGAGCTGATCAGGTTGAAAAATAACCATAAAGGTAGCTGAATTAAAACATCTAGAGAATAGATTAGGTGCTTGGAAGGTTTATGCCCTTAGAAAACATAGCAAATAAGGTAACAACAATGAGGACATTTAGAGGTTGCTTTATGCTATTATGGGAGGAAAAGGTAAGCTCTGTGATTTTAACTGAGGATCTTGCTTTGATAATGGCAAGGGGTCAGGGCTTTGTGTTGTAAACTGATTGCCACATACAGTGTAAAATGAGCACATTTCTACAAGTGATATTGCAGTGCTTCACTGGTGAGCACATTTTATTACACAAACTTGATCATTAAATAACAACAGCATGATTGGTTCAGGAAGATCTGAGCATGTGTCTGTAGAACTATGCAGCCTGCTTCATTCAGGAGCATGGCCAGTGGGTCAAAGGAGGTGATTCTTCCCTCTACTCTGCTCTCGTGAGACACCCAGAGTACTGCATCCAGTTCTGGTGCTCCCACAAAACCAGGACACAGAACTGCTGGTGCAAGTCCAGAAGAGAACTGAAGCACCACAGCTGTTCAGCTTGGAGGAGAGAAACTTGTGTGGAGACCTCATAGCAACCTTTCAGTATTTTAAGAGGTCCTACAGGGAAGCCAGAGAGGCACACTTTGTCAGGAACTGTAGTGATAGGAAGAAATAATGGGTACAAACTAAAAGAGGGGAAATTTAGGCTGGATATTAGGAAGAAATTCTTTATTGTGAGAGTGCTGAGACACTAGAGTAGGTTTCTCAGGGGTGGGGGTGCCTCATCCCAGCCAGTGTTCAAGGCCAGTTTGGACAAGGTCCTGAGCAACTTGGTCTAGTGGGATGTGTCCCTTCCCATGGCAGGGGGGATTGGACTAGAGGATCTTTAAGGTGCCTTCCAACCCTGAACATTCTATGAGTCTATGATTCCATTACTTAATGCAGTAGATGCTTCTGGAAGATGGTGCTGTGTCTTCCTTTTTTCCTTTTTGGAGTATCTTCCTTCTCAGTAGTATCTCAAGCAAAAGCAGTCTCTGTGTTCAAACAGCACAATGAGAGTAAAATGCTTTTCCTTCCCTTCATGCTTGTAGGAAATTGCATCCTCTTTTACGTCATCATGAATGCAGGCTTTTCAGTGCTCAGCAGAGTGAAATTATTTTAAAAAAAAAGGTGTACACATTTTCATTCAGATCATGGAAACTAGGATTTTGTATTCGTCTATCTAGTCATTATTGTCACATGGTTTGTTATGAGAAGGCCTTTTCACCTACTTAGAGTGATGTAAAATCACTGCATAAAGAGGAATAAATGTGGGGATCTCATTGAATCATTATGACTACATCTTTTCATACCATAGTGTGCTGAGATAAATTCTCACATGCTTGATATCTCTAGACAGTAGGGATCCAAGGCCTTTGGATTTGTTCAGACCACTTAGGAACCTGCTGAAAATAGAAAAAAAAGGGGGAAAAAAAGGACACTTTTATTCTCCCTGGGAGAGAAAAGAGCATTTCTTTGTATTGTACCTCGATCAAGAATACTGCATCCAGCTGAGCCTAATCAAACAGAGAGAAATACGTGGCAGTGTTTGTGTGCAGAATACACACACACTCTGAGACACCATATGAGGCATACTGCCTGCTGCCAGACTTTCTCCCCTCTGCAGCATATTATTTTTTAAAACCCATTTTATCTCATACAGATTCCGTTAGTGATTTTTTAATTTATTTTTTAAAATCTTAATGCATCTACTCATGTTTTAGAGATCCTTTAAAGAGTCAAGGCTTTCTCTCTATCTCAGAGATGAAGCACCAAGATGACAGTCAGAAGACGGTTATTTCTTTTCCTATCTCTGATGTTGATTGAGTGTGTTACCTTGGAGGATTCAACTCCTCTCTCTGACACTCAGTTTCTAACATCAAAAACTGAATAAATACCAAAACTTCAGCATGGATACTGGTAGATATTTATGTGAGATATTGAAAAGAACACAAAACCACAAGTAGGTTATAACACTGCCTCCTGCAATTTCCAGTCATGTGCAATGCTCTATGACAGGACATGGCTAGGCCTGTTTTGAAGAAGATGGAAATCTGATTTTAATACTCCATAGCTGTTTTTCTTTGATTCCATGAATTCACATGCTCCGTGTTTGAAGTAATGTAAGTTTTCAGCATCAACAATATTCTGTACTGAAGATACATAGAATGAAGAAATTGGTTATATGCTACCATCTTCTCTTGTTGGATGTTATTTAATTCCTACAATATGCATCTCCCATGCCTTTACTTTATGACATATATAAACAAGAGTTTATATATGTTTGTATAACCCCTTCACTTGCCTCTTATCTGGGCTGGAAAGATAGATAGTTCCTACATAGAAAGTTCAATAGCTCCTTCTACAGTTTAATAGTTTTAAACGTTTTTTGTCACACACCTTGGCATATGAAAGACAGCTTTCCTTGAGCCCTTTATATTGTATCAATCTATCAACACAGCCAAGGAAGACAAAACCCTTGTGCCCAACAAACCTGTCAGCACCCTATTACATAGACCCCACTGGACAGCCCTCTGTATTGGAGTGTGGTTCAATTAATTTGCTCAGGGTCATGCAGCAACCACACCTGCCCCTTTATTTGGAACATTGTCAGTTTTGTCAACCCTGTTATCTGCTGCCAGCTGCTGCTAGTGCCCTTAAAGGACTCACATTAAGCAGTTATGGAATAACACTTTTTATTAACAAACACACCATTGATAGAAGACTGTGATGGGCTGTTCAGAGATTGCCATTGAGAGTACACTGCAAAAATGAGCTTGAAGTGATATAGATACAAGCTCCTACCACCAGTGAAAGCTAGCTTGAGATAATCATTCAGTGTGATAGGAAAAACCTTAGTTCTTACCCAATACATGTCACAACAGGGCAGAAGACAGGTTCAGTCATTGACCAAACCCAGAAATTATGATGGAGTCTTCTTTGATCTCCCTCCCCACACAAGGGAGCTGTATCTATACTAATAACTTTGAGAGATGTGAAAAGGTAAACTTAGCGTTTATGTCAGTTCATGTTTAGGTGGAGGTTTGAGTGATTTTAGTCATTAGCATAGGTAGGGGTCTGAAAAGTAATATGCATTCTTGAGTTAATGAAGCAAAATTCAGTTTTTAAATTATCATCTAAATCATTCCTTGATTTATTTCTCATTAGCTGCATTCTTTGGATGGAGCATAACCACAAAAACTCTGTGTTGTTCAGTCCTTTGCTTCATATCTGCAAAGTTCCTGCTCTTCAGGTGTGCAGTTAATTTGTCCCTGGTTAACTACAGCCAACACATACACTCCTTGCTGACCTTTGTTTTTTGGTTTTCTCCCTATGCCCCTCCAGACCTTTTTTAGTTCTGCTATTATGTTTTCACCAGTAAGAATTATACAAAATGTTCAGATGTGCATATACTACACATTTCTACAAAAAAGGGCATAATGAAGTTTTTATTTTCTTTGCTATTTTTTTCATAATAATTCATAGAATTATTGACTGGTCTTGCACTGACCTGATATTTTCATGGAGCTGTGTGTTACAACTCAGAGATGTCATTTCTCAGTAATGATTTTCACCTGTCAACCTATTACTGTATCCGCAGAGATTTGTCATTGTGCATACAGTAATGGGTTCATGTTCCAAAAGTGTCTGATCCACAATCTCTGCCAAGATCCCAAGATTCTTCCATGCCCAGTGACTCTCCTAATTCCAATGTGCATTTTATCATATTCATTATCCCCCAGTGACTTCCCTTGGAGCTATTCGACTCTGTATAAACAATCCACAGAGGGAAGGATTTAAATATTCAAGGCAGCTCCTCTATGTTACCTTGGGAATATCTAATTATTTGTACAAAAGGAAACACTCCCAAAGGAAACAAGACAGATTGAAAGGATGCTAAATTTCATAGATTTCCTCTACATTCAGAAGAAGGATATTTGTGGAAAGGTGCCCCAAAGTTTTCTCCACTGGCTATTATGGACACTTGGCTTCTTATATGAGCACCCACTTGACTCAGCTCAGTGAGCAGAGCATTCAACCAAGCGTTTATGGAGGTAATGTAAGGATTCCAACAGGAGCATCCATCATTTGAGGTAAATTCCCTTGTTAATGGGAACTAGTAGTTCTGTAGTTTTAAAGAAAGTCTCTTTATTTTTTCTTATTTGGACAACAGACTCTTTACTGAATCCAAGAAACTTTTCTTGATAATGTTATGGGATAATAAGTTAAGAAACCATACTCATACAAAAGTGAGTATGGAACAGTAAGAAAGTGAATGAGCATATGAAGAACAACTCCTCTGGAGTTAAAAGGGAAATAAATAAGATACTATAACAATGAAAAGTGAAAGAGTTAGGAAAAAACGAGCTTCAAGTTCTGTTTGAAATTTTAAGATTACTTGTAACCACCAATAAGGTAAAACCAACCTTAAATCTGAATTTTATATTTTCATTTCTGCATTTTATATTGGAGTCACAATGAAGTCTTTGCAGTAAATCCAGCCCTTTCCCAGGGCATTGGGCACCTCCATGGGCCCCAGGCTGGGATGTTGCCCCCAGGTGGTTGTGGCTCAGCAGGAGCATGAGGGGTGTGGGTGCACAACAGCAGGAGCTGGAGCTCTGGCAGGACCAAGGTGAAACCCTCCATAGAAAGCACCTTCCCAGCCAGTGCTCCCCGCATGGCCCCTGGGATCTTCTCCTGGCTGATCATGGGGAAGAGATCACCCTCAGCTGTACTGGCTCTTAACTGACTCAGAGCCTTACCAGCTGAATCTCCCAGAGCCTCAGGGGATCCTCCCATGGCCCTTTCAATATCTTCTGCTCCAAAACTTCCTAAGTAGATACCACAGATCACTGTCATCACACTTGATATGGACTGCAATGTATGCAAAATACTCAGAGATTATCCCCATGGTGGAGCTCATTAAACATTATGGACAAGGACCTACTAATTTCTAAATAGACATTGGGCATTGACAGGTTTTAGGCATGTATCTGTTTAAAACTGTGCAAACTGAAGCATATCTTGTCAGCCTCATAAACAGCACTTCAGGTGTGAAGGAAATGCTAATGTAAAGGATGAAAGATTTTAGGTGGTTTTGAATGAAACAGTAGGTTAGACAGAAAAGGAATAGTAACATAACTGAGAAATTAAGTACTTGAATTCTATTTCAGTCATTTGAGGTATGTTGTTAATCTCCCAGACCACAGTTCTTTGGATACTGATGAAAAAGAAGAACCAAAGTTAGCCTTAGAGGTAACATCTGTGAGATCTGTCTCTTCCTACAATACTATTTACACATTTCGTGTAGCTTCTGGATAAACCCTCCAAATAAATGCTGGGAATAGGGGTACTTAACCTGAACACTTGCACATGAAATTTTGCTTCTTTGCTTGTTTTCTGTCACCAGCAAAATTCTGTTCTTTGTTATGTGATGACAGCCTTCATGGGCTTGAGAAACAATTCTAGGTGTCCCACCACTCAATTACACAGCAGCTGGTGTTTGCTGACAGGAATGAGTGCTGTCAGACTGAGAAGACTGATGAGCTGAGGTTGCTCAGCATCCTGGAGGGGTTCATACTTCTTTTATTATGGGCAATGTCTTCCCATAACTTCAACTTGGATGGACTTTACCTTGCCCAATTTCAGACATGTAAGGTTTTGTTATGGCTAAGACAGAGGAAGGAAGGAACAACCTGCAGTGGTGCTGGATTCTGGGATTTATTAAAGAACCTTCAGACTTTCACCCTGTTTGATTATCTCACACATTCACTTACTCTAAAAAGTGAAAATGTCCCCTAGTTGTCAGTTTCCCTTCCCCACAGAGAAATCCCTGCTGCCCAGGGAGGGCAGGCAGTCAGTCATGTCTGGACGGTGTCTTGCAGTAACCAGTTTCAGCCCAAGTCCCTGGGCATCCCCCAACATTTAGTTCCACTAATCTCTGACCTCCAGGATCATAACTCCACTTCCAATACCTTTGCTCCAATCACACAGAATCACACCGAATCACACAGAATCTCACAGATTCTCACAGAATCATTTAGCTTGAGAAAGACCTCCAAGATCATTGAGTCCAACCTTAGGCTGATCATCGCCATGTCAAGGAGACAATAGCACTAAGTGCCACATCCAGTCATTTCTTGAATGCCTCCGGGATGGTGATTCCACCACCTCCCTTGAAGTCCATTACAAAGCTTAACAACACTATCCATGAAGAAATTCTCCCTTATGTCCAACCTGAACCTTTCCTGGTGCAGCCTGAGACCATTTCCTCCTGTCTTGTCACTGTTGCCTGGGAGAAAGGGCCAACCCCCACTTGGCTAAAACTTCCTTTTGAATAGGTGCAGAGCGTGATAAGGCTTTTGTGGGATTCTGTGTGATTGTCAATGTACACAAATACTTTGAAAAAAAAGATTATTGTATTTATGTAACAGCAGCATGTGTCTGTATCCCTGAATCAGTCCACTCACCACCTTTTCAGACCCATTTCTTCCTTTCTATGACCAGTTCTCAAGAGCCCTTCTTTTTAACACTGGCTTTCTTTCCAGAAGCCCAAACCCTGAGTTTTACAACATAATTAGTGTATGTGTACATGTGTAGCTTCCTAATTGGTGTTTCTCTCTCATGTTTCTATTAATTGCAGGATTCAGGATGTGTCACTTTTGCTCAGTTCAAGTGTTATCAGAATTCGTGACCAGTCCACGCCGGTTGCAGCTAGCAAGTTTCTGCTTGAAAATACAAAAGCTCAATTCCAAACATCCATCCATACACACACACACACATAGAGCAAATTATCTTCTGCCTGTTAACATTTACAGTTTAAGCTATTTTTATCACCTACAACAGATTTAGACAGCTGCTTCTATACTAATCATGCCAGAATGCCTTTGAAGGCAGTACAGAGGAAAAGACATTTTAAGGAAAAAACATTATCTCATTTACCTTAAAAGTGCCATTTGAAGATGTCATGGACTGAGCCATGGAAATGCCAGTTGTCTTCATCTGTAATGTAAAGGAAACACTAGGGGCTGACCTACAGCAATCTTGGTCATGTGGCTTTTACTTTTCACAGCTGATTACAATGTAAAGATGTAAATATTTTTCTGTCTAGTTTGGAAGGCCAAAGGATTGGGGTTTGAGCAGATCCGATCAGGTCTGAGCACAGTGCAGCATTGCAAGTGCCAAGAGAATGCTGAGGTAAAAAGGGGAGTTTCTGGGTGATTCAGGCCCCTTTACAGTCAGCAATGACTAAGACAGATTGTTCTGGATCTCAGTTTTATTTCTGAACGTCCTTACTTAATTCTTCTTGGTCCTTAAACTGCTTTGCAGAATGGGCTTGTCTGTTGGTTTTCTGTTTGGATTTTATTATTCTCTGATGTTTTGTTTCCAGTACAATGTTAGGAAAAAAAGAATTAAACCAAGACAATCCTCACTTACTCTATTCTCTTTCATTAGACTCTGGACTCATGATGTTGTATTCATGCATAACTATTTTAGGTTTGAGGTCTTTTTTCTTCTAATCTTTCACATTGGCACAGACAACAAATAATTTGTATTCTGTTTTAAGTAGACAATGCAAACTAGTGAAATGCAGAGTTTAAAAAAAATCCTTTTAGAACAATAGGCTTATTCAAATAATTATGCCTATGCCTTTGGTTGGTATTTTTATGTATAAAGAGATAAGAAAACACACACTCCAGTGCAGGTATTTTGTTATTCCTCTTGACATTCACGTCCATTAAAGCAGCTTATAATCAGACTGAACTTTTCTGTTGGCTTTAGGGAATGGCATATGTACATTTTATTTGCCTGTTCTTCTTTGGCAACTACTCAAATGTCTATTTATTTAAAATTCAAGGTGCATTTACTAATTAGTGCCAGAGGAACTGTAATCTTAATAGGTCATAATAGGTCATATATGTCATACTGTTTTATATGCGCCTAGGAATACATAAAAATGAAATTAATGAGGGGGGGTTATATGTCAGATTTGATAACAGGTAAAATTGTTTAAATCTATGACTTAAAAATTAGAATATGTCACATGAAAGCCCTATGTGAGCCCAGAAGTCTAAAGGATTGAAGTGTCAAATAGCAGTCCTAAGGGAATATTTTAGTATTCTATTTTCTTTGTAGTAAACCGATTTCAGTATATTTAAAGAGGTATTTTGTACCTGATATTTTATTCTATGAATGTCTTTTGGATGGCATAACTTTTGAATATAAGAAACTGGAAAAAAGAGACTCAAAATTATAAACTGCCTTTTATTCTAACTGCTGTAAAGTTATCATTTGGGAAGAAGGAATGAGAAAACACAGTGCTATGCAATTTTTGTCCTGTAGAAATGTATTAAACTGCATGTTTTACTGGCATAAAATGCAGTATCTCTATCTTTGTAAATATTTGAGTTCATTTACTGGAAACAGTGGAAGAGTCTAGCTTTTACTTTAGCACTGATGGGGAAAAACATATACTCCGAGTCAGCTGAAGGTTGTCATGGGAAATGACAGTATTATCTCCCCAAAGACTCTATTTCACATGCTTAATGCATTTGCAAGTTTGGGAGATGGGTAATTTGAAAATTTGAGAACAGGTGCTCCTGATTCAGAATGACATGTGCCAAGGCTATGGCTTCAGCTCTCTTCTTCCCTGCTCTTTTTTTAAGTGAACAGCTCCCATTCCAAGGAAAGGAAGCCACTGAATTTCCTGTGGATAGCAGGGAATTCCTGAGAAGTGAACATATCACAACTGTAGTTTTTCAAAACTTTTTAGTCTAAAGACAGATTTCATGTGCTTTCACTTTGTGAAGGTGACCTCCCCGTTAAACTGTCCTGGCATCACCTCAAAGATAAGGCTGTTCAAAGAAAAGACCTCTGCATGCGTTTTAACATGGGTAACACTACAGTCCTCTGGGGTTTATTGGTAAAGTACTCATCATGTTTGCTGAAATGTTTCAGAATTGTACTCTGACTCTTTATCTGCAGGCCATTAGCGTGAGCATTAAAAACTCTACACACCAGAGACAACTTCTTGTTGCCATTTTGCAGAATCTTAGAAGGGATGAGCCATGTTAGGTCATCCAGAAAATAATTCTTCCAAAGCAGGAAATCTTCTGCCACTAAGCTTTCCAACTTTAACTGTATCCACTTCTGTTTTAAATGTTTCAAGAGACAGTTATTCTAATCTATGTCACATTCTTACCTCAGTGCAATGTGGCAGTGAATAGAAATCCCACAGATAGTTGAAAGTGTTCTTTCATGAGAGACAATAAATTAATTTTTTTCCTAATTCACTATCAGGTATACTGGCTTAGAGTAAAGTTTTCAAATTTTCAAATGTAGTTTTTAAAGGAAAAAAATTAAAAGGAGATTTTTATGTTTTTTAAAGAAGCATATTTAATAAAAACCTTGCATGAATCTAGAGATAATGGATTTTTTTCTGTTCATATCATTAATTCTTTACAGAAAGCACCTAAACCCCCCTAGAATTACTTCTTGTACAAGATAAAGACATTCTTAAAGATGAAAAACCTAGATAATCTACTCTATTATCCAATGGAAAAGGCATCAAAGGGAGAATGAAGAGAAATGGACAGAAAAAGGCAAAAATTTTAGAAAGAAAAAGATGGAAATGCATCTAGCGAAGCTTTTGAAGCTTTTTGGTTTGTAGTTTTAGAAAATGAAAACCCTTTCGAAGCAAGCTACCAATAGCTATTTCACTACCCCATACTTCAGCACTGAAGTGCAGAGTTTTCTTATTACAGTAGACTACTGCTGCCTTGGGATGTTCAGCATTCCTGAACTAAAAATCTACACAGTTTGCCTCTTTTCACTTTAACTCTGAAATGTAGATTTGTTGAGTAGGTGCTTATACTCACCATGTACATATATAAGAAATAAATTAGTTTGAAAATCCAAACACTCTTATTACCCTTTTGCAAGTATTAAACTAAATTATGTCTCCAGCTATGGCAGTGTAACTGGCTTCAGCTCAGCACAAATGGTCAAAATTTTGCTAGAGCAAATAAAGAGATTTTGGCTCAATCACTTCAAAGAAATGGGACTGATAAAATTAACAGTGTCTTTAGAAGTAAGTAAAATTGATTTTGCATGCTGCTAATGCACTTTATCTATTACAATAGCTGTAATCTACCCGTGCTTCAATGGCTGTCTTCTGATTTTGAATTTACAATATAGATCTGAATCTATACTTCCAGTCCTTCCTGAAAACTCTGTATTGCAAACCTACAGCTGGATTTTTACCCATTTTTATATCTATTCCTGGAAATGACAGTGAATGGCTTCAATTGTTTTATTCTTCATATTAACGTTAGGTATTTGAAACCAGTTCCAATGACACCATTAGAATTCTTTGCCGATTTAACTTTATGCTATATCACCATAGCTATTTTTTCCTTCCAAGCTTCAGTTAGAATTACTGTTCTTATATCAATACCATTTTCATTAGGCTTTGTTCCTTTTAGCAGGGCAAAGCAATGTTTTGCAGTTATTGGCCGAAAGTTTGTTAAGATTTTGGAGCTATTCTATAGACAGTTGACAGACTACACTAGTCTATCGAGAACAGAGTAGCAGATATTCTCGGAAATGCTGGGCTGATAATTTTGCTTCATAACATTGCTGCTGACTCAATAAAACAGTCATAAAACTGGAATTTTCCTCATTTCCTCTATGACTTCAAAGTTAATTATTGAGAGCATTCCCATTTCATCTGTTACCTCACAAGTGAACATTTAGTGTTGGGGTAACAAATTTTCTTTTAGCCATACGCCAAAGGTCCTTTTTACCTAGAAACTTTAAAGACATTACTCTCAGTCATATGTGTGATTTTCTGATCTGATTTGTGGTATAGATTGGCTGAATATTGTTTTGTAAATACTTTTAAAATGCTAATCTTTGTCGGCAGAATTCTATATACTTGAGGATCTAGTTGCATTAAGTGTCTTATGTTTATGAAATATATTAAAGAAATCTACAGTAAATAATAGTAAAGTACTTCCATTTTCCCCACTTTTCTATTAGATTAGAGATGGAAAAACCTCCTACAAGACTCATTAATCAGTCTATTTTTAATGTGTATCTCGTACAAAATACAGTGGCAAGCATGATTATATTGTTTATAAGTCTGCCTCTGTGACTGCTTGCTAAACAGAGCATAAAATTAGAACTTGTATTTCTTGTTTTAAAATTGCTTTATAGAAAGTTTTTTATTACTATTTATTGCACTGAGATAACTATTTTCAAAGATAGAAATCATCGTGGTCTTTATTTAACATATTACATTCAGCAAGTTCCTTACAGAAGACCTACACAGAGACCTTGGACCACTTTGACTGCTGTCAGACTACATTTCCTTCAGACATTAACGAGGTAGTTAAAATTATTTTAGTGTGACTGTGTCCTTCATTCCGAGATGTTCTCCTTAAATATTGCTGGATGCCTAATTCAAATGGTTTAGATTTGCTCACAGTAAAAACAGCCACATTTCTCCTCTGATCAACACATTGAACAGATCACTAAGAGACCTGCCAGAAATACTGGACCTTGTGAATCACCTGTGGACAATTAACTTATTCAACCTATTCACATCAGATGAATTAGTAAAGACAATTACTGTCACTTGTACTTAAGAATTATGTTTATGGTCTTTACCTGCATGTGGTATTTCCTTCTACAAGGACACAATCCTTAGATCTCCCTTCCCTCTTTTTCTGTCAGTCTCCTCGAGGCAATTTCATGAAATTTTGCTTAGACCCTCTTTCTCTGGAAATCTTCATTTTCCCCACAAGTAAAGGAATTTTAGATAAGAATACAGTTAAAGAGAGTAAGAAGACATAAACATAAGGATAATGAATAAAACATACATTACATGTTTACAGATCCTCATATGTTGAATAATCACTTTCTCTAAAGAGGACTGTCTAATTAACTATCCTTTATATTAAAACTAAAATATTTGACTTCCTTAGGAAATTGAAGTTATCTTTCATTAGTAATGATATTAATCTTTTATTATATTAATTAAAATTTACTACCTTATTTAGCTTTCAAAAATAATTTTCTTCTATGGCACTGACACATTCCGCTTCATTGTGATGAAAAGCATTGCTTCAGTCTTTACATATATCTCTTTCATTTTACCCCCCTATTTTGCTTAAGTGGGTTTAGAAAACAACCCCCTGTATAATCATCTCTTCTCCACTCATTTTATTTCTTAGTCATGCCCTGAATGCTTTTTTTTTTTAAATAATCATGGTTTCAAAATGCCCTTTCAATATGATCTGATCTGCAGTGATACTGTGCTGACATAATGTCCTGGTTCTGGCCAGGGATAATTTTTACAGAAGCCAGGAGAGAGACATGGCTGGGACCCTGATATTCTATACCATCTCACATTATTTCTGGGGAGGGGAAAAGGGACTTCCCCTTCTTCCATGGAGAAGGTGTTCCTTCTGGTCTTGAAAACATGATGGGGAGAACATTCTGGTATTTGTTTATTGTCATGGACTCTCTGGTGAGTATTTTCGCATGTGAATCTTTCCATCTTTTGTATCCTTTTGGTATTAATATTGTTGCTGTTACTGTTTGTTTTCTTATCTCATTGGTCTTTCCAGTAAATTATTCTTACCTTGGCTTATGATTTTCACTTTTTGTACCTCCAGTTCTCAGCTCCATCCTGCCACAGTGGGAAAGGGGAAGGGAAGGGAAGGGAAGGGAAGGGAAGGGAAGGGAAGGAAGGAAGGAAAGGAAGGAAAGGAAGGAAAGGAAGGAAGGAAAGGAAGGAAAGGAAGGAAAGGAAGGAAAGGAAGGGAAGGGAAGGGAAGGGAAGGGAAGGGAAGGGAAGGGAAGGGAAGGGAAGGGAAGGGAAGGGAAGGGAAGGGAAGGGAAGGGAAGGGAAGGGAAGGTGAAACAAAGCAGTGTGTTTTTTGGGAGGGTCTTGGTGGGGAACTGTGGGAACTGAAGTGGGGAATATCATTCCTAAACCATGTAACTTAACTGGACTGGTTTAGAAGGGGCTATTGAAAACTCTGTGCAGACCTGTATTACAGATTACATTAATTTTTTTTTCCACAACCTCCATCTAATGGAGGTTTCACAAAATATTGAGCAAGCCCTCAATGAGGCAATTATGGAGAGAAATTCACTCAGGAATTTAGCTGCACTTATTTTGTGTCACAATGTTTTCTCCTTTCCTTCTTTTCTCCATCCCTCCTTTTCACAAGATGGTCTGGAATAAAAATACTTTCTTGCATCTTGAAAAGAAACAAAAATTATTCTAGTACTGTATCTCCTAGATCCTTGATCTGCCAGATCTCCAATATAAATATGTGTATGCTGACTTTTTGGTTGTGCTGAAGTGATTTGAGCTGATTTAAACATTGAAATGTTAGGGTTTCTTGACATAGATAATTCCAATGGAAAAAAATCTCTTCATTTTGGCATACCTACAAGAATAATAACCTCTGTCAGCAAGGTATGGTTGAACAGCTGTCAGTGTGCTGAGGAGAGTAATCCTTTCTTTCAACTCAACAGCAGCCAAGACAGCTTGTCAGAGTTTAGCTTAAAACAATAAACAACTTCTGAATAAAAAATCCCCAGACAACTGAAAGTAGAAATAACTTCATTCTGGAGGAATTATCTTTTGTTAGCACTAAAGATTCTTTAAATTCAGATCATGGAATATTGCTGTAAGATTTTCAAAACATGATGATTTAGTACTACTAAGATTACCATGCTCTTTCCAATAATAGGCAAAGAAATAAGGAGTATGGCAATGGTAGATTCACTCAAATACCCTGGCCCTGGTAGTGACCAATATTGAACATTTGGAAAACAAGCTCAACAGATAAGCTTGCAGCAACAACTTCTCAGTTTCTAGCAGCCCATGATTCAGAGACAAAGTGTTACATTTATCTCTGTGTTTAGCTTTCAGTGGAATGCTGTTCTACCAATATGAAAAAATCCTTTCTGAGTCCATTTGAGCTTTTGGCATTCATCAATATCCCAAGGCAGTGTTCCACAGCTTAAATACATACCGACTTTTATATTAGTCTGCACCAAAAAGTTTCCTTTGATGAATTCTTAATCACCGTTAGAAATTGTGAATAATCACTGTATATTCACTTCTCCTTATTAACTCTGATTTTGGTGCCATTACAATTTGATTCTATGATTCTTCCCTTTTTCAAAGTAAAGAATGTTAATTAATTTCTCCAATACATAAATTAATCCATGCAGTGATAAGGCTTTTATCACTTTTCCCATGCCTTATTCTTTCTATTTCTACCAAATCTTTCAGTGGGAAGAAGCAGAACAGTACAAAGCATTTAAGATGCAGATAGTGTAGGGATTGATATGGTATCATGTTTTCTGCTTCATACCCTATTTTATTGTTAATAATTCCTGATCTTATCTCTAGGTTTTCTGCTGAACATTGTTCAGTTTGTCATTAAACAATCAAAAATTAGTCAAAGAAAACCCTTCTGAACTGAAATAGTTCTATTTAGAATGCATCACAAAGTGACATATTTAGGATTGCTTTGTATCTTACTTTGATTTCTTTCCCCTTGTGCACTATTTACATTTCAACTATGACTTTATTTCCCACTCTGGCAATATTGTGAGATCAGTTACCTGATTTTCCACATTAAAAGAAAATTTCCAGGACAAAACTCCCATAGCTCCTATGCAGTCAACACCAATGCAAATAATGCTTGTATTTCTCCCCCTCTTATCTTTCTCATCTCTCTAGAACATTCCTATTGCCACTTTCTCATCTATCAACCTAACAGAATTTTTGGCAGTCTTCCTGTTTAATTAATACTTTTCATGTATTTATCAAGCTGTTTTCCAAAACATGTCTTGGTCTGTTCTATAAAAAATCATTTTATATTGACATTTGTATGAACCAGCAGAGAGCCCAAGAAGCCAATAGCAGCCTTGCTTGTCTCAGAACTAGTGTGGCCAGCACAGAATGAAAGCAGTGATTGTGCCCCTGTGCTTGGCACCAGTGAGGTCACACCTTGAGTTCTGCATCCAGTTCTGGCTTTTCACTGCAAGAAGGACATTGAGGTGCTGGAGTGAGTCTAGAGAAGGGCAGTGGAGCTGTTGGAGGGACTGGAGCACAAATCTTGTAAAGAGCAGCTGAGGGAGTTTGCAGTTGACGTTGTTCAGCCTGGAGAAAAGGAGGCTCAGGGGAGACCTTTTCACTCTCTACAACTACCTGAAAGGAGGCTGTAACAAGGTGGAGTTGGTCTTTGGGAGAGAATGTTTTATGACCATAAACAGTAAGACAGAACAAACAAGAATTTCTCAAAGTGGTGGAAACTTACTCTGACTCATGATCTGCCTGAGATTTCCATTTTTGTTTCTCATTTTTCTAACACATAGGAAAACCAAGCAAAAATAGAAGCTTCCCTCCAAGACCAGGGGGAGATACAGGACTGCATTTTCAGATCCACAAGTCATCATATATTAAATGAATCCCTATGATTGGTCTGTGTGAGGGCTAAGAACTGGCTCAGGGTACAGGGAAGGGCAAACAGATATAGAACATCACACATTATTGAGTGCTGGTTAGGTTAACAGCAGTCTTTGTAGATGAAGAGGTAAATTGAAGATGCACTATGCCAGCATAACCTGACAGAAGAAATCAGGCAGTAAAAGGAAGGGACTAAAACAATGAGAAGAAAACACCCCAGCAAATTTAACTGCATTTCTTATCATGATTCACTGTCAGATGAACTCTACAGTGAGGTTGAATCAGGAGCAAAACTGTTTAAAAAAATATAGATGGTACCTCAGAAATTCAATAATCTTGCTAACATCCGTCCTAACATTCATGTGAAAATTTTCGAATAGTTGTAAAATAGTTTTAATGTCTATATATTCAAGTGCAATCAGTGAGACCAGTTTGGTGGGGATTTTTTTTTTTTTCGGTTTGGTTTTGTTTTGTTTTGTTTTGTTTTGAAAGAAACAGTCAGCGGCTGGCGTGTATGAACATGCTTCTGGAAAGGAGGCAAAGGCACACAGATCAGTGAATCAGTCATGCTGCTCTAGGTTATTTTGTAGTTCTATGTGTTATGTATTACAAGTGTCGTGTATTTCCTTGTAAGGAAAATATATTTTCTTCTCTTTTCCATGATAAACACTGATTTGGACATGTTGTTTGGCTGTTCAAAAAGGCAACAGACAGGAATTCATCATGCTTGTTACAAGCCAGGATGTGATTTTTGAATGAGCAGAAGATATTTGTTAAATGATCTTTTGGCTAGTTATCAATTTACACTATGAGAAAAAACAGAAACAAACAAAATCTGTAACACACCTAAGCCTTGAATAAGCAGACAAATGAAAACTGGAGCTTTGTTCTTTAATTCAATGTAACTTCTTAATTTGTAGCAGTGAGATCCACTCAGGTGAGCTTAGAGTCTGAAATAACCAGCAAACCCCCCTGGGTTTGAAGAAACCTTTTAGTTAGGATGACAGAAAATTGTCTCCCCGACAAGCTTTGAGGCTAAGCCCCACGAATATGGGTCAGGAATCAGAGGTATTGGTTCTTGGAAGTTCTCCTCCTCTTTATCCCAGATATAGTTAATAGCTAGAAAGTTCTTTACCCGCAGTGTTATTATTGGTTTTAAAAGTTCTGTATCTGCCCCCTTCGCACCCCTATTCCTCAGTTCATTTGCCAGCCCTGTATCCCTATTGCCCCTATTAGCTATCCTGTGTAAATACCTCCCATCTCTCCATCCCTCTGAACCCCATGTTCGCTTCCATTCGGCGCTCTCAGCTCCTCGTAAACCAGCTCTCTCCTCTCCCGCGTTCCGTCCCGGTCCCAGCCGCCCTCTCCTCTCCACCGTTCCCACCAATAAACCCTCGATTCCAAAAGCTGAGAGACTGCATCCCCTTTAATCTGTACATTAAGAGACTCCTAATATCCTGCCTTCGAGAAGCCAGCCCGAGCTCGGGTTCCGCCGGCCCGGATCCACTCCGCTCCCGCAGCGTGGAAGCACCCGGGAGGGATCTCTTTTAGGTGGGGTTTTCGGGGCTCCCCTGCCTCTCCTGAGCGAGAAAACCTCATTAATTAAATGCCTCTTTTCTATAGTAATGTGATATATTCAATCCTCCTTGCATTATCAATTCTGAATGCTATGCTAAAAAGAAAAGAAGCAAAATAATGCAGCTTACTGGTAATGAACTAGCCTTACAAGGAATTGAAAATATTTTATAAATAAGTGTTCAAAAGAAAATACAGTCAAAATATTTCTATTTGGGTTCTTTTTATTAACATTTTAATACTTCTACCACCAAGAAACTCAGTGATTATATCCGTGGAATCCAGTCTGATATATAAAATAGAGTATTAAGTATAGAAGCCCATATTTTATTGGCCAGCTGTTGTGAGATATCAATCCTGCCTCTATTGTCCCCGTAATATCTACTGTTGGAAAAACTATCAGAAAACATGACTTTCCCACAGAAACTCAGATTTAGCAAAGAAAAAGGTGTCTCCAATCTTTGAAATAAAGGTAAAATTCAACTCATTGCAATTAACCAATACTACATGCAAGTTCTACATGTTCCTCTGTCTGAATAGGCCAATTAAATGCCTGTATTAAATTAAAATATACCTACAGAATCATGAAGTTCTCATTTCATATTACTGCTATATAAAAGTGAATGCAGCTCTAACAATTTGTGGTTGTTTCCTAGATTTCTCCAGAATGTCTTAAAACATTTCTAGGAAAAAAAAAAGGTTGAATTCTGGGTTGTTTTATTCGTATACTTTGTAATAGCAAGCAAGTAAATCAAACAAGATAGCAAGCAGATAACAATAATTATAGATAGATAATAGGTAATAGATATCAGATAATAATAAAGAGCAGAAATATTTAATGTGAAACAGGTGTCAATTAAGATCAGACCTCTACTCTGCTGACATAGGTCCTTCATTCTATATACCTGAAACCATCTGGTGCAAAAAATATCTGGGTTTATTTTTTCAAACCTTCTCAGAAATAAGAATATTTACCTAAAAATCAAACTGGCAGTCCCTACAGAGAATACACTGTAAAGACAGGAGCTAAGATAAAGTCATTGTTCTTCAGTTGAACAGAACACATTTTATATCTTTTATTATAAACTATTCTGCAAATGATTCAGACACCATGACTCCTTTTCCCTATTTCACCCACATGAAAACTGTTTCCTTTTTTTATTTTTTGTTCCCTTTTTTTATTACTTTTTGTGTCTTTCATCTGCAGGGCATTTTGCATAAGATATTTTTGTCACTTCTGATAGCTGAGCTGACAAGAACAAATCTTGTGCTTGGTAATTTTTGTCCAGTACCTCAGTGAATCTCTTCTATTGGGTGCTAGATTCTGCTCCTGAGTGACAAGAAGCCTTACATTATTTCTCCTTTACTATTACACCGCATACTAATTTGCTCTTGTGTTCATTCCTAGATAGTTTCTTGGCAAAATCCTTCATCATAAATTTCTTTTCAGAAACAACAGACTGGCCTAAGCCTTTTGGTAAATGACAGAAAATTGTACTGTCTATCATAACGGCTTGAAAATGTATTTGTAAGCAATTGGATTTTCTTGTGTGGTGCCTAACTGGATACAACACCACCATTTTTCTATCTGAAGCACAATTCTGGATCAATCTTTCACAAGAACAAAGAATCAACGCTAGACTAGAGCAAATGCAAGAAGCACAGAAAGTGAAGCTTTCATCTTATCATATTAAAGAGTTTGTACTCCCATGGCTTTATAAAACCAGATTTAAATCAAATTTATCAAACAGTAATGGTACTGTAGGAACAGTACACTATAGTCAGAAATTTTTAGCTGCTGTATTTATTTTGAAGGCAAAGTTTGCAAGTATAATTAGGTGGCTATTAGAGGTGTATGAAATACTCTTTTAATATATTTTTGAATATATTTTCATAATTGTTTCTATCTATATCATCCACTCAAAATATTATTTCACAATAAACCAAACCATTATTTTTCTGCTGAATACACAGATAATTTACAACAATTTTTAATCTATAAGTCTAGGAAACCTTTTCTTTTCAGACACCCTTCTGGTGGTCCATTTGTACCAGAGCATTGATACTCAGTTTTAGAGAACACTGGTCTGTGATTTCTTTCACTAGCTTCCCTTTTTCTTTTTCCTTCTCTCTATGTGGTTTTATACAGTATGTTAAGTTGAGCAATGGATAATGCAATGCTTTTGCAATTTCCGAAACTTGTCAAAAGATGGAATTATTAGCAATTCTTTTCTCAAACTCCTAGAAGCTGCAAGTAATTGTACACTGCATGTGGAAGATGATGTTCATCTGTGATTGAAGTCTTAGGAAACTGAGCAGCAAATATAAAATCATACATGAACTGCTGAAATCAATATTATGCAAAGGAAGCAATCTTTGTTGAATATGGATAGCAAGCATTTGATTTGCTATGTTGTGATTGGTTTTGATTTGGGGGTTTTTTCCTTCCTTTTTCAAGAAAGTTTTTTGAACCATTTCATTCAATTGCCCTTCTTTCTTGTAACATGCTTTGATTAAGAAAGGTTTTTCCTAATTTTTATCAAAGATATAACACTTCAACCATGCAATGAAGGTGTGAAAGTGTGAATTTCAATAACTAAGACTGCTAAATGCTAATGATAAACTGTTTGCATGATTTCAGGCATATCAAGTTTAATGAAAGTTTCATTAGAGTTAAACAAAGTGATCGCATCTAGGGAAATGGTCGTGCAGCAAAATTAATTATGTGCATTTAAAACACCAAAGCAGGTTCTGAATTACACTTGAAAGGAATTAACTCAAGTAAATCATCTAACAAAGGAAAAACCAAAATACTGGCAAAATACCTTTCCTTTCCTGGAACTTACAAAGGAACTTTATTGGTCTTATGAGGCTTCAAACCTGGACTGTCACAATAGATTTTTATTTAAGGGCTATTTGGGGTGTTGGATAAGTAAGTTACAGGTGGGTTTTTGTTTTGATTTTTTTGGTTGGTTGATTTGGATTTTTTTCCCCCAACGTCTTTTCTGTGCAGGTTTTGAGAAAGCTGTAGAGAACAAAACACATATAAATAAAGTTCTGTGTCTGCCTGGGTATGGCATTTGATTTTGTGGATGTCAGCAAACTCTCTAGGACATAAATTCATCAGCTTGGTGATGCTATCCATTCTATATTTTGTGTCAGTTGGTGTGTTATCTGCTTTCAAACCAGGCATGATTTATTTCATCAATACTACTCATTGAGAGGCTTGGTTTTTCCCATGGAAGCTCAATGTTACTTTGGCATATATTTTACTATCTTTATGTATTTGCATGGGTCTTTTTTATTTACAACACTGCTTAGAAGTTTCCACCACTAATCTTTTGTAAAGATCAGAGCCATGGATTACTCACAGCTCTGCTTACAGTTTTTTCTTGTCTTTCTTATGAAAAAGTTGAATTACTTTGTGAATTATGTAGTGTAGTAGACAAAGCTGAAAGAGCTGCCCTTCTCATTGCATCAACCTGAAATGCATTATGAATTCTAGATTAAGAATTTTCAGTTTTCCACTCACATGAATTGTTGACCAATTCCTTTGAAACAGTACAATATACCTCCTGAAACTCAGTGCACCAAAAATAAATGCTGGCAGAGTTTAGTGCTGTTTTTAACAGAACTAAATTTTGTTCTTTTGTAAATTCTGATCAACTGATCCAGATTTTATATTCTTGAAGTGATTTAATTTTACTGCAAAATAACACTGAGTTGCACTTTGTAAATATTTTTTTCTTTTTCTTTTTCTTTTTAATGTAACAAACATAAAGGCAGTCCATATTCCCATGCCTCTGAAACATGGTGAACTAATGCCAGGATTTAGCAAAAATAGCCTCTAGTGGAGCCTTGATGACACTTAGACTCATTATAAACATCTCTGATTGAATATCAGTGTTTCCTAATTAGAATGGTTTTCATTGATACTCTCTACATTTTGACCATTGTGATGTATGTAATTATTCTACAAATCTTCTGTGTCATTAGCATTTTCTTTCTAGCTGATATTATATTTTTTTGCACAAGGCAAGAAAAATTCTTGCAGAAATTCTTTACCCAAACCATATTGTTTGATGTGCATGATTTCTGTTTTCTTGTAAAAAATGTGTAAAGAGCTTTTCGTGTTGGCTTTACTAGCAGGTATATTATTTTTATTTGTGTTATTCTTATACCAGTGATCAAGTAGAAGTTGGATCTCATGAAAACAGGGTAAGATCAAACCAGAAACACATCAGGGAAACAAGACCTATCATATGATCTCTCTGTGAAGGCTCTACTCACCTATGAGCATTTTTGGTCCTTAAGGATTAACTCTTTAGGAGGATTTACTCAAATAAATCTAAATAATAAATACAGATGGTTTATCCAACTCCATATAGATGCCTGAGAGATCTATGTTTATGCAAGGTCTCTGGTCACGCTTTATACTTGGTGAAGAAGACCAGAAACGTCGGGAGTGCGAGCAACCTCATTTTCCAGTGGATGTTTTCCAAAGTGCTTATTTTTCTCTTGACTGAAAATTAAATTCACAATTGGTTAGCTCAAATCTGGAATTACATATGCAAATCTAAGATTAATTCAAAGTTAGCAGAAAAGATGTTCAGAGTTGACTTTTTTTTTCTGTGGGCATGGTGCAGATGTCCTCTCTGAATGCTTTGGAAGAAAACTCTCCACTAACAGTCAAATCTTTTGCTTCATCATGGTATAAACTCAAAAATGTATGCTCAGGACAAATTAATAATGGTTAAATTTTAATGAACTAATTACCCTTGCAATCCTTCCCTCTTTGGAAATATAGTTTCTAAACCATTACTTCACAAGTAATTACACAAGACCACTTTCCTTGTATTCTGAGGTGTAACCTTAACAAGCTTGCTTAAAGAAATCACCAAAACTATTTGATGAATTTTGTTAGTACTGCAACTTTCTTGCAGAAATATCAATTCCAATACATTTTGGTTACAGCATACATAGCTTAAAATAGTTTTTTATTTAAAATTTCATTTTTAAGTTCAAAATGACTTTTCACTTTTAAATATAGAAGACTGTAGCAGTCACAAAAGACTATAAGAGAAACACATCCTAGTCAATCCATTGGATTCACACATTAACAAGAAAAGTTAAAATTGTCTGCAGTCTTGAGACATTTTTCCCATTTCAAGCTTCTCAATATGTATTCATATATTGGCATTATCCTAATTCTTTCATTTGGAATAAAATTTTACATCTTTTTCTTAGTCTCAGCTAATTCAAAGTGCCATTTTATGCAAAAACATGTATCCAGTGGATTTTGAAGTGAATTTACCATTCAGGATGCAAATTCCTTCCTTACTACATCAATCATGAGGAACATTTGATGGTTCTTTCTAAACAAAGCAGAACACTGTCACTTATCAAAGGCTTTACCTCAGATAAATACTGCTTGAGTAACACGGAAAAAGAATACCATATCCACACAGAAATTCTTCCTACACATTAATTACACAGTTCTTCCATAAATATGTGGTGATTCCAGGCTGAAACACGTAATAGTCTTCCTTTGTAAAAACTTAATAAAAGAGAAAACAGAATTCCTCATGCATAAACTAGGAAGTGGAGACGTTGAGGTCATTCTCTTTACTTATCTAGGACGGTTTTATTATTTAAATTTGATTGCTGAACCTGGGTGATACAATTAAAAGTATTTTTTACACTAAGTATCCAACATTTGACATATAAATTAATGTCACTAGATCGTCTGCAGGTGTGTCTAAAATTCTGTTCAAAATAATTCCACATAGGGAAATTTCAAAACATAAACAGTAAACACCACACTTACCATCCACTTACTCTGAGTTCACTCAAGACAGACTGGCTTCACGCTGCCTGTCATTTGCTCCGGAGTTAATACATTCACCTTAAACATTTCATTAAGAGCTCAGTAAATGTTGTACATTTTTCATACTGAAGAGACTGTGTATTTGATTCCTAAAGAAATCAAATCTTTAGAGAAAGAGTCCGTGCAGAAAGAAGATACAGACATATGAATATATGAAACACAGCCTGCAGATTTTGCTCAGGTTGAAGCTTTTTTTCAATCCGATGGCTGAGCAGGATCTTGTTTTTCTTGGTTGTGTTATGTCCCTTTATGTCACTGACCAGTGAAGCACAGAGGGAGGACACATGGCATTTGCCTACAAAACACAAAATGTTTGCTCCGTGTGCTCTCCTTGCAAAGTGATATCAGCTGGCACCTGGTGCTGGCTTTCTTTGCAAGGAGAGCACACGTGGCTGATAACTATGCACAATCAAAAGGAAATAATATTTACTGAAAAAATCCTTGCATTTTCTAATTGCTGGTCTTCCAAAATCCTAAAGGAATCACGTCTTTTTATATTACAGTATTTTCACTTTTACTTCAGGCCTGAAATAATTAAGGTATAAGCAAAGGAATAAGTATCATTCCTGAATTCATAACTATTTACAATTTTAAGAAGCATGACAGGAGTAAAACATCTCTCACAATTTCCTGAACTTTAGGGGAGGTTCAAGATCAATTCTTCATTGTAATGCCTTTTTATTCTTATTTTAATTATTCTGGAAGGGCTTACATGATAGCAACTTGCTCTCATTTCTTTCTCCTTGACTGTCTGTAAAATGAAGATTGATTACTGTAGATCAAGCAATTTTTTAAAAAGAGGAATGATACAGGGAAAATTAATATGACAAAAAAAATTGTGCTTAAAGAAAAAACCTGTAGTACATGCTGATACCATCTGAAGAAGATTAAATAATCTTTCTGATTGTTATTATTATTCTGGAATTATTGCCACATCTCCCAATAAAAAATTCATTAAAATGTGATATATTGATTCCACAATGGAAAATCAAACATTGACAAAAGCCAATACATATATAGAAGGGAATTTTTATTATGGTCTTTTTTTTTACAGTTTGTTCCTATGTTAAGAATATATTTTTTCATTCTTAACTATTTCCTCAGTTTCCATCAGTTTGTTTTAATTATTTGTAGTAATAGCTATTACTTCAACACTCATTGAAAAGGAAAATTATGTCTGAAAGTTTTAAAACTATCGATTTAGAAGAAACCAAATTTCTTAGAAACATGGGGAAAGACAATCTCCATACAATGAAATTTTAATATAAAATAACATAGCCACGCTCTTCACTGACCTCTTTTCATTTACTACACCAAATAAACAAACTATTGTCCATTTATTTGAGCAACAAAGAAATCACTATAAAGACCATAAAAATAATACCATTGTAAATGATTACATTTTCATAAGGATCAGGTGAATGAAAATAAGCATGTTTTCAGAGTGCATCCAGCTACATCAGAGAAATCATAGGACAGTTTTGCAGGCAAAAAACTCTAAAAAAACTCTAAAGCTGCTACACTGTTTCCTTGGGGATATGCCAAGGAACCAAATAGCAAAAGCTGGAAAGGATTTGTGCAGTTTAACATATGGCCTTTATCATGGCCAATAAAGGCTTCTGGGTGATCACAGGTGCTGCACCTTCTTAAAAAAACCACAAACAAATAAACAAACAAAAGAGTGAGAGAGCTGAAGGGAATCATGACGAACAAAGACTGGTTTATTTCATTATGATTTAAGGCTATCTAAAAATAACTCTCAAGGTGACCTCTATCGACTCAGTGGAAATTATCTGCAAGATCTGCACTCGAGTATTCTTGATTCTCTTAAGAAAAAGCAAAACTATTTCTGCTTATATGCAAAGCTCAATGACTATTGCAGTATTGTAATTTATCAAGGAAATATTTTATTGTTGTTCACTCCAAGACCGTATTTATCAGCCGTTTTTGTCACAGATAGTTTAATAAACCCATTTGTTCTAAGGTCATTGTGACATAGCTTGTATTTAAATGAACTTACCAATTATTTCTACATAAAAGAGTCCTTCAAATTGTTTTCCTTAATTCTGTAGTTCAATGTTACCCTTCCATTTGAGGTACAAACCATCCTTTTTCAGCTACACACTGAAAACAGGAAGAACTTCCAAAAACAGTATTCCCAAATATGTTCCACTCTTAGTCATTGCTTTCATAACAAATCAAGACTATTTTTAATTTAAGAACTCCTAGAAAATATAATGGGAAGGTTTACAAAATAAATGAAAATTAATGTAAAGTTTTACTGCTGCTGAAATTTCTTTACAAGAACTTAGGTGGGCAGAAATAAAGGATGGATTTTTATTCCTGTTTCTTCTCATGATCCTTTATGCCTCCCACAAACTTATTTACTCTGCCTACTTCAGAAGGTGCTGTGCATCAAGTAGCAAGGGAAAAGCAGCAAGGTAAATTTACTGCATCATTTTACCTTCTGTCCTCTTCTTAGCCTGTGCTTCCTTAAGGGAACAAAACCCCTACCAAAAAAAAAAAAAAATCAAGGGAAATGATTGTGTTTCTTCAACATCATTGGAAACAAATGTCTGTAGTTTTCTGGCAGCACTTTTGGTAATTTTAGAAGTACTTGAAACTTCTTTTATTTTTTCCCATCATCAGTAAATTCACATTTTGCTGGGCCATGGCTTTTGCTTAACATTCAAGCAGAATACATGGAACCATTTCATCCACCTATGTCAACTGGTTTTAAACTAACCTATTATATTAGCCCTGGACATACAGGTTTCGAAAGGTGATTTTCATAGATTATCTGTTTTCAACTAAAACAATGTTATTTAGTTCATTTAAATTTCTTTGGATGTAAACACTTTCTTCTCAGAGGACTCTGGAGATGCTGAGTGAAATATGTAGTAGCCTTGGGTGACGAAGTTTCTAGCTGCAGTACATGACCCTTAGGTGAAAGAATACTTAAGGGTTCTTAAACTTCATTTTGACCAGAAAACATAAAAGAGAATTAAACAGGCAATGAAATGTGATTTATCATCAAACAAACAATACGCATGCCCTACAAAAAAATTATTTTTCTATATAGTGTTTAAAATGTCCTGAAAAAAATACAGCAAAATTCCTGGCAGCTACAGTGTGTGAGAACAGCTATAAATCAACTTCTCTACTGTATATCAATTTGTATTTGGTAGTAACAGTTAACTCACTGCGGATTTTATAGACACTTTTATGATATATTCACACTGCAACAACAAAACAGTGCTGTTCCTCTACACAATATCTAAGGAAGAAATGAAAGTGATTAATTGGCTCCATGGCAGTAGACATCACTAATTTATGTCTTAGATATCCCATGTGAATCTATTTTATTTTATTTTTCCTGTGGTTGTATTAATCAGCAGAATAGAGCAAGAAGCAGGATAAAATGATAAAAAGAGAACTCAGTTTAATGTTTAAATATTTTGCCTTAACTCTATTATAATGAATGTTCATTATATGTTAAATATTTTATAAAAGTTTAAATTGTGAAGAAATTAATTTAAACATTTTATCATATGTGCCCATATTTTATGCCTGCAGAAGGATGCTCTGCCTGGAATGCAGTAGAACAACTCAATGCCCTATTTGCAAAGCTCTCAGGGGTGAACCAAGATGTGGTGTCATGCTGCTTTTGGTGTTGAATTATGCTAAAACCAGGCTGACTCGTCAATCCCAAAGTTAATCATTCTGATTGTGAGTTGGAGGTGTGCCAGATATGGTAAAGTATCCTTATCTAAAAATGCTAATCTGACACATCTTAGGAGACACATATCTGACAG
Source organism: Lichenostomus cassidix (assembly GCF_008360975.1). Classification (NCBI taxonomy): domain Eukaryota; kingdom Metazoa; phylum Chordata; class Aves; order Passeriformes; family Meliphagidae; genus Lichenostomus; species Lichenostomus cassidix. The sequence continues at coordinate 20,255,047 of NC_139480.1, read as the reverse complement.
TCCATCACTTTATATTGTGAAAGCCCAGTTCCACTTTCAAACAGAAGCTTCTTCTAACATTTCCCATCTTCATGTGTGTGTGGAAATTCCTCCCTTGCATGGGGATGCCCCTCAAGTTACTCCTCAAGGCTGAGTGAAAGAGAGTTGCCCAGGGTCATTGCTATGAGTGAGTAACTTCAATCTCTATTTAATGTTTGTTGGGTTTTTTTTGCTCGCTTTATTATAATTTCTTTGATACAGTACATTATACTATACTATACTAGTAGCTTTAGCTTCAATACTGTGTAGTAAGTAATTCTGATTAAGATCTTTTTTTCTATTCATTTATCATAATATATAATTCATTTTTATATAAATACATGTGGTTTTCCATCCTTAATCATGCAGGTCAATGTTTTACAGAGGTGCAATCTCTGGATCCAGTTACAGCAAGACTCCTCTCTGAGGACGAGTTTAGAAAACAATGGAGTTGTTTCTGCACCTCATGAGCCAACAGGAGGGCTTCTCTAATAAACTTTGTCTGAAGCTCCCACTCCACCTGTGGCAATGCTGTATTCCAAGTGTACTTGAATTTCAGTTCCTATGCTGTATGATATTCAAACAATTTTTTCTAGTTTTTATAGTGGGAAAGTCAGTGAACAATTACAAAAATTGAAAACTTTATCTATATGTTTTCTTACACCAAAGTAAGATGTTCTGAAAAATTTTCACATCTAGTCTTTTCTTTCCTGGTTTATACTTCACCTCACGTCAGGGAATATTTCTTATACTTCAGTGTAGAGTTAATTAGATCTAGTCTTACCTTGAAGCAAGAAAATTACTTGCATGTCTGCATGCAGGTCTCAGTTGCAGACATCAAGGAGATTCAAAGCAGAAATCTGTTAATTTGACAGCATTCTAATTCTCAGGAATGATGACATTAGTCATAATTGTCAAAACTTGAAAATATGTTATGTATTCCACGACCGTGTTTGATAAATAGTAAAGATCATAAGGAAGACCTATAATTCTTGAAAACCAAAGGAAGAATATAGAAGAAAGGCATTGCAGAGAGCCAAGAAATGTTTTGTTGTTTGCTATAAAAGTGTAACAGTTACTAGGTTCACTAAGTAATAATAAATTTATCTTAAGAACAAAAATTACTGTGTTGTATAAAGGGAGTGTTAGAAACACCACAGACTAAAATGCAAGGGATGAAACTATGTGAACTTTAGGAGAAAAGCAGAAAGATACTTAAGTACCTAACTCCCATTGATTTCCTTGATGCCTAATAGTTTTTGGGTCTGGTCCCAGACCTTTATCTGCAACTGAATTATGCTCATTTTGTGGAGCTCTGCTATATCTGGGTTTGCATTTCACCATTCTTAAGTGTTTAAGGAAGGATGATTGGAGCATAATTTAGAGAAATTGCAAGCCTGGTTTCTAATATGTGTGCATGTCCTAACACTTAGGGCACTTATTTGATACCTCCTGAGGATGCAGCAAGAAGGCAATAACCTTTTCTGCTTGGGACCTACTTATTCACTAATGGTCCTGCAAATGATGTACTGGAAAGCTACCCCAACTCCATATTGCTGTAGGAATTTCCCATACAAAAGCATTTCTAAGAAAAACGGTTGATCTAACTTCCCAGCTCTTTTCCAATGTAACTCTGATGCAAACAACTACTGTGACCCAAGGAGACAACTGGTTTAAAAATCTTGTAGTGTTTATGTGTGGCTAGCACAGGTCTTTCCCATGAGAATTCTTTTTGTGTTTTATAAATGAAGATAAAGTTTGGATGTTATTAAAAACAGTGTCCCAAGATTTGGACGGTGCAGACCTGGCCAATCAGGCCTAGGGGGAGGTTTCTGACTGACCAATCTGGGTGATTTTTGAAAACTCTATATATATGATGAAATCAAAACAATAAAGGTCTTTCCTTCTTGCCACTGAGAACTGAGTTCTTTACACTGCTAGCTGCTCAACAGCGACATTTATGAATTAGGAATTTCAAAAGATGATTTTACCTTTTCTAAATCAATGATATGCATTACGTGTTTCTGAGGTGGAGTGCTCTATAAATGTTAATAAAAAAAACATTATGGATGGCAACACCTCTGTTCTTTTTGTAGTGATATGAACTTGATTCCTGAAATTTCATATTAAAATGTCCTTAATTTTCATTAATTTTACATCATATGGAGAAAAAAGCCCTTAACTGCATAATAAAGAAATGAGAATATGCTAATACAACTGAAACATTAACAGAGTGAAAACAGAAGAGAGTTTTGATAGGAAACTATTATTCTCAAAAAGCAGTATCAAATCATAAATTTCCCATTCACTGGGTAGCTTATACCCAAGGCCTGATGATGAGATCTTGCTGTTCCTAATGCTCTGAGCTCTCAATGTTCTACCAATAATGAATTGATTAAGTAGGAAGTGAGCAGAAACACTTAAGCAGATAATTTATTATATGACTTATTAAGAAAAGTTTTATTTTTTCTCTTGAAAATAATAATCAGTAGTTATTCTATGAAACACTGCAGAATGACATAATCCATTTGCAGAATCATGATCATGCAGTAAATTGATATGCGTTGTAATTAAAGAAATTTTAAAGAAATATAGAGCATTGAAGTATGTGCTTAATGGTAATGTTTCTTTTCCTGGATAAGTGTAAGGTGAGAGAAATCATATTCAAAGAGGTGCCTGTAAAGAGGAAACCCCGAAGTAAAAACAACACAAAAGTATGTGAAAAGACACTAAAGCTGAGAGAAGTGTTTAAAGATCAAAAAATGTAGGAGAAGAAGAGACAACAAACCTTGGGAGCAATGATTGGGAACAATGGCATAGCTACTCCAGAACACCTCCTGGAGCTACCTGGGAATAATGGTTTCTGCTATCTGTTGCGAAATGAACATGGTCACGTTATTTATTTTTGTTTGTCACATTTTTTTTTTTTCAGTTTTAAATCTTACTCATCATGCCAAATGGGGGAAAGAGGGTTAGGCTGAGATCCAGGGGAGTAACAGTCCTGTGCAAGAACAAGAACAGGAAGGAGTGGAGGAGTGGGGTATCCTCAGAAAAATCTCTGCTATTTTGGGCATACTAAGTTGTATAACCTTTTTCATCAAATATTGAGCAGGCTCCCTTTATTTCTGGACACTATTGTTCTTATAATAATTTTTTCTGAGACTAAATTTGGTATTGTTTTGTTTTTGTGGGGTTTTTGGTGGTTGTTTTCATAAAAGAAAGACTTTTCTGAACCAAAGAAAGAATAACAAAATTCTGGGCATTATTTTGCTGCCTTTTGACTAGTTAGAGTTAAAAAGCATTTAAACCAGAGATGTGAAACATTAGCCATCCCTAAATTCCAATTATACGTATTTAGAAACAATCCCTGAATGGTTAAAATGTAAATAATTTTAAAAGTAAAACTGCCCTTCAAAATAAAATATTATCTCTATAAAAAAAAATCTTTTACTACAAAAATCACTGGAGTGTAATATTTCTTAATAAAATTTGTAGTAGCACTAGATTTTTAAGAGATTTCTATATTTTGTTAAGTAGATATGTGTTCTTGGGATTGATCCCTTACTGTGCTGTGTAGACATTTACCTCATTAAAATGTGCCATGTCTCTTACACAAGAAAGAAGTAGCAAAGATCAAAACACTGAAGAAAACAAACTGCACAGTGTCTGGAGACCTTTTTTTTTTTTTTTGGTATAATAAACAGTGCTACAGCATTGACTTATTGTAGAACTTTTGTGTTTCAAAACTGATCTAAATCTTTCAAATACAATCCATGTGTTTTCACATGTCCTATGTTTTGTTTTATTTTGACCTTTGAGTTTGAACAAATGTGCCTTAAATATATATTTTGGAAATTTCAAGTACTCTTTTTTTTTTTCTTTTTCTTTTTCTTCAATATTCAAGGCCTGGAACACCATGAACTTCGAATACATCTAAAGTCAAATTCTGTGCACTTACCAGTAACCTCATATTTAGTGAAAATATTGAAAAAATAGCTCAATCAAGTTGCTAATAATAGGATTTTGGGGAATATTTTCCAGCATATTTCTTCCTTATGCATTATTTTGTATCATGCCAACAAGAGTAAATATTTCCCTTAAAATGTTAAAATTAGGAGAAAAAGACATTTTCACCATGTGAAGACTCATCATAAGAGACGTGGAAATGCTGAGTAAGAGAATACATTTATTGCATATGTGAAATTGGCTAGTGCTGGTTCATCTATAATAATCCCCACGCTATCTTTTTTCCTTTCAAATTTGCTTTGACAAACTGCTAAAGAATGACATAAATTTTCAAATTACTAAAAGCATGTCCTTAACAGAAATTGCTGCTTGGATACAAAAATGTATCTTGTATCTACAAAACAATTATTTGGTGATTAGTTTAGCAGAATAAAAGGAAATGTACTTTTCTTGCTTCATTTAAAGCAAGATGAGAGTTTTATTTCCAGAGTTGATGAGATGGGCTAAAACATACAGATTGGCTGCATAACAGATAAGTTATCCCCATCTCCTTGAAGTCAAGGATCACACATTATTAGGAAGGTGCTCTTACAAAAATGTTATTATTTCATGTTGGAAGTGATACGAGCATTTTAGGATGATATAACAAAACAGCCTTGTGTGTCATTCTGTGACACAGTTTTTTGTTGTGGCTGTGAAGTGGGTTAACCACAAACAGTGGAAATAAACATACAGAGTGTAGATACTCCAAAATCTTGCTCTTATTCTGTTGTATGGAATTCTGACCTGACCTTTCCCTGGGAATATGAAAAATTGTTTGATCCGAGCATAAAATTATTTTAGACCTAATAAATATGGAGTTAGAAGAGTTAAGTAATTTCAGTCTTCTGTATGAGCAGAATTAAAGCAGGACTGGAAGAAAATTCAAAGTAAACAAACTAATCAATGAGTCAAATGAGACAAATAGCGTGCAGAACAAATAAACACAAAAAATCTTGTCATTATTTATTTCCATATTTCTCATTTCCATCAGTATGCCCTTATGGACAGGAAAAAAGAAATAGAACAGGTTAGAAAAAAATCAGACTTAAAAAAATAGCATTTTAAAATAATTAGTTTGTTGTGGATGTAATAGATATGATGACACATCAAGATGGATGACAAAGATCCCTATAAAGCAGTTACAGGAAGTTTATGTACATGATTTTTCCTAACAATGTTTGTATTTAGGCTTTTATTCATCTTGTCTATCATCAATTTCCTAACATTTAGGCACTTTAATTTGGTCACTTACACTCCTCCATGATTAATTGAGAGAGATAAGTATCTCCAGAGGGTGATCCATTCCATCTGTCTTTGATGTTTTTCTGGCTTTTCTCTGTCCATGAAGGAGATCTTAATTGAAAATCATTGCTTGGCTTTTTTGTTGGACTAATTGCTGAGCTTTTACCTTAGATATCTGATTTCCTAAAGGACAGATTATTTGAATGAATTGCAGGGAGCAAATACTCTAAACCTATATTTTTTTGTAATTCCTGCTGTTTTTCAACTGATTTTGAAATATGTTTTAAGACATTGGATTGACCAAAACAAAACTATTTATTGTCACTTTTAAGTGCAAGGGTGAAAAACATGGAGAAGATTCACAGTTGCTCTGAGCAATGCCATAAGTCTGAAGAAGGGTATTGAGGCAGGTGGTAACTTATATCAAGACTACAGAGACAAGTTGTGGAAGATGATAATTTCTCTTCTTCCATGGACTTTATGGGATGGTTTGCTTTGCACCCAAACTCTTTGACTCAGATACCTTTTCTCTTCTAGGCCTTATCTAGTTTGGATTTTTGAAGAACCATAAATTTTAATGTTTTTCTGGGTGATGGGATATTAGGGGGATACAGCACTTATGGCTGGATTTCTCAGTTTGAAAGATCTCTTTATTATAGCAGTCTGCTTTGCTAAGAAATTTGTGGTTTATGTTTATATTTGATTTGAATACAAATTTAATATTATGAAGTTCCCTCTTCTGACTTGTACACTTAAAATAAAGATTTGACACCAAGAATAAAACTAGAAAATACTTCCTCTTTTATGCAATTTTTTTTAATTAAATGAAGATTCATTGGATTTTTGGTGGTCTTATTTTATACTGAACATTTGTTACATTTAGCATACAGATGCAGGTGTCTGAACAGCTGCATATGATTCTAATCATAACAATATTGTATTTGTAGACACAGGTAGGAAAAAAGAAATCACTAACAGGATGGAGCATCCTCCATGGAGAAATAAAAAATATTTTGGACCAGTAGTAACTGTTAAAATGGCATAATTTATTCACATGCAGCATTTACCCAGAGTTCCCACAGACAAGCATCTTCCTTTCTTCAAGATTAGAGAAATTATACAAGGTGAAATTAATGTCAATTCTGTCAAAAGGTGCATATGTATATTCTAATTTTGTTGTAACACACCAAAATAAGCACTAGCTTTGAGATAGGGTATCATCTATTTAAAATATTATCTGATTCTTCTTCTCTTTTATGATACTCTGGATGGCTGATTTTTTCCCTGCAAATATGTATCCATTTGTGTATCAGCAATAAAGGATGAAAGCAATAGTCAATATAGGTAAATTACAGGCAAGTTTCCCATTAGGCAAAGCTACATCCTAAAAAGCAAGAAAATGTCCATAATTTTTTCTTTATGTCAAAATCTATATTAGCTTTAAACTAGGGCTTTGAAGAGACTAGAGAGTACCAAGTATCTTTTTCAACAAACTTTCTCAGAGATGTTCCAATGTGAAGTGAATAATGACAATTTACAGTGAGCCTCTGATACACTGGAAAAACCATAAATATTGAAGGACATACTTCCACTTAGGGAAGATATGTAAACACCAAGATTAAACACCGAATAATGAATTAGTCAGCAATTCTGTTATTTATGTAAAAGCATATACATTTAATGTTATTTCAGGATTTTTTTGGGCACAGTCTTTCCATTCTGAGAAATAACTGGTGGCTGATGTGACAGTCTGTAGTCATATTAGGTAAGAAAGTTGAAAGAGGCAGAATTTTTCACAGGTCAAAAGGAGTAAAATATTCAGGTGTCCTAAGGGAGTTACAAATCTAATTTATATTTTTGGAAAAACTTGAAAAAACTGGGCTCAAATGTGTAATTATGCCATGGTAAATTGACAAATAATCACATCATAAGAGCCTTGGTTGTCTCTTCCTTTGTGGCTTTCATTTTAAGACGCTGACTTTGGGTCTCCTCTGGGCTGAGGTTTGCACTAACAGCAGAAAAGTTAATATAACAGGATTTCTGAATCACAAGTCCTATTGCAAGCCTCTCCCCACAATTTATATCGAAAATAGGACCCAGGATCCTAGCTTTGTTAGGTTTTGTTTGTTTGTTGTGTGTTATTTGTTGTTGGTTTGTTTTTTTTTTACTATGTGCCACACCTTTGCTTCATATATACTCTACCCGGACTTGTTTACATCTGGATAAAATGAGATCCAAAAGATGCTATTATCATCTGTTTTACATTTTCTCTTCCTTAGTTTATTCTTTCCATTACTCTCAAATATACCACTTAGAAATATTTTCTTTTGTGTGCACATGTAAGACCACACGCAAACCAGAGTACAGGTTTACAAATGGATTAAAATACCTGTTAGCCAGACATAATCATTAAATAAATCCATCTGGGGTACTTTTTTCTTATTCTTCTCCACAGCATTACCCTGACAGCAATGATTTAAAGCTACAAATTAACATTTAGTGTAATAATCAATAACAATTGTTTTATTTCTCCTTCCTTTAAAAACTTATTTCCATTATAATTTTGCAGCTCATCTTTCCTGGCCTCCTGTTCCCAAAAAGGGCTTGCAGCTGCTGTGCCTAGCCAGCAAGTCACGCAATTGAATGTCTGTGAAGTGCATCAGCCCAAGACACAAATTCAAGACTAGGTAAGAAAGCCTCAATTTTCTATTCACTCCAGTTTTCACCACTTCCAGAATGCATACTAGGCAAATCCCTTTTTATAGCCTGGGGTTTTGTTCAGTTTTGCCATTTTTACTCAGAGTATGATGATCTGCTCTGTCTACTGAATGTCAGTTCCCTATTCAAGGGCATAGAGCATTCAAATTTGTGTTGCAGACCAAACAGAAGCAAATCAATTAGGGAGGAAAATAGGGGGAAAATCAGTATAGAAATCTAGCCACTATACTAACTTTCCCTAATTGAGCATTTTGCACGTTCAGAACTTTTGTGGCTGCATTTACATAGATCTCTAAACTACTTATTCCAACACTTGGTACTGAAGAATTGCTTTTGCTACTAATTTCCCAAGAAAGAGACTCTCTGTACCAGAGATTATTTTATTTCTTTCACAAGAAATCTGTTGCTGTGCTAGTTGAAGATGTTGCCCCAATGCACCAGAACCCCTAAGTGAATTCAGAGTAAAGGAAGTGGCTGAAGAGATTGTTTTATAAGGCCTAGCAGGCACATGAATCATTTAGATTATATACGGATGGAATTGCATAACCACCTCCAGTAAATTTTCCCTTTTTCTTCTAAGCCACTAAGCTTTTTCTGCCACATGCTGTGATTGCATAAGAAGTCTTCCACTTTCCCACTCCCCTAAATATTTTCCATTTTGGCAAAAGATAGAGTGAGCTCTTAAAGGGGCATGTAATTATATCTGTAGGGAAGAAGACAGGAATATAGGACTTGATTTACTGGTGGCTTCTCATTTAATTTAGAATTAAACAGGATTTAGTCAGAAAAGTGTTAGGCAGAACTGAAATGTGCACTGACAATTATCTTTTCGTGTGGCTTTAGTAGCCTAATCTATGTGGCAAATAGAAAAAGTGGATGTTTGTTAAAATTTAGAAAAAAACCTCAGAAAAATTTTTAGTGTCTCTCTAGTTTTACAGCAACAAGATCTGAAGCCATTTTTCTGCTATGCAATTTGTTTAAAAATATAATTTTGCTTTGTTTTTAAAATTTTCTTTTTGAATACTTATTCACTACTTTTTTCATTTGGGACCTGGTTGTGGGAGTATGCACTAGAATAGAATAATTCAGACAAGTGAATTCTATTACCCTGCCCTGTGGGTTTCTGCAGTGAGGCACAGTAATGAGAGTGGATCACACTGCACTGACTCCCTGAAATAATTGGCATTCAACATTCAATAATTTGCTTTGATCACAAAGTAGCATGAATTTATTTAGAGTTCCAAGATGTATAGACTCTAATGTCCCCACGCTTTTCAAGCAGAAACTGTTTAGAAACCATGTGTTAACCCAGAGAAACTATTTGAACTACATTTGGAATAGTGTCCATTAAGTCACTTCAAAATCTAATTAATTATTTGTTTCAGACAGTGACTGTGCAAAAGCTGTCAGCCTTCTGGGATAGGCCAGGCTTGTCAGTGCCCTTTAAACATACCACTTTTACCAGGATATTTGAATGTCCTGGAGTCTAAAGAAAGGAAATATATTGTCTGGAAGCCACTCCATGTTCACATCTCTTTAAGAGCACTGTGGACCAGCACAGCAATTCCTATTCCTCATCCATTTGCTATCATACCCTAACTTCCATGTACAATGTGGTGCTCCCTATCTATTTTTCTCCTGGGTAATTTGAATCCCATTCTACTCCAATGTATTTGCTATTAACATCACTCACCATTGTGGCCAACACCTGGAATGGGCAAAGGCCTTAGATCAGGGATGTTTTCAGTGTTAACATTTCCTGACCACATTTCGTTTGCTCCTGTTTGCAATAAACTCTATTTCATATCTATCCATTAATTTAAGAACAAGGCATCTTGGGAGTGGAGAAGGAATTCCCTTAAATTACGCACAAAAATATTGTTACTTTGCTCATTTCAAACCATAAAGCTGTAAAATTTATTTTCAAGTTGCTTAGATGGATCTGGATGGAGGAGGCTAGATTTATATAGCTGACAATGAGCCTGTGAGTATGGCAGCCTGCTTTTCTCTTAGTCTGTTTACCTGCTCAACTGGTGGTGCGTCTGAAACTATTTTCCTCTGCATTTTCACTTTATTTAAGAAAGAACTAAAAAAGTGTTGTGTGTGTGAGCCTGTATATTCTGGGGGTTGAGGTGAATGCACCACACAATTTTGTTCCAATAAACCCAAATGTCTGGAAGACGAAATATAGCCATATCAGCCTTGACATTGCTTTTTTCTAGGTGTTATGTTTCATTTCATCTCCATTATATTAATCTCTTTATTCCCATAAATGTTATATTTATCTGTCCCTGAGAGCAATTCAGACACATTTCTTAATCACTCAGAAGTTCAAAAATATTATTGATCTCATATAAAAACTCTCCTGAGGCACTGCATGAAACAACCTTCTAAAGGAGGAGATATAAAATATACTACATGGTGGATGGCAGGTGCTTTGTGGACTCGAATTTACACAAAATATTTAGGAGGGGGGTGAATACCTTTCAAACCAGGTGACCTTCTGGAGAAATTATTAGATAACAAATTCTTTAGCAGAGTCGTTAAACATTTATTGGCTTTGGCTTGCAGCATCCATGCAAATGCTGCTTTCAGTTTCTGTTCCTGTAACTTTTGCACCTAGCCTTGTTTTGTTCAATAGAAACTCAAAATGTGATCAAATTCATAAAAAATGCAGGTTAACTTAATTTGTCTTTGAATTTAGCTGCTCTCTACATCTGGTGTATTACAAGACGAATATACAAAGCAGTTCTTGCTATTAAAAATTAAAATGAGATAAACACAAATGTTTTGAATGTAAATGGCTTTTATAATATTCCTTAAACACTCCTTTCAGTGAATTTATGCTAATTTTATTTTTTTCTACAAAACCCCTGAATTACTGAATAAGAACAGATGAAAATAATAAGTCTGCTCACCTGTCTCAGGGACCTCTTTTACGAGGTAATAGGTTATCTATAAAAATATTCACAATTCTTTTCAGTGCATATAAAAGTAAATAAGTTTAGAATTTTAAAACTCTTAGGTTAAAGCAGATAACTGCAATGCTAAGAATGCTTTTGCAACATAAAAAGAAAGTCTAACTACTTTGCTAGGGGCCTTACAAAGTATGCACAACATGTCTACTGAATGTGAATTTCTACAATGGATTAAAGCACAGTTGAAAACACAGATATCCTCTGATATTTTAATGGCTCTTGTTAAAAGATATTTTCCTACATCATAGCACTTGATCTGATTTATTTAGACCAGATAAGTTATTATTATAAGTTCAATTAACTTTTATAAATTGAAAATGCTTGCATGTTTTTCATAAAGTTAAATTAGTAAGGTAAAATTGGAGCTGAACAAATAATTCATAATTGTTAATTTATTTGACAGATTCTACCTTTTTTCCTTGTTTGAAGATTATCCTCTCACAGATAATATTAAGCACACATCCTCCATGAATAATTATTGAAGTACAGATAAGCTTAGAGAAGTTTTTCAAAACCTTCCATATTTAAAATTCATCATGTGTGGGTTAATTTTGATTATACCTTTGGGTTTCTCGCTGCTGTCTTTGGGACATGCATTGCAAAAGCACTGCTCTGGCTACTACTAAATTGTAAATCTAATGTTACATGATCAAAAGCAGTAATGCACTTTGCCTGCTTGTGTTGCTCCAGTATAAACTGAGTAGTGACAGCCATGTTAATGTGACTGTATACAAGGCAACACGGAAAAACATTTTTTTAATCTATTTCCGATTATTATAAAGTAGTTGTGATTAGCTACGTGCTTTATTTAAAATTCACTTTTCACCCCATACCAATAATAAGATATTCTTTTAAATGCTTCTATTGAAGCAACCATGAAAGCAATAGACTTTTACAGAATTAAGGTCTTGGGAATGGTAAAAACTGACAGTTTTTTCTTCATGAATTGCTGATTTTTCTACACATTTGCAATCACACCTTCCTAAACAGAATATTTTCTGTAACATCATGCCCAATCTTTGCTACTGCTCTCTTTTGTTGCAATTTAATAATTTTTTAAGCATTTTAGACCTTACTGCTTTGAGCCTCAGATAAAGACTAGCAGAGAGATTTGTTTATCTTCCTGGCAAACCACACCAGGATGACTGATCCCAAAGAGTAACAGCCATTGTGTTTTTGCTAGGATAGTTTTCAGCTGGATCTTTTCCTTGAATAATTCACTGGATAGACAGTGAAATGATTGTTGCAGTACAGAGAGCAGAAAAAGCAGGGGCTGGGAGTGAATGACTGTCAGTGAGAGATGAGGCAGACTGCTTCTTTTATTTAACAGCACTAGTTTACACCAGTTATTCTCTGGGCCTCAGTGTCTAGTCAAGACTGTTTCCTTTTCTAGCAAATGGATTTTACTTACAGTATGATTTATATCTTGTAAGTCTTGATATGGACTTTATATTAAAAATAATACAATTCCAAATGATCTGAGTATCCAACCATTGAAAATTAGAGCAGAATAAGTCATCCTGTAATAATCAGTTTGGCCTCCTCTATATGAGAATGAAAATCGTAGTGACTTCTGCCCAAGATGATAACTGTCTCTTTTGAGGCTTATGTTTGTAAAATAATACCTTCACTTCCTGCACCTTTTGGCCTTTGAAGCTCCTAATAGAGTAGACACAAAGGCTGTGACACACATTTGCAGCTGTAGTTACTTGCATATCCAAAGGATTTTGTAGGTGGAAACAAAAACATAAAGTAGTTGGTGTCTCTGTGACTACAAGTGTTCCCAGGGGTCATGTTCAGTGGTTAATGAGGTATTTAGTTGCCTATGGCTCCAGTGAGAATCTAGTCTATAAAACATGCATTAGAAACAATAATGAATTATAAATTACCATTAATTTTCCACTTTTATTTGATTTTGTTTTAGAGCAATTTTGAGTTGGTGTCTGTTTATATTTCAGGCCAATTACTGACTAATGCATTGCTTTAATTGCAGCATTTTGGAGGCAGCTCAAAGGAATCCAAACATAATAGTTTAAGTCATTGTTTTGTTTAAAATAACCCTGTCATCATGAAATTTGGTCTCAAAAGAGTAATCTTGAAATTGATGAAGAATTAGAAGGGGTGAGTATCTTGTGCAAAACTAGAAATGTCATGCAGCTTGGTAGTGGACAGAGTTTATTTGGTCATACACTAGAAGATCAATGAAAACTTAATTTCCTTATATGTCAAAAATCCAAGAAAGGCTTGGAAAGTGTAGTTCAACAACTGATCTTTGGACAGGTAAAATTAAGTTTAATTCAGCATATCTGATGTTAATAATTTCTGACTACAAAATATAGACCTGATAAAAATGTACTATCCATTTACTAATATTTTCTACCTGAGCTTTTTAGATCTTAAAACTAATGATATTTTGATGATGTTTTTATTGCTATTTTATGCTCAGTTTATCTTTTTCTGTACAGTTCTCATATCATTCTTCTGCAGTCTATATAAAACTAGTTGTAATTTTTAAAAAGGAAATTAATTTACAGTTGAATATACTGTATCTAAAAGATTTCAAGGGGAAAATTCTGTATTTATGCCTTATGTCTGCTCAAACTGATAGAGAAAGAGAAGAGTTATGGATTGTGTATTCATTCTGACCAAATACATGAATGTAGGTATGTTGCCCAGGCAAGGGTCTTTGCTGTCAGTTTCCTGTCTCTTTATCTAACCTAATAAGCAGGTAACTGTTTCTCCGCAAGAGAACTTGAAAAAAAGAATACATATTCAATGATAATGGGAAAATTCCACCTGAAGGAGATAAAAGAGTAGGGAGATGCACTCCAGATTCTTCTGTTCAAATCAGGTGCTTAGCAACAGAATAGTTTCTTCACTGGAGTGAAAGAACAGAGGTTTTAATTATTTTAGATTGATTTTCTTCTCTGGAAATTCTAAGCCCTATTTCAGCAAAAATAAATCTCAGGACCTTCTTCTCACCTTATGAAACTCTTGGGGTTTTGGCTTAGCCAGATACCTTTTGGGACTCCTAATTGCTGTCTGCAAGTGAGTCACAGAGCTTGTTGAAGCTAATGGATTTGTCAAACAGTTTCAGGCTGAATGAAAGGAACAATTAAGTCTTCTATGTATCAAAGATAGCTGGAAGCAATAAAATAATTATCCAAGGCAAATAGCAGATCAGAGTTAGTTTGAACACAGGCTTTGGACATATGAATTGATTAATTTGTGTCAGTTCCAGTTGCCCTAATTTTTAACATAGCAGTGCGCATATGACAAATATAAAAAGTTATGTCACTTTTTGGATAAATGAGAACTAAGCATCCTGTTTTAAAAAGCCCATTTCTTAGTGAATGTCCAGCACAAATCTCATACTCAATGCACTGCCTGTTCAGTTTTTATGCAGCTGACATAGTGTAATCTGTGTAATATTTAGTGCTCTAAATATTGCCTCTCTATATCTCTACGAGCCTGATTGAGTGTGATACTTAGCTGTTGAATTTGCAGACATTAGGCATTTGAATGGCAAAAAGATGAGCTTTAGATGTAGGAAGCTGGGAAAGACCTTAAGAAGTGCCTGTCAATGTCAGTGTTCGGAGGTGCAGTTTGCTGGGTAAACATTTCTCTGCCTTATGGATTGTGAAGCAAAGAAATTATCTTTTATTTCAGTTGCAATTGGGTAAAGAGTAATTGGGTTCCTATTCCTGTTGTATATAAACAAACATACATATGCAGGGAATACATCTTTGGTATGTAACACAGTCATTCTCCCAGCAGAAGCAATCCTTGCTGCCAGCTGTTCAGACCAGCTTGATTATCTATCTGTAAAGCTGCAGCCAACTGCAGATTTTTTCCTTGCCTGCTGACTTTTAGTATTCACTTCTGTCTTCAAACCCCCTTAATGGCAAACCTTCACCACTCTACTCAGCTTAATTTTCCAAGATCGTTGCTTTCAAGGCCCTGCACAACTGCCTGAATAGACTTTAATAGACTCACTTAGGTAAGCAAGCATTGCTTATCTTGAGTAAAGCTTGAAGAGTCTGGCCAGAGGAGAATAGCAGGCTTTGTGTTTTTCTACAGCCAATTTTGCTGTTGAGCATTAAATAGTCTTCTCTGACCCATTTTCACTAGCAGGTCTATTTCTCCTGACAGATAGCTTTGAGTCTTTCCACAGCCTGAGTTAAGGGCAGAGACAAGCATTCATTTCACTCACACATCAAGTTCCTAACACACAGGAACACACGATATGTACCCCAAAAAGAGACAGTGACTGACACATTCAATGCTCTGCTGTATATGTATGTTTGTGTATTTACTTTTTTATCAGTAATATCAACATCTTTGCTCCTTCATAGTTTTGCTCCCTGGAGCAGAGCAGAAACTTGTGTTTATGTAGTTTCAAGCTTCATCAGACAGAAAATTCAATGCTCTAAAGCAAACATTAGTCCATATACTTTTTCTGTTTCCTGTCACTGCTATGACTGTGGCAGAAATACAAGTAACTGAGCCTGAGAACATCATGTTCATTGATTTGTTGATGAAATTTTACTTGGTCATGAGATTGTTCCCTTTGCACAATAGGGTTTAGCATTGCAGTTACTCACTTCCCATTAAGAAGCCTCTCATGGGCTCCAAAATCTGTTCACACATTCAATACCAAACCAGTGATTATATATCATAAACATTTCGGTTGGTTGGTTGTTTTCAAAAATACACTACATGACTTAAAGTCTAGATGATGAAAATATGTATATTTTTTACTTCAAAAACACTGTTTGACTCTACAATTGCAGTTGGAATGGCTAAGATTAAAGATTGAATCTGGACTTTTTCTGAGTTCATCAATTTCTTAAGGAGAAAGAGAATGATGAAAGGCTACACTTGATTTACATTCATTTTATACTGAAGAAAAATAGATTATGTAATTATAACAATTTCTTTGAACATGCTAAACACTTCTTTCAATAATGAAAACACCTCTAATACAAGGAAAAGCCCCTACATGTAGGCTTCTAACAGTAACATTTGCAATTTGAACATCTGTATCTTGCTGTTGAATGAAAAGGTTCCCTCAGACTAGGGATATTGTTTGACCTCTGGGAGGAGCCTGAAAAGAGCAAAATAATATAGAAGAGCTTTTGAATTTGTTGCACCTAGAGAAACTCTCTGAAATTCAGTATGACTATGTTTTTTGCAGAAGTATGTATTATGCTTACAAACATTTTTCATCTTTCTACTCTAATTTTTTCTTTAAGATTAGGGAGAAGGAGAAAAATCTCAGGCAAGATGTTCTATTCTTCTTCCCAGTCTTGCTTCTGAATCTATTTCCTCTCTTTTCTGCTTTTTAATTTCTTGTCTTTTCTTCTCC
Organism: Lichenostomus cassidix; assembly: GCF_008360975.1. Taxonomy (NCBI): domain Eukaryota; kingdom Metazoa; phylum Chordata; class Aves; order Passeriformes; family Meliphagidae; genus Lichenostomus; species Lichenostomus cassidix. Next base: position 20,238,715 of record NC_139480.1, on the reverse strand, counting down.
ACACCATGCTAGAAGTGCTTATAACTGGTAAGACAGCATTTTATTTCAATCAAAACATAAGTTGGGGTTTGTTTCAGTATTTTTGCCCTTTTAACACAAGAAATAATAATCACTTTTACCACCTCTTACGAGTATGTAAGTGATTCAGTGATGGTAATTGTTAGCTGGTTACATTAGAAAGGATGTTTGGTTTGTGAACTTTTCTCCCTAGTTTCTCTTTAATGGCAATTTCTCACTTACTTTTAGTACTGGGGCCACAGAGGCATATTTAAATTTTATGCCAGCTAGTTACTAACTGAATGATTAATGATAAAACAAAAAAAAAGTGTAAATAAAAAATAATGTAGATTTCTTATTCTTATCCAGGAACCTTTATCAGTTGACTAGTCTCATATCAATGACTTTCTCCTAATACTCAGTTAAGAGTATTGCAAGCACCATGCACATCTTGTGACAGTGACAGGTTTGCAATTTTCAGACTATTATAACACTCTGCAGACTGGAGTATCTGTGTATCTAGTTTTGGATGTAAAATGGAGTACCCTATCTTCTTTTTATGTTCTCCATTAGATGGTCACTGCTGTTGGTTTTCTGGTTGCTTTCTTAGGCTAAGTAGGTCATAATCATGTTAACCTCAGCTGAGCTTATTGTTGCACTAGGTGAATATTTGAAGCTATACCTTTGTTATCAGCATGCATTTTCCCAGTACATAAAACCTGCATTAAATAAAAAAATTTAAAAAAAAAATTAGTTTTTGCATATCAGGAAGCAAAACAGACTTGTATTTAAATAGCTCTTTTAAGTCCCTAGTGACTAGATAAGAAGAAATATCACACTACTTTTTAAAAAGTTTAAAAAGGAGGACCCTAGGAAATGTTGATCTGTCATCCTAATCTCAGTGTCCAGCAAGAACATGGAGCAGATCCTCCTGGAAGCTATGTCAAAACATATGGAAGAAAGGGAAGTTGTTAGTGACAGCCAGCATGGATCCACCATGGGAAAATAGTGACTGATTATTCTGATAGCTTTGACGATAAAGTGACTACATCAAGGGGAAGAGTCACATGGACTTCTGCAAGGTCTCTGATATTGTCCCCCACAAGATTCTTGCCACTAAATCAGAGAGCTGTTGGTTTGATGGATGAACTGTTAGATGAGTTAGGAATGGCTGGGTGGCCACACAGAAAGAGTTACAGTCAATGACTCAGTGTTGAAGCCAAAACAAATAAGGAGTGATGTCTTTCAAGGGTGCTGATCTGATACTATTTCACACCTCCAGCAGTGACAGAGATAGTGGGACTGAGTTCACACTTGGCAGGTTTTACTGATGACACCAAGCCGAGTGGTGTAGTTCATTCACTTGAGGGAAAGGATGCCATCCAGAGGGATCTTGACATGTTTGAGAAATGAGTCTGTGTGAAATCTCAGTTCAGCAAGGCCAAATGCAAGATCCTACACCTGGTCTGGGCCCATGTCCAATATTAACACATACAGGAGAATGAAGGGATTGGTAGTAAATCAGCAGAGAGAAACCTGGGGATACTGATGGATGAGCCAAAAATGTGTGCTTGCAGCCCAGGAAGCCAATCATATCCTGGGCTGCATCAGGAGAAGTTTGGCCAGCAGACAAAGGCAGGTGATTTTGCCACTGAACTCTGACTTTGGTGAGTCCCTGCATAGAGTGCAGCGTCCACTCTGGGGTCCCCAGTCCAAGAAAGACATGGGCCTATTAGAAGGGGTCAGAGGAAGGCCACAAAAATGTTCAGATGGCTGGAAACCTTCTCCACTTAGGAAAGGCAGAGACGGCGGGAGATACCTGGAGAAGGTTCTGGAGTAGGGCTGTTGAAGCCTTTCAGAGCTTAGAGAGGTTTTCTAAGTCTGCAGTGGCAGAACAAAGGGCAATAGTTTTAAACTGAAAGAAGGTAGATTTAGTTTGGAGAAACAAAACTAATTACTACAATGAAAGTTCGTGAGATGCTGGAATAGGTTGGTCAGAGATGTTGTGAGTGTCCCATCATTTGAAGTGTTCCAGTTCATGTTGGGTGGGGCTTTGAACAACCTGATCTAGTGAAAGACATCTGTACTCATGATAAGGGTGTTGGGCTAGGTGACATTTAAAGGGCTTTTCCAACATAAACAATGAGTCTATTACTCTAAGATTATTTTTCGACAACGTTAAGGAGCAACATTGTTTTAAATTCATGTATAATTTGAAAAACAAAAAAAAAGTTAAAAATTGAAAGAAACTTGAGGTTTTCTGCTCCTGGCGAGGCAGGAAGACCCCCAAAACCTCACAAAAACGGGGACCCCGTGGGGAACCCCCACGCTGAACTGGCCGAGCGGGGCCGGGAAGCCACCGCACACAAACCCAGGTTGATTCCCCGACAGAGGATAATAGGAGACACAGCGGTTAGAAGATGCAGACTCTCAGGTTGGAATCCAGTAGTTTATTGGTGGGAACGGCGGGACAGAGAAGGCAGGAAGGATCGGGAAAGAGTGTGGAAGGTGGGAGCGGGCTGGATTCAGGACGCAGAGAGCCCAGAGTGGAAGTGAACACGGGGTTAAGAGGGATAGAAGGATGGGAGGGGGTTGGAGAGGAGAACCAACCGGGACGCTGGGGATACAGGATTGGCAGGGGAGCCAGGGAATTGGGGTGCAGGGGGGGAGGTTACAGAACTTTAAAAACCAATAATAAACCGTGGGTAAAGGAACATTCTGGCTATTAACTCTAAAAGGATGAAGAGGAGGAGAACTCCAGAAACCATACATCTTTTCCCTGATGCATATTTATGAGGCTACCTACAAGATGTATCGGGGGAACATTTTCTGTCACCCTGACCCAAAGGTTTCTTCAGACCCAGGGGGCTTCGACAGGTATTTCAGCCTCCAAGCTCATCTGGGTTAACCTCACTGTTGCAGAAACTTAAACAGGTAAATAAATTTTGCAATATATGCAGTTTTGGCTTTATTATTGGTGTTACATTCATTATGTGTTGATCCATTACTGAGCCTCTATTGATGTAATACTGAAACAGTGAAAGCCCCTAATTAAAGACCAAAGTGGGCTCAGCCACAAATTCCCAGGAAAGGGTGTCCCTGTCCCATGAGGAGATAACTTCCTATGAGCTTTCCTACATTTCAGTAACTCCCATGTCCCTCTAGCTCAGCAGCGATTTACAACAGGAAAAGGGATTTTGGTAGAAAAAAGAGTAACATACAATTATTGAAATTCAGTTTTGAAGGTTCAAAGTAAATTGTAAAATTAGGATCACAACAGAGGTGGCAGGTAGATGTCAGAATTAGTAAAGGAAATCATAAATCTGGAAGCCATTACCACAAAAGAACATACAGCAGTGCAGTATTTTCTGTACTTTTAATCCTGGCTGCATTTTGCATGCTTTTTGTTCTGTTATTGCTGCTTATTTGGCTATTTCTATAATATCAGCTATGATATAGCCATGTTTCTAACCTGAGCCCCAAGTGTGAATCATACAGATTATTATTCAGACCAGTGTTTATATTCTGAGGAGAGATACAGAGTACAGTCACATGAAGCCTCACAAAGACTAGGATGTGATACAGCAGAAAACACTGAAAGAAGCTGGTTGATTCAACCTAAAGTTGTCTTCTACCTTTTAAGATTTATATCCTAGATCAATCCCCTTCTCAGTCTTCAAAAGATGCAATGGACATATTTCCCTTCCATGTGATGCCTAATAGCCATATTTCCCTTAACTCATCATAGAAATAGCCTCTTTTTAGTGGTTTTAGCTCTAGTAATGCCTCTGGGTTTGAATATTTTCCCATGTGAATTTTTTTGTACACTTACATGTTTCTGTCTCTTCTCTCTCCATTCCTCACACCATTTTAGTTGTTGGGCATTCAAAGAAAACACTGTAATCCAATGTATTGAGCAACACCAGCCATTGTATTTGAGCTCTGACTGAAAGATCTTATGTAGTTCCATGCAAAATTATCCCATATTTTTAGTAACTTATATACATATTAATTAAAAACATTTGATGACAAGAAGCCAAGTGTTGCAACGTGGAGTGTTAGGATTCCATGTGTTCCTTTGTCCCTCTGCTTTGTATACCATTGGTTCATTTTGAAATATGCTCTGCTGTACCTCAAAACCTATTGGTGTGTAACCCTCCTGCCAATCTTCCCTTCGTCCTCCTGGGACTGGCTCAGAGAGAGCCAGCCCCTGCCCCCTCTCCTTCCCCTTAAAAGGCAGAGCCTGGACCAGCTCGAGGTCTTTCCATCTCTGGGCTGCTAGCATCTCCTCCCTGCCTTGTCTCCCTTCCCCCTTCTCCTTCCCTACACCCCTTTTCCCGTCACCCCAAATAAACATCCCTAGTAGAACAGAGATGGAGTCCAGTTCTTCCTTAGTCTCACTATATTCCTGCTGAATTGACGCGGTTAGAAGACTGCCGCCATGCCACAGAACCTCGGGGGCTGCTCGCCCCGGATCCGGTGGGATTTACAAGAACCAGAGACTCGGTCCGGGGGGCAGCCAGCCTGTGCCACCCTCCCGGACCATGATACAACAGCCAAGATCCTCAGTCTACACATTCCAAGCATTTAATCAGGGAGTCTGGAATGAGAAGAGTCACTTAAAAGGTGGAATTGAAACATTCTAATTTCTGAAGTTTTGTGATTTATAGAAATAGGGGTATATTTTATATTCCTCTTCATTAGACCTTTAAAGTTGATCCAAAAGCCATTGTATTCCAGTGAACACAACCGCTGAATTAGATAGTTAGCAGATACTTAATTAGAAAGCAACATTAATTTTGAGCAACTGTGAAGAGTCAGCTGCTTGTACATTACTGCATTTTAAAAATAATCGATTCTGAATCAATACCTAACAGTTCAGGAACTTTCTGACTATATCTGTATAAATATAGATAGATATGTGTGTGTGTGTATGTGTGTGTATGTGTGCATGCATTTGTATATATATGTATATATATATATACATAGTGCATGCCTTTGTATATATATACATATATATATGTATATATATATATACATATTTATATGTAATATGAATTAAATGTTACCTGGAGGAATTTGTACTCTCATAGTCTTGGACTTCACAGAGGTTCATGAATCAGAAATTTGCTTGAGAATTAATCTTGCAGTAGTGAGTGAAAAGCAAATAGACAAGCAGGGAAAACTCATACTAAATGAAACTGGCATTACAAAGCATGAACTAGTTCATCTCCATGATAGAAAACAGAAGTAATTTCACATCAGGATCACATAAATAATTAATTTACCTTTCATTCAATAACAAATTCTGAATAGAAAATATATGTGAAGTGGTATGTTACCTTTACTTAAAAACACTTTCTTGTTGGCATGATTTGACTACTGAACTGAAGTCTAAAAAGAGAGAATGCCTCTACTATTAATCTTTAATAAGCCATACCAAATAGGAGAGCTGTAATTCAACAGGCTACAGCAAATAATTCCACATCATCTTGGATGTTATATAACTTTAATTTATTCAGAAAATGTCAATAAAAAGACAAACTGTTAGTACTGTATACTAGCATGCTAGTTTAGAATAGGCTGTGACTAAAATTTAATTAATGCTGGCAAAGAAGCTCACTTTCCATTGTCAAAAGTATGGGGTTTTTTGTCTATGTTGCAATAATTTAATGCAGTGAAACAGATCAGTTACATGTAACTTGGTTTCATGATCCCTTTATGACACTATGTGTTGCAATGACTTCAGTATTCTCAGACCTGACTTTATAAATGTAGTATAACTATTCTTTCCATTAATAATAGTTACAATTAATAATTTTTGTTAATTTCCAACTTTCCTGGAAGAAACTGAGATCTAGAGTAATCAAAGTGAAAAAAGATCCATCCAAATGCAAGAAATACTAATTTTTATATAAAATAAAATAAATATAGATCAATGCCTTCTGCATTGAAAACTGTAATATAACTTTATTTATCTGCACTTTGCTAGTAGACACCAGAAATGTGTTGGTAGAAAAATAACAGAGCAGTGTCTATTCAATTATGATCAGATACTTTCTTGCCTATGTTTATATATTTGCCTATATATGTTTATTTCAATATGTTTTTGTATATTACAGTGAACAGAAATGATTCATGACAACTAATGTAGGAAGACAGGGAGAAGAATACTAAAGTAAAGACACTAGGCACAATTGTCATTTTAGTTAATTTGTTCAAGTAAGCCATTGTATTAGTGTGGCAGGACAAACACCCCCCCCCTTCTCTCTCTCCCTGATTGCTGGCCGAGATCAATGGCTCAGATTAAGTCAATAGCTTAATCCAGACTATCAATGCTGGCATCTGGAACTCAGAGTGAGACACTGAGAGAATGTGAAGAATTTTCAAGTGACCGCAAATACACACTCTTTTTCCCTATAAAACACCACGAAAAACTCAGCAAAAGTAGCAGCTTTCTACATGGACATTGGAACGTGAAGTAAGCCTCTCCCCAGGGTTTGGACGCAGTCCTGTGGTTACTTCCCGAGGGATTGAGTGAGGAAGTCTTAATGTATTCCAGCTCCAAATTGACTACTGGTAAGATCATTGAGTTTCCTAAATTGTATTCTTCCGGCTAACTTATAGCTACCTTTCTTAACTTGCATTTCAGCTAGCTCAAGCAAGCATCTCTTAACTTGCATTATAGTTCAAGCAAGCATTTCTTGCATTTTTAACTATTCTTATAGTTCAAGCAAGGTTTTACCCCATAATTGCATTTTTCAATTATTATAGTGTTGCAATTATGCATTCATTGTGTGTTTATGTGTGTCAATCTGTTCTATGTTTGTATGTTTGTTATGTTCTGTGTCAAATAAATGGTATTTTTAGACAAATCGGCCAGATATCAAAGAATCTTGGAACGGGACTAAGTCTTGGGGAACTAGCTATCTTAAAGTCTGTCAAACTGCAAAAACACAAAAACCCCCCCACAAACAAAGCAAAAGGTTTGGATTGAGGAGACCTATCATGTCTTTCCTCTGTAATTAGGGCATATCACCTGTTTTGTATGCATGTTTTCTTTTTCAGTGCTTTAAGCTAAATCAATTGCTGTTTGACAGTTACACAGTTCATTAAGGCAGAAGAAAGACATATCTCTTCACCTAGATAGATTCCAAATGTTAATCACGGCAGATTTTCGTGTTAGTTTGCCAATTTTTAAACTCTGGTTCACTCTTCTGAAGCCTCTTGAAAGAATAAAAGATTGGGTCTAACAGTTTTTTTACCTTCAAACTGATTTTTCAATTTGTTCCAGCAAAGTTATTGGCAGGGATAAGCTGGTCTCCTGTAGGCAGCAATAATTGAAAATAAACATCGAACAGGAACTAAAATAAGTTAAAAAAAGGCACAAAACCTACACACTTGCAGCAAACAAATAACTGTTCCTACAGCCTTAAATTTCATCTATGTACACCTTTCAGTGTTATCATGTCATGTTTTTTCATTTCTTCTTCAAATAATAAAACTACTTTGCACAGCATTTTATTGGAATTTATCCTCCCTGAATAAAAAATTTTGGTTTAGGAGAACACATCCTATAGGCAGGCTTGAACTCCCAAAATTTGTCTGTACTATCTATATTATGGTGATTTTTTGATGCAAAATTACCAAAGATGAAAAATAGGGAAAAAATCTGCCTTTTATCAGAATCTGAAATCTCTACAGAAAAAAAAATAAACTTCAGAGGTTTCAGATATTTTTGTTGAGTTCCCTTCCGTCTGTTTATATGGAACATTTTAAAAAATAGTGAAAAATATCTTGCATAATACAATAGGTGCAATAGTATAAATCTGAGGAATTAATTGAAAAACTGAGGTCCTGTGTGTGTAACAAACACAGGTTTCTAAGACAAAATGCGGAAGATAAGCTTTAGTAAAATATGTCAGTCTTACATGTAGGAATTCACTGCATGCTCTAGTAAAAAGTCCTTTTCCAGCTCTCTCTTGTAGCCCCCACTAGGCACTGGGAGGCTACTGTGAAATCTTCCCAGAGACTTCACTACTTCAGGCTGAACAACCCCAATTCTCTTAGCCTGTCTTCACAACAGAGCTGCTCCAGCCCTCAGATCATCTTGGTGTTCTCCTCTGGACTTGTTCCATCAGGTCCATATCCTTCTGCTGGGGGCCCCAGATTTGGACATAGGATTCCAGGTGAGGTTGCATGAGATCAGAGCTGAGGGACACAATAGCCCTGGGAACTCAAGAACAGAGAAACAAAGAACCAAAGATGCCCCAGGTGAACCCAAAACCCTGGCTCTGGACTAAGCACCACAAGGCTAGAAGAGCTGTGCTGACCTACCAGACATTTCTCCTGGAATGCTTTGTGTTCCCCGTGGGACAGGGAAGTTGTATGAGGAGCCACTGTGGTAACCTGTAGGTTGTTCTCTTCCTTGGGCATTCTTCTCCTTGGGCAGAATAAACAAAAAGAAAAAAATCCACTAAATCATCAAGGAAACTGCCATCTGCTTGTCTTGAAAGTTTTCTATACTCCTGATTAGAGTTTTTAGTGGCAAAACAAGTCCTGGTATGTCATCTAAGCTTTATAGACAATGTAGAAAACTAAAAGAAATGCTTGTAAAACATTACCATTTATTTGTAGCATGAGTGCCTAAGTACTAATTTATTGGTATTCTGTTACAGTATTTCAATGTCTTATGAAAGGTTGCAGCAAAAGGTGAAAACAGTACCACAAGTGAAATTGATGCACTTTTAGAGCAAAGATATAAAAGGGAAGAAATTAACATATTTTGAATTTTCCATAAAATCACTAGGCAGTAACTGTGAGAATGTTCTTTAATGACTTTACCACAGGCTACAACATTTTTTAGTATTTCCAATACATTTGAAGCGAGGGTAAGGCTTTTTATTTAAACTAACATAAAGTAAATGTAGAGCTTTTAATTCAAATTAATTTTATTTCAAAGAGATATTTTAATTTATTCTGTGATAGTGTTATGCCTCCTGCCATAGGAAAATGTATTAGGCACAGTATATTAGCATAATGAAAAGGTGATCTCTGCCTCATGAAACAGACAAACCATTCCCTTTTCTTCACCTTCAGTGCTCCTGCATGACTATTCTATGGCCTTTGAGGTCCTTACATTGTTTTCCCCAGAAAACACAATACTATTTTCTCCTCTGTTTAAACCTAATGTGGTCAAATCTGAGCATGGTTTTTCCTGCAAGATCTCCGTAGTCCCTGTTCAGATATTAACCCATACTGGTGACAGAAACATGGGCACTGCCACTCTGACCCACAGACCAGGCTCACACAGGATGCTTCTGTTCCTTTCCTCTGCATGTCCACTCCCAGATCCCACTCTATCTTCTACCTTTCTGCTGACTGTCTCTTCATGAAAAAGAAGTTCAAACCTTCTCATCTTCAGGATCCATTGCAGCTCTACCCTTTGCTGTTCAGTGTCATCTCTGTCAGCATCGTTGCCACATTTACCAAATTTTTGTTTATCTTTCCCCTTCTTATACTCTTTCCTGGTTATAAATATCTTTCCTGTTACCTAAAGTCCTCTGGATAACATAAGTAGCTATGAATTTTAGCCACTTATTCTTCAAATTCTTAGTTTTAAGAACAACCCTATTGAACTCATAGGGGTTACTTTGATTTTAGAAATTTTTGTAATGATTTTTGAGAATCTACAGTCTCGTAGTTTGCTTTTCACTGTAAAGACATACAATGGATGATATTGTAAATATACCATACTTCTCAATTCTTTAAAGAAACGGTCATCGTGCTTCGGAAGAAACAAAAAATCCAAGAACAATCTTGGTAGTTTTCCTTTAAAAGATAACAAAATTTATCCTAAGCTTGCAGTAATTATCTATTACTTTTGTTTTCCCCATTTCACTTTATTTTTCTTCATTTTGTTTAAAATATTTGGTGTTTTTTTCTTCTTCCATTGTTATTTTTCAGATGTTGTCTTATGATGTGTAATAGACACCCTACAGAGATCACTTACAAACACAATATAAGCATTAATACAATTAGTCAGATGGATTGAAAGGTAGAATGTCTTTTCATTTATTCTCTGTATTCCAACAGACAGGAAGCATCATCATAAAGATCTTGATGGTGATAAATGAAAACTAAGGCTTTTTCTAGCTATCTTATTTTGATTGAAAGGTAAAGAAACAATTCCTTTGCTGTATAGCTGGATTTATCCAAACATAGGGATACCAATGCCAGCAAAAAAAAAAGAAAACCAGAAATATTGGTAATGTACTCAGGAAAAAGAAAAGCAAGAAAATTAAAACTCAAGCAATCAATCTACACTGAAAATTCTGCCCCAGGCAATGACTGTGTTCACAGACTGTGAACCTCCAGTTTTCTTTCAAAACAATCCCATATAGTGTATAGATAAGTACTTTGAAATGAAAACGCAGTGTTTTTCCCAGAACCTTTGAATAGGTGAGAGTGATTCTACAAAAAATCAGATAAGAAATTAGATGAAGATTTCTTCATTAAAATAAAGAAATTGCACTATGTTAAGACACAAATAACTAGTCAGGTATTACTTATGACTAATTCTATGTGGTATAACTATATAGAGACTTGTACCCCTGGGATAGGTACTAGATCTTACAAAAATCATGATGCATTATCATCTTTCAAATTTTAAGGGAAAAAAACCCTATGTATAACATAACAAAAGAACATTAAAAATAAATGAAATGGAAAGAAAACAAAGATTTAAGACAAGAAAATTAAAGTATAAGAGTATAATTCTAACAAGAGAGGGAAATAAGCAAAAACTTGAAAGAAATACACTAAATGCACCTGAGTTAATCTGCACTTGTGGGTTAACACCAGCTGGCAGCTCTGCACCATACAGATGTCTGCTTACCACCACATCACCCCATGGAGATGAGGAGAAGGACCAGAAGGGCAAAAATGAGAAGGCTCATGGATTGAGATACAGGTAAAGTAGTCAGTAATGCAAAAGTCTCCCACACAAGCAAAGCAAAACAAGGAATTCATTTACCACTCCCCAAGGGCAGGCAGGTGTTCAGCCATCCCCAGGAAGGCAGGGCACCATCACAGTGACTTAGGAAGGGAAGCACTGTACCTGACAACACCCCTCCTTCTTCCCCCAGCCTTTATTGCTGAGCATGGTGCCATGTGGTAGAGAATATCCCTTGGGTCAGTTGAGGTCAGCTGTCCCAGCTTCTTGTGTACCCTCAGCCTCCTCACTGTCAGGGTGGTGTGAGAAGCAGAAAGGCCTTGGCTCTGTGTAAGCACTGCTCAGTGGTAGCTAAAACATCCCTGTGCTATCAACACAGTTTTCAGCACAAATGAAAACCAGAGTCCCATAGCTACTATGAAGAAAATTAGGTCTGTCCCAGCCCAAACCAGTTTATTATCCTATAACAGACACATAAAATTAAGAAGGAATATTTATTGTTTTCAGAGAAAATAGAAGATGATGTTAAATTAAAGTAGGGAGGGAAAAAGTAATATTTATCAAGGCTGGCCTTGGAAGAGAGGTAAAAGTAGAGACACTCCCAGAAGACATGATAAAATTCCATGAAAAAAAGAGATTACACAGAAGTATAGTTAAATAATGACACTTTATTATGTTTTCAACATCAACACATGAACAGAAACACAAAATACCAAATGCTGGAACCAGATGGTATCCTTACCTAATCCAGCACAGTTCCTGGTGGATTTATCAGAACTCCATCAATGAATGCTCCATTCCACTGCAGTGCTAATTATACATTTTGAACTCCTAGTCTGTCTCATGTTTCAGCAAGATGAGGAATCTATTCACACTGTTCCTTTCCGAGCATAACTACAGTAACCCATCTAGGCAAAGACACATCCTGGGAGATGCAAATGTTGAACAAGAGGTAACAAGGTTCAGATTCCAATTGACGAGTTAGCTTTAAAAACTGTCAGATCCATAAAGAGAAACCTCTGGGGTAGTGTGGATGGATTACCATAATGTTTTTTACTCAGGCTTCTGTTTGGAAATCTTGAAAATTCTGAGACTGTAAACTGTTGTGAATAAAATCACAATTTTTGGACTTTAGAGAAACATCAGTCTTTGGTGATGATTAGTAATTCTTGACAACAGCTGGAGATCCTTTCATGAAACTTTTTCCCATTTATTCTTTAGTATTTGCATTTTGACTACATGGGCAAGGCCTAAAATACTTGCAAAGTGAGATTAAGAGGACTGGACCAAGTCGTAAGAAGTTATGGTCTGAGGAAATAAAAAATCATGATTTAAAAATGTATAGTTGGTGTGTTGTAGATAAGACTGAAAACAATGGATTTAAATCCATGGGCCAAAAAGTCTCAAATATATAACACTAAACCCATCACAGAAATTTAGATTATTTTTGAAAAAGACATGAAACAAGATATAAATAAAATTGGATGGTAAGCAGAATGTGATGTTATATCATTAGTATCTGCTCAGTATTGCTGAAGAACAGACACAAAAAAAATCATAGAATCATGGAATAGTTTGGGTTGGAAGGGAAGTTTAAATGTCATCTACTCCAACCCCCCTGCAATGACCAGCCACGTCTTCAACCAGATCAATTTGCTGAGGCCCCATCCAACATGACCTTGAATGTTTCAAGGAATGGGACATCTACCACCTCTCTGAACAACCCAGACAGCCAGATAAATTGTGTCCTTTGTGATGAGCACCACTTATACAGGAATTGAAAAACGTAAGAATATTGCCGGAGGACCAGAAATGATTAAATGAATTTCATATTGGATTTCCACAGGCAGTTGGAAGCCTGAAGACCCGGTGCTGTATTGATTCAAAAATCTTCACATTCAAAAAGCAAACTCATAAAGACTATGAAAAAGAAAACAACTTTTCTTTGGACAAATTCCACTCAGAGAAAAAAGAAAAATTCCTCCACAAATAATGATGAGAGAAAAAACTGTGATATACCATTTATTACATCTAAGTGCCTTGTGGTCTAAAAACTTCTGTTCTTATTTAGTTGGCGTTTTTCCAAATCATAGTCTCAAAAACTCTCGATTTTAAACATTTAAACCACCTGACACTTATACAATGTATTGACCTATAAGGATACAACTGGCACTAACCACCCTGAGACTTTATGAATTCTAATCAAAGGGAAATAAATTAATCAAACAAGAAAACAATACCATCCTCCCCCCCAAGCGTGCATATACAGTAACTATTCATTAGAAAACATTCCTGTTACTCTGCGAAAAAGCTTTTACATCCTACAGGTGATATCACTTCGAAACACTGCCAAGAGTGGCTTTTTCTTCTTGCTAAATAGAGATACTGAGCACAGGAGCAATGGTCCTAATCTCAGCATGAGCAATTCCATTGCATTGCACGACTTCAGATGTGGAAAATACTGAGGATGAGAAGAGAAAGTATGCTGCTGATTATTCATATAAGGAGTAACTAGTTGTCCTTTTCAGAAATGAAAGACTTAAATTCTTGTTCTACATTCACTGCTTGACTTAATAGCTTAATTGAACCAACCAAGAAGAATAAACACACCTTTCAGACAAGGATGTGTGCAGAACAATAATTTACTAATGCCTTTATCACTAGAAAATTAGGGGGAAAAATGCGAAAAAGTCAGTGGATCAATTCTCCAATCTCTTCTGAAAGCCTGTTACTAGACAAAATATAACAAATAAAACAGGCGAAGTTTTTCATAATCACAGTGAATTTGAAGTGGAAAAACATAAGGACTTCTTAAAAATCCATTAAGAAGCAAAGGGATAAAATGAGGCTTCAGGAATTAAAAATATCTTTAGATAAACAGAGTCAATGAACATCAAAATACAATAGCTGAAGAATAAACAAGTGAGAAAATGTTTGGAATTTTTAAATTAAGTCATTGTGCAGAAGTTAGACCTTATTTCAAAAATGTCCCTTTTCTTGAATAGATACGAGAAACAGTGCCTCAGCAAATGTAGACAAATTTGTGTGACTCTGTACAGAAAGAACTTGTTAAAGGTTCCAGAATTTACCTTTATTAATAATTTTTTAATCCTTTTCATTAATTAAAGAAAATCAGAAACTAAAATCAGTACTCTATTGATCATTTTAAGTCTGGATATAGCCTATACATACAGAAGGACAATTATCTCAGAATGCAATATATTTTAATACTCAGAGGAATTGTCAGGAATTTGCTCCTGTTTTATTTGCAATTAAATAACACATTCAATAATTTGGAGGTTTAAGGGATAGGCCAATCTTTACCTCTTTTAGTACAGAAGTTGTGAAATAGATTAGTTAAGATTAAAAAAGGAAAGCTTGAACAGACATATAAAAGGGAACTAGATAAGTAAAGGTGGTGAGGTGACACTGGTTTGGTTGCTTTGGTTTATCTGTGCTTTATTAGCACTATTTTTTTTCCCTCAATAATCTATTACCACCTATGAACTTTTCATTATAGGTGAAAATTTACAATTAAATCTTTGTTTAACCAAGTACTCTGGGTCTGCCTTTCAACAGGCACAGGAAAACAAATCCACAGATTTTTGCAGAGAAATTGTTTGACCCTGCCTGAATGTCGGGCACCCATCAAAGCTGCTTTTTGTCAGCTGGACAGGAGAGAGAAAATATATTAAAAGGCTCGTGGGTTGAGATCAGGGCAGGGGGAGCTCACTCAGCAGTTACCATCATGGGCAAAATGGGCTTAGCTTGAGTAAATTAGTGTAATACATTACCAATCAAATCAGAGTAGGGTAATGAAAAATAATTAAAACACCTTCACTCGACCTCTCTTTTCTTCCCAGGCTGAGCCTCACTCCAGATTTCTCTATTGCTTCTCCTCAGCAGTGGAGGGTGGGAAATTTGGTTTAAGGTCAGTTCATCACACATTGTCTCTTCTGCTCCTTCCTCCTCAGGGGAAAGATTCCTCAAACTCTAACCCTTCATGTTGTCCCTCCCACCGGACACAGCTCTCCATGAACTTACAGTTCTTTACAAATTCCTCCATCGTGGGTCCCCCACAGGGTCACAGGCCCTGCCCTCAAACCTGTCCAGAGTGGGCTGCTCTCTCCATGGGTCCAAAGGTCCTGCCCTGACCCTACTCCAGTGTGAGCTTCCCACAGGGTCACAGCCTCCTTTGCATATCCAGCTGTTCTGACATGGGGTTCTCCACAGGCTGCAGGAGGATCTCTTCTCTCCCACAGACCTCCGTGGGCTGCAGGGGCACAGCTGCCTCACCATGGTCTGCACCAGAGTCTTCAGGGTGGTGGTGATGAATTTCCACCTTTCTTCACTGACCTTGGTTTCTCCAGAGTTGTTTCTCTCTCAGTCATATATTCTCAGTTCTCCCTTCTCTGGCTGCAGTTGTTGTTGCCATTGCACTGGAGGTTTTCCCCCTCTCAAATGTGTTATGCCAGAGGTGCTGCCACCATCAATGATGGCTTGACCTTGGCCAGAGGGAGGTCAGTCTTTGAGCCAGCTGGCATTGGCTCTGCTGGATGTGGAGAAAGCTTCTGGCAGCTTCTCACAGAAGCTACCCTTGTAGCCTCCACACTACCCAAACCTGGCCATTGAAACCCAATTTAGAAACATTTTGCTTTTTTTGCCATAATTTCTGGATATGTAAATTCACACTCTGTACTTATCTAAAAAAATTTGACCTCCTTTGTACTCCAAAATTGTATTCATTGCAACACCACAGGCATAGTAACTGTTCATTTTGCTAAAGAGTTCCTAATATTGATTTTGATTAAGAAAAGTAATTTCCAATGTCAATAAGTTTAATAAAATGAGAATAAAAGTGTCTCTAGAGAGAAGGTTGCATCAACCCAGCCAAATGATCAAGAGAATTTTTCTCATGGGCACAAGCCTTATGTAAAGTGGGATATTTGTGGCCTATTGATGCTTGAGCATAAGATCAATAACCCTGTAAATTCTTATATACATAGATCATAGAGTTTTATATAGACTATTCAGATGAATCTCATAATTCAAGTAAATCTTAGATGCATGGAATTGCACAGTCTATTTCTTTCTTTTAGGTGGATTATTAAATATCAGTACTACACTACTAATCTTGAGCCTCATTTGAGCACCTGAAGCTAGAAAAGATTAAATCAAGAAAGATTCAGTCTCTGTTGATGCATTCTTTTTCACGACTAGAGTTTTTAGGTGCAGCAGCAAAAACAATATCAGACTTGTTTCACTGTCATCTGATTGTCATGTTGCAGTAAACTCCAGACCTGGGGTGTAAGAAATAATAACAGTAGCATATTTTTAATATAAATTGTACACAATGCTCTGAGCAAAACAAACATGCATGATAGAATACAGCATAAAAGAAAGAACTTATACATCTTTTTTCTCATACCATGGTCAATTTTTTAATTCCCTTCCTTCCTAAAGCTCCAATTAGGACAACTAAAATCAAGTGGCAAGGTCTTATTTTGAAAAAGAGATGTTGTTTCCCCATATGTTTGTTTCAGAAGAAATACCTCTGCAGGTATCAACAAATGAGAGACACTCTTGACAGTGTTATTTGCAGACAATACAAATAGGAGCTTCTAAGACAGACTTTTCATGGAAAAAGTAATCTGATGCAATAAATGTGTTGACATTTATACCTAACATAATGCAGGACTCAGAAAGGTAAATCACCCTGTTGCAGATTGCAAGTATTCCATTATGTTCTTATTATGCTAAAATAAATATGGACAATAATGTGACTTACAATACATCCAGTGACAACAAGCAAGTATAATGTAAGAAAATTTATTATGTTATCAACATTGTTAAAAACTATTTGCTGCTACTTTGATAAACATATTAGTCTATATGTGTTTTAAGCCAAAGAATTTGAAAACTAGAATCAGCAATAGCAAGTTATGTCCTGTCATATTATTCTCTGTTTCTCAGAAAAAATAATAGTAAGCATTTGCAAATGAATATAAGAAGGTAGTATTTAAATCTTAATTGGCTCTCACTAAAATATGGGAAACTCATATTTTATAGAAAATGACAAATGCTTTAAATGTACTTCCTCTCTAAAGGTGAAAATAAAATACTTGCCAGAGTTTTTTTTTTAACTACAGAGAAATTACAATAATGAAAATATGTTCAGTAGCAATTAAAAAATAATTCAAAACCAGAAAAAACCTGAATACATCAAGGTTTCAACACTCAGATACAAAATGAGATTTAAAATTTCACTGTAATACAGGTGTTCTCAATGTTTGTTTTCAATGGAATATTTTCAACAATAAGCTAAATCCTCAAGTTCTGCTGATCTGTGACAACACCATGGAGGGATGATGACTTAGTCCATTGTTGTCAATAAACATAAGATTTATTTTAACATGAATAACATAGCGACAGAACCAGCCAATATGAAGTGAAGACTATAATGCAATCATTGATGAAATATGAATCACTGTCTAGTAGGAGGAAAGCAGCTAAATCTAATCTAACCTAAATAATGAATTTTATTTTCTTTGTAAAGAGTATTGATAGAAGCTTATTTTCTATTTCGCAAATAAAAAGTAAGCTATTTAACATCTTAGTTTTATCACTTCAAAAATGTTTTTTTCTTATCAAGCTGAAATTACAGCAAGTCATTGAAGGGTAACTTAATTTTTTTATCATTATTAAGCACAACATTTTCCATGCAAGAAATTTTTTTCTATTATTTACAGTTTTTCAACTTGTATCTATTCCCATATAATTGCCTTCTTTTAATTGGTCCTTTTGAGTCTCTATCTTTCAAACTTGTGTTTAAGTTTATGCTTACCAATGTCTTAGGAATTGCCAGAACATGAAGCTCTGATATAAGCATGGTTGCACTGATATAAAGAAAACAGTCTTTGGGTGAGTTTCCTCTTAACATATTGTAGCTAAATAAATAGGCATCTGACCTAAGGCTCCATTAAGAGAAATGACCATCCACAGAGTGATTCAAGTTACTGATTTCAGAAACTCATTTTAGAACAGGACAAATCCCTTTCTAGAGTTGTCTATATCTTAAGAGTAGAAAAGTCTTACACTTCTACACAGTACTACATATTTAAGTGTAGAAGAGATCAAGTTATGTGATTCATAGCAGATGATCTGCAGTTACTCTATAAACAAAAATTGCTCTGAGGATTTATTTCTGTTCAGACCAAAAAAAAGCATCATTTCAGTCTTATCTGTACCGTCATGTCTTTCTCAAACCTCTTCTGGATAGCAGACAGAGGGAAATGTGAGCCTTTTCCAAAGACAGCTTCCCTCAGTGAGAATGCTGACCTGTCTTATAGCAGCAAAAAACTTCTGAGTGAGCAGGTGGAGTCTGCAACTTCCCTCCTGCCAACTGCAGACCTTTCTCTGCTCCAGTCAGCTCAGCACCATGTGCTCAACACCCAAAAACAAGCTTGTAAACCAGTTGCCTTTTTCACTTGTTTGCTACCCCCTCCCACAAACCAAATCATCATCTTTCACGTGTTTAGGGCCCAGCTGCATTCAGTTCTTTAAAAGGTAACCTGTAATAGCAACTGTGTGCCTGAGGACCAGGTGTTTAATTGTTCTTGTGCTAAGTACGTTAAGTGAATCAATTAAAAAAATCTGTGCAGGTTGTCTTTTTTCAGCATAAAGCTTATGTGAGCAACTATATGATAAATACGAAATCAAGATATAAAGTCAGTTAAACTGTGGCAAATGGGGAAAGGTGAAACAGAGGTTGCCCATTATTTTGGAGGGAATGAAGGTGGTAAACAGAGTGGACCTGGGAGGGAAAAATAGTAAATGATATGACTGTGATTGTAGGGTGCTCCTGTTTAGCAGCCCTGCACAAGTTCAGTGGGGTTCTGTTTACAGCAGAACAATAAATCTGTAATTCTTTGACATTTGCATCTGACGTCACCCTTTGGCCCAGGCACATGGGCTGTCTCCCTAATGCTGCCAAGGGAATGCTAAGAGAGTGTGAGTGAGATGACTAGATGTCCTCACAACTGAGACATACACAAACAACAAACATAAGATTTCCTAAAGAAATTGGGCTGAGGTGCATCTCTGGCATCTCATTGTTCTTTTACTGGGAGCTGTTACTTTGTTTTACATTATCATGCAACTATTTATGTGTTGCTAATTCACGTTTTCATTGGTCTGAGGTAAATATCAGATGCCAACTGAATTCCTGTGCCAAGATATTCCCCTTAGGCTTTGCTCTTCACTGTGTTTCATGCAGCCAGGTATCCTGCACAGAGCAAATGTTAATTGCTAATATTTTTATGTGATGGAGCTCTATATTGAAATTAGAATAACATGGAATGATCAAAATGTAAATTGTGTTTTCACACTCAGTGGCAATGTTTTTTGTAGTTGTGATTGCCATTCAATCTCAACTGTGCTCCTGCCATTAACAAAGCCCAGTTAAGGACAACTTTATCTTGAATGCTCTCCTTTAATAAAAAGGATCCAGCATGGGCTGATAATTGGCACAGTGAGTTATGTTAGGTCTTTCAAAGTTTGTGGTAAAGGGTTGCTTCCAGAATAAATGAGCATGCCTGAGCACATTCTCACATTCTGATAATTTCTGCCTGTCAGAATGGTGGACTTGGAGTGCAATTCAAATAGTGACACAAAAACGTAATTAGGTGTATGTTACACACAGAGGTTGAATGGTGACAAAGTTCATTGTACAGTCAGTGAGAATTCTCTTGAGCTCCTGGTATGTTGATGCTAAACCTGACAGTCAACCAGTTGGGTCAGCTGCACTTTCTCTTGTCCTTGTTTTTGTCTGATGTTTTATTGTCCATGACTTCCTCAAGTAATTTTTAATTTTTTTTTCCTTTTTTCAGGAAACACGAAGTGTGTTTCAAAGCACAAAGGCAGAACAGTGCACGTGAGCTACACACTTTGGATGGCAGATGATTTATGAGTCTTGACAAGGTAATTTACAGATTTTCTATTTCTGCATTCGAAATATGGTTTGTGTCTAACAGAAACTCCTATTACTATTAATTACCACATGAAGCAAAGTCATAGTTGCTGTGACATAAAATATGGAAGATTATTTTGAAAAATACACAATCATGTATCATAGTTGAATGAATCCAGAATCAGTGTAAAGGAAATTTCATAATTATTTGCCCCAGATTTTGGTATATAAACTGAAGCAAAATCCGATTTCTCAGATAAGTAAAAATAAAGAGGAAAATAAAAGGCAGGGGGAAAGCATCCACGGCAAGTTAGTTAATTAAATATATCTTGGCAGTTTCAGTCATATTTAAATCCAACTTTGGCAGATAACAGGCCTGGCTTTACTGCATTTCTATTCTAATAATAACGCAATATAATGTAAGAGGATTGCTTCACTGGAGTATTTACTACTGAACAGAAAATTGTTTTTATAATTATACATCCCCAATAAAATTTACAGAAATGTTGAAGACCATAAAAAAAAGTCATCAACATATTATAAGGTTTGAGTTCTCCCAGTTATATGTGTGCAACACTTCCAGTACTGTAAAAAGGATTTAGGAACCTACACTGAAGGATAAGCATAGCTGATTGGATTTTCCATTGTAATTTGCATTGTAGTTCTTCTTGCTATGGATGTTCTACTGTAAAATTGCATTTATTAAAATTTGTCATTTTTAATGGCTTTAAAAACAAAACAGATATAAAATTTCTGTGATAAAACATACGTGAAGGGATCCCAAAAACTTAATTTCTCTCTTCTTTTATTCACCCCATATGTAAAATTCAGTATTCCAGCCATTTACTATATTGTTTAACAAAAAGGAAGCTGTTTCCACAATATAGATATAGATGGATATAGATAATATAGATATAGATATAGATATAGATATAGATATAGATATACATATACATATACATATACATATACATATACAGGTACACCCTTAAACTATCTTGATGCTTACACTTTTTCTCCTTGAATTCATCTCATCATTAAAAACCACTCTATCTTCTCAGCCAAATAACCTATTTTTCTGTTACAACAAAAATTATAAACCTAACTGCTATAAATATCTCTAACAATGACTTTCTATTAACACTTAAATGTACATCTGTTATCTAAGCCATATTGTCCTTACTACTTAATAGCTTCCTAAATAATAACTTTGATTTTGCCTCTTAACAATTTGGAAAGCTGGGATAATTTTTCAGGAGCCTGAGTATCTATTTAGAAAGCTCTGCTCTTTTAAAAATAGAAAACTTGTTCTTGATATCATTTGCATCAGTGAGACCCATTTTATGGCAGCTATGACTATATTATGTCTTCGCTTAGCAAGGGAAAATATAAGCAAAGAACACTTTTAAGCAGGTAATTTGCAGACAAGGAAATTCCAAGTCTTCCTCTCTTTTTGAAGCTGGAATAGTAATGACATGTAATTTTGAAGAGCTTTATTGATTAGTGACAAAAGAATATTTACTGGTTGTGGCATTTGTTCTATCCATGCAAAGAAAGGGGATTAGGTGCCATATTTGTCTATGATGCAGAGGGATTACTGTGCTCTGAACTGTATATCTGCTAAGTATTGAAAAGGCCATTTCTTGAGAGACATCTGTTAGTTTGGATGTAACTCAGCTTCTGTTTCCCACCAAGATCGTCATTGCAAATGAGAGAATGGCTAAGTCATTGGCAGGAAGTACTCTGCCTGAGTTATTCTTACTCTGCTGAGCATATGGCTCCATTATCTGTCACCACTTAAACCCCTGTCACTTTATTTTATCGAAATAAAGCAAATTCTTCTTGATTTCTAAATGCTCATGGGATACAAATAATTCCCATGGATACACTTGATCATGAGGGCTTTGCTTCATGTGCTTCACAAGAATATATTTTTTTCTCTTAGGGCCATGAATTGAAATTAAAAAAATTATAAGAGATTTAAAAAAAATGTATTATGCTTAATTCCAGTAATTCTATTTTTTCTGACTAATGTATCTAATTAACCTAGAGCTGCCCCTTAAGACAAAAAAATTTTAAAACTCCATTCAAGCACTTTCCCCTGCTCTGCCAATTCCTGCCTAATTTTTCATGTGTCCATGGCTTTATGAAATAAGAAATTAACTGCATTTTTTTTCTCCAAGCATCAGGGTAATTCATTCCAGAACAGCTTCTGCAAAGAGTGATCTGAAAAATAATTGAGCACACAGAAGTGTGAAATTTTTAAGGATACTATAAGACGTATTGCTTTGAAATCATTACTGACTGGTATACAACAGTGAAGAGCTGAAGAGATGATTAAGTCAATTAATAGTCACAGAGAATTACAAAATATTTGCAATATGTCATCCTGGCATGACCTCATGTACTCTTGTATTGATACAACACCACAGTGAAAACATTGCAAGGCAATATCAAGGCACCCTGTTGGGATTTGTGGTTTTCCAAAACTATTTGGCACTATTTTTCTTATCTTTCTTTGCTTTCCTTTTGCTCATGGCTTCTCAGAGAAGCTGAAGTATTTCACATTGTATAGCATTTTCCCTCTTTTTTTAATGCCTTTTTCACTTTCTTTTCTTTCTTTTCTTTTTCTCTTCTCTTCTCTTCTCTTCTCTTCTCTTCTCTTCTCTTCTCTTCTCTTCCCTTCTCTTCTTTCTCTTTCTTTTTTTCCTCTTGTCTCCTCTTTTTTTTCTCTCCTCTCCTCTCCTCTCCTCTCCTCTCCTCTCCTCTCCTCTCCTCTCCTCTCCTCTCCTCTCCTCTCCTCTTTTTTTTTTTTCTTTCCTTTTCTTTTCCAGATTATTTTCAGTGACCCCATTTTATTTGTTCATCATTTTATGATTTTATTAAGGCAATGGCAGAGATCTTCCTCTCTGGGTATTTTCTGGTCATAAAAGAAGAAAAGCTGTATAAACTCTCACTGTCTATTCAGGAATTATAGTCAGGGATCAAAAAATATACAAGTTCCTGTATTCCAGAAAGATCCAGCTAACAGCCCTTTGTGAGCCCTGATAGCATAATTATAATTTAAGGAAGTATGTTGACTTTTTAAAAAGGCAAATTTCAAGCCTTCAGTATCTCAAATTTTCGCCCTAATGCAAGATGTGAGAGGTACCAATTCAACACAGCATATGACTTTAAAGTTGTTATTACAGATTTAGAGCATAGAGCCATTTCCAGTCCTGTGAAATTACTTCCCATGAAATATAATCTTCAGTTTGAATTTTACTCTGCTTTCCTCCATTATTTTATTCTCCATTTATATTTTAACTCCCGCAGCACTCACTACTGGATAATGCCAGCTGATGAGTCAGCATCATGAAGGCAGCACAGACACTATGATAACTAAGTTTCATTTTCTAGTCTCTGAAGAGCCAGCCACCAGCTTTGTTGCAAAGAAAAATGACTCATATTGCACATAAGATATGTGGATATTCAGAGTGAGTTTTATATGATGTTCAGTGTGAAATTAAATAGGAAATATAATGATTTTATCCCACAGAAGGAATAACAGTAGCTAAAGGTAGATTTTGGAGATTTACGGTTGATGAAAACGCAAAGAAAAATAAGTGTGGAGAAACTTTACTCTCTCTGCTCCTCTCTGTCTTTTCACATGGGAGCTTGAAACAGTCTGAACACAAAGGCAGGAGAAAATATATGGAATATGTGGGCTATGAGTACCTTGGATGTGCTTCTGCCACATAGACACGAGTGCTGTTAAAAGGTCAAAAGTTAACAATTGTAATTTTGAGCTAGGAAGACTGTGGTTTGGATTCTAGTAGATTAGATGCTGCAAATGAAACCTTAGATGTAGTAAACAGGTTACACACCTGATCAAAAATGGTGAGTATAAGAGGATTGTAGAAAAGCAGCAGAAATTAGGGGATAAAAAGTCATGCAAAAATCAGATAAAGAAAATAAGAGAAAGCTGTCTAACAGCTCTATATCTGCTGGGTCAATATATTATTTTGAAAGGTGTATTTGGGATTCCATTATAATTCCGAATTTGAGATCACATTTTAAAAGGAAGTAAATGTGTCAAATAGGACAAAAGATTATTAGAAGATTCTAATAAAGAATTTTCTTAAAAGCATAGTAGGCTGAAGAACAGAATGAGAGCAGATTGGAAGTACTGTCTGAGAAGCTAGATGTTATTGGGGTAGAATGAGGTACAAGAAGAAAAATCTGCATACAGGCATAACTTGAGAAAACCAGCCTGTTCTTTCCCTTTGACTTTTTTCTGGTGATTCATTTGGAAATGATCAGAGGGGCTTTTTTTTCTTCTTCTGTTGTATAGCTTTGAGGGACAAATTATTTTTTACTTAAACAGACAGATGTAGCTTTCACAGAGGGTAGGTTCTTTAATTGAAAAAAGCCATGAAACAAATTTGAGTTAAAGAATCGTTTGTGTCATCACTGCATAATTGATACTCCTCTGAAGACACCGAAGAATGTGGGTATTAATTTAAGTTTTAAAAAAGAAAAGCCAAGATTCTAATGAAAATACTGAATGCAAGCTGATTTCTTTTTTTTTTTTCCTCTGCCTTTTATAATTAAGACAAAGACTGCAATAGCAATTTACAGAGCAAGAATATGCTGTTGATTTGAGAAGCTGGTTTCCTTGAAACCTTAAATACAATCTTGATATTTCAATGTCCCTTAGAGTTCTGTCAAAGCCATGAGTTATTGTTCAGACATTGGAAAATATCAAGAAAGATATTTCTGGGAATGTTTGTACTGAGTTATACAGCTGTGACAATAAGCAGTTTTATGTCTTTGGTGTCCTGTGATGTCCTCTCCAGCATGGGCTCCTCTCTCTACAGGTCTGCAGGTCCTTGCCAGTCCCTGACCCAACACGAGTTTCCCATGGCTCCACAGCCCACTTTTGGGCATCTATCTGCTCTGGCATGAGTCTGCTCCATGGGCTGCAGGTGGATCTCTGCAGCCCTGAAGTCCTCCATGTGCTGCAGGGGAGCAACTGGCTCACCATGGTCTGCACCACAGGCTGTAGGGGAATCTGAGCTCCTCCCTCTCCTTCTCCACTGGCCCTGGTACCTGTAGAATTCTTCCCCTCACACTTTTCTCACTCCACTCTTCTCTGGCCATAATTACATCTGTGAATTTTTTTTTTCCCTTCTTAAATCTGTTATCACAGAGGCATTACAACCATTTCTAATTGACCCAGCCTTGGTCAGTGACATGTCCATCTTTGGAGCTGCCAAGGATTGGCTCTGCTGGACATGGAGGGTGCTTCTGGCACCTCTTCACAGAAGCCACCCCTGTGACACCCCCACTACCAAAGCTTGGCCATGCAAACCTGTCGCTGTTGAGCCGCTAGCAGAGTAAGAAGGCCCGGGTTCAAAAGGTAGCATCCAGAAGAAGGTTTTATTATTTAATTCCATCTTATATAGACTTTTCAAAGGTCACCCAGATTGGTCAGTTCGAAGCCTCCCCCAGGCCTGATTGGCCAGGCCTGAACTGTCCACATCTGAGAAACTGTTTTTAATAACATCAAACTTTATCTTTGTTTATAAAACGCAGGAAGAAAAGACAAAAAGTTCACATGGGAAAAGTCTGTGCTAGCCACACAAACCCAATAGAGAAAACCTCTCTGGCTGGGATGCTGAGCATCCTAGAAGTTATAAAGTATCTGAATCTACAGCTGGAAAGGTAGACCCAGGTCATATCCCACCATAGCTTGGTCTGCTGAGCAGCTGGATACTTGGAGTTGGAAATGCAAGTTTGGGGGAGGTTCTCAACTCTACATCAGGCAAGCCGAGAGGAAGCCAAGAGCCCTGAAGCCTTGGCTAGACAGAGTAACCTAGCAGCCAGGACTCACAGCTCAACAGCTTGCCCTGTGGACTACTGGGTTGGTAGCCTGGAAGTTCACCAACAGCTTCATAGCAGGCAGTTGGGTGAGCCAGCATGGAGGAGTACTGCTGGAAACCTGCCTCCTTTCTGTCACAACTCTGTCAAAATTGAACTGTCTCCTGCAAACACTTTAGTTTTGATGAATTTGCAGTCTCTGCTCCATCTAACAATTTCCAAAACACTGATTCTGGAGTCTATCATTTGGGAAGTATGGCTCTTCAATAGGAAAACAAATGTTCTCAGGAAACACATGCAGTTTTGTACAACTGGCAAGCAAAAATCCACACTAAACTAATTGAGATATTCTTTCATGCATGACAAATGAAAGCTTCTTTGCCTGGCTTCTTTCTAACGTTTTTAGTTTGTTGGATTGATCAGCTACACTTTTGAAATGGAGAATACTGTTAGTTGTGCACTTATCTGTCAGATATTTGTCTGTTCTCAACATTATTTTGGAAAGGGATGACACTAGTGGAATTACATCAGTGAAGTAACTCAGCTAATGAGTCCGTCATTAAAATATTGGCATTTCTATAGATTAAAAGCTCTATCTAATAAAGAATATAGAAAATTGAAGTGTGATAATATTAATTTTTTCCTCTTTTTAATACTCTACATAAACATGGGATTTATTTAGTCTATATTGATTATTTTTAATCCAATGGTTGTATAACTTGAAAGACCAGGTGTAAAGAAATGACACTGTCTAGTAAAGCTCTGATTTTTAAATTTTCATCTTTTTAGGGTATTATTTTCAGCAAAAGAAATGTCTTTTTTCATTGCCCTTTATTCAATAAATCTTTCTATATAAGCTGAGAACAACGTAATGTTATAAATAACTTTAAATAACTGTTATTTCCTCTTTTAACACATAATGGCATTGAGATTTGGAGGGATTTTTATCTCTGGTCTCTGTAAACTTTCTTTAAAATATATATTCTATATCTAAAACAGATTGCAGTTCACAAGAGCATTAATGAATGCAGATAACATGTTTGGAAGTATTTCAGCAGAGGTTCAGCAGTTGTCAAGAGTATCCTTTATACAAATGTAATCTCACCACACAAGAAATTTCTGAATATACTGGATTTCAAAAGGACTCTGTGTTATTCATTTATTATGGCTGAGAATTTCAAAGGGACAAAGGAGCTGAATTCAAAGCCAACAAGAATGGGATATTTGGTTTTTTGGGTTTGTGTATATATGTATATCCACTTTCACTGTATTCCTTTTTTTTTCCCAGAAGTTATAATTTCGTGAGAACTTGTTTTGTCGGATGTTTGGGGCTTATTTTTAGTTTGATTTTTTAAATTCTGTCATTTGATCTAATTTGGATTTCACTATGGTATTTTTTGCCATAAAACTTACATGAGACTAAATTTCATAGGTAATGTGCATTAGTACCTAATTATATCTGTTGCCCAACAACAGAGATAATAACAGACCTCTGAAAAAAGACACCAAAAAAGGCGCAGATTCATTTGTGTTATTTCAGTGAGAATGTATTAGTTCTAGCAAACACCCTGAAATCACCAGAAATGTTTCCATTTATAACAATGTGAGGGCTGCACTGATCTCTAGTGCAGAAAATCACCCTCCACTCACATAACTTCTGGTTGCCTAAACTTATTGAAATCAATACTATGCTCATTTTTTTCCAGAGAGTGGCTATGGATCACATTTACTTTCCAGCTGGTGTAGGCTGTCCATATCAAGAAGGCAGTCAAATCACCTGGTCATTCCAAGTCTCTAGACCTTTCTTTCATGGTTCAAAGCACCCTTCCCTGAGATGTAACACTTGGTGTTAAACTCTGAAAAGATCT
The DNA here is from genome assembly GCF_008360975.1 of Lichenostomus cassidix. NCBI lineage: Eukaryota > Metazoa > Chordata > Aves > Passeriformes > Meliphagidae > Lichenostomus > Lichenostomus cassidix. The sequence continues at coordinate 20,211,066 of NC_139480.1, read as the reverse complement.
TAAATGCTGTGCAAACATCCTGCAGAAATTGAGGCATCAGTTTGATATATGAGTACTTGAATCTTAGCTTCTTGTGTCTCCTGCAATAAGAAGAAAAATGGAAGAAAAAAGGGAAAAGAGGAAAAGGTGTGTAATACAGATATATTGACCTTGTTTCCTGGGAAGCAGAGAGAGAATTGGGCTGTTAAGCTCCTGTATCATGTAAGAAATCAAAAGTTTCAGCAGGATTTCTGCAACAAATTATATATTCTGATCAGACAATGTCCTCTTCCATTTTTGATCCTTGATCAGTGAGAAATTGTCTGTGCAGGCAAAAAATATTAATTTCTAGTTTCCATTTGAATTGCCTGCAGAGAATATTTTGTGAAATATGACTAATAGGTTTTGAATGGGGACCAAGAGTGCTATTTTCAGACATCAAAATACAGATAAAACTGTTTGTGCTATAGGTAGTAATATTGGGAATCCCAGTTTCAGGGCCAGAGCAGCAGATAGGGTTGTTCCTGTTGTTTTTGCCTTTTTCTGCTTTCAAGAAAAAATCAAAATGTAGCATAGTCATTAGAGGAAAGCTCCTTCCTATTTCTTATGAAATTATCACTAAAAGTCATAAAGAAATAAACTTTGCAATAACACCATCAAAAGAGGTACTCAAAAAACCTCCTTAGCTACCCAGTTCAAGGTTTTATATATTTACTAATACTTTTCTGACTCTTGCATTTTCCACCACACTGGCAAATTTTGTCACTAAGTTGCACAGATCATTTTATGCAAGAATTTCCTAAAAGCTTTTACCTGAATGTGTCAATAAATACTTAGCTACTCTACAATTAAAAAAAAAATTATATTTTTGAGTATCATCTTTCAGTTCAAACTTTATTTTTTCTGTCCCCTCCTCACTTAATCCTGCTGAATCATTTCTTCATAAACTAAGCAATGGTTCAGCTGTTTAGAAGTTAAGTAGACAGCTTCACAGTCTTTTTACATTTTGGTTTGATTTGGTTTGGTTTGGTTTTAGTCTACGAAAATTAATGTCTGGTTTTAGGATTTGAATTATATAAACAAGAGAGGTTATATCTTGTGACAAAGACTAGAAAAAGAGTGCAGCAAAAGAGAAAAAATCCAGGAAGAAAACCAGAAAAGATAGAGATCTTTGCAAATAAATGTGAAAGTAGACCATATAAAGGCTTAGATAAGGAAGTTTAAAAAATCTAATAAAAAAAGTCAAATCACCTTCTACCACAACCTGGATTATTTGTATTTGCTTTACCTATGAACTATGTTTTTTCTATATATAGCTTTCTGTTTCCTCTAGCTATCTGTAATATTAGCTTTAGCTTTATTGACTTCCCTAATGAGAAATTAGTTGGTTGAAGAATTTACTTTTTCTTCTTTTTTTTCTGGGAAACAAACAGACAAACAAATATAAGGCACAAAAAAGATTTCATAGGAACAGAAATTCTTCTGCTTCATTAGTAGTTAAAAAATTATTTCAAGATTAAAAATTCCTGCCCGTAACTTGATTAATTTACATGTGGTGTTTTCCCCTTTCAAGAACAAATAATGCATGTCAAATGAGCTGACAGGTATATATTTTTAGTTCTATCAGTAATGTCACAGAATACCCAGAGTCTTAACTTTCAATTTTTCTCCTTAAGTGGGAAAGTACCAAACTACCTTATTGAGTGCTGAGAACAGATTAACTGATTTTATTCTCTTTCTTAGAAGAAAACCAGAATGTGTAGCCAGATCAAAATATTGTAAAAGGTCTGTCTAAACAACGTATTTTCTTACTCTTAAAAATTCTTCAAAGTCCTCTGATGGAAAGAATTCAATGAGGTTTTTGTTCTTTCTCCTGTCCACCACATGAAAAGCTCCAGCCAAATATCCAGAGCTCAGTTTGGGATTAGCTGAGGGTGTCCATCCAAGCTATAGGAAGTACTACTTAATTTTTAAGTGAGGGGATTTTTTTATTATTGTTATCTTTAGCACAAGAAATCTTTTTAACAGAAATGAGGACTATAAAATCATATTACACAAATATTAATTACTTCCAAGGGTTTGAATTTTCTTCCTAAACTGGAAGTGAGTTACAGCTAGGAACAAAGATTTGCAATGACAGCTTCTTATTTTAAAGGATTGCTATCAATTTGATCTGTACTTCTATTACTGCTATTCAAAAAAAAAGTTGGATGAGTTCTCTGAACTTATTTCCAATGTAAAAATGGAATTCAGTGACTTTGTGCAAATCTAGTTCATAAAGTGTTGCTTTTCTGCTTGATCTATTAATTTTCTCCAAATAAGAAGGGCAGATGAGGACTTCAGATAGGACAGTGAGGTAACTGAACGGACTATTGATATATAAAGTGATGAAACAATAAAGCAGTAAAATTAGCTACAGTCTAATGAGTGATGGTAAGAATTAATGTAACAGCATGTGAAAGGGAAATAGGAGAAAAGCCTGCATGAACAACTACATTTTCCAGTAAGCAATTCACCCCTTCATTCCTTAAAATAAAAAAGACTGCAAAAAATGTGGGTGAAATTGTGCCCTGTTATTCTAGTCACTTCATCTCACAATCCTTTTCATAAACACACTGAGTTCAGTCTCATAAATGGTTTTTGCCTCCTCTCAGCCCCAACAAGCTGTTCCTGAACATCTTACTCATCATTAAGAACTTTCATCTGACTCCAGATTTAATTTTTCAACACCAGTTTCCACTTCTGTGTGATGTGATAGTCACCACATAAGAGCTGTTGTACTTTTCCACAAGATCTGCTATTTTCAATAATTAATATTTAAGGACCTTGAATTCCAGAACCCCAAACTAAAGAGGACACCATAAATGTCACTCTTGTTTCTTTCACTGTGGTAATGTGGCTAGAATGACAAAGCAAAATTTTGGCAAAATTATGGAAACATTACTTAAAATGTCACATAACCCTTCAGTGATGAGAATCTGAATGTGACAAGCCAAATTTTTCTTTCTTTTTAATGTGTGTTATATACAGAGATGACTGCAGATGTGGAGCTCCAAACTGTATTTACACAGCCCAGGAATCCAGATCATGAGTTTGAGCTTTAACATCTTAGCCACAGTTTCAATATGATCTTTTGAACTAGATGTAAGTAGTTAGTAAGTAAGCAGTAAGTAGCTCTAGCTAGAAGTAAATACTTTTCTCCAAATCCAGTTTAGGCCAGCTGAATTGCATGTTGGCTTTTGGGTTATTTTTCCCCTCAATAATCTGTCAAGGTATGCTTTACCTAGCATTTCTCAGGCCTGTATAGGATGTAATAGATAACAGTTGTTTGCCAGTACATTTAGTTTTTCTTATTAATTTCACTTATACCTACAAATATTTCTTTGATATTAACAATTTTGATATTAACTTCTTTGATAATAACTTTCATATTGAGCAATCAGGTAACATCTTAGCTTCCTTAGCTGGGTTAAACAAGTCACATTCTTTAGCTTTCTGTCAAGCTTCTGGGCATCTTCCTTGGCCGTCTGTGTTTGCTCCATTCTGAATTCTCTTTACATGAGCAAGAGTAGCAAGAGTTGTATATGCATTCTGCAAGAAAACTAAGATGGCATAAATTTACAGAAGGATCAATATCTTCCTGCCTCCACTAGAAATCTCTGCTCTGCTTTACTCAGATTTTCTTTTCTTTTTCACAGCTACATCAAGTTAGCAGCTGGAAAAAATGTTGTGATCAACAAGCAGCACTAAAAGTCCTTTCATCTGTTTTTCTATAGACAAGTTCCTGGACTGATATCACAGAAGCTTATCTCATTAAATCTGAAGCATATAATCCTGCATATTTACCAATTGCATTGCATCTTTAAAATTCCTGTCTTCACAACAGTTATTTCCTCCTGTATATGTTAATTTTTTTTTTTTTTGTAGACAACATTTTCCAACTTTACTTCATCCCAAATTCTCTGAGCCAAATCCTGTCCTTTGTGTTTTAGGTGAAAGTACTAAATAAATCTGTTCTAAAAATTATTCTTGTGAAATACCACTGAACTGATATCTGATCTTTCAACATCCCTTGTCATCTCCTTTTCAGGTTGTTTTTCCCTTGCTTTTTAATTAAAGTGTAATCCAATCTTCACTATCTTTTTCCATAAAGAACTGAAATAAGATTTTCTCCTCTAGTCCAAATACAAAAAATGCTGTAGGTCTCATCGATCCAAAAAATCCAGAAAACCAGAGAAATTTATATTAAAATATGTTAGGATTAATAAATCCAGATTACATATTTCCTTTTGTATTTGTTAAGTGTTTACATAATCTTAATATTTTGTTGTGAGACTATTCAAACTACAGAAGTCAGAGCTTCTAATTCAATCTCTTATTCTCAGATAGCAAAATCCATCTTTACTTAGCTGAATTAAGTAATATTATTTTTGCTTCACATGAGTTTCCATTAGTCAACTTACTTTCTCTCTCACATTCATAATCTTCCTCTATTTTTGAGTGCAAAGACCAAATACTCTTAATAAGCATCTGCATCCTAAATTTGAAGAAACTTCATGATTCTTCAAGTTTTAATTGCACAAGCTACCACTTTCAACTGAATTGATTTGCTGGTCCTACTAAAAATTATAGGTCATATGTTTTAAAGTACATTTCACACACAGCTAGTTTGTTTTATTTTTCTAGCTGAATTCAAGTAATTTATGAAATTTACAATTATTCTGTCCATTTTTATTGCTCAGTCATGTGTCTTAAGAACCTGTGGAAGACAGGTTTATGCTACTGAGCTTTGAGACTCACCTGCAACATAAAATTTCCCTAATTGAGATATATTTTTGAAAGCTAATCAAGCCAGCATTCTTCAGTAGAAACTAGGCTACGTGTTTCTGAGTATGTATTGTCTGGATTTTAGATTGCTAGAATAAAATAACTATGAATAAATTTGTCTCTGGATGTCTCAATTTACACTTCAACACAAGAGAAAGATTGTAACTGGAGATTTAGGTAGAGTCATCGGAATGTTTGTAAAACATCCCAGTACAAACAAACCTGACATCTGTTACCTATACCTGTCTGGCCCTGTATTCAGGTGCAGAAGAATCCATCAGCACACTCTAAAGCACCATTTGTTAGACTTCTTCATGCGTGAAAAGTTCCTTTTGGATCCAGCAACTTGACTGCAGTGAATAAACTTCATTTTAACTGTTTTTAAGTCTCTTAAATTAGTTAGTTGGACATATATGTTTTCTGATATATCTGTCCCACAGGACATTCAGGATATGAAACTTTCTTACATTTTATACCAAGGATCTATAGTTAGGCAAGATTTTTGGGAAGGAATTATTTTAATTCACACACTCTATAATAAAAGAAACCAAACACATGTAGGTGCACAATGCATATTCAAAATCTTCATAAACAGCCTGCTGTTATAATCTACTTTTAGCTTAGTATGACACAGAACCATGAACTGAAATTTAAGCCAATTCTGAGATGCCTGTAACATTAAATAAAATCACAGTATGTGATGGTATGAATATTTTTAAAAGAGTTTCCACACATCAACTTAATGAATAGTGTGATGTAAAAAAATCAATATTCAGTTTTTCATTTCCTGGGAAAGTGAAACCTTTACACATATTTAATGACAACAGAGACTGTTCTCTATTATTGCAAGATGTACCCTAAACATCAAGTAAAGAAGTGCCATGGTTTAATCCCAACCAAGCCCCACACAGCTGCTCATTCACTGACCCGCCAGTGAGACTGGGGAGAGAACTAGAGGAGCAAAATCTGGAAAAGTTTGGGTTGAGATAAAGACAGTTTATAAGGGAAAGCAAAATGCACACAACAAACAAAGCAAAACTAAGAATTCTTTCACTACTTCCCATGGGCAGGAAGGTGTTCAGCCACGCCAGGAGGGCCCTGTCACTTATGACAGTGACTTGGAAAGGAAAATGTCATCACTCCAAACTCCCCTTCCTCCTTCTTCCCCCCACTTTATATACTGAGCATGATGCCATCTGGTCTGGAATGCCCTTTTTTTCTGAAAAAGCAGAAAATACCTTGGCTCTTAGACCTTGCTCAGCAATAACAAAAAACACCTCTATCTTATCAACCTTGTGTTTAGGGTGCTCAAAACCAAAACATAATGCCATACAAGCCACTGTGAAGAAAATTAACCCATTAACCGAAACCCAGCACAAGGAGATAAACTTTTCTTATTTTTAATTTTAGCTTTATTATTAAATCAGTTCATTTAAACAAACAATTCCTCAAAGAAAAAACTGGCAGATAGTTGAAATAAGGAGACAACATAGAGTGTATCCTGAAGCAAATTTTTAATAATGACTTAATTTTTGTCTGGGTTCGTACTTACTAAGTGATTTTTTTTGTAATTTATAAATGATATTGGGAAAAAATATTATTTATTTTCTGGAGCATATAGTTTGTAATGTATTTTTTAATGGGAAAAATCACTTCCTAAACTATGACAATTTTTCTTTAGAGAAGAGCATCATGTTACTTAAGCATTGTGTGTGAAGAACAGCCTTTTGCTATTAGTGTTCGTTATAATACAGCACTGTCTTACACATATCCCCAGTGGTGTGATCAGTTCTACTGAAATGCAACTATTTATGATACCTTTATATTTGGGTCTTCTTGTGGATGATCAACATTTTTTCGATGCTCAGTACAGGAAAATAATTGTAGGGGATAAAACTCTTATCAAAACTAGGAATTATTAAAACAACTGGTTGCACTAGTTTTTTATTTTGTCCCACACAAATTTTTTGTTTTAAAGCTTTTGCCACACACCTCACAGGTCCATTCTCCAATAGGAGCCATTTCTGCAGCCCCTTTCCATTGTGGGAAATAGCAGGCAACACTGTGATGTTTTCCATTGGTTTTTCCACATTTGGTACATTGGAACAAAATCTCCCATGGCATCTCTTTACATGATCAATTAGCCCCAGCACTCAGTATGTCTAGCTTCCACAGCATGGACACAATGGATTTTTGTCCAGGATCTTCCCCACTCATGTCCTCTGATGCCAGATCTGTGCTGCTCACCAGGGTAGGGGAGGTAGGAAACAGAGAGTGTCCTGTTCTTCCTTGCAACCTTCTCCCTCACCATTTCTTCCCATGACAGGTTCAGAAGTGGAGACCTCATGTACCTTGGGATACTTGACCAAACCCTCCCACCAGGTGGAAGGATGAATAACCCTCCATATCAACTGCCACAGTGCTATAAAACTCCTATCTCATCAAAACAATTTTGTCTTTCACTGGTTCACTCTGTATTGTGATCAAATGTGTCGCCAGGACATCATTCTAGTCTTATGGACACATTTCTGTGGCCCTCAATGTGTACATTAACTAATCAATTGGACCATTTTGTCAGCTTTGGTGAAATCAGCCAATTAGTGTGAGGGTAGTATAAGTCAAGAGTATAACCTCAGTAACTGTCAAACTGTGCCCAATTGAAAACCCCTGGGCCAGGCTCTAGGAAACAAACACATTAAAATTGTTACCATAAATTTATTTGATCTTATTTGGTACTATTGCTCTGCAGGGAGTCCAAGCAACAGGGAGAGATTAATTATAACTGCAAATCACTGGGACAGAGATCAACTCAGTTACCCCTGGTGGCATTTGGTGGGACCATGGGGAGGTGTGACCTCTGCAGCTGAGCCCACTTACAACCACAATCCCATCTCTTAAGAGAGTCATAGGTATTCCTGCTATAGAATGGGGTCTAGATGCAGTCTACAGACCACCCAAACCACTTCTCTGTATATCTCCCTCTATCACATCACTTCATGTTTACATTTACTTAGGGCTGAAACTCACTAATTAAGTGAACTCAGCTTATGCTGGAGATCTGGTGCAGAGCAGCTGTACAGCACCAAAGAATCTGTCAGCTGAGGCATGCTACATTAATCTTAAGGGACTCTGCTGCCTCCTGATTCAAGGAAGTCCCCAGTGTTAGGGATCCAGGTGGAAGATGATTATACAATATCCCATTTGTTATACGGTTATTCCCCAGTCTCCTTCATGGTTATTTTGGAAGGAAAGAGTAGGTTCAGACAGAAAGACATCACTTCTTTACCTATTTTTTCAGCTTCAGTAGACACAGCTTCAGCAACTCATCCCATTCTACCATATGTTATGACCTATATCTAGGTCATATCTCTGGAGAGTCCAGCTCTGAGTGATTTTCTAAAGAACTGATTACAAATTGAAAATGTTTTGGTATTGTTTATAAAATAAAATCAGTGGAGGACTGCTTCAGGAATGAGCTTAAGATGTATAACTCAGATAGGGAGGGGTCCCAAGGCTTGCAAGAGGGTGAATATCTTCTGCACTTTTGGTAGAGGGTCATCCAGGAGTAAAATCAGATTTATTATAATGGACCTCAAGATACTGTCAAAGGCTTTTGGAAAAGAAATTCTACCTATGCAATTTAAAACATTTTACTGGTGACCAAGATGTCTCTGCAGATTCTAGAAATGACCTCTCTAAAGTCTCTTTTATGCTATGAGCACACCAGACTTTTGACAAAAGTACTGGTGCTTTTAGAATATCAGTAGTATTAGTGACTATTTTTCCTCCGTTTTGAAGGGGGTTGGGTGTCTGTCTGTCTTTCCCCCTTTCCCCCTTGGTAAATAAAATATTTTATATGACACCATTATATATATTTTGTTGAAAAAAAAACCCCAAACAAAACAAACTGCCCCCCACAAAAAACCGCAAACAAAAACAACCCAGACACAACCAAAACCAAAACCAAACCCAAACCCAAAAATAGGATAAAAAGTCCACAAACCACATTAAAAAAACCACATCCTTTTGAACTTTTGACCAGTTTGAATCCTTTTTTTAGAGGAATATAAGTCACAGAAACAAAAGAAAAATATTAGATTACAGCAAGTTTTGTGAGAACAAGCAGCTAAATACTGAGACACACTAATGCCTACAGGCAATGCTGTAAGACAGAAAAATCTACAGTAGTCTTTTGATGATCCACATAGAATTTTAGTATAAAGAAACAAAACCTGCAGCAATCAAAGTATTGTTCTTTCCACTACTGACAGAAAGAGCCATTTTGCAAAGCTTCTATGTATGAATTGTGATAAGAATTCAGAAGGTTAAAAGTATGGATGTTCAGAAAATAAACCACAATGTGGTCCTTCACTATTTTTCTGGGTTTTTTAATTCTTGCTGGATTGTCTTCTCATGCACTTGAACATTTATGTTTCATTTGAAAGAAAGATTTGAGCGTTTTTTTTGGCAGCCAAGCTCTTTAACACTAGAATGAAACAATTTACATTTGAGAAGCTGATGTGCCAAAGTTGAAGTGTTCCACCATTATAACTATGTACAGATTATTACAAGAGAGGCTCAAAACCCAGGAAAAATAATGTCGTGCTCTGTACAGAGAAACCACCCTGTCAATTGAGATAAACTTTTATTGTGTATTATCCACAGTAGGTTAAATGCTTTCCTCTTTGCTATTCTTAGCAGAAGCAGTAACTTCATGGGGGTGGCACTGTTTTTCACATTTTCTGATACACTGAAAATTATCTAATGCTATCCAAGTATTAAAAAGTCAATCTGCTTCATACCTGGTTTGTATAGATTCCTTTTCTTTTAAATGTCTATTCATTCCATAAAAAATAACAGAATGTGGGCTCATTCTTACATATTCAAAGCAGAAATTAAAAGTGGTTTATTTTGCAGTCAGGATAATTTCATTTTATATTTTATCCATTATATTTTACAGAGCAGGAGATTAGGTATGGTAGCCAGAGCAGTGACATTTTCAGAGAAATAACTTCTTAAGCTATTCTCCAATCATCACCTATAAATATCCAAATATCTCTTAATGTTTATTTTTATAGGTTATTAAAGATCTGATACTTTGTAATGTAGATTTATTTTGATCCAGCAGAAATTTTGATCATGCATTAGATGTTTTCATGTGTATTTTCTCCAGTTTACTCACATATAAAATAAACTGTCCCTATTCAAAAGAACATGTCAGCATATGGTTAATTTTGTGTTTAAGAATATGCAGCAGTAATTTCAAAATAATGTATGTAAAGTTAAGTGTTTTACTTCATAAGCATATTTAATTTAAATGTTCAAATATCTGGAAAACTTGACTTTAAAGATATTTTGCAGCTGAGAAAGTACTCCGTAATTCATTGCTTATTTGATTATATTATCTTACTTTTTTTTTCAAAAATTATTGATTGTTTTCCAAAAGACCAATATTTCTTAAAATTTCTTTGGAAATAATACCTCAGAGCATTAATGACTTTTGATTGCTATTTGATTTTCCATTCATGCAAACACATGTGACACTGTTTCTAATCTATACTAAGTTAAGCATTATCTAGAAAAAGCACATTGAGAATTCATTGTCCATTAGTTAAAAAGGGCAAAGCTCTAAACTGCTCTGTCGGTGAGGATTCAGAATATTGAAATAAAGTCACATGACTATTGGTGAAAGTCTTGGATGGTGATAGGACAGACACTTTAAAGCTGTTTATACTTTGCACAGAGTTTCCATCAGCAGGCAGAGCAGAGGATGCCAGGTAGACACCATGAGCTCTGTTTTCAGTGTCTTTTTTTCTTTCTTCCATTAGTATTGGCTCCTTGTGACTGACCCTGTAGATGGAAAGTGAACATTTTTAACAGGTTTAACCTGACCAATGCAGAGCCTAAAATATAGGTTGCTGTGTATGAAACTGCCATCTGAAGTTCCATAATAGTCAATAGGAACAGGAACACACTTTAGGATTAAATTAATCTGAATGTACTGACCTATCAGATGAGTGACACCTTAAAAGAGCCTGTACTCTTCAGTAAATTTGAAGGGTGCCAGAAGACACTTTCTTGGATGCAGACACTTTCTAAATTTAGGTGAGTTAAGGTCTCTATTTGAAAATGGAAAACACGAGGAAAAAGCATTTTTGTAGTGGCTGAAAATTGTTTAATTGTCATAAACGAGCTACAATCATAGCAGTGTGTAACAATTTACAGCATATTTCATACATCACATAGGAAAGACTATACTTCCAAACACTGATAGAATAAAATAACTCACACTGTAAGAACTTTGCTGAAAAGAAAAAAAAGAATGGAAATTCCATTCTTCTTTTTCCCCAGTAGCCAAATATATATAGGTCATTAATACAAGAGTGCTGACTCACATTCACTAACAAATTATCATTAATTTTAGAACAATATGCTGTGGCAGATTCTTGGTCTCTCAAACCAATAAAATGTGAACAGTCCTAGTTAGCATGTTACTGTAAAGTTCAGAAGGAGAGGGAACACAATAGGTTTTTTTGACATTAAAAGTAAATAAGTTATATTTTGCTATTAAATCTAATTCAATCAGTTTTTCAACTTATTAAATGATGCATGAAAGACTTCAGACAAGGACATATTTTGAAGTGTTTCTTACTGTGTATTTAGTGAACCACTATAGGCCTACCTATCCTTCTGTTATTTCAGCTGTTAAAGTTCTGAAATGGAAATGATTTTCTGTCATGAAGTGCTAGATACTATTTAAAGTCAACAAAATATGTCCAAGGACATTGAGTGTGATGTGTTCTTCTGTCATCTTTTTACTTATGCAGCAGAGTCTATTTGACTAGCTTGTTGGATGGGAAAGGCAGAAATAAAATAGAAGAACACTGAAGCCAAAATTATTCTTTTTTACTTTGAGGACAAGGTGCTTTCAATGTTATGTGGAACTTTGTGATTCTGACACATACACACAATACAGAGCTAAGACTAAGAAAATAGAACCAATATTATAGCCCTCTTTGAGGAAGCTATGGTCACTAGCCTATTTCATGTTAAGACCAGAAATCATTTTATCTTCTACATGAGACTAAAACTTCCTCTACCACTAAAAATAGACTTTTAGAAATAAGCAGATATTTACTTACCTAAGAAAGATACAACTACACTTCAACTATTGTCTGGACTTGAACCTCATTTATATTAGTTAAAATAAGCTGAAGTCACTGATGCTACACAGCATGAATCTTGGGAGAAGCAATATATATATAACTATAGGAACTTACTTTATATGTTCTCCAATATGTAATGAGCACAGCATGCTATCGTTTGAAGAAATAGTGTAGCCATAAGATTTTGGCAATCTATAGACCAAATGAATGCTGTTATTATGTGCTTTGCCCTTAAATGTCACATTTGGAATTAGTTGCTGCTGAGGTACCTCAGACTATTTTCACTGTTTTGACAATTATATATATTGTGCGTGTATACATACACATTGTAACACAGATAAAACAAAATCAAGCGAAAAACTAGTGCAGTTGTGTATATAGATTTTATATCAGTGTATACATATTTATGACCATATATAATTACATACATCAATGTAATAGTGGTTTTTTTCCCCTAAAAGAAAAATTTCAGAGGCCATAATCATCTCTAATACGTCTGTATAGTGATGTATAAATGTGTGTGTGTGTGTGTGTGTGTGCATGTGTGTGATGCTTTTAGAAGCTCTTTAAAGGCCTTGGATGAATAATAATATTAGGAAAAGTCAAGCAAAAGTCATCTAGTCTTATTTAGGTGCTTTTTCTTAGGATCAAATTAATCAAACTCTGGAGGCACTTTCCCCATGTTTCTAAAGGCAATGTGGTTTTGGGGTCACTTGTTTAGCCTCAAATATCTACTTATTTAATTTTGGGAGAATATCCAAAACCATTATCAATTAATGAATTCCCCACTTACATGCAGAGACAACAACAGAAATAGTGACAGATTCTACAATAGCTAGAGATAGAAAATATATAGATTTAGACATAGATATAGATAGATGTATCAACATAACCACCAAACCATTGTAATCTGTTCTGGGAACAGAAATTTTTAACTAAAATTTCTTTGACTACAACCATAAAAATATTTAGAAAAAATGTCATGTTTATTTACACATTTGCATTGCTGCCTAATTGTTGAGGCATTTAAAATTTACTAAGATGCTACCTCTTCAACCTGAAAGCTGTCTAGAAATTATCTGTTTGTGACTTTTGAAAATCCTGGTCTGAACAGCAACCACCCAGACAAAGCCTTCTCTAATCTAAACACACCATAATTCCTTGTATGGGCAATTTATCAGTCTTGTTCTGTCCTTTCCTAGGACAAAGCCACAGCCATGAATTCAGCACAAAGCACAGGGAATGCAGCTCATTTCATCAAGCTGGATGAAAGATCTGGACGTGTTGGACAACAGCCTTGGAGTTAGCACTCCCTCCTACAAAGCAAGTGATAAAAATTATTAGGCACAGAAAGAATTCAAAACTAGATTTCCTAAGACAGTGATCTTGTCTAATATTTTAACTAAGGTAGGTTGATCCCTTAATCATAGGGCTATAGCTTTAGGATAAAGATATTATTTTGTGATCACAGAATCACAGAACCACAGAATCACAGAATTACAAGGTTGGAAGAGACCTCCAAGATTACTGAGTCCAACCCATGCCCTAATACCACCTCAAGTAAACCACGGCACTGAACGCCACATCCAATCTTTTTTTAAACACATCCAGGGATGGTAACACCACCACCTCCTCGGGCAGATGATTCCAGAACCTTATCACTCTTTGATCTTTGAATGTATCTTTTTTCATAAAATGTTAAAGATATTCAATATTGCAAGACCTGGGAATTGAAGTGAGGTTGCCAGTTGTTGCTTGAACAATTAGTTTCTAGAATCAAGCTCTTCCCTTTTTTCTCTTATAGTCCTTTTTTATAATGCAGTGTCTTATACAAGATCCGTACAGAGAGCCTGTTCTCTTTTACTTATATCCAGAAATACTGTAACTGCTTTCCTGTAATACAGTTCGTGATTTTTTTGAAGAATCCAAATTTCCCATATCTTGGATGACACATAAAAAGTGAGTACAGTATTATGCTCTGTTCAAAAAGATATTTACTCTCCAAAGATGTTTCAGGGCTCTGCATAATGGGTGGTCCAAGATTTAGTAATCTAACCTCAAATGAGGGTAGAATTTGAGACCTTGCTGTTCCTGGCATCCCCTATTTGTTACTGCTATTCTGGTTTTCCATATTTCCTTTCAATCCCTTTCAAATCCCCTTCTGCTTTGACAATGTGAAAAACACTTTGTGTATGAAATCTGGTTCTCACTTACATCCAAGTTAGCCCCAAAATGGATTTTTTTAAATGCTTTGCTGTACTTCATAATGAACTCTAAACAAAACAGCTAGTATGAATCTGTGAAAATGCAAATACTGAAAATATCAAATGAGAAATTATTGGAGGAGCCGTGTGGATCTGTGTGGGAAGGTATTACCAACAGCTGAACTCTCCTTTCAGTTATGGTGAACATGCCTGTTACTAAGTTCACACAAAAAAATACAAATGTCTGTGAAGACATGAGAGCCTGAACCTGGAATAGCATAATCAATATTGCAATGCTATCACAGTGTCATAGAATCATAGACACTGTGGGCTGGAAAGGGACCTTTACTGGTCTAGTTCAACCCTAAAATGTTTTCAAAAGTATGAAAGGTTATGTATATGGCAGTCAAAACAACGTACTTACACTTTGATATAGTCTTCTCTTATGTGGTCACATTTTTTTCCTACATATTTTCCCACATTTTTTCCCACATATCCTTTCTTTCCTTCAGTTATCATAGAATGCTCTTGAGACACAGATCATTCATTAATATTTGATTGCATTTTATTAATAAGTTTTGAAGACTAGGAGTTTTTTCTATTGCCCAGTATCCAAACTATGATTTGAAGAAGGAAAGGGGAATTTTCTTATGTACTTTTTATGGCACTCATCACTTGTTAGCATTCTGAAATTTTTTAAAGGCATCAATACATCCACTTTCATAACACTACTTTTCCATTATCTCTCCAGTAGGTAAACTGAGCTAGATGCTAGAATGAACACAGTAATGTTCTGTCCTTATTTAAACAAGTTATGCACGGATTTCTGCACGTTATTTTTCTTTAAATACAATATGCAAGTTAAAAGCATTGAGAGAATTTTTGTCAGAAATTCTGCCAGAAAAGTGCAGGTTTTTAAGGCAGTCATGAGCACCCAGAAAATTTCAGGTAACTATTTTGCCTAGCATACCATGGAGTTTCATGGCAGAGTAATGTGGCAGTTCCCTGGGGATCACGGAGCCCTGTCCCTGCAGGCCTCTCAGTAGGCCGCTTGCGGGCGACACTGAGCTTCTCGGGGAAGCGTGGCAAAGAGAGGCACAGGCGCAGGAAAGACGAGATGCAGGCTCTTAAGTGAGGGCTTCAGGGAGTTTATTGAAGAGGGAGAGGCGGAGAGACGAGGGGAGGAAAGCAGGCTGAAGGCTTCGACGAAAGAGCCTCAGGCAAGGCTGTGCAGGGGGTTATAAGGGGCACATGAAGGGGAGGAGCTTGGCACGCAGGCCAATAGGATTGCAGGAAAGGAAAACATACAGAACCTTTAACCAATGAACTCAACTTAGAGGAGGGAGGAACATTAGACCGAACCAATGGGGAGCAACCCAACTAATGAACAAAGCCGAACATTCTAGAAGATAACCATATAAGGTAAACGGAGGGAGGAGATGCAGGGAACCAATCAGGTGCTGCTCAGGGGCATATTAACTGACTTTGTCGCAGAGGCTCTCGGGAGTAATAAAAACTGTCACTCTAAGTTAAACTGCGTCCAGCTCCCAAGACTCCTTGAGCTCCTCACTTCCTAGTGGTGTGCCCTGAGCAGATAGCTCAGCAAGAGCAACCGCTACAGAGTAAGTAACAAAATCCAATTTACTAGATCATTGTTCAACTACCTAAACAGAAAAAAAATATTCTATTCCTCTCTTCAATTCTGTCTTACTTGATAGAAAAACCACTGGCACCTCTTTTACTGCCAGAAATATATTCTGCCAGAAATATATTCTGCCAGAATTTGTTGAGATCGAACTTTCAGAGAAATGTGATGTTTCCATCAGACCTGCTAACAAAACTGAGCAGTTTTGAAGTTCACTTTCCTGTCTGTTTTTTACTAGCTCTCTTGTTTTTCTTTCCTTGTTAGTTTTAGGCTTGTCCACACCCTCTTCTTAGGAGTGGGATCACAGAATCCTCTGTCTTCCAGTTCCCAAGGATCCTTATTTTTCAGCTGCCAAAGGCACCCTGAACTAGGAGGCTGGGTGTTTTCCAAAATCTGTTCTCTCCATTTTCAAAATAATTTCACTACAAATTTTCCCCACATATTCACTCAGATCCTTAGCTTGACACCTGTTTAATTACATACAGGAGAAATCTTTCAAGTGTGTCTCAGACCAGCAAATCTGATGGCTTGGCATGAAATTCAGCCAGTGGGGCCCTACTCCCCTCCTGTTCCCAAACACTGGCATCTCCTGTAGTGGCCACGTGGCAACCTCTGCTTTGCTCTGGGTGTCAGCACTCCTCTGCTCCTGCCAGGTGTGCCAGCTCCTGGAAGAGGTGTTTGAGTGCAGCAGAGGTGATCACCAGCTCAGGGCAGCTCAGCCAGGAGGGTTGGTCTCCAGGGGCAGCCCCAGCTCAGCACAAGCTGATGTACCATCCTTGAGCTCTGCCTGGCCAGCAGCCACATGGACGGCCAAGAGCTCTGTGTAAGTAAAGTGTAGAAAGCATGGGAGCAATCACTTGTTCATCTCCATCACAAGAGTATCAGAGATTTGTGCATAAACAATGAAAAATACAACTATTGTACCATGTGAACACTCGATCACATTTCCTGAGAGGTAAAGAATTTTCTTTCTTGGTAACACCTGAATTGTCACCTGCCGGTATTCATTTAACACTGGCTTGAAACTCCTTTCCTTGCAACTGCAATAGAAAGGTGATTTAATAATACAAGAACTTTAAACAGCCTATTAATATGCTGTTATAATATTATTACTCTATCACTTTTTTATTTTTACAAAGAATCTATTTCCTGGAATTTTTAACTGAAGGAAATGTTTTAATAACAAGTTTGTGAAAGACTACTCATTTTTCCAACTGGCATTTTGTTAATTATCTCCTAAATGTCACTACTTTAAAGAGTTTTTACTTAAAAATTGCTTCTAACTTATGAGTGTTTTGTCTTTGATTTATTATTGATTCAAAGGTCACTTATACCTGAGATAAGTGAATATGAAACTGAAAAGATATATGTATTTACAATAAATGGTTTTCCTCTTGGTTTTGGTTTGGGGTTTCATTTTTACTTTGCCTAATCCCTTTCTTCCTGCTTCTTTTTCAGAGCTTCCAATTTATTTATTTATTTTTTTGTTTGTTTTTATTTAATGTCTCAGCTTCTCTTAGTTTGGTTGAAGTCTGAGTTACTCAGTGTCACACCAGCTTAGCCACAAAAGCAGCTTACAAGATGTGGAAAAAGACAGCCTGTGATACCTTATAAATAGGTATTTTAAATGCTGGCAAGCTGTTAGACAAAGTGAGGGAAGTTAAATTTCCCTGAACACTAGCACCTGAAGAACAGTCACAAAAGTCACTGATTGCTACAGAAAAAGACAACATTAGATGTTGCATGGATTAGTGTATTTATTTACTGTATTATTTCCAGTCTTGAAATTTCTGTGTAAAAGTATCCACTTGGAGATCTTGATATTAAGATGAAGAGGATATAGATGAGTGGCATTCGTGCTTATATTCAGAATCAAATCATGGGTAATCTTAGGGATCATGTCCCCACCCTCTGGATATTCTTCACAGTATAAGGCTACAACTATGATTTTAATTTGTATTATCAAAATCCAGTAATTTTTCAGTGCATAGTCTTAGGGGGAAAAAAGTATTTTCTGAGAAAAGAATGTTTTTTCTATCTCTCTCAACTTTTATTGCCATCTATAGGACAAAAGAAAAAAAAAGCTGAAATTAGTGTTTACCTATAACAAATCAACAGAATTCAGAAAAGTCAGGTGCAAAGTAGAATTCTGCACATTGTTTTTTTTCCCATAACAGAAGTAGAGCTGTGTGACATTTTTTTGCTATGGTATTCATATATTTTTGCCACTAAATCAGCTATTTTACATCTTGAAATTCTAGTCCTTCAAGAAGAATGAGTTGTAGAAGACTAGTGGACTGTGTTGGAGCTTCTGTAACACAAGGACTTAAAATATACACTATAATAATTTCTGTTCTTTTCCTGAACTAGGGGCATTTGCTGAAATTGTATTTAGGATTATGCCCATCCAGCAAAATATTCTGACTCAGGTCAAGCATACTTAAATAAAAATAATTGTTTTCACTTTCTTGCTTCTTCAATTTTTCACTCCCAATACATATATTTATGTATTGGGAGTGAAGTTGAAGTTCATATATGAAGCTGAAGTTGTTAACTTGTTTTAATTTTCTATTTTAATA
Source organism: Lichenostomus cassidix (assembly GCF_008360975.1). Classification (NCBI taxonomy): domain Eukaryota; kingdom Metazoa; phylum Chordata; class Aves; order Passeriformes; family Meliphagidae; genus Lichenostomus; species Lichenostomus cassidix. Next base: position 20,192,666 of record NC_139480.1, on the reverse strand, counting down.
GTATTTTAGAACACTGTGAACTCAAGGATGTATTACAATAAAATTGCTTGGTTAAATGCTCTACACTGTAAAAAAAAACCACAGAGAATTAGAACTTACAGTTATTTTTAGTTACATCACTGGGAAAAAACCCACAAAACTATCACTCTTTGTGGCTCAGCAGAATACAGATGTGTTAGGAAATATGACTCTCTAATCATATGTAAAGGTAAGCACTGGAACCTAGTGCTTTCCTAAAACACGTTGGGAAAATTCAATGCTCTGTAATCCTCTCAATCTCTAACTACAGTTCTTGGTCAAAGCACCTGCTTATTAGAGGGAAAATGGTGCAGAGGGAAGAAATTGTAATATGTTAATACTTCATTATTTTTCTTCACGCATTTCATTTAACCGTAAATCTATAACTTGTGAATTCATTTTTAGCAAGAATAAGTTGCACTAGGACATTTTCTTCTGGTTTTTTGTGTTGAAACAATTGGTTCACAAAGAGACCTTGTGAAGAGAGTTTGATTTAACTAGATAGAAGTAATAGCTTTTGTACTGAGAGAAAATATATGGAATTCATTGGTGTCTAACATGAATGACATTTCTGCATCTTTCAGAGCTTCATACACAACCAGCTGGAAAGCAGGCAGATAAAGTCCTGGGAATACTGGATAAAAACAGTAGTTGATGATCTGTCACAAAATCATTTCCTCAGTAAGATATTCTTTACGAGGTGATATAACGAGATTAAAATGACGGATGATGTTACTGCCACAGTCTAAACAGTACAGGTATTTCACTGGTCATATGTGTAAGGCTGAAAGTCACCTGGGATTTCTTCAGTTTTTGTCTGTGCAGATTCTTTATAATTCACTGAGACCCAGAACAAAAAAAAAAAAAATCCAACATAACTTAAAGAAGCCATTCACAATAATAATAATACTGACTCTTATATTTCATATGAAACCAGAGCAGTGCAGACTGAACACTCTTAACAACTTCTCAAGATAAATAAATGGACCAGTAAAGATCACAACTGCTTCAGAACTATTTGCTGCAGAGAAACTGCTGGTACTTATGAAGGCCCTTCTCTTTTTCTATGTTCCTTTATCCGTGAAAAAACCACTGGTTTTTATATTTTAACCTGTGTAATAAAGCGTCTTCATTAATGACTTGGGTGATTTGATGGAGTGTTCTCTCAATGACACTGCAAACTTGTCTGGGTGGAGTGGTCAATATGCTGTATGTTCAGAATGGCTTCTCCAGGCTGGAGAAATTGGTTGACAGAAAGCTCATGGAGTTCTACAGAAGCAAGTACAAAGCCTTGTGTCTGTGACAGAATTACCGCATTAATGTGGATAGGAAGCAGTGCCAAGGAAAAGGAAATTATGTACAAGCTGAATGAGCTAAACACTTCTAGCAAAGAAGCCAAACTGTTGCCAGCAGCTCCAGGGAGGTGAACTTTTCCATGTGTTCAACTTGTGAGACCCCATCTGTAGTGCTGTGTCCAGTTGTGGTCCCTCCCACGCAAGAAACACATTGTGATATTTGAACAAGTTCAATGGAAAGACAAGATGACTGAAGGTTCATGACTTGGAAGGAAAGGATGAGAGAACTGAGTTTGTTCAGTCTCAAGGAAATAAGGCAACAAATGAGAGGATGAAGACAGAGCCAGACTCTGTTCTAAGGTGTACAGGGATAGGAAGAGAGGCAGTGGGTAAACACTGGAGCAAAGAAATTCTGATTAAATACAAAAGGAAATTTTTTTCTCATAAGAATGGTCAAACACTGGAACAGGTTGCCCAAAGTTATGGCATCTCTATCACTGAATTAAAACTTCATCTTTACATGTGCCTGAGCATGAGTCTAATTAGACCTTCTGTGAGGGGAGGGTCAGACTAGGAGATCTCCAGACATCTCTGTAACAAAAAATACTCTATGATTCTGGGAAAGGAATCCATGCTTTTTCCTTAAAAAGAAAACAACTTACTGCTTATCTATGGTAACAGTCAATACCTTTCTAGATCTGTGTGTAAAGAACAGCCTTTTGGTGCTTCCTCACAACTTTTTTTGTTTCTGCAACTTTTATTTTTTCCTCTATCATTCCATAAGAGTTGTTATATAGTATGTAAACTCTAGTTGCTAGTCTTTCAATAGCCAGCAACTCCCCTTTTTCTCATACTGTATCACTGTCTTCAAGCCTTCTATGCTGCTAAATAATGAAAATGGAAAGGAAAAAAGTATTACATTATAGCAGTATGAGATCTCTGACTCCTGCTGTCTGTGAATTTGTATTTCTGTCAAAACTGGGATCCTATTCACTTGCAGCTGAAATTTTCTTAACAATGAAATTTGTTATATTTATGTTTTAATAGACAAAATAGATTTGTGAAATCACATTACATTGACTCTTTACAGCATAGCGTTACACTGTCCACCTTATTAATATTCTGATAGACAATCAGGCCTTTGAAAGTTTGTACACAAGGAATCAGAAACCTGATTAGAATAAGAAGGCTTAGATCTTGCCAGTATTGTAGCACCACAGGTTAGTTACCTCTCAGCTACTGCTGCTGTCTCCTATTGTACTCATGTATGTACAGATACTCAGGTTAGACATGCCAGCTGATGCACTTTTTTTTTTTTGTTCTTTGTATGACTGGACTTGATGGATTTCAGTCTTTCAGCTTTGAAACTGAGCAGTGTGAATATGAACTGCTGGCACTACACCGAGAGATGAATGCGTGAGTATCAAGGACTGTGATCTCAAGTCCCATTAGAATCAATGGGAGTTTATCATCTGAAAAAAAACTGAATTCCTGACAGAACTAGGTCCTTAGCGTCCCAGGACTCAGACAAAATACTTGTCCTCTCATGAAAGACTGACAGAATTTCTCCCCAAACAGACAAAACCTGCAAAGTATAATTAACAGTACCTGGACAGATATATTAGGAAGCCATTCCATATGATGTCACAAGAAGCAGAAAATTAAAAGTAGGATAACACTTTTACTGTGTTTCTGGTGCCCTATAGGAGAGTACTAGTGAATAATAGTAGTGTACTGATAGCACTAATTAAGCAAGGGTACCAAGCTGCTGAGTAATGCAGAAGGAAAATACTGAGCAAAATTAGAAACAAAGCAAGAAAAATAGAATAGAGAAAGAGCTGGGGAAACTGGCAGAACTGACATGGAACAAATTATTTTTCAGGGACAAGAGTGCTTGAAAAAATTGGTCATCTTGGAGGGAAAAATAAACCGTTGGTTCAAAAGCAAAAGAACATGGTAGCAAAACTAGATTGAACATACATGTCCTCATGGAGATAAATGGAAGCACGATGAAAAATCTGAGAAGAAAAAGAAAATTATCATCTTTAAATTTCCAACTCTCCAGTGATACAGGGACACATAGAGATGGTATAGTAACAATCTTTTTTTTCAGGCATACTAAAATAACTGCAAACCTGGACAGATTTTAACAGTGAAGGCAGAAAACCTGGGAATCGACGGATGGCAGCACATGCAGTTTTAATCAGTTTCAGCTGTATAAATGGCAGTTCCTTACAGACATTGTTTAGCTTTATCTGCATTTGGATGTCTTAGGCAAAAGTTGTATTATAAAATCATATACTCATTAAATGTTAAGCACTGGAAGGAACCTTAAAGGTCATCTAGTCCCAGTCCTGCCTGCAATGGGCAGGGACACCTCTCACTAGACCAGTTTGCTCAAGTTCTTTGCTGTCCTGGCGTAGAACTCTTCCAGGGTTGGGGCATTCACAACGTCCCTGGGCAACCTGTTCCAGTGTCTCATCACCCTCACAGTGAAGAATTTCTTCCTAATATCCTGCTTAAATTTCCCCTCTTTCAATTTGTGCCCATTACTCCTTGTCCTATTATCTACAGTGTACAGTTATTCTGTTTTGAAATAATCTTTTCAATTAGTATTCAAGCTGTATTGATTTTTATTTTATTGTGAGAGTTTAATGAGACTAGCAGTAGTCACTTACATTTGATTAGTATTTCTCTTACCATCATTATGAGGCTAAAGTAAGGACAACCTGAAGTGAAAAGACTGAAACAGGGAGGTTGCAAAGGTTTTCTTTCTGACAGTGTAATTGAACGACTGGAAGAGACAAACTCCAATAATACAATATTTTTGTTACAAAACAATTTGTACTCCTGGGGTTTTATCAGTTTTATTTTGGCTCTTGTTAAAGGTCAAGGTATGTTTCTCTGAATAGAAAACAGCTGAGGATCCTCAGAATGACACTGCATATTTTTCATAAATCGTATTACAGTATTATACATACTCTTATTGGTATCTAAGATCTAACAAAGCTTTGGGTAAATCTGAACATGCCAATTTTTATAAATAATCTTATAAAAATTAAAATATGCAAAATAACAACTTTCAATTAGTTCTTATTTAGGTATATTCTTGTATGATCCCTCAACAACAGACTTGATTCTAAAATAAATATATAGTAGATTAGTAGATAGAGAATGGCTTTGTGAAACACACCATCTCAAACTGATACATTACTATTTATTACTTTGTCTACTTCACACAGAAATCCCAATTGAATGAAATAATGCAATCTAAATATAAATAATTTTAAATAAGTTAGTTCAGCCACACAGATATGAGAATATGCCATGGGAAACATTAAGTGCAGGGCAAATCATGCAAAATCTATAAAACTCAGAAAGGTGATGGACATGCCTCTGTTGGAAGTGGTCACACCTCACATCTCATAGTGCAGATAGCAGCTCTGGCATGTAAGCAGTATATTTCCAATAAGCAATATTCCTCGACTGAGAAAATCACCTCCCACTTAGGCTGGAGCTTTCAAGCTAATTTGGCAACCAAAATAGTCTCCAGTAGTTTGTGTGTTTTGATTATCAAGGTCTTCAGAAACACCAGAGCCACTCTGGCGGTGTTTGCTGGAGTTCAAATCCTCTCAAATAATCAAACTAAGAAAAGGAGTTAGAAAAATCAGATTATCCATTTACTGAAGTATGGGTTGTGCTCATTCCCCATGCTGATCAAGTCTGGTTCAAAGGCTGGTAACTTCCTTTGGATGTTTCGCAGTCCGAAAAATAATGGTCTGTTACCAATTTCTCACGTCGAAGATTTCCCTCTCATAATTTTGGCAGGAACAGATTAGTTCTCCTTGAAACCTCAACACACTGTTTACACTGTTGGCACCTGTTTGCACTTTGTCCTCTGCAATATATAGAAATACATTTTAGTATTTTACTTATGTTTAACTCCCTTGCAAAAATGTATGACCATTGCTAGTATGAAATACTAGCATTCTCAACTTAATCTGTGTTTTTCTAAGAAATACACTACTGTAGAAGAGAAAGGAGGTGAGGAATGGAAGTCTCTCGATATTATTCATCAGTACCTTGCATAGGTCTGCTCTTTTGCATAGGCATATACGTGCATATGTGTGTATAAAGACTATTTATGGTAGAAGAAAAATTTTATTTATATTACAAATTCTATGCCATTATCAAATAGCACCTTCCCATCTTAAAAACACAGTAATATCAAATGTATCAAAATATGGTCTTATGTGTTTAAGACACAGTTTATTGGTGGACTTGGTTGTATGTTAATAGTTTAATTCAATGATTTTAAGGGTATTTTTTCAATCTGAATGATTCTCTGATTTTACTTCAGAGTATTCCTGAGAGGGCAGCTGAGAGAAGTTTTACATGCCAATTTCTCACTGAGAATATACACGATTGTACTTTACAGTAGCAAAATCTTGAACAAGTATTTCATAAGCAGCAGGAGCTGTATTTCACAACGAGTGAGTTATATCAACTTAGTAGTTTCAGGTTTCAGGTTTTATTATTATTCTCTATTGAAATTTTTGGACAAGATAATGATATATATATCAAATTAATATCCATGCAGCAAAAGCAATTTCTTCTTCTTAAGAACTTATGAATCCTTGAAATTGTCTTTAGTATTATGAACTTTCACTTTGTTAGTGATTTGTATTTTCCAACAAATTTTGTTAGTTTACAGACTTAAAAAAATAATATGCACCAAAGAGATTTTTTAAAATATTGAATATATTATTATTGATATATGTTGATTATATCTTTGCAATATTGGAGTCTTACATTTTGTCTCCTTGTCTCCAGCATTTAATAAATCCCTCTAAGTCTATTAAATCAATGAAGTTCATCAGTTATAGGGAGTAGTAAATAAATGCCAGTAAACAAATATAAAAATACAGGGGAAATATCAATCTATCTATCAGAATATCTATTGATCTACCTAGCTATCTATAGGGCATCACCCTTCTGGTTCAGTTCTGTGGTATCAATCACTTTGTCATGTATAAAAACTGGAGCAAAAAACACATCAGCTCTTAAAAATTCTTGATTTGTTCACCCAGCTGTAATGTAAAAGATCACACCACATATAACTAGGTAGGAAAGCAGAGTGAATGCAGGTGAAAAAAAATAATGCTCTTTGCCTGGCAAACAGAACAGAAGAATTGCTGCAGGTAAACAGTGGCATTGATCAGACACAGGATCCTTAAACCAGGGGCAATACTAGAGGTATTTATATTTTCTCTCCATTTTTCATTCATTACCCATTCCCTCATCATTTGACTTCCATGTCATTACCTTTATTTCAACAGCATATGGGATGAATCACATTTGCTGCATGTATGCTTTTCCCCTTCATTGCACCATAAACAAGTTCTGCCCAGCTTTCAAGACTGCTTTCCTTTATTTATCAGATATAGACTGTTTCTGACTTGTAGCTACATGGCCAGAATCACCAGGCTCATCTGCACTTGGATTCTCAAAGCATTTGTTTTAATCTTGTGCTCACACAGTTAGGGTACCATGTTACAGCCTGTATTGTATCTATCTTGCTGAAAAGACAGGCTGTATTTGTGTGTATGTGAATTGCAATTATTGTGAGGTTTTTCCAGTGTTGATCTTGTATTCTACTACTCTGTGCTGTCACAAGAACTTCTGGGTTTAAACCTGAGGCTTGAGCAAAAGAAGGCATTAAAAGAGAAATACTGTCTGGGTTTTTAAATGAGCAGGAGTATAAAAAGAGCTGATCTACAGCATATGTGGAAGCAATGACAGAATTGAAAGACTGGAGTGTTTGCTGTGGGTATGTTCAGATTGTGGAGAAGGTATGCAGGTCAGCACTCTTCCTGGAATACTCTGAAGATCCATCAGCCTCTTCCTGCTTATGATCTTGTCTTAGCTAAGAATTGTTTACTGTTATGTAGCTGGCACATGGTAGTGGATCCAGTTTCACACCTATGATCACAAGCCAGACAATACTGCTCTGTCTCAGTGCATATACAGAGAGTGATTGAGCAGTTGTACTGTCCCAAATTCTGGCCTAGAACTCTGTCAGAGTTGACAAAGCCCTGTGTTAATGGAGGTTCTGGAGCTATTTAGCCACTGAGCTGTGTTACACAATTCAGGAGAGTGAGCTGAAACCTAGCAGAGAATGGACGCTACTGTTGTATTAGTCCCGTCCACATGCCTCTGTGGACTATTAGAAAAGTAAGAGCTTGAAACCTGATTACTTGTCTGGATGTGTTTTATATCTACAGGAAAGATATTCATCTCACTTTGCCTCACTTTCTTATACTTTTGTAAATTTTGTTAAACAGCAAAGTATTATGTTCAGAATTACACTGTCTAAAAATCAATTCAGTGTTGATACGGGGAGGTTAAAAAAAATGCCACAATTAATATAGAGTTCCAAAAAGTACTTTGGCATTAGTATTAAACATTACAACACATAATTTTCTGGCAGGTGGTCCACAGTGCAGGGTTCACAGCTCACAGATGTCCTCAGGAAGTGTTGACTGCATAAACACCGGACAGGAAATGACTGACTTGGTGACATTTCTTCAGAAAATATTTTAGGTCATGAGTCAACAGTATCACGCTGTTGAGAAATAAAAAAAGCATCACACAGATGTATATAAACAGGAACCCATTCCAGGAAAAAAAAAAAAAAAAAAAAAGATTAAATGACAAGAGAGAAAGAGAGAAAGAGAGAAAGAGAGAAAGAGAGAAAGAGAGAAAGAGAGAAAGAAAGAGAGAAAGAGAGAGAAAGAGAGAGAAAGACAGAGTGAGAGAGAGAGAGAGAAAGAAAGAAAGAATGAAAGAAAGAAAAAGACTTGTGCAATGCAATACATAGAGATGACTTCCTACCCTGAAGATGCTCCAACTTCAAGAACATAAAAGGCTTTCAAAGTAATAGAATGATCTCTCATGGCAGATGGGAAATAAAAAACAGCTTAAATTGCACTGAGACAGTTAAAGTCTTGCTAATAATAAGGGTGGTAACCATCAAACAGACTATCTGGCAAAGTTACACCCTTTGTCACTGAATATCTGATGGAGCAAGTTAAGTTTATACCTGAGGGAGGGAAAAAAGGCCTGAAAAATAGATGAAAAAGAAATGGAGAGTAGAGATTGAAAGAGGTTTTTAGACTATATTAAATTTTATAAACAAAGACCTGAATTTTGTCCCAAATTCTAGTATGTATATTTCAATACTATATTCAGTAATGCTATATCTAATGACCATTTTCTAAAGAACATATCACTCCGAGTATTTAGTATTAAATAAAAGGTTTCATGACTTCTTAAATAATGTCCTGAGAATGATCACAGAAAATAATTTTTTGTCTATTTAATCTCTGTGGTCAAATGAATCCTTAAATGTGTTTGTTTAAATAGTGTGTTATGTGTATTTCCTCTCTACAGCCCCAAATCTGGTTTTCAGGGTACTCATGGAGGACAGACCTTTCACCTTCCTCCTTCTGTAAGGGAAGATATTGAATATGTTTTTCCCTGGCATCTGATATTTGGATGCATGCTCTAGATCAGTTTGTGATATTGAGTTATGCAAGTCCCAATTCTGTTATCTTTACTATCCCATTAATTTATTCAGTATTATTGCTATTTCAGAAAAAAAAAAAAACACAAAAAATTAATACCAAAACTGCTATTGAAAGTACTTCTATTTTCAATGACATTTGCTGATTTTACATTGAAATAGTCAGTTTACAACTCCTGTTAACAGTTGCTGAAGTTATAGATTTGTAATCCAAAATGGTTTGACATCATTGTCAATAAATTTTCTTTATAGATGCTTGAAATTAAAATGTCATTTGAAAAAGTAAAAATTTCAATACTAATTTCCATTAAATGCTGATGTTTAAACAGAATGCCATTTTCAAAAATAACCTTGAGCTCGGCTTTGAAAAGAGAAAATCTTTCCTATTTCCTGTGACAAATGTGAAGAGTTAATGCTTGGGAAGTGCTGAGATAAATGCTTATTGATGACTCAGTTAACATCTTGGAGTGAGCAGAGTATAAACAGGCAAAATATGTCCTCTTTTTTTATAGCTCAACAAGCAAGGGAATGCAGTCATAAAAAAAGGAAATGTAATGAAATGAAATCAAAACAAACAAAAGACAAACTCTCAGACTGCAGTGATGATGACTCATTTTCAACCTCCTTGTTGGCACTGGTATGTCAAATTGTCACTTTATTTTTTTGGTTGGACTCCTCACCTGCGACTGCTTGCGTTACATCTATAAATGAAAATGTGGGACTTAATTACGCAAGTGCTCCTAACATTTCATGTGCCTCTCACATGTATTTCATTCCATCTTTGGATGTGCAAGATAAACTATTTCTAGCCAGCAGCCTGCCGATGGTGCTGAAGCGCTGAGTCACGGGGCAGACAGGCAGTGCTCCACACCAGACACCGAGCCTGGAGATTGATTGATCCCCACCGTGCCCTGGGTGTCAGAGCCTCACGGGGCCGGGGAGGTGGATTTCGGCAGCTCACTTCCCTTGGATGCAGACTGAGGCACACAGCAGTTGCTAGACCGATGAGTGAAGAAAGAGGACGAGCAGCTCCACAGCAGCCCAGCAGCAGCTGGCATTGCAGAGGAATTTCAATTAGTCAGGTGGCAATCAGCCGCAGTCCCCAAGGAGACAGCTAACCACCTCTTCTGCACAGTGCTCTGTCACTGCCACAAAAAGCTCAGTTGTGACACCACTTTCAACACCAGCTGTAAAAGTTGCTACTTGGAGGCACTTGTCCTCTGTGCATGGTTTAATTTAAAAACTGAGATCTTCTATTCTGTGTTTGAATATGAATGAGTCAGTTGTAAACAAAGAGCTAAAATAGATGAGTCTGGAGTGGAGAGGTAGCTGACTCACTCTGTAATACCTCTTCCTTAAGTGTAAATGGCAGGGGTTTTCTTATTTGACACAATATTTGCTATTTTAGCTTAACGAGCTAGGAGGCTTTAGTAGGAAAATTACTCTTGAAAGCTACTGACCCAGTCAGTGTCTCCACATTTAAAATCTTCTATTCATGGTTTCACTTCTTGACCACTATGAAGAGAAACTCAATATGTTGTCTTCAGGAGCTTTCTTTTCATTTTAGTTATTAATTTCAATAAAAAGTGTCTGAACTGTGTACCTATTTATCTTATGAAGACACCATTTCTTCATTTTAATATGCATTTTATACCTTTTAAAAGGGGGACACAAACAAATATTGGTAATAAATCTTTTGAGTTTTGATTCAGAAGAAGAGGTTAGAACAGAAGAGGATTGTTTCTAGTTTGGATTAAAATAGATAATAGTACTAGAAAACATTATAGGTTTCAGCAAATATATCCACTGTTTGAAAGAGAAAAACTTTCCAGAAAACATGAAATAAAATTTCTTTTCCTTATCTCTACGGGTTTGAAAAGACACTATATTAATAAAGAAATATCATTCCACAGAAACTGATAAAATTTGTCTTCTGTGCAACATTATACTTACATGCTATATTGTACATATGCTTTGAAATGAAAGAAAAATTCTATATTCTTAAAATACTTCACCTAAATAGACTACTGACTTAAAATGCCAAAGAAATTTTAATATCCTCTAAAAATACTTTGGGAAAAAAATGAATACTGCTTTTTTCCACTAAAAATTTTATTGCAAGCAAAATGGAAATCTAAATCACAACATGTTCCTCTTGTCATCCTTGATAACATTAGCAGTAGCCACATAAGACAGGATGTTTAAAATCAGCAGAGAACATGATTTTCTAGAGTAACAGGTTGCAGCATTAGTTGGCAAACACTATTCTTGGGTCCTCAAGCAGAAATGTTGAGTATAAAACAGTGATTTTATTGTGTTCAGAGCTGATATATCCTTAGCATTTCAAATCCGGGGCAATGCAAGTTCAAAGGAATGGTTCAACTAAAGAGATTTTCAAGGAGAGCAGAAGGCTTTTCAAAAGTCTGGAAAAATCAAACACTGAAAGGAAGATGAAAGGTTTAAGTATATTTAGACTAAGGGAAAGAAAAGACAGTTGCATTGTTGGTTTATATAAAACATAGCTTCCATTGAGTTTATTCCCTTCTAAAAACTCATTTCAGATCAGACACTAAATAATAGAAGGGAATGTCTGTGTTGGGATGTGCAGCAGTGAGGACATTGCAGTACTACAGCTGTTTCTTGGGAGGCTGTGGCAACTCCCTCATCTCCAGTTCCTCAGAACAGATTGTAGAGGTGTTTGTCAGAAATGGCACAGATATAGCTGACCAAACATTTGCAGAGGAGGTGGGAGTAGAAACCCTCTTCTAATTTTGCTCAAGCTCAATTTCTGCTATTTGGTGATTTTATTATCCAGCTTCATTATACATGTTATTATACAGAAAATAGAATCATGAAGGAATTAATTCAGAATGCTGAAGCCAAAGCAAAATTTTTGTAAAAACTGAAATACAGGGCTATATGCTGGAAATTAAAAGCACTTTCATTTAAAATTTACAGTGAGTATTTTCAGATTGAAATAATATTTAATCTTCAAATGTTCTAGCTTTCCCATAATGATTGTATTATTACTCTATATAATTATTTAATGGCTTGTACACTGGCTTTTTACAGATCATATGGGTAAATATCAGAACTAGGCATTAACAACAAGGTTGATAAATGCAATTTCATGGTGCCAACTTGGGTTAGTGAAGGGTTTAGTAATTTCATACCAGTCCAAATAAATACTAGAAAATTAAGCTGTGAATTCTTCCTTTTCTTTTTTCCAATCTGCTTAACGATTTTACAGTGCTCAATGAGGATGAGACAAATTATAAATTAATTTTAAGAATTATAATGGATGGCAATTACATCTGTATTATTTCATATTTTCATTATTCTAATTATCCTGACAATAAGCTGATTCTGTTCTGCCTCATTGTTCTCATGACAGTTTGACAGAGAAGTGCTGTATCTGAATGCTAATTACTTGCCACATCCCCTCTTTGACAGTCGATAGTAAACTTCAACTACATGATTTTACTGATGCTCAATAGTTTTGTTCAGCAGGTCCATATCACTTTAAAGTGGTAGTAACCCACACAGAACAACTAAGAATGGACTATCTATCAAAATACAGAAAAGTTTGAGCCATGCTTTTAAAGTTATATATTTAATATTTTATTAAATAAGGCATTGCAATTTAAGTATTTGTTTAACAGCAAGGTTAAGGATATACTAGCCCACTTAAAAAACAAAAACAAAACCAAAAACTAACTAACATTCCCAGCTATACTTTAAAAGTTTATCTAGGAAAATTATGTGTGACCACTGCGGTCCCATATAATTTATCTGATAAATATTCTTTTCTAATGTTCAACCAGCTAAACATCACATGTGCTTTTGATCAAAATTGATTCAAACTTTGTCTTGCAATATATTTCCTCAAAAATCAAACAGATTTTCTTTGGCTGAATTCCAGTTAGAAATATCATATCTTAGCAAAATATAATTGGTTTGTTTAATATTAAATACTCATCTACATAGTCCAGAGCTGCATCTGTCTCTGGGGTCCCCAGCAGAGGAAGGACACTGAACTGTTGGAGCAAGTCCAGAGGGATGAAGCACCTTTCTGACACAGAAAGACTAAGAGAATTGTTCAGCCTGTAGAAGAGAAGGCTATAGGGTGACCTAATTGTGTCCTTCCAGTAACTGAAGGGAACCTACAAGAAAGCTGAGATGGACTTTTTACAAGAGTGTGTAGCGACAGGACAAGGGGAATAGGCTCAAACTAAAAGAAAGTAGGTTTATATTCAATATTAGAAAGAAATTCTTAGCTGTGAGGGTGGTGTAGTGCTGGAACAGCTGGCCCAGAGATGCTTCAGATGCCTCATCTGTGGAAATGTTCAAGATCAGGTTGGATGAGGCTCTAAGGAGCCTGGTCTAGTGGAAGATGTCCCAGCTGACAGCAGAAGGGTTGGACTTCAATGACCTTTAAGGTCCCTTCCAACCCAAACCATCCTATGATTCTATGATTCTATGATATCAGTTGCCCAGCATAATTTTGCATATTCTTTTCATTATGCACATAACTGAAGCTGGTGGATAATCATCCCACTCTGTAAAATATAAATATTCATTTGATTTTAAGTTCACTGCCTTAGATATTCTGGCTTCCTTAAATGTGAGAAGGTGTTTAACTGCTACTCAGTGACAGGGCCCAAAGTATTTAATGAGTCACATATTCAGTGTGAAAGATAAAAATAAGAAGCTTGTTGTTAATAATCTAACTTTAATTTCCACAATTCTCCAAACTCCCCAGTTCATGAGAAACAAGCTTAACCTTGGAACCAGAGTGAAATTAATTGTTCTGGATTAAAATTCAATTCTGTCTTTGGATGAGAATAAATTAACTGTTCTTTATGGAGTGGATTATTATGGTTTAAAAGAAAACAGCTGAAAGAAAGGTTAAAAAGAAGGGTGCAATTCTTCTTGGATTTGACAGAAGGTATTGAAACAATAGAATTAACACAAAAAATAAAACTTCCTCACTACTTTATCATTATCCTTATTTAGGAAAAATTTCAGCATTTCTTGTGGGTTTACAAGAGGTTGCTGCCATAAAACAGAGGAGTTACATAGCAGTGCTGTGTTGTACTGAAGAACTGAATTTGAGACAAGACCAGGACATTCACCCTCTTAATTCAGCTCAAGATACTGTTTTCGATGGAGACAACTTATCTGCCGAAAAATATGACACATTTCATTTTATTAATTTAGTATTATTTGAAAACAGGAAGGAGTTCAGGGCAAAAGAGGAAATATTTACACTTTTACAGATCTGGGTCATAAGCCTGTTCTCCTATTTCTTGCTCTAACATAATTTACATTGGAATGTAACTCAATAGTACTAAATTCAGCCTACTGAAGCACTTTTGCCTGTTGGATCCTGGATATCAGATGTAGCTGAATGTCACAGGAGTAAGAATTAGTCATGTTTCTGCACTCATGATCATCATGAACCTAGAACTCTTTGAAGCAGTACTAGTGAAATAATTAATTTCCCTGGTCCCTTTATCATTTAATTCAAATGTCAGTGGATTATTAGGGTTTCTGCACACCAAGGTTCTTCACCACATCAATCTTCAGGGCTCTTCACCTGACTGGGACTCCAAAAACTTACAGACAATATATGAATTTTTAATAAAAGGAATTGCCCAAATACTGAAATAATTCACATACCAAAGTTTCATATCAGCCCAACTGAAGTGACTAAATTTTATAGTCAGTTAGCAGATCCATCCTCTTTCTTGAACAATGTTGTTAAATCACATCTTCAAAAACCTATGAAAACATCATGCCACTGTCACCCAGGAATTTTAATTGTGTATGTAAAACTCATTGGATCTCAATGTTTATCTTTCAGTTTGTTCTGTCTTTCACTCTTCCCTGTTTATCATGGTGTACTTTCTAACTTGGAGTAAAACACAGCCCAAATCAAAATATTCAACACTTGCAATATTTTATTTCTGTTATGTATCTGTCTATATAGATAAAGTCTCTTTGTATATTCTGAAATTTCAGAAACACTGAGACATTTACACTACTGAGCTTAATATCTGTGGTGCAACAAAGTTAAAAAGAAATGCCAAAATCTCAGAATGAGAAAGCATTCATGATCTCTTGCTAAGATTTAGTTTTGTAGAAGTCACTTTTTCCTAAGAACCTACTTTCAAAATTCATTTGGGAACTTAGCTCATACTTTTCTGGAGTTTGAAATTTTGAATAAAGTTGTCTCAAGCAGTCTTCAAAATATTTTCTCTGAAAGTGTTAATGAGTGATGAGTTATTACTATGTGTGACAAGAGCATTAGAAGAAAAAGAAAATGCAACCTCTGTTTATACTTCACTTGATTCCCTAAAACCTGAAAATAAATAAAACCAGAAAGTAACTGAAAGTTGCAGCACTAAATGGAGAATCCTCTGTCAAAATCACTTGAATAGTTTCAATAATAGTGAAGTTACATTTTTAATATTTCAATATTTTACATTCAGCTTCAGTGCTACCATTTAGACAACCTAGTGTAAATATGATGATTTTTTGCATCAATTTCTAAAGAAAAGAAAAGACAGACATATTATACTGTCCTACTCTAAGTGTCATTTTTCATCATTTTATGTTTCATTTCACATAATATGCCAAAGAAAAAGTATGAATCGGCTGTTCTTGACAGTGGTGCTATTTTTGGTGTTCTGTTTCTGTGTATTTGTGTTCTGTTTCTCCTTTGCAAAACTGACACAACTATTTCTGTAATTATGATTTTTAAAAATATTTCTGAGTATTTTAATGGAATAATCAGAGTATTCTTACAGCTCTACTCTACTTTGTATTATGTATTATCTAATTCACTAGATGCTTTAGGCCATTCATATAAAAAGTCAATTCAACTGTTCTCATGTCTGGAACAAAGGGAGAAACACTTTGTTTCAAATTTTGAAGCACACCCTCACACGCAAATTCTCTTTTTTAATTATGAAGGACTAAGCACATAATTTCCATTCTTATCTTCTACACAGTAGAAAAGGGTGCACAATAAGAGTTGTGAGTCCAGCCAGCAAAGGAAAGTAGGAAACTCTCAATATCTTAGGTTAAACATTTTCTTTAGAGTTAGAAGGCTTAAGTGACTCTAATCAGGCAGCCTGTTTCACTCCTTGTTATGGCTTTAAGTCTTTTATCCTTCTCTGTACAGATAAACACAAAATTGGCAATGCTTTTTGTTTTATCTTCACTTCTGGATGTCCTAAGCTATGCATTAAAGAAAAATATCTCCCCTGAAATATGCTAGAAAGCCTTTCTGCAGGGCCAATCATTAAGAGAAACATAATAATCAGTCAGAAAGAAAAACTTTCTTTGGTGAATTTCAAGGAGACGCTTTAGAGGTAAAATCTATCTATAGCTTAGGATGCAATTCCTAATAAAATGCAACAATTGAAGGAAATGCTGAACAGCACTGCTCACTGGGTGTCTATGAGGTAATTCTCTCTGCCATTAAGTAAGGCATATATTTTACACAAAGAAATACTTCTGCAGTATCTAATAATAGTTTAATTAGGAGCAATGTGAGGATTTTATAAGCACTTGTCGGTACACAGTAATTGCAGAAAACCAGCTAGGTTTTATCCTGATAAAAGCCTGTCTAAAAGTTACTACCTCAGTTGAGAGGCAGACCTTCATTGTTTAGAGCATGACCACAATCACACTGGCTAATGACCATATAATGAAAAGTCAATTTGCATCACAACCTCTCTCTTCATCTGGAAAAATTTACTCAGAAGAGATAATTTAACAAGATTTTTAATTCTTCTAGGGTCAGCATGTAATCTTGTTCTTATCCTGCTCTCAGATCTCCTTTGCAAAGAGAAAAAAATGCTCTCCATTTTCTAGAGATCCGCCACTGAATGCTGCAAGAAATAAATAATGACCATCAGTGCCTCTTGTGAAATGCAAGCAAGTTAAAAAAACACGATTAATTGGCTTTTATTCCAATCACTTGTATATTCCTAGGAGACCTTTTTTCAAAATATCACCTTTCTGTTCTGACCCTACAAACAAGAGTAATCAAAAACATTTAAACTAAAAGATGTGATTAAGAAAAAATATTTATTATAGTATTTTCCTGATTTTAAAATGTCATTATTTTGTTTAATAAAAGCCTCATTTTTATTCAATAGAAGATTCACCTCTAAGTAATTCCCCCAGAAAATAGCTTCAGCACAGCCCTTCTACTAATCAGATACTCCCAAAACTTGATTTTCAGGAAAGGAAATTTATTAACCTGAGTGGAGTTTGCTCTAATTTCTTCGACTTTATTTATTTCTTCTGAAAGGAGGTGAAACTCTTGATCTGTATTTCCCAGTATACCTGCACCCTACAGCACTAAACTGCTCTGCCTGAACGAACTGTGCCATAGCTACACTTTTGAAAGGTGCAAGTAACTGAGTGTTAAACTGAAAAAGAAGAAAAAGAAATGCTGACATCCATGAATCACTGTTCACCTAAGAGCAAACATGATAAAATTGTTCACAGGAAATAAAGTGGTACTGGGATTCTGTGTGAGATGGCACAGATGAATCATCACCAAATAGAGAGCTCCTGCGCATGGCTGCTCATCAGAAGGGACAGCTGAGCTGATAAAGCACATGGTGAATATAAGGCAAAAACTTATAGACCTATGTATGGAAAAATGAGCTTTGCAATCAAGGCTTGAAGCTCCCTTTGGTGCTATAAAAGAGCTGTTATTTAGCTTCCCTATGTTATCTTTTAGTGTTCTGGTACAATTTTTTTTTTTTTTTTTTTGGGAGATCACCTACACTTTAAGATCTCTGTTATGAAGGATAACATTTATTCAGTTGGTCTCTTCTGATTCTCTGGTATGTTTCATATCTTTTAATTTTTTAAGACATGTATCTTCTTGCCAAAGTGTATTTTCCTCAGTAGTTTCACTTTTATAGTGGCAGCTGGGAACCACAGAAATGTTTTATTCTTTGCTCAGTGTATAACACAGGTGTAATAATATCAGCATTTTTTACTCACTTGAGAGACATATGTGAAAGGAAGATGAAAGGCACTTTGACTGAGTAGGAAATGTAATGCAATTGAACTAGCTCCAAGCAGAAAATGTAGAGATTTGTCTTCAGTGATTTATGCTTTGAAAAAGAGGGCAGATCAAAAATGTATGGGTTTATATGAGGACAAATTATACCCAATATACACATATGACTGTTCTTGCAGCAGTTTGTATTCTGCTGTAACTTTGCTGGTTAACTGGAAATATTTTGGTTTAAAGAAGAGACTTTATGCTGCTTCTGTTTATTAAAAATATATATTGCCTCTCAACAAAAAATGGCAAAATATATTTCTTTCAAAAGAAATAATAGAAAAGTCTCATTTTAAATATGCCTGAGTTAAAAAATTTATGGTTCTGCCCCATTTTTTGAGCCAAGCATTGACTAATTCAATGTGGGTATAGAGATAACTTCAACAAGACTAGATCTTTGCATTCTAAAGGACAAAATCGGTAGATAAGACCTTTTTCAGCAGATTTTAATAGTTGGCATGTGTCTGCCTTGCTGTTAAAACACTTCTGAAGTCTGTGCTATTAAAGTTCTTTGCCAGAGATAAAGAAGTTTGTAAAGAATTTATGATAGAAATACAATTTATGAATTTCTTAGCATACATTTATTAAAATAGATTTGTGGTGGAGGGAACAAAATTTATATGTCAGGTATAAATTAAATTTTATTTATTGTTATTAAAGGGGTTCAGTTGTTACTAAATATTCAAACATATGATAATTGAAAAGAATTTATGATCATGAGAACACTTTTGGCTTTATGAAAGAGTAAAGAATTTTTCTAATTTTGTTTAACCTTTCAAATGAACTCTTAAAATGTTAATTGAATCTCTAAAAAAGCAAAAAACAATATGACAAGCACTAACAGACAGTCAAATTTTACAATTTGCAGATAGATAACAGACTGAAAACAGTTTATCTGGATTATTAAATCAATATATGTGAATAGTGAGTACACTCACATGGAACATCATGGGATTATATATTTGTAAGAATATTAGATAGTCATAGACTCATAAATTCATAAGTTCTAAAAAATCTATCTCATTGTTTTTACTTTAAAAATCCACATATAGACAATGCAGGTTTTACAGTCAACATAAACCTATGGACTTTAGCATCCAAATGCATCCAGCAATCAAAGTCCACAAAAGCTTGCAAAAAAGATTCTTGATTTCCAGAAAGTCTTGAATCTAATTGTATGGAAGAAACAACACATCCATACATGATAGAAACTGAAGGTCTTGAAAGATTAGAAAATTCTTCAACTGTAGTTAAATTTTTCCCCCTTTCTCAGTTTTATAACTCTACAGCAAAAGCTAGCTTTTGAAATGCCTTTTTAAGTGTCTGTTTTAATTATGATATTTATCGTTGGACTGTTTCTGAGATCAGCTATGGATAACTTACTCTAATAAATAATCAATCTCCAAGTAAAAAAAAGATTTCTTTATCAAGACTGAATTCTTGATTGGCTTAACATTTTTAATATTCTTATATTTAATATTATTTAAATTATTATTCCCTCTCCACTAAATGTTTGTATTCTTGGTTTCTATTCCCAGAAGCTACTGTTCATGAGTCTGGAAATGTATATATTCTTATATCAGCTCAAATGTTTTTCCATGCTGCTGGATGTTATAGCTTAAAAGTGCAAACCTCAGATTGTAATTTAAATAAAGTGTGAACTTTAAAAAAACATATTACATAGATTTAAAAAAAATAGTAAAAATGTCTCTAATATGTTTTTCTTTGCAAGCAAACTCAGTTGATTTCTTTTTCTAACTTATTTTTAATTGGTCCATGATGCACTGCCTTTGACAGGTTTTTTACCGTCTGTTTCCTGAAGTTGTTTTAAAACTTCCATGTCAGGGATTTTGTACCTTTATCAGAAGTGAACACCATGTATATCCTTTCATTTTTGACATCTCTCATTAAAGGAGTTAAAAGAGCTTTTGCACAAACAGTTCTGTCTTTGGGAGCTGAAAATAGATTTCCATCATCTTGAAACCTGAAAATCCAAAGGTTACTCTTTGGATGTCTCCTGAGATTAAGAACTGATATTATCAGCAAGGGCTACCAGCATGTCACAATATGTTTAAAAATCACAATAAGTTTAAAATAAGTAAGAAGAAACAATCAAACTGTTGCACATTCTATCTTGAAAGAGTTTAGCATCATCTATTACAAAAAAAGAAAAAAGAAGAAAAATCTTGCTTTTCTTTCCTAATTATCATGTGAAAGGATAAATTCAAACAGTTTTTCCATATTTATGCATTGTCAGCTGAATGTATCTAAGAAGTCTCAGAAAACATTTAGAAACAGAAAATTACAAACTGAGAGAGAAAAAAGTAAAAAATTAATAAACTACAAAAAGTCAAAAAGCTCTAAGTAAAAAATTAGTTCTTTACATTTCGTCTGAGGCATTCATGACAGAGTGAAAGCAAATGGAGAATAGACATCTGTATTAGCCAAATTTGCATTATAAAGGCATTCCAGGTAGTGACTCAGAATAAAGAGCAATATCACTGTAAACAAATGCACCCATAATTGTAGGTAACTACCTAGATGGAGAGGAATTCAGGCTGATGGTGCAGAAGCAACAAGCCATTCAATTCTAATGAAAGATCCTTTAAGAGAAATAAGCTTCACAGCAGTTCTTTTCCTAAGACAGCCTCAGAAACATAGAAAATTGTGCTCTGTCTTCAGGCCCTCTCTGGGTTGCTCTAGCAGCTCCAAGTTGCAAAGTCCAGGGATCATAAAGATGTATCAGTACTGCATTATGTGCTAACTCCAAAAAGAAGTGACATTATTCTGAACTTATAAAACACTGGATGCTATTTCTGGATGAAATTTTTGCTAGCATTCTTGTTAAACTGCTTTTCGCCCACATAATTGCAAAGGTAGAAAGGTAAAAAATATATGTTATCAACTAGTCTGTTTTGCTAGTCCAAAAAAACACAATCTAGAGGAAGATGATTAAAAATTACTAGAAAGACATAATTAAAGAAGTTGTATCTTGCAAACAGTTAAAACACAAGAACAGTTCTATGATGATGAGAGAGTTGGGATTCTTTAGTCTGGAGGAGAGAAGGCTCTGAGGAGACCTCATTGTGGCCTTTCAGTATTTAAAGTGGGCTTTTAAGAAAAAAGGGGAGTGATTTTTACATTTTCAGATAGTGACAGGACAAGGGGGAATGGTTTTAAACTAAAAGAGGTTTGGATTAGGTGCTAGGAAGGATTAATTATTCAGAGGGTTGTGAGGCACCAAAACAGGTTGCCCAGAGAAATTGTGGATACTCCATCTTTGGAAGTGTTTAAGGCCAACTTGGCTGAGGCCCTGAGCAACCTGATTCAGTAGGTGCCATTCCTGCCCATGGCAGGGGGATTGGAATTACATGATCTTTAAGGTCCATTCCAACCCAAGTTCTTCTATAATTCTATGGTTCTGCGATTCTCTGAAGCTGTTTTTAGGTCTAAATAAAAACCAACTTGATCTCCACTTCCTTCTGATATCACAACAGGATTGTCTTCCCACATTCGCAAACAACATTTAATTTCTCTACATATCTTCCTACATTGGCATGCTTTCATGTTATTTTCTATTTACTTTGGAAATAAAGCAATGCAAAAATGCTTAAATGGGATATGCATTTATCATTATTGTTTTCACTAAGTTGTTTTCTTTTTTCTTTAATCTTGTAATTACAGCGCTAATTGGACCACTTGAGGATTAATATATTCTCAAGGTATTTTGTAACAGTATCTTCTCTTTAACAAGGATACTGAATGTCCCCTTGTGGAAATACTTGCTATTATTCTGCTTTAGAAGTTCTTTTCTGTTCCAAAGGACTAAAAAATTGAAGGCTGTGTGTACTACAGGCCTTGTGCTTTCTAATATAAAGCAGTGTACCTGAATTAGGTGTCTAGGATGTCAATACAATGAAGAGTTAGATACCTCTGGTAAGGAGTCACTGACATAAGCAAAGAAGGTTTTACATTAAACAATACGAAATGTTGAAAAGCTGATATTCTTACATGAATTGTGCCCACTGAACTTCAGCTTTAGGAATAAGCTAAACTTACATACAGGTTTACATACTTCTACCAGCCCAGCCAATGAGATTAAATGTCAACTGACAAAAGGTGTTATTAAAATCCTTGCAAGGAAAAGAAGTTCTTTCATCCATCAGGAGAAAGTTATTAGAGTATGCAGGAATTGTTCAAATCCAGAATCTGCTGATAATAAGATCTTTTACTAGCAAAGTAACTTTTGGTGCTGTATTTGAAAAGGATCTCAATAATTGTTAGTACTTCTCATGGTAGGAGATTAAGTATGGGTTTCTGTGAATGAGCCCATTTTTCATATACTTTCAAATATTTTAATCTACTTCTCATAATTTAGTGCATAAAAACACAAATTAAAACAGCCTGTTATAGACCTACTGCATTTATTTTCTATTTGGCCTCATGCCAGTTCTTATTGTTAAGTTTCTTTGACCCATAAAAACTGATCTTAAGGAAAAGTTTAATCATATTCATATAACACCTGAGTCAAGAAGTATTGCATAGAACAGAATAATATATTTATTTACAAAAGTCATAAATGGACTAGCAAACGGTGGGAATAACAAGTTTATAAAGTTTGATGATGGCCATGAGAAGCTGTAGAAAGGCCTCCTAATAATCACTCTTACGCAGATGATATTCAGTAGCAATACATTACAAGCAAAGTGTAAGAAAGAGTACTCTGAACTAGGTATTACCTTCTTAGAAAAACCAATAAGGAAAAACTATAATAATTCTTTGAAAACTGCTCAATATCAAGAAAGAAAAACAAAAAGTAAGCAAAAATGCCAGCAAATACTGTGCAGTTAATACAGCAAGACAGAGAATAAAATATGAAACATCATTATGCCAGTACATAAATTAATCACATATGTAAATATTTGACATTTAATCTCTGAAAGTAAAGAATATTATTAGAAAGGTATAACTATTGATATGGGATGAGTTCAGCTATAGTGTGAGTTCCATGTAAATAGAAGTAACACAGACAGATTCTTTGGCCTTGTTTTTCAAAAAATAGACATCAAAGTCTGATTTGCACAGAGAAGGAGAGAAATTAATTATTCCCAGTTTCTCAAAAAGTAGGCAAAAACCAAACCATATTTTCCATGACAGATTGAAAACAGAAGGTGAACTCTGGAGTTCATTATAACAAGAAGTGGTAGGCATGAAAATTTACATGGGTTCAAAAATTGATTGCACAAATTCATTTAGGAGATTCAGAGCAACTTTTGTCTCAAGCACTTCAGACACAAATTTTAAAAGGTTGTGTCAGAAGTGTAACTCTCTGCTTGACTTTTCCTGCACTTTTTCTTAGACATTCACTTATGACTCAGTGTCAGAAATATTGGACACAGTCTCTGATAGAAAAAATGAAGAAACCTCTTGATACCAGAATGATGTTCTATTTTTATTTGTTCAGCCATGAGTCATCTGCAGTCTGATAACTGTTGAGAACTGGCCTCATGGGCTCTTTTAGACACCACCCAGGATATAAACTTACCTGTTACTTCAGTAAGGATTTGGCCACTGGGGAGCAGCAAGGACCAGCAGCACCAGGAGGATTGGTCAAACCCAGCTTGTCCTGTGCCCCCACCAAGGAGTGCAGTCCCATGGGCGAAGGGCAGAACAGGCAGTGCCAGATGGTAATAGGATCTATCAACAGATGCAAATATGGCAAATGATGACCCTCGTCCAGAGGACGCCCAGAGACCCAAGTTCAGAGCAAAGTAGATGAGATCTGGGATATAAAAGTGAGGTAATGTGACTCAACGTACCTTAGGGAAAGAACTTCAAACAGTGTCAATTTATCTCCCAGTTCAGATGTGATAGGTGACAATTCAGTGCATGACCTCAGGTGTTGGGTCTAGATATTAGCTCAGTCCTTTATGCTTACATACCTGTGTGTTTCACTCTGCTTTGTGGAGAGTTCATAAAAGAACAAAAGGCTGGTTTTCAGTCTTGCAATGTACATATGCTAAGTATTTATCTGAACACCATAAGCATATAGAGAGGTATGAAATCACAGTAGCATTTGGCATTGATGTAGTTTTACTCTGAATTCAAAAATTAATCAAAAAGTTATCCTGCAAACACATGGAGGTATTAGCAAAACTGACACTTCAAAGGCTACTGACAGGTAAAATTTAATTTAGTTTCTGTAATGTCAAGAATGAGTTGCCTTACATCTAAATAGACCATAAGAAATTATAGACTTGAAGGAAGCCATATGTAATCTTTTTGAGAAGAGGAAATGAAAATCAAATTCTCAATTCTAGTTGAATTGAAATATCCCAGGCAAAGGTGACAGAATAGATAAAACATTTATATTAAAAAATGCCATGTTGCCTGGAGCTTATTGATAAATACTGCTTTATTAGACTCAGCTATTCCTGAAGATAAACGCATACAACTTTCATTGATTTCCTTCAGCTTATATTTTGATAATCATTCAGAGTACCAGTACAACGTGACATTTCATGCTTCTGAGGCAAATTGGTCTTACTGAGCAGTCATAAAAACTGTAGAATCACTGAATCATTCACACTGGAAGGAACCTTGACAAGTCACCCAATCCACCTTCCTTCTCAAAACAGAGTCAACATTAAATTCTGAGATTAAAGAGACATTTAGGACTTTTTACCAGTGGAGCCTTGAGTTACGCAAAGAATTCAGATTTTCTGGGCAACTTATGCAAATGCTTAATAAACCTGATAGTGATTTTGTTTTGTTTCAATACTGTTGGTTTGGTTTGGTTTGGTTTGGTTTGGTTTGGTTTGGTTTGGTTTGGTTTTTCCTAGCCAGGCTCTCAGAACCTTTCTGTTTCAATTCATGTCCCCCTTGTCTCATTCTTTCATTGGGTCCCTTCGAAGAAAGCTTGGCTCTCTTTGCTTACCTACTAGTCCGTATCAGAAGGCTGCTAGTTACTCTCCCCATACATTTTTTGACTTCTCCAGACAAAAAAAAACCAGAATTATTCCCTGTAAGGCAGAATAACAGTTCCTAATTTGACCTATTGACAGCTCCTGCTGGCTCAAGAGCTGTTGGCCACCTCTGTTGTTGGCTTCTGCTCACCCTGCTGCCCACAAGCACACCCAGGTCCTTTCCACCACAGTGGCTCCCCAGCCAGCCTGCCCCAGCCTGTGCCACTGCTCAGGGCAGCACACTGCACAGGAGGCTGCACAGAAAGCCATGGCTGACAATTTTCCTGGAGTACTTTCTCCAATCACTGATGGGGACTGAGGCCTGTGGTGTATTGATATCATTGTGATGTCAGAATTCACCAAATTATTTATTATTATTATTATTATTATTAAAGGTTTTCATCTTTATCTCTTTTTTTGCCAAACTCAAATCAAACAAAGCATGTACACACACACAAAATACTTCCTAATTTCACATTGAAAACCCTAAAATTGTATTTTTAAAGTAGCCATTGACATTTTTTGTTATTCTTGTTCTTCAAAGTATATTAAAATGTGTGCCACACAGGAAGAAGTGCAGAAACAGAACAGATTGTTGCTTAAAAAAAGGTATCAGGGAAAAAAATATGCCCCAAAATCTCTTGATTAAATGTTCTGTCTAGTCAGGAAAATGGTAAAACTCCTATTAACTCTGATGATAGTCATGATTCCACTTCATCCCATCACATAAGGCCTGTGTCAACTCTTTGGCACAGTGAAATATTATCTTGGGAAGCAGCCAGTGAGAGTTTTCTTCTGCCTAATGCTGATAGGGAAGGACTCCATAATCTGACCTAAACAATGTCCACACATAATGAGGAGCAGCTGGACCTTGTAGAAAGGCAGCTATGCCTCAAAAGCAGCCCTCCTTAATGCAAAAGTCATGTCCCTGTACCTGTCCTGAGTATGACCTCTGACAACAGCAGGAACTAAAAGCTAAAGAAGAGAAGGCTGAAACACTTTCAGTTTAAAAAAAGAAACTTGACTGCCAGGAAATGACACTAGTTTAAGGTCAAAGTTTCCATATAAAAGGTAGTTATTTTTGTTGATGTGTTTTGAGGTATTTTTACAAATATACTTTGTTATTGCATGCTTTGAACACACACATTTTTTTATATAGATAGCATCCCCATTAATGCTAGAAGAAAGAAAAATTATCGAAGTCAAGAGAAAATAAAAAAAAAAAATTAGGTAACAAGTTATAAATCAAACATTTGCCTGCAATATTTTACCAGATAAGAGGCAGAAATGTAACTTCACTTCCCATTTGGCATCCATATTTCCTTAAGCAGCATTTACACTTTCACATAACCTCAGAGGTTCATCACTCTTTGTGAGAGTCCTTTTCTCTTTGTCAGCAGTTATCTATTATTGCTGCTGCAATCTATATAACTAAAGAGACTCTGATGACACAGCTGCTGCAGAGAAAGGTGGCTGCAGTGATTATGTTAATGGGATCACTAATTTCTTGCATAAACATACCTTAAAGCTGTTGTGCTGCTTCATGTGTCACTAGCTGGGTTGATGAAATATCTTGAACAAAATATAAAAATGTTAATAACCCAGTTATTATTTATTTATATTTCAGTAGCACCTACAAGCCACAATAAGCTGAGACCTCAGCCAAAAATATCCTGTTTTCCTATAAAAACGTATATAATAAGACAATAGGGCTTTAATCCCTCTCTCTATGTGCTCTTCTACCTCTCTACCTCAGTCTTATAAAACCCCAGCTGGCGTGCTGTTTCCAGCTGAGGCCTCAAGCACAAAACATACATAGACCTGTTTGAATGGGTCCAGAGGAGAGCAGCGAACATTATTAGAGGGCTGGAGCACCTCTCCTATGAAGAAAGGTTGAGACAGTAGGTATTGTTCATCTTGGAGAAGAGAAGACTCCAGAGAGAGAATTTTGCTGTCTTTCAATATAAAAAGTGAATTCTCAAAAAAGGCAGAGAAAGACCTTTTACAAGGACCTATAGGGATAGGACAAGGTGCAATGGTTTTGTTCTGAAAGAGGATAGATTGAATATAAGGAAGACTTTTTTTACAATAACAATGGGGAGACACGAGAACAGGTTGCCCAGAAAAGCTGCTCCATCTTTGAAAGGGTTTAATATCAGGTTGGACAGTTCTCTGAGCAACGTAATCTAGTGGAAGGTGTGCCTGTTCATGGCAGGGCATTTGGAAATAAATGAATTTTAAAGTCCCTTTCAAACCAAAGACTTCTATGACTCTATGATACTATGAAAGACAGGTAAGAGACCATAAATAATGATATAATGATAATATGTACCCAGATACACTAATTAACAGACTGTCAGTAAAACACTGGAAGCCTCCTCACTCCTAAATTTATCATATAATAGGGAAAAAATATTTGTTTCAACATAAATAAAAGATACCCTTTAGCATGTAAGGTGGTCAGTTTTCCTGACTGTAAAAGCTTAATTCCTAGGCTCATGAGATATTCACCATCTGTTCCAGTAATCAAGATGCAGGAGAGATCTAGGACTAGTTCATACATGTGCTGACTCTGGGACTTAAAAGTTTCTTTTTTTCATTTCTGCAGATAGTATCAACTTTTGAGGTTAATTACCTCCCACAGACAAGGACTTGGGTTGCCCACCAGTCCACGGGGCTATTGCAGATATATACATGGCCACATGATGTAAGTCCTACTTTAAAGCCTTTCTTGAGTTGGCCACATAGAGACATGGTTTGCATATTCTTGAGGTACATCTTTTTTGGTGACAAGAGTTTGTCAGGATTTTTGCCATTGAGTATAAAGAGAAGCTCAATTTGGACAGTTAAAATGTGTCTAAAGCTAGGTGACATGATATTCATATCTACCTCTTAAAAACGAAGTGGTTTAAGTTTTTTATAAGCCCAGTTACCTGTTAGTATGCACCCAATTGGTGATATATTCACGTTCAAAACACAGACATCTAAGCCCCTTGTGGAAGATGGCAGTAGTTACAGCAACAGACTAATAAACTATCAATCTCATCTGTAGACAAGACCTCCAAATCTCTAGAACTTTTACAATAATATCTCTTCCAACTAAGCTTTCCAAAAATGGGCAGGAAGTCAGGATAGTTCAGCCATAGCCTGTTCTCAGCAAGAAATGTGACTTAGGTAGCCAACACTCATGGTGGACCTTTTGCATATTTTGAATATGTGCACTGTGATGTATTTGCAGAGCATATCAGAAACTTACAGAGCAAGTAGAAACATGGATAACTGAAAACAACGTCCATATCCAAAGATGAGCCCAAACACAGATGGAAATCTTTATTCTGGCAACTGCTGACCCTTGTACCTCTAAATGTTTTAGGCTTACATTACACAGTGTGCAAAACCAAGCATGTGTATAGACATAATGTAGAAGGTATCATTACCACATCATTGCTTCTGATGGTGACTCTTTTCTGTGTTCTATCTGCACTTAGGGTTTGGCTTTCAAAGACTTCAGCCTGGCTCTTCAAAGGTAAGATGTAGTATTTTCATTGTGTGATACCCTGCCACAAAATTTGTGTAGCAGTTTGTAGCACCAGTTAAGTGAGGAAGTCATATATACATAATTCCCAGTCTCAAAGCACATATGGAAAAACAGGAAGGAAAGTAACAACATAGGGTGCTCTCAAACAGCCAAAAAAATTCTAGTGAAGAAAAAAACACCTTAAACAAACAAAATAAGAAAATCAGAGGAGACTGCACTTTGATTTATTATTAAATTTGCATTTTTAAGACTGAGGTTGTTCAGATACCCTAGGTACCTCTGAATAAAGTAGTTTGGTGTTGAAGAATATCTGTGCTTAATAGCATTTTTCCAAAGTTAGTTTACTCCACTTCTCGTTGATCCCCATGGGAAGACTGCCTCACTACACTATTAGTTCACACCCAAACGAAATTGTTTAGAGCTAGGCCAGGCTGTACTGCTCTGTGATGATGTCTTTCCTTATGTGTTTCATAATTAATTTCTTAACTACCTTCAGCATTTCAAATATTAGTGAGCCCCTTTGAACTATATGTTAGTATCTCCATCCATGTTGCACTCATCCTTAAAATTTACCTCAAGATACATTTCAAAAGCAATTTATGATGAATTGTTTTCAAGCTCCTTTTAGACACAGCTTCTTCAGTTTGAAGAATTGTTATCTCTGACTTTACACTGGCTGAGAGTACCTATACCACATGCTTGAGTATGTATTTCCCTTGTATTTTGAGTATGTATTTCCCTTGTATTTTGAGAATGAAGACATATTTTTGCAGTAAAGATATGTGTCCTGATAGAAATGCAAGTTGAATGACAGAATCTCTCACTGGTAAAAAAACAACTCTACAGTGCTTCAGCACTTTACTGAACATTTTGTCCTCACAAGACACTACCAGTAGCCTTTCACCCAGCTGCTCATTTAGTTTAAGGTTATGCAACCTTTGCAACAAGTTCACATACACAATTCCAAAATACTCCTATAATAAGAATTGAAAATTGCACAGTTGAGGTACAAATATATTCCAATGAAATTACACCACTCGAGCTTCTGGAAGCATCTAAAATATAGAAATATAACTAAAAAAATTTAATAGTGGCACATTTACTGACTTTGGTAGGAATGATTATATGAGGCCAGAAAGAAAGGCAGACAGGCTGAAACATAAGTTCTTTAAGTAAAAGAACAGTTTACTGCTTTTACGCAAGCCTATTTCATTGCAGCTTACTGGAAATTACATGCTTTCTGGTTACTGTAGCAGCAGAGCACACTTTGCAGTGACAAGGCAATTTGATTTATGAATTTGATGTTATTGCAGTTGGCTTGTTTGTGTTTTTCAAAAGCTGTCATAATAGCCCAGATCAGTCATTAAAAGTCAAAAACTGCGTCAAAAAGAGCTAGAAAAATTTCATCTCAATATGGAAATAAATTGATATTTCCTACAGGCTAAACCATTAAACATTTGGATTCCCCCTAAAAGAAAATAGAATTTTGTGGTTTGGGTTTATATCTCTGAAAATTCTGGTTAAAAAAACCCCAAACAACCAACACGGAAAACAATGATTTCTTTAGAGAATCCTATTGTGCTATTGACCACAGCTCCTATATTCTTATTTAATGTAGTGGGTTGACACTGACTATATGTCAGGTGGTCACCAAAGCCTCTTTGTCACTCCTTTCCACAGCTGGACAGGGGAGAGAAAATATGACAAAGACTTGTTGGTCAAGATAAGGACACGGAGGTCATTCACCAGTTACTGTCATGGCCACCTCCCTCCGGAAAAAATCTTCCATGGACATTACACGTAAGTTTAATACATATAAAACTGCCAGCCAGCTTGGCCTGCTTTGGAAAATCATGTATCAGTGTCAACTGCTTAAAACTGACAGAGTTTTGCATACTTCCTTCTATTTATTCAAGCTTGTTAATGCCTTCTTTTTTCTTCTACATTCATGTACAGAATTTATGTTTTACTGTACAAATATCCTATTTGTATTTTAGACATCCTTGCCAAGTTACACATAAGCTCATCTACAATTTATAGACATAAGTCAATGAAGAATCTCAGATTATTGAAGTGAACTTTCAATACATATATTTAGAGGTATTGAATACTACACCTGATCTTAAAAATCGGTATTTTAAAATAAGTTTCTGCTTACTTTTCCTTACTTCCTTTCTGCTACTTAAATTAGATTTGTGGGCCCTGAAGGTGCTATTCTACAACTTCAGAATCAGTATGGACTCAAACATTCCTATGGGAGAGTTCAAGGTCTTTTCCACTGTTTGTCTCCTCCTTCTTACTGGCCCAGTCCTGAGGTATGTGAGATTTTATTTCAGGGGAAACTGAAAGAAACAGATTCTGTCATTTAAGATCACAAACTTCCTATTTTGTCCAATTTATAAAGAGTGCTGAATGAAAAAAAAAAATTAAAAAAAAAAAGTTAAAGTTCCAAAGCAATGTCTTTATGTCTAGACTATTAATTATTATGATTAACAATTTTTCCAGCTGAAACTGTTTCCCTCCCTATTAAATAATTGAACATTCAATGGGACTGAGAAACAGAAGGAGAAACTGCAAATCTGATTGTACAGGTTGTTGTTTGGTGTTCTCCTTTGGGGTGCAGAAAAGTCAGGTTACAAGTTTCTGCTTCAAAATCTGGTTTAATTATTTATACAAAGAGAAATCGGTTCAATTGTATACGGAGAGGAGTTCACACTAGGATATCCAATATCTTGATGATTAGGGTACTCCCATGGGATCCTGGGAACCTCTTTCCATTCCTATGCCAGTGAATATTTAATAATTTATACATAATAAAATTGCTTCAAGACAAACTCACAAAACATGATCCAGTACCTCAAAGATTAGAACATTTAATTTGCAATTGAAACAGTCCTGATTTCAACCCTCTCATCAAATCAGAACCCCAAATGAGGAAGCACAAATATTTGAAAACAGATTCCTCTCTAATGCTTTGAACTCTGGACTGCAGAGTAAAATAAAGTTTCTGTGGAGCAGAGGATTTGTTAGACAGCTGAACTGGAACTGGATTTTTTTTCCCTGAAGATAGTTTATTGTGAATACATAATACCAAATGTTCTTGATACCTGTCTAAAGAGTGCTCCCATATCGTGGCATTCTCATTTTGTGAACAGCTGTTATCTTTTGTGAATTTTACTTGTAGACATCTAGTTTTCTATACTATGAAAAAGTGTCTGGCCTTTAAGTTTGGGACCCAAGGTTATAGCAGACTGCAACATGCCTAAAGGTTAGAAATGCTAAAATTCAAAACTAATCGACTTCATTTCCATGAGCAGAGAAAACATCCATTTGTATATAAATTCCTTGTACGTCTATATTACAGAAGAAACAAGGCTACTTCAAAATGTGTAGCAGTTCAGACGAATTCCAGTTGGCCCCCAAAAGAACACTTGACTTAAATCTATTTGCTGTATAATGCTATGGAAATGCTTAGCAACTAAAGGTTCTTAAAAAATTTTATAAAAATAGAAATAGCTGATAGAAAAGCTATGCTTTTTCTGACATATTATGGCTCACATAATCCTTATAGCTTTTACAACGTGGATTTATTTGTGTATTATTTGTTATTTATATATGCATCTACAAGTATTCATTAGCATATAAGGTAAATAAAAGCAACGATAACCTTGTTAAATGCTGGTAAGCAAAATAAAGAAAAAACCTCCTTCTTGACTAAAGGTGAAATATATTTCTTTCTCTAGAGAATATTAGCTTCCAAGTGTCAAATTTGCAGTATGCATGCGTCAATAAGAGTCAGGTAAGTGTAGAGTCCATAAATATGATTATTCCCCTTGAACACTTATATTACTTAAATATACATAAAGTCTATAAATTTCTCTGATTATCTAACTGAAGCTATTCAATAAGCACTCTGAGCAAAACAGGAAAAATGGAAACTTTGAGCACTACCAGCTTAAAAAAATGACTGCAATTTCCTAGAGAAGACTTTGGATTTTGCTTTACATTACTGTTACAGAAAAAAATGGAATTGCACAACAAACTATTATTCTAAATGATCACTATCCATATTATTGTAAATAATAAAAGGAATAATAAATATAAAATGTGCATCATAATTTTATGTATTTATAGTAGGTGTACCTAAAATTAAGTGAAAGAAAAGCTGTTTAGAAGCAAATGCCAATTTGAATACCTCCCTTAAGCAATGAAATTATTTACTCAATAATAAAATTTGAAATTTATCACCATGAAACAAAATGTATAATCTACACTGTGCAGGGAAATAATTGTAGTAGTAATAATATTAATAATAATAATAATAATAATAATAATAATGTTGCCATCCATAAAACGTATTTTCCCCTTACAGCCACCATAAAAACATCTGCAACTCTCACTTATAGGGAAAAAAATGATGTAACTTAACATATATTTTCTCTTTTACACACCTATCATGTTATGTCATAGAAAGCTAATTTTCTTTCCAGTTGCTCTGTCACACCATTTTCAAACTCCATGTATATCACAGGCTTTGATCAGCACAGAGGTAAAAAATTAAACTGGAGTACACAAATAATTAAAGGTGCATGTGATTACAATGTATACTATGATCACATCAATTTTCAAAGAAGGCCACGTCAGAATATATTTAGAGCACTCTCATTTAAATAGAGCACTCTCTAAATGCTTTTACTGTGTGACTTCCAGGAGTTTTTCATTTTAGTGTCACTTGCCAGGCAAGCAGCAACTGAAGTACCTAAAATTCCTGTTTATACATCTGGCCAATATGTGTCCAGAAGAGCCAGTGAAGAGTTGTCTGTACTGAACAGATTCAGTGTGAAACTGCCTAGAACTGATGAAGATGAGGGTAAATATTGACATTTTATGGCATTTTATTAGCAGATCCAGGCAGCCAAGTCCATTGCCTTCTGCATTCTTAGAGATGAGGTTTTCTCGCTCTGGGGAGGCAGGGAGACCCCGAAAACCCCAACTAAAAGATGTCCCCGCTGGGTGCTTCCACGCTGCGGGGCGGAGCGGATCCGGGCCGGCGGAACCCGAGCTCGGGCTGGCTTCTCGAAGGCAGTATAGCAGGAGCCTCGGCGATTAAAGGAAATGCAGTCTCTCAGCTTTTGGAATCGAGGGTTTATTGGTGGGACAGCGGGAAAGGAAAGGGCGGCTGGGACCGGGACGGAACGCGGGAGAGGAGAGAGCTGGGTTCCGAGGAGCTGAGAGCGCCGAAGGGAAGCGAACATGGGGTTAAAAGGGATGGAAAGATGGGAGGGGTTTTGAGGGGAGAGCCAGTAGGGGCAAGAGGGATACACAGATTGACATGAGCTTCAGGGAATGGGGGTGCGAGGAGGGAAGATACAGAACTTTAAAAACCAATAATACGCTGCGGGTAAAGGAACGTTCTGGCTCTTAACTCAGTATGGGATAGGGGAAGGCAGATATGCAGTGCCAATCATCCACTAAAACCTGCAGGCACACTGCTACATAGAGATATGAAAAAGTCCGCTGAAACTGTCTATGTTTCTTTTAAACTTTTGAATAGAGCTTGCATAGAATTAAAATATGGTCAGTAATTCATACAGCCCTTACTTAAGGCCTTAATCTTACAAAAAATTTGAAGGGAGGTTTAGATCAAGTAATTGTTACCTATCTAAAATCAGCATGTACTCAATGTTGGTCAAATAAATTACCTTTTTACTACCCTTCAGGTCTTCACAAACAGACCCAGTAGAGCAAGGCCTTTGTGGTGTCTTTTGTACATCTCAAGACTGATGCCAGTTATAACTTTATGGGGAAGAATGTGTTCAACAAGCCATTTCTGCCTTAAAAAGAGAGAAGGACACTACAGTAGATCAAAAATTTCAAATAACATAGTATCAAAATAAGAATTGCAACAAACATTGATGTTCCTTCTTCTTTCTGCCTTGATCCAATCCCACATCATTCTTCCATGACAAAATTCTTTTTACTATGTTTCTAACTACTTGGTCACCTGTCTCCATGAAAGTCACGAAACTCTCTGAGATATGAGAGCTCACTGTGCCTGGCAGATTTCCTCCAGCGTATTGTCCTTAAGGTCTTTCAAGAGAGCATCCTCAGATACTTTATCTGTTTGTATCTGTATGATCACCAGCACAGTGAAAAAGCCACAGGACCTGCATTTGAAATTCCTCCCTAGAGCTGTGGCCGTGGCTTACCTTGGCTGGGGAGTACTGTTAAACAGCTGTTCAAAGATAAGCACAGCTAGGACTCTTTCCAGGCAAAAGCAGATTATAAAATCCTTATACTGGGCCAAGGTTGGTTGTACTGAGTGTTTTCTCTGCTATCCTATCATGCAGCATGGACAAATAAAGAATAAGACCTAAAGAAAAAACTAGAAACATAAACAGAGTTTTCCAATCAAAAATATAAAAATACAATTCATTTTGCTTATGAAAGACTATTCTGGGCAAAATATTTTGGCATTGGGCAGGTAGTTTATATGAAAGTCCATGCATATGAAGTACAGTTTGGAAAAGGATTATCACTTGGAAATGAAAGCATCCTTCTTTGTTTGTGGCTTGGGATGTAAAACATTGGAGAAAACCAGTCCTTTACTTTCCCAGGTTAAGGAAAGGGCAGATCTTCATCAAGAAAAAGTTGCTTAACTGTGTGGTTTGGGAGAGACAGGTTATTAATAGTGTTTAACAATCCCAATCATGTTAATTCTTTAAACTGTCCAATAGAAAATGTACTTAGCATCTTGAAGTTAAAGTATATGGGAAGCTATTATTCAATAAGAATTGATATCCAATACACAGTTCAAAGAGTGGTTTGAACTTGAGTTTGAGATTTTGATTTTTTTTACTTGGGAGAACTTTCTTTCCATCTGTGAATTGGTGAAGTCATCAATTTAAAAAGAAAATGAGAGGGGGAAGTGGGAATGAAACAAAGAAAGCTCTGGTCTGAGAGGTAAGATAAAAAAAAAGAGAACTTGTAGAATATTTAGCAATACTGTTTCCTGTTCTGTTTTCTAAATTATTGTCCTAAATAATTCCTCTAAAAATTATAGAGTTTGCACAGCATACTCACTCTATGATATATACACACACAGACTGAAAGTCACAAAAATATTGCAATGAAGAATCTTAAGCTCTATGATTCATTTTATTATTAAATTATACAGGAAGTTGAAATTTACAGGAATACTAAAGATAGTGTCTTTTAACTTCAATAAATTGTATATTGATTTTGTTATGAAAGTTAAGGAGACATTTCTGTTCCAGGAAGACCTGTGTGAAGACATGTTGAATGATATATTCAATCAAAATTTCAGTCAGATTCTTCTCATCAGATGACTATTTAACTCTTTGATATGTGAAATCTCTCTATTTAGAGATCAGAACATAGAATATCCCTCCTTGTGTCTGGAGAGAAGTATGATCATCACAGCTGCTACAACTCTTCCTGCTATCCTATCTTAGCTAGTTTCCTGCACTATGCTCCAAAAGACCAAATGTTGCACCCATGTAAGCACTGCAGAATTGACAAGGGAATGCCAACCACAGTTGTGCAAGTGATTAATAATAGATTGTTCACAAGAGCACCACACATTTTGAAAATGTAGAAGTTGACTTTTTTTAGGTATGAGGGTAATTACTAATGAAAAGGACTGGCAAATCTCACCCACAAGATCTCCTGGGACAGCTTTGCAAATGAGACTTAACCATATTGCATCCACCTTGCAGATGGCTACAGTGTGAAGTGCTAAACCAATATCTAACAATGTTAGGACTAGAATATGTATCATACAGCATTTTAAATTACTGAATACATACTGAATAAGTCACCAACTTAAGACTCCCTACAGAATCAGTGAAGACAAAGAGACTAGGTAATTCCATCTACTTCAGGCATTTAATTTAGGGTATAAGCAACCCTGTAAAGCTTCCTTGCTCTCCAGCAACTATAGAGGAAACATCCAGAGCTGTATTAGACAGGATAGTCAGTGCTCAGGCAGATAAAGTTGTTTCATGGTCCCTGTTATAGACTTTTTAAGTTCTTCTTTGATGCAATAGCCAAGATGTCAGGCTAGTTTGTTTGTTTGTATATTTATATTTACTACCTGAATATTGAACGGAAAATTGTTTAGCATTTAGGATGAAATGAGATTGAAACTATGCATTTCTCTTTTATTTGATAATTCATCTCATGCATCAGTAAAATTTTCTTTTAATGATATTATATAGTTCTATATAGGATAAATTTCTGTGACCTATTTTCTTATCCCAATCATTTAAGAACTACTGTGAAAGATAGTGAGCTATATAAATACATTTTTGTAAGTGTGTTTTCTGTGTCAAATGAAGGCTTTTGGCATGTCTCATGTGTCCAGTGTAAGTGTTATCTGTCAGTGTGAGAACTGAATCAAAATCAGCAGGAAACAGAAAACTTGTAATAAGAAACTCTGTCAGGAGCAAAGGAAACCAATAACAATTGAGCAGTAGCTAATGAAAATGGATGGAAAAAAGGAAAAGAAAGCATTGACAAAAGAAGACTGCTCATACTAAGGATAAAAATGAAGTAGCATTGTTTATCTTCATTTGGCTACCTATCTTAAAGTATAAGCCCCTAATGCTGACATTGTAAAGAAAGAGAAAATATGAACCCTTTCTAAACTTGCTTTCATGCAACATTGACTTCTGTTGTGGAATCTTCCACAGTTTATCTTCTTTTTCTACATTAAAAGTTATTTTTTCCATATGTGTTGCAGACATATCAAAAAAAAAAAAAAGCCAAAACAAAAAACTAAACAAACATGAGGCTTTTCTGGGTTTGTTTTGCATTTTCCAGAAAAAAAAAAAAACAGCTCCAGAATAATTTTGTAAATTTCATTTTATCTATTCCATTTTTTAAATTTCTCACCTCTCCCATCCTTCTAAAATTTGTTATGATTGTAATGAAGAAAAAATATGTTTTGTTTGTCTTCTAAACTGAGCATATTCTCCCAAACATCTCACTTAGCAATTGTGTAGTTACTTTGGGTGCCAAGATCCACAGAAAAAGGTGCAATTTTGCTTTTCCTTGGTTTATAATTTTATGGCTGCCAAAGATCAGTAGAAAAGGCAAACAATTAAATCACATAGTTTTATCACCTACCAGCTGCTATAGAATTACTCTGGTACCTTTTTGTTATTGCTGTGCTCTTGCTCTTCTTTCCTGATTTTAAATGACAGCCTATGATCACACAAATTAAGACATAAACAACGTTTGAAATGTCACCTCTTCCTCAAATATGTATAAGGGAAAAAAGTGCATTGTGAACTAATATTCCAGGAGAAACAGGGCATCTCCCTTTAATTACTCTGAAAATGTAATCTTTCTTGCATTGACAGGAAAATGCCACTACCTAGGATTTATGATCCAGATCTAAAGACCTGCTAGACAGAGCTCAGTGGTTTATACTAGGTGAAAACTAGATCCAAAACTTGGATTAATCATGCCTTTTTCTCCAAAAACCTAAAGGGTCTTGTCCCTTGTGCTGGTTTTGGCTGCCATAGAGTTAATTATCCTTGTAGTAGCTACTATGGTCCACCGGGGGAATGAATGAATGTCTAGGTGGTTCTTAGTTGTCCACTGGGGTTAAACCCTGATGTCCTTGACAAATCAAAAATTAATCAAGTTTGTCAACTAACTGTTTTTGAGACTATAATAATCACCACAAAATGTTTCTGCTTAAATACAGGACAGATGTCTATTTTCAGTAAAAATCTGAAATCAGAAAAAAAGCATAGTGGTATTATGTTATCAGTTATTATCAGATCTTGTTTAGAATCCCTTTTAAAAGTAAAAATAAGCATTTTTTAAAATATGACTACCTTGAGGTATGATTCATCTCACCTAGACTTTGCTGTTAAATTCAGACATTTTTGTTCTTAATGCCATAATGTAGGTTATTCTAGTCCCTCAAGAAGCTACCTTCAAAAGATCATTCATCCCACCAAATATACATAGGTTAGGGAAGTATGAATCATGCTCCAGAAGCACCTGTGTTGCTTTGTCTGCTTTTGGATAGATGAGTAGCTGACACAACAATTCAATGGCTAAAGATGTGACATGAGTTCTTTTTCCAGTGACTTCTCTACTTCCCCATGAGAATCAGAATTTGAAATGTCTTGTATTTTAGATGATATATGCATGCATGGGTTAACCCTTGGAAACTCATATGTCTTGATTTTAAATTCATTCTCAATGGATAAGTGATTAATTTACATTTAATTTCACATTTATTGTTAATGCTTGCAACTATTGACTTTTCAGTACATATATTTCTTCTTTCTCAGATTCAGAATTGTGTGTCCTGATCATTCATTTGCAGCTGTCAGTGATGAAATTTTGTCCTAGATTTGTGCTTCAAGGTTTAGTATATCAGTCATTTGCTAATGACTTGCATTGCTCATGTATGGTAACTACTGCTGCTGTTTAAAATAGTAATCATTTAAATCACATTACCCAGCATTATTTGAAGAAGAAAATACTATTAATATGGCAAGTGATAGTCTTCTAGCAGTAATTGAATGAAAATTGATTTGTTATTTGTTTCTGAAAGAAAACTCTAGGTTTTTCTGGATGACTGTAAAACATTTCAAGAAAAGGTTGTACTGTAAAAACTTT
The DNA here is from genome assembly GCF_008360975.1 of Lichenostomus cassidix. NCBI lineage: Eukaryota > Metazoa > Chordata > Aves > Passeriformes > Meliphagidae > Lichenostomus > Lichenostomus cassidix. The sequence continues at coordinate 20,153,503 of NC_139480.1, read as the reverse complement.
GTGAAACCCAGCACAACTAGTTTGCAGTTTTTTTAAATCAATAAAATAGTCTTCTGGTTCTATTCTGATCTACTGTAACAACACAATAAAATCTCACCCAGAAATTCTCTCATTCAGCCACCATCTTCCGCTTTGCTTTAGGGCATAGCTTTATGACACCCAGCTTGGATTTAATGTGGTCTGACTTACAACAAAACAAAACAAAACAAAGCAAAACCCCAAAGATATTTAACTTTAGACTGAACTTTAAGGATAAAATCATTAATTCAGTGGAATGAATTGGAGTTTTACCACTGATGCCTTTCAGATTAGTATCTCTAATTTTGACAGAGAAAATTTTAACATGCATAAAACCAGGTCCCAAGTCTGGGAATCAAATGATGAAACTTTTATGGTGGAATCCAATTGGTTCAAAGAGCTGATTTCTACTTCTTTCTAAGTTATATACCAAAGACATGCTGATAATTTTCCTCTATTATCCTCATAATCATTGAAAGTTTATTATATCATGAAAATTAATGGTAGTTTTAAAGCTCTGCAGAACATCAGTTTTCACTAAATCTCATGACTTTACTATACTGGCTGACTTAGACAATACTGTGTTTTCGGCTGCTAATGAAACATACTCAGTATTTTTAAGCGAGATGCTTTGAGACAGATTTTTCCTTTACCTTTCCTGTCCTCCGTTTAGCGAATATTGATTTTTCACTACAGAGTTTGTAATGAACTGGAAGCCAGCCTATCTTCCTTTTTTCACCCTTTTCTTCTGTGTAGTACATTAGCATTCTCAAATTGCATATAGATACATGTAGTACAAAATATTACTTTAATTGAATTCAGAAAAGTTTGGAAACCCTTTCTAGCAAAAAAAGACACAGTAACCCCTTTTTTTGGTACAGAATTACTCTAATCCCATATTAATTGTTAAAATTAGAATGTTGTTGCCTTCCATTCTATTGCTTTTACAATGGCTACTAGTTAGGATGTAGTATTTTTATTTTGTCCACCAGCCAGCACTGAGGATATCTTTGTACTCTAACACAAACAGTTGTGCAGTGCAGACATCTGAGATATTATTAGCAAAGCATCATGAGCAGTCTGCATGTCAGCGAGGCACAACTGATCAGCCAAGCTACACAAGAAAAGCTGAATCCTGAGCTGTCACAAAGTATGGATAGATGTATCCCAGCTCCCTATTTTAGCTCTTGCCTTATATATTTACTTCAAACAAGTAACATGGCAAGGGCAAGTGGGTATAAAGAGATAACAAGAAAGAAAAGCTGCTTACCAGTGTAGGATCTGTATGAAAATATCCTGCTGTATTACAGAATCTCAATAGTACTTTCAGAAGTCAATGCTGTCAAGAAAAGCAAATTTTTGTCTATTATTTAATGTGGAGAAAACACTTAAATTTCCAGAAAATTGGCAATCCTAAAACAAATTAAGGTCAGGTTCTTAATGCATTCAAAGGTTTTATGTATTCACTGGCAGAACTTAAACCTAGCCTGAGAGTATGGACAGCCATCACTACCTAGATTTCTCTAATGGTAAATGAAATCAAAACACTAATAAATCTGAAATGGACAAAAGAAGCTTCAAACAGTAATGTAAAATGTGTTTAAGACTATTCTGCAATTTAATTTTAGTAAGCTTCACCATATTATGAGTCTCAAATAGGAAAAAAAGTGGAGATTGCAAATCTAATTGTATTTCTGTATTTTTTGCTTGCAGAAATTTCAGCCTGCATTACATTTAGTGCGAGAAATTTGAAGTACACCATTACTAGTTCCAATGGCACATTTACAAGGTTAAAATCCATGAATAACACCCATAATAGTGATCCCATGTCCATCAGAATTTGCACACAGAAATGCTAATTTGGATAAGCATATCCAGTTATATATTTTTAAAAGACAAAACCTTATGGAAATTCTCTTCCTAGAATTCATCAAAACAACTCATATATGCTATCTGAACAATAAATTGTTCATAAAAATCACATACCTAACATAGGTCTTCATATTAGTAACTCAAAACTTAAAACAACACAAAATTGCTCATACCATGAGATGAACAGCCAAGATATTTAGATGAGCAATTGCTCTACATGTTTATCCATTAATGCACCTCCAATTGGACTGTTCAGAAGAAGATTAATTTGAATTAACATCAAATAAGAAAAAATAAAAAGTTTTGTGTGTCAGTTTTCCTATTAAGGAAACAAGCACTCTTAAAAACCTTCTTTTTTTTTTAATGTTCTGAAATCCTTTGCCATAATCTTCTGTGATCTTAATGATGGATGGATGGAAAGTTATCAAAGATCAATGCAGGTGGAAAGAAACAGGTTTGGAAGTCTTACAATGGTGTTTTCATATCAGCTTTCATGCTTTTTTCCCCCAAAATGAATGAGAGCTGCTTGCAGTATTTCTACAAGCTTTGCCAGAAGAGAGTATAAATGTGCTTATGTTACAGTCAGACAGACAAGAGGTGAGGTATAAAGAAAAACCACATGTTTTCTCGGACAACATGATTTATTGGCTTCTAGAAGAAACGATAAAAATAAGAAAAGGGAGAAGCAAAGAGGAATGAAAACCCAGAAGCTTGTAAAAATGTTCTTGTTCTCTATGTTAAGATAAGAAACTAGGGACTGCCTTGCTCTGAAGAGCTTTCCTATATGTTTAGGAGAATAATATGAAATAAATAGTCACTCAACTAAATACTAATAGTTGTTTGGACTTTTTTATATTAAATATAAAATTACACATTTTTTATTAGTTATTAAAAGCTTTATCAACATCACTTCCATCTGTGAAATATCTCTGAAATCAGGACAAATTACTTGACTTTGGTATGTTCTTCCTTAACATTTTGTTTTGTTAAACACTAAATATTACTCTTATACAGTATCATTACATTACATAAACAACATACCTTGTTCCTCTTCCATTATAACATAGGATACAACTTATTCTACTGCATGTATTTTCTATTTTGATATTCAGAAAAAAACAATTGCAACAGTTTTAAGTTCAGAAAATAACTGGAAAATTTGTGACTAGAAACAAGGCACCTTAAAAATTGAATGATTGAATTTATTGAAAAATACAACTTAAAATTTGGATTATTGGAAATATGTAATTGTTTTGTTATATTGTGTGCACCATTCATTTTGAGAACTACACAGCAGTTATGAGTCAACATTGAATAACTTTTACTTTTCAGTGGTTTCATCGTAAATTTTAGAGACTGTCTTGTGAAGAAAAAACACTTATTTCTTTGTTGGTTTAATTATAGCATGTATGGTTCTTTTTCTAATACTCAGAAAATTCAAGTACTTGTAACTACTATAAAAAAAAATATTATTCTCCTACACAGTGATGATACCACTTTGTTGAAAAGAATACCAATGTTTTGATTTTTTTGGCCTGTTTTGGATGTGGGGACAAATTTTGCATTTCTTGTTAGCTTTCTGGTTAAGATTATTGGATAGGATTCAGTGCAAAATATTCTCAAACACTGAGGCATGAAAATATTTTTATTTGACAATACCAGAACTTGTGCAAGAAAAAAGAAGTGGATATACAGAATATTCTCACAGGCTGCTAAGATGTTTGGATAAAAAAAACCTCCATAAAGCAATATGAAAACACATTTTATATTCCAGATCCTAGTTGTTCTGTTATTTCTAATGAAGCTTTGTCAGGTCAGATGCCTTCAGCAATAACCATTGCTGGTTTCAGTGTCAGCAAAGGTATTGTAGTTCTTATGGCCATAAACATTTTACAGTAGTGTAGTTAACAAGAGAGGTTAAAGACAAAGTTTTAACACGTTTGTTATCTATTGTTGTGTTTGCTATTATATATTAGCAAATACTGAAGAGTTTTCTACCCAAGGCAATGCCATCTGCTGATTTTGAATGGCAGACAAGTGACTTAAAGAGCAAGAAAATAACATAGATCAACATGAGTGACTGATACACCAGAAATTTAAAATTTGTAAGACAAAAGTCTTTTTCTTCACTGGGCTTTGGTTTCACTGAAGGACACAATGTAGAGACTAACATGGGAAACAGAAATAGATATGTGTTGCAAATAGTGGCACTAAACATAACACATTTACATATTTTTTAACTACACTGTTAGGACACACCTGAAAAATAATCAGCTGTCTATTCTCTTTTTTCAACATATCTGTGAAATTTAATGTATACATATTCAATATTATTGCATATTTATGTTTAGAATTATTGCAAGAATCCTATATTAATCAATTAATAAAATCAGTCTGGTTTGATCTTCATCTGTATTTTAATGTCTTACCTCATGAAGTGTAAGACTGAAGGCTGCATCCTACTGACATATTCAGTTCAAAGGATCATGGTCGTTCTCCTTAATAGCAATAAATGCAAAAAGAATTAATCATTAACAGCTTTTTAATAGGGTCAGCTGAGACTATGGAACTGGAAGGAGAGTTTTAGCTTATACTTAGGGAATATCACATTGCAATCAGCCACATATTAGAGCATTAGCATGAGGCATTTGCAGGACTGACTGAACAGAATTTCGCTTGTGTCCAGTTTCTTCCATGCAGAGGCTTTCTGACAAAACATTTCTTTAGAGTTTGACACTTGACACTTCTCATTTGAAGTTGAAGTTTACAAGAAGCATACTAAAGATATTTTTTATTATTATTTTTCATTTCTGTTTTCAGTTGAAGAAGTCTGTTAGTTTAACCTTTGAGACCCAGTATCAAGGTGCCAGCTTTCATACACAGGTGCATGCTTTTTAGCATACACTCAGAGAACGAAGGGAATTTTTTAAAAGTATTTAAGATTTTCCATTTTTTAGGAGCTAAAATTTATATTCAAATTGATGAAAGTAGGAAGCAGTGCCTGCAATGACTCTTAAAGGCTGTAATGAAGAGTACAAAGTCAGTGATGTGCCTTGGGATGTCCACAAGTGCAAAAGCTCAAATCTGCAAAGTGCCATGGAAGAAAGGACCTATTTGTACTATAATAATGCTTGGAACACTCAGCACATGCTAAAGAGTACTCAGCACTTTGCTGGATTATCCCAATGGTCAGAAGATTGAATAGGATGAAAAAAGGCATCAGTGACCTACACCTCATCTAGCATATACACTGTCTGCAGCACTAAGCACTAGCCAGTTGCAATTAAATAGAGAAGTCTGGGGTTTTATTTTAAGAAAATATAGATTATTATTTTTGATTCTGGGAACTGTCTGCTGTGTTTCATTGATAGAAATAAGGCATTTGCAGTGTAATTGTTCTAGCACTAGTAGCATTGCGACAGATGCAACAAAATTAATTTTTTTTCCATATCTTTTCATGAGAAAATAATTGAGACTAATTTTTTTTCTGTTATATCCTCTACCATCTAAAAGATTTGATAAGACTCAAAAAAGACATATAACTACATATTTGACTACCAGATCAAAAGAACCTAGTGATCTATTTTGCAAATTCTGGATAACCAGTGGCCGGTTAAATAAAGTTGTTGAGTACTCTACTCTGCTCTTGGGACACTTGTCTCAAGTCCTGATTGAAACGGTAGTCAGTAAAGGTGTTTACTACCTTTTCATTTCCATGCAGTTTACAAGGATTATTCAGGTAATTAAAATGCTGTGTTCTTAAGTAGCATGTAGAGTCCAAGTTTAATCTTTGCTTTCAGTACTCAAGTGGCTGCTGAGAGAAGATTTCAGGTTTACATTATTTTAATAAGTAGTGGCAACTTTAATCCTTGATTAATCCTCAACATTCAAAAAAAAGCAAAATTCAGGCCCACAATGCTCTTGATATAACTATCCTGAAAAATACCTCTTGGTGAGATACCAGATTCACACAGCAATTTATTCCTCTGTTTTATCCTTTTGACTTTCCAGGTGAGGTTAAGCATTCATAATAACTTAATCTGCTCTTGCAGTTCCTTTTTCTTTTTTTCATTCTTTGGATAAGAGAACACTGACTAAAGGAGATTTACAGTTTGGTAGTCTTGGTCTCAAACTGCTGAAAGTTATTAAATATAAACTTACTTTTTCTATCCTCTTTTATGGCCCAGTGATCAGAATAATTGAGCTTCATGAGCAGAAGGTGTCTGTATTCTTGTCTCCAAAATTCATGGATGTTCCAGCTAGCAGAACATTATTCAGCAGAATATTTTGGACACTAGTAGTTATCAAAGAACAATTGTTGTTTTCAAAATTTATTACTGGGAGTGTGTCTATCCTGAAAAAAAAATTGTGGTTTAACAAGTAAGGCTGTAAAGATTGGAAGGTAAAAAGAGTGAAGCATTAGTTTAACACTGAAGTTCAGTAGCTCCCTACTAAGCAAAGGGTTTTTCAGGCATTATGTCAGCCATGTGTTCTGGAAAAAAGTACATGAGAAATGAGAAACAGTACTTTTATATTTCCTAGCCATGGAAGGGTACTTCTTTTAAAGAATAACAGGCTGCAATGTTAGAGTGATAAGAGAAGTGAAAATGCCTGGGATTAATTAAATTAGTTAAGAGACAGTGCAATGATTGTATGTAATGATATCTGAGGCAATTGGAAATGACCATTAAAATGCCTGGAATAACAGATGCTTAGGCCTGAAAATGATCAATAACATGACTGTGAGACAGCTGGTTTCATTAATTGAAGAAATTAGCTAACTGGTTAGGAACTTGCATTGGTTAGATCAATTAAAAACAACTAATTGAATAGAAGGAGAATTGTGCACCATTGGTTCAAATAAAATAAGTTTAGCAAAAGATGTTAGAAATCACAGATGGGTGTCTAATTAATAACAGCAACAATGACAAGAAAGGTCTTCAGTGGTTAAATGAGGAAAAAAGAGTTTGAGCAGACATAAGGGATTGAGTGCATTGAGGGCAGATACCTGAGGGCTTTAGGGTAAGGGTTAGGTTAATTGAAATCTATTGGAACTGACTATGGAGGAAGTGAATGGCTGTCTCATGTGCAGCTTTTGGGGTAGCTTCTGCCTCATCTACTCATCCAAGAAAATAGGATTTGGGAATATATGTCACAAAAATAATGAGAGGCATGTTTAAAACATCTGCTAGGGTGCAAAAAAGTAGAGGTAGACACCATTAGTTTCTAAGTGGAAAATAATGATCCACAAAACTTCATAGCATGGATTTCATAGGAGCACCAGTTAAATAACATTTTTCACTTTGGTGTGAAAAGTGCCGGCAAGGTCTTAAAGCAGCCTGCCAGTACCTAAAGGGGGCTACAAGAGAGCTGGAGAGGGATTTTTTACAAGGTTGTGTAGCAACCTGGTCCAGTGAAAGGTGTCCCTGCCTAAGGCAGCGGGGGTTGGAACCAAAGGTTCTTTAAGGTCCCTCCTAAACTAAACCATTCTATGACTCTTTTGAATGTAGCTGCCTATTGTCCTTATGAGGACGTAGTGCCTGTGAGATGTGTTTTCCAGACATTGAATAAATATATATAAAGAATACACATAAAATATAGAATATGTATAGAATACACTTTACTATATGTAGAGTATATTATTAGCATATACTACGAATATGGTTTGAAAAGTGCCAAAAATCATTTTCTGCATTTTCTATGTAAAACTTGTGACTGAAAAAAAAAAGAGAAGAACCTCTTAAAATAGTAATGTGTAGCTACACTCAAGTAGCTGTTTTCAGCTTGTTACTTGAGACTGGAGGAGGGAAAAAAACATACAAGTTTATTACTCCTCCTACTCTACAAATAATTATACTAATTAATTTAACAGTTGTGGTATGTTCTTTTGATGGCTCTATAACTAGCTTCCATTTGTATTAATTCTCTTGGTAATTATGTTTATTACAACATCATGTATTTACAAGAGTATTACAAACACCCATCTCCTAAGGCCATGCCAATATAATAAAGGTGTAGTGTTTTTAGGTTTGCCACATTGCAGATGCTTGCAATGTGTTTGCTTGACAAAAAGCATTTTCTCTTCAATTAACCCTAATGATGAGCTATCAGACCTGTAAAATGCTGCTATATATTACATTACCTGACACAAGTGAGTCCAAATAATCAGCAACAGTGGGCTCTGATTCAGAACATTTGTTCTATATCAGAGTATAATTCTGATAATAGTTTTTATACAAAATAACCCTATCGTGGTACTCTTTGCAAACCCAGCTATATATGATCATTCCATTTTTAAACTCCAGTCTTGAAATTATACAAACAACAAACATTTTAAAACTCTTTTAAAATAAGTTGTGCTTTTGTACCTCTGAGACAAAACAATAAGCTCAATGACTCACAGATAAACTTTTTAGGTTCTACTGAGAATGTTCTATAGCCTTCAGGTACATCTTCTACAAAAGATTTGGAAAAAATTTGTCTTGAGGAGGATAGATTGTGTCTGCAAAGCAAGAACAGCAATTCTCTTCTACAAGGGGAACTTTTTTCCTTTTTTGAAGGTAAAGGGAAAGAAGGAAGAACTTCTTTCTGCATGAGAATTGCTGTGACACCCTGTCTTTGACATCTGTTTCTGGAACCAGCCACTCCTTGTTCCTATGAAAAGGACAATACTGTATTGATGTCTTTTCAAAAAATATCAGCAGAAAGAGAGGGAATTAAATGGAGGATCTACACTCAGAAAGTTGAAGTCTGCACCAATTAAACTCGCCAGAAGAGAGCTCTTCCACTCTAGAGGAATTGGAATTTCATTCCACAGATTCCACAATTATAGAGCCCTAAAATACTACCTGTGCAACAATGAATTTCATCATATCAAGTGAGTTCTACAAAACAGACTAGAATTCCCACAAATAGGAAAAGCGAATTTAGAACTCTTGACTGTTGCAGCTATTAAAAAAAGATATATTATACCAAAAAATACACATTGTTTTTGAAGAGATTTGATTTGTGTTTTCTATGTATCTAGTTATTTCTACATTCTGTTCACCATCTTTGCCCTTTTTTGCCATCTAAAAACAATTCTGGTTTTTTCTACTGAATTTTCAGGTTATCCACCTTTAGTTTTAATTGCCATGGGCAAGATAATTTTACTATTGAATTTAATTCCTCCTTGTCTTTCATAATGGCTTATCCACTCTCCTTCTCTTTCTCTTTTTGAAGTCTGAGAATCTTTGAAGGAGTGGAACAACTTTTTTGTCCCAGGTGTTAAACTGTTTTCGATCTCCCAATCCTAAGTGGGATGAATCTCTTAAATTAAAATATTAAGAACATTATAACTTTTTCTTTTGTAAGTATAATATCAACACGTTAATTTTTTATTTTACCCTCAATAACAAAGCTCTAACTGCTGCTCTAAAGTTAATGTATTCTCCATGTTCTGTCTGTTCTAATATGTATATTTTAGCTGTGTCCTCAGACCACTCTGGGTACCACTTTTAAGTGTTGTTCATTAATTAATACAGGGTATTAATTACAATTGTTCCAGCTAAGTTTTGCATGTGCAAGCTTGAAACTTTTTGTGTCTTATTTTATGAGACAGATCAGGTGAGGAATGAAGAACTTATCTTGCAAAGCATTTTAGGAGAAACATGTTTCTATGATGCTAAGCATACAAAAACTAGGGTATTTTAGAACATGGGTAACTTCTGAAAAAAGTCATACATTTGTGACTATATGATGCCATTTTCATAAACATGCATTTAGTTCTAACAATTATGTTGAAATGTGGGTTTTTTTGCAATATGAATAGAAATTATATAATCTAGTTTCTAAATATAAGTAAGGATGCAGTGGTTCCACAGCATGAGGAGGAGTAAAATTCCCTTTCTGAGGCTCAGATATGCTGATACAGCAGGAAAAGATCTGGTGAAGGTTCCATAGGCTTCATGCCAAAGATATCTTTGAAATCTTATTGGAAAAAATCAGAGCATACGTCCTGCTTGCATCTTCACATTTGAAATTAGAAACTGAAGTTCTTACAGTAATCAAGTCATACAAGAGTTTGTTAATTCAATAGGTGTAATCTTTTAATATATGTAATTATCAACAATTTCCAGCTTGGAAATTGGTGATGGGTTTTCTCTGATTTCCAGGTAAATAATTGCTATAAAAAATATGATTTTGATTTCAGCAATAATTCTGCAAAAGCTCCTTATAGTGCACATATGCCTTTAGTATTTCTAGTACAAACATTAGCAGATACTATCCTGGGTTCTACACATGAAATATTAGAGCTTTACATTAGCTTTCACCAGCAACACAGATATCCTTGAAAAGCAGCAAGTGAAGTCGTGCAGAAACTTGCAGACATATGTTCTGAAGGACTATAATAAAGGAGCCACCACAAACCCACTTTCTTTCCTCTGCCTTTCTCATTGATTGCTTTAACATCAAAATTACTTAATGTTCTCTAAGCACAAAATTTTATATGCACTAATAGAAATGTATTCACTTAGGATAACATTTTTAATTAGTTAAAGTATGGGGAAATCCATCTTGAGAAGATATATTAGGATTGGTTTTCCTGGATATCTCTCTACTTGCTGGAACAATTTGCATGAAATTCAGTATGTATGAAAGGATTAATAACATATGAAAGGGCTAATAGGAAAAAAATCTTCAACTATATATTTATTTATAACAAGTTTTTTTTAATTACTGTATGTCCTCATAAGAATAATAACAGATATTTCAACAGGGATTTGTATACAAATTGGAGTAACATCTAGGTGGGAACTCCAAAGAAGGAAAGATGCACACCAAATGTTCATCAGTGCCATCACAGGTAACTAAATGCATAAGGGTTTTCCATCACTTCAGATAAATGGACATATGAGCTCCTCCTGGGAATGACTGAAAAAATGTATCTACCTTTCCTGGTGTGTCTGGCTGTGTAACACATTGCTGCTTAGCCTAAACTTTCTTCCTTCCACAGATCTTTGAAAAGCAATGTAAATTTTGTCTGAGTAAGGAAAGAGGAACGGATCTCCTAAATCCTGTAGTCACTTTTATTCTTCAAACTGATGACACTAGAAAAAATATATTTTGGATGTGCCATGTTGTATTTAAAATAAAATCAAGTGAGGTGATTTGTTTTGGTAAAACAGCTGTTTAACATAGCAGCCTCATAGAATGGTATGAAATTTCTAATTTTTAAATGTGATTCAGAAAATGGAATATTATTCTATTCTAGGTTTAAAAGGGTAACTAGCTATAAAGATACTCAGTAAAATTTCTTTACAAATTATACACAGCTACTGTGAAAAATCCATTAATCGTCTTGGTAGAAATTATGATTTTGATCACATGAAGAATGAATGACACTGGCTTTCTGTATAAGCTGAGCTGAGCTCTATTGCACTGCAAAAATAATTACATTTAAGAGTTAAAACATATTTCAAACTTTTTCATTATTTTTTTCTTCCCATCTATTGGTGAAGTCCTTTAGGTACTATCACTGGTCTCAAAACCCTTACATGTTTTCACTCAGGCTTTCCCCACTTGAATACTACTGTCAAGGATCTGCTAGTGGGCTTTTCATCTCTTTCTAGTCCATGTACTTGGGATACAAAAAAAATTTTGAATCTACCACCAAATATCTGTATCCCAGTATTATATTGTCTAATGCAGAAAGTGGCAGAGTAAGATTAGTATTGATAGAGTGATCATGCTCTGCAGAGAGAAGTGTGTTATACTTTGATTTAGGTGAAATCATGATTTGCTGTGACTTATGTAACTCAATGTACACAGATGTCATTTTTTTTTTTTTTAACCAAATAGGAAATTATATGAAGAACAAGTAGCAAATACACTATTTCATTCACTGACAGTAATTTAAATCTGAATTTCACACTTTTTTTTTTTTAAGTTCTTACTACAGAACTGAATTAAGCCATAGGGTCTAGAAGTTGAATTCAAGGCCCTTAGATTTATCAATCACTATCAAAATGCACTTTAGCTTCTGAGGTCTAAGCCCCAAATTTTCCTTCTATGCTTGAAACCTTTTCCTTCAACAGGAAGCAAAAAGGAGACAAAAGAAATCATTTCAAAGTTACTGCTTCTGCTGTTTCTTCTGTTAAACAACCAAGATCTGAATCTGTTTACCTAAATACCACTTATTTTCCTAATGTGTTGAAGTATGTTGAGTTGCAAATGAATAAGCATTATTACATGTATATTTAGAGACATGCAAAAGAAAATGTGATCCCTGTGAATGCATGACAAAAACATTTGATAGCCCTTGGGAGTGCAAAATAATAGGTACTATTGCAATTATAAAACCAGTCTGAATCTGGCATTATTTTTATGTTATAAGTAAATAAATTAATAAATAAATATATACATATATATATGTGTGTATATATATATATGTATATATATTGTCCACACTCTTTTTGGTTTTACCTTCTGCTCCTGGTATGGCAAATCAACAGAGTGGTTCTTAACACTTCATTTTTATTTAGTATTTCAGACATTTTATACAATAATTCTGGTTTTAGAGAATAAAATTATTACATCCATAAACAGTGGTTTCAAACAATAAATAAATATCAAGAAGGATTTAGGCAGAAAAACCATATCATATGCAACAGATGGCATAAAACCTCTCGAAAGCCCTAAAGTCCTTCAGAAACAGAAAATTATACTACCACATATGCTTGAAAAGGTGCCTGAATGAATGAGAATCTTCATGCTTCAAAATATAAACCTCATTGATTTAACGCATCACATCAAGCTCTTAGTATTATGTAATAATATTTGTTTTGATGTATCAATGCCTATTTATTTTCAGTAGTTAAATTTTATAAAAACAACCAAAAGATTTTTTTCTTTGATGATGCTTATTTGTGATATTTAACAGCTCTGCACTAACACATGCTGCACAATACCCATTTGGTATACATGTCCTATTTGTCCTTCCTAGGTATTTTCCCGCAAAGTTTTTGGTACTTGGGTCACCTGTGTTAGAATGATGCAGAACAACCTGTACAGATGTCAACCTGCACAGAATAAGATTGACACCACCAAAAAAGGGTTCAGGTCCTATGATTCATTCTCTATAGATGCTTTCCTCTTTTCTTTTGATATTTAAACTCGTCAGGGTAATTAGAATCTTAATAAGACTAGAATCTTACTAAGGGAGCCCTTAACAGCAGTATATATTGGATAACTTAGGTGGAAGAGGTTTACCTACTTCTAATTATTACTCTAAATCTTCCTTGGTGTTGATATCTGTTCTAGGAAACCAAAAAAGACCAAACTTACCTTTCATAAAGTCATGATGACTTTCATTAATGAATTACATTTTCAGCCTCCAACTTATTATTACAAATCCTAAATTGTCCTCAAGTCTTCGAAGTGATGTTAGTTACATTAAAATTCAAACCAGTAGCTTCCCTGGTTTGCCCTTTTACCCTTTTCCTCCATTCTGTTTCTATTACTAATAAAATGACAAATACAACACTGAAAGTGTTTCACAAGAAGAATAAAAGTTTTTAGTCACTGGAAAACAGTATTGGAAAAGTCCACAAGTTGTATGATGATTTCTGTTTTCATACAAAAAAGAAGGATGTGTTTATACAATATGCTTGTGTAAATAAGGAAGAGGTGATACAGTATTAAGATTTCATCCCATTAAGTCAAAAATCCCTTATACTTTAGTCAAGAATAATAACACAATTACCTTGGGAGCCCTTTGCACAACTCAGTTTTAACAAGTCTTAGCAAACAGGAAAAATGCTAAGGGATAAAAGCACAGTAACATATGCTTAATCCTATAAACAGATAAAAGAGGATAAACCAGAGGAAAACAGCTTTGTGTTACACCTGTGTAAAATAGCCAAATGCTTGGTTTTGCACTGTACTAATAGAGATTTAAAGCCAGCATGGTTTAATGAAAAGGTATCTGGTTTTTTTGGTAGGAATTTTTTTAAAAAATTGCACATTCATGAAAGTAATTTTATTGTTTTGACACACCTTCTCCTCCAAGGCGAATTATGTAGAATTTTAATTCTACATAACATTTTTATTAATAAGATTGCATTAGGGAATGAATCAGTAAAACATCAGGACTGAAAATTGTCTCAATGACATATCTCAAAATACAATGATTACAGATGAGGTAATAATGAGCAGGGACATTTCTGCTGGGATCCTTATGCAACAGATTTTTTTTCTCACTCTTTAGTACTTCTTGTTATGATCTCAAAAAATATAGAAAATCTTAATTGAAAAAGTTTGAAAATTACACTGAAAAGGATAAAAAATATTGAGAAGAAAAAGTAACAAACGCATACTGTGTGGTCATTGAATTCACTGGCATACTCATATCCTTCCTAAAGTCATGACTCTTTTCTTAGTGCATAATTGTACTGCCTCTCACTGAAGGGTATAGAAAGGCACTGTGAGTTGTATAAAATTATATTTCTACTTCCCCCCCTCCCCCAAGAAAGAGAGGACTCCAGTTTTGTAATTTTGAGTGAAAATATGTGTACAACATGTGGGGCTGCAATAGTTTTTTTTACTCCTGATAGTCCTTTCTATCATTCACCTCTGTGAATGGATTTGTGTCCATCCCTCTCAGTGTTTCTCTTCACAGGCCCCAGGGACTATATGATCACCTGTGCTGTCAGTAAACATAACATACACAGCTCTGCATCTAGATGGTGGGTACAATCAAATCTTGTGTTTCATGGTTTCAGCTTGTTTCTTGTAGAAGTCAGGTTTATTTTTGCTTTCCTTCCCTGAAGAACAGACTTTAAGTAATCAGTCTTCCTTCCTTCCTTCCTTCCTTCCTTCCTTCCTTCCTTCCTTCCTTCCTTCCTTCCTTCCTTCCTTCCTTCCTTCCTTCCTTCCTTCCTTCCTTCCTTCCTTCCTTCCTTCCTCTCTCTCTTTCTTTCTTTCTTTCTTTCTTTCTTTCTTTCTTTCTTTCTTTCTTTCTCTTTTTCTTTCTTTCTTTCTTTCTTTCTTTCTTTCTTTCTTTCTTTCTTTCTTTCTTTCTTTCTTTCTTTCTTTCTTTCTTTCATCTTTCTCTCTCTCTCTTTCTCTCCCTCTCTCTCTCTCTCTCTTTCTTTCTTTCTTTCTTTCTCCCTACAAAACATTACAGATTTTAGACCAAATAGACTATCTTAAAGATTACAGAGAGAGCAGAAAACAGTGTCTCAAGAATTTCATTACCTTGACTGACTCAGCAAGTTATGATTACAATGAAACACCAGTCCAGGAATGTAAACAATTTTTCTTTGAGATTGGCAGAGAAATCATAATTTCGGTGCCAAAACTTCAATAATTTTCCTGAATTTTTTGAATGTATCTTATTCTAAACCATGTTTCCTGGTCCTTGATTTTCTCTATGTCTCTCTCTGTTGATTTTTATGTTTCCTTAAAAATCACAAAAGTTACTATTATACATGTGTCTAAAATATATTGAGAAACATGAACTCCTGACCTGTCTGCTTTGTATTGGAATTAGTAACACAACTCCCACAGAATACATTGGTGGAAAATCCACCCAATCCACATTATCATTAACACAGGACTACCACAACTAATAGTTCTTCTGAATATCCCTTAAACTTCAAGTCATACTACTTCTAGATAGCACTAAAAATTACTAGAACATAATTTCCTACTTTTTTTGGTAACAACAAAAAGACTGAATTTAAGTTTATAGTAAATAATTATGCTTGTCATAAATTATGCATGTCATGAGCAAATAGGACTTTCTCTTTGTTTGGTTAGGGCTTCTTTTGTTTTGTCTGATTGTTTTCTTCTCCAAAATTATCATCAAATAGGAAAGCACTGTTAATGTCTCACAAGTGAACTATAAGTGGGGTACAGTGAATTTTCCTTTTCTACTTCATATATACTGTTCTAAAAGCCAGAAAAAATAGGCTATGTGGTGACAAGTGTCCATGCTCTAGCTATACCTTAGGCAAAAAGACAGCCCAAAAAAAAAAAGAAAAGTGTCATCAAGTGATTACAAACTAGAATGCCTGCAGTAAAACCATTCTTTTTTTGAGTTTGACCCTTGTGAGTCACCTAGCTGCCAGTACTGCAAATCATTTATTGATTTTGTTGTATCCAAGGTTTTTCTCTTCTCCTCTTTCACCTATATAAGAGAGATCTATGGCACAGCAACTGTTATTTTGAATGACACTGTGAAGGCACGTGAAAATATAATTGCACATCAGTTATGTTCATTACATTATGAATAAATTAAGTAAAGACTCAGAAGTTGGAGGAAAATGTATTTATTTGAAGAAAATAAACTTCATAAACAGTGAAAAACCCTCAAACACTAGCAATATCAAAGAGCAACAAGGGTCTCTATTGCATTTTAAATGTCTGGCTTCTCAGTGGAAGTAATACTGTATGTTTCATTTTTCCTTTTCTGATGCACAGTTACAGATGCCAAGTATGTAGGAGAAATTTTAGATATTGCAGCTTGTCACAGTGTCATTGCTATAAACCATATACATGTATCATGTTACCTAGGCAGTTTCCTATAAGTATGCCCACCTCCAAAGAATATTAAAACTGTTCATAGCATTTCTTCTTTATAGATCTGAGATTTAATATATTTTAATTTTCACAAAAAATTTTACTCTATCCAACTATTTTTTTTTAATAGTATGCAAAAAAGGTCCACTGTGTTACACTTTAATTCTGAGGTATAAAAAAAAGCACTGTTATACAAACACATTTTAAAAGTTTTTCTATCTCTCTTCTGCTTCTACACACAGAAGAAATCTATCACTGTGTTGCATTGTGGAGCTACTGCAGGCTATTGTTAGCATTTTAGTAAAGTGCACAACTGGGTGTCATGATACAAAAATACAGAGAGCTATTTTTTTAATATTTCAAATGAAATCATTACTCTTATTTCTGTGACAGTCTGAATCTTGTGTTGCATGGCTCAAGCCACAAAAAATCCCCTGTTCTCAGGGTGTTTAAACCATTTATTGGTATATCAGTACTTTTTTATTGATCTTACTACAGTAGAAGAAACCTATTAATTGGCATCCATCTTCTTTGCTTAATCAAATTTCCAGTAGTACAATACTCAATCAATTTAGAACAGTACTTCAAGTAGCTATTGAGCAGACTGGCAACTGTTTGCATTATCAGCTCCTTTAATATTTGCTTCTCTCTATTGTTCCTCACTAGTCACTGCACCTTAAACCTTTCTCAGTAAGTTTTGCTGATTGCCACAAATATCCAAAATCCTTGAAGCTTCCCTCAAATATCCGGAATCCTCATGTTCATCATCTTTCTGCCTTCTTATCAGTCATAAAGCCCAGGTTCTTATCAGTTATAAAGTCCAGGCTGGCCTCCTCCAAGCCTATGCCGCATCAATTGGCAGCTGAACAGTTGCCATTATGGTTTATCAGGTTTGTGACTCTGTGATTTTGTTTCTTGTTTTCCCTTTCACTTACTATCCCATTGAAAGTAAAAGTTCCTTGAGTAAAAGCTCTTGCCAATCTTCCTGAAGCAGATAATCTCACTGTCCACACATCCTTACACATTCTCTCAGTTTTCTCAGGTGGAGATTATTCCTACAATTTTTGCATGGTCACCTGATGTTGAGAAGTAAAAGTGCAATTATAGCCACCATCCTTTTTTATTTACATTTGATTTATACAAAACTTAATTACTTTTATGTATTGTGGCCCATCTGCAGAGTATGGTGGCACAATTTTCTTATTAATACAGGATGGGGTCATTTTATAAACCTATGGCAACAATAAGTTGTTTCTGAATATTCAATAGTTTAATATATAGAATGGATTAAATGTTTGTCTATTTTCAGGACTTCGTTTATGACAGAACAATTCTGAAGCATGGAAAGCCTTGTTAACACTAGAAAGAAACTAATTTCTCATAGGAAACCATTTTACAAAATGTACTTTTTTACATATAATTTGGAATCCTTAAAAGAATTAATCACCCATTACCCAACATAAAGATATTAGTGAATATTGCACCTGTTATGGCAACCATAGTCGTTACACAAAATGCATATAAGGTAGTGAGGTCTGTAGAATTTATGACTATTAATCTATAGTATTATGGAATTTTGGAGCCAGGGAATTTTCCTTAACTATACTTGGGAAGACAATGGAAATTAATCAATATTGTGTTACTGTTCTTTTCTGTCAGTATCAGCAGTATTTTAAAGGCAGTTGTTTTTCTGTGTGTATGTCTTCTATCAGCATACATGCTCTAAAAATCAATTAAAAAATCCACAAGTGAAAAGCTTAATATTCATTTTGTGAAGGAACACTTTAGACCACTGCCCTGTACCATCCCCATGTCCTTCCTATACATAAACTATTTCCAAGAGTTCAAATCATCTAAAAAAGGAAAGGACAGAAACAAGAGCAACTTGTCAAAGTTGCCAGTCCATACAACTTTACTAATACACAGAAAGAAATTATCATCCCACACATAATAGCGATCTGGTGAGTGCCTGTGGGATTGTAGCTTTACAACAGAGTTTGGATCTGTTTCTCCCTACACAATTCTAAAACAAAGACAATAGCTTGGTTTTTACTGAAGGCATATTGTTGGTTGTAGAAGTGCAATAGCAGTATTTGTTTTTTCAGGTACAGTTGAATAAAAAGAACATCATAATATTTAAAATATATATTGAGAAATAAAAAGGTTATTTCTTTTTGACAACTCTAGATCGAACTTATTATTATTTATCATCTAAACTGTTATATTTTTTTCTTTTCCATAAGTACTTAGGAGGCCTCTAATCACAGCATCCTGGAAAGAGTTATTGCTGTGGTGTTTCAAAGCTTGTGATTATCTTTTGGCAAAAACAGTGTTGTGTTTATGCATACTATATTCTGCTGGTTCATAAATACAAAATAATATTTCAAAGTGTCAAATGGAACAATTTCTTTTAAGTTTGAAATGAATACATTTAGTCCTTCATTATACTATATGGAATACTTTTCGTTTCTGGCAGAGAAAATAACATGTTACCGTAAATGTTTCAGGCAAGACCAATATGGAAATAGCACTGATTTAACATTTTAAAATTCAGTAGGAACTGTAGACTTTCCATATTCAAGACTTCCACTGATTTAGAAATGGCTGAAGACACACGGCATGAATGTATAGATTTAGGAACGGTTTCTTTTTTTTTTTAATTCTTTTTTTTTTCTTTTTTTTTTTTAAATCTGTGAAATAGCAAATAGCATAGGCAAAAAAAATAGCAAACAAGTAAATTTTAGTGTCAGACTTCTCTGTGTTGTAGAAAATCATAACATGGAGTATATCTGTTCATGTCAGCTACCAATGTCCTTTTTTAGCATGTTCCTTATGATAACAGATCATTGTGCAGACAATGGTGTGTTCACATTTACAAGTCGTGAGGTGGAAAAATACAATTTTGTGAACATCAAATCCCACTCAGAGTTTAAATAGGGACAAGACAAATGATATGTTTGAAGTTATAAGAAATTTCCAAGAAAATGGGACAGAAACTGATTTCATTAACAATAAAAAAAAATTTAAAAAGCACTCATTTGAGCTGTGTAAGAATCTTGGGGAAAGGAAGAAATTATATTGGTTTTTTTCTCACTGTTCTAGACCTTTAAATCACTCTCTAGCATACCAAAATATAGAAAGTGCTAGTGTAGTCTTACTGATAAATCATACCAGTAAAGTATGGTTATAACATCATTTCATAACTGCTGTAATATCATAACAGTTGCCATTAGGCTCATGAAATATGCAGAATTACCAACTGTTTGTTTGTTCCTTACATACCACAGCAGAAATCACATTGAAATTACATTGTCCAGAGAGGCTGGGCAGGCCCCACAAGTGGATGCCCCATCCCTGGAAGTGCTCAGGGCCAGGTTGAGTGGGGTTATGAGCAACCTGGTCTCATGGAAGGTGTCCATTCCCAAGGCAGAGAGTTGGAACTAGATGATATTTAAGGTCTTTTCCAGCCCAACTCATTCCATGATTCCATGAGTGATACTTGCTCTTTAAGGTGTTCATCGCAGCTTTCCTCTTATCATTGGTAACGCACAGTTGCACAGTTGACTTAACAATTGCAGCTAAAACTGCAACTGCTCCCCAGCAGAAAATTCCCTGTCTTCCCTACTCACTTTGCTGTGTGGCCAGAATCCCACCAATTCCTGTTGCATCTATTTGACAGAAGCTGAGGTCCCACATGGAAGGTTCAAGCTAACCTCCCTGGCTAATGGAACTGCACAAATCCTACCCCTCCCTAAGCATCTCCAAGCTGTAAGGAGTCTGCACTTCACTCAGCCCTTACGTTACTCATCCCTCCCATGAAGGGTGAAGCCTGAGTATCCTCTGAAAAAAGCTGAGGCCAAGTGATTTTAACCAACAGTTCAGCAGTTATGAGATTTAGATAGGCAGTTGTATACCTGCATCCAATTTTTTCTGTTCCTAGCTGGAATTAAATTCACTTTTTTTTACTCAGTAAGGTCAGTCTAAAACCATTAAGCTATAATATATTTTGAAAAGAGATAAAGCAGTTGTTCATCTTTCTTTGGCATATTAGAGGATTAACCACAATCAGAGGAAGAACAATCATAAGGACAATCAGAATTCTCTGACCCAGTGATAAAAGCATTTTTGGGAGGATGAATTGTATTCTATTCCCCATTTTCAAGAGTGATTCGAGCTTTTTGTAACCCCTGCCTCTATTTCTATTTCATAAAAAGTTCATTAACTTTTTATACAAAGAAGCATAATACCTACACATTGAAACACAAATTTGTAACCCATTTTATTTCCTTACCAGGCATACTGGGTGAGCTCTAGCTGACCCAAATTCATGAA
This sequence comes from Lichenostomus cassidix, assembly GCF_008360975.1. Classification (NCBI taxonomy): domain Eukaryota; kingdom Metazoa; phylum Chordata; class Aves; order Passeriformes; family Meliphagidae; genus Lichenostomus; species Lichenostomus cassidix. The sequence continues at coordinate 20,132,719 of NC_139480.1, read as the reverse complement.
AAGGATATAATTTTAACAAAGTAGTGGTTCATATTATGATTAGAGAAGATTAGGCAAGATTCTTGTAGTAGTAAGAATGTATATTCAGTGGAATAATAATATTTTTATTTTAAATCTTGAACCATTTTTGTATCTCCTCTGTGGTGTTTCTGTGCCACATGTGCTTGATCTCATTTTTGAACTAAGTAGATATAGCAGGACCTTTTAAGTATCTACTGTACTTAATCCCCTCATCGTGGTGAAAATGAGAACAGATACAATGCTCCTAAAATGCAACTGAGCATTTGTCGCTGTTGAACCGCTAGCAGAGTGAAGGAACCGAGCCGAGTCGAATATGACGAATTTCTGATTTATTAATTAATTTCTAAAACTTATATAGACTTTCAAAGATCATGCAGATTGGGCCAGTTCAAAACCTCCCCCCAGGCCGACTGGCCAGGCTTGAACCGCCTATGTTTCCAGAGATCGTTTCAATAACATCCAAACTTCATCTTTGTTTGTAAAACACAGGAAGAAGAAGAGAAAATTCCCATGGGAAAGAATCTGTGCTTGGCACAAGCATTCTCTCATTCTTAGATCAATTGTTTGCTGGAAATTGATCAAAATACCTACTCCAACATAAGGACATCTGCACTAGCCTTTGTTGAAATAATCACACCAGAGTAAATATTTCCATACCTTGTCTGATGCAGAAATCCTGAGACATATTAATCTTAAATTTCCTACTCCTTCATTATTATTTTTGATCTTTACTCCCCACCTCCATCCCCATTTTCTCCAAATGATTTATTGGTAAAAGGCTTTATAGGATAATAGACACCTACAGAAATCTGCCAGCCTGCTCTAAACAGTTATAGCTTCAGGTTTTTTTGAGGTTAGGAAGATCCCAAGAATGCAAAGAATTGAATTACCAAATATTTTAATAGTGTTAGCAGAATAGACTACCTTTAATAAGAATTCATCACTGATAATTGCTTTCCAGCCCATGTAAAAGCTTTGCATGTCAGTAATGGCAAAACAGGATTGTCTATCTCATATAATTATATGGAGAAATAAAGATATTTTCAGCAATCAGACTAAGCCCTTCTGTACAGATAAAAAGGCAGAATTATGAAAAAAATAGAAAATATATGGGTTTTCTTACTGAAGTAATTGCAGAGCTGACTGAAGAGCTGACTTTAGCTAATGAGCTATAACACAAGTCATAGCTTGAGAGAGAAGAAAAAGAAAGAAAAACCCCCAGAAATCTAAGAGTGATGTTAGTTGATAAAAACAGAACTCAGACAATCAGTTTTCTTCTTATGCATTTTCCCCAAACTATGTGTTAGTTATATAGAACTAATCAGTGCACAATAAGCAGAGGACTTCTAGGCCTCATTATATCTCATTTCCCAGTTGCAAGGACACACATTCACTAAACCACCCTTAAAAAAAGAAGCATGCTTTTTCTGTGCTCTTAATTGGAGCCACCAGCACTTTAAAGACCTATGCATTGATGGAAGCAGCAGAAGCCCTTTGGAATAATTCCCCCAGCAGTTGGTTTCTCTGTGCTCTGTCTGAGCAAGTTACACCAAAAAATGAGGTTGCCTTCTGAAACCTATTTTCTCATTCTGCTAGTTTCTGCAAAAACTGCTGGCTAATGATTTATTGGGAATCCCAAGTCCATCTACTTTTTGAATTCCAGCAATGAAATAACATTTTTGTGAACTTTCTTTTTTCCTTTAGTAACTCTTGCAGTATTTATTTAATCAGTACTTTTTTCCCCATCTCCCTCTATTTTAAAATTCATTAGTAAGGAATGGCTTGCTGCTTCTGGAACTTGCAGGTAAGCTAGATAGAAAACTATACTTATCCCTTTTCATCTGCATCACCAGAATCTAGTCCTAGTAACTGGACTAGTTAGCATTGCTTCTGCATATGGTCTAGAGCATTTGGATATTCTTCTGAGTTCAAGACACATAAGTATTTGATGCATTTTCAGCCTCCCTAGAAAATAATTTGGAGTGAGGGGGTAAATGGAAGAAGCATCAATGTCCCCACCCTTATGTTCAACATAACACAGAAAAGCAGACAGCTGTGAGTACTTGTATTGATAGTCTAACAGTATAAATAGCCATCCTTAAGCAATATGAACATCACCTTTAATTTAATGAAAATAAAAATATTGTTTAAAATATTATTGTTTAAAATTAAAGCATACAAACCCTTCTAAAGCCTGATCCTTTTCCTATTATTTCTAAACAGCAGCCATTTATTTTAAATTGAACTTTGACAAAGGAACTCAAATATATGCCATTCTTGAGCACTTGCTGGTAGCAGTACCTGTTCTGCCACTGTTAAGATTCTCCCTCTGACCTGAGTGACTTCCTTATTTTGTGTCTGAGTGCCAGCTAAGCTCTGAAAGTTAAGCACAAGATGCTGTGGGAGCTGGGCTTTTGTCAGGGAACTGGGCAAGTCAGTAGTTTTCTCTCATAGGCACTATTAAAACACACTTTAATTTCTCTTGTGGACAAGTTTGCCTAGCTGTACATAACTAGAAGATGGCTGCCTCTGTTAGAGTATCCAAAACCGGCTCTTCCCCGAAGAACATAAATAAAATATGCTGTTCTGCCAGTAATGTTTTAGAGCACAGACAGGCAACAGTAAGCAGTTTGCAAGAAAACAAGAATTGGTGTAAACCCCTCTTAGAGATAATGAAGTCTTAAGATCTCCTAGGAAAGACAATTAATATCTAGGGAGTTTATCACAGTAATTAATTTTTCTAGGCAGAAACTAAGTCCAAACTCTCAAAGCTGCTCCACACAAGGGATGGCAGATTATTTTTTACAAAGCTAATTTAAAAAATGCCACATGGCTACAGCAAGGGGATTAGCAACATCAGAAACAAAGAAGGTGAATGGGCGAAGTGCCCTATATTTACCAAAGTTCTTTACAGAGACTGGAAAGACTTCTCTTCAGAAACAGTATTGTGGACTTTCCTATTACTTCACAGTCAAACCTAACTAGCTATAGTTTAAAACCAGCAGAAGTGGTAGGCTTTGCTGTATGACTCTTCTTCTGCTGCCTAGCATCTTACAATTTACCACATTGCTTAGGAGGAATTCCTCATGAACTTCTTCAATGGTAGCAAATATTAGAAATGTCAAATGAAGGATGGCAACATATGAAAGGAGCTATTTGATTTGCTGTACTGATTTGGTTTTGAACAAAAAATAGACTGGTTTTTATTTTAATGCAAAATATGATGTAAAGTCCCAGAAAAGTAAAAATCTTTGTTTTGTTTCAATGGGCTTTTGATCTACATATGTTGGAAGACGTGTGTACACCCATTATCATGCTGAGCTGGAAATAACCCCCTTCATCCTGTTGATGACCTCTTCTTTATCATTCTCTAATCCCCCTGCTCAAAAATAAAATTAAATTCACCATGCTGTCACAGAAACCACAGAAAACACATCTGTGAAATTAAAAATAATCTTGATGATTTTCCACACCTTTGGAGTTGTTTTCTGACTAATTTTGTGGAAAACATCAATATGGCAGTATGGAAGGTAAACCTTTCCATAGGACTGTTGGACAGACTTGTAGAAGTGTTCAGTACCTAATTAAAGCAGGTAGTAAAATTCCACAGAGCCAATAGACCCTATAATATATATTTTTAACTATTAGTTACAATACAAGACTACTATTGTAACAATAGAAACCATTTGAGAATTTCCAATTGTGGGCAAAGCAATTCAGCATGGCATGACAATTTTTGATACGTGATTTAATTAAGGAACACCAGCATTATATTACCCATTAACATTATTGAAAGCATATTTTTACTTCCTCTTAAGGTGAGAAAGCTCATTTTCAATTACATCCACACTAACCTTGTATTCCCTTTTCATATTTAATATATTTTAGATTTAATATAAGTTCCCCTGTGTGAAAATTCAGAGTTGACCATAGAGTTACTCTATTATATATAGAATACACAGAAGCCTGTTGTCTTTCCATAGATGTAACTATTTTATTTCTTCTTAATCCCAACTCTTTTATTACAAATTAAAAGATGGACAACATTTTAATTATGAGTTTAAGTGCATAATTAACTGAAAATTCTAACTAATCTTACTCCTACAGCTTTTGCAATGGAGTACTATACATCTCTAGAACTTCATTACAGATAGAAGTACACAGCCTACAAGTGACTCTGCATTTGCTTCCACTGAATTCCAGAATATTCTTTTATTGTTAGTGTCTTGAAAGCATAACAATTTCAACATAACTAGAGAACTGAATGAAAATTGAAGAAACATAAACCCTGATTAATAAAATGTTGCTGAATGATGGAAATGAAAATCTTACTCAAACGCCAGTAATATATACAAAGGTCTAGGCAGCTTCCTACAGGTATCGGAATGACTATTTATGTATTTCCCAGAACAGACAAAACTCCATTAAGAGATCATTAAGGATATTATGTCTCATAATACTCAACTCAGTTTACTAGAGTACAGAGAATTTAGGAAAAAAGATATTCTGCTTCCTCTCCTGCATTAGAGGAAGAACAGATTTGAACTTAAATCCTTTTCTTCAGGTGAATGGCTTAACAGTATCTTCTTTCTGAAAATTTCAAATCTGGTGCATGTGAGATGTCTCACATGGGGAGTGAATAATCCTGGAGATTAGAATACACAAGTGGAAAAATTGAGTTCCAGTATTTATACTTTCAAATTATTTATATAGGGCAGAAAAACAATGCATTCATATATCCAACAGAGATGTGAGAGCAGGTTACTCAATTCCTGCACAGAAAAAGAAGAGCAAGACAACGTGGGACACTTTTGGGTGAGTTATGTGGGCTTCGTTGAAATATTGATTAAAAATGTAACATTTTTTTATCCTAAGTTGAGCAGGTGTGCTGCCTTCTGAAATGCTGTATGAGAAGCATGAAGTACTACAGCTTCAATCCAAGCAACACTGGGACAACGAAACCCCTGTGTTTGATTTGGTACTTAGTGGATTAACCATTCACTAAGGAAAAAAACAATAGTTCAACTCCACTGTGGTTACCTAGTATCCCAAGAATACTGATTTGATATTTTTTAATACTAGTTAGCTGCCATTTGTCTTGGGATAACTTTCAATGAGTGATACAACTGTGAATTATGTAAACACAAATGCAGTAAAAAATGTGTCTTGCTAATGTTGATCATTTCTTAGTAATTGTATGTATAATTCCTGTAATTATAATGTTATTTATTATGTTAATTTACTACAGAGTTCCCATTAATTATTTCTAAATGTGATTGGACTGCTTGTTATTTCTGACACTTGATGCAGTTAGCAATGACAAAGCCCACATTTTAATTAACGTTGCTCTTGTTTCCTATGTTCTGTACAGTGTGCTGCTTATTTTGCAAGTTTTTATGAATTTTTCTTCCTTTTCTGCCTTTCCTTGTGAAGTAGCTTGTGTCCTAGGTTGCAATATAGTTTTCTATTACCACCAGCTGTGGGCCGTTAGCTGCTATCACGTGCTCAAGACCCACTCCGGATGACAGGCAATGGGCCATCAGGGACCCACCGTGTGACTCATAGACTTATCTCATCCCATTGTGAGATGCTCTGCCCAGGAGGGAGGAGCCAGGTGTTCCCACCTGGATATAACCTGGCCCTGGAACTGCCTGAGCTAGCCCTGTCTACTGGGTTCCCAGAGGACCAGAGCTACTACTGGATCTTCAGCTGGAGACCAGACCTTCACAGGATCACCGCTTCAACTGGACTACTTCTGTTGGACTGCTGCTACTACCACCCTAACAGGGTGTTAGGTTGTATCTGACTTTGTCAGTGCTTTTCCTTGTATTATTTCACTTATTTTTAATTTCAATCTTGACTTGTGATGTCTCACTGGTTTGCTTCCAAACCAACACAGCTTGTTGTAAAGACGCAGCATAGAACAAAGGCATTTGCCAAGGCTTTTTTTAAAAAGCAAGTAAACAGACAGGTGGAGCTTTCAAAAAATTGTATATGTATATAGATCTATCTAGCTCAGAGACCAGAAATAAGTTATGCATGTAAGGTCTTATTCTCAAGTATGAAAATGGTGAATTAACCTCTTGGGAAAGGTACTGGAGGTGTTACTGAGCACTTTATTGAAGAGGGAAGGAAGGAGTGCACATCTTGATTGATTCTCAGATAACTGGGAAAAGAAGCAAAAAAGAAAAATTGCCTAAAGGCATTGCACTTCTCCATGTCTGATCCTGACTGCTCTTCAGGAAGTTATCTGGACAAGAAATGCATTTAAAAAAATCAAGAAAGAAACCAGCAAGGCCAGACAAGCAAGGATAAGCACAAGAGGTGAATGACAGCTAAAAGCAATCTGAATGACTACAAATGGAAGTTTTAACTTAAAAGACCTTAAAGTGTCTTACTAAGCACAAAATATCTCTGGCCTCAAAAGCCCCAGAAGACCATATCCATAGCAGGCCAACCTATTTAAACAGAAAGGTCAGACTGTCAAAGAAACTAAACTGCCTCACAGAGCTGTAGAGCAGATGATGAACTGGGAGGTAATTTAATGAACTCCTCCAGCTTCCTATCCTTCGACATTTTACACTTGGCTCCACAGTTAGCAGCGCAACCGATTTGAGCTCACTGAGTTCTAGGCACAAGTAATTATCCTGAGAAGAAATAAAGGGGGCAAAGCAAGCTTCAGCCCCTTTGTGCCATTAAGAGAACTCTAGTTTCATAAAGAGTTGTCTTCCATAATCTGTTCACCTTTTCAGAGTTGTCTGGTTGTTCCTTTAAAAACAACGACCTTTGATGCTGGGGAATGTGCTTGGGGCTGACAGACAGGGAAGAACAGAGCCTCTGGGGTAGAGCCTTCAGCTTTTTCTCCCATCCCATAGTTTCCTTGGTCAGGGACTATATCTGGTCACTTGGGATAATGAACATTGTCCTTGCCATTTCCAGATACAGCTCAGAAGCAATCATGTTTCTAGCTGACTGCATAGTCCATTTCCTCATAAGAAACCTGCAATGAAAAATGCACAAGTAATTTTTTTGGTACAAAAATTGAGGTCACGGACCAAATTTTTTTCTTTTTTTTATAACTCTCTCTAGTGAACACTGATAGTTCTTTTTAGGTTAAAAAGTTCCTTTTCATCAAAATAAAAAATTATGAAAGTTCAACTAAAACGCAAATTTTTATATGCTACCACATTTCCTGATTCAGTGGGCACAAATATACTTGAAAAAATGAGATGTATGTGTTATTATAATAAATTTTTGATCAATTACTACTATGAAATTAACAGTGACTTGATCTTGCATGAACTAAATATCTGCTACAGTGCAATAGTTAGCTACTGTGACGAAGAAAAAAGCATAGTTAGGAACACAAATTCCAAATACTTTCAGTAATCACAGACAATGTTAAAATCTCAGATCCGTGCATAATTTAAAATATTCAAAGCTTTTATTTAAACAATTGCAAACATTTATGTGCTTGTTTTGAAACTGACTCTGCATATCCTCTCCTATTTATTGCCTGTTTGCAGATTTTAACAATTTTTCTGTTTGTTTAGGAACTATTAATTTTCTAAGTAAAATTATCATTAGCACTATCTTTCAAAATGTGAACTGGGAAACAAATTGAAGAAACATGGGATTGATTGTGTTCTGATTCTTCTTACAAGACCTAATCACTCACAATATAAATATTTTGGTACCTTATGAAATTGTGTAAAAGCTAGAATTAAGAACAATGAAGAAGCATAAGAAGCCAAAGTTTTATATATCCTTCTCCTAAAATGTATACAATTCATAAAATTTGTTAAGAAAATAAAAAATATTGAAATATTCTTTCTTAAAATAGACATAGTCAAAATGTAATTAGAGGTGATCAAACTTAATAAAAGTAATTGTTTTTTTTATTTTATGTGTGCTAATGCGGGTTGAGACCCTGATCAAAACTATGTAGCACAGTTCCATGCAGTGTCATATCAGAGCAATTTGCACCATATAAAAAAGGATGAGGATATCTGAAACTGAGGTTTTTTTGTTGAGTGGGACACATTTTGGAGGAGCTCTCTGCCGTGTCCCCAGTGCCCCCAGTAAAGAAGTGTCTGATTATTTGCATCAAATTGGTGTTAGATGCGTTTCTTTCATGCCATTTGGTGACAGAGCTGCCCATGAAACAGGTGCCAAGAAGTTTATAGCCAAGCATTTTAAAATCAACCAAAACTAGTGTGCTGCACCAATCTGGCCTCAGAAACTCCACTTCTCCTGATTCCTAAACCCATTAACTCAATTCCAGTTCACTTAAATATGGCAGTTCTAAAGCTACTCCAGAGGGCAGTTAGGGATAGCAACTCTATTATCCACCTCAGGGCAATCTATTCCCACCTGCAGAATAAAAAGTCTGTAGCTATTTGTCTGCACTCTTCTATTCATATGGCATGTTGGCTATTATAACACTCTGCAGGGGAACAGGATATTCAATCAGCAGATTCAGTTTTACCACTTGCAGGGAAAGGGAGAGAATTAGGCTATATTTGCCTATCATAGGGTGCTTTGGGATCTAAAGGTGTTTATAGCTCCTGTTGACCACTCCTGCTGAATGTGTTGTATGAGACAGTAATTCTGCAACCATAGGTTCCTCTAAACACATTAACTTCTGCTCAGTCCAGCATCTCCCTGCTGCTTACCAGTTTTTCTAAGATTCTTCTTGTAGACATACATTCCCTAAAAGTCTTTGCAGCACATCACGATCCCATGTAATCAGTGGGAAATAATATTATTCAAACTGTGCTGTAGGATCTGAAACAACAGGCCCCAGGGCAGCAAGATATAGAAGAGAAAAAAAACTTACCTAGTAAAAATACCTCAATTTCATTTTTGTTGCCACCATAGGGCTCCCTTGCCACCAGTAGTCTGTAGGAACTGACAGGTGAGCTGGCAGCACTCTGTCCCTCCGCAGGCTGCTCTGACCTGTGAGCACTCTCAGTGGTACTCAGGAGAGAGGAGACTTCTGACAGGGCTTCCAGCTTCTGCACACCTGGTACTGGCTCACTGACATGAGCTTTCTCACTTTGCTGTTCGATTAGGATAGATTTTAGGACAAGATATTTTTGCCAGCATGTCCTTCTGACAGAAGATGAGAGTAAATGTTACAATGAGAGAATATACAAAAGCAAGCCTACTCCCACAGTGCTAGGTACATCATAATATGGTTTATGGGATTTTCTTCCATCGTTGCACAATTACCATTTCATAGGGCTCATAACCAGCCTCAGTTGTATTGTATGTAAGATTAGGGCAATTTAAGCGACTAGTTTGTCACAGAAATCTTGTAAAACTACAGATGCTAGAAAAGAAAATGCCTGTTAAAAATTATATTTCTTGTGGTGCATGAACAAAAGCAAAATTACAGGCAACACTCTAAGCTATTGTAGCAAGAACATTGGTAGACAATGAAGAACATATTTGTTCTTTCAGATGAATATGTTTGGTTATTTCTGCTTAATAAGCATGAGAATAGCATTATATAGAGAGCCGAGAGCTCTCATACAGAGCATGTGGAAAAGCAGACATACAATATTCAGTTCACATGTAAATATCATTGGTGTAGTTCATCTGGAGTTTGGGCAAGCAGTAGGCACAGTATATAGCCTATAGCTATTCTTTTTACAGTAGCTTCCTCCTGCAGGCTCTCCCTGGGCTTTGAAGCATCAGTAGTCTCATTTCAACAGGTGGAATGGAGACTTGCTCCCTCTTGTGTTACCTTCTTGCTTTCTATTTAAACCACTTTAAAATTGGAATGTGTACTAATATTCAGGGTACTGTATAAACCTCACCTCTAAATCACTAAGAGCTGTATATAAATATATATATATATATATATATATATAAAAACCCACAAACCCCACCTCCCTAAAAAAAAAAAATACCAGCCCCTTCCCGCCCCGAACCCAAACCTTTTGGTAGGTATCAAGGGTTTGGACAGCCTTTAAACTGAAAGAAATAAATGTATTCTACAGACCTATAAATAAATAAATAAATAAATGTATTCTACAGACTGGGTAAATTTATTTCTGAAGTAGGAAGATTGCAGGGAATAGCTCTGCCAAATCGCAGTGAGTGGATTTGATGTAAAACCTTTTATTTAAATTGTCTTACTAAACAGGGCTAAGATTTTTTCTCCTTAAAGGAAGAAAACAAGTAATGGAAGAATAGATGCTTTTAGTGGATAGCTGTGTTTTAACAGAGGAATAAAGCAGAGGAAGAAACAGACCCTTTGATAAAGGATTTTATGTACATCTAATGTCCATGTGAGACAGTTGGATAAAAAAATCTGTATTTTTCTGCTGTAAAGCTCCTGATCAGCCCCCCAAGAAGTCAAATGAGCAATAAAGCATTCATTATGAAACTGTGAATTGAAATTCAATCATGGAAAGACGTAATTTGTTCAATGTAAGTAGTGCAAGAAGAGAAAAAAAAGAATAAAAATAATAAAAAATTACATGGAAATAGCCCATTCTTACCACGTGAGCATAGGATCTGCCTTTTGACATAGTTTCATCAAAGAGATTGACAGCACATAGCTAAAGCTCTGAAATATCAATACTTTCTAACCAAGGGTTCAAAACAAGAAAAGGCCCTTAATATTAAAATCAAATGCTAAACCCACATAAAATTACTAAAAATATAGAGCTTAATACCAGAAAGGGGAAAATACTACCCAAAAAAGAAAAAAATTATTTTTCAAGCCTCGAGGCAAATAAAACACTATTAGATCACAATAGATGATCAGTGGTAATTGTAAGGGAAGACAACTTACTAAAATGATCACATAAAAGTATATTTCTCTCTTTTATCATCGTTAATTACCCAATAATCTGAAATATATGGGTGAAAGGTTTCACTTCTTCAGAAGGCAAATACTTCTGATGTATCATTTTCTGAGAATTTAACAGTATCACAGTTCTGCTGTTCATTTCTGGCAAAGCATGAACAGACTACAAATGGAAAGAGGGCTTGAAGTTACAAGTCAGAAAATGCAAACGGAGCAAAAAATAGAAATTGTATCTAACTTGGTTTAGTGGTAATTGAACTTACCAGGTGTATCTCTGTGCCTGTGTTACCTTCAAATAACACAAATGACCTACAGAGCAGCACTACAGGAAACAAATCAAACCTGCTGATAATGCAGAAGTCCTTCAAACTGACAGTCCAGTTATTTCAGTAAGCAAAATTAAAAATCAGTAGTAAAAAGGCTGATGAGGCAATTTACACTGAAATGATGGATATCAGATTTAAAATCAAACAAGCAGACATCAGTAAGTTGTCTAAACCCAGCTCAAACCTCAGTCAGGCACTTTCATTGCTTCACAGGGAAGGGAATACAAAAAAAGTTCCCACAGAAGGAAAAAAGTCTTGCTCCGGAAACAGACAGTCGTGTTGGAGGTAATTTCACTCTAGATGTGCAAAATGATTATGTTCTTTTTTTGACATGCATAGTCAATGGATTTCTTGCAACCCAAATTCCTGCAGCTACAGTAGGGACAGATTGCTGTCAATTTTGTCTTTGAGAGACAGAACCTCCTCTGAATGCTTCTGTTTTGAGTTCATCAGATAGGGAGCAGGTAGAAGGTTCATCACAAAATTATTTTAGCCATTGATGAAGCTGAAGGAAAAGCAACTTTCTGACCCCTTGTCAGTACAGCTGGACTGTGGCACCCTGGGCATATACACCAGCTGTTGTCACATAGGTTGACATAAAAACCCCCATGCTTCAAATTTCAAGTGCTAGAGCATTTCACTGTCATAAACCAGTATTTTCTCTGTTTGGTTCCTTTCTCTGATACCTCAAAGAACTCTAGGAGACTCTTAGACCCTTGAGTAACCAATGACTTACCAGAAGACTTAATATCATAACTGAACTGCTTAGAAGATTGAAAATGACAATAAAATAAATATAAACATTCTGTGAGAAAAGTTAAATAAATGTTATAATTATATATTCTTAAAATATATGGGGCTCAAGGATTTGACTCTACTTTTAGAATGTTCTACCTTTGAGCAGAAAGGCTTTAGAATATTAATTTTGAATGAGGTAGATACTTTTCAGTTCAGAAATATCACTTGTACTCATTATTGGTAATAAAATGAGAAAAAGTATAATTCAGCTGCTCTTTTGTTTTACCTTACTTCAAAACAAATGAGGCTAGCACTCTAGACCCATCCAATTAACAGCTGGAAAATGTTCTAGACCAATTTTTCCATTAGACAAATGCCTACAGGCTTTAACACAGAATGCCAGTTTTTTCAGTAGAAGACTGTAAACTATTCTTTGGATGCTGGTTAGAGAAGCAGTAGATATTTTTAACTTCCAGTGGAGCAAGAATTTTAAAATATCTACTGGTTCTCTCTGGGCAAATAGACCAGTACCACTCTTGCATAGACAAGAGCTGGCACAAAAGATAGGAAACTGGGAATATGTTTTCCTTGTCAAATGGCTTAGTTCCCAGGGGTCTGAGTCTCTGGTCCACTCTGTATGTCACTTGGTTCATTCCTGACTTCTCTTTTGAAGCAAACCAACTGGTTGCATTTAGATATAATCTAGATGTATAACTCTAATTACTCTGCTCCAGGGACTATTCTGTGTAGGAAAAAAAAGGAATGAAACTGCACAAAATTCTGCCTCCTTCACCTTAGCCTATAAGGCCTGCCCTGATTCTTCAGATTTTCTTCATGAAAGGAAAATAGATACTTATATGCTACATATGCTTAATGTTATACCTGAAACACAAAAAAATAATTTCTTAAAGTCAATGCAACAATAGTAATTTTCAAGCACTGCAGCTTCATCCTGGGGCCAAGAGTATTTCATAGGAAATCCAGAAAATATTTTTGTGCAATACAATGCAGTGTAACAGCACTCCAAGGTGAAGGTTCATTAGTCTTATGGACACAGGAGAATCTGCAGCTCTTGGCTTGGAGGCCTGGAATCACTCCTGGGCAGCACATCTTTAGCAGTATAAGTATAGTCTGTGCATTTGTCACTGACCCAATGACTTCCACAGCTTCTGTCTGAATCTGATGCCTCCATTCAAGAATAGTCAAGATAATAGTTTGCTCATGGCAGAATTTCAGGAATTATTAAAAGAGTAACTAAAAGTCACATTGTGAAAGACTCCAGAAATTCTATCTCTTTAACTTAACAAGAAGGAGGTTAAAAGGCAACCTCATTACAGTCTATAAGTAGTGACAAAGAGACCAGAGATGTCAGTGTGCCAGCACATCTAAGCAGAAAGTAGAATATAGATATATTCATGTTAGGAGGAAAAAAAATGGGGATTTTTTTTTTTTTTAATAGTGAAGATATTAACCTTTGGAACATATTACTGAGAGGAGCTCTAGATTTATCATCACTCAGATTTTTTAAACTTAGATAAGACTTTATTTCATTTCTCCAGAGGACTTGTCCTAGTTCAAACTGGAATTAATTTATGGAAGTTCTTTCCTTCACAGAAGGCTAGACTACATGACCCTTTCCTGATGGGTAATCTATGAACCTATTAAAAATAACTGCGAATAATGCTGATGATGGAACTCAACCAGCCATTTGTCCTGTTGATAGGATCCATCCTCTACAACATTTAGACTTGTGTTGCTAGAACAACATTTAATTTTAATCACTAAGATTCTCATTGGGCTGACTAACCATCTCTTTTTATTGTATAACACACAAAATAGCAACATCCCAGTCCTGTTGTTTCTATAGATAATCCATATTTATTTCCATACTGTTACTGAGACTTGTGATATAATTACAATATTAAATCTGTTTTAACACTTTTCTACTTTGTTATTTATCTCAATTGACTCTACCAATCGCCTTCAACATACCACCCCATTTCAATTAAAGTTTCTGGCCTCGATATACTCTACAAGTTATGCTTTTCATTCAATAGCTTTTAATGACTTCTGTGTAGATCTAATCTACACTTAACTACCACTTGTAGAATCCATATTTTCTCTTCCTTTCACATTTTCCTCCCAGCTTGCTAATTTCAGGTTGTTCCTGCATGACTGAAAATCATCCACTTGCACAGAAACAGAAGAATTGATGTCAATATCAGATTCCTGCTTAATCTGGCACAGATACAGAGCTTGATGCACTTCAAGTGTTGCCTCTCATAGGGGGCAAATGCCTTCACAGTCTGTCTCTTCTAAACAGGCTGTAGCCCTTCATGACACCATTCCAGGTACACAAGCTATTGCACCACGTGTCTGTAAAGGCAATGGGATCCAAACCTGTGACTGCACACAGATCTCTGGTTTCTCCTGTTTTATAGGCACTTTATCTGTTTGTCACAATATCCCAGCAGGAGTTCAAACAGGTGCTTTGTAGAACTGTCTTGGCATTACATCTGTGGCTGCTTTTGTTTGATCTGAGGTATTCCATAGAATATTTCCTCTCTGAAACCAAACTAATCTATCATTATTTTCTTTACAGTGAAGTATTTCAGAAGCTTATCATGGTTCCTTCTCTCTTCCTTAGCCTCATGTTCATAGCTCTCCATAACCTAGGGGTTGTTACACTGTGTGAACAGGCACTGTGGAGTGGAGTGTCTAGGTCTTTAAAACAAAAGGTACCTTCAATAAAGCAAGGTTAGCATTAGTCTTTAAAGACCTCAGACAGTATTCTAATCTCTGTGATATGTCCAAGATCCAATTGCACTGTACCTTTTGTGCCTCTGGCATTCTGGACATCCCAAATACATGAGCATGTTCTTGAAGAGGCCTTTTTTGTGTGTGAGACGGTAAAATGTACATGCATACAGGTAAGTGTGCAACTCCTAACACCTTCAGTGGAACACCTGCCTCCTTGAAGTTATTTATGTATAGATATAACTAGTTGACACTACTATTTTTTTTCCTTAATGCACTTACAGCTTTTCATGGTCACTTTTACTATCAGTAAATCAGCTGATTTCATTCTTAAAGGCTTTTCTTCTACATGTGAAAGATACTCAGATTATGATCCTTCAGGATTTCTAAAGATTTTATAGTTACTTAAGATGGAGAAATAAATAAATAAATAAATAGATTATTAATTAAAATTAGCATGTGAAGAAGAAGTTTTATTGGGTAATCTATTTTTTTTTCCAAAAACCAAAAGGGTCCAGGACTATTACAATCCTAGCTTTTAACCTGAACAATTTGAAGTTTGCATGTTATTGACATTAGCTGTATATAACCTTGTGCTGCTACGCTTATCAACAGCCAGAAATATTGCTGATATGTATTTTTATTGGTGTTAGAAGTTACACATTAATTCCTGCATATTTTAGAAAGAAATAAGTGATATACTGATATCCTACCTTTTAAGTAAAATTCCCTTCCATACCTCAATTTATGCTTTCGTCACAACATTCCTTAGCAAAACCATGAAGTAAAAACTGAGGTAAAGTCCAGAGGCTTAAACCTATCTTAAGCTGCTGGATGTCTGCTTTTCTGTTTATACTAGCCAGAGAAAAAAATGAGGCTTTAACAGAAAATTTACCAAAATTTTACAAATGTTTTCTAAGCTTTAAAGATATTTACAAGATTCTCTTCCCAGGAATAAGCCCATCACATTTGCACATGACAAACTACATTGATTTTTCCAAGCAGCAGCTATCTATGTAGTCAGTTGTTTGTCTTTTAAAAGGTTGTTTTTGTGTTGAAGCAGGTTTGTAAAAATTTAATGGGTGATGTTTTACAGAATCATGGAATCACTGAGTAGCTGAGGTTAGCAGGCACCTCTGGAGATGAGGGAACACCACCCTTGGCTAGCTGGCCAGAAACATGGCTCTAGAAAGCCTGTAAGGCAACTTGCACTATTGCTTGGTCACCCTCACAGTAAAAAATATTTCCTGGTGGTCAGAGGGAACCTGCTGTGTTCAGTTTGTGCTCATCTCTTTTGCTTCTTTCATTGGTCACCACTGAAAATATCCTCGTTCTGTCCTCTTAGCCTTGTGCTCAAATCGTTGGTTTCTCGAACCTCTAGGTCCCTAGTTTTCTGAGATAATTAAAAAAAGTGGATTATATGATGTTGGAAAGAAATATAGTATTCCATTTCTCCATAAATTTTAATATAACTGAACAGAAATATATGTTAAAACAAAGCTTTTAAGAATATTTAGCAGCAAATATTTCTATATAAATGTTGATTACTAACAAGTTTGTACTATTATAATTATCATTTTTATCTAATTTTTTTATCTTTAATGTTAAAGAAATATTAAAGACAGAATTTTTATCAACATTTTAAACAAAATTATAACAAAGTTGTTCTTTGAGAAAGTGGGTAATTCATTGTGTAACAGTTGTGAGATTTCAGATCTAATTGCAGATAATCTCCTTCTTAAAGAAAATCTCTATGCACAGTGGGTAAGTTTGGGATTTTTTTAGTTCATTATGCATTTTTTGAATTTATAAATTTTGTATAACTTTTATGTCTTTAGGTACTGTTAGTTATTCCTTATAAACACAGTTGTGATACATTAACACATATTGCAGGCTTGCTAATTAAACAAATCTTTAGATTTTTGTTCTATAATCCAAATGCTTGTCAAGTTTAAGACTTTCCTGTCTATGTTTCACAAGCTATACATTCTTAGCCATTATTTTATCATTCAGCTTAATTATAATATAATTTTCTTATCCTTAAGCTGCACCATTTACTGTAAGAATATTTTATTCTGTTCCAAAGAGATTTTTTTTCCTCAGACAAGTTAGATATAAATCAAAGATACCTGTATTCACAATGGAAATATCTGTCTCCTCCAAAAGATTTGCTCTCTAGATGCATCTCAGTCTATAAGTAGCTATTTTTACTGAACAAAAGATATTTCAATTTTGTCAGTGTAACTGAAAAAATGCAACTATTGGAGATTTGAACACTATTTTCCAGTTTCTTGGTAAGATTTGAATTGCTGAACCACTTCATTTGTTACATATTAGAACCACAGAATTTATAAAGGAATATTTATGCAAATCTTTGCATAGAGAAAGATTTTCCTTACAGAACAGAAGTGCATGTACACACAGAGAAAGCATCCAAACCACCTGCCCTGGGAATCATCACGTTTTAAGCTGAAATATGATACTGGAGAATTAATGCATGTTTAGCTTCAGTTTATGTTCAATGAGGAGCTTCACTCTGGTTCAAACAAGTTTTAGGCTGGTTTGAACTGGGTTTTAGTGGATTTTAATTTTCAACCTGATCCTTTGAGTGCAGCACTGGAACACCTCAATTGCTCTGTGCATTTACCTCAAAGCGACAGCAACTTAGTGGCACTGCTACAGGTACCAGGCACCCTGCCCAAGTCATAACCTCATAACAGGTATTCATTCTCTTCCTATTTCCCAGCTCCTCAGAAAATATCCCTTCAGGATCTGAATGTGGCAGGCAAGCTATTGTTACAGCCAGGTTTATTTTTTTAGACACTGTTGATTTAGTGACTTGGAAATTACACTTTTCCTATTAAATTCGTAGCCTCTTGGACATTCCAGGGAGAACTAGATGCCCTCAACTCACGACACACCAGAATCTTACAGAAAGCTTTGGATTACCTTCACAGTGAAAAGAATCTAGTTGTTCATAAATGATAAAGCCAGCTGCAATCTGGAAAACATATTCCCATCTATTAAAAAATTCTCAGTAAATCATAATAAAAAAGTGGTACACATGGAATCAAAAGTTTCAATTTTTCTTAGCTTCTAGAAATAAGGTTCTTAAAACAAAAAGCAAACTCCAAGCAGATGCCACAAAGAACTTTTTCCTGGGAAAAAATTATAAGAACATGGAGCATCCTAGCAGGCATTTCTATTAAAGCAAAATCACTGAAGCCATCCAAAAAACAATTACTTTGAATTGCCCCCTGCAGGAGACTGGAGCTCTGAATAGAAATAAGTTCCTGAAGGATGAAAAGCCTTCAGTCCCTAAGCTTTATATTGCATATTGTAGTTAAAAGTAAGTGGTTTATATCATCAAAATACAGGTTACTACAAGGTCAATTAATAAAATTCTGCTGCAGATAGATCACCCTGGCCTGACAAGTCTGGGTTGTTCTACACAAACAGGCAGAAAGACACCTCCAGTCCAACCATGTAGTATTTCTTTGGAGAAATTCTTTGGTCCTGGGCTGTCTCAGAGTTTCTGATCACAGGCAAGCTAAGCAGATAGCACCATTACAGAACAGAGCTGATGTTTGCAGTCATTTCTTTCCTGTTTTCTGTGAATCACCACAGGAGTTTTGCAAACTGGATGTGCCTCAGTTGCAGGCTAGCGGTATAACCACTGGTTTGGAGAATGAAAGAATGCTTCCAAAATCAAGTAAAATCAAAGATTAGCCTCAAAAAGCGAATAAAAATTGACACACTACAGTGGTGCAGAAAAATGGCAAATGATCTGAGAGTCTCAGCAATACTACAATTATCTTTAAGAATAAGTCACCAATTGTGCTCCTCTGGATGTACTTTCTGTAAGCCCACTTCTTCAGATACTGCTGATGGAATACAGATTAATGTATAAAAAGTACTGATGAAACACAGAGCAATGTTAATAATAATGATAACAATAATAATAATAAAGGATTCTAATAATTAGAATAGAGCATCCTGCCAAATATTCCAACCATGAGCACCTAGGACGAAAACATAAATTATACATTTCAATGGAATGAACGGGGAACATTTCATCTGAAGCCCATTTTCAACTTCTTATAGAGTGTATTTTCTAGAACAGGTTATATGGATTTATGTTCTTTGGTTAGCTTCTGTGCATGTAGACAGGGGACTTGTTGCCAGATCCAGACATTTTGAAGTGGTAATGCAGACTCTTATTTAGAAAGCAAGAACCAGAATCTGATACCTCTAAACTCATCTTCTGCTGGAGGTCTCTGAGGGCTGACTTACACATGCTGATTTATCTTGATCCTTACATACAGGGAAGTACCTGCCTGAAATTTTTCAGATTCATGTGGATCCACTTTTGCCTATGTCCTGGGCTTCTGTTAGTGTCAGTACTGCCACTTGCTGACATAAGCTAAAAGTTTGTAAGGAGTAGAACTATAGAAGGAAAAAGGTTGCTATTTTATTGTGATTAAAATATTCATCAGGTTCAGCAGTATTTTAAATAAAATATGGAAATTACCATGAACAAAATGCCAACAGCCAGCAATTCTTTGTAGGATATTCTAATTATTTCACAGAATGTTCTATAATTTGCTTTATCTTACTGCAGGAGACTTTCTGCCTCTTTTTTTCTTTCAAGAATAGTACCTCTGTAGATTCATTTAATTTTTTAGGAAAAATCTGGCGGACTGAATACTTTGATCTCTTTTCATGTCAGCACTTTGCTATTTGCATTTTATATCAGAATAGAAACCAGGGGTACCTTGTATGTCAATCAATCTACATTTTTATATTTTTTGCTTCCTTTCTGAAAGTTTGACTCAGTCTACCCAATGCAAAATTCGCAATCCTGGCTGTGTATTACAAATCTGATTGTCTCCAAATTCAGATTTCAGTGGAAAACAGATATGAGTGAAGACATTGCAGAACCCTGATAATGACTTGATACCAGTCTCTTCAGTTTAATGTCTACAAGTAATTAATTGTGAGTTCATTTATTGTAATATTAACTTCGTAAACTCCCCTGTGAGGTTAGAGAGGTTCATCTATCGGAAATTTCATTTTCCAACTGAAAGAAAACCCACAATGTACCTATTACTGTCACTTTACCAGCTAAACAGCAACATCTACATCCTGGGTCAGGATGTGCTGCAAGTCCCACATTATGCCAGTGTTTTTCAGATGACTTGTGTTGTTCCCCCACACCAGAGAGCTGCAAGTCTCATTTGCATCAGTAGCACACCAGCCCTTTGGCCCTGGCAGCTGCTCGTTCAACTCCACTGTACCAGGCAGAAAAGCTGACATTACACTTTTGCTCTCCAGAAAAGGTCTGGCTTTGATCCCTGACTCCGTATCAACAGGAAATTCACCCACATGGGAAATAGTTTCAGTAATGTTTTCCTACTACAAAAAAAACATTCTGCTGTCATTAGTGATGCTCAGGGAAAATCTGGATTTTAAGCAAAACCTCATCAAACATAGGCCATGAACTGTGTCAGGTGTCTTGGTGCTAAGAGGTAGGATAGAGTAGGATGCAGTGATGGAAAAAGTGCAAGCACCTGCCTCAACAGTATTGCTTCCCTCAAATGGACACACAAGGTTCACTAGAAAGGGCTTGTCTGCAAACATGCAGCTGATCCTCCTTGTTCTTTAAAGGAAAGCATGATGTATTTTAAAGAAAATTATTACAAGGAGATCATGAGCTTGATCCTTTCAAGACAAAAAGCCATGGAGGAAGTTACAGGATTTTAAGTGTGTGTAGCTCTGCTTGTAGAACAAGCAGAAAGCATGGTGTGATTATTTTTTGCGAGCATATTACCTATATTATCTTATTTCTGTTTTTTACCAAAGCAATATACGTAACTATAAAATTCACTGAATTAATCAGGCTTTCTTAAAAAAACAAATGGTTCCTTTCTTTCACCAGTAGTATTTATGTTGTTTCCAGGGTTGTTGTTTCTCCCCTTTCTGGTTTTATGTGTGGTCTGCTTCTTTAAGTAACAGCTCATTTTTCTTAAGTAATGAAACAGGTTCTGAAATACTGACATTTGAAACTATCTCCAGAACACACTTTCAAGGCATTTGTCCTAAACTTTCAATCCTTTCGACAGTAATTTATAAAGTACCATCAGTCTGACATTTGAAATCATCACATTATTGTTATTTTATCTTGCAAATTATGTGCTTCATAGCTGTCATTCGGTGAAGAATACCCTGAATTTCATATAAAACTCATCTTTCTGCCATTCCTTGTTCATTGTCACATTGCAAACAGTGACAAAGGAGGGAAGCTCTCACAAGAAATGATAACCTCTATATCAAAATGATTGCAACTTGTTCTGTGTTTTCAGGTGAGTGTATGAACCATAGAAATGAAGAAATAAATAACATATTGTTTTTAGAAATGTTTATCACTTGTGATGAAATACTATGTGGAGCTAGGGCAGGATATATGGATACAGATATATTTACTATATGGTATTCTCCCAGAATTATGCACACAGTAAGAACTGCACATCTGATTTAAAGAGAGTAGACAAGTAATATTGGAGTAGCCTTTACAGTCTGTAAGATGTGAGATATGTAAAGAAATGGATAGCTAAATAGAAGTATTGATAGGTTCATCTCTGATTTACTATTTCAATTATTTATTTTTTACTATTCTTGTAACAGGCAAGTTCTCAAAAATTTGGCATTTCAATATATCTTATGCATCTCCAATATTCGTATTCATCTGTTCATTCTGTCTTTTTTTTAAATTTTATTAAAAATCCACAAAAAAAATTTTAAAAAGTTCAAAGTCTAATCCAGTTGTTAAGATTGTCTAAGAAAACAGCCACTGAGGCGGAGTTCCACCTGCAGTCTATTTAGATATGTATTTAGATATGGATGGTTATTCCATTTGTTAAAAGAAAAAAATCAGTTGCCACCCTAACCAGGAATGTTTTCTGGAGTTTTCTTACCTTCTTTAAGCATTTTTCACCCTCTTATTCCTCATATTTGTCTTTTCTTCAACATCTGTTTCCTTATTGACATGTTTTCTTCCATGATACCAAAGCCAGTACTTGAATAAAAATCTCTAAATGGAGTACAACAGAACTACTAGAAGCTATATTGAAGAAAAATTGTGACCAGTCATAAATCAAACCATATCTATTGAAAAGTTCATCAACTCTCAAGCAAGATTAGGAAAAATAAAACTTGTAAATTAAGTAAATATAGTTTATTTTATTAAAGGTCATACTTATTTGGTATTACTGTGATAGAGATCACAAAAACAGTAAAGACACTGCAGCTAACTTGGGGAGTACAGTAGGCTTCCAAAAACAGAGCAAATGCTGTATCAGATATACAGGAAGCAAAAAGGGCTTTCAAACTAGCACTGTATATAGCACTTCTTAACGACATCAATCTTGCAGAAAAATTTTGCAGAATAATGCTAAACCTTGGCTTGTCATTTATTCAAAGAGCCTCCGAGACACCTGTGCATGAAGTAGGAAGTGATACCAGCCATCCAATTTAAATTTCCCTTCCTTTGGGATGAGGATGAAGCTAATGCAGTGTTATAGATATTAGATGACAAAGTGTAACAAGACACTCTAATGCTTGTATGGGCGAGGGTATGTTTCTAGGTGTGTGTTTTCTTCTATATTTGACCAATAAAGATAAAAAACAACACAATTCTAACAGTAATTGAAGCTTTTAAGCATACTCAGTTGAATACCGAGTTGAATATTTTCAATATATTGGTAACCTGGAAATTTAGAATAGGTAAAAAAAATTCAGTTTTACAGAGAAATTTTCCCTTTATTTTGGAAAATAACATCCAGTTCCCTCTCAGACTAGGTTATGATGGACCAGGAAAGCTCCAGAGTTTTTCTGAAATTCTTGCACTGAATCAGTCATTGACAAAATAGAAAGAGCCAATTCATTTGTACAAAGACAGAGGCTGTCTTATTTGTTATGTTGCAACCTTTGATCACAGCTTATACCTTGTGAATATAATGTTAACATACTTGTATTTCCAGGTCTTAGCAGAAGCTGTGCATATTCCTTGGGCACCACCATATTTTCTTGAATTTCAAAGAAAAATGAGTCTGTGCTCTTATTTGCTACCTCATCCAACATTAACTCTGATGGCTTCCACTGATTATTTTGTCATGTTTTCTCACTGCAGTTCTGTGGAGCATGCAAGATTAACACACACTCTGGGGATGGGGTGTGCCCTTTACAGAGGTCAGTGTGGACACTGGAGCTGACACAGTCCTTCGACAGTGGAACTTTTCAGTATTTTGTGCTGCTTCTGGAAGGGTCTTGGACCTGTGATTCTGTCACTGTTCTTTTTTTTCTTTCATGTCCATACCCTGGATGTGATATTACTCCACTTCTACCAAGGGAAAAGGAATTTGTATAATACAAACAGGAGCTTGGTTTGTCATTTAGGATGTTGTGCATTTCACTGTACTTCTAACCTTGTTTCAGCTTTGGGGACACTGCTGTTTTCTCTTCCCTGCTGCTGTACCACTTAAAACTTTAAGTTCCTGGGAGCTAATCACCTGCTGTCATACTGTAGTGTCAAATGAGAAAAAGTATTGCTCTCCGTTAGTTTAGTGTTTCAGTGTGACAAAAGAATTTAGTTACAAAAATACATGAAATGTGCAAAGACTTCTACAATAACATTTTACAGACAAACCTTGAAAATCTTTATAAGATTCCACTGAAACATAAGCACACTCCTAATTTGTAGTTTATTTACTGATAAAACTTTTAATATATTCATTAGTAAGGTTTCAAATTTCCTTTAAGTTACTCTAACCAAAATGTTTCCAGATTAATTTGTCTTTCACATCAGCCAGCTTCTTTTTATTGCACAGATGCAACAGATTATTTCCACCAAAAGTATTTTGCAGTTCTCATGATCTTACTACTAAATTTAAGCCAACAAATAAGCTAAATTTTAAACTAAGTAGGAGACAATAGAACGTATATATATTCAGAAGTACAGGATGAAGTCCACAGATAAGATCTGTTCCTTCTTGTATTTGCTGTAACCCATTAATAACAATAATTTACTTTCCCAGGCAGCATAATAAGGATTAGTGATACACATACCTTGGTCTCCTATTAGCTACAGAAATTTCAGGAGAAAGTCTGAGAGAATGACTTCTTGCTGAGAAAAAGACCATTTCACATTTAGATAGCAAGAGGTAACAATCCACGGCAAATGAAATGTGCATGTTAAATTGTGTCTTCTGGATGCAAATAATTGCAGTATCACAAGTGCTAAAGGTGCCATTAGATTAGATAACACCAAAACTGGGAAAAATAATGTTTACCTCTTTTGACATCATTGAATTTTGCTCTCCAAAACTCATCCAGAATATGTAATTTCTTAATTATGCCACATGGTGTATAAGTTAATTGAAAGCATAAGGATAAGCTATCATTTTATTTAATGGCTGATGTGATGCTGAATTATGCTGGATCATTTATGTACATTTTCAAACAAAAGGCTGCTGCTCTCTCCACAATTCTTTGTCTTCTGCTTTCACATTCTGCCTTGAAGTATATGCATAAATGAGTAAGTTGTCTTACAATAAAATAGATTTACAAACGGGATCTATTAGGAATGCTTTGTTTGTTTCCTTGTTTAGTAATAAAAATACCTGTTAATTGGAAGAGAGATAACGCTATTACTTAAAAACCCTTCTGTGGAAATTGTTCTTTAGGCAATGCTGGAAAAGGGGATTTTTGATGCAGTGGTTCATTACTCTTTCTATAGAACAGTTAAAGTATTGTGTATTAGTTCTGTTTGATTCCTGGTTCATTGACCTGATACATAGAGTCATTCAGATCTCATTGTATCTATCCTGCAGTCACAAAACAACATTAAGGACTTGTTTCTGTTGTCAGTAAAACAAAGTTGTATGCCCTTATGGAGTTGCTTCAGCATAATCACACACAAATTATCAGTAATAGCAATAGAATAGTCTGCTTCTCCATGAGAGGAACTAAACCCTAAGTTTTTAGAATAAAGACTTTTTTATAATTTTACATTGAAAAAAAAATGACTGTGCATACACAAAAGTTTAATTATTAAACTTCAAGCTATCAGCCACTGAATGACTGTGAAATCTGAGTGGACCATTCTGTGCATTTGCATAAACTGCATGTAACTATCCTGTTGAAGTGAAACCTGAAGACCAGTGCTGTTCTGTAATTCATACTGTGTACACAGAAAATGCATTTACTCATTTACATTCCGTTTTTAACCTATGGTTCAACCAAAGAAATTGTATACTGGTCTTGGCAAATCTGTTCAGAACATTTTCTTCAGACTACTGTCAAACTGGAAGATAGTTGTATATCATACACTAATTTTTATGTATATATAACATATGTTTATGTGTATTTGAAATATGCTTTCAAGGCTATTCCTATGTACTGCTTTTTCAAATGCATAGGGTTGGGCTAAAGTTATTAGGTATAGGTATTTCAAAGTATTTGAAACTTTTTTTGTTCTGAATTGAAAATTAAACTTTACAAAGGCTTCTTGAAAAGAAACTGTCAAAATATTGTTTCTCAGATAAAACAGATTTTCTTTCTCTTTTAGGAAATCCATCCTAGACATGAAAGTCTGTCTTGTTCAAAAGTTATCCAATCAGTCTATTTTCACAAGAAAACTTCAATTTTATGAGATATTAGCCAACAAAATAGAATTAAACCTGCTTTATTTATTATATTTTTTGCAGGTTTCACTGCATTACCTTTCTCATCTGTATGCTTAAAAGTCAGCATTTGTTAGTTTATAGGTTTGGCTTTGATGTGCTTGTGGCACAGTCAAAAAAGGAAATTTCACACAAAATATCACACATACCAAACACACAATACCATACTATACCAAAGCAATCATCAGATAATACCTCAGACATGTAATTTCTGGGAAACACCAAGTATATTTTATAAAATACTTCAAAGATGGAAACTCACTGTCATACAGTTGCCAACTGCACTGGAGTTTAAATATTGGCATTGTAATAGGAAGAGATCCAGTTTCAGATACTTTAACTTTCATTCATGTAATTTAGGACCCACCACAGCTCCCTTAAGATATGTTATAAAAATGCATCTGCTGTGAGGATAAAAGCACAAGGAGCCATCCAGGCTAAGTCAGGAGACATAACATTTAATAACCAGCTGCATGTGAAGACTCATTGAATTGATGGATGGTAAGTACTGTATGGAGTGAAAAAGTCTTACAGAACATCACAGGTATAGTAACAAAGAGGACAGTCCCTATCTGTGTTTTTTTAATTCTTTGGAGGGGTTCATTGACACAGTAGATATATATGTGATTTTCTCTTTCTCTTTGATATAATAATTTCTAACCTCACACAATCATGGGAATTAGAAGATGTGAAGACTGTAGATTGGCATTTATTTCTTTGATTTGTAAGTGTTTATAAGGCAATAGTACACATATTCTCTAGGCTACTGCTTTCCAAATTCTCCATTGATTTCTGTTATTTCAAAGTCACCTTTATTGAGATATGCATCTGCTACATTCCCCTGTCAGAGACAGGATACTAGGCTGAATAGACTTTCAGTTTAATCCAGTCTAGCTGTCATAAAGTCTTACAAACTGTAAGTTCCAGAAATGAAAAGGATCAAAACTATTAGTGAAGACTCAAAAATATAATACAATCATACAAAATAATTATTATCAGGACTCCTTTACTTTACAAACATATAAAATGCACTTACTCTGAGGGTGAGAAGAGGGAAAAAATCCTTCTATTAGAAAATATAGTCACAAAGCTTTGAACAAATAAATTCACACACTGCAGAGTATACACACACACGCATGCAGGCAGGCATGCACGTATGTACACACACAGGTGCACACATACACGCATACATACACACATGCTTAGAGTTTACACTGCATTCTTCTGATGCCATGATTATTATTTTATTTGTACACCCACCTTTACTGCACATTCTTAACAAACAATAGACAACAGTGTAAGGAGCTTTTTTTTTCCTTAAAACTGCAACAAAACAAGTCTCAACATTTGCAAAACATTCCTTTATTATTAGAAATAAATTATTTTGTATAAAAATTAGCATGCGTTGACCATTGCATTTATTTTAGCATAACCCAGGACTTAATTCAGTCAGCCGTCACAAGAAACAAACTCATCTTCTTTACGAGTTGAACAATGTAGGACAGGAAAGGAAATTGTCACAATCACAAAAAAGTACTTACAAATATAACATCAGACATGATTTATTTCAACAGCATTTTTTTCACAAGCTAACATTTGTTTTCCTTTTGTGATTTGCTTCCTTTTGTGAGTGAACAGTTCAGAAGCTTGATACTGTTTCTATGTTATAAAACTGGACTTTTCCTTCCCCTGTCTCTTTTTGCCTTTTGCTCTTGTTTAATCCTTGTTCTTTAGGAGACTGACTATCGATTTGAATGTAGTCTACTGATATTTTCAAGACTGAATTCTGGTGGTGGTAAAGTCTATGTTTGCAAGATCCAGTCCTGCAGATCTTCCAGTGAATTTCATCCCTGCTCAGTTTGCCTGATTGCTGTAACTGACATAAGTTGTCTTGGTAGAGGAGGCTGTAAATCAAAAACACCAAAAACAAACAACAACAAAAAAACAAAGTTCAGGAGTTTTAGAATCAAGAGAAGAGGAAAAGGAAAAAAAAAACATATTTAGCATTTGAACTCAGTGTCCTACTATATTTCCAAACCTTATGGTCCATGTTCATGGAATAAAGAATGTTTAAGGATGTATATAATCAGTGAGTGAACTGTATCTGAAGTTATGTGTTCTTCAGGACCACTTATTTTGGTTATGACTCAGGAAACCAGAGGTCAATAGATGGGAAACCAGAGGTCAATAGATAGGAACAATGATAAGTGGTTTCAGCATACTCACAACAGAATTTCAACATCTGGTATTATTTTGTCTGAATTCCATGTAGATATTTTTTACTTTAGCGATTGGATATATCTTTCTCTTCTGCTGGTTGAAGACAACTTTGCAGCTTGTGGTAGTTTGTCCCTCTAGAAGGAGACTTCAGCTCCTTGAAAGGAACAAAGCCTAACATGGGAAACATCTCTCCAAATTTGAGAAACTGAGCAGAGAGTCCCTACAGAACATATTATCTGGGGAAAATTATGGTAATTTATGTTAATAGTCAGCTGATCATGTCTCATTTTGAGCAAAGCTGATACTGCTTGTTCAGAATGAGGCAATATGTTGAGAAAATTAAACAGCTCTACTGTTGCAAAAATGAATAACTACGAATCTTCTATGAAAGTTTGTTTCAGGTTCTAGCCCTTACATCTTTGCTATTAAAAATATAAAAAATAGGCTATAAAAATATGACTCAAGTCATATCACTCAAGGTTAATGTAATGGCTGGAGGAGGGAAGTGGTGACATCAGGTCTCACAGTTACCCCTCTAATTTTAAATCAATTGGGTACATGGAAAATTAGAGCGCTGGGGGACTGAGTCTCTTTTTTTCTCCATAATAAGGTCTATGGTACACTGCATAAAGAGGAATTTGACTTTCTAAGTATGTTTTATAGTTTGTCTGCTACAGATATGTTCTGCTTATGATAGTGAAGACTGCAGCTGGCAAGATGAAAATAACAGCATGGCAAAAAAGTTGCCTGGTCTATAGATTCAAAAATCTATTTCCATACATTTCTTCAATTTCTTTTTTTTTTCTTCTATATAGAGTCTGGTGAGAACAGCTGAGATAGATATGAAAAACATTCTTCATGCTCACACCTAGATTCAGCCCAACAATCTGATGATTTGGGAAGAACAGACTACAGAAACTGAGAAATGACAGTTTCTGTCTTCTGCATAAAATATTAAACTAAATAATGGATCACTAAAATTGATGCAAATTAATAGTGATTAGTATAAATAACTAAGTTTACTTCTTGATTTTTGTAATGTTTTCTTAGATTTTCTCAGCAATTTGAATCTAATACTGCATTTGCCATTTTTTTAAGACACAACAGAACCAGACCATTTTAATTCACATATTACTATAATTTTTTCCCTAAGAATGTATATATAAGAATAAATAATCAAAAGAAAGCTTCAAATTGCAATATTTCTTACTTTCACTTGCACAGGTAGCTCTAGTACTTTGTGTCTGGAAAAAGCTAATTCATGAAAGGACTGCTTTTGGCACACAAAGCAAGTCTTTCTCATAGTTGATCACAATATTCGAGCACCAACATGGAATAGGTTTATTTGTATGTATTGGGACACTTGAAGCAAATATAGCCTCATTTACATCTTTCAGATCTTTCAGATAGGATGTACTGCTCCCATCTGAACTTTCCCATGCTCCCACAGCTGGATTTCTGAGAAGATTCTATTTTTTCCTTTGGCCTGCTAAGTTCCTACTGAAAATAATGCAGGACTGATGAAATGGCACCAAGTTCTTCAAGCATAGAAGGATTTTTTTTTTCCCAGCTAAGAAAGAACAGATAAATGCACATCTTCAAACTCTGCACACTTGGGAACAAGAGGACAGAAGTATAAGAGCTTACTTTTTTTCCCTTTCCCTGAAAATAGGGCCAGATACACGATCAGGTTAAGCTAGCTTACCACATTATCCCGTATGAACTGAGTTCTGTGACAACTTTACATGTGCATGTTTTTAGCCCACAGCAATGTAACATAATCAGATTTATCACAACTCAGTAAGCTGAATTAAGTGAGGACATTTGCAAGAAGCCCAAAATACAAAAATAGTATTTACTACACCTCAGCTGATGATATCGAGTAATTTGTTAAATTGCTGTAACTTTGTTGTGTATCTAAGAATTAAAGAGTTTTGATAGAATTAATCTAGACTTGATCAAGAAACAAAAATTATCTAGTTGAGTTCTGAGCACTGTTACTTTAAAAAATGATAGCACAGGAATTTAGAGAGTAGTTTGAAATATATTGAAACTAATCTCATCTCCAAACAATGTTTGAGGTTTTTTTTCTTTGATAAATATTGCACATGTCTTTATAGTTCTGGGGAATAAGTCTAGAGTTCATGTTTGGGGACCTGAAAGCTTCAGCAGCTGGCGTCCTTCTCCTTAAGACTTTAGCATTTCACAGTAATAACATGAACCATATTTGGCAAGCCTAGATGGCCAGAAAAAGTAACAGACTTGGCTCAAAATATTTCTGGGAATGAAGACTCTTTTACAGCTTCAGTTACTACTTTGCTGTTGGAATGAGACAAAAAGAAGAAAATAAAAGAGGATCAAAAGTAATTTAGAACTATTGTTATCTCACCTATATTCATTTAATGTA
This sequence comes from Lichenostomus cassidix, assembly GCF_008360975.1. Lineage (NCBI taxonomy): Eukaryota > Metazoa > Chordata > Aves > Passeriformes > Meliphagidae > Lichenostomus > Lichenostomus cassidix. The sequence goes on along the minus strand of NC_139480.1, from coordinate 20,102,689 downwards.
CTTGTAATTGCCTTCTGTAAATGCACCTGAATGGTTTTTTTTATCCTGTTTCCTGGAAACTATTTGTTTTCCACTGAATATGGACCTATTTCCACAAATAAACACATGAATGTATTCATGTGGAAGACAATATAGAATAATGTGTGTTATATGGAATAGGACAAACAAGACAGAGCAGAGCTGTCTCTGGATGGGAAGCAAAAGGGATTATGTGACTATCTCATCCTATTTCTCACCTAGTTATGAGTGTTGCTATCATTACTAGTATTTGTGTTAGGTAAATGGTGAGAAGCACTCACTACCCACTTCTGGAGTACTAGGAGTGGATATTTTGCAACCAGTTTCATATACTATCATGGAAAAGGAAGATCTACCTCACATGGAGTCAGTGCAAGAAGAAATTTTCTTGTGTTGACAAGTTGTTACTACTGACCTAGTGAAAAGGACTTATGCTGCATTGTGTACCTATTCATGGGAACCTTCCAAATTTTTGACAATAACTATTTCAGGGAAGAGAGAAACCCATCTTGAGGCCTAGAACTCCCTTACACAGGGAGAGCTTTCTGGAGTGCAAATGACTTGACTGAATTTTTGCCTATGAAGCATTATGATGCCTGGATGAAAGTCTAGCCAGGATGTACTTCTAGTGAGCTTTGAATTATACAGATGTGTTACTCTTAAAATCATGTTTAGAGCACAGTAAATAAGCATTACCCTGCATACACCTACTACTGGAGAAGCAGACTTGCTTCCATTAGCATCTGTTTCCATGAATTATGCATAATCATAGATTAAGGAGTACCAGTCACAGCATTTCTTAATTAGGTACAGTAGATAAACATCAGATACCCAAGACTTTCTTATTAACACTCTTTCTCACCCTACTGTGAAAACCCTACTTTATCCTTTCCTCAGAAGTTTATAATTTTGCATGCTCAGCAAAATCCATCTCTCTTTTTCTTCTGAGTTTTCTTTTGGTGATTTCTGAAGACTTGCAAAATTATTGAGTCTTTGATAATCCTATGCTATTATTTGATCTAAAAGGAATTTCTATTATTTTCTTGTTTTTTCTTTGTTATATGTCACAATCTGAAGCTGTATAAATGCACAGTCACTCCAGCAGTTTTGCACATTTTGAAGGGTCATGAGTTTTTCAAGTGAAACAGTTTGCACTCAGTATCCTCCATGCATCAGCAACTACAGTATGGTAAATATATGGACTACTTTCATGCAGTCTTCAATCTGGCAAATGCTGATAGAGTTCAGTGGGGGGTTGCATTTTTCAGAAATGAGTACAATATTTTAATGCAAAGTTGGCACTGCCTTGTCTCAATGTGCTTAACCAAAATTGTACTATTTAATCACCTGTCAATATCATCAAAAAGTAATAAAATTTAAAAATAAACCATGGCCTTTAAGTAAATTGACTGAAAAACTTAGCTGTCACAGCTGCTGCCCATCTAATGTGACATCTAACTTCTCAATAGAAAACAATTCTCCACTGCTAAGTACTGGGGGTAAGGTTAATGTCTCTGCTCATATTTGATTATTATCGTTATTATGAAGTCCAGTTTATAAGATGGATGATATGTCATGTGGGGTAATGGAAACTATAACCTCTGTTTTCTTCTATACCAGAGCAAGTTAGACATGTAGCAAGATTCAAGAACCTTCCTGACATGGGAAAGAAATTCTTTCCCATTACAAACCTACAATATATCAGAACATGTAATGATTAAGCTTCATGTGAATTATCACAGTTTTGTACCAAGATGAGTAAGACCCCAACAAAAACCTGGATGGGAAGCATTATTCTTGAAAGTGTTAGTCATGAGTTGAGATAAATGAACAATTCAACAAATACTAAGATGGAAACGTAAAAAGCATTATTTTCACTTCCATATATGACTGCAAAATAAAAACAATGTTAGCTGTTTTCATTTTTTCTTTTCAACAGCGTTTGAGTTTTGAATATACAATGATGACCATAAATACACCTCATGAACTGTCAGGACATAGCACAACCGGCACAGCAATGTACAACACATCAAAATAGCACTAACTAAAACAAATAATTGTTAAAAGATGTGGCGTTTCAAAATCTGCTTGTACTTTTTTTTTTTAACTAGCCTCCTGTGAAAATCAATTTCTTTGAAACAACTCTAGCCATTCCTGATTCAGCAGTACATGAATTCTGACACATCTCTGGATTCATGCAGAACAAGCAACAAAAATAATTAAGTTTATTACTAAAAGAAAGTGCATTCTTGTGAACATACATCTATTAAGATGTGCTGCCACTCTTGGCCATGGGAAAGTCTACAGATGACTTACTGTTGGTTTCAAGACTTTCACACAGTTCAGTCTTGACTTCGCCATTTGGTCTGTCGTTTCCTTTCTGTGACAGTTTGCTTTGCATTGTGGCAGCTGTCACCACAGCCTTGAAGCTCCGCTTCCGTTTCTGAACATTCTGCTCTGGATGAAAAATGATAATATAAACCTTGGGCATGTAGAGCATGCCCAGAGACACAGAAGCACTTAAACTCATGGAGATAGTAAGTGTTGTTGTCTGGATGTACATCTGGAGAAGGAAAGAAACAACAACATAAAAATCATTGTTATATTGATTCAATATAAGAAGAAAAACAAAGTATTTATCTTAAAAGCAGTAGATGGAAAGGCAACATAAATCAAAAGGACCCTTAGCTTTGGTTGCTTTTAATTATAGCTGAGTACGGCAGTTGCATGTTATTTGTAACCTTAAGAATAGGCAGTAGAAACAAAATAATATTCATGAAACTTCATTCTCATAGAAGTAACAAAGATGCTGCAGCAAACACATTAAAAAAAAAAAAAAAAACAAACCAAAAACAAGCCCAGTGTGGACAAGGAAACAGGAGTGACAATAGAGTTAGCCTTGTGTCATCTATTTTAACAGACAGAAGCCTCTACACCAATATGCCACATGGTGATTCAACAGTGTGTGCAGCATGGCTCAACTGACAGCAGCATAATGCAGAATCTAATGAATCCTTTTATATACTCTGTGAGTTTCAAGCTTGGAAAAAAAAAATTAGTTTCTCCATAGTGATGCTTGAATATTCCTGAGTGTGCTGGGGGGTTGTTTGTTTGTTTGTTTGTTTTCCATCCTACTTTTGAATCCTAATCACAGTGTTCCATTGGCACACAATAAACTTATTGATATGTCATCGTCCTAACTAAGAAATCAGAAAATTGAGGAACCATGAAATTACATCACAGAAGACCCTAGTTCCCTATAGATACACAGGAAAAATCTGGCATTTCAGAGTGAGCCTGTCTATTTTTTTTATCTCCTACAAAAAGAGGGTAATTTTGGTCTTCCCTAATACCATAAAAGAAAATGACAATGACCACTCCATAAGAACAGCAGACAGAAATTTCTATTTGAAGTATTCTGTTAGTATATTAGAAATACTAATTGCAATTCTGCTCAACAATTATTTTTTCTTAGGAAATTATTTTTATTAGCCATATTATGAAAAAACTATTGCTTTTCAGTTATGTGTTAAGTAGGAAATCTTTCACTAATCCTCATTACACTGAAAAAGATACTGAAGTAAAACATGCTCAGTGCCTTGGCAGATGATTCAGTGATGTTGTCAGGCATGATTTTAAGCACTGGGCAATACTATCACATTAACCTGGAGATAAGGTGGTAATTCTGTCTGCAATGTCAGCTTCAGATCATCATTTTTTATGAAGTGCCCTTGGGTGACTTGGCCCTTGGCAGAAAAGTAGAAATATAATAAACTGTTGTGCACTATTATAGTAGAACATTTTTAATGTTTTTCAGCCTACAAAGTTTTTCCATTAGATACTTTCTCCTTAGAGATCAAAAATAAACTGTGCTCTCTCACTTAAAGTGATTTTAGGTAAGAAAAAAACATGAATTCTGAACCACCTTATAAAGTAACTGTATAATTGTACAGAAATACAAATACTATGCCAAATACAACCATAAAAGGAAGCATAGCCCAATATACTCTTTGTAAAAGGACTAACAATGCTTCAAAATCTGTGAAAATCTGAATCTGCTTTAAGGGACAGCACCAGCCTGAAAAGACAATCAGGACTGTCTTTCTGTTGTGCTGAGGAAAGTTATAGGAGCAACACCTTCCTTCATTTCAATCACACATCAATTCAATGCTTGAGGAAATAATATACTCTTTTCTCACACCAGAGAAATAATTCCATTCCTTTCAATCTTCAAAATGACAGTGGTGTGCCTAAAAGCAGAGCTTGAGCTATATCATGCATGAACATTTCTAATGAAAACATTACATGGTCACATTAATATACAGGTTTTTTGAGACTTCTGTGGAAGGACCTCTGTGCAGATGTATGTTCACATGCAGACAGCACCCAAAATATGTCTGTTTCTCCCTGAACCAAACTGGCTAATCTCAAAACAAACTGGTACAGCTTTTAGGGTTAAACATTGCAAAATTGGTATCCCAAAGGAAAAGTATTTTGCTTTCTAGAGATGGATATATCTCCTAATAGGATTTTCAAAACTGAAATAATTGCAAGTAACACATTTTATAAAATGTACTTTTTATGAAAATTCCATTAAATATGAAAAATTCTTTTTGAAGCCTTACCATTTTTTAAAATTCAAATCATGGCAGTTAAGTGCTTATCTAAGCCTCACCCATGCATTCTGTAACAATGGCTGGCATTTAAATATATTTTTGCGGTTTTATTTCTTATCAAGTACCCAAGTTCTAAGGTTTGTCTTACGGTTCAGTATAAGCAAGACATGATAAAAAGGACTAAGCTCTGAATGTTATAGGATAAAATACATACATCCATTTAATAGTAACATTAACAAATCTGTACATTACTGTAGATCTCAATGATGTCTTTTGCAGTAAGAGGTGCCACAGTGCCAAGATCTTACAAATGCTAGAGGTTTCTCTTAGTATGTCAGTGTCTGCTTGAAGGTTTACATTCAACTAAGATTCACAAGTGAAACTCTAAATCTCATCATACATACACTGAAATTATAAGAGCCCGTGGATTTCAGCACAGGTATTTTTCAAGAGACAGGTCATTACATTTAATTTATTTTCTGTGAATTTAATTGATGACCAGCACAACAGCCTATTTTAAAAAATCCAATTCACAGTTAGTTTCATGTTGCTGATTACAGTCCATATGCAATGAGGTTTATTTCTAATGATTGCTGTGTTTTTGAACCAGCCACTATAATTATTGAAATATTAACACTAGGGCAAGCTGGGAGTTTTCTGACAGGACAGTTTTCAAATAGTGAATATAGTTTTTAAAGGGCTTCAGGCCTAGGGATCCTGTTTTTCATGGATCACCCTTACTACTTATTCTTTAATGAAGCCAGTGAGAAAGAAGGGCTTCAAGACGCTTGCTAGACCTTGGCAGAAAGGCTGTGAACATTAACACACTGAAGACATTTGAACATTTGCACATTGTGTGTGTGCATACATCAGTCTGACCTCATAGACTAACGCAATTGCATGCTCAGCTGGATGCTAGTGGTCTGTGATAGGCTGAGTCTGATTCCTTTCCCTACTGTAATCATGGAATAGTTTGGGTTGGAATGACTTTTAAAGGTCCTCCAGTTCAGCCCCACTGCAGTGAGCAGGGACATCTTCAACTAGATCAGGTTGCTCAGAGCACCAGACAACCTGGCCTTGAATGTCTCCAGGCATGGGGCATTCATCACCTTGCTGGCTACACTGCTCCAGTGCTTCACCACCTCATCATGAAAAATCCCTAATGCTTAAAGAGGGTTGATTCTTGTCTGAATCAACCCTCTTTAATTTAAAAACATTATCTCTTGTCCTATCACAACAAGCTCTCCTACTTTTTTAAGTGGACATTTGCAGGCTGAGAGTCTGTTTATAGGACAGGAACATCTCTTGCATTTAATCTTTTCTGTCTTTGGAATCCCCAGTCTTGCAGCCCAATGAGGCACAAGTCTAGCAAAGAGGATACCACACACTTACTTTGACTTTTGTCTGACTCTTATCTTGTTTTATGCCTGACAAGAGGACAATGATGTTTTATGGCTGTGCATTCTGAGTGCTTTTATTATTCTGGGAACATAACTACCTGTAACTTTTACAGAATTAGCTGCTCTAAAAATCAAGGAGCAACAAAAGTAGTTCAGTTTAATAAGATATGAGGTCTGAAAAATTTTTCATGTGTCTCACAGTGGTAACCCACTCAAAGTTACAGGAGAATAAAGGTCCCTTTTCACAATGATTCAGTTACACAGAAATGAATTTCAGCACTCCTCACACTAAAACCCCTTCTGAACTACAAACTTTTTGCCCTATAATGTCTTTCACAAATGTGAAACAAGACTGCTATCTATATCTATTCTCCTTGTTCTTGACAGTCACAGGATATGTCAGAAAAATAAATCATGGTAGCACAAGAAAAAAACGTTAAAATATTGGAAAAACTTGAGGCCTAAATACAGTCCTGTCTCCACACTCCATCCCAACCTCACCCCAGAACAGATACAAAACTTCTTATGTACAATTTTAACCTCCACAATCGACAAAGGATTCCTCACAATAGCCTGTCTCTCATGTAAAAGATTTATATCCCCACATGATCTCTATCTCACAGGTGACCTGGACCCTTTCGTCATCAGAAGGATCCTACAAGCTTGTTAGTAGAGCCTTCAAATTATCCTAACTCAGCAGCTAAAATAGGTAATGGCCATTGATTCTAGGACTGTGTATCTCATTCTTTCTACTTTGAAACTTAAAATGTTGCATAATAAATATTGGGGCAATGAAAGATGCTGTTTTAGTAAAACACAAGATGCTCTGATGAGTTCTCCAGTTTGAAAGTACTTGAAACTGAATTGCCTACTTGGTAACCTGAAAAATTTCTACCCATCAAAGCAGGTGTGTGAACTAAATTTTTCCCAGTGTAGGTAGCTGAATGACTGCCTCTCAGATAGGCTTCACTGCGTGGAAATAAAATATCCCCATGTCGCCAGTAGTGTCCCATTAGTTTGGTGCTTGCTGAGACAAAGCTCAACACAAAGAAACTACTTTCACTAGTGGAAAAAAATAGTGGTAATGGCACAGTCTTGTCCAGATCACTTCCTTGTTTTGAGCCCTCCCCTATTTTCACACATAAGATAATATTCATGCTGTCTCCAGAACTGTGGATTTTTTTATGCTATTTACTTTTCTTTGCACTCTGTTTTGATGAGTTAAATAGATGGTACCTCTCACCCAGTCTGTTCCCTAATCTGGTTTTAATAGTATAGCCTGGAAAGGCAGGACATAGGGCTATTGTGACATCTTGAGTAAACTGAATTTGTTTTCCACTTTGGCACAAGCTCTCTAACTCCTGGTAGTTGTAACACAGATGAAAAAGTCCAGCAGTGAGTGAAGTGCTAAACCACAGAGGGAAGTCTTGGAACATCTCAAACTATGAGTGTGCCTAGCACAGCCTCAACTCAGCTACTTGCAGTCTAAAGAGAAGTGGATGTTTGAAAAGACACAGCTGGTCTAATGACGCTTATTGGCTAATTCTACACAATTTCCCCTTTAGAACCATCTTTCTCCACAGGATAGAGCAATAGCTTTGGTATCAAACCCTGGAGTTGGAACCATCCTGCTGAGACAGATAAACACAGACAGGCACTTTTGAACATGTCCCACATTGCTAGTAACAGAGCAGAAGATTGAATTATGATTTAATTTTTCTCTTATCCTTGTTATCAAATTCTTTATGTCTCTTATGTGAATCTTCTCAGCTGCTTCAGCCAGTTTCATATTATAAGGCCAGAACTGCAGCAAGCTTCGTTTCCCAATAGGTGTTTTTGATCTCATTCCCTCCTTCCACTCTTCCGTTCATTCTCAGCTGCTAGAAGCCTTTACCAGATCATTTCTATCCAGGAGATAAATGATACATCATAAAATGAAGATACATATCATCTATCTACAGGCATCCCTCAGATTGGGAAAGACAGCAAAATGGGCCCTCTTTCTTTTTGGTGGAGACAGCATGACTCAGGAAAACACTGAAAACATTCATATTCTCAGGAAAACACTGAAAGCATTCATAGCCATCCTCCCTGTGCACCAGAATGTAGAAGATTTAGAAAAAAGACAGTCCCTTTCTTCTTTTAAAGTAATGCAGATGACATACACTGACATACACTCCTTTTGTGTGTGTTGCTGCTTGCTGACAAAAATTATGTTTCACAGCACGTTCACAAATTAGAAAGAAATGCCATGCAATGAATTCCACAGCAAAACTCAACTCTGAAAAACTAGATACAGGCAAATATATATGAAATACATTTGAAACCAAGAGAATATAAACAGGGAGGTAAAATTGCCAAGCTGCCAATAAATAACCAAAGGATTCATGCTTCTCTGCAGAACCCCATAAGCTTACACCTATAGATTTTTATTGCTTTCAGTGTAAAACAAACTTTTATATCTTGACCTGGGGAAAAAAAAATTTTTGAAGAAAAACATTACAGATTCAAGTCAGTCATTATGTTGCTCATATAACGAGATCGTTTTCCAGGTGCAAAAGAAACTTCACTGAATTGAGTCTTCTTCAAACATTTGTTCAGTTAGAAAACATGGGAAGCTATGTTATACATACATGTTTCAGCCTTTTAAAAACATTCCTTGCCAAACTAGCAATTAAAATGAGGCTTAAAGAAGAAAAGTGAAAACCTTCTTACAAACATGAGAGTACAATATTCATTAGATTGTTATCACAAACAGTAAATGTAGGCTATAACTCTTCACACAGCAGAGAAAAAACAAATCCTTACATAACAAATAACTTTTTTTATATATTTTCTTCTGCTTTCAAAAGCTTATGAGAAAAGAAAGACTAATAACTGATTTCAAATTAAATGTGTGCCACATTAAAAAAGTATGAACTTCCATTAAAGCTTGGATGTGAGAGGAGGTATAAAAGCTGGGAGTCTTAGTGGAACATGTTGCATTTCAGAAACTGAATTATGGTAACTATTTCACTTCAGATTTTCCACTTAAGTCTAATTTTGACCTTACCTGCAATATTTATAAGTATTCCCTTTCCACCCATAATTTATTTTATTCAAAGAAAAGAATGGCTTTACTATGTCTTTTTTTTAGCACTGCATTTATTATTTTAAGGTAAACAGATACAGAGAACTGAAAGCTGTGAACTGCAAAGTTTGCATTGCATAGATTTCCCTCCAAAGTGTTATTTCACTAAAGCTAACCTTACTTCACCCAAAAAATGCACAGGGATTTCTCAATACTTGATTTTACCACAGAAGTAGAGTAGGAAAGCTGTGTCCCAAAGGATCCAATGAGATTTTTTTTGTGGCCTTTCAATATATAAAGGTGAGGGGCAGGGGGGGTGATTGTAGGAGAGACAGAGAGAGACTTTACCAAGGCCTGTAGTGACAGGACAAGGGACACAGTCTTATCCTGAAAGAAGGTAGATTTAGGCTGAACAGAAGGAAGAACTCTTTTGCAGTGAGAGTGAGACACTGGCGCAGGTTGCCCAGAGAAGCTGTGACTGTCCCATCCCTGGAAGTGTTCAAAACCAGGCTGGATGGAACCCTGAGCAGCATGACCTAGTGAAATGTGTCCCTGCCCATGGCACAGGGCTTGGAACCAGATGCTCTTTAAAGGTGCCTTCCAACCTAAACCTTTCTATGATTCCATGATTCATAGCAACATGGTACTTTCCTAACATGGGAAACAATAATGCCAGTTGTCATTTCTAATGGTGAAAGTAACCTCTTACCATAACATTCTAGAAAAACAGATTTTTTTAATTGGTTTAAATCCTTTTTATTTTCTGTTCTTCCCTTTGTTTGTTTCAATGTGCCAGTTTCAGATGCTTTAGCTACTTCAGAATTGCTAATTTCAAAAGTTTTCTGTTAATGTGTAACCGCTGTAGACAGTTTTACAGATAACATCCCAGAACACTGTCTTCAGAAATTATGCTGGTTTTTGGTAAAAGTTGAAGATTAGACATACAAGTGTTGCATTATCAAATATTCTCATTGGAAATGATCAACGTTTTTGAAGGGAAAGAAACTCTCAGCTTTACTTCATCTACAACACTCTTACAATGCTTTATATTAAACTGGTAATAAACTAAGGTCTGATTCTTCACTGTGGTACATCCTTAGGATACACATATCGTGGAAAATACTAAGTACTGCTTTGCAGACTTTCAAATTTAAAGTATCAGTATGTAAATTGATTTTTTTTTCTCCTAAGTTCTCTTAATATAGTTCATTTTTCTTCCCATATATCGCATTATCATATCACTTACACATACCGCAGCACACAATTTATTGCAGTATTATGGTTTTTAAAGTCCATGTGACCCATATCTTTCATCAACCTTGCTACAAACAGAGACACAGTTTTCAGTAATTGACCAAAGATTAATCTCTATTATGTCTGTTGCAATGTGTATGTCAGTCCTCATACTCAGGAATACTGACCTCCAAAAGATCAAAAGATCACATAGCAATTTGGTACTGACGTTTTATAAAGCTAAGCCAAAACACCTCCAAATACAAGTAAAAAACCCCCATAAAAACATATTGAAAAAAGACTATGCTGCATGGAATAACTGAGGAAGGAGATTAATTAAAAGTAATGCTTATTTACACATTAACTGAATCTTCGACATAATGTACAAGTAGGATTATTATGGTATCTTGTGTTACACTTAAGATCCTCTTATTGACAAAATGCTAAGCAAAGACTTTATTATTTGTCTAATTAAAATCTTAACAGCCTATTCAAAACCATAGCAAATCTTATTATTAATCCAGTTACAATTATACTAGCTTTTACTTTTCAACTTATTCAATTATTACAGAAAAATCTCATTAATAATGTAGCTAAATCTTTATACACATAAATTTTGGAGTATCAATCCCATTTCTCCAGGGATGGACACCCTGTCCCTGCTCCCCCTAAAGCCAACAGATCCAGCCCTCTGCAAGATAAACAGAAGGAAGGAGAAATTATGTTAAAAAGCAAGTGTCCCAGGTCCTTGATGTTGATGTCTGGTGTTCCTTCCCCCTTAGTCTTGGACCTGGCAGAGGTTGTATTTACACATTTTCCTTATTTCCTCCTTTTTAAAGTGAATTCTCCTCTGTGCTCAGTCTATCTCCACCCATTCACTGCGTATTGATTGAAATTATGTCCCAGTTACTTTGTTACTGAGTGGTCTCACAGGTTTGTTAGATCTTTACCATGTCCAGTATTCAGAGAGATAAACTGAAACAAGTTAGGCAGTATTTTCCCCATTGCTGGACAATTGTTATCACAGCCATCACAAGCTCAGGATATAAAACAAAATATATTCCAAAAGCCCACATTGACAGGTCAACACAAAGTCTGCAGACTTTTTCTAGTAACAACACCACCCCCCCATCCCCCAATATTGCATTTACTGAGCAATAGTTGGGTACTCTGTAAAACCTTATTTCCAATTTTATTTGATAAAAAATACTCCTTTATTGTAAGATTTCCAAAGAGCCATCAAATTGCTTTCATATTACTTTCAAATACGCCAAAATTAAAATTCTCTTTTGTCAAATACATTCTAACTAGAACAACCTATCTAGATAAGATGCAGCAGAATTTATGGAATAACTTTGGTTTTGCACTTTTATCACTTAAAAGAAAATTTATTTTATGTAAGTGGTTTACTATTAATTAGATTTTCAGGTATCTACTTTGAATGAAGACTGAATTTACCCTAAAGTGAAATGAACTAGCAAATGTGGCAGGTGGACTATTCAAAATAAATTCATGTCAATTGAAATATTTTCAATTTTAATCCCTTTGAAAATATGGGAGCTGCATTTTGAAGCACTTAATACCCAAGAACCCAGTTTGCAACCCCAAAATTATCATTTTCATATGCATAATTGTCTAGTGATGAAAAAGGGAAAGCAAGAAAACTGCCTTTTAGTGAAATAAGAAAAGATGTTGCCAATAAAAATGTATGGTCCAAATTTAATTCAAACATCAGGATTAAAATAAAAACTAAATGTTCTGCTGTAACACAAATGCTATTGATATTGACTGACAAATTCTTATAACTAGAAAATATCACTGAGTAGAAACTTTTTAAGTAGAAACTTTTTTTTCAGGTTTGAAATACATAGAGTATTACAATTCTGTCTTTTTTAAATTCCCAATGCTTACTGAAGATCTATTGCATATGTTCATAAAGCATGGAAAAAGGTTAATCCTAAGTGATGGTTTATTACGCTATTAACTACATTTAGTTTCTTTTTTTTGGAAGTATTTTAAATAAATATGCATAATACCTGAGCTAAAGAGATAACTGTTGCCTAGAAATACTGTAAAACAGCCTCTAACTCTATAATAATTAACTTGCTACTAGGTTTGGTTTTAAAATGTGTTTGCTTATTTAGCACACATAGTTTAAGTGTCAGAGTTTAAGTACCTGATAGAGACAAATATTAAGTGAAGTACACTTGTTCAGAAGATAATTTTATTTAGCATCTTCAAGCAGGGCATAATTAAGTTACTCTGTCATACAAAATGATGGAGGCTTAAATAAGTAACAGCTGGTTACCCCAATGGCTGTACTACTGAAGGGCAGCCTTTGGCAGGAAAAGCTGTGCAAACACAATCAATACATTATGCTAATGGGAACAATGTAATGAGCAAGGAAGCAGCTAAAATGGAATGACAAAAAGAAAAACAAACAATCAAACATGTCCCTGCAGCCCTTAGCAAGCATTTCAATTGCAATTTGTGAACAGAAATCTTACAACGGCTGTACTCAAGCACTAGTCTTATCTAGAAAGGTTTGCTGTGTTCATTCTTTATGTCAGAATAAATTTAATGGCAGACAGATGAATCCACTGATAGCTGCTTCCTTGGATTCAATGAATTTATAACGTATTACTCCAAGTGGTGAATTGATCAAAACTTACAAACTAATAAAAATAATTTTTCATTAATTTTCTGATATTTTTAGCAAAAATAAATTACTAAGATGCAGCATAAATTAGACTTTAAAATCCACACATTATAAAACTGTGTTCTCCCTGCTGCTACTAATCTCTAAAGGTCTCACTTGAGTGTTTACTTGCCTTGGTGTCATTCTGATTTATTTTGTTCCATAATTGATTGTGACATTGCTCCAGTAGAGATTTTCTGTTAGATTTATTCACTGCAGAAGACCATTGTGAATTCCCTAACTCACTCTGGAGCAGGGAAAAACACCCACTAACCTGAACTGCATTTCGGAAGCAGGAACCAGGCTCTTAGCTTCAGTGCAGAGGGTAGGTATGTTGCATGCTAAACATGACACGTTCTGTGCTACAACTAACCCACAGACCTTTCAAAGTCCACTGCAAAAGACTTTCAAAATAAGTGTTTTCAAATCAGACTTTTGAATGAATGAACCTATGGTGCATGCTAAACATGTTCTGTGCTGCTCTGATAAGCTTTAAATTTCTTCATGTGCCTGGAGGATTCTCAAGGCAAAGCAGGACTGTGCTGACTCCCACAGAAATGTGCAATATGATCTTAGGGGGCCATCTCTGTGCTATCTCGTGAGAGCTACAAGGTAGAGCAGTGATACCTTCCCCCTCCACCCCTCTCCCCTGCCCATGCAAACCATCCTTCTTTCACCTTCTTTTTGCTATTTCTATGTTCAGGGTAAATTGAATATCGGGGGTTTGGTTTGTTGTTTTGTTTTTGGTTTTTTTTCAATTTAACTGCAACCTTCTCTGGTAACATTTCAATTAGTTTATCCTGGATAATAATACAGTGAATACAGTGTAGTACTTCCACAATTCTTATGTGTTATTACTGGTTATTTATGCATTTGAACCCTCAGCAGCTACAATGTCAGTTACCTGTTACACTAGGTAATACTGCATCTTAACTAGATTCAGCATTAGAATATCTCTGATGTCAGCATCCAACATTTGCTTTTCCTCTGTCATTCCTACCTGTCAAGAATATTAATCCTGAAATAAAAACCCTAACATTTTAACTTTTCTGGGAGTAATGCCAAAAGATAGAAACTTATGTGTATAAGGTATGCAGCAGTAGATGTGTATAAATTGCACTGCAGAAGCAACAACATGGTGGGCATGTGACTGATTCAAAGCTGACCCTTGTACACTTTGGCTGTAGTATACTTGGGAACTATCAGTGACTCAAACATTCACATTACTCTTGAATCATACAAGGTGAGTCTGCCCCACTGGGATGTTCAGGCATCCATCTATTCTTGCTATGGTAACACTCTGTAGAGAAGATAAACTAGTGCATTTCCCTTTAGAGATCTGAGATACTTCCTGTATAGTCACTGTTATAATCTGCCACAAGACTAGGAGAGACTTGTTGTCAGCCTGAAAAGATATTGTCTACAAGGGCAGAACAGGCCTAGATTCAAGCAGAATGTGAAGTATAGCTACCAAGAGATTTCAGTTTCCTGCTGCTCAAATTTGAACTCTAAACTTGGGAACATGTTGGCCTGAACCATGAAAAGGTGATGTAAAATCATCTCTTAGGTTTTTAACAGCTGCAATACTCTGATCTATTGTGTTATATGATGGTGTCAGCATTACTGCTGAGAGCAAAATGGCTCATCCCTTGTGTAAGGCTTCTCAGCGCTAAAAAGAGGTTTTGTACCAGATCAAGACCTGTTTTTTTCCTCAAGCTGAAAATCTGTAAAAACTTCCAAAAATCCAAACCAGTTTAACTGAATAATTTGATTGCATTCTCTCCAAAAAGACTTTGTTTCATTTATAAGTATAGTTAGTTCAGGGTAGAAGGGATCTCTGGTCTCTATTCCAACATTCTCCTCAAAGCAGGGGCAGCTGTGCAGTCAGACCTGGTGTCTCAGGTCTATGCAGTCAGGTCTTTCAAACCCCAAGGATGACGAGAGGCTGCACAGCCTCTCTAGACAGCCTCTTGAAGTTCACTGCCTTCAGAGGGAAAAACATTTTTCCTTTTACTCAGACTAAATTACTTTTGTTTCAATTTATGTCCATAGATTCCTGCTCTCCTACCAACCCCACTGTGAAGAGACTGGCTCCATTCTCTCAGTGACCGAGATATAGGCTCAGAGTGCTGCTGCTCAGTCTGTCCAAAGCTGTCTCTGCTTCAGGCTGAACAAGCCCACCTTTATCAGTCTCTCCTCACAGAGCAAGTGCTCCAGCCACCAACCATCATGATGGTCCTCATGCTGAACTTTCTCCAGTCTGTTGCTGTGTCTTGGGAGGTATGGGAGGTCAGTATTTCACATCTCCTAATGAGAACCAGGTAGAGAGGGGTAATCCTTTCTCTCAATTTACATATCTGCTTCTGTTAACAGAGCCTAGGAGGCTGATGGCCTTGTTTGTGGCCATGGCTGTTAATTCATGCTGTTTGATGTCTGTGAGGCCTTCATGGCCCTTTCTTCCCAGTCAGTCAGTTTTCACCCTGTACCATTGCAAGGTCTCAAGCTTTTCATATGCTAAACTCTGCATCATGCCTTGTTAATTTTATGTGGTTTCCTGTTGGTTCATTCCTCCATCCAGTCTAGGTGTCCTTGTATGACAACCCTTTTCCTTAGGAAATCAGCAATTATACCCCAGTTTGTTACCATCTACTATTTGGTCATTGATAAAGGTGTTAAACAGGTCCCAGAAGAGACCTCCTGTGGCCTTCAAGTGAAGTATGACACAGATCCATGGCTCTCCAGTCCCTATCATCCAAACTGACTCTTACTCATCTGATGTACACCCACTGAAACATCCTAAACTTAGGTACTAAAATATCACAGGACACAGTGTCAAAAGTCTTGCTAAAATCAAGGTAAATGACATCTCCAGCTTTCCCCTCACCCACAAACCCAGATGTCCCATTGAAGAAGGTAATCAGGTTGGTTAGGTATGTTGACTATTTCCAATAACTTTCTTCTCCTTCATGTGACCAGAAATATGTTCAAAGAGGGCTTGCTCAATGACTTCTCCAGGGACCAAAGACAAAATTACTTGCTTATATACCTTAATGTTTTTAGCTTTTAAAAGTGTTCTAAAATTATGTACCTCCTAGTTACTTATCTGAAAATGGGGAAAGAAAAGGTGTCACCACAAACCAGATAATAGTAGTAGTTATAATTAGGAGGTGTTGCTTCACAAGTCTTATAATAGTAGTAATAGTAATTAAGACATGTTACTGAATTGTCTGTAATAAAAATTTGAGTGGTGTTACTGAACAATCTAATTACTTTATTAATACTTTTCTTTCTCTCTCTCTGTGGTATATGCTTGACATTTTGACCTTCCTTGTTCTGTCTTCTTAAACAAATAAAGAAGATTGAGATAAGGACCATATTTTAATTGGCTTTAATTTCATTCAATTTGCTAATTATGGACATTTAGGTAACCCAAATAATAATTGTCTCAATAACAAATTACCATTCAAAATGAGACAATGAAATATGGTGAAACTTGTGTAATGTACATAGGATGCTGATCAGTTTGATTAATAATCTGTATTTTTATAGTATATGTTACTTGAATACTTCACATAAATTGTTTCTAGTCCTCAAAGAATTTTATAAATGTTACTTATTAATGTAAATTAAAGCCTTTTCTTCAGTACTGTATATCCATTGCTCAAAGCCAACTCAGAATTCAACAGATTGTATGCTTTAAGATGTTGCCAATGTTTCACACAGAAAATCCCTTTGGTTTATATTCCTATATATTCAGATTGTTGTTGCACAGCTGCTGTAATGATTAAATAGGACATTCCATCTCTGGAGGAAAACCAACTCAATTAAGTGAAAGAACTAAAAGGTAGTTCTCCTTCCTCTTCCTTAAAATAAATTTTAAAAGGCACTTCTGTTTTTTCTACTTTAAAACTATAATTAATATCTGTCCTTGTAGAACAAAATTACAAAGAGCAGTTGCATGTGAAATGGAACATGACCATGCAATTGCCAGTCACTAAATACTGACTGCCTGTCATTAAAGAAAGAAAAGAACCATCACTAGAGTTGTTAGGTTCCAATGCATATAAATAGAGGGACCAAAACTATTTTTTCTTTTAAACTAATGAGATGATCAATTTACTTTCAGTGAACCTGATTCAATGGGGTGTAATACAGCCTGCAACCCGCAAACTGGTGGCCAGACAAAAAAGCCAAACTTGTTGGTTCCCTCAACTTCTTTTTTGGACTATTCTGATTTTAAAACTTTATCTTGCCAGATCACCCATTTTTCAATGCAAAATTCAATGCTTGTCTAAACTAAAAAGCCTCTGCTACTAGCCTATCTGCTGGGGCTGTGCTGTCAAATCCCCTCAGTGCATGCCAAAAAGAGATACTCTCCTGCCAGCACAGTTACATCACCTCACTGAACGACAGATGCAAAACTAACATTAGCTTTCCTGTTTTGGCATAACCACACATTGGGATTTTGCCAGTGTAACTATATTAGTCAGGTTTGGTATGTGAGTGTGGGTTGGGTAATTTTATTTTCTGCTCTCCAGATCTGTTGGCAAGTCTTTGTAGACAGGGCCTAAGAATGCTACTATTAATGATCAAAATGGCAGCTGACAACAACTTCCATCTATAATAAATTTAATTTACTAAAATGTACTGGAAGATTTTAAAAAGTACTCTTAAGGACCACAGACTTCTGTTTGATCAAAAACAAACTGCTCACTGGAAATGTTTCCTCTACCTGTTTGATGAGAAACTCCATGGTCTTTATCTAAAGATTTTCCTGTATTGGACTATTCACAAATTTATTCTGCAGTGGAAGGATAATATCCTATAATATCTTGTCAGGTGTAGTTCACACCACAGCTTGTTTCTCTCTTCTTTAGCTGTCAGTTTAGGAGCTCTACTTCTACATAAAAGTTGGCTGAAATAGGGTGTGAAGACTTTTTTTCCTTTTCCTTTTTTAAATTTTGTTGGAAATAAGATAACTAGGGCTGGTCATACGTAAACTCCAAATACTTTTGCTATACAACTGCATATACTGTCCATATTTTATTCTGTCTGGCAGAACCTCACCAATCCCTATGCTAACCTCAAAGATTTTCTTGCATTTCCTTCAATCATTTCTATAAACCTGGAGAACCAACTTGCTGTTGCTGTTATTTTATAAATGGTTAGTAAATCTGGCCTGTATTTCAGACATCTACAATATTAATTTTCCAAAAGGAATGGAGTTGTTTTTTCATGCTTTGGAAATCATCATGAATAGCAAACAAATACTAAATATGGGGCAGTAAAATGTATGTGGTTATTTATTCATTATTTAGCTTTATAACTATATAAATAATCTGGCTTGGAGTAGGAACAGTCCAGTCAAATCTAGCATACCATTGTTTTTATGCAGTAGTAGTTTGTGTAAATTGTGTTTGTGACAGACTATTATAGTACTAGACCATATTTTGTGTGGAAGTAACAGATGACCCATGACAACTCTAAAATATACTTTTGCTGGTGCAGCACAGCTAATAAGCCCATCATATTCCATCTACGGAGCTTCACTAAGAGGTAAAATAATATAAAGTGCATGATAAAATATCTATGAAAAGGAAAGCCATATTATTTACCAGCTACACAAATCCTCTACCAGCCACAAGTGACGCCAGCCACTGTCTCCCTGCTGAGCCTTTTAGGATGAACCCTCAGCTCAGGACACTTACTTTGCTTCCCTGTGTCCTACCTTGTAACCTTTTTGCTTTTATTTCTGAAGGCATTTTTAGATTGTTATCATCTGACAGGTTGCCTACATCACTGGCATAGTATCCTGCCTTCACTACCTTCCCTGATTGGATGGCCTAATTTTGGCCAACAGGAGCACTGAATGAAATCATTATTAATGCCCTGAGACTGTTCAGGTGAAGGCTAAAAGTACTTAGAATGAAGGATATAATAGGAGACAGGAAGTATGGGAACACTTAGAAGATGAAAAATAATTTCCTGTCCTTCCCCACAGCTTCTCCCCCCAGCCCTGCAACAACACTTTTTTTGGGTTTTTTGGGCTGTAAATCTGAAATCTAGAGTTCATATTAGCTGTGTTTCTACCTTTCAAAGGCAAAAAGGAGAGTGAAATCTAAATCAGATACAATATTTAGCAAATTTTGCAGACCCTTTCTCTTGTCATTTTCCTACCAATTAGTTGCTATTTCTGCCTCCATTCTCAACCTTCTTTTGCCAGTGTTGTTCACCCTAATGACTGACAGCCCCTGGCTTTTATTCCTTGAATATTGCCAAGGTATATTTCAAGGCTAATGAAAAGTGTCCATGGGGAATTTGTCCTCAAATCTGAGCTCTTGCACCATAATAATGAGGAAAGAGGTGGTATACAATTGTTCTCTTTATGAGTAATTTTTCTATTCCTCATACATACACAATCCTTTTATTTGATGCTGTTTGGCAGGTATTTTGCATTAATCCACTTTTTATTTTATCCATATTACTCATAATTTCCTCCACTTCCATGAAAATACAAAATCTACAAAAAAGCAGGAATGCCAGAGAGGAGGTTGAAAGTGCATTTAGTCTCCATGTATATGCTCCAAGCAAAAGTACACTTCTTGTAGTTGTAACAGAAATGTAAGGAAATAGGGAGAATGCTTACTGAATCACAAATCAAATCATATAAACAGACCCATAAATATATTATTCCACTGTTTATTCAGCTCTAAACCTGACACTTAACAAGAAACGTTTAGCCACATGAGACAGGAAATTGAATCTTCTCACTTATCCACATTCACGCTCTGTCTCTTGCATTTGATTTGTGCCAGATTAACAGAAGAGAGTGAGGGATGAGTCTAAATTGTTCCTCCCTGTGCAGAGGGAATGCAGAATCTCCCAACAGCAAGTGGCTTTCCTCACCATATGTGCTTCTTCATCTTGGCCCAACAGGGCAGGAAAATGAATTTGAGGATTTTTAACACAACAAATTATGTAAGCTTTAGCTGCAGTACTTTGCTCCATTTTTGCTTTCAGTGGCTTATTCAAACACATTTCACAGAGCGTGGCTAAACTCAAAAGTTGGAAAAGATTTAACAGTGTGGCAAAATCTATGGAATTCAAGTTAAATTTGTTACATGAGGGTGAAATTCAGGTTAGCACTTCACATATAATTGTGATGTAGCTCAGTAAGCAGGACTCTGGTTTTGTACACATGTAGCATACTTAGTCATCAGTTCCCAAGTAGTCCAAAATCAGCCTTGCAAAATGGGAGAATTTCATGCACTTGCTGAAGCAGTGAACCCAGGAAAAGACCAGTTCAGGAAGTCTTATCCAAACCAGCTGACAATGCTATTGCAAGGATGTAGTCAGTGACAGACCATTGTTTGAGAGACTCCATCTCCACATGAGCATCACCCTGTACAACCTATTTCAGCCAATTTGTGGATTCTTTAGCAGGCCTTCTGTCTGTAAATATTTGCAAAACATGAACCAGAGAGTCCTGCCCTTTTTTTTCATTATGGACTACCATGTTGTAATCTCACTTTGCCAATTTATGACCTCCCCTAACTTCAGCATTTCAGATGCAGCATTTAAAGTTGTTTCTTTAAATGTTGGATGTTCATGTCTACACTTTTTACATGACACTGCATGATGGACAGCTTCAAATGAAGCACAAGTTAAGTCATGGTCATCCTTCTTTCCTGACTTTGTCATTTTGATTATTGATGATCCCCATTACAAGGGTATACACAGTATTGATACCAAAAGGGATGATATTAGGAAACACCTGTAGTTTTGCTGCCAGTTCTGAAGTTAATGCAACTCAACCAATGTCCTTAAAATCACATGATGTGCACTTGCCTTCTGGAAAAAACTGGAGCACTGGTCAGAAATTGTGATGCATTTTACCTTTGTATCCTGATCCAGGCCAAATCAACCTGCAATAGCAGATGCTGAAGCCTGTAAATCTTACCACTGAATTTCTGAGGAAACAGTAAATTCCTTGCTACCATTTTTATGAGTATGTAAAGAAAGCTTCTGAGAATAGATCTAAGGGAATCCATAGTTTAAAATGTTGTCTATAGGTATTTTTCCATTAAAATATCTCTGTACCACTCCATTCTTAAAAAGCAACATCTATTTTGTAAGTGGACCAAAAGAGCTTTCTTTCATATTTTATCAACACAATTTATAAAGCAATCAAATGTTTGAAGAAGTCTTTGTTCCTAAGCTATGGACTGAGTTGATTCAGACATTTCATTTCTTCATAACGGATTAGGGCTTTCCTCCAAAACTTATATCAGATTATCTTTATCACTTATAAACAGGTCCATGAAACAGAAACAAAAGTACAGTTGTGTTAAGATTAAAGGAATTTACATAATCGATTTGTGGGTTATGTTTTAGGCTACTAATGCTTTAAAAATGATCCCACAAACACTTCCCCCTCCCCCAAATAAATAACCTATGTATACTCATATTTTTGCTTCTATTCAAAAAGAGAAGCTAAAATTCAGACAAACAGAAGTACAAAGTAAGGGTAAACTATCTACATATGCCTACATAACTGCTAAGCTAACTACATATGCCCCTTTAATTAGAGATTCCGAAGTTATATATGAAGATTCTGAAATTTAGTATTTGTAATCCTGGAAAACAGTAAAGATTTTGATGGCACTGATTACATGACTGAAGGGAGTGTGAATATAAAAGTTTTTATTTGCATCATTTAACTGAACATTGAAATCAATTTAAATAAAGCAATAAAGACAAAGTATATCTCAGAACATTCTGAATCTCAAAGTTTCAACAGAATAATAATTTTATGTTATCATGAAACTAAGCTCTCAATCATGGCTCTCAGTGCACTTTGAAATCACAACTGTCTCCTTTCTTCTCAGTGAAAACCTTTCAAGTTAGCCATCATTTGAAGCTTTTATTTTCCTCTGAGTATCACACTGTGAAGGTTTTCTGACAACACCTTCAGGTGGGGGGTGGGGGGGAAGTACCCAAATTTTCATTCTTTCAAAACTCTGTGACTCAGCAGCAGCCAGGCTTTTCTGAATTCATGGGTAACAAAACTGGGAGTTAACCTCCATGCTTCCCCTCTGACAGCAAAGTATATTCTGCCAAAGCTTACCCATATTTCTGCCACCAGAGTTCTTCTACTATTTTATACATTTTTCATTTTTCTTTCTTGTCAATACTAAAAAGTCAGATAACTCACAGCTACAAACTAGCAGAAGTTACAGGTTGTTAAAGGATCTGGAAATAAAAACAGGATTTTAAAGGGACAGATTATATGTGGGAAAATATGACTGACGGAAACTGTGTGTGGGATAAACTACCAAAAAACTTATCTTATCATAGCAAAGTAATACAGAATATCAGAGACATGCAAAGACATAATAATATCTTCTGGAAGTCACATCAAGTCATATGTCTTCTGATAATCAAAAAAGAAAAAAAAATTGAAATATTCCTTAAAGCTAATTTTTTCATGTAAAATGCATTCCATTTCCTCTGAGAAAGACTTCAACAGCCACAGTAATGTTCTCTATAAAAAATAGAAGCTACACGGTCAATGCTTATGGCTTATGACTTATGCAAATATTAAAAAATTGACATAGCTAAGACATTTAGCAAAATTATTGTATAACTTAGTAAATGTTTGCTGCCTAAAGGTCATCATTTCAGACCACTGAGGTACTATGAGTGTAAGGACTCCACCTGTTATAATTTTTTTTTTTAAATCCCAGGTAATTACTACAGATTAATCATTTTAGCAGATGTAAAAGAGTAGCTTCTGCCCTATTGTGACATTCATTTTTATCTTTGAAAGCTTCCACACCTTACATGATTAGAGACATAATGTTTGATAAATACTGCACTTTTAAATGTGAAAAGATGACAGACAAGACAATGAGAGGTGCACACTGACATTTGTATGATCATTCTAAATGCAATTTCTAATAGGAACCTGGACTTGAGATCCAGCATATTGACTAGAAGCCTAGGGTGATCATGTTCACATACACTACATGGCTGCATAAAATCTGTCAAATAAATCCCAGCTTATCTGGAGAGCAAATATTGCCATAAGGAAACTGCATTGTCCATCTCCCTTACAGTGGGACCACTGTGATCTTGTATTCCTTTATTCATCGAGCTCTGTCCACCAACTCTGTACAAATACCCATGTGAGCAGTAAGAAGGGAAGGGGGAAGGGGGAAGGGAGAAGGGGAAGGGGGTGTTATTTACTTTTTTTGTTGAAATATACTGCACACTGGTTTTCCCCACAGTAACTGTACATTTCTAATATTTTAAAAAAACACAGCACTGTAACTGCTACTGAGATGAAATTAACTCTACACTAACTGAAACCAGGACACAAGCCCTTAAAAAAACAAAAAATCTCTGTGAGACAGACACAGCTGGAAGAAAAGCCAAAAGAGGGAAGCTAACTGTCCCCATTTTACTTCCAAGGCAGTAACTAAGCAGTCTGTCCACAAGTCACACAGTACTTTTATGTCAGAAGAGACATCCTGTAGATGAGGAGACTCCTCTAAAAGACGAAGTACTTTATAAACTGTTGGTGCCACAACAATTATGTCAGATTAGGAAATTTCATGAACTGCATAAAACCTAAAAGCTTCCAGTAGGATGAAAAGTCATACATTATGCATTTGAAAGGTATTAAACACAGTGGTTTGCATTATCAGATGAAAGCATCTTGGAGTAATCACAAATAATTGAGTGACACAAGCATTTGTTGTCTCCACTTAAAAAGTATACTGTTGCTATGCAAGTGGAAAATCACAGCATGTTTACAGATGCTTATTTTTTTAGCTACAGAAAATACAAATTTCAAACTTCAGGAGGAAGACATGAAGATATGATTTTAAATGAATGAATATTTTTCATAACCACAGCTACATGATTATTGGGGTTGAGGTGGTGGCGTTTAGTTTTACTATACTATTTTTGTATGGAATGATGGACCAGATCCCTCACATAAAGTAGGGCTGCAAAAAACAGATGGGGAACAAAAATTCATAAAAGCTTTTCAGGAGCTCATAAACACTAACAAAAATGCCATATAATGGGAAACGCATGAGAAGGGAAAAACAGTGACACAAAAAACCCCACCCAGTTCTATCCTTCTACTACAAATAGCTATTTTAATTTTAGAAATATATTCTAGAAAATGAAACATACCTTATTTTTCAAACGTTTAAGTATGCAGAAGTTACCAGAGTGGATTAGAAATGTGATCCATATGGTCAATTACCATGACTTAAAGTGTGGCCAAAGCAAGGTGCAAGGAAGGTATAAAAGAGACCTACTCAGAGAAGTCCTCATCTTCATTATTAATCACTAGAGACTGTATTAAGCCCTCAAGTATCCTATCCCTTCCTATCCTATCCTATCCCTTAAAAATTGTTTCTAGCACTAAAAAATGCTACTATAAACTATTTTTACCATTATAATTTAATTATTTTGGGATATTGTTAGATTCTTGGTCTCTGACAGATATGTGAAGGCTTATTTGTGTATCTGCAGAATTATTAGTTGTTTTGGGATCTACCCCCACACTTTTATGAGTGTATAACACACCAGGGTGATGTGCATTGGCTCTCAAAAGTTTAGCCTCTTACTCCTCTGCATTCAGGTCCTTTACGCACTATAAAAGTAAAATCCATTGGATAGACAAAACTCCTACCACTGTAGAATCCCTTCAAAGTTCCCTACAGCTGAGCACCCACTCTGTATTTTTATATTCAGGTACACCTGGGCTTTTGATCATGAAGCTGTATCAAATTGTTCAGGAATGTAGGCATGGAACTGCTTGCAAATGCCAGGCAGAGCTGCAGGTGAACAAGGAGCTGCCTTGGTGCCAGTGGATTGAGAGAGGACTGCACTGAATCCTGCATGGAATCGCCAATAACAAAGACTTTTGTCATACTTTTCAATGTCACCAACAAATTCAAGGGCAACAATCATTTCAGTGGAGATATCCTGAGATATCCTGTATCTCCCGGGAAAGGAGCTGTGCCATTTTTCTGTGTTAGTCATCAGTTTCCATTTACAAGTAACTGTAGCTGAAGGCTGTTTCCCCTAGGGCTAGTGTACTCTACTGTATACAGCACTACATGAAGGAAAGATGCAAGATAATGAATGTAAGTGGATGACAATTTTTTTCCCTCCGGTTTGGCAAATAAGACATCATTTAAAAATTGATTGGCAATTGGCTGAACCAAATGCATTTATTCTGGTTTGCTCACAATAATAACTCAATAATGTAAACCATTTTTAATTAGTAAGTATTTAATTTATCACTGCATAATATATTTTCTTTTCAGGCCCTTGAAAGAAAAACAAATTAAAGCAAATAAAGCTACGAGAAAGAGAAGAGGTGATGACATCCTTTTACATCATAAATGTTGTCGCTGTGCCTCATAACCATTCTTGAGAATAGAAGGATTTTGTCTCATATTTCCCAGAACAGTAGCTTCAAAACCTTGCTACAGAGCATCCTGGAATTATATTTTTTCCATACCTTCAAATGGATATTTTCTATATTAATTAACAATTCAAGATTCACCAAAACTGGTGTCCACTGGAAACTTAGATTCACTGAAACCTCGTATGCTCCTTGGCATAATTACCTCCTCTACAGAGTATGATTCTCAGAGACAATGCTCAGGAGTAGTTCAGAGGTAACAAGCATTTCCAAAGACAGTATTGGCAGAGCCTTGACAAATAGGCCTCTCTCCATTTTATACAGTCACTATCCCAGCAGGAAATGAATTCACACACCCTACATGCTCCTATGGTAAAGAGGAAAGGACCCATATTCTATTCTATTCTATTCTATTCTATTCTATTCTATTCTATTCTATTCTATTCTATTCTATTCTATTCTATTCTATTCTATTCCTTTCCTGTTCTTGATGAACAGGACTGCTGATGACCATGTAGTAGATAATGAAATTAAACACAACTGTAAGTAATATTTCCTATACAATTCCCATGCATGCATTTGGTATGCAAGTGTGTCATCAAACACATGGCTACAGACTCAGAAAAGTGGCTTAACATACCTTAAAGCCACATGGAAAAGTCTTAATTAAAATGAAATTTGAAAGTAGAGCTTCATGCCTGGATTTGTAGGAAGACTGGCATCAGAGGGGAAGACCACTGACCTGGCACTCTCATGCTGTGAAAAAAAAAATTGGGATCTAGGCACAAAGCAGCAATATTTTCTGTACACTGATCATGTGAAAGTCTGTCCAAATGGCAAAGTTTCAGGACAATGACTCAACCAAATGTCCTGCCCACCTAATTAACATTATAAGTGATCCAAACACCATTTGCTGAGAATTAATTCAATATTCCCACATGTAATTTTCCATCTACTGACAGCTAGTTTCTCCTCATTTGCATAACCAAATCAGAACACAGATATAAAAAGGAAAATCTTTTCTTTCTCCCTGTGAAGTCCTAGGAGGCCTCTCATGACAATCTTTAGCTAGTCACTCGTTGGAAAAAAGTCCAGGAAGGTTGTTCGGTGAGAACAGAAATCTGCTGCCTCCATAAACTTTCCAGAACAGCTACTGGACATTTTGTTTCCTCTCAAAATTGTTCAGTAACCTTAGAACACAACTGAATATATCAAAACAAAGATAAGGAAATATGTCATTTGTGCATATTGAGTCAAAAGATAAACACAGCATAGATAAACAAGATAAAGGAGCTGGACTTTGCATGAACTGTATATATCTAGTAGACACAAAATTGTCAGAATTAGGAAATCAAGTGCTAGATGGCTGAATTTACAGCAGAGTATCTTGTGCATATTAAAATATTAGACTTCTAGCCTTTCCAGGAAAACTAGCTCTGTTTGTTAAGTTTCTCTGCAGCCAGAATGGCTCCCTAAACACAAACAACATGTTTGTTAAAACATTTCCTCAGCAACTGGTCTGTATCTGTGAAATAGCTACATCTCCTATTAGACAGCTGTTTATTCATCTGAAATAAGCAAACATGATACCTGAAACTGCAGACAAGTACATTTTTAATAGGGGGGTACTTGTGTAAGTGAAAAAACAGGACAACAAGCGCCCATCTTTGAAAATTACATGTACCCTAGTTTCCTTAATGTTCTTTGACAAATCTAGGCACTTGAAGTTTCTAGGAAGTAACAAAGGACTTTTTTTTTCTTTTTCTCTTTCATTTTTGACACAGATATTACTCAGACACTTTAATTAAATCGTGAGCAAAATACAGTCATCACCTGAATAAGAAAACATGCACACTTAAACTTCTTAAGGAAAGAGTGTGATTCTTCAAAATAAGTGAAAGAGGCTTTGGTTAAGGGAAGAAAAAACAGAGAGATGAGCTCTGAATATATTGAAAAAGTGATTCTAACACGAAGTCAATAAGGCATAGAGTGTGGGGCCTCTGTGAAATATACTTCACCCAAGTGGGTGGCTTTGTAGGAGGAAGAGAGTATTGTTTACCAGAGCTGAAAAAGCTAGAATAAAGAAGGAAAAAATCACTGAGAAAATAAGCACTCTGGTGCTCAGAAACACATCACTGCTGGATAACCTGACAGGTTAGATCTAAGTTACTTGCTTACACTCTGTAATTTTAAACAGCATGGTAGTGCTAACCGCAGTAAAAAATAGGTCTCAGCATTGGCTCTCGGGCATTACATGTGCTGGAGAGGTGCTGATGGTTTCATTTTACAACCATAGGGGTCTAGTCGTCTGTCAACATGTGTGCACAACAACTTTAACATTAAGAGGAATGCCTGTGAAACAGGCAAAGAAGCACAAAGAGCTTGTGTTAGTATTCAGATGACAATTAAAATCAAGCTTAATCCTCTAATTTCATAGATAAAAAGTCTAGCATAATTTTACAAAAGCTTTTATTTCAGTCATGTAGACAAGACAGAAATTAGCAATTAATCTCTTTGCTGCAATTAAAAAAAAATTCTATTGAGTAGATCTTCAGCCTACTGTCACTGTTTTGAAACACAAATAACTTTTTCCAGCAGTGAGATGTAGAAACCACATTAGCTTATGTCATAGAGAAGAGGCTTGTTCAACTGCAGTTTTGACATTTCCTTGTATATTCTGGTGACCTTGAGAGAAAATGAATACAGTCAAATCTTAAAATGTCTGGCTGTGAAACACCTTCTCAAAGCAAGTGCAGCTGGAGCAATGCCAGCTGACAGTGCTTCCCTCTAGCCCACAGTCTGGCATGAAACCTGCCAAACTACCATACAGAGCTACAAAGAGAAAAGTAAAAAAAAAAACCCCAAGGAAACAGTCAGTCAAGCAGATCTGCTTGTTACATCCCTACCTAGGAGACAGGAGGAAGCACACCACATATTTCTCTCTCCTCTTTTTATGCCTCCCTTGTGCTTACAAGCTTCTGCGTTAAAGCTATGTATGACACTGTTTAAGGACAATGTACTTAACACTTCCCCAGTCTTGGGTGTTTAGAAAACCAGAATGGCCTGTAATGTATTTTTTATGCCACTCTCCTGGTGTGCAGGAGAATTCAAACACACATGGGCTGTTTATTAAAGCTACAAAAAAGTACAGGATAGCCAGCTCAAGTTAAAGACAGGTCAAATATGACCTATATTTATAAAAAAAAAAAAAAAAAGGTAAATTCCCCAGTTATATTCTTATATAACACAGATGCACAAAATTCCAGCTCACACAGGTCCCTTTATAAAAGCTTTTAGGAGCTTGAAACATAGATGGGATGCTTACAGAAGAAGTATTAAAGGAACAGCTCAGGCAATAATGTTTCTTGCCATCATTGGCTAAATTCTCACTGGCTTGATTGTGCCTTTACCCAAACCTTTCAGATGTAGAGCACTAAACAAAGGAACCAGAACTTGGATAAATTTGAGAATGCTGAAAGAGGGAGGGAGGGAGCGAGGGAGGGAATCTATGCAAAAACATCTGCTAAAATTAAGAGTGAAAGTAACAAATACCAATAACAAAATGCCACCATCGATGTCAGTGAGGGAGAGAAGGAAGACACACAGAAATAAGTGGAAGGTCTAAGTCCTAAGTCACACAGAAAAGAACTAGGATTTTGGCTACAAGATGTTAAGCATATAAGATATTGGGATACAGGAAGAAAAGTAGCACTGGCTGCAATGACTTCTCTATCTTGGACAAACTATTAAGTTAGCAAACAGGGAAATGAGAGGATTTAAACAGCAAAAAATTGAAGGCTGAAAAGGACAAAGGTTATAGCTTTGGTGGTGGCTGGAAACAAAGAAATTACAAGCCTCATTGACAAGGCAAATGTGTGGACGGAATAGCAGAGCAATTTCCATCTTGGAATCTGGAAGTCTTGATGGAGATATCTGATCTTTGTAGATCAATAAAATTTTATGCAGTGTGATGGCACAAAGGGAGAGAAGGTGATGTGTTCTGGAGGAAGCTGCTTCAGTTTGTACCATAATCTAAAGCACCCTTTCAGTAGATCAGTTCTTAAGGAAAACATATGGTGCAAACAATCCCCTTACAGAGACTGTTTGTAAAGCAGTTTTGAGCTTTGGGACTAATTCCAGCATCATGCCACATTGGTTTGCCTGGGTCTTTTTCATGACTAGATTAGGAGATGGATGCTTTGCCTGCTGTGAGCTCTTCTGCTGTACCTCACTCAGTTGAGTTCTAACTTACTAGAAAAGACATTTGCAAAATCTAGTGTGTTCCTCAGCATCAGAGCTAAAAATCTGTTCCTTTATTTTCCATTGAACACTGTCTCATAAGTAGTTCCCCTCTTCTCTTCTAATCTCCCTCTAAACTTGTTTTGTAATTCATGTTTTGCAATACTTGAATGAATGGCATTCACAATTCCTGTGGATACCTGTTCTTAATCTATTCCATCTGAGTTCAGTGGAGTTAAAAATAGGAAAATCAAGTACTTTGCCTTTCTCCCCTTCATTGTTCAGTTATTCTTATTGTACAATGGTAGGAATAAGGATGTTTTCTGTAGAAAATAGATTTATGTAGGTTTTGTGCCATCAGTTCTATCAATGAGCCTGACAACACCACTTCTATCCCATCCATATGCTTCACAATATCAAATGAACACGACCTTGATAATCATCATGAAAACAATCATTTGATCATTCTACTGAGGTCATGTTTCTGGCAAATTGACTGATTATGAAATCACTCTCAAGTCTGGAGAGCACCATTTTAGAAAAAGAAAAATTCAAACTGTATGTACACACTGAAAATGAATGCCAAAACTTAAGAAGATATTTCATAATTAATCTGTTTTTATCTGGATTACTATAAAAAAATATTATGTCCTGCTATGGTTAAATTCTGACTGTCTTGGATAAGCTTATATGGATCTCTCTATTGTCATTTTATTCCATGTCAGGAAACTTCATTGTAAACTGAAAGATAAACTTTAAAAAATAGGTGTATATGACCAATACAAGACTTGGGATTTTTTTAGTAGATACTTCTTTTATATGTATTAAAATTATTGCTTTTGCTGGGCCTTTTATACTCGTTATTCTGGTTTCATGCAAGAAAGAGCTTACAGTTGTGTGAAAATAAATACTCATAGACACACTCACATGCATATTCAGTATTAACAAGCTAATTAAATATTTATTCCCATAATAGACTTAGTTTTGCATTTTAAGAGTAAGCATAAAAATCACTACTCTGTGTGAAATCACACTTCCATCATTTCTGGTTCCTGCTATTTCTATCTTTATGAGACATTAATTTAACATTCACAGTCCCTTATATGAAATTTTAGAATTTTATCAATTTATCAATTCTGTTATAAATTTTACTGAGTTTATATCTGAATAGATTTTTTTGTCTGGATCTTGTATTTTGATAGGATGTCCAACTTACTGTCATCTTCTCAGCTATACAAATTATGACAGTGCTATAACAGAATGGTCACAAGGAGCTAAAACACACATCAACCTACCGTGCTTTCCATAACACCATAATTGGGCTTAAAAATGTTATTTGTCTAAAGGAAGTGCCAGGTGATATGGCTTTCATGAGGTGCTGATCTCCTAATGGTGATCAGGCTCACCAGTGTGGTGATGAACTGATGTCAAGTTCAAAATGTGGGATGTGATGAGCTTGTATTTGCAATGCTATTTAGGCTCAGCCTATGCATGACAACTTAACCAGTCCACAGCATTTTTTCCTATCCCTAAGATCAAAATATTGATACTGTTATGAATCCTCAGCAAAATTGGAATTATTGTAGTGGAAGATAAGAAAGACAAGAAGCTGAATATCTACTCAGAGCCAAGCTAAAAGCCTTTTTAATTTTTTTCTTCTGCCTTTCAAACATGTTTACTTGTTTTTAGTTAGGCACAAGTCTTGTTGAAGCTTCAACAAAGACTATTAATGGACTGCTTCCAATTTGGCAAGAGCTAGCAAGTATGTAAAGTCTCACAAGACCATCCCAGAAATAGTTTCAACACAATTTCTAAACAGTGTTCTATTTAAAGATTTTTTATTTGTCTTAACAAGAGTTTAAGTGTAAAAGGTAGTTCCAATTAACTTTCTCTTACCCATAGCTTTTTTTCCACTGTGTGGTTTTATCATATCATTCTTAGCTGAAAAAAACCACTCTTCCTGTCTACTTACAAACATTTTTCAATAGGTGATAAATTTGATTAAAGATGTTCTCTACACAGTTTGTGTTATCACTAGTTTTGCTTTATGCAAATGAGACCAGCCCTTACAGCGCCCAAAAAACCTAATATTTTTTAAATGTTGGAAGGATTTATCTTAAACTGCACTTCTTGAAGTCAACCAGATTTTTGGCACTGAAAAAATCAGAGCCAAAAGATCAGTTTTTTTGTGAGGTGAATCTGATTTCTGGAAATACAGTAGCTAAGGGATAATTTTTTTCAGTATTATCTCTATGAAACATTTGTGTTCTGTCACAAACTGCTTTCTGTGATTATTGATCATTTTTAACAAAAAAGACGAGTTATTTTACTATCTGTGCTTCACAAAATTGTTTCTGCTTCTAAGTTAGAATTAATTACTTATCACAGAAGCCAGCAAGTAGCCAAAAAGGTTTATTTAAAGTTCTTTAGCACAAAATTCCACCTTCCTCTACATGTTACCAACTCTTTGACATTCCCCAGGATGGGGTAGGGAGCTGATCACAGGCAAACTTAATTTTTCTGGCAGCTCTCTCCTGACTTTGGGAGAAAAGCCATCATTCATGATGGGGCCAGAAGCAAACATGTCAGACAAGCAAAATGCCAGTGTTTTCCAGTGTGGCAGGTGCACATCTTTTCAATGTATACAACTAGGTATGCTAGCTCAATGCTCATAGTGGAACAGACATGCAACTATGCAGAAATGAAAAAGGTTTACAACCTTCAGGTGCACATGTGAGCATCTGACTGAGCTAAAAACAAAAAAAAGAAAATACCTTTTACTAAATACTCCACTTGTTTCTTGGAGGAGTTTATCTCTTTGTGATACCTCCTAAAAATCTTATAACTTATAAAATCAGTACTCAGTGTACATACTCAAAATCCTAGTAGATTCATTAATATAACAGTACACAGGGAAATGAAATCTCAACCTAAAGGCAATAGGCAGATCTTAAGACAATGAAGTCAAGCCTTTAAAATTACATATGAATTAATTTTGCACAAAATCATACTTCAGCAGGAACACTTCCTTAAAGTCAGATGCACACCATGCTGAATAACAAAAAAATCCCAACAGGGGCTATAATTTTTTTTAAGTAATATTTTTTAACAATGTCAGTACTTGACCTGAAAATTCATCAAAAGTCTTTTCATAAGTGGTTTCTTTAAACACACGGCTGATGTCACAGTCAACAGCCCAGATATTTTTCAGTTTAAGAAAGCGGAAACAGTTTAAAACTTGTGAAATTATGCTCTTTAAATATCAGAACTGCTCTGCTTCCAAAGTTCAATTTAAACTCAAACAGATAGAAAAGGTTATAAGTGAAAAAAAGCTTTCAAAATGCCTACAATATTTTAAGTGACCCAATCCATCAGTTTTGTCTCAGTTATCAGCTAATAAACTTTAAAAAAAAGGAAAAATGTAATCACAATCTTTTCCTAAGCAATAACTTTTGGAATGGATTCCCACAGAGATTTTTGAAAGAAAAGAGGATCTCTCTATTTAACTGGTTTTCTAGAGGTACCTTTTGCAGTTTTTGCTGCCACCCAGGAGTAGTACGACTCCTCCTTTGCCCTCTAACACCAGCTCATGGGAGGCAGGGGAGGAAAGATCAGATTTATGGGGCTTCTGAAACCATTTGTTCAGCCAGTGGGTGGAGCCAGCAATGGTCATGACCTGCATTGCACTGAATAGCTCCCAGCTGGAGGGAAACATGCTGCCTCAGGGCCAAGCAAGGAGCAGGGAACTTCCTCTCAGACAGAAAGGGAGCAGAGGAAGATTGGGCAAAAAATTGCAATTGCAATTCAGTCACACCCTTTTTCACATTATTTTAAGACCCTGCTTCTACAGCAGAACAACAAAGTCCTAATTTCTGCCAAGGATTAGGTCAAAAGTTGGAGGAAGTTGTGAAACATAGAAGTAATTTAGCTTGTGAAATTTT
Source organism: Lichenostomus cassidix (assembly GCF_008360975.1). NCBI lineage: Eukaryota > Metazoa > Chordata > Aves > Passeriformes > Meliphagidae > Lichenostomus > Lichenostomus cassidix. The sequence continues at coordinate 20,069,023 of NC_139480.1, read as the reverse complement.
ACATTTGAAAAAATATGAAATGAAAAAACAGGACAGAAAGCTTCTTCATTGTTAACATGATTTCCAGTGAGAGAAAGGTACATTTCTACCAGATAATCTGGTGAATTTTAACAAATTTTCTGTTCCAAAACATAGAATCATAGAATAATTTAGGTTGGAAAAGACCTCTGAGATCATCAAGTCCAATCATTGACCTAATACTGCCAAGTCCATTACTAAACCATGTCCCTAAGTGCCACATCTATATGTCTTTCAAACACCTCCAGTGATGGTGACTCAACCAGTTCCCTGTTCCAATGCTTGACCACCCTTTCAGTGAAGAAATTTTTCCTAATATCCAACTCAAACCTGCCCAGGCACAATTTGAGGCCATTTTTGTCTTGCTCTGTAACTTGCTACATGGGAGAAAAAACAACACCCACCTCACTACAGAAAGTTGTAGAAACAAGCTAAACAAATCCAGTTTTCTGAGCCTCTCCTTATAAGACTTGTACTTTAGACATGCAAAAATTCAAGTACTGAATTTTTTTTTCAAATTGTGCAGGCCCTCCCATATTCTAAAGATTCTGAAAAAAAGGAGTGCAGAAATTGAGTTTTGAACAATGTTAAAGTGCTGAAAGAGGAATGTATCCCTTCAGCAGTCTTCTAACTTTTGCTCCTGTAATGAGGAAAATGAGAAACAGTTTCAAATGTTCCTCCAATTAATCTCCATGCTATGCATAGTGTTGGCAGCAGAGATTTGAGTTTAATCAAGCCAAACACTATTCATAAAATTAAAGAAATGCTAAAATTATAAGTTGCCTTTCTGGACTTTTTCCTATGATGTGCATTGCAGGGACTACCTGCAGAGCTAGATCTCGGAATATGATCTGGATTAGAAGAGAATGCTTTGAGATGAAGAACAAGCTCAGCTCTGTCCCCTTCTTTAACACAGTCTGAGGAATCATTAAGATGTTGTTTTCTTGCCATCACAGGAATACATTTAGTCAAGAATTCTTAACATAAACACACACACAAAAGATGATTTGTATAAATATTGTAGAAATGTGGGAGAAATAAGTGGTTTCTACCTGAGCTATCATTAGTAGTTGTTTTCTTTAAGCTAATGAACATATATTACTAGACTGATGGAACTACCTCTTCCCCCCACTGAGAACTGAATTTCTTTATCTTGGCAACTAAAGCAGTAATTTACAATTCAAATTAATATTGGAATACTTTTAGTACTGTTTCTAACTTCTTTTAGTGTTACTAACAAACAGATAGATATAAGCATAAGATCCACTTAGCAATAAATCCAGCATGAAAACAGCTGGAATAGCAATATCATTAGGAAATAATTTATGGGAAGATTTTTACTATTAAATTACAATTTGTTTTGCCTATACTGCAGTTATGAAAAGAGAGGTCAGACTTGTCAGAATAATTGGAAATACATTAAAATTTATCTGCCTTGTTAGATTACACCTCTCAATTTCTTACAGTTGAAGGAAGAAATTATTTAGTGCTTTTTATGGTCTTTCCTTAGCAGAAAGGGAAACCTCTCTTCTTGCACAGTATAGGAAGCAAGTAGTCATCTTCTGACTCAAAACAAAGTATTTCCAGTTTAATATAATAAATTATGTCTGATAAGAATGATGTGTGACAATAAACTCTGAAGAAACTCGATTTATCCACTTGTCAAAAATGCTAAAAAGGAAGTAAATTTACAAAGTTCAGTTTATCAAATAGGGTTGTACTTTTGATAACCATCTATCCTCAGAAGGTTTTAGTGCAATCTACCATTTTAACTTAATTTTACACAGGAATTCAAACACCTGTTTTAATCACTCAGCTATTCAATATATTTTTCAGTGGAATTCTAGTCATTATGACATTTCAGACATCTCTATCCTAGATAATTCCAGTAATTCCAGTGCTTTGCCATATACATGTTCATGACATAGAAGAAAGCTATATTCACAGAATGCTTTATCACAGAATTTCTCTCCTTTGCCTCTAAAGCACCTCACTGACATTTACATAAGTGTTAGAAAATTAGTGATTTATGTCTTAGGGGTCCATTTTTCATTCAGTTTAATAACTGAATAACTTAATTTTTTGAAGTAGGTTCCTTTCATAAAGAAGGAGGTGTCAAAACAGGCATGAACAAGAATGGACAAAATCGTTAACTGGACCAAAAAAACAAAACAAACAAAAAACCCAAAAACAAACAAACAAACAGAAACAAAACAAAAGAAACAAACAAAAAAACCACAAAAGAAACAAACAAAAAAACCACAAAAGAATGAAAAACCTAAACAAAAACAACAGCAAAAACCCCAAAAAACAAACAAACAAAAAAAACCCCCAAAACACACACACACACACACAAAAAAAAAAAAAAACCAACAACAGAAACCCTACAAAAATCCCCTACAGGACCTACAGTCAATGTTCACATTTTCTCTGCAGAACATCTGTAAAAATGGAAATCTAAAAATGGTATGTTTAATACCACAGCGGGTTTATATTCTGCTGCTTGAAAATAAGGACAAATTAGTAAAAATGAAGATTAATAAAAGCCACCAAGATCGAGTTATGCCAGATTATTTTGGGTTGGTACTTTAATCTTTTTTTAATTATCCATTTTTATATATATATATACACACATGTTTACTTTCTAGAATACTATACAGTAGTTTTCTCAATTTTATCTTAGTTTCAAACCTACATGTAAAGTCAGATAATACAAATTAAAAGAAACATCTGTTATAAAGGACTGCTAAAAATGTTACAAATGTCAAGACTATAAATCAATATATTCCCACTTCATCTTGTCAAATTACCTTAACTTTTACTATGTTTCTTTCTTACAGATATGTCACCACATGCAAATTCAGGCATTTAACTCAGCTGCCATCACCAGCTGGAGACCCAAGGTTTCTCATGAGCACAGAGGAAAGAGAGGAGTTTCCCATTTAGTGCTTCACAGCAAGAAGATATCATCAAGATTCCTACTCTGCCTGCAGATAAGTACTTACGTTTATTTAAATGACCTTCATCATGCATATTTGAAGTTTGATTGATGCCAACACTCAATTTATGGACTGGTGCTGACTCTACAGGCTTACACTACTCTAGACTCTATACTGAATCTCTTAGCAAACTTGTACTTTTGGGAATTGATCCCCAAGGTCACTAAAGGTAAAAGTAACTTTTCTAGGGTGATCTTTGAGCTTTGGATCTGGACATCTACTTTCAGCATTGATAGTACTATTTTTTGTTTATCAGTGGAAATACACTGACAGTGAAATAAAAGCTGCTCAATAGGTTTGTTATTTACTACGTGTTACCTGAATAATTAATAAAGTACAACCTCTTTTTCAAGAAATGCTTAGTAATTTCTGGTATTATTGTATGCACTGCTAATATCTAGGAAAACTGAAATTCTTCAAAACATTTTGGAAAAATGTTAACTACTCATTATTCAAACAGAAGTGTACCTAAAGTTAGTAATTGGAAGTATCCCTGGCAAGTAATGAATGTCATAATAAATTTTATTACTGTCAACATTTCACAAAGGGAAACATTGCTTTAAAATAGTACTTTGAAATCCCCAGCTTCATTGTTCTGTTCTCTCTGAGTAAGCTCAAGCCATAAAACAATAGTTTCATGATTCTAAAATAACTGCAATGTGCAGTAACTGCAAACAACAAAATTCTGTGTAAGTTTTTCGTGCTTCATCCTCCAAAAAAATCATAATATTAAATTTCAGATAAAATATTCTTGAATACATTAGTTTGTTTCTAAAATGTTTCTTCTGGTCTTAGGCATTACCTGAGAAACTTTAAGTTTATTCAGACAATAGGTATGCGTGCACAAAGATATTACATTTTTATCCTATTTAGAGAAGTATGTTAATTGTATGGAGTACGTAAACTCTTTTGAAGATGTATGTAAGCCTCTGTGTGGAAGCATGTTTTTATTTGCAGCAAAAAGTAGAAGCACTTCTTTGAAAAGAGATATTTGAATTACAGAGCTTCTGCATTAGCTTTTTTTCCTCCTGAAATCATTATCGGAAGAAAAACAAATCATGTAGAAAGAAAAGAAGACAACTAACAAGGGAAATTTAGTGTTAGAAGCTGTGTGATTTAGCATTATTTGTGTATCCAGTCTTGGGTTTCATAAAATAAATGCAAAAGAGATGTTCATTAATCTTGTCTTTAGAGGTTGAAACCAAATCATCCTTTACTACAAGCCAAGGTGAACCAATGGTGTAAATTGAAGTCACTGAGGAGTTGCCAGCTTAGAAATATTTTCTATTTCAAGATTAAATTCTTTTGGTTCAACTACTTGCCATAAACCTGATTGGACCAAACAGTAAAAAGTAGCACACATTTATACAACTAAGCATTTCTGTGACTTAAGCCTACACATACAAAAAGTCAGAATTTAAAAACAATTTACCTAAACATGTTTCTTACGTCAAATGAGATTTTTTTTCACTTACTCTGTGTTAAGGTGATAAGCCATTACCTCGGTACTCACTTCCCCTGACTTAACCCAAAAAGCCAAGAAAATAAGCCTGATCCAATTCAATAAGTCGGCTTCAATTTTTAGTGCAGACAATGTTTTGGTTTTTTTCTGCCACATTCTGCCCCGCATACAATTCTTCTGCTTGAATCAGAAAGTGTTTTATCAAGGTATACAGAACAGTATTTTAATTCTGCAGGCAAGAGTGCCCTCTGAACTAGAGACATGTCAAACATTTGCACAGTTATAAGTGAACACATGGTGACTTTTCTAATTAAAATATATATTTGAAAACATTATAAAAACACATGCTAGAAGGAAAGAAAAGAATTTATGTAAAAGACTGTCAATTTTCTTATTTTTAAGATTTCCATATATGAAATATTTCCAGTTTTGAAGACTGATGCTAGTATTATTGCTCTTCCCTGCCTAGCTTGTCATTTTCACTACTGTCAGCTCAATAAAAAACTCACACAATCAACATGTACCTCTGCCTTCCCATTAAAACTGAGAAAACGGGAGTTAAATGTCTGCTGTGTTTCACATCCAAGTATAAATCTTTTAATTTCCTATTAAATTATCAGGAAAGTGTTTTCTTTTTTCATTGAGATAATAATTAGTGAATTATGCCTTATATGACTATACATACACTTAATTCACCATTCATTCCTCCTATTCTATTTTTAGATTTATTTTTTTTTAAAGTTTGGTGTGTCAACCAGAGACAAAAGTAATTCTTTTCATTCTGCCCCAGCATTTTTCTTCATTATTTTTGACAAATGTAAGTTGATCTTCTTAGACTTGTGGAATGCAACCAGTTCTATCAGATCAGTGGATGATAACAAAGATTGATAGCGCTTCATGTAACAGGCCACAGCATCACTGAAGGGCAATAACAAACGTTAGAAGAAACAGTCATTTAAGGTTATATTGAGAAATTGTCAACATTTTCATGCCAGCCACACAACAATCACAATAAGTTTCTTGTGTCAATATACAGGAAACCTACCTTTTGAAACATATACTTTATTGTCTTGAAATATATACTTTATTGTCTGTGAATTTGACAGTTTGTTTGCCATTATCATTCAGAATTACTCATTCATAAGAGTGAAAATGTTCTAGTACTATAATTATTGAGAAACAAAAACAGAAAAAGAGTAGTGTTTTGATATGTAAACATATCATCGCTTACCTTCTCTGCTGATTGGGCCGTACCAAAAAAGATTGGAATAAAAGCTAACCAAATTATGCAGGTTGTGTACATAGTAAATCCAATGGGTTTTGCTTCATTGAAGGTCTCTGGAACCCCTCTTGTTTTAATAGCATAAACAGTGCATGTGACCATCAAGAGAATACTATATCCAAGGGAACAAATGAGAGAAAGATCTGAAATGTCACATTTGAGAACTCCCCTGGCATTTTCTGGTTCAAGTGTCCTCTGCTCTCCATAGTCTACGATGGTATGTGGTGGATCGATACCAAACCAGATGAAGACTCCAATAAGCTGCAAGGATATGAGGCTGAAAGTGATCACCAGCTGAGAAGCTGGACTAATAAATTTGGGAGCTGTGACAGATTTTTTACCTTGTTCAAATATTCTGTGAATCCTGTTTGTTTTGGTAAGCAAGGCAGCATAGCTGAAACACATGCCAAGTCCTAAAAAGATCCTTCGAAATGAGCAGACCACTGTATCAGGAGATGCAATCATTAAAAAAGTAATGGAGTAACAGAGAAAAATCCCAGTCAGGAGCACATAGCTGAGCTCCCGCCCAGAGGCCCTGACGATTGGCGTGTCGTTGTAGCGGACAAATGTCACAATCACAAAGGTGGTGGCAATTATACCGAGAATAGCTATGAAGACAGGCACGATGGCCCAAGGAGAATGCCACTCCAGTTTGATTATAGGGATAAGCTGGCAATCCGTACGGTTGGCATTGGGTCTTTTATTAATGGGACACAGTTCACAGTTGAATTCATCCACCTGGTAGTGGTACCCCTCGCAGCGCTCACAGTGCCAGCAGCACGGCACTCCCTTCACGGTTTTCTTCCTTTCCCCAGCTTTACAGGGCAAGCTGCAGACAGATGCTGGATGAGTGCGTTCTCTGTTAGCCCACTGCATGTCTTCTACCTGTGGGTATAAAAAATTAATGAGACTTCTATTTTCCTTCATTTATAATATCCTAATCCTGGCCACAGGTTTGTCATAAATCACTACATGCTGACAGCACAAATACAGTTTACCATAATAAGAAACCTGTTTCTTTCCCTTGCACTGACTTTAAAAAAGTACTAAATGATTGTGTCCAATAAATCATTCATGCCACAGGCTTGATGAGTGTCATTAGTTTCTATTTACCTCTTTACTGCTGACCAAATTGACATCTGTAAAGATATTTATTGACTCCAGGCTTGTTTAAAAGCAAAAAGCCCCATACGCAGTGCTTTAAAAAGTTAATCACATGCAAATATAAATATCAGTAGTTCTCAAACATTTAATTACAAAATAAGTCTATGTGAGCTTCAAAGCAATTTCTGGTACAGCAAAAAAATAGATCACAATCTCCACGCATCAACTCTGGCAGAATAAAGAGTGCCAGAAAAGAAAAGAGCTGTGATGCCACTCTTTCCATGAATGTGGATATTTTATACTTTTCTGCCTTCGAAGCCTTGAAATGTTCAAAAGTGTTTTGTTTACATTTCTAGAAGATTAAAATAAGTATATACTGCTTTCTGAATAATAATGGAAAAATATGTCATGATTACTGCTTTAGTTCTCCTTATACAAAAAGTCCAGGGATCCCTTTGTCGCACACAACAATGCAACCTTGTTTTAGAAATCCCAGCTTTCTCCACAGCAGCACATTAACAAAATATACTCTTTTTCATCCACCTATCTATTCTTCCAGCATGCACTGCAAAAAAAATCTGAATAGGAAACTCTTGGATTTAAAGAATATCCTACTTTAAATTATCGCTCACTTTGGTGCCAGCTGTCCTTAGCCCACCCTTAGCAAAGCCCTGTTCTGCAGAGGTCACTGGGAGTGAAGCAGAGCAGTGGGTGGAGCAGAGCCACTTGCAGGCACCAGAATCACTGCTTGTTGCTCCAGGCCCCACCTTTCATTCCTTTGTGAGGTGGTGAATCCTCAAGGACAAAGGACTTTCCTTGTTCTTGCTTATTAAGTTCTTAGCACTTTTGTTTCATTTCGAGGCTTTATTTATAAGTGAAACACCAGTAACAAAACTTCAGGCGTCAGGAATGTTTTCAGTTCCTTCTGGAGGAGGACAGAATGAGGACAGCTCATAAAAAGGGATAATTTTGTCCTTTAAAGTTTATTTTTTCAGCAATTTTTCAACATATTTGAGAGGAAATCACATGGTAGCATTGCTGGCTTTATGTGCCTTCCTCAGAGAGCCAGAGCCCCAGTTACAGCACCGCGCAGGATGAATGAAGCAGCAACAACCAACCCAGCTCTTCACCCGCTCTGTGCCCCTTCAGTGTAGGACTTTGCTGTTCTCCACTCCAAGGGGCAAACAAGGGACCACACAGTAAAAAGAAGACAAGAAACACTCATATAACCAGCTCTGTGAACCTTCAGAGTCACTCATAGACTTCAGTGGGAAGGGATCCTGAATCCCCAGAAGTCAAACAGATTTTCTACCAAGGATTGTGATGACTATGCAAAATACATCATCTGGTGACTATGGAAAAGAAAATCATTCAAGCAATTAGCTTCCTAAAAAACATAAGAATAACCCAGTTTTGTATGAAACAGCTTTGATAGAGCTCCAGCAGAGCACTTGACACAATAAGAAAAAAATCATCTCTGGTGATTACAATCTCCTGGTTTTAATCACTGAAATCTTCAAAGCCCACATAACCCTTGTTGTTTTATCTAGTAGACGTGATGAAATCAGCATGATAGGAAAGACAATTCACCTTCACATTGTTGCTAGGAGAATAAATACAAAGCTCGTAATTTAGTCACATACTACAATAAAGGGGCAACAGTAGGCCTTGGTCATTTATACAGATCTGTGAATAATTTTGGGATGACTCCAACAAGAACAGTACTACATATTGGCTAGATTATAGCACACAATACAGAATCACCAGGAGAGTAGACAGCTCCTTATCCAGCATAAATTTAGAATGGCATGGACAGGCAATATCTCATCCAGCAGAAAGCCTGACAGGATAAAGCTTAGGTGTCCAATTTTTAAACACATTTGAACTAGCAAGGTGAGTTTATACCAGATCAGTATTTAATACCATGAGGCTACAGTGGTTCTTATCTGGCATTAAGCATCTTAAGGTCACATTTACTGTATTGTGAATCAATGGCTTAGATAAGTACAGAGAATTCCCTTTTGTCTTTTAGAGCTTCTACCTTAATAAAAAAAAATCCTTTTATTTTACAGCTATTTATTATTTCACATACTTTTGTGTTGACAGTATTTTAATTGACTAAAAACATGCTTAAAATCTCCTGGCTGACAAAACATTAAAGTGCCTCAGGTTATGCATCACATTGGCAATAAATAATAACAAATTCCTACTTCTGAAGCTAACTGCTAAAGATTCATATTATGTTTTCTACTCTGGTACCTCTGACACAAACTACAAAATATATAATTTCCAGCACAGAAATATAAAGTTATGAATATTGAAAAACTCACTGGGTAAAGAATTTTTTTCTTAATAAATTAATTATGAATGTAAGCACTGTTGACTGGTTAGCGATAGAAAAATTCAAATAAGAATCGACTCTTAAAGCACAAAAATTCTAAATCAATGTAGAAAATAATCAGAATAAATGGCTGGGGCAGGTGGACTTTACAAGGTATAAATCCTACGTTTTAAAATCTAGATTGCCTGGATTAATATTTTAGGCAAAGATACACATTTAGGGTGACCTAGATTTATCAAAAAGCTTTTAAAAAAACATGTTATGAGTTCTTGCTCATTAGTTTTGTATTTAATTTCCTATTTAAGAAGAAAGAAAACATATAGCTCCAAGAAGCATTGGCCATTGTTTAAAATTGAAAATCCCTTCAAGATACTTGTATATCTGAGAAAACGCTGGCATTGTAGGATGTTAACTCTGGAAGTTTGTGCAAAGATGGGATTGTCCCGTGAGCACAACCATCTGACAACTCAGTTTATAGCTACATTAACAAGCAACATGGCACAGTAAGAACCAATCAGCAGAGCAAAGCTGTTCATTCTGAGGACCTGATGTTCACATTGGTCTGCATTTGAAATTAGAGTCTGTAGAAGAAGGTTGTATTGACCCAATTGTAACACAGTTCAGTGGACTGAACAGTGGTAATGGTTAATGAAGATTAACTGTCCTTCTGGAATGCATATTCTGTTTTCATTTCTTCAAAAAGCAATCCAGTTCACATAGCCCAAGACCCACTCCACAGTGAGCAGGTGTGCTAAGTGGGAATAGTTAGAAGGTTCAATTCACAAGTCAGCTCTTGGTTGAAATGCAAATGCTGATGTGTGTATATCCTCAGAGTGCTACTTAGACAGTACTTTAGGCAATACTTACAGAGAACAGGGCAGGGGAAACTACACCTCAGAGTGAGCACTGTGTGCTTTTTTACACTTGAACACATTTGTAAAGGATTTCTCTAAATGCAGCAGTTAATAACTGAAAAGCTATGCTACTTCTGGTCATCTGCTTCACTCCCAGCTATCCACAATTTGCAGTAGTCTTTGCCTGTAATGTATTTTTGAGCTATTATTTTACATAATATAAAAGTAATAAATAAATCCAGTACAAGACATAATTACAATAGTCTTAAATCTCTATCAGTTCTTTCACTGCTTGTATGTATCAAAGATTCCAGTTTCTTAAACTTGTGCAGAAGATTCACCCATGTCATTACTTTTCTCTCTTTATAAGCTAGTAATATTGATCCCACTTCTTCTCTGAGATGAACTTTATACAATAAAAAACAGCAGGAACTGTTAAGAAAGAAGAAAGCAAAGGAGGATCATTTGGAAACATAAAATGAGGGACAATTATAATTTCCAAAACTGCTGAAAACCTGTAATAGAGTCAACCTTTAAAGGGAGCTACTAGATGCTCAGCCTCTTCTGAAAATCATAACTTTTTATGTAGACATAAACACTTAGCAGTGGAACTTTCAAAAGTACCAAGGGAAACTTGCTCAATACAGCTAATTAATTTAAATGAGAGTTAAGCTCCTTGTCTGTTTAAGTGCTTCTGAAAATCCCACTATGCTTCCATCTGCAGTTTTCACAATATAAATACTTTGGAAAAGTTGCCCTAAAGTGATCTAGAAGTTCAAATGTTACAAAACCAACTTCACGGGATCTTAATTTTAGGCACACATTTCTAAAGAAGATTCTCATGGGGGAAAGAAACTGATAAAGAGTCCAAAGTAAGACAGACGAAACACAGAAAAGAAGGTGCTTTTTGACATTGAAAAAGGATTAAGTCCTGCATCTCTTCAGTTTGTACTGATTAAAATGTCTGGATCTGCAGCACTGTCTATACTGCTCAGACCCTGCCAAGGCTCAGCAAGTCTCAGATTGTTAAGTAGCCTTGGGTAAACATGGTTTGGGAAGACTTATTTTGTCACCTCATTTTCATGTCACATCTAGCTGTGTTTCACTACAGTATGATATATTACAATGCAAAGATCATTGCTAAATGTATTTGAAATCACCTAGATCAGTCAGACTGGGATAGCCTAGCTCTGTGTCTATTATTAGTAATGGTTTAAACATTATTTCAATTTTGAGTAGCTTCTCTGAATTTGGAAAGTGTCTGACAGATTGATGTGCTATCATGAAATAACTCACATTTCCCTAAGATGTGGTTCTGTTTCCCACTATTGCAATACTTTCCAGAGTGAAAACATCAGAAATACTTTGATAACATGTCTGTAAGACATGCATTCATTTTCTATGAAATGCATAATGATACAAAAAGAGAATGGCTTCATTGCTATTTCAGTGGACATAAAAATCATCTGTACGTGAGATATCTGCCTGATGGACCTGCAATTTGCTTTAATGTCCAGCATTAAGATTCACAGTTCACTAAACCATTAAAATACAGAGAAAATGCCATTTCCTGTGAAAACCAAATAAACACCTCTGTCCTTCATGAACATTACAAATACAATTCCCTCTAATATTTAATGATAGAGCTAAAAAATTAATGATGTGAGAACTCGGCTAAAAGAATATCAGATTGACGTGATACAGTATGAGTAGCACATTCACATTCCTGGAAGCCACTTTCTTCCAATAATCAGGCAACTCATTCATTTAACAATGCCCTCAGCAACTGGAGGACACTGATCAAAAATCCTATTAAAAGGTTAAATATAATTTCTGAATTATGTGTCCAATTTATGTGTACAAAACCACTCTTTTTCCCCTTCTTAATTATCATGGAGAAACATATCACTTACTCAATTCAGCAACCTGTGAACAATACAAAGACACATAGACAACCTTCAGAGAGTTTCTCAGAGTACATTGGGTGGGTAATATTCAAATGTTTGTGATTATGCTATATTATCACTTGCAGAAATTTTCATTTTTTTAAATCTTAGAGGCAGATCTTTATTAAAAATAATGAAAAATAAATATTTAAGGGTCTTATCATAACACATGGAATCAAATGAGTTCTGGATAGAGGAATGGAAGTGGTAATTAAGAGTTGGGAGCAGACACACATCTTATTTTGTAGTTAGTTAGCCAAGACTTTCACAGAAGCATCAAGAGTCTTATATATAAATTCATGTAAATTTTAATAGATATTCAGATTCTTAGTTGTAAAAATAAAAAATACCCAAAATATCACCTCCAGCTATCACTAAGGTTTTTTCTTATTTTTGTCCCAAGCTCCTGATAGTATTTACATTCTGACAAAAAGGTCCATCAAAGGAGCATAGCAAGTGAGTGAATTAAGGGAATTTAATCTAGTATTTAGCTTTTTTAATTGCCTAATGTATCTATTCTCACAGTAAAAGTTAAAGTTTTTAATGTACCTTGTCCAATCAAGTCATCTGAACCATTAAAATCCAAAATTAAATTTAAACTAGTTCAACTAAAGGAATTCATTATGAGTCTAAATATAATGATCATTGTATTCAGTCTGCCAGACAGACTTGTCCCTCTAGAGAAAAGCTCACTATACTTACAAGTATTTACGCAGGCATGTGCAGAAGGCAAATAAGTCAATGACAAAAAAATTACAATTTAAATTAAAATAAAACAAAATAAAACTCAGAATGACTCCACATTGTCATGGTGGTATAAAATCACTATTATTACCAAATTTGCCATAATTGCTGTGAATTATTTACATCATTCACCCTATACAGATGTTTTTCCTAACAATTTAAAAGTAATTTTCTGGAATTTTAGGCATAGATATTCCAAGAGTTCTGCAAAGAACATGGAATTGTATCTTTGGTTTTACCATGTACTGGTTGAAAATTAATGTGGTCTAATATCAATTTGAAAAGGAGACTGAGAAGCTTGATGTGTATAGAAGGATCATTCTGAAATACTACAAGACAAATCATTCTTTCTCTTTTCCTTTAGGATTAGAAGTACAGGTTGTTGTTAGAATCCAGATGGAAGCTAATTTCTCCTAACTGTAAATCCACCTGCCCAAATTTGCTCCTAGGCAAACCATTTATCTCTCTCACAGCTTCCTTAAAGGAAAAACAGTTAAATTTAATGTAATTTTATTTCAATATTTACAGTTGAGTATTTATATACTGTTTATATGTACGTATGTATAATTATTTATATGCAAGTATGATATAAAATGTGGGGCGATACAGTTTGCACCACAACAGTTCTGGACTACAGGAAGTTAGGAATACTATTGTATATAACATTACTACATACATAGTATAATAGTGATATTATTAGTAGTGCAGCTTTGGTCTCTAAGCTTAGACTTAGCCCATATGGCTCTGACACAGTCTGACTCAGTGACATTAGGCAAATTATTTAACCTTCTTGAATGTCAACTTTTCAGTCCACTGGAGAGAAGCTGTCATGCAGACAGGAGCAGTGGGGACACTTTAGTTTAAATTGGGGGTAAAAAGTTCAACTAGTGATATAACTGATGTCCATCTCTCAGGTTTAGAAGGTTTTTTGCCCAACAATTACTTGTGGATTTAGAAAGTTTGACTAAAACAGCTTCTACTTTTAGAACTGAGCAACATATTTTCAAATAATTAATCCCAGAAATATCATAACAATTCTGTGCTTTTAGCATGTTAAAATCTTTCTTGTCATCTCCAGTTTTCAGAACTGCAATATCACACATCTCTGGAATTACTAAAACTAAGAGAATGTGTTTTTACTGTTTTGGACATATTAACAAGTAATTCTCAGCTAGGGCGAAATAATTATAGGGAAGGATGCTCTAAGGTAATACATAGAAATTGAAAAGAACAGTAATAGAAATATAAAAGTTCTTATGATCATAAATATTAAAGTTTAAATACTTGCCTTGCTTTATTAGTACAAGTACATTATTTAGTGGGCTGATACTGTAATTTTACCTCAAATAAACCAACCCTAATAATTAAATCATATAATTTATGACTGCTGAATCCTTAGGTAGAGGAGCACACTGTGGTAACCTAAAACAGGGAATAATCATACCACTGCATCACAATATACAGGAGTGTTTATTAGTGCTATAAAGTCTTAAAATGCTAGCCCTAATATGGGTTGGGATCTATCTTACTTTTTCCTTCTTACTTTTAATTTTTTTTTTTTTTTACTTTCCATTTTCTCCTACCATGATTTGGTTTGTTCTGATGTGATACAGAATTGCTGGCCCTAGCCGATACTTGGTACAAAGGCATGAGGAGCTGCAATGTAATACCTTCTTCAATTTGCCAAAAGAACATTAATGTGGATGGAATACTTGGGAAACATTTAATTCTCAAATGCCTTGAGGAGTAGACTAGCACAAAGTGCAATGATTAGCAGGTCATCAAGTAAACAGCTACTGTTACTGCACTGTGTAAATACCAAATGGAATTTTACAGAAATCTAGTAGGCACTTCTATCCAATATATACATTTGTTTTTTCTTAGTTGAAAGCTTGAATCACAATTAATTTTCAAGCACCTGCTTCTGAAGATAGCTTCTTTATTTACAGAAGAGACAAAAAATCACCCCCAACCAAATCAAAGTATCCAAACAAAAACAAAAAAAAAAAACAAAGAAACCCAAACCAAATAAACAAAAATAAAAAAAAAACACCAAAAAACAAAAACCAAAAACCACCAGCAAAAACAACAACAACAAAAAAACCACACCACCACAGAAATATCGTATTGTAGATGACATTGGCAGATTTCAGATTTTTTGAAAGGGGACGACCTGTCACTCTTTTTGTTATCTTTAATATTTAGTTATTTTAAAACTAGAAATGAGCCAATCACAAAAACCCTCAGTTCAATATGAAGAAAAAGATGTTGATAGGTTTCTTTTAGTTTTAATCCTACCCCATTATTTTTAAATGGTTTTATCTATTTTCTATTTTTTTATTAGAACAAAAGACACTGTGCACAAACTGAAAAATTAATGCTTCTAAATTCCATCCTGTACAACCCTTCCTACAAATTAATACCAACACACAGATGATATATTCTTTTTGTTCCCACACTGCTCACAGACCAAGATGTCAGTTGTACTACGGGCCATACAAACCTGCAAGAAAAAATTATGGTCTCAATCATAAAGAATTCACAGTCAAACTAGAAGATAAAGGAGAGCAGAGTATTGACAGAATACAGAACACAACATCTTAAAACTAATAAGGCAACATGGATCAGCATCGTAGTCAGCAGCCACAGCATACCTCCAAACAGGAGCATTCTGAGGAAATTTTGCAAAAAACCATTTTTTAAAGAGGGAACTGAAAGAAGAAAGTGGGGTGATTTTGCATCTATTTCCTGAGCTTTCCATCCAAGCGTAAGCAACACCAAGATGGAGAGCACAGACATTGACTTCTTCAGTGGCCTCTCAAAGAGTAACATAAAACAGAGCTGAAATATCCTGTGCATCTTAGCTTCTAAACAATGTTTCAGCAAAGTAAAGCACTTGAAATTTTGGGAAAATTTATCCTCACCTCAGCAGCCTTCTCTGACTCTGGAAGAGGAACAGACAAACTCAGCAGAAATACAGGGATCACATTTATTTACATGTTTCAAAAAAAAGTTTCAAAAAAAAAAAGTTTCAAAAAACTGTT
Source organism: Lichenostomus cassidix (assembly GCF_008360975.1). Classification (NCBI taxonomy): domain Eukaryota; kingdom Metazoa; phylum Chordata; class Aves; order Passeriformes; family Meliphagidae; genus Lichenostomus; species Lichenostomus cassidix. The sequence goes on along the minus strand of NC_139480.1, from coordinate 20,053,229 downwards.
CCTGACACATTTGTCCAGCCTGTTTTCAGGAACAAAAACCTGTCAATATGTGTAGTACATTCTACCCTGAAACACTTCAAAATCCTGAACAGTACTTTAAGATAGTTTCCCACTATAATGGCACATATCTTATTTACCAGCCCCTCTTCCTGAAGAATCAGATTTTTCATGCTAAAGATTTTGAACTTTCAGCACTACATAAACAAAAGAAATCACACTGGACCTTTAAACACAGCTCCATACAGGTAACAAAACTACATACACAAAAAGTGTGAATGCCTGAACTAACTCAGAACAAGCAGCAGATTGTATTTTATACTGAGATTTCCAGCAGCAGGGGAAGAGCTCTCGCTGCCAAGTCTGTGCTGTTGCTTAGAATGAAGAGTCAATAATTAAATGGAAAATTCTGTAGAGAGACCTAGAGATCTAGCACGAACAAAAACAAGCATGAGGAAGAAGTTTAAGCTAGCAAAAGTGCCACACAGCACATTTAGTCAGGGGAAAAAAAAAACATAAACAAAACCAAAATTTCTTCTTACTAAAGAAATGAAAGTGAAGATGTTCAAAATGAGAGGAAATCAGAGGGTATAATATGGATTGAACATACCGGATTGATTTTACAATATTTATAGAACTGAGTAGATAGAAAACTCTTGAGACTTTATGGAGCAGTATGGAGAATTTGCAAATGGAAAGCCTAGTGCTTACACGCTGAAAAGGGAGGGAATGAAGAAGCCAGGGAATTATCAATCATTCATTTTAACTTGGATTCCAAGAAAAATCCTGAAAGAAATAAACAAACACATTTCAAAAACACAGAGAAAACAAACAAGACAAGTAGCAGCCAAAAGGGATCTGTCATCAATGAGCTGTCATCTTTCCTTCAGTAAGAGAGTAACAGGCAATGTGGATGAGAGACAAGCAGCCAGGTGTCATTTATCTTAACATTAGAAAGATTTTTGACACCATCTCAAATTACACTCTCAGTCACAAGCAACCTAGTGAAACAGATTTAGCCCCTAAGGGCTAGGTGCAAATTACATCAGAAAGCTGTGGAAAGATAAAATTTGTACTTGATTTACTGTCAGAAGGGAAGGGATTGCTCAGGGTGTGGCCTGGAAAGGTCTGTTGTTAGTCTGCTATTATTCAATACTTGTAAAAACCACTCATTTGGTTTGGATGATAAAATAGAGTATATGGTGATCAAATTTGGGCAGTTACACTGGAAAAGGCTGAAGCTATGCTGAAGGTCAGGATAGTTATTTCAAATGATACTGCAGAGTCTGAAAAAATGAAGCATACAGTTTAACAGGGACAACTAGCAGTACATTACAGGTCAGGAAGGACAGGGAGGTAGCAGCTCTTCATAAGAAAAAGAGATCTCAGGTCTCTAGTAGATAATGATCTATTGAACCAATGTCATACTGTTGCCAAAGGGGCAAATGCCACATAAATGCAGATAGATACAATAATCTTTCCCCTCTGCTCTCTGGTCATGACTATATGAAATGATGTTTCTCCTGTGCTCTGCACTAGTGAGACTGCAGTCAGAACACTTTCTGAATGTTAGATCATTGTGTTTCACTTTGAAGGAGAATCAAATGGGGAGGCCAGAGGAAATCAGCAAAGATCAGAAACATGTCTACAAAACTTGTGACTAAATTGAACAAATTCCTGTTGTATAGCCTGAAGAAATAACATAGCCTAGGAGGTAAAACAGCTGTCTTCAAATACATGAAAAGGATGAGGATGTGCTCGATGTACACTGAATAAAATAAGCTATAGGCTTAAATTATATCAATAAGGAGTAAAGTTAGGTATTTATAAGACACTTCAGAGAGACGAGGGTAGCTAAAAAATGAAAGAATGCCTTCAGAAGCTGTAAAGTCTTCACCTGTAGAACAATGTAAGTATAGAAGATGTTAACTTCATACAAGGGCTAGAGAATCTCTTGAGATCCCTTTAGCTTTCTTCTGTAAAGCAAAGGCAGATTTCAAGTACTAAATATTTTGAGAACAAATCAAAATATCATGACTAAGCCAGATAAATTAAAAAATAGAAAAATGTCAATGTACTTTCATGACAGCTAAATTCTTTAGGCTGTCTTTTACAATTTTACAGAATATCTATTTAGGAAAAAAGTATTTACAAGAATAAAGTAAATAAGAAATAGTAATGGTCATACTTTTCCTATGTCTTGAATAATTAATGGTGCATTTTAAATATTGTATGGTAAATTGCTTTTGTTTACTGGGAAAATGATTCTCTCAGTGTTAGGGAAAAAAGGCCTCAGTAAAAGAAATCACCACTGCTGCAATAATAAACTGTTTACCACATGAGGGAACTTAAATCAGTTTGGGAATTATTAAGCACCTAGCACATGAGAAAGAAGTCCAAATTGGAGTCCTTCCTATATGTGAATGGAAAGCTCTCCAAAGATTGATAGAAAAGTTGTCCTTACCTACTAAAGTGATGCACAGCCTGAAGCAAAAGAAGATCCTAAATAAGTAACCAGGTTTATAACTCAATAAATCTTTCATGGCTTTCTTCTAGAGCTCTTGCTAAAGACATAGACAGTTTTGTATTCGCTCACTAAACCTGAGGGTAGGAGTCCAGTTGCTTGTATGCCATCCAGCATTTGCTCAAGGGATACAGGACATTGCCTCTGAGGGATTATTAGCAGACCAAACCCACCAAACAAATGAAAGCTAGAAAACTTTGGAAGTGATTGCCCCATCTTTGAATCACTTATGCACAATCAACTTTTACAGCTCCCCTGCTCCAACCAGCCCACAGTGCTGGAGGTTGTCCAGCCTCCCAGAGCAGCCCAGCACTTAATTATCCTCATCCTTAGAATCTTCCAGCATGTCTGCATTAGATATCTCTCACTGTAATTCAAATTCATTCTTCTAATAGCCAAATTAACTATGCCTAACAGTTTGTTCTTTTCCTGAATAATCCTCTCTGTACTGGAAGAGATTAACATACCCCCCCTCAGTGCAGTTTTCTTCAGACAAAATAACCCTAGTTTGCTCAATCTTTCCCTTAAGGCATCCTTTTAGATGGCTGATCATTATAATTGCTTGCAGCTGGACTCTCTCCAGCTATTTTACTTTTCCAAGTGAAGTCAGAGCTCTGCCACCAAGCTCACAGCACTGAGAAAGAGAACAGATGAATTACGTCACAGGTCTAGGAGTTCCTTGCTGCAATGGCCTCTGATGATGCAAATCAGTTAACCATTCCAAAGCTATTGCCTAGCTTTATGCCTCAGTTTTCCATAAAAGGAGGGGTTCACTTCAATTCCTGCAGCTACCAGACGGAGCACTGCAATTCTTCTTTGACTCAGCCATTTCAAGCGTATTTTATTGACATATTGAACACTAGATCTGTTTACTGCGAGCTGGTTACAATTGATTAGCTATGCATTCTTCATACCCTGCCTTAAGATGTATTAACATCAGCACTAAAACTAGTGATACCATTTTGGATATTCAGAAAATAATTAATTCCCTATCTTTTAATAATTTTTTTAAGTGTTTGGGGATTTATCAGGATGAAAAGTCCTGGATAAATATTAGATGACTATCCTAAAGTAATATGAGTGCAAGATGAAGAGAATTGCAGCAAAGCAAACAGTAAAAAATAATCATACAGTCGTTCTGCTAACTGCTTGTTTTTCTCTTTCATCACATGATAACCATGGAAAGCCTTTCACTTTCCATTTAATGATTTTTAATTTAGTAGTAGACTTCCATTATGTAACACAAATGAACAATAATTAAAGTAATTTAATCATCTAATCTACCATTTTTCTCTTAAGGACTTTTAAACAATTTGCTTCAAGGTTTAAAGGGCAGCTTAGTTTTCAAATTACAAGACATATATAAGTTTCAGGGTGGGAGGGAAGAAAGATGGAAGAGACTGGGGAAGAAACATGCTCATCCTCTGGATTTCACACTGGCACCTCACAAAACTATTCATGGCAGACTTGCTGAAGCTACCTGCTATGCCCAGTAGCTGTTTGTGCTAAAACTCACATTAGCTTATAACATAGGGAACAGCTAACATTGCTCTGATGTTCCATATATGAATGCAGAACTCTCCAGCAATGCATTTAAAAGCTCTTGAATTTTTGTTGGTCTATCACTGTGCACTTTTTTTTTACTGTGAAAGAGAAAAGAATATTCTAAAATGCAAGTGCTATGCTTGTCATGTATGGCAAGGCCTCCTTTCTGAATTATTGAAAAAAAACAGGAATACTCCTGGTCCTGTTGGCTATGGCTATTCAAAGAACAATTCATTCTAATCATACCACTTTTACAAAGGATGAACACAAAAAGCTATAAAATATCTACCATCCATTCACAAATCTGGTGACAAATTCATAGCCAAACATGCAGCTCCATGCTTCACTTGAGGTACCTGACTTTCACTCAACCTGACAAGGTGGGAAAAGAATCACTATTCATCCTAACTCTCAGCAGAGACTCTTTCACTGGCAATTTGCTATCATTCTAATGAAGAAAAAATGGTTATCAAATTTCAGGGTATTTTCTCAGCAACTATCTTTTATCCATTTTCTCCTTTTTTTGTTTGTTTTTCTCTAGAGAATCAGTCAAGAATTCTATTTCATTGAAGGGGAAAAGAGACTATTAGGACCAAAAAAGTAAAAATCTTCAGAAGGAAAATAAGATGTCATTCTTCTGGGGTTCTTCTAAGGTCATTGGCTCTTGAATTCAAGTTCTGTTTTGATTTTCAGTTATGTCTGAAATAGCATCTGTCTACTATGGGCACTTCTTTAAATAATTTAATGCTTTTTTAACATCTGTATTCAGCCTATTTCCTCTCCAATACAAAGCTTTTTAAATTAATACAATCTGTAACCTTTCAAAGTCATAAAATCCCAACTTTATTCCACATTTCTTGTATTTTTTGTCTTGTCTACACTTTGCATCTATTGTAGCCTACTGTTGACATATCTCTTTAATCTGGCATTGGTCCTTTGCAGATACAATTTTCATATTGACCTAAGACACTAACGGTCGAGCAAAACAAATCCTGTCATACTTATTGTCCAGTGCTAATATGAGGACTAGCTTTGTAAAACCTAACTAGGCTAAAAACCATAATAGCCTTTTCTATTTTCAGCCCTGTGTAGAATAAAGGAAGACAGCAGTATAAATTTGAGAAGAGCAGAAGAACCTAAAACATTTTTGCTTGTCTCACTGAGATTTAACTCAGCATCAACAATTTTCAGTCAGATAACATGGGTAGAGTCAAAGTTTGAACTTTACTCCCCTATTACATACAGGCAGAAGAACACCCTGCAGGCCATATGATTGTCATATTTTGTTTATAGATATAATCATATACAGCACTAAGTGCTCCTGTTGTGTATTTCACTGTGCTGTGTTCTTTTGTTAAACACAGGGCTTAGGTTCAGCATTTTAAAAACATCTATCAATTATATAACAGCTAGCACAGGAAAAAAAAAGAGGCTTTCTGACTTCTTTAATGAAATACAGTGGCCTACAGCAAAGCTTGAAATTTATTTAATGCAGTTACAGAAAACATCAGGAGTTTTTTGAGTCATTTTCTTTTACCATGTCACAAGAAAGGGAACTAATGCATTTTGAATCTGTAACTTCCAAAAAGAATTGACTAATTTCAGTGTTGATGGCTTCCTACAGTATTAGATACAAAACATGAATCCTAGAAAAGAAGAGAAATCAAATACTGATTCAAATCTCTTTGTGATCTGGCTGCCTGAAGGGAAGCTCACTGTCAGTGTGAGGTTCCCAATTTTTACTAGTTCACAAATCACTGTGCTTAAGGCTGATGATGGTTATGGCTGCCTCTCTGATAGTTCATCACATCAGTGTAATTTTAATTTATGGTTTTCGTCATAAATCAAAATCATTATGGAAAAATGGATGCCCCTGAGTCATTTATATCTTCGGTGCATATACTCCATAAATTGAAAGCTTATGCATGTTATTATTTCTAGGAGAATGTTAGAAATCTGTTATTGTAAAATCTCTTTTTTCTTTTAACAGAACTCTTGTGCTCTGGTGAAAAAAACCCAACAACAACAAAATAAAATGAAACAACAAAAAAACCCCACAAACCCAAACCAAACAACAAAACAGACAGAAGTTAATTCTGTCTTTAAAAATCACTGTTTTCACTTGAAACACAGAATCATTGAAAGGCCTGTGTTGGAAGCAACTTGAAAGCTCATCAGTCCAACCCCTCTGCTGTGGGGCAGGGACACCTTTCACTAGATCAGGTTGCTCAGACCCTTATCCAACCTGGCCTTGAACAGCTCCAAGGAAACCTGCAGGGTTTTTATATGCTCTGGTTTTCTCTTAAGGAGTAGTATCACATAAGTGGATATCCACTCAAGCATTTCAACTGCATCAGCTAAACGCATGATTTTGAAATCACCAATAATTGCGTCTGCCTGAAGGCTCATCAATCAAAATCACTGACTAGGAAGAATATGGACTTAGATCTACATATTTTTTCATACTGGGAGCTTTAAACAGAGATTTTGGTAGACCAAAACAATGTACAAACTTGAAATGTAATCTGAGAATATTTCAAACTGTATTTAAAAATATGCGTTTTTTACAAAAAACTCAAAGTGTTAGATTTTAAAATTCTTTAACATTTCAATTTTTTCCAATTAGTGTTTAGGTTTAAAAAAGAGCATTTTTAAAAGGAGAAAAAAAGATGTTCAGAAATAAATGAGAACAAACTGAATGGGTTTCCAAGGAAGGGAACTCAGAAACTTGTTACTCAAACTTTAGGACTGGGACTATTTCCATCTGCTGCCAGTGACAAAAGCTATCAGTCGACATCTCAGTCTACCTCTTATAACAGTACATGCAATACAGAACACAGTTTCTAAGGGGGAATTCATTATTAATTACAAAAAGAACTTGATTTCAAATCATAAGGGCCAGAAAAAGCAAGCTTGTTTCTAACAACTTTCTTTGTACAGAGATTACATGGTTGAGAGCTCAAATTTGCTAAACACATACATTTGAAGAGAACTTTTACGTGTGACCTGGTATGCAAAACACTGTTGCAATATGAATAAAACATAACTTTTGCAGAAACAGCTACCTTTGCCTGAATTTTTATTCATTATGAAAACCAGAATATTTTTTGGAAGAAAGCATTTTAACTATCAGACTTCCCTGAAAAATAAGCTATCTTTTTCTACTGATAAAGAAAAGAAAATTAAGAAAACAAACAACAGAAAACACTGACAGTTAACGTGTAGTCAACGATCAGAATTCTAAGGCAATTATTTTTTCCTTTAAAATTATACTAAAAGTTTAAAGGTCTGGTTATTTCCAGTACTTTAAGATCACTTAAAGTCAGGAAACCTTGGAGAGTAAAAGGACTTGACTAAAAGAGCTGTAAATTCACATGATCAGAATCATCAGTCAATCAGTTTCTTTGAGATTAGAGTTTGACACATCTAAATATCTGCTTTCAGAGCTTCCTTGTGTCTGTCAAAGACTGAGATACTTTATTCAAACTCAAGAATCACACAAAAATTTAAATTTTGAAGATCATTATTGTTTCTGAATTTATCTTCTCTACTGTAACTCCCACCATTGTCCTGCACGTATTTGACAAGAATTACAAGAGCAGTTCTGATGAGTAGCCATGAAGTGCCTGTATCTGGAAGCTATAGTTGCTTCAGAGGAAATCTAAAAGGTCAGTCAGCCTAAAGGAGAGCATTAATGTTCCTGAAGTCTCCATGAAGAAACCAGCATCAGAGCTGGAAGGGTCTCTGCAGCTGCTGAAGCCTGCTGAGAAAGAACCCCTCAGGGAGCATGAGACAGAGCCTTTATCCAGCCAGAGTCAGCAATTTCTGCCCAAAGGGAAAAACAGCACTGCAACAAAAAAGGAACAAGTCTGAAGCTTGACCACAAGGACCATGCAAAGTCAGTGAAACTTTGAGGAGCCAGAGAACATCAGCAGAGCAACCCTGAATCCTGAGGGAAGTGGCCAGAGACAGACCAGGGCTGGCTACCAGGTGAGAAGCCACAGCCCAGACAACAGACCTGCGGCCAAAACCTGATATAAATTAGCAAAGAACATCCCAAGAAAAAGGAAAATGGCAAAGGAGGGGGAGTGAGGAGATCAGAAATAGAAAAGGAAAACTTTTAGATTAAGTTATTTGGATGGAAGATATGTTCTCATTTGTCTCATGTTAATTGTTCCAAGGATTGAACTGTACTACAAAGCTGACACTTGCACGATTTCTTTTTCTGACACAGAAAATAAACAGATGAACAAAACCAATAAATTTTCTGAAGAACAATAAGAGCTCTATAGGTGAACACAATCATGAACACATCATAGCCACAACATCTTACCACACAATTTGAAGAAGAAATATCTGTAAAAACCAGGGTAGGAGTATCCATAGAGGATATCTAGCTTACAAATACTCACTAAAACTCATAGTTACATGTATTTTCATTAAGAGGAAACTGGAGGAGAAAGGATACAGAGGGAAAAGGATTATATTTTAGAAGCATCTCCTTTAAAGAGCAGCAGGGTAAAAATTACTCTGCCATCTTAATACTGTTTCACTTTCAATAAATATAGATGTTTTCACAGAAACTAATGAAAACATCCACTGTGCTCCCGATGATTCATTGGCAATCAAAAGCACTGCCTAATTTGCAATATGATGATCTGGAGTATTGACAATCATTCAAAAAGATTACTTGGTTTTAATATATTTTATCTAGTGAGAGGAGGCTACAGCTTTGCCACAGCAGATCATCAGCTGTCATAACTGCCATCAACACCTGCTAATAGTTTAGTGAATGATAAACAGGGGGACTGAGCCCTGTGTGGCTGCTTGCACCCTGCTCTGTGTGAGCATGGGGTCTAACATGAGGCTGGGAGCAGAAGGATCTGCTGCAAGGCACTGTGCCAGCCCGTTCACATCTCCACAGCTCCACACTACAGACAGAGCTTGCCTGCCAGTTTGAACAACCAGTTGTATCCAGCATGTGAGCCCATGGAGGTGAAAAAAGAGAGGCAAGCAACATCCTAACACATCCTTAACTAATGAGAGTTAATGAGGGGCATTCTTAGATAAATCCTTTCCTGTTAGATTTGTGGTCAATGTGGCTAGCATGGTGTGGTTTCAGAAGTATGAGTAGCCATCAATCCAATCATATTTCAGAGTTCCCCTGAGTTCATATACACAAGGCAGAAATAATGGGACTAAAAAGCTACAGGCTTAATGAAAAATGCAGCAGTCTAGAGGGAGATAGAAAAAGGCAGATCAGAATGAAACTAAAATTGAAGCGAATTCTTAGGTAGCTTTTAGATATTACTATGTAACTGCTGTGTTAGTACTAGCATTTGTGCAAAATGTATGTATCCCTTTTTGAGTTCATTCAGTAATACTAACTTTTCAGAAAAATGTAGCAACTATGAAAATCTGGAATTTCAGGGTCTAACTGTAGTGTTTTCCAGAAATTAATGTTCAATATCAATCTTAAACTTCTTTAACCATTCTTTTTACTTTCATGCCTTTCAACAGACAGGTATCAGGTTAGTGAAGGGAAATAACACTGCCACACAATCTGCAACACACAGCTTCTGTTGTTAGGATTTTTTCTATTTGGGCAGAAGAATTAAATAAATTAGTCCCTGACAAGTAGTTATAGATATTAAATGGTAGGTGTGTTAAAGTGGTTTAACAGCTGTGGCTGAAAATGGAGAGCTATTGTATGTGTTATTGTGGATAGCACTCAGATAATTATTGCAAAATAGTCTGAACAGGAGAATAATTTGTAAATATTTCCTAAACTGTCTTTGTTACTCTTCATCAGGAACCTCTCGCATGGAAAACCAGAGATATTTAAAATCTGCTTTTTGTGGTTTGATTGAATTTACTGCATAAACTTCCTTTGGTGGATCTAATCATCAGTTCACAATGTTGTCCTTCTCATCAGTGTTTAGCAAAACAACATTGGTAGTTCACATTTACAGAGGTACCCAAATGGCTAACATAACTCAAGTAAGACCTGTAAATATTGCAACTCTAATAAGGAAATAAATGAACTTCATTTTTCCCTTTGTCTCTTTGCATGAAGACATCTTCTGCCAGAAAGAAGCGCTTTGGACTCAAAAACTTCTCAAGTTAAAGCTTCATGCGTATCTGTCATACAAGTACTACATAATATATCCTCTGAATATTGTTGGGATGATTTTCCACCCAAATATAATTCCATGCACAGGAGGAACTTAACTACCCCAAAACATGCAGAACACATTAAGACAACAATTAGAAACATCATCTAAGGATGGGTACATTGTGTCTTTTTATTCCTTCTCCTATGAAGTAATAAGGGGCAATACAAATCCTAGTTACTCATGTAGAAAAACACCAGTCTCCTTTGATAGTCAAGGAATATTTTTATTGCAGTAGTTCATCATCCCAGTGTTTTCACTAAATCAGAAGTGGTTAGAATCCAAACCTGTGTTTTATTAAATACATTTCCATCCTCTTATATTATTTGAAATACCTGGGCAATTTACCTGTCCCTATCATTTTGTCTGATACCCTTTTTTGAAGGAAGAGTTATTATTTCCCTGCCCAACTTATTAATCACTCTGAGGAATAACAGATATAAAAAGATTTGAAAATATCATCTGAAGGAGCAGATAACTACACAACCCATCTGACTTGAAAATATAAAGAATTTGGCTCAGGTTATTGTGCTATCTTTTACTGTCTTCTCAAGAACAGAGTGGAATAGCTTTGTTCTGCCACCTGACAGAGAATAAATAATCAATTTTTTTAAGTGTTTAAATTAATTCAATATTCAAATGAGTATTCTCCACTGTCAGTGGAGAATAATCAAATTGGCAGAATCATATAATCATTTAGGATGAAGAGACATTTAAGATTATCAAGTCCAACCATTAGCCCAAAATGGCTGACATATGGTTAAGCAATGGAGTAGACTACCCAGGGAAGTGATGGAATCACCATCCCTGAAGGTATTTAGAAGACTTCTAGATGTGGCCTTAGGGACATGGTTTAGTGGTGGTCCTGGCAGTGTTAGATAAATGCTTGGACTCAATGACCTTAGGGGTTTATGTCAGCCTTCACGATTCAATGATTCTATCAGCTGCAGCCTCAGCAGTGCCCAGTATAGAGGGACAATCCCTGCCCTGGTCCTGCTGGCCATACTATTGCTGATCCAGGCCCGGATGCCATTGGCCTTCTTGGCCACCTGGGCACACACACTGGCTCCTAATCAGCCAAGTGTCAACCAACAACCCCAGGTCCTTTACCACCAGACAGATTTCCAGCCAGTCTGCCCCCAGCCTGTAGCTCTGCATGGGTTTGTTATGTCCCAAGTGCAGGACTCAGCACTTCACCTTGTTGAACCTCATGCAATTGGCCTTGGCCATCAATCAAACCTATCCAGATCCCTCTGCTGAGCCTTCCTGCTCTCCAGGAGATCAACACTCCTGCTCAGCTTGGAGTCATCTGCAAACTGACTGAGGTTGCACTTGATCACCTTGTCCAGATCATCAATAAGGACTTTAAACTCCACTGGTCAGTCGAGCAGAACTGATACCTGGGGAAACACCACTTGTTACCAGCTGCCAACTGGATGCAATTCCATTCACTACTATCTCTGGATGGCTTGGACATCCAGACAGTGTTTTACCTGGTGAACAGTGCACCCATCCAAGCCATGAGCAGTCAGTTTCTATACAAGAATACTGAGGGAAATGGTGTACTCACATTTAGGTGAAGTTGATTACTCCACTGACCAATTACTTTGTATTCTGTACTCTTGTTGGTGATTTGATACTGAAAAATATCATAGCGTCCAGGAGCATCTCCATTTTCATTGAAGACAACAGGTGTTCCAGCACTCCCTGAAAAAAAGAAAAAATAAAAAGCAATAAATACCTTTAAAGAAATTTTTTAAAAATATGTTAAAAAAACCCCACTAAATACAGATTGAACAGGTTCTTCTTAATGCAAGTGTAGGATGATAATAAATTCAAAACCCTCCCAAAGAGAAAATGTATGTTATTATCCTCATCACAAAATCTACCCTATGATTCCATGAAAAGAATTTTAAAATATAATCCTTTGCAATCTTTTTCTCTGGTTGTTTGGCTGGGGGTAGGTGGTTTGTGTGTGTATTATAGAACATTAGGAAATTCTAGGAAAAAACAGAAGTGACGAAATTCCTTTTGACATGAAGAAAGACATAATTTCACTTTCGGATGTGTATACTGGGTAGTAGGCATAAAATAACAATCTTGAAATATATTAAAAATTTCCCTGTTAAGCACAAAAATATTATTAATATCAGCAACTTAGGAGCCAATACACATAAAAGACCTTGAGATGCAAATGTTTATGTTGTGTCACAGTTAATAGGCTAAGTTTCTAGCACTGACCACCTATGCAAAAGTGTTTTATCAAAATAAGTTAAGGACATTAGCTCTGCTTGTTGCACTCTCCTCTGTACATGACACTGCCTGACAGAAAGGGCCATTGCTGAAGCTGTCAAAAGTTATAAATCGACACTCTGCTCTTACTTTGATCAACAAAAGATTGAAAACTACACATCTGCCTTGGCAACCAGGCCAGCCAAATTAGAACATATTTTGATGAATTCCCTCAAGGTGACATCAAGAACCTGCTCTCCTACAGAGACTTTCCAAAACCTAAAATTTTTATATATAGGTGAATCATATTTATAGTTGAGGTCCACTGAAGAAAAATTCTAATGTGTTAAAGTTCTATTTCAGTGACTGGAGATTAAATTTTTCTTTACTGGGGGGAAAACCCAAATCACCACAAAATGCACCCCACAATGTTTTCACGTTTCCCTGTGTGAACATCCAAGGAAAGGATATTCAGTTCATAGTAAATTCCTACAGTATAACACGTTAACATATCACCTAGAGGCACTAATTCCATTGTGAGTGGTTTCCAGAGAATGCAAAAAAAAAAAAAAAAGCTTTAAATTCTGAATACATATCAAGCAGAAGTAAGCTAATAGAAGTGGATACAGTTTACGCACTCCAGGATTTCAGCACAAATTCTTGTATGTCTGTCTGTCTCTCTCCCATAAAGTATTTTATTCTCTTGGTTTGTATAACAGCTTTCATATAAAACTGATATCCAGTGAAATAAACAGTGTTTTGAGAGTGACAAGTGGCACATTAAATACTGTGCCAATTTCACAGTTCTGTCAGCAAAATTCTGGCTGCAAAACTTTGACGTGAGCAACCATGGAAGAAGAGTATCAGAAATTATGTGTGATAAAGACTTAAGACCCCATGAAGATAGAAGAGACTCAACAGAAAATTTTGGAAATCTCTTCATGCTTTGCTCCCAATTGTTTTGACAGAATGAAGGGCAAGAAAAATGGCAGTCTACAATCTTTCAAGCAATGAAATTATTCTTCACTGCTCACACAGCAGGTTGATGCAATAATTTTCTTCCACCCAATAAACACATACTCAATTGTTGTTGGCATATAGTTATGGAGGTAACCTTCAAAATATTTCTTTGGAGTAACAATAGAGTTCATCTTTCCACAGCATTTGAAGATCTCATGGAAAAACTCTCATTTTTATGAACAGATAGGTAATGTCCTTTGTATCCCTTAAGACCAATGGGAATTTAAAACATTTTTATACTCAGCGATAAGAGAGTGAGTTTGTAATATATGGTTGGCTTTAGAAACATCATCTTGTGCTGGTTTTAGTTGGGATGAAGTTAATTTTCTTCATAGTAGGTTGTATATGGCTCTGATTTGGATTTGTGCCAAAAACTGTTAATAGCACAGGGATATTTTAGCTATTGCTGAGCAGCATTTACACAGAGTCAAGGTGTTTTCTGCTTTTCATCCCACTCCACCCCTGGAGAGGCTGGGAGGGGACACAACCGGGAAAGCTGACCCCAACTGGCCCAAGGGATATTCTCTACCATATAGTACCATGTTCAGCATATAAAGCTGGGGGTAGAAGAAGGAAGAAATGGAAATTTGGAGAGCTGGTGTAAAGTCACTGTTATGTGTGATGGAGCCCTGCTGTCCTGGGGATGACTGAACACTTGCCTGCCCAGAGGATGTGGTGAATGAAGTCCTTCCTTTGCTTTCCTTGTGTGGAGCTTTTGCTTCACCTATTAAACTGTCTCAATCTCAACCCACCTGTTTTCTCACTTTTACCATTCCAGCTCTCTCCTCAGTCCAGCCGGTGGGCAGAGAACAAGTCTGTGTGAGGCTCAGCTGCACATGGGGTTAAACCACAACACAAGTACAAAGAGACTGACTAGTCCAGACCAGAACCACCTTTCTTTTTGATGTAGTGGTGTTCTCAGCTAGAGAGCAACAGCATCTCATGCCGTGCACCACAGTCAGCAGGGACATAGCAACTTGCTAAATTCAGCAACCTCTCCAACTGAGGCCAACAAAATCTTTCTCATATGGCAAAAGTCAAAAAACCTTTGTCAAGTTAATGAAATCAGGCTTGCTAAAAGCTGGATTAAGCTAAAGAAGATTTAGACTTCCTAACACTGAGAAAAAAAACACTATCCCTTTGTTAGACAGCAGACTTTAGAAAATACAGTAACAGTTACAGTGCCTGCTGTAAAGTATATTTGATTGTGTTTTAGCAATGCTGCCATAACGTGTCTATTCTGTTAACAAGGAGACCATTATTTTATCTATTTCTTATATATTTATACATATATATATATATTCCACATATTCCTCTGCGTAATGAAACATTTAATGGACTATAACTAGGAGGTAGGTGTGACAGGATTGTGCTAATAAACCATTAGCTGCATAACCAGGAAAGCAAGGTTAAAGGCATTTGAAGCAAACCTGTGGATTTTACCAACGGTTCCCAAAATAATGTATGCAAGATCGTGGCAGAAGCCTCAAAAGTGTAAGGACAGAATGAAAGTGTAGGACAAACTAAATGCCTCAAGGATATAAAAAAACCACCAAGGGTTAATTAGTAGTCTTAAAAAATGTCAGTCCCATCTGAAGAAAAATATGCCCTGGTGAATGATCTGAATGAACAGCTCATCTGAGAATGAATAATCCTCAAAATGAAAAGGTTTTCTAAGAAAATATACTTTGTTGGATAGTCCATCAAATTAAAGTGCATACTTCTGTGGAAAAACTGATTAACACTGTGTAGAGATGAGATATTGAAACCCCACAGAGTAACACTGTCACTGACCATAACAACTCATGGCAAGTGTGGAGGCAAACCTGGGTTCCATAAACAGCACTCCAACAAATGCCACAGAAGTATAAAAGTGCCTCTTTTTCTGACAACCAGACATGCAGAGCTGAGCACTCCTGATATCTGGTACTGCCACATATAGTGTATCATTACCATCGTATCAAAGTCCAAGACAGAGAGTGTTTAAGTGCTCCTCTTATTGATCATGGAGGTCTGCCTGCTAAAATTAAATTTAACACACTGTGGAGACAAAGTAATACAGAATACAACAATGACCTGAAGTAGTGATCCAGGATTACATAAATTCCAGCTTAGATAAAAAGTATTTTGGGAAACAACAACAAATAGTTCTTGGATAGGGTATTTATATTAGAGAATGAACTTGGCTAGCTTCATCTGGGAACAACATTCATTGGAAACCATCACAGGAAACATGTTACTTTTGCTTAGGATGAATGTTCCTATAATACTAGGGTAGACCACCATAGAGAATAGAAAGCAGCCTACTTTTTAAAAATAATTTCACTGATTTAAATTTTTAAAATATTTTTAAGCAATCATTTAATAAAATAGCTAAAGAGAAGTGAGGGAACTATGTCTTTGAGACTTTTCACATTTTATTCTATATATGGTTATGTTGCCATGGGTAATTTTAACTCATGAATGAGTCAGGTAATTGTATTCAATCTGTATTCATCATTTTAACGAAATTTTTTATTTATTCTGGATGTCTAAACCAGAAGTACCTGGTAGAATTTCCAGACTACATAATAAGTTTGGCTAACTATGCAAAATCATGTGTGAGCTTTCACTTCATCTCTCCTTTGTGTCAGTCTTCTTCAGTTGGGTTTTGCTTGTTTGGTTGGTTTTTTTTAATATAAAGACATTGTTACTAACATTTTGAGATCTCTTTCTGAAGTATCTCTTTGCTGAGCAAAGGACATATTTATTTTTTTGGGGGGGTATAAAGTAATACTCTGGAAATGAAAGAAATTATCCCTCCTCCTTCCCAGTTTACAGTAATCATCATTAAACAACTCTGGGTGTTAAGCTAGCACTTCAGCTAGACAGTTCAGAATGTGTCTGTGACCTCACCTGTTTATGAGCCTTTCAAATAGCAGGTTAAACTAACCAGAAAAATTATTTAAGAACAAAAAAAAAGTAAAATGTATGAGGTTTTTAAAACAGATTCAAGGATGTAATGGATCCTTTTGAATTTTGAATGCCTTACACAGATATCAAGGAGGATCCTTCCTGATAAGCAGCCTTTTTAGTACAGTTCCTTTGTGTACTGGACTTGAAAAGTCACATTCTTCTGAAGAAATCTTTAAACATGTACCTTGATATTCTTGAGATCCTGCTCAGCAACTACTTTATCCTTCGTGGGCCTACTTTGTCAGCTTACATTTCACAGGATTCTAAAATATCCCCACTTGAACTGCAGACTGTAATATTAAATCCCTGTGAGGTTACAGCATGCACTTGGCCAACGTCTTCCCAAGAAATTCACTTTACTTTTCAGGAAGTGGAAAACCACAAGTAAACCACAAGTCCATGTATAGTACTGGCCAAATGCATGTAAAAGTGATTAATATATAAAGGTCCTTAAATTAAAGGTCCTTAAATTAAGAACAGTGCTGAACTTTATTTAAAAATAATTTAAAACTATTTTAAATTAAATCAACATACTTGGACTTTTCTTATATGAAAATCTTAAAAAAATAATATTTATTATGAGGCCCTGCTACTTCAGTGCCTTGACAAAAGTGTAGAAAAGTGGTTGTGCTGATAAGTCTCACAACTGCCATTTAGAGAATATTCCAACTCTAGTGGAGCTGCTTTAATTATAAGACTTGATACCAGATACAAATCTTTTATTTCTGAAACCAGATTTCTCTGGATTGATATTAATTGCTTTTTTTTTTTAATCTGAAATTAAAATTACTTACACTGAGTATTCATCCTTTGAGCTGTTCCCCATAAGCTTCTTTATCTGTTATGAATCCAGAGAACTATGCCTGGATTCAAGGGTAGGCTTAGATGAATGGAAGTCAAGAAGTGATATAGTGAACTCTAATACAATAAACTATTGTTTTTCAAAAACTTCAGAATGCACCATCTCTTAGCATTCAGCATTATTGAAAGACTCCTCAGATTTATAGGATCAACTCTCATTTATTAATTCATACAAAAAATTTCAAGTACTAGAGTTAAGGGTTCAGATTTTTTTTTAAATGATCATTTCATCCTAAGTAGCTGTTAAAAGGAAAAAGTACTACAGAGATGTACATGAATTAACTTGTAGAAAGAGGAAGAATAACCATTTGAACTTTCAGTACCGAGAGTTCCTAGAGAAGAAGAATGCATTTGTAAAATTAAACAAGAAGTTTGTCAATGAGACAAATGAAATAGAAGGTTAAAACTGAATAAATGGAAAGAGTAAATACAGGCTGTTATAACATTTAATACTTGAAAAAAAAACCCACAGAAAATTATAAACAACTATTGAGAACTAGCAAAAGTTAACTTGTGAATGTCAGGCTGTCAGACAGAGAAAGAATACAGGCTGTATCAAGTTATGAAAGGTTTCTGATAAATGAAGCTGTTATCTGCTCAATCTCCATGCAGCAGACATTTTCAAACAATGAGCAATGTGGTTACTAAAATAATAAACAATGATTGTCTTACACCTATTCAAAATCTGAAAAGACTGCTTTTCATGCTTACTGTACATGTCTCAGTTCAAGATTAGCACAATAAAACAGGAAGGATTTCATCCAGTTGCAGTAAACACAGACCTTTACTGACATTTTAAATATCCTAAGAAATTGGATACATCCACGCAGATATGCAGAATATGCATATGACAGAGAATCTGTGCCTTTCCGAGGCAGCAGCTGGAGGCCAGATGGATACCCTGGGGTATCTTAAATGGCATTTGATGCCCATGTTTAGGCAATTTATCTTACTTACCACAGGGCAAATTCTGGCTGTTCATGTATGAATGCATAAAATAAAATGAAAGAGAAACTTGGAGTGCTACAAGAAATGAATTATATACAGATATGGGGCATATGTAATACAAATTATGGTGACACTCTTTACAAGGCATATCGAGAAAGTGAAAAATTAGGTATTGAAATAAACTGATATCAACCAATTCCAGGTCAGGAAGTACAAATTTGTATTTTTGAAGCTGACAGACAAGAACTTAAGCTGTGATTTTGCACAGAAGGGTATAAATTATTTGATGTCTTGGCCTTCAGTACAATGAAAAATTAAAACTGTGTATTTCTGTGAAAGGAACTGTTCATTCCACTCTTGTATGAGATCAGCCAGGGCAGGTACCATGAGCACATGGTATTTAAAATAACAAATAACAAGTAGAGCTTTTTTCCTTACAGAATGTATTAGAGCTTCTTGCCACATCAAGCACAGAGACATGTCTCATAAAACTTACCCTGAAATGAATAAAATTCAGAGATGAGACTGAACTCTAGCCGTCAACAGTATAAGAGTATTAAATAGCAATTTGCCCCATCATTAATTAATTGGTGTAACACTGGTTATTAAAAGCAGTGATCTAAATGCAAACTCTGGTTCATGCAGTCCTTCAGCAACTAACTTCAAAAAGAATATACAGGAGAAAAACTCATCTATATTTTCCTAGTTCCCCACATTCTCTCCCCCAGCATCTGCTATTGGCCACTCTCAGCAAATGTAATACAGGGGTGAAATTTTTGTTCTTACCCTATCACAAATAATACTCGCCCTAGAATATAAAAACACAGAACTCTAGCTCCTCTCCTTACAGCACCTTGAGTCTACTATCAGAAACTATGTATACCTGTAATACACATACCTGTAACTGTATCACAGGTTAAACTTTGAATTTGGCCAGGTAAAGAATTAAAATTGGTAGACACCAGTCTGTCACCTGCTCTGGTGACATGGAATTGGGAAGGTAGTTTTATACCTCACAGTCTGGACTCAGCATGTTCTCTGCTCAACAAGGCTGTGCCTCTACTTTCACCTCTCCTCCCAATGGTGGGGCAATGCTATGTGAATGACTTTCCCCACTCCAGTGCTATCAGGGAGGGGTAGGAGACATAGATGAGCTACTTCACAGGTAGGTGCTCCAGCAAGCTAGAGATTATCACTGTGGCCTTGTCAGACACATCCATCAGTCCTAGGAAAAGAATGTCATGAAGGAGCTTCTGACTGGGAAGGAACTATTAAGGAACAGAAAATGAGCCCCTTTGAATCTCCTCTGCCAAGTTAGCTTTGTTCCTTTCACCACTGGAAGAGACAGCCCTTTCCACACGTGGGAGAGGGTTTTGAGAAGAGAGGAGGCAGAGAATGAGACAAAAAGCTTGCTGTTTCCTACATGTAGCTAAAAAGCTCAGTGCTACCAGCATATTTGAAAGAATCTAGCCTCTTTTTATTCTGTACTCAAAAAATCCATAGGGACAGGTTTCATCTTAAAATCTACAGCATACATTGTGTGCCAGAGAAGATTGATTCAGTTCTACAGCTGAAGAACCCAGCAAGTCAAAAAAGCCAACAGGCTCTGGGAAGGGATATTGTATGCAATGGGAACAGATCACTCAATCCCCTAAAGATCAACACATGGTATAAAATTCAACCGAAAGACAAACACTACTCTAGCAACATACTAAAATAGTAGCAGGGTGACATGACATTATCTAGTACAAGCTAACAGCTTACACTGAAAGAGGAAGTTATAAGAGGGTGGTTAGGTTTCTCATATAAAAATGTGTGAATAGATGAATAAAGTTTTCTTTGCACGGTATTACAGACTGGAGAGTATCAAATGCTCTTCAGTGGAAAATGTTCAGAAAATGTTCACTTTAATGTTATCAAGTACATGTGCGTAACATTTTTTAAATGTTGCAGTTGGGCATTCTTTCTTTTTAAATATATTTTGCAGCACAAGTAATAGCAAGCACATTTGTTGTAGTCTTTCTGAGAAGAGTCCATGGTTATGATTCTCCATCAAAAAAAAAGTAGCTTACACATATGCTGGGACATAAGTGGGAGTGAAAGTGTGAGGAATATTTTCCACAAATATAACCAGAATAATTTGTTTTAGTATAACCAAAATGGATACACTTTAAGTAGACACGAGTTTCTCTATTGAATCATGATTACCTGCAGACCCCAGCAACATAACCATGTTATGGGCACAATATACACCCAGATTAAAAGATTTTACATATAATTTATTGATGTTGTTATGATTCCTCTGGCAAAAAAATTCTTCCAAGAAGCTGTAGCTATAAAAAGCCATTCAAAGAGATCAGAAGAGAGTGAGGACCTACAGGAGTGTCCAAAGATCTTCTGCAACTTTATTACCTAAAACTCTAATTTGTATGCTCCTATGCTCCTAGGAAGCATGTAAGAATTATCTTCTGACCATAAATCTGGCCATCAGTTTATCTCAGTGACTACAAGGACACACCAAGACATATTTAAGAACTACATGGAATGAAGAGCTTGGGTGCACCCTGACTGTATCTGTCTTCACCATAAACTTTGATGAGATACGTTTGTCCAGCCCCCCAAGAAATTCCTCTGTATTAGTAGATTCCTGAGGCCAATGAAAGGCAAATAAAAGTTATTTGCCTCAGGTGATAGCTGCCTGGTGATAAAGGCAGCATTCTGGTGAATAAAAATAACCACCATCCTCAGAGTAATTGTCAAAGTGTCATCAAAATGAGAAAGGGGGTAAATGGTCCAGCTAACAGGCCTCATCCCCACTGCAAGGACTGTTCTGCCAACTCCAACTTTTATTTGTGATTTTGCTCCTGTGTCTACAGGCTCTTCTCTTGAAAGTCCTACACCATGGCCATAGCTCTCAGATATCATTACTGACATCTTAGGATTCTGGCATTTCTTTTCTAAGCCTTCATTATTTTTCCAGATGTCATATATTGCTAGAATAAAAATGAATGGAGAACAGGCAAATAAAACCACTGTCACATAATCATAGTTGAAACAATGGATTGCAGATAGAATGAAGGAACTAAAGAATTTCCTATCTAAGGCTTACACAAAGTGTAGTTAGTTTAGCAAAAAAATCCAACACCCAACATAAAAACCCACAGCCAAAAGCAATTATCTATAAGAATGTTCTGAAAGCACATAAATAATTTAAGATTTCTCAAACAAGATACATCTGCGTCCTTAACACTGTCTCATTGGGATTGTCATTATGTAACAGACATTAGTCCATTAACATTTAGTTAACAGACACCTGAAACATTAATGCCATTTTCTCCTCTGTCTAACCAAGCTTCATATGCAGCTTATTATGACCAATGTACCCTCAGTCACCCATGAGGATAGTTCATCTTGCTGAACAAGATCCTATTTGACATTGAGCTATTTCCTGTTTATCCCAGAGTGCAATCAGCTGTGTGTTAATTAAAATAATTAAACAGGTTTAAAGTATATCAGGGCATTTCCTAATATTGATTTCTATCAGTTGTCAGGGATGAAAACCAACCTTCCTTCCAGTCCTTCAGCTGGGGCTTAAACTCTGACATTTAGAGAGGACAAAGCTCCAAAGAGGAAGTGTTAAACATCCATAAGCCATTTTGTAGCTCAATTTCTTTTGTGCAGTCTACACCAAAAATGAACTAAGTCACACAGCTATGCACACATATGCACACACAGAGCTTCAGGCCATGCTTCAATTACCACAAAAAATTTGGAGAGAGGCATCAAGCAGAAACATTCTTGTCTGAATCACAGTTTTAGATTTTCCCAAGTATCCAAGGTAATGTTATTTCAGCATTATGACCTTGTCATGTCTTATTCTCTGATGTTTCTAGAATGCAAAACCATCTAATACAATTCACAGCAAATGCTATGTTATTCATTAAAGTATTAACTTGTGCCAGAAAGAGGGGAAGACTACAAAGCAGTTACTGAGAAACCTGATGTGCAAGGAAAAAATGCTTGAAATTCCTGAGTCCTTCAACTCTGCACGGCAATAATTAACACACTGAAGTCAAAGGATAAGTAATTTATAGGTTTTAACTATCTTGTTTCTTTGTAATTACCAAAACCATTAGTGAGAAACTGATGTCCACTGAAAATTTACTCTGTTGCCATGGTTATTTTAAGGCAATTGTAAAGCTACTAATCTCCAAAGACATAAAACTATATTAACGCTATAAAACATTTAGGAAGTAATTTTAGTTTACAATGTTTTACAAGCAGTTTATGGGTCACAGTCTTACTGAACAACTGACTTAAATTTGGAAGTAATTTAAAACACCTATAACAGATATACTCACTCCCATGCTTCCCGCTTTTTGAAGACCTTACTTTAGAGGTCATACTGACTATCTGGGAGGTCAGGCCATGGAATCTTTCAGTATTATTGTTTCAGAAACTTATATATCAATGTCTATACTAATTTTATACCTTTATGGTTGTTCTGAAGGAATATAACTGACCTTCTTTCACTGTCTCTTGCCTAGCATAAAAGGTTATTCACCTGTTTAAATGGATCATATTAAAAGTTGTTGATATCTGGGGCAGCAATTTACTTTCATTGAAGACAAATAAGGACAATTTCTTAACAGAAAAACAAAACTATATAAGGAGAACAATATATTCTCTCAACAGCTAATCTCCATTCAAGGAGACAGGTGGTGAATGCTCTTCAGTAAGTTTTACAGCTACTGTTCTGTATTAATATTAGTGAATATGGGCCACATTGCCAATGCAGTAGAGCTTGAGGCTGTACATCTCAATCTCATCTACTGTATGAGAAATCCACATTCCAAAAACTGTCAGTAGAAGTAATAACTTCTAATATTTTTAGTACTACTGAAATTTTATGGCTAATCTCAAAAAATTAATTTTGGATCGCAGATACTAGGTAATTGTAATGTGAGACAATCTTTTTAGCTTGTTTTAAAAAAATTCTGAATCCTCAGGACCATGGAGAAAAGCTTTCATATCTAGTCAGACATCTAGTCAAAAAACCCAGATGGTGCAAAAGAAATTCTCCAAGAGTATTTGTAATCTTAAATTTTTAGGGCTTCTTGGGGGGCCTTGCTCAAGACATCTGAGCTCATGCTATTGGAACACTTAGTTATAGTAAGTGATATGATGAAAAATTATAACATTAAACATCCTTCAAATCTTGGCATTATCTTTCTTATCTAGCTAAAATATATAATGACTAAAAGGCACATACATCAAACAATACTGATTTCTTCCTTCAGTATCATGAGGAAGACAGCTGAATTCTGTTTAACTAGCTAATTAAATTCAGTTTGCAACTGATTTGGATTGTGGAAAAAACCACGAAAGTTTAAACATATCTTAAACCCAAGAGAGATATTTTATAGATGTGTTTGGCTCAAAATTTCCAAAATAAATCTTACAAATTTATCACTGTATAATGAGAATAGAGTGAAAACATACATCCACTTTTTTTTTTCTTTTGCCACAGTTATCATGGTTTTGAATATTTAATATGCTGGTTTGGTTTGAAGTCCTTAAAAACATGCTAATTTCACAGTTGGGCAAATAGACACAATTCTTCTTTGAACTCATTCTCAACCCTAGTAATGACACTGTCCTGATTACCTGCTTGCCAAAAAGGGGTTGTTTTTATCTGATTTAAATGTCAGCCTATCGGAAACTCATGGGGTGCAGGGACCTGTTGAATTGCCAAGTGATGAAATCACACACCTTGAGCTGGCAAAAGCCCTGCCTGGCAAGCAGGCTGAACCCAGACGTACTAGGCTGAGAAAAAGACTCACACAAGAACAGAAGTTAAAAATTAAGAAAAGAGCATCTTGCTTCTGGTGCTACTCAGAATATCAAAAAATAAATTTATAGGACTGACTTGAAGGTAGTGTTAATTTGCTTGTCATCATTTGATTATGCCCAGGTGTCCAAAATCTAAGATCACGGCATTTAAAAATAATTCATAATTTAATGTTTAGTACCCAGATTCAATGATAGATTCAATGCAGTTATTGAAACTCATGCAGCCATAGTTTATCTCAGGCATTTAATATAAGCGGTGTCTTCCTAGCTGTTTGAAACCTTGTGAAGCCTCTAATAATAGCCACAGAAAACAGCATTGTGTGCTTACTTATCATCATGCCAGCTAGTTTTATCAAATGTCAGTAAATCTAGTGTTTTCACTGATAACAATGATGCAATTTGAAGCCTTAACTGCTACCATTAAGTATTTCAAAGACCACATAAACCCCCTAATTTGTCAATTGTAGCTCTACCTGCTTACAATAATTTAATCATTCTTGCAGGTGGTTAGAGGAAATACTGTACTAATTTGTTATTGCTCTAGGTACACGGCAGACATAAACTGGAAAGGGCCTTGTATAGATTCTCATTTCCTTTTGTTATTTTCCTGTAATAAAGTTGGACTTCTGTAGCCCCTAAGAGTAAAAATCAATACTTTCCTCTGCAGCCTTCAAAGCAGAGCAAATCCCCTTAAAAAAAAAAAAAAAAAGAGTCCAAATTTTGGTGTGATTAAAAAGACAATGAAACTGTGATAGTGGGCATCTCTCCTTCGTATAGCCTGAGCAACTGCAATGAGACACAGCCTGTGTCAATTACTACAACTTGAACAAGTTTCAGTCACAGTTACATCTGTGTATTTATAAGGTAGTGTTAAGTCCTAAGAGAGAAGATTTAGGATTTGATGATCCCATTGTGTAAACTACAGCTAAAATCTAGAAAATTGGTATTTGAGATTTTTAATCCCATTTAATGATTTAATAAAAAGATGATTTACAGACTAATTCCTTCCTAAATAATTACAGACAAAACTATAGATGCTGATCTTACAGAAACTGCCAAAGAGTTACAAAAATTGCTTCAAGGAAGGATCCCATCCAAGACAAAGAATATCACAGCCTGTCAGATTTCTGCTTTCTCCTAAAGTAAAAACTCCAACACTTCATCACACTCAAATATTGCTATTTTATATGCCCATATAATGGACTATATCACCCGTCAAAATTCCAATGAAGTAAGGAAAACAAAAATGTGGTCTTTTTATTCAGAAAAATATTACAAAGCCTTTTCAGAGTCTTAATTCTATCTCTGCAGTTATCTGGAGCCTTTTCAGATTTGTTTCTTTTAAGGATAAGGTGACATATGAAACATGTAGTTGCAATCTTAATTAAATAATAAGTAATGCACATAAAATCCCGTTTTCTTCAAACTCATCTGGTCTTTTTGCAGTTTCTACAGTCCAAGGAAGTATTAGGTCATATTTGTAGCTGATTATCCTGACACCTCTAGGCAGGAAAGACTGCAGGAAGGTATCCCTGAGCTTCTTCCGAGATGCCAACGCACCCACTCAGTACAGAGCATTGTACCTTGGCAGCACAACCTCCACAAGCAGCACAGCTTTCTCAGCACCATACGGGGTCAGGGTGAGGCACCTGCCTGTGGCAGCACTGCATTCTGCCCTGAACTCTGAACTCTGAAAGCATTAGATGCAGTTCTGAAGTGTTTACATGTTTAATTTTTTGCAACCGGTGTGAATCCTCCAGGTATGCAGGTGCCAGACTGAGAATTTTCACCTTTCTTCTTGCAGTCAGTGTATGCATTCACACAGCAAGCTTTGGATGGAATGATCTCACCTGATATTTATGCAAGATTGTACCTCATACCTGTCCAATGATGTGTCACATTTTGCCTTCCATCAGTCTTTTTCCACTCTCCTTCTCACTGTGCCATTTTTTGTTTTAGAATTATAAAATCCTGTTCTGATCATTACACTCCTTTCTTAGTCTGCTTTAATTTCTTGTTGCTTGTTTCTTTAGGATGAACAAAATCAGATCATATGGTAGAGTTCAGCTTCATAAAGATTTCTTGAATAAATACAAGTATAAATACAGGTAATCACCAAAATCATGAATTGGTTTCTTGAGAAATAGCATCCTGAAATCCATCCATCTAAACTGATTTCTACTACCTGATAATCTGATGGACTCCTTTGAATGGAAAGAATGATGTTTTATTGAGCAAAGCAAAGATAATATTTTCTGATAGATGACTCATTATCCCTTGGAAAGTCTGTCCAGAAAACAGTTTATTCACAGTATCATATTTATGAATTGTGTCCAGAGGTTGAACTATTAAAGCAAAGTTAAAAATAAAAGTAAAAATGAACAAACAAAGCCAAAACAAGAACAAGAACAAAAACAAACAGAAACAAAACCCAAAATAAACCAAAACCAAATCAAACAAACAAAAAACCCCAAACCTATTTTACAAAAGTCTGGTCATTGAGAAGATTTTCTTTACAGATATTATCCAACATATTAAAAAGGCTTCAGACTTTTTTTATACAGACTGCCTGCAGTTACTGTAAGCTCTATAAAAGAAGATCCTAATTTGCTCCAGTCAAGCTATGCATGGGAGCTAAACTCCACCTGTACACCATCTGTTCCAGGACTGAGAATGTGAAGTAATGAAGAACATTTAGAAGAGCAGGATAATGATTCAAAACACCATGAAGAGAACATCACAGCATCCATCTAAGTCCATAATGATAATTTCCTAATACAGTGACCTAAATCTAATCAGTGATGCATGGCAATATATGAAAACACAGTCTTTTAACACCTGCAGCAATACATCTCACCTGTGATATGCTGCAGGTATTAGACTCCAAGTCCTACTTAATTAATCACATCCTGCTTATCTAAATATTCCCTCAGTGTTCATATAAACTGTTTATTTCTTCCACATCAAAAATTTTAATGGCAACTAAGGAATTTTTGCCCTTTACTTCTGCTGAACATATTTCAGCTTTTGTCTGTGAATTGTCATATAATGTACATGTTAAGGTACAAAATGAAATGCTCTTCTTCAGAATTGCTTTATATCATGGTGAGAAAAAATACTCTTTAGCAATATATTTTAAGTTTAAAGCTCTCTAAGTCTAATAGCACAATTAAAATATTAACCAGATTTGAACTTAGGATGTTATTGCTAAATTCATATTTTCTAATATTACTTGTATTTTTTTTAAGTTCTGTAGTAAATATTTTTAAAGGCAAAGGAATACCCATCAAATGACTCTTAATACCCGAACTTAAAAATAGATTTATATGAAAGTATTTTTATTAAGAAAGCAATCAACCAAAAATCTTTCTCAATGAAATTTTTTTTTTTCCAGAAAATCTAAAAGGCTTACGTATTAAAAAAAAATGTTTTATTAAGATAACATTGCCTAATATAAAACTGGGTATATTTAAAAATAAAGAAGTCTATTTGAGTTAAGAACGGATGTACCTCAGAAAATGAGAAAACAAACCCCATGGATACATGCTTGAGATTTCTAGGCCAAGCCACACTGCAAAAGATTGAGCTAATCTTGAAATTAGCAGAATAAACTTTGACAGCTTTCTTGAACTGCACACATCATCTAACCCTTCAGCTATTTACTTATTACCAGTTTTAGAATCATTAGGCAACTTGTGTGAAATTTTATCAGAGATTAGTACAACCGGAGGAGGCAGTGAAGGTGTTCAGAGGGATTGAGCACCTCTCCTACTGAAGACTGAGGCAGTTGCTCTGCCTGCAGAAGTCTCCAGGGACACCTAACTGGGGCTTTCCAGTACTTCCAGGGGCCTACAAGAACCAGAGGAGAATGTTTATCAAGCGCATGGAGTGACAGGATAAGGGGAATGGCTTTAACCTGAAAGTGGATAGGTTTAGATTAGATATTAGAAAAAATGTCTACCCTGTGATGCTGGTGAGGCACTGAGAGGTTGTCCAGAGAAGCTGTGGATGCATCCCTGGAAATGTTCACAGTCAGGTTGGATGGTGCTCTGAGCAACCTGCTCTAGTGACAAGTGTCCCTGGCCATGGCAGGGGACATGCAACTGGATGACCTTTAAGGTCCTTTCCAGCACAGGTCATTCTATAATTCCAAGATAAATTCATAATTTTATTCTTAATTTAAAAATCCAAGAGTGTGGTTTTCCTGGTGTTTTAGTGTTTGGTTTATATGCAATGAATTATCAAATGCAGAAAATACATACTCATCAAAATAAAAAAAGATAAAAATTTACCATTTCCAGGTATAATTTTCCAAGTAGAGAAAAAAAAAAAGCCTTTCCTTGGTATTATCTTTTAATGTCAGGATATTTAATACTAAATTGCAGAAATAGGCACATAAATATCTCACAAAAAGGCAATAAAATATATCCTAGTTATATAGGCTTCAACATTCAATATGATGGTTTGTTAAAATTTACTCCATATTTCCCCTTTGAAAAAGGCTACTGCCAGCATAGTGGTATGAAGACATCCTTTTGGTTACTGAGCACATTTTCAAAGGCAGTGGAATTTATCTGTGGGTATAATAAGGGACAAAGCAGCACTTCTTAGACTGTGCTTTCCAGGGATTGCCAAATAAGCTAATGATTTTTTTTTTCCTAGTAATGTCAATAGCAGGGAAAAGCACAAACAGGCTCTCCCAGAGCTTTAAAAGACAAAGAGCTTTATACTGAGACTAGAATGCACTCAGGTTCAGTGCAGAGGAAAGTGAATCCATATATACAGGGAAATGACTGATATTTATGTGCAGCCTATGCTATGCTGACTAACATCCCTGTTCATTGATCTGTACATATTTTGACAGATGAAAGATGGCTTTAGACCATAGCTGAACCAAGTGCATTGTAAATACAAACACAAAGACTAGATAAGCTATCAACAAATGTACTGTGATACAACACATGCAGTAGATTTTGAAAGAGGTGTATTTTTGCCAAAATTGTTATAATGGATAAATGAAACTGATAAAGCTATTCTCTTCCATCAGAAGTTTGTCTGAATAGAGAATTTGTAATAAATCTGTCTCTAATAAGGAGCTGCTTCTCATTTGGCAGCACAGACTATCACACAGTGGCAAAACATGATTTTATAACCAACTCCAGTCTGCAGATAATGCCAAGTTCACTGAAACAGAAAAGTCAAATACAGCTATTTTTTCACATCTAGCTCTCCATATCAAATCTGTCATCAGAAAAAGTTTATCTGGGCAAAATGATTCTTTTTTTTTTCTTTTTTTTTTTTTTTTAACAAGCATTTCTTTTCTGGGAACAGCCAAATGTCTGCTGTCTAAAATTAAAGCAATAATTTTTGGTCAGCATTTTTTGCATGCTTTCAAGGGAAGGCAAATTTTAAAAAAATGCTACACATTGAAAAACAAGTAAAGAAACACTACCGGTTTTATAATAAAGTTTGAAGTAACTATAAAAGAAATGACAAGCAGAAGGATAGAAAACTTCACTATACACTTAGGGTAATATTAATTGCTGGAAAAATGCTTAAGGACAAATATGTCAAATTATACTGGATATCTCCACATTTTTGTAGTCATTTTGGATTCACATTTACTTTTATCCCAGACAAAGAAATTGTCTTAATTCGTAATTGCAAAGTTGTAGAAATGAAGACAGAATGATACATCTTTTTCCATCCTTAATGCCTTTTTACAAATATTTATGTTCTAAATTACAAATAATGTGACTACCTAAGGCCAAAAGTTTTCGAGTGAAAGGCAAGAGAGAAGGCTGCAGTAAAGAATATTGCCAAAAAATTATTCCCAGAGTCTTTTAAAGTCTTTGAGTATTTTATTTGCTCTTTATTTTAGCCTGGCATCTGGATGTTTACACACCTATAGTATTGAAATGCTTAGTTCAGTGTCGTTAATTTATGACATTCTCTTTTCAAGTTTTTTTTACAGAAATAGGGAAGTTGCTGTTTCACTATCACAAAAAATAGGCAGAATTTATAATTTTTAACAAAAAATTTAATAAATAAGATTTAAAATGGAAAATTGAGGACACTCTGGTTTGTCGAGTCAAGATGCAGGAAGACACTTCATTTGGCTCACATTTTTGCTACATGGAAGTAACTTCCAAGATTAAACTTTGATTTGCCTTTGTTTTCCTTAAAAAAAACCCAAATTGAATTGAAGAATGAATGAGCAAAATGGCAATGCATTTATCTTATACACATCAAACTTCCCATGGACTTAGGTTAACTGCTGATGAATGGAAATGAACAAAAGAATGCCTAAGACATTTTTAATCTGCTCATAATTGAGTTAATCTAGTTAAGCTAATTCACTTTTAATTTATAGCAACGGAAGACTATTTCCTAGCTGGGATAGAGGTATTGAAATGATATACCAAGCTTGAGATGTAATGTCATAGGATCCACTCCATTCTTCTCTTTTAGTTAAAGATATCCTGCTGAAAGCATGATGTCTAAAAACAAAAGTAGTGAAATAGTACCAATTTACAATATCATTGTCTTCTCCTACAGTAACCTTCCACTGAACATATATGCCACTGGGGATACAGACACTTTTGTTACAGACACTTAAGTGTCTACGACAAAAACTTCTGTAAGAAACACACACCACAGAGAGCTGGAAGAGCTATAAACATCCACTCAGCATATGAAGGCAGTGCACTAAACTCAGATATTCTGAAAGTGCCCCTGAGTAGCAAGTACTAAAGAAGGGTGACATCCTGCCCAACAAGTACCAGAATACTTGAATATGCGACTCCTGCCTCAAATCAATAATTATGGCACATGTTCCTGAGGCAGAAGCCTGATTTTGGTTAAGGAATTCAAGTGGTAGGAAAATGCCCCTGTTCTCCCAGCCTTGTCCAACCAAGCAGAGCAAGTTGCACCTTCTCTCCTACCAAGCAGGCCAGTCCTTTGCAGGTTAGCCATCCCGTCTCTGCACATCTTATCTATGTGCTTCTGGCAAACTCTGCTGATATCTACTAAAGATCAGCTCCCCCCTCTTCACCTGTGGAGACATCCTCTTTTTCTGCCCCATTTTCAGCTTTTCCCTGATTGCTTCCCAGGTTAACTTTTTTCTTGTCATTAGGGACTTACAAGCAACTTCACACTCTAAAAATATAACAGCATATCTAGTTTCAGCTTGTCTAGCTTCAGCATTCAAACCCTGCCATGCTTGCAAAATTACAGTCAAATTAAGTTTTTCTTTATCAGGGTCTATTTCTTCAGGAGACAAGAAAGAAAACAAAAGATCTCTTAACCTTTCATTAGATACAGATTCTCAACTTTCTCATTGTACAAAGTGCTTGCTAAAATCTCGCAGCACCTTTTTTATGTCTGCAATATGCAAGCACCATTTTAAAACAATGAATACTAGAAATGCATAATGACTTTTAATGATAACACTAAAATACCCAAGACAGTAATTTTAATTACACTTTTCATTCTGTTATTTATACACTCAGAATCACATTTGTTTCCTTACCAAAATTCTCTCCAACAAACTGAGACTCAGATGATTATCTACCTGGTGTCTTAAATTATTCCCTGGTTCCTCACTACTTAGGAGAAAATTTATTGTTTATTAATTGTATTTTTGTGGGGTTTTTATTTAAAAAAAAGGTCTAAAATATAAATTCACAGACAAACCCATATCCATATATGAATTTGGGGTAATTTGTTTATTTTTTAATTTCTTCCTTAAGCCTACAGAAGTTGATAAATCATTAAGAAATGTTAGCAATGAAGCAAAATTACTAATTGATTAATTCCCTGGTAAAGTGAGAAAAATGGGTCTTTTTATATCAAAAGATGCATAAGCATATTGCAGCAATGTTGATGAACTCATTAATTTTCTTTCTTGAAAAATGCCATCAGCCATACCAACATGCAGTATAATGATTCCACTGCTGCATAATAGAAGAGCAAAAACTGAAAGGGAGCAAAAACTGAAAGGGAGCAAATATGGATACACCTGTTCAATGCCCAAGGTGACCGCTTAGATGCTTTGGATCCTGTTAGAGCACAACCAAAAATTCCTTCAAGCATGATTAGATTTGCCCTCA
Organism: Lichenostomus cassidix; assembly: GCF_008360975.1. Taxonomy (NCBI): domain Eukaryota; kingdom Metazoa; phylum Chordata; class Aves; order Passeriformes; family Meliphagidae; genus Lichenostomus; species Lichenostomus cassidix. The sequence continues at coordinate 20,021,010 of NC_139480.1, read as the reverse complement.
TTTTTCCATTTTCCAGTGAAATATAAACTAGCTTTGCTTGACATGTTTATCTGTACTTGCAGTAAAGGAGTGTCAATATAATAATGTTTTCTTTAACCAGCTAATATACAGCATAAAGAAAATTAGTAGGAAACATAAAATACAATCTACTGATTCATTTGAAAGTTTTTCAGAAAAGCAATCAATGATCAATGATTAAAAATTATTAAAAATGTCTTATACATTACAGCCTATGTAATCCTCACAGAAATTATCAAAGGAAAGCTCACTTTGAAGAAACCTGCCTCACATATGTGTCTGCTGGGCTCCAGAAGAGATATTTTCATTTGTATGGCATATGAAGAATTAGTTAAGGGAGCATGGACTCAATCAGCAGAATCATCACTTCACTTAGCTATTTTTAATTGGTATACATTAAGTAGAAAGAGATAGCCAGTGTGATTCATGTTATTTTAAAATTGGTTTTAATACAAGTGGGTGAATCACCCCTCTGAAATTTCCTTAATTTTTGATAAATTCTTGAAAGAGTCTAAATGGCTAAATTAAACTAAATGCCTGGTTTTGCTGCTAAAGTTAGGTGAAACAAAACTGACACCTTAAATATTTAGGATACGTAAAGATAATTTTAAAGAAAGCTCATTAGACCTATATCATGGCCAATTTTCTCTAGACAAAAAACAGCCCAACCTGAAAATGATAAAAATTAATCTTAATCTACTTTTGCAATAAAAAGCTAATTTGAATTATTCAAATTAATTTTCTTTTCTGTAGACAGAAAAAATATCTTCCATTCAGAAAGATAAGGTTATGCATACTATATTTTCTGATTTCTTTTTATGGGATTTAATTTCAAGAGGGTATTTTGAACTGAACAAATTCCTTATCAGTTAAAGACTTTTCTTCATTATATATAGCAGTAGTTATCACAATGTGAAAAATTCCAGTCCTGGTAATCATTAAGGGCAAATCCCAATTTCATGGTTCCAATCCATTTTTCTTTTTCAATTTAGAAGATTCCCCCCAGATATTTACTTTGTTTCTGGAAACTGAAGTGATTTTTCAGTGTAAGAGGCATTTGGGGCCCAAAACCACTTTTTTGTTTCTAAAGACAAACTTTCATAATGACAAAGCTAATAGTAACTAAAGCCAATTGGTGCTGCAGTAGATATATACATATTCTCAGGATATCTATGCAAAAGGTGCAGATGCTAAAAGGAGCAAGTAATCAAATGAATGTAACGCTGCATGTCCAGATTTCCTTATGCAATTCCATTTTGTACAGGAACTTTATTATCTGGGCAATGCAACCCTGCCAGCAAATCACCATCCAGTTGTTATTGCCAAGATAATTGACAGTGGAAGTTATGTCCAACAGCAGCTGCTTCACTGCACTCTCTGTATTGGCCAAGCTTTGGTGGCAGGGGGACTACAGGGGTGGCTTCTGTGAGAAGCTGACAGAAGCTTCCTTCATGCCCAGCAGAACCATTCTCTGGTGGCTCCAAAGGTGAACGTGGCACTGGCCAAGGCTGGGCCAATGAGAAATAGTGGTAATGCCTTTGTGATAAGAGATTTAAGAAGAAGAAGGAAAGAAAATGCTACTGCACAGTTGTAATTGCAGCCAGAGCAGAGTGGAGAGACAACATGTGAGAGGAACAACTCTGCACTCACCAAGGTCAGTGAAGAAGGAGGGATAGGAGATGCTCCAGGAACCAGAGCTGAGATTCCTCTGCAACCTGTGGTGATGACCATGGTGAAACAGCTGTGCCCCTGCAGCCCATGAAGGAGACCCTTGCTGGAGCAGGTGGATCCCTGAGAGGAGGCTGTGAACCCATGGAAGGCCCATGGAAAGAGAAGCCCATTCTGGAGCAGCCTGTCCTTGGAGGACTGCACCCTGGGGAAGAGTGACCCAGGCTGCAGTAGTTTGAGGGGTGCTGCTGCTCATGAGAGGGACTCACGTTGGAGAAGCTCATGGAGAACTGTCTCTCGTGGGAAGGAACCCTCAGTGGTGCAGAGGAAGGACTCCTCGCCTTGAGCAGTGGGACAAACAACGGGTGATGAACTGAGCACAACTCCCATTCCCATCTCCCTGTGCCACTGGCAGGGAAGAGGTAGAGCTGGGAAGCAGGAAGGAATAGGGAGTATGTGATTTAAAAGCCTGATTTTATTTCTTATTATCCTTCTCTGATTTTGTTAGCAATAAAGTCAACTAATATCTCTAATTCGAGCCTGTTTTGCCCATGATGGTATTTGATGAGTGATTTCTCTGGTCCTTATCTCAACCCATGAACCCTCCATTTTATTTTCTCTCCCCTGTCCAGCTGCAGATAGTAGTGAGAGAGAGGCTTTGGTGGGTGCCTGACATCCAGCCAGCATTGACCAACTACACTCACCTAATTTTGTTGCATTCGACTCAAATAGTAGTCACAAGTCTATTTTTCAGTACCCATGTATTTCTACCATATACATCTGTAAATTAAAATTAGATTTCACTTTGAGATTATATAAAATAATTAATTAAAATGCCAAGTTGCACTTTGCTCTATTTTTTTCTTTCCTTTTCCTATGGTGTTTCTTACTGTTTTAAGAATTATGGCTTTCCTGGATAAAATACAGTAATAAATATGAAAGTCAGATCCACTGAACATGAAAGTCAGGACTGGTGTACTGCTCTAATAGATCTCACTTTATCTGTTTTCTCCAGATGCACTGAAAATGTCTTCCCTAAGAAGGCAATAACTTAAACATTTGTAAAAACTTATTAAGAAGGCATAGCATCCTAATTCCTTTAGGATACAAGCAAAGGTTATTTCCCAGGCTGCTTTTAAAATGAAAGCTTACAATTACAGTATTTCAGGAGTGCATGTTTTCTGATCTATTTTAACAGCCAATAACTATCCCAACCTCAGAGCTGCCAGTCAGCAGAATGACAGGATACTTTTCCTCATTGTGTGTATAAGAAAGAAGTTTTGGGTAATAGTCTCACAGAATTTCCAAACTTTAAAAAATAATATAAAGGCAAGAGTTTCAAGGCTAGTTAATGGGATCCAGATTCCCTATCTGTGCAGGAAACTGAAAAATATTGTTTGATAAAGCTCTGAAATTAGAGGCTGCTAAACAACCATATTTTATATACATAATAAATCTATATGTGTGTGTGTGTATGATTTTATGTATGTATAAGAAATTGCTATAATTGTTTATAAAATATGGCAAGTGAGTGTGTACAGACACAAAGAAATCAGTCTGAAACATAAGCTAAGCACAAGTGAGTAAGAGAAGTATGCTCCATTAATTGCTGTAAGAAATATTACACCAACCATGCATTATTGATATCGATTTAGCTGGCAAGTGTGGTTGCCAAAGAATTTTATGAGATTTTTCCACATTGCAAGTCATTTTTACAAAAAGGAGCTATGAAATTGAGCACTTCATTGAACCCTGATTGTAGGAGGATAACTACATAATTAGGTCTTAAATCATTACAGCACATATGAACACACATTTTATATCAGCCATTTAGCACACCTGGAAAAATACAAGCACAACACAATAATATATATGTTTTAAACAAGATCTGCTATCAAATTTATATCTATAAAAGCCCAAAGTGTTTAAGCAAGCAATGAAACAATGTCAATAGAGCTCTATGCTATTGCTCCCTCTGTTTCCGTGCAGGCTTCTCTCACCGTTTTTCTGCATCATCCAATTCTGTAAATACACGTGAGGGCCCTGGATAAAGCAGCAGAGGGACAGAGAGCCTCAGCACAGGAGGCTCTTAGGACAAAATTCCACTACCTGTGACATGAACTTCCCAGAAGGGAGCCAGTGCAGGTTTAAGGAAGATCAGTACTGTGGTTTTGATACCTCCCCTGTCAATATATCAAAACATATATTTGCTTCTGCTTGATTTTTTTTTCTCCAGAATTTTTTGTTGTTATTTAATTTTGTAAAACTACTGGCATGAAAGAAAATTGTTCTCACATTTATACCTGAATCTTCAACTGAATTGTCAGTAAGTACAACACAAAGTAACCTGAATCCAACAAAGGACTTCTGCAGTTTTACCTCCTGAGCTCACTTAACTGGTGAAAAGGTTCAATTCCAGTCTAAAATAAAACTTTCAGTTAATTACAATGACATGTTGCACTGAGTTATACAAGAAAATAAATCTAGATCACCCAAAGTTAAGTTAAAACTTTATTTCAGTTGTCAGTTCTTGATAATTTCTTTAATTTCTATCTTCCTCTTTTTGCTCATTCTGACTACTATTTTTATATATAAACATCTCTCATAGATTCTCTGCTTAGGATAACAGTACACTAATTCTGACTCAAGCAAAATTTGCCATGCAAAGGCAAATATTCAAGGCTCTGTCTTAAGCATGCCTTTAACTTGTTCCTCCTGGCTGGTAGTAGAGAAAGGTTTGACATCCAAATGACATTAATAGCACAGTGGGCCTGTGAAACAAGTTCAAGGAGTTATTCAATAATGGAATATTGCCATGATTTTCAGGGGAAGCAACTTAAGTATGTTTATTAAAAAAAGAGAACATGTATTGCCTGTCCAGAGTAATACCTGTGTTTCAGGTATTAGTTCTTCTGACTTGAGTAGTAAAAGGTTGTCAAAGGAGGCTGAGAGAAAAGAGAAAGATGGTTTATAAACATGTTGTGGTATTTGTTAATTTTTAAAAAATTAAATGCTTGGGAAAGACTGTGGGATTGCCAGACTTTTAAACATATTTTCCCTGCACAGTATTAGAAGGACGGAATAAAAAACTTCTTGAGTATTCACTTCACACTATTTAGAGCATGATAAAGGAAAATCTCAATGACAGTAGCATAAACATTATCTGTAAGTTTGCAATTGCAATTTTATTTCACATTTAGATCATAGAGGCAAATATACACTGTTTAGATACACTACCCACATACTTCTTTTCCTAACACTCAAAATTTCATTCCTGTGTTCAATACTGCCCTGGACATCAGTAGATGAGTGAGCCATAGCAGAATACCAACCCATAAAGAAACTACATCGAAACTGCCAGTGCAAATACCATCTTTATTAATCTTGCATTCTTAAAAATTTCCCAGGATGTACAATTTTTAGCATTTACAAAAGCAGAGTAGCCCAGCATACACACTAATTTATTATTGGGAGATAAAATTCAGATAAAGAGATCATTACCTTAGAAGACAATAGGAAAATAGAACTGCAAATATTGATCCTGATTTTAATGTTGTTTCAGGTATTATTTGGGCAAGGAAGCAGCCTTCACAAAACAAGAGGACTCTTATTAGGACTCAGGAAGAAACACGAGAACTGAAATAAGAGGGCTCATATGCCATAATTTTAAACTCACTGTGATGCCCAAAGGAGTATATCAAACCTCACATTTTCAGGTAAATTGTCATAATTTCAGAAGAACTAAGTATGATTGGTAAGTAATTTTCCACATTGTCAATTAGTCTAAAACTGTGAAAGAAATTAATCACTTGGCATCTTTGTGCAAAGGAGTTCCAGAATTTATACCACTATAAATTCCTTGATTTGGCATCCAAAGCAGGATCTTGGGTCATTAAAATGCTTGTCACCATGAGTAAAAAAATGCATCTATCAAAATAGTCTTTAATTTGCATATCAGAGACCATAGCAAATTTACACTGATTACACAACAACTGGGGTATTTCTGTATCTAAGCTGTCCATTGCTATGAAAAAATATTCCTCTCTCTCTTTTGTGAGCTTTGTTGGCATCACATAGATGAGGAAAGTAAAGTAATTATGATAGCTTATCACACCTCTCTCCACAGAACTCTGTATCTTGGAGACCTCAGCAGTATTTAATAAATTGTAACCATATACACAGTATACAAATAGTATACAGAAACCAAGTAAATTAGGTTTGTGCAGACATTGTTCTTGTTGAAATCACAGGCAAGAAACAGGACAAGGTCAGGCCTTACAGTCCTTTAACAAGCAGCACTGACAAAATGTTGATCAAACCATATTGATTTCAATAACTATATCTCTGTTTTATGCTGGTGTCAGCTCAGAAGCAAGTCTACACATATTTTCATGTCTGCTTCAACTTAAACAAAGCCCACTGACAGAGTTGTTGGCACCAGCAGCTATTTCACACCTTCTCTGGGGACTGCTCAGTGCAAGAGTGACCTCACTAAGGCACCAGCAAAACTTTGTACTAACACACTATCATACCAACATATGTTAGCAAAAAGTGGGTGCAACTCTTCAGCAAGATGATGCTGCAGTAAAAGACAGTCTTATATCTGAAAAAAAAAATCAAGGAAATTGTGAGATGGCTCAGTTTTCTTCACAGATTTCTAGTTTGGAAAATTTAAACCGCAGTCCCAGATGATGAATCATTCATAAAATTATCTTCATTGACATCCTTAACACCAGTCCCTAATATGTTTCTTCTTTGTTTATGCTACCTATGCAAGCAATGGCTATTACATACTTCAGTTTGTTTTTCAAAATGCTTATTAATGACACCAGTGACATCCCTTTTCCTATCTGTGACACCAAGCTCTTACTTTCTGTGTGGTGAATTAATGACAGCAATTAGCTCTGTGCTTTGACAGCACACAATTTCTGCCCAAGGGCTTCTTCAAACATAAAGGAGGAGAAGATTGATTAAAACAAATGCAATTAATTTAATGTCTCTTGAAGATAAATTATCAGATGTAATACTTATGACATCTTGAAAATCTTGATCCCACTCATTACTTGAATAATATCACTTCAGGTTTAGATTCGCATGATCACAATTAGGTCAGGTATATGTTTTTATGCTCAGGGAAAAAAAGGGATGAAATGTACACATTTAGTTTGGAAACAGATCAGTTAAATGAATAATAAAAATTCTCTTAATTACCAAATCTATTAACCCTGATAATCCATAATGATTATGGGGGAAATATCTGGATTTCCTACTTCGGAAGAGCAGTTACCCACCTGTTGCTAAAGGCCTCTGAAGAAAATGGATGCTCAAAAATCAGTTTCTATGTTTAAAAGCACAGATCTTATGGGATGCACATATGCAAACATAAAGTATTTACAAGCACATGCAAACATGAGTGTGTGCTATTCCTTCTGAGTAACACACATAAATTTCAAGTATAAATTCTGCAAATGCACAAGCAGAGAGGCATTTATAAGCAAAAAAAGTCAGCTTTAGAAAATCAGTGAGGAGACAGCCTGTGAAATCCAAGCCCAAAAAACACACAAGTAATAATTTTATAAATTACTACTAAAACTGTGCACTGTTTGATCTGCAAATACTAGTTGCAGCCTGAGAAGTAAATTGTGTCTTCCAAGTATTAGTATCATTGCATGAATGAAGATTTCTAGTGTGCAAATCATGCACAATGCACAACTGTGCAGATGGATGAGAATTTGGATCTAAATGTTCAAATAGTCAACAGAAAAAATTAAAAGTATGTTACGAGAGCTACAGAATTGTGATAGCATATCAGTCACTCATAACCATCAAAAAGTTAAAGGAGTGCATGGGCAATTCACATACCTCATACAAGATCAGAAAAGCTGTTTTCTAAATTGGAACAAGATAATTGATTCACCTCACCCCAAGATTATTTTAGACATTTCCTGTCATGTTGAATTTCTGAACTGAAGACAATGATGATATCCAGTTATATTATTGTTGTTCTTTTATGCAGTGTGACATAAATGATATGAGGCATCTCAACAACATACAGCAGACCAGAAAACTTAACCAGGGGCTGCACATGAACTCAGTTTCAGCTCCTCAAAACAAAACAGATTTTGTGACTTCTTTCAAAGTTTTTATATAATGAAAAAGAAATATGTTATTGTTACACAAACACAATTAAATGTTGCACATCATTATCAATTAATATTTCATTAAAACTTGATCTTCTGTAAAACTCAGAAGGTAAACAACTGCATTCTGTATTTACTAATTTAGACAGGGCAAGGGGTGGGTAAGGGATAAAGATTAACTCCACCAATATGACCATTAGCACTGTTCAAACTGCACACATAGAGCTTTGATTACCTTCAAAATTGTATTAGGACTTCTAATATAGCATTAATGCAGTGCCACAGTATTTTGAAGAGTAAAAAATGTTTTTCTTACAGAGAATGCCCTTCTGTCAAATACCTAGTTAATGGCTAATTAAATCAAGATTCTTCTGGTGCTCTCTGAACTGACCATAGTCTTTACTATAGCACTGAGGAGTAACACCTCTGACAGTAAGCTTGGCTAAAATTTTATGAATTTTATGAAAATATTTTCGATTCCAGCATACACATCTATCACAAAATGGAAACAACTTTAAGGGATTGTGAATTTTCTAGGAAATACAAGATAGAAAGGCTAAGTGTTATGGAATCACAATACATCACCAATTCAACTCCTTTCTCTGAACCAAGGTCTCACACATTCCAGTCAAAGAGTTATTTTTTATCAGTACATCATGGTTTTGTTCCCATCCCCTTCTATTATTTTTACCCATCTGCATTTACTGTGATGTGACTATTCTAAAACATCCCGGGGAAATGGAACTTATATTTTTCGTAGTAAGGTTAGGCAAGGATTGATATTGCATTGCTAAAAACTGAAAAGTCTTGTAAAAGGAAAAAACACCCTGTTCTACAACAGGAGCCTAAGGGTTCTTATTCATCTCTGTCTATTTGAGACTCTGTATTGAACCAAACACATCTCATTAATGAGTCATTTTAAAAATACGTAAACTAAAATGCTACCTTAATATTCTAACAGCTTTGGTTTCTATAAGCTCACCTTGTCTCATTATTCTCAGGATAATAGAAAAACTAGCATAGACTGAAAGTTTTCACATTGTTTATTCTTCAGATAAGAGACTACCCAGAAGCCAAAGAAGAGAGATCAGCAGAAATGTTTTGGTGCCAATACAGCACTATTTTTGTGGTATGCAATAGGTGTGTTTGGGTTATCATTTCTCTTTTTCCTCTCAAAACATACACCTGTATTAAATAGGTCATAGATGATTCGAAGGAGAAGCCTGTTTTGACTACCCAGAAACACAGAAACAACAGAAAATACTGTTTTGGTAAAGAAGCACAAGTAGACAATAAAATTCATTGGGAAAAAAATTTTCATAGCAATAAAAACCAAAACATGTATCAATGTGAGCAGAATGAAATTGACTTTTAAAAACAGGTCTCATGCTGACTCAGTGTTGAGAGTATTCATTTCCTCTGCTTATATTTACAAGAGTCTGCCATTTAGTGTGAATTAGGTAGGAGAAAATGCTTCAGTCCTTGGTTTGCTAGGGTGAATCTAACAGGAGCTGCCCTAGAATTAGGAGCCTCCTGCAATGCTAAAACCAAATTGATGTTAATCCTTCCTCACCTCCAGCAGTCTAGCAGGTCTTCCTATTAGCAAGCAAAGGCATTTATTATTGGAAAAATTAGGGTTATTCCTCCTCTTGATATATTTCTTCCTGTTTATTTGCTGGCTTTAGCAGAAAGCGGATTTTGCTTTTACCACTGTTCTTTAAACATTTAGGGAGATTAAACCCTGGCATGCATACTGGCCACATGTTCCTAATCCCTCCAAAATATTTTTGGTTTTGCACCACTTTTATATGTGCTATATAGAAATGAAACAAGTAAAAGTTAAGCCATTAAAGGATTGGTTTTCTTACTTTGATACATGAAAAAATCTAGCAGGCATATAAGTCACATTTGTGATTTTGGTGATGAGTACAAGTGTACAAAAAAATGTACATTTTAATTTTTGCTTCAGACAAAAGCATTAAAAATCTCGTCTATGTACATTTCTAGTAAACTAGCATTTTTAGGAGTACAAATGCAGTAAATCCTATGAAAATGCATAGCATAAAAGGCAGTTAAGAAAATTATTAATGGTGATATCAGCCCAACAGTAAAAGTGTGCCTATTATAAAGTGCTTCCTACAGAAATCCAATATGTTACTTTATTTTAATAAGTTCTGTCAAAAATTAGACAATATACAAGCAAACTCTCTTAAAACATCCACCTAAGAATAATTTGCAGCTCCAAAAACTATCTGAAGCAATTTTCAGCTCTGCAATTAAACCAGGCTTTCTTCCTTTCTGTTTTCTTTTTAATTCTCCCTTTACAGGGATGGAAAGTTTACAACTCTTAGAGAAAACTAGTGGGATGAAAATGAGATGCAGAAATAAAATGTATTTAAAGACAATCTATTGTACATTGCAATGGTCTTCAGTTTCAGATTCAGTGCATCAATAATATCAGGGTGACAGCCTAGCAACCATTTCACGTGGAAGGTTTCACAAAGAACTCAGTCATACTAATTCTCATTGCAAACTTTCTAAAAGCTCAGATATTACACACTTACATGAAATTCTAGTGAAATATGATCTAGATAAATAGAAATCTTCAATTATCTTGAATCTTGTTTATATGATGAATTAATACTACTTCACTTCCAGCATCCACCCACCCTCACCCCTCCACCTCTTCTCACACATGTACACGCACAATTAAAGTCTGATCTTCTACATTAAAATTCCCATGCCAGAAAGGTTCTGAATACCTAATGTTAAGTGTTTCTGACAAAGGTATTAATTTTAATGATTTTAATCTCACAGGCTGATTATATCAGTGAATATTTTTTTCCCCCCATTTAATTTTCTCTTTTTCAACCACAAGAAATAGAAAAAGAATTTACCAACACAGGACTTGCAATAATGAAGAGCAACCAATATGGAAACTAATACAGAAATAATACAAGATTTGGAATAAATAGCTGTGCATGATACAGGTCTGGTTTTCTGGTTGGTTGGTTGGTTCGTTCGTTGGTTTTTAAACTAGGCAAATTTGTAGTGGAATGAATTCATGTGATCATTTAGCATTATCAATTTGCCTCAAACTATTATTGAGCATCACAGCTGAAAAGGACCAATGTTCCATGGCAACGAAAGAAAACGGTGGTTGAAATCTTATTTTCCATTTCTACTAATACCCATTTCAAATGATTGCAGTGAATATGTTTCCAAACAGTACCTGAGGACACTGTAGGGACGCAGTCAGACAGCACTGGCTGGTTGTCAATCATTTCACTCATTTGCTAACTCAGTGTACTCTCAGAATACCTGTTACAAAACTTACCTTGTTTCCTGCTTTAATTACTGATGAATAAATTTACTATTTTCTTTTTTTTTCTCTTAATGTTATTAAAAATTTGAATTTTAGACTAATTCCTTCATAAAAAATACAATTTATTCAAGAATGTTTTTTATTAAATGCCATAAGAAAATATGAATTCATAGAGACCAGCTGGCCATTGCTGGGCCTTTGATTATGCTGCATTATCCACTTATCAGCCCTAAATATGAATACTCTGGAAATTCCCTGTAGGCAATCTAAAAAGCAAATTAGCACTGAAATTTTCTGGAAAGGACTGAGAAAAAAAGTTTTCTCATGGAACAGTTTCAAAACTGTTGGTCACCAAAAGCAAATTGATGAGAGTTTTATGAGAACAGCAGATGTTTCTGCCATTTTAAAGATCACACCTTAAATGTCATTTTTAAAACTGCAAGTTTTGAGCATTTTGGTTTTGGCCCTTTTACTATATCTTCCATGATTTTTAGATTTCTCCTAAATATTATATTGTTCTAAAACTATTCTAGATTTAATAAATAATTTTTCATATATATCCATGTGCTATATTGAATAGAGACATTAGTTCATTCCCCCAAGTTTTGCCCATATTTTTTAAGAGCACACTTTATAAAAACTACAAAGGAATGATGAGTTTTAATATAATTATTGTCAGCTCTCAGAGATTTTTAAGACCTTAGCAAATTCCAGTAAATGACATTTTTCCTTGCTAAGAGACAATTCTTTAGAGGGGCTGAGGGAAGATAAAATTCAAGGAATGTGGAATCAGATAAACGTAGTTCTTATTTTGAAGTGGGAGAAGGAGGGAAAAGTCACCAAATTCAAGGCCAGTTATTCAATTTCAGTTCCTTAAAAGTGGTAGAACAAACAATCAAACACTGTTTGAGCACTCACAAAATGAGAAAGTTGTGAAGATAAGTAACAGTGACAGTGGAGTCATCAAAAACAAGTCATGTCAAAATAATATTTTTTTTCCTCATGATAGCATAATAGGTCTTTTGGATACAGGAAAAGGAGTCACATTTCCATTGTGCTTCCCTTTAGAAAGCTACCCAATGCTCTCTCTCATGACCTTTTGACAAGCAAACTAGGCAAACGTTCTCTGGATGGAATTAGTGAGTGTTGTTATTAACAGTTCACTGTCAGGCTAGACAAGGGTTTGCAGTATGTTTCCACAGGGGTCTGACTGTATTCATTACATTCTTTAATAGTTTAGATAAAGAAATCAAAAGTAGGGTTATTAGATCTGAAAGTTGACAGACACCATGCTGAGAGAGCTGCAAATGCATTGTTTCAAAATTATCTCAACAAATTGAAGTCTAAAGAAAATTAGGTACAAATAAGGGCAAGATCTGCATTTCACTGTAGAAAAATTAACTAATTCATTTCAGAATAGAAACAACTGCTAGAAAACAATAGTATTGCATTAGTACCCATGGCTCTGTCACAAGCTGAATATGACAACATTTTATGTACAAATGTCAATTTGATATTTATAGAGAGTATTTTTAAACACTCTTCCATCCCATCCAATACTAGCAAGACCTTCAGTGGAATATTATATCCAATTTTGAGAACAGCATTTTAGGAAATATATGGAACAAGAGAAGCTCCAGAGGAGATATTAAGAAAAGAAAACCTTCAGTAAGTGGTTAAAGGAAGCAGGTTGGTTAAGTCCAGAGAAGAAGAGACTGAGGGGAAATATGATATATCAAAAATGTTAAAAGCTAGGAATAATGAGAAAGAAAAAGTTCTCATTTTTGTCCCCTGTGGATTTGAGTCTAAAATAAGCTGAAAATTTTACATCACTATTCCAAGACATGGAATAACAACTTTCATTTGCAGGAATGCAGACTGAAGTTAAACCCAAGGCACTGAAGCAACTGGTTTGCCTGCAAGGGGCTGTGAACTCATCCTAGCAGGCATTTTTCAAGAATAAGCTGGACAAGTATCTGTTAGCTGTGAAAACCATACAATCAGTCCTAATTTTATTAGTAGGATAGAACCAACAACTCTTCAAAATCACTTCAAAATTATTTTACACTGATTGCTGATTATGTCACTATATAAGTAGAAGCTTATGGACTAAGTAACAGTGTAGAATATGTAGTAATGTACTTTCAAGAACTATCTGTAAAATTAACAATTGGGCTTGGCTTGTGGTGAAACTTGACCAAAGCATTTACTCAAGGTCTGAAGCTATGACAATCATGAATTTAATGTCTGAATTTTAAACATCGATACAAGGAGTAATGATGTGAATTTAAAATCACATATAACAGGCTTCTCCTAAAGCAGTTAAAAATCATTCTTCCTTAGAATTATGTACACACATTACTGCTTCATGCACTGTAATACTGATTCCATTAAAAAGAGAGAAACAAACAAACAAAAAAAACCAAAACAAAATTTTGTTTGGATAACAAAATTATCCAAACCCTCTTTTTTTCTTTCAGTTTAAAATATTTAGAAATTCACAATATTACATAGCTGGAATGGAAACAGAAATATTCCAATTTTCACATCATAACCTGCAGAAACCTGTCTGACAAGATTTAAAAGTGATTCTGAATCAGATATCAGTCATAAGCAGACTGCTAACTCAAACACCTCTATGTCTGAGGTGATCCCAGGGGAAATATGTAAGTCTGCACAAGATGTGACTTAGTCTTGCATTAGAACTCAAAGCTAAAAATCATATATCTGAGATCAATAGGAATTTTAAATTTAATTATGTGACCTTTTTTGGTCATGTTTCTATTTTTTAATGGGTTTCAGTGACTTTTCTCATTAACACTGTTATTAAGTATTTATACAACAAGAGCAAATACTGAGCATTATGAAGATGCCAGTTTGATGTTCTCTCTTTCAACAACAGAGCCCCTGTCCTCTTTCAGAAGATGAACTCCTCAAGCCTGCAGATAAGAGTGACTGACAAAATATCCAAGAACATCTGAAACTGTCAAGTCTTCACTGCACTGCTAGTGCCAGATTTGCAGTGGGTAAGCAGCCATCAGACAGGCAGTTCAAAGCAGCAACAGTGATTTACAGCTGCTGCTTTCCCTCCTCCCCTCTTTCATTGAGCTCTCTACTCTTTCCTCATGCTTTTGATGGTTCTGACTCTGGAAACCTCATTGTACTTTAACAGCAAATGAGTACAGTCCTGTTCAGTGATCAGCACCTGCCATTTCAGAACCTCAAGCAAGTTAGTAAAAGGGCATAATTTTAACTGACTAAAGTTCTTTAATTTTAAATATCAAGCAGATAATACATTTTTTAAAAAGGTTATGTGTTTGTTAACTGAAATCGTATAATGATCTCTACAACTTATGTGTCATCTCTATTGTTTATACATTACCTCTTTTGTTACTTAAAACTCCCTGAGAGAAAAGATGTTCAGATCATTGCCCCCAGAAAACCTCTTTTATTGTCAAATTTAGTTCTATTTGGTGTCAAAAGTAGTTATTATCACGCTTATAATGCATCTTAATCACATTTCTGCCAGCTGAGTGCTACTTAGAGTTCCATTAAGGTGGCCACTAACAATACAGTTAGACACATGCATAACTTTACAGGGATAGTGCCACTAAATTCTGTGCATCAACAGATGACTTGCTTGTTAACTACAATTTTATGCCTTCAGAAGATTCTTAAGTGCTTGCCTAAATGAAAGGTTATAACCTGGATTTTTAAATCTGGCTTTATGTTATTTGATATTCCATAAGAAAAGCTTGAAATTCATTTTTCTTCAAGACCATTAAGAGATTTATCAAGTGAAACAGATTATCATGATATCACTGTAACACTCAAGGACTGCACAACAATAATACTGTATACCAGCACTGCTGGGTCTCAACATCTCATCAGGAACATATAATAAGTAAAAATCTGAATATATTTATGTATATTGCCTGGTTGTTCCTGCAGAATAACACCTATCCTCGTAAATAAGGGTACTACTAATCATGAAGAAGAACACAGTAATTTGTTTCCATGTAAGTAAAAGTCAGTTTAGCAGTGTCCTGTAATTTCTGCAGGTAATAATTACCACATCCACTTCATGTACATGCAAAACTAAAATGCTTCTGTAACACACAATATTAAACCAGATACAAAAAGGGATACCTTTTTTTTTTTTATCATCTATTTGAGAGTGAAAAAAAGCCAGCCAAGGGAACAGGAATGACAGGGAAAACAGAGCTAACAAAGGCAGGCGTCAGACACAGCATGTTGCTCAGCATTTTTAGGGCTCTGCTTCTATATAATCTGTGAACTCCTTCTGGGATAGCCAGGGATTTCTGGGAACTCCTGCAGCAATGTCAGAGCACCTGCTACATCAGGAAAGAGCAGCCATGGGGTCTGTGACATCCAGCAGCTTGTAAAGAGGCTATTCCTGATCAAATCATGCTTTGAGCATTGAGTAAGGAGAGACAAGTATCAGTTCAGCAGGTGCTGGGAGAGGTGTGTTTAAGGCCACCCCAGCGTGAATTTCCCACAGAAGTATTTTCTGCATATGATGGGCAAAAGCCATCTGGAAACCCTGCTGTTGAGGGGAGTATTTGTGTGCCAGCAGTGGGGGAGTGACACAGCATGTCCCCAGCACACACCAGAGCAGCTACCCCAGCACATCAGATACCAACCTCCCAAGGGATGATGATGCATCTCTGCAGGCCCCTTACTGAGGGGGCATCCACCTCACCAAGATGAGGGAGCCTGTGACAAAGGAAGGGCAAGAAGGCTCTGTGCTCATTTGGCACAGAAATTGAGACTAGCAGCATGTCCAAGACAGAGACTTAACAAAGGCAGGAGAAAAGTTCCTCCTCTGACGCAAAAGGGTCAGTGTGGTCGTAACAGATGAGGTGCTGAGTCTGAGCAGGATGCTGAGGAGGTAATCCTTCCTGTCTCCTGAGCACTGGGGAGACCACAGCTGGAGCACTGTGCCCAGTTCTGGGCTCAACAGTAAAAGACAGACATGGACATACTGGAGTGAGTACTACGGAAGGTCACAAAGATGGTAAAGACTTGGAGCATCTTTTATGCAAGAAGAAGCTGATAGAGCTGAGACCTTTCAGCTTGGAGAAGAGAATACTGGAGAAGGGAGTCTTATATCAGTGTGTATAAATATCTTATTGGGTGGAGGCAGATTCTTCTCAGTCATGTCCAGAGAGAGGACACAGGCAACAGGCACACACCAAACCAGAGAAAATCATCTTTAAGCATAAAAAAAACCCCCAAAACCCCAAACTTTTTCAGTATGCAAGAAGCCAAACAGTGGAAAATGTTGCTCTGAGAGGTTGAGTAGTCTCCATCCATGGAGATATTCCACATTCAACTGGGTGCAGACCTGAACAAGCTGCTGCTGTAGTTCAGTCTATCCTGAGCAGAGGGGACATCTCCAGAGGACCTGCCTGGTTTTGTGAGCAGTAACTCTGTTTCTGAGGTCTAGTGATCCCAGACTTCCAGAAAGTTGCAAATGATCAATCACAATGATGTGATATTTGCAATTATTCGGTTGCACCACTAAGCCAGGAGAGGTGTAAAACAGCCACAGGCAACACTTTTTGCTGAGCCATTTCCTGCCATGAAATACCAAATGAGAAGTATCTGAAAAATCAGCCTAATGTGTTTCATGAGCCTCATCCTTCAAAACAAAGGAATATTGTGATTCTATGCATGTATTTTCTTATGTGTGAATCTACACAATGCAGACTGCACAGTCCTGAATCAGAAAGGAAGTTAACCCATGAAACACATTATTAATTGTCGTCAGTCTGGTGAAGAGGCTTCAGGAGCTCAGCTCTTAACAGTTTTATGTTGGAGGAACTAATAAAGGGTCAGGCATTTAAAAAATTCCACCTGTAGTTAAGGCACTCATGATATATGTGTGATATATACATATTTATACTGGCATGGAAATTTATAATACTTTCTCTTTAGAAGTAAGTAAAATTGAATAATAAACTAAATAGCTGCAGATATGTGCAAATGGAAACAAATCTCTCTGTAAAAAGCACCTCTAGATTATAATTAGAAACTAAATAAGTAATTTTCTTCTAATTTTGAAAGCATATAACACAAAGATACTATCACAGTCTAGTGAAGTTTACAATTACTCTTGCTGTTTCAGTTGAGCCAAAAGAGGAAGACGCAGACAATACAATACATGTAACAGATCCAATAAAATTAAGAAAAAAATGCATACAACACAGAGAGAGTGAAAACCTTTGTTGCAATTTCACAGATCTTGTACGATACAGATGAAGGCCTTTTCTAGCCTTAAGGATTCTATGATTCTATGATAATGCACAAAATATTCCCAGAAATTAACATGAGTGATTTTAATTAAAAGAGACAATTTTTTTTTTTAAGTGCTACTTTTTAAAAGACATGCTTCCACGAATGAGACTGGTCAGGTAAATGTAGAAAATTGCACAAAAAATTGTATAACTTTAGGATATACACAGTGGAACAGGCTGTAAAAATCTTCTGTTAGTCAGTTTTCTCATTCCTTGAATTGCTCTTTTAGGATCCATTTAGCAATTACTTGCAGTCCTCACTAGATGTTAATATTGCAACAGAAATATACAGAATAAATTGTGCCAGTGCAAATGAGTCAGTGATTGGCAGGCCTTTCTTAATTATGGCAGTAGGTTTAGCACTTGTGTTAATCTGAAATTCATTAACATGTCTCCAGATACCACTAGTTAAATTCAGTTTGCCAACAGGCAGAGTCAGCTCTGAAATTAGTGCTTCAGAAAACCTTGTTTATTGCCTGATGTCCTCTGAAAAAAATTCACTGGGGTCAGGTTTCCTGACATATTGTTAGACTGGATTCCCTAAACAATTCCATTATATTCTCAAGAGGCAACTCTGAACACACAAAAACCAGAATGAGGTTTGTGCCAGAATCACTTATCTCCAAGTAAATCTCTTATTTCTTCAAACAGATTCTTAATTCCTCTTTTTATACTTTATTGATGTGGTCTTTCTGGCTACATTTTCATGATCAATAGTTATTCTACCCATACAGAAATCTCTGTAGACAAAACAGACAGAAATGCAAATAAGGATAAAAGCTACATAAATTTTTCAGAAATGGATCACGCCAAAAATCCTGGTGTCTTTCTCTGACAGACGTTATTTACTTATTTACAAGGAAAGCCTGACAGATATAATCTCTCTGGATTTCAGAAATGTATTCCATAGGAGATGACTGATTAAAATTGAAAATGTGGAGATCAGAAGCTGGACTGTAAAGTGGATCAAAAAGGAGATCAAACGGGTTCTGCTGGAAGTGTCCTGGTATTGATGGGATCCCTGTACAGTTATTAAGAATCTGTTGTGGAAAAGTTTAGTGTTTTCACCAGTGACTATGCCATCAAGGGGTAAAAAATGTCCTTCAGGAACACAGATGCCCTAATGAAATGTAACAATAGCATAAATATGGATGGGATATGCTGATAACATGGAACGAGATTAAACACCACCTGGCAGAATTTGGGGACTAAGGCAATAAAAATAAGATTATATGTTTATAGTGAGGTATTTACAGGTTAATAACAGGAACTTTGCTAAGAGTACAGAGCGCCCGTGTTTCTAGATACAAGAGAAGAGAAAATGTGTAACAATTCAGGTAAGTCTCACACTAGATTCCTGTCTTTCTCTTCAGTCTTTCTTCAGGCACATTAAGGATTTATCATCTACCTTTGCAATGTTGTAAAATTATTTTTATCTCTAATATAATTACATTGGGATACACTATATTATCCAAACTTTTCTCCAATTTTACTTTGTAGACCTTCCTTATTATAACCCCAGAGCAGTAAATCTTGCAATGATTCTATATAGATCTCCTCAGATCCCTAAATAGGCCATCATATAAAGCCACAAAAGACAACCTGTCATTAAACATTTTAATTAATCTCTTCTAAATCTAGTGTCCACCTTTCTGTATACATTTTCATTCTTATTTCTTTTTCACTCATCTATCAAATACTTTTACATATATTTCTTAGAATATGCTGTATTCTTTCTTGGAAATGCTTGATCAGTTTGCACTGCATGGACAGATGCCATAAGGATGGAAAAGGTGAATACTACAGAACAATGAATTATATCACTCTTTCCCTCATTTCATTTCCCTAGCCATGATTATCAAAGTTCCTCCCTTTCTTAGCTGAGTGTTGGCAAATGACAACTGAAAAATAACATTATCTCATTGGGCTCCCTAGAGTTTCCAGAATTAAAAAGACGACTCTTATACCACACTCAATCCTTTCCCCCAGTAGCTTCTCTAGTTTGCTTTGGTTCCAAATAATAAATAGTTTGTAAGTACTGTTGCTTGCTTCCATGCACTTTTTTTTTGTTTAATGTTCAGTCCCCCAGCTTTGCCAACCCCTGTCACTTACTGTCAGAATTACTTCTCTAAATGTAGTACAGACACACAAATGTCTGCATTTACATGTTTTTATCCAATTCTTTCTACTGGTTTCGGTAGTCTTTTTATGACCAATTTTATTTTTATTTTTTCTGAAATGCTGCTTCATCTTCCTTTCCCTTTGTAAGCTTTGCAAACTGCAGGTAATTTTCAGTTTTAAAGGTGTTTTCATACAGGTATAATTTAAAATGTTGTTTCACAAGATGCATTTAAACAATCTTCTTTAAGATTAACAGTTTTGTCTGTAAGGAGATTTGAGCATTTGGTTATGTCTTAATTAGTCTACACGATCTCTGTGCATGCAATAAGAATTCCATGTGGATTGCTTCTCTTTTGATTGCTTTTAAAGCAGACACAAAATAACAGTCTAATTTTATTATTAAATAATTTATGGATATTATTACTGGGTTTGTTACTGATAATTAGATTAATATCTGTCTGAAAAATAGTGCTTTATATGACTTTTGCACATATTCTAAGTTCCTGCCATTTCTTCTTTTATTTGGTAGTCATCTTTCAGGTGATTTGCAATAATAACTTATCACTTTATTCCTAGCTTCCATCCTCCAGCTCATTTTGTCTCCAAAAAACAGAATAGTATTGAAGTTCTCTGACCTGTTGTTGAAAACAGATAACTAAAGCTCATAGAGTTTTATAGATCTGCTCTGTTGTCAGTGGAGGCTTCTCTACAGAACAATTAATCTGGCATATTTTAGAGAATTAAATGACAAGGCAAATCATGCCCCACTAAATGACTTTCTCTCCATTCACTATAAAAGCTCTGTAATCAACTAGTTCATGTGTAGGCAGCTGCACTCATCACATCTAATGTGAAACAAATTGAATTCTATTCCTACACTGTTTGGCTATTTGAATAGCTAAAGTCTCTATGTTCCTGTATGATTCCATTTCAATACTTGTCCCCTCTTCCACTTTATCTAGTGGCATGACACACACAAAATAAGGCAAACCCAATACCTCATAGTAGTTTTGCTACTATATTTCGCAATGCTAGGAAAAGTGGCACCTTTTATCACCTACATCATCGTGTCTGTACTGTTTCTGTTATTTCTCATGGGGGGAAAATGAAAAAAGCAATACCATATAAGTAGTCCTTGTCTCTAATCTATGTACTGTTCCATATTTGTAGTGTGTCAATCTGCTGAAGTTATAAGCCCTTCTGTTTTACTGTGCCTAACCTTATTACTTTCCATTTCCTAGCAACAAATCATATGGTTCAGGCACAGGTTTGTGACCCTATTCCATAGGAGTCATGTTTATTTGTTCTCACCCTCAGAGCTTTTTCCATAGTCTTCTATTATTGTCAGGTTTCATCATCATTCAACATTTCCCTACTCAGAACCCCTCTTGTTATGTATCTGTCCAGCAATTCATACCAAGATCATTCCTATTTAGTACTCCACTACAAACCATTAGTCAGTCAGGACCATGATGATAAAATATTTACATTTTTAGAAATATTTCTTCATTGATCTGGTTGTTATTGATTCTGACAGAGCGAACTCTGAGGGATGACAAAGAAGCAATTGTAGCAGTAGCAGAGAAGAAAGGCTAAAAAAATTTATAGCCATCTTTACAACTTTAGAAGTGGCAGAAGGACATACAAAATCAAGAAAATAAAGGTAGATAGATCTGTATTAACTTTTCATATGTGAGCCTTAATAAAAGATCCATATGCAATCTCTGAAGACACTGAACCCGTGAGAATTATTCCCTTTCTTGATCACCTCCCTTTTAGCCACTGTACCTCTACATTTACAAGATCTGTGTTATCACAGACTCCAAGGACTTCACAGTCTGAAAATCACCCATATAAAACAGGACAAGGTTTTTATAAGGCAAGGAAAAATAAGAAGCACCAGATTTCGATTACTATTTTAGTGACCAAGATCTGAGTTGAAGCTAATTATCTAAGAACTGTCCACGTAGCACCAATTTGCATCTCTAAGTGATTGAAGTACCAGCATTTGCACTCTCCTTTTCAGAGGCTCCTTAGCCCAACCAATGAGACACACAGCTTCTTCTTCACCAACATTGCAGCTCAGATCCAAGAGGGAAAGGCACACTTATTTTTTGCCTATTTTTCTGATCTGAGTTGTCCTCTCCAGACAGAAACCCAGACTAATGCAGCTATGAACTCACAGGGATCTGGGTGCTGAAGGAGGCAACTCTCTGCTCAGCTGACATGGCACTGGCTGGGCACAAGGGAGCCCTGACCAAACACAACAGCCAGTTGTGTCTACATACCATGCAATAATTCACTAAAACACTCTGTCTGAACCACACCTTATCCCTTCATATTTGCTGTGCTAATTGATGTATGCATTAAGAACTTGAATTAACAATTTAGGTTTAGGAACACCTGCTTGAACATTACTTTCCTTTCATTTACACATTCCTCAGAATTTTCTGTTTCACTATACAAGTTTTAGAAGAACTCACTTATTACAATAAGAACAAAATCATGTGCATTTTATGTCCAGGTGAGAAAGAAATCTTGCCTAAGCATGCTGTGCATGAACAATATCCCTTGCTGGTAAGAAATGGTGAAAGTGACAAACAGAAAAAATAATCAGTGTTTGAGCTGCAATTAGTCCATGCATAAAGGAGGATCAATACAACAATTTGTAACTATCAAGAGCTGGAGCATTAAAAGCCAGCTGGCTTGGCAGAAACCTTCCCACAGTGGCTGTATGTCAATATAAGGATTATTTTCAAGCACCTTTAGTTGTTTTTCTCTAACATGATAAGCAGTGGACTCTAATATCCTGAGGCTTTCTCTTCAGATCTCTGGGTAGGACGTGGAACAACCACACCAGAGACTGCACTAAATAAGCATTTCGAGTTTGCACAGCCTGGCATGTTTTGAGGAGTCTAACTGCCCTGTAGCTGCATATCCTGCATGCAGATGATGACTTGAGGTCATCCATATATCATTTTGCTTTCCTTTAAAATGCATAATAATCATCTCTAAAAAGTGGGACACAGTTACCATAACTGGCCATACTATGTGTTGTGACTTGATGCTACCTAGGGATATATTTATAAAATGTGATTATGTGTGACACAGGAACACTGCCAATATATTTTTGTCTCTCAACTCAGGATCAAGCTATATTGGAGCAAGGCCAGGGTAGTCCTAGGGTAGCTGAAGAATCACACAGGAAAACCAAACATTGATCCAGCCGGAGCTCAGAGTGAGCAAAAATGTATCTTCTGTGATTGTATCCGTCTGCTTGGCCTTACAGTCAAAGGAAAGAAATCCATTACTTAGGTCTCCATAGGATACAGAATTTTGCATTTCTTCTCATCTTGAAAAGTTTGATGAGTGCATGTATGGCAAACCTTGGAAAAAAAGAAATTCTGAGCAGGCAGCAGGGTACAGTGCATGGGTGATATACAGCTACTTCCTTTCCACTAGGTCAGTACAAACTCTACCCTCTGCCTGCCACAAGAAAACAAACTCCCTTGTCTTTCCACTGAAAAACATAGAGCTCCCAGGGAAATATTAATTTAGTGAATGTCAAGAACTATCTCTTCCTGTGCTGCTGTTGTGCTCCCACAAATAAACATATGTGGCAGAGAGCACATTTATAATCTCAGGATGGTTTGTATTCCTCAGACAGCTCAGGTAACCACTGTTATTAGGATGCTTTCCCAGCTCTCAGGATCTTCCAGCATACAGCAAGTGCAACACCCAAACTTGAAGCCACATCTAAATAACTAGATGATACCCATAATAAAAATATTTAATTTTAAAGGCAAACTTTTTTTCTATCTGTTTCCTTGCCAGTCAACCTGTTGGGTTTTAGGGGGTTTTTTCATATCTTTTTAGAAATCCTTTAAAACTGTTAGAGTGACTACTTTTTAACAGCTGGTGTCCAGTATGGTTGATGAACACTGGTATTCCAGACCAAATAAAATAAACACTAAATGTTCTACTGAATATAGTACGGTTGAAACTTTATAAACCTAGTGTTGATAAATATAATATTTCTGAGATTTGCTGGCTAGAATACGGATTTTTTCCTTTTTCAACTAAACATTGAACAGGCAAAATTTATTATCTACTTTTCAGGAAATATTTGTGCAAACTGAATGACATCGCTCCATTTCAGAACATGAAATAAAAGGGTTAGTCAAGTCAATTAAGAAGTTAAATACTCATAATCTCAGAACATTCAGGTTGGCTCACTGGATTTTAATGCATCCAATAATTGGAAACTTCTGAACAGTAGTAACCAGCATCAATTTTAGTCTGCTGTGATATGTGAATGTTATTGTGCTTTTAGGACAAGATCACAGATTAAAGATTAAAAAAGTTGTTGCAATCATCTTTTAAGAACATTTTTCCTTGATTAATTTAACCTGAAAAATCAAAGTTTCTACTTCTTTATTTTTTGTTATATTGGTAAATTCTAATTCCAAATGTCTTTAGCAAGCACACTGAATCCTTATTATAAAAGTTGATAATCTAAAGAAGTTGGCACAAATTGAAAAATGTTCATATGGAAGCCTCACTATCACTTTGATTGTGCATTAAGCATAAAATCCATAGAATTGCAAGTAAAATCTTTATCAAAAATTATTTTACCTAAATTATCAAGTAATCAATTCTGATGATAAAGATAACAGGAGAATAGAGAGAAATGGTCTCTATTTAAATTAAAACACCTCAAGAATTTATGCATCAAATCCATTTTATTTCAGGATTACAAGTGAGAGATTTGTCTAAGACTGTGGGTAGCAACATTTTGGGTCCAATATCTTCAGCGTAAAATATAATTTGCTATGTGGTCAAAATTATTGGATACCTTAATCCTCAGAAATAATAAGTATTTCTTTTGCTGGAGTAGAACTTCTAAGATAAACTTTCCATTGCTGGATTAGAAACTTCTAAGATAAACTATCTTCCACATACTGTTTCACATACTGAAATACACATATTTCATTCTGTTAGAAATGCTTTAATCAGCTGCTGAGAAAAACCCTGATGTAGCAATGTGGTTCTTTAGGATTCCATGCGGCTTCCTTTGTTCCCCTGCTCTGTATGCTATTGGCTCATTTTGAAATATGCATCCTGCTGTACCTGAAAACCTATTGGTGTGTTCCCCTTGCCAGTCTTGCCTTCCTCCTCCCGGGACTGGCTCTGAGCGAGCCAGCCCTGCCCCCTTCCTTCCCTTATAAGCCAGTGTCTGCATCAGCTCAAGGTCTCATCTCCGAGCTGCCAGCCCCCGACCTACCCCTGCTTCCCTCCCCCAGAACCCCCTACCTAAGAACCCCTAATAAACCTCCCTGGCAGAAAGGAGATAGATTCCAGTTCGTTCCTTCGTCTTTGTTTCCTATAGAATTTCTGTGGCCACGAGACTCACGCGATGCTGAGAGCACCCCGAGGGCCGCCCGCCCCGCACATGGTGGAGATATGCGCTGCAGGGACCCCATTCCGGGGGGGTGCCAGCTCCTGCAGCCCCCCCGGAGCCTGCTACATCACCCTGACTCGCAGCTGACTGCAGAAAACACACAGAAGTAGATGAGTTACTGTGGTGTCTAAATGCAAATGAACAGGCTCTCTCTGGTAGCCCTGAGAGGTACCAACCTTTCCTTCATCAGCTAGATGAAGAACAAGACACAGTGGACTTCACCAGCTACCGGAACAGGGAAACCTATCGGCCTGTAAGGGATAAACTGAATCCAGTCACTCTCCTCTTGAATGTCTTGTTTTCTCAGATTCTCCCTGTTTTTGCTTTGGGTCACATCTGGTAACAAGGTCTAACATGTCTAACCTGAGCTTGAATCCAGTTCTGAGTGAATTATACATCTCAACTTGATTGATTACTGCTGAGTACATCTCCCTGAGGCAGAAAAACTAAACGGTGTCGTTTGATGATGTCAGTAATGTCTATTAATTATAAAATTATTCTCTCCTCATTGTAATTCCTATGCTACAGTATTTAGTCTACCTGATTTCACTGCCATTGCCTTTAATACAAAGAAATTGTTATTTTTCTCTTTATATTAGAATGTAAGATTTGTAAAGATAATTTCACTGACACTGACCTTTCTAAAGAATTACTCTATTTTTTGAGTTTGTCACCTATAGGCCGTTACTAGACAGACTGCTTTTTATGACTGAACTATAAATGCAGCTTATTTATACTATAAAATGTCATTAACAAAATATTTTTCCCTTTTCTCTTTGCTGTTCTCTCTATTGTGTCTTATTTAATTTTTCACTTAAAAGTTGTAGGAAAATAAAAAAGGCTCATATTATTTAGTTACAGAGGTATTAAAACCAATCCATTTCCTCTCACATCTGTCCTGATGGCTTGCAGAACAGTTGTGTTACTGAATGGGTCATAACTCAACAAGTGGGAAAATTAAAAATTGGTACAAACATTCTTACTTGATTGGATAGATTTAAGAGGAGATTTTAAATTTAAACATTCAAGTTAGGAAGCTTTCCAAGCTATTCTTTTCCTCACATGTGTCAGACCTTATTTTTAATAAAGGTAAGGATATCTGAAGGGCTTAAAAATTCTGCAGAACTGAAACTGTGATGTTTCTTATACAGACTAAAAGGTAAAAAAAAAATACAGTTTCTTTGCAGTCAGATATTTTCTTGGAATAACAAGGGTTAATTTGTACTGCTCCTTGCTGCAGCTTGAGTTTTTCACTTGATCATATTAGAAAGGATATATCTGAGTATCCTTATCTATCAGGAGATGCAAATCAATTTTCATTGAGTAATGAGAGTAAATCCTTTATCACCATCCCTTACATATTAATTATTAAAATACCTTATGAATTAGACCTTGTTTCTCAAAACAGAATTGACCTCAGTCAAGTTCTGCATCATGAATTTTGTATGTGGAGCATATATATTGCTCAATTAATCAGCACTTAAGATCTGTACATAAGCAAAAGCATGGCTATAAATTGCACTTGCTTTTAGGTTCTACCTTCTAATTTCACACCAAGCATTTTCATAATCACTGATTTTAATTACATGGATTTGTGAGGTACCTCAGAATCACAGCAGCTCCAAGCTTTGCCTGCTGCACATGCTTACATTACAGCCATACATTACTTAAAGCCATTAAGAGTGATTCAGATCACTCTGCAATTTTAGTTTCTTACACAGCCACCTGGATTAATTCCATTAAAATAATTAGCATGCCAAAGCAGAATTTATTTGAAATCATTCCCTGCTAATTCCCAATAATAAATTTACAGAGGTAACAACTCCTTTATTCGTTTAACATAAAGGCTTGGGAAACTAGAGAGCAAGACACTTTGTTACAAATGGTGTCCCACAGTCCCCAATGGATTCGCAAGCCAAGTCAGACACCTGTCAAACTGTGACCAAAGTACATGGAAAGAATTCTGAATTAATGGATTTTATGAATTCAGGTCTAAGTTAGCTTAAGCTCTAGCCATGTTTTCAAACATTTCTCTGTACGACCAAGATTGCTAAAACAATTACATAGAAATATGATGTGATTTAATTATGACAGGAAAAACATCACAGATCTTAATAAAACTGCAGCAGACATTCCCCCCGCCACTCCCACTTCTGCAGCTGAAAGCTCTATCTATTTTTTCAGCATAGTACAGATTAGTGAAACAAGGCTTGCTACCTCGGTGAGTCTTGGCAAGGTCAGCAGAGTTCAGCCCTTCCCAAATCATTGTTAATCTCATTTGTCCATATCTGATCTACTCATCTGCTATTATCTCACATTATACTTAGACAGTTTTTTGACCCTATCAGAATATGGCACCAGTGGCATCATATGATCCTAAGTGTTTCTGACAGTAAAAACTTCTAAATTATGAGCTGCCTATAAGAACTCATAAGTTGCAAAAAATGCAAGACATGCCCAATTTAAACTATTTTTAAAAGGTTTTTTCTCTATAGGTAGTTGTAGACTTGAGAGCAGGAATTTTAAGAACCTGAGAGAGGAGCATAGCACCAGTACATTTTAAGTGGGACATTTAGTTCTATTGTTCTTAATGCCTGAAAAAATGTCAAAACTTTTCAGCCTGAAAGTGCACCATTATAAAGCTTCTGTTTTAATGATAAATAATGATTTGAGAATGCAAATTTTGTACTCAGTGAAAGAATAGAGAGGTGTCAGCTTTCTTGAAAAAAACATTTAAAACAGTCTGAGCTGAATATTAAGTCAGGAGAGTTTTGCATAGATTGATGTCTTAGCAACTTCAAAAGATAGCAGGAGGAGATTAATTTTGTAAATGGCTGATTCCACAATAATGATTCCCAGGAGGGTTCAAAATTCTTTATGAGGAATCTCATTCTTCTGTTGTTTTTTTGGGTTTTTTTAAATGTCCTGTATAGATAATGTTTTCTCAGGAAAAAAAATTACAATGTAGAGTGATCATTAATTTTTATTTTAGTCGACACCTTATTTTGAGTTAGTCTGCTAGCTTCTGTTCTTTTATTCTCATTCTCTGGTGTTATTCTGTCCTTTCAGGATGAATTTTTTTGATGCTTCCTTTTTAAATGAGGTTAATGCTGCGGTGTGTCTCTGTGTGTTCAGGCAAAATTAATCTTTTCTCAAAGGCATTAAATTAACATATCTAAAAAACAAATAACAGCAAGACTTACTCGTCTGCTCAGACTATGAAATTAGTTCCAGAAGAATAGAGTAAAACATTGTAAAGCAGGGTTAAATGGTAATATTTTTCTTTCTTTCAAGCCCCGCTAATGTTAAAGAATCACAGCAAGACTGAGGTGGGCAGGGAACTCTGGAAATCACCTAGTTCATCCCCTCATATTAGAGCAGGGCCAGCTAGAGCAGGTTGCCTGTGTCCAGCCAGGTTTTAAGATTCTCCAAGGATGGAGATTGCACCACTTTTTTAAGCAGCCTGTTCCAGCGTTACGGTAGATTTGTCACAGAATCCAAGCAAGAAATATAGTTGCTTTACTTTGTCCAGAAAAGACCAAAGAAAAGCTTGCACACTTAGAATATATTTCAAGTCTTTTCTTCATCAGGAGAGGGAGTGTTCTTGCAGTGCCCTCCTGAAGAAGCAGACAAGATTTACCTAAGCACTGATGGCAGAGGGTAGCCAGTGATTCTGCCTATTCCCTGCTCCCTTCTCAATTATCCCCGCTTGCATAAAAAAGGTCAAATTAGCAAGTATCCCTATTAGTCCCCAGGATGAATAGCCCACCAAAGCAAATAAGATGTCTGGAAGTATGTGAGTACACGTCAAGTGTTGCCCTTACTGTCATGAGTGTAAGACTCGTATTATCTGTAAATACATTGTGTTACAGTGTGGGACATTTATCCTAAGAAGTACTAAAATGTGTTAATATAAAGGTAAATAGAAATATATGATTAAAGGTAGATAAAAAACAGCTACCCTACACTGCCTGGAAAGAGAGAGGCTGGGAGGAGAGAGACACACACACACACACACACACACACAAGGGAAGTGGCAGGGAGAGAGAGAGTTTTATTCCCACCCAAAAAATAGCACCGTATCCATGCTGCAATTCTTTGTCTGGAAGGAAGTACAAAGATAAATCTTTCTCTTAAAATCTAAACAAAACCTCCTTTGAAACTCTTCCATCCACCACAAATGCATGCTGAAGTCCTGTTTCTGTTAAATGATGAGCACTTATGTTGAATTCAACAGAGCACTACTCATGAAGCACTCAGCACATGCCAGGGTAAAAACTCTTATAAAACACCTGCTTGTTTTGTAGACAGAATTATGAAGTTAAATAGAATGAGAACACTAGAGCAATGTGAAGGGAGAACATATTGAATCATGCCACAATTAAACTACTGTGCATATCACCATTTATTAACCTAATTAACAGAAAAACTCTTCTCTTTACATAACTTTAAATACAAAACACCAGTTTTGCATAAATATCTCATTTGGATACAAAGAGAGATAGGAAAAATCTTTCAAATGTGACACCTTATTAAAATAAGAACATCTTAACTGATAATATTCACTTTTTGCCTGGTAAAAAGTAAGGTAAGTAGGACAATGAAACTTTCAAAAGGCCTAAGTATTCATTGATCAAAGAAGCAGAATGGGCTGGTTATGGTCTACTAAAAGTAACCATCAAGAACCCAAGGTTCTAAGTGTGCCATATCTCAACACACTGCGGTTATATTTTCATTTAAAAACTCTTTAGATGTACACAGCAATAAGCGGTACTAGTTACATGTTAGAGGTTTCCTTTCCTATCAAATTAAATTAATTTTTAAATGCCCATTATAAATGAAAAGGAATTGATTTTAGATATCATTCTTTCTTAGCTGTCATATGAAAAACACAGGCAATAGTAAAACAGGAGTCTACAGTCAGTAATAACTCACATTTCATGTACAAATAAATTTCTTTATTTCTACTACCAATCAGCTTCTATCCCATTTAAAATTATGATGAACTGTGAGATTACCTGCATTTAGCATACAACTGAGAGAATATCTAAGCAGAAACAAATGTCTTATCATTCACATCAGTACAATGTGCACTGGTGGTTATGATCACCCTTCAGTCACAACACTGTCTTGGAATATTACATAGATGAACACTTCAGGGAAGCAAATCTTCATAATTTGTAAATTAAATTGTAATTGTAAATTCAGATAAACTGAGTAAACAAAAATAAGTGCAGTTCAAAGTGATTTCTTGCAATCCATAGCAAAACAGTGACTCCAACAAACAGAAATATGTGTGTTTTCCTACCCTTGCAAATACTCTCCATAAGACAGACAGAGGTCCTTCAAAATACAAGTCACACTTTGTGAGGTGAAACTCACTAGGTTGAAATGTGACAGCATATTAACTGGACTTGAACCTACTCATCACTGCAGTGGTGAAGAGGGATATACTGAATTAAGTGAGGTGAGAAGTTGGTTTAACATGCATAAGGGTAGGATCATGTGGGAAAATTTATACTGAATAAAAAGGGAAAACTCCCTATCTCAAAAATGCCTATTATTTCTTGAAACATTAGAAATTACTCTCACCTTGAAGAGCAGAGGCTTAATTCTCAAATGCAGGAAAAGTTGTTTAATATTTTCATTTTTTTTTGGTGTGAATATGATCATATATTGTAATTGATTACTCAGAGAGAATTTTGGAGAATTTTCTACCCCTGTAGATACTTAAAACCTGGTTGGACATG
Organism: Lichenostomus cassidix; assembly: GCF_008360975.1. NCBI lineage: Eukaryota > Metazoa > Chordata > Aves > Passeriformes > Meliphagidae > Lichenostomus > Lichenostomus cassidix. The sequence goes on along the minus strand of NC_139480.1, from coordinate 19,990,207 downwards.
GTCTTAAGTAACCTGATCATGCTGATTCTGAACTAGGCAGAGGATTGGAATAGGTGGAGGTCCTTGCCAGCTTCAGCCAACCTGTGAGCCTGTGATTGCTAGGGTAGAAAAATGGTATCTTGAGAGGCTAAGAAAACCAGGGTTTTCCTTTCATGTGTCTGTTAATTTTAAATGTAAGACACTTTTAATGATTGAGGTTAGGATGCATATCAAAACTGACACACAGCACTACTGTTTACTCCCAGCACAAGAGGTCTTGTAACCTCTGTAAATATTCACCTCTGTCAGGCACAGCAGTAGTGCTGTCCTGAAGAACAGCAATTTTGGATTAATAGGAAAAGGCAAAGTGTTTAAAACAATCCTCTGCTTATGCCTCCAAATGTATGACTAAGGCAATAAAATATTTGGGCATATAACACACCCAAAAAATTGGTACACGAGTACATAATGGGGACTAGCCTAGTAAAGGGAACATTTACCATATCCCATGGGACAGGAAGTCAACCTTGAATAAACATTTCATTTTCTTTTTTCCCTCTCTTTCAGTAAATTATTATTTTAAATCAAATACATTTTCGTTAGTGACCAGAATGCTTTCATCTCCTCTTGTTGCCATACTTAGAGTCAGCAACAGAAATCACGACAGGTATTGACGAAATACAATTATCTAGGGAGAAGAAGGTTTCACATAAAATGAACAGCTTATCTTATTATGCTAAACTTTCATGCTCACCAAACGAAAGTAGATCACTTTGTGCTTTAACCACAGAGACCCAGAAAAACACCTACTGGAAATGTAGGTAATTATCACAAAAAACCTTACAATATGCTGCCTACCTTTGTCATCATCACATTTCCCCTTTGCCAGCAACACATTATGTTCCAGGTGTTCTTTAAAATCACTACAGAATCATTTAGACTCCTTATACCCTTATATTCCTGGAGACAGGGATTCCCCTTTCATGAAAATTGCATAGGAAGAAAATACTGTCAACAGTAACCAACATTTGTATCAACCAAATGGTCTGGAGTATTACCTAAAGCAAAAAAAGCTTCCAGTCAGAAGTTAAATTCAAAATGACCTTGTGCTTTTTTCAGAAGTGCTTGCAGCTGAGGTCATTGGAATAAACTGTGTTAGAGAGTGCTTCTCTCTGCATAGTTAGAAGGCATGTGCAGTACATGAACTGCCACAAGTAAGGAAAAAACCCATCCAAAACAGAGCAAAGTAATCACTCCATTTCTTTATCAAATAATGGCAAATATTGTCTATAATAATTATGAATTCTAATTAAATAATTTAAGTTTTTTGCAATTTTATTTCACCAAGCATGTTCCACACTTTTCAAACCTATATTCATAAATTAATCCTGTTCTTTATTGGCCTCTACTGTTAACAGCATAAGCATCTGTAACTACATTTCCCCAGCAGCAGATCCCAGCACCATAGAATATTATGTAGTGTTGTTTAAAAATATAAATTGTAGTTGTTTTAAAACTCAATAATGTTACTGAGTCAAAAACAATGAAATGGAAAAGAAGTTGGAACTGCTAGTGAGTGTTTTAATTGAAATTTAAATACTTAAATTGAAAGCAACACACTATTTGCTTATGTAGAAAATTATAAATTAATTTCAGAAGAAGGAGATTTTCAAAAGAGTATTTTTTAATACATTCTTTTGCAAACACATAAGCAACCACCGTCAAATTATTTTAATCTGTCAATAAGACTGCACAAGTCCTCAATTGTTTCCATAATAGCAGCTTTTCGCTGGAATATTTTGATCGAAAGATTCATATTTTTAACATCTGCCTCTTTTGGGAGCAGCTTAATTTTAAGATGAAAAATGTTAAGATGAAAAATACACTCGAGGTTTCAGAGCAGGTGGAAAAACTCACAGTTCTGATTAAATGAGAACTGCTTCTAATCCTGTTTTCCACTGTGCTTTAAAGTGTCCTATATAAAGAATAAAACCCAACTTATCACTAATGGAACATTTAAAGAAGAGAGGGGCAAAGAAAGAGTACATGCAACTTACCATTGAAGTTTACTGCCCGGATATAACTAAGCAGTTCTTTACCATCAGTTGTGCTCATCCTGGGGCACAGACCAATATATCCAGGACAGAGATCTTTATGCATGTTGTGCAGGGCATAGGCCATGGAATACACTGCATCAATCACAAATTGAACTTTTCCTTCTTGTTCATAGGCTGAATCTCTCGCAATTCTTTCTAAGCCTACGGAAGAGAAAGAGTTTACTTCTATTTGTGTGTGCACAAGTGTGTACCTGCATGAGCATCCACATGCAAAATATTCACAGGAGAACATAAATAATTACAGTTGGATTGACAGGTAAAGTCAGGATTCATCTATCCTTCACCTAAATAAATAAGACAAAGAAAAATATGGCCATCTGGTTTTGCCTCTAATCATTGTACATTGTGCCAGATATGTAAACAGCTTGTTGATTTCTGGACTAGGAAAAAAGACAGAACATTTCATTGCGAGAAAAAGACGTATATATATGTAATTCTACAATCCAATAGAAAAATTCTCTTTCCACCTTATTGACTTTCATTCAACAGTTGTTTATTGTTATTTATAGGACACTTCTAGAGCAGCCTGCCATTCTGTTTTAGATAAATTTAAGGCTGTCTTGATTTTTATCCCTGCCTATTGTTTGATAAACATTATTTAAACATCTCAGGGAAAAAGCTGAACACTTGCCAAGTGATGTGACCATCTGTCTCCATAGTGAAAAGTGCTTATTCTAAGACATTTTCCTGTATTTACTAGTGAATTATGCTTCACATTGAGAACCATGTACTTTGTGCTGTTTCCTACAGGGATGTTTATCCTTCAGAGGGAACACAGAGCAAATCAATACTTTATATACTTTTTATTCTGCAGGAATTTCTCAAATTTATCATCTATGTCCAAGTACAAGGAAACTTTTGTATTAATAGGTGATACTACTAAGTGGAAAAGTTAAAAACAAAGCTCAAGAAAATGATATTTTAAGTAAATAATCAACAAGAAGTCTCATATAGGAACTCAGATGTTGATTTCAAAGGTGCAAATCTTCATTTTCCAGGGAAAAAAGTGATCTGCAAATCTTGATGTGAAATCTGCCCTGCTGAAATCTACTGTCAAGCTCCTCTTGCCTCAGTGACAGAAGAATAGACATCTAGGTTATCTACCAGGTTATCAATTCATTCAATTGAACATAATTCAATCATACTATTTAAGATGATTTAGAAATGAGACAAAAGTTTATGCATTATTTTTTAAATATTTTAACCCTCTCTATCACATTTTAATGTTTCTGTTTTATATCTAAACACAGACTTTTATCAGTTCAAGATACCAATTTTTCTGAATTCAAGTTTTTAGAAGTTCATTGTGCCTGAAAATATACTGGACAAAAGATCTTTAGACAAAATATGCAAGCCCAAATGACATGGGGGAAAAAACCCAGGGATTATACTCAGAAGCCTTTCTTCTGTTTGTCTGCTGCACTTCAGTACCACCAACTTGCAGTACAGTGATAACAAATGAACAAATCTGAAATCTGACAAGCAGTAGTGGTTTGTGCTTTAAACACCCCTGAGCACTGGAAGCGATAGATAGCCTTGAAAAATGATGGTGTGCTTTTATTTCTCCTCAGGGATTAGTTTAAAAAAATGAAATCACTACTTCTTGAAAAGCTAAAAACCATTTGGAGAGGAAGGCAGAGATCGTCTTTGTGATTTGTACAAGTAACTTTACAGACACTTTTTAAGACATGCTCTCTAATGAATGACAAATAATTTGTGAATAATGCAACTCTACTGCAAAAAATAAGAGGAAAAGCCTTTCCTTGAACATGCTGAAAATTACACAATTAGTTGCAGTGCATTGCCCAGACATAAAAGAAGACATGAAGGATGGAAAACATGAAGCTTAGTTAGTTTACAAATTTACTAACTTATTTCATTTGGGAACTACCTTCCAACAGCAAATGATGGGTAGAGCTCATGCTCTCCAATTTAATTGTTCCTGCCTTGTTAAGCACTGTGGGACAACAAGTGAAGGATGGGGTTTACAGAACTGCTGCAGACACAGAGCACTCAGTAACCTGTAGGCACTCCCAGAGCTCCCACATTCTCTAAACAGGATGGTCAGGACAGGAGGAGTTCAAAGGAGATCCACTTTTATTGCCAAGATAAATATAATTCCATTAATATAAATAGATAAATCTGTATGCTGAGGGGTGGGGGAAAAACAGAGTGGAATTGTTTTCTGTAATAAATTCTGAGTCATAAAACACTAAAGGTTGCAAACACTTAAACAAGTACATTGTACTAAGTGTTGGAGATTTTAAAAGGGAAAAAAAAACCAGTTTTATTCTCTCCTATGTTATACTGTAGTTTAAACACATATAAAATATTTTTGCTTGAATTTATTCCATGGCATAAGATTTTACCTTTACTCTTTGTAGATATGTTATTATAAACTCATTTATCAAAAACATTGCAGAGGAAGAAACTTATTTATTGGGACTGAAAGTGTTTCTATACATACAAAGGAGTAAGGAACTTCACAGAATTATCAATTTTAAACCAGTCAAACCCAGAAGGCAATAGGCAAGAGGAGTCTCTGTGCTTTGCATAACTAAAAACCACATCCCGTTGGACTATGTGCTCTTTCTTCACAAGGTTTCTTCTCATTTTCTCTCTCTGGAAATCTCAAACATATAAACTAACCATTTATAAAGATGACAAGGACGCATCAATTTAAATTACACTTGCTGCTCTAAATAAATGCTAATGTATAGCAGTAAAATGATGCATATTGTCTAAGCCATAAATATGGTCAGTTCCTACAGATATAATACTACTTGATTGGAAGACATGATTATAATTTTTCTTCAGACTTGTATGCCAAGTAATAATTGTTTTATTTATAGCTTGACTCTCAGCTCTACGAGGCATGTTTCTACACATATTGGTGACTTGAGAGAACATAACAATTTGTACCTCATCAAATAAACGTTTTAACACTTTCTTAATGATCACTTCAATTTTTCATCCTGCAGGTTTTCCTCTGGTAAAACTGCTTAGGCTGTGTCATTATGAAAAAGAGTGAGATGTTCCCAGTTCTCAAACCTGCACATGTCAGACCCATGGTCTAAAAGTGTGAGAAGAACTGAGACAAGAACTGGGCTCACACCATCCCTTCCTGATCTCCAAAACAACAGAAATCCAGAGAAGTGAGCCATGGTGTTTTCCAGCAAGTCTCCCAATCCAACTGCTGAAAAGTGCAAACCTGACATCAGCAGGATGTCAAGACTTTCCCCAACCAATGAAGAAAGTACATAGATGTAAGTACTAATGCTATCATCTTGGGCTTGAGAAGATCTAGGAGAGCAATGACACTAGCTCAGGAAATCTGTCAGCTGTTCCTGGATCTATTAATTTGAAACCTCTTTTGGGAACACAAAAGCAAGCCACAGGAATGATCCCATAAAACCTGTAAATAAGAAAGAGCTGCTACAGATACTCTTGCACCTCCTGAGCACGAGTGACAAGCTGGAGTGTTGCTGGAGGTATTGTCTCCATACCTGCTCATCACTTCATTTTTCATCCTGTATTTCTTATGCTGCAGGAAAAATTGTGTATCCTGCTCAGGATGGTGTAGCTCAGCTGTGACAGGGAAAGATAAGGAGCATAACAGTAGGAAGGTGACACATGGATTAGGTGGACAGGGATGTGACTGGGGCAATCCTAGTCTGAGGGGGAAGAAGGTGAAGCAGATGATATTGTCAATTCCATGGGTATGAATTGGGAATCAAGAGATTTCAGGGAACATCATCAAGACAAGTCAGGCCTTTACAAAAATAATTTAAAATGCATCTTCATTAAAAGCTTAAGAGCATGCAGTATGTAAATAAAAATTCATGTAAGATAGCTAAGGTAATGAATTCATACATGGATGATGATACAACCTGTAAGAGAGAAACAGCTATCCTTAAATCAAAACTTAAGTTGTTGATCTCACCACCAGGGGAGAAATCTACTGGGTAATAAATGTTGCATACTTCATCCAAGTTCTAGAAACCTATTCTTAATGATAACCTTAAAGCACATGTAGAAATAACTTATGTGTACATATAAGTCCATGACAGTAGGAAAACTCCAGAGCAAAGTTCCTAGAGATTTTTCTCTTAAAAATAAAAAAAAAAATTCTAAATAGGGCAAATGGATATACCTGTTTTGCAACTAATGACATAGAGGAAAAACAATACCTATTTATTTGACTGCCCTGTTTCTGGAAATCCCTAGTTCTCCTAGCATTTCAGAGTAAACCCATTCCTTCTGTCTCACAAATCTTTCAGTTTCCATTTAGTATAATTGAAAGCAATTTATGTAAAAATGCAGCCTTCATTATCTCTCATGATTATTTCCTTTTTTTTTTTATTCCATCCCATATATCTGGTTAAAATCTTAATTTATGTTACTTGAAGACAAAAGGATGAAGTCAAGGACCTGGTACACAACAGCTGCTTAGAGCTTCCAATTATGACAATGTTGTGATGATGCAGGGTTTGAGAAAGGTTTTGGGCACTAGAGAGCTTTGGAAGGCAGGAGAAGGGCTCCACAGCTCAGAAGAGTAGAGATAGCTGATAAGGGCATGCAGTGTGTGTGGGAATAGGATCCTAATATTAACAAAATAATCATCAAATCTTCATGTTCCAAGGTTAGAAAAATACTGCAAACAAGACAGTATGAACACAAAGCTAGAGCTCCATGTGGGAGATAGGATGCTTCAAGGTATTTTCTCCTAACCTCTAGTCAATGGCCCTTTTTTCTTCATCAATCTCCTTCATTATTGTTTTTCTGATGTCTATAAGTGATTGGAACAAAAGTGGATAGTTCACTTCTCATTCTCAGTTCAAATATTGGCTCACTGTAAGTCTTCTTCCATTTTTCCAGAGTACTTTGGTAATTCCCAAAATCTTATAAAAATCAAATTTAAAAACCCAGAAAACTTCCAACTTTCCTCTCTGAAAACTTTCAGGTAGAAAATATAGAAATGTTCTTTTTTAAAACTTTCATTTGCTGCAATGTGTCATAGTCTTTCACTTAAAATGGAAATTACTTTTTCATCATCATCTGTTAAAGCTAGATCTTTTGTTTTACTTACGTAAAAATGTTATACTTGTGATTTTTCTGTGTGATTTATTGATACATCTAGCAATGAAATAATATTAATGGACTAATAATAGAAATGGATATATTCTATGCTTTAAAAAATCAACTGCCAACTGCAGATTAAAGTTTATACTATTTTGCACCACTTATTTCTATGTTGGTTATTGTTTGATTTATGTATCTTACCCTTAAGGTTGGTAACCTTGTTAAAAATATTTATCAGGAAACAAAAGGTTAACGTAAAAAAACCAGAACAAAACAAAACATCAGACTGGCATTTTTTGTCCTTCAGTCAGTGAGAAGAGTTGGCTTAGCAGTGACAAGGAGGGCCAAGAATCTCCTAACTGTGGATTTGTCACTGGAAAGGAAAGATCCTTTACCCAGAGCCTGTATTCCTCCCTCCTTTCCTCAATCCCATCCACTCTTTTGTGACCTTGTCCCCTCTCATATGTGCTGAGAAACAAATCTTTTATGGACTGTGCTTTGAATAAGGGTGAAATCTTTCTGGGATAATGGTGAGAGGACAAGTAAGGTGGAAGAGGGGAGAAAAACTTACAGTGGTCTTAGAATGGTTTCTCATTAACAGCTTTTATTCCATTTGCCTCCCTTTGTCTGCCTTTTTTATATACACTTATGCAGAATTGCTGCTCAAAAACTGTTGGTGCATCTCAGCAACACTTGGGGTATTTTTGCAAACTTCTGTTTTGACAAGTTTGGATTTTGGATATCCAGTAATACTTTTTCAGTTCATAGTTGCAATTCACATTTTTTACTCACTGCTAAATTATTTATCCCCATTACTTGGCTCTCAAAACAGTTTTATTTAAGCACCACTTGGAAGCAAACAAAATCAGAGATAAATATTGTGTTCAATTGATTTTTTCTGTGGGCCAATCCTGATCACAGCTAAAACACAGTAATTTGTAAGTGGTCTCCCACTCTTCAGCTCAGGCATGAAAATCCTCTATTTGTCAGAATTGGTTAGAACTTCCCACCTTTGCAGCAACAGTTTTTTGTACAGAAAGTTGGCATCTGTAACTAAGCCATTTCAGCAGGCTCAGCAGGAAGCACCAGGAGCATATGTTGCTCCTATTGAAGTCTTCCCTATTATTCAGCTGTTTTCCTCACACAATACAGAGTTTGATCTCTCTGAACAAATAATGCAGATCATCATCTTCTGTTACTCAAACTTAAGGGCATGATATACTTTTATGGAAGGGGAGTTGAGTTTTCTAACAGCTGCATGATAACAGTGATGCATGAGTTAGTTTGCAGAGAGCATCACAAAACCTGTGGCTTCTCTGTAATAGTGTGGTGTCAGTTTAGGAAGCAATTCAGAGAGGAAGCCAAGGATTATATCAATTTTCTCACCCATTCCAAAAAGAAAATTGAGAATGTAGAAGCAGTGACAGTGAAATGAAGCAGTTTAACTGTCTGCTGTTCTCCAGCAACTGATGGATGTGGGTTTGTGATTTAGTGAATTGGCCCTTGATGTAATTTTTTGGGGGTTATGCCTCTTTATACTGACTCACAATAAAACCCCAACCAAAACCCAAAAAAACCAAAATAATAAAAAAACGACAAGACAGCAAGACCAATATGAAAAAGTCTCAGAAATAAAAAGGTTTTCAATCCTTAGAATAATACAGATATTTTTTAAAACATCCTATGCAAAACTGGGCTGAAACCTTACGTATTTTAAACACTTTTTAAATACAAAATAGCAAAAAGAACCTTTCACATTAAGCGAATATGCTTCAATAATTTTCATTTTAATACCACCAAAAATGAAAAACTGACTTTTTTGTTTGCCTGATTCCTTAACGGAAGGATCTGAAAAATTCTTGCCCTGCCCACAAACATTTTTCACTGGAAATATGACATTTTTCCTGACCTTCACAGTAAATTGGACACTTCTTTCAGCAAAACACTTCTAACAAATGCACAGTAATATATACCAAAGTGGAATCAAACCACTATCATAGTTGTATTGGAGTGTTTTGTTCTTATTACTATGTGACATTTACTAGATAGTTTTCTCTTAGGAAAGCAAACTAAAGTTGCATTGCTAATAGCAGATTCTCTGTTTCCTCATTTATGTACCTTGAGAGAGTCCCTAACAACAGTTTGAATGTTGTTATCAGTGTGAAAAATTTTCTTTATTCTAATTAGTGCCGTCATATTGCTTAATTATAGCTCCTTGAAAGAGCATACACAGTTAGGGAACACAGGCACTCAGAATTCTCATACATTTGAAAAACAAGTCTGCTACATCTAATAGTGACAGTATTATGTAAATTACATTGCTGAGCCAAGATTTGCTATGATGTATATGTTAAGTTAAACACTAATGTGTGCATTAAAATAACAAGGAGACACCACAGGATATGTTTTCTGCCAACCACACTAAGAACCACATCATGCATTTAAAAGAAAAGGTGTTTAAAGGAGTACAGGGGGGTAAGCAATATTTCTTTCAGGCACATGATTAATCAGTATCAATGGAATTGCCCATGTTGGAATATAATATTTATTATGAACAGCACTCAAAACCGGGCATAACATTTTCAAAAGTTGTATTTCCTTGTAATAAACAGATTGCAGCTTTGAAACTATGAAAATAGAGATCTGTTCACCTATACTGGTTCACTATCTGGCTACAATATGTCTGACAGCCTGAATGCAGAAAATTCCTGCAGGAAAAGAGAAAGACACTTTGGAAGTTTAAATAAAAGGGAGAGAGGCTATTTCATTACTAAGCAAGGATCCACAGTAATTAATAAATCTGACATCTCTACAGAGGTTTCATTAGATTTTGTCCAGGTTTTAAGCCAGAGAACAAACTACAGACAAATTTTCAAAGATTTCTGTATTATATTCCCATGTATTTTGACGGTTTCCTAAATATTTGCATAGTCATTTAAATATCACTCAATTCCCCTCTTCCTTATTCTGTTTTTATTTTAGAAAAGACACTGAAATCAGTGATCCACTGTCTCTTTCATTCCTCCATATTTTTAGTTTTAGTACATAATAAAGTTGAGCAGTTGATTCTATATTGATACAGTATTGCACTTTTTAAATACCTCAAATTATATCTATTTGTCTTTACTGGTAAAAGGAAAAATTGAATGCACAAGGTCAATATATATATTTTTCAGATTTAAAATTTTATTTTACATATATCAGTATATAGTAACACATGAAATTATGTTTCAAATCTAAAACCATGAGTTTTACCATTTATTAGCATTCTGTAAATTCTAAGAAAAAATAGCCTCAAATTTTGTAAGCTTGATTTGTGAATAAGAAATATTTTACTGATTTTTCACCAAATCAAAACAGTAGAGGAAAAACGTTTGAAATATTTTATTAAAAGAGATGTGTTTTTCATAATTAAACCATGTCAAAACTTTTAGCTGTGTTATTTCTGAACAAAATAACATGAAGATAAAGGGAAAAAACTTGTTTAATGTTTGCTAACACAAAGACCTAAGGACTATCTTAGCAAAAACATTTTAAATGTTGTTCTAAATTTAGGTGGTTTATTTCTCAGAATACTGATAGCATTAGTGTTAGCATAAGCAGACAACCAAATATTTTGCTGAATTTCTAAAGTTTAAAACAAATTTTATCTCGAGGTGAGTATGTAGATAGAATCTACATTTTCTAACACAAGTTACCCATGGGAATTTTTAACTATGGAAGAATTTGCTTGTGTACTAGTCCAGGCACATGGGTGAAAATAACTGATACCACTTTAAAAGCCCACAGGCTGCAAGCAATTCTAATGCAGACTTCAGTGTATAACTCCAAAGCCTATAGCAACAGCTATCAGCAAGAGTAAAAATTCAGTACAAGCAACTGAATTTATTCATTGTCTGTTACCACTTAAACTCAGAGGACCTTCAGCGCATAACAGCAGTATGTACAAAAATCCTTTCCTCTGCTTATTGACCATGAGAGCTTTTCAATTTAAGGTTCAGACGAGAAACTCAAGGGACTTTTGTCCTCAGGAGTATTATTTTTAGTTATCAACTCGATTGACATCATGCTTGAGAAAGGACTTTCTTGCAATTAGAAAGAACTTTTTGGAAGTATATACAGACAAAGAGGTACCCAAACACACCACTTCCTGAAATAATTGTAGCCATTTTTTTTTTTTTGGAAACTAAAGAGTAAAGTTGCAGCAAGTCTTCACCAAGAATATTGCAACATCTAAACTAATCGTATCAACTACTACTAAATGGAGGCTTAAGTATTTTTCTTTAGTTTGATGAGAAGCTCCAAAGGAGCAGAACAATGCAGGTTGCAAAGTGTTCGTAGTCAGTTATTTACCAAAGTAGCAGATTGAGTTGGTTTTGTGCCCTTTTCATCACATATAGGTAGAGCAGAAATTCAAGGCCTTTTCAGCTGGAGCTCCTTCAGTGGAAGGAGCTTTATTTAAGAGCTCCTTTTCTGATAAGAGTGCTGGGCTGAATTACCATGAGGGTGATGTGAGCTGCATGTCTGTTCTGGCTTGGCTTGAAGTCTGCAAGCTAAGGGGCAGCAACATCCTATCAGGGCCATTTCTGCAATGAATATTTGATAGCTTTTTGATGCAGAGAATTTAAATATAGATTTGGAATGTACTGTGAATTCCCACTCAGACTAAGTGTTTTGATGCCATGATTCACATGAAGTACTGAATAACTTTGGTTGCTCCTGGAAGGGAGCTTTCATCAGCTCAGTGAACTTGCAATTAGTTGCAAGATAGAATGCATCTCCTGCAGTTTTAGTGATCTAACAGTTAATTGTCTAACCTAGAAAAAAAAAGCTTTTTTGCTTCCAAACACTCACCCTCTCCAAAAACAAGCATTTAGGAAAACGAGTTGAAGTGCTTCCCTGAACAAACTTTCTTGTGTGACTAGCTTAAACTACATAGTTAACCAGTAAAGAACTAGTGTTGTACAAGATAAATATATATGCTAGTAGAAAACAGTATCTCACATACTATCTACTGTTTAATCAGCTGCTATGTGAATAGAGACTCAGATCCAGCAGAACAAAAATTAAGTTGTTCTATTTTCTTACAATTGTTGCAAGGACTGGCAATAGCTCTATGTCACATTTTAATTAATTCGCAGGGCTCCATGTTACTGCTAAGGAGACAAGTATATAAAAAAAATATCAAGACAAATGTAATGAAAACCAACGTAAAATGGAAATAAATTTAATAATTAATCTTAAAATAATTTCACCCTAAGTTACTGCTGGGTTTCACAGGATCAAACTTCCAAGAGGAAATTTTTGTTGCTAGACGAGATAGATGTACTCATGACAGAATTTTTATGTGAAAAAAGAGTGGGTTTTTTCAGGAAGGAGCAGTGGGAGAATTTTTTCAACTGCAACCAAAAAGGAAGGAAATGAAAGTATACTTTTCGCAGCAAAGGAATGACTGTGAATTTAAACATATAAAAGATCCAATAGTAACATTTTACAATATTAAAAGCTGAAGAAAATGTTGTATTAACTTTTGCATTTGCCCTATTCACTGTCTCTTCCTGCTCTGCCCCATTTTAATGAACTCATCACACTGCAAGAAGTAGGGCATGATGAGGAAAAAAAATAGTGGATTTCACTTAGTGTGGCCAGTAGGAAAGATGCTACATGGTCATAGAAAATTAAATACTTTTTTTTGTTTCATATTTTTCTGTATGACAAGGGGTAATTTTTGACAGTCAAAATGGAAAACACAATTTCCAGAGTTTTGGATTGCAGTGGGTTATAATTTTTTCATGCATTACTGTCAAAGTAAACCTGTGCGATTTACTGGAGATGGTGAAACATCATTTTGTTCTACAAGCTGTGTAGACAACTGCTGAAACACATAATTTTCCACAGGTGAAAATCTGTAATATCCCCACTAGTCTAATTAAAGGTGTTTCTTTCAGAACCTGATAAAAATAAGAGCACCATCAATTAGAGCTAAGCAGCTAGTTAATGGACTGCTTGATGCCATGAACAGGACATGGACGATTGCCTTCTGGAAGGGGATTTCAGTCTAAAACTGGAAGACAGCTTACCCTGTACTCTTCACACAGTCCAGAAGATAGCTAGTTTTTAATCACAAACTAATTAGAACTGATTGGCTTCATTGCTAAAATTGCTAAATTAGGGGCATTACAGACTCTGCTCCTTGAGCAGGTTGGCTGTGCACAGTCCATTGGCAGCACTCTTACAGCTGCACTCACCCCATGCTCATCGGGGCACAACAGTGACAGTCAGCAACTCAAAGTTCCCTCATGGGCAGAGCTGTCCCTTTCAGATAGAGAGAATCAATTTGCTCTACTTGCTCCCCCTGTGTGAATCAGGACAATTATCTGCAAAGAGCTGAAGAGAGAGCAAAGAGGAGGCTTGTCTGGAGATGGTATTTTGGAGGTGGAGGGAAGCAGATATGCTGTCAGAGCTTTTGCAGCAAATTTGAGTATTACCTTGGCTGAGACATGCTAAATTAGATGGTGCTGAACAAGATGCCTGTGACTAAGCAACAAACAACATTCAGAAAAGGTCCCCACAGTACACTTTGGCCGTCTAATATTAATAAGTAGTCAAAAACGTGTTTAGCCACATAAACACCTTTAAAACTCAACACTCTACCAAAATATCTGAAGTATATGTTTCACACAGCTAAAACCAAAGCCATCTTGAGAATCTGGGGTCCTCTGCCAAGGACCATCATGTATTCATGGTACAAATAAGTCTACTTCCTCACAAGGGATGAATCCAAAAAATAAATCCAAATTTAAGTTTGGTTTAGCACCTGACAGACACTCATCTTTTGCTTTAAAACGTTAGTGATTACAGACTTTCTTCTCAATCAAATATCTTCTTTAGGTGTTAGTACATTAACAATATTATTATTAATAATAATAATAATAATACATAAAGTACTGTTAATGCACAGTCTTTCTCTTGATAGGAGGTATTCGTATTGCCATATTTTACATACCTAAATCAACAAGTCCCCTAGTATGAACACAGTAAGGTTTCAGACTTTCAAATCAGTGTACAATCTTTTAGAGTGTTCTAAGCCTGCTGGCAATATGCACCCCAAAAAAGCATGTCTTCAATGGAGAGTGCAGGTCATTGTAATACTGAGACACTGAGCACCTGCTTGGTTGTTTTCATGCACTCTGAAATCAAATGAGGACAGGACTTTTTAGGTATTCTGCTACTATGATTAAAATACAAGACCACCTGTGATAACCTTTATATTGTCACAATATCATTATATTAGGAATCTAAGGCTGGTCAAAAGTCTTGATCTTGATCAAAATTGAAATGCTCCCATCTACTTTCTTACGAAGTATTTTATAGATTTACTTTTGAAGAAATCCAAACTCCTCTGCAGAATGCCACAATCTTGTGTAGTTCATGTTCCAATTTACCAAGTGCAGTTTGAACTCATTTTATCAAGGCTATTTCATTTCTCCTTATTCTTATAACTTGTATCATAACCTTTAGTGTACAGACTGATGGGAAAATTCCCCAAATCGTTTAAGAGTTTCACAAGGACCTTAGATATGTAAACGTGTTTTGAGCCCTTCTATATAAGAACTATATCAATTAACTGGAGCAAGTCGAGCAGACAGCCATCAAGATGTTCAGGGGGCTGAATCACATGTCCTGTGAGGAAAGGATGAAGGATATGGGTTTGGCCAGCCTAGAGAAGAAATGGCTTTGGGGTTAAGTCCCCTAAACAGCAGGCCAAAACAGGGAGATGAATCAATACTCCCCACAACGGTGCACAATGCAAGAACAAGACATAATGGGCATAACTAGAAACAAGAGCTTGAACCAAGCTGGTAAAAGCTTTTTCCAGCGAGGTTGCTCAGACAGAAGAACAGGCTGCCCATAGAAGATATGCAGTTTCTCTCCATCCTTCAGAGGTTTTCAAAACCTGATTGGATAAAATCCTAACTCACCCAGATCCAACCTCATGCTGACCTTGTCCTGTGGCTTAAGCCCAGATGGAAACTGGCATCCTGCTTTGGGCAGGAGGATGGACTAGAGACCTCCTGAAGTTCCTTCCAACCTCAAATATCCCATGATCCACTATTAAGACACCACTGCACCAGAAGTGTCTTAGCCAATGCTACTAAACAATCTCAGTGCTTATGTGCATATGCATATCTGCAAGCACTCCTGCAGACAAGCATGTGGAAATGCACAACAAAGGGAGTTCTGGGGACTTTTGTGGATTACTTTCTCAGTCCTTAGGTGATTAAGAGCAGCTCAAAACAAAGAGAAAACCAGATTAATTAACATTAAAAAATATTGTTCTATTCACTCTCATCACATAAGGTGTCTGCATCTTTCAGGACATAGATAGGGGTACACTACATTTAATGTTGCTAGTTTGGATGCCTTTTCTTGAGACTACCATATAACTCAGTGCAAGGATTGTATAACTGACTTTTATATTCACTCCCATGAGTCTGGAATTCTGTCACAGTCAGAGGAAAAAAGTTTACTGATAGAAAGTGGTGGTGAGAACTCTGGTCTCTTTTTAAATACGCTTCAAACTTTTTAATCAGTAGAGAGCTCACTCACTGTCACCTCAGTGGATACCAAAGTTTCAAAGAACAGAAAGAAAAAAGCCAGAATGTACTTTGGTGAGATCCTTTTTAAGCCATCCTAATGATCTGCAAGTAACTTGTTTCATGACTGAAAGCATTCACAGCTCTTGGCATTGACCTCTTCTGCTGGCCTAAATCAGCTCAGTTCCAATGGAAGTCAATTGAGTAAGGGTGATTTACAGCCCCTCCAATTTTGTCTCAAAATCTGGTGTAACGTGAGGATGTCAGACAGGTAAAGAAAATAATTTTTTTAAGAAAATTGCACTATTTTTTATCAGGGGACATTAATTGCTACCTTACAAGACAACGATTCTGATGTTCTCTATTTTAATCTAACCAAAGAGTAGGCACCTGAAGGGATAAAAACTCAAACACAACCTAGATCATGTAGCTCAAAGAAGCTATAGCCAGCCTTTCATTTTAACATTCTCTGGTCTCATGGGTACATGCAGAGTTACACTAAGTTAATTAGTTAGTAATATATACTAGCTGATATATAATTCACAAGATGACCATCATTGTAAGAAATGTAAACAATATTTTGAAATTTATGTCTCCCAAAAGCCATATTAAAACCTAAATGAGATCTGATAACAATCAGAAAGAGCAAAGGAAGGGGATGGGAGTGAAACACAGTAATATAGTAATTACCATTCAGGGTGGAGAGAATCTTTTTTCTGCCTGTAATCAGTATGTAATTATGGCCCCACAAACAAGGCAACACATAGAGAAACAGATAGAAAGAAGTGCCTTGCTGTATGCTATAAATTTGCAGTCTCTTCAGGCTTTTTATCTTCATTGCCTTATGGACAATTGTAAATCTGTATTTTTTAGGCTGCAGCTCTCTTCATCAGTAGCACCATCCAGAGGTAATGCTGTGGTGAAGCCAGTTTACTAAAAAAGCACCTTGGAGAATGACAAATAAAATCATTTTTTTATTTATTTTAAGGCAAGGCACGAGGACAAATGGATTCCATATGCTGCTTGAGAAATAATTTAATAGAAAACCAAAAATAAAAGTGTTTCTTTTTTCTTTGGTTTTTTTTACAAAATTAAATAACAAAATACATCACAGCTTCTTAAGAGGAAAAAGGCATCAAGTTATCTTCTATTATGATTTCAATCGCTTAATGTCTTGAATTTGAGAAAACCTTGTCCAACAAAGGACAGGAGCTTTATAAGCAGGTCCTTCAGATTAAAAGAAGATTTTCAGAATTCTCTTTTCTCCATTGATTTATATATATTATTTGCTAGGACACTGAAGGAAAACAAATGAAATCTTAGTGAAATCACAGTGCTGTCATTCTACATTGATCAGTGGAAGACTTGGCCAATAATATTTGCAGAAAGCAGTGATAGTTGAATGATTATTTGCTAATTTCAAGTGAATAAACATATTGATTTGTTTTTTGTTATTGATATATTTATTAGCTACCACCATTATTCAATGTAAAAATAAAAGTAAACCAAATGTACTCTATGTAGAGAGCATTAAAACTAGTTATTTTGTTGATTGGTAAAACAGGATGTAGTTAGCTTTGTTACACATTTTTCCGCCACTGTAAAAAATATCATTCTTAGAAATGCAAAGATATAAAGATAAAAATGGCACTATCATCTCTGATAAACAGATTCCTTCTCGAAATATGAAAATTAAATGTACATTTTATATATGTACACATATTGAGTGAGTCATATATACTGAATTTATTTATTTATTTACTTATTTACTTTTTCTCTTACTCTTCCCTGGGAGGAATACATTGTATTAGGCTCTTTTTAGACTTCAGAGTCTTTGACCAATACCTTTACTATGTATTTTTTGGTGGGAATTATTTTATAAAACAGATTATCTAATAATAAATGTCTCACAAATCAATGAACCAGCTTTGCATACGCAGTGGCAGAATCTGACCTGTATTTGTTTTACATTATTCGAGGTTTCTGGAAATAATTGTTGAGATGTTATTTGCTCATAAAAATGAAAGTATATCTAGTTGTGAGAAGAACTGTGAGTAAGGAAGAGTGAGATCATACTCAAAATACATGTATGCCAGCATGACATGGAAAATGCACGTGAGTGTCAGACTGTGGATAAACTATACAACTGCCATAACAAAATGACTAAACAGGCCTGGAATTGTACTGAAAAAGGTGGTTGCATTTAATCAGTGCTATCTAGGAGAGCAGATGTCAGTAATTAAATGCTTACTACTTTTGAAGAAAAATGTTTGAATAGCTGTGGTCACACTTGTGATATACCAGAGTGAAAAGCTAGTTCAAGACAACCATAGACAAGTGACATGAAAAGATTTTGGCCAACTGTGTTGGCAAAACCCCATTTTTGCTGCCCCAGGATGAGCCACTTTTGCCACAGAAAGACAAGTCAGAAAGAGAAGAAGAGAAATCTGGTAGAACTCTTAAACACTAGCATTGTTCCTAACACTGTGTCCAAGAGATGGAAAGGATGAAAGCAGCATTTGCCATAACCACAAATAACTTCACACATTTCTCAGTGGAATCCCCTGTTTCCTGTAATTCTCCGCTTGGGTCTGCAGGTTGCTGGGTTGGGAGGCATGGACAAATCTCCAAATTTTGCCTAGGTTGTATTTGGTGCTATCTTGCCCTCGCTTCCTTTAGAAAGTTTTC
Source organism: Lichenostomus cassidix (assembly GCF_008360975.1). Lineage (NCBI taxonomy): Eukaryota > Metazoa > Chordata > Aves > Passeriformes > Meliphagidae > Lichenostomus > Lichenostomus cassidix. Next base: position 19,971,744 of record NC_139480.1, on the reverse strand, counting down.
AGGCAGAAATGCATAAAATCATTTGGGAAGGCTGCATAAGGAAGGCAGCTAAACAGGAACAATGGGAGCACTGTAGTTTAAATCTATTTATTTAGAATAAATTTCCACTACATCTGAAATAACTGTAAGTGGGCTTGTAAAATTGGTCTGGTTTCAGTGAAACAGAAATCTTAATCTTAATAATGCAATGCACAAAATTAGTGTTATGCAAGGAGATATGTTTAGGTAAAACTCTCTCTGAGTGTTATCAATAAACATACCCAGCTAATCCTTTTTCAGGTTTTGATCTTCAAAACTGTTTCCTGAACAACCAGTTTGCAGAAAGCACACTGTATTGCTTCACTAGCCAAAACCAAAGGCTATATGTAAATAACATGCCAGCAAAGGAGAGCCATGGTAGAGAAGGTCTTCTTTGGAGCAGGCATGATGTATAGATGAGAACTGTGACAAAAAGATTGATGACTCTTCTTAATAATCCCATCAGTCCCCTTATGCTATTGGGACATAACTCTTTTATTGGGCTCATTGGCATCACTTCTGGCTTCATGGGATTCAGTTAAAGCTAATTTTTTTTCCAGCCACAGCTCTCAATTGCTAACTCAAAAATAATGTGTATCAGTAAATTGACCTGATGATCCTGATGTCACCAGAATATTGATAGCTTTTAATTTCTACACCACTCAGAATCTCCTTTGGCAACATCCTACACACACTGAATAAAATTATTCACAAGATTCACCCTTTTTTTTTAAACTTCACCGCTGATAGCTCTTCCTGAAACAACTCAGAATTTAAGAGAGGGACTACGAGGGCAGTGGATTTTTTTTTCTAATTTTAGCATCCTTATTAGTAAAATCAAAGCACCTTACTATTTTATTTCTCTTTGTTCTAGACTCTCCTTAAAGGAAAACTGTAGTCTTTCTTTAAAGAGCTTAAACATTTATTCTTTTGCAAAACATATTAATCCCATTTAAACTATATTAATCCCAGCATGCAACCACAATAACATGACTGTGGATATAATAATTAACATGGATAATAATATAAATTGCAAATTTGTTGTGCATTGTCCCACTGGTGGTAAGAAAGTAGCACATTAAGCAGAGTTACCACACTTGCTGCCAGGAGACCAAAAGAGTTCACCAGGTAAGTTTCCGGATGCCCCTCTGCCCTACTGCTGTTCAACTGCATTAAGTTCACAGGCAAGCACTGTTCTGATTTGAGCCTTTATAATTCATCAGAACACAGACTCTCAAAAGAGAAAGTCTGTTTAGTCTATCTCTATCATCATAATGACAGCAGAAACACAAAATAGCCTGTGGCTCTGGGTGAGTTAATTATCTACTTTTTTTTCCCTAGGACACTGTCTTGAAGTACTATCACATTAACCTTGCAGACTGTTCACTTAGACCTTGTGCACAGCAGGAGATTACTACTAGTCTCAACTGGTTAGTGTCAACTTCCCTGCTCTCTGGGGTTACCCAGGTCACTCCTCATTGCCTGGAAGATTAATTTCCCACTTAGGGACAGAATAGGTTTAAGCATAAAACTCTTGAATTAAGTGATGGAACTTATTCTAGAAAAACTACATAAATCCAATCTACTGTTTGCGCTGATAAAAATGGAACACTAACAGTAGACAAGGTCTTTTTTTCACTAAAATATGTATTCATACCTATTCTAGATGTATATTAAAAAATACCTATTGTAACGAAAAGGACTGGGACTATTCAAAAATGTGCTTTATAGTTTGCCAACACCACTAAATGTTATAAAGGTTCGTTTATGTATATAAACAATGTATATGTATATACATTTATATACAATATAAGGGGTGAATCTTCTTTCACTCAAAGTCATCTGTATTTATAATTTCTTTGCAATGCATTATATAACTACCCTTCTTGTAGGATAGTGATTTTCCAAGCTGCATCTAATACAAATGCAGTAAATATTTATCAGAATATTTTTAGCACAATACAAAGATTTTAAAAATAAATATATAATTTCCCAGTTCTGACTACATGTTTTCATTTAAACTTCTACTTTTCACTTTTCAGCTACTTTGAACAATGGAAATGGATTCAACTAATTGACATTTTGGTTCTTGGTATAAATACCATACTTTTGAGAGAGACATTGATTCATTTAACTGTGGAAGTATTGCTGTGTAGCTTCATGGAAAACAGGAAATCTTTTCTTTCTTTCAATTCTGAAGGATTGCTTGGGTTTGCCTTTTAATAGATTTTTTTCTGATTATATTCTTGTTAATGAAGCCATAATAACACTCCAGTTAATTAAACTGCAAGTTTTGTAAGACAGATATAATGTATTGCTAACATAAATATATTTTCTGAGCAGGACAGAGAGAGCTTGCATTTAGCTTCATTTCAGAGTCAGTCCCCATCTTTTTTAATCTAAGAGCCTGTTTCTTGATACCAGTGGGGAAATCATTGATAATTGATGAGCATGTGAGCCAAAAGCTTTTAGATCCCTATGCAGTCTGCTGAATAGTGTCCTTCATCAGAAACCAACATCTTTGTCAACCTGTCAGAAAAAGTTCATCAACATATCTGACCTTATACCTCAAAAGAAGAAAGTGATAAACTACTGAAAGGTATGGACAGTGGTTTACATGAAGCCCTCATAAACACCGCTTTGCAAATTTTAGGAATTTTGCTTCCAAGCTTGCTCAGCACATATCTGTCACACAGTTTTTGGTAAATACAGTAAATCTAGTATCATGTCTCATTAAAGTTTCAGTTCTTCAAGTTGCCCAGTGAAACTTTTGGTTATGAATGGCCATAAGAGGCAAAAAAATCCCATAAGGCAGCCTGAAAATTTGATCCCAAAATTGCCTAGTTGCAGAATGAGCAAAATTTGGTCTTTACTAGGAAGAATTTGTGAAAGTAAAATTATGCAAGTCTCAGTCATATCTAAGTACTGCATATCACCTATAGTGGCTTAAAATGAACTCTGTCAAGTACACCTCAGAAAGGACACTGCATCAGTAGTAGAATTCCTCAGTTTAGGTGATCTGTTAGCTGTACTTTAGCTAACCTTTCTATGACACACTCCTAACAAAATCAGTAAAATAGACAGCATGTCCAGCCGTTTACATGACTTACTGTGAACATGTTCAATCAGCAGGTAGTTCAGCTTTTGCTGAAATTATTGCTGAAATATCTTCAGCTTTAATTCCTACAAATATTTTGATAATTTTTTGAGGTATATTATTTCTGCAGTCAAAAATGAAACAGATGAAAAGGAAAGATGAATTTTTTTCTCTTAGAGTAATTTCTAATTATGAAGTGCTAAGAGTAACATTATTAAAATATATTGACAAGATTCTCATTTCATTCAGTTCTAAAGTAAAATTTCTCACTCATTAAAACCCAAGAAGCACCCTATCAGATCCTCTAAGTCAACCCACAAGTCATAAAATGAGTTTTAAAATAATGAGCTACTGATATAAGATTAATGCTTGATTATCTTTATGAAGATCATAATAGTGACTCTTACACAGACTTGCCAGAATTAATGGGCCATACAAAAGTGACGCAGAAAGGGCAGCCATTGCTCAATTATTTTCATTAGAACTTCCTTATTTAATGATGGAGTGTCATGTGAAGCATGCTATACTCCACTTTCACTTGAGATTTGGAAAATATGATTGTCAAAAAGAAAGTATCATGGTACTGCCTCACCTATACCACAATGTTAGCTTATTTTGCAGTTTTTAATGAGGTACATATTTCAGAGATTGTGATGGGCACAGGGAATTAAGAGATAAAAACTGGAAAAAAACACAAACTGTACACGGCACTATAAATTTCTCTGTATTTCCTTCTGAGTTGATAATGAATCAAAGTTACAATATAAATTAGTGTTTGGCTTTGCAACACCAGAATCAGCCAAGAATGCAATGTAGATGTCAATGACACAGCGCTAAGTGTATCCACTCTGTCCAATCAGGAACATACATGGGCTGTTCTTCAGGTGTGAGCGATTTAAATTCACCTGCCTTTACTCAACAAGGCTATTGCACTTATCACTGGTTTGGATTCATCTCAAGTTCACAGCCAAGAGAAGGCATTTAAGGAAAGCAATTATATTATTCCTATTTCATTACTGCCATAGACTCAGATAGACTTACAGGTAATGTGGAATATCAGCAAAGACCAGAGAAAAAGAGACTATTCTGAATTATGGTTGCAGCAGTCATCATAAACCCTCTGTGGTATCTGACATAAAGTAACAATAGCCCACCTTCCTCACTAACAAGTTTCTTTTAGATTCAGTGGTCTAAATTAATTCAGCCATGGTACTCTGTGGGCTGTAGTAAACATACACATATATATATATACACATATATATACACATTTGCATTCTGTTTCCCTGTGTGCTCTCCCACAGGAATAAGGGCTTTTGCCAGAAGGACAGTCTCATTAACCTGTCTTTTTATCACAGGATTCTGTGTAAAGATTCCAGCCCTGTAAAAGTCAATGTAGTTGTTCTACAGATAGAAACAAGGTGAGTGCTAAGCGTATAGCTTTTCAGTGTATTGAAGTACTGAATTTTTTCTTTCCTTTCCTTTCCTCCCTATCCCCATCCTGCTTGACTTATCCAGACTGACACAAGCTATGGCAAAAGGAAGACAATTAAAAAAACAAGGCTTAGATCCCCAGTAGCTGAGGTACTCCTGTACACCCCAAGACTGCTCTGGTCTCCCAAAAGCACTGGTCTGGCACAACTATGGTGTTGCCATTGTTTCCCTGATGTTTAGATACCCAGAGAATGAGAAGTTATCCATTAAGACTTCATCTTCCCCAGTCTTCATCCCAAGTAAAAAAAAGTTATCTCAGTAATATCCTAAGGATTCTGTAGGAGGAACTCATAAGCAGCCAGCTGAGTTTATGGCTGCTTTCTGCTGCACAGCAGTGATGGTACCTGAGGCACACAAAAGCTCTTGCAAAAATTCTAGTGCCATCTATTTAGCTTTGATAGAGGAAGAAAGAAGCTCAGCCACAGTTAACTAAATTACACTGAACACTGATATGTGAATATGCTGTCAAAGTTAAATGAAGTGCTATGCAGAGGTAACATTCTCTTTCTTTGCAAAGACCCGGAGCTAATCAAAACAATTAACTAAGCTATTAACCATACCAAACATACTGACTAGTGTTGTTTGTTATTCATCTCAAAAAAATTTCTAATTTTTCTATGATTATGGAAGAAGGAAACACATTAAGTGTGGCAACTGAAAATTGTGATGGTTCTAGAACCATCTCTGATGAGTGTGTAGGAGGGCTAATAGTAAAGGAATTATCGAGAGTAGGCATGTTGGTACTAAATGTGTCAGTACTTACACTGTTCTGGGGGTGAGCTGTAGAGTAGCTTGAGAATTAGTCCTTTTCAACATAAAATAATGCAATTTTCACCCCACTTAAATGTTAAGTACTTTTGTCACTAATATTCTGTCTTTGATTAGTAGACAGCAAATATAATGTGGTAGCTCTTGTCCTGACTCACTCTAAGAAGATCAGTTAGATGACCCTGTTTCTACCAAATGGCATAGATTATCATCAATTACTTATTTAATAATGTTCTGTGCGGAGTTTCAAATTCTGAATAAACACACAGCAATCAAGTTTTGTAAATTACAAACCCATCTGGATGCCAAGTCTTTTATTTTAAAGTGATCTTCAGTATATGCATGATTTGGTGAGGCTTTATGTGGTTCAGCTAGCATGCCATTTGAATGGGAAAAGACAGAATTATTCAGCTTTTTCATATCTCTGCCAAACCACTGCTGCACCTGAGACTAGTATCTGAAGTGGTGGCCCTTTGCACTTTTAGTATTTATCTTCTCTTGATCTAATGCAAGACTGAATTTTTAAGTGAGCACCTCTCCTAAAGGGAGAATTCTGTTTCAATTTTATTATCACTATTGTTGTGATACAAAGCTGTAACATGACCTTGTGCTGATTCAAAAGCTGAAATTATTTTGAGCACAAAATGCTGTATAATGAAAAATACTTTGGCAACATATTAGTGTAATTCTAGGCACCTCTTGAGCAGCCCTAAGTTAGCAAACCCCACCCTCTGTAATTTTTCATCTCTTTTTCTATCAGAGAAATTAAACATCAATGTAAATACTTCACAAACCAAATTGACATACAGTCCTTCTCCATCAATCACCTCAGTAAACTGTCTGAAGGGAAAATGTGAAATCAACCCCAGAGGGTTGTCCTTCCATTCAAGAGCCATAAACTTCCTCTGAAAATTCAGATTGTTTAGTTTTCTCATTCTTATAGACTGGCATCTGTAAAACTACAGGTAGTTTTAGAGAAGCCTCATGACCAGTTGTTCTACTGGGAATTGGATATTCAGATCTCAAAGGCAGCTCCAAGAAATTCAGCCACAAAATACAGAGCTATCAAGTATGATTTTAAATGTGTCTGTTCTACCTTCATGAAGAATGGAAAATGTAGGTTCTGCAACAAATGGATGGAAATAAATGTTGAAAAAACTGAGTCAGAAGAAAGAAGCTGAATTACTGGGTGTATCTTTTTAATAAATAGGACAAAGGAAAAGTAATCTTGATAACTTCATTAATCTATCCTGCTCCTTTAAGCATTAGTCTCTATTTGTCATTTCAGTGATAGAGGCCCTGTAAGCCATTTGTTGTGTCACTTTTATATTAGTATGTAATAACATAAGTTCAACCATCAAAGTAAAAAAAAAACAAAGACAATTATGAAAAAAAATCCAAGGTCTGGGAAATTATGGTACTTTGCATTAAAAAAATAATAGGAATATGGTTTTGGTTAAATCCTGAAAGCTGCAGTATCTGAAGGTCAAACAAATAGTGCTGTGCAGATACTGATGGGTAAAAGTAGCACTAATACCAAAGTACTTTATATTTAGGAAGGCAAAATGAAAAGACTCAAACTTTAAGAGGGTGGGGGAAGGGGAGAAATGGGCTCTTTCTGCAACTCTCTGTATAATGGGAAGCTCTGTGCTCCCCAGTGTGACAGCTTCAAAAACTTGTGAAAAAAAGGGTAAGTGCAATGAAATCAAGTCCAGAAGGCATTCAGTTATTGACTGTTTCAGTGAAACTGGCAGAGCTCTGAGAATCTTTTGCCTTTTCTGCTCTCTAGTCTATATAAAACATAAAACAAAGTGGTATTTTTTGCACAGATTACACATTGGCACCCAGCATGCAGTACTTGAGAGCATACTGATGATAGCTGGCTGTGCAGATTAGATTAGTCTGGAGCATTCAGGGAAAAAATCTGCCAGTCAGTTCATCAGTATGTGCTGGAATGAAGAGAGGCATTAGCAGGATGCTAGAGAAGAGAAATGGAGAAAAAAAGTTAATGAGAGATGTATTCTAGCAGATGTAATGGAAGAAAGAAGAAGAAATAGAACTGTACTGCAAAGCTGAAGAGCAAACAGAATAGCAGCTAGGATAAAGCTGACAGTGGGAGAAACTCTTGAGTACTGTAGTTCTAGATTTGTTATGGATTTCTGTGCTACTCAAACATTTTAAATTACTGGTTGTAAATCTGCATCACAGTTTAAATTATATGAATGCTGCCATTCTGATTCACAGCTTGTTAGAACTGAGGAAAAATACAATGTCCTCTACTAAGACAAACTCAATATCTTAGGACGTGTTTCTACTGTTAAACCGTTATCTTTCAGATTACAATATTGCTGTGAAGTTCAAGGCAATATTAGAACTTTAAGGCAGTCCAAAATACTTGTAGTCACAAAAAAAATTTTATAATAAAGCAATCTTAGAAAGTGATATATCTCTTTGAAAATCTTCATATGCCCAGCAGAATACTCAGCCTCCTAATATAAACACGATCATTCCCAAAAAGAGGAATACACATGATCTTAAGGTTTAAAAATGACTCAAAAATCTGCAATAGCTATAAATACAATCAGCTTCCAAAAGCAGCAGTAGAGAATTACAACGCTGAGTGCAGGAATGACCCAGAGCTGTCCATTGGCATCTTCTTCCATTTTGCTTCATCCTCAAGGTTGAATATTCTAAAATTGTTCTTTTCTTTCAACACCTGGTGGTGGTGCTGTTGCTCCTTTCTGTACAATAGCTTAATCAGGTTTTCACCTGGGATATGACCTCGAATTTATTAGAGGAGTTTGTAATCTAGCACACAATGCTGGAGTAATGCTACATTCTCCCCACTTCTTGGTGGGCTGTTAACTCTGGTGTGCCTGCCCTTCCACAGGCACATGTTAAACACTTGAAAAATCTCCTGGAAAACTACAGTCCTTCTTTTGTAATTAAACAAACAAAAAAGCACAAAAAAAAGCCAGCTTAAAGAAGGAAAATTAGACAGTAGGATGAGAGCAGAAAATATGTGAAATGATCAAAAGTGTTTGAGTTGGAAAAAGAAGGCAAAGGTACTGTACTTGGGGCAGTATCATATCTAATCACTCAGGCAGTTTTCCAGAGAGGAATTTCATTCATGTAATTAGTCCTATTTAGTTCAGAGACCTAAACTTGCTCAGTTAGATGACCACAGAGATCATAAAAATGTGGAGCTGTAAATATCCCCCAACCTGCCGTGAGTGTGATTATAAGCAGGAATTATCATTAAGGAGACAAGCGGCTGCTATGTCTGAAAGACTCTTGCCAGTGATCAAGACAGTATAATTCCTGCATAAATTTACAGATGAGAATTTCCAGCCCTTTCTAAGACAACTCAATTACAAGGGAAGAAGTGCATTCCTTTGACTTATTGTTTATTATGAGTATCAGGTATACATCACAGTAGATGAAAAGCTTGCTTCAAATGTAAAAATAAATGTTTCAGGCTGAAAAAAAGTTAAGCCATAGCAACAAGAAAATCTAAAATAAAAAACATAGCAGTTATGTAAATTTTCAAAATTCCACTAATTATTTAACCTTATTTTTAAAAAAGCAAAACAAAACAAAACCCAAACAGATCCAACAACAAATTTCTGCTAAGAATTCTCATTTAAAAGTGCTCATATTTATGAGCTAGGAGGTATATAATTAAAATGTATCAACAAACATGAATTAAGCAGTAGCAATGGCTTTTTCATGCTTTGCAAATCATCTACATGTCAAAATAGAACAATCCTTTTAAGGAAGAAAGCAAACACAAAAGACAAAAACATAAGTCAATCAGGACCAATTACCTCTTACAGACTATAGGTTTGAGATTATGGCACAAACTTTGGGAATAACATTATGAGTTGAGAATCTCAACTTTCATTAAAAAAGCAACTTTGACTTAGAAGAGCTTAAAAACAGAAATTATAATTAATGTCCATATATGCAGATAACTCCATGGATTTAAACAAAAGCCCTGAAAACAGTCATAATGGAATGAGCAGAATCACACTCAAGAAAAGGGAAGCAAAAATGAGGTTTGGTGTTCTCCTGTATTATCTAACACGCTGAATTCTGTTCTTCAATTGTTGCTGACTTCCATCACAACTCCCTTCTTTCTATTTCCAAATAACAAATGCAGTTAGAAATACTACACTGAGTGATCTTCCTTTTGAAGCACATTTTCCCTCATGCACACACACACCCCACTCTACTTCTTTCCTGGTGCACATTGACCATCTTCACAACCTAAACATTCCTAAAGCTCTAATAAAATCAGGAAAACAGAAAGTTCAGGCAAGATGAAGGAAAAATAACAATTTGAGGGGTAGGGCCATAAAAAAAGCCCATGAGCTAAAGGAAATAAAACTAGAAGAATAATGACTTGTAAGAGAAGATGACTATAATGATCATATTTTACAAAACATTTGATGTAGAGAGAAAAGACAAAGCAGCCAATGTGACAGTAGCATCATGAGCAGGAACAGGCACAATGGTGATGTGAATGGAATGGCTGAGTACCTGCACAATTGTATCTACATCATCTGAGAACAAATTCAAGCTCTGGGTGTGCCAGCATTAATTCAAAGAAAGGAACTGCATCCCTCTCTATTAGTCACACTCAAATCCACGCTTGGGCAGTAGCATCCTTCCTTCTTCAGAACATCAAACATGGAAAAAAACATTTCTTCTGGCATTCCTGTGACCATATGTCTATGTAAGGGCAATTATTTTCTAAAGTGAACTGGGGTGGTGGATCCCTTCTTCAGTACTGCAGTTGCACAATTTGCACTATAATGCCATTTTTTCTTTCTTTTTCATCTAATTGCCTTAAAAGAATAAGAAAATAGAAATTTAATAGTCACTAACATCCTTTCCAAGAACTTTTTCATTCACCAGCAAAATAAACATAACATTTTTAATGCCAAAAAACTCACATGCAACCTGCTCAAGAATTTTAGATAAATAAAAATTAGAAATTATCAGTTCCCAATCCCAAAATCTGATTCTTTTGATTTGACTCATTTGAAGTGCAAAGTCCTGCAACTGGAGAGGAAAACTCCCATGAAGCAGGGAGTACATGAGTCATGAATAAAATAAAATATAGAAAATTGAAAATATAATTTTCTTTGTCCAGGGGAGGTGCATTTGGAGCATTTCAACATCCCATTCCCACAGATCAGGCTAAACAGAGAGATAAAGGCAACTTTATAGTTGAAAACAAACCATCAAATACATAAATTAGATTCTGTGATCTCAGAGCCTGCATTTACCAGGTACTTAAATCAGTGACCCATGAGACCTCTTCTGATCTTTTATCTTACAGAGATATTTTTTCTGATGGTTATGAGTAATTGAGGATTGCTGCCATATCACAGTACAGGACCCACTATAATATAAGGTCATTGCCTTTGATGTATATTTTTATATTTCTACATAGTAAAAACACTGTGAAGAATGAAATTATGATGAAAAATACCTTTTGATAATTATCCATAAAGCTTCCAACCTATAAAACCAGAAAATGTTCAACATCAGGCCTCAATACACATGAAAGTGCATGGAACAGCCTCTTTTTAAAGTATAATTTTCTCTAAGTGTGCTTTGGTTTAGCTAGGCTTGCCAAGCCTCTCTAATAAAAACATTTTTTCACTGTGTGAAATCAGTGTCTGCTTTCCAAATAAAATTATGAACAATGTCAGGTAAACATAGTAAGAGAATCATATTTTTATATTTTGATTAAGGTACCTCAAACAAAATTTCAGTTCAATTACCTCATTTTCTTCTTATCATGTATAAGATGAATTCTGTAGTCTCCCCCATGATATGCTGTGGCCATAAAACTGACATGATAGGCAGAATCTGCTTATTCATTTAGGAAGATAATGATATTGTCCCATTAGGAACCATATCAGTCTTGCTACTGAGTAAGATACATTGTTCTGTCAGTGGAAATGGATGGGAGCAAGTGGCAACTGGAAATGCATTCCACTAGAGAAATGTTACAGCAGCCTCAAAGCCAAATATTTCTGGAGTTCAGTGCAATGTCATCCTTTCCTCACTCACTCCTGCTCGCAGCCACTCTGGATATTTTGGTGATTGGAACAATTCTAATCCACAGCACCCAATCACCTCTGCCTGACCTCTTCCTTTCTTTCTGGGCAGGATCTAGCAAGAGCTGAGACACTGCTCGCAGGGCAGAGGGGCAGCTGGCAGCACACTGCTCTAGTGCCTGGAGCCAGCAAAACACTCCTGGCTGCAATCTCTGTTTGCCAATGCACCCACAGAGATGTTCATGGGGTCTGGGGAACACATAGACAATGGTTTGGGAAACCTCTTACCCAGAAAAATGGAAGTCACCTCGCTCCTGAGGAGACTAACAAGCACCTCACAGTACTGAGTTTACCTCTTCAGACAAAGGTGCTTAGCATTCAACCAAATCCTATTTTCCTGCTGGCCCCAGAGGGAGCAGGTCTCCCACACAAGCATCAATAAGCTGTGAAGGATTCCTCATGTTTTAAAATGACAGGGACATATTTAAATCCTTACCAAGCAATAAATTGAGTCAACAGGAGTAACTCACAACAGCTGAGGAGCAGATGTCTCTGACTCTTCAATGGACCCAAAGCTGCAGAGATCAGATTCATCACAAATTCATCAACAATAAAGCTAGAGTTTTTTTCACAGAACACTTTGCAAATCAAAGGTTAGATTTGTCCCTTCCAGTGCCAGTTGCCATTCTGACTTGTGTCAACTCTTCTGTCAGAGAAGGAAAGTGATCTCATGCTACCAAAGACAATTTCAAATTTGTCGCTAAATGATTTCTGGCAAAACCAGCATGATGAACTACTGAACATTCAGTTCATTAGCTGTCATCCAGCTTGACATTTCCATCTTTCAAGCAGTATTGCAGAAAATCAAAGATACACAGGGCTGTGCTTCAAAAGCTGCAGAGGTAGCCATACTGTCTTCAAGAAAAGGGACTACGAAGGCTATCGTTAACGGGACATGGAAGATTATAGTAACCCATAGGCAGATAAAAAGTGTTTGAAAATTAATTCTTCATGTGCCCTTTAGACACACAGTTACAGAACTAGCATTAATAAAACAGAAAAAGAACAGAATAACAGAACTTAATAATAAAATAAGAACATAATACTCTGGAGACAAGAAGAAAAAAAATCTTGGCACAAATGACTGGTCTTACACTGTGGCACTTAAAAAAGTTAACTTATGTAAATACTGTGCTCTGTATCCATGTGGCAGTTACTATCTATAGAAAATAGGTGAAAGTAAAAGAGTGCTTTTTAACTGAACACCTTTATGGCAAAATTCTCATACTTATACATATGTAAAGGAGATAATCACTATTCTAGAATACATTCTATATGTTATGTTACAGTACTTCTTTAATTACTGTTTACATTGCCTACTTTAGTCTTTAAGCTCTCAGATATTTGAAGCATCTTCTGCAAGAGTTTATCAACTGGAATTCTACCTTAGGTACTCTCTGTAAAAATTGAAGAAACTGTTCTGTTTTTCTCTTGTCATTTCACAGATGAACAAACTAAATATTAAAAAAAAAAAACTCCTTTTTTCATTTTCTATTTTTATTTGTTTCTTTTGAGATTTCTCTTCCCCCATGGATTTTAAAATTAATACTTTCTTGATCTATTCAGAAAACACAAAACTTACTCTAAATTCTTTAAAATCTTCACATTTTTTTAATTTTTTCCAGTTTTCTTCCAGAAGACAGGTACGTAGTGTTTGCCAGTACCTGCTTAATTGTTAAATGCATCTATTGCTCCCAGTTATCCTACCTACTTCACTTCTTTTGTGCTGTCACCTTCTGGATGTGACATGACAGTGATGACACAGATCTCAATGTATTGAAAAAAACGTTTGATGTCTGTGATTTACTCGCTGGATCAGAAATTGTGTTCCTCTGTGTGCTGTTTATACTGATCCACTCAGGGCAATTCCTCTCCATTGTATTATTAGACTTCAAACTGACTCCCACATCTTTCTAGGAAAATAATTGCTCGCTCCTGAGACCCTTCAGAAATCATAAGCAGAGGAAGCATGCACACTGTGGCACTCTTTAAACGTGTGCTGCACTTTGAGCAGGAGAGCTCTCCATTTTAGGTAACTTCTACAACTAGTTGTGGTTAAGCTTTCGTTTAGCAAAGGAAGATGTTCATTAAGAATAGGAAATATAATTTTTAAAATGGTAAATTTAAAATATGTAAAACATTCTCAGGATTTAACAGTCAGCTGACTCTGTTTTGCTCCTAGCTATAAACTGTGGCATCTATCTCAGTGATGAGACTTTGAAACAATTCCACCGCTTACTTCTGAAAATTAGCTTCCCTTGGATAATCTCCTTCCTTGACCACTGTACAACTTCCACTTCTTGAAGAAGTTAATCCTGCAAATCTATTACCTTCAGCTGGGGTCTTCTCAGAACAGGCACTTCTCTAAGAAAACCATCTTTTGTCAGAGATATTCTCCCTTCTTTGTCTTTCAAACCACTTTTTTTTATCAGCAGGACAAGCAGTCAAAATTTATATAAAAAAAATAGTTGTGGGGAGGAAGGCTTGGTGAAAACTGAGTCTACACTGAGTATGCAGTTGCTTATATGAACCTCAGCTTATATGAACCAACCCTTCTACAAGTACCATCTAAGCTCCTTACATTCTTTTCAAGGGAAAAGGGCTGTTTAATTCCAAGATCTCAGGTGTAAGAACTGCTTGCCAGGTATAGGTATCTACATTATATTCACAGGACCTTGAAATGCAAACACCCTTGCCATGAAAGAACTAAGGCATATTTTTTAGAGACTAATATGCTAGGCACTTAATATTTCAGTACAGTTAACTGTACTGAAAAGAGAGAGTTCCGATCTGAATTTGTCTCCTCCTTCCCCTTGGAGATGAATTATAAAAATGCCGATTTCACAACATTGCAGAATATGCTGAGTTGAAAGGGACCCACAAGGATCATCAAGTCCAAATCCTGGTCCTGCACAGCACTCTCCCCAGGAACCACACCATGTGCCTGAGACCACTGAACTCTGTCAGGCTTGGTGCTGTGATCACTTCCCTGGGGAGACCATTCCAGTGCCCAACCATCTCTGGGTGAATAACATTTTTCTAACATCCAACCTAAACCACCCCTGACACAACTTCTCTCACTTGCACTGTGAATGAGGCTTCCACTTCTTTCTTGACAATTTGGAATTTTTCTATCTACTACGTAAGTTTAAACATCCTGCCTGTTTCAGACTTTGCAGGAAAAAGACTTCTATGCATTTTCAGCATGGTAGGACCAAGTGACATGCCTGTTATTAGATTCATACATTTGAATTCACTGTGAAATCTTCAAAGAGTCTGCACACGAAATGCTAGCAGCACAAATGACAGATCTGGGACCCAACATTTTATTTTATTCCTCAAATTTTGTGAATATTGTAGGTCTTGGACTGAGATTTCGGGAGTTGCTAAGACTTTTTTTATAAAGTAAATTGCTTCTGAATGATTTGATGGATCTGTGATCTAAACCACATTTGTAGGTTTTTCACAGGGATGACAGATCAGTGATTTCCTCTGACACTAAAAAGTGGCCATTATCTTTTAGAGTTTAGTCATTTTCAATATTCACAGTCTGCATTCATCTAATTCAAAGAACAGACACATATCAATGAGAATCTCTAAACATTTCTACATTCCTGCTAAGGTCTCTTTATACGAATTTGCATGCAGTTAAGTTTATTCCTATTCATATAAAACCCTGATGGTTATATTTCTGCAAAGTAAAACCCAAATAAATACTGATAGTCATAAAGAGTTCCTTTTATTTCTTTAGGCAGTGCACTAAAGCAGTGCAGAAGAGGCTAATAGGTTCTGCAAAGCCATTGCTTTTTGCCCTTGTGCAAGTGAGCGGGACAGGAGAGAGAGTGACTGAAAAATTATTGTGACAGGTTCTCAGCTGGCCATAACTCTGAAGTTGGAACCACTGTGCTCTTCCCTTAAAAGTGACCAGACTAAAGACACTAAAATAGCTTGCAGCATCAATGATTTATTAAAGCACACACTAAAACAAGTGACTTTTGCATGTCCAGTTAAGTATAATATGGTGAGACAGAGAAAAATAAAATCTTTCCCTTATTCACTGTACCTCACAGAGTACGTACTACCATTCTTCTTTTCTAGGTCAACAATTTTTATCAGCTTTCTGGACTGCAACAATTTTGCCGTAGTCTTCTCAGGGTCCCCATCAAGCTCCCCTTTCCTTCAGGGAAGCTTCTGCCAGCCTTCCTGCAGATTTTCTCCAAGCTCCCCTCAGGAGTTTTTCAGCCTTTACTTGTGCAACAGCATCCACACTCATGGCATTTATCACTCCCCACCTGTCCTATCTCACTCTCCTCCACAACCATTTCCATTTGTTTCCAGGATAAAAGAAGTTTCCCCACTTTCTTGCTGGTACCATGACAGTGGTGCTGTGGCAGTGTGAGCACTGCCAACAGGCAGCCTTCCTGCCTGCTGCTCAGCCATATTCCTTCATACACACATAAAATAAAGTGACTGGGAGAGGGTATTTATCACAGTTATTTCCAGTGACTGATCTGGCCTATGTGCAATTAGCACACAAATACATGACAACTTATCATACTTATTATTTTGAAAATCAACATGTCAATGACTTCTTCAGGGCTGGAGGGAGGGGACATTTACATTAAGACTGACTACAGGAACCCAGTCACAGCAGCAATCTTGTCCAAAGAGCAATCACCCGTTCTCTCTAAGTTTCCAAGGATGCTGTAGGGCAAACCAAGTTGGAAATCACTGTTTCTCTGAGGCAAGAAGGGCATTGCTGTTCATTGTCTTTTAACACTTCTCTATAGCAAGAGAATGACTTTGAGCAGCATCAGAGTTGGACTCCAGTAGGAACAGAAGCTTCTCTTTGAAAGGACATAAGAACCTCATTTACTTTGTGCAAATAAAAGTGCCTTGTACTGCAAGCACCAGCAAATACTCCCTCAAAAGAGGCAAGGTGCTGCCAGTCACTGGTATCTTCACTCTTAAAGAAGCAGGGTTTCTCTGGACTCAGAAACATATGAAGGTACTGGGAGAGATGGGGGCTGTCACTTGAAGTACTGCTTATAACAGCAAACTGGAGATTCCCTGAGAAATTTCAACCAGCATCAGTTTAGGTTTTTCCAAAGTAGCAAAAAGAGAACAACAAAGACAGTGACCTACAACTCTGCTCTCTCCCTAACTGCACCAGAGCAGTCCAAGAACAAGTCATACATTACTGCCAGCACTCCTACAAAGGAGATGAGGAAGACAGTATGATCAAAATGTGCTATGCTGATGTAAAAAATTAGCTGTATTTATTCTCCTCTTAAACCAATGGATATTTTGTGCGGAAGATTATCTCTCTGGATATTATTTTTAAGGATCTGATGGCTTTCAGCAATTTCTTTGAATTGAAACACTTGTTTTATGATGAGAACTTTTAACATTAAGAAAATAGCATTACTTTTTTTTAAGCCCAGTTACATTTTTCCCCTTAAGCTGTTTGACTCTTTTGCTCTCCTTTATAGCTGCTAGGAGAAGTATGTTATTATTTTCGGAAAGGCTGCTTTTTATATATTTTTTTATTACTTACCCTAGTCTCTTAATCTTTTCTAGATATGTTTGGGTGTTCTTTTCATCTGGAAGTTTATTTATTTTTTTCTCTGTACAGTATGTTCTGTACTTCCAAACCTGCTAGATCCTAATTTTACTTAATTATCTCTCCTTAAAAGTTCACCCTCTTAAAATTATTATGTTGCAGGTTCTGGGGTTTTCACAAAATACATAAAAGTATTCATCATGTTTTCCCTTTCTTTTCTCTCTAAATATCAAATTGCCTTTAATGGACAAAAAATTAAAAATTAAAAAAAGACAATATCTAATTTGTAAATGGAAGGGAATAAAATACATTTAATAACATGTTAATAGATAGCACATATTTTTAATTAAATTGCAATATGGAAAAAAACCACAGTATTTTTGTAGTATGGATGGAATTGCAAATTGTATAAGTTGCCACATTTACTATTCAGAGCTATTTCAGAAAAAGCTTAAAATTTTAAAATAGATGGTATCTTTCATTTTAGTGAATATTTGTGTATGAGATGATTAATTAGATTGATAGAGCATAAAAGTTAAGTTTAGTGTTTGCAATGTAGGTTGACAATGTAGTCATCATAGGGGAAATTTGTAAAGTGTAGCTCAGCCATGTAAAGGCTCCCATAGCTTTCAGTTATTTACGTTCTGATTTCCATGAAGCTATAAAAATGCTGCCCAAGCACCAGTTCAGCTCTGTGCTGGAGCCTGGTATTCTGGCTGCACCAGGTGAAGGTCCCAGCCACAGGGGTCCCACCCTGGACACCACGTTGTCTGTGATAGGATCAGGTATGAGACTCAAGAGGTCCCAGCATCCTGGACTATTTTTGTTCCTGACAAAAACTCACACCTGACAAGGGAGAAACAGTATTTTTGAGACAGAAATGCATCTTTAGTTCCATTCCTGCTCCCAGCCTCACAATACTTTGTGGCATAAACGTGGATTACACTTAAGTTTTTATGGATTACATTAAAGTTTTTACTGGAGCCAATAAGTCGCATCTGGCCTGAATCTGTATTCCTTGTTTGACAACAGTGTAAAGCACCTCCAGGCAATGATTTTTGTTCGATTTCTGGAGGCATTTGTCTTTCTTTCTGTCTATAGAGGCATCTAGACAGATCAATAGCAGTTTCACCTCAGACCTACTCACACTATCTTTATGTATATTACAAGTCACACAGAGGTTTAGGTCCTTAAAGCCCACCTAAAGACAGTGCATAGGAGGTCTTGCTCACAGTCTCTAATCTTTCATGAAAACCAAGGTTACAAAAGTTCTCCACCTTCTTTTTATTCACAATTGTCATTATTCCTAACAAGTTTTAAAACAGAACATGAACCGAGAATGAACCATGGACTTTACAAGTACCAATTACAGTCTTTATTCTTAAATACATCTTATTTCTTTAAGGTCTCACGACCAAAATATTTTTTATTAGTAGCATTTGGTTCAACCTGGACTTGAAATTATCAGTTCCATTCATAGGTGACAGTTTAGAAATATCTTCTCTCTCTCTCAGATATTATTAATCACACAAATCACCTATAGCAGCCTCTATAAAAGGCTTTATTTTGCCTGGTTTTGCACATAAATACTGTGTTTGTATTTACTTCAGATACAAATGGTGCCACCTGCTCCTCTTAGTACCCTGACATTTGGTGCTAATTAGATGGACTTGCATTATCAACAGCACAGTAATACTGCGCTGCAGCAGGCTTGGTTACCATGGATCCTAATGCACTCAGCATTCCACAGGAAATTTAGCAGAGCATAAGAAATAAATCTATTCCTGTGTGAACCTGCACCAGTTCTGTGACACTATTAAGGTACATCCTCAAAGTCTGCTAAATTCAAGGATAAACACCATTATTATTTCTAAACTTTTATTAATACATTATACCACTGAGTCACCATGTAGGTGAAACAAAATTGCAGGTCGATTTTAAACACCCTGACAGTGCTAATGGAAACAAGTCATGCATTCAAGCTGTAAAGAAGAATGAGTCTCAACTGGGGATCAGTTGCCACAAAAGACTATTGGCGTCTGTAAGTGAGAAAAGTCAAACAACTCATACTCATAGGACTGTCACACTGAATAGTTGCTGTGAAAACTCACACTATTTGTTCCTTTTCAAGCCTACCTGAATGTACTTAATTATTGGACTCTATGACCTAACAAATGGGCTAATCCAAAAGTTGCTTCTACAGAGTGATTTGACATAGTTCAATAAACTCAACAGATGAAATTAAATGAGAAGAAGGAGGATTATGGTGCAAACAGAAGGTGAAGAAAAGATATAAAAATAACAAAGAAATGAAACCATTAAATAAGCAGACAATATAAAAATAAAATTCCTTCTCCCTTTCTCACAGTGAAATGCATACAACGTTATAATTCTCCCCATCTGTTCTAAGGCCCAACAACTCTATATTTCACAGTTGAGATAAATTAACAATTTCTGCTTCAGGCATCAAACTCTGATATTGTTTGGGGTTCCTCCTTCATTGTCTGCATTTCCATCTTGTGCGCATCTTTGAGTGCTACGGCACCAGAATTTCAGATTCTTTCAGAGTTGTACCCAAACACTAAAATCTCAAAGGAAAAGTTCAGCACCTGAGTTATAAATCGCACATCCTCTGCTCTCTGAATGCGCTTTTTTAACAAACTACCAAAGGCAAGCTTGAAAATTATTGCCTCCCCTTGCGATCAGAATGATTTGCTATAGTATGAAGAAACACACTGCAAACAAGGTAAAACCAGGGATAGATCCCCTTCCCAAAGCTAAAAGCATCCTGCCCAGTATTAGGAAGTATGAGGTATGATACACAACCACACAAGGCTCAGGCTTCTATCTCCAAGCTTCATCACAAGCTTCATCACAATTGAGTTCTATTTAAAATATTTAACCTTTAAAAGAGGAAATTCATTTCAGAATCACATTATTAAGCTCATTTTAAGTAAGTGACATAGCCCAAGAGAAGTGGAAGACAGGCCAGGCAGCATCTACAGGTCTAAAAGCTTTTTATGGGGTAGTGCCATTAATGAACCACTGCATGCAACAGATAAGCAATCAAGCAGGTAGGCAACATATGATTTGGGGCAGGATAGAAGTAACATTTCATGTCCTTTTTTTCCTCTTTCCTTTTTGGAAGGTATGAATGGACAATGGAGCTAGTTTTGCATAGCATAGGTCTCACAGCCTAAGATATTACCAATCTGTCTGTATTTGAATTACTAGTTGCTAATTGCAGGAACATTTCTGTACCCAAATTATTAATTCCAAGTGGCAGTGAAACCTCACAGCATGAGTGCAATGCATGTTTCAGAAACAAGAAATCTCAATGCTTGCACGTGGCCTAATAAGAAGTAAAATATCCTCTGATCTGACTGAAGACTTTGCTTTGTCTCGAGCCCTGAAAACCATTCAGCCTCCACAGTCATCAGATGCTTTCCCTTCACCAAATCCTGCCAGCTCGCATAATTTCACAGCTGGAATGGTATCTGTGTCCACATAGCTGAGTGCATTCTTACCCTCAGTGACTTATAAATAATCACGAATTTGTCTATTGTGTGGCATGAATACTGCAAAGGAAAAGAAGACCTGCTCTAATGCCTGGCCAAGAAAAGTTTATCCATCAGAAAGAGGAGCTAGGTTTTAATAAACATCAGAAGAATATGTACCTGGTTTAGCGGTGAAGCTGGCAGTGTTGAACTAAATGATCATAGAGGTCTTTTCCAACCTTAGAAATTCTATGAATCTTTCAACACAATGATCCCCACAAATAAGGAAGGACACAAAGAAATTCTCTGAACAAGAAAAGCTTGTGTTAAAGATGAGATTTCCACAATTACTGATGTACTTTGAATTAAAAACAAACCAATGAAATCACATTTTTCTTGAACAATAACTTATCAGGCACCAAATATACTCCATTTCTGATGTCATAATACTGCCAAAAATTAGCCTTTCAAAAAAGGCTGAATAACCTAGACCTGCAATACATGTGCAGTAACTCATTAAAGTTTTCATTCTATTTTTTTTCAAGGGACCATAGGCCAATATAAAAGAAGAGGAAGAAATGCTCCAATTTTTGGAAATGTTTAAAATAAAGAAGTTCTACAAGAGCATTAAATGTGCATTCTTCACCAAGTTTCATTCTCTTGTAGGAATTGATATAGCTGGATTTCAGGAAATACATAACCATTAAGTGGTGAGTTTACTCAGCTACCCCCTGACATTCTACTTTTACAAGGAAGAGGTGAAATGCCTAATTTAGATAGTCTCTTCTGAAAAATAGCCCCATAGAAGGATAAATGCATTGTTCAGAGACATGGGAAACTGTCGCTGTTGAGCCACTAGCAGAGTAAGAAGGCTCAGGTTCAAAAGATGGCATCCAGAAGAAAGTTTTATTATTTAATTCCATCTTATATAGACCTTTCAAAGGTCACCCAGATTGGTCAGTTCAAAGCCTCCCCCTCGGCCTGATTGGCCAGGCCTGAACTGTCCACATCCAAGAAACTGTTTTTAATAACATCCAAACTTTATCTTTGTTTATAAAACACAGGAAGAAGAGAGAAAAGGTTCCCATGGGAAAGGTCTGTGCTAGCCACAGGAAACTATTAGACATCAATGTCAACATTTTAATCTGTGTGATTCATCATAATCAGCATGTCATTGATAGACACTGTCATTTTTATCTCCATCATCTGTGTGTTAGATAAATATTTACTCTTCATGCATGTACTGTGCACAATAAAATATTATGCACTGCTCTGCTACTTTTTTTTTTCTGGGTCCCAAATCATACATTTTTGTCCTCATCTTAAGCTATAGATTTATGGGTAGTCTTTATTACAGAGTTACACTTGACTATAGCAGTAAATACACTTCACAGTAAATATACTTTCTTAAAACAACAAAGGAAACCAGGACTATGTTGAAAATGTGACATTTTAGAACTGAGCCAGTTTGAAACTTTTGGTTACATGAATTTGACTTTTATGTTGGATAACATGCTATAGTATTTTCATTGGAATGGGATAAGGTTTAATTCTTTTTTGTTTTGACTTGTAAAATGGACTAGTTTAATTTCAATTCCAAACATCAAAATCCTTTTTAAAATAGAAGATTGATCTTTGCAGTTCTGCTTCTCTAGACGATTTCCTGAATGATAAATTAAGAATAAAGGTTTTGACCCTCATTACATTCTTCCAACTTCCCAAAATAGGTTCTTAATGTGTAACAGCAGTAATTTTAAATGCTTCTCTTCACCTGAGACTAGGAATGAGGGAGAGGGGACTGGGAACAGTTCCCCTGTGGCCTGACAGTGCTTGCCAACACAAAGAGGTGCAGCCCCAAGGCCCAGCTCCCACAGCATCAGCTTGCCTTTCTCCAGGCTGCCTGCTATTGCTCTTGATAAATTCCTCGGTCCTTTACCTCTCACATAGACTTCCTATTGAGATTTGAAGATCAGTAACACAAAGATTAGAGACAGGAAAAAGGGTTGGCAAAAGCAAAATATTTTGTGCCGAAAGCATCCTCTGTAGACCTGCATACAGATAGGGATGACAATGGAATTAAGGGAAAGGAGATTTTATACAAGAAATTAATGTGTACTGAGATAGATGTACATGCATGCTGAAAACCATGTTAATATTTAAAAATTCACTGCTCAAGAAAGTAGATCTGTATGAATGTCGAAACCCAAGCAATAGGGTTATATCATCATCATTTGATCAGAAAGTCAATCACATACAAAGTTTAGGAACATATGACCAATGGAAAGTACTAACAATGCACTTTTTTCAAGTACCTCTCTGCTCTCCAGGGAGGTTACCATAAGAACACAAAGCAGAAGCACTTAAAATTATTATTTCTTTGTGGAACTGGCTACTGAATATTTCTGTATGGGTAGAAAATGTATTTAAGACATTCTTCAGGTAGTCATAATCATTCACAAGATCCTTGAGCTGTGAAATGTACTGAGTTCAGTGCAGTCCTGCACAGATGCATGTGGCCCCCACACAGCCTACCTTGCATAACTGGTGTTGTATTTCTAAAGATTGCACAGCAATATGTTTGAACACATAATTACACCTGAAATGCTTGACCATAATGTAATTCATTCCTCAATCTGAAATAAGAATTAATTTAAGTTAGCATTCAAAAAAAAAAAAAAAAGAGGACTTTGGAAAACAAAACAAATAGAACAAATGAGTCATAAACTTGTTGATTAATTAATTAATAAACTGAGCTATAGCAAAATGCACGTCTTATTAAAGTGTTACTAAGGACTTTAACATCATGAAAACATGATTGTTTGAAATTTCACACAGCCCCATTTCAGACAAATAAATATAATAATGAAGCATCAGCCAGAGATACTGAAAATGCCCAACAAGAACAGAGAACCCCAAGAAGAGAAAGGATACTGGTCTTTGTTTGGATGAATGCACTGGACCCAGTTTGAGATAGGACTACAAATAAGCACCTTTGTAATCACAACTAATATATGCTCAGATACACCTTTCTAAAATTGAGAAAAAAAAAAAAAAAAACAAACCAAGAAAAAATCAATATAGTATTTTTTAAAATTATTATTTAAGGAGCATTGTAAAAAAGTGAGGAAGATGTGAAACCACCATTCACATTCTAAAAATACACTTTCTTTTTATAATGTCACATATTTGTTAAAGGCTCCAAAAGCAAAAACCAACATGATTCAATACTGCAGTGAAGGAGGTTGCCAGAACTTTTAATTTTTTTTTTTAGAAGAGTGATTCATGTTAAATGAGGAAAATATATATATATATATCTGGCTATATATCTGTGTATATATATACACACAGTGGAAAACAAAACCACGTAACAGAAGACCAAAAGTGATTTAATACACTAATATGCACTGCAGTCCACTCTCACCAATATTTTTTCTTTCACTGAAAATTTCAAAATTTAGTATGGCTGAGATCAAATTCTTGGTTGGTTACCCTTTTCATAGGATGTTCAAACTTCTTGTCTCTATTTCAAGGTTTTGTACAACTTGACTACAAAGCTCTGCTTATTTTCACCCTACTCATAAGATCTAACTCTTGTCTTCTGATGTGAAAAGCAATGTAGCTTCCCTTCTGATCATTCCTTTAAAGCTTTTCTTATCCTACTCAGCCTTTGATTGCTGACCTCTCTGTGATTTCCACAAAGAATCAAGTTATTACTCTCATTTGGGGGGCCATATCCTCTCAAATCTCATAACTCTTCATGTCAATAAAGCAACACTCATGGTACAGCATTGAAGATCTGGCTGCTATATATCCTTTGTATTTTATCTCTATGAAACTAAGTTGCAACATCTTTGGTCTGGTGTTTCAAATCCTGCTGCTCTCTTTATTATCATCATAAATTACATATAAGATAATTTCACAGAGGAATTGGTAAAAACATTTCAGATAAAATGGAAGGTGACATTAATACTCACCCAAAATTCAAACCAAATCTTATGCAGACCTGAAAGCCTCACATTGCAGCTTGCAAGGTGTGGGTCAATCAGAGCCTGGCTAAAGGAACAATGTTTAATAGAGTGACAGGACAGTTTTACCATGAATGCTGATATCCAGACCATGGGTAGTCTGGCTGAAGAGTTCAGAAGCTTTAGTATAATATATAAATTTATCTACCCTCTTTTTCTTCTAGGCTGTCAGTTATCAAACTTTACATTCTACTATCCCACTGTACCCTTAAACTGAAAAGGTAACAGACACTTGCATGTCCACTTTCAGTTCTGCTAGCAGACATGAAGACCTGTACAATCTAGTACAGCAAAATAATTCTTCCTACTTTCATTATTTTTCCTCTATCCATTTTAAAACACTGCTTCAATTACAGATTTCACCTAAAATCCAGAGAAGAGGTATCATAAGTTCACGAGCAAGCTTTATACTATGAAATTGCTACTCTAATTTTGCAGAAAAGTAGTTAAAACCTTAATTAAACATAATTTTAACTAATTTAAAAAATAAATGCAATGAGCTCCAGAAATTAAATCCCTGAGTGTGTGTTCTTTGTCCATCAGTAAATAATTAGCAAATGATACAGCAAATTTAGCTTCCTTTTCTCTTCCCAGATTTTGTGAAACCATTTGTAATCTTATGTTTGTTATTTATTTGGAATTACTAATTACAAAGTCAATGTCAAATTTGTGGTCTGTATATTTTTCTTTCTAGATAGTTTTTATCTGTAAATTGAGGAATGTTACATATTTTTAAAACAATGCAGAACACGACCACTTTTTTGTCTTACAGTCTTACAATTCAATTTTACAAATTGCTTTTGTCCATTGTAGCCTTCTGGCTGATATTAATATCCCTATTAAAAAAAAGTTTAAAAAAAAAAAGATAAATTATTCCAGTAATCTGCACATATAGCCTATGTGTTTGTTATTTTTTTCAGATTTTATATGCAATATAAAATGTTTATTCTGAAACCAAAACAACTGGATATGGTAGTATTTGGTCAAAGGTTGGACTCACTGATTTTGGTGGTCTTTTCCGACCTTAATGACTCTGAGATTCTAATGTATCCTCCAAGATGGTTCCGTGAATTGCAGAGATTATTCCATCACTGTCCAAGCCAGAGCTTACAACGCTCCTAAAACTGCCACTTTTAGAGACTTGGTCAATTTTTCAAAATTTAAAAGAAATAAAATGAATTTGTTTCTTGTTTGCTGTAGTTATAAAAGTCACAGTCAATTTAAAAAGTTACCTTGAAGTACTTCTGGTACTGGAAATTGTTCATTCATTTCAAGATGAGAGAATAATTGTTGATCTGCCTGAGAGTCTCTGAAGAACTGTTCTTTCTAGAGTATTGCTCAGGAAGAAGTCTGGCAACAGTCAGAACCTAGCACTAAGAGTGGAAAAGTGTCCTTATTTTCTGAGCCAAACAATGCTTATTGGCACTTAAATTCCACTCGACTCCTACAAACAGGTTTATGATGTGCAAATGCCCCCTCATTTTTCTTCTTCTTTGTTTGAAAGAATAGAACAGGAAAACACTGTTCAATAATGAAACCTGAAAAATGCAGTCCCTGGCCCAAAAATATTATGTTCAAGCACATGGAAAAGTAAAGAACAGACTGGAAGCAAGGGAACCCTGAACAGCAGGGTGTCAGCACACCACCTGCCCCATGACTGCAGAGCATTTGAAGGCATTTGGATCTTCTTATCTTGTGGGGTCAGTGGAATGTATGTAGAGCATAGACTCACTATTTTACATTTTAGCAAAGTAACAAATCAACCAAGATCATTCTTGGCTGCCAAAACTTCAGTAAATGCTGAAGATAGAGTAGAAAAAGCCCAGAGTATTAAACACACATTATCTACTGATACCACAAAAGGAAGCACATCTTATTCTTCCGTATCACTTTAATGAACTGAAAGCAACTTATTTTCCACAGGGAATGCAAGATCACAACAGGAGCTGTGTTTGTCTGAGTGACAGATCACATATATTATGTAGATTCATCAAAGATTTTATAACCTTAATTTCTCTGTCTCCTGGAATCCTCTCTTCACAGCATAAAAGGATTTCAGCCAGAGTAATTAAATATTTAATTTTAAAAAAAACCCTAAATATAAAAAAGAAATATAACTTTCTTAACAAGTCCTTTTGAAATATTTTTGCATAATTCTACAAGATAATGCATCCTGGAAATCTGTGGTATTATCAATAGATAAATGGTCTCATGTTCAGATCTGAGGAATATTTGCTGATAATCTATGTACAGAGGACTGACATATATTGACTGCCCTTCTGTTTTTATATGTGAAAGTACTTTTAAGAATGCTAAATTATCTCTAAACGTTTAAGTAATATAGTCATAATGAATATAAATACATATTAGAGTTACTACCAGCATCTTACAGGAATTGGGAAAGGAGATTGCTTTGTTGAGAAGGTGATGATCAATGCAACCATGGAATGAGAGTAATGTCACTTGATTTGAGCAATCTAAAAGTGGGACACATGATCCAATTTAGTCATCTAGGTCTATTTGCAATCCATAGAGTGAGATGGGCATCCTCACAGGGTAAGTCATCCCAGTGTAAGCAGTTTACTGAGACATATGGAGGTGGCCTGCCAGAAGTTGGAGAATTAAGTAAATCCTGTCTCATGAGCTCCATCCAAGTGCAAGCCTGCAAGCCCTAAACACACATTAGTCCAGAGTCCACATCATTATGTTCACCCATGCAGTTAAACCAATGTAAGCTCAATGTAACAAATACACCTTTTACCCCATGTGCCCTGATTTCAACACAAATTAAGGACACTTGTGCTTCTACCTGACCTTTCATAAGAACCCTTCATACAAGAATACCTATCTCAAATATTGGGTACAAATAATATTCTGGAAATATTGAACTAAAATTGGTACATTTAATGGCTACACTTGACCATTGAAAGCCAAATTTTGATCTCCTTTCCTACACTGAATTATGCTACAGTTTATTGTGTATGTCCCGTTGATTTTGCAGGGTCTACTTCTGCAATGAAATTCCAGTTGGTAGATTTAAAAGCATCTGCATCTGTTTCCAGGTGACCAGTCTGAACTTCCTTCCACAAAAGATGAGCAATTACATATAAATCAGGGACATTTCATAGGTGAATAATTGCTTAATGTATTGAAAATATCCATGATATAAAAGCAATCCTAGATATTTTCATTACTACTTGATGAAATGATGAAATAACTTAGTTTGCCCTAATTATATCATAAAATTAATATCATTATTAAAAATATAGTTTTACTTCTGTTATTGGTGGTATCTAACATAAGAATAAGTTGAAATATATTTTAATATCAAACATAATTAATCAGTAAAGAGATCACAATAGAAAGATAAATAATTTCCTTTATTTTGCCATTTGTTTTGACTTTTTTTTTTTTTTAATTGCTTATATCCTGTAAATCAAGTCCTAAATAATAGAGAAAAAACTGTTTTGTGGGACCTTTTGCATCAACAGTTTATGTTGCAAGTCTCTCCATACTCCCTCAAAGTCTTTTGGGTCCAATTGATGGGATGAGTAGGAAAGATTCAACAGTCAACTTGGCTCCTGCTTATGCTGCAAATCTGACTACTGTGATTTTTATGTGGAATTACTGTACTTACAAAAAGAAGCAATACACATTTCAGAAATATTAATAAAATGTCAAAACTTATTTTGTGATTTGTTCAGAAGATACTATTCAAATGGGAATCAAGACAATGACAAGCAACAACAAAAGAATATAAAGAAAAAGAATTGCCCTTTCTAACTCCTATGCCCAAACATCCTGGTCACAACTCACAAATCACACAAGAGGGAAAGCAACTACTTCTGTGTAGTCTAAAGCAGTTCCTCCTGAGCCTTAGTGCCTTTTGAGAATTGTGCTAAATTCATGTACCTCAACTGCATCTACACTGATTTTCTTAATTTTCTGTAGGTCTCATCAAGAAAAAAAGTACTTTAGGAGTGATTTGATGGTAATGGAACCATTACTCAGACTAAATAGTATGTCATTGTACCTCTAAAAGATTCAGATTCTGCTTTTCAATTTGTCCTATAAGCTTTTCAGAATGTGACTACATTCACACATGAGTAAATTTACTTCTTTCTATTAATATTTTTCAAGACAATTCTAAATTCAAAGAGGTTGGTTAAGAAAATAATTAAATAATATCTCTGCAAAGTTCCTAGGTATGCATGGTTTCTATTATACTCCACTGTGATTTTTTTTCAGAAAAAAAACACCTCATTTTGACAGAGCAAATCGAAATCAGGCTAATTGACACAGGTCTCTATACTTCTGGAAACTCTTCCATCTTTATTTTTAGCAGCAGAGTCAGTCATTATAGGCAGTTAAAGGCTGATTACATTTGCAGAGTAGTTAGAATTCTAACCGTACAAAACAGGGGGAGAGACTCCTTCTGTGGGGATGTACACGAAAGAGATTTATAACATTGTTGTTGAGGTTTTATGAAAGTACCACATTTCATTGAGGTTTTATTAAAGGGCCCCCATGTTGCTGTTCAAAGGCCATAATTCACGCCTTCAAGGGATTCCGTGGGCAAAATCCAGAACAAATCTCAATTGAACTGTGTCTTCTTATGTCAAATTTGAAGCTGAGGCTGTGATTTTTCCCATTAAAACATGATATAGTAAGCAACTTCATTTCATGTTACATTTCTATCTGCTTATGCATACAAACACAAACACATATCTACTTGTAAAAGCACACACAAATATATACATGCATATACAAAAAGAGGACTTCAGAATTTTTTGCTAGATTGAAGTCAAATATTAGCAGTCTGTGAGGTTATTGGAAGCAAACCTAAGTAAGCTGTATTTAATTCTTACCCTTCTCTCTGAACTCTTCATCATTAATGCTGTTTTTTTTACTATTGCTGTTTTGCTTTTCTGAAAGAGTGATGTATATTGTCAGCACCTCTATTCCATGCAATTATTAAAAGAGTATCTTTCTTTGATCTTCAAATATTTGAATTCATCCTTTTGTAGGCTTCTTAAGAAAGACAAGACCTAAAAATCTACATTAAGGTGGGACTAACAAGTAATAGCTCACCAACCAACGTTGGAGCTAAGAACAACATGCCAGAGATAGGTCCAGTCAGGCCACAATATTTCTAAATAATGCTAAATCTTCAGATACCAAAACCTGGCCCACTGGTAGAGTCAGCTAGGAAGCTGAGGGTGTGGAGAAATTGTCCAGGACATTAAATTTAAAGTAGAGCAAGAGGCATAGAGTCTCTGCCATCTCCTGCAACCACCATGCAAGTCCTTCCTCTTGAAGAATCAACAGGAGCCAAAGGATGAATGAATGTTGTCTCTGCTTTTACAGTTTTCTGCTGGGGCACAGGGATTAGTGAAAAGCTTTCCATATCCTCACTTCTCCTCCCTTCCCACAGAGAGCCCAGTGCTAGAGAAAGACTACTGAAGATCTCTGAAAGATTCATGTCTCACTAAAGATGTTTTCATTGAATATGGAAAACCTGAACCTTGAATAAATATGTAAAGTAAGGCTTCTTGTAAGCTCTACATATGGTTTAATCTTGGTAGTGCTCCTTTCTTTTCCATTCTGTTGTAGTAATACAAATGACTTTTCTCTGCAAATGCCTTTCTCCTTCCCCAAGTAAAATATTTGAAGGGTAGTCATTGAATTATTGTTTCATGCTTACTAAGTTAATGGCCAAATTTGATATTTTTTTAATCCCAGAAAAGTCAAAACGAGAAATCTCTAATATTTTTCAATGAACTATTCTAATATTGAGGATTTGATCAATGTACACTTACATTCAGAAACACACAGAGCTAGCTTCAAATCAATAGTGGCAAAGAAATTACTTTTTCAAAGTTTAGGTGAATCATTGCTTTCTGTAAAAGGGCAAAAATCAGAAAACAAACAAACAGGCAAATTCAAAAGAAAGTTATTACTTTATCTAGCTCCAGAGCACAAATTCTTTTAGGAATAAGAAGCAACAGCAACCACAAATAAACAGGATTTTAAAATTTAAATAAACTGCTCAAGTCATTACAACACTAGACTGTAACAGTCAGTAATGTACAAGAACAGAAGAAGGTAAGAAGGCTTATGCCCTTGTGTAATTCTTAACCTTGAAGGAAGATATATTCCTTTCAAGACTTCCAGTGCTTAAAAGGCTGTTGATTTTACATAGAAAAGAAAAGTAAGAAAGGTTTTTCTCTATTTCTCTATTTTCTAGTACCTTCATAGGGGGAAAAATGCTTGAAATTGGATTAGATCAGTTGCAGCCTCACTGCAGGTGGCAAAAATTTAAACCTATGAATAACTCGACTAAACAGAGAACAGGGATATCAGTTTTGTTGTTGTTGGGAATTACAAATGTTATGTGAGAAAAAGATTCAAGTACCTCCTAATAAGATAAACAGGAAGATGTAATAAAATACATCTCAAGCCTGAGAAAACTTTATACCTTATCAATTTGCCTTTTAATATAACTGGAGAGGGAGATTTTCAGATGGTGCTTGTATCTCGAGCTTTTGAATTCTTTTCAGTGTACTACTACCTGCTAACATCACAACATCACAGAATCATAGAATCATCAAGGCTGGAAGAGACCTTCATGACCATCTAGACCAACTGCCAACCTGGCACCACCATAATCACCCCTAAACCATATCCCCAAATGCCACATGCAGACACCTCTTGAATACTTATAGAGACAGTGACATGATATACAAATTGGACCAGTGGGCAAAACAAAAAGAGAATCTTATTATCTGCAGTGCCCAGATAAAAATACAGGAAAATTAGGATAAATGGTGTTTTTAATTCAGTCTTCAAGTTTCCATCTCAGCTAGAGATGGAAATACAGAATCACATAATCACAGCGGGAAAGATCAATTCATGGGTGGGGTATCCTTCTCCAATCTTCAGCAGGCATAGAAGGTCATAGTATACCCTTATCTGGTTTGAGGGCTGTGGTATGAAGAACCAGCCAGGATTTCATTGCTGCCTCTCTTTTTTGCATGTGAGGCCCTGAGAAATTAACTCGGGTGTGTCAAGACATCATTTCTAATTCTCTGGGTTTAAACTGGGCTGGGGGTCATTCCCCTATTCTCCACCTATCATTTTCCTTAAATCACAGGAGGTTTATTTTGAACTTGCTGCCACCACCGTCTCTTGATTCAGTTTACTTAAAAGGAAAATATTTTGGTTATTTTTGTTATCCAACACTTTAGATTTTACTTAGATTAGCATAGGGATCACAATGAATCTCCAGTTTGTGTCAGGTCTGGCGCAGTCCACGTGGGGACTTTTTTCTATTGTGGCAAGTCACTTGTAAGTGGTTTTAGTCACAAGTCCTATCACTTGTAGGTACTTTGCAGAAGAATTCAGAAGTTTTTCCCCTGCAGGTGAAAATACATGTGCAACCATCATGAGACCACCCGTGTCTTTGTCCCATCATTTGATACCATGTTAACTTTCTGGGCACAGAAAATATGTTTTGTTTCTATTTTCAGGTTGAGAACATGCCATCATTTTGTTTCATAAAATATACAGATATCTGTTTCAAATTAGAAACTACTTTGGATCTATCAAGATACAGCCAATGCATTTTATATACTACTTTTCACTCAGCAATTGAATTTGACAGATGTGATGAGGCTGAGATAAGTCATACAACCATCTGTGGTAACATTTAGAGCTTCCCAAACATACACCAGTCATTCCACCTGAAGAACTTAAAAAAAAAAAATCTATTTTCCACTTAAAATAGTAATAACAAAATAATCCCTTTTCAGACATGGGTAACTATCCAGCCGTGACTTACTGCTATATGAATCAAGGCCAAGGAGTAAAGGATTAGAGTAATGAGGTATCATTTAGCTCAGAGAGGACCTGAATATTCCCTTTTTTTTGTGAAATATGTGATAAAAGGCAGAAGACACGGCATTGCTGAAATGAGAGTGAATGCATGACTCTGATATTTCTGTGTGAGTTGTACCTGTGCCTTGTAAAGTCCAGTGCAGTAAGTGTTTGAATCAATGGCACAATACACATACAGTAAATCTGATGATCCAGAAAGTATAGGAATGCATGTTCTTGGAGAGAGACTTCCCAGTGTTTCTGTGTGACAAGCCCAGGAGAAGTGGGGTGCTGGTGTGCAGAAAGTTTGGAAGGGCACCCATATAACAAAGGCTGCATGAAAGTGCCAGAAATCTTGGGACAGCAACTGAACAAGAAAGTTCATGTTCCATAGGGTAAATATTATTTGGGGAAAGAAGAGACTGCCAGGAAAATCAAGGCACATCACAGACAATTTATGTATGTAGTGCAGCAAAATTGTGTACTGCGGCTGGCACTACTCACAGAGATGGTGGTCACAACCAGTGACAGTGATGGTAGCAGTAATTAAGGAAATGACACAAGGAGCCCTGACATTAAGTGTCTACACAAAATGTAACATAAGCAATCTGCTGTAGTCACAGAAGGTAACACTATTGTAATAAACTTTTCAAGGAACAGCAAGAAGACAACATCTCATAGGGAAGATCAAAGTCAGCTGCTGATGTGTCTGCTGTATTAGCTGTTGTGACAATTGCATCTGGGTAGGATGCCTGAGCAAGCAGGTTTGCAAAACTAGTGACAATTACTTCAAGTTTTTGCTCAAACTTTATAGAGGCTTTCAGTTTTACAATATGATATATAATCCTTCTTTTACACAAGTAATAAGAACATATTGATTTGCTTTTTCCTTTATCCTCAAACAGTTTGTAAACTAAATAAGGAGTTCAAGATTTGACCTGTCATCAAGACCTCAATAGTTTAAACATAAATTTAATTTTCACTGTATATACTTCAGGGTTAACAATACGAGAATTACCGTGATGCACACATTTGCTAAGAAAAATCATATTGACAACTACAGATGGGGTGAGAGAGGAGGTCATCGAAAACATAAATGGAATTGAAACACTGCCACTGGTCTTTAATAAAATCTGTACCATCATTGGATTTGTGCAAATTAACTACTAAATTTCTCATACACTCTCCATGAATTTTTTATTCATGTTTAAGAAAAAATGTCACACTTTTCCTACAACTAAGCAATTTGCATTGAAGAACTGAAGGGAAACAAAAAAGCACTGAAAAGAAACAGTTCCTGCCCTGCACCTGTAAACAATTTACAGATAATGCTTTACTTTCACAGTTACCTGTGCATTTCTTGATATTGCTGTTTCTTTTTCCATGTGATCCTAACTTGCATCCAAAATTCTCCTCCCAAAATTCTGCAAACCAGACATTTCTTCTATTGTTTGCAAGTGTTCTGCTCCGAAAATATCTATCGAAGCCTACATTCAGGAGAAGTGAAAGAAGCATTAAAATATAATACAATATAAAAACAGTAATTTAAAGACAATATCAGACATTTCATAAATACAAAAACAAGGAAAAGCTTTAGGCATAAACTATTTTATGAGCATAGTAGCATCTAAGGATTAGATTTCCTTTCAAAGCCACCTAAAATCATGGGGTACCTCTTTGTTGAACTAGAGAGCTTCCAGGACATCTACAATTCTGCTTCTATTTATATATTTAATGACACCAGTTGGGGAACTAAAGATTCCTGCTTAAACCTGATCACCAGTCCTACTCCTGCAATCCAGCAGTCATAATGAAATCATGATTAACACATCCCATCTGGATTAGCTCCTAACAAAGTATTTCCCTGAGGCTAAATTATCCATGTAACATCAACAGTGCTCATTTTTTCTAACCAATTACCAGTTTAGCACACTTACCAAGACACTAAGAGATGTTACTATATCCAGTACCCTCACAGGAATAATGTGCTGCAAACCAACTTCCACTTCATCCACAAAGTCAGAATCTTTGTTAATACAGTGGCTTCTTAAAGTAAGTTTAGGAGAGGAAAGCAGGACACAGATTGAGCTCCTCCCCAAAGAATAACCTGACTCATTATCATCCATCCAACACTCTCCTTATTTGTCCCAAAGAACCACCAGGCTATGGGTAAGAAGTTTTCAACCCCAAATGTCATCATTATTAGACAGTTATAAGATTGCCTAATTGCAGATTCAGCATCTCCTCATCTCAACAGATATATTAAATTATTGTCGGATCAGGCCAACTCAGGTAAGCTGGTTGGAAAGCTTTTCCTGAATTCCCTGCAATCAAGGACTACATAATTTTTCATTATTTGTTAAAGAGACCTAAAGTGCTTGAACTTTGACAGAAAATGAAAGGTTTGTGCCACATGTGTCCTTACCATCGATGGACGTTCTTTTGGGTAGAATGGTTACTGCTCCTTCCGCAATCTCCTCCTGCTGCTGGACTGGTGAAATTTTTGACCCCCAGCTGTCTGAGCCAATCCACAGGAAATGTCCAGACTGATTAGCTTTTTTGGCTGCTTCCAGTACTCGCCTGCAAGCAAACAGTTGACTAATTAAACTAATTACATTTACGAAAACTTGAGAAACCCCAGCATTTATTTTGGTTAGGTGAAAGTAAGCTTACACTAACTAATTAGTCTATAGTTTTCATAGTCTAAAGCATATTAAACTACAGCTGTAATGAACTCAAGATACAATAATATACAAGTTAATTTTTTATATCTTTAGCCATGTTTTTCCAGCATTCTTATTGGTTTCTTCCTTTTCAGTCACCAAATAGCAATCCATTGGCACTGCACTCTTAGGAGCTAGGAGCAATTTAGAACTACACAGAATAAAGGACCACCCTATAAAGGTGGTCCCATTCTACACAGAATAAAGCACACCCTATAATTATGAATCAATTTCTTATCATCAGATTTCTAAGAAATTTTACATAAGATTGAATCTGAAACTTCTTTTTTAGTGTATTCTCCACTAGCCAACCAAGCATCTTTGTGAAGAGGAAACATTTTCAAAACATAAAATTAGGAAACAGGCACCTAATATCATCTTCGTTCGCAAACATGATCACTGCTCGGGCATTTGGAGTTTCCAACAAGCGCTTAATGATCTTTTCAAATTCTCCTGGTCTTGGCTCCCGCGGGATTTTGAGTGACTGAGCAATGCAAACACCTCCTAGGAAAAATTAAAAGGATAAAAAAAGAATTTTAATACAGTGACTATCCACACTTCAGATAACCCAGTTAACCAGGCAGGCCGAGAAAGCAAGGTGCTAACGTGAGATACAACAGCACAGCCAAAAATAACATTATCTATGTATTTTGAAATACGCCCTGTACAAAGTTGCACACTTAATGCTGCATTAAAGAGTATAACACAATTACCTGCTATTTTCTATTTTAAATACATTTTTAAATAACATCCCAAGGCCTATTGTCAAGCACCACATTCAGGCTCAACTGAACCTTGTTCCCCAGACCTACCTAATCAATGGCAGCTGAGAGCCCAGCCTTGCCACAGTACTGCATTGAACCATGGATCCACAGTTTTAGTTACCTTATGCTCATAATGTGGCTCTAAGGTATCAGGTACTGTCACACACCTCTGCTTCATCAGCAGAGAGCATGTAGCAGAGAATTTGCAATCCTCTCCTATGAACAAATGCATACAGATCACTTTCAATTGTTATTATGACATTCTTAATCGAGTTGTCTTAATTATTTAAGGGCTTGTCAGTGAATATTTGAAATTACTAATCAGCAAATGAACACAAACTCAGAGATTATATTAATATTTCTTCCTGACAGAGGGTGCTAATTGAAATCTTTATATTTTACCTGTCAAGTAAAAAGGACCAATTTCTACATAAAATTAGTGATTTCTAATAGCTTTCATACACCAGCTCAGGGGAATCTCTACTCCCCCATTACAACACTATCTGTGTTTCAGCATGTAAGAGAAAAATTCCTTGAGCTTGTTTCATGAATCACTGGGTCCATACCAGCTTCCTATACCATAGATGGTCTTTCTGATTGTTTGCTGATTTTCTGATTTTAATTATCTTTTCTCCAAGAACTATTGCCTGATTCTCATTACTACATCTAACTCCCACCACTGTTTGTTCTTGCATGTGGTTATTCCAGACACAAGAGCCTCTTGTGGGGAATCTAATCATTAATAAACCCAGAAAATTAAGAAAATGAGAAAATATTTAGCTCTGACA
Organism: Lichenostomus cassidix; assembly: GCF_008360975.1. NCBI lineage: Eukaryota > Metazoa > Chordata > Aves > Passeriformes > Meliphagidae > Lichenostomus > Lichenostomus cassidix. The sequence continues at coordinate 19,935,001 of NC_139480.1, read as the reverse complement.
AAAAGTGACACGTTACTAGACAAACTCAAGCAAACTGTACATTTTGTATGCCTACATCTAAATACTTCCACATGGAAGATAGCTTTCAGTGTGAATGAGAATGTGTTTTAAAAGAAATGTTCTATTTTTAATGAGTTTTAAAAGAGATTCTATTTTTAAGAAATGCTGGTACTAATTTTCTGATGTATAAGATCATTTGAGGCACACAAATTTCTTTGCATTTAATGTAATTAGTCAGCTAAAGTCACAGATAGATGCTAAAGCCACAGTTAGATGGCTGTGTTGTGCATGGAGAGACTTTTCAACTTTCTCACCCATCTTGTCCCTACTATCAAAATGTTAGAATTCTGTTTTTCCAAGGTACTTTACAAATTAAGTTGATGCACACCTCCAGTGATTGATAGGATTTGAACAAAGCAAAGGGGAAGCCAGGGGAAGTGTGTCATGTAGATCTACATGAAGACATTGCCAAGGTCCCTTGCATAAGCTTTCTTAAGCTTAATGTAATTAATCTTTAAGCAAAACAAACAATATAAAGGTATTTCTGAAGGTATTTTTTCATTTTATTTAAAAAAATGAGTAGGAATGGTTCAAAGCTGCCCCAAATTTGTAGTGGATAGGAAGCACTTGGACAACGCGCTTTATGACCTGCTTGAACTTTTTGGTCAGCCTTGATTTGATCAGGCAGTTGGACTACATGGTCACCATGGGTCCCTAAAATATTCTATTATTCTATTCTATTCCATATTTAGAAAATGCTGGGAATTCATTATCAGATTTTGTGCTGCCTTTGCTGAATCTCATTGACTTCAATAGGTCCCTGCACAAGCAGATCCTAAGTTTGAATCAAGTTTAAACATGGCATGAATGAAACATGGAATTTTCACCTGCCAGTGTAAAAATAACAACTTTCAAATTACATCACCCAGTTTTAGTAACAGGCAAACATATCACCTTTTTCAGTAATGCATAAATTACTTGGGATGTTACATTATGGTTTTATTCGACTGAGAAATTCATTCCACAGTGCAGGCTTGTCCCAAATTTCTGTCTGCTTTATATGAAAGAAATAATATTTGCAAGTCAGAATACCTGCCATTTCTAACAAAAATTGCTTGTATATAGGTCTTTACCATCTATAAATAGTGCAACAATCTAACATAAATAATTCACACTTATATGCCATAAAATGGAATATAGGACCTTTCTAAGGCAACAAATTTCTTCACATTTTTATGAATATCCTGTCTCCCCATGATGGACAACTAATTTGCCAATAACAACAAATATTCCTTTATAGCAGATGATCCTCATATTTACCAGGTATTTTTGCAAATCCAGTAATGAAAAGATGAGCACTTTACTGTGAAAATCTTTAACCAATTATCTAAGGTGACATTAAGCTACAGTGACAGACACTTAAAAGTCCTTTACTTTCTTTCTCAAGCACCAGGGCTGAAATATAAGGGAAATATTTAGCACATATCCTGTAAAGTCAGCAGCTCATTGTTAAGAAAAACTTGAAAAAAATGCCAAGCTCTCAGCTGTACCCAGAGTCATTCAGCACAAAAAGTAAAACAGATCCTAAAAATGATATAAAGGAATAATTTGTTACCTCATATATTTTCTAAGTGCATTTTTCAACTACTTCTACTCATGCAATGGCCCTTAAGGAAAAAAAAAATCATTCTATCCACATAAAACTCAAATGCAAATATTACAAAATGCATATATATAATAAACTACATACATCCATCTACAATCTGTGAAATGGATATAAAGCAATGAAGAACTGCAGTATCTAAAAAGGCTATTTTCAGTGAAAATAGTGTAGAAGAAACACCATTCCATCATTGCAGCAGCAAGTTCAGTCATGACTGAACTGTGTATCTTGGCATCTCTGCTCTAAAGAATGTGTTAAGTATTACTAGGAACAAAATAAAATGCACTTCAGCCTTGTTGCTACATTTATAATTAATTGTGTAAGCAACTTCCAACACACATAACACTTTGTATATGTCCTTACCTATATATTGCATATACAACTGTTGCTCAAACAAATAACAGGATATCAATTTTCAGCTAATGATGAATTGCTAGATCCACAAAGGTATTCACAACATTGCAGTGTCTAACCTCTTGGCATCCAGCTGCCTTTGAAATCTACAGCCTGGGCTAAGTGCCCAGACACAGAGAGAGATAAGTGCCGAGCGAAAGGATTCCTGTGAGCCAGCAAACTAAATAAGGAATAATTATTCTTCCAAAATAGGTAGCAGAGGTACTAAAAGGACAAGTTTAAGGCCAGTAGTTCGGATTAATCTTACAAAATGTGAACAAAAGAGAGATTTCCCCAAATCAAGAGTAAATAGGGTTAGAGAACAGATGTCTTTCACGTGATACCAATGGATTTACCATTTGCTGCAGAGGTGCCAAAGGGCAGATGGTTCAGACATCTAAGGTCTCCAGAGAATTTATGGCTCTGAATTATAAGAACAAATAGTATTTCACTCCATCAGCATTTCTGACTGATTTGGCATGATGACTGCTTGTCTCTGTTGCTGGTTTCTAAAATCCTTCATTGCCTGGAGATGTTCTTAAAAAAAAAGCATCGGTCTAAATTTCCCTTGGCTAAAATGATGATAAATCTAACATTTGTATAAGGAAATGAGAGCTAACTTTCTTCTTACTGAAAAGAAAATTGTATGTTTAAGCCCCATCAATTAAAAGGACGTATGGAGAGGCTTCAGAGAGCACTGCACTAAAAGCTGTTATTGAGACCAAGAAGGGAGTCAGCCAGACAGACTCATTTCAGGTAGCTACTGCAAACAGACACCAGTAATTGTACCCCCTGCTATTGTATCCATTCCCTAATTCATATATGACATAGTGGATGAAATTAAGAGTTTGCATCTGTCACACATTTCAAAGACATTAAGAGGGCACTGAAGGAAAGTAGTTCTTCAGCTATTCTGGAGGAAAATAAAAGTCTTATCACCAAACTCTGCTAAACTTCTTTCTCCTGTTTTCAGATTTGTAAAGCCAAGGTTGTCCTTAGTCGGCCCAGAGCTTGACTTGGGGAATAAAACAGTTAATATGAACTACATTGAGTCAGTGATGACAAATATCCATTTGTCTTCTGTCCAGCAGCCACAAAGTGAGACACCCAGCACCTGGGGCCAGGAGATGATAAAGAGAAAAAGAGCAGACATGGGAGCTGGAAATCAGGCTCATGGCAGGAGCTGCCTTACTCCTGATAAGGGGCTCAGTCTGGCCACTCTGCACGATGGTTACAGCTGGAAATTCACGTGCTTTTAAAAACAGAGACATGACCAGACCTGGTCTACAACAACATGTTTTTATCTCTTTTGAGATAAAAAACACATCTTAAAATAATTGTTCCAGGCTAGGCTTGGTTTGCTTACAGGTGCTTTATATAACACAGCTTGTGGGAAACAGGTTATCACCAAACAAACAAAACAAGAACAGCAAGGAATATTTTGAAGATATTGTCAGTAGAGTGGATAAATAAACTTTTTTTTGGTGCTCTCATAACAATGAGACAAATGGAAAAAAATGGATATGTAGTACCTGCATAATTCTGGTGAGTAAATAAAATAAGATTTATAATAACAAATATGCATTTTTGCTCGTGGGTTTTGAAGTCACAAGATGGGATGCTGATAGCAAAGATTGAATACTCAACTATATGAAGTTGGGTGTCAAAAGGGATGTCGAAAGTGTATTTAGAAAATATCAAGCAGACTTGGTAGAAAACTTGTACTAACAAGCTAATTTCCTGAAAAAAAGGCTGAAGGATGAAGCTCATTGCAAATAAAAGGGCTGAATTGTCTCCCACCCCAGCTAAGATTCAGCACTACATTATGAACCAGCTAAGTAGGATACACAAGAATGGGCAAGGTTTTTGTATCAAGAAAACTGAAGACAGTTTTCAGTTCAAGTGATCACTGCTGGAACCACAATCATACTACTATGAACCAGTTTAGCCTCTAAATTATTTCCCCACATAAATATAAATAGCTTTACCATTGTAACAGGGAAGGGATCAAGCTACGCTATGCACTATCTATTTCTTGGAATAAGGAGGTGCACCTCACCTGACTCAGTATACTGCATTGCAAGCACACTGTTTCATGAGAGCTTCATCACCAACCACACTGTTCCTGAAAAAGCTCAAGACAAATAGCCAGGCCATATCTGGGATTCAGTCCTATGTGGCAGGAACTTCTCAGCTGCCTTCAAGTACACATGTCCTTTTTTTACAATGAATTATATGTCACTGGTCATTAGGCCGACAAAATCTTAATGTAGGTCTGTGGAAAGTTTCCAAAAGACATTACAGAAATATGTGACAGCAGACAAGTTCTTATTCCAAGTAGGTGAACAGAGACTCAGAAGAAGCCTCAGCAAGAAACTCCTGTGAGACCCATAGGGTGCTGTTGCAGGCAGACAGAGCCTCTGTCAGAGGTCTGACAGAAGACTGCACACTTCTGACAGTATAACATGATGAAGGAAAACATGAGCAAAACCAGACAATTACATTTCTCCTCCTCTTTCACTCCTTCCACTGGTTATATTGAAAGTCTATAAAACCTAGATCCAGTTATACTGAAAGGCTGTTCCAACTACCAAGAACCTAGACCAGTATGAAGATTAGTGAAGACACTAAAAACTACAAGATGCTCCAAACTCAAGTTCTGTTAACAAAAATTAGAATAGTTTTGTGACTTAGTGAATCCATCAAGAGATTCTTTTTAAGCAGTGTTCATTATTTCTCAACTTTGGACAGTAAGAAATCAGAATGTTAAAGAAAAATAAAGTAAGTGACTGTTCTGTATGGGACTTTCACTGATGATCATAATCAGTCATTTTCAGCAATTATTATTTAAACTACAACAACCTGCTGCCACCCTCTTGTGTCTCCCTAGATTCCCTTAAGAATAATTTTCTAGAGTATGAGTCAACAGGGAGTGACACCTAGGAAGATGCAATTACAAGTTGAAGATAAAATTTCTCAAGCAGTAATTGTTCAAAATTAAAGGTCTCCTCAATGCCAAAGTGCTGTTGCTGGGAGGTCTGAATGCAGACATGCATTTTGTCCAGAGCTACCTTTACTCAACTACCCCAAGAAATTACACACTCCCTGATGCTGCTATATGGACTTCAGGGTAGCTTAACTAAATGAGTAAGAACCCGAGAATTCTGCATGCTCTGTGCTTCCCTCAAAGCCAGTGCCACGGCATCTTCCCGGCTATTCAGGTCCAAATCTGGTTAAATAAAATTGCATTCCAGTGCACCTCTTTTGTTGCAGTCACATACTAACTGCACTATGGAAATAAACTACTCTTAGAACTTTTCATTTCTCCCAGAAGACCACCAAATACCTCAGCAAAAAATTCACTGACTTATACTGCAAAGACAGTTAATTCTTCAGCCAATAGTGGCAGTACTTTTTGATATAAGGTAACAGAAAGAAAATAATTTTTAAAAATAAGTAATATAAACAAGAATTCACTCTGAATTGACAAAAGTGGCACTTAGTATCCAATACCCTTAAATATAATGGAGGATGAGATATTTTGCTATAACCTTTGAACAGACAAAAACATTCTGCATTTCAAACCTATGTATTGGTGTCCTATTTCCTTAAGTAAAACTGTATCTCCTCAAAATCCCATAATATTTATAACAAAGGTTTTTTATTGCACAAACAGGTTGGTGATGCTTTTCCACCAACATGTCAGGTACAATTATCAGCTTTTCTACTCAAAACTAACACCCATTAGGTGATCAAAGTCTCTCTTGTTTATTACAGTGTTTTAGAAAAGGCTTTTTAGCAAAGAGTTTAATGTTGGGTCTTACATTTATTAATTCTTTTCCAAAACAAAAGAAAAAAAACAAAAGCAAACAAAAAAATTAGCATTAAGCAAGAACATGAATGAACACACAACATTCTCATAAATACAACTCACCCATTTACCTATTGCTTTTGAACCTGTTTTTCACATCCCTACATGTATTCACAGGCATACAGCCATGCATATTTCACATGCACATGTGCTCACACAGATCCTTACATTGTGGTCAAAGCAGATGCTAATTCTAAAATAGAAAAGGAAGAGAGAATAAACCAGCTCTGCTACCACACGAGACCACTGGCTACTGGCTTCAGTCATCAGAGTCAGTTTCTAAGGTGACATGAAGCAAGAGCGATCTTCTATTCGGTACTTCCATTCTGGGAAGTAAAATATTCTCTTTTCGTTTTTTCTTTTTTCTTCCCTTCAGAAGAAACAGTTCCAAATGTAGCTCTACAGATTCTGTTAACACCAGCATCTGATAGAGAATAACTGCAAAGAATATTCCCACCATTTCCAAACCTACAGATCTTTTTTTCTAAGATTTGAAAAAAAATCCAACCTACCAACAACACATTTTTTAATCCTTTGATTTTCAGTGCTATTTGTGTAAATGAAAGCCAGCTTTCACAGTCTTGAAAGTGAGAGGCTAAAAGAAAAATTCATCTGCAGTGGAGATGTTCATGAATGGGTAAAATTCACCTAGTAAATTTGCTTGAATATGGCCCTAATTCTTTCCTCCATTTCTCTACAATTCCCCATATTAATGGGCCTGACTAGTTGCAAAGGTTTGGAGTTGATATTCTGGGGAGTTGAAATGCTAATAGCCAATTTAAAGAAATTCTAGAGAAGGGTCAGGCATAAAAATCATCAGCTTGCCTCCAAGTATAGGTTCCAAGTCCCAATCCACAATGGTTCATAGATCATGAAGATGATGCAGAAGCTTATACCATTCCTTATAAATGTGTTTAGGCAGGAAAAGAAAGTCCACAACAAGAAGGACTGAATTTTGTTAAAACATTTATTTCTAAATAAATACAAATTTTCTTCTTTTAGGATACTTTGCTCCCTGCAGGCCTCTTTATCAGTTTTTATTCCATTCCCCACCTTGATTATTTTAAATATTTTACCAGTGGTATAAAACACAGTTTTCAGTTAAGTTGTCCTGGGTTGCCTGATTTTAATAGTAGGCTGCTATCCTACTTCTTAATGCTAGCATGGTGTTAGAGATTGCATTCAGTCACCTCCTTTGAACTGAAATGCTGTACACAGGCACAGGAACCTGACTTTTAATCATGCCTCCTAAGAAAAATAACAGTTGTGATTAATGTTCTCATCCTGAAACTTCTTGGTCTACTTTGTGGAGACATTCTTCTTCTTTGTGGTCATAAAATAATCTCCGTTTTCTTGTATTAAAAAAAAATCCCTTCTGCTTTTTGCTATCTTCAAGCAGATATGTTGCAAAATCAATTATTTTCATCCTTCTTTACATATTTCTGTAGCCCTAAAGTTCAGTGTTAGGAAATTATTCTTAAAATCAGGTATATGTTATTTAGATTAGGTTATCTCTATTCATCCAATATTTGTTTTCTCATAATTTGAACTCTCAAAATAGGTTTACCTATGAAGAATTACTTAACTTTAAAGAAGATAAGTCTGAATTTGACTAGTGATGTTTGAGCTTGAGTGTGACATCCAAAAAAAAGCCTCAAACTGGAAATTAAAAAAAATAGCCTCAAAAAAACAGCATTCAGCTTTTTTTTTCTGAAACTGGGAAAAGATAATTCCATGGTTTTCTCAACATGAAATTATAAGCACAAAATTGGAATGAAAATCAAGAACGAATCACTTCTGACAGGGAATCTTGCACGTCATGTAGTTTTAAGAAAGTTTGCAGCACTCTCTTTATGCATTTAATACCAAGTGGTCTCCTGAAAATAAGTTCAGGAATGAGCAGATCAGCAAATTGATCATTTCTTGAAGCATGTTGGGATAAACTATTAACTGAATTCATAAAAGTCTAGAGAAAAAAAAAAGCATTGGGTCAAAAATGACTAACCAGGAAACATGCTTGGACAGCTGCAATAGGGCTGAGAATTTATAGCTGAAGGAAGCAGCTGGAAGGTGCTCAGAAAGCCTCTGCTGCAATCCAAGAGAGATTGCAAACTGAACACAGTTGCAGCGTCAATCTGCTTTAAGGCGTGTAACAACAATGTACAAACATTGGGACAAGAGTAAAAGCACTGAAATGTTCTGAATTCCGGAGTATAATAAATGCTGGAAAGCTACTTGCCTGCTCTTGGACAAAGACCTAAGTCCATGCATCTGTGCAGGTGGCTCTGTGAGCAGCTGCAGTGAGAGCTCTGGCGGGCAGGAGCCGCAGCAAGAGGCAGCCTTTAGTGGTGCCAGCCTTTAGCACAACAAAGGGCATGGGGACCTGTGCCACTGCCAGGGGACTGAGCACTCAAGGGATTAAAGGCAAGGAAGCCTCGTCTGACTGGGGAATGAGCACAGGGAGTGAAGCAGGGCATCCACTGGCTCACTGGAGCTGCCCACTGACCAAGCTCAGGTGGCCTGAGAGTGACTGCCAGAGAGGCTCCTGGATGGCCAGACAGGAAAGTTTCCTTAACATATAAAATATATTGCAGAAATACAGTAGTGTTTACTTTTATTGGATATCTAATTACTCACATCTGCTTTTTGTTTGAGGATACAAATATCAAATTCATCTTCTGAATTAATCCTACCTTGTAAATGATACAGCAGACGTATACCAAGGATTCTGGATAGGAGGTCTGATTTGATATCTGATTCAGATCACACTATTTCTCTAATAGTGGGGATGCACTTGCCTTACTGGGAAAGGACCAGCAAACAAAATCAAATGTTATGTAGTCTGTCAATAGTTGTACAAGGACAAGACTTAACCCTGCCTGTCCTTTTTCATACACTAGAAACATGGCTTCATTTTCACTAACATTGTGAAGGAACAAACGCTGTACCTAACATCAAAGTTGGAAAAACATGGCAAGAAAACCATCCTACATTACTTGATGAAAGTAGCAAGTGAGAATAAAAAACTGAAGATAACATAGAAGACAAAAAGAAAGAAGATAACAAAGCAAGTAAGAACTGGAGAGGTGTGCTACAATCACTCATTGTTCAGTGTAATGCACAAATAATAGTGCTGATCCTAAAACAAAATCTTTGGCAAGTGCCTGCTGCTAAAATAATAATATACCTTTGTTTGCAATGCTTTATGATTAATCACTGTCAAGTTTTGAAGTGAAAAAAAATGCAGTAGGAACGAATCCTTTATTCTCCAGACTTCCAAAAATATTTCTTGCTCTGCTTATTTAAAGAAATTTCCTCCATGAAACACACACTTCTTCTATAAGAAAGAGTAGGGGAATGAGTCTTCCAAATCCATCATAACAAACATACTCTGGGAGTTTGCACTGAAATTTTCAAGTCAAGTGCATGTTTTCAAACCCCAGAAGAATTAAATAAAAGTTACTAGAAATTTGAGTATTAAAATTTTTACTTTTTCATATTCTTATTTCTGATAGCAGCCAAAATACCACGATTTCAGCATATTTTTCTTTATGTTAGAAAGATCACAATCAGCCAAAGATGTAAAAAGTTCCACTGAATTCTGTCTTTGAAGAGACAGGATCCATTTCCCACCATTTAGAAAATTCTCAGTGTTGGAAAGATGGAAAAAAAAGGAAATTAATTTCAATTGTACGCAGGTTTTGGCTGGAATAGAGTTAATTTTCATTATAGTAAATTGTGCAGTGTTTTGGATTTAGGACAAGAATAATGTTGTTAACACAAGGATGCTTTAATTATTGCTGAGAAGTGCTTACTCAGAGCCAAGGACTTTTCTGCCTCACACCCCAGCCCCACCAGCAAGGAGACTGGGGGTGCACAAGGAGTTGGGAGGGGACACAGCTGGGACATCTGACCCCAACTGACCCAAGGGATATTCCAGACCATATGGCATCATGCTCAGTACATAAAACTGGGGGAAGAAGGAGGAAGAGGAGGTCATTCAGAGTGATGGTGTTTGTTTTCCCAACACACTGTTACCCATGATGGTGCCCTGCCCTCCTAGGGATGCCTGAACACCTGCCTGTCCATGGGAAGTAGCAAATTAATTCCTTGGTTGGCTTTGCTTGTGTGCACAGCTTTTGCTTTACCTTTTAAACTGTCTTTACCTCAACCCATGAGTTTTGTCACTTTTACCCTTCTGCTTTGCTCTGCCATCCTGCTGCGAGGTTGAATGAGCAAGGGGCTCTGTAGGGCTTAGCTGCCAGCTGAGGTTAAACCACAACGAATAGTGAAAAGCAAAAGACAGCTCTGAATAGCACAAATAACTTCTTATCTCTCTTTTCCTGTGTTTTTTTTCTTGCAGAGGCACTAACTTATAGAACAGAGTAGCCAAAGAATGAAAATAAAAGGAATATGGGAGAAAAAAAAGGATATTAACTGCAGAATATCACTCCTGATAGCTTGTATGAAAATAAATTTGATTTCAATGAAGAAGGCAACAATTTGAAACACCTAAGCTACCATGTACAACATCTGTCTACAAGAAGATAAGTCAGGGACAGTGAGCTTGTTATGCTCATGCATTTTCACACAGTGGCACATGCACCTGAGGTCTACTAGTACTCAGACGAGACATTTGTGTACAATCTGCAAGACATGCTCCAACTTCAGGCTTCAGATGTGGGCATCCTGGGTGAATGCATAGGGATCTCAGCCTCCAAATACAACTCATCTGAGTTTTTATAAAGCTGTAAATTGTTTAGCCTGTGCTAGCCCTTTTCACAATGATAACTTTACTTGTTGATACATAAACTAATCTTTGGCAGGTTTTCCATATGAAGTCAATTCTGTGCTAAGCAATCCTAGTAACCAAAGTCTAGCCATTTTCCACTCACACTTTCACAATTTTTCCTCTCCTGTAAAACTTCTACTCACTTGACTTACAATTCATCTCTTGCACAGGAAAAAAAACATGAAGCATGGTATTACAGTAGGTAGGGAAGAGAGGAATAGAAAAGGGATTCTAAGGATCTTCAATTTCTCTGTTAGTCTCCTATCTCCAAACAAATCATCCATAATATAGCATTATTCTCTGAAAACTCCCTCTGAGTGAAAACACCTACAAAAGACCTGCAGTTCTTCACAGAGCCTATGTCTTTGTTTCATACTATTCCTCCCCTCATCCCACGAGAAAGACACTGTCCTGTGTTGTCACATGTGAAACAGAACAGGAAGGCTTAGGCTCCTCACCCCCATAACTGCAGTCAAGACCAAAAGTACTTCATGAAGGAAATGCATCTGTCATGCACTTAAAGAGACTCCAGCAGCTACAGAAGTCTTTGTTGTAAAATCCTATCTGGAGAAAGGACATTAAGAGCACAAAACTATGTGCAATAGAATTAGCTATTGATCAGCTTCTTTTGATACTGTCTGATTTTCTATTGGAAAATAATATACTAATATCCTAGAAATCACCTTTAACCATCTGTGTGGCTGTTAGATCCAGGTTAGTCCTTTAGAAGCTGAAGGGCAATGCTGCAGATGACAAAAGTCCAGAGACAATCCCACATGGGACTTCCTAAATTGAATTCCTGCTCTCACAGTGTTACTATGTTTTTCCTCCAAGTTGCATTCCTCAGATTGGCACTGCATGCCAAGCTGGACCAGGGCACAGTGAGAGCACGATTTCAAATCAAAGCCAACAGACTATTTTTTTTAACAAGGCACAGTGAAATGATGCCTATGGCATGGGAGAATTTACAGTCAGTCTAGGTCCCTGAGACAGAGGCAGTGAAATAAAACAGGCAAGGACCTATCAAAAACCAACAGAGCACAAGGGCATGTACACAGAGCTACCTGCTAAAGTTGTAAATTCTGAGCAATAACCAAGATCATGTCTTAATAGATAACTTAGATTTTATTCTCAAAGCTAGCCAGGAAGAAGCCCAGCTTTTCTCATGTGCTAAATCTAGTGACTAGCAATGGAGAGGATAAGAAAATATTTTAATTATACCCCAGTCTCCTGGTATTTTCCTATTGAGCACCTTCACACTATTTTCAGAATATCTGTCAAATTAGCTCTTCAATTCTCCTTGGATACTTCTGTCTACAAAGCCAGGATCATGCTTTCCAAGCGTGAACCAGTATGGTGGGACTTAAATGACTCATTCAAAATCAGTTTTCACAGAGAGATGCAACTGAAAAAAAATTACTCTAAGCTTGGGTATGCAAAGTTCCATCCCACTGGATACCTATACTCATCAGAAAAAAACTCAAGATGGATACCTACACTCGTCAGAAAAGAAAACTGTTCATTACAGGAAAGCAGCATGTCCCTGGGCAGTTACAGGGGAGTTTGAACTCAAATTCATTCCTTGGTTGATTTCACAGAATCTTCACAAAGAGATGAAAAATCTCAACATCACTTCTCAGACCACATATGAGCAGCAAACACCTCTACACACTTTGCTGATAATTAATAATGAAAAATGACATAAATTCAAAAAATAAATGATTTGTTGCATTTTCTTTGTCACTGAAGAGAGTAGGAAAAAGGCCTATCATTATATTATGATTGAAGTCTAAAATGGACAAATTTTTTTCCTTCTAATAAAATTGTATATATGACAGGAAAGGATACTTTTTTGCATCTCTGCAGAAGCACTGATTTCCATATTTTTATTTGGAATACTCTTTTTTTTATTTTTCCCCACATTTGCAGCTGAAAGTTCCCTGCCAGCTGTCAATTTAATTAAATTTTGCTCACTGAGCTCAGTGGATTTCCAGTTGCAAGGGATTCTCTACCAGAGAGCAGCCGTTATGGGTCTGACCAAAGGTTCATCTTCCCTGGTCATCCTTTTCTGGCTATGACTCACAATGTGTGAAGTGGAAGAATAAACATATGTGCTGACATATTGTTCTAGCCTTCGATAATCTCCAGCTCAAAGAAGGTGTCTTTATCCTCATCAAATGCCCTTGCTAGAATTTTTCTTCATTAATACACTTAACCTCAGTGTATTAACACAGGTAAAAGCTATGTTAGATGGTCCAGAGGTTCCCTCAACATCAATAAGCCTAAACTTTACAGTGCCTAAATATCAATTGTCCTTTTTCCATGATCACAGTCTTAAGCTCCAAAAAACATAGCTTGTTCCTAATGCTGTGGCAAAGTATTCCTAACATTGCATGTACTTTGCAGCTTTGCCTTCTCATTAAACTGGTGGTCTTATTCATCATGTGTACACATCACTTTTCCCCCCTCTTTCAGGAACAAATCTGACAAGTATATTTAGATACATTTCTGTGCAGCTTCCCAGAATATTCTAGGATCTAAAACTGCAGATATATTTTTATATCCCCATATGTGCGTCTGCAGATTTTTTTCATGGACCCCAGAAAACTGGTGAAGAAAAACAGCATATGCAAGAATCTGAATGTACAGGCATATACATGCATCTCTAAAGGCTGTATAAAAGTCTTTTTGAAGTAACAAGTTCTTTAGTTTCTAGGACAACTGAAATCAAGGACCAGATATATTTGACAGGCAATTCGGTGCTCTGGAATCAAGAGAACTAGGGTTTTTTATGAATTACTCAAAACACTAATTAGAGAATAATCCCACATATATTTTCTTAGTGAATTTTTACCATGGCCTGGCAGTTTTCTGGTACATATTGAACCACTTCTTGGTATATATTCAAATATGGTGATTTCCCACACCTATTTCTGTGTGTAACTATCCAGCAACTGCAGTGTTTCAAAGTAAAGTTCTCAAATTAGATGCTGAAAGAACCTTTCCCATGCATCTAAAATAACTGTATTTATAACAATAAACTGAACAAGACAAAATTAGTTACTGACCTGAGCTTGCCAATTTCATTAAGTTTGCTTCTAGAAGTCCTATTTCACACTGTATAGCTACCTCTGAAGCCACTGAAAGGGTTTAATTTTTCATAGTTTGGAATGTTCATTAGATATTTATATGAAAAATGAGAACAAACTATGCTACAGTATATAGAACAAAAACAATTTCATAGGGCAGTAAACTCTCATACTCCAGGGCATAACCTAACCAGTAATTTATAGGGTTAGGCAGAAGCTTTGCTCACGGACAGATTACCTCGAAGAGAATACAATTAAATGTTAAGTACCTTCCATCAAAGCATCCATTCAGTTGTAAACTGGACAAAATATGGTATCACAATTTCTTTGCCTGTATCTTTGTGAAACCAGCTCTGTGCCTACTACCCTTACTCAAGTGACTTCCACAGCAATCTTTCTCAGTCCAGACTGCTCCCAATACAGTTCACATAGTCAGACATCAATTGAACTAGATGATGATATTTTTTAGGATTTAAAATGTGTTTCCTAGCAATTTTAGTTCTCCATTTTACTTTATTCTATTTCCTACACTCTTTTTTTCTTTAAGACATGAAATGGTCATTTTTTTCAAGTGAGCAAAGCAAAGCCTCTGTATATTGCTTTCATACTGTATATACCATCCTGAAATACACCTGTATTTAAAAGCATAAATTATCTTCTTCCCTCATTTTCTCATGGAGTATTATGTGTAAATCTAAAACTGTATTGATCAAATTTATCCAAGGCTTGTGGTAAATGATGATAAAGAAAAATCCTTTTAACTTGTAGAAAGGTTAAACAAAATATGTACAGTTATCTACCTTGTTATTAATACACTTCAGAAAAAATGCTGGAATAAGCAAAACCCTTCATCCACTGCAACCACTGATCAAATAGTCTTTACAAAGCACCAGCACTAACTGTTTTAAAAGTGATAATTAGTCTGATTGTCCTTTTAATTCAAAGGTGCATTCCATTTGCTTAAGCACAATTTACAATCCAAGTACCTTATCATTTAACATCATTACATCTTTGCAACAATTTATCAGTGAATGTACCTTACTAAACTCTTCATCTATAACTTCCTTCCTCTTTGTCTTGCATGATACTTCTGGCAAACAGGGTCAACCTCAAACAACGGGAAAGGAATTAAAATAAAGGAAAGGAGAAAGTGATTTAAAGTTTCCATGAGACTCCAAAGTGACTGCACACCATAACATAAGGGCCTTTCATTCAAAATAATGCAAAACCACAATCCAGACCCAGAGCACAGCACAGTGAACTGTAAAGGCTTGGCCTTTAGAAGTAGAAGCATCTACTGTGCTTGTTTCCGCTAATTTCTTGGAGAAAAAATGATTCAGTCCAACTTTAAATCTAATAAATAAGGCAGGGAATTTGCTCTCATCACTCCCTTCCATCCAATAGCCAGACGGTGACCACTGCAGCTGGCTTTTATGAGAGAGAGGCTGGAAAAGCAGGTGCCATGGCACATTTTGTCAGCATCAAAACCAGCTGGTGTCAGCTCCTCACGAAGAGACAAGTATGAACTTCCAGCAAGACAGATCACAGGGGCAGCCTATGGTGTCAGGAGTGACAGCCATGCACTGGCCTCCTCCCTGCCTCCACTGAGGCACAAGGCACATACGAAAGGCAGGGGATCTGCCTTGCAAACATCCCAAGCCTGTCCAGTGCCAGAAAATCCACCTTGTCCAGGCAGGTCAAGGTTGGAGACTGTGTCTGCAGCCTTCTACTGACTTCTTCCCCTTTCCCCAAAGCTGAGATTCCTCTGAGAGAAGGAATAGGAAAGGTTTGCTTTAACAAGTTCCTCAGCATAAACTGCTTGATAAATCAGGAAGATCATCTGTGACAGTACATTAAGCTCTGGATGATAAGAGAAAAGAAATTAAATAAATGCTGCACGGACGCAGAAATATGTGTTTGATTAATTGTGATTCTTGCATGGTATTTAAGAAAACTGTGCTTTCAGAATGAAGCAGCATGACTTGATTTCTGAAATACCCTTGTGTTTGAGATACCCACTTCCTTTAAGCAACTACTCTCTACCTTGTTGGTATACAGTGTGCAGCTATAGCTCTCTGAAGTTAGGGCAAGTCCTACCATCTGAACTTCAATCAAAAAATCCTGTTAAATACTAACAGAAAGCATTTTTCACAGAGTTGTATTTTAAGGAAAGGAGGTTCAAAGACCCTTCTCTAAATTCACTATGGTTTTGAACAATTAACGGTAACACCAAAAAAGAGTTCCTGGTAAGATGACAAATTACAAACAGAAGTTATTTGGTTACTCTTTTTGCTGAAAATCCACAATCAGCCTGCTGATGGTAAGCAAAGGGAAGCACAAGAACAGGTATTGACATTTTTTATTTCTGAACCCATCTTGGGACAGCACATTCTTTCTTTGGCATTTCTTTCACATTTACTTAGAGCACGATAAATATATCTATCCAAGCAACTATATCAACACTGGGAGCTTATTTTATCTAAGTTCAGACGCCTTGTGTTGTTATGTAGGTGGAAAGGCAGATTCGTTTCTCCTTCTTCCTTGAGATGAGTAGGTGTGTGGAAAAATGCCATATGAATCAAATTATCTTTGATTCATCATTATAACATTCACATCATACAAAATGATTTGTGCTTAGGAACTCATTTTTTATCCATGTTTTCCTAGGAAATATACAGCATAAAGAAGAAAAGACAAAAACCCAAGGACTCCATTGATTCAAGATTCAGTTTATCTCTGCATTTGCTCCATGGTGTTGTTTTTATTATTCTTTTAGCAACAATTTGTACAATAATAATTAGCAAAACCCCATTGCAGTAAAATCTTTTTGGCAAATGCCCCCTAAAGGACTTAGAATTCCTTTCTTTGAAATACCTATGGTTAGAGTAAATCACATTATCTATGGCAGGCAGCTGAGCTCAGTTCAACTGTGAATGTTCTCTTTAAACCACCTGGATCTCCTCTACTCCTCCCCACACATTTTGTGGGCAAGAAAAACCAAAGGCCTTGATTACACCGAATTCCCCATAGTATTTTTTTTCTAGAGAATTTAAGCATTATTTTAAGGACATGTTGCATCACTCTTTCTGAAGTCTGTAGTACTGGTATTATCATAAATCTCAAACTGACTTCCTTATTTGATCTTTTCTCAGCATGTGAACATGCAGGCACTGGAAGCATCTGTGGGATTCTGAATACATCTGAAGTAATGTGCACATCAGTCTCCTGCTGAATGGGCCTTAAATCTACAGCTTTTATTGTTCAGGCCATTGCTTCAAGTTGACTTGCACTGCAAGAGGATTCCTGCAGAGGCTTTATTAAAGTCCAAATTCTGCAGTCTGACATAAACAAAATGCAAATTCTCAGCTTTTTACATGTAAAATATATCTGCTAACAACACTATTTCACTCACGTGACATGCAAAACCAATTGGGAGAGTAATCTGTGGTGGAAGAAATTGTTTTGTAATCTCATTCCAGTGAAAACACTGAGGATGTGTTTCTAGCTGACCCATAAGCAACTCCTGTTCTTCCTCTTTCTGCAGAAAAAACAGGTATTTCCTATTTCACTTGGAGATCAAGCAGGCCAAAATTTTGTTGATTTCTGATGCCATAGGAGTGAAATAAATACAAAGGAAGAGTATCCACAACAAAAAATATTGGTAAAATGTCTTCTTTGTCTGAATTTAAAAAAAAAAAAAAAAAAAAGAAGAAAAAGAAAAAGACCACCTCAGTTTTCCCAGGCTTATGCTGTCCCACCACACCACCACAGAAACCACCTGAGCACTGAAGAGTAGCAGAAGATACTGGTATGTTGGGTTTTGGGATTTCAAAGGGTTTTTGCTTACTTATTCACATAGCAAATTCAGCAAAAGATATTATTAGTTCTCTTTTTCCTCAGTTCATTTAACACAGGCCTATCTGCTTCTTCACTTAGTGTTATTATTTCTAGGTGTGAATGTCTTTTCTGTCATGTGAAATTGAAATCCAATCTCATTAACATACAATTTCTTTTTAGATTGCATTTCCTCTCTTGTCCATAGCTAGTATTCACAATTTAGCTTTTTGCTTTCTTTTTTGTTGCTGCTTTTCCTCCAGAATATGTTTTGGAATGTAGTTTATATGAAAGATGTTATACAAAAAGCAAAGGATAATCTATTTTTTTCTACCAAAGAAAACAGATTCCACTTCATGCAAGGCCTATATCTATTATTGTTGTTATTCAGGGAGGGTAGATGATGAAAATGTCACAATAGCTAGTGAGGGTGTATCCTGCATTATTGCTGTTCTGTAAGGACAGAGAGAATGGAACAGGAAACATTGTTTTGTTTGCTGTCATTAATTTCTGTGCTGCAAAAAAAGTAACACTGAGCAGATGCACCTTTTTTTCTGAACAGAAGTGTTTTCTCTTCCTAATTAATTGGGGACTTATTCAATACTGGCTCAGCAATACAAAATTGACCTTTGAAGATCAAAGTGATAAGCCATATGGGGCTAAATCTTGTCTCTCTTATGCATGCAAAACTCTCACACATTTCAGATGAGTTTGCATCAGGATTTAGACAAGTGATCATCATTCACCATGAAAAACAGCTCCTGGGACACTTTAATTTGTACATCCAAAACTTTCATGTTTCACTTTATTTTCTTCACCCTACCCTCCCTTTTTTGGGGTTTCTTTTGGAAAAAGTTTCAACCCCACTCACATTTCCCTCAATCATCCCATTTTGCTTTAGCACAGTTGGCAAACTTCCTATAACACACAAAATCTTGGGAGAGAGAATACTAGCACTGCATAATTTAGGAGAGGCTCCTCATTACGTTGCCTTTTCATTTCAATTGTTTGAAATTCTTCTGCACCTAAAGGCATATGTAGAAGCCAAATCAGGATCCAAGTGTGTTTCCATTACATTACTATTTCTTGAATACCAACATCCAGAGGGTTAAACTAATAATTCAGAATCAAGCAACCATTTATCTTTCAAAATACCTTACAAACTATACTGACTATACAGTTTTGTAATGCATATTATAGTTTATCTTTTAAGACATCTTTCTGGACGTTGAAAGTGGAGGCAGCTAAAAAACACTACTGTGGGCAAGAAACACCCAATCAGTGACCTTGGAAGGTCAGATACTCTGTTATGCTTCCAGGTTACATATTTAAAAAAACCAACACATTATAAAGTCAAATATGGAAGGCTGCTCAAGGGTGAGACACACAAATGCTGCATTTGACCACACTCTGTGAAATGGTAAAATACCTACCAGCAAAAGGGTGAAGCTGACGAGATATCTAAGTTAATATTTTTGAAGTACCTCAGATCTCTGGCTACATAAATCCTGCACAACAGTTGCATAAAAATATTCAGGATAAAGCTCTGAACTGAATTAAACCGCTCACATTCAGTCCTGCTATGTTAATCTGGTTCTCAGAAGTGACAGGGGAAATATTGCAAGACAAACGGACTGTTTATATAAACTGCAACGTTAAGACATGAAGAAATGGAGACATGCAAACTATGAACATGGTGAGGCTAGAAAGAAGAAGCTTCTTAATTAGTGTTGAAATAGATAGTATTATTTCAGTAGATTTAGGGAGACCAATAAAGCCGAGAAGTTTTAAGAGAAATCTAAGCCACTTTTTGCATGGGATCATACATCCTGATCACTTTAATCAATGCCCACTACTTCTTCAATCAGGTACATTCATGGAGTTAAGAGATGTTCCCAGAGCTCAAGTCAGAATTATAAGCAGTAGGAGAGAACCATAGTCCTTTACTGCAGACCCAGGAGGACTTGTAATGCTGCAAGGAACCAAGATCATGCTCCTGGCTAGGGGGCTGAGCTGTAACCTGGGTTCACTTCACTGCTCTCTCATGTTTCCTCAGACACATCACCATCCCAAAAGCCTTTTGTCTGTGACAGAAATAAATACTTATCACCATCAGAGGTAGGTACAAGGATCAATACCATATGGTTTTAAGATACCAGAGTAATAGGGAACATTCAACTACCTTTACAGAGTGCTTTTAATTCCAAAATCTCCATTTTTATGGGCACAGTCTCCTCAGCTCTGCTAGCACACCTACCAGGCATTTGCATTTCAGGCCAGGTGACAGAAGCACTGCTAAGAGGACAGAAAGCAGCAAGTGAGGCAGCTCACAGCAGAGAGCAGGAGGCAGCCAGGGATGACGCACTGCCTGTGGTCCTGCTGCCTACTGAGACCAGACTGGAGCCTGGACTGCACTGCGGCTGCTGCACCAAGGGGAAAGGCAGGCTGTGTGTCTGTGCAGGGTGTTAGGGAGGAGGGTCAGGATGGAGGGCAGAACTGGACCCCTCTGAGCACAAGGAATTGCTGTCCACTGCCTCCCCCAGCCCCCAGCATGAGAAACATGGCTACTTCTCTGGGGCTTTCTCCTCTGCCTCCTGATTCACCTCCATCCTCCTCCCCTCCTGCCCATGCCAGGAGAAGCAGGACTGTGGCCAGGGCTGGTCTGCCATCTCTGGTGGAACAAAATCAGTTTCACCTGTTCTCCTGGGGGGCACTGAGCTGGTGCTGGCTGCTACATCAAGCAATGACTCTGCCACTGACACCGTCACAGCCGCTTTTGAGTTCAGGTGCTGGCATGCTGCATGTCTGCTGCTTTGTTACTGCCTGGTGAATGCTGCCTGATGACTGCATCCCCAGAAGATAAGCGTTGGGATTAGTATGCAGCTTATCTGTATGTGACAGTCAGCCAAAATATCAAAAAGCTATGTTTAAAATGGTATCTCTGTTGCTACCCAAAGGACTCTATACTCTTCTGTGTTTTTCCCATGAACACTGATTTTATAGTATGTTATTCAATTAGGACTTTTTCATACATATTTTGTAGTTGAAGTCATACATCCAGCTTGTTAGCCTAAAATTCACAGATTGCCTCCAGTGTTAAACTTTCACTTTTAACAGGATACTCAGATTTCTGTTTCTAGAAAGTGAAGTTAAATTACAGCTCCCTGTGGGGCATTTCAGAAGATGACTCTAAACAAGCCAAAGGCAATATATTAAAGAACAGGTCTTTATTACAAACGCTTATAAATTCACAGTAACTGGCAAGAAAAGAAGGCCACAGAAAATTCAAGAAAATATACTAAATTCAATAAATGTACTTTATTGATGAGCTAGTGGAGAGCAAACAGCACTGCAGAAACAACAGCTTAGAAGACAGATCACTGTCTGGGATAATAAGAGTTCACACCCATATCTGTCTGTAATTCTCTTATCCCCATATGGAAATCAGGTCCAACTCAAATAATGAAAAAATCAGTGTAGGATTTGGACTCTAAGCCCAAAGTTGCCAAAAGGTCAAGAGAATAGAAGGGCTCAGCTCTAATTAGCAGTCGAGTATCTCATTTACATCCACAGTTTTGGCATATGCATAACAACAGAAAAGGAAAAAAGAAATTTTTTTTGCACACTGACTCATTGGATTGTTTACCTTGAAACACATCCTACTTCAGAGCTTGTTAAAGTGATTCTCACCATAGGGCCCCCTCATCTTTATAAAACTGAAGTTCAAGTCTCCAAATGCTATGTGATCCCATGGTGTCAGTATTTTAAAATCCTTTACCCTCATGTAAAAGTAATAAAGTTTAGTGACTTCATCATGAAACTGGTCATTTGGGGGTTTTGTATCTGGCAAGGCTTTTATGATTTTTCTTGGTTTGCTTTTGGTTTTTGAGGGAGTTGGTGAGGTTTCTTGGTTAATACTTGGGCCCCATCAATGTTTTTGTTCGGCTTCAGTAAGCAATTTCTTTGGGATACAAAATTCTCACTAAATTCTTTAATCAGCTTTTTCTCAGAAACTATTTATTTCCATCTGCATTACAAATGCAGGATTTAAACAACCCATCAACTCAGCATAAGCAGCGAGTCATCTTGTCAGTCTGTCCTTTCCTCTCAGGGATGCAACAACTGTATTCTGTAGTTCTGAAGAAAGGAAATAATAGGATTAGAAAAACATTGAGGAGAAGGGGATGTCAAACAAAAGAAAAGCATGCTGTGGTTCTAAAGTAGTCTCATCTAGTACTGGGAATTGTAATCCATTTGTGCTAAAGACTTTGCCTCTGCTAATTAAACAAAAAAAGCCATGAAAGACTTATACACTTTGATACTCTACTGTGGCCTACAGGGAACCATAATTAAAACACATTTGAGTGTGTTGGTTTGGGCTTGGATAGAGTTAATTTCCTTCATAGTAGCTACTAGGGGCTGTGTTTTGGATTTCTGCTGAAAACAGGATTGATAATACAGAGTTATTTTAGTTATTGCAGAGCATTACTTACACAGATTCATGGCCTTTTCTTACTGTCCTGCCAGCGAGGAGGCTTGGGGGTCCACAAGAAGGTGGAAAGCAACACAGCTGGGACACCTGACCCCAAGTGACCCAAAGAATGTTCCAGACCATGTGGCATCATGCTCCACAATAAAGCTAGGGGGAAGTTGGTTGAGGGGGCACTGCTCAGAGACTGGCTGGGCATCAGTCAGTTGGTGCTGAACAATTGCTTCCATTTGTATCACTTATCTTTTTGGAGTTTTATTTCCATCTCTTTATTATTTTTCTTTTCATTACTATTAACAGTATTTTTAAAAGAAAAATAATTAAACTGTTGTTATTTCAACCCAAAACATTTCTCACTTTTACCCTTCCAATTCACTTCCACCTGTCCTGCTGGGGCAGGGAGTGAGTCAGAAGCTCTGTGGAGCTGGGGTTAAACCACAACTGAGTAAATGCAATTTTTGTCATTAATAAGCAATTTAAAGTACTGTCAGTCACATGAACACACCATTATTTAAGGATTACAATGTGTGAGTCAGCAATCAAATAACCCTATAGATCCCATACTCACTTAGCATAGGAAAAACACAATGCCCAACTACTTTAGAAAAATGATTCTATACATCTTTGAAGAAAATGCAAAAATGTGGTCCAACAGGAAAAACTCATTTCTGTAAGCACTTGCAGCTTTTATGCCTTGTATCACCATTAGACAGTTTTATTGAAAAAAGAATTATTTATTAAATAAGTTACTGTAATATCAGATATAAAGTATAATTTAAAAAAAAAAATGCTTTGTGCCTATTTTCTTCGTCATCAGAGACATGAATCACTTCTTTTTTCATGTACTCCTGTATTGGCTCAGCTTCAGGTACTAGGCTAAACAAGCATTCACTTAAAACTTAGCTCTGTTGAATGAGGATGGTATTGAGAAGAATGACCTTCTCTGCATATTAAAGTTTACATAAGAAAGGTGAAAAACTGACCTTGTGAAAGGCCATGCTTTCCATTTAAAGAGAGCTGCAAGCAAGCACAGAGCATCCTGAATGGTGTTAGCACTGTGCGCTAATCATGCTGAAGTCTGTAACTGTGAGTGAATAGCATCTGAATATTGGTCAGGAAAACAAAAAATAAAAGCTGAGACCTATGTCTACTGATAATAAGTCAGCTTTAAAAGCAGAATCAAAAACTATTTTGAAACTCAAAGTTAAGGCTTGGGGTATCTCTCATACCAAGAACAAACAAAAAAACCAGAAAAAAACAAACCAAAACAAAACAAATTATACCTCCTCTCTGCCCTTCTCCCACTCAAAAAACCAACCACAACTGAAAACAGACAAACAAAAAAACCCCAACCACTTTTTACTCAGAACGTATTTTCCAGTTCCTAGAATAAATGAGCTGCAAGTCTCAGAAAAGTGGACAATTGGGATTTCAAACACAGAGAGTCCAATGAGACTGTGAGACAAGAGACATCAGTCTGTCTCACATCTAGATCAAGGTAATTCAGATGAGAATTCACTGTTTCGGAGATGAGTTGAACTCAAAGCAGAATGAGAGCAATTTGACATTCCCTCTTGCCACAGTTTGCAAAGACAACCCATGTTTACAGAAGTTTGCTTATTGCTCTCACAATGCTTCTTGTGTGCAAACACCATACCAACACAGTATAATAACACCAACCTGCTTTAGGCCCTGCATTCCCCAGTGCACATTCCAACAAGGCTTATGCAGTTCGGCCCAGATGTGTGCACATTTCCATGTTTCGAGGTAAGCAGAGAAAAAGCCAAGATCAAAGCCTCTCCTCTCCCAGGTGAATCACAGAGCTACAGACTCACCCTCCCACCCCACTGAGCTCAGTTATTCATGAGACACAGGATGTTCATCCTATCAGAAAATACTACTCAAGCAGGGTACAGCTATCAAAAAATACTTTGGAAAATGCTGCTGGAAAGTACTGTAAACAAGTACTCATAAATGTCCACCTGCTCTCTGCAGAAAACAGGATGTGCAGATATGGAGATAACACAAATGTTCACAAAGAAATACAAGTTACTGAATCTTTCTGACCTTCTTGGCTCCTAAATCAATAATAGTAAAAGTCATGAGGAGTCCATAAAGCTCCACTTTTTAGAGCCATTCAAGCTTACAGCAGTTTTAGTTTCACCAGCCAGCCCCAGCACAGGTCTGATCAAACTCTACTTCACAGGATTTCCACCAGACTGCTCCCTCCTCGAGTATTTCCAGGGCCCACCCAGCAGGACTTGCCTGACAACTAATCTCCCTGTTTCTGTCCCTGTGCTAACCTTACAGATTATCCCCCAACTCCACCAGCCAGCTGTGTCCCCAGTTTGCATGCCAAAAAGGAGAGCTGTATCTCCAAAAAGGAGAGCTACTCCTCAACCTAACTATATCACATTGGAGGTATTCAGCACCAAGAGTTAAAAGCAAAATTTTCACTACATAAGTATGAAAAATACACGGTTCTGGAGATGGGTAAGCCTTGCAAACATGCAGTTTGTCATCCTTTTAAGCTGTACCTTAAGTATCTTCATGACATTTCAATGCATCTTGAGTTACTTCTGAGCCCTGCAGTCTTTTCAGCCCAGCTCACCTTAGCAAGACCAACAGTTAAGCCATCTACACCCAGGTTACTCAGTGGCAAAGTTCTGTCAACCAGCTTATCTCTTTTTACCTGCAGTGTTTTGTGACAGGCCTTCCAGATGATGCTGGTAGTCTCTCTGTATATAAAAAATTTGGCCTCTTTATTCTGTGTTTAGTCATACTCCACCCTCTTCCTGCAGATTGATAAAGTATATTCATTTTTGGTCAAGGGACAGTCACTAAAATTTAAGTATTGTCCTGAGGCTGAAGGGTGTATGTTGGAAAACTTGTCAGTAAATGTAGATAAATATTTGCCAAGAAGTATTGACAATACAGCAATTTTCGTAACTGCAGAATAATTCTACAATATTGATTGCAATTCATGTAACATATGCAAGCTCCCCTAATCATCCCATGTACACACCAATGTCTCTTTGAACTGCTGCAAGGACAGGCAGCATCCGCAGTTGTTGCAAAATGTGCATTTCTATAACAATATAAATGTATCTACTCTAATTTTAGCTCCTGCCGGCAGGGGAAAGTGTTTGCAGCTAAAATACAAAGTTTGAATATTTTCTAAACAATTTATTCTTACTTACTGTACCACCACCAATACTCACACATGAATAAAATGCAAGGGATTTTCCTGGAGTTTTTTTCAGCATATATTTAGAATTTCATTGTTCAATTACAGATTAGTCAATTTTCTACATTTCTTCTGATTGTTCTGCCCTGTCCTGTAAATGATGAGACAGCTCTCTGCTGTGACTGCAGAACAGACTCTTTCTTTCACTATTAATAATCCCATTGAGAAATATGATAGAGCTTTGCAAGATTTGTTTAACCTTTATTATTTTCCTAATTTTCCAAAACGGAGTATTTCCATTGTTACTAAGAGGATAGGCTATATTTAATATTGCTCTTGTCAATTAAAAAAAATATTTTCATATTCAGAAATATTTCCATGCTACACAATAGCAGAATAAAGTGGTAGAGGAGGATGGAAACTCCCTAAAGATGAACACTAAATTCCTTTTTCATTCCTTCAGTTTATATTATGTTCAGGTCTGGGATTTTTCTTTTGCTTTGTTTTAACTGGTTGCCATGTGAACTGGCAATACAGTATACAGCCTTCTATACCTGCTAATGTCTTCCCATTTTGAGAAAAGAGAGGCAGTTTTTAATGTCTCTCTCTCTGAAAACAGATTGTGTTACAGACTCAACCTCATGCAAAAGGAGAATTCAAAATATCATAAGCAATTCAGTAAAACTGCAGCTTGCACCCAGCAGATCTGCCCATATGCTTTAATTTGGGAACAAAACTACTGACTTTATTACTCCAAATACAAAATCATCACTAACAGGACTAATAGCAAGTGTTATCAATGGAATAGCTCTTGAGTATTAGGAGTTGGTTATTCATCTGAACTTTCTAAAAACTGAGTATTTATGAATTGAAAGCTTTTATAATTAGTATCCAACCTCTTCATGAACCACATTATGTTGTAGCTCAAGAATTAAGTAAAATGCATAGGAATATAAAAATGTTTGTGATGGAGACAGAAGAAGGAAAGAAGGAAACATTCCTTACAGGAAAACAACACTTAGATTAATGCCAAAAAAGTAACAGGATTGCTAAATATGATGGGAAGGAACTCGTACATTCCAGCCATATGCTGAGACTAATCTCTTCTAGAAAAACTGCACTCAATACAAGTGTATCTGGAGGAGAGCTCTTAGCTGGGTACAAACCATAGACACTTGTACTCAATTTGTAAGGGGAGGAAATGGAAGAACAAGAGGGAGAGGAAAAGCTATATTAAGATGTCAAATTGCAGGAGCCCTTGGCTATTACAAACTGAAGAAGATCTTCAAAACTGAAAACCTGCCATTAATCTCTTATTTACATGGAAAGCACATGCTTCTTTTTATCTGAAATGCTTACAGTAATGACGGGAGCTGAGACTAGACAGATAAACACAATATGTCTGGTTATCAAGAAATTTAGATTTCTTATCTAAATTTGGGGTGGAAGCAGATATTTGCTTACTGTGAGCAGATAGTGCATCTGCTCAGTGAAACTTATGCTCCCACCATTTTATTGCTAATAGCAGTGGTGAAACAGCATTTTCATGGGGCCCATTTTTTCAGGAACCAGTCATTCCCAAGAGGGAGGAAGTCCAGTTTCTGAATCTTCCCCAAAAGCAGAGATCATAAATCCCAAAAGTTTACAATGGTGAAGTCCAACGAGAAGCGAGGCACAAGTCCATAACATTCACTAAAAAAATTTTAAGCTGAAATTATTCTGAGTGAAGAATTTGAGCTAAAGAAACAGACATTTTATGATGCAACTGTTCTCAGGAAATTTCCAGGAAGGACTGGATTTTTCTGCATTTTTAATCACACTTGGCAAACACAGCAGCTGTATACATCTGCTTCTTTCTATGCATGTCTGCTCTAAAAGTGAATGACTGTGAGTGGCCATGTTTATTTATCAGTTTATTTAACTTTTTTAAGAGTTCTGGAAGCATGTGTGATCTTTAACAGAGAATTGTGTGGTCCTTTCAGCAGCTGTGCTGTGTAAAGGAAAACAGCAATGCTTTTGTTTTGCTTAACCAGCTAAGTCAAAGTCAGGGAAAATAGGAGGCCATGATACTATTCATGCAAGAAACATATAAAGTCATCTCTGGTTGTATTTTAGTTTGGCTTTTTTTCAGTCTACTCTGCCATGTAATTTGTTGGCTTTGTTATAGGTTCCAAGACACATTCTGAGACATACCTCTGCTTTGATCACAGCACTGATTTTGGTGATTGGGTATTCATGTCATCCAATGTAGCATTTTTGAAAGCAAATGCAGAAGGCATGCAAACATAGCAACTCGAGCTTAATCACATAATTAATTTTAAAAATACTTTTTTTCTCACTCTGCTACATGTCCACCTCACTCTCTCTCTTAGTTACATAAAACTCCCCCTGATTACACAGATGATGGTAATTACACCAAATCATCCTATGGGAGTGCTGCCAAAGGCATATAAAGCCAGGTCCTGCTGTACACGTGTCAAATATTAGAGATATCAATTCCAGTGCCCGAAACTGAGCACAGAGTTCATAATATTTCAACATGCACACATACTCTTACGTTTATGAATCATTAGGCTGCAGTTTATTTTATTGATCTACAAGCAAATTCATTGCAGTGGGATAGCATTAAGTAACACTGCTAGAGAAGTGTCTAGACATATCTCAAGATTTTACTCATTTGTTCTTTGAACACCTCAGAGTTATACATAAATAACAGGTAGGTAATGTCAAGATCATGTCATTCTTTAAGAGTCAACACATTTCTATTCTTAATGCATGAACAAAACAAAATGATTCTTGAAATAATTTGAGTTTTGCTCCTTATTTTGAGAACACACTCTTCACCAACAGCTGAATGTCATGAGGCCTGTGAAGGTGTGAGTTGGGATAGACAGGAGGACTGAGTGACTACCTACCCCTCATATTTTGAATGCAAGACCATACTACCAGCTGCTCATGACATTAAGGTGACATTGCACCTCTGAAACTAGCTGGTTTATATTTTAATGATTCCCTACTCCTTGGCCCCCTATTTTACATTTGCTGAATCAACACTATCACAAAACAGCAAAGTCTGTCTGACATAGCAATGTTTTAATACATGATGATTCATCATGACAGGACACTGAAAGCCCTGTGGCATGTGCAGAAAAGCTTTAAATAGTACATAGTTGTTAACTTATTTTAATTAAAAAGGCAAATGCACAAGAGAGACGAGGACAATCTTTCTGTATCACGTCACTTTTATTTGCGCCACTTACCAGCACAGAATTGTTTTGGTTCCATTAACAAATTCTATTTTAAAAGAATGTCTTCTTCCCTATTTTCATATTTTTCTTTCTTTTCTGCATAGCATATCTAAAGGCATACAGCTCCTGGCTGCAAATACTACAGAGGATCACTAAATATAGGACAGCATGAAAATACGTTGAATACATTTGTCAGCACTGTATTAAAACAGAGCAGCATAGCAGAAAGATCCCCTCATTGTTAATACATACTGGCTTTATCACCTTCCCAAGGTGAGAGCACCCACACAGGTATCATAATCAGTGATGTTTTTGCAAAGTGTTTCAGGATATTTTATTTATTTTTTTCCTCCATAAAATGCATGCTGAAAATGTGCTAATGAAGGTTACACTATTTTTTAATTTGATATTATTAGCAGATATTCAGTATTTCATTTCAAACTACAGAGGTCTGAATCTCCCCTGTTTGAAGTGCTGCCAGCACAGCTGCAGAGTGCATCTCAGATTAATGGGAGCCATGACAAACAGAATGAGTTAACCCAGTGCAAACTTTCCATCAAATATGCACAGCAGGTAAACAATTGCAAACTTCCATATTTTCTCTGCATTGTGAAGTCATTGCAGATGACATTAGGTTGTTATGTAGCAAGGGACATCAAAGCACTATGTCACATCAGCAGAAAACCCAGAAATAGCACAAGAAATATCTCCACAAACTATTTTCAGCCTTTCTCAGGAAAACTACTGTGAAGCTGCATGGTAGAGCTAAAAAAATTACAACAGTTTGCAGAAATGGACAAATGCTCCTTAATGAACAACCTTTCAGCTTCATAACAGCTATGCAGAACAAAAGCACTGCAGAATTCCCTATCCAAAAAAAAAAAAAAAAAAAAAAGGTTTTGCTAATGATAAACCCCATCATTGATCTTTTATCTTTGAACACATCTGTGAGATTCATAATGCCTCTTGAAAATCTCACATTAAGAGCAGAAGAGCCAGAAACCATTCCTTCCCAAGACTTTAAAATAAACCAGTCACTTTTATTCCTTACAGGTAACAGAAGCTCCACTGTGCATGCCAAGTTGTGATGAGATATGTTTTAGCGCCATGACTACAAGGGAAGGAAAGCCTTGGAATACACATTTAATCTGCTCTGTGCTACCAATTGCTGTTTCTTCAAAATCTGTTCCAGAGACTGGCAGGGCTCAGTGTCTGCCTACAACATGTTCTACAGCCCTTGAATAACTCAGAAGCAGTGCAGAGAAATCATCTTACTCACTTTTGAAATCACTACAAAGGAGTTTGTACATCACCAGTGCCAAAAAGCTCAACTATGCTCACATCAGAAATGACCAATTTTCATGATGATTTTGGTAAAAGTACTTTTACCTCAGGAAATATATAATAAAAGACAACTTGGTGCAGGTCATAGTAGAACAGTTTATGTCTGAACATCTCAACAATAACCAAATAAAGGTATATTAATTTGTTTTTTTAACATTGGCTACTTTTTGGATGAACATATTTAGCTGTTGTAATAACCATAAAAACAAGAAAAACAAACAAAAAATCCAAATTCTCTTTCCCTTCATGACTACATCTTTGTATTGACTCCCTCCCATTCCCAGCAAATTACTTGGGTCAAGCAAAAGATACTCTTAATAGCATTTGTTATCATGCAGACTTCTGTCAAACGTCAGTATCTTACATTTCCACTGGCATTTCTTATCATTAAATGTGTGTGTAAGTCTCCTGGTTTTAGCAGACATCTTTCCTACTGTTTTTTTCTTCTCACCTTTAAATCAATAATCCTCCAGTGAAATTAGTCATACCTAAAAAGCTTACACCTATCTGCTAATTCAGAATACTAAATAGCACACGAAATGAAAGGTTATACGAAATATCTTACACAAAAGACAATACATTCTCTGCACCCATGGTATAAAGGACACAAAGTAATGAGATTAAATTGCAGCAAAAAAGATTCAGGTTAGAAACAGGAAAAGCATCCATAGAACCAGGGCACCTAAAAAACTCAAGCAGGGTGCTTGGGGGTGCTGTGACACACTTGTCATTGGAAATATCTAAGAGCACAAACAAAAATCTGCCTTGAAGTGTTACAGATCCTGTCAATCTTCCTGTGGGCGAGATGGACAAAATAACTTCTTGTAGTCCTTTCTAGCCCAGACATTCTAAAATCTGCAGGAAGAAGGGAAAATACAAAGTTCAAAAATGAGACTAAAACCAGCTAAATTAGTATCTGAACTTATCTCTAGAGCCTACTTCATTCTTTAATCACCTGTTAACAGAGAGCACACCCCTAGGGAACTGATACTTCTAAAGTAGAGTTGAAGAAGAAAGGAAGGAGAAAGAAAAAGCATCCAATTTAACCAATAGTACAACAGAGGAGACATTCACTTCCTATTCTTCTTTCTAGTCTAAATCTGGGGATTTAGAAACTCATAAAAGTGACATGGCTGAAGTTAAAATAATTATAAAGGAAAGCTACATAGTGCAACATTTCTTAATATTATTTTCATTCATAATAGCAAGATCTCATTAAAATATTAATGAAAATTACACTGACTTATAGCAAAGTGACTTAGACATGTCTCCTCTACTCACGGCTTCAATTTCTCCAAGGATTATCCTCATACCATTAGCTACACATTTTGATGTCAGAAACATTTGAAATGTAGTAAGACAAGAAGAACCTTAAAAGCATGCACATATCCAGGAGGAGACAAGTAACCCAAAGAAATCTGGATCTGTGTTCTGGGGAGCCAAAGCACCACAGCACCATGGCAGCAGCCGCACAGCCTGCTCTGCTCCAGCAGAGAGAATCACCATGTGCAGTCACACCCATGTGCACCCCTTCTATCTACACTGCATTTCTGACCTGCCGATATAAGAATGATAAGAACCCAATCCAAAGGCATGATCCAAGCTACTAAAGCTTCTTGTACTCATAACTCCATTAATGCTATTTACTACTAGGTCAGCTCAGCCTGAGTTCACTATGGTCAGAACACAATACCATGAGTTTGTCACATGAGAGGACAAAGGGGGATAATGACCCAGGTTGCATCTAGCCCAGCAGCAGCTGAATGAGGATGGGTGTTCATGCCTCCAAAGAGCAGGGAAAGGTGATTATGCTCTTTTTTTCCTGATAGCAGAATGCAACTTGGCATGACACTTCTGTGTTTAGCAGCATCCCTATCTTGAAAAATTTTTCTCTGGGCAGATAAAAAACATCCATCCACAAAGAAATTGTAATCCTCTCCCACACTGGGAAAAGATGAATGGGGATAAAATTACAGGAAACCAAGAAGTTATGTTTGCATCCTAACAGAAGTTATAACAGTACGGAAATTATAGGGCAAAATATAGCTGCTGCTCCCTAGATGGAATGTGGCTGGCATGCTTGAAACCTATGCACGATGATTCCCCACACACACCATCTGCAACTGTAAGCACTTGCTGAGGGGAATGCAGTGGAGGCTGGAGCAGAGTGGATGAACCATGGCCACGCTCTGTTGAAATCCTTTCAGGAGGGGGAACTCAGTTGTAGCTTGCAGGTGGTAAACTGCATAGCACCTGTCAGCCAGGGGAGACAGGAGAACATGTCCTGCTGCTGACACAACTGGGGCGAAATCACTCTCCTCACATGAACTTGGTGCATTAAAGCCTAATGGTAATATTAGCACACACCTCCATCCCAAAGTTACCATCTCCAAGGTATGGTCACCCCTCACTAGGCATGTGCTCCACATTGTTTTTGAGTGTCCCTTTAAAAGTGAAAGGAAAGTATTTTACACCGATCAGTAATAAAGGTATGCATGACCAGAGTCACTCAAGCTCCACCTAAACATAAAGAAATAGTACAAAAGTAAGTCAAGAATGGGGGAAAGGTTAGGGAAGATTCCATCATAACTGCTGGGATCAGTCGATGGGCTGAACCTGTCTTGTCCCCAGAGGGATGTCTACTGGGTAGGAACCACAATCTATGTGTACTGAGTATTTCTATTGGGGATTAGAGCTTGCTGTGTGTTGCTTTGAATATGTTTTTGCAGTCAGTACTGTCACCAACAACCCTCGAACCTCAACCTGTCACAATTTTATATTAATAAAGAGTGTTATTCCATAAACTCATGGTGTAAGTCCTTCATGGATGCTGGCAGCTGCCAACAGCAGGGAACATACTCAAATAAAGAGAAGGACCTGATGAGGGGTCTCCCTTGTGCTGTTGATGTATTTCCCTAAGTCAGTCAAACCACCCTCCAATCCAGCAGGACTGCACAGTGAAGGTCCCCACGTCAGACTGCTCGGACACAAGGGTCTCAGCTTTCCTAAAGTGCTGAAACTACATGACAGACAAGTTAAACACTAAGGGTCCAGTAAAGCTCCCCACACTAAAGGTCAGGGAAACCTCCCATGTTCACATGACACACACCCCTCTTTCTTTATTCTTTTATCACTTTAGAATACTTTACTGAGAATTATTTGTTAAAGAATAACTTTCTAGTTTCTTCTAGCCTCTGCCACTTAAAAGCTGTTACAATCAAATTCTAACTCTATTTTCAGGTTATAAAGTAGTTCATAAGATTAAAAAGTTAAGAAAAGACATCTAACCTCTGTGCTTAAAAAAGATTCATGGACAAATTGCCTGCTTTATGGAGACAAGGAAGCTAAGAAAAGTTCTCTGATGACAGTTACAAAAGAAGCAAGATTTCCAGTCTTCAAAGCCACATGGAAAAGATCAGTAAAACGCTCTGGTATTTAATACTTTAATGTAAGCCTCTATAATTAAATGTTAGGTTTTCTATTAGAGAAATGATCAGATTAAAGATGAGTTGATCAAAGATTTAAATTTAATTTGGCTACTTTAAATACTCTAATAAAGATGTTCTGTTGATTCTCAAACCAGCAGCACTTGCATTAAGAGCATTTCAGGGAATGCCTCATCACCTTGTGAGCTACAGTATATTCTTCTGTACTGAGCATAAAATTGAGTACTTGTAGGGGGGAAAAAGAAAAGCACGCAAAGATTTTCTGCTGATCTCTGCAGGCTAAAAGTGCAAGAAAACTTATACTGTACCATATCCTTTGAATCTTCTCAGCTTAATTGCTCACTTCGCCCACAAACTCACTTTTCTAGAAAATGGTATTTTAATAGACTTTAACCCATACCTCTTCAACTGCATTTTTTATTCAGTGTCATATTGAACATACTTCTCAGCAGAGGTTCAAACTTGTATGAATGCAAACTTCACCTTGTTTCTCACCATGTGCAGTATGTGATGCATAGGCCTATCAGGACAATGAGGACATTCCCTTTTTATGCCAGCTAAAAACAGAACTCCTTGGACATCAGAAACAGCTTACTTCCTCTTATCCTGTAAAAGAGTAAACTATAAGAAATAACTAAAATACAATAGCCTTCACACCTTGTTTTAGTAAAACTATACAACAGGTCATATTCTAGACACATATTAAAGAGGAAATGTCAATAGCACGAAAAAATTAGTTCATAAAAAAGCCAAACGTAGAACTCAGCTAATGGATTAGAATGAAACTCGACAGTAACTGAACAGAAGGAACAGTCTATCAAGCAGCAAATGCCACACAGACATTCTTAGCTCAACTGCATTGTTTGGGTTGGAAGGGACCTGCAAGATCATCTTGCTCCAACCCAAGAGCAGGGACATGAGCAGGGACACAAGCAGGGACACCTTCCACTACACCAGATTGTTCAAAGTCCCATCCAACACTTGCAGGGATGGATCAGTCACAACTTCTTTAGGCAACCTGTTCTAGTGCCTTACCACCCTCACAACAAAGAATTCCTTCCTAAAATCTAATCTAAATCTATCTTCTTTCAGTTTAAAGCCATTTCCCCTTGTCCTGTCGCTACATGTCCTAGTAAAAAGCTCTCTCCAGCTTTCCCATAGGTCCGCTTTAGGCTCTGGAAGGCTGCTCTAAGGTTTTCCCGAAGCCTTCACTTCTCCAGGCTGAACAACCCCAACTCTCTCAGCTTGTCTTCTTAGGAGAGGTGCTCCATCCCTCTGACCATGCTCACCATCCAGTGGATCTGTCATTCCTGGACTGGGGCCCTCACAGCTGGGTGCAGCACTCCAGGTGGGGGACTCATGAGAATGGACTAAAGGGAGAGAATCACAACTCAGAAAAATGAGTTTCCATTTCATTTATGGCATATTTCACAAATGTTGGGTAATTTGTTTACTTAAGTTCTTGTGAAATGATGGAGTCTAAATATTTGTGTGTTTCCACAGTCCCAAAGGTGAACCTGTCTAACTTAAAATCTGTGACTAACTGATGCCTACACTAAGACCCTTATCGTTCTTGTCTCTTCATTGTCTGTATAAAAATGACAGACTTTGTCTGCAGGCATCTTAACCCAATCAAAATCTCAACAATTTTTTCTGTTCCTCTCACATGTAGACACTGAAGGGTATTGAAAATGAGATGGGGAGAATCTGGACCTTAGCTCAGCTGTAATCAATATGGATTAAATTATTCTGCTTACCCACAACATAACCCACTACACTGAGTCTGAGCACTGGAGAACATGAGACTCCAAACCCAATCCAAACCAAAAACCTGAATATGAATCATAAACTGGATTCTGAATCTGAATCAGTCTTTCAAACAACACCATGTCTAATCCTCAATTGACTCTGAAGTCACAATTTCAGTTCTGGTTGATTTTTGTTAATGGAAAGAAAATATATTTTCCAAATTTTAAGGTATATTACTATAAATTCTCCAGTGGCCCTACTGCTGATCACAAGAGGTGTGGTTATTTTAGCAATGGGGAATTTCAGAGGGAGAAACTGTAGGCACTCTGTGGAATGGTTTAACATATAATTCTAGAAGTGATGGTTTCAGTAAGTTGAATGTCAGAGAAGAGTGCGTGAAATAATGCAATAAAGTGTGAAATAGTTTCATAAGAATAATCACAGAAGCAGCAAGATGCAGCAACCTAATGTTAGACACAGAAAGGCACCTCATATGGTAGACAAATATATATAATACATCTATGACTAGTTTTTATTCATCTACAATAATGTGCATACAATTATTTGCTGTTATGTATATGTGAGAAGACGTGAAAAATGCAGCATGTTTATATTTAAAGTTGCATATGCAGGTAATGAGAGTCAACTTTGACATTCTTGTGCTTAGGCAATTGCTTCTTTTTAATCGGTTTTACCACCTGGATATGAGGCTGGGAGAAATTACAATATACAATGTCTGATAGCAGGAAGGAATTTTTTTAAATCTTCATTTTTGGGGTGGTTTTATTTGGATCAGCAAGTAGAGAATTCTAAAAGTTAAAACTTCATCAGTTCATGAAAGAATATCACTTGAGCTCTAAAAGGCCAGAATATTTGATGTCAATATTGCAAGGTACAATTCTTGAAACAGACCCATAAATCCACATAAAAGAGATTAATTGTGATAATGAGAAGGAAAGCACATGTAGGATGACAAAACAACAAAAATTAAAAGTGTTACAACAAAGCTGTTGGCATTTATTTTACACAAAATGTTCCTCCTGTCTTGAATATTACATCTCAGTTTTCCTTTCACAACTGGTTATTAAACACGTTAGAGTTTGGAAATTTCCTTCTTATTATATGCCTTAAGTAACACTCTGAAACTTTGTTTCTGAACCCATTAAAAAGACTTTTTTACAACAAAAAGAAGATTTAAGATAGGTATGATATTAAAACCTAAAAATAGTACTGTGGAAAAAAAACAACTCAAAGTCATATAATTTTATAGTTTTCTGAACAAGCAGAGAATATCAGAAGCACAAGTACCTTGAAGAAGAATAGAAACCTCTGGAATTTAAAAAAAAAAAAAAAAAGTGTAGCCAAATTGAGCAAGGAAACTCTGCTCTTTCTTCAAGTTCTAAAAACCATGGCGAACAGCTCTAGCAGAAGGTAGCAGCTTTCATTTGCAAACATACACTTTACCACTAGGAATCCTTCATTTTTTAGTAATTTCTAATGTTCACAGTAGTATAATTAATGTTGGGACATTAGGGTTTTTTGGTGTATTGTTCATCATTCACTTTGTTACAAGTTTTGAGGTTTTTTAATGCAAAATCCTTCTATATTTCAATTTTTTAATTATTTTTACTTTTTTCCATTACCGTTCTGTCTTTGACAGGCTTTTACAATTTCTATCTTCCCCCTTTCCTCTTGTTTCCACTTGTGTGTTTTCTAGACAACTGTTCCAAGTGTGAGCTCTGGGAATGTGATGAGACATTCTCTGTTCTTTTGTCATGCGGCAGAGCCTTGGGTGGATCTATCAAGAACTTCTCCATATTACAGGGTTATAAAAAACCAATTTACATCTCTCAGACTCAAAAAGGCCAGGATCATTAGAATTTCATCTATTATAATTAACTTCTTATAGAGAGAAAACTTGATCAGGTATCGCAGTATAGAAAGAGAGTTTTCAACAACCTTCTCCCACCAACAAGTCTTTGACGTCATGTTTGACTTCAGCCTACTCAGGAGCATAGGAAGGGACAGGGAATTCTGCAGAATCCTCGATGGACTCTCAGAAGCCTCTCCCCAGCTGACCCAGGCTGATGCTGCTCCTGGTGGCACTCAGCCTTCTGACAGTATCTGGATCATCTCCCTCAGTACTCAGGAACTGGCAGCAGCAGACAGTTGTGACACCCAGGGAAGGGTGCAGAACACAGAAATTTCCTTATATCTTGCTCTGAACTTTTTTCCATGAAATTTTACTTTGCAGTTCTATAAATATATTAAATCAAGATTTTACTACATGAGATGTGTCACCTATTCAAAATTTCCCAACACGTAGTGCCAGTAAAAGTAGTATTTTCCACCCACCTATTGACAACCATGTCTGTTATTGCTGATTCACCATTTTGTGTGAATCTTTTTGGCTCAAATGCTATTACTAATCTATTACATAACTAATCACTAATTTAGAAGTTTCTTTCTATTTTCTTTATGAAGTTCTATGAATGGACTAAATCCAATAAATTAATTGGAACATTTTCTGAGAAATTCAGAATTCATTATATAGTATGATTTTTTTTCCTGTTCTCAGTGGTTCATAATAAATGAATAAACCTGACTTAAAGATTCCTGGGGGAAGAGAGGAATATCCTGTCACCCAGCCAGTGACCTGTTGCAACATCTATTATTAGATGCACTATTTAATTAGGATATACACTCAGGGGATCTGCTTAATCAGGATGTCTCCCAGTGAACACATTTAGGTCCAGCAACACTCATTCGCAATGACTTTCATAATGGGGACAGAAACTTCCCTTAATTGGGATACCTTAGAGTGAGTTAATATGTTAACCTAAGTCTTGTAGTACTTCTGTCTTCTCTGACAAGAGCTTTCAGATTTTCTCATGCTATGACAGAAAACAGATAAAATATGTATTGCCCTGGTTTCAGCCATGAGAGTCAACTTATTCCTGGTAGCTGATACAGTACTGCATTTTGGTTTTAATGTAGTAATAAATGCTGAGAACACACTGATGTTTTAGTTGTTGGTAAGTAATGCTGACCCTCAGTCAAGGGCTTCTCAGTTTCCCATGCTGTAGCCCAGTCTCTCTTTTTTGAACAGGAGGTCAAGCAGTTAACACTCAGATGGTTTTCCTTCTACCTTGCTGCTTCTTGGGATGACCCTGTTTACCTTCATGGATGGGTATGTAGAGAAAATTGTAAGCCAGATCACATGCTGCACAGTTATTTGGTTGCCTGCCTTTCTTTCTTACACCTTTTAAAAACCCTCTTTTCCTATATTGAGAACCACTTTAAGGTCATCAACAGGGCCAAGTTGTGACAGCTTATGATCAGAACAGACCAAAGGCCAAAAGACATAATTTTTCACAGGAGGTCAGAGTTTAGAGGTGGCTGAGAAAAATGACTCTGTATCCACACATTAGAGAAGAAAAAATCAAGCAGCTCTGTTATGTGCCTTGATTAAACTGCCTCTTTATTCACCACCAATTCTATCAGCCTCAGTTGAAGAAACCCTACCAATAGGCAATTTTTAAAAAGAAAAACAAATAAAATCTGTGGCCTTTATGTGCACATATTCAAGTTCCATCTCCAAAAACATCTATTGAAATAATTTGAGCTAGAAAATATGCTGCTCATTGATAATTCAAGATAACCAGGAGCTTATTGATCTCTCTTGTCTTCCTTCTCCTCCACTGAGAGAAAGAAAGAATGAGAAACAGCTGCTGTTGAGATAAAATGCACCATACTTAACATCAAGTATAATGCACAAAAATAAAGTTTAGGAATAGCCGAGTTACTGTCAGCATAGTATCAGGGAATGACTTTTTTTTTTCTCCACTCTACCTTTGCCCCCTAAATTCAACAACAGATGGAAAGAAAGCAAAAGATACGAACATCCTGGGAATGCACAAAATCCTGTGTGATTGTACAATCATATCCACACAAGCAGATGCCGTTACTTGTTCACTTGAGGTCTGAGCTGGCTGAATAAAGGCCAGATCCAGTCCAAAACTTACAGAACCATGTTACCAGGTTTATTATTTTAGGCTTAGCACTATGATAACACATGCTGCTGTCTTGCATTCAGCTGTGTGAGAGCACAGATGGAACAGGAGCACAACTGTCCAAAGCTGTACATGTAAACATGGTCTGCATGTCACTGCAGATCTCCATTTGAGGAGCTAGGACAGGAACTCCATAGGCTTTACACAATGAATCTGATTCTCCCTTCCCTAACAACCATATAGGAAGTAATGACTCAATAAATTGTTCCCATGAGCACAGGTATTAAAGCAACGAGAACCTGGCTTAGCAGCATCTTCAAAACACACCAATTCTACCCACTTATCTAGGGCCAAATTGCTTCCTTTTCTAGCTCCTGAGGGTTTTTTAACTTGAATTTATGTATGTCTAAGATAGATTGTAATGCCACAACATGTCACCAAATATTATACTTCATGCCTGGACAATTAATACCTGGCAGCATATAAAAGCTGATTTTGATTCCTCTTTCAAATATCCCTGAATAGAAATTATGTCACTAGAAAGAAATTACATTGCAAATTTCTTGTCAAGTCACATTGATATTTTGTACAGAGGTTCTCAATGTTATGCCCCTCTCCAGCAGGGTACTTGAGGAAATTCTGGATGGAAACAGCATTCTGGCCTCTTACTGGTAACTGGAGAGTAGGTGGCAGCTCATTCAGAGAGCCTGCTTGAACAGAAAGTCTTTCATGTCTGATCTCTCTCCTCATTCAGCAGCCAGTGTTGAATGTTTTGTAAAATTAAAAGGTTTATATGACCTTCTTCATTCAGTTGCTATTCTGAGATGCAATTCTTTTCTTTTAAAGAAAATCTGGAACTTATTACTAACACATGGTATTATCTCCTGCACAGTATACCCTACATCACCCAGAAGTTTCTAATTTAAATCCATACCTTGATGTTGAAATGGTGATTTCTATTTTCTTTTGTTTTCTGCTTAGTTTCTGAATTCCCAGATGCAGAAATCATCTTTTTGCAAAACAATTACCACACTACTAGCAGTCTACAGCATTCAGCAAAAAATCTCCAGATATGGCTGATAGTATTCTGCAGTAGAATTATCTTCTATCTGCTGTACTTTTCATACTTTAGGTAATAATACTGCTTAAAAAAATTCTTCCTGAATTTCTGCAGCACTGTTTTAAGTAATCCAATGTCTTTTGTTCTACAAAGGATATCATCCCTTCCAGAACAGAGACACACACACTAGTTAAAATCACCCCTTGACCTTCTCTTCAGTGAGCTCCTTATGTTTCCCATCATAAGATATACTTTCCAGCTCTTAAACTTTTTTTTTCTGAACCATCTATTTTGACTGCAGGACTCAAAACTGAATACACTATTTCGATATTAGTCTCATTACCACATATAGAGGAAATATCTCTTTGCTCTTCTAATTACTACTTCATTTATATACCTAATGATGTCTTTAACTCAGCCAGCCAAATCTCCTAACTGGATATTTTTCTTCTTTTTCTACCTTGCATTTAAATGTCTTCAAAATCATGTGGCTTAAGTGAATACATCTTTTCTGTTTGATGAATATTGCCTGCAGGTATAACTTGTTCTGGGCATTCTGTAATTTACTTTATTTTATCACTTCATTATCCTTTGCACTACCTATAAACACAAACAGCTCCCCACCCAACAAGCCCTGCCCCACTCAATCTTCATTTTTGTGTTTACACATGGGAAATACATCTCTGATTCTGTCCAAATGATTCATGTGGCCATTCTAACAAGTTTTCACTAGCTTATTCACTGAATTAATTAAGTAGGTTATAGGACTTTCAGTTGTACTCTGCATACCTTCCATAATGTCTGAGTCTACATACCAATGCAAAGCTTCTAGTTAGAAGGTTACACTCTCTATGCTGAACCACTTTCCAGCAGACACCAGATTTTTTCCAGACTTCATAGGCCACGTGAACAGAGTAACCTTGCACCTTGACCCAGTAAGGTGATGAAGGTTAGACCTCAGGATTCTCCTTTCTTTATCCTGTCTCCATGTGCAGTCTATTTCATGTGACAAGATAAGCATAGAGTAATATCACAGTTCTGTGGCATTGTCTTTGCTCCTGTTTCTGCAGAGCTAGCTGAGAAAGCAGTTAGGGTTCATCTGAAAGAGACTCACAGTGAGGTGCAAAAGGCAACAGCATGCATAAAAATAACTGGGACTTTGAACTGTCTCACCAGACCCTTACTCAATTTTGCACTATTTATTAATACAAGAGAACTTTTTGGTACTTTGGCTGACTTGAAAAAGTCTTTAAATTCATCATATTGGAATGAAAATTCCAGGGTCAAGTCCTGATTAGTATTTCTGAAGAATGCTCTGGCAATATGCACACACTCACCACTCACAATATCTCCAAATGTCTGTGCTATGTGTATGTGCCTCTGTGCAAAACCACAAAGAGAATGACAAAATTTCTATGGAATTGGACAATTAAGCTTAAGCAATCACATTGGGGGTGTCTGAGGTTATCTACTACTACTATCTATAAACCTGTTATATACCAGATTACTAACCTGATCAAAACAATGTCAGCACTGCAGGAAATGGCTTTGATCATTTCATCAAGTGAAAATGGCTGAATTAGATTTAGGAAGAGAGATCATATAATCAGGCTTCCTGACAAGTTCTCCCAATTCCAGGTTCCCGTTTTAACTTTTTAATACAGTTCTACTCATTTTGAGGAAGCAAAAATGCTGCT
The DNA here is from genome assembly GCF_008360975.1 of Lichenostomus cassidix. Classification (NCBI taxonomy): domain Eukaryota; kingdom Metazoa; phylum Chordata; class Aves; order Passeriformes; family Meliphagidae; genus Lichenostomus; species Lichenostomus cassidix. The sequence continues at coordinate 19,893,126 of NC_139480.1, read as the reverse complement.
AAAAAACTGTTCAAGAGCTACTGAGAGCTATTACATGTGGACATGCAGGAAGACATGGATTTGCATAGGTTCTACAAACCTGCCTGCCATCCAAGAGCATTTCTTCAACCACAAAAAATTGGAAAGACATAGAAATTGAGGATTCATTAAGAAAATACACTTTTGCTTGGTTTTTTTTCAAAGAAGATTAAAAGGAAGGTTGAAACTTCCAAATCAACCCCATTTCTCAACAGCTTCCGAGCCTTGCTCATCACAGTGATTCTGACTGGCAACACATAGCATTTTACAGTTTTTCTTGAAGCTGAGAAGCTTCCTGAAGCTGAGAAGACATCAGTGGGAGTTGATGATGCTGAGTGATCTTACCAGCACCTTAAATAATTGTATGCTGCATTGCAGATCTTGAGTCTGGTGTAGTTACATAAAATTATATGAACAGATTGTGAATAAATTGTAAGTAATACAACAGATTGTGAATAATTGTAAGTAAAATCACATTCATCTTTTGATATTGTTGTGCTGGGTTTAGCTGGGTTAAAGTTAATGTGCTTCACAGTAGCAAGGATGGAGCTCTGGTTTGGATTTGGGATCAAAACGTTGTTGATAATGCAGAGACGTTTTTGTTGTTGCTGAGCAGATCTCACACAGAGTCAAGGCCTTTTCTCTTCTTCATCCCACCAATGGGGAGCCTGAGGGTGCACAAGGAGTTGGAAGGGAACACAGCCAGGACAGCTGACCCCAACTGACCCAAGGGATATTCCATTCCATATGGCATCATGCTCAGCAGATAAAGTTGGGGGAAGAAGAAGGAAGTGAGGGAGACATTTGGAATGATGGCATTTGTCTTTCCAAGTAATCATTGCACATGATGGTGCCCTGCCTCCCTGGAGCTGGCTGAACAGCTGCCTGCCCATGGGAAGTGGTGAATGAATTCTTTCTTTCACTTAGCTTGGGTGTGCTTTACCTATTTAAACTGTCTTTATCTCCACCCATGTGTTTTCTCATTCTTACCCTGCTGATTCTGTCCCACATCCCACTGGGAGGAAAGGAGTGAGCAGCTCATTGGTGCATGGTTCTTGGCAGGGCACAAACCACAACAATTGTACCGTATGATTATATAAAAAGATCATGTTGTACTTCACAAAACATAAAAACATAACAAAACAACTGCTTTTCCTGTTGCTGTCATGTACATGAGAACTTTTAAAACAGAGTAACATTCCATTTTGTTACAATACCCTTTGCATTTTTACAGTTCAGTTGTGCACCTTGTCACAACTGATCATACATCTTGATGCATTTTTATGATTGTTTAATCATTGTGAAAATTTCTTCCTTGTATTAATAGCATTTCATGTCGCAAAATTGGTAAAGACATTTCTATTTTCATCATCTTTTATTCCTCTTTCCCAATCCTCATCCACAGAAACACTGAGAAACAGCGGGCTGAGAAACACTGTTCTGTTAAGGACATTTAGCAGATATCACTCCTTTTACCTGAAGCACACATTTCAATGCTATTTAGTCGAAATAATTTCTATTATAATTATTTTCCTCAAGACTTTCAAGAAAACAAGTTCATATGCTGCTAATATTCATTTACTACCTTTCCTTCAGGCACAAACAACAAATCTGTATCAGCCTTAATCCTCTTTAAAGAAAAGAGGACTAAACTTTCAAGGGTATACTCACATAGGGAATTTAGGTTAAAAAAAGTCCTATAAAGAAAAAGAAAGAGACCAATTTGTTTCTCAGTAATTCATTCATTTCTCAGAAAATTTTTCCTCATTGATGTTATCCAGCTTTTTTTGAAAGGTTTTCAATAAAACCAATATTCTTAAACTGCCAATCTTACGTGGTGGATGGGTTTGGAGGAAATGAAAAAGGTATCATGCTGTCTCTGTGCACATAAAATCCTTTGATTCCTGTCTTTACCACTAAGGTCCTGGTAACACCATTACAACCTCTTCCCTTCTAACACATTGGAGTATTACAGATATAGCAGTAGGGCTGCCAATCCCAGTCATCATAAATGTTTGTCAAAGAATCAGTGAACAATATTCTAGATTTTTCACAGGTGAAGAACAAGGGCAACTGTAGATGATGTGGCTAGCCCCATCTTATCTCTCACTTTGAGCAAGATCCAGACTATCCTACATCATCTTAATTTGAAATATAGAGATTTTAGGCACTTAATAACCTCAAGAACAACCAAGAAAACCAGTTCTCTTGGACTCTTACACCAAGTCCTATAAGTGTACAGAGAGATCAAAACTCCTTCCATTTCTAAAGTTACATCCCTCATGAGCATGAGTGGGACATTCCTACTTCAGTCCAACTTATGGTTCCTGTGGTCACCTTAAAGCAGTAGTAAATCCACATTTGAAGTCTGCTTTGGCTGGCATGCTCTGAGCTTATCACAGAAGTGAAACATAAAACAGTCATTTAATTCTAGTATTTCTTCCAAGTGGTAGCTGAGCAGCTAACATACAGGTTGATACTCTAAGAAGGCAGGCAATCTCAAAAGCTATCCTAACAGTCACCAAAATCCTCCTTAACTCTTAGGCATGCTAAACAACCTCTTTTGATTCTATATTTCATTCTTAACCTTCCTTACATTCCGTATCTTTATATGATTTTGATATATTTTGATCAGAAATAGAGAGAGATTCTGTTCTTTGGAGATGGCTCTTTTTACCATCTTCTCTAAGAACAGAAATTAAGGAAAAAGATATGAAGAATTTGAAATTATTTCATTACATTCTTTACATAGAATTCAGTCAAACCAAACGGACATCCAGAGCTGGTTTAGGGACTGCAAATGCCTCCTCTCCTGTGGGCACAGCAGCACCTGAGGTACCAACTCTGTCCTTGCAGGTGTGGCACAGGAGCAACAGGCAACCCATGGCTTTTTGGAGCCACAACTGGAGGCAAAATGACCTACCCAAAAATACCTAAATATCAAGTGCCTTTCTTTCAGCCCCTGAATCCTGCCCTTTTTCCAAAAATATAAAATCACTGCACAGGATACAAAATGGCACCACATATCAGTGCAATTTCTGTTAATGTAGTAATAGTATAGGTGATTCTAAACAAAATTAAAATATAAAGAAGCAATAAATGGAGGAAAACAAAAATAAAAGTTTTGATAAAAATTAGGATTTTGTTACATCAACAATTCTTTTCAGTATATATAAAGCTATATTTTTATGGTGGGGAAACAGCAACAACCACTATAACCACCACAAGTAAAACAAAGTCCAATTTTCTGAGTTGCATTATTCAAAAACAAATTTCAGGCTTTTCTGTTCCTTCCCAACGTAATAGTTAGTGTTGGGTTCTTCGTGACAGCGGTGGCTGTCTTTGTCACTCTCCTAATTTTTAAGTGTCTTTCTAGCTCCAAAGTGCACAGCACTGTAACATTTTTTTCTAACTGTAGTGTTAGCAGCTCTCAGAAAGGGGCAGTGTCACCTTCCATTCTAGCCATGATACCTCTAAATCTAAACTGCTTTGACTTTTTGCTGCCATATTTCACAACAAACTTATATCTAATTGTCTATTATTGCCCATAGGTCTGCTTTTCAACATTATTGATTTCCATCAATCTTCTTCCTGTTGCAGGTGTTTGGGATTATTTTTTCCCCAGATATAATCAATCTTACTTCCTGCCCATTCTTTAAATCTTCTATAGGTTTCTGCCAGTACAATTCTGTGAAACACTCCCTCAGTGGTTTTACATTAAAAAGTCCACATAGTATGTGTATGTGTAACCACCATTTTCTCATTCTTTCCTGGAAAAATAAAGATGATTTGCTCTAGTAAGGAACAGAAAATCATTATTCAAAGGCATAGAGAAGGATTAAAAAGTCACTTGCGGCCAGTGTCACCTTTTTGAATTGCAAAAAACCAGTGGGATTTCTCCAGTAATTTACTCACCCAAATGAGGTCAGGCTTAGTGCGAATGGCAGAGTTCAGCCCACACTAAGATTGCACTAGGACATTGTCCCTCCCACCAGGTCACACCAGGCACAGCACTAGGCAAGCAAGAAGCTGAGCTGAGAAAGCCTCACCAGGAACCCAGAGATTTCTGAAGGAACAGCAGGGAATTAGGGGACCAACTGCTGAGGGCAAACACTCCCTTCATCTCTGGAACCCTCCTACTCAGAAATTCAGAAGTTATAAAGAATCCTATTTAACATTATGAAATACAGAACACATTCATTTTTCCATGCTCGTTTTCATAAAGACCAGCTGTAGTTGCAATGTATAATCAGTCAACTTTTTGCTGTTGTAAAACAAGTTTTGAGTATTTATTTACTTTTGGGCTGTGAAAACCTTGTATTTTGGTGACCTGCATTCATATAAAATAAGAAAAAAAAGCTCCAAAATCAACATACTCTAAGAAACAGACTTTCCAGGTTGGTTTTTTTTTAATTGTTTCTTGATGTGGTGATATTATTAACAACATATTTTGTATTACCTTGACAGAAGTCTATGGCAAACCAATTTTGGTTTATTTCAAATTTTACTTTTGTTACTTCTCTGCAACTGGAACAAACTAGATAATTATTTCTCCTCTATTTGCTTGTGATTTCCTTCCTGAACATGATAAAAAATAAATTATTTTTCAGTATTAAAGTTTTAAAATTTTCTATAGAAAATTGTATGTCAAATTTTGTCTTGTAATGCAGCATAAAAATTGATCTGAACCAGAGTTTCTCTACAGATTTCCACTGCAAGACCCTTGTGATTCAGGTCATCCTGAGGTTTCAGTAATGAGTGCAGAATATGCCAGCATTTTTGCTGGGAAAGTTCATAAAAAGACAGCGACAGTCTGTACCTTCTGAAAGAAAGGGCACTGAATATTTTTTTAATAACTGTCTCAACACCATCAGTATCCAAATTTCATTGATCATTTTAAAAAGCCCCCTCTACAAAGAAATGCTTTGGTCAAGTTTTATTATATTTTTTATTTCTCCATAAAGCAATAAAACAGATAACTTTCTCTCTCTTCCCTGTGGAGGACCTTCTCAATATACACGTTTGCTACAAGCCCTGTGAAATCATCTGTTGATTATCAATGCAAATCTCAGTAGACAGGATTATCTAACTATATCTAACTATATTTAACTAAAATGAAAGAACTGAAATGCAATGACAGTGATTATATTTCTTAATATTATCATCATTTGCTTTCCTCCAGAACAGCCGTTATTTATGATAATTCATATCCTCTTTCCATATACTTGAAGTCTTTGGACAGGCATATTCCCTGTTTATCAATACAGTGAGCCATATGTGAGGAACCCAAGCTTCATCTAAAAGTTTAGGAGTTATTAAGAGTAAAAAGCAACAAAAACTATCTCATAGAATTGAGATAGGAAAAAAAAAAAGACTGCATTCTTATCAAGAACCCAAGAAAACCAGCAGTTTGATGACTCATAAAGGTCATAAAATGCTATCATTAAGATCTTTCTAGGGTTGGGATGACTTGGAAGGGATTCAGAACAGACTGGTGGAAGACAACTGGCAAGTTATGATGCACTTCGCATCCCAGATGACATTAATCATATATTCCATCACTTCTGTACACACAGTACATTTCATACCTGGGTTAAATTTGTTAATATGAAATGTGAGATCCCTGAGCACACTTGTAAATGGAAGCCATAAACACTTCAACCAAGTGTATGTCCTAAATACCCATCAACAGAACTGAGAACAGCAATAACATTTGCTAGTCCTTGTTTCAGTGTGTATTTTATGCATTTTTAAGATGGTTTTTAACTTCACAGTCTTTGGTCCCCATTTTTTGGTGTTATCTATGCTACAGATTCTCACACCTATGCTATCAGTGCTCCCTAGTAAAGAAGCAGAAGGAGCATGACTGTTTCTCACTTTGAGAAGAGAGCTGTGCCAGGCAAACATTAGAATGCAAACCAAGCCATTATGGCAATAAGACCAAAGGAGTTAGAGTAGTGTGATAAACCAGTTTCATAGAAAAAGTTCAGGCTTGGACTGTACATATCAATTGGTTATCTATGGAACTGGGACATAGACAAACTACAACCAGATATGCTAGTTCATTAATGTAAAAAATATTTGCCACTGCTCTGCAACAGATATTCACACACATGCTCTGGAGACAAGTTACATCACATTAGGACAGAAGCACATGTTCAAGCTGATGCTGTAGTATTATAAGTGATGCATTAAATTTATGTCCCCTCGTAATTTGTTCATGTGTGTTTACCTAAAGTGACATCTTGCAAATGATGAAATTATAAAAATGGAGACTCTTGCTGGAGAGATTGCAACTCTCCCAGAGGAATTTCATCATTCAAATCTGGAAAAGCACAATTAAGAAACTTGGACAGATCTGAAGAGAGAGCTGGGAAATTTGCAGAAGTAACCTTAGATGTTGTCAGATGTTTTCAGTTTCCAAGTACAACAACCCAAGAGTAACATCCATCATTCTGAGAAAATGGCTCCTAGGTCACATCAACATCCTGCAGCTTTAAACAGCTGATCATTGATAATATGAAGACACTGTCCTGCATGAGGAAAGCATCCTTTTATAGCAATTCTTTGGAAAATAAACCCTAAATGAAAAAAAAACCAAAACCTATGACTGACACATAAAGGATCTCTAAGGAAAGATTTTCAGATATGCTAAGTTCTATCGCGATTAAAGGCTTCATTTGAGAATTCAGGTTGTCAGAACTGAAAATCAGTACTGCAAACCACATTCAAAGATCCCAAACTGCTCTAAAAGTGTTATGACTATGCTAAAAAAAATGGTACGAAGGTACAATCTCCTTTGTTGCAACAAGTTCAGTCCCTTCCTACACCAGAAAAGTTATGCAACATGGGCTTGACAGTTATCCCAGTAGGAAACTGGGACTGATAGGCTCTGCTGCTGGCTATACAGGAAGGACAACTCCTCCTACACAGGCAAACTCACAAACAGCTCAGTGACAACTTACTACATTTTACAGCACCACTGTGCACACCCTTCAGATGCTTTCTCCAAGATGTTTCACTGATCCCTCTTGACAACTTCTGACATTTGATAAGAACTACACACACCACTTCCTATTGTCCTTTACCAGCCCATTTGATCCCAGCATGATTCTAGTGCCCAAATTTGAAACATGAATAATTTATGATAACTTATAATGTGATAGAAAAGGTGAAATATCAGGTTTTATACTCAGCTTAAATCCACAAAGAAAAAAACAAAAACAATTGGCATCATTTGGATCCAAGCCTGACTTTCTGTCTGAAATGATGGAGGCATAGGTAGCCTCCCAGTCAATTTTTTCTGGCCCATAGGCAGCCCTGCTAATAAGATGACTGTGTTGTTACTTTTAAAACCTCATAACAGGGACTCCTGAGCAAGGTCTGTTTCATCATGATTCATGTTTTAAATATATTTTAAAACTCCTGCTTTGATGTGCCTACCTTCTGCTCTCTCTAGAGTCCATTAGAGGCCATATTGTGCTTTCCACTAAGTGGTGACAGGTCTATCACCTCGAGAATACATTGCTCACGGTAATGTTTACTTCAAATAACCAGGAGACAATTTCTTCATCAGATGAGATCAGCAGAAAAAAAGCCTTCAGTTTCATGAAACCATCAAACACACCATGAAGGGCTCTGACAGACATCATCTAGCAAATCTTGCTGTCAAATTTTAAATACTTTCATATCCACTACACCAGTGGTCTCCAAGATGTTTTGCATCCTTATCAGTAAGAAATGTTCAAGCACACACCCCAGTATATATTTATTTATAGACTGTATACTTGTACTACTTTACATTTGTGCTGTGTATATATTTACAGTGTTATTATTAATAGTAATATTGTATTAATATCATTATAAAAATATCCAGAAACAAAAATTTTAAAAAGGATAAGTTAAAGATAAAATATAACACTACTCTTACATTTGGTGTTTGGGGTTTTTTATTTTTTATTTTATTAATACTACTACAAAAAAAAGTCTTTCTGGTCCCCAACAGGTTGGTTTGCATATAATCTGTGGTGTGCAAACCCCACTTTGGAGATCACTACATTAGACCACCCTTCTTCTCTGCCAGATAACATGTGTTTGTGCTATGGTTACACCACTACAGAGATAAAATAGAAATACAATGCATAGTTATCAGAAATATATTGATATGGCGTCATTGCACCCTAGAGGTTACTGAGACCCAGAATCACAAACCTTTCTATTACCTTTATTGTGGGTACTCAGCTGTACCAGAGTAGGGTTGGGCAGACAGCTGTAGAAAGCAGGAGAGTGCATCCTAAGCAAATCAAAATCAGAATCTCTACTGAACATCTGTTAGCGCCAAAAGGCACTCATGTGATTGTTCCATGTAGACCTCATTGCCCTTATTTTCATTGTGCTGTGAAGCAGTATGAGTGGAATGAGACCGTATAGGGAGCAAAAACAAACTGTCAAAATGTTCCACTAGCCTTAGGCCTGAATATTTTGTCTCTTCTCCAAAAAGTATACATAATTCAGGTAATCACAAATGACAGCAGCATCACTAAAATTTCAGGGTCTAAAAGATAGATAATAGAATACAAATCAGCCATTTAGGCTCTGTTTATCATTATTGGACAGAAACTAGCCCCTACCAGAGTGGTGCTAATCTCACCCCTTTTCAAATACTTAACCAAAATAAATTGGTTCCTGAAGCTGCCTCCATCTTTCTAGCTGAATGTGAGGCAGGTCATGCTAACAACATCACAAATACACAGTATTTGAACCCTTAAATTAGGGCAGGTGAACACCACCCTGCCTGCCTACCTGTTCTACTGCATATGCCACAGACACAGACTTACACTTGAAAATGCTTGAGATAAAGTTTCCCTCACTATATATATAAAGAGCTTCATTTCTTACCCTAGGTGCTGGTTCTGACTGTTTTGGATCTGTGCTGAAAACAGTACTAATAACACAGGCATGCTTTTGTTACTTCTGAGCAGTGCTTACACAGCCTATTCTGCTTCTCACCCCAACTCAGCCGTGAGTAGGCTGGGGATGCATAAGGGCATGGGAGGGAGCACAGGCAGGAAGCTGACCCCAATTTACCCAAGGGATATTCCCTACCATATGGTGTCATTCTTGGCATTTAGAGCTGGGTGAAAAGGAAGGAAATTAAGGATGTTTGGAGCGATGACATTTGTCTTCCCAAGTCAGTGTTACACGTGACGGTGCCCTGCTTTCCTAGGGATGGCTGAACACCTGCCCACTTGTAAGAAGGGGTGAATTAATTCATTGTTTTGCTCTGCTTGTGTGCACAGCTTTTGCTTTCCCTATTAAACTGTCTTTATCTCAACCCACGAGTTTTTTCACTTTTATTCTTCCAATTCTCTCCCCCATCCTGCTGCAGGGCAGGGGAGTGAGAATGGGGCTGCTTGGGGCTTAGATGCAGGTGGGGTTAAACTACAACACCCTACATTCTCCTTATAGGAACACCAGTGAGACAAAAAGCAAGACTGCCACTATAATTGTTTCACTGTCACCCTGTTTTTATATGGTTTCTTATTACAGCTCTTATTTAATTTGTGACTGTAGCATTTAGAATACATTGTATACCAACAGCGTCAGTATCCAGACAGATGTCTTGGGCATTCACAATGATCACAGCTTTCTGACCTTTAGAGAATAAGAAATAGAGGCATTATTATTCAAGTGATTATTTACATTTTGGTAACAGCTACAGCACTGTACCATTTTACTGTATACTTTGGACACACTATCTGCCTTGTCAACCCCTGAGCAAAAAATAAAATGAAAACAGAAAACATGGAGAACTTATACATCATACAAAAGAGTTACTGGCACATCAAGAGCCATTGGTATGCCAGTTATGAGGAAAAAGAAAAGTTAAAAGGAGAAAGCTAAAGAGTAGAGAAGTACAATGAGGGAAGGGAAAGAGCAAGAGGAAGGAAGGGACAGGCAGTGAGAATAACAGGACAAGACAGCCCATGGGAATAAATACACAGTCTGCCAAATGCAAACAGCAGCTTTCACTGTTCAGTGCATCCAGAGCAGCCTGTTACCAGCAGTGACCTGAACGGTCAGTGGGCTGAGATAGTGGGTTTCTCTCTACTACACAACAAAAGACTTTATCTACAGGCAAGACAAGTTCTGGCACTTTCAGGTATCAGGTCTCCTCCAGAAAGATGTGCAGCAGACCTTTCTGTTAATATTCCTGTGATGTGAATATAGAGAAAGGGATATAAACACAGACAGGTCTTGGTATACTGTCAACTGTGTCTATTGCTGTTCCTGCTACTCTCAAGTACTCTCTAAACATCAGCATGACCATGGACATGGCATAAGCCCTTGGAACAGACAAAATATGTCTCTTGGGAAACAGACCTGTTTATTTTTCATATTATCTAAGGCATCTTTTCCTCTTATTGCAATAAAAAAAAATGCCTAAGCTGATACAGACATTCCCAATACCCACAGGAACACATTTCTTATTTCTGTGCTGCAGTTTCTTTTCAGTTTTCGCCAAAATGTTAGTACTATTAACACAGTTAAGCCGAAATAACAAAATTAACAAAATATCCAAATATTAAAGAAGAAGGAAGCATTTTGTCCTTCTTTCTTTTTTCTGCTTTTAATAGATATATAACTCTGCTGCCAGTTCACTGCCATGTAAATTGTATTAATTGCAGTAGTCATGTACCTAAAAGGTCAGAGTGCTCTATTACCTTAGACCTTTAAAAACCAAAGGTTCCTCCTATTGTTTTGTTTTTGTGAAAAATCTCTCTCAACCTCAGAAATAACATTGTATATCTTCTTTCAACAGGTGGATTTTATTTTATATTTCTGATATGTGCTATGAATATATGCTATTGGGCTACCTATGTAACAAATAGTTAGGCCAAATTTTGCTATAGCACCTCTCCCATTGCTTCAGGAATTGTTTTCCCATCCCATGAGTATATCTTTTCCTCCTAAATATTGCTTTAGGTCTTGTGAATGATTAAAACATGGTAGGTCCCACTCCTGAAGTATCTGCATTCTGGAAATGTAAAAATTAGCTCTTTCACAGGCAAATTTCTACCACTTTAAAAGACTTAAAACTTCCTAGAAGGGAGGCAGCCTTACATATGATCATGAAACAGATAATGAATCACAATACTTCAGAAAATATGTAAAGGTCTGTTTCTGAAGAGAACATAACCTTAAAACAGATTATCAGTTGGTTTTGCTTCAGGGAATTCAACAGCACTGTGTTAAATTTTCTTGTGTCACTTTAAAGATCTACAGCCAAGAGTAACAGAAGGCACTCCAAATGGTAAAACTTCCACTTGAACTAGACAGGTAACCTTACCCTTAGAGAGCCTCAAATTTTTTGCTTGTTGAAACCATTTATAATTAACTTTTCATGTTCTTCAGTAATTCATACCTTTGTAGCTTCCTGTAACAAACTACAAGTAAAACTGAAATAACAAATCCCTTAGGTTTCAGGCTATATTTTTCTGTCAGACAGAATCTTTGTAGCCTTTGTTCATTGTTCATCTGTCCACCTTAATAGCCTTCTTGTTTAAAATAGTCTTTGCAATAATAAAAAAAAATAAAATTATAACATGAAAATATATCACAGGGTTTGTATTCTCAGATATATTTTAAGAACTCAAGAAAATAAAAAAAACTACTAATGAATTTAACAAATGACAGAAGTAATTTTAGGCTTTCACAAAGACCACTGTACGATTTTGTATTTAGTGAAGTCATCAGCACATACTCATCCCTTCACCTCCAGATATTTCAATCTGCACCTTCTAGTAATTTGGTTTCAGAAAGACTATCTTCAAAAGAACAGTTACCCTATCAACAGATGACATAATGTAAGAACACACGTATGGTCTGTTCTTCAGAGAATTTAATGTATTTTCTTGCAAATATTAGGACTTTCAGCAGTACTTAAATTTTACCACTTGCAAGTTCCCATTTTCAGTAACTGTAAGAGTGTTTTGTTTTCATTTACAGACTTTTCTCACCTCAAAGAAAGATCATTTGTTCAGTATTATCAAAACTCAACCATATTTAAAGTACAGGTTGAAACCCTGGCACTTGCTTTGCATGCTGGGAAAACATGAAGTAACTACAACAGACACAACTTGTCTGTGATCAGTTGCAGTTTCTAAAAGCCTTATTCAACCACAAATATCAAAACCACAACTATTTCCTACACACAGGGGTGTTGCTGCTTTTTCCTCAGTGTAAACAGTGAGAACATAAATACTCTCAGTAGACCAAAGGGCTGTCAGCTTCATTTTGTTACAAGCAAAGAGAAGAGACAGAAATGCAAAGGCAAGATGGTCAAGTGTCTCCTCACAGTCCTACTCAAAGGGTACAGATGGATTGCCTCCAGAGTCTAAATACCATCACACCAGCCAGGGGTTCTGTAATCCAGACAATAAGGGAGGGGGGAAAAAAAAAGGGGGGGGTGGGCTTTGTGGTAAGGTCCATATTTAATACCCAGATACAGACCAGTAATAATCAAAATATTTAAGATTTTCCAAATTCAGGAAAAAAATGTACAAAGTTACTTGTTATTAACCTTCTAACATTTCTGATTTATGCAAGAAATGCATGAATGGAACCTCCCAGCTACTCTAAAGAGGAGAAAAAAAATATGCTTTACATAATAATTCCTCTGTTAAAAAGATAGTCTTCAAATTTAGAAGTGGAGAGTTTGGCTCAGCGATCAACAAACTGAGCTGCAGCTCAGATAAGCCTTTGGGTTATTACTGTGCTCTATGGTGATCCCAGTGGGCTTGACAGATGGGCACCTTGGCTGATTTCTGCAGTACCAGATATGACCTCAGTTTTATACAGTCCAACAGCCTTTAATATCTCTTAAAATTCACTCCCATGAAGACTTGTAGTTCTTTAACCATGACATCTTCTTCCATGGGCTTTTTACGGTTCAGTTTAGCTGTCTCAGTACAGATTTAATACATTGTCTCCATTTGTTCTTTATATCTTAATTGTATATTTAAACTGAAAGACTAGGATTTAAAATGTAGAAAATGTAACTTTTCTCACCACAGTCCATAACCCAACCAGTTCTATGTCTTTGCTAAATTGTTCCAGGGACTGCCATAACAGATTATAAAGCTGTAAATCATCTGCATGTAGTATATCCAGAAAGCAATTTCAGTTTGAATTAAAAGATACCAACAGGTGCGCAATTCCTTTGACTGCCAGAAAGGACCTTCCAAATACATCCCAGTTTGTATTTTTCCAGATTCTCAGCTCCACATTTTCTTTAGCTGCAGTTCATGTTCTACAGTCAAAGGAAAATTTGTTCCCAATGATATTGTGTGACAGCTGCTACACATGGCATCACTGCATGCACTGTCTGTTGTAATCACTAACAACAAAATTTAATGCTACACAGTGGTACACATTTGAAGTGCATGTAGTTGATCATTTTTTTTTCAAATGACAGCACCATTAAAGCCAATGAAATATTGGAATGTGTGGCATTTCAGCTCTGTAACCTTGTACCTGCTATCAGGGAAGGGCCTTGAGACCCCTTTACATGAATGCAGACATTTCAAGAGCAGAAGCCTTATAAATGGCATGAATCTTTTAATCAATTCCATAATGGTAAATAAATTAATTTCTGTAAAGCCAGAGATGATGTTCAGATGATGTTATTTTAAAAAGATAACTGTGTGAGTTGTTTTGTACTGTTGTATGCACAATGCTAGGATCCCGTAATTCTGCAAAACCCATTTCTTCTCCCATATCCACAAAAACGATAACACATTCAGCTCCAAATACGTCTTGGTACCAAATTACAGCCTTGGTTCTGAAGGCTGGAACTCCTCACAGAATTGCAGAAATGCGTCAAGATGGAATTTGAAAGAACAGGTGGGCACATAAGAAGAAACCAAATTAGGCTGGGTGATGCAAAAGAGATCATTGACTTCAGAGAATAACTGTGAGATTTAGATTGAAAAACAGCTAATAACAAACTTCTCACAAAAATAAATGTTACTATTTCATTGCTGATGAGGACTGCACCTAATATTCATGCAATCATTAGGAATACATTCTTTTTTATTAGATGATTTTTGGGCAAAGGTTTGTACATCTCTATCATACTCTGAGCGCCCATGAAATGGCAGTAATTAATGATGAATCATTTATTCATTTAATTTTGTCTCTTCTTATATTTGAATTCTGACACAATTAGTGTGTCGTTCTTAGACTCCTGTTTCAAAACTGGTGTATCCAATTATTTTTCATGAAAGTTTCTTGATAGACAGATTGAAATTTTTTTTTTCTTACTGAAAACATCAGAGCATCAGGATTTCAACGAGCAGATGGAACAGATTATTTTCAACAAGCTTTGAGGGAAAATGTTTCCAGTATGGCCCATTTCATTATGTCAGATATCCTAAACTCTAATGTTGAGTTAGGTCATTCTTGCTGTCATCAATAGGTCACATTCCCCAAGAAAGCAATAGGGGATGCTGCACATAAAATCATGTGCCTCAGCACGAAGGAAACTGAATGTCACATACCTGCTCTCCTGCAGTTATCAAGTTAGGGGATATCATTATTAACATTTGCCACTCTGTCTTTAAGAGGCAGTTACAGGATGTGCCTTTTAGTTCAATGCCATGCTTGGATCCCATCATGACAAGCTGAGAAAGGCTTTTAGATATCTATTTTCTTCTCTCATTTCAATAAGGCTCAGAAGGCCCTTTTGAACCTTGCTTTCTAGAGAGTGAAAATTAGAGGTGCATGTATCTAGTTTGGGAGCAGCATGAGAATATATTGTGTCTCTTGTTCTTTACACTACCATAATAATCAATCTGAAAAAATCACCCAGATGAGCATCAAAAAGTATTCTTTATTAAACTATAAAATGCAGCACCTACTTTTATACTGTAGCTCTGTTTTCTACTGGCATCCGAAAAGCAGGATATACTTGCTGGCCTACAAAGAACTGAAACAGACATATCCAAGCTCTCTGGTCAATTTCTTCAGTGCTGTCAGTCCTTGGGATCCTAATGCAGTCAACAGCAAGAAGTACTTGCAAAGCCTGTCCAAATATGCATCCTAGACAGTCTGTCTATGACCCAGATTCCAATTGTAACCCACAGAATGCCATAATGTTACTTCTGAATTGTTTATTCTGCTTCCATCTGTCACCTTACAGTGATCATCAGCCTGTTTCCTTCATAACTTCTATGCATTTTATTTAAAAGAGCTTCTTCTAAAGCATCATTTCCATAATTGAACATGAGTGCCTAACACAACGCAATGTGCTGAAAGTCACTGGGGCAAAATTATAATGGATGTAAATCCAAACCAGCTTTTCCTCTTATTCTGTGGTGTAAAGAATTAAAGATATTCTTTTCTTCCAAGAACAAAATATTGTGCTATGGGACTAACCCAAGCATTCATTTCATCCATTTCCAGATTTCAGCAGATTTTTTCTATGCACTCAGATGATGTATAATGCAATTAAGAGCTCTGGAAAAGGAGTAATAATATCACTTACATGTTATGAAAAATCTCATAAAATGCTAACTTGAGAATATGACCAACATAAGTATTTCTTTAGTCACCTGTAACATACTAATTCTCTTGAGAAATCCTAACAAAGCTGGAAAATCTCTGCTTGCCTAGAAAAGAACAGCTTTGCTATACTTCTCTGTCATTCAGAGGACACTGCGCTCGAGTGCACAGGAACATGATATTAGATGGAATTGGATGAGTCCTCAAGCCCATTCCCAGTGACAGCAAACTGTCTGGCAACAGATTCACTGAACATCACTTTGGGCCCCTGTTCAATAGCAACCAAAAGTTTAAGGCCTGTCTCCAAACACTTTCAAAAAACCAGCAAGCTGAAGAAAAAACAGCAAAGCATTACAGCACTTCACATAATGCAACAGAATATAAAATGCTTACAGAGCAATGTTGCCCCTGGGATTAATACCGAAAACCCACTGGCAGGGCCTGAGAGTTTACAGGGAAAATTTTTTCAACAGCACAGTTGCAGATTTGTTTCCCAGGGTATCTTTGTGCTAAGGTTCAGGTCTGGAGATTTTTTTTTACACCCAGAGCTAACCAGCAGCTCTCTATTCACATAACTGGGAGGTATATGCAGGGAGGGAAACCCCCTTGAGGGAGAAGACCCAGCTCTTTCTCCCTGTATTGTGTCACAGCAAGGAGCAAACACAGCATAACACACTGGTGGTCCACAGCAGTATCCTTCTTTGGAGGAGCTGAGGGTACATGTATGAACTGCTACCACAGGAACACTGGACAAATGTGAAGGAGAAGAGGGTTAAAGGCTCTTTAGCCCTTCAATAAATATTTGCATAAGACAAGATCAGTCCAGAGGAAAACCATTGTGCTCCCTGGTGCTGATGAATTAAGGAAAAGTCAGACAAGGGTGCTGTAAAAGTGACTCAGGTAATAGAGTGTTTTTTCATCTACTCTGTGGCGCCAACAGAAGGAGATAACACTGAACCTGCTGCAAGTCCACCTCAAGCACACCCCCCCAATAGATGCATCTTGGGCATTGATAGCTACAGTGGATGAACTGATGAGGAAGCTTGTGCTTAGCACATGACTGAGACCTTTTACCTGCCCTAGTCCAAATCAGCCAGTTCCTCAGGCAGGTTTTGGGCTGTCTACATCTTTGTGAAAAATGCCCACAAATATCATAACTGTGAGGGTCTGAGTTGGACTTGCACACTAAGGATTAATTTCTGTCCATGGTTGAAGAAAATCCTCTTAAATCAGCTGAAAATAGTACAGAGAGTTAAATTCTTTCACTATTTGTTTCCAGCTGCAGTCTTTGACAATGGCCTCTTTATTTATAGCCTGCAAAGGTTAGCCAGCACCTAGGCAAAAACCACATTATGGCACTGACAATTTATTTAAGTGGGGTGATATTAAATTGCTGTGTATATAGGAAAGACACTATCACAGAAACACATTTCTCCTTTTTCATTTTCTCAGGTTCTGGTTTTTACAGCCTAAAGCTACACACTAACCACTTCACTCATAGAGCAGCATCAGCTAAACTATGTTGATGAATTCCTTCATCACGTAAGGTCCTGGGGAGATGCTCGTTACATGCTTCCTCCAAACAAGCAATAAGAAGCCTATGGCTTAGGTGCAATTAAAATCTTGACATTTACCACTCACAGTTACTGTGATATTTACAGTGTGCCACACTGAGTTCTGAATGCCACAAATACTATATGGAGGTAAATATTGCCATGCATGAAAGTTGTAGGCACTGATGGTGTCTTACAAACAATGTATCAATCATCAATAAATAAAAGTCTTCACTTGATGCCTTTACTTTCCTCTTGGGTGGGAAGGGGAGGGCAAGGGAGATAATTTTGGAAAGAGATTTTTTTCCTCTTTTTATTTCCAATAATTACTAAAAGGGAAAAACCCAGTATTTACTGCTACAACTCTAATTTCAGAAGTTAAATAAGAGGTCATTAATTTAAAACCCCAAACTGAGTTTTGATCACATTATCAGCATGCTTTGCACATTCCAGATTTTGCCTTGTCTGTTTCCTAAAGAAACAAAACCTATGCAATAAGACTATGATATTCTATGTGGATCAATGCCCCCTTTTTCTGGTATATTGCAAGAGGTATGCCAGCTTTTTGCCCAGTTTTGCCAAGTTTGACAGAGAGATAGAAGTCCAAAAGCTTATTAAGTACATTCATCTTTTGTGAAAGCACAAGGCTGATTAGAGACAAGAGATTCAGTTAAATGGTCTCCCTTGGGGAAAGGCTAATCTCAGCTTTTGGTAGACACTATAGCATCCACACAGGACAGTCACTTCAAATGCTCCAACAACAGATAAAACTTTGATTAAACTTCTCACCCAATTCAACCATAAAATATTAAGCCATAGTTAACAAGACTACATTTTGCCGCTGCTCATCAAAATTCTTTGCTCTTTAATTTTAGAACCAGAGATGTTTGCAGTTCAGAAAATCCCAAAGCCTTTTATACACTCTCAGTCTCCTAAAAAAATTAATAAATTCAGAGTGCATGGATTGATCAAATGGCTATTAAATAAAATGGCCCAGCTACACTTCATGGCCTAGGAAATGCTGGTGAATCACTTTCTACATAGATCCCATTCCTTAGAGGTGTTTTCCTGGAAAACGCTTTTGCCACAGGCAGAGACCTGAGCTACCTGGATCTTTCAGGTGCATTAAGGCTCTCATGTTCTGTGAATTCTAGATAATTACTTTTATTATAATTAAATTTCACTGACAGCTTTTACAATAAAAATTCAGGCATTTGTGACCACACCCCTTAAATGAAATGGTGTCCACATTTCATAATATTAAATAATGGATTGCTCAAAACTCCCTGATTTCCTTCCTATAAGAGCTCTTCTATTGTCACACAATACACATGGGATGAAATACGATCCTGTTAATGGGATGATCAAGATAGGCACTGTATGATTGAAATTTTAAGTGACTGGGCCCAAATGGGAACTTCTCAGTCCACTTAAATTGACTCTCTAAAGAGTTTAGGCAGTCAATCAAAAAATGCAGAGGAACATCTCATTCTCCTACTACACCTCCCTCCTTCTGAGGCAGACAACTGATCCCTTTTTGTTAACATATATAAATCTAAGCAATCCCTTTGAATCAAATGTCAGTTTTTTCATATAAGTATGGGGTCTGCTCATAGCAAAAATGAGAGAGAAATGGAAAAATAAAGTAGTAAAAGAAGAAAGGAAGAAAAGCAAGCAGGTGTCCCAACACCATGGACCTTGATTACATTAACTGCAAAAACAAAATACAGGTATAATTTCCCTTGTTTTAATCACAGACAAAAGGGAAGCTCTTGCTCTCTCACAAAACTCCTGTCACACCTTTTCCTTCCCTTTTCCTGATGCTCTCAGAAACTTCTATCTATAATTAATTGTCCTTGTTTCATTTTTCTTTAAACTGTAATTGGACGACCTTCCAGATTTTGGGGTACTCCTTTTGTCACAGGTAATCCTGGAAATATAACTCCTTTTTGATGAAACTAAGAGCTGCTAAATTAACAAGGGACTGATTACAGATGTGATTCTTTGTTCATAGTGGGAATCCTCTTTAAACAGCAAATATTTTTAAGGCATGCTATAAGAAAATAAATATGCTTGCACATTCCTATCCTTATATTTTATTTTCTGCCAAATAAGGTTCTGAATTTACATATATTGTTTTTCTGTTTGTATATCTGAGTTTGTGGGTCTAAGCCTGCACATTGTTACTCTCAATCTTAGAGATTCCAAATTAAAAAGCACCACTTAAACTAATTTCCAAAAATAATTTTTAGCTTTTGCACCTTCTGCGAGTGTGCATGTGTGCAACCCTACAGGTAAAGACACCCTCCTACTCAGATAGGCTCTGGCTGCAGCCAGCCTGGAATGGTCATTCACAGATCTCCAAAAATCAGCATCCACTGGTGCCAGAGTAACCCCATTGGTGACCACAGCATCAAATACTGTAAATCAAACTCCTGATCACAGCCACTGTTTCAGACTTCTCTGAGGACTTTTGAAGAGCTGAGGACCTGGCATGCTTGAAACCAGAAGCCTCAAGAGGAACCTTCAAAGGAATGAATTTGGATATCTAAGAGTTAAGCTGGAAGAAAATGACAGCTGGAAGACCATCTGGGGCTCCAACTGGATGGAAGGAATACAACCCATGTCATACTACAGAATTAATTATCTATTCTTCATCCTTAATTCTACTTTATCTTCAAGAAAGTGCATCTCTTGTTTTCCCTTTTCACCCCTTTATTAGTCTGGAAGGCTGTCATGAGCAAGTTACGAGAAGTTAAAGCTTTTTTCCCCACCACAAAGATCTTTTGGTAGCATACAGCATCCGTAAGGCTTTCATCTCACTTAGTAGTCTGCCATCAGCCTTGAGACTTTGATCTCTGCCTCCACTTTTATACAAGCACCACTCCTTCAACTCCCCACTGCCACCACAAATATGTACATATATATGCCTTAAGTTCTGCAACTAAACACAATCAATTAAAAATCCTGAAAAACAGGAACCACTCAGTTATCAAAAAGCACAGCACAGGATGGTGCGTCTAAAATTAAATCAAAAGCAACTATATTGTGCAATCAGTTTAAGGTATTAAAATAATGCAAGTCTGCAAGACACCTTTACTTCCTTTCTTTTCATAAGTCTGAAATTCATGAATACCAGGTTTGTTTCTGCCTTCCAAAAGTTGTTTTACTTCAATAACTATGTTCCTCTTGATACATAACATCAATCAAAAATCAAGAGATTAAAACTAAAATTAATTTTTATAATGAACTTATATTAAATGCAAAAGATAGATGAATATATGCCATTTTAGCATTTTTTGTTGTATCCATTACCTTATTCCTACAGATTCAGTAGTATTAGCATTACTTTAATAAAAATTATGGGTTCTTGCCCTCCATCCCCTCATACTGCATCTGGCATAAAATGATTCCTTTATTTTTTTATCTAGTTAGCAGTGAATAGTGATTTCAGTAGGGATAAAATGTTGATGGAGCAAATTAATTGGAGAAGGGTTGAGGCTAATCTTGGTATCTCATCATGGTACCTTTTAGTGGTGTCAGTCTTATTTCAATTCCTTCATTGTCTAAAATCTATTTATTCACATGCGTGGAAAGTAATGAATTAGGATGGTGAGAAATTCACTGATTTGTAGAAGCAAAGAATTAATAATGTTGGGTAAGCAAAAGCAACAGCACTGTGTAAACTCTATCACCATGCTCTCAAGTGCACATGGCACAGACTACTAAAATGATGAATTGTGAAGATCTCATAACACTGGAATATTTCTCCTTTGGAGACAACAAAGGAGCTTTTGCACAAATTATTAAGATTTGAGCTCAGTTGCACAGGTGAACTTTTGGTATTGCATTAACCTTTTTATTGGTTTATGGGATTTTTTTAATTAATTAACCAAAATTCAAAAAAAGCAGTCACATCTGAAATGCTCTAGAATCCATAAAGCTACAGTTGTTTCAACAGCAAACTTTTCTAATTGAAACACTGACTTAGTATAAAAGACATTCTCAAAGCTAGAAGGTCCACATTGTTAGTTGGATTTGAAAATCGTATCTCAGAACTGGAGTGGAAAAAAAATTGTGCATATATTTCTGTTGCAGTGTGCTAATAGGATTTCTATATATGGGTTATGTTGTAGAAACTTCTCCCTAGCCAGAGTCTGTACCCTCCCCTGCTGTAAACCTATTGGTGTACTCTTTTCCCCTCCTTAGCTCCTCCCCTTTGGCTTTCCCTGGTTGGCTCTTCAGAGCTAACCACTCCCCTCTTCCCTCTCCTCTTAACGCTCTGTGAGAGCCTTGCTCGGAGTTCACCATCTTGGATTTCCAGCCCCTTTTACTCTCCCTTGCTTTCCATCCCTCTTCGCCATCCCCGGACCCTCCCCTGTGCACCTCAGTAAATTCCCTGGAAATCTCAGACCGCGATCCTACACTTCTTTCATCGCCGCGCCTCCACAGCGACGCACATCCCCAGCAGCTCCACCGCTTGCCGCAGCCTCGTGCGCCCCCAGCGTGTTTCGGCCGCGGACGGCTCCCTCTTTATGCTGCGTGGGGTGGTCGCCCGCGAATTGCGAGACTGCGCTGCCACATATTTCATTTCCGTTATGTAAGACAGAGTAAGGTAGAGCACAAGGTTTTTGTGCATCATCAAAAGAAACATTTACTAAGGACTTGTGTTTCATTTGAATAAATCCATTTAAAACAGAATAAAATTAGAGAGACATCAATTAGAATACCATCTGAAAGAAGTGGTAAATTGCTTGAGCAAGAAAGGATGATTTGATGGGGCAGATGGAACCCAAGCTCAACTCTCAAGCTTTGAGCCTGCACAACTGTTCTGCCACTGAGCCTGAGCAATCCTAAGTCCAAGATAGTGTGCAAAAGGATCATTGGGGTTTCTGAGTCAGATTCCACACTGTCTCAAGCAAATGCATTATAAACTGCTCAGGTCCACTCTTGAAACTTGCTTTGAAACTCCCTCACTCTTGAAACTCCCTTCCTGTGTATAAATTAAACCAAATTGGGCAGAATTCAGGGGCTTACTTCCCTGTTCAGTAACACATTACACTGTTTAGTATATCACTTCCTAACAAAACATAACTGTATTATAATAAGCACTTTATTAGGCTGAACATAATGTAGACTAAAAGGTGATAACAGAAGAAATCCACTAAGCATTTTTTCTCTTTATGTTCTTTCTTCCCCTTCTTGCATTTTTCATTTGCCCTGTTTTCTTCTGTGTAAACTCTATAATTGGACTAGGGGAAAAGAAGCATTCGAACATGATGAATTTTACCATTTAAACCTCTACATAATCTTTTTCTTATATAAGGTTTTCTATGCCTGTAAAACAACTGAAATAACAAATGAGCAGAAAGAGTTATTTAGAAGGAAACAGAAGGTGACTCTCTTGCCAGCACAGAAGTCCTTGAATGCCTTTCAGCATTCCTCCTGAGAGGCACCTGAGGTGTAGGTAGCCCAGAGGGGGTTGTCACAAGCTTGCAATGCCTGTGGCAAGTGTACATATGGGAACTGATGCTCTTCCATCACTAACACATTTCCTGAACACATCCAAATGTCCTCTTCCAAAAAGCTGTCTCCTTTGAAATTGGTTATTACAGAAAGACAAAGGAAGCCAAGACAACTCCAGTTAAACTGACCTTAATTAATGAAACCTACAATTTCATGGATATTATTGTGAAAAACTGGCCATTACCATTCCTCTCTCTTTGAAAAGTCATTCCACATCTCAACTGGAAATTTGCCATCACTTGAAATCCTCCTCTCCACATCCGACCTTGTGTTTAGACTCTAGCAAGGTCCACATAGGAAGAAAATCATCCTCAAAGCTCCATGGCTTTAAAAGCGTCTGTACAGTCATCACTGCCAACTCATGTACATCTGATTAACTGAAATATCAAAATAGCTGTGGGATTTAATAAAGAAATGGCCATTAACTACAATAAAAAGGCCATAACTAAGTCTGTAAAAACTTATGCCACCAATACCATTCTGTAGTTTACTTTTTTAAGTATTAAACAAAATTCTTTGCACTTAACTGGAGGAAAAAGAAAAAAAAAAAACATCTTTTGCTCATATTTTAGCATCAGAATTAATATCTTCAGGTTGGTTCCATTTCTGTGAAAGGGGCATTATAGTTTAGAAAACTGATGATTCTGGTGAAAAGATTAAAAATATTAACTAATTAAAATATTTTAATCAATGCTTAATAATATTTCTACCTCCTGAATAAGCTTTGAAATTATTTAATCCATAAAATACCACAATACAATGGAATTAATTAGGAGGTTTGACAATTCTTATAAATTGAGCAGCATGATTATCTTCACTTTGTTAAGTGCATTAACATGTTAGGTAAAATACTTACAAACATGTAACTCAATTTACTGGCCCCAGCAAATGCTGTAATGCATCTCACAGCAAATCAAATATGCCAGCAAAATGTATGACAATGCACGTGGCAGAGCACACACAGAGTACTGCCTTCATCTAGCTCCCATCTGAACACAGCAGCAAAAAAGGGGCTCAGTTTGTGCTTTATTCCCCTTGTCCGTGGGAAGTCTGCAAAGTCACCAAAGACCTGGGCAGGCTCTGATGAGTTTTATAGCCTCCCATTCTACCACAAAAGTAGAGTTTCATGGTACTTGCACCAAACTTCAGATTAAGCTTTTATAAAATAGACACCCACCCATCCTTAATTTTGAGGGTAGGTGGGTGTCTATTTATCTTCTGCATGGACTACTTCCTTTAAAACAGCATGCACATCCCAGAACATCTTAGGGCCCAGAAGAACAGGAGAGAAAGGTGTTATGTAGTCCCAGGAAATAAGCAACCTTCATTTTATAAAAGCTGAAGCTGAAGTTTGGTATGAGTACCATGAAACCCTGCTTTCATTGTAGAAAATAGGAATCCCTGCAAAAAATAAAGAACTTCACCACAAGTTTAGCTCAGAATTTTTGTTCACATTTTTAAAAAGAAACAGATCTTGACTTGATAGTCATGAAAACAGGTGATCTTACTTTAGAGAGCATTAATATCCTCAGGAATGACATCATACAAATCTCATGGATCACTTAATGACAGTTAAACACTTCCAGCATAAATGTTTGCAGGAATCACTGAGATGTTGAGATACTTTTGTTTTTCTTAGCCCTCCCTCCCTCCCCAAACATCTACGCATTCCACAGATGCATGCATTTCAATGGACTCGGTCCTCAGTTTTGAAACCTACATCTCCCTCATTCTTGTGTTTTCAAGGGGTTTGAAATTTTGTTCCTCTCCCTATGACAACCCAGTCACAGCACCTTAGCAGGCATCCCAAGGAGAAGATGACTTATGAAGGCACATGAAGGGCAGTCTGCATTCCTGCATGCTGTGGTACAGAACACTGCAGGTGGACATGGCAGGAAGCTCCTGGGACGTGTACAGACACAGCCACACAGGGATTTATCTGCATGACACCTCTGCTTCTCAAGGGTATCACTTTGTAACTCATTCTCCTGATTAATTGTCTAGTCAAAATATCCTGCTTTTATGAACAATATTAAAGACAGACTGGCATTTTTGTTAAAATGTCAGCATTTTAAACAATTAGCTCTCTTTCAGTTTCTTCTGAAAAGTGATGAAAAGTCACTAATCATTATGTATTTAAGAAAGTAGAGGAACAAACACTGTTTCCATCATACAAAACTCTGTCCTTGAGAAGACCTAAGAAACAGTTTGTTTTCCAGCAAGAGAAAAAAAAAATCTTCTTTTATAAGCTGTGAGGTTTCACGATATGCATATTTCTGCCATCCCAGTTTAAAGTGGTGGTATCACAGCTTGCAATTTGCATAAAAATCATGCATTTATAACAGACAAAAATCAATGTAGGCGTCTTTGCAAATATTAGTGAGACATACACATATGCCTGCTTTTTTCTAAAACAAATAAGAGCAATTCTTTGAAATACTATTATTTGAACAGAACTCTCTGGAACTCTCTAGACAGTTCATTAGGTAATAGAATTGAGGAAATTACTTGAATCTGATTACAAGGGTCACCCCAGTCTTAACATCCAAGAGAGAGCTGTTACTGCTAAGCTACCCCACTGCAGTTCAATAGCAAACATGTGCTCACTGTGACTCAGAGAACAGTATGGACCCCTGACCTCCAACAACAAAAAGAAAATAAGTAAAATGAAGACAAGAATAACTCTTTGACATTTCCAATCAGACATTGTTTACATTTAATCTTGCAAGAATACTTTCAGCATCGTAACATTCAACTTATTCAACCGTTCTACACCATTCAGACGAGCAAAGCTCAAAAATCGTGTATTAGCATGGCACATTAAAAATAGCAGCCAGTGACAATTGCAAACTGTTGTTTTTCAAGCAAGTTCTGGACACTTCTATATTCAGGATATGGGGAAGAAAACAGTAGAACTAGAGAAAGTCATAAAGAAGTAAAAGGACAAGTGAAAATCCCACTGGCAATGCACAGAACACATTGAAATGTACCATAATATAAAGGAAGAAAGATAGTGGGCATCTCCTACTATCATCCAACTACTGTTGAGGTGGATATGTCACAATATAATAAGTAACAATGTGCATAAAGTTACATATATGTTACATAAACATACAATGAATAGCTTTTTTCTTGCTTTGCTTTCTCTTCAGAGAAAAAAAAAAAAAAAAACAAAAAAAAAACCACCACACTCTCTACTTTAACAGTGTCCCAGATCTTGGTAGGACTGCCTAGGAAAGTAGACCATATATCATGCACATACACCATTTATTAACACAATTAAGCCTATGAAAGGAAGGAAATATAATTATTGGGTAGTATTAATCTTTATGATTATTTTTTTCTGATAGATATTACCATTCAGACAAAATTGTTGAAAAATCTTGAAAACAAAGTCTCAGTTTTATTTGTTCATTTTTTTCTTTTTAATATCGGCATAATTGCAAAGTCATCAGATGAAACATTCATTTTCTGTTTCATTTTATATCTTTCAAAAACAAAATTATACTGAAATCTGAACAAACCATGCTTCAGCTGTAATACAGAAGTTTGTACAAAAATCATAATGCAATTTCCCTCTGTCTCTATTCATAAACTATCAGTTGTCAAGAGCTCTGAAGAAAGACAAATTCCAAGTTTCATTGAGGGCTAATCTAATACTTGAAATACCATGGGCTATGTGACTGAGTCAAGTGGCTTCATGTGCAGCTGGATGATAACAAGAATTCAACTTAGCAAAGTTACTAACCTTCACCCTCAAACTACCAGTACCACTGACTCAGTAGCAGATAGGATCCTACATAATTTAAAGCACCTTGAAGAATAAATGCATTCAGGTGGGGCATATAGTTATACATTTATAAGGTAAGTTCAACTCTCTCTGCATTATGCTCTTGGTACTTAGATAGAATCCAACAGAAGTTACTAGCAAAGCAGATATATCAGCTTTGCATATAGAATATTAACATTCATAATAGAGTTTTTAAAGGACTTTTGGATGAATAGGCAGAAACTGGGGAGTGGGGAGAGGGAAGGGACTCCTGAGAATCAAACACAATGAGCAGAAGGAAGAGAAAGAAACAGTCAAAATTCAGCACTGGAAAAGGCTAATAAACATGTGCTCTAGAAATGTCTAGTAGGGTTTGATTAGTATAACACAATTCCCTTCAAAAGGAGGGGGAGTGTATTGAATAGAACTACTGAAAATTTTGAAAATGGTATGAAACTATTTGAAAATAAACAAGACCAGAGAGAGGAGACAAAGTATTCACAAAGATAGATAAACAAGTATGTCATAGAAAAATATTGACTATTGACAAATACAGTGGAGAACGGGCTGGCAGAAATACCTGGAATTGCTCACACACATCATTGAGTTCTACATCAGCTGTAGCCATTTGTTAATAAACTTTGAGTATCAGAACAGATTGCTTTTGGAAATAATTTGCTTGATACCATGCAGCCAACAGAAAAAGCTTACAATTTGTTGGGATGCATAAAGATTGGGGCTGAGAATAAATATGAGATTTCAATGACGCTATATAAATCAATAGTAAGGCTTTACTTGGAGAATTCAGCCACAGCTACACAGCTTAACAGAGACATAAATGAAACAAAGGATCCAGAAAGTGACAACAGAAACCACTAAACTGCAAGTACTTCATATCTTCTAACCCAAAGTTAAGTAAGAAGGCACACTGTGAAGGAGCTTAACTGCATATCATTTGTAGCATCCAAACAAGAGAATATTTAATGAGTGAGGTTAAAATGGTAACAGAAAGAAAATATAATGGATATAAATTTTCATGGTTCAGGAAATTTAAGTATCAACCACTAAATACCTGGGGTTACAGAACACTCCTTGGATAAGTATTTCTGCCAGTGACTAAGTAAGTTTTTGGTGTCTTTCTCTTCCATGTATTGAGGCCACCACTGGAGACAGGATATTGACTCACAGTGTCTGACTCCATCTGACAGTTCCAATGCTTCACTGTTTTAACTGCAGCCACAGATCACAAAAGAGCTGATACTAAGAGTATATTGCTAATATCAATCATGAGGCATTGCTCACACAATTTTTAAAAGTTACAGTTCTCCAGGTAGAAAGCAAAGCCTTCTAAAAAATGCTAAATATTTAAAACTAATATAAACCATTTCAAGACAAAAAGACATACAGACAAATGAAATTTTCTCAGAAAACTCAAGGGCCTCAACAATTTTTCTTTATCAGGGTTACCTTCTCAACATGAATGGGACTACTGATTCTAGACCACTAAGAGCCTGAGACTGGTTCCCTTGGTGAGGGCATGGTGCTAATAACACCAAGGCTGCTGGGTTCAATCCCTGTACAGGCAATTCACTTGAGAATTGGATTTGATGATCCCTGTGGGTCCCTTCCAACTCAGAATATTCTGTGAAATCAGAAACGGTTCTTCCTGACAGAAGCAAAACCAAGACAATAATTCAAATGCTGTGAACCCTCTGACATGTTAACAAAAGAATCATGTAAATAGAGCCCAAGTCCATGTCACCGTGGTCCTTCCTGTCACATTTATTCAGATGGTGCCCTTAAATACAGGCTTTCCTTACAAAAGTCTGTGCATGCCAGGAAAACAAAACCATTAAATGTTGTGTTGGCAAAGTTCACTCACACTGGCTCTGGTCAAGGCTATGCCATAGTCTGCCTATTTGATCCCTGATTCATTCACACCACTGCAATACAGAAGGTGCTTGGCTGAACCTTCTGTGAAAACGAGCTTTCTGCAGAAGTTACAATAATAGAAGTTTATATTGAAAAAGTAAAGGACAGAGGAACTCAGTTCTTGATAAAGAAGGTGGGGGGGGAATCTCACTTATGGCAAAATCTGTGACTTATTATTAACAGATTTTTTTTTTTTAAACAATTAAGCACAACCACCCTGGAAAACAAGCCATCATTTTTTCTCAAATTTTTTCCAATAGTTCTCTTCTGTCTTTCACCAACAAAATCATAATACAAAAACAAAGCATGGGTAGCTTTATTTAGACTGCAAATCCTCTTGTGCACCCTCGATGCTTTTCCTTCTAGTATCCCCTTTACTTTTCCTTAACACAAGAAAATCCACTGGCATTAACTGAGTTAAAATTCACTTCCCGTTAACGGGACTGTGTGAAACTTGCTCATAAACAACTAGAATGACTACATTTTGATTTAGACATTTCCTAACTTTGCTTTCACATGAGCTTTTTAATTATGTCTGAATTGCTTGCTCTGGGACTCCCAGCAAAAGAGAGTCAAAGCATCTGTGAGGAAATGCAGGCTCAATGGTAATACCAATACACAGAACAGCAACACTTCAGAAATTTCATTCCTGTCATCTCAATAATCAGATGACACATTAAAACCTATATATATTTACCTTCCTTTTTATTTAAGAAATTTTAATAGCAGTTTATATGGCCAGAAAAGATCCTTTATAGTCATAGATGTCTGAAGCACAGTATAGACTACAGTTTAAGCAATGAGTTCTAAATTTGGCCTTTCCTTTTAGAAAGATTTCACCTAATGATTTAAACCTCAAATAAATATATCACTGTCCCTTAGAATTTTTAAGATGTGTTTTCACATCAAATATTAAAAAGTACACCTTACATCTTATGTGAAATGATTTCCCTACAACTACTGACTTCAGTTGATATACACTGAGACTTTGCAGTCTGCAAAGAGCAAAGAGCTCCTCATTTGAAAAACCAGTTTCCTTCATGAAAAAGCATGTTCATAATGGACATCACCCACTATATTTCAACAAAAATATTTTTGTTTAATTTAATTTTTAAGCTAATAAGAATGTTTTCTTAAAATTAGCAACATCACATTTATAATTTTGTTTGTAATTATATATACATTTTTAATTAATTAGATATGATGACTCAGTTAAGAGGTTTGAAATGGCTACAAAGAAGCCATTGTACTAAATGCACTGTTGAAATAAACTTTCCTGGACATCTTTCTTATTCTTTGAATTTGTGTTCACAACCAATGCAAACATCTGATGTTCACATAAAGCAAAAAGAAAAAAGTAATACTGCAGAGACTTCTGCAGTACTTATAGTACTGTAGCTAGTGAGCTTACTATAGGACATTTTAAAAGTGCCTCAACTAATTGACTGAAGAAGAAACCCCTCAAGAGCTATTAAAGTCTGTCTTCCTACAATTACTGGAGGGTCAGAGAGCATACTTAGGAAGTGTGCTTACTGCTCTGAGATCTCTCCCTAAAACTATAGAGAAAAAAATAATTATAGTGAAAGAATATCACATTTATTAGCACCACTGAGAGAAATTAAAATAGTCCTTCATTTTAAATCCCTAGAAATTATACTGTTCCTTATCAGGTACTAATTGGTACAAATATTAAAAACTGCTGGAATAATTTTCAAGCTTTTGCAATATTAATATACCTTCCATCTGATTTTGTAATTTTTCAACATTACTTTGAAGCTCCTGTAGCCAATTATATAGTGTTATTATTAATTACAGCTTGCTGCTTGAAATACAGTGCTATCAATAGAGTTTTATCTGCATAAATATGAAAATAAAACTTAAAATTGAATTAAACTGTTTACCCTTAGTGAGGGTATGTTAGAATATTATTAGTTGGGAAAATTAATTTGTTATGCCTGAAAACAGACTTTAAAGCAGAAACATCTCTGGGGAAAAGGTTACATTTCATGTATTGTATTTCTTTCATCTTCATGTTGCAAGATTTTTTAATCTTCTGTTAAACACTATCTTGGGGGTGGGGGAGAAGTCCATTCATCTTACTTAACAAAATACAGAAAGCTTTAGCTTTATATCAAATGTATACAGAATTTACTGCAGGAAATGTGAACTAATCTTAACAGCAGCCCATCTTATTTCTAAATCATCAATGAAAGTCTAAGTGGAAAGGAAATGTTACATCCCTTAGGGTTTATTTTCCTGCTCAAACCTTCCTCCTCACTTCCCAATAGACTTCCACTTTCTCCATTGAAATTTTGAGGTCCACAAGTTGTTAAAGGTAATCCTGCCTCTCTGGAGACATTCAGAATCCACCTGGACATATTCCTGTGTAACCTACTCTAGGTGACCCTGCCTTGGAAGGGAGTTGGACTAGATGATCCTCAGAATCACTTCTAACCCTAGCTACTCTCTGATTCTTCTGTGAAGAAATAATTCAATAATTTGGAGAAAAGCAGAGGTACAATGCACAACTGTAAACACACTAAGAGAACTGACAAAGACAAACATGCTTTAAGAACTGTCACAGACCATTCCTTATGTAAACAAATTACAGCCACCTACATTGAAGTCTGAAACAATTTAAATGAAGATACTGTAGCATTCATTCAGCACATACATTCATTATAATTAATATATAATTTTCAATGTCACTGTAATGATAAAATATTATGAAAGATCATAAAGTAACTGTAGTTCCTCCTCAGAAAAATGCTGTTAACTGCAATGTACCAGTATAAAAAGAGTAGGTAAAACTACAGAACCTTGTTCCTAAAAACATGTATACAATGTCACGCCCTGGTATTAGGTGCTTCATTCTCTTCTGGGATAAAGCTGCCATGAAGCTGTCATTTTGACGAAGATAAAAAATGTTCTTTGATTAAATGCTCTTTGCTGTCTTCTTTACACCTCTGACAAGACATGCAAAATCAAAAAGGGGCATGCAGTGCTGAAGCTTCTCACCTGTTCTTAATGATCAGCTCTGTTACCTGCCTTTATCACTTTTACCTCCTCTTCTAAGAGTTTTATAGGTCTTTCAAAGCCAATACCTATCAGCAGTTGACCAACAGTGGTAAATAATATCTGTCATGGAGCATTTCCTATATTACTTGTAGATTTGTTATGTTTTCCAGTACGAACATCACACTAATTGAGCAAGTATTCTGAACTCAAAGATATGTGTTTGAACCAAATGCATGTGTATTTTGGGGAAAATAAAAAGGGAAAAGCATCCAATGATTTTCTTTCTAATGGTAAATTCATTTGGTTTCTAATAACAGGAGGAATGAACTATTAAAAGAAAGTTGGATTAGAAATTTTCTAACATTTATTTTGTCAAAGATAATGAACAGTAAGTAAATAGAAGTCTCATATTTAGCATGACAGTTTAATGAGGACTTGGTAAAATGTGCTTCCTTTTTTTTTCCCATTTTAGTTTGTATCAGTGAGTCAAGTTACAGTTTAATGCTTAAACTCTTAAGCAATTATTATGAATTCATTGCCTTGGTCAATGTACCAAAATGATTTGATCATGATGTCAAAATGATTACAGTGGTATCATTAACTTTTTAATGGGAGTAGAAATTCTATAAATTTAATCATTGTCTTCAAACAATGCACGAAAGAATGACTTGGAATAATCTCCTTCCAATCGTTGTCATGTAAAATATTTAATTTCCAGCTCTGCTTTGTCCCAGACAGGATCTTTGTCATTAAAATGAGAGGAGATTTTGATATGTAATATATTTGGTGACATGTCAGGGTGGCACCACTTTGACCTTTTCAGTATTCCACATTTCATTTGGGAGCCTGTTTCTTCCTTTTGCTTCTGTTACTGATCAAGAAGTAGAAGTTGAAAAGAGGGCAAATCAAACTGGAATTTAGAGACACAGAGTCAAAATTACATTAAATTATAAGTACATTAATTTAATTTCTATGTTAAAATTATGTAAAACCCTAGCCCTATTTCAACTCTCAACTTTAAAAAAACAATACAAATAATAAACAAAAAACCCCAAGCTTTCCTATTTATGTTTTCAAGTCTGCTATCTCACATATCCTCTCATACACTATTTTTTTCAAAAATGAATATATCAATATTTTTCACATCCTTTCCTCGATTTTTTTTTGCTTTTCATTACGCTGATCTTCACATCCATTTTGCATCCAGTTGTTGGTTACTTATCTTAAGCAGGACGTAAAGTATTCCGCAAGAAGTTGAGCTGTCCTGTGCATTGATTTGTATGCCAGCTTCACAAGAGGCACAGTGTCCTGATTAGGTTCTCTTAACACTCAGTTTATTAACACGGAGCTGGTAAGTTTTGCTGTTGTGTGCAGTCTTATACCATGTGACAATTTCTGTAAACTTACATGGACTCTATAGTCCCAGACCTCGTAGCTAGATGCTATTCAGAGTTTCCATTTTAAAAGCATTTCCAGCCCTATGGCTCAGGTGAAAAGTCTGGAGACAGTGGATAATAGGATCAGGCTGGAAGGGACATTAAGAAATCATCCAATCCACCTCCCAGCCCCAAGCAAGAGCTAAGTACACTTACATAATAACTGGGCAGGTGTTTGGCTAATGCATTCTCCCAGATCCTTAGCAATGGAGGTTCCAAAATGTCCCCAGGCAAGCTGGTAAAATACTTAATGTCTTAAACATTAAAAGGGGCTTTCTCCAGTTCTAGACAGAATCATGCTAGGGATTAATTCCATTACTTCTGTTTACATACACTGTATTTGAATGAACAAGTGGTCCTCTACCTTTCTGCAAAAGCCTATTTGGAAACATTATTTTCCATCACCTTCTCTTCTTAGGTAGCTCCTCTTGAGGCTAACTAAGCCCCCCTGCTCTATTGCTGCTCACAGACCACGTTTTCAAGATTTGTCTTTGTTCTTGCTTGCTTGAGGAGTTTCACCTTTTCTGAAGTGAGGGTCAAAACCAGTACTGAGTCAAAATGAGGTTCCACACCTGACAGACAAATTGGAGGATTACTCAAATTATTTTACAGATGGTATGTCCATCTGCACATTCCATTAAAACATGAGGAATATAGGTTATAATTTATTATCATCCTTGTATCATTTTTTAAAATATTATTTTCTGACCAGTCTATCTGAATTCCTTGTTGTACAGATCCTTCTTGATGAAGCCAAATACTTTGCTGGTGTCTTGAATTTGTCCTTTTCCAGACAGTGCTTTCAGATTTGGACTCTAAGGATTTATTCTAGATACTCTCCTAGCCCTAGTTTTTGTCCTTCTGGCCTTAAAGTAACCTCCAGATTTTACAGTTTTCTTCATTCCAAGTCCACCTGGGCTAAACACAAAAATATTGGCTAGTACCTGATCCAGCTTTAACAAGTGCCAAATACTACACATTACATTCTTTCATTTAAACAAAAATCACTGCTAATTGCTCTCTAAGCAGAGTTTTCTAAACAGATCTGCATCCAGCCTATTTACACCTACATCACAATTGCCCAATTTTCTCAGGAGAATACTGTATGTGACAATTGAGATAACACCACAAAATTCAAGAGATGTGACACACCAAATGCTTTTTCCCCAGCTATAAGGTGTTATCCTGTCAAAGAAAATTATTAGATGGATTTGATACTATTTGTTCTTGACGATTCTGCACTGGTTATCAATCATGTCCCTGTGGTGACATATGATTTACCTGATTGTTTACTTGAACATTTTTCTAGGAAATAAAAATTACTTGTCTGTCCTGACTCCCTTTCCCTTCTTCAGAACCCTTAGAGTCCCTGATACCCTCAATAGTTGGTGAGTTGCTGGCAGCACAGAGGTTGCCAAAAATCAAGTGTCCCACTAGAAAACATAAATCACAAGGCAGGAAAAAAAAAATCAAACCACAAACCACAACTTATTATGCTTCTTGGTATTACACAGGTCTTGCACTGTTTAGGACATCTATTCGTGATTTTAGGACATCTCTTCGTGATTCGTAACTGCTTTGGATTCACAGTCCTGTTAGTAATATTTATTTAATTATCTTATTCGTATAAATTATTTATCAAATTACAATAGTCTTTTTTATTCCAGGATCAATCAAGATCTAACTGACACAAACTCAAGTAATTGTGATTATAAGGTAATTACGGTTTTTGCTCGCACCCATCTGAAGTTCTCTCATATTCCTGGAAATTGAAAACAGTGAAGAGTCCTGTATTTTATTTGTCTGCTTTCAGAACTCAGAACTAGCTGCATTGCAGATGGTTTCAAGAAAAATTATTTTTTAGCCAATGAATTCAGTGGGTGTCTGGGGAAGCTAATCTCTTTACAATAGATGAACCATCTCTTAGATATGAACTGTGAAAGAATTATCCATGCCTTTGCTGACTCCAGATCAAAGCAATGTAGACAGCTTTGGCTCTCCCATGAAGACCCTAGGAGCTGACAGCAATGATCAGAAGATAGAATATTTATCAGTTAAACTACCAAGCATATTACATACACTGGTTCCCTAATGCCAAGAATGGCTGTGGTTTTGTTCTACAGGTTCTTGCAAGCAATCACTTACCTTTATGGTTCAAGCTAAAGTACCTGAAACACACATGTGCCATCCTATATGACAGAGATGCTATCTAAATTCACATGCAGTTAGTGAAAGTGGGAGATATTATCATATTTTCTCACCCAAGCTGATTCAAAAGAACTGGAGTTTCTATGTACGTGTCCTGAAAGTCAAATTGAGTAGATTAACCCAGGCTTTTTGAGGAAAGAGGGGGTTGTATGCCATTTAATGCTATACTTGGTGAAAGACCAATTCCACCCTCTTTCAAACCACTTGTTACTCATCATCTTATTCCTTGGTGTCCAAAACCTACTGCTCCTGAGAAACACCCATTTTTTCAGGCCAGAAAAAACTATGAAAGTGGGAAAAAATATTTTTAAAAGGATCAAAAGGACTTACATATACTTCTTACAATGCCTGTATTTGTACAGCACATTTTATTATGAAGGAAAAATGACAAGTTATGTCTTTTACTTCAGAGTGGAGGGGTTTTGTTGTTTTTAAAATTCATCAAAATTGAAACCTCTAGGTTTATCTGTGCTGGAACATGGAAAGAGCTCTCACTGGACTATAATTTTACTAAGCTAAATGAGTCGCACTCCCTCAAATCTAGCTGTATTTCAGTAGATGGCTGCTTTTTGCCCCTAACTCATCAAGGAGCTCCCCCTTTCCAAAAGGGTCAAGAAACATACATTTTTTGCCTCTCTTCCTAAATTGCTGCCAGAATTGTCACCTTGGCAGACATGCAAGAAGCAAAGTCCCGCCCTTGAGTGCAGGTAACACCCACGGCTGTTCTGATCACACTGCACACACCTAAGCAGAACTTGGTGATGCTCAGCAGCTATAAATACCAACCCTGACAAACACACAGACACTCACCAATTTCTCTGGAGATCTGGGTGAACGCCTCCACACCACTCTCTCCATAGTTGCCTTCAGAAGCCAGCGTTGAGACATAGTTCCACCCAAGGGCCGTCACGATGTCAACCATGGCCTGGGCTTGGTAGGAGTCTGGTGGGACCACTCGAGAGAAGTAGTCATACCTGGTGTTATCGCTCAGTTCTGGAGCTGTAGATGCATAGCTGATTTGAGGTATCTGCAAATAGAATGACAAGTCACGCAAGCCAATCTAATAACATTTTACAGTTTTTACTTGTACGTTTGAAAAGCTTAAAATAGATTATGCACAGGCATTGTGCAGAACCAAATATCTTGTTTTAATTAAATCAGCTGATCAGAAAGCGTCTCAGATTTTGTATAATGTCAGTCAAGACTTATTGTATAACACTCTCACCAAGAAATAATGCATTCAGCCTTGCTCAGATGTCATGATTCCTGACATGTAAATGTAACAACTTTTTTTATCCTGTTTCTAACAGAAACAAGTGAAGTAAAAAAAAATAGGAAAAAAAAAGGAAGGATTCTTACAATTACTACAGGAAACAAAAAGGTCAGTTATGATGACTGATTCTTGAAATTTGACAAGTGAAATGTGGATTATTTCCATTTCTTTGTGTTATTTACTTATGTTCATGAACATGTGCGCTCCCATTTTATTACTATTTTGCAAGCTTTCATTGTCATAGGTTTTTCATTTTCCAGTTTTAATAGTGCATTGTGCATGATTTAAGAACATGAAGGCTATATATTAAATAGAAGAAGCTATCCAATTAAAAAACACACTTAAAAAATTACCTGTATATGGTATACATATAGCAATGGAGAAAGGTTACAAAGGAGGTAAACTTTGTAGAAAACACCTCAACATTCTTAGTAGAAACAAACCTATATAACCAGAACATATTTTTAAATACATTCTCTTAGGAAAAAAACAAGGGTGGTTTTCTGTTTACTCATCTTAAATAGATGGTTCAGCAATGTCCAGAAGAGAATATCTGTATGCAATACTCACTTACTTTGAAGAATATTTTGGTTCAAGAAAATTTAATTAACATTTATGCTAACTTAAAAGGAGAAATATTTTCTTATTTAAAATGGTGAAACTGATTAAATACTCATTAGCTTAAAACAAAAGATGCTCTGAATATTGCATTGCATTGTGATCTATATTAATAATAGGTGCTTCATTCATGTCTCAAAATATAAAATAGTCTTCAAGAAAGCAATCTGAATGGAGTTCCTAAGTTGATTCTGCTGAGAGCCAAATTTAGCAGCGCCAGGCAACAGGTGATCTGGTAAACATTCTAACATCATATTAGATGTTAGAATAGAAGGTTTCAGTGCAACTGTTATGTCCTGTACAGTGCTTCCTCATCAGTACAACTTTAAAAAGGGATTTGGGGTAAATGCAAGGAATGCAGAGTCTGGCCATTAACCATACCTGCACAGACCGTGTTGACTCTTACAGTGTGAAATAAGAGTTGTTGCCTAAGAGTTGGCACAATCATTTCTCAGGCAGAAACTAGCAAAGTTAATTCTTATGTATCTTGGCTGTATTCTTCTTTAACAAATTTTCTACACATGGAAATGCCTCAGAATAAATAATCTGAAATGTTTTTATAATAACAACTGATGAGAACAGAAAAGAAAAGGAGAGGGAGGATCACAGAAAAAGTCAGAGCTTATATTTCATGGAAATCAATATTCCTAACATAGAAAAGATGCACCAAGTAAAACAAAAGGACAAAAAGATACACCAACTAAAACAAAAAGCTAAATTGTTCTTACAAAACTTGCCTCGTATAAATACTATTTCTTTCAGAAAGTGTTTGAAACATCTTTATCTCTTTACAGACAAAATATTTTTGGCCTGTAATAATACAATTATGCATATTTAGAGCACATACCATTCCCTTTCTAAACTTGCTCTATTACTCTCAAACACAGTCTTTTTTTTTTTTTTTAACAGATGTAAAAAAAATAAAGACAACCTCTGTGATTTTACTCATTTTGCTCCTTGGTGTTCCATTTCATAAATATTATGCCACTGTTGCTTTGCTGAAAGTTATCTCATCAATAATATCAATAAAATCAACACCAATAAGAAGTCTTTTAGACTGATACTTTGACATTTAAAATCTTGAAGTCTAAACCACAGACCTCTACCCATTAACTCTCTCAGTTCCTGTTTCTCTTCAGGCATGAAATGAATAACAAATTCTAGATATGTGTTTGTAGGAGGGTTGTTGGTTCAACCACAGCAATGAGATGTTTCAGATCAATAGAGATATGTTATGTACTACAAATATCACTTATTTGGAGCCCTGGAAAATGCAGAGAAGAGATGTAACTTTCTTACTTTTCAGCTCCTTGCAGCTCAACTTCTTCCCTAGAGTTATTTCTAATAACAGTAGAAGAAAACAGAAGGCAAATACAATACAAACACAATACCCTGGAATCACTGGGCACACTAGAATGGTTAAATCACCAATGTTTTATAATATCTGCCAGCTTTTCACTAGCAGGAAAGAACAATATGCCATGTAAAAGTAGGGAGAAATACACTCTCTAAATAGCAAGCCAGCCTAAAGTTTGGAGGGGGGAAAAATGGTTCTTGCAATGAAATATATAATTATTT
Source organism: Lichenostomus cassidix (assembly GCF_008360975.1). Lineage (NCBI taxonomy): Eukaryota > Metazoa > Chordata > Aves > Passeriformes > Meliphagidae > Lichenostomus > Lichenostomus cassidix. The sequence continues at coordinate 19,854,633 of NC_139480.1, read as the reverse complement.
TCCTCATTTCTTTTTGTATATATCCCTCATGGTTTAAACAACACTACATTCAAGAATTTTCTCCCCAAAACTGCAGATCATCCACCCAGAAATACTTCATTAACTTCTTTTTTTGAAAGCAGTTTATGCAAAAGTAAATAGTAACTTCCTTCCTTTCCTGCTTTTAAATGTACAATTGTATACAGGGGAGCTCTGAAATATAGCTTTCAAATTTGAGTTCTGCTCCAGTTACATAGGAAGTGAAAAGACTCAGAATAAGACTCAAAGAAATGTTTTGGCATGAGGTCAAATTCTTTGGCTTTAGTGGTTCAATAATCCATGAATGAAAAATACATACATTAAAATGTAACAACTCTAGTTATGGACTGTAGGTTTACTAAAGCATTTTACATGTCCCCAAGTACATTTTACAAGATGGAGCATAATGCTGCCTAAGCAAGGGAACTGTTATGCTCTATCAATTCAGTAATGTGTGTTTTTAAAACTCCCTAAATAGACTGTATTTCTACTTTAAGTTCCACTGGTCCCCTGAGACATAAATTTGCATTTTGAAAGAAACCTGTAAAGAGCAGGTTTTTTCCTCATTCTAGATTTCTCAATATCAGTTTTCAAAATTAAATACAATACCTGTAATATTTACATTGTATTTAAGTGTATTTATCAGTGTTAACAGTGTATTTCCTTCTCTTTTGGGGAAAAAATTTTATTATATAACCACATTTGAATCGGTTCTTGCACAACAGCTGTCGCATTCACTGACAATTGCTAAAAGCATTCATTTTTGACTGTTCATTGATATAATTTTTCTATTATTTCCTGCCCTATGGTTTGGCCACTGTCTCCCATTAACTTATAACCTGCTGAAAAACTCAGCTTCCAGTGGGTGACAGACTTGAAGTCTTTGAAATTATTATACAGATGAATTTGTAGAAGCCTTAGTTGTATTATTTTTAAACCTCAAACTATTTATTAAATATTTAAACCCCAAAAAATCTAGTGTAATGTTTCAAAACAATATCCAGTTTTAGTTATGTACTGTTCTTAATCCTGATGCTTACTGAACTGCTGCTGAAAACACTAGTGATCCCTCAGTACTTTAATCTTAAGTCAGTGGTGGCTTCATCTCATTCTGCTATTCAGTCACTGGCATCAGAAAATTACTCTGCATTCTTAAAAAAAATAAAACAATTTGGAGAAAAACATTAAAAAAAAACCAATAAAAACCGAAAACCACCACCACCACCACCAAAAGAATTGCTGATAACTAAGCAGAGCACCTAATTCTCCTAATCCTTCAAATACATTCAAGCCAAAATCATGAGTCCAGCAGAGTCTGTTTTTCCTGGATCTTTCTGTATACATCTCTTAGCTGATTTAAAATCTGTCTCTAAAGATCTCCCCTTCCCAGAGGATTAGAGAAGATGGAGCAGGTACTTTCAGAAGTGACTGCCCACAAGTGTGACTGCGGCAGCTCTTCAAAGGGGGAACAACATCAGTACATGACAGGCACCAAGCATTACTAACAACAGACAGGTACTCCCTTATGGAGAAAGTGTGGAAAACTTCAGGAGTGTCAAAGGCAGGTAATGTAACTTTCCATTTATTTCAGCCTAGTGGTAAACCACTTTCAGCTCTTCATACACTGAAAACAAAAGCCACCCACTACTTCTGAATCCAGGACTATTCACAGAGGAGCATTACTATGGATCACTTTGGTGGGTCCAGTGCTGGCATCCAAACCCAAAGCCAGAGGAGTCTGAGAAGAAAAATGACCTAGTTGTGCCCTTCCAGGAGGGTGTCTTCACCAAAGCAGACAGTTTTTAGTAAGCTTTCTCTTGAATTACACGCTCTCCACGTTTTAGGCAAAAGTTCACTAGAACCCTTTTACTGAGCTTTCAAATCCATTTGCATGCTACATTTGACAATGTAAAGCATCAGCTGGCCATTTCATATGCCATCTTCCTTTACACAGTCTTCCAGTTGAAAGCATGATTTGGGAGCAAAATAGCCGACAGTGAAATGAGCTAAGTTCACAAGAAAAAAACAGACCCGAGAAAGGAATCACCAGCAATTTTAAACATTAGCCATTATGAGTTACACTCCCAGCAGTAACTATGCTGTACAGTCACTCAGAGTAATGGGCTTAAATCACTCACATCTTCAGTTTCACTACCCACTCAGTCCTATTGTCGCTGTTGAGCAGCTAGCAGAGTAATGAATGCATCGGTTCTCAGTGGCAAGAAGGAATGACCTTTATTGTTTTGATTTCATCACATATATAGAGTTCTCAAAAGTCACCCAGATTGGTCAGTCAGAAGCCTTCCCCCAGGCCTGATTGGCTAGGCCTGCACTGCCCAAGTTCTGGGACACTGTTCCAAAAACATCCAAACTTTATCTTTATTTACAAAACACAAGAAAACTTCTCATGGGAAAAACCTGTGCTAGCCACATCCTATCACTACTAACTTTAACATATTAACTAGCATTTTATTTCTTTTTTCCATTCTCTCATCACTGAGCAGTCTTTTTTTTTTTTTTTTTAATTGAGGAGTACTAGCAACAGCACATTAAAAATAGTACTAATTGCAACTAAAAAACCAAAGTCAATAAACTTTAAGTTAACAACTACTCAATATCAACTGGCATTTTACCACCAACTAATACAGCAGGCAAAGGAGTTAAAGTACTTGGAATAAAACTGGACTGTGGAAACATGTTTTCAACTTGATGATTTTTTGATTTTAAATGTCTGTCATTAATCATTAATGGCCCTGTCTCTTCAAGATTTTTATTCCCTTTTCTCTACAGCAAGAAAGAGTTCTTTGTGAGTACCAAAAATTCACAGCACTGAAATGAATCCTCAGGGCCTAGATATTGAACAGTTGCTTTCCTCAGTTGGAGGAGAGCTGAGGTCACCATACTTAGGCTATTAGTGACATTTTTAAATTGCCATCAGCCAGAGCACCATCCTAGCTTGCTTTTGCTTCCAAAAATTGTGTTAGCCTGCAACACAGTAATGCCAGAGTCATTCAGGGAGGACATTCAGGATTCAAAAGAGTTTGATAAAGCTTAATAACATCTACTCTATACCAAACAATACTCAAAATGTCTTTTATTATTACTAACTATAGGAGAAGATGAAATGCACCCTGGAACATTTCTCTCCACAGACTATAAAGGGAGCCTGGGAGATAAATTCAGCTGCTCTACACACACTATGCAGAATAATAGTGTAAACAGCTACATGTCTTCTGTTGAATCTCACAGTCCCACTCACTTTGGCTACACATGATTATTAAGACATCTTTTGTTCAACTTTCTCCTGTGATGTCTTCATCCTTCCTTCTATGAAAAATACTAGAGAGGTCACCCATGCCACCATTAGATACCTTGTTTCATTCATTTCGGAACAAGCTAATATTAAATCACCCTGCAAAGACCTAACACATTAAGACTCAGTAATGCCTTTAGGGATGTCAGATGCTCCATTCAATGCTCAGAGCAGCCGAGCAAGGTGACACCTTGACAACTCCACCAGCTACAAACTACCTCTTCTAGAGCTGATATTATGGAAAAGTTTCAACCTATGAAGTTTTTGAATCAGTCTCTTTCCAAGGATTTTACAATGAGGAGGAATGATCTGCAACAATATATTTTCCCAGTAGATAAATTCATGTATTCATTTATATTTATAAACTTGGACAATTCTAATCTATATTTATTTAGATGAATACATTCTGCCTGGATGTTAAGGATGCTCAGTTACAGTATTTATCGTGTGTCAAGCAATGCATGTTGTTCAGGAATTACCACAGATTTCTACCTCCTCCCACCCCCAAAAAATATGTTTATATCACTTTGAGCAAAAGCAAGGAAGAACAGGTATGCTTTTCACCCAGATGAATACAATTTAAAATGCATTTAAAGTTCAAAAATATTTAGTAGCATTTAAAAAGCTTTGGAAACAGAAAGAACAAAGTTTTCTCAGAAATTTGTCATTAGCTGATTTCACTTGGTAGGCAGGATTTTTTTAAACCCATTTGAATTATTCCTTGTCATCCTGTTTACAGTAAATATCATAGTGACTCCTGTCAAGGGTGCTTGAAATTCATACACCTAATGACGAGGAGGCAATGGATAGGTCGCTTGAAATCTTTTGGAAGTTCCACATATCTTTATACATGTTTTGTGCAAAGATATGCAGTTTTGTGGCAAAATGCAACACAGCTGTAGCTACTTTTCACCCCAAACACAGGAAGAGAAGTATCTATCATACATATCATACATATACAGAAGCATTTACCCCTAAATGCTTCTGAGCAGGAACGGGTAGATTATTTTACTTTTTTCTTGCTCTTTCTATTTGACTTTCACTGGGTTTACTTCTGAAGACATATTCCTGAGAAGAATATAACTTCAATGATCAGCACTGATCTTCTCATGAAAGCACATAGATGGGAATCAATGCAGCTCCATTTGTTGCCAACAAAATTATTTCTGCAACCATCATAAGCTGGTCTGGTATGTGAAAAATTGCAGAGTCAGATGCAATTGCTAGCCCAGTGGAAATACGGGGGTAAAATCAAACATGCAAATCCTCTTTCACTACTGCCTTTCTCTCTTTTTTTCTCTCCACTTCAAACAGAGAAATTATCTATCATACTTATTTCTGAGGATATTGCTAGTGCTCAAAAGGACTAGCAACTACAGTAGTCTGCATAGACTGAATTACCCTAGTAAAAGTAATTTTTTGCAGTTAATACATCTAATTGTATTAACGGTTAGTACATGTAATCATGAAGTCTAGCAAGACATACTACAGCAAGCGTATTTCAGTTTACGACCTGCCATTCTGCCTTGGTAGAGCAGGATGTGACAAAGGAAGAATGTATATAATATAAAGTATGTAATATAAAATGTTTGAATTTGATTAGGTTCATTTCAGTGTGTTGAAGTAGGTCAGGGACTCATTATTAGTCATTACTTTTAATTATACACATGGGATGCTACAGAAAATAATAATAATATGATATCCCTATCTCAAATCCCACAACAGATGCAGCATCTACAAAATAAATTCACCACTACAGAAAATATGGGATGCACTTTAGGGCAAAACATTAAAGGAATATTTACAGTTTATGAACATTTTTACAGCTGAAGTACATCTTGTCACACTGTGCAATGCTGTGTAACTCCAGAAGGATGAGAATCCATCTAAGGACAGCTTGAACTGCCATCAATGCTCTGTGCAAGAGTCTATTGATAAATGTTTAACAATGGTATTTTCTCAGTATGGGAGCTCTATCCCAATATTTCCACACCATTTTAAATCCTGGGGTTTTCTTCTCCGAAAATCAACTACGTTAAGCAATTGCACATTAAATTATCCATCATCTTTAAGCAGCCTCTTTCTAAATATTTTAAGCCCAGCTGAGGTCTAGGCACTGAATGATAAACTGCAAAAGCAGCAGATCAAATGAGAAATATTCATACTGAGATCAAATCACAAGGAAGGAGGATGGAGGGGACCTTGAGCTTGGGAATTGCTGGTAGCTCTTCCTTTACAGAACCTTATGTTCTCCAATCATCAGATCAAACAGAAAGCCAAGGATGGTCAGATAGCTTTAGGGACTTCTTAAACTATTAAAATTCCCTTTCTACTTGTCAGGGAAACCCACACTTAATTATGTGTATCAATATATTAGACTTGTGTCAGCCTCTAAGCACAGCGTGAACTCTGATATTTCAGTTTTCCTAGCTCTACTTTCCTCATTAGAGCTTGTCATGTCCATGTCTGGAACTCTAATCTCTTTTGATGAGTTTCAGAAAAATATACAAAAATGTGCATTCCTTTTAATCTGAACTAGGAAAGACAACTTTTTTTATCATTCTGCAGTAACAAATTTACCTAGTAGCTCATAGAGTACCCCTCAGCCCAAATCAGGTGTCCTTTACATTCATTTGATAATTAGTACCACAGAGAGCACAGCAGAGTGCTCTCTATGAGCACTATGTGAGTTCAGAAACTCACCCATGGGGACATGCAGCTGTCCATGGAAATTTTTCTGATTACAGAGACCATCACTATGGAAGGGAGTATGAGATACAGGAAGAAAGGGAAAAGCATTGGAACAGACTGCCCAGGGAGGTGGTGGAGTCCCCAGCCCTGGAGGTGTTCAAGAAATGACAATGTGGCACTTAGTGCAATGCTCTAGTTGACATGGTGCTGATCACTCAAAGGTTGGACTCAATGATCTCGGAGGTCTTTTCCAGCTTTAATGATTCCGTGAAGGGGCGAGAGCGCTAGGCAGGACGCAAGATGAAAGCTCTGCTTAAGGGACAGCTCTGATCTCTGCACTCACTTTTTACTGCTGCAAGGCCACTCCAGCTTACACCACTGGCTGGGCAGTAGTGCCACCCTTTTGCTACCCATGCTGCCAGCTCAACATCATGAGATACAAGTGATTGAAAACATCATGAGGAGGAACAGCAAATTTTTTATTCTTAACAGTTCTCTCCACAGTTGTGGACAACATAAAGATACATAAACAGGGCTCAGCTGGCCAGACACACATGTCCAGTGCTTCAGTGGATGCTTTCACATGTACAGTGCACAGCCTACACTTCAGCTGCAGCTCAGAAAACCCAGCTTTCCATAATCTCTCTGTCCCACGCTAATGACTTGGATACCTCATATCATAATGCATTAAGGAAATCCCTATGAGTCACCATAGCTATGGATTCCTTCCGCAGCACACACAATTCATATGGGATTATAAAGCATCATCTTAAACCCAAATACTACAGACTTGGGAGAAGAAAAATAAAAAACTATCTCTTTTTTGTTTGTGTTCAGATGATTTTTCTTTGATTCCTAAAACAATCACACTTGGCTGTTAAACAATTTTGCCTTGAGTTTTTAACCTTAAAAGTTACAAGAAAACATTAGCCAGCGACAAACCATTTCCAAAAAGTTCAATATTTCCTATATAACCACAGTGAAATGCTAATTCCAGTTGCTACTGGTAGAAAATTTGAATAAAAAAGCAAAATATTAAAAAGGAGAATGAGGTGGAGGGGGAGTGAAACAAAACAAAAATACTGATTACGTTAATTGTGTGATAAAAATTATTTCAAAGGAATATTGAAATTATTTAAAAGGAATAACCTAGTGTTCTCTTTCCTTGTGCCTAACAGTGTCAGAGTCTGAAATCTTCCAAAGTACAACCTCACTGTCAAGGGGCTAATTTTACTTTTCCCATTTGAAAATCCCAGGCTTGCAACACAGAAAAGCAAATGTAACTGCATTATCCACCATCTGGGGATTGTTCACAAGAATAACTATCTAATCTTAGACTGGAAAAAAGAAGCTTTGTAATTTGGGCTCAGAAGTACATTGTACAAAGTACAATAACATGCCTTGTCCTCTACCTCCACCCAAAGCTTTATTGAAACCTGCATGCTCAAGCACATACAGCCACTTAGTACCCACCATTTCCATCAAAGTATCCTGCAGACACACTTTGGGGTCCTCATGATGGACATGGTTCTCTGCAGACTGCTCCACAGCCAAAGAGGCATAACAGCACAAACAGTGCTAAGATTAGCAAAACAATCACCTTTCACAAATATCTGCATTTCATAAATTTTGCCATTCTGATGGGATAGGTACAGCCTTACAAATCATACTCAACCCACACAAACACTCACAACACAAGGAGGTTGTGCCCATGGTCAGGAGTATGAGACACTTTTAAATACTGAACTGAATCCTGACAGACTGAATCCTGTCAGCAGCCATGAGTAAAGTTTCCAAAAAGTAATGATTTTCATGAAAGTCAGGAATACAGAAGACATTATTATATTTCTATATAAAAGTACTTTATGTGTGTATAATATACATACACATGTGCACACACATATTCCATATGCTGGACCCTCTTTCTTTCCTTTCTGATAGTGGTTTATACTTCCCCACTAGGGAGGCTACCCAGATTTTATTTCTAAGATCATATTCCTACTGACTCAAATTGAACAAGATGAGCTTTAAGAAAAGCACAGCCTAAAGGGAATAAGATCACTTGAAGAAACAGAGAAACCTTGCAGAGGTTTCTTACCTGCACAGCAATATATTCTGCATTTGAGGGAGATAATTAGAATACAGAGGAAGTATTTTTTTAAATAGTGCTATTTCCTATTGAACCTATTTCCTACATATAGTTACATATACCTGACATTTTCTCCTTTTTTCTTATATCTCATACTTACTTTCCTTCCTCAGACATTTCAACAACCTCAGTTCCCTCCTGCTCTCTTCTTGAAGCTCTCTCTCTTTTCTCTACACAAACATCTTCCCAAATATGCCTTTTCCTTCACACGTTTTCTCTACTTCTCACTCCCTCTTCCTCAACCACAACTTGACTGAACTCAAAAGGAAAAGTAGACAGTGGTCAGTAACAATATCAAGAGTGATTTAGGATACTCAGTTCGAGCTCTGCTTCTCTCCTTGGGTAGCCCATGTGCAGAGTTACTCACTGGAAACGGCAAAGGGGAACTCCTCTTTGTGAAATATGGCTGAACAGGGTCACTCCTCACTCTCATCTACTGAGTAAGGCTTCCTTCCCCACAATAGGCATTTTTGCTCTCTGACTGCATTGGGAACACATCCACAAAGTCAGCAAAAGCAGTATTTGATGTAGGAAAAAAAGCCTATATTGGATGAGTATTTCACATAATTTCTGCAAATTCTCCTTTTCCCTATTTTTATTCCTTCCAATTTAACTACAAATCAGTTTACTGTTATCACCACCATACAGCCTTGTTTGAGTGTGTTAGCCTTAGCCTTCCTGGCTAGTGCAATGTAGATTTCCTCCTTAGCTATGACTCTCCAATATCTCTAAGTCCAAATACAGAATGATATATAAGTCTTTTTGAAGGTTCTTAAAACTCCTCCTCAGTTAGCTTGATCCTGTAAGTGTGGCCACACCATCAACATCCTACTTCAGCAGCTCAGCAGGATGATGAAAGAAGAGGGTCTGAGGAGCTTTCAATAAGTTCAAAAAGCTGCCCCACTCAAATGTTTTCCCATTTCAGCAATCCCAGTAACAATTCACACTGACAGGATGTCAGCAGTCAGAGGCAGAGCTTGCTGATAACCACTTCCCAGTGCCCTGAGAATCAGCTCTCCTGCCTGCCTTCCCACCTGCAGGGATCAGCTCACCTTTGCCATGCAGCACAGCCAGGCACTGCTTCAAGGAAACTTTGGCCCTGCAGCTCCACATAAACCTTTTTTTTCACCTAAAAGGGGTGAAATGCTCATGTCAGCCCACAATGTACTCCACAGATCTGCGAGTTTCTTTAGCAGAATAAGAAACCAATTGGTTCTGTTCTGCCCAAATGTTGGGAACTTTAATACTCATCAGCTGTTGAAGATTTTTCCTATGCTTGCAAAACACCTCTTTTTAAACCCAGCTTTAGTGCAGATCTTCTGATGATAACTCCATGCTTACCTGACAGTGCTTAAGTCTGCAGATCCTGTATGCAGTGCATCAGTGCACTGATTGCCTTTGGAAATCTCCGGCATACTGTGCACAAATGATTTGTATTAGGGACTGGAGTGCCACTGCACCACTTCTGAATACTACAGCAGCTTTTGATGAGTGAACATCTTTTATTTTGAAATTGTCCTCCCTCAGTCTGTTGCTGCATATGTTAAAAGACCCCATCAAAAGCAAAATTACACTAAACTAGATTTAAAAGTGTCAAGTGCATTGAATAAACATTGGAGACATCAAAAGCCTGAGTGGATGCTCCTGATGACAAGTGGTGTGGGAATGCCAGCCTGTGCTGAGTCTGATACAATTCCATTTCTATCTACTTACTGAAATTGCTTCAAAAATATATTTCTGCATATCAGTGTCACCTATCCATTTCCAGGCACTGGAAGAATTGATTTAAAATTGCCAGCTGAAAGACATCAACACATTTTTTTCCATGGAATATCAATGTCATCTACATTTCTTTCAAAGAAAAAAAAATAAAAAGGGAAAACAACCCACACAACTTTGAAGCATTTGTTTTTGATGTCTTTAGTCTGTCTTCTCTTTCACAGTTTGTAGATCTTACTTTTTAATCACAAAGGCTACAAAGCACTGAGGTTTATTGAAACAAAATTTGTGGGTTCTGTCAAAATGTGGGCTCCCTACGTAACAGAAGGTGAAGTTCATCACCTTGGAATGGGGCTCATATGAATCTTACTGAGCTAGCCAACCGAAATAGCAGAAAAGTGTCCAAGATCATATTTCTTTTGTAGGCCAAAGACATCTTCCACACATCAGAGTGTTCAGATATCTTTTCTAAAAACAAATCTGGAGAAGAGGATGATGTTGACAACTCTATTTAGTCTTTTTTAAGAAAAGTTAGTTGTTACTAAGCCCACATTTATACACTTGCACCTTCACTCTTAGTTGAGAGCACTTCTGTGTAGGGTGATGGGAGATCACAAAATCCCTTTCCTCTAGGTTAGAAACCAATACAGAGAGAGTTACAGCAAAAGTAAAAGTGTGAGACATGGCTCCTACATCATCTTTAGCATGCACACAGTGGGAATCAGATCTCCCAAAGAAGTGCTCTAACACTGAGACACTGACCAGACTGAGATGGGAAGGACTCTCTCAACCTCCCACAGCAGCAGGGTCCTTCATGGATTGGTTTTATAAAGCTGGAAAACAAGTGCAGCAGACAGAATAGCAGAGCTCTGTACTGAGCTGCTGCAGGTGCCAGGGTCTGGCCTTGACTTCTTGAGGTATGTTTGACATTGGAAAAAGTATTTGCCAAACATGTAGGAAATAAGGTAAGTGACAAGGTGACAACCTCCATGGGGAAATACAGCCACAGAATTGCAAACTCTAAGAGAACTTCACTGGCTAAAATTAGACAGTAGAGGTTTCACAGATCCAAGAACATCTTTACAGATCACAGACTGGAAGTGCCCAAGTCCCCATTTAGGCATGTAGGAGGGTTCTGTGAGGTCTTAGTTTTTCTATTGGGGCTATATAGTCCAAATAAAACTCTTCAGATCTATGAAAACAATTAAGGGGTAGAGTTGTATTATGCAGTTTCAAAATGAACCTGCAAATCTTCTGTGTCAGATTTCTAAAGAATTGCAATTTCACTCCCTACTAGAATATGAGAGTTTCTGCCTGACAAAATTCCCTATATAAGTGTATAAAGTTATTTTCAATATGTTTGTACATCAGTTTCTTATCTCTAAGCATTTTTCCCTTTCCATTTTTACATTTTATAGCACATATCCTTTCCACTCACTCAAGTCAGCTGAGCCAACAATTAACAGTATTTCACTGAGAGAAAAAATTTAGTTTTATATTCACAGGTGTCACAAAGATCAGACTCTTAACAAAGAGTGAATTATTTCAAATGAACTTCTGCATGCACAGACGAGAGTTTTTACAGAATTGTCCTAGGTTGCAATATAGATGTATTTAAGTATTCTATTACCACCAGCTGTGGGGCATTAGCTGCTATCACCTGCTAATGACCCACCCCAGATGACAGGCAATGGGCCAACAGGGACCCACCGTGTGACTCATGGATTTATCTCATCCCATTGTGGGATGCTCTGCCCAGGAGGGAGGACCCAAACATTCCCACCTGGATATAACCTGGCCTTGGAAGTGTCTACTGGGTTCCCAGAGGACAAGAGCTACCACTGGACCTTCAGCTGGAGACCAGACCTTCACAGGATCACTGCTTGAACTGAACTACTTCAGTTGGACTGCTACCACCACCCTAACCAGGTGTCAGGTTGTATCTGACTTTGTCTGTGCTTTTCCTTGTATTATTTCACTTATGTTTAATTTCAGTCTTGACTTGTGATCTCCCACTGGTTTGTTTTCAAACCAATACAGGAATAATCAACAGCAAAAGCAGAGATACTTCCAGTGACTGTGAGGCAGGCCAACAGCCCCTGATCCCCTTACCACCCTGGTGCCAAAGCAAAGGGCACCTTCAGACCTCACCCTCTGCACAGCCTCGTGGACACAAGCCTCAGTGCTGGAGTCTCCAGAGCCTGCTGGAGCAGAGCAAACTGCAGAACAACACCTGATTTTCAGGCAGGCAGCTGGCTGCAGAAACCCAAGCCCTGGTGCCCTGTGCTTTGCCCAGCTAGCCAAGAGCTGGACGAGCACAGGTGGGAACAGTGCATGGATCCCCATCCCAGCGCAGCCTTGCTGGCGGCAGAGCACAGCCGCAGTGCCACAGCAGGCTGGAGCTGCACAGCTCACCCCACTAGAGTGCAGGCAAAGGCTTTGCAATTTTCTTCATACCCAGAGAATGAAACCCCCCTCTGAGCTTCTGCAATGGGGTAGGGGGCTAGCTCTGTTGCCCTTCCATCCAGCCCCGTGGGATTGCAGCCAGGAGCTGCCCACATGGAGGGGTAGCTGTGGGGGACACATGGAGCATCTCATACCTGCAGCGACAGAAAGAAGCCAGCACTTCTGAGACATGTCCTTCTAGGCAGGGGTGGATCAGTGAGACTGAGACCCTAAGTGCACAAGTAGTGTCATTGCTTTAAGACTTATAGACTTAGTTACAGGGGCACAAAAAAGCTCGGCAAATACCAGTAGCTGGCTAGACGGAAGATTATTTAAATCGTTGCGCAAGGGCTAGACCAACCAGATTATACCACCACTTTTCCACATGTTGTGGGAGGGAAGAAATAAAAATCACCAGGACTGCTCACTTCAAACCACAAATCATTGCTATTATTAGTGTTATTTTCACAACTTTTCCTGAAAGGAAAGAAAAGAAACATACAGAAAAGCCCTCTTCAGACCTTTGTTTCAGTTTGGATGCATCACACAATAGAGAAAGCAGAAAAGCTCTTTGTGCATGGGAATTACTGTGTTGTCCTCATGCAACAATTTCATCATAGACTGGAAGCCTCAGATCAACAGAATAAACTTCCAGAAAGATTATTAGGAATCAGGCTCTCATGTGACATGAGCGTTAACCTCTCCTTACTATAGTTTTTGAAGATATAAAACAAAACTAATGCAATTTTCCTATATTCTACAGAGAATAAGATGCTCATGTCTCAAACTGTTTACTTTTACTCTTTAAGTGTTTATTAAGGTCAAGGAAGCTTTACATGGATGTGGAGCTTTACCTGAAAGCAGCATTTAAAAAAACAGAAGATCAGAAATGTGATCTTCTCACATACCTTTTTTACAAAAACTTCTATATCCATGCCTATATATTCCCAAGAAACAGGAAGCACTAGCGATTCTTCTCACACTACATCAATTTCAACATCTTACCTTGCTTCAGCTCACACCTGCTGTAGAAATCTAAGAAAAAAATTAACATGTACAAACCTACCAGTTAATAATGAATTCTTTATGTACAGCCAGAAGAGAATTATTTGTTTTACCTGTTTAAAATGCAAAAAGCAGCATGTTAAATACTGAACTCTCTCTCAGAATGTGAAAAAATATATTACCGTTTTTATTGACTGCGAACATTTAATCTAAAGAACAGTTGGAAGGTAGAGTCTGGGAAACCTGCTTTGATTAGTCAACAGATGTTCTACGGAGTCAAAACTTACTTATTCCCTAAGTTTTGATTTTTACTGTTAACACAAACAATAACAAAACAGAAATCTAAGCTTCCCTCCCCCAACAGCTACTGCCACAGCAGCTCTCCTAAAACCATCCCTCCTCTAATACTTCATTATATCTGCTTGAGGGAAAGATTCCTATATCTCAGATAATTTGCACCTGCTTGTATGAGTCACCTGTTAGTACAGCTGCTTTTTAATGATAGTGCCTTGCAGCTGAGATAAGACTGAATTCAACAACTAAAGATCAAGAGGTGATTTGAGAGTCTAATACATCAGTTTTTTCCACTGAACAGAAAACTTATTTCCTTTTAAAAACAAAATCATTACATGATCCAATAGCTAAAATGAGGAAAGAAAAACAATTAGGACTTGAAATAAGATAAAGATATTTAATGTTGAACATAAAAAATAACCACAAAACTTTGCTGGACTCTACTTCCTGATATCTAGTGTAAAACAGCAGAGTAGAGAGTCCAGACTTCAGGCCAGCAGACTTTAGTTTACTCAGGAAACTGTGAGGTGTGATCTTATAGCAGCTCTGAAAAGTAAAATAGTTCAGGGAAGTTGGCAGGTCTGTCAGACAAGCCCAAGAGCAGCCCTTGAGAATATTCAGGAAGATCATCAAATTTATCAGAATATCTGCATGACTGAAGAGGAAATTTATGGCATAGAGACATTAAAAGGCAATATACAGGAGGAGGATGCAGGGGCCAGGAACAGGAGTTTAAAAACAAATCATGCTAGACCACCCTGATATCTCTCTAGAGTATAGTGATGAGGCCTGTAGTCAAGGATAGAGCAGGAGATGTCATTTACATTGACTTTAGTTTTTGACTCTGTCTCACACAGTGTTCTTGTATCCAGGTTACAACTTTACAATCTGCTGGTGAACAAATGGACAAGTGAAAATCCAGTCAAACTGTCTGGGAAGGGTCACAACTCAGGGGCCATGCCCCATCAGGTAAAAAGTTGACTGCCACAGGAGTCTGTTCTGGAACCCACCCTGTTTAACATTTTCACAGTGACCCGCAGGTTTCTGAGATGATGGAGTGCATCTTCGTCAGGTTTGCACATCACACCAAACTGGGGGAAACAGTGGATATGCTGCTGGACAGGGCTGTCATATGAAAGCATCTGTAGGTTTGAGGAACAGGCCAATAGTATCCTTATGAAATTATGAAATTCAATAAGGACAAATGCAAATCCCTGCTTTTAGGAAGGAAATGGTCCTTGCTACAATACAGGCTGGAAACTGATGCTGGGGGAGAGGGTCTGCGGGGGGAAGGCCCATGGAGACAACAGGATAAGCCAACAGCACCCTGGCAGTAAAGAGGACCAGAAATATCCTGGGCTGTAGTAACAGGAGCAGGACACACAAGGGATTATAACTCTCCATTTATCACCATGGATGATGATGCATGCTGGAATACTGTGCAAAGTGTTGGGTCCCCTGGAAGAAGATAGAAATGGACAAACCAGACCAAGTTCAGCAGAGGGTCACCAAAATATTTGGGAGCTGAATTCCTTGCCCTGTAAGGAGAGTTTGAGGGAACTGGGATTGCTCAGCTTGGTGCAGAGTTGGCTCAAGAGGAACTAAACACCAGTCCTTCAGCACCAGAAGATGCAGCCAGACTTCACAGCCATGCAGTTGCAGGGTGAAAGACACCAGACAAAAAGCTGAAAAAATAAGGGCTCAGACTAGCATGAGGAGAAGCTTTTACACCCTAAGGACAGTCACTGCCCAGCAACACACTGCCCAGTGAGTATCTCTCCATTCTCAGAGGTTTTCAAGACCCAACCAGGTTTTCAAGACCTGAGCAACTTGTCTGATCTTATAGCTGACCTCATTTTGAGCAGGAGCCTGGGTTATCCTACCTTTCTGGTGACTGGACTGAGCTTTGAGTTAAATTTTCGTCAGTGCTCTCTATAGTTCATGAAGAGAGACAGGAACCTCCACTGTGCAATTCATATCTAAATGGATTAATCAACCTCTACTGCAGATCTATTTGTCTCCAGTAACTGCAGAGAGATTAGATTAAAGTCACAGCCTCAATAATATTCAGATATTTTTGTGTACTGAAGAAGCAGCAAATATTTGCCTTGATTCTCATTTAAATATAGAAGTTAAATGGAAGTAGGCACCATCTGACCTAATTTTAGTCCTTCGATATGTCCTGACAGAGGAAAGTAAATATAACAGTCACTGAAAACATGCAAGAACCTAAACCTATGCAGATTTTGTTGCTATCTTAGGAATTGCAGCTGCACAGTCAGGTTTTGGGGTTATTTTCTCTAAGGCTTCCTGTGCAGAAAAGAAGGTATATAAAATTTCATATGGTAAATCATGAAAAGTATAAAGGAGATTTACAAAATACTGCTGAACCTTAAAAATCAAACACACATGAAAGATTTCATAGTAAATAGAGAGACTTCCAACTGTATGGGCAAGAATAGCATGCTGTGACAGCACAAAAAAGGGGAATTTGCATTGAACCAAGAAATAAACATCCATGATTACTTAAAATATGCATATATGCACATGTACACACTGTAGGAACAGACCACAGAAAAAAGTGAGGTCCAGTTCTTGTTGGTTAGGATGGTAACTCTCTCTCTGCAGCAGCCCCAGTGGTATTCCTCACTAGAAAAATGCCAAGGAACTTCTCATGCATCTCGATTTTTTTACTATAATATGGGCAGTAAAATAAGGTAAGGCACGTGTGCACCTCTCTCTGCTGAGGTCCAGAGAAGTTCCCAGAGGTACATGGTGTTCTCCCATTAGGGGCACCACCAGCCCCAAAGATCACTAGGAATGTGAAAGATTACTTCCTTGTCTTCCTTCTCTTTCTTGTATAGAGAAGCAGTGCCTTACTGAGAATGACAGTCTTCACCATCCAGAAAACTCAAGATATTTTAGCAAGATATTTCATGGTCTTTATGTATTTGCAAAAAAAAAAAAAAAAATCCACCAACTAGCTAAAAAGGTCAATTTCACTGCAGCAAAGGGATGAAAAACCTTATCTGTATTTCTGCCCTTTCCTCATCATTTTGAAGATGTTCTTTGTAAAAAATGTCTGTCTCATCTAATCAATTTATTTTTCTTAAATACTGCTACGTTAAAAAGCTCTTGAAAAAATTTATTAATTTTCATGAGAATTTACCTCTTCCTCCACAATACATATTGTCAGATTTATTTTGCTTTCCAACCTCAGCCTATACAGCTACCCTTCCAGCACAAGAGCCACTTCAGCTCTAGCCTCCTTAGCATAATGAGCCTTCCCTTGTGCTTTGTGTCCTAGACCACAACAAAAGCTCTGCAGCTAAGCCACTGTGAAAATAAGTCAGGGGTCTGGTTGTTAAATATTTCTGAAGGTAAGAAAGAGCCTTCAGAAGGTAACAGAATATTTCTGAAGGTAAAGAATTGTTATCATGCTTACCACCCATAAAGCAAGAACAATCTCATTAAGATATATAGTTCCCTTTGCCCAATATCCATCTTTCAAGAATGACAGAATTCCACATTAGCAAAATAGTCTCAATTTTGTCCAAAGTAAAATATTTCAAAATACATATTTTAATAAATCCTCAGTCTTTGTAATTAGAAATCCAACTTCTGTAATTTCTTTAATAAAACAACATACTAACTATGCTACAAATAAATCAAATAAATTACCATTTTTAATTAGGCATAACAAACAATTAAACAGATGACATTTAAAACTAATTTTCTCTACTGGAGAGAACAGGATTTAAATCGGTGCTGAGTCTAGCATTCTCCTTGTGGATATTCCTTCAAATGCAGTGACATTCAAAATAATCATAACGTTTTCAGAGACAAATCTATTCCATTTTCCAGTATTTGAGGTTTCACTTTTAAGCCAGGTTTTCTCAATTACCAAACTTCCGTAGAAAAGCTTCATGTCTTAAAGTTTCTGCTCAGCTCCATAGTATGTAATTGCAGAACAGCTGCACAGTCATACCAACCACTGATAAAAAGGCATTACAAACTTCTAAGCAAATCATATTTATAATGCATAATATTAAAGGCCAAAGAAAATCAGTAGTACTTCAAGGCAAACTTTGGAAAATAGGGCAAGAGCATCTTGGGAAAGTGGTAAATACTGTGCAGCAATGAAAAGATGCAGCTGTCTAAAACATAACTCCCAAATAGCACACTGAAAAGAGAATTACCTTACTTTTGGCTATACTTTGTCTCTCAAATTAAAGCATTATCAACAGTTAACTGCTTCAAGGACTGTAGTCAAAAACTCTTAGGAGTCCAGTCCAGCAAAGAGTAGGCACTTGTAGGAGTTACCTGATTCCAAGTAGATGGTTCTCTCCTTGACTTCACATATTTCAGTACAGCAAAGATTTGCCCCTCTGAGCTATTTCAGGTGATCCAGAAGCCACAAAGGAAATGGCCTATTTCCTACTCTGAAAGCTTTTCTGTAATTCTTCATTTGTAATGGGGTAAGTAAAGAGTTGTAGAAATCAGGTGTATTAAGGCTCTGTAAAGGCAGTCAGCAAGGAAATTTAGCAGGTGCACATTTCACTTGCAAGCTTTGCTTAACAATTTTCATCACATGTATACACATTTTCGGCAAAGCATCAAAAGGTAGAAACAAAGCAAAGATGTTTCCTATTCACTAAAAGGTGACAGACAAGTTTCTAGAAACTGCAAAATGCAATAGAACATTTCACCCAGACCATTTTCAAGAAAAATAAGAAGCCCAAAATGATACCATGAATTTAGTATTTTTTCTGCTGCCTAAAAGAACTAAATGTAGTATTGTATATTCCTGCTTGGACTGTATGTGTGACTCCCATCAGCAGAAATTAGTGCTATGTGAATTGAGGGTAGAACAAGTCTGGCTCTGCATATGCTGTCTGGAGTGTGAGAAGGTAGCAGTAAATTTGCTCTAAATGAAAGAAGTGGGAAGGTGAAGTGGCCATTTTTGTAGCTAGCATATCAATATTGAAGAGGTAATTGGAGAAACCTGTTTGTGATATATTACATCCACCAGTGTAAGACTATAGCTAGTCTGTTTCATATTGGCATATATATATAAATATATATTAAAAATACAAAAATAATAAGTTGTTAGGAAATTTGAATTATGACATAAATAACTCTTTTTGCTTGGGAAAAAGCCTCAGGGGAACAGTTCTACAGACAAGTCCCCAAAAGGGAAATGCTTCCAGGGAATGCCTCCCTAGACAAATCTCCAGCTAAGCAGAATGCCTCTGGCAAAATGCTTTTGGTAAAATGCTTCTGAAAGATGATGACTCTCTTGACAAAACCTGTGCTCGCTCTCTCTCAGAGTGCCCAAAGACAGGCTTTCATCACTGCAAAGAGCAGCCCAGCAGCTGGATGAGCTCACTGTCTCTAACCAATAAAAATAAAAACTGGAACCAATTACTGCCTGTATCCCAATGATTATAAAGCCAGAGATTTGCATAATCACAGTTATTACAAATATTTATACTCTGATTAGGTAATAGTGACAAATAACTGTCAGAACTAAGGGATTTAGGTGTGATAGAGTTACTGAGAAATAATCATACTGGAGTTATGCAAATTACTCCTCATCAACCAATCTTACTGTAAGGATTTGCATATGTGATTACAAATGTGCAGTAATACACATGTAACTCTGGGCTTTGCCTGCCTGAGAGACAGCTTTTTCTGTGGAGTGTTTAGTTATCTGAAAAATCCTGATGTTACACTAGCACTGAAATTTGGTCTTGTTTTTCACAATCAGTACCACAATCTGGTACAAGTGTATCTGTTAAGAAATTCTTGTGCCACAGAAATCTTAAATCATATACTCACAACAAACAAGATTACTGCAGCTCCCCTCTTCCTCACTAATCTATTTAATCTCTCACTATCCTCTTCCTGCAACTACATCCCTTGAGGAAAGCCTTTTCAGTCCCTGTGAACTCTACCTAAGAGCAAAAAAGCAAAAAGTAGGAAGTGACCGTATTTACTACAGCATGGAATGAGGAGATCAGAGGACACAGATAAACATGCTGTACAGATATTCAGATAATGTCATGGATTTTTTAAATAGATCAGTCATGTTCCAAGCATACAGCCGTAGCTAAAAATCAGTAGCCCTGCTTTTTGTATTAAACCCTTTAGGGCTATAAAACTGACAATTTTCTAGCTATAGGATCGATTTCCTCTGTTTCAGATTCCTTATCTCTTCACTATGGTATTATAGGTCACTATGGTATAAAGAGCCTTGCAACACTAGCTTTTTGGCACTGCAGAAAAAGGCAGGGTGGGGAAAGGAGTACAACTTTACAAAAGATTATGCATTTTCACAATTTTTCTACCTAAAGTGCTTGTATATCTGTTTAATGATCAGTCTGAATATATTTGATACATGGACTTTTCTGCACATAATATTGAAGACTGTCAATATCTGGTCACATCATAGTTTAGACCTGAGGTCAGATCCTGTTCCCCAAATCCTGTCTAAATCAGAAGGCAAGTGTATAAATTCCCCTTACACTTCCAACAGCAACTGAGCCCTCCAACCTGCATGCATAATCCTTTAAGTATTTTTCTGCTTGTCTAAAAGTTCCTTTGGCATTTGAACTATGTCTTCCATAAGAACATACCTATGATGAAATAAATTGTTAGCATCTCTAATGACCTTGTTTGGGAAAACATTTATTCTCATTATGCAAGGAACTTTGATTTGTAACATCTGCTTTTACATCACTCATATTTCCTAATGCAACTCCAAAGTTGTTCTTACATGGTCATTGTCTATTTGCTTTTCTGTATATATTTTGCTGTTCTTTTCTGCTGGCTGTACATAAATACAAGGAAGAAATTATATGCACAGATATCTTTGCAAATAGAAGTATCTTTGATGACACTTGAAGGTAATTACAAAAAATAAAAAACAACCAAGGAAGGCTCTTTGTAATACTAAGGACAACAAATACAGCATTTTAAGATACAGGCTTGTTCAGATCGTTTAAAACTAGGTGCTATCACAGCTGGGTGGGGAAAGGATTCTGTATCCCAACAGTAATTTCAAGATTTCAATATATTTTCTGTTCTGAATGAGGATGGAAAGACAACATGCCCAGCTTTTCCACCAAAAATAAAACAAATCTATGGTTTAACATAAGTGATGTTTCTAAAAGGTGGAAAATCAAAATTTAAATGTCTAACTAGGAACCAAAAATTGTTCAGTTGGGACTGAGGGTTATCTGGGAGTTATACGGGTTTATAAGCACAGAAACTGTTTAATAGATCTGGAAAACTTTCCTAGATTAGCGTTTTAGTGAAACTATAAACTTGTGTTAAAAAGTTTGATTCAACTTCTTATAATTTTCAAAGAAAAAAGAAAATGTTCATCACAAAATTCCAGACAAGCAGTAGTTGCTAGTATCCAGTGTTGATGTAGTACTCATCCCATTTTATCTTTGTGGAGTTTTTTATTATTTCAAAACAAGTGAATCATTTGTCAATCAAAATAAAATCACAGTCAATTTCAGACTGTGGAGTTCACTCAAACTAGATATCTAATTAGATGTAGTCAACGTTGTGACTCATAAACTAATGAGATCTCCCCTTTTGATTCTTTCAAAAAGGAATAGGGATTAACTCACCATTTTCCTGCTGTGAACATTAGACCATAGTAATCATGAGATCAAAAGCAATTTATTAAAAGGGTCTATTCCATATGTATTGTATAAACTTATCGCATAATATCCTATTAGGAAATAGTGAGTTCTTACATAATAATGGAAAAACATTTCAAAAATCACTCGCGGAATTGCTCTTTCAGTCATTTCTTACATTCAAAAGAAATAAAAGCTGTCATTTTATCTTTGACAAAGGCTAACTTGTAGACATAGCAAAGCACTTTCTCACAAGACTGAAAAAGTTACAATTCCCATGCCTATACACCAAAAAAATAGTGGGGATAACATCAATATGCCATGGTTGCTTGTCATCACCAAGTCCCGAGAACAGATTTAGTTCAGATTTTAGTTCATTTTTCCTATCATTAAAAATGATAGGAAAAATGCCAAGAATGCATGAGGATTTCTGTGGTTTGCTTTTTGGAGAAAAGCTTTAAGCTTTTAAAATTAAGTATCTAGAATACTAATGCACAGTTAATATTCTGAATCTACTTCTTCACACTGATTTATTTTAATCTGCTCCTTTTTGTTACAGAATGTAAGCCCACCCCCAGAATGACTAATTTAGGCACTGGTGTACACACATTTCTAGTACCAGCCGAACTTCAGTGTAATCAGTGTGACTAGGTTTAAGCACACCTCGTACATTAAGGTGAGTGCTTTGCCACCCAGCACCAGGCACTGGCAAAGAGGAGAAGTGGAGTCAGTAAGCTGTCGAGTAGGGTGCAGCTCAGGATGGTAGCTCTTGCTCCTGGAAACCTACATTCATTTTGCTTGTCATTACCATTGGTGAAAAAATACATAAAAACAAATGCAGCATCATCTAACTCCTCTCAATTAGAATCAAGTTGCCTTTGCAGTGGCTCCTTTTGCCTCATGAAACAGGCACTCCTCATTGCACAAAGGACCACAGTCTAATACGTTGTCATGGCTTTGTCTTATAGAATCATAGAATTGTTTAGCTTGGAAAAGACCTATAAGATCACCAATTCCAATTGTTAACCCAGCACTGCCAAGTCCAGCACTGAAACCATATTGGTAAGTATCACATCTAGACACCTTGTACATAACTCCAGGGATGGTGACTCAACAACTTCCCTGGGCAGCCTGCCCCGATGCTTGATAACTATGCCAGGGGTGTGGCAACCACTAAAGATGAAGGAAATGTGTGGACAGTGCTGACCAGGTTAAGACAGACTTGTGGTGTCCCATTTTTCTTGTTTGCAATCCCCCCAGATCCCATCCCCAGGAAAAAGTGAAACTGGGATGTTTCAGAATTTCTCATAATCTCTGTAGGATATACCGTGAGTTCAATTAAGGAGCTGCTTACAGTCCTCCCTGTTCTCTGCCTGCCTCCTTTGCAGCAGACTCTTACCAGGGCACTGGTGTTAGTGCTCCCAGCATCATGAGATAGACATGAAAGCAGAAAAACAGCTACATTCCTGGAAGAGATTTCCCAGCATTTGGGGATTCCCCTTCAGAATACTTGCAAAGTGTTCCTTACTCCTCTGTTAGCTTTCTGCTGGAGGAGCAGAGCTAGTGCTAGGGGAAAATTTATGAATCCCAGTACATAAAATTAAATCAATGTGCACTGAGACTGGGCACACAGCCTGGATGGGGGTGACCCAATCAGTCTTACACAGACTCGAGTCTCAAGGTAAAAAAAGAAGTAACAAAGAAGGCAAAAGACTCCAAACCTGAGATGTCAGCTACAAACTACTCTGGTAAGTCTCAAAATCAGTAATAGTCTCAATGCTTACTCTCTTCTCTTTTTTAGCAATCTGTTAAGCTTCTCTACAACAAATACTCTTCCAAACCTCTCTCAGAATCAGTGATGTTTTTTAGGAATAATATCTATGAAGGATTTCACAAAGTATGTTTGCTGCAATCAGTACTTCCTAAGTGAAAATTTTATGGCTTTGAACACAGGAACAGAAGGTTCATGTGACAGCTCGGCTTGATTTGTAATTAATAAATCCACAGGTCACTCAGCAAGAGTTCCTACTGCAAAGGATTGTTCTTTCAAATATTAGGACAGGACCTGACTCCAGCAAGGTTGAGGCTGGTGGCCAGCTAATTTGGGTAGCACATGATGCTGAGCATCTGCTCTGAAACAGATGCTAAGGCTTCTTTCTCTTGCAGACACACTCTTGCAGACCTGTCTAGAGGTCCTAGTAGATGGTGCAAATAGAAACAGCAGGGGCATACAGGTCCTATTTATATCTATTCCACATATCTCAAGTTCTTCATTCCATCAAAATACTAAGGATCTGCATCAAAGGACATCCAAATGTGTGCTCCATTTCAGATAAGTGGTTTGATTTTTGGGAGCCTGGTCATCCCAACTGGGACAGTTGACCACTCAGAAGCTCTGCAAAACAGGCCAAGATGAATGAACGTCAGTCAAGCTGAATCCATCAGTCATGCATGCTTTGAGAATGTCTTCCCCCAAAATAATTTAAAAAACCTGAAAAGGCTGCAAATCTGCTGACCCCAGTTATTCAGTGATACCTCTAGGAGCTTTGTGGCAAAAAATCCAGCAGCTTTCTGGCAGCTTGTCTACTGAATCTTCATTTTGGCATGAAATTTGTTTACAAGACAGAGCTAACATCCTTCAATAGTTTTTTCTGAATGTCTTCTAACTCACCCTACTGAAATTTTAATCATAAACTATGATAATGTCTCAAAATCCAATTAGAAAAGATAACTCAATGGGCAGCATATAACAGAGATAAATCTTATACAAAGTAATTCACATTAAGATATCACATATGAAAAGAATTCTACTATGGTTTTTAGTAAAAATTGTATCTATTCAGTCAGAAGACAGAGGGCTTAGATGTTTGTGTGTAGACTGATAAATAGATAGATAGATAGATAGATAGATAAATAAATGTAAATCCTAGTGACAAAGGAGACCCAAGCAACAGAGTTTTAATCCTTGAGTGTTGAAAGGCTATTTTTAATGTTATATTTTGCCTACTTTTCCCATAAATGTTTTCATTTGATCTTAAATGACCTGCCAGAGCAGGGGCCAACTATCAATTCTGTGTTGGAGACATCTGTACCTAAAAAAATGAACTAAAAAGATCACAGTTGCTTCACATGCACTAATTAACTATCACAAGTGAAAAATTTTGAGTCACTACAAACAGCAGCCAGTTTTGAACTTAGAGGTGAAAGTGTATATCCTACAAAGCTCAAAAATGTCAGGGAGTTATATTAACATCTGACTCTCACTCAAAATAGATTACGTCTGGTGTTGAGGAACAGAAGAAATCATTGCCCTCTGGTGGCCAAAATGGCATTTTTAAAGCATCAAAATTTAAGCAGGGTATATAGGGACAATAATCCACTCTCCCATATGTACAATGAAAAATCTTAAAGAACACAAATTTTTATTTATATTTATATAAATGGAGTATAGTATGGTCCTGTTTTTCACAGTTTCAGGATAGAGGCTCTTACTAAATCCTTATTCTAGATGCAGCTTTTCTCCCCTTACCAGAGTTTTCTCCAGTTCAAATTCAATTTGTGTAAACATACATCTATGTAATATACTACCTACTTGATTTCAGTGTCAGGAGCAAAACACATTGTCAGCACCTAATCACCTCTATCAACAATAGTTTGTATTTAAACATAGCAATGCATAATTATACCTGTGTCAGAGAATGCTGGTTTTTTTCTAGACAGCCCTACAGATGGATGTGAAGTGCAAACTCAAGCAGCACTGCCAACCAAACAGTGGTTCTTGTGTGGGGAGCAACCACACAGGCTTCCCCCAGTCCACCCACGGGCAAAGGCTGATTGTTTTACTGGTACCTGGGATGAGTGAGAAGGGAGATTTGTTGTGCTACAGGAAGAGGGTATATAACTCCTTCCCTCTGCTGAGGGCATGTGCACACACTGTCCCTGTGCCATAGGAGTGGATTCAGAAAGGGCACTGCCTTCTGTCACACAGACTGTCCACATGCATGCTCTGCCTTTGTGGGAGCAAAGAGTGATACAAAGACACAGCACAGCTCACTACTGACCACCATCTCATGCACCACAAGAGTTCAACCAATCTTTAATGAGAGCTCTGTGATCTTCACCAAGCACCTGTTGACATCCTGGTTGCTCATCATCATCAAGTGTTGACAGATGCTTTAGCAGGAGAGACCCTTTAGGTTGATTCCTTGCTTAAAAAGTCACAACTGTTCTGTAGACACAGCAAAGGAGAGGAATGATCTGAACCTCTCACTTCTCTCACAGCCCACCCAAGCAGCTCCCACTGCAGCTGAGTGCATCTCCAGGGGTAACTGCAGACAGCACAGCTCCCAACCACCCTTTTACATCCCCAAGTGTTCTAAGTACTGCACCTAGAAAACTCTCAGGGAATCTGTATCCAAGAGTGGTCTAGCAACATAAACTAACCTTAATTTTATCCGTGGGAAATTTAAAAGACCCCTGCTTAGAGGCTGGTTTAGCCCACCAATTTTCTCAGGAATTAATACTTTTGTTACATTACTTTTTCTCTTAACTTCATTCCATCACTGTAATTACAGATTTTATCACTATTTTAAGCAAAGAACAGAAATGACAGCTGAGCAAAAACATTTTACAAGAAGGGAGGATTAAAAAAAAAAAAAAAAAAGAATCCTAGCCAAAACAGAGCAAATACAGAAAATGGGTCATCTAGGAAGCTGCCTGTGTTGGAAAGGGTCAAATTAAGCAAGAGAGAGTAAAGGCTATATGGTCTTTCCAGTCTATCGAGTGGCTTTATTGACTTCTTAAAGGAGATAGAAACAGGATGGAGAACTCCTTCCTTAAAGGAAGGGTAAGATCTTTATCCTCCAGTCTTAATGCTTATTCACATAAGCAGTTACTTATTTATGTCAGAAGACGCTTTTTGTGTTGCACAACTGACTTCTCTGTTCACACCACCCGTAAGCTTAAGCTGTTCTTACTACCAATTTAAATCTAGTTTTATTAACTAAACCATTCTTATACTAAAACCTGCCCATTTTATCTAAGCCCAAGTATCAAAGCACTAAACTTCATATACTGCAACAATTAAAGATGTAAAGTATTGGCCTGTGGTTTGTTTTTGCCCAAGTGTTCTAAAATGTGAAACACTTTGATTGGATCTTAATTTCTGTGAATGTAATTACATTTCAAAAGAACAATGACAGAGGCTAACAACAGACACAGAATGACAGAATCAGATAAATTTTATGAATATTGTATCATCTACAAAAAATGAATAATACTTTTATTCCAAGTATATCCTGAAATATAACAATTGTCATCTCATAGCTCCATTCATTTCATTAGAGAAGTATAAGCTTATTGCACTTTGAAAAGCACTTTTAAATTTTACACCTAAACAACTTAGATTGTTTTCTTCTGTCATTCTCTGCAATCAAATATGCTTTACTCTGGCTATGCCAACAAAGTATTAAGTGCAAGCAACATTCCTATTGATTGCAGTGAAAAAAACCAGTAATCAAGCACTTTAGGATCTGATCCAGTATCTGGGGTTTTTGGAATATTGACATTGGAGTAGATGTTATGGAATGGTTGTGAAACCATTAGCATTTTTATAAAGATCAATGCAGTTTTTTAAATTGTTATCATGTCCTTTAATTGTCATGAAATTAAGACGTGAATGTACAATTATTTCAAATTTAAGGGGGCCATGCTAAAACATAAACATGTATCTTCCAAAAATGGGACCAGTGTCTCTTCATTAAATGTTATCCACAGTAGATATATGGAGAGATCATTTTTGAAAACACTATATTTTATCTTTTTTCCCAAATACAGGTAATTTTTAAATATAAATACAGCTATTTTTAAAATATTTTCTGCAAGCTTACAAGTTTGTTGGGGTTTTTGCTTGGGTCTTGTTTTTGGTTTTGGGTTTTTTTTGTGTGTGATCTGATCCTGTACGGGCATGTTTCTCACAGTAAATATTAACAGGAGCCTTAAATACCCATAAAATTATGGCTGTGATCCCATCACATCACATAAGTTTTGCTCTGGGAATTTCTTTGCAAAGTAGTGTTAAATCTTTGTCTTATGGTAAAAAAGAGTGCCTTCTGCTTTAAAACTGTGTGAGATCTTTGTGCTAGGGAAGACTCAGCAGAACAGAACTGCACACATCAGCAGGACCCTGAGCATTTCGTCAGGAAAATCTCCCAGGGAAACAAGAATTTCATCTGGAGCAGCAAAGGCAAGATGGGGCTTTCATGGGGGATGTGTGCTGCTGTGGCTGAGACAGGGCAGGGCTGAAGGGTGTGCAGGCAGTGCAGCCAAAGCCCTTGCAGCTGCTCAGCACCGGCTGGCTGAGTTTATCTCAGGTAACACTCTCTTTCTGAGCATATTGCGGCAAAGGCAGGGTTTAGCAGGTTCATCAGGCCAGACGGTTTGCCCCTCTGATTAAATGGATTTTCTTAAATACTGTACATCACAAACAGACGTTGTTAGACCCAAAGATGTTTTTTTTTTGTTCTAAATAGAACTTACAATGACTCCAAAGGAGTTCCCATAAGATTGTTTTAAAACTTCAAAAGATGAGCCAGTTTTCAGAGCAGTCTGGCACCTTTTAACTGGCAATAGTCCTGTTAGAGCAGTGCTGAGTCCATCTCACACTGTGTGAATGCAGATACTCTGGTTACATCACATGTCACTGTGCACTCTCACAAGTGGCTGCTACATTACTTAGTGTGGAAGAGGTTAGCTGAGGTCCCTGGTTTAAGTTATCTACTTATGGATGGCATCCCTTCTCTCTAAGTTTCCAAGTTCACTCACAGGCACCTCAAAATGAGCCATCTTATCTAGCTGGACTGATGATGTCTCAGATGAGCACAATCCAGCTGCTTGCAGATGGTTTGTCTACAATGGCAACACCATAAAAACACGAGACAACATTTGATTTGGAGAAGTTTATAAAGAGAACACTCTGAGGGGACGATAGAGTGAGATTTTAGAATTCAAGGCTCAAATATCATCTCAATATTTCTATTAAAAAGCACTTCTGCTTATGAGCCAAAAGCTATGTAAACTGCTGGGTAAGACTCCTCAAACAATTGATAGTTAGGATTCCTTCCCTCCTTTATTGGAATTTGTTATGATCAATAGAAAGGTTTCTATTCACATTTTCCTTCAGCTTTTTCTCATTATATGCAGAGTCTGCAGCCACTCTGATTAGGAAACTTAAAAAGCTTAGACATTAGCTGATTAAGAATTAACTACTTAAGATTTAACTTCTTAAGACCATATAAATTTAGATCCTCTCTGCTGTGACATTCGTCCAACAATTCAAGCAAATACATTTTGATCTGAAAAAAAAAGAAGAAATTCATGCAATTCATAAGGTAATTATGCATCTGCAAATACTCAGAACTGTACTTTCTAGTTTCTTTCTTTAATCTCAAGCATATAATACACATTTATTTCCAATAAAAGCTTTACCAGCAAGGTGAACAACCTCAGAGCAAAGCTGATCAACTCTAAGAGTCTTCCAGACTTCATGTTTCAGCCACATCTCTGTTCTCTGGATCATTAAACCAAAAGAAGTGCAGACTCAACATTTCTTTCCCCCACATCATGACTTGCAATTGTGTTCTCTGATCTACTACTGACATGGATATACCTTCTGTGAGAAATGGATATAATTCTCCTGGGAGACTGACAATGAGCAAATATCTGGTGAGGCTTTAAAGTCTTAAAAATTAAAAATAAATTAGCTCATGTCATACTGCTTTCAGATACTGAAATATTGTAAAAGAAATTTGGGGTTCAAAGAAATTGTGATATTTTAGCTCACTGCCAAATTTTTGAATGCATCCTTATTTCTAAAAATTTATTCAAAATTGATCACTTCTGGATCTAGTGCTTTCAGACTTGAAATTCTTATGTTGAGGTTGAGAAGTACATGGCTGCCTATGATTGAATTTAAGCATTGAGATGGGTGCCTAAACTGAACAAAAGAAGCAGGATAGAATAAGAGGGCCTAATTCTGTCCTCAGGATTGCCTGTGCTATCCTCTGCTACTTCGAGAGATGTACTATATTGAACTGTAAGACTTGGATAAATTAAAAAGAGCTATTATCTGTTACAAGCAGATAATATATCAATAAAAGTATTACTATTAGTATCTATCTACTCCATCCATCTGTCAGGGCAGGATTATCTTTTAAAAGGGCATTTTCTGCCACTTTGCTCAGTCCAGGTTAGATGTCACATGAGATATGACATATTCCTTCCTCAGGAGGCCAGTTGGCCTCAGAAAATATTGCAGACATAAAAAAATAGTCAAGGAAAATGATTATTTACTTCATTTCATTTAATTACTTGTTTTAAATTCTAAGACCACCCCAAATCATTCAGAATTATTTTTCTGCAAATATATAGTGCATGACATCTTCCACATTGATAAATAGAAGGGTCCAAAATCTCACCCATCACACAGGTTCATTAACAGGCCTTCTTGGAATTACTGCTGCATCCAATCAATTTAAATATAGCCTGAAATGACTGACTTCTTTGAAAGCCACTATTCAGGCCTATGAACTCTTGTAAAATTTAATTTCAAGTTGATCAGCCTTCTGTTTCTGTGATTTCTCCTGTTTCCTAACTGGAGCTTCTGTATGTCTGAGTCGCTTGTGAAGACAACGTGCCTGGAAAGGCTGCCAGCCACACTGCTGAAACAGGACCAGAAAAAGAGTCATTACACTCCCCTGAGTTACTTGATGCTCTTCAGTCTCATGTTGTACAGGCTGCTTTTGCTCTTTTCCAACACGGCAATCACTCATCAGATTTGCTTTCTGTTCCATCCTTGTGTCTTCCAAGATATTTAATCTCGCCCCTTTTTTTTTTTTGCACAGTATTTTCCCTGAATTGGAATCCAATAAATTTTGCAAACTAGGGAAAGAAGCCTAATTTTCCTCATTTTCATGCTCATTTTCATGCCATCTCTGGCCTTTTGCTAGACAATTACACCTAATTTATTATGTATAAATATAATAAATATATGTATTTTATTTATTTTATGTATATGTTACTCATTTTCAAATATATTTTTATTTCTTTGTAATTATTTTATATATTATTATTACTTATTATTTAGTTGTTATTGTTATTATTACTATTATTTACTTGTATATATTACTTATGTCAGAAGACTATTTCAATTAGCATGAAGATCAGGATTTCATGAGACATTGTAAAAAAGCTTTTTAATACCTAGCTTCATTGTATCAGGCTGTCATTGTGCCAAGATCAACAATTGCCTTTGTGAAGCTGTCATTACAAGACCTCTTAAACTTTACAGACCATTAGGTAGTTTTTTAGGCATTTAAGCTGGAAATTGCAGATCTGCTGCACAGTAGAGACACAATGGTCTTCTCTACTGAGAGACTCAGTAGGAATGAGAAAGATTCTCCCTTTGTGGAGTGCATATGGATTTCCCAGCAGCTTCTAAAAGCTGGGAACCTGAACTTTGTCTGTATGTGGATCTGTCTGACCTAATCATACATATTATTTCTCTTCTTTCATTCAAAGACACCCACAAATTCCTTCCTTTTCTTCCCCAAGAGTCATGCAGTGACACAAAACAAAGGGTGATCAAGCACAGTCCAAAGTCTGGATGATATTATGCCAGTTCCTTATACTTAAATGTCTTTTTACAGCTTTTGGAATAAACATAACAAGGCTAAGGACATATTCATCCTGGCATACAATCATCTATATGGCAGAAACCACAGCAAGTCCCATGGCACAATTTTGGCTTCATTCAACAGCTACCAGCTGTGTTCAGTCTTAACTTGGGCAATAACCTGAGCCCAGTATTGGCCATCCTGGGCAGGAATATAACTTTGCTGTATAGGTGTGAGCTACTGGCACAGAGGACAAAGATAAAAATTTAAAGGCTGAAAAACAGAGACAAAACAGTCCAAACCAATTTTGTACATATTTTGCAAGGAACAAGATCATCCAGTTTAATTCACCATCAGGATTTATGCTTAATCCTGATTTCCAGAGGTCTATTACATTATTTGCTGGTTAAACAGAGCTAAATGTTGACAGATCTGACCTACTGAAGGTAGGGATGGACGAGATTTATGGAATTTCCTTATCTGTTTCTCTGCCAGGACAAAGTCTCATGGTAATGTTCTATGACCTTATAAGCTCCTATAAGGTGACCTACCTCTGTTCTTCTTTCATCTCAGTGTTCAAATCTTCCAAATAGTCATTTCTTGCTGCATTTTCTTCTCTCAGTCACTGTATAACTGACGTACTACTTTAGCTCTTTAAATCTTTCCTAGCAGTGATTTCTCCAGACCTCTGTTCTTCACCTCAGAAATGTTGCTCCACTTAGTCCACATAGTAAGAAAAATGTAGGTGAAAGATCATACAAAATTTTGACATAAACTGCTGTCTCTGTCCTCTGTGTTGTGATCCTTTCATGAGAGCACAATGAAATCACACTGTTCTTTTCTCTAGCTTTATCACATAGCACATTTTATCTATTTGCTGTCCTTACGGGATAGTAGTTGCTGTTATCACTCATCCCTTTTTTTCCTGTCATTGCACTGGGAAATGCCTTTTCTTTTCTTGAGTCTCTGGTGCCATCCCAGTTGCTAGTGGTCTTTGTAAGTAGTCAGACATTCAGAGAGTCTCAGTGATTAAGCATCATCTGGAAAGACTGATTTGCCTCTGTTTGGGTTTTCCAAATACTCCCAATCTGGTTTTTTTTATCAGTAGCTGTTGTTACATGAACTCAATTGTCTTCTAATTGCCAAGTCTTTCTTTTTTTTCCATTTCTTGATAAAGGCAATATTAAGAAAGAACTTCAATCCCCTGGCTCTTTTTAGGTCCTATTTAATTTTATATGTGTCTTATTTATTTCTTAGCTCCCTTTGTCTATAATCTAGTTTTCAAGCTACCTTAGTTTCTTCTGGAAAGCCTTGTATAAGTCTGAGTCATTTCTGAGAGTCAAACTGCATAGCTACCCCTTCCAATTCTCTACTTTTTTCCCCTCTTCAAATCTTTTTTTAGGTTCTCACAGATTTGAAAATTGGAAGCAATTATGCTACTTGGAAGGCATATATTTCTTGCTCTACTTTTCATGTGTGAAGGTCCACCTGCTTATCTTTCAATGCCATCCTCAGCTCAAAAGCCTTCCCTTCTCTAACTTGGCAACCGCTACACCAGACAATAGTCTCTTTTTATTTCACCTTTTACTTATTGTTTCTGAGTTCTGTCTGTCTCCAGTCTGGGCTTTTGTGTTGCAGCAATCACAGACATGTTGGCAAGGGTAAAGGTAATAATGATGCTAATGTAATTTAATATAGCTCCGAAATAGATGTCAGGGATTTACAGGAATTTGGTAACACATACTGTTATCCCTACCTTATTTGTACAGTATCTTAAGTCAAAGAACACTTGCCTGCAATTTACCATTCCCCTAATTTTGTCTTTGAATTGGTGTCTCCCAGAAAACATGATTGTTCAAAAAAGCAAAAAAGGTTTAAAAACAACTTCATTTGTGAGACTGGCAGACTCTAGGCACATTAACAGTGGAAAATGCAGTAACTTTTCAAATCACATGCAGCAATGCAGGTGCAAACCAATCATTTGACTAATATGGAAGGTTTAAGGTAATTAAGTGATCTTTTATGGGAAAGGATCTCCTAGGGTAGGAAGACTTTTTTCATTTGATTAGGGAGAAAAACATAAGAGAAATAAAACCAGAGAAGGACCAGACATTGCATAAAGCAGAGCTTGAAGAGTCCCATTGTTCTTCTACTTCAGAAACAAATTCCTCTGACAAGAAGAGGCCCAGACAGTTCAGTGAATAACATTTCCTGATGAAATGATAAACAAGTTACTGTAATAACCTCATAGTATCTCTGAATGCTGTAGGATATTAAATCTGCTTTTCTGCTTTTGCAGACATAAATCTATCTTCAAAAAGGTACCCTTTAAGGAAAAAATTTACTCATCAAAAACATCAGTAACTTTAATTTCTAAGCTGTGTCATTTGACAGAGTGACACTTCTCCCATTGAAGTTGGGACCATAATATTATTATTTTTATTATTATTATCAGACAGGAGTAAACCAAAAATTATCCCATTTTCTAAGATGTATGGATTTAAATTTGTTCCCTCCCTCTTTCCTGCTACACAGATGTCACCATTTTCATTTTCTCTCACTCCTCCGCTTGTTTGAAGCTACCTTGCCCAGAAAATACAGACCATATCCTTCAGCATGGTCCTGTGATATTCACTTGTCTTCCAGCTCTCACTCAGCGAGTGATAACAGCTAGAATTTCAGTCCTGGATTCATCTTATAGCCAAAATCTCTATTAATTCCCTTTCCTCTAAAAGAGAGCAGCATCTTTGGTTTGTACCCTTTCCAAAACCATCATGTGAACTATAAGGCTGAGAGGAGATGAAAGCAAAAACTTTCGAACTCCTTTCACATGTTTGAATACCTGAGGCTCCCACACTACTTCCAGAGCTGCCAATCCCTTTAGCATAACCCATGGTGATGACAGAGCATTCCCAGCCACACCAAATGCCCCTACTGCATCAAGCCACAAGTTCAGCTTAATAGGGCTGTTACAGAGCAGTGAAATCAGAAAGGTACCTGAGGATACCAGCAAGGAAGAAATGGGTTTGCTTGTTAAAAGTGTGTGATCCAAACCCTTGCCATTGATAGTACCCATGAACTGCAGTATTTCTCAAATGCCTCACTTAAAAATTTGTCTCAAGAGCACTGAAACCATCTATTCAGAAGTACTCACAAGTAAATGACCACCACTACTTTTAAGTCAAGGCAGAGGTGCTTCAAGTAGTCTGTCTCACTCCCTGCCTGTGGCAAATCTGACTTCATTGCTTCACTTTGCAATGGTTTTGGCCAAATTTGAATTGTAGGTCAAATGCCTGCAACTGAGGATTTCTGCATTTTTCTAATGTTTTCTGCTAAAGTCTTTTGACAGCTCAGCCCAAGCAGTTATCATCAGATAATAAAGCACTCTGGACAAAAATACCTGAATTAATTTTTTGCAGGTACTTAGCAGGTCAGGTAGTCTATCAAGTTGTGTAATTCATAAGGTAATTTTACCTTAATGGATCTACTTTAAGTGTGCACAGCCAAGGTCAGCACATTAAGATAAATTTCTAATGCTCATGGAAGAACAAAATATTTTTGGAACTTAACTTTTCCCCTAAGACAACTGAAGCTGAAGTTCCTCTCTAT
Organism: Lichenostomus cassidix; assembly: GCF_008360975.1. Lineage (NCBI taxonomy): Eukaryota > Metazoa > Chordata > Aves > Passeriformes > Meliphagidae > Lichenostomus > Lichenostomus cassidix. Next base: position 19,820,064 of record NC_139480.1, on the reverse strand, counting down.
TAACTAATACAGGAATATTTGAAAAGGTACAAGGATACCCATTTCCTATCTTGCCAGGACACCCAAGGAAATATTTCAATATGTTGTAAGAAAAGAACACATGTATTAGCTGACAAAATACAAAGTTAATTTTACTTGGAGTGTGATTCCAGTAATTGCTAGGTCTAACACTTTGGATAGCCACTCTCGTAAATTCCAGCTTCATACCAAACACAAATCCCCCATAAAATGTCTGCAGTTCCTCTTACAGTAGCATATGGGGACAAACCAATGGTCTGTCTTTGGCAGTGGTCAGTAAAAAATGCCTGATGAAAGACCAAGATAAACAGGACATCTTCTGCCTCTGTAGATCAACAGATCATCTTAGACTAAGCTATTATGGGCAATAAAGGGGTATTGGTAAGACCAAGGGGACGTATCTTGCATTTTGCTTCACCTCCATTACTGACTTAAAACACCACTTCGGAGAACAGGATGTAGCCAAAAAAAGAAATTAACAATTAACACTTTGCCTTCCTGAGAAAAAATCCTTATGGAGAACAAAATTCACACATATGCAAGAAAAATCACTACCAAAGCTCTAACTAATTGTGCAATTAATGTTTCCTTTCAGAAAGCCCTGATCTGTTCTTCTTATATATAGCTCAAGCAATTATTTATTTGGAATACCATAATTGTACTACCTTCATCACAGAGTGGACATTTACTTGTTTCAATAGAATTACTGTAACCAGTAAGTTAATGTAAGCTCATAACAGAGATGCCATCATTATACAGATTTATGAGAAGAGCACTAAACATAAAATTGAGATAATTGCCTGTGTGCTGCCAGGCTATTTTGCCAGTTAATATAAATAATATCATTCTCAGCATGAGCCACCAGAAGGACATCATCCTCAAAACTAATTCCTCACCTGCCACTGTCAGAAATTTTTACTATAAACTTGATGAAGAATGTGTTGCTCAGTGTTACTGAAAATCATATATTATCAGGGAAAGGTGGTTACCTCAAGTACCTCAAACAATCTGTTGTTTTGTTATGTTACCACATAAAGTTGATTTAAGGCTGCAATTTTCCATTTCTCTCTGGACCACAGACTGCTAATTTATTAGTCACATATATTTAAATTTCTTCTTTTTCTATTCATGTATAAATTTCCATAAGCAAACTGAACAGATAGTATTTGTTTGGCTCATTTTTAAAACTTGAAAAAATAAATCACATGTGAAGTTAATCTGAAATACAGCATGATGGTCTGAACACAATCACTAGAACACTGTCATGCTCTTGGTCAAAGTGAGACCCAAATGGTGGCAGATACAGATGAACTCAGGACTTGGGTCATGTACTTCTTAAAAGTAATACTGAGATACCACAGGTGTAGCTGAGAAAGATCTCGACGAGCTGGAAAACTAATGAGGCTGATGGCAAATTACACCGTGCTTGATTGTTCTGCAGCCAATTCCAGAGTGGTGCAAAGTGCTTTAAAGCCCAACAGCTTTTAGGAAAACAGCTAAAGAATAATGAATAGGCCCTGTTAAAGCTAGGGATTCCCAAAGCAAATTTTGTTTGTTCCAATAAAGTTCATGGTACTGGAAAAGGTCTGATATTATTATCTTACAGGGAATGGACTAAGACAGCAACATTAATAGTATTCGTTCCCTTGCAAAAGAAAGTTGCTGAGGGACTATGATTTTTGCAAACAATCTCCTTTCTTCCCATCACCCTGCATATACCAGAAACCTCCCAGGCAAAATGAATAATCAGAGGAGATGTTAATAGCCTTTTCAAAAATAGCACCTATGCTATTCTTGAAAACATCCAATAAATGCAGCAAATTTCAGGGCAAATAACTTTCTGAAACCTAGTACCTCAAGACTGTAGGTGTGGTGAAGAAAACATTAAGCATGGGCGTTTGTATCTTGCTATTCCATGACATCTTTTATAATATCATGTTTCATTATAAACAAGCACACGTTTTTGTGTATTTGGGGAAATGGAGTGTTTCCAGCTTGAAAAGACATTTCAAGTGCAAAGCTTGAGACTATATCTATCTGAAAGTCAAGCAGCAGAGATAGATTTCAGGTGCCGAATGCTTTCCAGCCAATTAATCTTTTAAATAGTCCTCTGGCTCAGGACCCTGCAGGCCACAATATTGCAGTAGTAAGTTAGTATTGCTCGCATGGTGGTTGCAAGCTGAAACAGATGTGTCTTCTGTCCTCAGCCTCTTGCTGCCATAGCAGTGATACCAACAGTACCATATGCCCTGAAAATTTTGCCTTCTATCCATTGAAATTTCAAGAATGATTCTATGACTAATTTTTTAATATTCTTCCAGACTACTCTTTTCCAACTTTGCATCATTAGGATTAAAGCACAAACTGAGCAGTAGCTGGTCTCCTAATCTCATGATAGATCATCATGATTTTGATAAGGCTTGCTACAGAACAATTTCAGCAACAACTTCTGGATCAAGTCAGTATTTGCTAAATTACTTCTGTTTTTAGTTACAGAGACAGAAATTTATATTGCAGGGCACAGAACATGAATAATCTTGACCCACAAATTCTTCTTCTTTTGTCTCAGGGCATATACTTTAAAATAGCTCTAGTGATTGAACAGGGAAATAATACATTCAAATGATACAACTGGTATCATCCTGCTAAGCTGATGGCAGGAATGTAAGATAGGACAACCAATAGAGACCAGGTATATTTGCTGTAATTTTTCTGTAGGCTTCCTCCCTGACACAGTCTCATTTTCTTGCCTTTCATAGGTAGTTCTCTCCTCCTTCCTCCCCATGGTTCACCTCACTTGAAGGCCATTAGAGGCCTTCTGCTAATACAGAGATTTCAGCTCCCACCAGCATACCCTGTTTATATAGTGTAAGTCTCACAGATCTTCCTTGAAAACCTTAGAAACAAGCTGGATAAGTAAAAAGGTTCAAGAAAAACTGGCTGCAACCCAACCCCCCAGCTTCCGGCTCGTAATCAGGAAAGGAGTGCCCAAAGTGGCTGTAGAAGAGCAATGGCAATCTGGCAAGAAAACATTTCCCTAACAGAAATAGGCATTGGCATAAGAGCAATATCAGCAGCAGCTAGCAGAGAAGGACTTTTCCCTATGGACTTTCCATCCCATCCCTGAGCATAGGCTGATCCAGATAAACCCCATGCCACCTCATTTACTATTAATGTAAAGAACTAATTTTTTAAAATTATGTAATTGTGATGGTCTTATTAAATAAAGTATGGTTAAAGTACCTCACAGAATGACGTGTGGTTCTGAGATTTACAGAAGTCAATGCTGTTACCTTTACAACTCAAAGTCTTGCTAAAAGACATTCAGGTTTATTTGCCAAGGCCTGTTTTCCATCCCTCCATGTGGGCTGGCATTCACGATATTTCATTGTACATTAATAGTGGTTTATATCAGTTATGTTATTTTGCCCCTGGCAGGGACTGGTTCCCAGATTCACCTTCTTTTTCCCTCCTTTTTAAAATATTGGCTTATTCTAGTTCCATAGCAGTGCTCACGGAATAAAGCACCACTTAGCAGGAGGGATAAGCCAAACACTGACATTTCCTGACAACAGGAAATAAAAATCAATTTTACAATCTACACGATATTAGCAACCCCACTGCCTTCTCAGCACTGCAGTAAGACAGAGGGTGGGGAAGATCCCAGCTGGGAGTCTGAGTGCCCAGCCTGCACCTATGCTCATGACTGAGGGAGTGCCTAACATGCACAGCACCAATCTTTTGGCAACACCTCACCCAGCATGTTTCACTAATCTTTTTCTGCTTCTCTTCCTAGCAGGATCTCAACTGAACAAACCACCAGCTCTATAGGACTTGAGCCTTTTTTACTCAGTTTTCTAATTTAAATTACAAAGAATGTTAACACACAGTGTAAACAGGTGAAAAGGGCTGTTGCTATTTAAGTCCTGTATATTAATCACCTGTGGGAGATTAATAATAATAGCAATGATGATAAAAATAAGGGATAATTATAAGCATGATAAACACCTACATAACTACATGTGCAAAATGTAACTGAAAACAAAACGTTAGCTGCATGCATCCGATCCTTTGCTTTGTAAACATGCACTAATTGGCAAGTATCTGCAGATGTGCTGTAAGTGCAACTCAGGTACTTTCTGTCTGTCGTACTAAAAGAAAGATTTTAATGAAATAAATGTCAAGATGATTTCTTGGATGACTGCTTACACTAGGATTTGATCTCTTGTTTATACTTGCTTAATATCCATAAATTATGGCATATGTTTCACAAGCATGTAATTACACTTGTCATTCTGTGTGTTAAATTCCTAAGCACTGTAGACAAACTGTGCAGTGATAGATGGCCAGTTCAGACATCATTTGAGGCAAGTTAAATCATTTTCAAAAAAACCCCACATGTAACACTGTAAAATGATCAAGGATACATGGAAGAAATATTACTGCTGTTTCTATCGGCAGCAGAATTCTACTAACTTTGCTTTTCTGCTGGTGCTTACTTGATAATCCTTTGCTTAAAAATATATTAAATGCTCTTAAGCTTTTCTAGGACAGGTCTGTAGCTGCACTTTGCATTTTGCAGCATTACTATCAAGGTTTATTAAAAAGAATTTTAAGTCATTCCTATGATCTTCAGACACACCAAAGTGCTACACTGGCCTGTGTGATGAAAAGACCTAAGTCTTCCTTTCACTTTTTTTCTAATAAATGTTTCTTAATTTACACCATTCTGTAGTACTTTCCAGCAGTAAACAAAAGAAGAGGAAACTTTCACATACCATTTTGCACTAAATTTCAGTGAGTCACTTAATGCCCTTAAAGCAGTTTCAGATATTCCCCTTGCTATGGATGGAAATTGAGCCTATACCCATGAAAGACCCCTTGGCCCAGGATACTGAGATCTCCCTCCTGCAAAGCCAGTGTTCAGCTGCTGCAGGCTCTCCTGGCACGAAGGCCAACCTGCCACTGTGGGCAGGGTGGATGATTTTTAACTTGTTGGCTAAGGGTAAGCTGCCCCAGCACATCAAAGACCACAGATGGCTGGTTTTTCTAAACCAAAGCAGGGACCCTATTTGATACCTTGCCAGATAAAATTTGATTCTAATATTAGCATATGCATAAGGTGGCTTGAGGCATAGGGTAGCTCTACTTGTCCAAATGTATAGCAACTTCGATCTAGTGATACTGCATTTCTCATGTCTTCAGGTGCCCTGGTGCACTGCCCAGGGATGGCAGCTGGGACTGCAGAGCATTGCCTGCACTCAGTTCTCCGCCCCTGACATCATTTTCTGTCCTCTTTGGCAGGTGACATGGTGCAGGGAGAGCAGAATTCAGTTCTGACAAAGTGGAAACAAGTATATTTCTTATCTTTTTCTCCCCTTAGTGTTTAGAACAGAAGCTTTTCATAAAATCAGGAAGATTCACATATTGGCATCTAACTCCAGAACTTCATTATTTTTCAGTTAGCGGATCTGAAAAGTGTCCCAAATAAATTCATAACTACTGTATTATTTCATTAGGACTTGCAAAAATATTGGCTGTATCCTGCCCTTGCCTCCTCCTGCCCTCCCCTCATCCTGAGCCTTCAGTTAAGGAATGCCTCATAACTGTTTTAATTAATGCCATAAAAAAAAAGCTTCCATCATAGTCCAGTTATTTGTTTTATTTTTCCATTTGGCATTATATTTATGATTAATTTTCTGTGTGTTTTAATATTTTAATGGTCTGTAGTGTATTATAGAGAGGCATCTGGAGCACTGCTGCAAATAGGAACTGTACAGTAAAATACATTATTTATTATTATGAATCAGTCTGCCTAAATAACTGTAGTAACTACAATATTCACAACAGTCTGAAGAATGAAAGAATGACAAATATCACTGTCAATAGCTGCTGTGGCAGTGTCCTTCAATGTTCTCTATTCAAAACAGAAATTTCTACATTCCTTCTATAAAGTCCTACATGTGAAACAAATAAAAAGTAGTTACAAGCCTGTATGTCACGAACAAAAACCATCTATGTTTTATGACAGTAAGTAAATAAGACAGTCCATGGCAAGGGGTTTGCACTGCAGAGATATCAGCCTTAAATACTTAAGGAGCTGCTTGGCATTGAGACAGTTCAGAACTGAGATGCTCAGTGCTGTACAGCAGGAGGTGGTTAGAAACTCCCAGTCTTTGAAAACAACTATGTCTTCATCCATGCCTAGCAAACATACACTGGCACTTCCAGAAGTTCACTTCACTTCAGACTCACGTGGGAAGATTCAGCCATTCATATGAATACAAGGGTCTGTCCTTGAGATCTATGTTAAACTAGGCAGCTGAAGATGGGAATGAGATCAATTTTGTGTTACTGCTCTGCCCAAAACTTGCAAGCTTAATCTTTAAGAGAAAACTTAGAAATCCACGGCTAAAGCATACAAAGGAATGTTTCAGTATTCAAATGTGCTTTACTCTTTGGTCTCCTCATGGCATTTAGCAGGACTTCTTTAAAGGTTTTCCTTTGGTTCTGGTCTCTGTCACCACGTATCTGTCTTTTTTTTTTTTTGTACTTTATCCTCTCAATGCACAAGCATACTCCAAAAGGAAAAATGAGGCTGCAGTAGCTGCCTGAATTATACTTGATAGCCTGGTGGTTAAAGCACTCAGCTGGGAACAACTAACCATTGAGTTATAGGGGTTTTGGACATGGAAGTCTCTCCTGCTGAAGCTGTTCATGTTTTCACAAACAATTAAACTTCCATTGGACCCGCCTGAGAGTAATTCACTGTATAGTCCAGTATTCAGCAAGGAATGGGAATAGCTAAGTTCACATCATTATTCTAACGAACATTTAATAAATTTTAGCATGGATGAAATAAAATTTTCCCATTGTGAAAGCTTATCATCAATGAATAGACAGCATCTGGCAACAGCAGCATTCACATGCATCCAGCTGTTCAGAGGTAGAAGAGAAGGCAAGAGTTTTCAAGATGCCCCATGACAGACCCGTTTTAATAAACAGTTATGAGATTAGAGCTCTCCAGGGAAAGTCCTGCACACAGCAGACTGGTGAGATAAGACCTGTTCTGGCAGAAGGAAAAGTCACAGGGTGGAAGTTCTGTGCGCACAGCATGCCAGGGCAGCCCTGTTTCTCTGGAGCTCTCACCCTCAGAGTCCAGAACTCCTAGTTTTACCATAAAGCAGTCTTGTCTGTGTCTGTGGGGGCTGGAGTTGAGCTGTCCCATCTCCTAAGCTATATTTGATTTCCTTCTCTAAATCCAAAAGCATTTTCCCAAGAGCCTTGTCTAAGTCATGAGTAAACAGCGTGGTAAGAAGGGCATCAGCATTTAATGAATGGTACCCACGACCAACATTTCAAACCTATCACTTTTATTTTACATTATAAAATCTCCAAAATAGAAATGAAATATTTTGTTTCACACAGAATGTAAGTTATCATTTAACTCAAAAGAAAACATTTTGGAAAGCTTTTCTCAACAAAATAAAACAAAAACAAAAACCCAACCCAGTAAAGAAACCCCCACATTCCCCTACAAGAAGATAATTTTGGTTCAGAACAAAAAGAATGTTTACTTTCAGTTCACCTATCAAACTGACTAATTATTTGCACAGTCTTGCTAATAATACTGCATTCGTGCTTTGGGTAGATTAAAAACAACTGAAAAGAAGGAAATTTAAAATTAGCAATCACCTTTTCTAAAAGGTGTGGAATCTCCTCTTAGCTCCTGATCCACTCCTGGTAAATAGATGAGGCAGTTATTCACCACACAGCTGCCAGAAGTTGCCTATTCTTAGGGATTTTTACTCAATTTAGAGATAAGGAAACAAACTTTTAATTAAATGATCATGAAAATGAAACAACCAAAAAAGAGGCTCCTGAGACACCAAGCAATATACTGGCATAATGGTCAGCTGGCAAGGCTTTTACAAAACTGTTTTGATTGTCTCTCTTTTTAAACATTTAAGAACACAAGAAGTCCTGTCAGCTTAGTAGAACATATATTTGCTCACACACCTATCTTAATTTTCTTTAATCCCACACTACTTAATTTTGTGCTTTGTCATAAGAATGACAGACATTCATTTTTTCCCAATCACTCTAATAGAGATTGCAGATATGAATTTTAACAGTTTTAGTATTATTGGGCAATAATCCAAATACTTTTTTCCTGACTCTGGAGCTCTCTTTCTTTGACTGTCTTGGTTTCCTAAGGGGGATGTACAGCCTCTGATTACAGGTCAGGCAGCCCTCACCACTTGCTACTGAGACTGATGACTTGCATATTTAAGTCATCCTGTGAGTTTGTTAATCTCCTTTCATAGCAAAACCCAGGGGACAGAACTATGTAAGAGGATACAAGGAATCCCTCGTTAAAGACTAGCTATCTGAAGTACTTATATGCCCCCACCCCTTACTCTTATATCTGATTATCAAGGAGCCTCTATATTCACAAATCCCTTCAGCCACAGAAGAGCTCTACCGGGGAAGCAGGGCAGGGAACCCTGGCCATCAGTGCTGCAGAGCCACTGGGCACCCAGTTCCACAGGCATCATCCTCAGGCTGAGGATTCACTGCTCCGTGCCTTGCCCAAGGTCACCGAGAAAATCTGTGCTGAAGCAAGACAAAGGATGTAAGGCTTCAACGAGCACTACCACACAGCAAGGGAAGTCTGTCACACTCAGACAGAGCTTTGCAGCTTGCCATTGAGCCAAGTGATTATGTGATCCATACCAAAAATACCCTGCATTTCCATCAGCTTTTTACATCTTTACTCTCATTCTTTCCTGCAGGCCAGAATAATTATTTGATCTGTATGCAAAGGCACAACAAAGTATAACTAGAATGGTGAATCTTCATTCCATAAGCACAAGTTCTTTTCTATTTGGCCTAAAAATAGAAGTAAGGAGAGGAAAAAAACCCACAAGCTTTGAAACTTGGCAGGAATGGCAGGAAATCATACCTTGAGTCACAGGGCACTCTCAGCATCTGTTCCAACTGCAAGCTTTTCATGCTCCCATATACAGCACAACTACCTTCCCATCTTATTCCAGTCACCAAAACTAGCACTAGAAATATTATTTTTTATTTGCAGTCTCAAAAACCCTACACATCCAGTTTCCAAAATGCTGCTTATTTAGTATTGGGGATGTGAACTAGCTCACAGATGATGAGTTTTTGTTGTTCAGACGATATTTGGCAAAACAGTTCCCAGTGGGTTGAAACAACAGCTCTGACTGCACTTAGGATTTGCAAGTGGAAGTGTTTGTAACATGCACAAAAGAAATGCTAGTTAATAAAACAAATGTTTACACTTAAAACTTTCTAAGGGCATCATCAAATCCTATCCAACAAAGCAGATATAAACACGTTATTTTTCTCTCATGTTTCATGCTTTTTAATAGCTTTTACTTTCATTACAAACACTTCAGCTCTGCTTGAACTGAGCACAAAGAGAATCAGCCCTTTAATCCTCAGGACAATACATGTTTTCTTCACACTTTGGAAAGCAAATATAGCAGCTGGTAACTTTTAAATCCTATGCTTTGTTGTGCAAAAGATGGCAAGCAGAACGATCAAATTTAGGAGAGGAAAACACTGGCTACTCTACCCAGATCATTCTCCTACTGGTACAAAAAAACGTGTCTTTCTATTCTTCTACGCAACTTAATTTTCAGAAAGCCAAGAAATAGAAAATTTGGCATTTTTCTCATAATACACAACTGAATTAAGCTTTAGACAACATATAACAGGGTACGTATTGGCAATACTTTTTTTTTTTTCTAAGAATCAGCCCATGTTTTCACTCCTAATACAATAACCTAGCTCTAGCTGTATATGTCTGTGCTCTACTAACTCCTATTTATGAGTGGAATTCGGAGTGTTAGGTTTGTATTTAATTCATATTATAAAAGTTTGTTCAGAGAGGCATGTGGAGATCAAATTTGTCTGTGGAGATCAAATTGCCAGCTCCCCCAAGATCGTTACTGTCCCATGGAAAAAATAAGAAAAATCTCTTTTAATTTAACATATCCCTATCTATTTTCAAACTGCTACCAATAGTGCATTGCCATGATATCTGAAAATTACATAAAGCAATAGAGGACCCATCTTCGCTTTTGCTATGTGCCTGCTGGACAAACCCTACTCAAATACAAAGCCTACTAATGGTGATACCAATGACACAATATTTCATGGACATAGGACATTATTTGCCTCTGGATAGATCCAGTTTTAGAGTGGTATAATTCACTGGCTACACTAGAATTCATTGTTCTCTCAGAGATTCTTCCTCATAAAAGCAAGACTAGAAGTCACATAAAAATCAGACTCCGTTTCCCTTTTGAGCAAGCAGAATTCAACAAGCAGGTCCTATCCAGCTGGCTATAGAAAAACATAACTATTTACACTACTTGTCTGCCTCTCAAGAACACAGAAGAAAGCAGAAATTTTAATCCTAAAACAAGTTGTGCCCCTGCAGCAAGACATCCACAGTCTTGGGATGCCGAGGCCTTTGCACTTTCCATTCAGTGTGTGATACCAGCCCTGACAGGCTGTTTGTCTCTTTCCATGGTACATGTTTTGGTTTGGTCCCAGACACCAAAGCAGTGAGCACAGTCTGAATTCCCCAGGTTTTTTTATGCTGCTCCTAATGATAAATGAGGTCCTGTCTCAGATTGCCCAGATATATTTTCTTCTCCCACAGCACTGTCTTGAAAGGTTGTTTGGACTATGTAGTCCACAGCCAATGAATTTACAGTAATATAATAACCTGGCAAACATCCTTTACAAAAGCACACATATAGATTCTCTCCTTTCTATTATTAGCCAGTAGCCATTGTCTTATATAGCACTGCATTTCAACATATAAGCCCATGCTTATAAGCACTTTATTTAACAGACCATTTACGTATCATCCAAATAGGCAGCTCTGTCTGGAGCCTTCCTGCAACCTCACCCACATTTCTATGGCACACCTTCTAGTCTGGCAAGTTCTAGTCTAGATGACAGTCCTCAAGGAAGTCAGCTCTTCTAGGACACTTTTTGTGCTTGAGGACTACTGATAAGACCAAACCATACTATGGCACCCAGAGAAGAAATCAGAATGGCAAGAAAAGCAGCCCTTTCTTCAGTTCATTTCTCAGGCTTTGTTTCTGAAGTTTCAGGCCTAGAGAATCATTGCAGGATCCATAGCTTCTCCCATGAATTGCCTAAGTATAACTATGGTCATAAGTTTTCACTAAGAGCTCAATATTTCACAGTACTTTGAAAACAAAAAAAACCTAAGAAAATTTATCTGAATAAGAGTAACCATCACTTTAGGGGATCAGTGTTCCTGCAATGCAATGGAGTTGCTTAATAAAATTGTGCCCTGCCTGGAAGAAGACTGTGATGGCATTTTAAATGTAACAGAGCCACTCTCAAAGTAAAAATCTTATGGAAATTGTTAGGCACTTTTCATAGAATGATAACCAAAATGGGCTATCATACTTTTGCTACTTTTCAATTTGCAGAAGAGCTATGTGCAAAATGCACCAGTGGAGAAGGAATGGAGATTCTGATTCTCCCTCCACAAATACTGCTGCTACATAACTAGATGCTGGAGGCACCTTTAGTGAAAAAGCATAAGCCAAAACTCAAAAGATTAATTATTCCAGCTCAGAGAAATCACTTTTGCTTCTGTCCTACAGTCTCAAGCTGTAAAAGAGATACAATAGGAAGAGAGATCTCACAAAACCATGGAATATCCCAGCATTGCTATCAGAAATAGTTTCTTTCGGAGAAGAGTTAGATTCCAGTACATATCTGAAGTGCCAAACAAGAAATCCCACAGGGAGGTAAAAAAAGAGAGAGAAGATTGTCCCTTTGGGATTCAATCTTTCAACAAGCATTTCCCTTTTTTTCCTGTTATCCCCATAGATAGACCACTCTCATAAGTCTCCTAATTTCCAGCTCTTCCTCCTGCTGACCTACTCATCCTCACAACCTGCAGAAAGCAAGACTCAGTCAGAGTCTTGCTTAGCCAGCATTTCTGAAAAAAAATTTTCATTTAAGACTATGGAATGGAATAGCCACTTGAAAAATACTGGGAACAGTGGTGAAAAATAAACTTTTCTCAAGACAGCTAGAGAAAGAAATAAAGTCTGTGGGGAAAGAAAGGGAAAAGGAGATGAGTAAAATTCCTTCCAAAGGAAAGTGAGGAAGAATTTAAGAAACTGGCACCACCCTTGCAGGTGTTCGAAATCTTCTTATAAAACCTCCTATCATTTCCATCCAAGCCTTCCAAAGCCTTCCAGTAAGAAAAGGTTCTGTCAGATGCAAGTGCAAGCATGTATCCACCCATCATCTTCCTGTTAACATGAAAGATGCATCCACACTCATAGACCTGATCCAGTCCCCTTCTGAAATGATTTTATTCTTTCTATTGAGGACACAGACAGCCAAGGGCCAACAGACTCCTAATTTAAGGCCTCACTTAAATGCTTAATTGTCCTGTCACACAGATAGGGGACAAAATATCTTGCTGGGAGCATATATAGATTCCAGCCCAGAGGAGTGTTTTGCTCTTGGCTATTTAATTCATTCCTGTGGAATTAGTGTCCTCCAGTAAGACTTTTGTTCTGACTACTTTTCTCTGATAAATGCTAGCAAGCACAAGGATATACATTTAAGCACTCTAAACCAGTTTAATCCTAAAAGCACAATATGCTTTAGGGAAAATAATGGGAAGAGAAATAAGCAAATGCACAAAATCTACCATTTGGCTGTAACACAATAGCGCCTGGTTTCTGATGACAGTCAGAATGCAGGACTATCCATATTGCCCAACTGTCATTGTACTGAAACAATTAAACACCAGGGGAAAAAAAGTAATCTTAATTTAGTTCTCATTGTAGCTAATAAAACTAACATTGCTGTAGTAAAGCACTGAAAAAGCTTCAATGATCCTTGCAGTGTCTTGGCCTCCCTTCAGTGTGACGTAGGAACAGAGTAGCTCTGTCCTCAGAAATCAGTGGCAATGTCAGTGCTGGTAAATCACATTATTTCAGAGCACATCTCTCAGCAGCAGCTCAGCTGCCTCCACTGTCAGACTGTCAGGACAGTCCATAACTCGGCCACGACCTGTGCCAGCCAAGTCTCCCAGTTTTCTGACAGGCTTCAAAAGTCATCATGGGTCAGGAATCATTCCCTCCTGGTAATTTGCATGCAGCCCCATGATCTGGGGAAATAAAGGAGTATGTGATACGGGCATGGATTGTCTGTGTCAGTTGGCCTTAACCATGAAAGGGTGAAATAATTTTCTCTGTATATTCAGTTTCCTTCATGTGAGGGAAACATGTGTGTATATGTATATATATATACCCAACTGCCCTTAGAGAAGTAGAAAGAAAAATCAGATTGCTGGTCTTTAATAGCTACACTCTCTTTGTAAGATGATCATGTACTGTACTTATGGAATGATGTAAAACCCTCAACATTTTAGACAGCTTCAATATGCCTAAAAAAGCTAGGGAGACATCTCAAACATTTAACTAATGTTAATCAAGCTTCTGATTGTTCCTGTGAAATGCTTAAACACAAGCAAATCAAAATGACAAAAGAGAAGCACAAAAACGTCAGAAGAGGTTTCTCAAGCCTTGTAGCAACCCAATGACAAGCAAATGAAAATAACACAGAAAAGCAGATTACCCTTTTGCTCTAGCCACTGGTTATAGTTCCATCTAGGAATGTGAGAAACCAAAATTCTTAAACTTTTAGAGGAATATTTAAGGAACTAATATGCTGTAGAATAATAAATGAATGCATCTAGTTGGTTTTGTACTCTCTTGCCTCAAGCAGCTTAGCACAAATAAAATTTGATGCTAATCAGTGCTAGCAGTTTTCACAAAATCTGAAAACCTATTATTTCCTCTGGCTGTGACTAAAAACTTGGCAACTGTTTCATTATTTATGCTAGCTAAGTACCTCTTGTACCTATAATTTTATCTTGGTCTTGACCTGGCATTTGCCTCTCTTGACCACACACATTTAACCTGGTACTGACAGAAGAATCACACTTGAGTTAAAAGGGGATTTTTACATAATCAAGTGTCTACTGCCATGGATATATAAAGAGATATTAATGTTTCCTCTATGTAAAAGTTTAATTATGAAAGAAAAAAAAAGGAGTTATAATAAAGGTATTTTCCAGCCAATAACAAGACAAGATGTTCAGGCACTAAACAGATACATGCATGCACAAAACTACAAAAGAACTGTAAAATTAAATGGAATGTATTGGTTCCTTTTCTAATTAAAAATTATTCAGAAAGTGCAAATATTATCTGGAACAAAAGTAAAATAAATATGTTCATCTTAAGATATGATTTCAAAATGTTTCTGTCATCTTCTCCCTACTTACAATTTTTTTTTCACACTTTACACAAAATTATCTGCATATGTTTCAACCACCAGGAAAAAAGAATCATCCTGTTACAAATTTCAAATGCTATGCAGTGAAAAATGTTATTGACGCATGTAACGGGACACAGTGAACAGAAAATGGATATATTCCAATCGGTGCAGCACACTTTTTTATTAGTGAGTCCCAATATGTTGGGTAAAATTCTTGAGCCTCTTCTTTAATTCTTTGAAGTGTATAATAAAGCTTTTCCATTATGGAAAGACCTCGCAATCACACAGTGAACAGACTGACTCCTGCATCTATCATGAGCACTCATGAGATGCAAATATTTCTGTAGATATAGAGCCTAGATCAGGATGTGTGTATAGCTCAGGTCGCCTCACAAAAATATGTTTGTGCTCTCTGAAATTAGGTGGTAAAATGTTAGTACATTTTATTTACATCATATTCCTTTCATGAGATGCACTCCATTGCCACAATTTAAATTCAAAGCCCAACATTTATGAAGTTCAGTGAGATTAGCTTCTGTACGATGGTAATGCCCTCATTTCTGGGAGGGCTGTCTGCTGCTCTGTGCAGGTCTAGAACACGAGGCAGCAAAAGTGCCAAATGGCAGCCAAACATAAAAAGACCTGCAACTAAGCATAAAAATAGCATCATCCAGGTATAGCCCTAGCAGCTGTGCAAAGCTACCAGGCAAAGATATGCACTAAAATCCAAAATGAGGCAATGAAACAATCAAAGCAAATACGCAAAATGCTGGTGGAACTAATATATTATACTTCTAGATTTACTGAAAGAAACTATCCCTTGCATTTTGGATGGTTGCCATAAAGTTGGAAGAGTTCTCCGTAATGTCATTTTGTACTTGTACTTCTGAAGAGGTAAACGTGTATGAAATGTATAAGGCAAATGTGCATGAAGTGAACATTAGTCCCTTCAGACAGCAGCTATTAAAGTGGATTACAGCTCGGCAGCAAAAAGGGAATTTGACCAAAAAGAGGAAATATGTAATTTAGCCTTGGGAAACCAGAGAAAACAGAAGGTAAGGAAAGGAAAGGCAAAGCGAGGCCAGGCAAGGAATAAAGCTGTTGATTAATATTTTTGCCTTATACACATGTACAGAAATATATACGTACAAGCTTGAGATCACAATTCACCAAGCATACTGTCCACCCATCTCAATTTGCATGCAAACCATCATCCCTAGGCTGCTCCCAGTATGACACTGGCTAGAAGATGTGTGAAGGTGACAGATGGAGTGTACCAAGGAGTTCAGAAATAGTATGTGGGCTTTAGATGTGAGGACACTAACATAAACAAATGCCTTTCTGCTTCTAGCAGATTTTAACCGCTGAGTTATTACATGAGTTATTCAGACTTTAAACAAGTAGAAGCTTTGAACAGAGAGAACATAATACACAAAGTGAGCTAGGTTACATAGTCTCTTGTTTCCTCCTAGCCAAGTTTGAGGGGACTAGGAAACAGCCCAGGTGCTTTTAAGTGTCACACAAAATAGATAAAAGTTCCCATCTAGTCATGCCTAAGCACGCTACAGGAAAACAGAATTTCTGTAAAACAAATGTAAGGAAGAATGTAAGAGTAATATTTTGACAGATTGAGTCAGTAGAAGGGTTCCCTTTGTGATAGTGAGAGCTGCTTAACTGAAACAGTCATCTCCTCAGTAGATCCTACCAGTCTAGGGTCCCTTATCTCTGTTTCCTTTGTGAAGTGGCCCACTCCTGATGTTCCCCGATAAAAACAACTTAAAATTATGACAAAAAACAACATTATGATAATCAAGGAATAACAGGTCCACTTTCACACAATTAGTTCCATGCTCCAGTGTTTCCTGTGTGTAAAGTGCCCCTGAAAGGTCTAAAACCAATAGTGGGTGAAATTTAGTCTGTCCAAATGTGTACCTCAATGTTTTCGACTTACTAAGGGTAAAACCTATGGAAAATCACCTGCTAAGCAACAATGCACCTCAAAATTCCCAGAAGGAGAAAGGGGAGAGAAGAACAAGGCAAGCCATTTGATCAGGAGAAAGGCTATAGATCGAGGTCATTGTCTGTGGTGGCCTACCTCCTCTCTTCTTATGAAAACACTTAGATAAAAGAATACCTTCACTATCAATCTGTTTATGCTATCCACCAGATCATCAGATAGGACTATTGACCTGTATGTTTTCTGTTGTAAAATCAATAAAAAAAAGAAAAAAATTGGAAACAAAAGCAAAATAGCAGCATAAAAATCCAAGCTGCTGAGTGGAGTATTTATCAGGCTAGCTTTGTGTAATCACATTGAGAGATATAATTCTCACTATTTCATTATAAATTAAAATTTCACTGGATAATAATGTTCCTAAAAAATATGTAGTCCTGACATTTCAGAACTTCAGAGCAGGTATTAAAGCAATACTGAACTTCAAATTACAGGTTAAACTTTCTAAATAGTACTGTTAAACAGAAATATGGATGAATCACACTCATCTTGGATAAAATGGAAACAGGCATTTGTATGGCAGTGATCGCTGACTTCAATGAAAGTACAGGCATTTACCACAGCTGAGTGTCCCACCTTGACACGTACCAAGATACAGTAAACACAATTTCATGTGTGGAGCCTTGGTGAGCATGGGCCAAGGTCCAGGTCCTCAGCTACAGAGCTGTGGGGATGCATCAGCTGAGAATTTCAGCCTATGTATTTTGTCTGAGTACAACCCAAACCAGATTATACATCCAAATTTCTGGAAAATGACCCTTAATTTCCTAATCCTCATGACTATAATCATTGTGATTTGTTTCTACGATGCTTCTGAGAGCCTTATCCAGAAGCCTTTACTCATGAAGAGATTCACTTCTGAGAGGAAGGTGTAAAAACAGATTTCACATGCCAGTCTACCATCAGGCATTAAATGGTACAATTTATCTTTTTTTTTTTTTTTTTACTTTATTAAGAATATTTGTATAGGATCCATATTTAAAACTAGAAGAGGTGTCTCCTCCTTTTGCCAGCAGCTGTGTTACATCAATTAAATGGGTAAATAAGATGTTTCCCCAGAGGGGATATCACGTGACCCTCTATTGATTAAGACTGCAGCAGAATGTTATTTGCAATCTTATTGCATAATGTAAATCAGGAGGTAGCTGTCAAGGTTTCAGAAGACAAATTGCCGCTATCTTAGACAATTCATAGGCCTCTTTCCTTCTTGCTGCTCTTAATTCACATTTAATGCATGTCTTACCAGGCTTAGTTTCTTAAATCAGTCTATAGAACCATATTCAACTCAAAACTAAGTTGTAGCCTACGTGGCCCTGCATTATAATGAGTATTAAAGTGACCATTCCATCTATCATTATTTCAGAAATATACATTATTTAACAGGATAGCACAACTGCAAAAAAGAAGATGAACTAAAAAACAGACACCTCCCACAACGTGCACAATGGTTCCCAGGAAAGACAAATCTTCTCACCAGACACAACTCCAGAGGTGCTCTCCACATAGAACACTTTCTAAGTCTTAGCTCAGTTTTGTGTACTTGATTTTTACAAGTGAAACATATGGATAGACCTAATCCACTGCTCTCAAACCTGTGCATTAACTGCAGCTGAGCATCAGTTTTCAGATTGAAATGAAAACCTGACCACAATCCAGCAGTCACTTTGCTCCTCCACTGAATTCTAAATCCATCATTATTTCCTTTGTGGGAGAACCAAAGGGAAGGACTAAAATCTCCATTCAAATGACTGAAACACACTTTGCAGAGAAACCACAAGATAAAAGCCAATCTTCCTTTACTACTAATCAATCTCAGTTATAACAATTAGAAAAAAAGTGCAACACTTTTCAAAATACATAAGAGCAATATTAAACATTATTAGAATCTTCTGCACCAAAGTCAAAAAAATGGTCTTTAAGTGGGTTTTGGTGGCTGTAAATTTGTATGAACTAAGCAAGATTTCTGAATGGATGTAAAGAACAGTGGGTGGTAGGACAGTAACAGATTTAGACATAAGTTGCAGTTGTTCTGTGTATAGAAAAAGTGCTCAAGTTACCATCATCTCTTTGCAATTGCATAGGATTAAAAATTAAGTATCTGCTGCTTGATCACTTCCATCCAAGTTGATTTATTAGAATATGTTCATCTTCCCACCTAACTTCACAAATTTAAAAGTGGCAGATTTACTTTTCCATTATTTAGAATGTCTGAGCTTAATAAAGTATTTGGACGGAAATGCCAGTAGAACTGTTGCCTAAAAATAATCTCTCACAAAGTGATAACAAAGTCTGAAAAAAATCACCTTGTAGAAAATATGGAGAAGGCTAAAATTTCAAGGAAATCAAAGATATTACCATCTACTACATTTGGCTAGACACGCACATCAATAGCACTAGATTATTACTGACATATCTTTCTATGTAAGGAAATTATCTGGTCCTCCAACAAATGTATTTGTGTTAAAATCTTGTATTTCATTCTCCCAGAAATTTGGGAAATCAATCCCTACCTAGTCTTGATGAGCATAAATGCTCAATATGGAGCAAATGTGAGTAGTAAAAAAGTAAGTATACAAATCCCTAAAGAGTTAAAATGTGCACAGTTTTCTCAGGACTTTAAGAGAAGCACTTGGCACCTTAAAATAGGGTCTGCAAACATTGCATTTGTGTATTTTTCCCCCTTTTGCTTTGAAAGGTCGAATCAGCCGTGTCAGATTTTTGAATATGAAAAGCATCCTTTCTGAAGGTATCACAGCACAACCACCTCCTTTATTTCATTGTTCTTGAAATTTAAAAGAAAGATAGAAAATGTTGCTTACCTTAAAGAGTCTTAAAATATTTGCAACCATAATGGACACAGAACTTGCTGCAGCACCTATCACACCTGATATCTTGTCTGGCTTAGTGAAAATAGGTGGGTCACCATTTGCACACTTCACGTCTGAACCATCTTTTTCTATCAATGCTTGCACAAATGTTAAGGACTGCTCCAATGCATAAGTGTCCCTGGAACACGTATCAAGGATACGGACGCCTAAGGTGATATTGGTAAGAAGATCAGGGTCCTTATTAATCTGATCAACTGCATACAGCATTGCCTCTAGTCTGTGGATCCCCTTCTCCTTCTTGAGCTCCCCGCAAGGCACCCCTCTCTCCCCTTTTGCATGAACGGGGAACAGTCCTCCCAAGATGATGTCCCCATCCAGTCGAATGGAGTGGGCATACTCCTGGCCATGAGTTCTTTGCATCAGAGTGAGTATCCAGTAGAATTTGGCTGTTAACAGGAAGAAACAATGGCAGGAAACCAATCGTTTCCCTTCGTGTACCATTTTCTCTGAAGACGTTGTTGCTATCCAGTATCCAGGTTTTCTTCTTGCTAAAGGATGAGGTTGACCATTTGAAGCTGCACTTTCTGGAGGCTACCATCAGTGCCCAATAAGTAATATAGAACCATGTGGTAGGTAGATAGAAAAAAAGGATGTCAGCAGAAGTACATAAAATGTGTTTTACAAAATATGTCCACTGATGGAATGGATTGATCAGCTTTTCTGAGGTGGTCTCTCAATTGCTCTTAATTGATGGTGAAGAGTATGGTAGTATGTCTGGTCCTGATGCTAAAAGGAGGTCAGTAGCTTATGTCCTTGTATTTTGCCCTACAGCTGAGGTACTTCTGGAAAAAAAAAGAAATAATTTTTAAAAACAGAGAGAAATATCATTTACTTCAGCAGTTTTATATGTGTCACACAATGTATTTACTTTTGAATAGCGGTTACATCACCTAGGTTTTACTTTCAATGTTCTTTAAGTGAGCAAATCTCGGCCTTCAGTGAATTTGAACACCTGGCTGCACTGTACTATGAGCCAGGAAATTGATGATGCCAGCAGAGCAACAGCCGAATCAGGGGAACTAAACTTAGCTTGGTGTTCAGATTCTGAGCAGTAATTCATATTTACCTTCGCACTGCATGACACCCAGAAACAGACTTGATCCATAACACATTGTATTTTCTGTTTTGCTGCATTATTTTGTTCAACTCTATTATTCTGCTCCAGCCTACAGAAGTGCAATAACCACTTACACTCTCACTCCTGGAGAGGTCTCATTTCTGACAATGGAGTAATCAGGGCGCCTGAATTTAAGTACACTCTTCAGCCAATGCAGTACAAGCACATTCAATTCACTTGGATGTTTAACTGATTATTTCTCTAATGGAATTCACTTTTGGGGGTCCTAACTATATATCTAAATCTCCTTCAAGAGAATGTCTAACACTAAATTATTTTTATGAAAAGGTAGCTGATTTCTCAAGCAAAAAGTATGTTAAGAAATCAGCTGAACATCCAACATTCCCTTTCCAACATTTGACTTGAGCCGAGGTTCAACATTAACAAGGTCTCTATTTCCTGCTTGCATTTAGACCACATTAAATAGGAACAATGTTTTGCCTGCACTGACATTTGGAGAGATCCCACTGATTTTAACGAGATGAGGATTTCAGCCTACATATCTAAACACCTGACTGGCTGTTATAAATATCTCCAAATTTCCCACACTTTAATCCTCAAGTGAAGGCATTTATTTATTTCAATTCTTAACAAAATTATACATGCCTGAATAAAGTTTTAAATCTCTGAGGAGAAAAAAGAGAGAAGTAATTTTACGTGATACTGGATAGGCACACTGTGGGCAATTGCATCTGAAGCAGTCTCTCAATACATCTGTTAAAGGCTATGGAAAGCAGTGGGCATCCCAGAGTACAATTCACCTGATCCTTTCCTTTACAGAAGTTTTACTTACTATGAAATTGATCTCATTGAAAAAGTGCCTATGTCACTGCCTATACAGAAAATCCAGGCAACAGGGTCATCAGTAAATATCTACTTTGTCCATAGTGATTTGACTGGTTCCTACCAAAAATATGGTCACATTGGAAGACAACTACAGACAAAACCACAAAACTTTTATATATTATGTAGTAACAAAACTCAAAATGCACTTTGATAATGCTTTAAACTGATAACCCTCTTTTTACATTTATTGTGTTACATGTTTCTCCCAAAATGATAACACTACTCTCACAAAAGTTGAAGTATAGTTTTCAAATGATGGCTACTTGAAGACCTGAGAAAAAGATTCACAAAGGAAAGTCCTTCATTGATTGTGAAAGTATCTCACTGTGATCTGGTAACAGAACCAGTTGAAAATGAAACATTTAATGGGTGTGCATAAAATAACTGTAGTTGAGAACAGCACACAGGACTTTCCACTCCTCTTGACATTTAGTTTTGCTTGAATTTGGCTCGGGGTTCAATCCAAATGCAACAAAGTCTGTGCTGTTTTATGTGATAATCCCATCGTTCTCCCTTGGCTCTTTTTGGGCACACAGGTTATAAAGCTGCCTAGCTTCAGCTCCGTGAGCCAAACTCAGAGTCATTCACAAATCAAACAACTTGACTCACAATACAGTGTGATTTGATCCAGGCCCATGGGATGTTTCTCATATGGTCCACACTACAGAGAAAAGATTGAACTACTGACCAGCCACAATTATGTGTTGTTTCAATTGCATTAGTAGAAAAACACAGTTAAACATTCAAAACAGTAAAGAGTAGAAGTCACCTAGACCTAAAATGGGTGTGGAGGCAATTTTCTTTATGGTTCCACAATGAACTCATTAGTCCATGCATGCATGTAACCAGACAGGGAGTAATTCACTAAGGGAATAAAAGGTAAGACTACTCTTATTTAACATTGTATGGAGAACAAGAAAGAGCCACTGAAAAAGGGAAAATATTCCTGAGGAAAGAAACACTGCTTTTTCTGTTTCTCAGCCACAGGTTAATTCCTTACAGCCAAAGAATGCCCAGAAATTAAAGCAAGTGTCAGTCTTTGTGCAAACAAATAGTGATGAATTCAGCTATTGCAACCCAAATTCTAACAACAATATAGAAGCTACAGTGAGCCCAAGATCGTCTGTCTAATACATTATCTGGAACTGACTGAAAATCAAATGAATTGACAATTAGCATTTTTCAACATTATAGTCTTCATAAGCATTAATTGCTTTGCCTCAGCTTGCATGGTTTCCTGAAGAAGTATGTTTCTTAGCTGCAAGTGTCCACCACTTGTCTATAAAAGAGAAATAAAATTTTAAAGTGTTCTTTTTAAAAATTTAAGACCTTTTAGTCTTTTTTTAATGTTACCTAAGAAATAAAAGCTTCTATTATACTGCCTAATTTATTCATGCCACACTGCTTTTTATATATTGATTAATATTTCCTTTTACAGAACATTGCAAGTCTGTGTAGCTAAGCAGAAATTGTATGATCTAAATTAATTCCATTTTTATCAATGAATTTTAGTGAAAAAGCATAGGCCTCTGGGCTATAAAGCCTGAATGAACTTTTCTCATGTGCAGAGATTTCATTTGAAGTAAAATGCTGTCCTTTTCCAATTGACCATAAAAGTTTGAATTAATGCAAATATATTCTTGATTTACCAGGTTCCCCACTGTAGTAGTTGGTGTTCACTAGAAACTTGAAATCAGAGAAGAAATTCATATATTTCCCCAGCACAGCCTGAGAGTAAGTGCACCACAAAGCCTCTCTTCCAGTCACCTTGTAATACATGCTTCTCTTGGGTTTATTTCATTAAAAATATCTGGCATTATCAGAACATATTGCTATTTTTAAAGCCAGTATTTCAGCACAAACCTCCACTTGTTCTGCTAGAATATATATTTATTTTTAAACCTAAGGAGGCGGGGTACTGCAAGACAGGGGAGATGGAAACTTCTGCATGTAGTGTCTGGTTCTGAAATTACTTCCTTCATAAAATCATTCAGCTTTAACAGATATCTGGTACTCAGGGTTGTGTATTTTGGTACCACACTGCCAGAACCAGAGCATCAGAATGAACCCAGGCCAGTCATTACCCCAACCACAGACACATTGCACTGAGAAACAAGGCTCATTATGGGACCTCTTTATGTTAATTAAAAGGTCTAAACAATGGGTTGAGTGACAGATAAAGACTTAAATAAATATAGGAAATGTTTCTATTTTATTAACAAGGTTCCTGAAAGAGCCATCTTCAGCTGGCACTGAAGTCTTCACTGAAAACACGTAGAAAGATTCAATATGCCCATCATGAAATACAGTTTTAAAAAAAATCTCACAATTACACAGCCGCAGAAGCAAGGAGTACTCTCTGCAGCATAAGCACGATGGACATTTTCCAGCTGACATTGCTAGACAGACACACATGAACTCTTTACTGAGGGACAAGCTATCAAGTGAGGGGAAAAAATACCTGAGAAAAAAAAAAATTAAAATTTTGTTTGAGCCAAAAAATTGATTTGTCTTTGCATTTAAAGCACGGCTGGAACTGCACTAAGATAAAACAAATATTCTGTGAATTAGGAGAGGAGAAGTTCTAGAGTGAAAACCCATTCACAAAATATCAGATTGTCCAGTCAATACAAAACTGATCTGGTTTTACTGAATGAAAACAAAATAATGGCAATTTCCATTATTAAGTTCTGAGGAGGAAAAACAACAGAAAAAATGTGATTATTTTAATGTTTCACTACTGACGCTTCCGAACTATTAAAGAATTCTCTTGCTAACATTCATTTTAATGTTCACAAAAGATGCTTTTTTCTCCTGTACAGCATTCTGCAATGGGCAAATAGCTGAATTTCCACACAGAGCAGGTAAAGAGTTGCCACCTGCATACAGTGGCCCGACACATATAGAAGATTAATGGATTTTGCTGACAACAAAAGGGAATTTGGAAAACCTTTGGCCTTGACATCACAACTCCTAACTTACAAGAGAATTCTTCACTTATGTAAGTAGTCTTATCTATCTCAGCTCTTCTGTAATGGTTTGCTGTGCCCCTGCCACAGAGGTAACCTTTACACAATAATCAGGACCTCAAGGCGAATCACTCTCAGCATCTCGTTTACAGGAACTATTTCTTCCCTGTGCAGTCTGATGTCTTCCCTCAGTCTGATCAGCCCCTTTTCAAATACCTCAGAGCACCTGCCTTCACTTCCTACCCTGCAAATATCCATTTACCAAACAAGCTACCCGGTGAAAATCCAGCACAGGTCCTTCTGCTGGAGTGAGCCTACGAGGAGTCTACAATTTTTAAAAAGGAAACAACATTGAATATTTTCCTCTGCCCTTGGTTGGACCCATCAGTATTAACACCTTTAGAACAGGTTTCACCTCTGGTTTAGCAAGTGATGATCAAGATTTTCCCAGGCACCCTAGGGGAGCGTCTTCTCTTGTTTCTGCTTTTATTTGACCCTTTTCCCACTAGACTCCCGCTCCCCAGTCGGCACAGCTGGGTTCAGAGCAGGCACTGCTGGTGCAGCCGGGCGCTCTGCGAGAACGGCTCTGTCCCCAGAAACGCAGCCTCTCGCCGAAATCGTCCCGGGGCACCCTGCAGGAAAGTCCCCCACTGTGTCGACGCCCGAGCCCGGCGGCGGCCCCGGCGAGCGGGCGAGTCCCCCGGGCGAGCACCGCTCCGCATCCCGCTCTCCGTACCCCGCGCACGGCGCGCCCGTGCATTCCGCACAGCACTCCGAACAGCACCCCGCGAACCGCACCCGCGCCCTCCGCACGGCACATCGCGGCGAACTCCGCGAACCCGCACCGCACCCCGCGCACCCGCACCGCACCGCGCCCGGCACCGCGCCCGGCACCCCGCGCGGCACTCCGCGCCGCACGGCGCTCTCTGCCCCTCCGCCCCTCTCCGGCCGCCTCCGGCTCACACGGCCGGGAGCGAGCAGCCGGCCACGCACCGGCTTTCCGCGCGGCTCCTCCGTGCTTTCCCGGCTCATCGCGTGCCCGGCACCTTTCCCGGCCCGAGGAAGGGCTACCGCAGCCAGGCCGGCCCCGCCCAGCGGAGGGGCCCGGGGAGCGCCCCCGGGCTGGGCGAGCCGGCTCTCCCCGCGCAACTCCGCGACCATCGCCCGTCACCGCCGCGCTTCCTTGAAGGGAGCCCCCTATTGTTCTCCACTTTACTTAGCCGAGCGATTTATTATTTTTTGTCTCTTCTCAGGCTCATCCGTACCCCAGCTGGCGTGTGCTGTGGAGGGATTCCGGCACAGCCTCGTCGCGGCTCTCCTCGCAGCCTCGCTCCCTCCAGCGAGCGGCCGTAGGACGGCTTTCAGCAGACTCCCGCCGCGGCCTTGCAGCCGAGGCGGCCCGTGGGCGGGGAACGGCGGGCACATGCGGATCTCCCGGCCGGAGCCGAGGCTCCGCCGGTCCCCTCCGAACCCTGGTCCCCGGCTGGGAGCACTGCACCTCCGTCAGTGGCGATGCAAAAACAAGCGTCGCCTTTTATTTCCAGCCGCCGCTGATTCCTTCCTCTCCTTGCATCAACTGGTCAGCTTTAATGCGCTTCTGCTCCCCCCTCGATGCAAACCTAAGTCTCTTTTA
Organism: Lichenostomus cassidix; assembly: GCF_008360975.1. Classification (NCBI taxonomy): domain Eukaryota; kingdom Metazoa; phylum Chordata; class Aves; order Passeriformes; family Meliphagidae; genus Lichenostomus; species Lichenostomus cassidix. The sequence continues at coordinate 19,794,182 of NC_139480.1, read as the reverse complement.
ATGAATCCCTGGTCCCAGAGGTCAGAAGCTTGCAAACTCCTAAATGCCAACGCCGGATTTGCATGCACTTTGGGTCAATGATCGATTTTTATTACTTGTGTTGTACGGGGTTTTTGTTTGGTTTTTTTGTTCGTCTGTTTTTTGTTGCTGTTGGTTGTTTTCTTTGGTTTGGGCTTTTTAACCGTATCACACATTCACCTGCCAACAATTCGCATTCCCGCAACCAGCACGTGCCAGCGCTAGGGATGCTCCATGCCGAGTACAGTTAAGCCCCTGCCTCTTGCCGGTACAGCCTCTCGCCTCCTTCCTCGGGGGAAGAAACCCCTGGAGTCCTCCTGTCCCTTCCCTCCCCAGGGACGCGGGGGTATCCCCTGCGGAGCCAAGGGAGCTGAGCCCACCCGGCAAGGCATGAGCGGGCGGTCGGCACCTCGCCCGACCCGCGCCACGGAGAACTTGGCGGCGGCGGGCAGGGCTGGCCCGTCCCGCTAGAGCGGCGGCAGTCCCCTGCTCCCTCCTGGCCAACGAAACGTGAGCAAGGCGGCGAGGAGCGCGGGGGAACCCCTGTGCCCCCCTCCCCACAGGGCTGGGAGAAGACCCGGCTAAGGCGGCCAGGGGGAGACCTCACTGCTCGGGAGCTCCGAGATTCTCCCTTTTTGCTCGCTGCTGTGACGGCACCGTGCCCGGGATCTCTTTCGTTAGATCTGATTGGGGGAGGATATCGACAATAAAAATGATAAATAATTAACGCAAAAAAATAAAAGCCCCCGGCGCCACGAAGCAGGCGGAGAGGATTGCCCAGGATTTCCAGCCCAAAAATCTTCACTGAGGCGAAACTTGCATTATTTGCCTTCTCCTCTCTTATTAAAATAAGAACTAAAGACGATACACACAGATACACAAATACCTTGATCGAAAAGAGTTGCATATCCATATTACAGTGAAGGTCCCTGGAATTATACTCGGTGTCGATCGGGAAGAGCATGAGGTAATTTCTGTACAAGCCTCGTCTCAGACAGCTTCCCCCAGCCGCGTCAGCTCAATATGCGAGAGCTCAGCCCGGGACAGGTATCCAGGAGAGCGGCTTCAGCCGTGCTGTTTAACACTCGACAACAGCCAAGCTGAACCTGCTCCGCTGACTCCTTCCTCACTTCTCCTCCCCTCGCCTAAAAACAAAAAAACAAAAAAAAAAAAACAAAAAAAAAAAAATTAAAATTAAAAAAAATATATGTAAAGCCCCACAAGGTAACTTTTTGGGGTCAGTGGCTCAGCCCCCGTGACGATACCAACCCTCCGCTGCCTCGCCGCTCAGTCGCAGCAGCGGACACACGCACCGGCCCGGCCGAGCCGCTCGCTCCAGGCAAGAAAACACCCCAGCCCCCGCCCCCGGCCCGGCCCCCCGCGCCGGCCGAGCGCTCCGCGCCAGGAGCACACGGCTCGGAGTCCCCGGGCGCCGGCGGGAGCGGCACGGCGCTGCCTGCGCTTACCGCGGCTCTGGCGGGACGGGCACGGCACGGAACCGCGGGGCACGGCACGGAAGGGCTCAGCTCGGCGGGGCGCGGCAGGGCACGGCTCGGCTCGGCTCGGCACAGCGGGGCAGGCGCTTAGCCACACTTGTAGCTGTTCTTGGTGCTGAAAGTGACGGCGCTCCGCGGCACGGCAGGGCAGGGCACGGCGGGGCACAGCACAGCACGGCACGGCACGGCGCGGAGCGGAGCGGCACGGAGCGGCTCCACGTGAATCCCCAGCTGGTCGCGGGCTGCGGCTCCGGGCCCGCCCGCCCGTGGTCGGCACCGCCCTCCTCCGGCACACCCGCTCCGCCCGGGGCGCGGTGCCCGGCGAGCGTGTGTCGCGGGATTCCTGAGCAGAGGGAGCCAGCAAAGGCTGCGGCTGCGGCAGGGCGGGAGCGGGAGCAAGGAAGGGGACAAAGAGCGGGTCACCGGCTCGGGCCGGGTCTGTTTAATGCGGTGTCCCCCAGGGTGCGGGGCCTCCATCCCCATCCCGCCTTCCGCGGGCGGCGGAGTCGTAATCCCCAAAAAAGGATCAGGATAAGATTTCTGACGCTCTTTGTCCCGTCCCCGGTTTTGGCTGGCAGCTCGGATGCCGAGTGGCGGAGTTCCCATTTATCCCCAGGCACCAGGGAGGTTTCGGCAGCGCTGCGCCAGGGCCATCCCGGAGGGTAAGGGCCACAACCGGGAGTACCTCGCCGGAAGGCTCTGGAAGTTTGCGCCTCTCCTTGAGGCTCTGCCCACCACACGACCATTGCACAGGGATGCCCCACGCCGCCAGGCGAGAGCGCCCGGGCCGGCCCCGCAGAGCCGCGGGAGCGCAGCCCCGGCGGAGCAGCTCGGCCCGCCCGGGAGCGGCAGCCGCAGCCTCGGTGAGAAGGTTCCACCTCGAGGGCGCTGCCCGCAACTGCACCGCGGCGCTGCCCCGCGCGGCTCGGCTCGGCTCGGCTCGGCTCGGCTCGGCTCGGCTCGGCTCGGCTCGGCTCGGCTAGGCCCCCGGTCCCGCGAGTAGGACAGGGCTCCAAACCCCACGGTCAGGATGGCCGGCTCGTCAGGCTCTTAACATCAAGCATATTTTTTCCATCTTCCCATTTCACACTAGTCCCAACCACTTTCCTTAAAACGGAATAACATTTTTCTTTGTTTTGCCCAGCGCTGTCTCACTTAGAACATCATTGCTAGTAGGAGAAATTACAAGAGTGATCAAATACGTCCAACCAGTGTTTCCATGATCATCCTTGTTGTGTTAACAATAAACTTGTGTTTATGCTAAAGGTCTGCCCCAGGCAAACCATGGGACTCAGACAATGTTCAATGAGTCTTTCAGGCCTATAAATTCACTCAAGGAAAAGGTCTTTTACAATTGCAAAATGGCACTGGGAAATCAGCCAGGTCATAGGCAGGATATATTGTCTTACGTCTGAATTTGTTTTTTCTCAAAACCTTCCATAATAGAGAATGGAGGAGATGTTATTTCAGTGATCTACCTCAGAAATCTGGAATATAGTCATATAGGTGACTATATGTCCTAATATTTAACCACGAGCCAATTTCCATTTAAAAGTGGATATCCTCCTTCACTCCCATCAGGAAAATAAGTTATGCATGAGTTATCATCAGTGTTGGATAGACCAATTTCCAACTTCATTTATACTCTGCCACTCCAGCAACTAAACAGAAAGTTTAGCAAAGCAAACCCAAGCGATGTCCTGAGTGCACAGCTGATGCTTGAACTCTTGTGTGAATCTTGCAGCTGGAGAAGCAGGCTGAGGTCAAAAGATTAGGATATAGAAACCTCCAATGTGCTTCCAAACTTGGCCACCAACCTGAATATAACCTGCTGCCTCCCCCTATTTCTTCTAGCCACATCTTTTCTATAGCACAGTTTTGGGAGCATTGAGACTATATTTCATTATATGTATTTACAGTAAGTACCACAATGACTTTTTGGTGGAATATGATAAATAAATGCATAACTGAAGTTTGTTGTGTTTTAACTTAATGCAAACAGAGAAAATTAATTGAGGGGAAGATAATCAGAAGCTTTACAGGAAAATGGCCATTCAGTGAGAACAGATGACACAGAGGAGAGGCAACACATATCCATGAATCTTTGAGCAGGATTCATTTTGATTTAAACCCAACAGTAGCTAATGTCAGTTTGTACAGAAGGCTAATATCAGGGCTGGTGACAACTACTACCTGCACAAGTAATGTGGAAGGCAAGAAATCCAGTTTTGGAGGCCAAGCTGTCATAGAAGAGCTCTTAAGTTACCTTTTTTCAAGTGCAAACTCCTGTCACAGGCAGCATCTGCCATGTTGTAAGTCTGGCATGGTCATGCTAAAACAGATCATAGAGGCATGTCCTGAGAGGCTGCAGGTTTAACTACTGCCTGGAATAAATGCTTACTCTAAACATCTCTTTAAAGCCAAGCAAAACCAAAAGCATCAGCCAATCTCTGTGCCTCCATTTCTCTTACACAGAAGATATTGAACCTCTGTGTATCCAAGCAGTGATTTTGGCAAAGGAACTCGTGTTCCAATGGCCCTCTTCCATAACCGCAATCACCAGTACCACTTTTAATGACATTCAAATGGAGCTGATTTTTTTTAACTTTGAAATGGCATAAAGTAGGACACGCTGAGCTCTGGATGAGGGTTTTGTTGCTATGCAGGTGAGAAATGTGACTTTCTGAGTTATTCAAACATGGGAATTAAACCCACAAAGGCAATAAAACCTCTTGAATAATCACTGTTCAGCAAAAGCCTGCTGATTAATAGCCATTAAAGAATACAGAACCACAAAGTCAGTGACTTCCATTAAGGTGATAGTGGATACTACTGGGTTCTGAGTTAGAAAATGTTTCAGAATAAGAGTGTTTGAATTTTTCAAGAAACATAATCATAAAAAAAAAAAAAACTTGAAACTTGAGTGCTTTGTGTGCCCTTCTTTAAGACTAATATTTTTTTACAAATTTTATTGTGTGGAGAAAAAAGAAAAGGTGGAGAAAAGGCATTTCACAGCTGTAACTATGACAGAAAGCGTTATCTGGAGGCCAGAGAAAGTGTGCAACCATCTGTAAAATAGAACATACCTTTAGAAGGCCCCAACTGTGGCTTATTTCAAATAAATGATTCACCAGTGAACAGGCGATGTAAAAGCTCAAACTATAAAAAGAAAGATAGCCATCATGTAGGAAAGGTAGCATGGTTTCTAAGGGAAGATAATTTTCAGAATCAGAATATTTTCAGTTTCTAATTTCCAAATCTGCCTAACAAACTCCAGTATGCTAGAAGATTTTAGCAGATGGAAACCATTGCTCTGCTGGAAGGAGCAGCACAAGAGCACTGTTCAGTAAACAGGTTTTTGAAACTTTTGAAACAGCAGAAGACTCAGTCCCAGCACAACCAAACTATAGAGCGGAGCAGAGTAGGTCTGGCAGCAGCAACCACAGTCAGCACATCCCAGACAAGTCACAGTCCTGAGGCAAGTTGAGGTCAAGCCAGGAAGTCAAGCTGGAAGACCAGGATCTTCATTAGAGGGGTACATGGCAAGGAACAAGCATGGCTGCAACAGCTCAGGGAAAGGCAAAGAAGGAATAGCAGGGCTTTAAAAAGCTTCTAAGTTATGCTAGGGAGCCCAAATGACATTTCTTACAGCTTTCTCACAAAGCTGTCTCCTCAGCAGCCTCACCCAGGATCACACCATTGTGTCATGTCAGACTTGTCTTGACCATAGGCTGCCAAAGCCATGGGAGCAGAGTAGCTCTTGGCCCTCACTTATATACTGGTCAAAGTCTCCTGTCACATTCTCTCACATCTCCTTTTTCTGCACAGAGCTAGAGGATGACAGTGACACATCTGTCCCAAACATGTCATAAAACTTGACAGATTTTCTTAATGCACAATATAAGAATTTGCCTCTCAATGGGATTGAAATGTGAAGGAGACACATGAAGAAAGTCAGAAACAGTGGACATATTTGAGTGAAGGATATAGTATATTTATGAACCAAATACAGTGTTTCCAAAATACAAGTGGTTGATGAGCCTGAAAAATACTCTCCCATACCAGTCAGAATTGTAGTCAGCAGAGAGGGCTGGGAAGCAAAATAACATTTGCTAAAGAGAAGAGACTTGATGCTAATTAACTAAAAATTACAACACCCCCAAAGGGAGTCATCCATTCTTATACCTTTATAATGGGGACAATCTCCACTAGCATGTCCTCTAGTATAATGACTGTACAGTTTTATATCTATAAAGTATCTATACAGGTACTAAGTTCAGCTGCTTCTAAACCCCTAGTCTTTCATTTTGTCCTTCAGTAAAGGAAAAATGAAATCATGTTTAAGAGTGCCTTTCACTCTAAGCCACTTTACAAAAACTGATAAAAAGCTATATATCGTGATTACTTCACCAGCCTTTGAAATGCTGACATCTTTGAGGTGAGGTACAAAAAAGGTTTATAAATCAGAAAGCCAAGCCACATTACCTTTTCAACATATGAGCCATAACCTTTCCCCTTAAATGACAGCAGATGGATACAACTATATTACATGGCTGAAAAAAACTCTGTATTTGTATACCTTTTCAAAGAAGTAATTTGCATACAGTGTCATTTGCCAAAAGGCAAGTGGAGCTGATCAAGCTCTGCCTTGTTCCCGCCACCTTGTAGGCTGTTGGCAAAATCCTCTCAGTTAGCAATGCATGGAAATAGCTGATTTTCAAGTCTGGTATTTCTATTATTTTTGTGGACAGCAGAATCTGGCAGAAGACTATTGTCTAAACTAAGTGTGCAAAATGTCTGTGTACTCCCTAGATAAAAAAAACCCTCAAGCCTTGATATAAACTTTGATTCTACTTTTAACACTGCCTATTAGAGAGCCAAGAAACAAACCATTAATCCATCATCTAGACTTCAAGGCATTGCATTGCACGGCCAAACATTTCTTTTCATGGTTTGTTGCAGAAGCAATAGAATTGGAGCTCTAGGAATCATCAAAATCATGAAAGAAGACTCACTTGAAGTAAAAAAATACTTTGCTGAAATGTGATTTTAAGTTTCAATGTTTCAAGACCCACCTTCATGCACCATAGAGCAGGGAGAGCATTTTTGATGAGGCTCTGAAAATTCCCCTAAGATCATGGCTTCCATACAGTGTCCATACAGGCAGCAGATATATACCCAGCTGTCAGAGACTGAAATAGTTCATGCCTCAAACATTGATATAAAGTTTTGCTCATTATAACAAAAACCGTATAAAGATGCTACAATCAAAGAAACCTCCCTGAAGATACCTGACTGGGGCTTTGGACTGAGTCAAACTGCTGAGATTAGATAAAGGGAAACCCTATTGTTCAGTCGTTTCAGGCTGAGGGAAAGGTATGCATACACAAAGGCCAAAGCCACCAGCTGTGCTGAGAATCATCCCTGGCTGAGTTTGGGGTGGGGGCAGAGCACAGCTCACAGAAGCCAGGTTGACACAAACTGTCCAGCTGTGGAACCCCCAACCCCACAGGCCACATCCACGGGACTTTCACGTGAGAGGCAGCTGAGGGGGAGTCACAATCCATCACAGACCCCCCAGAGTGCTAGGCCTGGCACCACAGGAGTGCACGTGATGCAAGTAGAGTCTGCAGCTAGAGGCTGCCCCCTCCCCCGGGGGGACATGCCTGGACATTGCCCCTGGCCTGAGTGTATATTAACCCATGGCATCCTGTGCTTTTGGGGGGACCACCATCAGCAAGAAGACCAGCTGGAGAGGATCAACGCAACATCGTTGAGATCCACGGATGGTGATATTTTCTCTTTCCCTCTTTCTGTCCCCCCCACCTCTTTTCCTACTTCTCTTTTTCTCTCTTTTCTTCCCTCTCATATTTTCTATCAAATAAAACCCATACTATTGACTGGCATATGGTCTCGTTTGTACCTTAATTCGGGCAGAGGTATTTCCAAAGAACCTTAATAATTAGATCATAACACCAGCCCAGCATTTGGCCTGAAGTTTTTCTCTGAGTGGATGTGCAAATTCAAAAGAATGATGTTAGGTACGTTATGGTGTCATTTCATGTGCCCAGATCCATCACAACAAGCAGGTAAGAATCCTCTATTAACCAGTCTCTCTTGAAACTGTTCTGTAAGAATTACATAAATATATTTTTGGGTTCTCAGAGGTGACTTTTCTTGGGCAAAATACAAGTCGTAAGGATAGATTCTTAAACATCTAAGATGTAAACTCCTGTATTTAAAACATTCCTCTAGGCCTTCTGTGTAAAAGAAAAATATGTAAATTAAAGAAATAGCTCCTTTCCAGGCAGTGAGTCATCTGATATTACCATAGACGTCTAAATAGAACATGTAAATCATGCCTCAGAAGTGTCTTTTTCTCTCCGTGAACTATAAAAGGACTCTAAACAACTGGCTCACATGTAAATGTCTGCAGTGTAGATGATTAGAATGAGGTGAGGTATATCCACCACTAGAGCATGGGAAGGTGCAGACAGTAAGACAACAGGTCAGGCTCTCATGATCTGAGAGCACAGACCACCAGTTCAGGACTAGTTTCTCATTGTGTCTGTTCTGGTGGTTTCTAATGCTCCAGAATCAATGAGTCCTTCCTCTACCCCTCCTCTCCCCACAGTGAGTCGCTGACAAACGTTCAGAATGGTCTTAAGAAGTCAATCAACTCTGTGCCAAATATTTAAAAGTGAAAAATACTTAGACAAAAGTCTTATTTATTAAGAAGTAATATACATTTAGAAGGAAACAATTCCACAATTTTTTCCTAATATTTAATTGGTACAAAATTAGGCAATCATTTTAATTAATTGCCTCTGAAAAAAAAGGAATGGTCAGGATTCAGTTTTTTGCTGAATTTTACATGAACAAGAGGTAGTTGAGCTGCTGATCAAGATTCACACATGATGACTTTTCGCATCCATATGTACTATGTCGGGGAGCTCATGTTAACATTTCAGCTTGGATCATGAGCACACTTTTGAATAAACCTTCCAGTTGTCCCTTCTTATTAAATGCTTTGGCTAATGTAACAGAGCAGTCTAGGGGTTCATGGACTGGATTCCTCTCAAGGAAAACCAGAAGCTGAAGTTGCACTGCAGGAGTGCACCTAAAGCATTACAACCACTGGCAGACCAAACTAGAGCTAGTCTGAGGTGATCAACATGTGATGTGGACATGAACTTATCAGCACCAAATATTCTGTTCTGTAGACCTGAGCTGGCCCATGTGATTTGTTAAGATAAATATAGCCCATGCCAGATTGAGGTTACAGTCTTCAACACTGTTCCAGTATTCCCTTGAGGGCCAGAGCTGAAAGACTGCACTGAAGCTCTAAGAGAGCTAAACCTTGTAACTAATTAAAGGCTAGCATGATGCATGGCAAGTTCCACGGGGAAGTTTCACACTTCATTTAATAGTTACCAGCTGTAAATAATGTACACGATTCTATCTTATGTGTGTGAAGGTAGAACTTTTTTAATATACTGTAGGCTCAGAAAACTTATGTGTAACAGTAGGTTCTGTTCAATTGAAACAATAAAGAACTCTATCAGTGTTGTTGGGAGGACGATTAAGTGTACAGTGACACAACATTCAGCCAAGTGTTCTGCTCTGCATCCGTGGTTTGGGAATTACATTCATCAATCATCAGGTGATCTTAATAAAACCCTTCATTATTTAAACTTTACTTAAAGTACAAAACAATCAATGGCAGTAGTTCAATCAAGAAAGACCAGTTGTAATGTACTCTCATGATAGTGGCATATTCTTGTATTAAAAAAATTAACCTAGGGTATCTAAAAGCCACTTAGTCATGTCATTGATACTAAAATTAATTACTTATTTTCCTGTGCTTCATTGCTTAGTTCTGACCTGAAGACAGATAACCACCCACTAATGGTATAATTAGGTGAGTATTGTACCAGAAACTTACTGAGCAGAGATGCTTCTGCCGCAGAAGCATTTCCAGTTCCTAATGCTACCTCATTGGTCTTGTTGGGCAACTTGGGAATGGCATAGGGCTGTTTCAGTGTGAAATACAACTACTATAGCAACTATACCTGTAAAACTTGACCAAAATTGTGCGTATTTATTAATGTCTCTAACTGCTTCTCCCATATTGCCTTGGGAGGCAATTATTGTTTCCCCTCAATATTAACTCTCAATGCCCACAAAAGTGTTACTACAAAAATACATGTGCCTGTTGACCAATAAAACAGGTAAAATGGAGGAAAAAGCTTTTGAACTCAAACTGAAGCCCTTTCCCTCACTAGAAGAATTAGTGCAAGTATCCAGCCAAGAGCTTTCAAGAAATAAACATTCCTTTGGGAACACAGTATCTCTGTATTTCCATTGGGGATGATCTAGTTGAAAAGTCCATAGTGTAAAACATATTTGCCAGATTAACTTAGAAACACTTGAACATTTGAAGGAAGATGAAATAAACAATGAATGACATAAACATAAAATAAATAATTTAGGATCAGACATTAGCACAGACTCTTGCCTGAAATTTCAAAGAAATTTCATGAAGCAATGAGCAAAAATAAACTTCAGTAGCTTTCACTCACACTGAATGAACTTGTCCAAATTACAGAATAATACTGGTTTTACAACATCTAACCAGCATGTGTTGTTTACACCAGTGGTTTTCAGGCTTGGGTTTGCAGTTCACAGGTGATGAGCATGCTAAATGTATTTACCACTAAGCTGAATAGTGCATCATGGTCTGTGACAAATTTTGGAGCTTGACAGTGATCCTCCAGGAGACAAGATTCACATGCCCCATTGGTTTAGGCATATAGCAGCAACTCTAAACTTTTTTTAAATAAAACAGGAGGAGAAATAGTCCTCTCCAGAGCAACCACTTCATCCTGAAACAGATTTAAAAATATTTGGTAAATGGACTTACAGATGTAGCAGTCTCTCTCCACTGACTACAGAGGGAGTCTCATGGGACTAATAAAGGGGGCATTAGCTTTGGACATCTATAGTCACAACTATCTAGACATAAAGACCTGAGCTTTTGTTGGGTAAAAAAAAAAAAGAAAAAAAAGAAAATCAAAGATATTTGTTCCAGTTTCTGAAATGGATTTCTTGGTGAGGGGCTCTGGATGGGTTGCTGTTCCCTCACTGCCCACAATGTCCCCCTCCATAACCTCAGAACAGACAGCTCAGATGCTCCTGCTCTGAGCCTTGGTTTCTCTTCCTCTTCTTGTGAGAGGGCTGCCTCTCCTCCAGGAGCTTGGGAATGGAGAGGAAAAGACAGTCTCCCAGCTTTCTACCACCACCCAGGACCATGCATGGGGCACACTCATCCTCAGTGCAGGGAGCACAGTCCAGCAAGAGGGTCTCGGTGGGTATTGGGGCTGCCTCTGCACAGGTGGGCTGTGTGTGCTCTGATCCCACAGCCTTCAGTGTCTGTGCCACTGTGGGCACCTCATGGGACCATTGCCACCTAAACCCAGCCTCTCTGCTAATCTAGATCACTGCCAGCACAGATACCTTGGCACTCACACAGCTGACACAGAGGAGCTCTGCAGCCTCACACACTCTGGGGAAAGCAAACACCCACACAAAACTTAATTGGAAACAGGGTTTTATCCTGATTCAGCACAGGAGTTTTGCCTCCTGCAAGCCCAAAGGGACCATGAAAATCTGTCTTGCACAATACCTTCCAGACAGGAATCTGAAATTGAAGCAAGCTTGTGCTGGTGTGCAACACATCCATATTCTCTTGAAGATTTCCAGAAGGGGGTCCAGGTTTCTCAGTGCAGTACAGCTATATCCCATGAACTAGCTATTGGATAAAAAGGATTTTAATGCTTAAAACTCATAACTGCAGCCTTGTGGAGGAATGTTTGACTTGAGCACACCTCATTGGGATTCTGAAATGCTTTTGCTTCTGAGCTGAAATATATAAAGTTGTCACATCAGCCATGAAAAGAGTTTAATTGAATGAAAGGAAGTTTAAACTAAAATACATACACATTTGCTAAAATAAAAAGTAATTTAATCTGGTATTTGCCAGTTAAAAATATGCTTTTACAATTAAATTTAAAATCTCTAGAGAAGTTAATTGGGTTAATGTGGGTAATTTTTAAAGCTCTTTCTCAGTGGAGCCAATTTTAATTTTGGGATTAAATGAACAGCTAATAGAGACATTCAGATTTTTTCCCCTCATACATTTGATGTTTGCTTAAAGATTTTTTTCTTAACAATCACCCCTTCAAAATAGCACTGCCTTCAATGAGTATTTAGAACACATGCAACTTATTAAAATCTTAAAATAAGCCCCAGGTTACTACATTTGCATCCATTAACAACCTTGGTTTGAGAAATGGCTTTGCTAAAAGAACATGTTTTAATCTGCTGGTACTATTTGCCTGCATAAAGACTAGAGGGGTTTAACAAATTTTTTTTTAATTTATAAGTTCTGCAGTCCTCAGCAGCTATTGATGACACACTTAGTACTAACAATACTACTACTACTAATACTACTACATCCTGATGCACTGTATTTTACATCACAATGCCTGCATGTGACCCATATAACACAATAATTCTTCAGTAGAAAAAAAAGCATGAAATGAAAATGATGTAAAATAGTATGGGGGAAAGTAGAAAACTTGTCTGTGGATGCTGGCTCCTGAAATATTCTCTTAAAGTTGAAAAAGTTAACAGGCCTTTCAGGCTTGCAATAAAGCCTCATTTAAAAGTTTTCTAGACAGTAGTTTATCTGTGATTAAGTGATCTGTAACGCCAGGTGAATGAATAATTGATCTATTCTGGAATGACCTGAGAGATTTCTTGTTTTCGAGCCTGATCAGTCTGATACCCACACCATCCATTTACCACTTCTAATGTTCAGCAGACTGTTCTATAACTCTGCCAGGGTCAGTTCTGCAGCTACAATTCAATCAAAAAATCATGTCAGGGCTCAGAGTTGTATTAGCTGAAATTAGGAATGTTGGTCATTTATTATACTTGGAGTCATATTTGTCTTCTGGGCCTCAGCTTTCCACTGAAGACAAATTCTCAAGGGTTTTATACCAACTAAAAAAATAATTTTTATTTTATTTTTTTAATGGAAACTTAGTGCATCCTGGTTTTCATCCACTTTACAGGTCTTTACAAACGGCCACATATTTCACAAGACTTATGGCCCAAATCACAAGAGCTGTCAGCACTGACATTTACCCATCAACATTACAGGGTGAACAATTGCAAAGACACATATGAAATGATTAGAAGTATAGAAGGATCAGATATTTTTTCTTCCTTTTTGGATTAGATCCAGTGAAAGATTTAAAGGTGCCAACACCTAACTTTTAGGCTGACTTCCAGAACGAATTTCAGAGTCAGATACCTGAGCCCCTTCCATAACTTGAGAGAGGTCACTCAGTGGGAAGATGACTCCTGAGAAGTGGTAAGAACCCTGCTCCCCCATTCCACTGCATCCTGCCTCTTCCCAGCTAAATCCTCATGAGGCTGCTGAGCCACACCCTTCTGGTTTCACCAGGAGGCTTCATGCTGCCCCATGGCTACAGTGCTTTGCTACAGCAGAGGGGCTGTGAGCCTGATGTCCCTCAGCTGGGCATCCCACGTCTCTGCCTCCTGGGTGAGTGCTACAGGTATGAGAGGTTCATTAGAAACACTTTACACATAATTACCACCTGGGAGGGACACAGTTTTGGCAGCGTGCCAGGCAGGCACATTTCATGGGATTTTGCATGCTTTTCTTGCCATTTAGGGGATCCACTGAATCTTTGGTAGAGAGACAGCATTGCAGACTGAGTTGAAGAAGATCTCCAAAGGCATTTAGAAACCTTCAAGGTTAAGCAGCCATTGGGCAGGGATGTTTGGATAAAAGGCCCCAAGAGCTCTGTCCAGTTATCCAACTGTAAAAGGTGTCTGGGAATGTTTGTCCCATCCTTGGGAGGTACAGGTGGGAGATCACCACAGTCACTTCTCTGGAGTGGCAGCAAGAGGCCAGCAGATACAGCAGATACACTGTACCTTCTTAAATGGAAAGAGATTACTAAGTTTTAGCAACTAAAATAAACTTTTATACTAGCCAAATTCCACATTAGGAAGAAAAATCTTTTACCTTGATTCTGGACTTTGATACACCAAGAAGATACTGTGAGCAGCAGTAAATACCAATTAGTTAGTGACAACCAGTTGAAAACATGAGTTCACCTATATATTTGACTATGCTAATAAAATGTTATGGAAAACTTTCCATGCCAAAGCACAGACCTAGCTCTGCAGCTGCACGTTGTGAAGCCTGTGGGATGCAGGAATAAAGTTAGATGTGGCTGCCTCCAATTTCTCTCTCTTTTTGAGGTCCGTCAGACCATACAATAGTTTATAGCTGTATGGACAGAGAAATATATTCATGGGTCTTTCTGAGAAAACCCACTAGTTTTTGAGTGAAAGCCTACCCAATGGGATCTGTAACCAAAATAAGCACCTAAACAATGACATGAATAAGTGCTTGCCACAGCACGCTGTTTGTTTTGGACACATGGTGGAAAAGGCTTTTGCCAATTTCTGTTTAGCTTGGCAAATCCCATCCCACAGCAAGTGTAGTCACAGCAAATATATTGCCAAACCAGATGATACACACAGTTCAGAGCTGATACAAAATGGGCAGATTAAGACTAGAGTATAACAACACAAGTTGAAATATTGTGTAACAATGATAGCTTTGCATACTATTGCCTTCAAAGTATCAAAAGGATCTCATATTTCTTTCACAGATAAATATTAGTGGTAGCAAAGTCAAAGATGAAATTATATCCCATTTTATATATAGAAAATTTGATTTTTTTTTTAATGTCACAAAGGCTGATATTGCACACATTTGCTACAACAGACTCTCAGAGAAATCAAACTCAATCACAAAACAGAAAGCAAGACATTTTTTTTAGCAACTGCATTATGTGAGCAGAAGGAGATGATATCAGCTTGCCAGTTGGAAATCAATAGGAACTTGGCCAACCAGCCTAAGGATTTTTTCTGTTGTCTTCAAGGTGATCAGTTTACTAAAATAATCATTTGATCCCATGTGCTTCAGAAATACTGGACATTTGAAGATTTGAACATTTAAATCCTAGGCATTGTAAAGCCAGTATTTTATGCACATTCTGAAGTTCAAAGTATAGCATTCAATCTATATCTGGTCAATCATACTTTCCATCATGTGCAACAAATGATGCTATGACCAATTCAGATATTTATGACTAAAATGGAATTGTTTTAATTAACAAATTTTCTTGTTTGTAGTTTTAACAAGGCACAAGTCCAGCTCCTCAGATCAGAAGAGATTAAGAAGCCAGTATATGTACAGTTCCTAAAAACAGTAAAAATGGAAAATCACTGTATGTTTCTGCCATGTGCTGACTTTGTGTTGTACGTTTGGCTTTTACACATTAACCTATCCATTCTGATACTTGAGTCTAATATGGCCATGATGTCTTTTTAGTGCCATCTTCTTACTAATCTCAAATCGCAGATGAGAGTGGAAATACCTTCGTTTACCACAGCTAAGGTCCCTGGCTGCATTGTGTCAAACCAAACAAATACAAGGCTGCACAGTATCAAAAAGTTTATTAAAACTCAAAGCAAAGCAAATTCCTCTCCTATACTGTCTGCATGCCTTTGTTATGAAAGTCAATCCTCAGCCAGGCTCTTCAAGCATGCACACTCAGTTAGTGACTGCATAGTTTCCCTCTTTTCCTACCAGAGCAGAGGTAGTGAGCTGTAGCTCACAAGCCTGACCAGACTGAAGTAGTAGAAATTTTACAATATGTAAACTGTAAAACCGCATGTAAAATTGTAAAATGATTTACAAAATTTTCAGCTGTTTGATATCTACCAAACAAGCACTGATGCCATCCTTTGTTTTCCAGAAAAGGAAGCAGCAAGTTTGTTACCTGAAAGGTACACAAAGTCCCACAGAACAGGCATGGCAGAGTGAGCTGGGACACTGGACAGTTCTTGTCTCCCAGCTTGGGGCCATGCTCAAGGACTTACCACACACTGCCTTTCTCATGCTGCTTTACCCTTCTGTCCAGCCAATCGTGTGCCATCAAATACGAGAGGCAAACACGCAAGGTCTCACTAAGACAACTCTAAGACTTTACAGAGGTTACAGTCTAACCCATTTCTCCAAGTTACAGTCAAACAAGTACAAAGTTTCACCTGAAACACCTTTCCCCACTGCACATGTCCAGGTGTAATACAACTGCAACTCAGTCTCCCAGCATCTGAGAATAGGACATGCGAATAGTTCAGACAGCCTCAGCATTCCACAGGAGCTAGAAGAGCCTTGTCCTCAAGTTTCTTCAAAAAACAAGAAAGTCTGGGAGAAGATTGACATTGATTTTTAAGAAATATTGGTGTAATACGGAAAGAAGAAAAAAAAATGGCAAAAAGCTAATTAGATATCAAGAAGGTTAAAAGGGATGACCTAAACAGATGAAATGGTATTGATTGCTCACAAAATGATGGAAGGCTGATAGGGATGCCATTTGCCATGAGTAAGAGTGTGGCAGCATAATTAAGGTCATTCAGTAAGAATTATATAAAACAGGCTTTGTCACACAATACCATTACTGGAAAAGATTAGAAGTTTGGTTGATAAAGTAAATTACATTGTAAGAACAGGCTTTGACAAAGTATTTTACATCACGGTGAAGGACCTTCTGTTTAAAAACAAGTATAGAGTTATAAGAAAAATAAGATGAAAAATCTGCATAAGATCATATAGTTCATCATCCAATTGTAGGTTCTTGAATATAAAATGGATTTCAAGTGAAAATTTGGTTTCTATATTTCTAAACAGAAGTATTTCAAATGGTGTTGCACAGAATTTCTACTCTTGGCTCAACTATAAGAAATACCTTTAATATTGAACTGAATACAAAAGAATCTCTGCTAGCATACAAACTGGCAGCATGCCAGAAGTGATAAGAATGGGTCAGTTCCACACAGAGGCTGTGGTGCTTGAAGTGCTAGTTTCATTCAAACAAAGAATATAGGTCAAACATCCAGATCTGGAAAAGCAGTATCCTGTAATTCAATGACTTAGAGAAGAACTCTGGTTCAAGGGAAATAGTCAATGAAAAATAAGCCCATAACATGACTGTGTGATTATGAGGGCTAGCATGATCTTAAGATGTATAAATAAGAATGAATCTGTTACAAGTGGGACACTTGTATGCTGCCCAACGGAGATGAGCTAATTGGGATTTTTTTCCTGACATTCTTCATCAGAAAATTCAACATTCTCAGAGGGAGGTGAAGTTTAAATAAATCCCTTTAGAAAAAGTGCAAAAATGTTTTGATTTCCATGACACTTCTCTTGTGTTTTTAAATATACATGATTTGGTTTTAAATTTAATACGCTTTTTGCATCTTCAGTGACATCATACCGTATTAAAAGTTTAAAAAATAAAACCTATTAAATGTCAAACTGTAATGAAATGTCTCATGTTTGCTGTAAGATTACTTTTGAACCTACAGTTATAGAAATTGTTAATGTCTTCTCTTTCTGTTCTGTTTTGGGAGAGAGAATTTCTGAAAATCCATGCCTTCTGTCAGCTGAGACTGCAATTCAAATATTGGAACCTGAGTCCAATATCAGTATATAAGAAAATAGGAAGCCAAGATATGTTATAAAGAACCCACAAGAAGGTTCCAAAGTTTGATTTCTTTAAAATACAGTTTGAAAACAAGGGTTTGGATGTTTCCTTAGCTTATTAGACCAAAAGAAGCACAACAAGACCTAACATGAAAATCACAAGGCAAAGGAAATCTAATTAAAATTAAGGGAACATTTACTACCTATTGGAACAACTAAACTGGGATTACCGTAAATCAGTAATTTTTCACAGCCTCTAAGTTGACGTACTTTCCTGGAAGGCATGCTTGCAGCTCAGTTACAAACTCAGGACTCAATCCTGAATTTCTGCAGGGATGTCCTGCAGCTCATGCTGTGCAGGAGGTTCTCACAGCTCCTGGGTTTAACATATTGAACATGGGAAAAAAAAAAAACAAACCAACACTCAAGTCACTGTTGCGGTCAGACAGCTGCCTTCTGTAACCAATACATGTTTGCAAGAATGAGCATCACTTACCAAAGGGTCTGACAGGGAGGAAAAGAGCTACAGTCTGCAGTGTGAAGAACTCACTGAAGATAAGAGATGATGTGCACAGGAGATATTCTGAAACAAGCACAGCCATACTACCTATAATACCATGGGCAAAGCACCCAACGTTTCTATGCAAGTGCTAAAAAGAAAAAAAAGATTAGCAGATTTTTTTTAATGGTAATAAATCAGATTATAGGGAAACTTGTCTGAACAGGGCCCAATGGGAGAAATTATTTCAGTCCATAATTCAATGATGTCTCTGGGGAAGCAGAGAAAGAGCTAAAACCTGAAGTACAGAGAACTAAAAGGGAAACAGAACCAACACACACCCTGCTCCAATTCACTGAACACTTGACATCACAAGAAAGACCCCTTCCTGTACAGATCACCAGCACCTTGCATTTTCTGCCTGCCAGTCAGTCTTTCTGCAAGTCTAACAGCAACCTTAGCTTTTTTAAAATATCACCATCTGCCTGATAAATTGTTCCTCTTAAATCCATAGCAAAAATAGTTTTACCTTAGAGCTTCAGATTAAGATATACATTTTCTTACATTTCTAATCTTTGCATAACTCATTTTTCAAGAAAACAGACCTGTTAGAAAATACAGATCAAACTGTGAAACTCTATTACAGTTTAAGAAATTTTCCTAATTTAGGTAAAAATGCCTTTTCTTAGATCATGCAGATCAATCATAAGCAAATTTTTTTCATTAGTATCAGATAAGCAATCATCTTCCTGATTTATTAGGAATTCAACAGATACAGCTGATCTGTATATATCACCTCTCTCCAGCCTTAGACTGCAACTTCTCAGGCCAGGGACTGTCTTTTCCTGATTGTATGGAAAGTGTTCAGCTAAGTGTGGGCACTGGCATAAATAAATAATAACATCATAGTCACTGGGGACACTTAAATAAAATTATACTCTGATTTAACTGTGAAATTCCTCTTCCAAAATCCCGGAAGAGTAATGATATTCAGAATCCTGCTTTACATTTATCTTGTTTTATCAGGAGTTTCCTTCTAACAAAACAGAATTGTAACAATACATATACTCTTTGTACATGTATATTGTATATATGTAAATGTGTATTGAATACCATACACATCCTGCTCTTATACTCTTTCCCCATGCACTCACCAACACTCAAGACAATCCCTCTTGCTCAAATGCTGTGGGACAGATTCTTTTCTGTTTACTGCTTCTAAATTCTTGTTACTTTCTTTTGAAAACACAGTATCAGCCAGAACTTAACAGGGAAGAACACCTTTGGAGAGCTGCTTACTGTGATTATGGGATGCTTAAGGCAACAGGTGAAGCAACAGAATCAATGCAGGGAAAGAAAATGCCAAGGAGCACCAAGGAGCGTGCTAGCCCAGGGAAGAACAAAGAACTTCCCAGGCATGTGGAGACTGGATGAAGTTTGCTGTAACTCAGGAAGTCCCTGAATGGGCTACAGCAAGGACTCACCTCAAAGAAAAAATGTTGTTGGGATTTTTTTACTTCCTGTTTGCCTTTCTTAAGACCTCTAAGTTCGCTCAATTAAAAAACTTAACCTTATAGTTCTTATTCAAATAAAGTTTGCCTTGTCTGAAATTAAAAAAAACAAAAAACAAAAAAAAACCCCATCAACTTCAGTCTAACTTTAGTTAGTATATAACATAATATAAAAAAAGACTACCTGAAGCAGTCCCATGAGGGATGGAAAGATGACTGCCCATAGTGCTGTCCCCACCATGGGAGCAAGGAGGGAGGCTTTCACACTGGGAAGCTTCACTGCTGTCAGAAGTGGAGCAGTAAGTGTGAAAGAAGGAGTGGAAAAATACAAGATATTTTGACTGGTAACAGGCCTCCTCACCTCCCCACACACCAAATGTCCTCCTGTAGGGAAGACAGGTGCAAAAGAGAACAAACAAAAGAGAATGAAGAGGCAAAGCGAAGAGCAGTCAAAAGTGAAATGAAGGATAAAGGAAAGCTGGGAATCATGACATTGCTGATGGCAAAAGAAACAAACAGAGCAACAGAACTACACAAGAAGGTCTTCCCTTCCCACCATCCAGGTAACTTTGTTATCCTAAACTAAGTCAGTCATGTTCTGGTGATACTGAGTCCCAGAGCGATGAGACAGCTATTGCTCTCATGAGATGATGTGAGAATACCCAAGATGAGTAACAAAGGTTGGGGGAAAATGTTCCACTGCAATTGGAAATGGTATAAAGTACACATCACACATAAGAGAAGTAGTCATTCTTGAAAAATTGTATTAAAAAAAAAAAAAGAAGATGGCATAAATGCTCAACTCCTCCTTAACCCTCAGCACTTGGAAATGAGAAGTGATTCTTAAAAAGTAGTTTCTAATGCCTCTGAGCTCCCCATGAAAAACAAAAATTTGAATGGGCCAATGCTGTAAGGTAAACACAGTTGTTGTTCATACAGCTCCAATTTTTAACTTTTTAAACCAAAAAAAGAGTCACAACTGCCTTCCTTTAACCACAAATCTTGTCTTCATTCAAGTTTGCAGGGCCTGCTGCCAGCTGAGATAAACTGTACCTCAAAAAGGACATTATAGCTGGGGGGGAATACACCATCACAGTCTTTCTTTCCTTTTCTTCCAGTATATCAGCCAATATGTTCTCTACAAATAGACCTAAACAATATGCAATAGCAAGTCACAGCTTTCAACTTCTGCATTCTTTTAGATGTCATTACTGTATATATATTTCCCAAAACTAAGTAGAGAAAATGTTGTTAATGTAATACATAAAACCAGGAGAATGTAAAAATTACAATCATGTGGCCAAAAAATTCTCAAATTGGGAATCATTCTTTCCCAGAGCATTGCCATAAATGAGTAAGCATCAGAACAGAAGGATGTGTCACATGGGGTTCACCAGGGGTCTGTCCTGGCTGCATTACGTTCCAGTATTTACTCCATGATTCAGAGAGTGCAGATTAAATTTACAGATGGCAAGAACCTAGAAGGAAATTAAATTATTGCAAAGGAAAAAATACTCTGGACAAAAAGGAAATAATCTCTGAGAGAGAAAAAAAAAAAAAAATGCACCCCAACAGGGACAAACTGAAGATATTGTAAGACCCAATGAACCACACAAATAAAGAATGGGAAACAGCCAATTAGAGATCAGTTGTGTAGAAAAGAACCATCAATGATATAAAACAGAAGCCAAACTTAAGTCAACATCAAGCTAAAACAGGTTTCTTAAGGTACCAAACAAATTATGCATGAGCCAGAATACAGAATGCAAAATGTGTAAAAAACCTCTGCCCTACAAGGCACAGCTGTGATACTGCCTTGTTCTCACAACACAAAAATAAATAAGTAAAAATTCAAGTGGGCCAACTGGAAGGAATGCATAGGAGAGTTGCAAGAACAGTTCCAGGAAACATGACCCTGGAGGAAACATAGAGCAGTGAGTCCAAAGAACATAAGACTAAGACATGACATGTTAACAGCCCTCTAGCACACAAAACACTGCTGCAGGAAGATATTGAACAGTTAGTTTCCTACATCCATCCCGGAGAAGAAAAAGAGTAACAGGCTTAGATTTTAACAGCAAGGTTTCCACCTCAAGCTAAGAGAATTTTCTGTTGGCAGGAATAATGAAATGTAGGGATGGACTGCCTGAAGAAGAGGCCAAACCTTCCTCAAAAAAGTCAACTGACCCTGCTTCAGAGTAAAGATGGATTCCACATCTTCCTTGCACCCCCATCATTTTCAGATTGCCTACATATTGTCAGAAAAAGAGTTAACATCCCTAAAAGCAATCTCTTCATCATGACCAGCTGGCCTCTTTCACAGATTAAATAACCATGCCTTGCTGTGTTCCCATTTCTCACCTTCCCCAGATCAGCACACAGGCTGTACCTGGTCCAGAGTGGCTGTCTCCCCTCTCTGACACCCTGTGCATGCACCCATGCTGTCTTTGCTTTCCCTGAGCAATGCTCTAGAGAGGATACAAAAGCCTTTATGGATGATTAATAGCTACCTTTCAAGGCTTAATGATTTGGCTAAGAAACTACATCTTATAGATCAGTCAGCTCATCTAGATCTTGGCCAGCTCTCCTCTGCTCATTCCAAGAGGTAGACTGAACATTCAGCTCAACATCTCTCCTGCTTTCAGTTTTTTTTCTCTATTATTAACCACCTATTCAGATAACTATTCCCAAGTTGCACCACTTTACTCAACAGACCATCTCCACAACATTCCCAATGGGTAAGCAGAGAAACTTAAACCTTAATCAAAACAAACTGTCACGAAAGACTCAGAAACAATTCAGGAATTAGTTCTGTTTTACAGTTCTGTGTGCTCTGTTTTCCAGTTTTCAGCTCTGCAATGATGAGACTGCATTTTATCTAAGGGAGAACACACCGTTTTACTACATGTTAGGTAATGTATACAATTCCAAACGGCAGAAGTTCTTCCCTTCTGTTGCTGGAAAAAAGATGAATAATAATGTTAAAATTAGTTACAGCCAGTATGTGGTAGATGGACTGTTGCCATATGGTGGTTATGTAAATTAAATGACAAAATAAGGATCTAGCATTTATAAGCAACTTTTGCACACTTCAAAAACCCAGCCTGCCTGTGAAATACCTACAAGCTTCCACTTATGGGAAAGGATGACATCAAAAACTGGGTTTTTTTTCTGAGACTCTGAACAATTATTTAAAGGAAAACATAAGCCTCTTATTTGCCTAACATACAAAGATTATCAAGTCAAATCACCACTCCTGTGCATTACACAAAGTAGCCTTGTTCACCAATTAAACATCTATTTTCACTTGGCAAGATTATCTCCCAACACCACATCGCTGTGTGGCCTGCTTGAAAGGTGTCTGACTCGACTTCGTGGATGACTTCAATGCCCATACTTAGGACAAAGATGATTTCTCTAAAAACAGTCAAACCCACCCACTTTTCCCCTTGACTAGATAGGGAGTTTAGGACCACCTTTAGGAGTTCTGATACTCTATGTGCTTGTCATTGGAACATAAAAGCAGGGGGGACAGATGGGCAAGATACTTCCCAAGCATCATTGCTCAGTAAACTTTAAATATGTTCAAGAGACAGCATTTCAGACTCCATGTGTAGCTATCATAGAGCAAAGTGTATAAT
Organism: Lichenostomus cassidix; assembly: GCF_008360975.1. NCBI lineage: Eukaryota > Metazoa > Chordata > Aves > Passeriformes > Meliphagidae > Lichenostomus > Lichenostomus cassidix. The sequence goes on along the minus strand of NC_139480.1, from coordinate 19,771,356 downwards.
TTAAAGTATTTAAAATTTTTATTATTTCAGCAGGCAGAGACAATAGGTATCAAAGAAACAGATAATTGGACAAGAAATCAAAAAACAGTTTCTTCTAAAAAGGCTGGGTCACAATTTTAAAAAACCAGATCTCATTTCTCAAGTTAAAATGAAAGCATAGCTCCTGCTATAAAAAATAAAAGTTGAAATTAATTATGGTATATAACAGCTTTGTGAATCCTTGACATACAGCACAGATTAGATTCCAGACTCCTACTGTCCCACCACAAAAAAATTTAGTATTTTTTCTCTAACCATATGCACAGAGGCTAATTAACACAAAATCCTTTTTCCTTACTGAAAAAGGAGTCTTCAGGCTTTATTAGAAGAACAGGAAAGCAATTAACTAAAGATTAAAGGGGCTTCATCTGCATGAAGCATGACAGAAACTGCCAAAAGGAGCAGGAGACAGGTAACAGAGGATATAACAAAAGTGGGGGAGAGGAGGAGAGAATGAGCAACAGAAGGTTAATATTAAAATCACGACAGGAGATCTTTCTCAGTAACCTGTTGGAAGTCAGCCAGAGGGGATAACTGCAATGTAGGCACAAGCTTAGGCAAAAGTCCATGGACTCTGTTCAGGTCAGATTACCTGAGCATAATGGTCCTTTCCACCCTCATAAATCTGAATTACACGTGTATGAAGACAAAAGTGAATACGAAGCACAAAGCCAAGGAAAGGTTTGAACCTAAGTTGAATTAAAACCCTTACATTATTATCATGATAGCAGAAGCAGTATGTAAAAGGCACTAACTTTTTTCTTAACATCTCTAACCACGTATTTATCCCTCTATCAGTCTTCACAGGAAGTGCTATGTCTCATAGGGAGTAGCTGCTTGGCATCTTTCTAAAAAAACATTACAGGACAACTCTGCCAAAATTATCATCCTCTTTGACTCTCTTATCTTAGGGTAACATTGGGTTTTTAACATATGATCTCCTCATACACATTTCTAGCCCTGGAACATTATTTAAAAGCCATAAAAGTCACACAATCCTGATTGGATCTAACAAGCTATTTTCCAGCACAATCTGATGGAAGTGGAAGTCTCAACTTGTTCATACAACCAGGCCATTTTCCCTATGACAAACTGCAATACATCTTAACTGGCTTAACAGATAGGACTGAAAGTTCATGGTGATACTGGTAGCATTTCACTCACCTTAAGAATACATACTCTGCAGCAGGAAAACAATAATCTATTCTAGCACTGATGCAACTCAAACACCTTCCTATGCTGTCAGATGTCTGTTAGAGATATCTGGTTGCTAGGTGTATGCTGTAATTGCAACAGCTGTACAGGGACAAAGAGGGGATGGATAGGAGGATGGAATGATCCTCCAACCAAAAGTCTTCAGAGCCTGGAGCATATCCTTACTCTACGAAGCTGAAGCTTGAGCCACTTGCATATCTCCAAGCTTATAAAGAGCAGCAGGTATGACCTGGTTGAAAGGGGCTGTCTGCAAGCAGATGTGAACAAAAGGCCAAAGGAGGAAAGGCATTCCTGAGAATAGCAAATAACACATCTTTCCTTTTCCTCAGAAAGGATCACAGTGCAAAGGAAGCTGGCTGAGATATTGCATTAGTTGCAGTTGCTGCAGGCAGTGAAGAGCTGGGGTACAGCAGGAACACCCAGGAGACAGCACAGGAGAAGCTGGGGCGATCATGACACCAGTGAGCTAGGCAGCCTCCTCACTGACTCAAAGCAATCTCTCAGTACCCATGCAGTGCTGAGTTTTGGGGTGCAATTTAGGCATTCAAGAATTCTGGATGTTCAGAATTGCAGATATAACCACTGCAGAGAGCTCATTTGCAGCAAACCCATCATTTCACATAAACATTAAACTGTGCACTCGGTGTGTCCAATAAATCTGACATCAAGGGCTACAGAATACTTGCATATACAAACGGGTCCACACACAACTGATTGGCACCCACGCATTCAATCATGTATGTCCTGAAGAGGTCTGATTTGACTATGTACAAACAGAACAACCAAGCTCACTGCATATGATTTAATTAGTACACATAAACATCTCTTTCCAGGCAGAAGTAGAAGCTGTGAAAGTGAGGAGCTCTGATGTTGCACTACTGGTTTTAGCCATCATCCAAGACACAGAACAGTCACTATACTGTATACAGACCTGTATATATACCTGCCTCATTATAGCTACCAGCATAGCATTGTATTTCCTGCAGTTACTGTTCAGAACATGAGATACTGAGATATTTTCCATTTTGAAAAAAAAAAAACAAAACCAAAAAACCAAACAACAATAACAATCACCTCAAGACAAAATAATACACAAAAACCACACAAATGCTCATTTGGAAAACACAATAACTTTTTTTAAATTAATATTATTCTCTTTCTTTTGGCAACAGCTTTGTTAACTTGAAGTCAGGTGGTTGTGTTTACCAAAAGTATAAAAGAGATGGTATCTATCTGTAGACATGACCCATGTTTCTCCTTTCCAAATGATAAGTCTGGGAATAGAATAGGAGAAGCAATCTGAAAACAACTTGTTTACAGATGCAAAATAACAGAACAATGCGGAAATTTCCATTTACTATATGTCTTCCACCATCCCCAAGAAAAAGTTTCTGCACTTTAAAAGGTGGAAGTAATTTTGTGCTCACCATTTTACTTTTTAAATGTAAAGGGAAATTAAATGAAGTTTTGAGGAGGTAAAGGACTTTTTAAAAGTACATTTTCTCTCTTGATATTCAGTCACTGACTAAACAACAAAAAAGGAGCTTAAGTGCTATTGAGCTGCACAGGTGTTTGATGTGCTAATTTTGAGAGAGCACCTTGGCAGATGTCACCTAACCCTGCTACTGTCCCCAGCTTTTCCCCAGCCTCGGGCACTTAGAGCGAGCGCAATCAAGCAAACTTGAAGTCTTCATCCTTAGAAACACCACTGAAGAACTTCAAATGCCACGACCTACAATCTGCTAACCGAAATCACAGGAATGCCTCATTGCTGTGCCCAGGACTGCACCGAGGCCAGCCTTTCCCCAGAACCCGCTCGCCTGTCGAATGTCCGCCTCTTGTCCCGCTGGGCTGCGCTGTGCTCAGGCGCGCCCGGCCCAGCTCCCTGCTGCCATCTGGCGGCAGCCCCGCTCGCCGGGCCGCGCACCGGCACCGGCAGCACCGCAAAGGCCTGTCTTGAAAACAGACGGTACAAGATGAAATCGCTGATTTGCGTTCGCTTCTCTGAAGGGCAGAGCAGCAGAAGCTCAGGCAGAGCAGGGTGACTGCCCACCTCGCCCTTTCCATCCCAGAAAAGGACTAAGGTGCTCCAGGCACTGTTGGATTTCCTAGGCACTGACTCCCCACCGACATTCAGGCTCCCTCCTCAAAAGCCAGCGCAGACCTGAAAAACCTTATTCCTCACCGACCCTGGGCTGCCCCCACAGCAAGACTTTCTGCTGCTCTGCTTGCATCCACCACGCCAAAAGCGAGATTTTTTTTCGGGGCTCAGGGTCTTCTGACTCCTCTTCCAAAGTCCCGCTGGTCCAGGGAAGAGGATGCGGCATGATGGCAGTGTACAGTCACAGCCTAATGAAAACCATAGCCCTGCTGCCCATCCTGCCCACACACAAAACACTTGCCCTAAGCATTCCACTCTCTACACCAAGGCAAAGACAAAAATTGTTTTTTAAGGCAGTGAATGCTGTAGGAAATACCTTGTTCCTCTCACATGCACTTAGTATATGGCAATTCAAATAAATGCACCAGCCTCAAGTGCTTTCATGAGTCTTGCCATAGTTACCTTGTCACTCTGATTAACTTTATTTATTGATTCATTTATTTTTGCTCCAAAGTTTAGAAAGTGTAGCTCCAAAGGCTGCAAGTCCCTTCGGAGCAGAGAAACCAGGATTTCATAACGATTTGATGTTAGTTACGTGTTACCATTGAACCTCTCTGAACAACAATTTAATGACTAGGGAGAAAACAATCCAAGCGCACCAAACCTGAAATGGAAAAAAAAAAAAAAGCCAACACAAGAGAAAAATAAACACTTCACTTCTAATTCAGGCACACAGAAATAGTGAGAAAATAGGGCTGGACAGGGCCTGAAGTTCTCAAGCCATTTATCAAGTGCCTACTGCAGGGAGAGAAATATTACTTCTGGCAATTGTTTCTCTAATCTATTTTTGAAGACATAAATGAAAGAGGATCCACATTGTTCCTGCCTGGATCTCTTCCGGCTCTGCCTTGTCTTTTTCAAAATCGCCCTCTAGAAGACTCCATAACCAAATTCTGAATTCCTAAATCAGTGGTGTTTGGATCACCTCACCCTCCAGAAATAAAAAAAACAATCAAACAAAAAAAAACCAAAAAAAAAACCAAAAAAAACCAACACTGACCAAACACTATCAAATGCCAAGCGTAAAGCAGCTTTCAAAACAGAAACAAAAAAAAATCTACTTCAAAATATAAGATGTTCAAAGAAGCTAACATAATAAGCACATAGATAATAAATCAGCATAACTCAACCACAGCTAAAGAGTAAAATATTAAAAATTGAACTGGGAACTACACAGGTGACAAATGGAAATATAACAATGACAGCAAGCACCTTCCGCAAGGGAAGAGACTTTTTATGAAGGAATAAGAGAACTGCCTTGTAGCTGTGCTAATGTAGCTATCAAAGCCACATAGTTTTATCCTCTCCTCCCTTAACAGATCCTTACATATTAAGCTTTACCCCTCAAAAACCGTTTTAAAATTATTAGGAATTCTACTACTTTTGGATTATATTGCCCTGCGTTATACTGTTGTAGGCAAACAATCTACTGAGATGAGCAAATTAGCTCCAACACACAAAAATTTTTTTTTCTGCTTTTTGAGATGCAGAAGTATCTTAGTCTGCTACCAATCTTGTTTTGAAGCCAAGAATGCTAAAAGTTTGCTGGCCATTTCCTAGCACTGTAGGTCAGTCCACAGCTGTGCAGCCACTCAGTTTCAAAGGCATTCCTCTATGCTTCTCAGTACATTTCTCCAAGATGAAACTTCTTTCTGAAAGTCTCCCTCAAATCATAACCAAGTCCCTGACTCTGCATTGCTGCGATCAGTTACTGGCCTTAACATTTACAGAGAGATAAAACAAGGAAAACAAATATCCTATCACTGCACCCAGATATGCTAACTGTAAACTGAAAGACAGCTTACTGAAAACAAAAAGTTGAAAATAACTCTTCAAAGTGGAATATCTCCAGTATCACCTTGAATACCGGAAAAGCAAATTTTTGAAGTTAAAACCATGAAATAATGATAATTAAACTATAACTCAGAATAGCAAATGCCAGATGAAGTACAATTTATGATGTGTTTGCGTGTTGTTATACTGCAAAAACAATGACTTGTACAAATTGAACTGATTCCAGCCTGAGCTTCAGGACATTATTGACACTTAAGGGAACAGCCCCTGCAATCTTTTCAGTGTCAAAGACCATTTTTACAATGCCTAATTTGTTAGCAGTTTCAAGCATGTTTCCAGCTGCAAGCAATTCACTTATATGAATCTGCAATATCAAATAGTTGGCTTCAGTTTTTAGTAATGACACTGCAGTCAAAACTCTTTGCAAGATGCTTGTGCATCTACCCGAGGCATCCAGTGCTCTGAAATCATCAACACAATACATTTAAAATAGATCAATCACATTAACAGGACCCAGATACTTTGTCAAGGATAAAGAGAGTTAACCTTTTCAAATCCATATCCCACAAAGAAAAAATTATGAAGTAGCAGCCTACCATATGCAAGTGTTCCTTGAGGAAGCAAATAGCAATATTTATGTAAAGAGATTTATAAAAAAGACCAAATTCACTAACAATCTGTTCAGTTCTGAGCAAGGTACACAAAGTCACACACCTTGTTTTCCTCATTTATACTAATGGGAACAAGTACTCTGAAACAGCACAGACACCTGACCCTAAACCTTGTGAACCCAGCCACCACTTAATCTACTACCAGTTTGACACCATGCAGAGAAATGTCTCACTGAATTTGGAATGCCATTACCACTTTTATATCTGAGACAAATTATTGATCTCATTATCTGCCAATATCATTAATGTATTTTTGATGGAAAATGCAGCTTTACACATTTAAAGCATGACAAGTGTCCATTTTAGGCCTGTTCATTCTTAGGTAGTTTATCCTTCAAAGACAGAGTAGCAGTTAAAAGTTAGATGTACATTATAAAGGAAACTGATTACAATTTACACACCTATTTAAGTCTAAGATTCACCCCACCTGCCTTGCCACAACACAGTGACTTCAAACAATCCCTTTGTTTGCTGCAGAAAGTCACAAGCTGAAAACTGTAAAACCACAACATCCTGGAGAAGAAAACATCTGAGCAACAGAGTGAAAAAAATGTAAGCACATGTACACGTAAGATCTGCTGCAAACCCCAGACTGTGCTTTTTGGTCTCTGCTCTGTGACAGAGCCCACTGAACTCTTTCAGATAACATCAACAGCTGTGGAAGATCATCAGAGCAGACTGTTTAGCCCCTAATAAAGGAGCTGACTCCCAGGTTCAAAGCCCATAAGTAATGTGAAAGAGCAAATCCAGCTCAGTCAAGAGAGCTGAACCAGGCAGCACTTGAAAGGCTTATGCTGAGAAGACAGACCAGGTACATGTGAGTTGCCTCAGACTGAGACAGCAGGAAAGCATCAAAACAAAAAGCCACCAGTATTATCAGATGCTAACAAATTTAGTGCAGTGGATTACTGACACAGAACCTCAATCCTACCTATAACAGAGGCAAAACCACCATAAAATCTATTTCTGAAGAGTACCATTAGAGCAAGATGAAAAAGCACATTCTCCTCACCCATCCAGACTTCGAAACAACCATGAGAGTACTGCTCCTGGCAATACAGTGAAACACTACTTAGTCTCATCTGGTTTGCAGCAAAATTTGGTCCATGTGCTATCAAAGACTCGGGTCATCTTCATTTCCCATTATATCTTCCAAAATCAAAGATATTGTTTCCTCATCTGAGACATTATTTCAAGTATAAAACACTTCTATTAAGATTACCAGTATCTTGACAATACCCAAAGGGTCCATAATTTTTCAAATTATATTCCACTTTGTGTCTATGAAATTACTACTTTAAGACTGTAACTGATGGATACTGTGAAGCATGCTCCCTAAAAAAGGGAACTAAAGCATATTCCACATCTTTCACTTCCCCTCTGATGCCCTTCCCATGATGAGCAGAGAACCTTCATACCCAGTCAGCAGTCCCTCTTGCATGTCCCCTCATTAGTACAAACACCAGCTTCCCCATCAACAAAATCATTGATGGCCCATTCTTCTCTACCCCTCATCCTCCAAACAACACACTGGTTTACCGTTGTGGTTAACCAACTGTTGTATTTCACTATTCAGCAAAAGGGAATTATGTGAAATACCTACCCACAGTTCTTTCAGCCACCACTGAAAAGTGACCTCATTTTCAGAGTACTTCAAGCACCTGACCAATCACAAAAATCCTTCACACAGTAGATTTAAGCTCGTCCCAAGAGAACCCAATGAAAAATAAATGGTGGTAATGACCATCAACTATCTAAGCTACAGATTTCTTTATTTTCCTATAACAATGAAGAGACCAAGCACGACAAGGACTTCAAGCCCTGGAATCTAACATTTCAAACAGGAAAGACAAGTAAAACATAAAACCAGAGACCCCTCCAAAAATAAAAAACAAAACAAAACAAAGCAAACAGAAAAAAAACCTAAGAAGAAAAAAACCACAACAAAACAAACAAACAACAAAAAATACACAGATATAAAAAAAAAACCAAACAGGAATACCAGACACCCTCATCTGAGAGACAATTTAAGAAAAGATTATTCTGAGACACACACCAGCATATTAGACTTTAGCAAGCCTGGTGCCACCAGTATCAGTGATATTCCCTTGCTGGTAATGTAAGTGTTCATGTCCCTGAAAGTTAGTTCTGCAAGCCTCAGCATCAGAAGACATCACTTTAAAAAAAAAAAAAAAAAAGACAGACTTGCATACAGAATGTTTAGACCACCCCAAAAGTTTTCTGTAAAGTATCTCACATTCATTCTAAATAAAAAACTCTTTTAAAAAGATTGAACATTAATTCTGAAGGTCCACAAAAGAGACATTTGTCTTTGGCTACTCTCAGTGAAACAAGCCAAACCAATGTGCCCCATCAATGATGCAAAACTGCATCTTAATTAAAAACTCATATCCAGTGTGCTGGTAAGCAGAAAGCGTACCTTTGAAATAGGAGTAACTTCACATATTTCAAGATGCAGATTACACACTTACCCAGAACAGACAGCAGAAACCACAAGGATAAATTGAGAAATGAATATTCTATCCCTATGCTTGCATTTTAATTTTCCATTCTTTATGTGCAGGCATTCAGGAACATGACTTGAAATGCACTTACATTAATAGCCTAATGTCTTCTTTTACAAAAGAATAAACAATGGTTATGGCAGTTCTTTTTTATATCTAACCATGAACATAAGGAACCTTCAGCAGCCATCAGTGTTATTTCCAATGGAAAACTAGGTAATCCTATTTTCTTGTAAAAAAACCCCACATCTCAGCATAGCCTACCTTATTGAATATTTTGTTCCAAAAGGGTAACAACAGCAAGAGCTCCTCAGTTAAGGAAGAGATCCCTTTACAAGGAACAAAAGGCCAGTATCAACAGTGTTTTCTAAAAATATAGCAATGGTGACCACCAGTGTGAAGTGTTCACTTCACAAGTGCCAAATTTTTAATTAAAGAAAACATTTATTACAACAGAATATTACAAACAACTAGCTCCAATGATCAACAAATAAAACTTTACAAAATGCAAACAAATGTAATTTCCGACTGTGGAGTGACAGATATCCCAAGTTTACAAACACATCTTTTTGTTTATGCCCACTTAAAAATCATTTCCAGTCTGCTTTATTTTCCATCAAATACAGTACATTTATCCAAACAAAAGCATGTACATTCAATATAGAACATTTTGAGCAAAGCTACAATCTTAGTTCCCATTCACAGTATTTTTAGTGCAATGCACTAACAGGGCCAAATAGTTCTCTATCCATAAAAGCATTTTTACTCCTGATCTTGTGATCAACATTTAGATATATTTTATACAAAAAGTATATATGAACACGAGGCACCTCCCTAAGTAAGGGAGTGAACCGATATAAAAAACATGGTATTTCTTCTGATGTACAATACCTTTCAAACTGTAGCAATTTGACACAAATCACTAAACAAATATTTTCTAAAAGTAAAAAAAAACAAAACAAAACAAACAAAACCAACAAAAAAACCCAAAACAAAACCCATGGAAGCATGAAACCTGCCAAGAATTTCATAAAGGTAGGCATGCAACTGTTTTACTACAATCTTGATCAAAAGGTTAAAAAAGGGTATCTAAAACATTTTCCAATTACACAAAGTCAAGTGCTACCCATAGTGGTCATGTATGACTTTGAGAGAAAATATATTTTGAGTTTCTCCTGAACTGTCCTCCCTTTTTATTAATATTTAATGAAATAAGCTAACATTATAAGTGGTTGTGCACAGATTGTCTATAATACATCAGCAAATATTCACTACCTTCATATTAACATTAGTGTGTTGATCTTTCAAAAATAAGCTGAAAAAATAAACTGCAACTATCATTAAAGTGCTTGTGTATAAATTTATTTAAACAAAATTAAAGAATAGAGGAATGTGGATATTCTTGTAAACTTCTTAGATGTTTACAAAGTTTTCCTGTGAACCACATATGGAAACAAAATGGAGGTCTTTGAGGCAACTTCAGCACAGTGAAGTCCAGAATGTCCCAGAACTGGGAAATTAGTCAATATGAACAAACTGAATTTATGGCAAATACTAAAAATTAGTAGAATTCAACCAATAGACACTACGTTGCTTGATCTTATACATTCATTCGTAATAAATTTAAAACAGTATATAACACAACATTTACCAAAGTAGGATATCACATCAAAGTTTGAGCTGTCCATCAATTAGCACTACCAGGGAGGACCAGTATGCACGATGAGCTTTCTGAAGATGATTTCCTAAATGAGGAAAAAAACCCTTCTTCCAAAGCTGCTGTTCATTAACTTGTCTCTGGTGTACTCTTTTTTAATTTCAGCAAGTTTGTTCTATACTGTGTCAAACTACAACTGCATAGAGATAACTGCTAATTTAGAAGCACGTGCATTTCATTTCAACTACATCAGTGTTTTGGGAAGTGGCACTGACCCACAAGCAGTCAGAATGGTTATCAATATGGTAAGAATTAAAACAGCTTATGAAAGTATTTCCTCCTTATAGTACCATTATCATGAATTAGCAGTTCCAACAACAAACTAAAGTCTTGTTCATTCAAATGAACTTCATACTTTCCGAACATCACTTGAACCTATCTGAAGAGAAACGGGAATAAATTAATACTTTGAGTTTATCCATATAATTCTGTTTTAAACTACACAACATAAATAATTTATAAGGCTAAAGTTTTAATTCTTCAAAATGCAGAAGTCACTCCCCCTCTAAAATTCAGCATAACTCAGGGTCCAACTCAGTTCATTTTTTAAATTCTGTCTAATTTGGCCAGGATTTGTTAAAAAGTCACAAAAGCACCATATCACAATTTAACATAACTGGGTGGTTATTCACTATGAAAGCTGAACTCAAATCAAATCACCTCCTGGAAAATAGCATTTCAGAGTTGCAATATAGAACAAGGCACGTATACTTTTTGCCAAATATGCTAGAAAGATGGTTCTGAATAAGGATGTTAAAAACTCCTACAAGCATCACTACAGTCTCTCTTCATAATAATCATTACGATTTTTACAATCCCCAAGCTTCAGGCATCAATTGGTCATTCTGAAACAAAAACTGACTACATACAAATATTTTCTTTCTTAAAAGGTCCTTTAAAAATAGGCCACCTTTAACATGAAGGCTATGGAAAACTGCATAACTACAAATACAAACCCTCCAACTGTAAAAAATTCCCAGAGTACCACACAAGCCAAAGTTTAGAAAATCCTTGGCCAGACTTCAATACATATTGATGCTTAAAAGAAAAAGTTTCATAAGACTTGAACAATTAAAAAAATAAATGACCACAAGTCTCCAAACCCAAGCTTATATAAATAAGCATTAAAAGAATAAAATTCTAAATCTGATTTCAAAGGTGTTTGCAGGTACCTAACTCATAATGATTTTAAATCAAAGCAACTAAGCAACCAAATTACATTAAAAAACCAGTTCTATGCATTCTTGTTGACCATGTGTAGCAATACACATTAAAATAAAACTTTAAATTCATAAATGCTAATTCCAGTAAGTTCATAAAGATTTTTCCGTTATCACCTTTTACTTTAGTACTTTTAGTACTTCTTCAAGTGGTCACAGCAAAGTTAACTAAATGAGTTAAGTTATTCAAACCAAACAAAATTATTGTTAATTTAAAAAATTTACTATTTTAAAAATGTATGTATATTAGCTTGATTACAACAGATGCCTTAAGACAGTTTAAAGAGTTGACTCAGTACAGTTGAATCTACATTCCATCTTCCTACAATGACAAATTTAGATTTTAACTCTTCCAAAATGCTAAAAACAAAATTTAAGAAAAAAATTTGACATCTAGTTTTGCATTTAAGCCATTAAACCATAAAATCTATGGGAAAATATGTTTTCAGCAATAAATCAACAACAGCAAAAGAAATGCAGTGGCAGTGTTGGGGTTTAAAAAAAAAAAGAAATTAAAGAAAAAAAAAGACAAAACACTTTTTCTTTTTCCTCACCAGACAACAGCTTTAGATCTTGTACTTCTGCCTTTGGTTTTATTTTCTTCAGGTGAATGAGATACGTTTGCTTTGTGGGTTTTCTTATGATGTTCTAGAAAAGCTTTTCTAGCAAATGCTTTCCCACATTTATTGCATCGATGCAGAGAGAAGTTTTTTGTTACTTTTACTTCAATGCCAACATCAGCTCCTTCATACTTTTTATTGGGAGAATTAGAGGTGACATCCTGTTTTGAGCCAGTATGTTTTGTTTCATCCCTCTGAGTGCCTCTTTTTGTCACCTTGTTTAGAACAAGATCAATTGGCTTCTTTATTGCTCTTATTTCTAAACTTGCAGTTATTTTCCCAAGGTAGCGTGGTGATTTTTTATGAACCACAGTTATGTGTCTTATCACGTCACGTTTGCGACGCGTTTCGTAAGAGCAGAGTGGACACCTGTAGTATTTAACATAAATATTATTTCCATCTGTGTGTAATTCAATGTGTTTTGTTAAATTCTGTTTAGAAGTAAACTGGCGCTTACAGAGTTTACAGTAAAGCTGCTTGAAGTCAAAGCCAGCTGAAAGTTTTGGCTTCCTAGTTTTTTGCTGGCCACCTGCAGCAGATGCATTGGTTGATTTAGAGGTTGATTTAGTGGTTGATTTGCAGGTTGATTTAGGGGTTGATTTAGAAGTTGATTTAGCGTTTTCAGTGTCCTGTTTAACTTTATTTTTCTGTGCTGATGGTGTGTTCTTTTTCTCATTTGAATGATTTGTTCCCTTTAATTCATTCTGTGGAGAAAGCGCAATGGAAGGGGGTAAAGGTTCTACAGAATCTGCTGATTCAACTTTCATTTCTGTGCCATTGGCAGTATTGTTGGGTCCTTTCTCTCTTTTAGAGTTCTTTCCAGAAAGAGTTATCTTGTGAACAATTTGCATATGCCTTTTCAGCATTACTTGTGAACTATATTTCCTCTTGCAAAGAAGGCATTTGCATGCACTTAAATTGTATTCAGCCTTTGAAGACGACTTTTGTTTTCTGGTCTTAAAAGATTTTTTAGCAGAAACCGTATCCAAGAACAAAGGTTGCCCAGGCTTTGTAGCTATATCAGGAGTAATGGAATCCCTTCTTAATCCTCTATGAACTTCATCAAAATGCCTCCTTACATTGGCTTTTGTAGCAAATGATTTATAACACACAGGACAACTTCTACCTAGTGTTACGAGAACATTCTTATTTCGTCCTTTTGAGGAGCACTGGTTTGGTTTCTTTTTTGTTTCTATGTACTTCTTTAGCTCTTCCATCTTTTTTTTGTGTACTTTTCGAATGTGCCGGCGTACACTGCGTCTTGAATGAAATTCCTTCCTACAGAGACAACAAATCAACTGGTGGCCATAATCAGAATTATCCACAGAGTCCAAGTCAGGATTTACTGCTGGTGGCTGCTCTTCAGTAGTAGATATCACCTTGTTTGTAACAGGATCAGCAGGAGGTAATTCTACAGTCTCCCCAGCTGAGACTGGGGCTGGAGCTGAAACAGTCTTGGGTTGCTCAGTGCTGGGTTCCTGTATCTGTACTGGAGCTTGATCAGGGGTATGGCTACTTTCTGTATTCTCATCTGAGCTATCAGTCCTTGACACATATTGAAATACCGCATTTTTATTAGTTTCTATAGGTTCCAACGTAATTATATATTCTTGCTTATCTACCCTTGGATAGATTGCTTCAAGAAGGTCATTTATGGCTTGACTCTGCTTATCTTTTGTATCTGGGAGGTCTGTGAGGAGGAAAAAGTATTTTTTAATGATTTGTTAATTTCCAATTATTTAAATTTCAAAGTAGCTTTTAACAACTATGTGAATTCAGTCTCCAAATTTCCACAAATGCTATATTTTTTCTCTCTGAACACCCACACTTAAAGGCTTTGAGTAATCACTACAAGTTGCCTTTTCAGTAAAAGTCAACATCGGAAATAATCCTCCCGGCACGCTAATATGAAAGCCACCTGAACTAAAAATTTGTATGACTTGAATTAAGCTGGCCTTTAAAAAAATTGTATCAATGGCAAAAATAACATCATTTGACTGAGCTTGTTCTGCAGGTGTGCAACTAAGCCTGAAGTATCATTAGAAACCGATTTTCCTATTGCAGTATACAGGCACTCTTAATAAAGGAACCTAATTCTGGAAATAAGCTCTTCTCTGAATTCTGAACAATCCTTACCAAAGAATGAAACATCTGTGTAACCTGAGCATTGCATGAAGATATAAGTAGCTAATATTTTACAGGCCTTAATAATACTCTCTTTTTAAATGACAAATTAGTCAGTGCTCTAGTTCCCAGTGTGATGCTTGAAGCATCTGCACTGGCACAATTAAGAAGCCAGGGTCCTACAGAAAAAAGGTGAGGCACTGAGATGACACAGCTCAAACTACTGTGGATAATTTTAAAGATGTGAGTCCTGGTAACCCACACTTAGTCAATTATTCCTTCCACACACCAAGTAATACACAAAAAGCATCAGTACAAGAACTATGCTATTTTGCTGCTCCAAACCCATTTTTAAAGACTGAATTTTTGACTGCTTTTGCAGTCAGTTTCAAACGGGGCTATACGTATGGTTTTTACCAAGAGTAAAAATTCCTTCCTATTTTATAGCACCTTTTAAGACTACCTTGTGACTATACTGAGTGCAGGTCAAAAAAGTTACCAGGGAATAGGCTTTGAAATTTTTCACCATAGGGTGTTGAACTTTTATTACTGCCTCTTGTTCACTACCTTTTATTTATTGAAAAAAAACTCCCACTTAGTTCAATAACTATTCTCAATTTTATATAAAGCACAAATATTTGTACAGTTTTATTCAGCGCATGTAGTATTATTCCCTTTATTTGCACCTCTCATAGTGAACAGTGGAATTCATTTTATTTGTATGTTACTTGTATGTCATTTCATGTAACACATGAAAGTTAATCAGAAAGTTAAATGAAGGCTAGAATATCAGGAGCTGGACATGTAGTCTTTACTCAGGGTAATCCTACTTTGCTTAGAAACTATTCCATCTAAGCCAGATGTGATAACCTTGCTTTGAAACTACAAGTCATCCCTTTTCACAGAGAAGCTCTGTGACTCTATAACTGGCCAAGCAAGGTCTTTTTAGCTTGCTTGGCCAGTGACAGTACTGGCCTTTTCACCTTCTCCCAGCTGACACCATTTGCAAAAAGAATCAATAAAGTATATCTCTGTTTGTTCCTAATTTTTTAAATATTGAGGCAGGAAGGCATTAGTCAGGAAATAAAAATCCTCATTGCACTTATGCTTATCTAGTCAAGAGATCAAGATAATTAGAAAGCTTTATGAAACATTTTTGAATGCTGACACATTTCCAAATTAATCAACTTTACTCAGATCAACCAAAAGTCATCACCGGAACGAGAACTTCAATAAATGTATGTCTCCATAAAAATACAGTTCTTGATTTTTTTCTCATCATTTAAGTACCTTCTTTTAATAATAAAGTTTATTTTCTGCACCAAAGATACTGGGCTAGGCATGATCACACAGAATATATTAAAGCAGCATAAGGTGAAATGAAGCAGGAGGAAAAAAGCAGTATTCAAGCACAGATCCTCAAAGAAAAGGGTAAACTTTTAGTCTGTGTTTCATACTAAGACCAAAAGACTGCATCCATGACACAAGCACTTTAAGGGCTTCCTCCGTACAGGAGAATATTAAGGATATTGACCCAGGTTACTTCAAAGGATCAGCTGAAGTCCATCAGAGCTATGATGGCCTACAACTGAAACACCCTCTTAGAGCCACTGTTTTCTGTGAGAATAATTTCCCAGTACTTTGACATACTTTGGTATCACAGTAAAGAAGGACAGATGGGAAAGAAAAAGGGGAAGAAGGAATAGAAAGTGTTAAGAGTGACACTTTTAATTAAAAGGCTAGATGTATAAAATAGCCATCTAATTATGATATTGGCATGGGTCTCAGCTGTTAATTCGTATAAAGCCAGTGCTGAAGCTTCTTCAATAACACAAAAGTTATCTACATATGTTACTACAGGAATTGCACTCCACCTCTTTTTTTTGCATTTCTATTTCAGATGTGTTTGTACAAATTTTAAGCTTTTTAATTTCACGTAGCTTTATTAAATATTTCAACTATTAATACTTACTATCATCCATCTGAAGACTGGGAGGACAATAAAATTTTTTATGAGTAATTAAATTTGGTAATCCTCTGAAGAGACTCCGGCACAATTTACACTCAAAAATGGTGTCCACATCTTTTAACAAGATATGTTTAAGCTGTTTTGTTCCTGTAATAAAAGAAATATTACACTTAGGGAAGGTTTTCTGTTCATCTCTTAATTCGTATCATTCCATGAAAGTGGAAACATCAATGAATAATTATAACAGCATTTTATCTTTTCTTAAAGCTACTTCATTTACACTCTAAGTTTATGATACATTCTCCAAATTTCACTATGAGGACAAGACTAGTATGAAAAAAAAGCCCCTCAAGGATTAGGCACATTACAGTTTACAGAGAAAGTGCAATGATTTACAATAAAAACTAACACCTTACATCAGGGAAGAGTTCTTACTACAGTATTTAGCTGCACCTAAAGCATTCAAAGAAACCCTTAGTATTTTTTCTTTAGGGTTATCCAACAGTGCTAAGAAAACAAGACATATATAGCCCTTTCATACAGAAATGGCACCTGGCAAAGCAAAAACTAAAGCATAAAAGCAAAGACAATAAGTAAAAGGTCAAGAAATGTTACTACGACTGTGTATCTGACCCAAGTCCAAGACAACAACACTTAGGTGAGATAGTAGAACTATAGGCATATTTTCAGCCTGATGAAAGGAAAATACATACAATTTAAATCTGAAAGACATCTATTAAAACATATGAGAATGTGAAAAAATACGCCACCTTTCCAGACTGTTATACATTGTACACAAAGATACTCAGATCTAGCATAGTTGATGCATTTCAGATCCTGTCATTTTTTACACTTCAGATTTACTCCTTAATTTCTCATCTCATGAAAATTATGAATGTAATGCCTAAAATTAGCCATAGATTACTAAATGATGAATGCTTACCCACTCCAAATAAGAGAAGAGCACTAACCAACCAAATTCAGCTAATTTATCTAACTTGATTTTTCTTAGAATTTAATTAATCAAAAAAGCAATACTGTAATGAATCTGGACCATTAATTAATTATATCAAACACCTGTGGAACAGCAGCAAGACATTCTTTAAGCAGAAATACAAGGTCAAGTGCTCTGTCATCTCATCATGCTTCTCTTAAAGAATACCTTTTAAAGATCAAACTCAGAGTCACACTGCAGAACTGTTTTCTAAATTAAACTCTTTCAAATATTAATGATTTCATAATAGGCAATAGTTCAATACAAATGGGCTTTACCAAGAAAACTACTTATTTCTTGGAGCAATGTAGTACTATAGAACTTTTCACATCTGAGTTTCAGCAAAGCACAGTGCTTTCTTCAACAATTCCTTGGAAATGGGATCCAAACTTGACCATCTGAGGCTACCAAGAGGCTGTGCCTTCTTGGGCCACATCTCACTGCTCTTTCTATGAGTGTTATTAACCTCACCTTCATTTGACCTGCATTTTTACAGACTACTGGACAAATACTTAGATATAGCAACTACTTAAAATTGTATAGAGTTCACCACAAAAGCAAGTTGTTTACTTGGATCTCACCAACCAACATTTGAATTTCTGCATATAAAGAAAATCCAGCTGAACAAAACTGAAGATGCTCCACGTAGATAAAATTCTTGTGAGATACCAAACTATAATTCAAACAAAATGCTTCCCGTTTGGTCAAAGGACACAAAACCCCAGAATTCAGCCAAGCATGCCCTTGCCAAAAACCTTCCTCACAAAACAAACAAACAAACAAAAAAAAAAACCCCAAAAAATTATATTGATATTTCCATCTTCTTCTGTTCAGGACTGAAGTATTTTTTCCAATACATATTACTGGGTTTAAGAATTACTGGATGAGAGCAAAGATTTATGACATACTGGAGATCATACTATGTAACATGGCAGTCACTAGCTTCAAATCACCCTTATGCAACTATGAAGCTTTTCACAGATGGGAGTAAAAAAAAATAATTGGTGTCCTTTTGAATTAAACTGTAGACCTTTAGGAACTTCTGGAAACAACAGTATCCAGTATTTTGTGGGCACAGGAGGCAGAGGAAAACAAAATCACCTCCTTATTCTTCACCAGCTGCAGACTGTGGCAACAAGAGGCCAATCTTCTGGTAGCACATGCTGCCTCCAGCTTACTGGAGAAGACTTATGTAAGTCTTCTCTATTTTGTAGTTACATCTAATTGTGTATTTTCATGGTAATGCAGGTGATACTTTGTCAAATTTTGTAAATACTTGTATATGTTGATGCTAGAATAACATCAAAGTCACAAGAAATCAGTAAAGAACACTGGTCATTAAATATCTCTCTGTCAAAATTACCTAAACTTCTGCCTTTCACAAGTAGTTTCTTTTTTAGAAAAAAAAAATTATCCAAATTCACCTTTTATTCTTAATGCTTTGAATGAAAGAAGGTTTTGATAAAATTACTTAAACAGCTATGTACAATACTCTGTCTTAAATCTCTATTCCTTTAGTTCAAGAATCAAACATTGTTTTTCCATAATGAAATGTTGCTTGCTCAAAACTAGCCAGTAAAATCTTTGTCTAAGTCCTCTTGCCTTCTGTCCAACCTCCCTGATGCAGGTGACTGATGATACCAAGGTAAGCTATCAATTTAAAACCTGCCAGTGAGGACAATCTGGAAGTAGCTCAGAGACAAAGTACCTGCAAATAGTTTGCGCTATTACGAGTAGACATTCCAATAATCTGCTTCAAGCAAAAGAAGACTGTCACGCATATCTGAGGCCTCAAGGAATCTCAACCAAACTAAAAAAGGTTACTAATGAATAATCTCATATCCTGTTTTTGTACTAAGTTATTGAAATCCTAGTGGACAACTCAAATACTTTGCCTTTTCACAAGACTCAAACCAGACATGCATGCCATTGCACAGCAGCAGCGTTTTATACATTACATATTTCATATATTTAACAGCTCTAAGTGAAAAAATCCAGAAACACATAGATAGTAGCAATAAAGATCAAGAGCTATGAAAATAAAATGTTTCATTTGCCACATTAGACGTGTGGAAACAGTTTGAAAACACTGAAGGTTTCAACCATCCCTGGCATGCCTCCCCAGATGCTTAGTACTGCTACATATTGCAACTCCCAAAAACAATCAAGGAGCACCTTAGAAGTAACATGATAAAGCAATTTAAGAAGTTAAGATAAAGTTTTCTCTTCATCTCAGGACTTTTGTGATCAACTCATTAGTAACAGCAGAAGAAATGACACAAGGCAGAAAAACAAACTTATTTTTTAAGGTTTTTGAAAGGTGACTATACAGCAGGATCTGTAACTTCATTACATTTTATGAAAACCCTTATTAAAAGGAACACCTAATTCCATAAATCTACAAATATTTTGCAAATACGCATAAAGTCAGGTGCTGGTTATTTTAATATATTGAATAAACATAACTCTTTTAACAAGGTAAAGAAATTGTTAAGAGTCAGGCACAGTTTCATACCTGATCGAAAACACTCAATGATTTGTTGAATACCAGATTTTGATGTCTGCAGAGGCTGCTGCAATAATGGAGGATCACCAGGTTCCAACAGATGCACTGAAATATATAAAAGGATAATAAGCCATTAGAAAACACTCAGGTGATTTCTGCAAGTTAGGAATTTTCCATACATACAGTAAACTAGCTAAAAAGAAAAGCCAGGACTACAGTAAAAGTAGCCTTACTCTAAAATTTTCATCTATATTGAATTAAATACTGATTTTTCCAGCCATGATACCTTCTAACAACTTGCTGTCATTTTGATGATTAAAAAAAAAGTTACTATTTAAAAATTCAAAGCTGCATGTAACAAACACAGAAACATATATAAAACCAAATTAACTCACTAGAAATGTCCATCAATTAAAGCAATTCTCCAGAACAATCTACCTGACTCCCATCATTAAAAGTGAACCAGATGTACAAAAAAGCATTACCAAATACTGTATTACCAGCATTACCAAATACTTCACAGCATACTGTATGACTTCAAAGTTGCCAGTATGCACCTGAACACTGAACCCAATTTTATGTAGCAATGATCAGAAAAAAAGCACAAGCATAACTACGCAGTATATGCCAAAAAAACCCTATCATAGTATTTTTAACCAAGATGTTTCATTCCACATCATATTCTTCACAAAAGCTATTGAAACTAAAACATATATTAATCAGGATTTTTAGTCATTCTGATATGCAGTATTTATGCATATGAAAATTACCAGCATTCCATCGCTGTATGTAGATATGGCAATTAAGCTTTTCCCGGAGGGAACCCTAAATTTACAGGAATAAGAGCACTTATTGAAGCATGTGTTTGCAAAATCATCAGTTAGGTCTTCTTTTACATTTCTTATGGACTAAATAGCTAGCTTTGTACTTTGTACTTCATAAACTAGCTTCCACCATTTTCCATTTGGCTTGATTTTAAACTCATTTAAAGGTTTTCATTTCTAAATGAAGCACTGAGCATCTCTAAGAAATTTATTTTTGATAAAGGCCAGTAGAGGCATAGTATAAAACTATTTAGAGATATTAAGTGCGAAAAGACTAAACAAATTTTGACAAGAAAGCTGAGCTAAAAGGTTATAAACAAATTCTAGCTGGAAAGAACATCAGAAAGAAAAGCACTGTAAGAAAAGGACAACAGAATGAACACTCCTCCCAACTATGCTGGCCCCATAATATATTATTATATGTACAAACACATAACAACCATGACAAATCAGCTAATCATTTGGGTATCTCTGACACAATGACATTGTACTCTACTAACTCCCCACACTTCAAAATAAAACATTTTGGTTTGTATACAGCCTCTAACATGCATGTACAACACCTACTGACATCAAGAGGAGTAGCATAGGTGAAGCACACCTACCACACCACTGTTCACTTGTTCAGCAAGAAAAATATTTTAGCTTTTTTTAAGCATTAGAACAACTCAAAACCATTTCATTGTCAACATAAAGAAATGTTTCTACTAACTGAACAATACCTACTCTCAAAATACATTTCATTAAGGGAGCATAATCAAAGTCACCATGCTCACACTTTCATCTGTTAATTTCCCAAACTGATGCCTTTCTTCTAGAAACTAAAGTGAAAGCATCCAAATAGCACCTTTCTTTCAACAACAGAAGTGAAAGCATCCAAATAAACTCTGTAACAAGGCAAAAAGGAACAAAATTGCATTTAAAAGTACCAATTATAAAAGGAGACAAAAAATTTCAAAAGCCTCTAACAGGTTGGCTGAACCTTCAGCATACTCATTACAGGTTCCAGTGATGGCATCTTTCACATCACTGAGTCATGGAATGTAAAGAGTTGTTCTACGACTTGGTGAGGTTTTTCTCCTCTGAGAATAAGATCTTCAATTTCATCAGAATTCGGCAGAGAAGACAGAGTGAAAATATAAACAACAAATGCAAATGATTGCCAGAAACATCATTTTACAAAGACCTCAAAACACTGCACTTTTTGGAAACAAAAAGGGCAGCTGTTCTATACAACTTCTTGCCTTCCTCTGTTCGATGAATACAATGCCCATGTGGTGGCCTGAGGATTATTCCACATCCTGCAAGAACTAAAAATTGTCTTCCTGAAATTATTTTAAGGGGACAGTTCAAGGATACAAAAAAACATTTTCAAACAAAATTCAGAAACTTATTATACCTACAGCTGACACCAATGATAGACATTCGCAACCCTCACAGCAGCTTCCGCAAGCTTTTAACGAAGGAGATATGCAAAGCAGCCGAAGCATCACACACCACCGTACCTGGTTCACAGCATCCATGGTGATGGTGGTCAGTCTGACAACACTTGTCCCTCAGAGGCATTTTCCGTGCGCACGACCTACTTTCCTTCTACATCCAGCAGCTCTTTTCTGCTAAAATAAGCAAATTAGCTGTCACGGCCGAAGCACAGGCGGCTCAGGAGCGCGCCAACCCCGCACATCCACTTCCTCCGGCGGCACGGCCGGGCAGGCCGGAGCAGCGGCACCCCTGCGCAGGAGAAAGTCCCCATTGTTTTCGGCAGGTCGCACGACGCCCTCAGCAACGGCCGCGGCGAGCACGGCCCTGCTCCCGCCCCGCCGCCACCTGCGCCCCGGCCGGCGGGGGAGAGCCCCGGCCGCCGTCCGCCCCACCGAGCCCGGCCCGGCCGCGCCACCCGCGCCCCTCCGAGGGCGGCCCCGCCGCGTTCCGTCCCCACCTCGCAGCCTGGTCGCGCAGCCCCGCCGACGGGACGGTGTCCCTGGGCTCCCCCGGGAGCGCGGGGAAAGCCGCGTCCCCGACAGCCCGGGGCTGCAGCGCTCCCGCGGCGCTGCCGGGGCCGGAGCCGGAGCGGGGCGCGCCCGCCGCTCGCCACGCGCAGCCCGGGCGGGAGGGGCGCGCGGCCGCAGGTGACAGCGAGCGCCGACGCCGCGACGGGGCGGGCAGGACGGGAGGGTGCCGCGGGCCGGCCCTACCTGGAGAGGACGCGCGGCTTCCCCCTCTCCGAATTAAACTTTATTCGCCCCTATCCCGCCAGAGCGGCAGCCGCTGACCCCGGAGCCGGATGGGCACGGGGGCAGGAAGTGACTGCGGTCCTGGCGGCGAGCGCCCGCCCAGTGCGCAGGCGCCGCGCTCGCCGCCCGGCCCGGGCGCACAGGTGTCGAGCGGCGGCTGCGGGACGGGCCGGGGGCGGCCGGGGCGGCGCGGCCCGCGGGGCTGTGGCGGGACGCGGGAGAAGCCCGGGCGCGCTGAGGCGCAGGACGCACCCGCCGGGCGGAGCGCGCGGCACGAACCGGCGCCGTCTTTGTCCCGGCTGGGAGAAAGGCCCGCGCTGACCGCCGCGCACGGCCGCGATGCGCAGCGCTGCCATGAGGCACCGGTGCCCGGACACCAGTGGGAGCAGTCAGCATCCCTGGAGGTGGCGTTTCTGCGCCCTTTCAGCCTGCTCTGCGCCGTTACAGTGTAAAAATAGGTGAACGAAAGCACCTAATAGACCTACCGAGGAAAAGGATAGATTAATGTTTTGAACGCCTGGAGGAAAAACCCGTGTTCTGAAAGAGAATTGTGTGATCTGTATTTCAAATAGCAGCCGCAGGCCGTTGGTGAGGTGCAGTGCAGTGAGTGGCAGGGCAGCCGGTGTCTCCAGATGCGTTTGCACCAAGTTCTGCTCAGTTGTGTGCTCTCTTAGTGCACTTCTGTAAGCAGTTCGAGTTGTTGAAAAGGCAGAGCTTGGCTTTTGCCAAAGGAAAGGGTAAGGTTAAGTCTTCATACACTTAAGGGAAAGCTTCTGCTGTTGAAGAAAAAATCTTCTGCCATTGAAGAAAAATCTGTAAGGAAATGTCAGGAATAAGCACATAATTACAGGCTAAAATGCTAAGTGGCGGTACTAACACAGAAACAATCTGCCATGCTCTGGCATGTAACAGAATCACTTCTTAGTGGAGCTAGGACTCATTTCAAAGTTCCAAGTCACATCACAGTGTGTGTGAGAATAAGGTGTCTCACACTTTCTCAAATCAGACATGGAGAGAGCTTACCATCTGTGGCCATCAACTTGTGCACTACAATGTCTTCTTTCAAAATATGGACATGGATTTAATCAATAAGTCTTCTTTATCCAAAGCAGCATGAGGCCAAATTCGAACTCCATCAGTTGCATTTGGAACTTGGTTAATAAACTGGAAACACCTTAAGTGTCAGAGAACACTTCAAACAGCTGGGTGCAAAATAGCATCTTAATTGTGAAGTACAGCAGAATTCAACTGAAACCTGTGTGTCAGACAACCAAACAGGTCTTTGTGTGTGTCCAGAGTTGCTCTCACCTTGATCTTAGCTACGTCCTGAGCTCCACTGTGTTTTAGACACAGTGGAAGAGGCTTCATCTCTGCCAGCCATGCAGCTGCGTTCAGCCCGTGTACAGAGCACTTGGGTAAAACTAAAGCTCAGGGGTGACAAAGTGCAAGGAACACAGCTGTCAGCTCCAGTTCTGCACAATTGTTGTGTTTGCCCAAGAAATATCAAACTTAGAGAATTAACATTTCCCACCTCCCAGGAGATGTGGGAATCAGGCTCAAAGATGGTCTTACATTCTCACTGATGTCACTGTGCTACAAATGTTGAAATAATAGAGTTATAGCAGCTTAACTTTGCATCTTGGACATTTACTAAGAACATTGGTAGCCTTGTCACCAATATAATTTTATTGAGTGATCAAAAAATAAGAAATAAAAAATCTACCAACAAATCATAAACCAGCAATGGAAATTTAGAATCTTTTGGTTGTATTTGGGTTTCTGTGTTTAGCCACTCAACAGGATTTTTTTCCTCCTAACCTAATGCAAGTTTCTCTTTTTGCAGCTTGTAGCCTATATTGTGCCTGTGTGGCCAGATTTTGGTAGTGGATGGCCTATCAGGGTGGCTTCTCAGAGAACTTGCAGAAAGCTTCCCTCATGTCACAGAGCTAATGCCAGCCAGCTCCAAGATGGACCCAGGTCAAGGCTTTGCTAGTCAGTGATGGTAGTAAAACATATTTGTGATAACATATTTAAGAAAGAAAAAAGTTACTGCACGGAACTTTTGTGGTCAGAGAAGAGTGAGAATATGTGAGACAAACAGCCCTGCAGACACCAAAGTCAGTGAAAGGAGATGGGGAAGGAGGAGGTGCTCCAGGCACACCAGAGCTGAGATTCCCCTGCAGACCATGGTGAGGCAGCTGTGCCCCCGAGTCCGTGGAGATCCATGGTGGAGCAGAGACCCACCTGCAGCTCTGGTGCAGCCATGTGCATAGACACACATGGTGCATAGACAACAATATGTCAGAGGGTCAGGCGTTTTATAAGACAGGGGGCAGGGACAGCACACTGGCCAGTGACCTCTGGGCACAGGGGCAGCAAATGGGCGCAGTTAGGGTACAGGAACCAACAGGGAAAACCCGAGGGAGTAGCCAGGGCCACGTGGGATTAGGGTACAGGAACCTATAGGGAAAACCTAAGGGAGTGGCCAGGACTACTTGGGGTGGGGAAGGCAGGACAATAGGTGACAGATAGACTCATTAAGAAAGGAATGGGCGGGGAAGCTACAGCTCTTATCACAACATTTCCGCTGGTAAACACATTAAGGAAGAAATGTGTGGGGAAACTACAGCTATTATCACAACATGCAGCCTGCGGAGAACCCAGCACCAGAGCAGTTGGATGCCCAAGGGAGGCTATGACCCTGTGGGAAGCTCGCATTGGAGAAGGCTCCTGGCAGGACCTGTGGCCTGTGGAGAAAGGAGCCCATGCTAGAGCAGATTTTGCTGTCAGGATTTGTGATCCCGTGGGGGACCCACGCTGGAGCAGTTCGTTCCTGAAGGATTTCCATTATGTTGAAAAAAAGGACCCACGCTGAAGCAGTTCATGAAGAGCTGCAACCTGTGGGATAGGAAGGATTCATGTTGGAGCAGCAGAAGTACTCCTTTCCCTGAGGAGGAAGCAGCAGCAGAAGTAACGTGATGCACTGACCATAACAATAACCACCTGTACCCATGCACCACTGGAGTAGAGGAGGTAGAGATTTGTGAATAAAGATAATCCCGGGAAGGAGGGAGAAGTGGTTTAAGATTCATTTTACTTCTCATTATCCTACTCTGATTTTGATTATGTTCAATTAATTTTTCCAAGCTGGGTCTGTTTTGCCCATGACAGTGACAGATCTCTCCTCATCCTTAACTCATGAGATTTCATTATATTTTCCTTTCCCTGTCCAGTTGAGGAGGGGAGGGATAGAGCAGCTTTGAAGGGCAACTGGCATCCAGATAAAATCAATAGCCATTCTTGTCCTCTTCCCATTCACCCCCAAAATACTCTACTTCTTCCTTCTTGTTAAACCCCCCCCACACACACTCATTGAAGCATTGGGATTATGTCCTCTCAATGTTCTCTTCAAGATAAAGAATCTGAGTTCCTTTAGCCTCTCCTAATGCCTCTTGCTCCAACCCCTGGACCATGGTGGTTACCTTCTTTTGTATGTTTTTCTAAGTATCTCTTGCATACTTAGGAGTCCAAACTGGACACACTATTGCAGATGTGGCCTCACAAATGGCAAGCAGAGGAGAATAATCATTTCCCTTCACCCGCTGGCTTATTGATGTGGAATAGCATAGTGATTAGTCTTAATTATCCTAAAGCTGCAGTGTTGACCCTCACTTCACTTTTTAACTGGGACCCACAGGTTCTTTTTGCAGAGCTGCTATCTCACTAGTCAGTCCTCAGCCTATACAATGGCATGGGGATTTTTGCCCTGGGTGCAAGGCTTTGTCCTGTCAGGACATTTTCCAGCTTATTCAAGGTGTCTTCACACAGCAGCCCTGTCCTCCAGCATGTCAGACACTCCCCGGTTTCAGCCGCTCATTTCATCATGAAAGACAATGATATGGGTTGTACAAAATTTGCCCTTCTGCCTTCCCCCTCTCCAGTTTTAGAAATTCCAACTAAGGTCAAGTTCTCTGTTTTTTTGCTATGTTTTTCTGGAGGGGGAAAGGCATATTTTTTGAGCATGTCCAAACAGCAACTGAAATCTTTTTCTATCTTAAATTCATTTTCATAACTTCTGTGTTCCACACATAAGGAAGACCAGAAAAAATGGGCACTGTTGCATGCATGTATGAATCTTAGTAACTTAGCTGACCTTGTAACCTGTTTGTGGGTGGAAGACCCTAACCTGTATATTGCTATGTTTAACTCCACATGTAGTTTACCATGTAACTAATTAGTGACATGGGCAAACAACCACACCCAAACTTTAACCAGTCAGATAGCCAGCCATGTGCAAAGCGTCTCTGGTACTGATAAAAGCTGCCAGCACAGATCAGGTGGTTCTGCCTGACGTATCAGGAGGTGCCTTCAGGAGGGTGCTTGCAGCATGGACTCCTTTCAGCCAGTGACTGCCCATTGCATATAAGAAATTTGGATAAGGGTAGCAAAGATTCCAGTAAAGCTCACTTCACAACACACTGCTGCAGTTGTTCATCCAAGAGGTTAAACTGGAACTTGGATCCATTTGAGTTTCATTGTGTAAAAAGAGAACAAGCACATGATGTTGCCTGACTTCGAAAAATGGAATTTTCCTCTGTAAAATATTGACAATAATTGGCATTTATAATGACTTTCTTTTTGTCTTATAGAGATAAGATTCAATGAAAGTGAAAAGGATGTTTAGAACAATAAGTAATTCTTCATACAGTCCATAATTAGCTTGTATCCAGGAAACATGGAAATCCACAGCAAAACCAGATACAGTGTAAAATATACAGGATGCACTTCCATATAACAAAGATAAGGATGAAAATCCTTTTGATCCATTTCATGCAAATTCTAGGCATAAAATATATTATTAGGGGAGGAGGCTTGAGTTTAGCTTTCATTCTCTGGCTAATGGTCTCAACATAACCAGCAGAGTTTGAAGTAGAATCTTAACTTATTCATTGCTTTTTAGATGATGGGGAGCTGGTGAGAAGTTTTGAACTAAGACTTCTGTTACAACTTGATGATCAAATTCTTTTTTAATTGTTTCTCAATTGTGAGTATGGCTTTGAGAAATGCAAAACTCAGAGCAATTTCTCTTAGTTGCTGGATTGTGCTTCCAAAATATGTAGTGAAGTATTCTAGCGTGGAAAGTATATTTTCGGTAGAGGAGATGGAAGTGTTACCTCAAACAGTTGTGATAGTAGGTTTAGTATCCACCGAGAGGTTTTGTGTTGCCAAAGAGCTGATAGTAACACCTGCTGAGATGCCTTGCCATCTGTTTATACATCTAAGAGCTGTAAGATTTGATTACTAAACTTTTCCTCATATGCTGTGACCACTAACATTTTTTTTCTGTATTTTGGATACATTTTGGATGAAGCACCTGGCTTCACAGTCATTTTACCTAGGAGAAAATAATTGTAAGTTGAAGTGAATTAATGCTGTGATGCTGCACTGAACAGAGTTCATTTTTTTTGCAGAGGTGAAGGTAAAGTTGAATTAGCACAGATCTTACATGTAATATGTGCTAATCAAGAAATATCACAAATCGTAATCATAAAGTGTTTCACTGCAAATACTGATATTCCAGCATTTCTTAATACATCACTCTTAGCCTATTTACTGACTTGATGTGGCTTCATCTAATACCCTTGCTGAAAGCATCTCATGAAAACTGTATATTCAGAAATTCCATATTAAACAGATTTTAGACATAGAAGCCTGAGAGAAATTCAGACTCCTTCGAGGGCCGAGAGACCCTGCAGAGAGACCTCAACAGGTTAGAGATGGACAATCACCAACTGTATGAAGTTAACATGTGCAAGTGCCTGAATCTGCACCCGAGACAGGGCAATCCTGGTTGTATATATAGGCTGGGGAACAGGAGGCTGGAGAGCAGCACTGCAGAAAGGGACCTGGGTGTCCTGGTCGATAGCAAGTTGAATTTGAGTGAGCAGTGCCCTGTCAGCCAGGAGGGCCAGGGGGTGCATCAGGCACAGCATCACCAGCAGGGCAAGGGAGGGGATTGTCCTGCTCTGCTCTGCCCTGCGCTGGGGAAGCCTCACCTTGAGTGCTGGGGGCAGTTTTGGACACCACGTTTTTAAAAAGACACTGAGTTACCAGGGAGCATCCAAAGGAGGGGGGGGGGGCATGAGGATGGTGAAGGTCTGAAGGGGAAGCCACATGAGGAGCTGCTGAGATCACTTTGTCTGTTCAGCCTGGAGGAGACTGATGGGAGACCTCATTGTGGTCTTCAATAACCTCATGAGGGAAGCGGAAGGATAGACACTGA
The DNA here is from genome assembly GCF_008360975.1 of Lichenostomus cassidix. Taxonomy (NCBI): domain Eukaryota; kingdom Metazoa; phylum Chordata; class Aves; order Passeriformes; family Meliphagidae; genus Lichenostomus; species Lichenostomus cassidix. The sequence continues at coordinate 19,742,460 of NC_139480.1, read as the reverse complement.
TCTCTTCACTCTTGTGAGCAGTGAACAGGACTTGAGAGAATGGCATGAAGCTGAGCTGGAGTAGATTTAGTTTGGAAATCATGAAAATTTTCCACTGAGAGAGTGGTCAGGCTCTGGAGCAGGCTCCCCAGGGAAGTGGTCACAGCAGCAAGACTGACAGAGTTCAAGAAGTGTTTGAACACTCTCAAACACATGGTGTGATTCTTGAAGTGTCCTGTGCAGCCCCAGGAGTTGGACTCAATCGACCTGATGGTTCCATTCCAACTCAGCATATTCTATGATTCTATGGTTCAGGCACATTAAGACTCCTTTGTTAGAGTCACTGACCATGATGACCAAATGTGTAGAACACTTGCAGCAGTGTTCTGCCTGCTAAGGAAGCAGAATACCTTGATTTCAAAACCATAAACTACAAGTTAGAGACCCCTTTTTTTAAGCACAAGGCACAGTTAAATCAGGAATTCAAGAGCTGGGGGACTGTAGAGAAATTAACGACAGCCTGATTCTATTGAGAGTGAGCTTTACTTGAGGAAGAAGAAAAACAATACTGAGTTCTGGTTGCAATTCCCAATGTTGTTTATTTATTTATATCCAAAAATGCATAAATGGGAAATGAATAAACTAGTCTTTAGAGCACAGATATGTTGACTTTCAGATAAAGGTGGGATCACTCAGACGGCTCTATGTTGCTTTTTCTTGTATCAGTCACTGCGAAAAAGTACCTTAAAAGTTTTCTATGTACTACAAATGAAATTATGTGAGCTGGTTATCCTGATGCCATTTTATACTCTAATGTTACTTGCTTACAATATTTAAACTATGTATACTTACATGCCTCATGTTTTTGGTGGAATCTTAAAATTAAATTCAGTTCTATTTGCATCAAATCCACATTTGCATAATTGCAATGTTTACACTATTCTTATACCTTAGCCTTGACAGTATCTTACAGAAAATCCCTGGGCTAGAATAATTCTAAGTCTTAGTCAATATGTATTCCAATCTAACAAGCAGCTGCATCTTCATGCTCTGTTCCCCAATTAACATAAAGCTTCATTACCCTTTTGGGATAAAAATAAACTGCTATGTGTATTGTCTTACCCATAATTCATTTATTTACAAAGTTATTAAAACTCATAATTAATTAGACTTCTCATGAGGTCTAATTCCCTTCTGTGCTTTCTGGTGCACAACTATAAAGTTTAGCAAAGGGAACAATTTGCATTGCATCTCTCCCCTGGAGGTCCTTGTCATCATTTGATCACGGATTCAACCTATTCTGTTGTTTCCCCTTTACACCCTTCAGCTTTGGTTCCTGGTTGCACAGTGACACAACTTCATATAGAGGCAATATTTAGCTTTTGATTACAGCACTTCTGTGGAAAGCATGAGCTGTGGTGGTTCAGTCACCAGCAAGGCTGCTTGGGAGCTGGAATCCAGCCTACCCATTTCAGTGCTGCACCTTCTGACAGTGGGTTCTGGCAGGAGAGTTAGAGAGCGTACAGAGCAAATCGTCTTTTTGAGGAAAAGTCTGTGCAGCTGGAAACAACTGAGGTAACAAGAAGTGACCATTGTAATGCCCAAAGAAGACACTTTGCATCATCAGATCAGTGCAGTCAGGAACCCTCTCCTACTAGGAATAGGGAAGAAAAAGTCTAACTGAATTGATTACATGTTTTTGGTGTTTTGAGTGGGTCTTGGGCAATGTGGTGTTGGGAAGTCCAACTAGCCAAGAAGTTCAAGTATTCTTGTTTCCTCCTCATGGATCACTAACAAATACAGCATGAATTGCCACTTTAAAATAATTTGTCTTGCATTGTGGCTAGCACAGGTTTTTCCCACGAGAATTCTTCTTGTGTTTTATAAATAAAGTTTGGATGTTATTGGAACAGTGTCACAGAACTTGGACAGTGCAGGCCTGGCCAATCAGGCCTGGGGGAAGGCTTCTGACTGACCAATCTGGGTGACTTTTGAGAACTCTATATATGTGATGAAATCAAAACAATAAAGGTCATTCCTTCTTGCCACTGAGAACTGGTGTTTTCATTACTCTGCTAGCTGCTCAACAGCGACATTGCATACCTTTAAGAAAGGCATTATTCTGTGTAAATATTCTCACCTTTTTGCTTACCTGCCTGGCTGGATAAAAAAAAATAATGTATACTTCTCACAGTACAGATAGTTTACTTAACAAAAGAATTAATCTAGTAAAATATATTAGGGAAAATGAAGGACTTGCTTTGAGTATTACATAATGAATTTGCATCTTCTTACCACATTCCGTTTTCTTCCAGTCCAGTGATTTTTTTCCTGTACACTCTTCCTGTAGAGTGAACATAAAGTTAATTTAATTCATGTTCTCATCCCTGATTAATTTGATTAATACAAAACACATACAGATATGCAACAAAATGAGCTTCATGCTTTCAAAAATCATTTAATTGAGGCATATATATTCTAAGGTCTATGATGTGCACTAGGAAATGGAGGATAATGCATCTGGATAAGCAATTTGAGGCGAAATGCAGACCTGGTCTAGCATGCTGATTCACAAGGTAATCATGTTCTGTACCAAATAATGTATTTAAAACCTATTCCTAATTATGAATCTAGTGAAGTTTAAAATAAATCGTTGCTAGCTGTCTCTTTCTTACAGAAATGGTGGCAAAGGATCTATTGAAGACAGAAGATAGGGGATTAAAGAGAAGATGTAAGAATTCTTAATTCTGTCAGAGGAAAATATAAAGGACCATATTCCTAAACCTATCTCAAAATGTGCTGGTGAGGGGAAAGTCTTGGAGAAAACTGGACAAGGTCATATATTTCTCTGTATGCAGTATATGTCCACATGCAGTTGTGAGGATATAGCATGGGAAGGTATGAAAAGCAGTAGAGTGAGAGAGGTAAGTGAGAGAAATAGGAGAGTGAGAGAAATATAGCTAGAAGGAGGCTTAGACAAGGAAAGGGTGAATGAGAGAGATTCATGAGAAGAGGGGAGAAAGAAGGCACAGGAAAGATTCAGAATGAAAGGATGCAATCAGGTGCAGGATCTTAAAAATGATGCAGGCAAGACTGACAGCAAGAAGCACAGCAGAGAAGGGGAGGAAGAAGCAGGAAGTCAAGAAAGAAAGAACAAGCAGCATAATCCATTAAGCCAGGTTTCCTTGAGTTTTATGACTTGTAATGAGATTATCTCCTGTTTGCTGACCATTTTCTTAGGTTTTGTAGTAAAACTAAGGAAGCATAAACATAAACATCCAGGTTCTGGGTCTGATCAGAGCAACGGTGCTTAGAAAATCCAGAAAAAAAGAGCATTTATATTCAAGAGGAAGCAACTATTTTTGTAAGCTTTTTAATATGTATGTATGTAAATCAAGTGCTATATTGCAGGACAATAGGAACATTTCAAATTTTGTTTGAAAGGTTGTGATTTCAGCAGCAAACTGATATTACTCAACATCAAGGAACAAATGCAAGTATTTCAAGATGTCTGAGGACAAACCATGAAAGCAAAACAAATAAGAAAGCTGAATTCCAGAAGTAATACTGTCAAAAGTACCAAGAACATGTATTTGTAGAAATGCACTGTACAATTAACCTAATCTGCATTAAATTACTGTTTCATATAAAGAAGAAGTACAAATGATAAATCACTGAATGAACCGAAAGAAAAATGAAAGGTTCATGGCCTAAAGAAAACTGGTGATAGGCAGCTAATAAGCTAGTTTACATTGTCTAAGGCAGAGAATATCCATATAAATGAACTGTGGTGCAGCTCTGCCCTCAGTGGGAGACTGATTGGGTTTCTACACTCTGCCTGGCTCTACTCAGCTTGTGGCAGTGTTGTAACACTGAGACCTTGAGCACTGTCAAAATCAGTTGAAATTTTCAAGAAGGTTCCAAAGCTTATTGCAAGACTTGCACTGACAGAATGTGCAACAGAGTAAATTTTGCTTCTTTAGGAAGGGAGGCAAACACTGTAGAAAAACAAAAAGAGATAGATAGACTGTTGATTGGCACTACATTAAAGCTAAATGCAGTTTGCATTTGCACTGCAAATTAGATTTGCTTCTTGGATGGCAGAACATGGCATGCCTAATTTGGACTATAAGTCCAAAATAAAGGACACATTCATCAAAATAAAGTCAATGACAATAAACTAAAGGTACAAATGAGAAGTACAAAGCACAACATAATTAACTAAAGGTACAAATTGGGAGATAAAAAGCACAACACAATTCTGGATGAAAGAAACTGTACAGCAAATGTGACAGACAAGATTGTGACACAACGCTGCTCCTATTTCAGAGTTCAAAATCCATGAATGCATAAGAAAGATATGCACTAAAAGATCAGGAATCAGAAGATTAGTAAGTGGCTACATAAAGAATATTCAGTATATTATTCAGTGTATTCCCATAAATAGTATTCAGCAAGAAAAACAAGCAGTTATATCAGTGTCAATACATTTCAGCAACCTCCATTCAAGCTGAATCTGGACAGCAATGACAAATAGTCCCAAGGAATCAAACCTCAAACAGAGAGTCAATTCCTGTAATGAGCAGGACTGATCTGCTCTGATGCTGACCTACTGGGTCTCTCTTCCACATTTTGACAGTACTTGAGTGAAAGAAATTTTTGCTAATGAAATTGAACTGAACTGAGGTTGGCAGAGGATATTTTGGCACAAGATACTTTGTCAATCATGACTCTTGTTAAAACTGTTCTTGTCCCACAAGTTCTACTAATTGTATTTTTTAATGTGTTGAAGAGAAACTTGTTGAGCAAATCACCATTTTTCATTCATCAGCTTGGCATGCTTTTCTGTTATTTTCTTCAAGCCGACTTAATATGTGATATTTAATTGGCCAGTCAAATATATTGTCCAAGCACCATGCCAGGTGCCTCTCAGGTGAATTAGTTCTGTCATTTATTTCGCTTATAATACATCTCCTTGAACTGCTGCATAGCTAGTAATCATAAAGTATTAACAGGATAGATATTAGAGAATAGTTTTGAAAACATGTGAATTTGGTCATTATCACTAGTCTGGTAAACATTTTTGTCTTAAAATTTTTACTGTTGCATATAGTATGTAGCAAAGACTTAGTCCCAGACTAGTGAATTCAGTTTGTTATGTGCAAAGGAATAAGCTACAGCCCATAGAGGACTGTAGTAGCCCTGGGCTATTGCACAGCAAAGGAATAGTTGGATTCTGTTAATTCATCATGGACATTAACTCATTCTGCATTATAAGATATAAGCATTGGAATAGGATAAACTCACTACTTATATTTTTAAAAAGAGGAAAAAGACAAGAGAAGAATTTAACAAACCTGACAGTTTACCTTTGGTCCCCGCAGATAATTGAAACAAGTAGTGAAAGACACCAGTATTAAGAAGATAAAGGGCATGTGTGAAAGCCAGCTTACACCTGCTGCATACAAATCTTGACAGGTCACCTAATTTAATTCTTAATGAGTAACAGGCCTCAAGAAACAGAGAAGTAGAATCTAGCAGGATTTAAGGAAGGCTTTCGTTGTTTTCTTATGTGGGATTCTCATTCATAGGCGAGCTAATGTGATTAGAAAACCAAAACAAAGAGAATTTATCAATGGTTTGCTATCAAACCAGAAAAGTATTTCAAGACTCTGTCCTGGTTGAATACCATTAAATATGTTCATTCATAACTGGGGGTGTTTGTTCAATTTATAGATTATTTCAAGTTGAAGGATCTGCAAGCATATGGAAGGCCAGCATGAGAATTGGAAAATATTTTGATGAATTCTAAGAGCAGTCCACAAAAATAATCATAGAATCACAGAGTGGGTTGTGTTGGAAGGGACTGCAGTGGTTTGTCAGGTCCAACCTCCTAGGTCAAGCAGCTAATCCCAGCACACGTGGCACAGCATTGTGGCCAGGCTGTTCTTGAATATCTCCAGGGAGGGAGACTCCACAACCTCTCTGGGCAACCTGTTCCAGGGGTTGATCACCCATGCAGTAAAGCAGCTCTTCCTCATGTTCAGGTGGAATTTCCTGTGCATCAGTTTCTGCCTGTTGCCTCTTCTGTTGCTTGGCTCAATTGAGAACAGCCTGGGACCAGCCTCTTGACACAAGACATATTTCAAGTTTGGAAATATGAAATCCTGCTCTCAGGTAAGAATAGACTGTGTGGATGCCATGCAGGCATTAGTAATTAAAAAAAAAAATGCCAGGGAATTAGGTAAGGATGCTACAGAGTATGTGTGTGCGTGAACCGCTGTGAATTATATTCCTGAAAAGAAGTATAATATTGGAGTTGCAGTCTATCATATTACCAGAATGGTAATAGTTATCACAAACTGCTGAAGAAATTAGTGAGGTCAAAAATTATAATAATGACAGGCTTCAATTACCTGCTGTCATGCTGTTAAGATTCCCAGCAATCAGGAGTGAATAGACCATCCTGAGACTGTAAAGGTTATGGAGAATATGAGACAAGACTTCTTCCACAGTAAGATTCAAATTTTTAGAAGAAAATAAAAATTTGAAAGAGGAAGTTAAAAAAAATTTACATTGGATTGGAGACAATAAAAATGTCATGCTATAGGCGAAGTGTCAATGAATACCTTGTCCTAGGAAGACATTAAATGCATTTAAAACCAAAATAACATTGCAGTGATTCAACTACGAAGAAAGATACTAAAATACAGAAATAACTTAAGAAAAAATGAAGTAATGTCAAAAAGAGGGGAAAAAAACCCCGGGTGAAGAATCTCTATGATGCTAAAGGTAAAATCACAAACAAGTCCAAAACATCTATTTTGACACCCCAGATAAATATTCACAGCCATCCTAACTACAATGAAAATAAGCAGCTCACCAGACCATTAGTGCGAAAGATCTGTGATCACGAGCAGCACTCAACAAATATAAACAATATCAGAAAAAGCTAAACTAATTCTTTGCATCAGTTTTCACTGAGGCGGAGGTCAGGTCAGCTCTTAGCACCCCTCTTTACAAGTGATTAGTCTGACGAGCTGTCTCAATTCAAATATTAACATAAAGGTGTTTAGAACAAACCACTAAAATTAACCATCCTAAGATGCAAGGACAAGATGGTTATCAAGCCAGAGCTGTAAAGAAATTCAAACAAGAAATTGCTGAGCAGTAGTATTGTGGTATACAACTTGTAGTTTAAATCAGATTCAGTGACAGTGGTCTGGACAATTAAAAAATGTGACGCAAAGCTTAAAATGGGCTCCAAGAGAAATTCTGGATACTGCTGGCTCATAAATCTGATTTATGTTTTCAATGAGGTTTTTTTTTATAATTAAATATTATACAAGTAGATACATAGATAAATGTTATGTACTGACGGGCAATTAGCAGAACTTCTCTTTGGGAGTCATGCTTTACCATCTGCCAGAGATCTCTGAATGAAATTAGATACCTGTCATCTGTACATACATTATTCTTTTTTTCATATATATTTTTCTAAAAGTTGCCTAAATAACTTACAATGTTATACATAAGATACAAAAATATTAATAAGGTTAAATAATCAGATTTTACAATGAGAAGAAACTATGAAGGGAGATCCCCCTAAGAATCTTAGTTAGAATATTTGGTGTGTAAAATAGTCATAACCACAAGGAAAAAGAGGGAGTTGTGAAAAAAACAAAATTTTCAGATGATGAACTATTATGCATGCTAGACAAACATAAAACTGACTGAAAAGAAATCCACAGAGATCTCAAAATACTGAAGGTCTTTTCAGTAAAAACAACCGAATAAAATTGTGACAATACCATACACATGAGGTAAAAATACCATAATTATAAATATATAACAACTGTCTCAAACTATGTCATCTATTATATTTTAGAAAGAGATCTGAAACCAATGGAGGTGGGGAGAAAAAACCAATAAAGAGAATGTTAGAAATTACTAGGAATGTGGAGAACAAAACAGAAAATCCCATTTATCACTGTCAACTCATCCTGGTCCTCCTTTTGAGCACTTCATACAATTCTAATAAGATGTTTTGAAAACAAGTGTTACAGAATTAAAAAAAATAAAATACTACCAAGGAGGGACAGTCACTGAGAAGAGCAGCAGCTTCTGTGCAGGGGAGGAGAAAAAGTGCTAAGACTGTCCATGCTTGGAGAAGATAGAGAGGGATTGTCACTGTTGAGCCTCTAGCAGAGTGAGAAGACCCAGGCTCAAAGTGACATCAAGAAGAAGATTTTATTATTCAATTCCATCTTATATAGACTTTTCAAAGGTCACCCAGATTGGTCAGTTCAAAGCCTCCCCCTAGGCCTGATTGGCCAGGCCTGAACGGTCCACATCCAAGAAACTGTTTTTAATAACATCCAAACTTTATCTTTGTTTATAAAACACAGGAAGAAGAGAGAGGATTCTCACGGGAAAGGTCTGTGCTAGCCACAAGGGATATATGGGGTCCCATTGTCACAGAATACTTTGGAAACTCAAAGGACAAATGAGTTCCAAAAGTGTTGGACTGATGGATAAACGAATGCAGAAAAGTCCATTTGTAGCTCTAAAATATGATGCACTGCAGTCCAGGAAGCTCTTTGAATGAGAAGATAGAGGTAGGATCACTGTGATGCTTTTCTTGGTAGTTTTGCATTCTGACTTCAGCTTTGAATGTGGTTCTGGATTGCACTGCCTTTCAGTCAAGCATAAAAGGCCACAGGTTCTTATGAAATGCTTGTGATATTCTAGACAGCAGTTCTGCAGAAAAGGTTCCTAGGCATATAGTATATGCCAAGCAGAGCAAGTGTCAGAAATGTCAGACAGAAAATGAAAAGTATCAAATGGTGAAGTAAAGACATGAATTTGAAGGAATATTTCTCTTCAGTTCAATTCCAGTAAATCACTAGCTGGAAAACTGACCAGGTTTCGGCATTGAATTTCAAGCAAAATTATCCAGGAAAAAAAATCTATAAGCATAAAAATAGCCCAAGGAATATGACCTGTAAGAAACATGGAAAGCCTTGTAGATCTCTAATTTATACTGAAGACTTCCAATATGTATAAGGTAGAATTAAAGAAGGAAGAAAAATTGTTTACTAGGTCATAAGAATAAAGAATAAAATATAGAAGGCTGTTGTAAAGAAGATTTGAGCGAGATCACAGAGAGGATTTTAACAGGAAGATCCCAAATACTGATGTAGATTACCTAGGGAAGTGCAGAATCTCTATCATCTTTGGGTTTTAAGACATCTGTTAGACCCATATCTTTACAGTTTAAGTGCAGTAAGGGGGCAATATGTGTTCTACATTCATTAGAGTCCTATTTTTTTCTGACATTTGAGGAATGGCTTGTCTGAAATGTGTGTGATAAATTCATATTATTTTGACTGCATGCTGGCATGCAGCTATTCACGCTGTCTCTGTGTATATTTATTTTCTTTCTCACCCCATCTCTAATCATCTATAATTTTATTTACATGCTCAGCAACTGTTTCTCACAGTCAAATTCCTTTCCATTGGCTTGACACTCACTGCTTAGTGTTATTCCCTGTGTTTTGTCACATTCTCCTAGCTCATTTTTCAAACAGCCAGTGGTAATTTGTTCTCATTTTTATAAGGACAGTTTCAAATTTCTTTTTACTTACTTATTTTTAAAAGCATGATATGTAACAATTGAGCATGTTATACTAAGATCAATACCATCCCCTTATTCCATATATCCTCTCACCAAATATTTATTATTTTGGTAAAAAGCTCAAGTCAAGTTGCCTAAATATTTTCTTTATCATGCTTGGGGGAGAAATAATTTTTGCTTTAAATTTAGTGCAAGGTGTTGGTAGCATTTGTACTCTAAGGTTAGACTTGAGGATGAGGCAAGGAACAAGGAGCCAAGACAACAAAGATTTCTGTGTGTTTCTTTATCCATGACACTGGCATCTGCCAGCTGTGGTTGTACCACAGCAGACCCTGCACTCTCTTGGCATGGTACTTCCACAGGGGCACATTCTTCTTTGCCTGGGGTGGATCCAGTTCATGCAGGCAGAGCCTGAGCAGGCAAGGAGGTCCTGAACAGGCACCAGATTGCTTCCTCCACAAAGCTCTGAAACCTGTGTCCACACTTAAGTAAATGCTTGCTTGCAAACCAAATACCAAATGAGTCTTGAGAACACAGCTAGCTAGTATTGATCATGTTCTGCACACCCACATCTGCAGGCTGGAACAGGTAGAATCTTTTGTGGATTATGGATCACTAGATCAGAGCACACAGGATGCTCCAGGAGAGTCTACTTCCTATTACTTGTACCAGCAGAAGAGTAGAAAAGTTCAGCAGCAGAAGAAAGTTCCATATTGCATCTGAGGAGGAAATGCATCTCCTGCTTTTTTTTTACAGAAGAAAACCTGAGATAACCTTTCTAGAATCTTCAATATCAGCTATTTACTTTGGATGCAAGGCCCTTAAAGGTGATGAGTTTTCCAAAGGTATTTATCCCTGCTTTCTAGCTCTGAGAGACAAAAGAAATTATCCATATATATTACAATCTTGACTATTATTCAGAAGAACAAGTATCCATTCACTCAGAGCTCTCTGCAGAATAAAGACCTGAGTGAATGTCCTAGGTTACAATATAGATGTATTTAGTATTCTATTACCACCAGCTGTGGGGCATTAGCTGTTATCTCCTGCTATGACTCACCCCTGATAACAGACAATGAGCCATCAAGAAACCACCACATGACTCATGGAATTATCCTATTGTGAGATGCTCCACCCAGGAGGGAGGAGCCAAGCATTCCCACCTGGATATAACCTGGCCTTGGGACTGCCCAAGTCAGCCCTGTCTACTGAGTTCCCAGAGGACAAGAGCTGCCACTGGACCTTCAGCTAGAGACCAGACCTGTCACAGGATCACTGCTTCAACTGAGCTACTTCATTTGTACTGCTACCACCACCCTAACAGGGTGTCAGGTTGTAGCTGACTTTGTCAGTGCTTTTCCTTGTATTATTTCACTTATTTTTAATTTCAGTCTTGACTTGTGATCTCCCACTGGTTTGTTTTCAAACTAATACAGTGAGCAATGTCATTTTTACAAACTGTCATTTAAACCAACAAGGTTGTGGTTTTGTGCAAAACCATTGGGTGTGATACAGCTCTGTACCTATTAGATTCCAAAGCGTTTCTAAAGTCAGAAATATTTTTCTTCATAATTGGACAAAAGCCTTCAAATGGCTTGGGAAAAACTCATCTCTTAGAAGCAAAGGTAGGGAGATGCATACTCTACAAGCCATTAAACTACAGTAGGATTGTTCAGAGATTGGTCACTTCACCCTTCCCCTTAGAACAATACAAGATACAGCAAATGATGGCAAAATAGCTGTGAGGGAGATTACTTTTGCCTGATCAAGTAGACCAAGACAAATTCAGGCATGAGTATAAGAAATGAGCCATCAAACTTGAAACCTTTTATCATTCCACCTAGAAGAATACCATCACTACACTAGAGAATCAGAAGACTTCTATAGCCATCCCTTTCCATGTACATAATCCTTTGACATGATTAATGTTCCTTGATTACATGTGCTGTTTCTGCCTTTTGGTGATTGGCAGCGATATTGTTGTGCCAGAAGAGGTTCAAAGGTTTTGTAATTTGTTCCGTTGTTGCAGGCAGCTAAGATCAAGGTCTTTGACTGTTTTCTCTTTGATTCTCTGAAGCTGGGTTTATTTAATACTGATGTTTTCACCCCTTTAAAAAATAAAAAAAGTCTTTCATTCAGAATTCCTGTGGATGTCTCACATGGTTTTATGGCACTGCTTCCTGTGTCGCTGCTGTAGCCAACCCTGCAATCCCTGAAATACAGTATTCTTAAAGACCTGTCCCAAGTAGGCCTCTGATTCTTTTCATATATGCCCAGGAAAAGTGTAAGTGTATACATCTACTTCAAGCCACTGCTTCATTTTGACTCTCAAAGGTAATAAATACGTTTATTGTGTTTTGTCCCTGCTAGTCCTGAAATGTTTTTAACTCCATTTGTTAATGTTTAATTTTACATGATTTTGACAGACTAGTAATATAAATATCAGTCCTGGTATTGCCTGATTCTGCTGTAGAATAATTAAAGAGGATGTAAAAAGGTATTAAGCCTTCCCCTGAAGTCTGTATTTGTTATTGGAGCTATGTAAATGGGGATTAGTAAATAACAAGCTTAAAGGAGTAAGAGAAACAAATAGAAGCAAAAATGTTCCTTTGCTTTGTGATTGCTTAACTTTTTCTCACTTATTAACAAGATTCTACTTACAATCTGTGTCATTAAAACCAAGAAAACTTTCAGAAAATTATTTTTAAGGAAAAGGAATACCTTTGGTTTTCTGCACCAATCACAAAATTCTGAACTATATATAGACATAAGAGGGATTTCAGAGACTGATTTTACAGTATAAAACAACATTGTCCATACAGTAAAATGGGTCATGAAATTATCTTCCATCATTTCTATAACCTAAAATTATTCTACTGTTAAAAAATTAGATTCTAAATATTGTCTTCTAAAGCCCCAAGCTTAATTCTGCTAGAAGTACTACAGACTGCTGTAGATAGTAAAAATAAAAAGTAAAAACTACATTAGCAAAACACTGAAGTTGCAAAGCTCATGTACACCCAGTACCTGTAATGCACTGAGCTCTTTTAACAACCAATTCTCCAATAAACTGTTTTCTCCTCCTTGTGCAGTGTAGTTTATGCCCTATTTATTGTATGCTATTCAGCTCCTGCTCTGAATTAATAATTTTCTCTCTTCAATAATATGCATCAGTGTAGGAACTGAATACTTCCCAAACATTTATTTTCACCAATGAGATCACTACTCTCCTTTTTTTTGCTGACTGTTAAACACACAGAGGCATTAAGGTCAAAGATACTTACTAATTTTCGGTAGTCATTTTGAGACTCTTCTGATGTAATTTTTTTTTTTTTAGTGTAAGCAGCAGAATACTGACTTCATTAAATTTTAAGTGCACTTGTTAATTTCACAGGTTGCTATGGGCACTCTCTCAAATGAAACTGCAGTGCTTCAAGTCCAATATTCAGAAAACAAATGCAAAATTGATGATGATGTAAGATAAGAGAAGCCTACATTAATGTACTTGAATAATATGTAATTATGTGACAGAGACAGAAAGTAAATGTAACTCTCTAAGATTGTCCCCTCAGACCTGTCCATTTTTTCCTTCTATTTCTTTCCTGTACTGTTTCCCACTGCTGATTGCTTCTTCTATGCCATTTACTGCAAGAATAACCAAACTTTTGGATTCCATAAACTGAATGCCAATAGGGGTTGAGTAGCAATACTTGTAGAACTCTAGGATGACTGACAGGCAAGAGATAACAGCTAAGGGTCTGATCAGTTGTTGCAGAATGGGTCTGGATTAGGTTACAGCAATAATTATCCTGATTTTATTTCTTACCACACCTAGGGCTTGAAGAAACACCTTCAGTAACAAAAGGTTGCTGCCTCTGAGAATGTAAGATTTTTATGAGTCAGTCTTAGACAACAAAATTTGAGCCTGAGCAGTCAATACTTGCAACGTGATAGAGAAATAAAACCTGGATGTTATAAGCTGGAAAACATCAGCCAATAATATTGGAGCAATGGGAAATGGTGCCTTCACCACCTGGACAAGCTCTAGAAATGAGTCCATGTGAACCTCTTGAGATTCAACAAGGGCAAGTACAAGGTCCTGCATGTGGGTCAGGGAAAGCCCCAATGTCAATGCAAGATGGGGATGGAGGGATCGAGAGCAGCCCTGTGAGAAGGACTTGGGGTTACAGGTGGATGAGAGGCTGGACATGACACAGCAATGTGCACTTGCAGCCCAGAAAGCCAACTGTGTCCTGGGCTGTGTCCAAAGCAGCATGGCCAGCAGGACAAGGGAGGAGATTCTGTCCATCTGTTTTGGTCTGGTAAGACCTGACCTGCAGTGCTGCATCCAGCTCTGGAGTTCTTAGCACAGGAAGATGTGGACCTGTTGGAGGGAGCCCAGAAGAGGCCACAAAACTGAACATAGGGATGGAACACCTCTGCTATAATGAAGGATGTCAGGAAGATCATCAGAACATAGGATGAACACCTCCTGTATGAAGGAAGGCTGAGGGAATGAGGGTTATTCAGCCTGGAAAGAAGGTTCTGGGAAGATCTTATTCCATTTAGCACTTAGTATTTTAGTACTAAAAGGTGGCATGGAAGAAAGATGGGGACAGACTTTTAAATATTGCCTGTAGCAATTGGACGAGGGGAAATTGTTTTAAATTAAAACAGGGTTGATTCAGACATTTTATATGATGAAGCACTAGAACAGGTTGCCCAGAGAGGTGGTAGATGCTCCATTCCTTGAAACATTCAAGGTTAGGTTGGACAGAGCTCTAAATAACCTGACCCAGCTGAAGATGTCCCTGGTTTGCTGCATGGGGTGTTAGATTAGATGACCTTCAGAGGACCTTTCCAACCCAAACCACTGTATGATTTTGTGGTTCTATGTTTCTTTGATTCTGAATAAACAGAATACTTGTTGGAGGTTAGCAATGGTGATGCTCAGAATTCCAAAGGGATAGAGATGAATGGAGACAGAAATCCTACCTCCTGTCTATACCACTGAGTATAACCAGCTGGCACATAGTGTAGGAATATACACTGGAATCAGTAGAAGTAGGGCAGGTGTCTCTGAGTTACCCTTAGTACATATACCAGGGGTGGATTTCAGGGAGTGGATTTTGAAGGAGAAAATCTTTCCTCCCCTCCATTCTCAGTTATGTGACACAAAGGAGGTTATTCAACCCTTGCCCATATTACATGAGCATCCATGCTGGACTAGTAGTCACATAGCAGGAAGAGCAAAAGCCCAAAGCATTCACAGGATTCACAGGAGCCATTATAACAGAGTAAATATGATGGTGAAGATCTGCACCATTCACATTGCAGGTCAGCATGTATGGGCTGTAGCACATAATGTCTTTGCAATTAAAAGACAGCTGATTATGTATTTGCAAACTACAGATTTTTTCCTGCATAAATATGTTAACTGACATTTATGCCAAACATATTACATACTCATGTCAAGAGAATATTACCCATCTGTACTGCAGAGATGTAATTAGCATTAATTAATATGTTCACATTGTCTGGTGCTCATATATTTTGCCCTGAAGTCATAAATGTGGCATGGCATTTAGTAAGGCAGTATTCATGAGCCTTCATCTGAATTCTAAACATTTGGATTTTGTGATGCTTTTAGTGCCCTTTGTTTTTAACTGTTTCTTAGCATCCATGGAAAGGGAGTTTTGTTCACGGCAGTGTTTGTGAAATTGCTGTTCCTGGTAGAACTTGTTGTAGGCAAACAAGTTTCTTCAGCAATTGATACTCTAGCAGAAACATAAACAGTTACAATTATCTTGTGACACAGTAATGAAGAAACTTGTTTTTCACAAACATGAAGCAATTAACAACAAATGTTTGAATAGCTTATTAACAACATACAATAAAATCTTCTCATCCGAGCCATTTGGTAAACAACATGCATATATTAATTAAAAGGGTAGCAAGTAATTCCTACACCTACAGTAGCACACTTTTTACCATTTCTGATTCAGCAGCGATCTCAAACCAGTGAACCCACTTGCATGTCTTACTTGTGACCAATATGCATTTGTGGAAAATATGTTCCTGTTCTTACCAAAAAACTTTATAGGCATGTGAGACCCTCCATTACTACTTTCTTCTGTCTCTGCAAATCTCACCTCTGGTTCAAGTAATTCTGAATACTGGTGCATAAAAACTGAGTGCTTTGGACTGAATTTCTTCATTGGAAATCTTCCAAGTGAGTATTAATGTTCCCTCACAAGTCATAATACGTGGAGTCACATGAACTTCCTGAATAGTTTTCTGTAATATTTCCTCTATCCCTCTATTTCTGAGGGCTTCTTTTCACCCATTTACTTGTAGCTGCAAGCAATTTTTTCCCTTTGTTTGATGCTCATTCATATATTAACAACAATAGCTGAAATTGCTGGATATGCATTTAATTGGAGAGCTTTTACAGAATTACTGGCTGAATGCCCTGATAGCTGGAAGTACCTGAGCTAGGCTACCATAACAACAGTTCAGTATTCCTACACTGAATAGAGCATCCACAGATCAAGCAGAAGTCATGAACACGTGAATGGGTTAATTAGTATTTTTAGCTGTCCAAATTTTTAAAAGCCACAAACAAGATTCAACCTCTAGAAGCAATATGGCCCTGCTCTAGAATTGACAAATCTACCCTTGAATAAATCAGAGGTGATTTTGTCACATTTTAGTTGTATGCCTCTCAATACACAGGCTGTTTATTTCTCATGCTTTCAGATGCACAGCTTCATTGTAAGCAGCTTCCACAAGCGTGATTTGCTCCAATTTTATACATCAAGCCATCATGTATGTGTCTGTTAGTGCCATAACCTTGATAGGATTTGTCTGGCAGCTTTTTAATGTTTTTAATGTTCATTTAGAGTGTGACCCCATGCACCTTTTTCTTGTAGCAATGAGGCCTTGCAGAATCATCTTCACCAGCCTTAGACATTTATTTACCATCTTACTTGCTGACCCAATGTTTTATAAGGCTGTGTGGAAAACTGGACCAATTCACTGATGCAAATGAAATACAATTTGGCAGGAAGAACAGCTATTCAATGCATTAGTCTGGTTTACCATGAGAACCAAAAACCCAAGTCGCAGCACAAGTGACAAACCAACAGAGGATGGGAAATCATTTCATGGATAAACTGCAGAGTGTGCACAATAAGTCCATATGAATGCATGTACTGGGGTTGTACCAACAGGGCCTAGTTTAATCCAACTGCTAAGATTTTGAGCTGCTAATCAAAGGACTCTTTGTAGTTGCATCATCACAAAATGTGGCCACTCTTACTTTAGGAAGGCTGGTGCAGGTCACTGCTCTTTACTCAGAGTAGGTAAGCTGCCTGGAGGAAGAAAGTTAACTCAAATTTATCTGAACTGACTCTTTCAGCAAAGATAAACCTTTTGAAGCAGGTCAGGGGAAATGCATCACTTGATTTTTCACCTATCTTTTCATTTGTGGCACACTATCACATTTAGAGGGTAATGTGATTTTGGTATTAAAAAATAGAGGAGAAAGAGTCAGAGACAAGTTGTACCTTCAGTGCTGCTGATACTTCTTTATATTGGAAAAGGAAATTTTGCTTCCTTTTACCAGTATCTTTGTCAGCATCCTCAGAATTTAAACAGGGTGAAAGCTCTTCTTAATAAGGACTTTCTTCCAACTTGGACAGAGTCTACATGGGAAGCACAGGGACGAGGACACATCAAGCTCTCGGACTAGGGAAACACCTATGCCGTAATTTTGTTGCTAAGACAAGAGCAGCACCTCCTACAAGAGCTCTACCAGCCAAGCTGCTCAGGCACAGTAATAAGCTTATTATTTGCTTCTCTGTGCACAGTTGTGACTGTCATGCATTAATATCTGGGTTTCAGTGCCTGCAGAATCAAAATCTGAAGATATTAGTAGAAAACTACCTACTGAGTATGTGAAGTGTGTTAGATGCAGAGCTTGTAAATGCAGAGTTTGAAGGGTTTGCCACATCAATTTAAATTTAGTACACCTCATATTTCCACATAGTAATTTTGCTCATGGAGAGTTTGAAGTACTACCTTTAACAAATTTCTGAGTTATCCAGGAAGAAATAACAACTGAACAATTTTCTGTAAGTATGAAAACCACTTGGTTCTCACAATATTCAGATCATTAAAAATAAACTGAATGGATTTCTTTTTAACTTTGGAGAAATACACATATCTGAGGGAACAAATGTGTTATGTAGTCACATTCTGGAAAAATTAAATTGCTGAAAATGAAAGACTGAAGTTCCAGGGTGCTTTTATTCAGAGGTCTGGAACTGCAACACAAACTTTGCAACGTATCACACAAATAAATTGAGATGTTGCATGCCTGCTGTTTCAAGGAGTTCTGTTTCAGGAAAGGATGTGCACGCTGCTATACTACTTGAAGTTTATTATTAGATCCTAGTAAGTTAGATTACTGATACTTCCATACACAAGTGTACATAAGCTTGTTTTTAAATGGAGTTGCAATTCTCTGAATTTCTTTAAAATAACCTCTCAGTTGCATGCCCATTAATGAAAATAGTCATTTCTACAGTAAAACAATCATAATGAAAATGAGAGAAAGCACATAATAAAAATTAAGTTTTATGTATATTTGTGCAAGATGTTTGTTAAAATATCTTTAAGTTTCTGTCCTGAAAATCAGCAAATGGCTAATGTTGTTCAGAATTGGGGGGGGCGTTTGTTGCTCTTACATTGTAGAAGGTTTATATTAGAACTGACATT
Source organism: Lichenostomus cassidix (assembly GCF_008360975.1). Classification (NCBI taxonomy): domain Eukaryota; kingdom Metazoa; phylum Chordata; class Aves; order Passeriformes; family Meliphagidae; genus Lichenostomus; species Lichenostomus cassidix. The sequence continues at coordinate 19,724,063 of NC_139480.1, read as the reverse complement.
CAATCTTCTTATCAGTAGTAAAAATTATCTGCTATAGAGGAAACTGCTTGTTCAAGGAGTTTTCAGAGCTCTTGTTTGATGCCTTCAGTGCAGAAACAAAACCTAGCAATTTCTCTTCCAGCAAAGATCAGTAATTTCTTGTATCTTCTTTCAACATTATCTCTGAAAATCAAAAGATAGACGGGTAATGTAATAGGCCTAGACTTCAATATTAGGCACCACATCGCCTTGAAAAACATGGCTGAAAAAAGCACTAATTAAAAAAAATAAAGGTTTTTGCCTACAAGTATGTATCTTTTTATTATATTTTCAGGAAGGAAATGAAGGGGAGATTGTGTTTTCCGAAAGAAAAGCCGAGCTTCACAATTTTACAGGATTGGTGAAGGTTTTTTGTTAAACAAAAAACCAGAACTGGTGAGGAAAACATATAAGCATCATAACATTTGAATACAAATGCCTGCTGCCCCTTTGTGGCTGTTTTTAGAGTCTCTTGAGGTTTTCAAACAAATGTAATTAGTATCTGATTAAATTTACCTGATATCAAGAATTAGCACAACATATATGTACCATTTGAATCCTAAGTAATTTTTCAAAGTTTGGTCTAGATAATAAACAGGTCATATTAGGACTATTTCAAATGTAAAAGACATCATAGTAGTAAGCACACACAGCAAGAAGCAGAAGCAGTAGTTGTGACATCCTAAAGATAAGAATGAGTCTCTAAAGTGAAGTGTCGTCCTTCTCTGATTTTGAAAAAGTGCCTATGCATTTCCAATCCATTTGTATTAATTAATTTTTATTTATTGATCTAATAAAAATTATCTTTTGCTACAACCTGATATATTAATATATAGTCACAGCTTGAGGGATTTATTTAGACCCTAGAATTTCCTTAGTCAGAGTAGGGATATTGCCACAGATATGTCTGGTATCCTGATTTGTACAAGGACAGCGGAGAAAACAAAGTGCCGGCAAGATGTGCAGGGGAGAGGATATATTGACCCAGACAATATGACACACAACGTGACTCCAGGCCAGCTGGACACATTTTTGTGTATATCCACTGCAGGAGCCAAACTCATTCTGTGGTGGAAGCCAAAAGGACACCTCCCATTACAGTCCATGAATCAGGACTAAGACGTTAAGCATCTTTTGAAATTTATGGGGCATAAACTCTTACACTTGGCATTGCTAGGAACCAAGTCTTGATGCATTCCATGGTGTGGGGGTTTAACCCCAGGTGGTAGCTCAGACCCATGCAGCCATTCACTCACTCTCCCAGTGGGATGGGAGACTGAATCAGAAGGGTGAAGGTGAGGAACTCATGTGTTGAGATAAAGACAGTTTAATAGGTGAAGCAAAAACTGCACACAAACAAAGCAAAGCAAGGAATTAATTCACCATTTCCCATGGGCAGGCAGGTGTTGGGCCATTCCCAGGAAAACAAGGCTTTATAACACGTAGTGGTTACTTGGGAAGACAAATAATATCACTCCAACTGTCCCCTCCTTCCTTCTTCTTCCCCCAGCTCTAAATACTGAGCATGACACCATATGGTCTGGAAAATCCCATGGGTCGGCTGGGGTCACCTGGCCTGGCTGTGTCCCCTCCCAGCTCATTGTGCATGCCCAGCCTCCTGGCTGGTGGAGTTGGGTGAGCAGCAGAAAAGACTTTGACTCTGTGTAAGCTCTGCCCAGCAACAACAAAAACATAAAAACATCCCAGTGTTATCAACACTGTTCCCAGCAGAAATCCAAACCACAGCCTCATACTAGCTACTAGAAGAAAATTAATTCTGTCCTGGCCAAAACCAGCCCACATGGCTGCTGTTATCATCAAGGAAAATACCTTTAGTATCTTTAAAGGCATTTCTTAGTAGCACTTTTCTGTAAAGCTCTTTACTGATTTTACCTGAGAAAAACTCAAGACAACTATGCTTAACAGTTCAGTCTTTTGAGTTCTAGCACCTACATCTCAGGTGTACCTGTAGATAGTCCTGTCTAATTTTTACGATCAGTATAACATAGAAATGCTGTTTTCAAAAAGCTGTTTCTGCAGAACAAGCATACATAAGTCTTATAGAGCTCTGTGCTTTTATCCTGTGCAAATGGAGCAGTAACATTTTGAAAAATAGATTATAATTTAAGCTATAATATAAGATATAATATAAGCTCTTTAAATTATGTAGTGAGTTCTTACACTGAATCCTGGTAGAGTTTATGTTTGCCTCCCATAGTTATCTTCCCAACTGAATTTGAGCCAGTCATACGCTTAAAATGATTTTTTTTTTTTTTTGAGAAGATCACATAATTTTTTTAAGACTTTTTGCTGATTTACCACTAAATTACTGTATTTCTGAAAAACATGTAGCTCCTAAAGATGTTTGTTGTGGTGTATTTTAGACAACATAGATTTCACATTTGGGTTACTAGTCTAGGTTCCTAGCTCCTGATCAACACCCAGGTAAGAAAGGTTTCATAAAGCTTTAGGTCTACCTGTCTTGGATTGTATTATCTTCAATTTTTGAAAAATTTCAACATCCTTTGAAAAGCAACTATTGCAATGTATTTACAGAAATTAATCCTGCACAGTGTCCAACTTGCTATCCCTTATCCTGAATATGAAGATAAATTCCTTTTTTTTTTTTTAACATATAAGATATTTTCAGCATTAAGTTCCATTTGCTCTTGCACTATGGAACTTTGTTTTTGAAAAAAATACAGGGGGAGCTGATAGCTTTAGAGAGCACATCAATAAATAAACATATTACAGCTAAGATACTCTGAATCCTGTGTACTTTAGCAATATAGTGTTGTGTGCTGAATTTAAACAGAAAAAGGGGCACTTAGGGAAGTATCAAAGACTATTAAATGGCAATATATGTTATAATTACTTTTCAAATGTGCACAGAAAACATCTATAGTATATAAAGCAATAAGCACATCTCTTGACATCCTGGCTGTTTATACAACAGCGCAAAGATATAGCTACAGCATCTCTCACCTGTTTTGACAGAAGTTGTCAACGCTTTTACCTCAGTGCTGTTGATGACAATCATTACAAATCTAGGGACTGTGATGCCTCTCAAGAGTCCATCCAGCTTGTTTCCCAAACCTAAGTGACAAGGATGATTTGGTGTTACTATCCAGTCCTGGAAAGATGGGGTGGGAATTCCTTGATGATTCCCCTTAAACAACATGTATTTTTTGAGTACAACCTTTCTTCCAAAGGATAAGCATTATTTTTTTCTTTTTTCCCCTTTTTAATATTGTTCATTGGCTTTACTGGTTATAAGCTTAAACACCACTCGCAGGAGTAAAACCAAATTAAGTGCTTTGTCATGGAAAGTTAGACTAGGAGCTAGATTCACCATATGTTCAGTTCTGATCATTAGCTCCAGTAGGGTGAAGTATTTGCAGCATTTCACCAAAGGCAAGAATTCTTCCTTAAGGTATAAATGGCTTCAATTTCTAACAAACAAAGCCAATACTGGTGTCACACTAGGGAGTTCACAGGCTGAGTGAAAAAGCAGGAATACATTATTTGTAAGACTCTGCATCCCACCTTCTCAACTGGTGTACTTTTTATCAAACCATAGCATTTTTCAAAATCCAGAGAGAAAGATTCAGTAGTACTTTGCATTTCCAACAATAAGCTTATACTATATCAGAGTTTATATTTCTGTATACAAACAATTAGGTTTTGTATAAAGCAAGTCCTTTGTCAAATATCCTCCAGCCCTTTAATTAATAAACCGCACAGAGAATTCAGCACTATTTGTCATTCTATCAATAAAATGGCCTTGGCGCAAAAGAAAAAAAGTTAGCCAGGTGGAATTTAATTTTTTAATGAAAGATTCCATATCCAAAAGAAAAATAAGGCTTTGAAATAAAAATTTCAAGGCCAATACTTGTATTATTTATACCTGCAATTATACTACTTAAACCAGTGGAATAACAGATTTGTAAAAGTGTTGTTAAAATCAGTCTTTGTGAGGACTCCATATTAAATATGTTACATATTACATGAGTTACATATTTCTGTGGTAGCCCTGTAGCATATTTTAAAAGTCTATGATATTTCAGAGAGGTGGGTTTGGCCAGTTCATCAAGCTTTTCACTATATGATGAGAATATGTTACTAATTGTTGCTTAGTTGGAATAAATCATATGAAATTGCTGTGAAAGTACATATTCATGTTATATAGGTTCAAGTCTCCAGCAAGCTCAAGATTTCTCTTCCTCCCTTCCCAAATGTTTTTTTCACACGGCAGTTATGCATCTCCTTCCTTTCCCATTCCTTTCTTCTTTATTACAAAAGGTATCTAAAGAGAAAAACAGAAATAGAAATCAAGAATTACAAACATTAAAAAATAAAATCCCATCTAGATTAAAGAATGGACCACCTACCTCATGAATTAGGCCTACAGCAGTTGTTCTTAAAATAGCCTAGACCCAGTATTCAGAGCTAACGGACCTGGTCTCTTGTTCCTCTTTTCTTCTGTGCACCAAGAAAGCAAATTTGTCTTCACAGTTCTTGTTTTCATTCACATCAGACAGATTTTCATCATGGAAATTTTCTTGTCAGTAGAATGTAGCAAACCCCATGTTGCAACAGTCAATGAAGAAAAGTCATGTCGATGTTATAGTGGAAAGTCATGTCCTTGTTTGCCATGTGGTTTTTTTTATTTGAAAGCAGGTCTTCAAATAATCATTGACAGGACCAAGTGAGGAGGGATTCACACAGTAACAATTTCCAATTCCTGTATAAGTAGCATTGTAAACTTGAAGCCTGATAAATTGGGAGGGAGAATATGGTGGAAAGTGGAAATGTGGAAGTTCCATCCAATCTACAGGAGATCCTAGGTGTATGTAGATTTTTTATATTTCAAAAATAGCAGTCATAAATTTACTTTCAGTGTTACTTATAGAAAAATGCTTGTTAACTGAAAGTACTTTTGGTTTCATGAGGTTACATGTGTGGTGAGTTGTCTTTGGCTGGCTGCCAGACACCCATCCAGGTGCTCCCACCCTCCTTCTCAGCAGGACAAGGGAAGAAAATACAGCGAAACAAAACCCCTCATGAGTCTAGATAAGGACAGGGAGGTCACTTACCATCACAGGCACAGCACATTTGACTTGGGGGAAATTAATTTTATTGCCAATTAAATTAGATTTGAATAGGAAAAAAAATTAAAACAGCACCTTCTTTTTTGCAAGTCCAGATTCATTCACCCATACCTTTTTTGCAAGTCCAGATTCATTCCTTTATTCCCAGTTCTTCCACCCATCCTAACCTTCAAGCTGCACAGGGGGGTGGAGAATTGGGGTCTGTGGTCATGGCTGATCCAGAACAGCTCCTCTTTGCCAATCCTTGCTCCTCACACTTTTCCCCTCCTTCAGGATGGGTCCTTCTGAGGGGATGCACTCCTTCAGAAATATCTGCTCCAGTGTGGGCTCTGCAGAGAATGCAGTCCTTCAGGAAATATCCATCTGCTCCGTAGTGGTCGTCCACAGGCTGCAGTGTCTCTGTTCCAGCACCTGAAGCACTTCCTCCCCTCCCTCTTCTTTGACCATGGCGTCACAGGACTGTTTATCACACTTTTTCCCTCACTCTCCATTGCCATGAAGCATTTTGCCCTTTCTAAAACACATTTCCCCAGAGGCACTGCCAGCACAGCTGAGAGGCTCAGCTGTGCCATGCAAGGACTCAGTTGGAGCCACCTGGAGCTGTTTGTGTCCATCGGAGCACAGCCACAGCCTCTCCTCACAGACACCATTTCAGAGCCCCTATGGCCAGTGCCTGGGCATCTGTACCTAGGACAACTTAGAGTTTCCAGAATTAGTAATGTCTTCTGCTGCCAACATGAGTAGCTTCTTGTCTTCTCAAGGTAATACAACTTTCATTCAAATGGTGGCACAATGAAAACAGTTTGGGAATTTAAAGGGAAGGAATAATGAAAGTAAATAACAGGCTTCAGATCATGGTGCCAGACAAGATAACCAAGGAAAGTAATGAGAAAACAAGTTGATGTATGTTATCTTAACAATATAAGAAAATTATATGTCTATATGATCTAAACATTTATCAACCAGAATGAACTCCATTAGAGTGAAATATGAAAATGTGAAGTGCATTTCTGATGTGATAGAAAAGAGCAGAAAGTTGATAGGGCCCACACCAAACTCCATCATTTGGAGTTTGAGCAGATTTGCTCGGGCTGACAGATCTAGAACAATGGTCAGGAACCAAGAATGAAGCATCCTCCACATGGATCCCTACGGATCAGGTACACACATGGGTCCACATGGCCCAAGTGTGCTGAGCTTGACCTCTGGGCCTGAGGGTCTTAAAGACTGGATTCTTCATTTATACATCACCTGTGAAAAGCACAAGAACTTCCAGTATACCAATATGCTAAATATATAACATAATTAAAGAAATAAAAAAAGGAAATATGGAAATATTGCAAGGAGAATAACCTTTATAATCTGTAACGGTGAAATGCACACTGTAGAAAGGCCTGATAATCTGTCACTGAACACAAATTACACTCCTGTTCATGGGCACAAAAAGCTGTGCAACAATAGACATTGCAAATTTTTCTGCAGATCTCCATCAGAACCACAACACCTGATCCCCCCAGCCTTTGCTTCAACATTCTGTAGACATTAGGAGATCATAAATCATTTAGGTTTAAAAAACCTCAAGATCATTTAGTCCAACCTTTGACCAAACACCACCATGTCAACTAAATCATAGCATTAAATGACATGTCCAGTCATCACTTCCAGGGATGGTGACTCCACCAGCTCCCTGGAGACAGTCTGTTCCAATGCCAGACCATCCCTTCAGTGAAGAAAGTCCTCCTGATGTCCAGTTTGAACCTCCTCTGGCACAGCTTGAGGCCATTTCCTCTTGTCCTGTCACTTGTTGCCTGGGTGAAGAGACCCACACCCACCTTGCTACAATGACCTTTAGGGCAGCTGTAGAGAGCACTAGTGTCTCTCTTAGCCTCCTTTTCTCCAGGCTAAACACCCCCAGCTCCCTCAGCTACTCCTCACATGGTTTGCTCTCTAGTCCCTTCACTAGCTTTGTTGCCCTTCTCTGGACATGCTAAATAGTAGTAGAAGTTTTATATAAATAATCTTAGCAGGCAAGGGGCCATCATATTAGTGGTGATACAATTTGCTGTAGGGAACCACCAAAGATACCACTTCTATTACAGCTGAATAAATACATTGTTAATAACTGGATGGATCAAGCATGTTTCTGTTCAAGAATTGTTGAAGAGCAGCATACATTTGTTTAATTATATTTGTTGCTCAGAGTCACACAGTGGATAATTAGATGAACGAGTTTTGCTCTGAAGGTTCAAGCAAGCAGCTCATACCAACATCTGCAATTTAAAAAGTTTCAATTAGATTTCAATGCATATTTAGGTCATGTGTGATTGGATCTGACTCCTGCCAGTATGAGTATTGCTCTCAGAATCCAGAATATGATGTGAAGATTTACTTACAAATTCAAAACTTAGATTGATCGGATATTCTCCAACATTTCTGTGAACATTCCTGCCTTCACAAAAGACTGCAGAGAATAATGCCAAAGCACCAGCAACAAAAATTTCTTAATTTTTTTCCACATTTTAACTTCACCATTTATTTATGCATTAGATGTATGATATTTGTAGAGATCAAATGCTAAATTTTAAGTGAAATAAGCATATAAATAATGTGAAAATATCTGAGCAATTATCTATTTTCACTGCGCTCATTTTAGCTACACTGTAGACACAGTCAAATCCTGAAGCACTCAAGTACAGTTCTTTGACAATTAGAATTATATAGTTTTTTCCCTCCTACACAATTTTTTGAAGCTTTCAGGTGCCATTTTCTTCAAGAATACATGGTGTACCCTATGTTTAAGAATGGACAATTTGTAAAATTTCTAAAAGAAGGAAAATGTGGGGTTTTTTACGTTACATTATTTTCAAAGTTTAATATTTGAATTTACAATGCAGACCCCTCCTCCTTGACATAAGACAGATCTCAGGTCATCATTAAAGAAAACCATGTAGATGAAAACCAAGAAAAGAAGCAGACTTGTTATTATATGATAAGGAGAAATCCCTAATCTATGAAGAAATGTAAAATAAAGGACAATTTTTTTCTCATTTGTCCTTTTCCAGGATTCAGAATTATCCACGTGCGGTAAGAGTAGAGGTAATATCTATAATAATGTCATTAGAAAAAGAAAAATAAATCCAGCACCAAGTTACCAAGGAATGAAGAGTTAGCCTTAGAAGACCAAGGGGAAAAAAATATAAAAAATTAGAATCTACCTCATTTCTGCATTTTTCTCCTGAACAATTCTGGAGATGCATTTCAGCTAAATCATCTACCGGCAGCAAGATCTTTACTAAAATGAAACTGTTGGCAGCACCACAGAGAAGACAAAATTGGTGTTAACACACCCGTGGTGTAATTTCTTCTACTCCATACAATCATACCACCTGCCCAGGAAGAGTAAACACACAAACAGCACATCTAAGCCTGGAGAAAAGGAAGTCACTTAAGTCAAGGAATGTTCAAACTGCTTTAACTTTTATCTTCATTTGCTCAAAAAATATCGTCAGAGGAAGTAGAGAGGAGTTTTAGCCCACTGGGTGTTCTGTTCCTCACCATGAGTACATAAAAGTTCATAAAAAACCTCAGATATTCAGCTCTCATGCCACCAGATCTGGCCCCCGGATCTCTGACGTCTCTAAAAAACATAGTAACAAACAAGTAAAACAAAACTTTGATGCTGAAAAGTTATGGTTGACTCTATTCCTCGATAACCAAACGTGCATATTTGTTGAGCAGAATGAAAGGTGAGAGGCTGAGATTATTTTCTTTCTGACAATGTGAATTCCTGGAGTCAAAGAAATAACACATTAAAGGTTAAACATATTTCTTCTTAACTCTGTCCCGTATTCTGGTTTACATTTTTCTTAGCTCTCTGGGGTCAGAGACACAGTGCAAAAATGTCCTCATTTTGCTTTCATTTAGGGAGACAGGGATTTCCAGGGCAAGTCCTACGCCTGGAGAGAAGGAGCCTTTGATGTGCCCTGGAAGGGCACAGCAATAGACAGAACAGGCCTGTCTGAAAATGTTTTCAACAAATAATTTTAGACTCAAATTGGCCACCTACCCAAACTAGTTCTTTCAGCAGAGTCAGCTGTATCCAAGTAATTCCTCACAGTTGTTTAACCCCATCTTTAAAATCTTGTCTAACTTCTTTAAACCTCTTGCCTAGCCCATGCTTAAAAATTCCTAACACCCCAAATGCCTTTGGCCAATTTTCTGGGGGTTTATTTGTTCTGACTGTCAAAAATTCCTCAGTGTTAAATCCAAATTTCCCTTACTAGCATTTAAGGCTATTTCTTATCCAGTCTCCAGTGAATATGGAGAATGCTTTCTTCCTTTCCTCTTCACCTATTTTTCAATTTATCTTTTATGTACTACAAGATTGATTTCCCTTCAGATTCTGTTCTTTAAGCTAAAATACATGCCCAGCAAAATTAAACGGGAGAAATCCAGATTCCAATTCCATCAGGAAAAGAAATGAAAGTCTCAAGAAAAGCTATGATGACATCTTGTGAGCTTGAGCACTTTTTACCTGGGAAATTGTTATGTCTGCCTTTTGGCTTTCCTCCTTTTGAAAAGTGTTTGATTATTGTAGAAAAAATTTATTTCTTTATAAATGAAGAAGTTTTTTTCATTCTCAGGTTAATTTATTTTTTGTGTTCTGCATTTTTAATTAGCTGCTTTAAAATGTATGTTTCATCAGATTATGAACATTAATAGACCACAGTATCAAGGTTTTCATGTCACAATCTCTAGCCATGAAAAAAAGTTATTGCATAACTTATGGAGGATTATACACTCCAAAAATAGTCAAGATGAAAAGTCTTGTCAAGAAAATTATATTAACCAAGATATATAGAAAGCATCTCAATTATTTATAGGTTTCAAAAACAGTGCTACTGTTACCTTCTTTCAGCAAGAAAATTAATTTTAAAATATATCTCATCTGATGAAAAGTGTCTTAAGGCTGTGACGTATTGAAGTGACCTTTTTAATCTATAAAGATTGCATATAAATTTAAATAAACCATTTTACTTGCCATTGTAATAAACTAAGAGCTCATGGTCAGTGAATTATGAAGAGAAGTAACTTACCGGAGAATGAGCAGTAATTTCTTGAACTACTTGTATTTCAGCCAGTACAAATGTCAAAATAGACAGTTCAGAATATAGCTCATTTTCTAGCACCTCAACTTCATGTTTTGCATCACTGTTTTCATATAACACACATCCAGTGATCTTTTGCATTTTCCCAGTTGGTAGGTGAGCTCTGCTTGTTCTGAGAGCTGCATGTGTAGTATTGCCTTTGGAGAACCACTACTGACACTGCAGTTTTAGCAGCCTGGCCAGTAATAACATTTAGATTCAATGCCAGCAAATAAAAGAAAAAAAAGTTGTTGCTGGAGGTTTTGGGGGCTGGAAGGGAGGCAGACTCTGCAGCTGATCTGGGGTTAAACCATGGCTTCTGCAGCCAATGCTGTAGTTAGAGCTATTATCTATTGCAACTGCCTTCTGGCCCTCACTAGCAATGATTCTGGGTTAATTAAGCTGTTATACTGACAGATTTTAAAATCTTACTTTCAGGTTATTGCTCTTGACATTTTAAGTTAATTTCTTGCATTTTCCCCTTGTATTTCTCTGCAGCCAGCTCATTTTGTCTTTGATCTATTGTTTTCACCTCAATGTTTCATTTAATTTTTAGCTGATCAAGTAGCTGATTAGAACCTTTTTAAGGTAGCATAACACGAGAAGGAATGATCAAACTGGTTCAAATTAACAGGTTGCTGAGCAGAAACAATGCTGTCACCTGGCAGCTTTTTGAACAGAGCTGTATGTATTGGACAGATCAGACTCTCTGCTTGATCTGATTCAAGGCCAGCACGTGGACACAACAGAACTGGAGTTAGAAATGTATTGCAGTGATCCCAAAGGCAAATACCCACAGAACCAGTCTAGCTCTCGTGGGTAGCACCTTCAGGAGGTATCTGTGAAAGCCCAAAGCTCCTGGCTACCTGTGCCCAGAGAGTTCTGGTTTCAGGGACACTGCTTTACACATTTGAGGGTTATTGCCAGTGAGGTAATCCCTGCTTTATGAAGCAGCACCTCACAGACCCCTCTCTAAGTTTGAAACTTCAATGAAATCAGGGGCCAGGAACAGACAGGGGACCATCAATCAGCAATGTGCCTTCTGATCTTGTGTCTTCATATGAATTTTAATTAGTTAATTTAATTGCTAATTTGAGAAATAATGTAAAATGTTTTCTAGAATGGTGAATTTCAGGGGATAAGTTCTTTTCCAGAAATCTTCATTCAAGGCATGGTTTTCCCCCTGCTATAGGGGAGAAACAGATTATGGCAGGGTATCCCAAATGTCTGTCAGTGGGGTCATCATCTGTGGATGCCCTGCTTCTAATTAGTGTCATTCCCTTTTTGCACATAAACTTTTCTGATATAACGCAGCAGATTGCAATACAATGGATCTAGCTAAAACTAAGGCTTCCACAATTTTTGTCTAATTGACTTTTTGACCTACAAAAAGATGTTTATGTGGTTTTCGTAATATTTTATCTTCTCTATATATTTAAAATAAATAATTAAATCCCAAGTTTTATGGAAGTAAAAGACACGGAAAGATATGGAATGGGCAATGAAAGAATTGATTGGACATATTTATATAATTTTGAGCAATTGAAAGGGTAGAAAATATATTGCTATTAGGAATAAATACAAACAAATCTTCAAAGAGTGGTTCAGAGAATATCTTGGGCAGAGGGTGACCAAACAGCAATGTGGACCAGCTGTTGTAGAAAAGCAGGGTTGAGGCAAGGGACTGGTTTCCTTTTCCAACTCCCTTCAGAGGAATTTCTGCTGATACAAAACCAGTCTCTCATATAAAATCAGGCCCATCCACCTCTCCTTGAATGGAGCAATACATTTCCATTTCCAAAGTAGATCTTGTCCTAAGCTGCAAATGTTGCTGCATTTCTGAAACATCTTACTCTTTACTTCAGTGGTGAGAACATTTAGGGAGAGGCTGAGGGAATGTTGTCCTATAGCATTTGCCTACATGATCTCTATGACTTCACCTGAAAAAGTCATTTGTCAGACATTTTACAAACTGGTGTCTTACAAATGATAAAACTTGCATACTAGGTAATGTTATTAATAACTGATACTTAGTAATAAAACAATTCATTCAATATTTTGAGATAATTTTAGAGTGTTGTCAAGGTAAATTAAAAATCTTTTGAGTCTTTACAAAAATTTCTTGTGAAGCTGCTTTTTAAACATATTTTTATACAGCTTTGAAAAAGCTAGAGAATAACAGGACCCCAAAACAAAAAACATCTGTTAATTTGGCAAGTAAAAATGTGTTGCTGTACATTCCTTCTTGTTAGTGTAAGTAAAGGGCTCCGAGAATACAACAAAATATATAATTTTTATCAAGATAGGGATTGTTCCTCATAAAACTGTAGGGCAGACATTAACTATTTGAAAGTAGTTTTTTTCACATTTCATTTTGGCTTGCAAGGTAATTTTTCCTTGCTTTCTCATTTGTACAGCCTATTGTTTTAATTCCATTTTGAATTTGACATTAGAAAAAATTGAAAAAAATTGAATTAATAGAGTAAAAACAGTTGAAATAATCATGTTTTGTACAAAGCAATAAAAGAAGCATATGAATTAAAGAAAATGAGGTAGATAAAAACTGAAAAATAATGAGCTACCTTTTTCATATTATGTTTGTATATTAGACTAACCAATAAAAAGTAAAGAAAACTTGTCAGATGAATTAATGATCCTTGCTTATTTGAATTACAAGCACAATATATTTGAAAGATACTAGAGAGAAAATAACATTACATTCCCTTTTCTCTTTATTAGAAAATTCTTGCCCTACTTTAGCTTTAAAGAAAAATCTAAAATTAAAAAAAAAAATGGTTTCCCCTATTTTGTGGAATAAAGATGGTTTTTCACCTACTAAGCTAGTTATGGTAAAAAAGTAGAGAAGACCAGAGAAGGCCTCATTGTTTCAGAAATGCTTCAAATTGTAAGTGATGTTAAAGGGTTTAGAAGTCTTCAAATTATTAAGTCTTAGATGCACAATCTGAAGGACTCAGATACAGAAGGTAAAAGAAGGTGGTCAGGGAGGCTGAAGAGAATGAAGCTGTTCAGGTAAGGAAGGAAAGAAAGAATAAACCAATTTAATCATAAAACGAATGAACCATGATTTCCTGTGTATCTTTTCATCATCCCTTCACCATTCTGCAGTAAGAAATCCGTATCTTAACTCTACATGTTCTTTGCAATATCACTTCTATGCCAGCTCACTCTCACCTCTTCAGCTGCTGTCTGGGCAGGAAGAACTCACCTACTTCCAATGGCTCCAAACTATTTATATGTTGATCATATGGATCAATCTACATGTCAGCTTTGACTGAGCAGCTAACAGGTTAAACAAAGCAGGCAGATGCAACTGCTCTGTCAATGCTGGATTAGTTACATCCTGTCCTGCCCAGCTGGTTATTTTTGTAAGATGTAAACTTAGTTTTCTCAGAGAAACTTATAACCTTGTCAATTGTAATTAAAACTGATGAATTGTCAACATTATTTGCAGAATACTGGAGGTCAAGCAGGTAAATGTGTCTGATTTCCTTTGGAAACCAGGCTAAACCAGCTTAAAGTTCCATTTCTGTTTGGAGGATGCATTTTGAAACATCAGAGGAATATATATCTGGAAGGCCCAATGGCAGACTCTAGGAATAGAGCAAGGCTATGATGAGTACTGTGCCATCAGGGCAGCCTTAGGTGGCACAGCCAACTCTGGGGAAGGAAAATCAGTCCCTCAGTTTACATTGGCAATAACATCCTATTCCAGTTCCCAGCAGTGCTAAAATACAGTCCTATGTTAAATGTATATGATGATATCAATGATTTTCCTATATTTACACTCAACTCTGTCATTATAGACATGAGGTGCATTATGTCTCAATAGACTGTGCAAAGATTTAGATAGTATTTGGAGCCTTAAAATAAATAAAACCCACTGCTAAATCATAAAACTTATGCTTTATCATCTTTTATATTAATGTGACTCATCTGTAATGATAATTAATACCATGCCAATCATCTTTTATACTAATATAATAAAGTAGCTGATGCATTTTGCTTTTGCTGAGCATTTGCAATTTTGTGTCTGTAACTTCTAGTGACATGAATAAGACTGAGGTTATAGATGGCATTTGATTCTCTTTCATACATCATATAAAGTGTGACACATGGGAAGCACTGTTGCCATCTTTTTTATTAAAGTTGAACCTACATTCGTGCTTAATTTGCTTCACCATGTCGTATAGAATTACTATTCTTTAGAAGAAGAGCTGTGACATCTGATATTGCAGACAGAATTTAGATGACAGCAAACAGGATGTCTCGCCACAACAAACCATTATACAACCCTCACTCACTTTCTGTCAGAGAAGACTGACAAGTATTGATGAGGACCATGCTTCTTTTTCTCCAGATCACTACTTTTTTAAGCAGCAGACAGTAAGGGGAGGAAGGAGCAGGTTGGGGGAGAAATGAGGGCATAAATTTCTAATAAATCCTCCATGGCCCATATTTTCTGTCTTGATAATCTATATTGGGTTGGCTGTGATAGAGTTGTCTAGATTCATAGCATCCTATATGATGGTGTATTTTGGATCTCTGACTGAACCAGTGCTGATGACACAACAGTGTCTCACTTTTGGCTGAACATCTGCACAGTGCGTAAGCTACTGGTAGGTGAGAAATCAAGAGGGGCCTAAACCAGGATATTTGACCTGAGTTGGCCAAAGAGCTATTCAATACCACATGAAATTGTGCTCATCAATAAAAGCTCAAGGAAAGAAAGACTAAGGAGGTGACACTTGTGTTTGTGGCATTACACGTGCTGAGGTTCTGCTTTCCAAGCACTGAAAAGTAGTGTATAAATGCCTTTTTTTCTTTCCTTGCACACTCAGCTTTTGCTTCAACTATTAAACTGTTTTGATCTCAATCCATGAGTACTTTCACTGTCTAGTTTCCGCTTATACTAGGGGGAAAGTGGCATGAACAAGCAGGTGAGTGAGTTCTTGGTTGCTGGGTAGGGTGAGCCCACTCCATAAGCTTCATGATTTTCATCTAAGCCAGAGCAAGTCTGATACTGGGCTTCAGTTCAACCCAACCCTGGCTTTGTTTCTATCAGTGACATAAAACAGCAACAGCTTCCATTATATATGCTCACTAAGACACTTGCAGGTGTGTCACATTTCTATGACTGATTTCTTGCTAAACTTAGCAACAGTGTTATACTCTCATGTGTTAACTTCTGTTCCATGGTTTCTTTAATGCATACAATGCAAATATGCTCTGCATCAGCAGTAGCATTATAAACCTGCTTATTTCACATATTTCTTCACAAATATCTGCACTAAACCATGCAATAAAACCTCTTGGATATCAACTTCTTTTAGCAATTTCAGCTTTTTCATAGTGTTCTGTGGCACTGAATCAGAGATATTTATTCAGTTACTTTACACAAACACACAACAGGCTGTCTACCTTTCCCTACCAAGGAGCCAATGCAATCTGCACATGCAGCATTTACATGTTTTGCTACATTTAAGTATCAGGTGTTTTTACTTCCTTAAATCTATTGTAAACAGCACCAAGTCAGCACATTGCAGCTGGTAACTCTTGTGCAGTAGTGATTACTTAGTTCCCAAATACAACAGTTTTCCTGAAAAGAGCAATTTTAACTAGATGACTACCATCTTGCTCTTGTGCATTTATCCACTTCAGGAGGGAAATAAGATATCTTTTCTGCTTTGCACTGTGCTGTTTTAAGCATGTTTTTCAAAAAGACAAAGAAAAACTTTAATAAGTTAGCAAATATAACCCTGTCCTGGCTTCAGCTAGGGTAGACTTAACTTCTTCTCACTAGCTGTCACAGTGCTATTTTTGGATCTGTAGCGAGAATGGTGTTGATAACTCACTGATGTTTTGGGGTTTGGCTAAGTCATGTTTGTTCTAAGTCAAGCACTTTTTTTTTCTGGTCTCATGCTCTGCCAGTGAGGAGGTATACCAAAGAAAAAAAAAATAAATCTGAGAGGAAGCATAGGTGGGACAGGGGGACAGGTGACCCAAACTGAGCAGAGGGATATTCCACACCCTAGACCATCATCCCCACTCTATAAACGGGGGCAGTTACCTGATCTTGAGTAAGGGGGCCTGACATAGTCAATGGGTCGTGAGCAATTGCACTGTGCACCAGTTGAATTTTTTTCCTTTTTATTATCATTATTATTTGCCTTTATTACTATATTTTACTTCATTTTCAATTATTAAATTGTTCTTGTCTCAATATACAAGTTTTACTTTGATTCTCCTCCCCATTCCACCAGGGTGGGGGGGAAAGGGGGAGCTGAGTGAGCAGCTGCATGGTGCTTCATCTCCAGCTGGCTTAAAACTACAACAAACCCATTATCTTTTAAATCACAATTTTAAGACACGGATTTGGGAGCTCAGCTTCGAGTTTTTGAACAATTGAGACTGCCAATACTGCATCACACAACTGCATAAATAAGGAAGACTTAGTGACAAATGAATCATTTCTCAGATTATAACCTATTACACCTAAACCTTTTTTCTTTTTCTGAGTCAGACACTTTCTTAGATATAGCTTTCACACTTCCCAGGTTCACAAAATTATAGCACCAACAAAATATGGCCTTTATGCACAGCCCCCAGTGAAACTCCCCATTTTTTACCCCCACCTAGGATTTTCCAAAGTCAATCTTGAATATCTTAAAGAAACTTGTCCCCATGTTTTTTTCCCAGAACAGTACCTTCAGGGAGTAATAAAACTTGAAAAATTTATAGTACCCTGAATAACCCAGACAGAAGATTGTTAAGGGCCTGATAGGTCATAGCAGATGGCATTAAAAATGAGGAAAGGTGTCACAATATGAGGCTGAATTAAGGAGAAAATTCTTTTGTCCCTGAAAACAAAAAAAAGATAAAACAGAAATCTCTTTGCTCTTGCATAAATGAAATATGTGAATAGGAGATGTCTTTATCTTTTGCATTCAGTGATGCCACTGTGGGCTAGATATGCTCAGAACACCACAGCCAGGCAGGCTGACATACAGACACTCAGTGTATGAATTTTGAAGGTCTCTGGACAGAAATAGAAATGTCTACTAGAAATGGAAGTACCAAACCAGGTTTCTGCTACATATCATAGGCTCTGTGTGTTGTGTGAAGACTCAGTAAGGCAAATACTTGTGAGGAAAAAAGGAAGACTCTTTACAAATCTGTTATTTATGGGCTTAACTGTGAATGAAGATCTTTAGTTTAGACACCACTCTTAAAATATTTTGGCTTTGATGTTTGAAAGTGATCCAGCAAACTTTAGTTCTGTCACACATACCCTTAATTTCACTTAAATGTCTCTATGACTATAGATAGTCATATAGAGACATATAGATACTTGGTGTCACTATGAATAAAAGAAAACAATATATATATTTACTTGTTACTATACAAAAAATAGGGAAATGTTTTTCCCATAAACATCTAAAAATACTATACTTAGCCATTTTCCTTTGATGGAGCAAGCCAAGAGACTATGGAAAGTTTAGCATTTAAATAAGTTTAGGACTTATTTAAGAAGAGGGTAGCTGCCAGAACTGCAAGTTTCTTTGCCATAAGCTAGACTTACAGGGTTTTATATCCTTCTTTTCACTTCCCAGACACTGTCATTTTCTATTACTGTTTCACTAGATGAGCTTTATTTAATTTAGCAATCTTCAATATGAAACATTCTCCAAATAGCCTTCATTACCATGCATGACCAGGAAAAAAAGCACTTCTTTTTGTAGCAGTTCTTGAGGAGGGGATGTGTTAAAGCCATATGTGCATCAGTGTGTGTGGTGTGCTTCTGAAGCATCTGAAGCAAAGCTTCTCTGGCAGAGCAGAGCAGTAGCGGACCCTGAGCAATAAAAACACACAACACTGACACCTGTTGGTAACAAGTGTGCCAAACTGTGACAGCCCCTTCACAGTCCTACATTTTCAGGAGACCCAAGAGCTCAACCTAAATTAGTACACCTACATCTCCACGCATAAGTCACCTGGATATGAAGAACCAAATGTGAGACTAAAAGTGAAGATTTGATGCCCAGTCTTTCTGGAGGTAAATATCCATATCTGCTGGTGGCTATGTGCAGCTGATGTCTAACAACTGCTAAAACAAATAAATACCCAGCAGCTCATATTGCATGTCTAGAGACTGTTTCTTGAGATCCACATGTCAACCAGAGTAAGCAATACATCCTCCAAAGCACTGAAAGACACAGTGCCATTCAAACACAAAAGCTTTTCCATCTGGATCACTCTAAGTCTAAGGAACCTGGAAATGAAATACCAGTCTTCAGGACAACAGCATCTTAAATGAAAGCTAAGAACAAACTAGCAATGTGGTATCTTTTCCATTGCTCCCTTCCTACAAAAAGGTGAGATGAGTGAAAATTTGTACTGCAGTTGTACTGTGGCATTCCTCCTATTCTGGTCCGTGCTTCCACATGAGCTTTTTTATGAGGAATTGCTAAAAGAGGAGGTAAGTTTTACAGGAAAAACAAACAAACAAAGAGGCAACTGGATCTGCTTGCTTTTTAGCATAACAACAAGCTTCTCTACTGCCCTACTGGTTACCCTCACAGACACTAAAGACTTACTACTGTAATCAGCTACTATAATTACCCTCCAGAACAAAGATGTGTGTTTTGAGAACTGAGGCTTTTCAAGTTCAGCATCTAATGACAAAGCCAACTTTCATGACCCTGTTCCAGAGTGTATTTTGCAAAGCAAAATGACTCATTAGTAACAGCCATCTGAACTCTTGCTGACCTAAGAAGCAATGTTTCAGTATGTTCCCTGTGTTTTCTACTGTATGGCTCCAGCATTTTTGGAAAGAAGCAACATCAGCGACAAATTGAACACTAAATTGAACTGGCAGCAAATCCTGTAGTCATTCAAGGTCACAATAGTCTCTTCTTTACTTGTCTGGTGATTGGTAGGCTCCTTTTGAACAGTTAAATAATTAATTCAGTCTTCAGCACATTAAAAAACATTTCCTCTTCCAAGGTAAATGAGAGTTCAAAAAACGTTCCAGTTCCCAGTTCGTGTCATGTAAGGGCTTCAGCATTCTCCCTGTGACCTGTTTGCCCTTCTTTCCTCAGAGAAATGGTGTCTTGGTCAAAGAACATTACTTTATCTCCTCAACACATTACTATCTCCCGGGTGTGCTTTATGCACTATTGTGATGCCAGCATTTACAGGAAAGAAAACAAAGGATAGGATCAGCTTATATATTCAAAACTGCGAAAATCAAGTCCATGATTAGCCAAACTGAACTGTGTTCAGAGTAAGACCTAAGCCTTCTTATCCCAGAGGGCTCTCCATTTCACAGCTATGTCATGATTTGTTCTGGGGTGATTGTCTGTGTCAGTCATTTGCATCTGAGATAAGAAGCACAAAATGACTAAGATTCACCTGAATGCAAGGTGATTAAGATTTCAAACGATTTTCTTTGTTGTGGTTCAGTCTGTTTCACAGTTCTGGAGTAGAGTATCTGTGAATGATACCAGACAATGAAAAGACTGGGCTTTGTTAGACAGGGATGAAAGAGAAATAGCATAATTACTTTTATTTTTGCTTTCTTTACCGTAAGTATATTCTGGTTAATATGGATCCATCATGATGCTCTGAGTCACAAGAGAATGTGTCATTCCTACACCAAATCACTGGAGTCATTAACTTTAAACCTGTTACTCTCGCCTTGCCCATTAAAACAAGAAGCTTTATTCACAGAAGAATAAACATTTCAAATGAAACTGAAGAAAGAGTGAAAGAACAACCCCACCCAACGGGTGACATCCCCCATGAAAAGTACCTGTGGACTGTTTTCTGGGAAAACACCCTCACACACCCTGACAACATTAGCAGGTTTTTATACTCATCAGTGCAGAGACCATGTGTTTCTACATGTTTGTGAAACAGCTACAATAATAATTTATTTACAATTCTAATCAGAGAATCTGGAAATTAAACCAAGGAAAATAGCAAATCCTAACACTTCTGCACTTCCTGCACAGCCTGCCAGCTCCTCCAATATACTACAAACAAATGGGTGTAAGTCTTTTGTGTAGTAACTTTCACCACATTTACTGCCACAGGGTTTTGAGTTTGAGGTTATGAGTTTTTAGTAAAGAAATTATGCAAGCACTGTGTTAAAGGCAAAATGCACACTTCATACTGAACTAAAATAATTGAGTTGCGAGTGACAATATAATTATATATATCCTGGGTATTTAGCTATTTTTATTTTATAATTACTACCTTTGCTGCATCAGGAAGAATCGAGTGTTCTCAAAGATAAAGAGTATTGTATGAGTTGATACACAAGCATGCAACTTTCTTGGAAACATGTAGTCCAGCAAATTAAAGTTTGCCTGCCACCAATCAGTAAACTCACATTGCTGAGCACTTGGTGATGTTATTAACCTTACTTATTTTAAACATTTGATCAAATGACCAGCTTTCTTCATGATCCATGTCAATTTTTTTGCTAGTGATCACTCCAGCCTTTAAGAACCATTATTTCAGACTATAATATTACATGTCAATATTGGTTTGTTGTAGCTATAAAGCCTCTTGTAGCTGATTTACTGATGAAGCAAGCTGAAGGTGTGTAGGTTGTGCTCAGGGATAACAGAGATGCATTTTGCCCTTACACCTGCTGCATCATGCAATATTAAACACTAATTTGATGATAACACCTATTTTGCATGTACTTTGCAGTCATGAATATGGTAGAAATTGAAGCAATAAATTTCCTAAAAAGCAGGGGAAAAAGCCATTGAAGAGTGATACTCTGGGATTCATGAGATCAGGTCTGCAATTTGAAGAGCTAAGTAAAAGGATATTAACTAGCTAAAGGCTTGGCTGCAGATGCATTGCAAAAGCCATTTAGATATTTGATTGATTCTTCATTTTATTAAATTGGACCTGATACGGGCATAATACTATCCTAAAAACATCTCACCTTTTTCAGAAAAATCAAATTAGGTACAAAAATATTTTGTGAATGTTATTATATTAACCTATCTGGAACAATGAATATAATCAGCAGTGTTGATCCAGCCATTGCCTGACCTAAAATAGATGAATAATATTTTCAAAATGGCATGATCACATCAACCTAAAGCATTGGGTTGGATTTCCTCCTGTTCTCAGGCAAAACAACCTCATTCAGAATGTCTTCAAGAACCTGGTGCCAGGTGCTGCATTCCCAGAGCTTCTGCACACAGCAGCAGCTGTGCTGGCCAGGGCTGCCACTTGCAGTCATGGCAGAACACAGTCAAGTGCAACAGAACACAGCCAAGCAGCTGATTAGTGGTCTCCTGCCTCTGTAATTGACACTGCCTACTGCTCCTCACCTTTCAGGGTAGAGTGAACTTAGCAGAAAATTCTGTTTCTTATATAGGAAACATACCTCTGTGTTTGACAGCACATTCTGCTTGAGGTTTTTTATTACTTCCTTCTGTTTTATTAGTCTAATTATGGCTATATTTATTGTGAGGAGGAAAGATTTCCCCTCCACTCCTGATAATATTTCCTATCCTTCCTGCTATTCTTGTAGTGCATTCTGCATCTTTCCCACATAATACAGTTATTATGAAATATTTAGAATATTTATAGCAATAGGATTTACCTGCCAAAGCAAGAAGGATTTGCAATTTCTGATGTGGGATTTTGACCAGTCATTACACTAGTCAAGTGCATTGGCACCTTGTCTGCTTTGGCAAAATTGCAGTCATTTTGCTTGGATGCGGACCTAGCCACAGTTAGCTGTGTCTGTGCTGTTGCCAAATGGGATTATTACAACTCATTATACATGTGGCTGGTTTTGAAGACCACCTGGAAGCTTCAACTAGAGCAGTATGTAGTTATCCATGAGATTAACGGTGTCAGCTCTGAGGCACACAGTACACCAACTTTCCAAACACTGCACTTTCCACCCATTTGCATAGGGCTGCAGTGGAAGTGACACTCCCTGAAGTCCTGTGTGAGGCAGCCGCAGGCAGGCTGTCTCTGTGGCACATTTTAGACCAACTGAGCTTTGCTAGCTTGGAATCTGAGACTGGAGACATAGGGCATTCTCACTGCAATCCTTGACTAAGCAATGTCCTCACCTGTCTGGCAGAGCCCACAGCAGTAGTTCAAATGATCAACACAGTGGAATACACGCCAATTTTTTACAAACCTCTGCAGTAACAATAGATTTTTAGTTTTTAGTTTAGAGTAACTGCAATCAATGTATAAATCTTGACACAGAGTTGTGGAGTGGGGTACACTAACACCCCTAGGAGCAACACTAACAAGTTCATTGTTACAAATTTTAAAATCCCATATTTAGAGATCAGAGCATAATCTGTTATTCTCAAAAATGATAAAAAAGTACTAAAAAGCAAACAAGGAAATACATCTTTCTCTATCTTTTCTCTATTTTCTTCTATCAGAGATCAGGCAGTTGGGCTTCTTTGGTCCTGTTCCTTATGTGCCCCCACCATAGCTTGCACATTATTTTCCTGACAAGCCTCATTCCTCATATCACTGATGGATTTATATTCTGCTGAGCTCAACTGAGTACTTAGATAGTCAAAATCTGATCTCATTACATGTGTGTCAGCAGAACTAACTCCAGGGAAGTCAATGGAACCAAGTTGATTTACAGACTTGGAGCCAAATATTTAATTTACCATCCAACATCTGTCATAATCTCAAATTGAAACTCTCCATGGACATGACCTACATTCCTAAAATTTACAGATGGTATTTTAATCTTTCTATAAAAAGAAAAATCTTGTGTGCCAGAAAAGTGTACTCAGTTCTTCTCATCTAAGACATCTGATATGCACCCTAATTCCTCAAGGATCATTTATAAGGGCAGCCAGTTGGAGCTAAGACAAAAGGAATAGGAAGAGAAAAGGCAACTACGTCAACTGAAATGTCAAGGTGCTGGCTAGCCTAAAGCTCAGTTCCAAAACGAATTGGAAAGGAGAAGTCATATGTATACATACACACATACATACATTGTTTATATATATATGTATGTATGTATGTATGTATGTATGTATAAAAGACATATCCAGTGATTCCTGTGTATTATAACTCTCAGTGACCTCATCATAAGTACACTTGTCTTGAAAAGTCTGGAATTATCAATCCTTGCTAAGAATAGCTTTGATATGATTTTTCATTTGGTTTATGATTATGAAGACTAAAATATATGCTGCTTCAGAGTTAAACACGGAAAGAGTTCTCATGTTTGGACATACTTTCTCCACTCAGGCTTTTTCTCTCTGCATTTTACCCTGCAAAGAGCATTGATTAATGTGAATGTTTTAGCTGTAGTTGTTGTTTGTGTATAAACTTTTGTTAAAACAAGTACTGCAGAATAAATGACCTTTGTACAGACACCTATTAAGGCACTAAAAGGCTTGGCTACATTCATCTGAGACGCGTATACATAACGTTTGGAACAATAAAGGGATCAGCAGCTGCAAGGGGTTTGAATTGAATTCTTTAACAATAGAAAAGTTTTTCAGCCCCAAATACCAGCAAAGAGAATTTTTTGCAGATAATCCAGAAGAAAGAAAATAATAAAAAAAAAGCTAGCCAACTTTGCAGCAGTTAGCATAAGGGTGCCATCTGAAACATGTCAGCTTAAGAGTGTCCCATAGTACCATTCTTTTACACAACCATAGTATTCAGAACTGTTTCCCCAAATAATCCCAGATGGCAAGCCACAAAATTTCAATTCATTTTAAAAGCTTTCTTTGCTGTTATTTTGTGATTGAAAGTGCAAAAGCAAGTTGCCATTCTCATGGCACTATTTGCATTGGCTATTATCCCCTAAAATCCCCTTTAAACAGCTACATTGTCAGCCCATAGGCCTCATTTAGAACTACAAAAAAGACCAGATTAATTCGATCAAAGGGAGAGCCAAGTACAAAATGCACTTTTCAAACTGTATCAGAGTAGGTTCCCTTTACAGATCGCTGCATGGCTAGAGCAATGCAAAAAACCCTTGCCTAAAATAAAGCACTAACAGAAATAACTGTGCATGTTCACATGAAGCTTTTAGGGCTCTTCCAGGGTAAATCTCTCACTACAAATGATTACAATAAAATATATTTAAACATAAGTAAATTAAGTAGCAAGCATCCGTTTTTGTCCATTTGGCTTTCTGCCACCACTTTCAGGAGGCACTGATGTAGTGGTTGGATAATTTAGCAAATTATAGACATTCCAGAAGTCTCTGTCAATTGGTGTTTTTAGTTAATTAATTTACCATTGAGCAATGGAACTTTCAAAAGGTACAGATAACTCCCCCCAGAACTATTTTCTTGCTAGTGTAAAAAAATCCACCATCATCATCACAGATGAAGCAAAGAAAATAGAAAAACTTTTGGTATCATTTCTGCAAAATATTCTTTTTCATAATCTAAGGTGAACCATTTCGAGTCAAGCATAATACAGGTCCATAGATCTACAGCCAAAAGTCTCTAGCAGCTTTTCAATCTCACCTGGAGTTCGATGACAGGAAATAATGCTGATATTTTTGCTTTTCACAGAAGTTCCTTTGGTGTCTCTGCACCGTCTCGTTCTCTCGGTCTCTACCAGAGTTTGTTTAGTGATCTTGCCATCAGTTCTCTCCACTCGGTCTGAAGCAGTTTCTTCAGCAGCTGCTTTTGTGTACTGAGAAGAACATTTTTACAGAGCAAAGAACTGCAGCACAAAGGTAGAGCAACTGAACATGTGCAGCAATATGTGTCATTGCCTCTTAAAGGACACATCAGGCTGAGAGAGACATGCTGAAAAGCTGAGCACCTGCAACTAATATTATAGTCATCTGCTGTAGGATGGAGCTGACTGGATGCTTTTGTTTGCCACTTCCAGTGGGGTTTAGATTTTTTGAACAGTTCCCTTTTAATATAGCAATTGTTTTTGTTTACTTCTCGTATTTTATGGCATAAATTATTATCTAGTGTCAGTAATAAATACTGTACAGAAAGAAAGTGTTCCTGTGGAGACAGAAATAGCTCCCACTGAGACTAAAGGCCTTGACAATCTATGTAATAAATGTTGATTTTTAATTCATTATTATTTCTTCATTCATTATTATTTCATTCATTATTATTAATTCACTAGAATACAAACCTTGTTTTAATTCATAATTATGGAAGCCATTATTTGTGATATTAGGAAAAACAAAGGAGAAAAAGTTAATATAAAATTAGTTATGTATTTCAAGGGGGCACAATTATTTTTAAAAGCATGCAGTTACACTGCAAAATAATACATATTCAATTAGAGACACAGTTTGAGTTTTTAAAAAAATCCGTCAGATATAAACATTTGCCTGTCATTCCACCTATTCAATGGAAATAAATGCCAGAAGTTAGAATCAGTCAAAATGAGGTGTTTGGGACTTCGTACAGAGTAGCATAGAGAAAAGTACATCAAATCAGCTGCTTTGATGTAAAAAATACCTTTTTTACATCATATATAAATATGACATATAATTATATATATAATATAATATATATATATCATATAATATCATGTATTATATGATATCATATAATATATATGATATCATAATATATCATATAATATAATGGTATATATAATATAAATCATATATAAAAATACCTTTTGATGAAAAATACCTTCAATTAATATTTGTCCCAGATATATCTTCACCATAAGAGATGAATTATCACACTAAGTTTGTAGAATCAGGTACTTATTACTAGTTACAAAAACACCTTCAGATGTCCGACTTTCTATAAAAATACCTATTTTAAATGTAGAGATCTTCAAGCACATGCTTAGTATTTTTTGCCTAGCCCTGGAAATGCCTAATCAGTCCTTAATTCCCAACAGTAAAGTCCCATAAACTGGATCAGGTTGTAAGCATTCAGAAAGGAGACTGCATTATCTTGTAGCAAAGCACAGCTCCCAGTTAGATCACCTGTAGAGATCATTACCTTTGACAGACTCTAAAAAACCCACATTGCAACATCAGCTGTGTCTATGCTGAAATCCTAACCCTAACTCTAAGCCTAAGCTCAGCCCTAACCTTAAGTCCAACCCTAACCCTCACCCTAACCTTTAGTAGCAAACTGGCACATCTCCTACCGAGGTGCACTTTTCTTGATTAATGAAATTGCTCCTACTATGTGTGCTTAGAACAGATTGGAGTCAACCAGAACTTTACTGACATCAGCAGTTTCAAGTTTCTAACTAATCCACTCTCATTCATATGAGATACAGACACTTCTAATCAGTTCAATCCAGTTTAAACCACCATATTTTCAAATTGAATAACAGAATACTGAAGAAAGGATAGTGATAGAACACATTCTAACATCACATGCATGCAAAGCTGGAATAACTTTATCAAAATATATGAAATTAAACTGTCATACAGGAAAAAATGGTTCAGACCAACCAGTTTTCACAGTTACTTCGCTCTATTCCAAGATTCAAAGTCTCAAAGCATTAAACTCAGTCTGAGCTTGAGACACTGAGATGATAAAGAACAATGGGCTGATGGGTTCTCCCCCCCACCACACTTTGTTCCACTAGAAAGGGACACCCTTCTTCCTGGAAGTGAGAGAAGGAGTCCCTTTCCCCCACCTCTGGCAATTATGTAAGGTGGTAATGAATAATAAAATGTGTTGGTCACACTCCCTTATTCTGACCTGGGCAGGAACCAGGACACCTGATCATCTTCACAGCCCTCTGACACACTCTCTTCAGTAGGTCCTTGTCTTTCTTGGCTGCTGTGTTACAATGGCCTGACACAAATATGTTCAGTCAGCCTGGGAGTTGAAAGATGCCATAAAGGGTTCCCCTGGAAATATATCCTGGAATACACAAGGTAAAAGGAGAATGAGCAAAGACTGGATAGTGCTTTGGCAGAATCAAAAAATCACTGCACCAGTTAAGTAGAAAAAGTAATATAAGGAAATACAGCCGAGCTAAAATAAGGTGAGTGATTATAGATGTACTCTTGCATTATAAGAGAGTGAGGAAAAGGATTGTCATTTCTCTATCCTAATTGTCTTATTCTCCACCCCACTATCAGGCCATTACTTAATCCTCCCATGAAGATGTCAAATTTGGAAGCAAAATTGCACAAAGTCCACAGCCTGATAGTACAAACAGCCCAGGACAATGAAGCCTGGTAGTGTAGCGGCTAATCAGTGAACAGTTCTTGCTTCACAGGTGGTAGCAATAAAGTCAGTTTGAATCTTTCTACCCCAGTCCATCAGCTGGGATAATTGTACTTCCTTTGCAGTGCTGATCACTTACATATTTCAAGGATTTGAACCTGTATAATTGCTGAGAATTGTGGGGATACTTTCTGCAGCTGTGAATCTGTTTTTTTCAATAGTCTTTTTCTGGATACTTATCATAAATCTATTACAAGTTACAGCCTGATTTTTTTCACTCAGCTGTTCTCTAACAAAGGTAGAGATGGCTTTTGACTCCTTTGGCCAAAAAAAGTGATCATACTTGCTAAGTTCCCACAGGGAATCTAATTTCAGGCACATCTACATGCACTTAACAGTTGGTTCCTGCCCAGGGTCCTATGGGTCAGCACTAAAATTTAAAGTACCAGTTTTATGTGGATGAGAATATTAACTGAGAAGTTTCCATTAGAAGGAAGTAACACACTTCCGTTCTTCATGCCAGCCATGAAAATAACAGTACTGGTAATTATCAGGACTGAACTAAGCATCTGAGAGAATTTATGTAGTCACTCCTCAGAAAAAACCTCTTTCTATTTCCAGGAGCAAGAAACAAAAGGGACACTTGCCAGCACTTTGGTCACACAATAGCGTTTGATTTTGCTCCCCCAATCTGGGGCAGTATTTGCCTCAATTTCACCTTTCCATTTTACAAGATTTGTGATAAATTTGTATGTCCTTCTTGAGTGAACAGAAAATAAGGCAGTATTTTAAAAGAAAAAAATCTTTGTTTTTCTTTTTGTTGGGGCTTTTTATTCTCAGTTTGGTTCTGACTTTTTGTAGCTGAGATTACAGATCAGGGCAGTTTTACCTACTAATGATTTAACTAGATGTGAGAATCTGTCAAACAGTATTCAGTACTTATCCTTTTTACAACCTGTTCTTTGAACATTGTATGTAATAATCACAGGACCTCTCTACATGGGAAAGTTGGCATAATTCAAGTGTTGGTATGAATTTCATTATATTTACAACTTTGCACTAACTCCTTATTTAAACAAACTTAGAACGATGTACAATGAGGCTGTTTTTAGCCAGCCACCCACTTTTCCAGAGGCTCCGGTGGGCCACCCAAGATTTCTTCTGACTCTACAGCCAGACAATTACTGCAACTAAAACAGTGGAAATACTTTTTTTTTTCCTGGGTTCAGTGTCTTATTTGCTGTACTGCAACCATCATCACTGGAGTGAGCCTCTTGGTACATTTGGTTTTCTACAGAAAATGAAAGGAAGTCAAACATCCCAGTATTCCCTGAATTACTTCCCTTACATCATTTCTTACCCAGGAAGTTCTTGTGGATCACAGGATGCTACCAAAGAGGCAAGGTGGGCCAAAGAACAGTTCAGCTGCCATCTTACTGTGTTGAGGGCAACAGCTGAAGCTCAGCTTTAGACAGCAGTAGCAATAACACTTCCAGGGGCTCAGTAAACCTGGGAAAGCATATGTTCAGGCATACAAGACTGAGCATTACAAGGCAGGGTCCTTGTTAATGCAAAGCCTTGCATTTTATTTCTTTTCTCCAGCCTTTACCTAGGGCTCCAGAAATAATCACCATAATTTAAGATTATATGTGCTTCCACATAAATAAATTAACTCCTCCATGCCCCTCCTACCTTCAACTAGCAACAACCTAACCTAAACAGTGTTTTGGTTTCCAGATTTTTGCCATCAGTAAATCTCCAGTCTATAAGTGCCTCACAGAGGAAGCCATTTACTTAGGCAGGATGAAATAGATAGCAGCAAATAGCATCTGTAACACTAGGAAGACACTGGTTTGTGCCTACTCAGAAGATTTGGAGAGCCCATTGAGTCTCCCTATGTAACTTTAAAGAAGTCTCAACCACATTTGTTCAAAGCACATGCAGAATTCCTCTCTGACACAGGAGTCAGCAATGAGGCAGTCCAGTCAGAGTCTGTGCTCATGGTGCTGATTCAATCTGCATAGGCACACATCAAATACAGGCTCAGAAGGTCTGGCATGTCTACACTGGACACATATGGCTTACCTGTTCGTACACATTCAGTACCATTTTCTATATGCCAGGGTAATTTGGGAAAAAATACCCAGCTGTGGCAAGCATCTTTCTTGGGAAAAAATACCCAGCTGTGGCAAAAATCTTTCTTCTCCAAGCTTCCTAAAATGAAGCAATTTCCAAAGTGAAATTGGATTTCATTGTATAAGGTTGGACAACAGATCTTTCCTGAGCAGCAGTTCTGGCTGACAGATCTCAGGCACATGGAAATGATACTCTGTGCTTTATCACTGCATCAGCATCATTTCAGGTCCTCCCATTATTTCTCACTTTTCTTACAGAGAAGTGAGAAATAATGGGAGACAGCAGCCCCATGTGAACATCCCCTGAATAGTGCAGGGCAGACATGCAGCAAGTACCAAAATATTCTGTACAGGATTTTCCCTGACTGCCCTATGGACAATAAAGCATTCTCTGAGGGGAAGTCTCTAAAAGAATCTGGGTTGGAAGTTTACCTACTTTCTCTGCAGTAATTCACACAGACTAAGGGATTCTTGATGCCTTGAAATATCTCCTAATGACTGCTGCTAGAATTAGATATTGGACTCCATTAAATTAAAGGGTCTACTATGGAAGTTTATTTGTGCTTACAGCAGCAAAGGCACTCGTGTCTATAATAGGGTGCTTCTGCTGGGAATTTATTTCCTTTGTGGTGGCTTCTTTTGACAATGTGTGAAAATTTAACTGGCTGCAGTTTAAGATTTAAAGTGTAAACCATACCATTCACAAGAGTTGTCTTTTATAATACAGATCTGCTATACAACACACGCCACTGCAGGAATTGCAGATTAAAACTGATGGGGCGTATAAACTCTGTGTTTGGTTAGGGTGGAAAAAGGTTAAAAGTCTGACCTGCAAACAAATCTGGTGCTACCTCTACCTCACAATTGCAGCTTTTGGTATGGAAAAATATTTAAAGCAATTTAGATGTGCCCTCAGACAAAGGATCCAGTTTAGTAAATTACAGACTTTATGAATAAACAGCCTGAAGCATTTCTTAGATTTGCTTTAATCATAACACATTGTGGAACATAATTTGTTCCAAAAGTAACAATGAAGTTAGAAAGAGGTCTTTAAATGAACTTCTGTCATAAGGCCATCTAAGAATGACCGAGCAGCCACCTAGACTTCGAATGAAATAATGTACTGCTATATCATATAATCATAGAAATTCTTTCTAGATTTTCCATTAGGTTGGCACAATCTCACATTATCTTCCCTTTTCTCTGGATTAGGTTTTAGTCTGGCAGGCCTGACTATCTATTAGATATTAAATGCAGAAGAGGGTATTCAGACCTGCTCAGGTCATGAACTCTGGTTTGGGGGAACATGCTAGCAACTGAACAGCTGGTGAAGTAAACCAGGAGCCTTTTTGCTCATAGTCATTTACATATTAATGATGACTTGTGAAGTTGCTAAACAAGATTGGAATACTTCCATTTTTTTTCACTGACAATTTACTACGAAGGCTGGGAAAATAAGTATTTTCATTTTGGGACATTAAAACATTTGGAAAATATGGAGGTTTTTATGGGGTCAGACTCCTAATCTAGTTTTTATAATGACTAATATGACTGGCACAAATCAATATAGCAGCCAGTTCAGATACAATTGGTCAGAGGGTCTGCTTTTCTACTCTCAAGCCACAAACATCAGTTTTATTATTTATCTTGTAGTTCATTCTGATTACCAAGAAACCTACTTCATGTGAGGTTTTGTGTTATAAACACTTGAGCATGTTGAAAATTGTTGGTGAATGCAGATACTCCACAAACATTCATAAATGTTTCATTTCAATTCTTGATTAGTGATCCTTAACGACAGGAAATATAAATAATTTTTTTAAAAATCAAAAATCATGCTGTGCCTACATTAGCAGTGAAATATTATGATTTATGCCAGCTAAGAGTGAGTTCATAGGCATTGAAACTGACTTCTACTTCTACAGTCCTGTCTGTGTTGGATGGGGATGCTGACTAAGCTCTATATTTGGATGGCTGCTTTCCTTTTTAATTACTAATAATGCTTATGGGCTGAAGTAAAATACTTTGAGTTCAATCTGCCCTCAGTCAGCACTGCCAATGAACTAATCCAGAGTCCATGTAAACTCAACACTCAAAACTCAATGCCTTTGGGTGCAGTATCAATCAGTCATTGCAAATGTTTTCCCTTTCTATGATAGCAAAACTAATATACTGGTGGTCGGCAGAGTTTTATGAACATGTTGCAAAGAACTTGGCAACACATTTTGATTTGAAATAGTACCTTGAGAAATGTACTATTATATTAATAGTCTTTATTTCCAGTTTCTATAAATAAAATGTCAGTTCTCCTGTAAAACTTGAGACTCATGTTTTTCCTGCCATATATGTCTTCCTATACCTTATACTGACCACGTTTCTTCAACTTGAAACAGGGAGTGAGAGCATATATTCTAAAAGGGGCTCCAGTGAAGTCATAAACATGTTGTCTGCACTTAAAATGTATTGGATGACTTGGGTGCTGATAGGGTGACAGGCAGTTGATGTTGAACACAGGACCAGAGTTAAATATTTTTGGAGACTTACTGCCAACCATCAGCTCCTGTCTCTGCCTGATAGCCAAATGCTCCACTCTTGACACATTCCCATGATAGTTTAATCTAGAAAGGTATTCACTGAAATATTTCTATGCTCACCAACACTGTCACTTGAGATGTGCTCTGACTAGTGGTTTTAAGCTGAAAGAAGGTAGATTTAGATTGGATATTAGGAAGAAACTCTTCACTGTGAGAATGGTGAGGTACTGGAACAGATGTCCCAGAGAAGTTGCTAACATCCCATTCCTGGAAGAAATCATGGCTAGGTGGGATAGGGGTTTGAGCAACCTGGTTTAGTGAAAACTGTCCCTGCCCTTGGCAGTGTTCTTGGACCTAGATGATTTTTAAAGTCTCTTCCAACCCAAACCATTTTATGATTCTATAATTTCTCAGGCCATCTTTTCTGAAAAAGGCATGAATACAAAAGTCCTCTGTGAGAATATAAAATGCTTCTGCGTGCACCAGAACAGATAACCAAATAGCCTTTTTTATTAAACTATTGAACTACAGTTCATCTACACAGTGGGGTGAATGAACACCATTTTACTGGTCATTTTGCACTCAAGTGCACAACAAAGAACAAGGGGGTAGAACTTTTCATTTTGGCAGCAACTTGCAGCTAGATTGGTTTAAACCACTGGAGAAGTTACAATCAGTACAACCAGAAGGAGCAGACAAGATATAGCATTAGACCTTCTAGGAGGAAAGGGAGGTTGGATCTGTGGAAGACACAGCATCCACACACTTTCAGACGCCTGTGTCTGACCTCTACGCACGTGCCAACTGGGATTGCAACACAAGAACATCTACCAGACATTATCCAAAACACCAGAGCTGGCTGGTTGGGTACCTGTGTGCTCTGCTTTAAATCTTTGCTCACCATTTTATCACCTGATGTGGAAAAAACATAAGAGGGTGGCAGTCACTTAGAAAAATGATAAATGATGGCTCTTGTCATCTGGCAGAGATGAAGCAATTTTCAGTGAGATTTTACAGGAGCTGCAGCTCCAGGAACTGCACGTTCTTGAGCATCAGTCACCAGTGCACTATGATACCTGAAACACTCAGGTCCCAGGCAGTTGCCCTAATCTGAAGCCGTGTCCAACTGCCTGGGGTTTTACTCATGGTAGTGGACTTCTTTAAATGGCTTCAAACCAAGCCGAAACTGTTTCTGGTTCCAGTCGGGTCTGTAGGATGTGGGTCGGTCAATATATTAATTAGCCAGCAAGGCTAGCCGTGAGGTGAAGGAGTCTTGGGACTTGCACTGGCAGCAAAGAAGGATCTGGAGCAGCTCCCGGGGCTGCTTCGTCTCGCTGCACAACACCACCATCAAGTGGTCTCTGCGCCACAGCACAGCAGGATGGCGAGCCCTGCATCCTTTCACAACGGGAATAGTGTCACTGAGCTTTCCAGGAATCAAATGTCTCATCAGATGAGACTTTACTTTAAGAAAGCATTCGTGTTTAACAGCTCCTCTCCTGTGACAGATTCCTCAAATATTGCTCTTTGATCAAAGACACCAGTGAACTTATTTCTCATAATATTTGGAAAAAAAGATAACTACATGTAATTAAACAAGTTTTACATACAACTTAATATTTGGGTTGCATATATTCTAATTAGATAGGTGCTTTTTAAAATTATTGTTCTTGTCTAAGTTTTTATTTCTATGGAAGCCTACCCACTGGTGCCCTGTGGAGAATTACTCTTTTGCTCCTTCTGTTTGAAGAGGATTTGGATACTGCTTAGTGTTTGGTTTTTCTTAGCTCCATTTTCCTTTTTGCTTGGTAACCTATGATACTGCTTTTTTACTCTTTGGAATGTGGAGTGCTGAGCAAAGTAATTCAGAACATTTCAGACAGTAGGTGTTAATCTGATTCCCCTTTCCAAAACTTCCTAGCCTCTGTCCGCAGAGGAAACATACTATGAAAGAATCTATGTAGCAGGTTTGTTGAGTCACTTAAGAGTCAATATATGTAAGGAGGAGTCTAGGATTTGATGTGATCCTACATAGCCTGGCAGTTTTCTTGGGGTTAGCTGGATTCTGTTACTTACCAGCTCTCAGCAGATGGGAAATTGTCACCATTTTCAGTGTAGATTACACACTCCTCCTGATGTTTCACTAATTTGACCTTAATGTTCTGGTTTGAATCAGCAGCACATGCTGAAAACAGATATATAAATTGCTTAAATGTACATCTCTAAGCTTCTTGAATTGCACCACTTCCTTTCACTCTAAGGTTCCTTGTTGCTGAGGGTTGACCCTTTCTGGTTGCCAGGTGTCCGTCAAAGTTGCTTTGTCACTCCCCTTCTCAGCTAAACAGGGAGAGAAAATATAGCAAAAGGATCATGGATTGAGGTTAGAACAGGAAGAGATCACTCATCAGTTATTGTCATGGGCAAAACAGACTTGGAGAAAATTAATTTATTAACAATCAGAGTAGGATAATAAGAAATAAAATCAAACCATAAAACACTTTCTCTCCACCCCTCCCTTCTTCCCAGGCTTAATTTTATTCCTGAATTCTCTGTCTCCTCCCCTGCAGCAGCACAGGGGGACAAGGGAATGTGAACTGTGGTCAGCCCATCACACATCGCCTCTGCTGCTCCTTCCTCCTCTGGGGGAGGACTCCTCACCTTCTTTTCCTCCTCCAGAGGGAGACAGACCTCCACCAACTTCTCCAGTGTGAGTCGTTCCCTTGGGCTGCTGTTCTTCATGAACTGCTAAAGTGAGTGTCCCTTCCTCAAGGTTCAGTCCTTCAGGAACAAACTGCTCCAGCATGAGCTCCCCATGGGATCACAAATCCTGCCAGCAAACCTGCTCTAGCATGGGCTACTCTCTCCAATGGTCTTGACAGAAGCCTGCCCCATCACAGGCTTTCCTTGGGGTCACAGACTCCTTTGGTCATCCACCTGCCCTGGTGTTGGGTCCTCCACAGGCTGCAGGTGGACTTCTGCTCCACCATAGACCTCCGTGTGCTGCAGGGGCACAGCTGCCTCTCCATGGGCTGCACCATGGGCTGCAGGGGAATCGCAGCTCTGGTGCCTGGAGCAGCTCCTCCTTCCCCTCCTTCTTCACTGACCCTGGTGTCTTCAGGGCTGTTTCTCTCACATATTGTCACACTCCTCTCTCCAGTTGTAGTGGATCAGGTGAGTTTTTCCCTCTCTTGTCTCCGTTATCTCTGAGCTGCTGAAATCCTCAGCTTCGTCCAGCAGGAGGTCTGTCTCAGAGCCAGTTGTCATTTGCTCTGTTGGACATGTGGGAAGCATCTAGCAGCTTCTCACACCTATAGCCCCCCACTACCAAAACCTGCCATGTAAATTAAATGCATTTATATATGGACAACTTACCATTTTGTCCAAGTTTAAATTGCTGAATAGTAAATCAAATGGTCTAATAATTACTGAGAGCTCAGTGTGTGCTCAATTAGACATCACAGAAATACATAAGAGAAAAGGCTAGGTGGGATTTTTTAGCCAGATACTGGAGATTTCATAGCATTCTTAGGCTCCTGTGCTTTATCATCCCAATTAGACACTTGTTTCAGTAAAGAAAAATGGATTTCTTATTTTTCTTATCATCTTCTCTGCTAAAAGCTGTTTTACAGAGTGGAAGACTATTATCATATGTACTCTATTAGATTTTTCTTCCCTAAATTTAACTATACCACATTCTTCACATTCCATTTCTAAGCATCTTTGTCTTGTTCTTCTTTTGATTCTCAAATACAGGCATTTGAGAAAATAGGTTTAGTTTCAAGTAAGTTTTTAACAAAAAAAAAAGTAGGCAAATGAAAAAAAGGTGATTTTGAAATGAAAGCATTAATGACAAGAGTATTTCAAGATGTGCTACAGATTCTGAGGTACAATGAAATATGCCTAAATCTGACCCATCCTTGTGAACCTGACAGCATATGCTTTTTGGACAATGCCTGTTATCATCTTTTGGGGAGTTTTTTCAATGTTCCCTGATATACCTGATATACCCTGAAAAATCAAATTATTTTTCTATTATTCTTTTCTTTTTGTTGATAAGGAGCACTATAATGACATAGCCCATCTGTCTCTTCTGCCCACTCAGTCAAGTATTATCTGATTATATGTGTAAAGTCAAATCACAATTTTGTACCTGCCTTAAGCACAATCATAAGCAAAATAGACAGCTATATAATTGGAGTTCAGTGCATCACTTAAGCAAAGAAGAAAGACTGACTAAGAAATTGTATCTGTTCATTTACTCTCTATTACAAAGTCAGAATGACCACAAAAAATTACAATCATTCTCTAAAAGCTGTCATTATATTGAACTGAAAAAAAAAATGGGGAACTTGCCAGGTGAAATCTTTTAATCTTTTCAGTCTTAAAATATGGCTTTTCCTTGTACACAAGCCTTTCCTTTAATATAGCTAAGTTGTTTGGGTTTTGTTTTTTCCTGAAAAGGACTGCCTGTTTATGAATACTGCTTCTTGAAGGGAAAAAAACTTTATTAAATCACTGTAACCATAGAGAATATGGACCTTATTCCCATTTTATAGATGGAAATCTCTGAGGATCTTCATTCATGTATGTCAGGTGACACACCATCAGCTAGGGCTTTGAGAAATAAGAACTGTAAGCCTTTATCCTTATATACATCTATTAATGAACAGCCATTATCATGCTACACTGAAAGAGTCCTTGTGAACAGAGGATCAACCATTTCAATGGGCCCTTATGAGCAAGGTTTAGCTGATAAGCAGTAATTAATGAAGCCACAGCATCTCAGCCTCCACAGACAGCAGTCTGACTGCACTGAAGGGAGCATGAGGGCACAGCAAGTGGCTAAAAACTTCCTGAGAGTCATGTTAGTCTCAAAATCATGAGCCAACTTGGAAAATGGAAGCTTGGGATTGTGGAGTTAATCTTTAATTCTTGAAGAAAGTGACAGAGGAAGACCAGAACAGAGTGTTATGTCAAATGTGAGAATGTGAAAATAAGGGGAAATGAACGTTCAGTACTTACTAACCAGTATTCTTTCATCACATTCCTGGAATTCAGAGGCTTACAAAAATATCTTCATGCTGAAAAAGAAACAAATAATTCTTGAATTATATATTTCCCGGGTTTTGGTGAAAACAAACAGGGCACATATAAACATCTTACTCCCTGGTGCTGGTTTCTGTCTGTTCAATGCGATGTTTTGGTAGTATTGAACAGTCATCATAGATGACCTGGTTGTAGAAGCAGCAACGTGCTGCAGCTACCTCAAGAACTCAGTGTAGAAGCTACAGTCATCCTGACTTTGATGACCAACTCTGCTCCCCGGGAAAGTGCATACCAAAGGATTGAGCCCAGCCATGAACATCTACGTGTGGATGCCTTTTGGACTTCCCAGAACGCTGGGTGGGTGTTGTGATTGCATGAATGATGGACAAGGGCAGAAACGTCTGCTCTGCTTGGGGCTTGGTTTGGTGTTGTTTTGTCTCTCCTGCTGCACTTTCCCAAAACCTTCCCTAAACTTTCCCACAGAAGAAACAAAAAAAATGGAAGTGTGTGTAATAAAGATGGGTCCTGCTAGAAGGAGTGGTCTCTGTTTGTTTTTTTCCAAGCTGCTGCACTGGTTACCTTTACTTACATCTCCATGTATAAAGTACATAGCTGTTTTAATGTGGCCGATTTGAAACCCACATTCAAGCATGAAGATGATGTGTTACCGGAAAAAAGCAAAGGCGTGATTGCTCGGATGCATAATAAGTGTAGCTTTAACACTTGTCCTCAAGATGGCAGCATGAAATCATGAAACAAATGCTTCGGTGAAGGATTTCCCCAGCTCCACTGGCTCTTCCCCATTCTTCATTTTATTGCGTTCTGTTCAATAAGACAGAACAGTTTGAAGCACAGAATGGTGGGCAATGAGGAATACTCAGAGAGCAAATATTCAAGAAGGGGGAAAAATAATTAAAACTTGTGTTATTAAAAACAGGATAATGGTGAAATAATGAACCTTCTGATGAAGTTCATTAACAGTTCAAAATACCAAATCAGAAAAATATTAGCATGAACTAGATCCTGGTGAATTCCTAGCAAATCTTTCAGCTGCAGTGAATGTAATTGTGATGAGCTGCTTCTCCCATCAAAATTACAACTATGATATTTTGAAATTATGTCTTGGTTCTTATTCTGAGTGATGATGCTTTCCTGCATTTAAATGTATTCCCCATCACAGCTGTCTCCCTTCTATCCCTTTGCTTCTCTGTCTTATGTCTCCTGCATGTATACAAACATGTACACTTTCCTATCAATGTACATGCATTTTCTAATTGTTTTATGTCCCTAATAAATATCTAATGTGCTTAACTACAAACCAACTTAATATGTCCTTTGCCTATAGAGATGAAAATTATTTAATTTATTACTCATAGATCATATAGAGTTTGATGCCAAGAAGCTTTGGTACCATGGACTCAGATACATTGAATTGTTCTTGTCTGGTACCATTATGAAGGTGTGTTATTGTGTTTTATCACACAGAAGTGATGATTGCACTAGGATAAAACAGAAGGGGTAAAACTAGGGTAAAACAAAAATTTTACGGTAAATCACTAGCCAATATTAGGAAATATTAATAGGATGAGCAGATAAAATCCATCCGGAGCCAAATAAATCCCTATGAAGAACTTTCCAAAAGAAAATCCTGCAAAAGCATAGTACTTCCACACAGGTAGAAACTGGGATATATTAACTCTCCATGACATTGTAACAATACTAGACTAATAATGCTTAAATACTCCAGTCCCTATTTGTATCTTTAGATCTCCACATGAGCATATTTTCATTGACAGCAAACTAGAACAATATGTGAGAGTTGGAGAAAGATGTCTGGTATTACAGGTTATGCTAAATCTGTTTAAGAGATTTTTCTGTTTTGTTTAGAAAAGCGTATGGTGAGTTAGAGGAGAGTATGGGCCATGTGTCATCTGCTAGTGATTTGTGAGTGTACTTTTCCCTTTAGGAAATAGAGGGGTGGCTGCTAAATTGGTCTGAGGGAGAGTTCTTAGAAAGGGAGTATCTAGAGAAGATTTTGCTCTATTCCTGAAGATAGTGTCATATTTATGGCTTTTCATTGTAATTTCAACTTTAAAACTGTCCCAAGTTTGACAGTATAGGATAGATCCAGTAAGTAAACAAGTCATCACTGGAAAATGTCTAGGCTCTGGATCAGCCTTTTTTTTTACTTTTCTTAAAACATGAAAATTATCTGCAAACCCCCACGACATCTGACATTATTTACCAGAGGGGATATTGTATTGTAATCTTCTCTCCCTATTAATAGAAGCCATGAAAAAGAGAAGGAGGTATTTGTAGACTTACATCAGTTTCTTGGTCCCCGTCTGTAGCAGCATTTCCAAAGAGTCACATGTAGCCATCTGGTTACCATCTGG
This sequence comes from Lichenostomus cassidix, assembly GCF_008360975.1. Classification (NCBI taxonomy): domain Eukaryota; kingdom Metazoa; phylum Chordata; class Aves; order Passeriformes; family Meliphagidae; genus Lichenostomus; species Lichenostomus cassidix. The sequence continues at coordinate 19,684,487 of NC_139480.1, read as the reverse complement.
GTTTTGTCAAACAGCATGGGACATTTCCAAGTAGTTATGCAGAAAAAAACTGAGCATCAACAATTCGTGCGTAAAAGTACCTGAAAGAAATATGCATACTCTGCCATGGAAGATCCATCACATGGAGCCTATGACCAGCTTTTTTCCAGTACTTTCTTTGAATATCTATTCATTTTGATAACAGTAACCCCTCAGACTTTTTGCAGACTGAGTCTGGCCTTTGCTTTCTGAGCTGTAATCAGTCTAGCTGAATTGCGCTTCTTGGTATCAGTGATGTAAGACTGGGCTTCTGTAGCACTTACTGGTTACAGGGACTTACACCCCAGAGAAAGGCAGAGAAAGACATGCTCAGAGGCTGAACATGGCTTCATGGATGTTCTGCTGAAGAAATGAAGCACTTTGCAACTCTCCCATGCTTTTGCTTTGCAACAGTACCTTGGGCTTCTTTGGAGCCATAGAATACCCAAAGGAATGTTATACTTCTAAAATCCATTTCCTAGCCATATGCCTAGTTTCAGCAGAGAATCATATAATATCCTTAGTTGGAAGGGATTCACAAGGATTATCAAACTCCCCATCCTGCACAGAACTCCAAGAATTATACCATGTGCATGAGGGTATACAGCAGGAATGCAGTAAGCCTAGCATGAACATTTGAGCTTAGAGCCAAATGAATGATTGTATCTCTTTGCAGCTGCCATGACTGGACAATAGGTCATCTCTACAGGTGTAAAGAAAGTAAAAAATCTGCAGCATCTTTTTGTAACATGCCTTGATTTCAACTGCTGGAATTCTGCCCTTTGATTCCTCTTATTTCTTGTTGGACGCACAGTTTACAGGGCTCTGAAAACAGCAACATAACATTAATCCTCTAATCCTCTAACTGGTTTTGCTGAGACTCAAAAAAAAAAAAGCAAAGCAAAACAAAAGGAGCAATTAATGAAATAAATGAGATGTTGTGGCTTTGATGTCTGCTGTCCTTTCTCCACATAATATTTCCAGTTCTATTAAGCCTAACTATTTGAAAGAGAGTGTAATGGACTGATTCTTCCAGTTACATACACTGGTGTAGTTTCATTTGAGTAATAAACCACCACATTGTACCCAGTAAAAGATCTAGCCCTAGGCTAAATCTAAAAGATCTAGGCCTGCTATGACTTCTGGTAGTTTTCATGACAAAACAGTATGTTACCATACCTTCCTGAGACCAAGCTGAAAGTGCCTTTAGAAATAGTTGAATTCATTCATTTGTTTTTTTAATTCATCTTCCTTCATGACATTTGTTGCAGTCATATTACTCCTCTGAGGGATTTCATAATCCTAAGCTTGTATTTGTCTTGAGCTGTAAAAAGCAAATCTCTTGGGAGGAAGGAGGAAGGAATATTTCTATTCCTATAAGCAAAAAGTCAACAAGTTGATACAGATGAAAAGACAAACTAGCAATATCATTTAAGGTCATTTTGGGTTTACCTAAATATAAAAAGTTGAACACATGTCAGAGCATTTCAGGAGGGGTCTGAATAGAAGAGGAAATTTGTCTGTCTTCTTGCTTTTTAGTTTGGATTAAAACCAAATTCCCCGGTGTTTTAAGAAAGCATATCCATCCACACATAATATTTAAGGTTAAAACTGAAGATAATTAATGGTCTTCCATATAAGAGGAATATTGGAGACAGGCTGATGGGAGAGTCCTTAGAGAAGCAGAGAAGAGTTCTGCTCTAAAAAAAAAAAAATCAATTCTGAAAGATATATATGGAGATTCCTTTTTTCCTCTCTTGCCAAAGAAGATGGAAGCTGTGGAGACATACAAAGGACAGGATTAGGGAGTTGGGGCATAAAGGGAATTAGAATAATGAAACTGATCCAGGTAGTTGTTCTGTAGGAGAACACCCAGTGTTCTTTTGGTATATATCATAGCTGGGAAATGATAAGGTAATAAAATCCCTGGAATTTGGCAATAGGGTAGTGACAACGGTATGTAAAGTACTTTCACCTTTATAAAAAAGTATTTGCATGTTTGCTTACTGAAGGCAAACAGCAGTCATTATAATCTAACCAAACCTTCAGTTTCCACATAAAAAGCCATTGAACTACCATGAAAAAAAATTGTGTGGGAACTGAAACTTTAAATTTACTAGCTTAAAGGAAAGGAAAAATGTACAAAAACCCTGTGCTAAAAAAACACACTCTAATTGTCTCATTGATTTATGAAAGATTATTCACAGTTAGACAGCTTTTAAAATGTAATGATTGAGTTAGTAGAATATTTTAGACTATTTTGCCTTTTATTCACTTGCTGGCTTTTGTCCCTTTCACGTAATATGCTTAAAGCTCTCTTTTCTGGTTTGGCTTTTATTTGGAATACAGCCAGCTTCTCAAATCACAATTTTCATGAGTAAGAATTAGGCATTGCAGCTAATGGTGCTAAGAGAGCTTCCTGCTTTTGACTGATCACAGCTGAAAAATAGCTAACTGCTGAGTTTCAGTGAGCTGACAGCATTGACCCAGACAAAAGCTTATACAGGCATGGAGATGGAAGCAGGAAGGCTAAGCCAGAATAACTTTCTTCATTTCTTTAAACCTGTGAACTTGTAGGGAAAGACAGTAAAGGTGAGTAAGCATTCAGCCCCCAAAAATGCTAAATTTTGCTGAGACAATCAGGATTACTGGATGTTAGCATCTACATTGTCCATTAATGGAACCTTCACAGAGTCTGTTAATGCGTGAAGTAGCAACAGACAGAGCTCATGAGAGAAGACCTGGGTGCTGCAACACAGGCAGTGATCAACACAGGATGTCAGTATGACTGTAGGAAGAATCCCAGAAGCATAAACAACTTCTGATTTTCAAATACATATTTGGCAAAATCTGAAGTACAGAAATAAGTGAAGGAGGTAACATAAAATCGTGGGGACAGGGGGAGATGAGGCAAAAACAAGAGAGGTTGAGAGACATACTTGCTCCATTAGAAAATTAATAGAAAAAACAAGATGGCAATGAAAAAAGAAAAACTGGTTTTGCTTAAAGGAAAAAGGCCAGAACTGAGAGGCCATGGGAAATACAAATGATTTTCAAGATGCTGAGGAGGAGAAGGAAACATGACTCTCAGACAGAAGAGAATAAAGAACTGAAGCCTCTCAAAAGCATAGTGAAGAGACAGGTTTTTATTACTCAAGAGTCCTGGCTAAGAAATTGCAGATTTGTCATTTGAACAGATCCAGTAAAAAATGTCTTGCTTGTCAGGGTGCATTTAGTAAGAATATAAATTAGATTAAACTGTAAGGTTATACAGACTTTTGATAAAAGCCAGAAGAACGAATTAATTGTCTTTCATGCTGGAACAAGTGACACAAGTCTCCTGTTAGGTGGGTCTTGCAGTTGAAGAATACATTCAGTAATTTAAAATTTTATGGTAGTTACTGAAGTTTTCAAGTCCATATGAAAAAAAAAGCAAAAGCATGGCAAGATCAGGAAGCAGAAGCATAACATACGATAGCAAGTGCTGTGGAAAAGATCAGAAGAAAGAAGAGTACACAAGGAATGCAGAAGTGTGGTGACAGAGAGAAGGGTATGAGAGTAAAATGATGTCTTCAAACACAAGAAATTTAGTGGTAAAGTGAGAATGAGGCAGAATAACACTTGGCAAATTACAAGGAAAAAAAGAAAAGAAACCATTTAGCAATGACCATCTCAGCTTCTTTAAAAACTATGAAAAGTACCTGAAGTATTATCAGTTTTCATTACTGACAGTAGTTCAGAATGCAAAGTGGAAGTTATAATGTCTTATGGGAGTACAAGGAAAGAAAAGCACAAGAGTTTTTTTCTAAGAACTTGATTAGTGATGCAAAATTGGGAAGCCTCTGCCACACAGAGAAGTATGTTTTCATGCAGTATCAGACAACCTTGAAGACTTTTTTGAAACGGTAATTGAATAGCAGTTAATGTTTTAAAATGCTGCAGCTACAGAGCGATAACAAAATATTTCTGCTATAAATGGGAAGAACTTTGTGATTGGGAAGAAATGAACTGAGATGCCTAGCTAATCAGCTGAGGCCTCTGACTTGTTAGCATAGAGAGGGCTAAGAACCTAAGACATAACAGGAAGTACTTCTAGAAGAATAAACAGAAAAATCTTAAGGTCACCATATAGATTTCATAATTTTGAGTACTCTGTACAGTACTGATCAACTGTGTTGCAGAATGACAAGATCATAGTGTGAGAGAAATTCTACTGAGTTGCTGGAGTTCTTAGAAACAGAGCTATAAAAAGAGTTACAGGAAGGGAGTTGCATTGCACAGTATATATAGTTGCATATATGTATGTTGATGACCTAACTTTAAGAAAACTAGCAAGGGACAAAATAAACAATATTTGGTTTTACATATGTCACAAACAAGTGTGCTTGAGATCGCCCAAAACCGGGGGGGTGGAAGTGGGAGATGCATCACCACAACATAGCATTTGAATTTAATTACATTATGCAACTATGCAAAAATGAGTGAATGTAAACTCTCAAATTCCTTTCCTCTCTTTTTCTCCCTAACAAAAATACAACTTAGTTTTAAGTGTATTCTAATGAAATTTACAGAACTCTGCAACTTTCCAGTTCTTATAAGTTAGTGAATTTTCAAAGTTTTGAAGTATTCTGATCCTTATTGTGGAAATCCCAAAGGAGTACAAAGCAACAGCGCAGGTGAAAAACCAAAAAGAAACAAACACACAAACAAAAATATTTTAAACTAAGTTTTTTGTACTATCACCATAAATGAAGTAATTAGGCTGAAATATTTACTTGCTTTGCCATTCATCATTGCAATATGGTTTCCATTCTGCCAAGTTTATTTAGTTGATTCACACAATACTGTCAAGATTTTTTAAATTCACATATCCAGTCTACCAACATCACTCCCAGAATTATGAAGTTTTTCAATATATTTAGACAGGTTTTTTATCTGATATTTCTATGTAAGGAAGTGGGTTTTATTGATAATAGATCTAAGGCTGAGAGTCTTGATATGAAGAATTCTAAGAAATAACTCAATCTTCATTTGGATCAATGCGTTAAAGAGATTCCTTTTGCTTAGCTTTCTGATCACAAATAGAGGGAAAAACTGTATAAACTTAAAAACAGTGCAGCCCTTCTGTCACTAATTTTATGGCATCTGGATACAGCTGCGCAAATGTGAAATAATTACAATACTAAATTACATCTTAGTGCTGTAAAAATCTCAGTGTATTTAGTACTGTAAGAACCTTGACCTATTTTTGCATAAGTCCCAGTCTTCAAATCCACATGTAATATCATTAGTCAAAACATTTCATTTATTACAGGTTTCAATCACTGACTTATTTTTAATAACTTATGACATACTGCTAGGCTTCAACAGATGTTTAAAAGTTTCATTTCAGACAAAAAAAAGTTCAAATTCTCTAAGCTAAGAAGTTCCTTGACGGTACTATTTTCCTCTTCTGTTGCCAGTTGTTGAAGTCTTCTTATTGCCCTCTTCTTCATTAAATCCATTGCTCACACACTGTTATGTTTTTGTTGCTATGCTATCTCTTCCTGTTTGTACTACAAAGTTGACATCTCTTCAGCTGTGGATCAGAATGATACTCCTAAGGAGAGCTCAGAGCTATAACCTTGGGAGTTTTTTGGAGTATGTGCTGTAGAACTCTTGTGTTTCTCACTTTTCCAGTCTGACCTTCATTTTGAACTTGGAGATGTGTAATGATGAACCTCTGCACAGGATGAAAGGCTGCTTACTGCTGTTAGCATTTGCTTGACTGGTAACAGATGTTCATGACAGAGATAATTTTTTTTAAAGTGTCTTGTGGTCCAAAGTACAAGGGATGGAGATTATTAACATTCTGATCAGTTACCATATTTTTCATTAATCCATTTTTCTTACTGTTTATAGGAGCCAGTGATCACACATTTTTATAAGATGTTATCAATTTAATAGTAGCTTCTATTCAAATAATTTTAAAATCAAATATAAGCTGAGGATGTAATACTAGAATCAACATTTGATATGTTTTAATGCTTTCTCTGTGGGCTGTGTCAGTTTATGTATTACATTCTATTCAGAAACAAAAAACACAGAAGTGACCTGTGATTTTTCACTCTCAAGGACATAGCAGTTCCACAGAGAGTGATCTTTCCTCTCTCATCCCTGTAGAAATCCCTGCACCTGTGCTTGAAGTCTTTGAGGTCTCGGCTAATGAAGTAGGTGCTATTTATAACTCCCCAAATCTCCAACAGTTTTTGATGAAAAACAGTCAGTCCTGAAAGCATCTGTGCCACACATATTGTTCCTCAGACTTGAACTTTAGACCAGCTCAGTTCAGAGAAGACAATCTGTCCTTTCTGCCTTCTTTTCCTCATGTCAGATGCTGTGTACCAAGACAGCTTCACATTTTCACTTTAAAAAAAATGAATCTGAGCCGTAATGTCAACTGAAAACTTAGTAATAATTGCACCAAGTTACTCCTGATCAAGCTTCTGTGGCCTAACAACTTCTGCTCCGCTGGCACACAGAGACTGTCAGCCTACATTGACAGAGTGTTATGTGAAGTCATACAGCCTCAACTGCATTCACAGTTACCACAGCTCACTTCATCACAGTAAGCTGTTGAAACACAGTAATTTGTCTGGAAGTCCTAAACTTTTACACATTAGTCAGTTCTCCTCCAATGTAAGGAATCTGTGTCAAGAGACAAGTTTTTGGAAATTTGAACCAAATAGTGTAAGCACAAATGTGTGGTGCTTTGGCCCACATTCTCTGTACAATCATCATGGTTGTGAAGTTTCCTGTGTGGTCATACTCATCCTTTTTTTCCTTTGCCAGCCATCGATCATTTCAGTCACATAAATTGACTAAATGGCTCTACAATCAAAAGTAATATATTCCAGCTATGGACAGAAGACATTTGACGGATGGCAGAGAAGAAGTTGATTGCTGCTATAAAAATTACCTGAAGAGTCCAGATCCAGGCAGACTAGACCTGATCAATTTTCCTGTGGGCATGCTTACCCTGGGTGAGGGAGGGGACAGAGGAGGGAATCAGTGAGGAAGAGCTGGCCTCCAGAATGAGTTACCCTCTTGGTTGCTACCCAACAGCTAGTAGGACTCTAGTGACTCTCTGAAAGAAATATTCATGGGAACTTTATCTTATTTTATAAAATGGAGGACTGGAGCTTCCATTCTCTCTACAAAATAGGAAAAGAGTATGTGATAATTTCCTGAGCCTGCATTTAGTACACTTTACTAAGGAATTTTCCTCAAATTAAGCTGAGTGAAAACCGAAAAAAGGATCTATGCAATTGCTGTGGCTCTACAGAAACTTGCTGTTCTCTCATTCTTCCCTCCAAATAGTATACTCCATGCATTCACCTCAGCAGTTCTGCTCATAGCACACTGTGGCACCAGCCTGTTACAGCACTGAGAAGGACTGAAAGGATCCATTCTAATGAAAATAAACTTCAAGACTCAGCCCTACTGTCACTGAGTCTTTGATTTCAAATGAGGGAGAAAAGACTACTGTGTAGGCATGAAAATGGAGAGCCAGAAACAGCCACCTGCTAGGGAAAGAGAGAAGAGAGAGAATATACTCATCACGCATGATATAGGAGCAGCTATGCTGCTATGTATATGCCTCACATACAGTGCCAATGGGCAGTCTATGACCCCTGAAATGAATCTGTCCCTTATTACCTGACTGAAGAGAGGACAGAAGGCTGAGAAGTACAAAACTTATTTTAGCTGACCGGGTTAGTAGAACACAGACAGAATAGATAGTTTTGCTGATATAGCAAAATTAAACTTATTTGGCTTATACAAACAACAAACAGAGAGCAGTGAAAAATGTGAGGAGCCAAGCAGACTATCTCAAGACAAGCTGAAATGACTCATGCTAATTTATGCTGTGGCTCTAATGTTTTCCATTAAATAAGGACTTTGTTCGGTAGCTCTGTTAGCAATTAAGCTTGTAAAACCTTTGTGTCACAGGAGCAGGGTCTGGGGTCACCCAGATCATGCAACCTGGGAACCATTAATAGGAGGCATTCTGGTGGCTCCACCCAGGACTAGACCTGCACAGACTATTCATTTGGTATTGGTGAACTCCACTGTCCTGTGTTACTGAGCTGGGGAGGCTTCTTAACTCAAACACAGCACAATGTCAGATTTGCCCTGGCACTGTCATGCTTCTGATTTCGCTCTGACAAGTGCTCTGAAATCTGAGCCTTTAAGGTTTTGTTAAAACCACCTTTTGGTCCAGCAGTATGAGCCCTGAACAGGAGCTAAGAATTCAAATTTGACCAAAGCCACTCAGACAAGGATTGGCACTTCACAGAAGGTGATAGGAAAAAGAGACACCCACACCAAGTCTGCCATGTAGCAGATCAGGTTTATGCGAGTTATTGGTATCGGGTCTATACCACATGAAAACTGATGAAATGCTTCAACTGCACCTGAGTTAATCCAAGCCAAAACCAACCAGCTGTGCAGAGAGCCAGCTCCATTTTCTTGCATCCATGACATAGTTAATTGGCAACATGGATAAAGAGTCCATGGATAATTGAGAGTGAAGAACACAATATATCAGCATTCTCTTGGCACATTTGAGTACTGACACATCATTTATTTCCCACAGACTGTGCATACAAAGCTGAAAACAGAATGTTCAGCTCTCACAGAGAAAGTGGGAAGATTCTCCATTTTTTTACACGTTTATGCAGTTTTGCCTATAAATACTTTTTTGGCCTACAAAACAGCTAATTAAACATCTGGTTTAAGGAGAATCCCCATGTAATTTAGTACTGCTTTTGAGTCTGTGTCATTACTAACCTTACCTCAGAATACAGTGTGAGCAAGAGGAGAAATACATCATAAGGGTTCAGGTAGTTGGCTAAAAACTAATGGAAAATAATTATTATTAGTTTCTGTGCTCAAACTGTAGTGGTTCCACACATATGCTTTAAGACATGTTGAGGATGGAGTCCACCCAAGGATATCTGGAACAGTCTTAGAACTGCTGGTTTTATCTTCTTTCTCAAGCCTTATCTCAGTTGACCCAACTTGCATTGAGGCCTTTTATGTTATTTGAGTTTCAGGGATTTCATAGCCTCCCTTAACAGAACCACCTCCCAGCAATAGCGTTTAAAATCTCTCTGCAGATTTTTAATTCCTGGAGCCTTCTTACTGGGATTGCAGATTTAGCTCAGCTCTACCCTAAAACACATTTTCCTCTGGCAGAGTTGCAATATAGATCTCCTTCAGCTGATCATCTGTATCCAAAGACTTCTGCTTTATGAGAAGATAGGTAACTGAATCTCTTAAAATTATTACCCTATAGGTATCTCTGCCATTGAAATGACAGGGTTTCCACAGCTCATGGGCCTAAATTCTAAGTTATTGTGTCCAAAGTTCCATATCACTTGGTACCTTGTCTAGATCTTGGCACATTATGTGAGTTTGAAACATTCCTCTGCTGACAAGATTTTTGGATACAGGTAGAACTTATGCTGTCTAAATATATCCTTGAGTGCCAGATGCATGAGGATATTTCAGGACCTAGCCTCCCACTGATTTTAACAGATCCAGTATCTGCTTCCTGCTTAGAAAATTAGTCACCTGTGTTTTATGCAGATAGATTTTAAGGGTCATGTCTTCCCTGTGTCCTCAGCAGACTGACTTGTAGACAAGTCAAAAACACAAGCCAGCTGTGCCAGCACGATCTGATTTTGAACTTGCTGGTGTGGCTCTCGTTTTACACTGCCTACCTTCTTTTAAAGTAGAACACATTTGCTTAGTCTAGTATAAAAACAGCAAACAGAGAAGGAATAATGTAAATTGAATAAAAAACAGCAAGCTGCAAAAATTCTATGCAGCATGCTGGAAAATGTTTTATCTAGGAAAGTGAGGATTTAAATGGAAAGTATTACTATAGTTTTAAGAAATTATTACTAGAGACTGCTAGCTTCCAACAGGATTGAGACGGGGGAGGAACCTCTGTTGATTCAGCACTTCCATCATGTGGAACTTTTATGGTGGAAGCCAGACTTCAAAAGAAGCATGCATAAGAAAAAATTAAATAGCAACACCAAGTCAAAATTAAAAATCCATACTACAAGTCCTGTTTGTGCAGCAATGGACATAACAGTTTTTAAGATCTGATAAGTGGCTAGATAAATACATCTACTGGCAAAGAAACCAAACTGAGTAAAATTAATTCATCTTGAGAGGGGCAGGAGTATAGATATCAGATAAAATCTATCCATATCTTGTTTTCACTAGAGAACATCCTACACTGGTCTTGATATCACTCAGCTACATTGCCATTTAGATTATAATGCATCCAAAAAAGAACAGTGAAGCTGGTGAAGGGTATGGAGACAAAGTCCTATAAGGAGTTGAGGGAGCTGGGGTTGTTTAGCCTGGTGAAAATGTGGCTCAGGGAAGACCTCATTCATTCTCTACAGCTACCCAAAAAGAGGTTGAAGCCAGGTTGGGGTCAATCTCTTTTCCCAAGTAACAAGCAATAGAAAAAGAAAATGGCCTCAAGTTGCACCAGGAGAAGTTTAGATTGAATATTACAAAAGATTTCTGTACCAAAAGGTTATTGAGCTTTGGAACAGGCTGCCCAGTGGTGTGCTTGGGTCACCATCCCTGGATATAATTAAAAGCCATGTAGATGTGGCCTTTAGGGACACAGTCCAGTGGTGGACTTGTCAGTGTGAGTTTTACAGGTCAGCTCAGTGATCTTAAAAGACTGTTCCAACCTAAATGATTCTAGAATTCCATAATGCCAGGAACAGTTTTGCAGACAAATATGTCAACACAAAAATTAAGAGAGTCTGTTCTAAGAATTCACACAGTCTAGGGTTTATTGGGGTAAGGCCGATACCATTTTATAGTCTAGTTTCACAATTCCAGTAGCCATCCTATGTTTCCTCCTTACTCAAAGGACCATGTTGGTGCTTTCTGTCAGTAATCTCTTCTGGTCTGAGAAACCACCATGTTTGTACCTAACTGCTAATGCTTCAAGATAGGGCAGAAGTTAGCCCAGGTAAAGCCTTAAGAGTTTCCAGTTTTCTATTACAGACTTATGAAGTCTCTCTTCTAAACAAAGGCAAGTCATGATCATTCTTTGTCTGGAGGATCTTCACTATTCTTTAATTTTTCTCCATCTGATTATTAGGTAAAGTGCTGCCATTTCTTTCTGATTTAGTTAGAACAAAAATTGCAAGTGGACCAAACTGTCTGAAAAAAGATACTTTTTATTCAGACATTAGTTATAAGCATGTAACAGGACATGAAGTTCTTCAATCCATCCTTCTGTCTTCAAAGTTAAGCTGTTGCCTGTGAAAGTTCCAAATATCACATCTTTATTCCCAGACATAATTGACACCAAACAACCAAAGAACCATTTTGGGTTTGGAATTGTAGGCACCTTACTGGCTTAACATACTAAAACTAACTTCAGGAGCTCCTTGTGCTTGTTTGGATATCCTAGGCTTAGCATTCTGTTCCTTGAGCAGACTCATTCACATCATGCCATCTGAGATGCCCTAGGGCAACCAAGATGCATCAGTGAACCAGATGATCATTGTAAGCCCCTTCCAACTGAAATGATTCTACTCTATTCTGGTCTATCCTGTTCTGTCATACTGACAGCATGACAGGTCTGAAAGGAGCCCTACACTGGAGGCAGGGGAGAATATGCACACGCAGCACCATATGCCTAATTTTTGCTGATTGACTCTGTCCCAGGTGTCCCACAAGTCATTAATGTCTGACCTGGCTGCGTCCTGGTCTATTTGACCTGTCACCTGTTACATCTTGGGGCACAATCAGCTTTACTTGATCCAGCTGTGGCCAGTTAACAAGATTTCTGGTGCAAACAAGCAATTTTAAGCACCTTATCTCCCCTGTTAAGGAAGGTGGAGAGGTGTTGACTTAATTTGAGAGGTAGCTCTTTATGACCTCAGAAAAACTTCACACACAACCATTGACTTCTATCAGAAATGTACATTCAACATATTCATAGTATTGGCTAATCTTACTGAAACAAGAAAGTGCATTTCTTCAGCTTTTCCTGTGTGCTCTTTTTTCTGTAAATCCTAAACACTTCTTACATCTTATTCAAAAGCTGCATGAATTCTAAATCTTATCTTTATATTAAACACAATACCTGCTGTAGGCAAGCTGTGGTTCATGGGTGAAGAATCTGTATTGCATTAGCATGTCATACTGAAAATAATAGGGATTAGGGATTACAGGTTGAAATCCAAGTGTCATACCTATTTACAGTCTTTACTATGTCAAATTTGCTGTGTCTGGGGTGAGAGCATTAATAAGCATAGCTCCTTATCCAGTTATTGTATCTTCTAGTGCAAAGCTACACCTGCACAATTAGAATAGCAGTTTAGAAGGAGTATATGTGATTTATCATGAGCAGAGTTTTTCCTTGGACAACACAAACAAATCAGTTTTTCCTTAGAGGTAATTTTTTTCTTTGCTGTCAAGACAGTTCCTTCGATTGACCTAGTTTATGTGCTTGCTACGGATGACAGGCATTCTTAAATTCCTCAGGAATTCTGTTAGTTTCTCAGAAATCCACTTAAGTCTTCAGTATTCACATTCTTTTCCAATTTCATTTAATTCTTGTGCCATCTGTTGGAAAACACATTTCTTGTGTTTCAATTTCATATAGAGGCTAGTATTGTCTGTATTTCTGTAAAGGGTCACGACTAATCTCCTTTGCCCAAGTTAATTAAGAGTCATCAAGGACATAAAGTGCATTAAAGGCTTCTATTGCCAGAGAAAAGACTAGTTTCTTTTTGTATTTTTCCCATGCCACTGGCATTTATTTCACATGGATGAAGATGGAAGCTAAGGTGAAACTCTTTCATTTTTCCAAAGTGCTTCCAGTGGTAATAAAAGTAGGCTGTCTAAAGGCTCATTTGTTTTCATTTTCAGTAAAAATGGTTTTATCTCCTTGAACCATGAGAACAGTAGAGAAAACAAATTATTTTTCCATTCCAAAATTCTGTAATTGAACACATTTGCCATCGCAACAACTGAAGGCAGAGCATTCCAATCTGATGTGTGGCTAGCCCTTGTTGACAGAGTATCCTTGAGTATCTCTCTAAATATTGGTATTGTATCTGATAAGGTTACAAGCTTCTGGTGATAATGTTTTATTAAGCCAAATTATAGTTTGGTGCAGAACAGTTAGTTTGCTATGGGATAGTGCGCAAGCATATGTATGGTTATCCCAGCTGCATTGTGACAAATGGAGTAAAAAAGTATAGGAAATGGGTCACAGGAGCACAATCAATAAACTAGTATTTTTTCTTCTGTTTTTCACTCCCAGAGCCCTGTTCTGCAAATACATTAAATTCCTAACTGCCTGACAGAGGATGGTATCAATCTGCATGTTAGTGCTTATTGATTAGCTTTGCTAGGATATGTGCTGCCAGCTATAATAACCAAGAGCATTTCGAGTGAAATTGATCACATCAGTCCTAAAAGTTAGAACATTTTCGTGGGAAGACCACATGCAACCATCTGATTTAAAACTTTTTACTTCCAAATCAATATTCTTGGACCACAGCTGGAGGAGATTGTTTTTAATGGATTTTTTAAGTTGTTTGTTACTAGGCACCAATACTAACATAGTACAAGTGAATCTGAGGCCAAGCTGATCATATTTATTTTATTATCTTTCTAAAAAGCCCAAGAGTTATCTGCATTACAAAAGAATTTATCACAATAGAAGCAGATTAGTAGATCAAAGCAGTTAGTGCAGTGGCCATCACATCTACATATTACAAGGGTTTGGATAGAGCTGACTAGATTCAGGTGGTCACCACCAGATGTTCCAAACAACCTTGTGAGTTAAGGCTGTCCTAAGACCTATTCATCAGTTTTGACCTTTGGGCTCCCAATAAAGTGCTGAGTCCATTGGATACAGATCTCAAGCAGACTTTCTTGGTTAGTTTTCTCTGAAAGTGCTCTAGCTGACACACAGCAGCATGGCTCTGCAAACGAAACCAGTGGACACGAGTGATAGTGATCAGATGTTTCACTTCACAACTGTTGTACCACTGCAAACCAAAATGTTAATTTAAATGCAGAGATCTAGCCTTTATTTTCTGCTTTGGTTTTTTAATATATAAACATAAAAGGAAAAGAGGAGGGAAAATATATGTACTACCTTAAGAAGGGAAAGAATCTGAAGAGTTCTGTAAATAAGACTTTCTTTTTACAAAGGAAAAGTAAAAAATCCCCATCTTCCCCTGTGACAACTACACAAGGAATCTAAATGTTTGCCCAGAGTTATCAAGCTGTGACAAAATACCTACAAAACATGAAGCAGGTCTTGCTCAATGCCACACACCACTGCATCATGAATAGTAAGCATTGTTTTGGTATTGCTGTCTATATTACAAAAGCACAAAAGGGGAAAGAGAGGATGGCAGCTGCTGTATGATTAAAGATAGGAAAAATACTTTTGGGAAAGGTTAGATGAGAGAGCACACTGTCAGTGAACGAAAAAATAATGCCTGAATGCCCCATCAGAAATGCAAAGACAAGGCAGAAAAACACAGCAAACTGAAAACTAAATAATGAATAGGCAATCGGGCATCAGTGAATACACCAGCAGGTTACAAAGACTTCCACAGTGTTACAGATTTCAAAATGGAACAGCAAATACCAAAGGTTAATTAAAATTACATGCACCATCACTTGGATATTACAAACTGTAAGCAGAATTATAAATTCAGTCCAAGGTTCTTGAGCCATTCAATGGGCTCTGGGAAAACACGGAGCATTTCTTGTGCCCCTCCCTGAGAAAGGGTGGTAGTGAGTTGGGTTATGGCCTAAGAGTCCTCGCAGTGTCAGTAAGGTGAGTCAGTACTTTTTCACAGAGGTACAAATATCTTCCACAGATGGTCTAAGTGTGGTTGTACATTCTCCAGAACAGTCCAGGGAAGGGGAAATTGGCCGTTTTCTGTTGCAGCTACCAATGGGAGTTCCCTGTTTGGACCATCACAAGCCATGGCTGCACTGATTTAAAGCAGCCTACACCAGGGAGACAGAGGCCCAAGAGAAGAAGAATGCTTAATGTTGCAGACACAGAAAGCCCCACTGAAATCAATTGATTAATGAACATACTTAAACTATATGGGGAACAAGCAATTCATACACTAGATACATAAAGAAAACAGAAGATAAATCCTGGCAATATACTGTAGCATTCTTGTAGCAAGTTCCATATGAAGGCTGGGATATCTTCTGGATGTAATTTGCTTGGAAATAGTTAAAAACAATCCACCAACCACACTGCTGTCTCATACCTGTCATTCTGTTGTGAGGGGAAAATATATAGAAATAATAAAATGAGTGGGAAAAGAAGGTATTACTGCTAAACTTGGCTAAGCTGCACTTAGTTAATTGCATATTTACATATACTTAAGCATTGTTCTCATGTGCTTTCAGCTAAATTAAAAATTACCTTCCTACTCTGTACTATTGTTGCCAAAGCCAAGAATTACAGAAGTGAATGGGTACATTGCTTAATGCTGCATAGCATTGAGTATTTTATAGATGCTTGGGAGCATGATTAGGAATCATTTTGCAAAGGAAGAATATCAGTTTAACCAGCAATAGAGACTGTTAAAATTCGTGGAAATCCAGCTGGATGGATAGCATTCCAGTGTATTAATGTGGAGACAACATTGAGGAATTTGCAACAGATAGCAATAATACTCAGTGTTATGATCAGCAACACCAGGGGTATAAATAGAAGTTTCTCTGGCAGGATTGCAGTTAACTGCAGTTCTTGGGACACTTGGGAAGAGATTCAGCTTTTCTAACTTCAGGCATTTCTAGAATGCATACACTTGACCTATTTTGGATATCTATATTTGGATGAAATGAATCATACATTGGAAGTGTTTTTCTTAAAACTGACTTTAAAAGAACCTGGATGAGTTACTCCAAGGATTAGGTTAGATGAATTGTACAACTCAGAAACTCAGGAAGACCTAAACAACCATATATATTTCGGTTTCAGCAATAAAGTCTCAGAGCAAATTATGCAATAAAAATTAAGAAATGCTAGTAGTTACTCTTTTTTTTTTTCCCCAGAGAGGCCAGGGGATATACGCTATCAGTCTTTGAGAAATGTGGACATAATTGAGATATCCAATGTGCACTAAAAAGCAGACTTTCAGATCATAGATTCCTGTGACATTTGTAAGAGTTATCTAGAAACAGAAATTCTGTGTGGCAAAACCAAGTCAGTGATTAAAACTGGTAAGACTGAATTAGAATGCTGCAAAAAAGGAAGAGAATGGGAAGCTGTGTTTGGGAGGAAAACATTCACATTCTGGTGATCCAGTCAGCAAAGATGGATGCTTGATATCAAAAGATACCTCATAGCTTGTTGTCTTAGCTATTTGAATGTTAATTACCACAGATATCAATGGTGGAAAATGTAACATGCATACCAAGATCAAAAACCACCAGCAAGTATACTTCAACCAGCTCTGCCAAATTTCTTTGAACAAATTGTGTGTTCAGAAGTAAGGCACATGTTTTGAGCAATGATGGAACTCAACAAGGTAGGCAGGCATGCATGAAAGCCACAGACACTTTCATTCACTAGGAGCACAAGCCATATACATCTGTGTGGAGTTGGATGAAACTTTTATGACACTCAGATTTGATCAGCAGGATGCCAGAGGAGCACTGAATGCTGAGCAGGTGATACTGAATGGAGTCTAGCATCAAACTGCCTGCAAGGTATGCACAAGGATTATCATACAGCAGAAAGCCTTTAAAATAAACTCTCTCCAAATCAGAGGAAAATGTTTTACAGTTTTGATTAATTTTGTCACATTTAGCTTCAGTAGGCTAGAGAGGTGACCTCCCCCTACAGCTGGAGCAGAAGCTGTCACAGCATAATCCACCAGAGATCATGAATCAGTCATTTTAACTGCTGCAGTTCACAGACAGTGAATTAACTTAAACTGCCACCGACTTTAGGTTATGTACCTAAACCAGATGTGAATTGTAGTAGCTAATGATTAAGCTACTCATTCTCATCATTGCTACATAACATCCATTCTGCCACTTCTGGCAAATCATAAAAGATATTAATCCAGATTCTCTTCAAACACTGCATCTAAAATCTTGGGATAGCTGTTGGCTCCTTAGCTGCCAAACAACTTAATAAAATTCAAAAGATGTTGTTCTTGTTATGCCCAAGATGGTATTGTTTTTATGAGGTGTAATAGAATATTAAGTAAGAAGTTTATGATTTTTCTGCTAATTTTGTTATCTCAAGAAGCACAACAAAAGAGACATTACACCTGGTAGACTCTCAAGGCATGTTTATGTAATTCCTCTGCAAGAAGCTGCTAAGCAGGGAAGAGAACTACTTACTGAGAGTAGGGGCTTCTCAAAACCTGGACAGAGCTAACCTAAATGCTCACACACAAATCTAGAAAACAGCATCATGGTCTAAGGACTCTTGAACTATCTCTGACATCTGTCACACACCTGATCCAAAGCATCAAACCAGAGAGGTTTATCTCAAGGAAAAGGAAAGTGTAATAAACACTACCTTGGGAAAAGTGGGTAATAAATAGAGAGTCAATGAGTCTAGAGGGTCTAATGTCGAAAACAAGGATACATAATTGTGTGGATACAACTATAACACATTATTCACCTCTCCTGTGCAGTGCTCACAGAGCTGCAGTCTCCTTAGTATTTACCTGGCCTAACTTCCCTGAACTTGTGAGCTACACAGTAAAAACTTTACTGAAGTTTCATACTGAACTTTATCAAAGTACACACCAACAGCCATACAATATACATCACACACATGGAGGAGTCACAGTTCCCACTTTTCCGCTCCAAGATTTACCTGGGTTAGACATAAAAGTGAGTCCCAGGGCAACCTCCTGTCTCAGTTTCAGTAGCTCCTTCAACTCACTTTCTGCCTGAGACAGAGATTACACGAGTATAGCCTTTGGTTACAAAATGCATCCCCAGCCTGGGAGTCATACTGGAGCTCTTTGTGAGTCACATGTGGCCCAGAAGGCTGTGTGGCCTTGTGCTATTCTGTAAATGCAACAGCTGGGATTGACATAGAAAAATGAAGTAAAAACACATTTATTATACTTTCTGAGTTTTTTTTATCTCCCAACTGAGATGGAAACATCATTGGCTGCAGCCCAACAGCAGTAAAACTCTTCAACTTCTAACCTCACTAAAAAGTACTGTCAAAATGGTATTAAGTCAATAGTGAATGCCTGAGCCTGTGAGAGGAAACAAAAAGTAGTTCATAGATACATGAGTGAGTTTATTGACAACTCTGGGATTTGCAATACCCTGACTTCAGGGTCTCAGGAGTGATAAATAGGCTGTCAGAGTGAACTGTTTGGGCATGAAAGAATAAAGAATATGCCAGGGCTGGGGGGGTGAGGGGGGTGCTATTTCATGGAACTGAAAGAAGAATCAGATGACCTGCCATAAGCTTTTAAATGTTATATCACTGGGAATCATAAATTGGAATAGAAATTTTCAAAAACCTCTGATAGACAATTTTATATATATATATATCTTTACCAGACATCCTTCCATTTTAAAGCAGGGCCTTCACCCCAGTGTTACAATCTTGATCTCTCATACTTTTCTGCACCTTCTCAGAATCTCAGCCCTTTTAAACTTCTTTCCACCCTTTATCCTACCTCTTCAACCCTGTACTTCTTATCCTCCCAGTCCTGTCCTGCCCCACAACTTTATCTGGAAGCCACATGGTAACCAGAGCATGTGAGCTTTCTGCTGTTCCAGGTATCACAGATGAGCTGATGGAAGGTGCCACGTGGGCACAGCAAGGACCTTCAGTAGGTACGTGAAAAGTGTGCTCCTCACTGGCTGGGGCAATAGAGAGTATCAAAAATCTCTGTGGAGTATAAGGACAAGAACCAAAACACAAGAAAGCTGAAGGCATCAAAACAGGTACTCTGATCCTCCTATGTGTGCAATGAGATGTACAGGGAAATACCAAGGGATATGGCATAGACATAGGAAGATTCATGTTTTTCTGTATTACAGAAAAGAGTCCTCAGGAATAAGACTATTTTTTCTTTCTTCTAGAATTTTGCATCTTTAGCTAACACCACTGGAAACTGAGCAATCAAGAACAAATCCATTTTATTAGCCAGATGTGAGACTTTCATTCTTGGCAGCTGACAGCTGAGAACCTGTAAATGTGCATTCACCTATTTAATTTTTAAGCAACATCATTGCCAACTAGCAGATTTGCCCTGACACTCAGTAATTTCTTTTGTCCATCTTCCCACATCTCTGCCTCAAAAATGAGGGCAATTTGTTAATTGTTTTTTGGTTTGTTTTTATTTCCTATTCTTTTAGCCATCAGGAAGCTGCTTTCAGAAAGCCATCTGCACTTATTCACTGCCAACACTCAACACGATTTTAATAAGCCTTGTGTAGTTTTGACTTTAACACTTGTTTTCCTGTGCATAAAAGGCTATTTCCTTAGCTGTCACAGTTTGTCACTTCAATAAAGTTTCTCAGTTGCCTTCTAAGCAGGACAGTTTTTACTCTTACTTTCTTAAGAAACAAGTTAAATCTGAGCATAACAGCAACATTGAAAATTATCCAAGCTACTAAATGTCCATTGCTTTGAGCATGAGTTTTCCTCTGACCAGAATTCTTCCTAATAGGTGCAGATATCTATAGAAATACTAAATTTTGAAATATTATACCTATCATACTTTAAGGTTTAATAGCAGCGTATATGAATGACTTTGGAATCCAACAGGATCCTTTCACAAGGTGATTTAATGAACTTGCATCTCTACAAAGCTCACCTGGGATTGAAAAGTAAAGTCTGGCATTTTTCTTGCTCACAACATCACTAGCAGTGACAATTCTTAGCAAGAAGAGGATTTCTGCAAGACTGATGATAGATGTTGGGAGGGACTGCTGGGTGTTCTCATTGCTCTCCTGAGTAGTGGTAATAGCAATCTTCATTAATAATAGTAATACTGGAGAAGTAAAAATTAATTAATGTCATCATTTGGGTGCTGTTGACAGGGAAGACAGAGCTGCTCTAACAGCTTCCAGCTGCTAGTCCTTCTAAGCTCTTCTGCTGATGGTATAATTTACTCACATCTCTTGCACCATGTCTCCCTCTCACAGAGGCAGCTCATTCACCCTCCTGGCTGCAAGGTGTCCATGGAGAACAGAGCTCTGCCCTGCTGGCAGACTGCACTGCCTTCCCGGTAAGTGGGAGGGTCCCAAAAGATTGGGAGAGACTGTGCCACCAGGTGGACAGGATGTGGGAAGAGTATGGGGAAAGGAAAAGAGTAAGAGATTACAGCACACAGCAGGAAAGACCACCCTGAACAAGTTGCTAGCCAGTGTATAACACTGCAGCCTTAGCATTTTCTTCCAGCCTCCAAGTCTTTTTCATATTGTGCTTAGATTGTAACAGTTTTAGTGAGGGACTATTTCTTGTTAAATATCTTCAGAAGATAATATTTTTCACTGAATGAGTCTTGGAGCTGGAGTCAGAGGTCCTGATTGTTGTTCCTACTCTGGCCCTTTTGCCCCCACTTGCCAGACATTAGGAAAATTATTCAATTTTTTTTTGTTGTTTTTGATTTCCCCATGTCTATATTCTCTGTTTAAACCTGAAGTCTTCCAGAGATTGGAACATTTAAACCTGATCCTTGATTATTAGCACCTAACCAAGGTGTTAATAAGTGCATAATACTTGTAAATAGTACACACAAACACCAACAAAAATTCAGATGACAGTACAATCCCTACATTTAACACTGAATTAATAATAGGGTAAAGGAATGCAAAGAAAACCAAATAACTCTTCTGTACCTGAGAAAGCTTTGCAGCAGGAACAAGAACAAGGCTGCAGTGAAAATTCTAAATCTCTAGAGTAAACATCAAGCAGGTGCTGTATTTCATTTTCTCATACATAATTTTCAGCCCAGAACCACTCTTTAATCAGAAACATTTTATAGTCCAGAGCTTCCTGCAAATCTCTGTTTAATGTAAATTTTAATACATTTGGCATATTTTGTCTGCTAGCCTATTTTTCACTTGAAGCATCTCAAGCAAGTTTTAAGTTATGCTGTTAAAACAAAAACTATTTCAGATGTGGTAGACAGTAAAATGATTTTGTAAAACAACATTGTAGGAACCTGCAGTTACTGTCCATCATTGATTTTTCTGCATTCATTTCTAAGATGTGCTCAGTTTAGAGGTAAAATGATGGTTGGACTAGAAGGACTTTGGCCTTGCTAATCATGACCTATGAAACTCAGGCTGTACTTATATAATATTACAGTAGACCCAGGGTAAGGTTGGAGGGAGAGAGGAATAAATTATGCTTTCAGGATTAATCTTTACAGAAGTCTATTCTACAGAGAAGTTGTGTTTAAAAAGGTGCCCAACTGCTGGGGCATCAACTCCTACTATATAAAAGAGACAAAACTGAGAGAAAACAGAAAAAAATAATCCTCTTAAAATTAATTGTCATCAACACATAATATATATCCTCAGTCCAAAACTTGTTTTTTCTCTTCTCTAGGCTCAGATCCTGGTCTTTCTCTCATAGGGGTTCAAACCAGCTGACATTTAAAGGCTTCTTTGAACCCAAAACATTCCATAATTCTATAGATAACTATCTTGGACATTGAATCCTTGATAATGAAAGGCAGAAAAAAATATTAATGGAAAAATAACCTTTAATGTGTGAGAATATGAAACAAAGTATTGAATAATGAGGATTTTCTGGTGTTCCTCTAGTTCTGCGATTAGATTGCTACAGCATGCACCTTGTCATGTATTTAATTTAGAAATGAAATTAGTAAATCAGCTAGTAAGAAGCTAAAGGAAATGAGCTCCTCTATGTGCCTCCCAATACAGATTGTAAGTGAAGAATCATGAGGCTCATACTGCAGCATACCAACTTTGCACTGCTCCAGGTGTCTCAGGTCTGCTGATGGACGGGATTGAATGGGCAAGGCAGGAGGGGCATTCAGTGGGCAGGTGAACAGCTTGTACCTTGCTTGTCTGAACAAGAAAATGTATCAAAACTCTTCCTGAAGGAGGACAAACAAAAACACACAAGAAAGCTGAATGTCACTGCATGGACACTTTAATCCTCCTACTGCAATATTTTTCTAAGGACACATTGAAATTTACAGGAAGTTTCTTATAGCCCTGTCTCATAAGAAATACATAGATGTGGGAAGAGTCATGTTGTTCTGTCTTAAAAAACAGACAGGGAGATGGGAATGGGGGTTGCGGTCAGACTTTGTTTTTGCCATTGCTCAGGGAGAGGAGTCCTTCCCCTGCTGCACTGAGGGGTCCTTCCCACAGCAGATAGTTTTCTGTGACCTTCTCTGGCGTGGCTCCATCCCACAAGCAGCAGCTCCCTACACCTGCTGTAGGGTGAGTCCATCCTACAGGCTACAGCACCCCTCAGACTGCTGCAGCCTGGGTCACTCTTCCACGGGGTGCAGTCCTCCAAGGACAGGCTGCTCCAGTCTGGGAGCTGGGCCCCTCTCTCCACCAGGTCTCCCACTGGATCACAGCCTCCTCCAGGTATCCACCTGCTCCAGTGTAGGGTTCCTCCACAGGCTGCAGGTGTATCTCTGTATCCCTGTGGATCTCCATGGGCTGCAGGGGCACAGCTCTTCCACCATGGTCATCACCACAGGTTGCGGAGGAATCTCAGCTCTGGTGCCTGGACCATCTCCTATCCCTCCTTCTTCACTGACCTTGGTGAGTGCAGAGTTGTTCCTCTCACATGTTGTTACTCCACTCTTCTCTGGCTGTAATTAGAACTGTGCAATAATATTTTTTTACATTTTTCTTAAATATATTATCACAGAGGCATTGCCACCATTTCTAATTTGGCCCAGCCTTGGCCAGTGGCACATCCATCTTTGGAGCTTGGGATTGGTTCTGCTGGACACAGAGGAAGCTTCTGGCACCTTCTCATGGAAGCAACCCCTGTAGCCCCCATACTACCAAAGCCCAGCCAAGTAAACCCAATAACCAGGCCAGACTTTTGGCCCTAGGCATCTGCTGGTCAATTGGATAACCACTCCACATCACAGGTAACTGTGGTGTAGATTGACCAGATCTGTGCATATTGAGCTAAATAAACCTCTGCCTCGTTTGATTGGCTTATCTAGTCAATCTTCAATTTCTAAAGGTTTAAAATCCCTGTGTGGGTTTAACATCACTGTCTTGGTTTCAGGAACAGAAGAGTTCTGCAGCAACATGGTTTAAGACAATTCTGGCCCCACAGGCCTCGTCATTTGTTTATAAACAACAGTTTTATGGGACCATGCTATAACTGAACAATAAAAAAGGCTAGCATTAAAAAAATCTCGGGGAAAAAAAAAAGGAAGTGTTTTTTAGTTCTTAGTTTAGCTAGCATTCAAAATTATGTTTAAATAAGTTACCTCAAGGTCCTTTCATAGTCTATGGAAAGAAAATGGCATTTCTAGGATGCATCTCATCTCATTGTAATGTGGATGTGATCTAAAATAAAGCAGACAAATCAGGCCCTGAAAGTGCCTATTTCACTCCACTGGCTATAAAAGGAGCACAGGCTGGCTAGCTCAGATGGAGACGCCTACACTCTGGATGTCTAAAGATAGGTGAGATTAATCCTGCCATACATCTGTTACTGTTTCTCATACGGATTTCCCCTCTTTGTTGCTCTTATTCATGAGGTTTCCGTGTAATATTGAAATGTCTGTAAATGTGTAGGTGAGGCATACACATATATGTGCTGTCTCTCTTGATCTCCATCTGCAAAAACTGTGGCTTGGAATACAAGGACTTTATTTTGGCAGCCTACTCAGTTTATGAAGTTTGCATCTATTGAGCTGAATGCTGACATTTGTCAGTCAAACTGTATTTTAATATAATTTTGTAATGTTAAAAAAATCTCGCTTCCAAGAAGGATGATTGAAATATTTTTGGGATATCAGCAAAGCACTCCTGATATTGCCAGACACAGAGCTCATTCTGCTGTAACTGTTGTCTGGCATTTCAGTCTGTGTCTAGATGACCAGCTGGGACATACTCCTGTCTTTTTGAATAATGTTCCTCCAGCTGTCGAGATCAGGGACAGGATGAGGAATTCCCTGCAGTTCTCTGTCACACACCAATGGCTAACAACAACATTGTTGCCCCAACATGAGGCAGGGATGTTGCTCAGGCCTGGAGAGCCAAGAGTTCCTAATTTCACAATGATTCCCTCTATCAAGGAATTTTATCAGACTTGTTTCTTCATGCACTGAATAATGCTGAGACCTTCCTCTCCATAACTTCCCAGAAAATGAGTGCCAGTTGTCTCCTCAATGCCTCAAATGTTGTTAGCACTGCTTAATGCAAGCATACCTTCCTCTCTTCTTCATATCTCATTGCAAGCTTTAGTGTGGTAAGCACGTCCTACTTTTCAGGAAATCCGGAATATGTTCAAAATGAATTAGAAATGGGGAAGTGGAACCAAGAGATTTGAAACCACAGAAACCAATAGCTTTTATTAGAATCTGAAATGCGGTAATGTATTAGAGCATATCTCAGCTTTGTAGCAGAAAAAAAATATGCACCCTCACTACAGGATTTCAGCTTCCTTATAATTTATGTCATTTCTCTTCTAATATTAGCAGGCTTCCAAAATCTCCTGCTGTTGCTTGAATATCTGAGGCTGTAGTGCTTTGCATCCTATTCTCTTTCTCCTCAGTTTCATATCCTGGCTCTGTCCCCAGACTGATCAAAAGCTAAGCCTAAAGCTCTCTTTTAGTTACATTGCCATGGTTGTACATGGTTTGTTAGCTGGCCTCAACAGAAAAAATTAGTCCTAACAGGTATCCATACTTACTTCTCCACAAAACTGGTATGTTTCCATGTATTTCTTCATGATGTTCATGCCTGTGATCAATGCCCAACTTTCTGTTGATGCCTATTATTTCTCTTATAAAGCTTTGGTAATGGCTCACACACACATTGAAAAGGAGCATTCTTTCTTTGTAGAATGTCCTACATATAATATTAATTCCTTGATTTTTCAGGCTAGTGAGTAATTTTTGCACAAGTAACATGGGAGTATTTCCATAGTACCAACACAGCAAATTTTCATTCCTAGTCTGTAGCAACTCACTCCATAGAGACAACATTTCTTCAGGTCATCTGAAATGTTTCTACAAAATGCTGACGTTGATCTAATTGGTTGGTTTTTGTTAGTTTCCTCTCGTGTTTTCTAACTCTACTAACATTCAGTCACCTGGTTAACTGCACGGTTTTCACAGTTTGGTGTTAGGCTTTTTTAGGTAATAACATGCATCCTTTTTCATATTTTTCTCCTGATTTATCTTCTCCTTGCACTGCTGTTTTCTGTAAAGAGGACATGAGTTTATTAATAGAAATGATAACTTAATAAGGTAATACAGTATTTCCTACTGTTGTGACAGCCACCATTATGCCAACCATTTGGCTATTCTTGGTAAACAGCTTGCAGTTGTCAGTCAGTGTTTACTAGAGCACTCGTAAAAGCCAAGATAGCCTAAAAAAAAATATATATATATATATTTTCCAGGCTAGCAAAGAGGTAAATAGCTGGAAGTGGCAGCCACTGTCCTGGTAAGCATATTATTTCAAACTGCTTGTCCATTAAGAGTCATTGCTGACCTACGACCAGTTCTGCAGGGCTCCAAATTCTTTCTGGGTAAAGAATGTAGAATTTATTACAAAAATAACACATTTCCATGTCTTTTAGGGAACCTTCTTTCTCCTTATAAAAGCTAAATATATTTTGAAACATAAAATCAATTGCCAAATGGACTTTTTATCTCACATGTTCACCTAGGTATATGCTTAAATCACATGTAACCTATCATTCTCATCTTATGCCAAGCTCTTTGCTCTCTGGGGCAAGCAAAACAAAAAGTGATGTTCTAAAAGACATTGCAAGATATGCCTTTGCAACATTTGACCTGCTCTGCAAGCTTGCTGCAGTAACCTAGGACATGAACTGCTAGCTGCCTTTGCTCCTCTCACACCAGTAGCCAATGTGGTCTCATCTTCACGACTGTGCTATATATGACATTGCACACGTAACTATGTCAGAGAGATGACATCGTGAAAGTGTTAATTGCCTGCTTGATTCATGGAAATTATTTGTTTTACATTGAGCCTCAGGAGGTTTTGGGAAGGTAGACTGTCTCCCCTAATCTAAAATGACCTTACCAGAAGTAATATATTTTCAAAGGTTTTAGTCTTTACATTTTGCTTCAGATTGTTACCCTATCCTTTTTCCTTGGCAATTATCCTCCCTTATAGATTCCAGTAAAGCAAAATTAGACTGTATTTCTTGTTTGAATACATACATATATGCACACACATATGCATGCATGTACACAAAGCTATATAAATCAGAATGCCTAAATTGAGGACACTCCTTTATGTTTATTGATGCTAAACTTAAATGCCTTGCAGATCAGATGCAGAGGCATTTCTGACATATTTTGATTTCTTGAAGAGGGAAATAATGTTAAATTGTTAAACTTGAAATGTTTTAAGCTTTACCAGATATTGATTTATGGTTCTTACACCACAGATAATCAACATAACAGAACCACATGAAAAAATATTCTGCTTTGGAGCTATAAAGTGTTAGAGCTGACTTTCCCCGCTAGGTCATAAACCAGAATGAATTAAATGACTGTTAGTAACATCCTTCTGTTTACAGAAAAAAAACCAAGAAAAATATAGCAGAGGCAACAGTCAAGTAATGGAACCACACAGCTTTCTTTTCTAGTTTAGAAAAAACTTCATGCTCTGAATTTGATCCCTTGTTGCAGCACTTGAGCTGTTTGCTTTTTTAGAAGTTTTTTTCAAATTTGTTGTAGTGCACTGGTACACATTTTGCAGTGATGGACAAGACAAATATCCAACGGAGCCTTCCAAATGAGATGTAGAAGCCTGTGTTTCCAGAAGAGTTTATGATGATCCAGGTGACATATCAGAGTCTATCAGTGCTATATAGGTCTACAGGAGCACATGATCCTTCTTAAAGAAATTACAGACAGGTATCAGGACACAGCCCAGACAACCAAGTTCAAGCTTCTGAACTCTAGACTTCTGCATCAGAAAATGTGGAAGCAGATAACTCCTGGCTATGCCAAGAAGGATGAGGACTTGGCTCTGCAGAGCTGAGTGATGTGAGAGAGGGCTTTATTTATTTACTGTTCTTTTGAAATTAAAAATAGATTATGAGGTACATATATCAGAGCTGTTGAGGTGTTTGACAGAGAGCAAGACCAGCCTATTAAGTCTTCCCCGAATAATCTGCTGAGTGAATGCACTGGTTTGTGTCGATGCTTCCTAGAAAGCACCACTGGAAAGGTGGAAGAGTACTGGCATGATGAAAGGTACACAATCCACTTGCAAATTTCATTTCTAATGCTATCTTTCATTCTTGTCATATCTAATGTTAATTGTTGCTCTAAGCAGTACTTTAAGTTACTGTAATAGACACATTTAAAAGCTGTTCCCTTTTTAATTATTAATTTTGCCTGTTATGCTATGCATTTGGTAGATTTTTATTTTGCTTCCTGCCTCATGTGTTAGTCCGAATATTACTGTCATGCACTGCTCCAGGGAAAAATACAGTGATTTCCTCAACCCACACAGCTGTGGATATGTGGCAAGCAGGAGTCCAGCAGGAGAAAACATGACCTAGTATTTAAAGCACCAGCCTAGCTTCAAACACCTGCCCTAAAATAAACTCCCTGTGGGCCCATGAAGAAGCTACTCAGATTCTCTGTAGTTCACTCACCTTCAGTAAAATAATGAGTCCTTGTCCCTCAGAAGTAATCTTATGGAAGATCATATCACAGCTAAATGATAGTTAGGCATGAAGGTTGGAACTATCAGCTTTGTTAGGTAGATGTAAGGTAAGAGCAGGACAGGGGTCTATGTAAGCTTTAAAAGGAGAAAACTAAGCACAGCCTTACTTAGCCATTGCCAAAGCTTTTGCTGCCTTTTGCTTCTAACATCTTCACTGCAGAAATTTCTACCAATAGCCAAAGCCCAGATATTGCATGACTGAAGTTATGCCATTGATTGGAGTTGATTCAGCCTTTGTGTGTGTACATGGTTACCATACTTTGATATTTATGCACACAGCAAGAAAAGCAACATTTCATCTGAAAGAATCTGATTCGACATCTACAGACAGCTTTCCTATACAGCCTTGCAAAATAGGTCAGTAAATCAAATCACTGATAACACACTGCTTTTCAATGGATTGTTGAAAGAGGGCAAAAATAACCTCACTTAATGCATTTGCACTTTTATTTCCTGTTTATGAAATCAGATATTGACAATCTAATTTCATTTCTTGCTGAATCCTTCTTAATCATCTCAGCTTACTAAGGGAAAATTGTACAGTGTGAGATGACACTTCTCAACAAAACAGCAGACTTGGTTCTCTGTACCCTTAAAAGCATAGGAGGGTTCTATGCAATTTTTTTCTTATTTCCTGTAGAAATTACCAACATGTCACACAGGGGAGAAAGTTTACTATAACCACAAAAACTTGAAAATCTTGTAGAATTCAAAATTCATTGCCTTCCTTGGCACCTGGGAAAGTTTTGCTTGAGTTAAAAACAGACTCAGGCTCACAGCTAGGGTGGGAAGAGGCATCTGTGGAAGTCAGATGTCTCAGTGGTATGACACAAGACTGGAAAACAAAGGTTGTGCCATATTTTATTGAGATATTTTTTCCATTCACCTATTGCAGTTGCAGCTCCAAATACATGTAAGAACATGTCAGCTTAAGAGAAGCTCTGGCTTTTGTGAAAAGTTATCATTATTAAAGTTGAGTACTTCATAAGATAAATATTTGCAGGAAATAATCTTCCTCTTTGGTTCAAGCCATTAATTCTTCCTGGACTGAATAAAAGGTTTCCATTTTTCTCTATTCCTGTAACAAGAATACCAAAGTATAAGGTATAATTCAGTGAAAAAATCGCTGAAATAGTATGTTCTTTTGTTTTTAATCTTATTGGAAATGTAACTCTTCTAAAACACCAAACATTTTGGGATGAGGTTTTGGGATGGGGGTTTGGGAGGGCTGGCAGAACTAAGCAAAAATCTTACCTCTAGAAAGCACCTCTAAAACTCAATGTGTTTTAAAGACTTTGAAGACTTTTAAAGACTTTTACATTTAGATGAACTTGTTTTAATAGAGTATGCAGCCACCTTGTTTATGCATCTTTTTCTACTTTTCCGTATTTCCCTGAATTATTACCTCTTCTTACAGCCTCATCCGCTGTAATTTTGTACTTTTTTAGTTGCCTCTTGTTCTTCACAAAATGTTGTTCACTTAGGACCTTCATCCACTGGAAATATGATTTGTTTGCTGGGGAAGTAAGCAGATGTAATGTAAGATGGAAAAGACTGAGAAATTTTGTTTAAGGTTCTATGAATGTCAGAAGACTAGACGGAGCAATAAATAGTTTTTGTGAGTCATTTAATGCCAGCACAATATTTTATGTGTCTTCAATATGGTTCTTCCTTTGTGTTAAAAAATAGAAGAGATAAATAAAGATTACAGAAACACAAACAGAAATAAAAAAGAAGAAGCTATGATTGTTAATTTCTTTTCTTCCCTATTGGTTTGTTTTTTCAGTTTGAGCAAGGGAGCAATAAAACTAAGAGTACCTAAACTAGAAAAACCATGATGGCAGATCAGAAACCTGTAAGGAATATCTGAAATGATACAGTTCAGGGGAAGGCTGGGCATAGCAGTCAGTAACAGACAAAACTGGGAGCAGGGAAAGAAAGGGAGAATATCCCTGCTATCCTGCAGCTGAAAATGGGAAAGGAAGGACAGCATTGAATGACTGAGCAACAGGGAAAGAAGAATGGGCTGTGGGAAGGTGAGAATCAAAGAGACTGAAGTGAGCAGCTAGCCATGCTAACTGCAGCAGCTTGGAAAAAAACAAACCAAGACCACTGCTTCTTCTATCAGGATCCATCTTTATTACACACACTTCCATTTTTTTTGTTTCTACAATGGGAAAGTTTAGAGAAAGATTTGGGAAGGAGCAGAATGGAAGACAAAACAGTCACACCACCAAGTGCCCATAGTGGAGCAGACCTTCCTGCCCTTATCGTTCATGCAAACAAGCCACCTCCCAGGGTTCCAGGTGCTAAAGGAAAACATTCACACATGGTGTTTATGGCTGGAGTCCATCCTTTGGTATGCACCATTCCCCAGAGAACAGAAAACCTTTTTCAAAGTCAGGATAAACATGACAGGCCGCTGCTTCTACACAGAGCTCTCATCAAGGTCAGAATGGCTGCAGAAGCACGCTGCTTCCACGCTAACCAGAGAAAGGCAGCACATTTCCAGCTGGTTCAAGGTATCCACGTGCCTCTCCAGATTACCAGCCTGTGACTGCTGTTGGCTTTGTCCCACTGCCTTTACAAAGTTTCCTTCCCACTGTTGCTGGTGATTGACATGGGGAGTTCTTTGTCAAAGAATGTGCTATCTGGGAAAACTCCACACTCTGCCATTGAAGAGGCAGCTGAGCATGACTTGCTTATGGCTGCTCAATGTTTGTACAGAGTGCTGCCTTGAGCCTGGTGGCTGCATGTCTTCTGTGTACCATGCAATCTAGGTAACACAATAAGTAGCCAGTAAGTACATCAAACACGGCATGTTCAACATAGACATTCATAAAGCACAATTAGCCTACTCTCTCTCTGTAATAAGCAACAGCCTTTCTCTGAGGGGTGGATTGGCACTGTAGTGTCAGCCTGGCAAATAATACCAATGATAAGTGATTTTAATGATAATTCTCACAATGGTTTAAGCATTATTCCAGTTTGAGATCACTCTTCCTGGGAGTATATAAGCAGAGTCTTGATAAAAGTCTGGAATTCTTTGAGATCTTGAGTGGAAAAAAATGATAGAATCTCTAGGTTGTTCAGATCTGATCCATTCCTTCAACCAAATGTCTGGTAGGTATGCTTTTGATTCCTCTGTTCTGTAACTACAAATCCACTTAGCGCAAGGAAAGCCAAAGAGCAAGAACATTATTCAAAAAGAAGTCATGGTGTAAAAGGTGGGGAGGTTCAAGGCCACCAGGTTCAAGGCCAGACTCGATGAAGCTTTGAACAACCTGGTCTAGTGGAAGGTGTCCTATGGGGAGGATTGGAATGAAACAATCTTTAAGGTCCCTTCCATTTTATTATTCTATTATTCTATGATTCTCTGTATGATACTTTAACTTTTCTTTTTGTGAGATTGGTGAGTACCTGACAGTTTCTTGTTGTGGATACCTCATCTTTATCTCTGATGTGGTTTTGCAGTACATGCTAGGTCATCTACTCTGTTACTCTCTTCCAGCTCATTCATGTTTGTTATTTAATGCACGAATTTGAGGAGGCTTTGAGTAGCAGCTTGTGTGAAGTAAAGGAGTAGTCTCAAGTCATTTACTCTTGACAAGTGTCCACATTAAAAAAAAAAACCTCCCCATATTTGCCAGCTGGAAATCAGTCAAAAAAGCGTCATGGGGGAATGAGTCTGAACTTCCTTTTAGGTCAGGGTCTGTGTAGTTTGGTACATCAAAACATTTTTGTTTCCTGCTATTCTTTCTCAGAGATAATAAAAGATTTAATTTTTAGAACAACCAGACCTGTATCTTTCACTAAGGATTAACACATAGAGATCAACATACCCTTACAAGGCTTTTATTAACTGGGACAAAGAAAGCATTGAAATGATATCCAGACAATTATTACTGGAAAATAAGGAAGGATATCTAGTAATAACAGATTTGTAAAGTGATTTAGAGAAATTAGGTTTCAGATATGTGTGCATTCTTGATGCTATCATGTTTAAATATGATTGTGAACAATGTTAGGAACAAAAAAGAAGGTTAAAGACACATCAGCCTGCATGACACTGAATGTACTTTGCCTTGAACTGAACTGGTTGTTGTCTCTTTTCAGCAGTTAGTCAGTGGAGTCCTCCTCCATTTCTTACATGTTGCTAACCACTACCCAAAAGAGAAGTAAAAATACCAGAAATGGTTTCTGAATTAACTTTCACTAGAACAAATGGTGACTTCTGCATTTTAAACCAGCCTTTGTTCATGAGGAAGCTTTGTATGTGATTGCTTTCTTTGACACTGTGTTAAAACAGCACAAAGAACAAAATGTCAATGTTCTTGCAATCCCTATTAAACCAAAATTTTACCTAAAATGCTGTCAAAACAAAATCTGACTCTAATCCATTTTCCTTTTGAATCACTGACTGCATTCAGTTTTTGCATAATCCTGACTTTCGTTTCCTCCAACTTGTTTCAGTTTCAGCCCATCACATGAGTAATGAGGAAGAGAGCAAAATCATTTGCCCAGACTTTTTAAGGTTTATGGATTTGACTGTGCTGTGGTTTATTTTATCCTCAGGACAAATATTATTAATAACTTGAGTGCAACCTATGCATTACAGGGTATTTTTTTTTCCAAATCTGGAAAAAAAGGCGGGGAGGGGGTGGGAAGAGGACATAAGATATGCAATTTGGTATTAAAGAAAAAAGAGCAGTTCATCTTCATCTTCTCTACCCAGATGGAAGCACACCACAGAACAAATCTGGTCTGTAGACCATCAACTAGAGTGCAGTAAATTAGCACTACACTTCCCTTGAGTACTAAAAGCAGAACTTAATAAACATTTGTAAATTACATTATATATAATCTCTTCGTGACCTTTCTCTAGTTTATGTGAAAATGAGCTTTTATTTAGAAAACCCATGGGAGAAAGAAAGAAAGAATAGGATTGTATTTAATGGCAGAACAGTATGTATATATTGTGTACATGTTCTGAGTATCTACAGCCTTCCAAAAGAGAGGTTAGAGTGGGAGATATACCATGTTGCACAGGTGGTTGATAGAGCTATTATGAGGGTGGTTAATGAGGAATGAGAATGCTGGACAACACCAGGTTTGACTGTAGGGAAAAAGAAGAATCACAGGCAGAATATAGATGATTTGTCAAAAAAGATGTGGTGATGGAAGAATATAACCATTATAGTCACTCTCAACGTATCTACAAAAGGCCATAATGCAATCACAAAATTATCTAAACATGGTTGGAATTTAAACCCTGCAGCACTGAAAGTTCCCTTGCCATCCAACCCCTATAAAAGAGCATTTGATAAATTGGGAATAATGTAGTGCTGAGGGTCCTGTGGCCTGATTCAGCTTTTACTGCATCCAATAATATTTTGCAATGAGATACACCACTATGGAAATAAATTAATGGCAGGATGATCAGACACACAAAACTTCCTTAAAACTTCTTGTCCCTGAATACATCCCATGCAGGTAACTCTGGTTACTCAGGTAAAGCAGCAGAAAATGTATTTCCTACCTGTCTGCACATTTCTCTGACTCCACTGGGTCACAGTGGGAAAGCCCCTCTAAGAAGATGAACCTGAATCACACAAATGATGAAAAAGATTTATGTTAATATATTATTAAAAATATTTTTTTTTTCATAAATACCTCTCCTAAGTCATAGGAAGCTCCTTTTAATGAAAGCACAGGATTGGGACCAGCTAGTCCAAAATCTAGCACATTTTTCTTCCCCTGAGCCAAGAGCCAAATAGCCTAAAGGTAAGAATAACCCTCAAAACAATTTCCATCTTATCAGTTCTGGTCTGGAGAGGACTATTCATGCAACTGACTCTAATAATCAGAATCTAAATGACTAAGTTAGGTGGCCATTCTACATGTGTGGCAAGTAGAGAGAGAGGGCATCACTCTATTCCACATGACTTCAGGCACTTAACTAAATCACGCTGATCGGTGGAGAATTAGGTATCTAATCTCCAGAAGGCAACTTGGATTGCAGGGTTCCAAAAGCTTTTCCTCAGAAGTGTGTGTCTCTCTCTCTCCTATAGCTTCTCTCCTTTCCTCTCACCCCCCACCCTCCCCCATTCCCCACCCTCACTTTGATGCTTAAGTGAACACTGAAAGCTCTGATTTCTGATTTATCCAGCTTAGTTAAATGCTTAAGTCAGATGAGACAAAAACAGGTTTAGGCCCCTAAATTAGAGATCTAAATGTAGATGCTGAAAGAAAACATTGTAAATACCTGCCATACAAGCATGTGATAAACACCAGCTCTTCATGTAGCAAGGAAATACCATTCTCTTATTGTCTTTGTCCATCTGCACAAACAAGTCTTCATAAATATTCTCAATTAATGTATTTATTGCCTACTTAAATTAGCAGCACTTCTGATGATTGGAATGCTTCAACCAGCAGCTGAGCTCTTTGTACTGTGTGCTCCCTTTTAACAGATAGAATATTGCTTTGTTACTGCTTTAAGCAAGTAGAAGGCTCAGTTGTGCTGTAAATATAGACAGAACTAATATCAGCAACCCAGATCTTGAAAAGCTTTAAAACCAGACAGGGTGGCTAGCCACTGTCATGCAGTCCAGAAGGATAGTGAGATATGTGGAAATGTAAATTTGTGCTCAGCTGTGGGAAGCCCAGTCTTCCCATAGCTAATACTTTGGGGAGCTACTGTCGTTAC
This sequence comes from Lichenostomus cassidix, assembly GCF_008360975.1. Lineage (NCBI taxonomy): Eukaryota > Metazoa > Chordata > Aves > Passeriformes > Meliphagidae > Lichenostomus > Lichenostomus cassidix. The sequence goes on along the minus strand of NC_139480.1, from coordinate 19,649,776 downwards.
CACTTGGACAGCAAATATGAACTATGTCGTTTCTCTAACTGATAGAATCAGACATATGAATCTGGGTGGTCAAATTTAAAATTTAGAAGCACAATGCTGCCTGATTATCTGTGAAGCCGAGTTGCAGCTAAAGGCATGCCTTCAGAGATCTACCACAGTAATGAAAACCAGAATCTAACCTTACACAACATCCCATTAAAAGAAAAAAAGCAGAAGTACTAAGTTGAAAGCAACACAAGAATGACAGTGTGCTGAGCTGAGTGATAAATTCATAACATACTTTGTCCTTAATGAAAACAGAGCTAGTTTGTGAAATAATAGGAAAAAATGAAGCAACTCAAGGGGAAAAGGTTATATGTCTAGGTTTTTTGTGTGTGTGAAAGTATGTATGGTATGTTCTCAGGGTGACTACAGGAATTTAAGTGTGTTTTTAGCTGCGTGGCACCAACATCACAAGTTTGTTCTGTTTCACAAAAGTTATAAATCTGCTCCATCTTGTCAGGAATGTTTTCAACTCATTTATATAAAGTCCATGGTTAGAATTTATGCTTTTCTCTAGATAATTCAAAAGATCCCATCATTGTGAACATAGCATCAAAGAGAGCTCCTGTGCTAAGCCTGACTGCAGCACAGTGCATAGACAGAGAGCTGCTGGCTGTGTTGAGACCTCCTGAGCCTGTCTCCTGAGAGATTCGCGACTGAAAAAAACAGCAGTGAAGATCTGGTCTGTGAAGGAGACATCCTTCTAACTTGGTAAGGTTTGCAATGAATACCAATAATTTAGAAAAGTACTTGATTTTTGTCACAAAATTTTAATTATGCTGAGTATAGTTTCAAGTTATTCACCTTTATTGGGTTTCAGAGGTTTTTTGAAGTATGAACCAGAACCTGAACCTGAATGCCTATGGGATTTGCTTCTACACACTCTTCACTCTTTCATATCTTCCCATTGGCTGTCCATCTCTGCATATCATGATGTCACTTCATCCGTCCTGTATTGTCATTTTCATACACCATGACACTTCTGGCAAAATTAGCCTTGCAGCAAACCAGTGATTGAGGTCAGCTCTGAGCAAATCAATCTTTTGTCACTTCTGCCCTGCTTCACTATGAGTGTGTGTATGTTCATTGGTTCAGCCTGTGCATTGCTAAAGCTCTCTCCCTCTCTTGCATAAGAAGCCAAAAGTAATGGACAAATTACTGGACAACAATATTTGAACACTTCAAAAATCACATGAAGCATATTGGTGTGAAAATTATGGGCAAAACTTCAACAGAAAAACAAAAACTCACTTTGACATGGTTGTTTCATAGTTGAAATATTGCTTTGGCTTGCTGTTCCACAGTTCGTTCCCTTACATTGTTTATTCTTCCTAGTGGTTTACAAGCAGATCTGGGGGACTATGTGAAAGTCCTCAGCAAGGAAGTTGTCCACACAGAGCAGCTCACAGCCACCATAGACTAACTTGCCATGAGAAAATAATTTATAGAAATAAGAAAGTAATCCTACATTGAAAATTAAATAATTGCTGAAATTAGAGACAAGTCCACAGGGAGGAGTCACTCCAGAGTAACATTCATACATTTGTCCTTGCCACAGTAATGAATTGTAGAGTGGCCTTGTCTCAGTAGAGGCAAGGCCACGCTGGAGTCACAGGTGAGAACCCAGTAAGCACCGAAAAAAAAGCTAAAATATACTCCTGCTGACCTCATCATTTTCAAGGTAATACAGGGTAAAAATGAAGAGAACAAGTGGTGGTAAGGCCTCACTCTATTGTTCCTTTCTGATGAAAAAAAAAAAGGATGAAGGAGAGCTTAAATAATTCCCCGTATAGCTCCTAAATGTATGCCACAGCAGCACAGATTTTCTGACTCCCATCTTGCACTTACACCATTCAAACAAGCTTCTTTGTTTAAAAACTTCAAAAACATGGTACTTCAAGTATGTTTATTGGTAGGCAAGCTTCTATTTCACTCTGGTGAAATTCCAAACTGAATAATTACAGCCTGTCTGCTAAAAACTCCCACCATAATTTCATTTGGCTCTAGTATTCTAAACTACTGTGCAAAATGACTGCATGCTAAACAGCTTCACTGTAAAAATGGGCAAAGCAATCACACATGCCAGCAAAAAGGCTCCCCAGTCTCTTTTAAAGTTTGGAAAACACTTCAGTTTTTACCTGGGTGGAAGAGAGAATCACCAGCCAAAGATGTGCTATATGCTGAAGAATCTGTGTATAAATACACATGTACAGAACTCGCCAAATACACTTACACAGCATAATCCACATGAAAGATATGTTTTAGAAAAATAAAAAAGTCTACCACAATAAATTATTTGTATTTGAATAGAGGAGAGGAAAATAAAAAAAACGCCACACACTTGTAACAATTTTCTCATTGTTTTTTCTACAAAGATTCATGGACTATGATCTCTGTAGAAAGCCAGAATTCCACCATACCCCTTCTGTATGAGGTCTGTGAATTTCATACTCCTCACACATTTTTCCAAGAAATTGTCTGCACTAACCTTTGTTGATAGGTGTCAAAATATTTCACAGCAAAAAGCCAAAGCATGCGTTGTAAACAGCAGTAAGACCCAGAAATTTTATTTTTTATAATAATGCAGAAATTTTATTTTTTATAATACACTGGGAATTCTATCAAATGAAATAGCTTCACTGCTTCCGTATGGTTTATCAAGCTGAACAAGTGAACTGGATATAAGTTACTCCGCTGCTTTTATCAAGATGTGAAATTGAGCAATAAAGGAAATTTTGGTGATGAGAAGGTAGGTTGTGGATGGCCTTTTGGTACTGCACCAGCTGAAGGAAAAGGGCTTCTCAGTTTCTCACCCTCAGGAACCTAACAGGAAATCTCACGCTCAGATTTTACTCTAGTTACCTGCTCCCTTGACAATACCTGAGCACACTGTCCTTACAATGCAGTCGTTCTCTTCCAGCTGATGAACTCCGGGGATATCTATGTCAAACAGCAAAGTATTTTGATTTGCAACAGAGGCCTTTGAACTAAAGCTTCAGAGGAATGCTGGCACAGAACTAACAATGCCGAGCAATTAGCTTAAGTGCTCTCCCACTGAAATGTAATCACCATCTGAAATAAACCAGCTCCTACTCCTCCAGAGAGCAAAGAGAAGTTGATTTCGGTCAAAGACACCTGGCGGGGGTCCTCCTCACCGGAGAGGACTGAAGAGGAGCCACATTTTCCCTCTGGTGACTAGGCGTGAATGAGCCCTCCGGCTCCCCGCAGTCTCCTGCCCTGCCGGAGGTGGTGTGGCATCTCTCGTGGACCCCCCTCTGAGTAAAAATAGGCCTAGAAATATCGTGCAAAACTGGTTTGCTCAGGCATCCTGCGGGCCTCCTGAGCCTGTAGGAATGACAGCATTAGAGGTGGAAGCCGGGAGCACTGCAGCTCTCCAAGTGGCTCCCAAGGGAGAGCAGAAAAGAGGGCTGAAAGCGCCTGGAGCATCCATGTCTGGATAACAAACTGGTGAGTAATCAACCAGAGGATCCTTCACCACATTTTGTTACACTGCATCCTTTCTCACACACTCAAAACACTGTGTTAACCTATGGCTGCACTGGACACCAGCAAGGACAGAACATTATTGTCCAGAACTAGACACTGGAAATGTACTGATACTTTCCTGTACAGTCAGATGAAGTCTTTGGTTAGAAAAAGCTCCTGCAAAGGCTTTAGTGACACAAGCTGACAAGTAAAGAGTAGGATTTTTTGTTATACTCTTGGCAATGTGCTTATGTCAGAAACTCACATGTACAAGGATCCTTCTCTATGCTGTCCAAAAATGAAGGTTGTTGGAGCATGCAAAAGATAAGTAAATAGCAAAAATTTCTAAATAATACCAATAGTAAAAAGCTCTTACTTTTGAACTAGGATTGTTTCCCTGGTGATACACCTGAAAGCAAGATATTGCAGATAAGGGCAGAGTGGAAGGATGAAAGCAAGCCCTCCTTCAGCTGCCTTTGCTTTAGAGAAAAAGGCACTCAGCACCATGCCCATGGCAGATCTGCACAAAGGCTGACAGGGCTTTGCCAAACAATCCTCACAAATGTGAAATGGGGAATATGATAAGCTGGACTTAAGAGAGCAATAGCAATGCAAAGATCTTGACAATAGGCAAGAGTCAAATGCCAAAAAATATCTTCTCACTTAACTCTGGAGGAGCTAAATTGGAGTCTGTGTACTGCATAATACTGCCTCCCTTCTGTGAAGAGCCATGTCCAGGTGATTCAGCTGTGCCTGTCTCCAGTCTATTCCCTTATGCTGATACAGGACTAACATTCATGACAGATGACTCTTTAATTCCTTAACAACACCAATTATACATCCTCCCCATAGCCAGTTCTGTCTACTAAGAGAATAGTGTTAATAAGGCCAGGGTTGTAGATTCAATCCCCATACTGGCCATTCACTATAGATTGGGACTTAGTGATCCTTGTGGGTGCCTTCCAACTCAGCATATTCTGTAACTTCTGTAACAAAAAATAAGACTGAAAATAAAAAAAAAATCCTTGCTATATAACTTAGTCTTTCTGACACAAATGAAATGCATTAGTGCTTGCTTTGTGCTCAGCATAAATATAAAAATTCTTGTAGCTCTTTCGTTTGTGTAATTATCTCCTCGTATCAATATATCTTTAGACTCTTATCATACCTTTAAAATCTTTTGTCAGTACCAGAAAGCAGTTCTTTCAGAGTTACAGCCTTAACAATTTTTTCTAAACTCTAAGTGGTTTTGTAACTCCTCTCTGAACACTCTTCAGTTATTTTCATTTAAAATGTAGGACACAAGCTGCACGTGTTCCCTCAGACAAGGTCTCTTGATGTCCAAGAATAAAACAATAGCATTAATATCTGCTTGCAATTGCCCCCTTGTCAATTCTGCTGCCTCTTGCTGCCATGCGTTTGTCAACTAGCTTTTGCTCTCTAAGCATACCAGTTTGTCCTACTCATCACCCACTTCTACTGCTTACCAAGTCTACCAGGATTTTGGTCTTGTCTTTCACAGGGCATGTAATTCTTGCATATGTATAGATTTTCTCTCTACTTTACCTTTCACTACGGTTGAAACCAGCAGAGGAACAAAAACATTCTTGCCTCCTGGTTGGAGAAGAAACCACTGGCAAATTCTCTGAATGCAGCTTTTTAACCTTCTGTGTAAGTCCATCTGAATCCTCTGCATTGTCAGTCACATGATTCTGTATCAAAACTTATTCCAAAATCAAGATATAATACACTGATTCTATTCTTTCTTCTTATCCTCTAAGTTGGTTAGCCTGTCAAGAACGGAAGTCTGATTAATTTAACATTGAGTGTAGATAAATGTATGTTAGCTTTCTTACAGATCTACAAGCCTGAAGTTATTAATAATTTGGTTTGATACCTTTAACCTTATAAATATATTTTAATCCATTCTTTCTCTCTTCCTTGCCCCTATTTTTTCTTTTTTTTCATAGTCAATAATTTGTGGTCACTGCTAGGTTTCTTTCAGCAGGGGAGACAAAGAAAAGCACTGAATATTTCAGTCTTTCCCCTGTTTTGTCCATTAGTTGCTTAGTTCCCCATAAATAATGGAACTGCATCTTCTCTAATCATTCCCTTACTTCTAACATAAGGTTATTGATTAATAAAGCTGTGGCTGCATAAGAGTCTTTCCAGGGTGATAACTGTTCTGCATTTCCCAGCATTCTATAAAATTTTAAATTGCTCTAAGCAGAATTTTTCAGCCATTTTGTATTCATCTTGTAGTTCAGCTGAACTTAATATATTTCTTGAGTTTGCTTATGAGAATGTCATGTGAGGCTATGAGAAAAGCTACAATAAAACCAAGCTAGTGTGCAGCTTCAACTGCTCCTTCTTTAAAGAAACTTTTTCCATCCTACTCCACAGTGAAAATCTACAATATTCTACTGCTGTTGTATGCCTAAAATTAAATGCCCAAAAGGGGACAAAAAGAATTTTTAAAGTGATCCCAACCAGACCTATGAAGACCCTATGTGCTCCCCATAGCTTCCACCTTTTACCAAACATGCAGTACAAGAGCTCAGAGCCTTTGCTTTTGTCGATGCTTAGGAAAATACAGTTCTGGATTTTAAGCTGGATGTAATTACTGGTAAAAAACTCCCATCTAATTAAACAGAGACTATTAGAACAAGGTGCAGCAAAGCCAGGCTGTGACTTAGTGACTCTACCAATAAACCTACCTGCCAGCAGCTCTGTTGTGGAGAAGCAGCATCACAGAATAAGGGATTGTACATCAGAATATGTCCCATCTGCTCTTGTGCATTGTCTGATTACATGAGTCTCAGGCATGAATGTATCTGTTCATGTGGATATTTGGAGCCAGTGCTGTTTAACATCTTCACTGGTGATCTAGATGGGGTGATTGAGTGTGCCCTCAGTAAATTTGCAGATGACACTAAGTTGGGTGGGAGTGTTGATCTGCTTGAGGGTAAAAAGGCTCTACAGAGACACCTGGACAGACTCAGTCAGTGGGCTAAGGACAAATGCATGAAATTCAATAAGGTGAAGCGCTAAATCCTGCATTTGGGTTGCAGCAACTCCATGCAGTGCTACAGGCTGTGGGGGTGTGACCTGAGAGCTGTTCAGTAGAAAGTGAGTTGGGGCTGCTCATTGACAGCCAGCTCAATATGAGCCAGCGTTTGCCCAGGTAGCAATGAAGGCCAATGACATCTTGGCCTTTATAAAGAGTAGTATGGCCTGCAGGACTAAGGAAGAGATTGTCCCCCAGGACTGAGCACTGGTGGAGCCTCACTTCGAGTGCTGTGTCCAGTTCTGGGCCCCTCACTATAGAAAGGACATTGAGGTGCTGGAGTGTGTTTAGCAAAGGGCAACAAGGCTCATGAAAGGTCTAAGAAACATATCTTAAGAGGAGTAGCTGAGGGAGCTGGGTTTGTCAGTCTCAAGGAGAGGAGGCTCAGGGAGGAGCTCCTTGCTCTCTACAACTCTCTGAAAGGAGGCTGTGGTGAGGTGGGGATCAGTCTCTTCTACCAGGCCAGCAGCAAGAGGACCAGAGGAAATGCCCTTAAGCTGAGACAGGGGACATTCAGAATAGATAACAGAAATTTTTTTTTCACTGTTAGGGTGGTCATGCATTGGAATAGGTTGCCTAGGAAGGTGGTAGAAAGTGTTTAAGAGGAATCTGGATCTGATGCTGGGTGATGGTTTAGTGGTTTAGGGGTTACAGTGATAGTGCTGGGTTGATAGTTGGGCTGGGTGCTTTCAAAGGTCTCTTCCAACCTAGGAGATTTTATGATGATTCTATGCTATTTGCACTCCTCTACTGTAATGTTTTCCACAATGACACTGGGTTAAGGAAGCAGCTGGGAAACTGAGGCACAAGGGGAAAATGCAGTGTGTTCACAGCCACGCTGGCTTGAGGCCAAGTGGGCACTGCAGTCTGCCTCGCAGTGCGGTCAGCCAGCACTTCCCCAAACGGCCCACACAGTTTCAGTACTTGCTTCATTCTGCTATTTGTGTCCAGTGGTTAAGTTTGGAAGGTTACTTGTGCCATGACCAGCTGCTTAATTCAATCAGGTCAGTGTTCACATCTTTCCTCCACAGTCTAAATACTATGTATGAAACTGTCCTTAAAACTAATTACATTTGAAACTGCCTACAGTTGTTTTCATTTTCCATTCCTCATGATTTCTCTGCTCTTCCTAACCATTTTGCTTTATTATTTTTCCAGTCTATATGGATCCCTGCAATTGAATAATTATCCTGTCTTCATCCTCTGGGTCATCTTCAAAATTACTCTGAATTTCACCCTGACAAACAACCAATTCCCTTTTCTTCTCTTTCTTGTGCTGCTGTCCTCTACTTTACCTTGTGTTTGTTTGCTTTGAGTAACTTGCTTTTTATATTTCAAGGTCTGCAAGCAAGGGCAACACCAGGATGTGTAAAACGTATCATAATTCTATGATGCCATATAAGAAATAGGAATATAGATAGAAGGTTGTTTTTACAATCAAAATAAACACATGTCCTTAACTGTTTACTGTAAGAGAAATGCAAACAGATTTATGGAAAGACCTCATGCCAGCACCTAACTGGTTCATCTTTTCCTTCTCCCAGCTAACCAGGCAGTAAACAGATATGGGAACTGCTTTTTTCAGAGGCAGAGCGAAGGCAATGCCTTTGGGAGGCAGACATCTGCAGTAACTGATATACAACTCGGCTGAAAACCAAGAAGAGAGATGTATTGTTTTCAATTATGTTATTTTATTTCATTTTATTGTCATCAGCATTAATTTTTGGAGGAGCAAGGGAACAGTTGCTGCCTCCTCCTCTTTGTTCACCCAGTCATTCCACGTAAGCCCCTTGCAGGATGTTTTCCAGGTGGAGACCCCACAGCACGTCTGCTTCCAACATTTTACTGTGAAAAGTTACTTCTAATACAAAAAGTGAATTAACCACAAACACGCAGCTGGGATTGACTGATTTTGAAACTGGCTATCCTCTGCGAGTGACATTTATTAAGTTTAATCCATGGGCTATTTTCCCCAATATGAACTTTTAAGTATCGAAACAAAGTGCAGTTGTCTTATTACCAACAAATTTGTGTCACTAGAACAAAGACTTGAAATTCTGGTAAGAGAAAACTTTCTGGTAGACTGGCCACCTGCATATGCAGATCTCAAATACTTGCATAAACAAATCACAACTATTTTCCCTTTAGAATATTTTTTTTTTAATCAAACAATGCTTCAGCGCTTCTTACTTCAATCTAGATGATCCTTAATTTAGTTTGTAGGAGATAGTCCTTGACATAGTGGTTGTCTGAAGTGGTAGAATTATCACATACTTTAAATGTCAGCTCTGCTGAAATTGTGCAATTAGATCGTGACTGATGTGGCTTTCTAAAAACCAAGTCTAAAATTTAACCCTAAAAAGGTCTTAGTCCAATAATTCCACACTGATGAAGAGCACTGTGGGAGGATAAATTATTTACTGCATAATGCACATATCATTGAAAGTACAAAACTAACTTTAAAGGGTCATAGGAAATACCATATGGAGTTGTAGAAAGTTTTGTTCCAAATTTCGCTGTATGGGCTGATCATCTGTTAAGCAAACAAAAATGTCTCCAGGCAGAAAATTCAAGTTCAAGTCCCTGGTATTTCTCAACAACAATCAGATGAAACAAAACATTAAAGGCAGATCTGCACATCTTCCTGTGAAACGCACAGGAATTAAAAAGCCTGTTTGCCTGAAGGAATATTAAGTGGAAAAGCAACTGCAAGTCACACTACAAAACAATTGGAGCTGCAATCATGTGCTGTTTAACTGCCTGTTTGAGAGCCTTGTTCACTCACAAGCCCAGTTTCTGGGATTCTGAGTGCTGGGTCAAAAACACTGAAGCCACAGAATGCAAATGTCTGGATCAGAGTAAAGTTATTCAGCAGGCTCAAATCAACTTGGAAAAAACAGTGGCATTGTATGAGTAGATGCTGTAAGCCAGATACTATCTTTGCATGCTGCAGTCTCTGGCTTTCCCACTGCTGCCCATAAGCCTTTTACCCATTTTTTCTGTCCCTTCCTTCTCACTTCAGCAAAAGGCCATTTTCCCCACTTGATTATTGTTTAATTTAAATGCAAATTCGGGATCAGTCTCTTCTCTCCTTGGATATTTACTAGAACTGGAACATTCATCTTAAGTATGCATCATATCACACCTGCAAATTTTGATTTTGCTGTAAAGTCCAGCACCTGATGGGAAAACCCAGCTCCATTAACCCCATTAACCACAGCCATAGGTTTTTTCTTGCAATCAGCTATGATCTTGCTGTTTGCATACAGCTTCTGCCCGTCACAGTCCAGTTTGAAGTCAGGTGGGGGTATTGGATCTTCCAGATTTCTAGGGAAGAAGCCATTATGACAGTGCACAATGGTGAAAATGCACAACAGTGAAAATGCACAGTGGTCATGGAAAGTCCAGCAATGGACTGGGTGAGCACATGTAGAGCAGAGCAAAGCAATGAGTGAAGACAAGTGAGCCAAGAACATTTCCATCCTTCCTTGCTGTGACAGTCTTGACTGAATCCCACCGGGACAAAGGCTGATTATAATTTCTATAACTTTTAATAGTATTAAACATAATACTTGCAGGGCATCTTGGCTTCCCCATCACGAAAGGGCAGTTTGCCACCATCACAAAAGAAGGGGCATCCAAGAGGATTGCTGTCACACTGCAGGGGAGCATGTGCCCATGCAGGTGAAATGGCATTTCAGTTCAACACCTTCACATTTCAGCAACACATCTAAGAAGATTTCACAAGCAAAAGCCAAAGCAGTCTGGCAACAGTCCCGATAAGTTCTCACTATGTGTCCTTTACACCTTTTTTTTTTAATCTGTGTTGGGTCTTAAGCTCTTTGCCTAAAGGGCTGTCTGGTATTAACAGCCATTCTCCTCCAGACCCCAGCTGGGCAGCCTGCACCTCCTTCCCTCTCCTGCCCAGGTGTCTCTGAGCAGGCTGCAGTAGATCTCCCCTCTCAGAGCCGTCTGAGCTGGCCTCTCCCATATGAGACTATGCAAGGTTAGGGAAGACAGAGAGTGCCCCCCAAATGTTTTGTTTTGCCAAGGTCTTTAGTAGTGTCCAAACTACCAAGTAAGGCTGAATGCTGATAGTTCGAGAGTTTTGCATGTTTTAGGTGCAGCAGTTGGCCCCTTAATACGTGTTTGGGCTGCAGCACAATTTAAAAGCAGAAATGCTGTGGTTATCCTGTCATGCTCTTTAGAAGCAATAGCTGTGAATCAAACTATTAATTTTTTCTTCTGGTCTGCAAAGGGATGATATTCTGGGTACATCAAGTATTGTAGGTTATCATTAATTTCTAAACCCACCATGGATTTTTGGTGAAAATCACAGCTCTAAATTGAAAAGCAAAGTATTTTAGCCCATCCATGTCTTTAACTTCTAAAGTAATGTTTTGGCATTAGAACATAATAAATTTTGGGATAGTTAACTGCGGTTGGAAGGAAATGTAAAATGTTACAGCTACCTCAGTCATGTTAACTCAGCCACACTGTACACATATGAGTCCTGTCATCATGCACAGGAGCAGCAAAGAGGGGCTTGCTCTGGTTTCCAGAAGGCTGAGTGCCTGGTGTGGCCCATGGCAGCCAAGATGGGAAAGCACCAAGGCCTCGGGAGCAGTCCTGCACTGACTGCTATTTTCCCATTAGTGCACACAAAGACAGAAACGTTGCACATGAGAAACTGTTTTAAAAATGCAGTTGCTAATGGTGATCTAAGGCAGCACAGGAATCTGTGGCACAGCTTGGACTTGCAGTTTAGCCTGTTGAGATCTCTGCATGGGCAGATTACTGTTTGGTACAAATTGGACTGAAGTGTGTACCATCAAAGGCCTTTTAATTTTTTTTTTTTAATTTCCTCAGTTCTTTGCATTTTGATTCACAATATTTATATTGTAATACCTGGAGCCCTGATAGTTTAATAACAACATGAATTAATCACTCAGTTTTTCTATCAGGCTGTTATCCTACCTGAAACAAATAAAATCCTATCTGAACATATAATCTCTCAAGCGTTAAACTAAACATAATAGGAATAGGAAGAAATACCTTGGAACTACTGCCTGAGCTCCATTTTTACTGGAGCTAGTGATGTTTATAAGGAGTAAATTTTCTTTTAAAAGCACTAAAAAACAGCTGAAGGATTTCTAGACTAATTTCAAAAGGTCTAAAATTACAAAGGCTCTACAGAAGCAAGCAGCACTACAAGCCACTCTTTAAAAAAACCAAAAAACTAAAGGTTCCAAGCAAATCCAATAGAAATGAGACCTTGTTGACCTGGAGTTTCACAGATTTTTCCTCTTACTGCCATTGTGCAATGCTCTCTTTGGGGAAAAAAAAAGTGATGGTAGGAGGGAGAGAGAAAAGTAGGGAAAAACTTTAATGAAAAGATTGACAGTACTTCTTGGAACTTGTACTTGTACATCCATATTGAAGTGAATTTGTCCTATGAATGACAAGATAACTTTGAAAAGGTTTGCTATTCACTAAATGACAATAATCAGAAAATTACCATCACTGCTGTATTGTTTTATGTTAGAAGAGCTCTCCATTATCTGAATTCTCTTTCTGGGCTTGATTTCATCTTCTAGTGTATAGAATCAGAGAACCATTTAGGTTGGAAAATACTGCTAAGATCATGTCCAACCCTTAACCCAGAGCTGCCAAGTCCACCACTAAACCATGTCCCTAAGCACCACATCTACACATCTTATAAAGACCTTAATGGTGACTCAACCACTTTCCTGGGCAGCCTGTTCCAATGCTTGACAACCCTTTCTATGAAGAAATTTTCTCAGCTATCCAATCTAAATCTCCCCTGGTGTAACTCGAGGCCATTTTCCCTCATCCTATCACTTTTTATTTAGGAGGAGAAACTGACCCCCACTTGAGCAAAACCTCCTTTCAGGGAGTCACAGAGTGAGATAAGGTCTCCCTGGAGCCTTCTTTTCTCCAGGTTAAACAACCTCAGCTCCCTCAGCCTCTCTTTGTAAGACTTATGCTCTATGTATAGAGCCTGACCCTATGTGTTACTGTGTGAGAGCATGTAGGAATGTCTGACTTTATATATCATTTCTGTAGCTAGTCAGATATTAACTGGAATCGGCCTGCCTTCAGGGACTGACTGTAGTTTTATTTTGCTGCTGCCAGTAGCTTAAATTCAGCCCAGGAGTTAGGCACTGATAAAAATGCCACTGAATATCCACTCTCTCAGAAGCTGGAGAAGGCAACATGTTTTAGGTTCAAACCGAGCACAACTCCAGTCCAGCTTTCCCTGTACCCAGAGGCAAGGTGCACACTTGATGAGGATGCTCACATAAACTATTGGTTCAGGGCTACTTCTGCTAATGACTGAAAGTGATGACTATCCTCCAAGAATAATCACATCTTTCTATGAAGTGAACAGGCTTCTTTCTAGCTCCTAACAGGCAGATACCAAAGTGATAAGAGAGAGCACTAAAATGCCCTCTCACACCTGTGGGCAGTGCTTGCCTGATGAAACAGGGATTAGAAGGACAAGGTGGTATAAAGTAGTTCAAAATGGGGTTGCACCAGTTCAAACAGAAGGTTAAAAATGTTCCTTCCCAAGGTTTCAAGTGCATCTTCTTCTCATCACTTTAAATCTGTTTGTAAGATAGTGACTGGGTGATAATGAATGCTATCCATTTACTGTGCTTGCTGAATATATTGACTAATTGTGCACAACACTTTGAAGATAAAGCACTGTGTTGTTAATAAACACAGTCTAATGATTCTCTCCTGGTTTTTTTTAGCGATCCTCTTACTTTGTCCAAGGTGTAAATACTTCACTGCAGCTACAGGCAGCCAGGCTGGCTAGCTGTGTGGGCCACATGCTGATTTCAGCTGAAGGCTTTCACATCAATTGTTCTGTGGCTGTTCCCCTTGATTGCCAACACACTGCACTATCTCCTGCGGTTGTTTCCTTTCTTGCTTATTCCAGACCAGGAAAAGGGCATTTCCATGATTTCTGGAGAAAAGGGCCCTTCTTTTACAGCAGGCTGCCATTTCCCTCTGCCTAATACACAAAGAAGGCAGCCAACAGGAGCACAACTGCTTTCATCGGCTGCTAACCGTCTTTGAGTGGAACAAAATTACCAAAAAAGAAGAAACAATAATTTCCTCTTCACTCTCCTCACCCTGCCTCAGAGTAACGTTAGGGGGGCAATTTTCTCTGAGGAATGAAAGAACTTTTCCCAGCCACAGGAGTATGACAGAAGAGGCTGCTGAAATCAGCTGTTAGCACAAATTGATATGTTGTTCACACCTAAAAAGACCTTTTATTTGGTTTTCTCTCTTGGACTCCTGCAGCACATGTTTTGGAAAGACAATGAATATTGCTTTCACATGTAACTGCAGGCATGCACCACTTAAAGGTATTCAGAACTAGTCAAAACACCACAGAAAAACAAAGAAGCAATGAGAACACTTAGCTGCTAACATGAGCTGTCAGTGAGAATTAAACCTTCTGTAAGGCACCCATGTCAACCTCACCTGAGTTAAGAGAGCTGCTCCATTAGAAACACGGAGCTCGTGGGAACTGACCCTGCCAACAGTTATACATGTGCTTCGTTTTAAACATATGAAAAAACTCCCATTTGGGCTATCAATACACATGGAGCTAACAAGGGGTTGCAAATGTGATCATGAGAGCAAGACAGGAGTCCACCAGCCACCTCAGGGGACCAAGGCTGCAGAAGTTCTCAGTGGGTCACATTTCTCAAACATTCAGAGAGAAACAAGATTTCGTTCTTGTGGGAGCAAATAGTTCCAAATTTGTTATGGGGGAAGAGATAAAAATCCAAACCATCAGTTTATAAGCCTTATTTTCTTAGGAAAACATGGCAAAAATAAGAATGTATCAAACTACAAAAACTGCTAAAGGAATGAGGACCACACGTAGTATATGAAATTATTTTTTCTACCCTTCTTTGCCAAACTAGATTTAAATGTGTTCTACAGCAATACTTATCATAAGCCTGTAATAGAGCACTGTGATCCATGGCAGTAACCATTTGGAATAAGAAGCTATTAACACACAGAAGTCATCTGTCTATTGCAATTCCATCAAACTATTCCATTCTGAGGTCAAAAATGTTTTTCCCCTATCCATCTGCTACAGTTTTGGAGATTCATTGAATAAAGAAAACAAAAATTCTAAATACTGAGCAAATCTATTTTAAGAAGTATATTTATCACAAATCTAATGTGTTGGGTGACTAATAACATACATGTGTGCGCTGCGCTTGCCAAAAAATATCAACATTTCCAAATAGTTACCACATTTACAATTAAAATAATGTATTTGCCAAATGTTTGGTTGTTTTTCTTTGTCTTATTCAAATGATGATTTCTCTTCTGTTCCAAGTGCAGAACAAAATTTCCTGAGTATCAGAAGCAAAACATTAGGGAGAGATTCTAATGTCTGATAGTGTCTCATTCAGCTCTCAGCTATACAATATTGCTTAGATTGTATCAGGCTTGTCATTGTTGTAGGAGGCCTAACAGCATCCTAACAAGGAAAACTGAAATGAAGCTTTAAATTTTGCCTTTTACAAGTCCCTTTCTTGTCAGTTCCAATTGTCCAGCCATTTCTCATGTTGCTTGATTTCTGGCTTGTGCTGCCTCTCCTGCTGCCTCCATCCTTCTGCAAGCAATGGAGGCAGGAGAGGCAGGTGGCAGCAGGAGCTCACACTCACAGCACTCTCATGCCCCATGTAACTGGTGTGCAGAAAGCTTAATATGTGAATGTTCCTACTGCCCTATTGACTTCTGCTCTGAGACTGCGCCAGGGAGTGGAATCTTGCAGAAAAATAGAAAAACAGATGATCAAAGAAGGATTAAAACTGCATTGCCTTTTTGTAACAGCCTCATTCTTAAGCCTCTCACCTACTTCAAGTACAGACAGCTGCAACTTCAGTGGGAGGTAGAAGCTGAAACTTAAGTATTGTTAAAACCACAGATTTCAGAAGAGAAGACAAAAATGAAGCACCTGGCAATTGCTTCCCATGACTTTTTTCCCCTTGTAACAGCAAAAAGGGATGTTGACGCTTACCCAGTGGTTGATCTAGGGGTCTGCTGCCTGCATGTTCCATTCTCTCATCCCATTCCAATCCCATTCCAATGTGCCACTGTTAGCACTAACCCAACATGGTGGTTAACCAGCTTAGGGAGCAATATCATCAGGCATTCTGGAAGCAGAAAAAATATATCCCTTTTTCTTGTTGTTTTCTGATTGCTTACTCCCAAAGGAAGCTTATTTTATGGGGTCAGATATCTACCAAAGCTAGACCAAGATGCTGGGGAATTATCTGGCCAGAATCAGAGAGGGGAATGGGGACCATCAATCATTGAAGAGGACCTTAGACCAACTTAGTTATAATGTGAAACCCCTCTTGAAGAAATTAATTATCAAGGACATGTTACTAGGGGAAGGACAGTAAAACAGAGGGATTAGGTGTTCATTAATCATCATTTGCTACTTTCAGCATTCATTTCCTCACTTCCATGTATCACCATGCTGAGAGAACTGCTTGGGAGAGGTGCCAAAGGCAGCAGAAATGTAGTTAGAGAGAAGATTTGGGAGACAGGAGTTTCCAGCTACAAGCTCCAGTTGCTGCTTTAGTATGCCTCCAGATGAAAAGTCCTCAGACTCAATCCCCTGCTCAGGCTCCATGCTGTTGGGGGAGAGATGGCTGCCCCAGGAGTCACATCGTTGGGTTAGGGTTGCACTGATAGTGTTTTAATTTGGGCACTGGGAAGCTAGGCAGGACTTGGCTTAATTCCAGCATGTAAAAGGAGTATACCTATTTCTCTAGTTATATCTCTATGTTTGGGTATTTTCTCTAATGACAGTGAAGTTTATCCTCCTGGACACTTATTATGATAGTTAATTTAAGTTATATTTTATTACTTTTATATACTTTTCTTTCTCAGTCAGCTAAAAAAGGAGGCTAAATGCAAACCAAAACAAATCCAGCAAGACTAAATAACATCTTTGGGGTACTATAACATCTGCATAGGTCATCTAATCATTGTAGACTTTACCCTCACTAGAAACATTGCATACTTATTATGGAAACCCATCTACTAACATGCTCCACACTCCCCTTGTCAGTATGGTTTAATTCTTCTCCATTTCAGTACACCATTTTCCTATGACTTCCAAGTTTCACATAATAGCAGTACAGCTTGCAGAGCAACTGAGGCAATCTTTTCACTGCATTCACCACTGGCAAGGGCTCAGCTGAAGGATCACAGCCGCTGTTAAGGAACTGCATTTCAGGGATGAAGCTGCCCACTTACACAAGCCCAGAAAATAATTAGAGACCTAGAAAATTCAGCCTACATGAGAAGTTCAAATGAATGATGGTGGGGAAGTGTAAAGAATGAAGGCTTTTATAAAATATTATCACAATTTTCAAATACATAAAGGGTTTTTGTGAAGAGACAAGAACAACCTATCTGCTTTAACATCCTTGTTAACATAAGGGGAAAACTGTTTCATTAGCAATAAGGAAGATTCAGACGGGATATTATGATTACAGTAACAGTTAAGAGACAGACAGATGGTCTGCAAAATGCTCAGACCTCCATCAATGAAGATTTTTAGGAGAACATAGAATCATAGAATTTTGGAATACTTTGGGTTGGAAGGTACCTTGTAAAGCTCACCTAGTCCAACTCCCTGTAGTGAACAGGGATGTCTACAACTAGATCAGAGAGAAGCTGAGAACCCTGTCCAGCCTGACCTTGAGTATTTCCAGGGATGGGGCACTGACCACCTCTCTGGGTATCCTGTACCACAGTTTCACCACCTCACTGTAAAAAATTCTCTTATATCTAATCCAAATTGACCCTCTTGAAATTTAAAACCATTACCTCTTGTTCTACTGTATCAAGCCCAGTTAAAATGTTTCTCCCCATCTTTCTTATAGGCCTCCTTCAGGTACTGAAAGGCCGCAGTACATTCTCCCTGGGGCCATCTCTTCTCCAGGCTGAACAACCCTGACTCTCTCAGCCTTTCCTCATGGGAAAGGTGCTCCAGCCCTCTGATCAACTTCCTCCTCTGGACAAACAAGTCAAAATTTACCTGCAGGTGTATGTGATATTGCTCCAAGTCAGGGGTATGTTCTAAATAATGCAGAGGTCCTTTCCAGCTGCCTGGGTCTGTGAACCTCCATGCATGAGGTCACATAATAGATGTAGTCCCAGCAGAAAAATCACAGTTGCAGAGGGCCACAGGTAGGGGACCAATGGCAACCCTCTGTGTGACAAGCCTTGGGAGGAGGCACCATCCTGGATGAAGAGCTTTCTTGAAGGAAAGAAGCATTCAGAACTACCTAAAAGGTGACCAAAATCCTGATTTGCCTGAGCCACTGTGCAGGATAGTTGCTTAGTTGACACAATGTGACTGAATTTTGTCCAGCTCTCACAAATTTTATATCAGGTTTTGCAATCTGCTTTCTCAGAGGAGCACAGTTTATGCAAGAATTACTAGAATGAAGTACAGCTGCAGTCTTAACTGTTAATCACTTTGGAAATGAAAACCCAGGCTTTCTTGCATTGTATCCAGGAAAGGAGTGCAAGCACAGACTTGATGCACATATATATATATATATATGTATATATATATATATATGCACACATATATATATATATATATATATGTATATATATATATATATGCACACACACACATATATATATATGTATATATATATATACATGCACACACACATATATATATATATATATGTACACACATACACACACATAAACCAGAGCCATAGAAAAACTGAGTATCTGTATTTTGTACTTTCAGAAACCTACACAAACCCTCACAATTCACCTCAGATTGCATGAGTTTCAGTTATGTGATGTGCCTGTGATAAACATGGGGTTTATTACATCCTGAGTTATTGTCCACAAGAAAATAACTTAATCTTCTAATAAATTAAAACACAAAAAACCAGGCATTTTTAAGACTGATGCACAGAGAACATTGCGATTTTGCAATATCCTGATGAACTAGAGCTGTTTACTGCAGACAAAAGACAGCAACTGCACTTTGGCTAGTTCTTTGTTGCATCTCTCTCTGAGGACAAACACCACTTTATTCTGGCTTGAGTCCAAGTGAACCAACTGCTTTCATCAAGAACATTTTTAGATACTCTGACAGAGTGGCAAAGGCACTCCAAATGTGATTAATGGCAGTGGGAAATCACACCAAAGGTTAATGCTTTTTCAGCAGTTTGCCATTGTTCTTAAACCAGATTTGGATGCATACTGGCTACCTATTTCACCTACTCATGCAGGGCAGTTTTGGTATGGCAGATGAAGGTTGCACTGGAGTTCTGGTAAGCAAATGTAAAAGAGATATGCAGGGTAATTGGAAGTTTACTAGTCCATCTTCATGCTGTTATCTAACCAAAATCCTTCGAGTCGGATGTCCCAGGCCTCAGTACAAACCTCATGATTTATGTATGCCAAAAGCTGCTTTCAAAAACATCCATCCTTTTACCATCTCCCATGAGCATCAAAACATCCAGTATGTCTAGCAGGATGCCATGTATCTATTTTCCATGTTGCTCACGAGGAAAAGCTGCTTTAGCAAACCCACATGGGGTGGCAAGCAGTGTTAAGGAACAGAAGTTTCCCCTTCATTACCCCATTCTTTCTCCTCCCTTTGGCAGAAGCAGGTAGGACGTGATTTTTCTACCGATTTCATTGACATGAAAATAACCACTCTTAGAATCAGGGCTAATGAGCTAGAAATGTACAAGAACAAAAAAAATTGCTCAACACCTTAAAGTATGGACACTGAAATGCAGCTATTTGACATGCTGAACTACAACAATGGCACATGATTTATTGATTAGTTGCCATTACATGATGGAAGCTCAGCTAGTCATTTAAAATACACGTATTGTCTTGAAAATCTTCCTTTGAATAAAAAGGTAAAATACAACTTCTCTGGTAATAGGCAATACTTTATTTTTCCTTCTTACATGAAGTGTCATTGATGAATTCTGAGTGGTCTAAGTATTTTAAAATGATAAATGCTTCTTTAATGCTGTTGTACCATCTCAAACTCCTATTATTTAAGCTGCATTCTAAACTACTATACAGTTCAGATACACTTCAATAGTATAAACACAAAATTTCTGCAATACATATTTGGAAAATACTAATCACACAGTATCTGAGGTTACTGATGTAAAAAGATGCATTATTCCCAACACAGAATAAGTAAATCTGATTTTCCGCTTCTGAACAGAACACTGTAATCATGAGCTCTTATTTGTAATTGTCTTCCCATATCCTACCTCTCCATAATAGAATGAGTTCAAATATTAATAGATAATGAGATTCTATTCTTTTTTTCTACAATATAGATATATTTATAGAAGCATGCATAGCAGTTAGCTGATTCCATTAGTCAATTCTTCAACCAGTTGTAGAATTAGTTATACCACCAAGTGTAAGTATATTGGCTGTGGTTAAAATAAATGGCAGAGCAACAGTTTCAGTGCTTTGCTAGAGAGCTGCCTTAACGTTGGAAATGCTGGTTTGTCTGGTTTATATATAGAGAGGTGTGTGTGTGTATGTGTGTTTGTGGAGGGCTTATTTAAAAAACAAAAGGCGGAGGAAAAAGTGGGCAGGGCCAAATATTCATTGTCAATATTTTATATTAATTTTCATTTTACCTACATTTTGAAACACCACTAAACTTCCTGATGAAAATTCTTATAAGTTTTTTAAATTAAATTCCTCAGAAAATTCAAGATAGCTTTAAAAATGCAAGCATTGCCTACATGAACCTCTTCATTAACCAAGGCTCTCTTAACCAGATTTGCACACAACCAGGTGCAACCAGGGCAATGTCAGAACTTCAGGTCTTGACTGCAAAGGCTGCTAATTGTAGTAGTTATGCATATGCATATAGATATCACACACATCCATATAAGGCTTTCTGTGCATACCACACGGACACTGTTTCCAGAGCCTACTGGGTTTTTTATCTCATGCCTTTGTGCAGCAATTTATACCTGTAAAAAAGCATATGCAAAATGTTTGTTAAACTAAACAAAAGAAAAATTCTGACTGGGTAGCATTTTTCACAGGGGTAAACAAATGTATCGAGTAGGGGTTGGTTAGGAAATACCAAAACCTACTTTCTCTGGGTGGATCAAATATTTTCTAACATCAAAGGGGAAAAAAAATGAAGGGAATTGTATGATTAACCTTAGGTTATTTTACCCTTAAACATTTTCTTTTCTGGATTGCTGGAAAATGGACACTGAGAAATCCATCAAGCAAAGAACAACCCCAAATGTATACAAATTGATCTGCCATGTGAGTTTGGTGCAAAGGACATGAAAACCAGGATGTGCACAGTGACATTTCACAAATCTAATAATAACACCTTAGATTTATCTGGGACTTTTTATACAGGAAAGTAGATCGCAGGGTGATTTAGGGACTGTAAAAATATAAATACATATATTTGGGTAATTTCAGTCACTAGCAGAAGATGATGCAGTGCCCTATCCAAACCAGAAACATCAAACGGAGAGTGAAAAAGACTTATAGATGCTTTGTTTATATGTTTGCCATGAGGCTAAACCCATTCAGGTAGTATCCTACTTCTTGTGCTTTTTGCTTTTCCATTATTGATATAAATTTCTTATAAAGGATGGTGGTAGCACCAGTGCTAGGGCAGGCTGAATCTCAGTGTTTGCCCAGTACAGCTGATTAATTGCTGCTTAATGAGGAATAATCCTTTTCCTTTCTTCCCCCTCCCCACTCCTCAGAAGAGAGTTGAGATATGAGACATCCCCAAGCAGGATGTAAGAAGGTTGATCAGACATGTGGGCATGTAGACAATCAAAATTGTCTGCACACAGAAAGTGCAATTTTCAAAATTTTACAAAGGATTTTATGTTCTTTTTTAGTTGTTTGGGTTGCTCTCAGGTTATCTCCATGACCACAGGGCAACAACCTTCCTTCCTCAACACTGATAATCAATCATCTGACTGTTTATCTGCCCATCAGCCCCTCATAAAAATGTCAGAACACATTGGCTGGTTGCAAACAAATGAATAAAAGAGGTAGAAACCTCAAAGATAATTAAGTTCCCAGGGATTTGTGAACATCAGTGGCTAGAGACTCAAATGAGTTTTCCAGCAGCGAGAGATGAAGCGGGAGCTGGGCTGGGGCGGGCCGTGCTCGGCAGCCCCGCGGCCCCGGCGGCGCAGGCAGCGCGCAGCGCGGGCAGCACGCGGCGCTCGGGACCTGCAGCAGCGCCCGCCGCTCGCCACCGAGCTGACATGTCTCATCGGACGGGAAACAGGACTGGGAGACGAGGTTATAGCAATGACTGAGTCAGAGACGAAACCGCAGGAAACCTGGCTTCATTAGTTCTGTTGATCGTGGAACAAGGTGTTTTTAATAACAGCTGAAACTCGGCTCTTTTCTACAGGCCGTGAAGGTCTCAGCAGTAGGAACGATACTGTTTATGGCTGCATCTTGGACAAAACTCAGAATTGATGGCACTGAGAAGAGAAGCAGGCAGGGAAGAGGCACAGGTGTTACATTCAGTGTAAAAGAAAATAATGTGCAGAGAAAAAAAAATCAGGAGGATACACATAACAACGAATGGGTGATAACAAGGTGAAGAGAGGAAGAGGGAATGAAGAGGGAGGAAATAAAGAGGAAGCTGAAATGTGGACTAGAGTTCTATTCACACACAGTCCCGTCATCTGTGTCCCGATGCCAGAGAGGGAGGGAACAAAGCTTTCTGCCCTCAGCCACACCCTGTGCGTGAGCATGACTGCAGTGAAGATCCCCAGGAGTCTGGGAAGCTCTTAATCATTCAGTCCTTTACTTGTTGCCCTTTTCTAAGCATCTCTGCATTTAGGATTTGATTTGACCTCTTTTCTTCTTTTTCTTTTTTGGCGGATGATGATAAGGGAGGGAAATAATCCTTTGGCCACAAATAACAGGTTTTGATGTGCATCTGTTTGCCTGGGTTCACTGGGGAATATCTCCCTGTATCTCTTCTCCATGGGTCAGAAGGACAGTGTGATGGTTCCAAGGCAAGAAAGAGCAAGAGACCACCTTGTGAACACTTTTCACCTGTGCAAGTGGGCCAAGTGCCAAATTCAGCACAGCATTCAGTAACCAAAATGCTGTTGCACACATTTGTCTCCCAGCTGGCAGAAGCACGGGCCAATATGCCATGCTGCTGCTTTAGCACAGCCACATGTGCCTGGCAGAACAGCAACTTATGGAGGCTTGGCAGAGAAGATGGCTGTCCTGGGGTGGGATGCTGTGTGGCCACCTCAAGCTCCAGTTCAGCATCATAATCCCTGTCACACTCAGGGGTTGTTACAGCAAGGGATTGTTACGGACTGGGTGGGGATTCAGCACAGTTTCAATTCACCAGCTCTATTTTTGAATTAAATAAACTGTCACCATTGCTCTGGCTTTGTATATGTCTGCAAGCAGACTTCTTAAAAAAAAAAAAAGTTGTCATGAGGCCAGAGCAACAGGAGCTAAACAGGAGCTGGAGGAAACTGTTCCAGCCAGAGCAAACTGTGTTGTGAGTTGGGAGGGGGCCAAGGCTTAGATTTAACCTGGGTAGAGCCACCTTGAGTCAGCAGAAGTATGGCAAGTACAGTCCTGGTCGGTGGTCATCAGATGGAGCAGATGTGGGCTCCTCCCCAGAGCAGGGAGGGCAGATCATTAGGTTCCGAGCAGGCAGGATAGGATGATGAGTGACAGAGACCCCAGCAAAAGGCCCTGGGGCAGAATGTGATGGAAGGCAGGGATTCACAGCCCAGGGCACAAAGAAGGCTGCCAGGCTGGTAATTCCAGGGCATTCTGCCAAAACTTTGGGTACAACCTGGCCAGAAGCCCAGATGTTGAGAAAGCAGCCTGGAAAGTCAGGTGTTACCAAGCCCATTAGCAGCCTGTGAGTTTCTCCTTACTGGATTCCTCACAAGGATTGCAGGAAGCAACTAACCAAACTTTCCTAGGGAAGTCCCATGTCTCTCTTCAGATTCCCCTTCTCTATTCCAGTAAGTGAAGGGGTACAGAGGGGAATCCAGATCTTCTGAAACACTATAATTATTCCAGAGCTGTTCTTTCTCATCTTACAGTGACTCAGCCCAGTCAGGTGAAGAGCAGGAATGAAGCCAATAAACAAGGAAAAGGGCCTTCTGGTTAGCACAAAAACTGGGCCAGACTGGCAAAACCCAGCCAACACAATCTGCCTCCCCTGTGCGATCCCAAAGGGAAAACCCCACATAACCCTATATTATGTTTGAATGGTCCCAACCCACTGCTAAGTCTGCGGTCGCAGTTTACACAGCCAGGGTTTGAAAGCAGGTTTTAAAATCTCCTCCAAAACCATAATTTTATTCTTGCCCAGGTTTTTGGAGTTGATTTTTATTTGTTTGGTATTTGTTGCTGTTTTGAGATGCAAAAGCAACTTTTCAGCAATTCCCAGTTTGCGAAGCATGGTGCTTGGACCAGCTTTCTCCAGTTGTTTCAGTAGGGAGCACAATGCCCACAGCATTTAATGAAGCTGCACTCAAAGTGCCCAGAGAAGTAAATTAATTGCTCCTTGAAACATTGCTGCTCCACATTCCACTGATGGAAAGTTACATAGTCTAAACAACCTGACCAAATCTTGCCTGAGCTGTTCTTCTCAGAAGACCCTCTTTTCAATAGATTATACCTACATTAGCTATAGTTGAAACAAGTATAACATCTGAATGTGGAGATGATGATGCTAAAGCAAGGCGATGCTGTGCTCACAACAGGTGGGAAGTGGGCTCTGCAGTAACTCCGTTGATCTGTTTTGGGGAGAAGGCACGAAAAATTTGCACACAGGCTTTTTAGCAGAGTGCTCGAGGCAGAGAAATAAGCGGCAGAAATTGCAATTACAGTGAATTTACCTAACAGGGATAAACCCCAGAGTACTTCAAGTTCAGTAAAAGTGATGCCAGTGACATATTCTGGGCCCCTCAACGACAAGGGTGTGCAAGAAGAGAGGCAATATTTGAGCGCTCAGAGACTCTACTGAGGGGATGAGAGGCGGGAATTACACTGTTCCTACATGTTCAGGAGCGTCCCCAAAACACCAGCGGGCTACGACAGGTACCCCAAGGCCGTTGGGTACAGACCAGCAAGCAGACCCTTTCCCAGCGGTGCCGCCGCCCGGCTGAAGAGCACCGCGGAGGCCAAGCGCCGACCCTGGCCGCGGGCAGAGCCTGCCCAGACCAGCTCCCGGCAGTCCAGCCGCTCCCCGCTCCTCACCCCAAGGGCCCACAGGCGGCTGGGGCTCGGCGCCCCCAGGGCTGGAGATGCCGCCCCCGGCCCGCCCCAGTCTCCCAGCGGGGCTCGGAGCGCCCCCGGTTCTCTGGGAGCTCTCGGCCCCGCGGGCGGCCCCGCTTCGCCAAGCCGGCTCTGCCTGGCTGGCGGGCAAAACAAAGCGGAGACAGGGAAAGGAAAAACGGGGAGAAAGTGCGGCTCCTGCCGCCTCCCAGCCCTCTGCCTGGATCTCCCTGCATGAGACAGCGCTGCAAGCGGATCCTGACCGGGGGCAGGGGGTGGAGAGAGGAGGAGGAGGAGGACGGACAGAGGGAGGGAGGGGGAAAGGGAAGGAGGGAGGGAGGGAAGGAGGGACGAACGGGAGCCTCTCTCCTTCCCTGGGCTGTTTTTTCAGTTTCCTGTCTCGCATTGTGCTCACAGCGGATATGTGCTGCGCCTACAGGTGTGTCCCCTCCTCGCAGCTTTTCCCCGGCTCCCAAGCGTAGGCTCTGGCTGTCGGGGGGGCGGCGGCGGATCGTGACCGCCATGTGATGATTATTTCTCTTGGGGCTGTTTCTCTCTCCTCTCGCTCTCTGCCTCCCCCTCCCTCGCTCCCCGCCGCTCTCGTCCTTCCTCTCGGAGGTGGCCGCAGCCGCTGCCGCCTTCGCGCTGACTCCGGCTGCGGTGGCGGCGGCGGGGCCCGCCGGGAGCATGGGCGGCCGCCGGGGGCTGCCGTAGCGCCTCTGTCCAGCCCACCGCCACCAGCCCCGGGCCGCCGGGGCCGCCGCTCCCGCTCGGGCAACTCGGACGGTCCGTGCCCGCGGGCTCCGTGCCGCCGGCGCCTGCACCTGTTGAAGGTAACGCAGCCCCAGCCCTGCCGCCGCGCCGCGGGATGGGGCGCGGAGGGGAGGGGGCAAGGCGGATTCCGCGGAGACTTCTCTGTCTCCCCCAGCTCGGGAGCTGCTGAGTCGCGGGTAGAGCAGCTCCTCGGCTGCCGGGCCGGGGCCGGGGGTAGGCGGCGGGGCCGGGGCGGAGGGGCTTTCTACTGCGCTGCCCGCGACCAGATGGTTTTGGTTAAGGGGCTCCCGGGCGGCGGCTCCGGACTCGGAGCGCCTTTTCCAGCCGCCGTGCAGGGCGGGGAGGTGGGGGAGGCGCGGGGAGTCGGCTCCTCCTGACGGGCAGCTGGGGAGCGCCGGTGCCCGGCGAGCTCCCTCCGCCCGGCTCGATGGAGGCTGGCTGCTCTTCCTGGGAGTTTCGCAACCCCGCGGCGCGGCCGGGGTCAGCAGCCCCGGTGTCGCGGCTGGCCCTGGCCCGGCGCCGACCCCGCGCTCCGCCTGCGCACCGCCGACTCGGGAGCTCGTTTGGGATTTTCCTGCAAACGCGTTTTGTCTCTTTGCAGACGCAGCTTTAAACTTTCTTTCCAAACTGTTAATTAGATACACTGTACTTTGCTCATGTTCCGTGCAGGCGAATGGGAGTGCGAGGCTGGAAAGGCTTGTGACTCAAGGCATAGTTATTCGGGAGGTGCAGAAGATCTTTGCGTGCCGCGTTCAGATGGGCTGTACCTGTAATTTGTGACTTTGCCTACTCCGAGACTTCGTGTTCTTGGTGACACTGGGAGGCAGAAAAGATCTGTAACAATTGGGTCCTTTAGGGATTAATCAGACATTCGGTTGAATATACAAAGAAGGAAGTGTAAATTTATCACCTCTCTGAAATTTGATGGAAAACAGCATTTCTGTTGTCCATGAGTTACAACACTACGGTCCTGTCCCTGTCGCTGAGCTCATCATCGAATGATAACTTGCTTGTCAGGGCACTTGTAACTAAGGCTGTTATCTTGAATGTGATGATTACCTTATTGAACACCAGAGGGAACTCTGAATAGGTAATTCATTCGAGGGCGATATAAGCTTATTTTACTATTTATGTTCTCATTACAATGGAATTTAGGAGGAAGCAAAGGTTGGTAAGTAATAGGCCGCTGGTATGTACCTAGGATTGACTTCAGTTTTCTTTACAGTTCTTTTCAGATGTCAACCCTGAATTTGGGCTGCAAAATCTTCCCTTCCCCCCCGCCCCCCCCCCGCCCCAAAGCTTGAAATATGCAACTGGTCTTGCAGGAGTAGGATTGTTCACCATGCTGTAGGCAAATCATTTGGGAGAACTGTTCACTGTTTGCTGGGGAGTGAGATTATACATGCATGGTGGGCTGATGCTCAATGCCCCGCCTGCCTCTGGGTTGTGAGACAGATCCAGCACTCTTGGGTACGGGGGCTGCTGCCTGTGATTGGTATACCAGAATAGAGCATTCTTCCAGCCAAAACAAAAGGGAGGAAGTCTACTTCCAAGCCTAGCATGGCTTGTCCTCCTTACCTAGAACACTGGTAGATCTAATTCCTAGTCCAATTGCCTGTGAAGTAGAAAATAGTCTTTCTTAAAATAAATGGCTTAAACAAATACAGAAAGTAAATGGTGTCAGTGTTTGGGAAAGGAGTTTGAATGGTGGCTTCTGGTACCAAAAACTGTTTAAATCATCTGAGATGATTGTAAGAAGCTAGGGTCAACCCATCAAAATGTGATACTGTACTTTGTAGTAACATGAACCCCCAAAATGTGCAACTGAAGCTTTGCTTGCTTGTGATAGTCTGCTAGAACAGTGTTGATAACCAGGCTTCTTTCATACTCCTGGACTGTCAATGACATGGGAAGGAAAGCACAGTAAATACACTTGTGACTCTGACTTATGCTCCAGAAGCTGACGCATTCAGCTGTTCATCCTGTCTCTTTGCCAGAGGTTACTCTTCCATTCACTGTTGTTTTCTATTGAACTTTGAATCTGCCAGAGTTTACAGACAGGCATATGAATGTAAACTGTATTTTATGGCTGTTCATGTTAATGTGTGATGTTGTGAAGTCTGATAACATGAATCTCCTGTATATCTCTCATGACAGAGGGATAAGGCAAACAGCTGGGGTCAGCTGAATTGAGCTGCAGCTGGGAGCCATGGCCCATAAGCACCTACATTATTCTGAAATGGCAAATGTGAGTCCAGTGAGCAACCTCGTACCAGGACTTGTTGGGCAAGGGTAGCAGGGAGGCAGCTCTGCACAAGGAGAGGCTGTGTGACCTTTGTAGGTTGGTCACAGCACTCAGGATTCTGGGTTTCAGGAGGATGGAGTAGATCGTGCACCTGAACAGCCCTCTCTTCCTCTCCTCCTTCATCCATTCTAGGAATTAGAAAGTGATCCAAGTTTTTTCTTCTGTTATCTGTCTTGCTTTGTCCATCTGGCTTGAACACTTTTTATGTAAAATATCCTCACTAAGGGCACAGCCTTTATTCCGCCTGAATTTTCTACAGATGATGTTGGAAGTTGATAAAGGCTTTGTATAGGTTTACAAAACTGGGAGCTGTTTGCCTTGCATGAAGAAGCTCCCTAAGGACAAATTACATTTTGAAGGGAGACCTCTTCATGAATGCCTATTAAGAACAAAAAAAGTCCCACTTACTTGTTGCTAGCGTATTTGGATTCTGGCTCAGTTTTGAGAAAATGGTTCGCACATTTATTTATTTATTTTTATGAGATGTAATACTAAGTGTTTGTATTTCTGTAATGGCTGTAATCTGGAAATTTTCATATACTTTTAAATTATTTATTGTATGAAGCACTGAATGAAGATATTTGTTACACTAGTGTCGCATTCAGAATATTGAATTACAATTGTAAAATTAAGGTAACGAGCTTAAATTGGGGTTTGCAACTTTAAGCTCTTGCCAGCAAGCAGTTAATGGCAACATTAACTGCTAGAAAAGTAATTGCTACCGTTCTTTTACTGTCATTTTGTTCTCACTCTCCTCCAGTCAGCCTGTTCTGCTGAGATATCATGAATATTCACCGAAATAGCTTGGCATTGTCACTTATGCAATTTCTCATCAGATCCAATGTGTTGATGAGCTAATGTGCACTTGATTAAATATACTTGATTTATGCAAACAAAAACTCTAGGTCCTTCTTGAAGTAAAGTTAGCACCTGCACAGCTGTTAGTGAGATGAGAGTCTAAATAATTAAGACGAAATTAAGTAAACAAACAACCTCAATGTGGTGTTCCTCCTACTTCTTCACCTTTGTCTTTTTGTTCATCTCAGTAGTGGATATTTATTTTGGCTTTTCTTGCAGGTTTTCTTACGCACCATAGAAAATTGTAAAGCTCAGCTTATTGTGGAGGGTCTATTTAAATGCCTAATATTAGGACTCACATCCACCCTCCCACCCCCCCACTCAACAAAAAAAAGAGTATTATGAACTGTAATAAGGCCAGGGGTAACTAGGATTAGTGGAATATTACTTCAAGAGTTTTAAGTATGAGTCT
This sequence comes from Lichenostomus cassidix, assembly GCF_008360975.1. Classification (NCBI taxonomy): domain Eukaryota; kingdom Metazoa; phylum Chordata; class Aves; order Passeriformes; family Meliphagidae; genus Lichenostomus; species Lichenostomus cassidix. Next base: position 19,620,463 of record NC_139480.1, on the reverse strand, counting down.
AAGTTGGATTTGACATTGGTCAGTTAATCCTTGTTTAAAATAAAATAAAATCACAGCCTGAGTAAGTAATTGAGGGGGTGTCTGTTGCAATAAAAAACAGTATTTGGATAGTAAGTGGTTTAGCTGCTTATTCTTTAATTGGTCAAACACATGTAGGAATAAGGAGTTGAAAACAGACATTTTATTTAACCATCAGTGGCTTAATGATACAAAAAGCACTCTAACTGTCTACAAAACTGCTCAAATGTGGCTACAAAAAGAGGCCATGGAGTTCTTGCCCCTGGAGGCAGCAGAGGATGGATGGAGGAGGGAGAGGACACATGTTTGCCCAGGCCCTGGAGCAACCAGACAGACTGGAAAACTGTTTGGGGGATCTTGTGGAGCTGGGGCTTACTTTCTTTAGGCAGATAGTAATTTAGTTATCTGTTAAAATCAGGTACTAGTGGTTTGTGTCTCTGCAATTGAATCTCTGGAAATACATAACTTTTGGATCTCTCTGAGTTTCCATCTCAGGTGATTGAGGGAAGACTTACATGTCATAATGTCTAAAAGTGTCTGTGCTTAATAAATGTTACTAATGATTATTAAAAAAATCTTGAAATCAACGTGATGGTCAGCCCCTGCTCAACTGCTCAGCCTGACACCACCATAACACGGGACAGAGCTTGCCCCCAGGAATGTGTCAGCAGAGCTGTGGTCACCAGCCACGTGCTTGTTGGGACGCTTGGTTTCTCTTTGGAATTCAGCTTCTGGGAGCTGGCGCCAGCACGGATTGATGATTAGCACCATGCCGAGTTCCCCAGGCTCGGCAGCCTCAGCACTCATCAGAGGACAGAGTCCACCTGGCGCCTTCTGAAACACTTCTGACCTTGCTCTACCTTTGTTGTTAGCTTCCACATTTCTGCATTTTTAGCTTCACTTTCGATGTGCCCCTGGTCAAAAAGCTTTGTGATCCTGAAAACAAGTGAATTTAGTAGTTGTGATTTATTCAATCAAAGTGTGTCTTCAAGAAGGTAGCTACCTAATTAAAACCTTATTCCTAGGGTTTCACTTGTTTTCTTATTAACTGTCATCACTACTTTAAGGCCATGAGTAAAGAGTGAAGGCAGTCTTACTGACTTACCTCTGGCCCCAGCAAGATCATGGCACAGATCCCTCTGGGAGCTATGTGAAAGCATGTGGAGAAGAAGGAGGTGGTTTGTGACGGGCAAAATGGCTTCAACATGGGCAACTGTGCCTGACAAATTTGATGGCCTTCTATGACTGGGGTTACAGTGTTGGTGGATAAAGGAAGAGCAGCCAGTGTTGTCTACCTGGACTTGTGCCAAGCATTTGACATTGTCCCACGAAGGCATAGTTGTCTAAACTGGAGAGATACAGATTTGACAGATGGACCACACACTGGATAAGGAATTGGCTGGATGGTTGCACTCAAAGAGTTGCAGTGAGTGGCATGATGTCCAAGTGAAGACAGTGTTCCTCAGGGATTGGTATTGGAACCAGCACATTTTAACATCTTTGTTGGTGGCATGGACAGCGGGATTGAGTGCACCCTCAGCAAGTTTTCCAGTGACACCAAGCTGTGTGGTGCAGTTGACACACTGGAGGGAAATAATGCCACCCTGAGGGACCTGGACAGGCTTGAGAGGTGTGCCTGTGCAAACCTCATGGAGTTCAATAAGGCCAAGTGCAGAGCCCTGCACCTGGGTTGGGGCAATTCCAAGCACAAGTACAGGCTGGATGGAGAATGAACTGAGAGCAGCCCTGAGGAGAAGGACTTTGGGGGTGTTGGTTAACAAGAAAGTCACCATGACCCAACAATGCACACTCACAGGCCAAAAAGCCAACAGTATGCTGGGCTGCATCAAAGAAGTGTGGCCAGCAGGTTGGCAGCAACATAAGGTTGTGGAATTGTTGGAGCTAGTCCAGAGAAGGGCCATGAAGATGATGAGTGTGCTGAAGTACCTCGCCTATGAAGACAGGCTGGGAGGATTAGGGTTGTTCTGCCTAGAAAAGAGAAAGCTTCAGGGTGATCTAACTGGCTTTCCAGTACCAGAAGAGAACTTACAGGAAAGACAGGGCAAGACTATTTACAAAAACATGTAGAGACAGGACAAGGGGGCATGGGTTCAAATTGAAAGAGAGTAGGTTTAGATTAGATATTAGGTAAAAATTCTTTGCTGTGAAGGTGGTGAGGCACTGGAGCTGGTTTCCCAGGGAAGTAGTGGGTGACCCATCCCTGGACATGTTCAAGGCCAGGTTGGATTGGTCTCTGAGCAGCTTGGTCTAGTGGAAGGTATCCAGAGGTCCTGGAACAAGATGATCTTTGAGGTCCCTTCCAACCCAAACCTTTCTATGATTCTATGGTTTACACAATTTGCAGTGAATTATTTTGATATTACTTGACAACGACAGTTTTCTTCATGTTGCAGATGTCATTCTTTCTGTCTTTGTTTTTTAAAAGCCTTCTCAATCCTACAACAATCCAGGAAGCTCTAGAAAAACTTTGCCCCTAAATTGTCCTTATTCTGTGCTGGACCTTCAAACAAACCTCATCAGAACCACTCTGCCAGATTAAGTACATGGGAACTGCCTGTGAACACCATGATTTTAAATAAAAATCCATGAAATGTTTAGCACTTAAAATGAATTGTTCCAGAAATTACTCTTTCACAACAAGCATATTTCTAGTTAAACTGGATTAGGTGTCTTGGTTTGGAAACAAACCAGTGGGAGATCACAAGTCAAGATTGAAATTAAAAATAAGTGAAATAATACAAAGAAAAGCACTGACAAAGTCAGATACAACCTAACACCCTGTTATGGTGGTAGTAGCAGTCTAACTGAAGTAGTCCAGTTGAGGCGGTGATTCTGTGAAGGTCTGGTCTCTAGCTGAAAATTTAGTGGTAGCTCTCGTCCTCTGGGAACTCAGTAGACAGGGCTAGCTCAGGCAGTTCTAAGGTCAGGTTATATCCAGGTGGGAACACCTGGCTCTTCTCTCCTGGGCAGAGCATCTCACAATGGGATGAGATAAGTCCATGAGTCACACGGTGGGTTACTGATGGCCCATTGCCTGTCATGCGGGGTGGGTCGTTAGCAGCTGGTAACAGCTAACGGATGGCTCATTGCTTGTCATCAGGAGTGGGTGATAGCAGCTAATGGCCCACAGCTGGTGGTAATAGAATACTTAACTACATCAATATTGCAACCTAGGACATTATCCACCCCTTATTCTATTACTATCTACACAGTTCTCACTTAAGATAAGGTTTCCTTGTGGGATACAACAGGTTTCTCCATCTGCCTGCATCACCCACCAAGTATAACCAGGTCTTTGGGCAAAAACCACTCCACGGATGGGTTTGCCTTTCCCTGAGGTGGGACTAATCCAAACAGTCTTTCCTAAAAAACCTCTTACGTGTACCACAGGGACTTTATCTCCATCCACTGTGTGCAAAGGTTCGGACTCGGCAGGATCGGCTCGATTGATAGAACCCCTTGTGTTAACTATCTAGGTGGCCTTTGCTAAGTTCAGTTTCCAATTTTTGAAGGTTCCCCCGCCAAGTGCCTTCAAAGTTGTCTTAAGTAGTCTGTTGTACCGTTCAACTTTCTCGGCAGCTGGTGCATGATAGGGGATGTGGTATATCCATTCAATTCCGTGTTCTCTAGCCCAGGTGTTTATGAGGCCATTCTTGAAATGGGTTTCATTGTCAGACTCGATTCTTTCAGGGGTAATATGTCTCTATAGGACTTGCTTTTTTAGACCTAAGATGGTGTTCCGGGCAGTAGCATGAGGCACAGGGTAGGTTTCTAATCATCCCGTGGTTGCTTCCACCATGGTCAGCACGTAGCGCTTTCCTTGGCGGGTTTGGGGAAGTGTGATGTAGTCAACTTGCCATACTTCCCCATACCTGTACTTTGACTATCGTCTACCATACTACAGAGGTTTTACCCGCTTGGCTTGTTTGATTGCAGCGCAAGTCTCACAGCTGTGGATGACCTGTGAGATGTTGTCCATGGTCAAGTCCACCCCTCGGTCACGAGCTCACCTGTATGTCGCATCTCTCCCTTGATGACCAGAGGCATCATGGGCCTAACGAGCTAGAAATAATTCTCCTTTGTGCTGCCAGTTTAGATCTACCTGTGACACTTCCACCTTGGCAGCTCGGTCTACCTGTTCGTTGTTACGATGCTCTTCATTAGCCCGACTCTTAGGTACATGTGCATTCACGTGTCGAACTTTCACGGTCAGCTTTTCTGCCCGGGCGGCGATGTCCTGCCAAATTTCAGCGGCTCAGATGGGTTTTCCTCTGCGCTGCCAGTTAGCCTTTTTCCAGCGATCTAACCATCCCCATAGCGCGTTGGCTACCATCCAGGAGTCAGTGTAGAGATAGAGCCTTGGCCATTTCTCTCGTTCGGCAATATCTAAAGTCAGTTGGATGGCTTTAAGCTCTGCGACCTCACTCGATCCACCTTGTCCTTCGGTAGCCTGTACAGCTTGTCGTGTGGGGCTCCATACTGCAGCTTTCCATTTTCGATCTGCGCCTACAATTCGGCAGGAACCATCGGTGAAGAGGGCATAGCGTCTTTCACTCTCCGGCAGCTCGTTATACGGGGGTGCTTCCTCGGCACGTGCTACTTGCTTCTCTACTTCTTCTGAAGATAATTTAAAAGTCTCACCTTCAGGCCAGTTTGTTATGATTTTTAGAATCTCAGGGCGATTTGGGTTTCTAATACGGGCGCGCTGTGTGATGAGAGCAATCTATTTGCTCCACGTGGCATCAGTGGCATGGTGAGTAGAGGGAACCCTTCTCTTGAACATCCACCCCAGCACTGGCAATCGGGGTGCAAGGAGAAGTTGTGTTTTTGTGCCGATCACCTCTGAGGCGGCTTGGACTCCTTCGTAAGCTGCCAAGATTTCTTTCTCGGTGGGAGTGTAGTTGACTTCAGACCCTCTGTAACTTCGACTCCAGAATCTTAGTGGTCGACCTCGGGTCTCACCAGGCACCTTCTGCCAAAGGCTCCAGGACAGACCATGGCTCCCGGCTGCAGAGTAAAGCACATTCTTTACCTCTGGTCTTGTCCTGACTGGTCTAAGGGCTACCGCATGAGCGATTTCTTGTTTGATCTGGGTGAAAGCTTGCTGCTGTTCAGGGCCCCAGTGGAAATCGTTTTTCTTGCGGGTTATGAGGTAGAGAGGACTCACGATCTGGCTGTACTCAGGGATGTGCATTCTCCAAAAGCCTATGGCGCCTAGGAAGGCTTGCGTCTCCTTCTTGTTGGTTGGTGGAGACATCGCGATGATCTTATTGATGACTTCAGAAGGAATCTGACGCCGTCCGTCTTGCCACTTTACTCTCAGGAACTGGATCTTTCGGGCAGGTCTCTTGACTTTACTCTTCTTGATGGCGAAACCAGCTTCCAGGAGAATTTTGATGATTTTCTCTCCTTTCCCAAATACTTCCGTTGCTGTGTCTCCCCACACAATGATGTTATCAATATACTGTAGATGTTCTGGAGCCTCACCCTTTTCTAGTGCAGCCTGGATCAGTCCATGGCAGATGGTGGGACTGTGCTTCTACCCCTGGGGCAGTCGGTTCTATGTGTACTGCACACCTCTCCAGGTGAAAGCAAACTGAGGCCTGCACTCTGCTGCCAGAGGAATGGAGAAAAAGGCATTGGCAATATTAATGGTCGCATACCACTTTGCTACCTTGGATTCCAGCTCGTACTGGAGTTTCAGCATGTCCGGTACAGCAGCACTCAGTGGTGGTGTGACTTCATTCAGGCCACGGTAATCCACCGTCAGTCTCCATTCTTTACTGGACTTACGCACCGGCTATATAAGGCTGTTAAAGGGTGAGTGAGCCTTGCTGACCACCCCTTGGCTCTTCAGATCTCGAATCATCTTATGGATGGGGGCCACAGAGTCTCTGTCAGTGCGGTATTGCCGGCGGTGCACTGTTGCTGTAGCAATTGGTACCCGCTGTTCTTCAATTCTCAGTAGTCCTACAGCAGACGGGTTATCTGAGAGACCAGGCAGGCTATTCAGCTGTCTTATGTCTTCTGTCTCTACGGCTGCTATCCCAAAAGCCCAGCGATGTCCCTTCGGGTCCTTGAAATATCCACTCCTGAGATAATCTATGCCGAGGATGCATGGGGCGTCTGGACCAGTCACAATGGGGTGTTTCTGCCACTCATTCCCAGTTAAACTCACTTCAGCTTCCAGTACAGTCAGCTGCTGGGATCCTCCTGTCACCCCAGAAATAGAAATGGATTCGGTCCCCACATACCTGGATGGCATCAGGGTGCACTGAGCGCCGGTGTCAACCAAAGCCGTGTATCTTTGTGGGTCAGACGTGCCAGGCCATCGGATCCACACAGTCCAATAGATCTGATTATCCCTTTCCTCTACCTGGCTAGAGGCAGGGCTCCTCTAATCCTGTTTTTGGTGCACGATGTTCTTCTCCTGTAAATGTGTTCCTGAGGTTCCTTCAAGAGGATCAGTCATATTATCCTTTCCATTCTGTCGGGGGTTCTGTCCACAAGCGACTGGGGCAGTGTTGTACCTAGATGAGCCTCCTGAAGTGGATGTTTCTGTTTTCAATTCACGTACCCAGGCTGCTAAGGTAGAGGGAGGTTTCCTATCTCACTTCTTCATGTCTTCCTCATGCTCTTGAAGGAAAAACCAGAGGTTACGTCGTGGAGTTTGTTTTCTTTCCCTGACTGGAGTACGTCTGCTTCTGATGGCAGAGACTCGGGTTGGTTTTGGTGTGGCATGGAAAAATCTTTCTGTGAGCTCTTTCCTTAGTTTCTGATGGCTCTCTTCAATCAATCTCTGGACTTGCTCGGCCAGGTTTGTTTCTACCGATGAGACCTGGGTGCGTAGTGGGGCGGTGACAGTGTCCTCATAAATTTTCAGTTTGTTTGCTAACACGCCCACCTGGTCTTCGCCTTCCCTCCACTGCAGTGTTGCCAGGTAACGAGAGTATATCTCTGGTCCGAGCCGCGCGAATCTTAGCCACATTTGTGAAGTGCACCGGACATTATCTGGGCTCTTGGGGAATCTCTCGTTGTCTGAGAAAATGATCTCTAGCACGGCCAATTCCCTCAGGCATCGGATACCTTGTTCTATTGTGTTCCATTTCTTTTGGTGCATCTGGAGGTCTTCTTTGCACAGGTATCTGTCCCGTACACTCAGCAGCAATCGTCGCCAGAGGCTGAGAGTTTTCTGGGTTTTCCCAATCCCCTGGTCAATGACTACATCCTGAGACAGGGATCCCAGTTGTCTGGCCTCACTTCCATCCAGAATAGTGTCATTAGCTGCGGCGTCTCAGATACGGAGCAGCCAGGTCAAGATGGACTCATTCGCCTGCCGGGTGAATTCCCTCCGTAGGTCACGCAGCTCCCCCAGGGATAGAGAGCGAGTGATGATCTCTGGCTCTGTCTCTTCTGCTTGGTGAGATGGTCCTGCCGCATCCTCATCAGTCGCTGTGCGGACTGACTTGCTCTTGGATTTCTTTTTCTGGACAGGGGCAACCGCTACTGGCTTTGGCTGTTCTGATTCGGCAATGGTCTGTGTTGACACATTGACTGCTCGTTTGGTTCCTTTCCTCTTGGTGGCAGTTTGCGTGGATGTGGTGCCTGCTGACTTGTTTCTTTTCTCTTCTTCTTCGAGAAGACGCTGTACAACACCAAGTATTGTTCTGTTTCTCAGCATGAGGTACACTGTGCTGGTCGCAGAGAAGAAAGAAAACAGAACTAACAGGAAGATTATGCCATCCTTAGCATCCAGAGAGAACTCAATGTTGTCAAAGATGGCTGTGCCTGGCCTGAAATGCTGGAAGAAACCACTCTCTCCTCCTAGCCCCAGAGGGTGGGTGCGATTGCTGAGGAGGTCCCAGACGAAGCAGCTCAGGTTAGGCCAGGCAGACAAAGTCGAGTATATATAACGAATGGTGTTCATTGCCTCACAGGTAACCATGCTATAGGCATAATAAACCAATAGAGCAATTCTCATGCCATTTCCTGGTCGCAACAGGAGCAATACAACGGGCAGATAGTATCCCATTTGAGGAAAAATATAGAGAGCGAGGTACAGCACCCATATAGATAAGCCGAGCATCATGGTGATAGGATTTCTGAGTTTCCCCAGGTCGTGCCCCACGTTGGGCGCCAAAATATGTCTTGGTTTGGAAACAAACCAGTAGGAGATCACAAGTCAAGACTGAAATTAAAAATAAGTGAAATAATACAAGGAAAAGCACTGACAAAGTCAGATACAACCTAACACCCTGTTAGGGTGGTAGTAGCAGTCTAACTGAAGTAGTCCAGTTGAAGCGGTGATCCTGTGAAGGTCTAGTCTCCAGCTGAAGATCCAGTAGTAGCTCTGGTCCTCTGGAAACCCAGTAGACAGGGCTAGCTCAGGCAGTTCTAAGGCCAGGTTATATCCAGGTGGGAACACCTGGCTCCTCCCTCCTGGGCAGAGCATCTCACAATGGGATGAGATAAGTCCATGAGTCACACGGTGGGTCCCTGATGGCCCATTGCCTGTCATGCGGGGTGGGTCATTAGCAAGTGATAATAGCTAACGGATGGCCCATTGCCTGTCATCCGGAGTGGGTGATAGCAGCTAATGGCCCACAGCTGGTGGTAATAGAATACTTAACTACATCAATATTGCAACCTAGGACATTAGGTCTGCATGTTGACTTGGACTGAAGGAAGCTCTCATAAACCTGACACTAATCTTGCTATATCTAGAGGAATTATTAAAGTGATAGATCAGTGTCTCAGTGAAGGATGTAAAAAGCCTAATGTTACTGACTGTTTTAAATATGTAAAAAGTTGAGGAGTGAGCTCCTCACATCTTTTCCCTCAGGGCTCTTGTTTATCTTCTAGATGTTTAAGAAGAGATAGTATCTCTTTCTGACGTCTAAGAGCTGTATATAAAGATCTAGCTCTTACATTCCTAGTGGCATCACTGTTTAGAATTTATGAAGGACCAGTTTTTTAACCAGTGTTTGCCCAGTAGGAAAACAGTGATTAGTCAACTATCTTCAACCACAGGGAGAAAGCAGAGGGCAGAAAATATAAAACCACACTAATCTGGTAATAAGGGTGCAACTGAAATATGATGTGAGGTTTACAAACCTGAATCAGGACAAGTTAGTAATCTTTTGCTTGGGCCTAAACAAGGCATGTAAAGCAAATAAAAGCTTCTTTCCTGAAGATGCATGGCTCTTGGAATGGTTAATAGTAGTAGGCTATGATTTCCTTCAGCTCGTATTAGTTTAATGGACCTGATTATGCTCGTTGCAGCTGGAAGTCCAAAATATGCAATATCACTCTCAAATACATCAGAAAAACATTCGTTTGTCCTTCCTTAGTGTGTTGTCACAGTGTGTGTTGAACTTACATGCTAGGTTCATTTAATCATTATGCGACAAATTGATATAAACTTTATGCTGGTCCTGTTGAATTCTAAGGCAATGAAAGCAGTAGTTTGACCTCTTCTACTTCCAGTCTTGTGGGAATAAGTAGCTTGAAAGCTGTAAAAAGTTTTTCTGCGTAGTTTTGACACGAATCATCAGCAACTGGACCTTTTCCCTCATTAACTAAGTAATGCCTCATGTAAACTGCGGTTGTGGTTAAGATGTGTGCACATCTCCCATAATGGGTGTAACTTATAAACCTAAAAAAACCCAGCTGAAGTAGGCGACTTTGAGGATAGGGTTTTTTCCACACACATGTGAAATGGCAGTGTTTTTTTCTGAAAGGCTTTTACACAGCCAGAAAGTGTCTTTGTGAGTACTTTTAAGAAGTTTTTCAAGAGTCAGTAACTCTGCAGCAATGAAGCTGGCTTCGTGACTTGGATTATGCACGTGCTCCAGGTGTTGTCACCTTCTGCCTACCCAAGCTGTTGAGATGAAAAACCCAAAGACTTCATTTGCCTTGGCAATTCTGAGTCCTAAGTGGTGGTATGAGTTTGTGTATTAGTAGGTTGGATAAAACTCCAGAGAGGTGACGTCTCTGTTTATTAACAGATGGTTTCTTGGTTTGACATTTAACTGGGGGAAGATCTGCAAGCATTTCACAGTCCATTGTGCATTTAATTCAGTGTTGGGTAGCACTGATGAAAATGCAGGGCAATATCCTTGTGGGTTTTTTTAATTATTTGATTGAGGGATTTTTCTTTGGTTTCGGGTTTTGTTAGGGCTTTTTTGAGATTTATCTAGAGCTTAGGGTCAGTGAATCTGTCAAGTCCCACAATTGTTTGAACATCTCACTTGGCTATTGCTCATGGGCCAAACAAATTCTTGGACTAAAATGTATCTTATCTTGAAAATTCTGAGAAAAAAATAATCCAGCTTTTAAAATGTTGTACCTGTTTGGTTTTACCTGTTCAGAATTTCATCTTGTTCCTTACAAGAGCCTTCTGTGCTTTTGGATTGCATCTGCTCATGCCTTTTAAGTTTTCCTGTGGCTGTATTAAAGACTTTTTTTGGCTGATATTTTTTTTTCCTTAAAGATGATCGAGTAAGCTGTCAATTGTTTGGATGGCCTATCAGAAGGACTGAATCTTTAAATCTGATTATACATAATGCTTTTTACCCCCCCCAGATGCTAATTGCTTTTGCAGCTCTACTCTGCATGTTCTGTAATTTTCAACATCTATTTTTGAACAACAGCCATTGTACTGGGCTCAGTATTTCAGTGTCACTCTTTACCATTGCATGGCCCATACCACCCCATTCAGTGTTTCCATTCGCTCTCATATCTTTGAACCCAGGAGCCACATTAGCCCTTCTAGTAACAACAGAAACTCTGAATGTGATGCTTAGCTGTGAGGCTGTGCTGACCTCATCCCTTTTGTTTTCCGTGCTTCTTTAAGTCACAGTCCTCTGATTTGCAAACCTTACCTTCATCTCTTGTTACTTAATATATGTATCTGCATTCAGACTTCTTAAGATTGTTTTGGTTGGAATGAGCACAACATGATGAGTAATTGTGTTAACTCTGTGATTTGCTTTCTGTTTTTATTTCTCGTGCTATTAAACCATGTAATCTGTTCATTTTAACATCAAGTTCTTGCTTATTTCCAGGTAGCTAATAAAACACTTAGGTAATGTAGAGCATAATTCCAGTAATTTTGAACTGCAAAAGAAGCACTGCAGTTGCATGGTGATATTACTCACAAATGACAGCTTTTTTGAGATCTTTAACTAATTTTTACATGTTTGGCCTCTATATTTTGATACTCTGTTTTAAAAATCCTGATAATTTGATACTTGTTGCTTAAGTTACATCTTTAAGCTTTCAGTTGCTGTATGTGATGCAAAATCAGTAGATTTCACATTCCTTAGTCTTACTCCTTTTGCATTTATAAAGATGAAATTGAGGAACTTTCTACAACATCTTGAAGTGCTAGGTCCAAAATGATTCCTTGCTTAGGGTGCCTGTAGACATCCTGAGCAAGCTCTTTGCCTTTGATTGTGCATATTGCCTAGTCCCTTGTCTCCTGTGTTCTCTGAAGCATCTTTTCTGTGTCTGTTCCAGCAGGAGCAAGTACACAAAAGGCACTTCATCCCGGTCGCTATTTGCACAGAAGCCTGAACCCCAAGAATTCTCTTTCACTAGCGACGGTTGTGCAGCTCAGGTGGGCTAAGAACTCATTTGGACTGAGGGGGCTTTTTTAACCTCCATTTCTTCTTCCAAAGTGTCATGCTGCTTGCCTGAGGAGGAGGAGTTCCTCGTGTAGAGCACTGCAGTGCAGTTGGCTTGGTGCACCGAGACAAGAGATTGTGTGGAATTTATGTGCTTTAGGGTTTAGGTTGAAATATTACAGCCTCAAATTTAGTGTGATAATCTGGCATGAAAATGTATTTGCTTTGTAATTGTCCTGGATACTGTCTGATTCAACAGTGATTTTCATGTGTAGCTTTGTATCTCCTGGACCTATAGTGTAAAAGGATATTAAGCAACTTGCAGGTGTGAATCATCTCCAAGTTAACTTAGTTATCAAAACATAGTATCTCAATTGCTCAGAGTAACACTTTCCACTTCACTTCTGCAATCCATGATGCTTGTTGCCCCTGTTCAAATTATTAATGCCTATTTCCTTTTCCCAGTGTAGCGATTAGTTATTCTCTTTTAATTTTGATCCTGAGGCCTGTAAAATGAGTAAATGTAAACAGCATTCTTGAAACTAAACTCTTAATGCTATTTTCTCCTACTGATAATTTGAAGAGGCAGACTGTGTTTTCTGTTGTCTGCGGCTTAATTAATCGACTTGAATTATACTTGAGCAGAACTCTGATATCAGAAGAGGGTTTAGCAACCTTGGAAATTAGGAGTTTATGAATGAGGCAGCGTTGAAGAGTTACTTTGTTATTACTTGGCTTGCTGGAAAAAGATGTTTGTAAACTCGTGGCCAGAAATGGCTACATACTTGCCTCCCTTCCTTACCTTTCACAGACTTTTCTGTTTTCTCAGACCTTTCATGTATAATAATTTGGCATGGATAGACAGGTCTCTGTCCCAGCTCAGATGCTCCAACACTGTGCTAATAATTCAGTGGCATCAGTCAGATAAAAACTGAATATTTCCTGGAATACCAGAAGTCTGGGGTGCTTTGTGTGTAGGTTTGGTGTCCAGAGTGCCATCTGTGCAATCCACTGCATGCAGTGGGGTCCTGTGGGTTTCTTGACTGGGGACTTCATCATGGTGGTTTTGTTTCTGTCTTTAGCAAGTAATTTAATTTCTCTGTGATTTTGTGGTGTGTTTTGTTTTTTGTTTTGTTGGGGGTGGGGGGGAAGTTGGTTTTGTTGCTGTTGGGTTTTTTCCCATTGCTTTGTTTTGGGGGGGTTTGGGAAATCTGTAGGTGAAAAGTACAATTTGGTGGTATTTTTGTGAAGTATAAGTAGGGCAAGTAGATGCTGCAGCGTTCCTTCTTGACCAGAAAGAATGGGGACCTGCTAATTCTTCTAAGTTATCCCATGTTGCCTCCCCAAAGCCCCTGTGCAAAAGCAGACCTTGCATCCCCAGATTTCCTGGCTTGAACAAAGCCTCCTACAAAGCACTTTCACATCGTGCTCTCTGTACCCATGAGATGACTTGGCACACGAGGGAGCGTTTTTGTTCCAAGTGGGTTAGCAGCGAGCACAGACCATCATTCAGTGATATGAAATCTTCAGTGGCAGCTCTGCTGCCGGTAGTTCCTGCCATTCACTGGCCAGTACCTGCTTGGTTGTGCTACCATGACTATTTTGTGGAGCTTTGCTGTGGACTGAACTGGAGAACTGAGTTAGCTTAGACTGTATTTTACGTAGTTGTTATATGGCTTTGAAAAAAAGTATTCAGAAGTTTCCCTTCATCTCTGTGTTTCACAGCATGGCCCTGCAACCACATGTAATTTGCAATGTTGGACTGAGAGGCTGGAAATCAACCCCCACACACAGCCCCATCCAAAAAAAAAAAAAAAAAAAGGGATTCAAGACCTGCTTAAAGTAATTTTGTTGCCAAGTTCATTGTGTTATCAAGCCCCGCCTGTGTCTGTAGCTCTCTTCCCTTCTTGCCAGTCCCATCCTGGGTGGCCCTATTAGTCAGGGAAGAAGAGGCTTTTGCAATCAGAGTTAGGGTGTTGAGTTTGTACTTTCAATAGCAGCTATGCTCCTGTGTAGCTGTTCTTTCATTTGGAATAAGATGAGGTGGCTTTTAACTAAATGCAGCCGTTTTACATAGATCTGGCTAGTGCATTTATTCTCTCTGGGTGCTCTAAATATCATGTCCATGTGCACTTGGTAAGGGAACTTTTTTTGGTAGTTTTTGGTTTTCTTTCTCAGCTGATGACCTCCAGTGCACTGCTAGAACTCTCCTGTAGCATTAACCATTCACAGTCACTTCGTTTTCCCTCTTACTTCAGTTTAAGAGACTTTGCTCTTGAATCTTGTAAATGGGGTGATAATTTCAAAGCAAACAGCTTCCAGTCCTTTCTTGCCAACTTTTGCCCACAAGGTATGCAAAGTAAACAGAGCAGTTAGGAAATTAGTTATGTACTTTCCCTCCTAGTGCAAGGCATCCCAGGATGGTTCCTAGTCCTTTAAGTAATGAATACAGGGAGAGATGGAGAACTGGTATGCCCGAGTTGCAATGTATGGAGCCATTGCACAGATCATTCATATTTTACAAGCTTTAGGAATACCTTGTAAAGTGTTAAGCTTTAAAAAAATCTCTACTATTCGTATATTGGACATAAAAATGTTTTGTTGCTTGCAGCAAAGAAAACCAAAATACCTAGGTGGGCTAAAAGAAATAGAGAGAATTTTCTTCACATGTGAAAAATAACTTTGAAGCAGACTGTACCTAAATATGAGGAAGATTCTGACCTCTGGTAGGTTCTTTGAGGAAGCTTAGAAGGATTTCCCAGTGCTACCATGATGTTTATAAGTTTGATTTGAAAACTGTGGCTCTGGATGCTGTAATGGAGGGTATGCAGCAGTTACAGGGTGCAACACCTATAGCAGGATATGCAGATGCCATTGTGATGTATTTATTAAAAGGAGGCAAGTCTAGGCAACTATTAAAAAATGTGACTTTGAAAAAGTTGACAAATAAATGGTTAATGTTTAATATATTTAGCTCCAGCCTAGGTATTGAACAACCTTTACTAATTGAGCTATAGGAAAATTTGTTAAATGTGAAATCTGCTTAAGATTATCAACCCTGAAGCTTAGCTGCAAGGTGATGGTGAGGCTGTAAAGGGGAAAAAACTTTATGTGATCTCCTCCAAATGAGATAGGGCAGGTCCCAAGAGTACAAGGCCTGCAGGAATTCAAATCAACAGTCGAGTTATAATCTGAGGCTGTGAGCACAAACACAGCTTCAGTTTTAAACTCATGCATGTGGCAGCACAAGTAGGAAGCTGGAGCCCTCCTGGTGCCAAAAGAAGATCCTTTATTATCAATTTTACTCCCTTGGTATGCCTCAAAGGGCAGTATCGTAATAACCCAGAGTGGTGTTCCTTCACACATTTCTATCCACCTCATAAAAGTAGCTCTATGCATGGAGTGTGCTCTACTCCTTTTCAGAAACAGGATCTCTGTTAAAAATATATAAAATTAAATTTATTATATACAATATGTAAAATATATTTTATAGTTAAAATCTATGTGTTTTAAAGGAAAGTATGCTCTATCTTATGGAAACTTTCCTTTCATGTTTCCCAACTGAAGGTAATGAAATTCACTGAAGATGGGGTTTTTTTGTAGAAATTCCTTGAGTACCATAAACATTAATTCAAAACACCTGAAAGAATGTAACATATCTGTCTTCTGGAATATTTCATTTGTACTTGTGCCAAAAGCAGAGCAGCAAACTCAGCTGCAAGGGCCTAGTTTGGCTGTACTTGTAGTCCCTAGAATGTATAAAAAGATTTTTTTTTATACAGCTTTAATGCTAAGCTCTTATATTTATTGGAGGGAGAGGAAATATTACAGTTTGAATAATTTTTTTTAGTCATTTATATATATATTAGCCAAAAGGTAAGGATGATATGTTCCTGGAATTATTTCTTTTTAAATAGCTCTGCTTCAGTAGACCATGAGCTCAAACATCCCAAACCACACTTTTTTTTTCTCTTTAGTTCAAATAAACCTCACCTCAATTGACATATATATTTCTTTTCCTAAGTGAAAGCATGAATATCCTCTTTACAAACCAAAGAGAGAGAGGGTGTTCAATTAGATTCTCCTTAGTGTAGCCCCTTTAAAGCAGACATCAGTTTATAGGATTTGATTCAGGATCTACTTTTTACCTGTGAGTCCTTAATGAGGTTAAAGCTGTCCAGGTAATACAATTATAAATGTGATGCAAATTGTACCAAAGCCAGGAGATTGTCAGCCCAGAAGCTTTGTGTATGAACTACAAATCATCAGGGTAACCTTCTCTTCAGTACATACCCATTTCCATTCTCTGCCCATCTCCTGGGGAAGAAAAGGCAGTCGTAGTCAGTGGGAGAGACTGTGCCTTCCTGCCTCTGCTCGGTGCAAAGATCAGCAAACTAGATTGGAGTACAGTTGGTTTTTTTTTGTCATTTAGTGGCTGTTTGAATGGCTTTCCTCTTGCTCCATGGGCTGACAAAAGGTGTTGTCTTATCTACTTCTCTGTCACGGTTACAATAACCTTGCTTTTTCTTCAAACTGTGCATGTTAAGTATACTGGGGATAGTTTAGCTTTCATCTGTTCATCTGGAGAAACCTGGCAACAGATTGCTGAGTGATGGGAAGGTTGGCGAATGGGAGCAGTCCTTCCAGTAGCTTCATATTATTTGGCTGTTTCAAGCAGAGAAAAAAATCCAAAAAAACTTGGTGTCATCTAAGTTAGGTTTTATCTTTCTGGTGTGAAAGTTTGAGAATGCTGGAATATTTTACTTGTTTCCTACTTTAGCTATAAATATCTGTGGCCTACTTAAATAAGATTAACCTGTGTACTTCAAACTGAATAGCAAATTACAAGAAAATCAGATTGCTTTCTTCAAGTGAGCAGTTGGCATAGTCAAAACATTCAGAAAAGGTGAATTAACTGAAAGTGTGGAGATGGAGTACACCAAACCTCAAGCTACCTGAAGGGCACTCTTGAGAGGGAAATTTGCTTTCTCCTTTGTGAAGGTGGAGGAAGAACCATGCTGACTCATCTTCGCACTTGGGCGTTGTTCTTCAATGGAGAGGTCTATCATTAGATCTTTTTCAGGAAATGAGGTGACTGCCATTTTACAGGAGAGCAAAGTGAAGGATGGGTCTGTACTTACTTGCCCAGGATCAGAACTGCAGATCTGTTCCCCAGGCCTGCATATCCAGGATTACAAATCATGTGTCCAAAGGACTTTTTTTGGAGACCTCCAGGGTCTCCTTCTGGCTGAAGAGTGACCCTCAGGTGGTGTTTTCGATCCATTTTGTACATAAATTGTATAAATTCAGCTAACGAAATCACACAGATGTTATACAGAGTGCATATTTATGCAAGAAAATCTAACTGTGGATCTGTACTACTGGGTCCAGTTAAAATAAAATATTACCACATCAGTCCTAAGCAGAGACATGTGAAGGAAATCCTTTGCTAGCATTCCTAGGGAATGCTGCAAATGTTTCACTGTTCCTGGAGTGCAAAATCATTCCTCCTTCCTAAAGAGCATCCAAATGCTTTTAATATTGACCTGGAAATTAAAAAAGGCCCAACAACTAAGTGTATAGCTTGAATCCTATTACTGTATTGAGCAGCTATGAATATGGCTGCTGTGGGAGATGGGGCAGGAAGGGAAGCATGGCTGCCTATGGCTGCAAATATAATAGCTTCTAAAGTTTTAAAATGCTCCTTCTGCTTCCTCCCACGTCCATGTTACCTGCCATCCTTTGTTTGTATTTTGTATGTTGATTTGGGAAAAGATTTGATTTGACACTACAGCACAGCTTGAGGAACTGGCTGTACAGAATATTAATATATGATCTTATTTCATTTATATCCATTTCAGGCCTGCATTCCAGAGGGGGTTAATATTAAGCTGGTTTTAATCACAGCCATATTTTCCAGATTCCTAGATAAAATGCACCAGCTGGTTTGCACTAAATTTTACAGTGCAGGAGACAAGAAACAGGTTTCCTCACAGAAAGGGAATGTGGCAGTGTAAGTCCTGGAAGCATGGGGAGGTTTCAAGCACTGGACAGGATGTGTTGCTTTCACAGAGAGGTCTGGCAAGGGCAATGCTGAAAACCAGAGGGACATCTAGTCTTGGCTGTGCTCTTGCCTTGGTTTCCAATGTTGCTGCTCACCTCAGGCTCTTTGCTCTGATCCCACCTTGCCTCTCTTTTCTCTGCGTTTCTCTCTCATTGTGAGTGACAAGCTTTCAGGAAGGCTGTGTTTCTGGGCTGGGTTGTGGTCATCCACTCCACTCCCTGCATCCCACCTAAAGCAGAAGTGGTTGTGCAGTCACTTGCTGGAAGTTGGAGGAAACATTGCAATGCCTGATCCCCTGTGAAACCACCAAATGAGGTCATTAGACATTACATTTATTTTTTTTTACAATTCAGACATGCAGCCTTGGAAGAAGTGAATGAACCATAGCTTCCTTTCTTTCTCCACTTTTTCCACCACATAAAATGGCATAATTAAATAGCAGCTATATTGTTTAACAAATGCCTCTATGCGTGAAATTAGTGTGCTTCCAAAAAAAGCCCTAAAACTGAAAGACTCTGCAGCGTTTGTTACAGTAAGCTAGGCCTGTGTCATTCTATCCTCTGAGAAATATTCCTGTGTAGAATCTAGTTATTCAGTTCATCAACATGCCTAATTTCTTCTACTACTCCTAGCTTTGAGTCGAGATTGGATTTTGTGAAGATGTCTGCAAAGGAGTTTTATGTATGAAGCTGTATGAAAAGAAAAGGTTAAAAATTGTTGTTGCAGCAGCCGTGAAAAGCTATAGCATAAACGCTCACTGCTTTAAAATATGAAAAAAACGGTGTCTTTTAAATATCAAAGGGATTAGTATTAATCCAGCACTTGTGATTTTCTTAAATCATGTCATTTGCATAATAATACTCACCACCTGCTATATCTTCAAAGCGCTTTTCAGACATTAACTAATTGATCTTTGTAACACCCCTGTGATGTAAAGACCTGTTATTATCCCCAGTCTGCAGATGTGGAAACCAAGACCCAGAGTAGTTGAAGGAACTTGTTGGACACAGGGCTGAGACGGTGACATCCCGGGTGCCTTCTGTATTGTCCTGTCTTCTGGAAGTTCCCACTTGCAACACTTCTGGGGCAGCCACAATATCTTCTTGCCTGCCTTTAAGAACAAAAAAGGAACCGATATTTTTTTTTGCATGTGTGTCTTTGGAGGGATATTGCTGGGGAATGTTTCTTTTGATTTTGAGGGTGCTCTGCTAAATGATTTTGTTTTTGTTTTTGCTCACCCTGCAGTCAAAGACAGATAAAACAAAAAAGCTCCTTATAGCTTCTTATTGTCTGTGTGCACCACAGCGAATACTGAGAGCTTTTAAGAACATTTTTCTTTGTTCAGGACTCAGTATGGTCTTCCTAAACCACAAGAAGTTCCACCTCAATATGAGAAAGAAGAATGTAAGGAACTTTACATTGAGGGTGGCAGCACTGGAACAGGCTATCCGGGGAAGCTGTGGAGTCTCCCTTTCAGGAGACATTCAAAACCCACCTGCATGTGTTCATGTGTAACCTGCTTCTGGTGGCCCTGCCTTGGCAGGGATTGGACTAGATAATCTCCAGAGGTCCCTTCCAACCCTAACAATTCTGTGATTCTGTGATTCCTATTGGTAGTTTTTTGGTCAAACTTGCCCCTGCTTGTCAGAGTAAGAAATTATTAAAGTGAGAAGTGACAGGGTGAGTTTCTTATCGTTATAAAATTTAAATACCTCTTCCCATCCTGTGCTGGCAGAGAGCAGCCGTGCCCAGGTGCCTGCCAGAAGAGCAGCTGGTGTCTGCGATCGAGGGCTGCTCCAGCAGAGGAAGGCTGGGCAGGTGCTGCCATCAGGATGGCAGCATGTTCCCAACATCTGCCCCACGGTGCTCCTTCACCATGTGTTTGGGGAGGCTGTGGGCCCGTGTTATTCCTGCCCTTGGTTTGTGGGTGACATGCAGGTGACATGTGGGTTCCCCCAACCTCCACTACTGCTTTCTTTGGAACAGAGCTTAGTAAAATGCCTTGGTAAGTGCTGTGTACCTGGAGCAAATATGAGGCAGAAATGGAGGACAGACAGGTGTCACACACCTCAGTAAAAGAAGAGATACTAAAAGCTCTTTCATGGGTAATACTCTGAGGAACAGTTTAAAATGGGTTATTAAAAAATATATTACAGTCCCTTTAATCTGGCAGTGTTACTTCAATACTTAGTGCAAGGGCTTAACATTAAAGTGAATGGATTTGTTTTTACGGATGTCTCAGCAGCATTATCTCCAAGCAGGATAGTAAATCTTGGTGATGGAGCACTTGGAGCCCAGCAGTGCAGGTTCAGAGCAAGCCGTAGGATAAGCCTGTGTCACACCAGGTTCCAGGAGACAATTTCGGATAACCTGTGATTTTCCAAGCACAGGGAAATATTGCCCTCACATGGGCTGCAGCAGTGACAAAGGGGCAGGTTACTTCAATGAGTAAGTGGCATAACTATATGTATTTGCTTTAGTTATTTCACCAAACAGGGAGCCAGGGGAGGTGAGAATGTGGAGCATAAATCACTCTGAATTCTATTGTACTCCAGCTGGGACAGATGGGCTGTAATCTCTCTTTAGGGCACAAATTACAGGGTTTCCAGACCTTCACATGCTTGTGGATTGTCGGCTTCTTTCCACTCCCTGGAACACCATTTCCATACACCTCTGTTGATTCAGGACAGAAGGGGATCCAGCTTCAGGTGACCGTGTTGCTTGTTCCATGAAGTGCTCCCTCCATGATTTTCAGGTGAAAGGGATGAAATTGAAGAGGGCCTTGTGAAACACTGATCCTAGAGGGAAGGGAAGGGCAGGTCAGGAGAGGGGGGAGAGTGTGTAAAACTCAGGTCATGCTTCAAGTGATGCTTGGTGGCAGCTGAAGCACTCCAGTGCCAATTAGTCTGCTAATCATGGAGAGAAGTTGGATAAAAGGTGAATAATTTAGCAGGGCTGGAAGCATGGGGCAGGGCACAGGGGGTGACATGAACTGGCTGGGGCCTGGGGTTGAATTCAGCTTGTGGGAGGAATTGTGTCACCCCAGTGTGCACCTCTGGCAGCCTTGCAGTGCTTGGGAGAAGGGTTTGGCTGTGGTGTGCCCAGTGCTCCCAGCAGCTGCAGTGCCACTGTGCCTCCTTCCCTGACAGAGGACAGGGCAGGCCTCACTCCAGTGGGAGCCAGCAGCACAAGAGTCTCAAGGGGAAGTTGCCATGCTCACAATTATATCAGACGTTTTTATTTTTTGTGGCCAAGGGCAACATTTTCTGCAATTACCTCAGTCATGGCGGTTGTGCTTGGGCAGTGTTGCTGTGGCTGGTGGCAAAGAAGAGGCTGAGCTTCCCTTCATCTTGCTTGGCATGTGCTTTTTGGCCATGGGATCATGTCAGAATTACAACATGGACAGTGATGCCCTGGCTTCTAAAATGTCAGATGGAGGTATGCTCTCTATCTCCTGAATTTTCTTTGGTTTTGACCTGAAATGACTGTAAGGTGGGGATTTCTTGTTCTAGTAATGGTAGATGTACCAAAATGAGTCTGTAGAACACTTCTCGTTGTAACTTACTTCTTATAATTAGGGCAAAATGTTTTTAAACCCAAATCTATCATGTTTCTCTCCCTCTCCATCTTAAAGTAATCAAAGGAATAAAAATATTGTTGGCACTCAAGCTTATGGTTCAGACTTGGGATTAATTTTTTTAAGCTTGTTGTTTATGAAGGATGCAGTGCTGTCTGCAGCAGTGAATGACATCCTGCTTAGGTCCAGCTGAAGTTTCTCCATAGGATCCCATCAGAGGGCCTCAATTCTGGACTGCAAACACCATCAGATGCAATTTATTCTTGGCCCTTGGCTCAGCCAGTTGGTTTCTTTTAGTTTATTTTTTTTTTTATTCTGAATACCTACTGAGTTATGGGACTGAGCTGATAGCTTCCTGGGAAACCTGGGCAGCTATCAAATAATGTTTAGTTTTGATCTCTTTTCTGCCGGGCTCTACTGTAATATCAACCCATGGGAGATGTCTCAGCAAACTCAATTTATTTAAAAGAACATTTAAAATAATGGAAAATAGATTTGAGGAGGGATGGAGCCATATACAGACAGAGTCCATGCTCTGTCATAAGGCAGCGAATCAACTGTGGTTAAGCCATTCATTGAACCTCCTCCTCTGACGGAAAAGACTTGGTAGCTATCATTCCTCTCTGCTCAACTGTTATTACTGTGGAGTTTTTCCTCGTATTTATCCTGCAACTCCTGGATGCTATTTAGGTCTCTTCTCTTGTCTTTAATAGACATGGTGAACAGTTCATTCCCTTCCTCTGTGACTAATTTCTCCCTAGTTGTGTACTCAGTGAAAGCTAAATCATTTGCCAATAATTCTTGGGTGCTTGAAATAGCAAGAAAGCAAGCTTTTAAACTGATTAGGGTTCTCTTTAGAAATAACACTGTTTTGGCAACTTATACAGCCTTGAACTTGTTTGTGAGCTGACTATAGACTCTGTAACTGGATAGGTTTGTTTAGTAAACTTTTTAAAACCTCTCACCTTTTAAAACCCAATTGTTTCCAGACTGGGGTTATAAATGGGGTTCTGTGCGTCTTACTTGTTTAATTTTGGTGTGAACAAAACTGCTAGTGTCTTCATTCAAAGGCCTGCCTTGCTTTGTACCAGCTGATTTACAATACAATGTGTAAATGTAGTAGCAGTCTGGAACAAAGGAGAGCCTGTTTATCCAAACAAATTTGAGGGTGAGGGTGAAGAGGTAAATTGCAGCCTGTTCACTGAACTGCAGCTTGAAAGCAGAACGAAAGGACCGCGGGGGAAACGTGACAGGCAAATGATTCTCGGGAGGGTTTTGGCCCAGCGTCCCTGTAATTTTAGGGTAGTGCTGACCCAGGGAGCCAAGGCGAGCTGTTGGGGTGCCCAGGTGCTTCCTGGTCGTTTGGAGGAGCTTCGGTGGCAATTAAAGACTTTTTGTAGATGGTTTTTGTGCCCTGCTCAGAGCAGTTGTTCTCCTGTCGCCAGTTGTGCAGAGTCCAATAGAGCCTCTTGTCAGGTGTTGTCGTGGTTGCCCAGACCACAGTGCCTTAGCTGATTGCTTCTACTTGTCCTGAACTGAAGCCAGCAAACACATTTCTTGGATT
Organism: Lichenostomus cassidix; assembly: GCF_008360975.1. Lineage (NCBI taxonomy): Eukaryota > Metazoa > Chordata > Aves > Passeriformes > Meliphagidae > Lichenostomus > Lichenostomus cassidix. The sequence continues at coordinate 19,597,592 of NC_139480.1, read as the reverse complement.
TAAGTATTCTGGGTATTTTAGCCTTATTGTTAAGCTTGAGTATTTCAGCTATAACAGCTAAGTCTATTAGCAAAGAGATTAAATGGTGAAGAAGTTATATTGCCTTGTCCAGACATGAAAAATAAATTGTTAGAAATAGGCTTCCATCCAAGGCATGATCACTCCTGCAAAACAAATTGGACAGAAATACTGTGGTGCTTTTCTGTGCCTTGCATGCTCGCTCTTTGCACTTCCTGTAAATGAGTTTGCTACCTAATTATCAAAAAGGTTAGGGAGAATTGCCAATTCGAACTGTATTGATAGTGGTTCCTAATGTTGGTTGCAATAGAGGCCGGGTTTGCTGAAGCTCTATTTATTTTTTCTGCTTCTGCTACTTGTAACATCTTAAAATGGTGATTTGCAGAGCAAGGAAGGCTGGGACATGAGTAAGGTGAACTCTTCTTTAATGCAGCTCATCAGCCACTTGGCTCAGTCGCATCCTGCGTGCTGTGTAGTATTTACTGTTGTACCAAGCGACATGAAGTTCCATCTGTCCTTTGTTTTCCTGCCCATTAAGTACAAAATTCATTTTGGTTTTGCAGAGCTTTCCTCTAAACTTTTCCTGAATTATAAATTATGACTTTTCTGAAATCTTCAGCCTTGCCTGTGGGAAGAACACTTTAATTTCATTTAACAGTAGATGAGTAATCTAGCTACAGATACTGATTTTTCAGTTCAGCTGCAGCCAGCTTCTTACTCCAACTGTTCCACTAAAATTTCAAAGGTGGCAATCAATTCCCAGCCAGCCTTGTTTATCCTTCTCTTGATTTTTCCTGCTCTCTTCTTGGTCCATGACACTGAAAAGCACCTTCTTATAAAGCATGTGTGCTGTATTCCTGTTAATGGTTTTCAACACAATTTTGTTAAGTCAGGTTGCTGACCTGTTTTTGCTCTCTTCGGTCATCACCTAGAATTTTATCACAGATACTCAAATATTTCATGCTTGCCACTTCAAAACAGATGAACAGTATATCTTCAGGAATATATTTTAACTTCTCATATCTGTTTTGGATTTTTCCACTGTAAAATGAAAATAACTGGGTCAGCATTACTTAAACTAGTTTATCTTGTTCTCTGTATATGTGAGTACAAAGCCAGCTGAAAGCTCTTGTTTGGTGTGCAGGTTCACTCACAGCCATTTTATAGGCACCCAAGCTTGGAACACATCCTCTCAACATTGGTGAGATCTTTTCTTTGGGTGGATGAATGGAAGGGACAGAGGAATGTAAGGGCTGGCTTGTGCCTGCCAGCACAGGGGTAGGGGTGCCATGGCCAGCAGGGATGCTCCTGATTCAGGGCATGGAGCACTTCTCAGGGCATTTGGATGAGGGGAGAGGAGTACCCTGATGATGTGGAAGCTGCTGCCCCACAAGGTACTGGCAGGTCAGCAGATGGGGTGTACTGCTCTAGAGATGCTTGTTTTTGTTTCTGTAATTAGTATCTAAGGTTAATTATCTCTTGAGTATGTGAAGGAGGGAGGCTCAGTCTTCAGGGACTAAAGCTGCATGGAGGAGCAGGGGGTTGTTTTGTTTTGTTTTGTTTTGAGCGACTAAGTGTGGTATTTGCTGTTCCTTGATGGAAGGACAGAAACTTCTTCATAGCTCTTGTTTTAAAAGCTGTGGGCTATGGGTCAGCCCATAGATGTTATTAATTTCATGTGGAGTGGCTAAACTTCCTGCTGACTTAGGTAATGTACCCACTGAGCTTGGATAAAAGGTTAGAGATGGCAATTATGGAAAAATCTTTTTCCATTAGCTTTTGTAAGCTTAACCAAGCCACTGTCAATAATTACTCTTTTTTCCCTGCTATTGTGGACTGACTCTAATCCAGACTTGGTTTATTTAATTTTTTTATTGCTTGAATGTGCATGCTCAAGATACATGGAGAATATCAAGCTACATTGAGTACACACTGAGCAAATGCATTTGCTGGACGTACCTGGTGTGTTAAGCAGTGAATAGATTTACAGCATGTTTGTAAGTGGTCATAATTGCGCTGTAAAAGTGCATGCTCCTATGCTTTTAATTCTGTTTGTCTCTTAAGTTGAACAAGGCATCTTGCAGAGTGACATTGGGCTGGAGGAGAGGGTACCGGGAGGGCTAGAAATAGCAACTGTTTGTTTATGCCAGAATTTTTATTCTCTCTCTTCCTTCTCCCTTTCTTAGGGATAGTCTTATGTATTCCACCCACTCTCATTCCCTTCTGGTGAATGTGTGTGGATGTGCTCCAGGACCATATGTGCTCGTAGATATATACTTCAAAGGAAATTCTAGACTGCCTGGAGAAGCTGTTTGAGTTTAGTTGAGGCCTGAATTTGCCGACTGCTACAGCATTTCTTTTGAAGAACCACATGGCAGTGCTGCTGTTTCTTTCCTTCAGCACCTTTACACACTGATGAACACCCTTAGTCCCCAAAGCAAGTGAGCTGCTGATAGGTGTACTCTGTATGAACTTAAGCAAACTGAATTTCACTTCAAGGCATCAGCTGAGCTGGGCTTTTTGGTGGCTAGCTGACACGCTTTAGATTTCATGATGTATTTGCCCAGCAGTGAGGATAATATGAGGTTGTTTCTTTTTTTCCCCCTCCATGCACAATGATTTCTTCAAAGACTTTCCCAAGTGGTTTTCTGGAAAGGTGGGAACTTGCCCCAGATGATTCAGGGACATTCTCTTACCAAGTCATTATTTCTAGGTACTGAGGACTCTGGCTGCAGACCAAATGGACCTTGCCTATGTCTGCTTTGCTGTGGCTATTCTTGGTTAGATGCCTACTTTCTGTTTGACAAATCTCTTCAGATTCTTGATTGCTTCCATATGGTTTGTGTGGCACTGAACTGAATATGCTAAGCATACTTTTAGTTGGGTAATGTGAGGCATCTGGTGCAGATTTTGGCATCCTTTTCCATCCAAAAACCAGAATTGCACAATAGCTATTCCATTCCAGCAGCAGCTTTTGAACCTGCACTGTATTCAAGTTAAATGTTTACCAGGAGTTGTCTATTACATTTTCCAATGTGAAACATTGACCTTTCATATGAAGGCATTTATTTTAAAAAGTCCATTTTTACGGGTATTTGGTCCACTACTCTTGAAGAATGAGTGACTGCACCTGGCAGATGCTTCAGTGGACTTTTATATAGCATCATTCACACTTTATGTGCTCTAATCCATGGTGCTGATCTTCATTAATTTGTTTCTGTAGAAAGAAGTTTCACATCCCAGGCAGGCTGATAATGTTTGTAGCTAGCTGGAGGTAAGGGAAGGAAAATAGCTTGATTTTTCACAGGTGTTGCTGTGCAGTCATGCATTCCCTTCTCCAGACTTCACTCTTTGGTCAGCCATGAAATGCAGCATGTGAGGGTATGGAACCTGTCTAAAACTTAAAACTAAAAAAACACCCTCTGAACGTCGGCAGTTGGTTGTATTAGGGATGAACATCCTTGCTTGCTTGCATCCTAAGCCAGCAGCATGAAATTGCCTTTAGATACTTGAAAACAGGAATAGAAAATTGCTTCTCCCCCTCACCCTGCCTTTGGAAGAGCATTTTCTTGTTAGCTGGGCTGCTTGTAAAGGTGCGACTCTCTCTGTTATCCCTAAGATGATCTGCTGGTGTGCTGGGAGGGCTTCTCGCCTCCCCGACCACGTATTTGTTTCCCTATTATTCACAGCTGGTGGAGTGTTTGTGTTCACAGGATCATTTGTTTACAAATGATATCGTTTCTCCTGAGACTACATCTTCTGATGATGATCAATGGCTCAGTTACTTTTAATAAAGCTGAGACAGTCAGACACAGGAATTCTTTTGAAGTTGTTGAGGCCTCATCTGAGTCATATAATACCTTAAATGAAAACAGAGCAAATAGGAAATGTAGAAACAAATGACAGGTGTTGGCAGGAGGGATGTTTAGGAAGTTTATAGCTTTCACATCTTTCTTTTCTGCTCAGGCCGGATGAGTGTTCTGCCTTTAAGCACAGACAAGCCGCAAATGAGAAGATGGTGGAGAAAAATGGGTAGCAGTGGCATGATGAGAGGTGTATGATGGATCTGACTGAACAGATCTTCCTTTTTCAGCACAGGCAAAGCTCCTCATTCTGGTGGACCAGGTTCAGCATTTGGTACTGATGCCCTTGGCCCCAGGAGGGTTGGTCACAGGGCTCAGCAGCTCAGTTTCCCACAAGTAAAGATCTCCTGGGACCTCCAGTAATGATTAGTTCTGAGATGCTCTGGCAGGCACTGGGTGGTTTTGGGCTGTGTTTTTGGAAGCTGATTCAGTAGTAAGTAATATATATTCTTGTATGTTCTGATCGCCCACAACCTTCCTATCTGTGAGTGTCCATAGGACTATTTAAGCCATTTGCCAGTTCAGGCTGCACATAGGCTTTAGTCAAACTAGTAAAGCAGTGGTGCTTTTCTGCATATTTGGTAAAAGGGCATATTTGAATATTGCATTTAACCTTTTCTTTCATAGGAATGGATATGTAGGGTTGAATGCTGAATGAGGACATCTCTACTATTCATTTTTCCAATAATATGGAACTTAAAGACAATTATGGCATTTAAAACTCTTCTAGATAAAACAGCTCCTCAGAGATGCAAAAAAGGTTAGATTTCAGGAAAAACTGAAGTATAAGGTGTGTTGTGCTGGTAGTTTTTGTAACCCTGGACATTTTCTCCTGTGCTGAAGATACAGACTCTTCTTTCCCCTCTCACCTCCCTATCCTGTCAGCCTCCAACCTTTTTGAACCAGTACATATTGTTACCTCTTAATCTCTCTCACTTCTCTGTCATGCTGCTGCATGGATGAACAGTTGACAGGTGATGCTCTCTGGGCATGGCTATGGCAAACTGCTTATTGTTTTGCCATCAACTGAGTGTCATTTCCCATGGCACCCAATATCTGACCACAGTCTGAGAATCGCTGCCCTAGTCCTGCTGGACTTGCAAACTCTTACACAACTATCAAAGGGCACTGCTGATTTTCCACCTTCAAGAAGAGGTCTCACTGTGTGTGGGAAACCTAGCTTAGGTATTGGCTCATACTAGTCACCACTGATGGTAACCTTTGGGGACAGATTGGTGTGGCCTTTTTTACCTGAGATCACAGGATCAAAAAATGGTTGAGATTTGGAAGGGACGTCTGGAGGTCATCAACATTCCTCCTCAAGTAGCTGCTCCTAAAGCCAGCTGTTCAGGACTATGTGTGGACAGGTTTTGAATATCTTCAAGAATAGAGTCTCTACAATTTTTCTGGGCAACCTGTGCCAGTGTTCGGTCATCATCACAGTGAAAAAGTGTCTCCTGATGTTCAGAAGGAAGCTCCTATGTTTCAGTTTGTGCCCGTTGCCTCTGGTCCTGTCACTGGGCACCACTGTAAAGCAGCAGGGTTCGTGCTCCTTGCACTCTCCCTTCAGGTATTTATATATGTTGACAAGATTCCCCATGAGCTTTCTCTTCTCCAGACTGAACAGTCACTGCTCTGTCAGGTTTTCTTTGCAGGAGAGGTGTTCCAGTCCCTCAATTGTATTTGTGGCTCTTTGTTGAACTCTCTCCAGTATGTCAGTGTCTCTCTTGTACTCAGCCCAGGACTGTACATAGTACTGCAGGTGTGGCCTCACCTCCTCAGCCTACTGGTAACACTCTGTCTAATGCAGCCCAAGACACCATAGGCCTTCTTTGCACCAAGGGCATGTCTCACTTATGTTGAACCTGGTGTCCACCAGGACTCCCAGCTCCTTTTCTGCCAAACTGCTTCCCAGCTGGATGGCCCTCAGCATGTACTGATGTCTGGGGTTGTTTCCCACTGCTGCAGGACTTTGCACTTCTCATTGTTCATGAAGTTCATGGTGGTCCTTTTCCCCAGTCAGTCAAGGTTCCTTTATATGGCAGCACAGCTTTGGTGTATCAGCCACTCCCCTTGGTTGTGTGTCATCTGCAAGCTTGCTGTGGGTACACTGCCCCTTCATCCAGATGGGTGATGATGATCTTGAACAGGACTGGACCCAGTATTTTCCCCTGGAGTACACTGCTAGTCACTGGCTGGAGCTTTGAGCTGGTGATGGGTATGAGTTTTCTAGTGTCAGAGTCTGAGCAGCAGGGAGGTGGGATTAAAAAGTCCCTTGGCTGGCTCCTGCTGGGAGCTGAAGGAAGCCTGTGTGAGCAAGATGCAGAGGCACAGGGAGACATGGCAGTATTTGCAAGAGATTTTGTTTGACAGGTGTGGAGGGGAGGTTTCAGAGGGAGATGTGTGTTTGTCTTGTAGGTTAATGCCAATTTGTACAATTTTATCACTACTCTTGGAAATAGTTTATTGCCAGCTTAAACCCCCAGCTTCTGGAGTCATATGACTGAGGGGATGTAAGCATTTTCTTAATAGGGTATTAATCTCCCTGTTACTGGTATTAACTTGAGAAGGTAGAGCAATTTAAATCTAAATGCTTAAAAATGAAAGGTAAATAAAAACGTGCCTTGTTGGGCACCAGTGGTCCTGAGGCCATCAGTATGGCCAGGGCCCAGACAGCTTTGCAGCCTGCATAGCCAGGTGGCTCAGGTACTGTGGGACTGCATGTGCTCCACCATGAAAGCTGGCTGCTGGCAGCACATACACATTATGTTGAAACCTGTGTCATGCTGATTGGGCTACCTCCGAGAGACTTTAATATGTTTGTAGTCATCCTTTGTCTGCAAAAGTAGCTTTCAGGCTGAGTGTTCTTCCCCTTTCTTTATGGGGAGGGGTGGAGTTTGGTGGTTTCCATCCTGCCCCCGGTTCCTTGTGCCTCTTTCTCATTCTTTGCAGCTGGTGGGTGCTGCTTCCTCCCCAGCTGATTCAGCTTCTGGCACGGCTGTGCTTTGTGCCAGACCTGTGAGGTGTTTTGATTTGGGGGTGATTTGTTTGGGGTTTTTTAAAGAACACAGTACCCTTTTGGAAGTTTTATTTTTAAACTCTATGTGTGAACGTGCACCCAGCTTGCTTGTGGTTAGGTAAGGAGCTGAACTAGCACAGGGAAAAGGTGTGGTAGCTCTCCTGTGCAGGCAGGGAGATATAAGGGTGGTGGCAGTTGGAAGCAGGCAGCTCCCCAAACCAGCTTTGCCACTGCCAGAGGATTGGCACTGTGCAGCAACATCCTTCCCCAGGTGCTTCTGCACTTCCCACCCTTCCCCAAAGTTGCTTCCCACTTGCTAAAAGCTGGTAAAACAGAGTCCAAGGAACTCCCTGGGAGCTAATGAGACCTTTACCTCAAGTTCTTGGTGACAGGGCTGAAGGCATAGCCCCATCTACCACATGTACTGACAGAGCTTGACCAGGCTAGAGAGGAGCTGGTGACATTTTCCCACAGAGCGTCAGCAGTGCTGAGCCAGGTGTCCCTTGTCCACCTTGTTCACATTGCTATAGCTAAATCGCTCTAATCTTGTTCTAGTCCAAAACAAAGTGATCAAAATTGGGCTGTATCTACAAATACAGCAAGTCTTATCATGCAGAATGAGTCACAAGATCAGTAGAAATGGTTGTGCCACAGTGGCGCTGGAGAGGGGCTCAGGCTGAAGGTTCTTGTACTCTGAATGAGACCTGCAGTGCCTGTGCCTGGGTTCCTCTCCAGTAACCTCATTTTTTCCTGCACTGGTAGCTGGGTTTGTCAAAGCCCTGGAAAAGACACGGGCATTAGCTGCGTTGTAATTGCCTTGCTAAGCAGCTTCTACTTCGGTATTAGTTTTTGCTGGCTCACCTCTGTGAGGAATCCTGTCTAGCAGCCAGAGAGAGCCTAGCCCTTATAAAAACCACCCATAACATCCTCTCTGAGCATCTGTTATCTGTGTCCCAATTGGCTTGAAGGATCTCTGTACTCGGCGCTTGTGAGCAAAAGCTATGTGAACCTGCCAGAATTATGCCCTTGGCTGCAAAAAGAAAAGGCACATGGAGTCCAATTACTGGCTCTAAGCAGTATAAAATAATGTTAAATAACTCCTGATTTTTAGATTTAATTAAAATGAAGACTGAATTGGCACAGCTACTTCTGAATTCTCAGCGAGGGGTAGGAGTTTGCAGCAAGGTCTAGGGGAGAAACTTTGAAATTATTCTAGTTATGCTGGAAGACAGAAATCCAAAAATATTTGGCCTTACTCACTGTGCTGAACATGCTCCTGTTCATGCTTTTTGTTGCTTGTTCCCAAGTGACAATGACACATTCACTTAAGTCATGGGGGGAAAAACAAGATTTCAAAGCAGTTGATTATGAATCATACCAAAAACAATCCAACCACCCTGTACTGGGGACATAAGAAAAATGCAGTTCAGCATTTACAGTCATGAGAAAAAAAAGAAGTTTGGAGAAGTAACGCACCCAAAGTAGCCTGCAAGTCACTGTGTATTAATACAAGTTGACAAGAGTGATTTCTGTCACCATGTCAAACTATGTATTTTTCAGTAATCTTCCTTTATTTGTACTGAGATTGCCTGGTCTGACTGGCAACTAGTTTGCTTGTTCTTTCATGGGGTAATCTGTTTTGTCTTCTACATCTGTATGAAGCTGAAGAAGAAAATTGCAGGTAGGCTTTTTATAGGAAGACACTGTCCTTCCTGCTCATGTCTGCGTGTGAAAAGTTGCAAGCTGTGTTCAAGAGAGAAAAGAAAACCTATGTTCTGCTGCTGTTTCTGGAATATTGTTATAACACCTTTCTAATGAAGCTCTCATAGTGTGGTGATAGAAGTCAGTCCCAGATGGGCTCTTGGCAGAAATGAATTTGAAGAATTCACACAGCTTCTTAAAAAATCTGTTTATTTGTGTCATATGCTACTAATTTAGCTTCTTAAACCTGTTTTTTTTTCCTTCAAGAGGGAAGAATTAACAATCATCTGAGTGTAATAATAATTTTCCTAGCTTTTTGAAGCTATTTATTCTAAATATGAGGCTATAACTGCAGTACTTATATTTTATGTTGATAGCGTTTAAAACTGTAAAGCTATGTTCTGGTTGGACCTTTTGTTCCAAAAAAATAAAATAAATTCTAAGCATTTAGGCTTTCCGGAATTATAGGTTTTCTGAGAGGGACTGTAAAACCAATCCAACCTTAGAAATCCTGGCCTCTTTGCCAGGATGATCAATGTGATGTTGAGCAATGCTTGGGAAAGTGCATTTATGAAATTACATGATTGAAAGCTGCAAACCTATTTAATTATCTACCTGCAGATACACATGTTAAATTTCCACTGTTGCTGCATCATTAAACTATTGTCTAAAGTCCAGCTTCTTCCATGAACCTTGCAATATTTCATGGGGTATTTTTTATTTAAGCATGGTTCCCCGGGGTCACATTATAAATAATTCTAGCTTTCAATTGAATTCCTATTATTTCAAAAACTGTAGCAAAAGACAAAAACAAAGTGCGTTGCTGCTCAAAAATCACACGATGTAAATAAAGCCATATGGAAGGGGAAGGGAATGCCCCATGTGTATTTGGCTTTATGTTGTTGTTGGGGGTTTTTTTGGCATGGGAAGAGAATAATCTGAATCATTTTTCTGGAAATATTTGGGGTTGGCATAACTGCTGCAAACTACAGTACCATTCACCAAAGCAAATAATGGTAATCTGCTCAAATCCCACTCTGATCACTTCCTTCATCATTTTCTGATGGGCCTAAGCTACAGCTGTCACCACCCTAGATGCAGGACAGGTCCATTTTGGCTGAAGTCAAAGGGAAAGCTTGTCTTTCCTCCTCTCCTTGTTAGAGTGGCGTGGGATCCCCAGTACTGCAAGTCCCTGCTACAGGTGGGAAGTGATGCACCCGGGCTGGCCAAGGTGTTACTGCAGCCTGATTTACTGTGCACAAGGACATCCCACCCCAGGGGCCAAGGGTGGCACCTTCATGCAGCAGTTCATAACAGAGCTCCTGCCTACACCCCCATCCTCCAGTTGGAGTGGGCTGAGGACACACATGTTATTAGGTGCCAAAATGAAGGGAAGCTTAGATGTCAGTTATTTTAAATAGTGTGACTCATCCCTTATCCTTTTACTTTGTACTCCCTCTTTTCTCATGCCTTTGGTGCTCTTAGGCTACAGATCCTTAGCTTTGCTAAAACTGCTGTTGGTATCTTCAAGGCAGCAGGATTGCAGGGACTTGCCTTCACTGGACCAGACATGTCTCTTTGATAGTTGCCTGGCTCTTTTTGAAATGTCAGTTCTAACAGGCTTTTCAAAAAAAAAAAAAAAAAAGAAAGAAAATCCTGGTAACAAAGTACTGGAGCTGGATGTTGTTCCTGCAGAGCTCTAGAGGAATAAAAATAAGAAATGGCTCCTAGTTTGCTGTCTGCTTAAATAAACCAATAATACGCCAGTCTAGTGAGGGCTTCAGAGGGTCATGGAAGGAGATTATCAGTAAATCTTGGTCCTGTATTATGTAATTTGGTAGAAATCAGAATAGGAATAGACGCAGTAAATAACCAAAATATAATGAACCAGAGAGGAGATAGCACGTCTTCTGTAAAGGCTGTTGGCTTCTTATGATTCTGTGCAAGTTTTGGAAGGAAGCTACTGTATGGATACAGAAAACCTAGCTGGTACTTTGTAAAAAAAACTCTTTGAAAATAAAAGTACAAGCTATATTTCACAGAAATATTTTAGAACCACAGTTATCAGCCAATGAAAGAAAAAGTGCTAAGTGATTAAAAATAAGAAACAAGGAAATGGAATACCTAATCAGCATACTTGTTCTATAGCAGCTATTATTGGGGTGAGTCCTTCAAAGATCTGTTCTGTTGTTAGAACTGTTCAACATATTTATCAATGATCTGATTTTAAGTAGATGACAGAACTTGTAAAGATACCAAAATTATTTACAATATTATTTACAAAATTATTTACAATATTATTTACAAAATTATTTACAATAATCTGACCTGAAGTTGCCTGAAATTACTTGCAGAGACTCTTTCAACACAGAGCTGGAAATACAGGCAAATGCTATTCAGTGTCAAGGAATACAAAATAATGTATGGAGGGGGAAAGAAAGTAATCCTCTTCTTGCTGAGGGGTTAAAAAGCCGAAACACACTATTGGAGGTGCAGTGGATAATTCTTTGTAAATGTCAGTTCAATGTGCAGTGGTGCTCAGTAAAGTAAATAAAAAATAAATACTGAGAGAGGAGTAGAGAGCAAAATCAGAATTATCCCTGTGATTCTATATATCCATAAACTTTTGAATCTTAGATACCCTGGAGGGTTCTGATCATTTCACCTGAAGGTTGGGGCACCTTTTCTTAGAAGAAAAACTCTTCAGTTGAGGGTGAAAATGGCGTGAGAGAGAAAATACGATGTAATTTAAAAGTACTGACTAGTAACAATAAAATTATCAGTATTTCCTGTTTGAGGGAAAACTAAATCATAGAATTGCTGCAGGAAGCTTTCAGATGCCAGTGATATGGAGAAGAGATTAGGCACATACCTAGAAAATAAGACTTTTGGTAACTTTAAAGCCTTGATGAAACTTTCAATTTAGAAAGTCCTGAAACTCATTTTTCTTAGGAGTCTGGGAAGATATTTGGCATGAAAAATGAATGGTCTTCAGTTGCTGCTGCTGGCTACTGTTAAAATGTGGTTCATTTTCTCTGACTGTCTTCAGCAGGACACCTAATTTTTAGCTCTGTACATTTATTTACAGCAAACAATCATCAGGGGATGGGAAGAGGGGAGGCTGAAGTGATTCATGTGAGCCTGAGAGAAGCACCTAAACTAGGAAAGCTGAATTGCCCCTGGGAGGGCTCAGTCTCCTTGAAAACAGAAATAACCTAATGACTAGTTTGGGCTGCTCTGAAGAAAGTGAGATGAAGTCTGTTCTCAGGGAAGCATGTTGGATTAGAGGATGTTTCCTCTGTCCTATCAGGACAGCTCTCAGGTTTCTAAACACAAAAAGCTGTGCATCAAAGGTAGATGGTATCAGGGGCCTTAATTCAAAATGGCTTAGCACAATCACAGTGGGTATGTTGGACTGTTTTTCAGTGTGACTTGAGCTCATTCAGCAGTGGGTGGCAAGGGGTGGGTCTGGATGATCGTGGGTGTGAAGATGGGCTCCAGTTGAAATGTGCAGGTTCAGTAGTGTCATCTTTTGCTTCCAGCCTTCTACGGGAGATGGTGTTGTCTGATGAGGGGCTCAAGGGCCCAAAGAAATGGAAACAAATCCTGATGGAATAAGGGACAAATATATTTATAGATTAACATTTAAATATCTTCAATAAATGTAGCTACATTTCCTGAATTACACCCTACACTGAGTTCACTTCACTACATTCCATTGGTGCCCAAGAGAATAAAATGTGATTAACTTCATTAAAAGTTGCTACCTTTACACTACATGCAATAATAAATAGCTCTGCAGTTCTGTGCTGGGGGATCCAGAGCTGAGCACTGAGACATGGATTTGGTGGCATGAGCCAGTGGAGGAGCCCACCAAGGAGCTCTGAGGCAGTGTGAGCACATGAGGGAGCTGGAAGAGGTCAGAGAGGAATTTTCTTTGTGCTTGCAGCAGGTTAATTGGGTGTATACCATCCATGGGGGCAGCTTGCCTGATGTGATAACTTAAATATATGTCTGATAGTGGAGATTGCTTGCAGTGATAATAGATAAAGTAATCTGCTTTAGTAAGGGCCTAAAATGGGTACAGCATCTCTGTACAAGAGACTAGTTCCAAAGCAATGAAGCTCATCTATCTACCCCTGCAAACATCTCTTCTGTGTTGCTCAACTGCCAGTTGTAACAGGTGGACAATTCATCTTTCCTTGGTGATCAAAGCAAGGTAGTAAACAGGTAAACTCCCCAGTTCAAATATAAAAAGGGTGAACATCAATATTTATTTGTTTTACCTGTGACTGCATGACTGCTTTTCTGTATAGTAGACCTACCAAGTACATGCCTGTCTGGTTTTTAGGTTTGTGTTTCTGAATTACCACCAGATGCTTTAAAAATGACATAACCACGGGGTGAGTGTGATCCCATGCTGCAGGGTGTGAAGGCATTAGTCACCCTGGGCATGCTTGCGGTGGAAGACAGGATTCCTCCACCAGCCCACGTCACAACTGATGGCCCAACACGCCCAGGGTTTTGTTGTTTCTTCCCTCTATCACTAACTACCTCCAAACCCCTTAAAAAAATTCACCATAACATGGCAAAAGACTTTCCAATCATCCTCTTTTTGCACACTAGGTAATCGATAAAGAAATAAGGAGCATGCTAGTGCACAAAATTTTAATTGAATTGTTTGAGTAGCAATGCTGTGGGAGAGGATTTAAGATATGCAAAATGAAAAGCTTTTTAAAAAACAACCTGTTTTTTAAAAAACACACTTAATCAGCTATGTATCGTTCCCATAACAAGTCCCATGTAACTCCATCATACAGCTATTTCAAGAGTGATTGAAAAAAGAACTGCTGAAGCACCCAGGAGAGAAGGGAGTTGTGAGATTCAGTACTTTTCAATTGCTGTCACAAACAATCTCATGTTGAAATACTCTGTAGTACAAATGTCATAGATATATCCCCAGTCAGCTGGCTTTTCATTAGAAATAGAGACTGAAGTCTTGTGATTCAATTTATGATGCAGTGGGGTGACCTGGAGATTCAGGGGTAAAGGGAAGCCTTTTAAAACAGGTATTTTCCAACAAATTACCAGAATTCAGAGCTGTAAGACTGTCCTGTGGAGTGTCCCAGGGTTACTTACTGTTTTCAAATATGTATTCCACTACTTAAAAATAGCCCCTTTTAAATGTTTTTTTACATAGTTTTATATATATTTATTAATTTTTTACAGACCCTCTAATGTAAAAACCTTTATGCTGTAATTACAAGTAGGCATTTACTGCTGCTGCCGCCACCGATGCAAAATGACTGATGCACTGAACTGGGGGCTGTGGGAGGTTTAGGTGGAAGCAAGCCTGAAATATTTCTTTCTACAAGAGAAGGCAACCTAACCTTTTTAATAGAGAGTTGCTTGACACATGATGAAAATGCCAAACCTTGTACTTGGGGAATTATTTCTGAGCACTGACAACCAATCAGCTTAGCGGCATTAAGGAAAAGCTTCCTTCTCCTCCTTTGGACATGTGAAAAAAGGCATTTCAGATGTGCAGAGCTTCCGTGTGCAATTAGCCAGAGGATTGGCTGCTTGTGATTTTTGAATCATTCAGGAAAGTAACACCTGCTTGGCTTCTAAAATTGTACCTTCATGATAGCACCACCTAGTAATTATTATTCTGAGTCACCAGCTAATGCTCATTACCACTTCATAGTAGCAGTATAATTAAAAATTCTGTGCCGTATTTCAGTAAGGATCAAGCTTGGAAGCTAAAGACATGGCTTTAGAGACGTTAGTTTCACTGTATTACTCTACCATGTCTGTTAAATGGTTTCTAAATGATCCTCAATTATTCCTGAGCTCAAGACACATTTTCATTTTTCCTTGTGTGTCTTGAGTATGAGTAAACATGGTGAGGGAAGGAATGTCAGAGCAGCAAAGATTGTCCATCCAACAAGGGGAATCATGGTTTGGCTCTGAAAGAGGCTGGGGTCAGATCTTGATGCAAATGAGCTCCTGAACTTGTTGCTTTGAAGGTCAGAGGGGACCTATGGAAACAGTTTATCCCTGACTGAGAGGTGAGAGAGAGGCTGACCTGAAAAAAAACACAGGAAAAATCAAGTAGTCTGCAGTGGTTAATTCTGAGCTGAAAATGCAGTTTGTATTCTTTCCTCAGCTCAGGTGCAGGTGTGCCCATAATGTCAGTTTGCCTTGGTTTTTTGAGAAGAAAATTGATTCTGGAGTAGCCGGTGGTCTTTCCTCAAGGATTTCATCTATGAGGTGTGGGAGTGCTTTTGAAATCTGCCAAGTTCCTAAGAACAGCTTAGATCCAGTGGATTGGCATTCTCTGGTCAAATCAACTGCAAGAAAAAGGCTTAACATCTATAAGCTGACACAGACAATGCTCATCACCTCTTCATCATCCTCTCTTTACCTCCTCTCAACTACATTAAATGGATTGGCTATAGTGTCTGTCTTTAAGTCTAGTTCTTAAATGGAGTGTATATCTCCCATCTGAGCCCTTACCAATTTAATGACTTTAAATTTGAGCAGTCGATTCAGAAGCAGATACATTTTAGGATATCCAGTGTTAAATGATGTAATTATGTTTCACAGTTTCAACATGGTGCTTTGTCACTGTGTGTGTTGTAGTATCGTGTTTGCTCTCTCTCTCCACTTCCCTGGAGTGATTGTGCTAACAGGTGACCCTAATGATCTTTTGCATTACTGTCTTCCAAATTACATTCTGACACACTGAACTACATTTTGGGTCTGCTTTCCATGCAATCCTGTTTGGTTACAGTAATAATGCTGCTGTTCAATTGAGTTTATTGTACCTTGTGATCCATGTCATCATATCTTTGAATTTGACCTATCCTTTTGTTCAGGTTGCATGAAAATTGATGGAATGATGGATTTATACCAGCACTATCTTTCTTGACTAGGACTTCCACATTCCTGGAAGACTTTTGCTTCAGGTTTTGTTTCTTATAAAGACTAGGAGAGCTGGTATACCAAGGATTAAATGATAATTGTTGAGAATTATGAGCTATTTAATCTGCTTCATTAACTTGTGTGGCATCTGGTTTTAAATAGAACTGTTTAGTTATAAGACTTTAGTTATAAGATGACCTTAGTTATAAGATGCCTAGTTTGCTGAAAGACATCATGTGCCTTCTTCAACTAAATTTGTCAGGCTGGGGACATTTTCTGAGTAGAATTATAGGTCTGATTTTCGTAGAGCTATATTGACTATTTTCCTGAGGAATCTGCATCTTAATTTTGTATGTTCATTTTCTATGAACATTTAGGTTCTGTTGCTCAAGATCAATGCCTTAAATGGTCTGCAGTTTCCACAGTGAACTTATTTTCAGTCCCTAAATATTGCTAAAATACTTCGTGTTTTGATCTCTAAAACATTCTTATAATGTGGTATTTAACAAGTCTTCAACCTCAGTAGCTTATTGGCTCACACTTCTAAACTTGTGGGAGCAAATGATTCGGGCTGACCGCTCAATATTTTAACTTTAAAAAATGCTGTGTAATATCTTCTGTGAGTTTCTCAGAAAATGGTACCTGCTGACTTCTAAAACTCGGGTGAAATACTGCTGTGGCAGGTTGGGAGGGTGCCTGAGTCTCCATTTCAGTATGCCTGAAAGGTTTTCCTGCAGAAGGCTGGTGAGTGGAAAGCCACTGCTAAGGTTGGGGCGCCTGAGCCAGACATACCCAGCAGCCTGTGCCATGCTAATGGCAGCTTTAGGGAATATTTGCTCCTCCATTTTTCTGAAAGGTGTATGATGAGAATATAAGGGTGACCTAGTCACAGTCAGGATGGCATGATTTGCTTGCTATTGCTATTAGTACCTACAATTCAAGCATAGTCTAATCTTACAGATATGGCTTGCTTCAACTTAATTTGAGAGTAATAGCCTACAATTTTAGGGGATATTTATGAAGCGAATTCTTTGAAGCTCTTCCCTCCTGCTCTTAGCATCACTTAGTCTTGTTGAAAGCTTTCAATCTTGAAACAGATTTCAGCTAGACATAAAGAAAGATGAGTAGTGGTGCTAATTCACTTGGCTCTGTGATATTTTGCTTTGCATATTAACGTTGCTCTTCTGCTTCCTATTTTATTTGAATCTTAATGTTCTTGCACTGCTAATAAGTGATTGTTTTATTTAACTATGTGTATGCTGGAGAGAAAAGAAACACAGTAGAATGTTATCTGAGGAAAATAGGTATCTATCCATCTATATTTTCAAAAATAATTAATAATTTTCCCAACGGTATCAGAAAGGTGATTCTTGCACTAAACACTTGTGGCCTGTTAACATGACACAGGATCTCCCAAAACCCCACATCCTTCTGTGGACATGTTCAACTCTTTTCTGGTTGTTTTTTTTTTTACCTGCTTGGCAACTTGGAGCAAAGGCAAAGAAAGGAAATAGAAAGATGTGTCCTTGCCAGAGCAATGCGAATAGAGATTGCAGGCTGGGAAAGGAGCTTGTGGTTTGGGGAGGGATGGAGGGAGCTGGGAGGTGGCCATGCTCTCCCCAGCCTGGAGGAAACATGGGAGCTGCTGCTTGTTCTACCTCTGCTTATTTTTCTCCTCAGGCAGAAAAATAGCCTGAATTTCCTGGTATGCTCTATCAAGGTTTTGCTGCAGCATTTTATTTCACTCCCTTGTTAAGTGTATTCAGTTTCCTAGCTATAGCTGGGCTCTTCCCTAAAACAGCCAGAGGATTGAAATATGTCCCTCTGTCTCCCACTCTGACCCCTAAATCTTCTTCCATTTCAAATAGAAAGCACACTGTGGCAACATGCATATTTTTATCTTATAAGTAAGAGCTCTCTCAATTTGAAGTGTACTTCTTTAGTGAGAGAACTGGGACAGAGTAGTTATTTCTCTTCCTTGCATGCAGAACAATAATTTTCTCTTACACCTTCCTGCATGAACAAGTTGCTTCTCCACTGATGACAGTGCTCCTTTGAAATAAACAGTATTTTGCTATTGATAAGGAAAAATCCTTATCAATATTGTGAAGCTGAGGTATGGGTGTATATATATACATATATATGTTACAATTCCTATTATCGGAGAGAAGGTTATGTAAGAAAGAAATCCCATCTCAGCAGTCATAGCTTCAAGAGCTGTTGGGTATTATTACTATTGTCCTTTCTTCACAGAAAAACTTCCTGCAATGATTTGTCCAAGCTTTTGGACAGGGATCAAATGACTAACAGCTATATTTTATTTTTAGCTTGGACTGACATAGTTACCAGGAATACTTTTATATTGAAGCACTGCAAGATGTTTTTGTAAATGACTGCTCTGCCATCTCTGCACCAGTGCTATAGGAAGAGAGGCAGAACTAGGACACAGGTGTACCAGGTTCCAGTAGCTTTCCAAACTTCACATCTCTTTGTGGTCTTGACACATCTTGAGTATCTTAAGCTTTCCCCTAAGTGCCTTTCTACTGGGCATCCCGAGGAGAATGTCTCTTTGTTCTGTTGCTCTCAGTGCTCGCATGACCAGAGACAACTGAAATATTATTTTACTTTAAAATATAAACAATCTTTTAGTTTTGTCTTTTTTTTTTTAATCCATGTTGCCTCATCTGCCAGTTAACAATGTGTAGTACAAGAACGGGCACAGCTGAGGTAGAAGTATACAGAGGCATAGGTGGGAATTTCTTAAGCTGTGTTTGCTGCTTAAAAAGACTTAGTGTATAGCTATTCCTTCAGTCACAGCAGTTGATACTTATTAGAGTCTTTCTTTAGAAGGAGTGAAGTTCTTTGCTTCTCTGCCTCATAAGGCTATTTTTCTAATGAGATTGTTTTCTGAAGGGTAGAAGTAAGAATTTCAGAACTAAATGGTAGCCATCAGTCACTGCACATGGAAGAGTTACCTGGACTCTAAAAGAGAAATCCAGCCTGCTGCGTCTCGGTCCCTGAGAAGCAATAGTCCAGTGAGTCTCTGTCCTATTATCATAATGGTACAATTTGTAAAAATTATTTTCTACTGCTTCCTACTTGTGGTAAAGGTAGTCTTGGTTTTAGCCCAAGTTGGATCTATTTCATTATCCCCATTACCTCCTATGAAAAAATAACTTGTTTCTCCCATTCTCCTCGCTCTTGAGAGTTCAGCAGATTCTCACATTGGCCCTGGTGGTCTCAGAATTAAAAACTCAGCTGTTTTGGATGCCCTGATGCTTTTCAGAGTATGCTTTGTTCATGGGCAACAGGAGTCCCACAAGAAGTGGATTTGAAGCCACAGATATATTGAGCTGGTCCCTTGGTACCACTGGCACATGAATTGGCCAGCAGAGGATTCTGCATTTGGAAGATATATGGAAAGAATTGGAGAAAGGAGTTTTGCTTCTTACAAAATTAAGATGCAGATTCCTCAGGAAAATAGTCAATATAGCTCTACGAAAATCAGATGGGGATGGGGAAAATGTTGATCAAAGCTGAGAGGCTGTAAGACATGATGAAGAAACAAAATATATTTTTGCTGATTATAGACAAGGCTTCTCGAGTCTACATTAGCCAAACAGCCTGAGACTTGAGGTGTTTTGAACATGTCCTCTCAAAGATACCTCAAAGGGACTTGATCATCAGAAAAACATGCACATGCAGCCTCTGAAGATGCTGTCCTCTGTTCTTGGGATCAAAAGATTATTTAGTCTCTCTGAAAAACGTCCAGTGCCCACTTTGCATTTCAACTTGTGCATGTACCAGGAAAAGAAGGAGCCAGCACTACCAGTAGTTGGAAACTAGCCCCTGGCCCTGGGTGCCAGCATGATGAAACACATGCTCACCACCTTTGGGGCAGCACCTGCCTGTGTTTGCAGTGGTTTCTGTCCCACTACCCAGGGATGCACTCCCTGAGATCACCAGGGTGAAAGGCACAGTTGACTGAACTGCACCGAGCAGTGCTGTTGATCTGAATCCATTCTTGCTTTTATAGACTGCTAGCAGAATCTTTCTCTGGATCCTTTACTGTTATATGTGGGTGCTTTGAGGATTCAAAAATGTATCATTTTAACCCTATGCCTGTGAGGACTGCTAGTCTCACTTTGGAGACACAGAAATGGAAAGGTCCAGCCCTGGTTCCTCTGGATCTCGTGTGTGACAGCTCCAAATCACCACCATGCCTTGACCTTAGCCCCCAGGAGGAGCCATTTGATTTGTGGAGGGAAGAATAAAGTGTGAAAGTGGCTGAGGGAGTTAACTGGGGTACAAGAAGAAGGGGATATGGCCATGTTTGTGTCACTGTGATGCTGTGCCAGCAACTGCCTCAGCTCCCTGCTGCAACTTGTCCGGGAGAGATGCCAGTGGGTGCCCAGCCCAGTGCTGACAGGCAACTACTTATCTTTCATGCTCTCTAGATCTATCCGCATGTGAAGCTTTATCCTCTGTACTGCTGCTGCTGGGCAGCTGCTCTCTGGCACACCCAAGGTAGTGGTTTGCTTCCAGGGTTGTTGTGATGGCCAAAATCTGGCTTCCCCAGTGCATGCAGCCTGGGAAGGGTGTCCTGTCCATCCCTTCCTTTTTTTATTCTGTAGGAGCAATGTGAGCAGTAGTTTTAATTTTATACTATCTTAGAACTGGCAGCCTTTCTTACAGACTGACTGGGCCTGTGTGGTGAAAGGTTGGTTGGTGTCATGAGATTCTGGCACCTTAAAAAAGTGCCTTTTTGCATGATTTATTGGAAGAGTTTCTTGGAGACTGTTAAGAACTTCTGAACTTTTGAAAAGTGACAGTCTTTTAGGCTGGGAAATTGTATGGCTCATCTTTTGCAGGAAAAAGATTGATGGTCTTCAAGGTTTGGCTCTTGGTTCTCCTGAGGAAAGTAGAGAAGCAGACCACTTTTTACTCTGTCTCAGAAGAAAGGTCCCTGGACCCCTTTCTGAATTTGAGCATATAAATCTTATCATGTGATGCAGTAAAGTCCCTAGGCTTGCTGAGTGTCAACTTGAGTTTTAATTTATTTTCCAAAATAGCAAAAATTCTGGAATGTGTGTACTTGGTAGTAATTTCTTCAAGATCACCTGCTGACTACATTTACACCATCTTCTGGAAAAACCTAACTTGATCTTACTTTTCATATGTTCAGACCACCTTATTACTACAGGGAGCCACCTGAGAAATGTGTTAATGGCTATATGCCAACATGCTCAGCTCTATAAAAACTACTGAGATGAACCTGCTCCAACTGCTGAAAGCCAGAAACAACTACCCTCTTGTCTACACCAGGAAAACTACAACTTGTTAATTTGCCATCGGCCAGCAGCTGCTCTTGGGCTGGCAGTGGTGGAACTGGTAAACGGAGCTTAGGCATATTTAACACTGTAATAAAACATAATTTAGAATTACAGAGCAGACTGGTAATGCTGCCTATTATCAAGGTTGTTTGACACTTCCCATTATAAGACTATTTTCAGCCGCTTACAAGTTTGCCAGATTCTAACAGCTTGCATTGAGATTTCTTTAACTCAGTGTCTGCCTCTTGCTGAATATTCTGTTGTTATTGTTTAAAAAGAAAAAACATCATTTAGCCAGAGCAACTCAGCTGTTTCTAAGAAAGAGGTCTGAGAAAATATCTTGTTAGTCCTGTTAAATTTAGGTGACCTTTTCTTTTAACAGCTCAGAGGCAGGATTTGGCAAGAGAGGGGAGTTGCTGTCAGACGCGCTTGTGCTTTTTCTATGAATATTGACAAAAACAGGTTGAAATGCAAGTTCTCAAAACATTTCAGTTAACACCAGCTAGCAGCTCTTTAATTGATAGCAGCTAATTTGCCCATAGAGGTGATGTCTGTGGGCTGTGCAAGTCTGGTCTTCTCAGGGGAAAGTGGTTCCTACCCAGGCCCAGGAGCCTGGCTCTGTGCATGGACACTTGGGACATCTGTGCCCATCTTCCCCTTGACTGAGCCTGGGCCATGAAGAGGGGAATGAAAGGTTTAAATTGAGCAGAATGCAATAATGTCTGCCAAACAATTTTTGGGTGCTTTTGGGAGTTCTGAGGTGTGTATAATCTAGGAAGAGGTCCCTATAGGGAACAGATGTCTATGCACCTATACACTGCTCACTGTAGCAATTAGCTTAATACATTCCTTGTAACTGTCAGCTGTTAAGCTACAAAATGCAAGCCAAAAATCAAATTTATTAATAGTGCTTGTCAATAGCTTTTTTTTTTCTGGGTATAATGGCAGAAATCAGATTATTTATTGTAGAACACTACAGGCAATCAACACTGAAATTATTTTTGCTCTTGTTCACTGTACACTCTTGTTTCTGACCAGTAACATGTGTCTCTTTAGTTATTCTTTGGTATTCCATAAAGACATTGTTGAAGCTGTATGCTACTCATGCCTGCATGTTACTGCAGGTGCTGGTGAGATTTCAGTCCCTCCCTGCAGAGAGTCACTGCCAGTGTCTGAAAGGGAAAAAGGGAAAGCAAGGAAATCTGTCTGCTTTTAACTATGCTGCCAGTCCACTGCTTACAGCAGCTACAGGCTAGCTATCAGAATTGCTTTATTCATTCAGTTTTCTACTGGCCTACTTACATCGAAATTGTGGGAGCATCTCATGGCTTGTTTTGCAGAGCTCCTAAAATTGGCAGGCTCAGCATCTCTGGGTTGGCACACAAGCATTAATCTTTATCTACTACATATCTACACCTGCAAATGGTAGGACAGCCGAAAGCCCACACCAAAGGGCTGAGAGAATCATTATACTACTTATTTTCAGGCAAACTGTGTTATGGTGAAGTTCAGCTATCCAAACACATGAACTTTCAGTTGGTGATGAGGCATGGCTGCAGGAAGACTGCACTTAAGTTTAAAAATAAGTTTTAATTAAAACTCATACCTTCATTATGCACTTCTTGGTGCATAATGCTATCAGGCTAAGACACTTTAAACCTAAGGCAATTTTGTTTGGTTTTTTTCTTATTGCTTGTTTTAGAAAACCATTCTCAGTCTGAAGGTAGATGAGAATCCTTTAATGACCCATCAGTAAAACCACTTAGCAGAGCTGAATAGCAGCTCTGACAGGTGACCTTCCTTTTCTCACAAGTGCTCTATTAGTTCTCATTATCTTGCCCCTAGGTCACTTTTTGTGGCCTTTCAAGGCCGTTTTTTTTTTTTTTCCTTTGAAATAAACAGTGTTTCTTTCCATCTGGAGATGAACCCATGACATTTGTTGGGGGAGTATGTCACTCACGGGAGATGCCTACAGAAGAATACTTTGTTTGCCATAGCAGAAGTGCTCTCACGGAAGAGGAAGCTGAGGGAGGGGAGGAAGGGCAGTGGGAAGTGATGCCCTAAGTGTATCTGATTCAAATCACACAGGGCAGTACAATCTTCATCTGTTGCCAAATTCTGCTCCATATTTGAAGCTGATGGTGCCACCTGCCCCACTTCCTCTGAGCATGTTTTGGTGAACTGCTGAAATAATCTGCCTCTCCTCTGGCTACGTCTGGGAAGCTCTGCCATTGCTTCAGTTTTTCTCCAAAGTCTATGAAGTCAAGAAATTACTGTTGGGGCTTTCTTTTCTGTCCAGCAGAGGTACTGCTCTGGTTTACAGGTTTGTCTCCATACAGGTGCTGCTTAGTTCTTCCCAACTCTCTGATATCTGGGACTAGAAGCAATTAAATCCTTTCTCCTATGGTGTATTAGCTAAGCTTGTGACATTCAGTGGGTTTATAGCTGCCAAACAAGAGGCTTTTTTAAAAGCCTTTGTCTTAATATTGTTTTTATTCCTGTGATTTATTCTGTGTAACTTGGATCTTTGCAACAATGCTGGTAGATGGTAGCAATGAATAAATAATCAAATCTGTTAGTAAAATGCTGCATTTTGCTCTGATTTACTTGCAGATATTTGAAGTGGATATGAAATCGGGCAGAATTGATGTGGAAGGGGAGGGAGAAAGAGACAGCTTTTTATGGAGGTATCTGTTTCTTTAAAGTATACTGAAATGTTATACTGCAGTATTGTGATCATGACAGTTTAAGAGTGTCAATATTTCATGTTTTAGTAGTAACTTTTTCGTATCCAGTTTTGCTTTAGACATGAAAATGCAATTTCTAAGGCTTTATCAGGTAAAACAAGAAACTCCATGGAAAGAACTAGAAATGAAGTTTCTGCAGACATGTTTTCTTTTTCTAAATGCTGACAAATAACTCCTGCCAAATGCTACATAAAGGAGAAAAAGAAACATATGGTAGTTCAACAGGAGTGAAAAGATGAGCTAATCCAGCATCCAACAAGTCTTTGGATGAGACTATAATAAAACCAACCAGCCTTCATCATGCTTGATAGCACCACTATAATTAGGAGTCTGTCACCAGCTTCATAATGAACTCTTAGCCCTATTTTCTGGGGTTTATAGTCTGGTAGTAAGAGTCACTTTGGGTTGCAACTTGGCATACTAGACCTCTCTGTGCAGAAGGCTCAAATCTAGCTTGCACGTTTTAAATAAACTGACTGTTAAAAGTTGGGGGGTTGTGCCAGTGATGAGCGAGTTGTGCTTATAATCTGTCCTGTTTAGGGACTTAGTGTCTAGGGTGATTTATTTGCCTTTAGCACGAAAAATACAGATATGTGGTTCAGTATCCTGTTTTGCTGTTTCACTGCCTTTTAGGAATCAAGAATGTAAGGAATCAAGATTCTTATTTACTTTTTGCCCTCCCTTGGTTTAATGATCCGTACATGTGCCCTAGCAGAAGCTGCTGCTGGAGGGCTGGGGACTAGCATTTGCTGTACTCTGCCTTAAAAATGTTCTTGTGAGGAAACTCATTCCGTGCAAGTCAAGTTTTCAATTTTAGGGACAAGTCTGTCAGACAAGGCAAAAATCCAGCCTGCTTCTTTCTCTCTTCTTTCCTTCCATCCTCAAGGCTTAGTCCGCTGCTGGCAGAGGGACTGGCTATGCAGAAGATGCCTCAGTTGTTGACAGAGACATGCAGTTAATTCTGAATAAAGGGGTCTAAGCTTCAGGAAATGTCCAATTTTTTCTGAACTCAGAACGGTTGCATGTCTAATCCCAGGTATTAGAAGCTGAAAGGAGCCCTCTTTAAATCTTATACCTTGTCCTCCCTCCCTTGCAGTGCGGGAGTTTCTCAGCATGACAGGATATGCAGTGTAGCTATTTGAGAATGTTCACAGGAGACAGGGCAGAGCTCTCACAATAGCATCTCCTCTGCAGAACATGGGTCTAGTAATGAAAGGTCAAATATTTGTATGCTAAGGCTGTGGGTTCAGATTACAGCTAGATGCCTAATGAGATTTTCAGAAACGTTGAGGCTCCTGCAGCCTTGTGTGCCAGACTTTTAAAGAGTCTGCTTAAAAGGAATAACCAGGCAACCTCAATAACTTGAGCAAAACCTGAGTAGGTCAGTCCTGTCCCAGTATGATTCAACCTTCTGACTTGCATGTAAAAGCAAAGGTGAACCGAGGTGTATCCAGTTCACATTTAATACATAGTAAATGTTAACTTTCCCTCCCAAGTACTTCAGGAGAGTCTTTGATGTTCATTTGATGAAGGTGAGTAGGGTGGCAGAGGATTGATATTCATGAGGTGCTGCAGTAGTCCTAAGTCTGGCAGGGCAGGCAGCTGAGTGGTGCCTCTGAATCATTGCAGAAAAAAAAACCCAAAAAAAAAAGATTTAGAACCCACACATATGAGTGCTGAAGACCAGGGAGCAGGGTGTGTCTCATAACCCCTCTAACTCCCTGTTGTACTGTTTCTGCTTGTCAGAAAGAGACAGTCTGTGCTGCTTTTCTGACAAAGAGACCTCCCCAAAGCTCTACATTTATGAATTAGTAATTCATAAATTAGCAGCTGTAGGTTGGCAGTCTCTTCAGAGGGCTATGCCAGGTTTTGCTTTCTCAAATGAGAGGCTGACCCATAAAGGCTATGCCTGTAAACTCAAGAGTTGAGAAATCTTGTCCCTTGATGAGACATCCTGCTGTTGGAGGCCATCATGCCCTGTCTCTAGGCAAACCCCATGGGAGCCAGGAAATGCTGCCCTCTTGCAGATCCCTTGGCCCCAAGCCCTCGGTCCTGCTGTACCCCATTCAAAGCCTGCTGGCACCCCTGCTGCTGACTGCTGACCTAGCTGGCCAGGGAGGACAATAGGAAGGAGAGTGGTACCATATGTGCCTCTCTACACACACAGTCTTGGCTTCCTCACCTCTCTTTGCTGGCAGGCCTGTGGTGGAAAGCAGCTGCTCACACTACCAGTTGCATTACACTCTTCACTAGGCCCTGTGCTTTCCAGCAGGAGCCATGAAGCACGGATGTGAACCCACCTGCGACAGCCTTCTGTAGAAACAGGAGAGATGGTGGAAAGAACAAGGAAGACAAGGCAAGCAGGGACCTCTGCTTGGCTCTTGGTGTGCAGATGTGCAAGATCTGGGCTTGTGGCATGAGTGAGGGGGTAAGGGAGGACCTTTGCCACTGGGGTCCCTACTGCTGGCTACCTAGGGTGGACATTACAGGAAAGCACGGGGAATATTCCAGCATTCCTGTAACAGAGGCATGCATAACCTCCAAAGGAACACAGTGAATGAGCGAGATTCATTCAGCCATCTTCATTCAGCCAAGTAGAGCATAGGAACTGCTCATGATAACAACTTTCATATGGGCACTGAAGACTGGCGTCTGGAAGATTGGTTCATGAACATGGGGGACATTTGTGGGTATGGTTTTTGATCAGTAGGAAAAAACAAGCTAAGATATTCAGTCAAGAATATAAAGCTGATCACAGAAAGAAGCCACTGTACAACAGTTTCATTGAAAAGAAGGCTTAAAAAAATTCCATTAATTAGAATATTTTTCATCTCTTTGCTTCATCTTAATTTAGAGAGAAATGTGGAAACACCTCCCAGTTTTTGTTTCACAGCAGAAGCTTGCATAACCCTTCAATTGGCATTTTCAAACTACAGTATAAATTACAAAAGGAAAAGTTGCAGTTGATGTGGAAAACACAATCTGTGTCTACAAAGTCCTCTGCTTTAAAATGCTCATTTAAACTCTTCTCCAGAAGGTGTGACAGCTCATCTTATGAGCAGGGCTTTTTTTTTTTTTTAATTTGCGTTGTTTAACATTTTTCTGAAAAAAAGCCCTAAAATAGAGGAATCTTGCACTGTTCCCTTCCCTTTCCCCAACAGCTTCATCACAATTCCTATCCTTTCCATGCATATGTAATTCGCAAAAATATATAGATAAGCATATTTAATATTACCTTTCTTGGAACTTAAGAATTAATTACTTGATGCTTAGCAGCAGCTTCCTCTTCTGCTGCCGAGTAAGGCATTGGGTAATTGCAGAAAAGCTTATGAATAAAAAAGATCAACTCTCAAAGAGCAAGGATAGACTCTGGATGTTTATCTTCACTAAAACATACCAGCTGCTCTTCTCTTCAAATAAGATAATTAGGTATTTGACTTTTTTTAACATATGCTACCAAATACTACTTATAAAAACCAGTATTTGCTCTTTCTTTTCATATGACCCATAGAACAAATGCTTTGAGGAAGGCATTTTTTTCTGTTACAGTAATAGCCAAACTGTCGTACTTCAACTATTAAGCTATGAGGTTTCATTTTTAACTCACCCTTCTGGAGCTAGTAATTTTTTTTTAATTACCTAAAATGCAATTTTGCGTAACAGTTGTGCTGTGGAGACCAAACCTTTCCTTTGTTTTTCTTAAGCTTCTGAGTTCCATTTTGAAAGTTCTTGGGGTTTTGGCAGTTTCTGAGTTTGACAAAACTATGGAGTAAAATAAAAAACAGACAAGGAGGAAATCAGCAGTTTTCCCGCCTCTGAAAAAGCGGGTGGTACACCATCAACTCTCCCAGGAGGCAGATGTTCAGGGCGGTAATGCTGTGCCGTCATTCCTGGCCCATGTCTGAGGACTAAATTCTGCCTATTCCCAGTGAATTTTGCTTTGCCAGGAGATGCCTAAAAGTTTTATTATTCCCTCTCATTCCAAGTGCTCAGAGGGGAAAACTATTACTTCTGTTGCTATAATCTCCTAACAGTTGAGGAGCTTTAAATTCCCTATCCCTCTAGCACTTCCCCTTAGGCTTCAGAAAAGAAAGTCTCTGCTACTCTGGTCCCCTCTTCAGTCTTTTACAGTCCTTCTCCTCTTCCATTTCTCAGCTGTTCTTTACGGGTCTTCCAAAAGACAGCAGTCTCTATTTGGTGTGATTCTTGCCTGTTTTGTTAGTGCCATTGGTAAACTTAACATGGAACAGTTAAATTGTCTGCACTTAGTGATTTCATCCTGCTGGTTTTTGATTGTAATGAGCAGAAGACTGTTGCTATCTGTCTTCAAGCTCAGGAAGTGGCCACTGAGATACATTTGTCCCCAGCTTATTTGAAAATACTGGTTTTCGCAAAACCAGAAATACCACAGTTATTTTTAGCTGAACCCTTCATTTTCCAAAGTTGATGATTTTGGTTTTCCATTTGCCCTGGATAAGATTATTTTTCAAACCCATTATACATTTATAGTTATAGTCATCCATTTAGGAACTGAAACCACAGAGAAGGGAAGCAGAGGAGCCCTGCACATACTCATCATGCTGTGTGGACTGACTGTTGTAATGGTGTGTAAGAAGCCAGCCTAAGCATTGTAATGCTCTCTCCCCAAAACTCTCACTCAGCCTAACTCCTTCACAGAACTTACTGCTTCCTGCTCACCAGGTGTAAAGCCCTGGAAGCATTTTTGGGTAAACAGAATTATTTTTCAGGAAGAGTTTTGCTTGCAAGAAAGGGAGAAGATTTTTACATCTGCAGGAAAAATGAGGAAACACTGAGGCCTCAGAACTGAGCAAAAGCAGGCACATAAAAACACTGTAGTTGTGGATTAAATCAACACAGCATGTGTGTTTTGGATTTGTGCACACATG
Source organism: Lichenostomus cassidix (assembly GCF_008360975.1). Taxonomy (NCBI): domain Eukaryota; kingdom Metazoa; phylum Chordata; class Aves; order Passeriformes; family Meliphagidae; genus Lichenostomus; species Lichenostomus cassidix. Next base: position 19,569,077 of record NC_139480.1, on the reverse strand, counting down.
GTAATAAAAGCCAGCAAAAGTCTTCATGGGATTTTACTGAGAAGAAGTTAATGCAGATGCCAAATCCATTTATCATTTCTTCGGTTATGTGCCACTGTCCCTTATGACCTTCTCCAGGCTGTAAGCAGTGAATGCCTTCTCTCCAACTACATACACTTGTTCTGGTTTTAATTGGTTCCTCACCACCACTTCTGTGTTTTGTGGCATCAGCAGTTTTTCCTCTTACAGGGTCTAGAGGCATTGCTTTATGAAATACAAGTATTTGGAGAGAGAATGGGATTGCCCTAGGAGCAGTTTTGGGGGATTTGGGGGATTTTGGGGGGAAGTTGCTTATGATAGGACTACTAGTATACAGGACTACTCAGCTTCTACTCCTTTTCCCAATTAATAAATTCTTTTTTTCTCTACCCTCTGCCTTCCCCACACTGTTTTCCCCCCACAACCCTTCCAATTAGAAAGGGTAGGTTCCACAACCACCCGTGTATTTGTGGTCTACCTGAGGAAGCTGTTATAAAGTTAAGTTCTTCCACAGCCTCCTCATGCTGCCCTAGGGAAGGTGTCATGCCTCAGTTGCTCTGTCTGAACACACAGGCAATTCAGAGCTTTCTTGTACCTCAGTTCATTGATTTTGCAGTTGTTCCCTTCCATTACTGCTTGAAGATATAACATACCTTGTGCTGACAGCATTCCCTGGGTGGTGATCAGAGGTGCTCCCCTTTGGTCACATAGGTGAACATCTAGCTTTGCTTTTACTCGTCTCCTCCTCCGAAGACACAAGTGTTGACATCAAGAGCTGTTGGGCAGATCACAGCTCCTCTTCTGACCACAGCTCTGTCAGCTGGTCAGAATTAGCAGGGATAGTTTGAACAGTTTAAATAATAGGTCTTCACACACCTGGCTGTTTTAGGTGGATACAGGCAAGGGAGGAAGCATTATCCAAATAGCTCTGCTGGAAGCTTTGAAGGTTGGTAATATCCACAGGAGTCTGGACAAGCACTGTGCTGAAGACAGCCACTTCTCCAGGTGGTGAAACTGAAGCTGGGAGATGGCGTCTGGCTACAAGCTGTGACTAGTGCCTGTGACTTGCATTATGTCAAATCTTTTCTCCTGGCCTGTTCTTGAATAATTTGGGTAACAACATAGTTACCCAAATTACTCAAGAAGGAAGTGTGTACTTCAAACTGAGGGTTGTGTTGTCATGTGCATTCTTAGCCCTCGTATGTGGCCATGGAATCCAAGAGTATTTGTCTCAGCTGGTGGCATGATTTGCTCTCTGAATATTCAGAGAACAGGTTATTTTAGAGAAGGTGAACACTGACCTCACCGCAGTTTAGACCTTGGTGGGTGGAGCACAGCAAGCATGTGGTTGTGCCTGAAAACAAAACTTGGTGCTGTGAGAAGTTAATCCACAAAACATCCAGGTGGTGCTTTCTGCAGAACTTCAAGATACAGCAAGTACTGTCGTCAACAGGTCAGGGAAATGATGCAAAAGGATCTGTTGGCATTCTTATAGTCTAGTTAGACTAGAGTGCTCTTCCAGCATGGTACAGGCATGCATGAATCTGGACTCAGAAGAGGAGATAATTCCTTGGATTCAGTCTCTTCTGCCAGGTAACAAGTGCCAGGATGAGAGGAAATTACCTCAAATGGCACCAGAGAAGGTTTAGATTGGATATTAGGAATAATTTATTTACTGAAAGTGTGATCAGGTATTGCTACAGATGACCCAGGGAAATCACCATCCCTGGAGGTATTCAAAAGGCATGTGGATGTGGCACTTGGGTTTACAGTTTAGTGGTGGACATGATGGTGCTGGGTAAATGGTTGCACTCAGTGATCTTAGTGGTTTTTCCCAACCTTAAAAATTCTATGATTCATGAAGCATTGTAAGCTGGAAGGCTGGTGGTACTTGCAGAAGGAGGAATTTGACAACCTTCGGTATCCATCAGCAAAACCAGAGGGAGAATTTTCAGCTTCTCTGGCTTCTCTTGAAGCCATTGAAGTTCACCACCAACTCAAACTGCTTTTCTGTGGGCCAAAATTTTTGTCCTGTGTCTGTTTGTCTATGTGTGTTTGTCTATGTGTGAGACAAAACCATACAGACACATATCCTTCCTTTGTACTCTTTTAATAGTTTTTCACAGAACTGAACCAGCCTGGGCTTTCCCCCACCCCTATTTTTTGGCAGCCTTTTCATGAGTTGAGTTGCTTCCATGCAACACAGCTGATGATGAGCTGTGGAGCAAGGACACATCAGCAGTGTAAGCAGAGAGTGCTGCCAGGACCCTGCTGTGTATCTTCAGCCTCATCTGTGTCTGTTGAGCTGCCTGTATGCCTTTGCTCTAGCATCTGTGAAGTACTGCAAAAAGCACATCCATGGCAAGAGTGGTCATTTCTAGCAGAGGTGTAGAGGGTGTGGGAACTAATCCCTGTAGAAGAAGAGGAAGGAACAAAAATGCCTCCAGGCAGCACTGTGTTCGGAGGATCCCTTCCATGGGGTTAGGCTCTAAAGCTCTGCTGCCTATCCTCTCAGTGCCATGGTGTTAAGAGATAACTGTGTGCTCCTCCAAAGCAGACTGATAAAATCTGTTTCCATTGCACAAAGATGCATTGTTCCCTTTAGTGCTGAAGGAGCTAAGTTTCCCTGTGGGCCCTAGCTTAATTTGCCTATCTTGCTTCAAAAGGTATCTGTCTATTTCGAAAAAAAAATTCATTACGTCTTCATTTTCCTTGAAGCTTGCCATCAGACTCAGCAGCAACAACAAAAAAACCCTTTGAACAAGTGAAACTGTGGGCTTGTTCCTTCCTTTATTGATGGTGGTGTGTACCAAGAATGTGGTGGGACTTTGACTGACACTCTATCAACAGGAGAAAAATGGATTCCCACTGCAATATGCACATCTCCCGACTAACTTAGTATGAAAATGAGCTCTTCAAGTATTTTCTTTCTCTCCCAAGTAAAGCCATAATTAATTCACTTCTGGTATGTTCTTATGACCATTTTCAGATCTGCTTCATCTCTTGCATTATGGTCAGCCAATAGATCCCTTAATTTTGGAGAAATATTTCAGAAGGTTGAATTTTGGTACCATTTCTGCACGTTCATTTTCTGTCAAAATAACGTGTAGACTTTGAAGTTATGATCAGCACAGCTTTGGCCTCCATAAAAAAAATATTTTAAATCAGAGCCACTGTCATCCAGTGGCTTGCTTTTGGATGGCATTTTAGGTAGTGGAAGGCATGTAGTCCAGTCTGATGTGTATTTAATAATATCCATGGAATTCCAGTATTTGAAATTGGCCTTGTCTGTCCCAGCATTGTCTGTCTGACCATACAATCTCCTGTTGCCTTGTGACACCATCAAAGTTTCTAATGCAAACCTGGACACCAGTATAGTGAAATTAAATCTCCTGATAACATACTGCCTCTTCTTAGGAGCTGCTTAAAAGCAAGAGGTAGCAGAGCCTTCAGATAGAGTAGTGGATGGTTTCTGGCAGTATGGCACAGCTGTTATTGGTGCATTGCCTGAACAGCCTGTACAAGGCTGCTGTTGCAGGGTCTGCACTGGTTCCCACCAGGTAACTGCTGACGCTGCACATGGTTGTGTGTTTTGGATCTGTTTCTTGCCTCATTCTCCAGAGGCAAGTCACTCTAGTTTGTGAAGATACCTCAAAAGAGAGGCAGTTGCTGTCCAATGAACATGTGTTATTTGGCTTAACATATGAAAACATTAGCTAGGGTTTTCTTATGCCTGTTGGCAGAAAGGTGTTCTTTTAAAGAAATGCCAATAATAATAAAAACTACTTCAAATAAGGTCTGAATTTCTTGAGTACAAGTGGGAAATTATGCAGATTACCAACCCTGAGAAGCCTCTGATACTCAGTGTCATGATTAGAGGGTGTGCAAGTCTATTTGAGGACTTGGCTAATTTAAACTACTTGAGTTCCACAGCTAAATTACTTCAGGTAATGCTTAACAGCTGTGTTTTCTAACAATGAGGGCTCAATATGTTACAGAAGACGTAGTTTGCTGTTTGTGACCTTCTCTCATTTTAAAGTAATGCTTGCACTAATGACTTGTTTAAAGCCTTTGAAGAGGGGATAGTTTTGCTAATTGTATTCCAAACTGAAGTTACATGACTGAATATTAAATAGAGGTTTTCCTTTTGCTGTATGACATTGTCTGATTTGTTGGCCTTGAAACAGATAACTGGTAGATAAGATGGCAGCTTTTTTAAAAAGGAAGTGCTTGGATTTCAGACTCAGTTTAAGAATCTCTTCCTCTCTGTGTGCATATGATTTAAACCACATTTCTGGAACACATGTGGAAGTTATTTGAAGCCAGAAGCAAGTCGTGTGTATGTGAAATATAATGTTGTAGATCTAACCATGTGTGTGTATATATATTTGCGGGTTTTTTTATATATGTGTATTACTGAATGCTAATTCATCTCACTAAGACATACTACAACATCCTTAAGAACCAATATAAGAGTGTCATTCCTTGTGGCCCATCTAGCATTTGTGTTTAGAAGTTGTCCCTGCCACCTTCCAGAGGCTGCCTTTCTGTCTTTGAGTTCAGAGAGGTTGAAGTCTTCCCTGAGAACTAGGGTCTGTGGTCTGGAGACTTCCTAGGGCTGTTTATACAAGACTTCAACTTCTCTGTGTGGTCTGCAATAACCTCCCATCAGTGCCATCCTTATTGATCTCTCTTTTAATGCCAGCCCACAAGCATTCACCCAGGCTATTGTCCATCCCATAAATGAGCTCCACACATTTGAGTGTCCCTTTCATGTAAAGGACAACAATTCTGCATTGTTCTGTTTTATTAGGTGGATCTCTCTCATAGTTTCTATTACTCAAGAGAGTGCCATGGTCATAAAAGCCACATCTCTTCTTGAGATACCAGTCATGCAGCCAGACATGTATTAGCAGGAATTATGCAGTCCTATCTGGGCTTTTCCACTTTGCATTTAGGATCAAGGAGTGTATTGCCTGGACTCCAGCCTTTACACATACAGCTCTGTAGTGATTCTTAATGTAATCCAGGTCTATCGTGGCAATATCATCACTGCCTACATGGATGAGCAATAACATGTGATAGTTGTGGCTGTAGGATAGTGAGCTTCTGTTCCTCATCATCCCAAATTTGGCACCCCACAAGTAAACCATCTCCTATGACAGCATCTTTCATCAGTAGATGGGAGGGAGCCTTTGACCCCGACGGAAAGGAATCTCCAGCCACTGTTATCCAGCCCCTCTTCATGGTGTTCTTACTTCATTAAGGGTTTGTGGGTCTTAAAACCCCACTTGATGGAGTTTGCTCCTCATCCTGGGCTATTATGCGACAGTACCAGTCCTGTGCATTCAGACCTGAGGGCAGAGAAAGAGTCGCTGTCCTGCCCCAGAAATCCCAAGCTGCCAGCTGCTTGGGAATCTACATCCATCACACAACTTAGCCTCTCAACGTCCCTTCTTCTTCGCCTTGTGTAGCCTGGGCTCTTGCATTTGCAAGACCATGAAAATCCTGCTTTCTCCTGTTTATCCTCTACTCTTTTCCTCCCACAGCCCCCTTAGGTGAGTGCCCAGTGCCCCATGGTGCTGCACTTCCCTGGGAGAGACCATGGAGGAGGTCAGCACCTCCCTCTTGGCTGTGTCTGCTGATTTGCTATGGTGCTATTTCCAGCCACTGCTACAGATCCAGAACCTGCTAATTCAGGTGGGAAGGCTGAAGTGCATAACAGCCCATGGCATCTTGTAGAAGGAGGAAAGAAAATTAATTCCTGCAGATTCCCTGAGGCACAATGTTTTACCACAGTCTCATTGGGACGGGAGGATGTGGTGTAGCTCTCCAGCACAGGGAACTGTGCTGGGCTAGAGGGATCCTGAGAGGAGAACCCTCCTGGGTAGCCAAGCTTGACTTTTCGTAAAGAGTGTTTAAAAGGCTGGTCCTGACAAGAGTGAGAAAATATTTCTTGCTTTCTTGTCTCCAGGTATCCTATTAACAGGTTTGCTGCAGTGAAGATCTCAATTTCAAGAGTATAAAAAACTGTGGGTTTGCTTTTTGTGTGTGTGTGTTTTTTCCCTACAGGGTGTAGCGATACCTTTCCTAGAATCTATTTTTTTCTAAATTTTTTCCCCACCTCAGTGCCAAAAAGAAACAAGTTATCCAATTTTGATGCCACCTTTGCCATTAATAGCCACCTTTGAGATAACCTTTTAAGCCACTTGAGTATTCTCGCATGAAAAGTCAATAGTTTTTTCTGGTTTTATTGGATGGTTTTTTAATTTGTGGAGTGCCTTTTCTTTATTCAAATACACATCTCAGCCTCATCAGAATATTAATAAATAGGTTTTCATGAATAAGTATTTATTTCTAGACCAACTTTGCGGCTGTTATGGTTTGTTGGATCAGCGATTTCATTTTTAAATGAAAATTTTAAGGAGGTTTTGATTATGAAATGCAATGTCTTGAAAAGAGCTATTAAGTTTTAATGTGTCAATACCTGCTTTTTAAAAAAAAAACCAAAAAACTTTTAAAACTTCATACCTGTTTCATTTATCCATGGCATCTCTAATTTTAAAAGTGTGGATAACAGAAGGCTTCTATCCCCATAACAATTTACAAAATAAATAAATAAAATAATTTTGGGTCTAATTCAGACTCACAAAAGGAGGTAATGATCTAGAACAACATGTAAGATGATTCTTTAGGTCTTTTTAGTATTCCAAAAAGCCCTTTGAGAAGGTTTTGGGTGAGTGTTTTAAAAGCCAGTGGTTAAATGTAGTCATATAGTCCCTCAACATGGTGGGTTGATGTGATCCTTTTATAGCACAGGAGATGGCATTACCCAAAATCACACAGTCCAGCTGCCCACTGGAAGTGCAGCCCTCGCCCTGAGGTTTCATGCTTGAGCCAATCCTCCCACATTAGCTTCTGCAAAGCTGGGGGTCAAAGGAAAGGAGGGAAAGCTTTTTTGTCCCTGCATAGGTTAAGAAGCCCTGTGCAATGCTGTGGAGGAAGGCACGGGAACAGCGTGGTGATTGGTGAGAACATGCCCACAAATGTGGCGAGACAGTGGTTTACATTTTGCTGACAAATGACTTGGTTTCAATCCAGCTTAAGTTGGAAGCAAAACCATAAGCTGTGAGCTGGATCCTACAGCTGTTCACCACATCTGGGTTTTTGTAGGGTTCCCACCCCCAAGCCACTCCCATAGCGAGGCCCTGCACATTCTCCCTAGACAGATTACTCAGCAGAATCCAGTCGAAAACTGGCTTCATGTTTGCCAGGGGTTTGTCAGCCCTGAGACTGACCTGTCTGAGAGGAAAATGTTCCTGGAAGATGTCTGGAGAGCCCATTGCTGGGACTGACTGCTTGTTCATCAGTGCTGAGGGCTGAGAAAGCCGTTTTGCAGTGCATGGAGTAGGCTGTCCTCTCCCCCTCTGGCTGCAGCAGGAAGGTGGAGATGAGAGAGAACTGAAAGGAGGATGATCAACCTCAGCTGAACCATTGAGGGTTTCCTGATTTGGGGGGTGGAGTTGAAAAGTACATTATAAGCTTGCCTCAGATACTCATAATACATGTTTTATTAGATCTTTTTTTGTGTGGTCAGGAAAGCTTGGGGATCTCCATGTTAGTTTCGTCCTCTCAGCCACCATCTCTTGCTGACTCCTACTGCCCAAATGTGGTCCTGTCCACATTCTTCTCTTTATCACCTCTGCTAATTGCCTGTCTCTACAGAGAGCCAGCTCAGCTGTTACACAGCCAAACTGCACCAAACCAAAGAAAATGAGGTTTTTGCTGGATTAGGGGGTCAAATCAGTTTATTCCTGAGGGCCAGCTGCATGGAGGATCTGGGACTGCACAGTGCAGTTTAAGGAAGGGAGAAGGTTCGCCCTGCCTGGTGTTGGGGATCACTGGGTCAGCTGTCTCAAAACCATGCCCAAAGCATACCTTCTTGGGTATCCACCAACATACAAACTCAGTGAAGCTCATCCTGTAGAGAGACCACACTAATCTCTTTGTGCCTCTCTCACGTGTTTTTTCAATGTGGGTTCTTTGAGGAATATTCTTTACTATTATGCAATTCTGTTGAAAGAGACAGTCAAGCTCAAGAGGACAAATTGGTTTAGAAAACAAATTTCATTTATCCCAGTGCTCATAAAAGCATTTATGTTATAACCTGTAAAAATGAATGGATGCCAGAGAAGCTATTCCTATTTCCTAGTCATGGTGATTGTAGCCACTCTCAGTGCAGGTGATCCCTCAGCCTCAAATATTCAAGCTGGGGCTGTGACAAGTATTATTCTTCAGCTCAGTAATTCTGTATCTCACAGTAGCAGCTTCCACAAGCCACTGCAGTAAATGCCCATGTCTCACAGTAAAATAGATTTTAAAAAACATTCTTTTACCTCATTTGGTTAATTAAAGTCAACAAAACTTTGAAAAATTATTTCAAGGAAAATGTAAAACTGCTATAACTCTATGGGAGAAGGAAAAATGAAAGTGTATCACTTCAGGGATGTCATAGTTTGTTTCTTTGGCAGAACCTCCAATGCTGAAAAATATTTCACAGAGACAGTGTTTCAGACTCTAGTAGGGTTGCATGCTATTCTAGCATACAGCAGCTCAATCTGAATGCCTGAAAACCTTTCCAGGTATTTTATGGGAAAGATGCTAAATTCTGCAGCAGTGTTAGCTGTGTGCTGCCGAAGAATTAGACTAAACTTCTAGTATTCACCTGGCAATGACAAAAAGGTTTGAATTGTGTATGTTTACAGGGTGTTTTGTTAATCATCCCTCCTTCCTAGTGAAGATTAAAGAGCTAGCCAGCCCCTTGCAGGAAGCATTTGTTGACTAAGTGTGGCAGGAGTTAATGACTACTTCGTCTCCTACAGATGCTGCTATATAAAGAGATAACAAGAGGGAACACCAAGCATGCCACCTTGCCTATCTACTTACAGTAACTCAGCTAGCTGGTGATTAAAGCCAGCTAGTTTCAGAGGGCACCAAGAAAAGGCTCTGGAATTTCACGCTGAATTGATTTAAGAAGTTACTGTTCCAGCTGTCAGCTATGTTTCTTTAGCAGGGATGGTTGAAGGAAATGAAAGTCGACTTCCCCCTCATCACAGTTCACAGTCTGGTATGCTAACTTATACTGAAATATGCTGGCCATCCTTTTCCAGAGATTGCAACCTCCAGCAGAGGGGTAGGATTGACAGTATAGGGTGGCATCTGCCACCAGGCATGAACTACTTGGACTCATATTCCCACACTCCATTATGTTAATGGAAACTGGTGTTTCTGGTATCTCACCAGCAACTTCACCAAAAATATTTAGATTGTATTTTCACATCAACAGAGAGCACACTGCTTATCAGAAATTGCATCCTATAGCAGATGCAATTGCCTCTGGAGGCAAACACACATGTGCACGTGTCTGGCCACACTGCCATGGACTTCCCTCACAACTTTAGGAAGGGCAAGGGCATGTTTTAACTCACCTCTTGAAAGAGCCTTTGAAGTACTTTCTTTTATTTTGAAAGAAGACATCCGAGATTTTGTTTTTCTTTCCTTTCTTTATAGTATGCTGCGTTCCCTGTTTCAAGCCCTGTTTCACAGCTGGGCTTTCTGGTGATGTTAACCTTTCTTCACATGTAAAGCAGGGTTTAAAATACTTGTATTATTGAAGGTATTCTGCTTATTCACAGAAGTGGAGGGAGGGGAAGTCTTTTCTGTCAGGTCCATAAAATAAATTCAGGTCAGACAAGTTTTGAAGCTTCTAGAAAACTAGAGGAATGTGTTGCTGTTAAAAGACTAGTTTCATTGGAGCTCTGCATGCACTGCTGTCGGTCATTAATGGTTTTGCCCTTGGGATCTGATCCCTGGGAATAAACTGATAATTTTGCAGGCTAGATACCATTTAGTGTTTTGAAGAGGTGTAAGTATAGTATATAGCTTTCATGAAACAAAGTATTTTTTAAACTTAGTGGAAACAGTGCAACATGTAAGAAGGATTTACAAATTAAAATCAAATTATTATGTTTTTCAAGATTTGCCATTTCCTATAAAGCATGATGGATTCAAGTCATTCCTATGAACTCCAACAGAGGCATGCACTTATCTCCTGCAAATTACTCTAATGCTTTTTAGGTATCTTTGATTTGTGTCTTGATGAGGGGCAACGCAGACAAAGTTATGGAGGTGACAACTGGCTGCCAAAATCCCTTTATAGCTATATGGTTTGTCAGTTTACTGTGAGGTTACTCATCATTTTACTGATTTGGTTTTCTGGGAACTTCTTAGTGTTTTCTGCTAGTGTGGAAAATTCAGGTTATTCATTCATTGAAAATGTTGAAATAGCTACTCTATCATTATCTTAATAACCTGGGTCAATGCAGCATGCGTGCACTGCTACAGATCAGTCCTACCTTCCTCATAGCTGTCTGTCAGGGTGCATGGCCTCGACCCTCAGAAAATGCTGGGCAATTGAAAAAGACTTTATTTCCATGCAATTTGCCTCTCTGAAATGGTTCTTGCTTTCTGCACCGTCACCCGCTGCATGCAGCTAAATGGATAAACATGAAATTGTTGTGCGTATAAATATGATGCACATGCCAGAATGTGTCATGCATAATCTCAAATTACCAGCAGACATTTATCTGCCCTTGTTTGTTTATGGATTTCTGTGTATATGTTAGATTTTTTCATAAACAGATCTAGTGCAATGTATTAATTCTGTTATTGCTAGCTTCTCATCCCTCCATGTAATGATAACTAAAGAACAAATTTTCTAACAAGTCAAATAAATTTTTTAAAACTTCTTATTTGGAAAGATGTCTCTGCAGGTGCCATATTTTTCTTTAAAACTGTCAATTGGCAGCATGAAGTAAAATTTAAAAAGTAAAAGTATGCATTTTTTAAAGATTGATTAATAGAAAATAATACTTCAAGAATAATTTCATTTTAACAGCCTTCATTCTTAAAAGAATTACATCTTGTAGTTTTTTGCTATTGCAATATGATTGTGTGGTGTTTTAAAATTTTTTACAAGGTAAGCATGGAAACCTTACCAGTCTCTGTCTTATGGTCACCAGTTACAGATAATATCAGTTGCTCCTAAGTTATAATATGCTAAGGAAGAAAATACTTGGTCCCAGCGCTAGTAAACTGAAAAATATTCTGGTGAGAAATCAATGTTTTTGCATTCCTTTTCTTCAGCTCTTGGCAGAAAGCATGACAGTGGTTTATATGCATTTTTTCCCACCCATTTCTTTTGCTGGTGGCCATTAACTCTGTTACTTCCATTACCCTGTTTCAATCAGTGTGCCTTCCTGAGAGAAACGTCTTCTTCACATAGCAGTATATTTGAAGATGATTCTGGTCAAGGCAGGATTGTACTTTTTCTGTTGAGCTTTTGGCTCAATATGCTGAATTATTGAGTTTATTGGATACTTTCTGAATCTAGAAAATAATCTTGTTATCTGATCTGCAAATAAAATCAAACCCCTAAAAAAAGAGCTTTTATGGACATACTGCTTTCAAATAGCAGAAATCACTTTGAAATAATTTCTCCTTCTGACGTGGTTTTAAGAAACAAGTTCCCACACCAGGACAAATGTATGGATTCTCTAACATCCCTTTTCTCTGAAGGTGCCTGTGCAAGTATGACCGCTGCTTTCAAGGGAAGCATTTCAGTCTTTGAACATTATTTATATGACTTTGAAATCCAAACTTTTTGAGCATGTGGCAGGGTAACACACAGCATAATTCCCTGACCACCTTTGCACTTAATGTACAGTCTCTGCAGTACTAATCATTAATATGTGAGGACAAATAATTAATCCTTGCTCTTACTGGGGCTGACTTTTGTGTTTGCTTCCCGAGGAAACTACCTAGATGCATTTGGTGTTTAAGAATTGCTTGTAAACATGTAAAAAGCTATTACTATGCAAATTTGGTATCCACAGCCTTTCCATTTTGCTGGTTTCTTGGGCTCTCCGAGGACTATAGCTATAGTTAAAGTGCTGCAAACCATGGTAAAAACCTAAGGTGCAGCTTTCAACCCTGACTTGCCTGAGCTCTTCACAGTTGTGTGAAGACAGCCACATCATGTAATACAGTCATCTCGTTAGGTAATCAGTTGACCAGATACATCATTACTTAAAAATTCATTGTAGAGAAAAATCTCTTCTGATTCTAATCTGTGGTTCAGCTGTGATACTAAACTTAAAATCAAGCAAGTGTGTATATATATATTTAGATGACTGACTTCTGAATGCGGGCCAGACAGAAGCAATTTGCACATTGAAATGTGACAAGCTCACAGTGTAGAATTTTAATCAATGAGACATTTTAGCTCATCTCCATGTATTATTTATGCTTGAAGACTAATATCAGATTAAAATATAGCAAACTTGGTCTTCCCAGAGGAGAGTTTGGAAAGAGTGTGTAAGGACTCAAGGTGATGATACGAGACACAGTGAGGACAGTCTGTCCTGTTACACTGTTAATCAAATTGGTTGTTTATGACAAAAAGTATCTCTGTTACCACCTTTGTAGTATAAGCCAAAATACTGGCACTCTTCCAATTTCTCACATTAAAATTGAATTCCAGAGACAAGATTACTGCTAGACCTTCAGTGCTTAGCGTAATGGAAATTAATTACTTTGTTGCTCTAATTTGTGAGGTTAAATGATTGTTGCGTGGAATAGCTGACTGTTGTTCTCTGTTACTGGTATCAGACAACTTTCCTTGCAGCCACCTCCTTTCAGAGGATTTTTGTGAAAATATCACACATCACCTCACAACAGTGTACAGTACCCAAATTCCAAGATAAGAAGGTATTTTGCAGCTGCAGAACATGGCTGTCTTGAAAGTACCAGGACAACATCCTCTGACCATGTGTGTATAGGTATCATATATAATTGCCAATATTTTTTGTACTTGCCATATGAAACTTACAGTTCAACTTTTCTAACCTTAACCAACAAATATGAATTAAAATACCCTTTAATAAGAAGGATATGTACTGAAAAGAAATACATGTTCATAAAAGGAACATTGAGATCACTGGAAACTTCAAAGATGAATTTGAGGCAGAGAATGATTGACTTGTATTAATTGGGAAGAAAACTTTTTTCCCAGCTGGAGAGGAAACAGCACTGGCAGAAAATCCTTGAAGCATTTGTTCATAACAGAACAATCTTGTCTTTGGGGTTCTGTTAAGTGAATAAAAATCAGCTTCCTTTCTCTTAACATGCTGAATTAACAATAAGAGATTAACAGCATTGCAACAGAATTCTAAGAGTTCTGATTCGATCAGTTCTTTGTAAGTGGATAAACTTTATTTTGGCTAGTGTTGAACAAGTAACTCATTACAAATAAGTAATTCAAGATGATGAAGGGGGTTTTGCTCATAAAAAAGTTCAACTGCATTATTTAAGTACATTCTATACATTTTTTCTCTCTAGCGATTAGACAAGGGAGAAGAGGTGTCATGGCTGTTCTCTTTCTGAGAGTGCTTAGAAATCTCTTAATTATCATTATAAGTCCAGAAAAGCAGCAGAGGATGAGTAGGTTCTCAAAAGTTTCCAAAAGTTTTACAGAGATCTCAGGCCATCTCAGAGGATCTTCAAAGAGAAGCAGTTATAAATATGAAACTGCAGAAGCCATGTGTGGGGTTTGGCAAATAGAAAACCTTGCTGGGGGTGTTTGTATTTATCACAGTGAATACTTAATAATCATGAATAAATCACTTAAGCTGATGGTGTGCTTGAACCATCTTCAGGGCTTCAGCTTCAAAGGTATTTTGTACAATACCTGAAGCCCAGAGTGCATGTGTGAGGAATTGCAGATAAATGTTGTTGCATCCACATTTCAACCGATGCTGTTTCTTATTCAATTCATAGCCAGCACAACTGGTAGCATGCCCCATGAAAGAAATTACTGTAATTGTCATAATAAAAATAATTTAACAGATTACTTTTTTTTTTAATGGTAAGCAATCCATAATGATTTGGTTTTTTGCATTATAAGCTGGTTAACTCAAATACACATATTTGAACTGTAAGTACGAATTTTTAGGGGCTCAAAACTCAGTAGGCATGCAGATAATTTTTTTTTAAACTGAATTAATACTTTACATAATACTTTACTTCACGTACTAGTCCCTTGGGATTCAGAAAGACAATAATTACATGCTAAACATACACTCATTATTGGAATAACTTGTTGCAGCTTAACAGTGTCCATGCAGATTTGTCACTTTTTTCTGAGGTATTATGTGAATTTAATTTTTGGGTTCTTAACTCTACCACCCATCACAATTGCTAAGATCCACTGTAGAACAGAAGGTAGTTTGAGTAATTGGTATAGGATAAACTGTCTCTAATTAAATAGAGTCTCTGTTAAATAAGTGGCAGGTGCTTGGGAGATATTGGTGATGCTGGTTCAGGAGTTTGTGGTGGGGTTTCAATAGATTATTTAAGGTGGGATTTTTTTCCTCCCCTGTGTACTTAAAGCAATTGCAGTTTTAGCAGTTCCCTTCTATGAATATGATCTCCAGGTCAGGGTGCTGTAAATGCTGAGACTAAGAGCAAGACAGTGCATAACTGGTCAAACATCCAAAACTAGATAGAAAAGAATAAGGAAAGAGAAATACATAGCATCTCCCTCTGTCACATCAAGTGGGAGTTAAATTATATATCATCATCTAATCTCATGGAAGAAATGCAAAATATTTAACAGACATTGTGAGAATAGTGTAGTTTTGAAGGATATACTCATAATGATATTTTTTTTTAAATTGAAATTAATTAATTAATCACATTCCCACCCCCCTCAAACCTCAAACCAAACATCTAAATTGAACAACCCACGTGCCTGTTCTGTATTTAAGTATACATTTTTCTTTCAAAAAGTCAGTTTGTGATTCAGTTGACCAGAGGGATGGAGCACCTCTCCTGTGAGGAAAGACTGAGAGAATTAGGATTGTTCAGCCTGGAAAACAGAAGCCTTTGGGGGGAGCTAATTGAGTCCTTCCAGTACCTGAAGTAAACTTACAGGAAAGATGGGGCAAGACTATTTACAAGAGCATGCAGTGACAGGACAAGTGGGAATCTGTTCAAATTGATGGAAAGTAGGCTTAAATTAGCTATTAGGAGAAAATTCTTTACTGGGAGGGTAGAGAGGCACTGGAACTGGTTGCCCAGGGAAGTTGGGGATGCCCCATCTCTGGAAGCGTTCAAGACAAGGCTGGATGGAGCTCTGAGCAACCTGATCTAGTGGAAGGCGTCCCTGCCCATGGCAGGTGGGTTGGAACTTGATGGATTTCAAGGTCCCCTTCCAACCCAAAACAGTCTAGGATTCTAGGATTCTGGTGAGCTCTTCTTAACTTTCAACTTGTGACACAGATTGTAGCTACATGGATAGCTACTATCTGCACGATTGACTTCAGATGACCTTGTAGTTTTTAATATTTTGAGATGGTGCTTGGCCTTGATTGATTACATCCTTCTGCATGTTTTTTTGCATGCTCAACTGCTAAGCTATTTAGTCTAGTGTCTAAGGTTTTGTTGATACAAATCTAACCGCTCTTGTTTGCTTATGTAGATTTTTTAATTCTGTGGCCTTTTTCAGGACATGGATATTTTGAGAAGGAGCAAGGTAATTATATAGCTTCTAAGTTAGTTTCTGTCTCACTTGTAGATCCTAAGCTGCCCCTCTAACTCTGCCTTTGTCTTCTGCAAATTTGCACTGGTCTGGTTGTTCTGGTGTAAATCTGTGAGGAAGCACTCCCTGTCATTGCAACATAATCCTGTTTCTAACAGCTTTCCAGGTCAAAGGCAAGAAAATATATTCCCAAAGCTTCTTGAAGGGATCACTCTAATGCTCTCCCCAAGGGACTCTCAAAGGTGATGCCTGTTTATATCCCCACCTATCTAATATGGGGTAACTGCACAGTGAGCAGTTCTTTCGTCCTCCCCTTTGGCTTAGGAGCTTGGGAACAGTTACCATGGCTTCATAGAAATTTGGGGCAGTTGTACAAATGAGTAGGAGAATCTACTTGCTTAGAGTACAGCCCTGACCCTGTTTATCAGTAGGAAGCCATATCCACATCTCTCTCCTGTATCTGAGTGCACAAAAGCAAGCTCTTTTCTCTCACATCTAATGTGGATTGTCTGCTATTTATGGTAAAATACAGACAGCTGCAGAGAAAAATAGACTGCATTTTAAAGTGTTGAAAACATGGTTATGTCCTTTAACTGGACCTTGCAAGGGTGTGGCTGTGTGAGTGTCATTGCAGTGGAGGCAGGTACATACCTGGCTAGTTTGTGTTCTGCATTTCAGATCCTGAAAATAGTTCTGTCCCACATCTGACAAGTTTGTGTGGAACTGGCTCCTCCAGGGAGTTTGTAGCTTTTTGTGAATTCAAGATGCTTCTTAGTATATTGTGAAATAGTAAGAATAATTAAAAATAATACTTAGAATTAAGGCTTCATGATTTTACATAATCAAACAGTTAATGAGTTTTCCAAATTAAGAAAGTATCTACAGATACTCTTATGGTAATTTTGATGTAGTTCTGACTTGAAAAAATGGATTAGAAATTAAAGCTGTGGTTCAGATCTGCCTCAGGATTTATTGTGGGTATCATAAAAACAAAGGCAGAATGCTCTGTGTTTGTGTTTTAACATTTCCATTGCCAACAAGCTGATGAAAATTGGGATACACTTTAGGAACTTACATTAGGAATACTTAATAATTATTGTCTTTAAGCTATTGATAGTCAAACACTATTTGTTGCTTTGTAGTTCTTGTAGAATTACCAGTGGCAGCTCCTTTGAAATTTCACATTTATTTGGGAATAAACCAGACTGAGAAAAATGCTATTGTCAGGCAACTCAAGACAATTAAAATCTCAGTTTGAGAAGTGATATTTAATTACTTACTGCCTAGACAAGCTTGTAAAACAAATTTAATTACGTGCATCAGACAAGCTGATGACCTCCACTTAAAATCCTGTGTACATAGGATGACCTGTATGTCTGGCCTGAGATTGAACAGAGAAGAAAAAAAAAAGTTGAATTTTTCTCCTGCACATCACCAAGGAGCCAGCTGTGCTCTATACCTCCCTGGGGAAGCAAATGCATTTGCTGTCTGACCCACAGTCATGATGGAGAAACCAAAAGAGAAATTTAACCAAGGTAGAGGTTGAGACAAGTCAAAGGGCTTCTGACCACAGGAATACCGAGTTTGGTGCACTGGCTGAATGAATACACTTTGCTCTATCTGCCAGATACATCAAAATAATAGTTACTAGTGGCTTTATTTTCATGCTATTGTACAAAAGGAAGCCTGCTGTTAAGTTATGGGGATGAAGATGGATAATTTAACTGCTGATGGGTTCTCATGACAGGGAACTAAATTTAAGTCTTCAAGTGTCTTTGTGGGAGGGAGTGGGTTGTTCATTTGTTTACTTCCATGCTACAGGATTGCATTGCAATCCGTAAATAAAAAATGCTTGCCAAGGAGGAACATCTCTAAGGTATAAGCACAGTGTGCTTGCCCAGAGCTTGCTGTGGCATTGGGCTGTAGATGAGGAGAAGGTGGTTTGAAAAGAGCAAAGTAGATGTGATATCATTTTAGAGTGTAAAGAAAGCAAGTACATAATGGGAAGGTCTTTGTGTACAGAACTGGAATTAAAACTTTGCAGTGAATGCCAAAACACAGACAAGTCCCCCAGATAGTGGTCTGGGAATAGGGAGAAGGGATTATATTGTTGCAGATGCAGAGCCAGCAGTTGAGGTTGGAAATGTGCATCAGTGCTTTTTGCCTTTGCTTTTTGCTGAAGTCCTGATTCTGGTTTTCCTACATAAGGGTCTGACTCCCAGACTCGTAGAGGCAGTGGGGTGAGCTGCAGCATTTGCCCCTCCCTGGCAGCAACTCTTTCCCTATGTGGGAAATGGAGATCTAGCCAGGGCTGCTGAGAGCACATCCCTGCTCCTCAGCTGCTTCGCTTTGCAGGCTGGTGTGGAAATGAAAACAGTGGTTTATGTTACAGTGTGTCACTTCATTGTGCTTCCCAACCTCATTTTATATTGAATTAATATATAGACCTTATGATTTTATTTTGGCATTAAATTAGCCAGTGATATATATGCCTACCCTGAAAGATGAGCAGCTACCTGCCAGTGTTGTAGGTGTTTGGTCGTCCTTGTAACTGATTGAATTCCAAGAATATATACTGAGAGAAAGAGATACAACCCTGTAGAGTTAGTGTTACTACTTCTAGCATATCTGTAATGTACATGTACACACACAGGAAAAATACACAGAAAGAGATACGTATGAATCTAGGAAACTGCAGCTTTTCCTTATATTCCTGTATTGTATGTTTCTGTCCCTTATATGCATGTATTCCCTATAAAATACAAGTTCCTTTCCCCAGTTATTAAATAGCTTGATCAAAGTTCCTTATCCATCACTATGGAAGATGGAAATACATATTATGGTGAAACCAACTTGAACAATAAAATACTGTTCCTCACAGGAAAGTTGGGAAACTTTATAGATCATCTGCTGCAGATGTTGCTCCCTTTTACAACGAGGCAAGAATAACTGTGGTGTTACCTAGTGAGGGTAAATAACAAACCTTTTTTTCACTGAAATTTACTTAGATTAATTTCAAGGGGAAAATAGAGCAGTAGGAGCATAGTGCTACCATTTTTGAGAGTCATACATGGCAGTCCATTGTTATAGCTGAAAGTTGTTCTCTGTGTGTCCTGTCCTCTGCATAATTTTGCCATGCCTATTGATCCCCTCTCTTTATAGTGGTTCTATTTTAAATGAGCTCTGCATAAAACTTGCTCTCAAGTCTGGGAAACATAATGCAACACCTTAATTTTCTGTATTACAAAATGTTCTGAAGCGCTTGCAGAGGGATCCCAGTTTGTGCATTGAGTCAGCTGGAGTAATTAGGGCGTGATGCAATTGTTTCTTTATGGGCCTGAAGCCATCCCAAGAACCACAAAAGCTGATTTCTTCCTTGTTAAAGGTTGCTTTAACCCTTGGCCAGGTGGTTGTCATGGGTTTTGTTCAAACACTTTGAGTTCTGAGACAAATAGAATCACGAGACCTAAAGTTACTCAGTTCAGAGGACTGCAGATCAACATGAGCCTCTCTAAATATTTAGGGAGACCAAACATTGTTCAAGGAATGTGATTTTGTGTTGGGGTTTTTTTGGTACAGAATGATAACAATACAATTCTATTTGATGAATCAGAATCTGAAGCTATTTATTTTGGCTTGCCTAATATGTTGTCATCCTCCATCTTCCTTCTGGAAAATTTTGGCCTTTTTGCTAGTTCAATTCCTTGAGGAGCATTATTTTGGACTGCTGAGAAGAGAAGCAAAAATATGCAAAGCTATTCTCTCTCAGATGTTAAAAGGAAGTCAGTTATAAAGTTGGTGATTTGTGCTACATGCTTCTTGCTCTTATGATTACAACAATTCTGCATTTTAAGAGAATTTAATAAACTGTTCACAGGCACACTTTAAATTTGGATGTTATGTTTCTAACCACTTGCCTGTTCTCGCTCAGGTAGCATGAGCTGTTACTGGTCTTTCTCTCTGACTATTATGGAAAAATAGTTTTGAACATTGAAAGGTGCTTTAGGGGGTTTTGGGTTTGTTTTTACTTCAGAAGAGCTCAGGCCAGGTAATGGGGAGGTTTTTGCAGGTTGTCCATGTAGAAGATGTTCATGCACATTTAATAACTTTTCTCAGAAGCCTGCAGTGGTGATTTTAGGTTCTGACTTCTTTCATTAATACTTGAATTTATCAATTAAAGACACCACACTTAGTCTCTTTGCAGCTCTCTTCAACACCTTTGACTACTGAGGTACAGAAAGGATGAGTTAGAGTGATCCAAATTCAAAGACAATTTTAGGCTGTTTTTTCAACATTTCTGTTGTCTTCTGTGTAGATATTTATGCAAAATCTTCCAAGCATGGAGAGGGTTGGAATTAACTCTCTTACCTTGTAAACATAAGTTGCACATTTTTGATTTCTCTCCTAAAAACCCAGAGAGGACTTAATGAATACCTCTCCCCAAAGATCTGAATGGCCAGTTCCTTAAAAATAGTTTTGTGACCCAGGATGCAGGCATTTTTTTTGCTCCCTCTGAACACATCGTTAGCTCAGATAAAAACCTGACCTGAATAAATATGTGCCAGAAATGTATCACCAAAGACTGTAGCCTAAATAGTGGGAACATATTGACAGCTTTCACTTTTTTCTTTCTTTGTTTTTCTAATAAATATCAGTTTACCCTGATGTTCTTCATAACCTCTAGATTAGCCAAAACCTTCTTAATCTACATAATTACTAACAAATAGTGGGTGTTATATCAATTTACGCATGAATAAACACACATAAATTCAAACAGGTGAGGATCTTCACGGACTTCACGTATAGAATATTCTGGCATGAAATATTTTTGTAGTAGCATTTCATCCTTTTTTTATGTGATACTCAAGGCAGATTCTCCTTCAGCAGGTCTGTATTTGTGATTGTTTTTGTTTTGTTTTCAACTTTGGACCCAAGCTGTTTAAACAGATTACTCCCTACTTTTATCTGAGTCAACTTCCTCATGCTTTCATCAAAGCAAAAGAGATTATTTGACTTTCTGTCTCATAACACAGCATTACAAGAGAGTCATATGTTAAGTGACAGTGATGGATTCTGTATCAGGAAATGGCCATTCTGTCTGCATGTAAGTTTTCTGTAATAGTTTCCCATCAAAGACAAAAAAAAAAACAACAAACCACGTCATTATTATTTATTTGGAGTCTATTTATTAGTATTCATTACAGTTGTATTTACTCGTAACTGAAGCTAATACATTTCAGAACTAGATTAGGTGAGAGTGTTTCAACTGGAATAACAATGCGTAGACATAATATGTTTGTATCCTGGCACTGATCCTGTACCTTAACTTTCTTATTCCTGGGCACACAATATTTGTGAACCGACTAATACCTGGCAATAGAAGGACACCTTCTCTTCAGGTTGATTTAAAGTGTTGTAAGATTTAATGGTAACTAGCACCAACACAAGCTCTGGATACAAATGTTTTCTGGTGGGATCAAAACTTCTTATCCTTCTTGATTTATTTATAAGTTTAAGATGGAGATAGCAAGTTAAATAGATACTCAATTGGCTAAATCTATGGAAAATACTTGAAAGACTGATGGAAACATACAGAGCTCTGTCTACATTTATATTTCAGTTGTCTCTGCAGGAACAGTAGGGTTTTAGGTGTAGAATGTGGGTTCCCTCAGCCAGGGTAGCAGGCAAATCAATATGGACAGTAGCAGATGTTTGGAGATACACAGCATCAGCCGGGATTGTGTTGACTGACTGCATGTGCATCTCTTTCTCTGAGATCTCTTGAGTTTTGTGCTCCAGGCTGAATAGGTGAAGTGATAAAATACCTCTGAACTACCTACCTCTGTTGGTTCTGATGACAGTTTCCTAGAGAGGAACCACAGATATTTCATACTTCTATGTAAACTGTGGTAAAAGTACTTCAGGGTGCAGCAAATGACAGCTTGCAAACACAGTCTCAATACTCAGCTGAGCAGGCAGGGAAATTCTTCCAGGGCTTTTATGCAGGAAGCACATGACTCCTTGTAAACCATGCAGATCTCTTAACTCCCTGATATGGCAAGGCTTTTCTTCACATTGTTGTGTTTCTGAATAAACTACTTCATACATAGACCTCAGTGTTGTCAGCCTGGAGAGAGCAGCAGTGCAGGTGATTTTGTGCTGGCTGCACTAAACCCCAGAAGCCCACCATGAATTCCTCCTCCAAATGTGGGTCAAGGATTCCTCACTGTCGTGGGAGGCCTGGATGGCTTGGACAGTAACCAATTGGAAGAGGGAAGTGTACAGAAACAGGAGTTGCAATAAACTCAGGAATGTACAGAAATAAAGCATTCTCGTCTATTTAATTTTTTCCGGTTAGCCACTTTAAAAGAGCTGCTGCAAATGATCAAGGCACATGCATCTATTGAGGGACTGTTTCTGGTATGGCTCAAAATTGAATACTAATTAGTTGTATTTCTGTAGGAAAATCAGCTCAAGCCTGAAACTGCTTTACTAGCAAAAGATTATGTGCCTCGGCGTTTGCTTAGGATATGTATAGTCTAACATATGGACACACTGCAGTGTTACTGGCAACCTGCAGTAGCTCTATTTATACTTCTGTACAAAAATGAAGCAGCAGAATTTTAGTAGTAGTTATTGACACCTATTCATATATAATCATCATTGCTTTTGATAATTATATATTTCACAGGCAGGGTATGGAATAAAAAGTGATAATACTAAAATTAGAATATCAGACCTGACATGGGTGTTGAATTGTTTTTCTGATAGTGGTCAATAAACAAAAAAGAAAGTAGCTAAGGTTTTTGCTGGCCAAATTATATCTGGTTAAGTTAATCACATGTTGCATGTGTTTATCCTCCATAGCATCTCTTTACTGAAAATTTTGTGTGTATAGTGATAATGGAAAATCAATGGACCTGCAGGCATTTTGTGTTAGCATCAGGGATTTATCTATTTTTGTGATTTTCACCTATACCATATAATGGTATATTAAATAGAATAGCAAATGTGATTATAATGACCTGAACAGGCTCACTCTTAATGATATACAGCTACCTTCCTATTTTTTTGTAAAAACATACCTCCAAGTAAAAGCCTTTCTCTAATATAAATGCCTAGAATCTTATTAAAAATCTGATCTCATTAGGTACACCATCAGTATTAAAATAGTGTATCCTAAATCTCAGTCATTAGACATTAGACATTTAGAAAGGATCTGTACCTGAAAAGATTAAATGAGGAGCTCAGCAATTAGTATAAATGTCCTAGTGGAAGAAAAAGTGACTTCAAAGAACTTGATTATATATTTGGGGTTTCTGATATATGTATTTTATTCTTTTTTTCTGAAGTACTGCCAATTTGAAGACAACTTCTAAAACATTTTTTTGCATAATACTAGAAAATTCGAAGCTTTTTTCATCACTTTGGTGTGCAAACCAAATGTAAGGGGAAGAATTGAAATGTTTAAAATATTTTAAAACAATTTTTTTAGTTTTTAGAGATGAAAGGATTGAAAATTAAATGTAAAGTCTTAGGCTGCTTTTGCTCTTCTGCTGCACCGCTGTTTTTTCTCACATGTGCGGTGAGATGGATTTTGATGCAGCATTTAATCCTGTTACCCAACCCTTGGCGTATTGCGAGCCTTCCTATGAAAACACTGTGGTTGTGTCTGTGGCCAATCACCTCTGATCACCTTTGCAAGACATTTTCGCCCCTATCGCAATCAAACGGTATCAGACAGTGCTACAGAGCCCAGTAGATCTCAAATTCCCAAATTCCATCAAACTGGCAAAAACCTGAAGCCTCAAGTCCTGCACAGAAGTCTCCCTCCATCATGTGAGAAACATTCCAATCCCAGTCTGCTTTAATCCAAGGCAGGTTATCCCTGGGAGCAGCTGGCATTTCCAGCTTCCAGTCCTCCTTCTTTGTGTTGTGCAACATCTGGCAACCAAAAAAAGTTCTACTAAAAAGTACCATTAGAATAGAGTCACATGCTGTGTCAGGGACAGCTTGGAAAGAAAGCAAGTATTGTATCCTCTTGTGTGCAACATCCCTATGCTGTGGCCTGGTTTTCCAAGTAAAAGATGCAGCTTGGTTTTAAATTTGGATTATTTTGGTGGTGTTTTGTTTTTTTTTATATAGTGATTCTTAGTTTGCACAGAAATTTAAGCAACACTGAGGCTTGTTTTGGCCACTCTGTAAGGGACACTGCATAATTCAGACTTCAGCCTTTTCACTATGGCACTGCATAGCGAAGATAACCATCACTTTCTTATTGCTGCTAAACCTGTTTGTGTTTTCTGCTAGAGTAGGAAGCAGGGAAAGAGCAGTGCATTAAAGCAAATGGTATATTTTTGTAATACCACATGTATAAATATTGGTGCAGTAGTAGTAGTAGTTTCCATATTAAATGCCAGCAAGTTTTTTTTGAAATCTACCTCAGAGCTGTAGGTCGAAAAATGCATAGTAAGGCAAAAAGGTGAAAAAAACATTTAAATGGTGAGGGTTTAAGGGGGGAGTTGAAGGGGAGCAGGGAGGGGGGCATAACCACAGTCTCATGTATTGCTGTGGGAGCAGGAAGGGGCCCAGATGTATTTAAAAAAAAAACATATGAAGGCAAGAGGCTTTATTTCTCAAGCTATATCAAATTCCGCCCTCCTTAGCTTTTGTTAATCTTCCATCATTTTAGAAATTATTGTTTTATGAAAAATGTAACTATATATAATGGGCACATATTATAAATTTACACAAAATCATGTCATTTTCAAAGATAGGATAAAAGCTATTACAGCAGTAAGAAAACACTTTTCTATCACCTCTAATGTTTTCCACATATTTCCATTTGAGAAAGAAGTGAAATGGATCAGCATGAGGAAGCTGTTCATACTGGCTCCCAGCTGTGGATATGTCAGTGGAGATAAATTCATGTCCTCAGATATTACCCTTTCCTGAGTACCAATTTGCACACACCTTAAATTCCACTTTGACAAAACCAAACCTTTCCAAGGTGTTCATCTGCTCCCTCAGCAAGATTCTGAGGTTTCATAGTGTTTGTACAAGGAGGTTCAAGGCCTATGTGACTAAATAAAAGTAGCCCAGCTGCTGTAAATGGCAGCTTTTCTTTGCCTTCCTTTTGGAGGAGCGGAGGTCAGGGGTATACATTTATTTTCTTTGTTGGTGCAGGTTTTCCATGCCCTTCCAGCCCTGTTCCTGTCTGCTGGCCAGCTGGGTTTTTAGTGGCTGGTGGCTGAGGAGCAGAATCTGCCTTTCTGAGCAGAATTTGCCTTTCTGATCAGGCTGACTGGCTTTTGCACTTTGCAGGAAACTTCTGAAGCTGGAAATTCAGCTGTTGTCCTTGAATCTTTTTTAGAATCTTTACCAAATCTGAGTAGACTATTCCTAGTTTTTAGTCTAGGGGTGAATGAAATGTCCTTTAGATCAGATTTATTTATCCCTCAGCTCAGAAACCTGGGAAGAATATCCTGCCTCTTCCCTCAAACCATCGTGTTTAGGGTTTTGTTTGGAGTTTAGATGAAGTAGGTTTGTGCAGGTATATTTTCTAGAAAGGGGAACAAACTCTTACAGTTCTTTATTTATTTATTGAGTTCATGTCACCCTGGAATCTGTTTTTGCAGACAACCTGCTTTTGCATATTTGCTTTTGTAAAAGATGTTTCTATGAATGTACATCTTCTTGGTGACTTCCACAGGGTAGGATGCTCTGTGCTTTCACATCACATTCTGTACCTTGCAGAAATTACCTCTGGGTTATTGCAATGCCAGCTTTCCATTAACTAACAGACTATCAAAAAAAATTTAAATAAAATGCCTTTGGGAATAGTAAATGACAAACTTCTGTGAATGTGAGCCTTGCAGCCCAATCTCCTAAAAGAAGCACCTGCAATCTGGCTTTATAGCTGATACACAGCTAGTTGGCAGACAAAAGCCTTGCTAGGATTTCAATTTAGAACCTGTGATACATAGGATTCTTTCTTCCTTGTAATGCTTTAAACTGAAATTGAATTTTAAATTAACTTGACACTGTGCTGTTTTTAAGTCAGATAAATAAGTGTGTTCCTTTTGCCTTTCCCATAATATATTTGATATCTTACTATGAAAGCTTTTCCTGAATTGATATAAAAATTATACATTTGCCTGTCCTTACTTTCCTTAGGAAAAAAAAGTGAAACATAACCATGTAGCTGTAAGAAGTATTGTTTGCACTTTGACAGTTATATAGTTTTGTAGTTTAGGAATTTGCCAGTTTTATTTCTGTTGCTCACTGTAACAGCTTGTGGTTTATTTCTGTGTTTTCTCATAAAGCTTTGATCAAACAGTGGCCTTCAGGGTTATGTTCTTTGAGACTTCATGCATATAGATATCTTCCATTTACTTTAATTCATCAGAAAACCCCTGTCTTCAGTACCCCATTTAATCTTCACAGTGTTAATGAAACAATGTCTCAACATTGTTTTGGAGTGCTTTTTTAATATATTTTTGAATGTTTGTAGTTTTTTAAGCTGTTAGACTTACACTGTGCAGGCATAAATGCTTGTAAAACACACCAGGTAGTTACAATGTGGTCAGTGGTGTCTTAATCTGACACCTGATAGCATAACTCTTTTTCACTCTTGATAGGTGATGCCACCAGGAAGAATATTATAGGAGAGCTGCCTTAAAAAAGGCTGATGGATTCAAAGTATTTTACACAGAATTAAAATGAATACCTATGTTTCTGAATGTGCATGAATAGTAGAAAGAAGCAGAAATAGTAGAAAGAAGTTTTACAGTACAACTACTTGTGGTTTGCTTTTGTTTTCCCTGAGTCTCACACTCTTAATTGGACAAACCTTTCTCATCAAACTGTATCTCAGCTTACACTGAAGGACGTACAATGGCAGAATTTACAATGTTAGCATGCTGAGCAAAATATATTTCTTCTGTTCCTGGTAAAAATACGCCTAACACTATGGGTCCCTATGTGTAACTTGAAATAAGATATTGATATCCCTCCCTCCCTCCCTCCCTTTTTCCCCCAGGAAAGTGTTCTCCAAACAGCTCCCATTTTGTGTCTTCTGGCTTTCAGCAAGGCATTAGCATTCCAGAAAGAGTTTCATCAGCCCCTAGGCTTTAACTGTGGCCAGGACAAGCAGAAGGAAAAACTACCAAATACTTCCCCTCTTAGGCTGGGGGCTTGAATTGTAACCAATGGCTTTTGGAAGTGTATTAAAAAGCACAGCTTTCCTTGCCTACTCTTTCCCTATTCCCTTGTTTTCTGATACCAGTATGACCAAAGATCCTTACTGTTTTTATAACAAAGCACAATGAAGAAATATTTTGACTATTTCATATCTCTGAATTTATTAACAAAGGAGAAAAAAACCCCACCTTTGCTTCAAGCAGGATAAGAAGTTATGCAGACCTGCCCATCTCAGACAGAAATTCTCCTAGGGGAAGGAATGCCACATGAAATTGGAAAGTTATCATTTTCTCAAACAAGAGTGAAATACCAGAGCCTTAGTTTGGCTGCTTTTCACTGTTTTATAGTCCGGTCATCTCTTCTCTCTGCCCACCCCTACCCCCCACACTCCCCCAAGGTATTCAGATGGAAAAGCTTTCTTTCTAAGGTATTTACACAAAGAAGGCATTCGGCAGAAAATGAGATTTTTTCTGATCCAAAGCATCTTACTTTCCTATGATCCTTCCCCAGAACTTAGATAAACATGCTGAGAAAGGACTCTTGCTCCATACTCTGTGCAGTTACAAATCCTTTGGTTGGACACTGTCATTGCACATTCTGGTCCATGTGCCTGAGCCTACCTAGGCATATTTGTTTGAGTCTCCACCAGCATATATGCCAAAGAGATTATGCTTCATCTTTCATCCCAGCAAAAAGAGAGCCTAAATGGGTTTATCATGGAGTTTTCATTCACTCTGTCATTTCTCCCTTCTTTATAGTTCATTGCTAGACTTCTAATTTTTCCCGACAGCAGAGCACACCCCTGCAGCTGGCCCTGCATAATGATTCCCTCCTCCTAGACTGACAAGAGTAGATGCATAAATCTCCTGCCATCAGGGTGCCTCCTTTAGCAGACACTGCCCCCTCTCCCCCCTGGAAAAAGATCTGTCCCCTCCACAGCACTCTCATTTACCACCTACTAGTTTGGCCTGCTGAGCCAAGATGCTGCCTGTGACCGTTATTCTGCCTATGCTAAACGTCAGGAAAGGGTTCTTTTTGGACAAAAATACAGCCTTTTTTTTTTCTCCTAATGATAATTATTAGTGAAAATTGGCGTGCCTGTGGCAATTGTATTTGATGCAAACATTACAACATACAGCAACGAGCTCTTGTGAAAAGCAAGGCGACTGATCATTTGAATTAGGAGCTGGAGGATGAGACAGACTGTCAGGAACGTGAATTTTGACCAAAATATAGGTCTTTAGGAGGTCTTAAGTTAGAGATCCCCGTGTTCTCTGAGGCCCTGTATTAACTCAAAATGGTTGCTTTGAACTATCAGGTAAGGGCAGCAATGTCAAATCCAGGGCTTCCCAGCTGCTGAACTGGCGAGCACATTGACAGTTTATAAATCAGACAGGACATGTGGATCTTTTATAAATAATTGTTTGAAAATCTCTTCCTTAACCCTCCATCCTCAACTATAGCAGTGGAATACTGCAGCTGGCTAAAAATCAACGTAAGACTAGTTTGAAAGGCAGCAATCTCTGTTCCTGTTCTGAAAAGCAGGCACGAGGTGAATGTGCAGTGTTCTGCAAGAGCTTCATCATTCTTTACCAGCTCTGAAGGTAAAGGTGAAGGTCAGCCCCTTTCATTTTCCAAGAGTCTAACCCACAAAATACTAGATTTCTCAAGTAGGTATTTGGTGTTAGCAACATGCTGATAATCTGATATTCATAGTTACTCTTAAAATTAAATTATTATTTTTCTTTGGCCACAAGTATTTGGCAGTTTGCTCTGATGCTGTCTTTATGATGATTCACACTGCAGTTATTTTGAAGAAATGGATAAACTACAATTGTTTATATACAAACAGAATGTGGCATTGGCTGCCAGAAACTAATCTCACTAATATTTGACTTGTTATGTTGCCTCATGTTTCATGTTTTGGCTATCAGATAAAGCAAGCTTAAAACTAATTGAGAAGAATTCCTTTCTCTCTGAGTGTGTCTAAAACTAGTGGTATTTTCTCCTCTGTAAACGTTTGCAATTGATTATAAAATGTCAGAGGTGTTAGCAGTGTCAGCGACCTTCATCTATACAGCTGGAATAATAGGCAAGACTTGCTTTAGGACACCCTGCAGTTGCTGACAGGTTTTGTTGCATCTGCAGCCAACTCTGTATCATTAACGGGGAAAAAAGGGTGGATGAGAGAGTGTGGATTGTAAGTGTGAGAGTGCTCACTCCACTAAATTTACTTGAAAAATTATTATTTTTTGTGTTCAATGCCATTTTGTACTCTTCATGATTTTCTAATTAAGCCTGGAGGGCTGTGGATCCAGGCTTTGATATGAGCAGTATCGACTGTCCTCTTTCCAGAGAAGAGAACAAAGCTTCCTCGCTGTGCTGCTGGATGCTAACTCATGAGCTGGTTTCTCTTCCATGCCTTGGTTACCGCATATAATTAGGATTCTCACTCTTGTGACTCCATGTGCAGAACTGCATCCTTTCAGTAGACCTGCCTGCCAGCTGCCCGTCATGCACAGCTATTCCCATGATCCTTAAATTTGACATTGCATTTCAACTGTTCCTATTTAAAAAATGAGCTTTGAAACAAACAATGGGCATGCTGAAGAAAAAGCTCTTCATGTCTAACAGCAGTCTCTTTTAGACTGTGCTTGAAGCTAATGCTCAACTTTAAAAGTGGTCATGGTGTTAATTTATTTGAAATAATTTTATTAAAATAAAGAAGTACCTGTGATTCTTGAAAAATAAGAGAAGAAAGAATATGTATCCACTTGCTGGGTAGACCCATATGAGTAGTTTTCTGAGAGGTTTACCCCTTTCCTATCTCAGTGTTCCCTTGCACCTATGGCAGCAATAGATTCTGATGGCCAGTGTGTTGCTGGGGTTAAGAAAGAATTATCTGCAGTTCTTAGAGAAGGGGGAAGGGAGAAGATAGTGATGACAGAGGTGTCAGAGCAACAGGAATAAGGTTTGGTTGGATTTGAGGAGAAATTTCTTACCCTGTATGGTATTCATTCTCTTTAATGATGGGAAAAGTCTGTTTATTTTTTATTTTAATATCTTGTCTTCATGGTATTTTAGGACTGGAATTCCTCTGCTTCATTCCCTAGATATCTTATCTATTAAATGATGTCGCTATACCTCTCTGCCTAGAGCAAGTACACAACGAAACAGAAAAAGATCTCTCTGCATTGCACAAGGTTTTTTTGTGTTTAGTATTAATCAAGAAACACACTTGCTTAAGAATTTTTTGGGGAAAAAAAGGCTCAGAAAGTTTATCTCCCAAGAGTCTCTTTGAAAAGTCAGCTTTTTACATGGAATAAACCTGTCAGCCAGCTAACAGGTTTGATGCATGGACATGATGGAGGCAGCTGGGGTTCATGGCTGGAAAGTGGCTGTGCGATGAACCACAAGAGATGTGGGTTTGTGTGTGACCTTGCGCCTTGGCAGAGGGAGAAGGTGTTTCTGGAGGATGGTGCTGGCAGGGAGAGGTGTGGAGTGTGCAATGGATCCCTCTGCTTTCACTGCAGACAGGTCTGACAGCCGTGTGACTTGAGAGCTGGTTTTAAAAATAGTGTCCTGCCTTCAGAATCACAGGTAGAAAACGTATTCATGTAAAATTGGAGTTTCTTCCCCCAGTTCCTTCTTTAGTGTTACCTAGTGGAGGACTAAGGATGCATTCTCTTAGTTTTCTTACCAGACTAGTTTAACCTAAATGCATTAAATCCTTTCAGTTTGTAACATGTGAAAAGATATTTCTCATAATTTGAGATTGAAATAACTTCTAAAGAGTTTTCATATATAAAGTGCTTATAGATTTGGACAGTTTAAAGATTCCATGTTGGGGAAGATGCATACAGTAAAAGTGGTGGCAAACATGAAGAGAAAAAGGTTGGTTTCTGTTTCTGAAAAGCACAAACTAGTCTTTGTTCCCTTTGGAAAAAATCATAGGATAACTTGGTTTGGAAGGGACCACAGGAGGTCATGTAGTTCTATGGCTCAAATCAGAGCCAGTGAGATCAGCTAGCTCAGAAAATATAAAGTATTTAGCAGTTGATTCTACATAGCTCAAAATTTAAGAATATGGTGGTAAGTTTCTTGGAATTTCTGAAAGGAAAGGAAATTTATTGTAATATGTGTCCTTTGTCTTCACCTTTCAGATGTTTAAAAAAAAGAGGGAGGTCCAAGCTTTCCTAGTTCTTTACTATGCATTTCCTTTTATTTTTAGATGGAAATAAAAATTTAATCAGGCTAAACCTTACTTTCCATATTCAATTATTCCCCAGAAAGTTTAAATAAGTATAGATGTAGGCTTTTCAAGAATATGCCCCTAGAAGCTAATTTCTGAAGCAAAAGGAAACTGGAAGGTGACATTGCTTTTGAAAATTGAGCTTTAATAAAGGGCTTCATTTAGTCATCCATCCTTGAAAATGGATGGTGAAATATGTAAGGGTTGAGAGGAAAAGGGGAAAAACAGAGATACAAGAGAATAATACCAGATGAAAATACAATGTAATTTAAGTCCTTGGTTAATGTCCCTATTTGAAATTAGTTCTGGTTGGTTTGGTCACCCGAAACGAGGCAGCTCAAAATAAAATTCTTAGAATAAACTGTTCTTGCCATAGGCTGGGCTTTAGCAGGTTTCTTATGGGGCTGCTGTTAGCTTCTAGAGAAGTGATCCCTCTAAGAGAGAGTTGGGATGCTCTGTAGACAGCTTTCTAGTGTTTTGCATGTCCCCAGGGTATCTTGAGAGGGCACCTGCAGTAGAGCAGAGCAGGGAGCCATGCTTATCAATACTGGCAGCTGTAATGACCTTCCCCTGCTCTAAGCTGTGCTGAGTCTCCAGCAGTCAGGCAGTGTGAGCATCCAGCACTGTGCCTGGGGTGTGCAGTGTTGCATTGGAGGGAGCTGAGCACCTGTTTTGTTGTTCCAGGTGAAGAGTGAGGGGGACAGCCCAAGGCTCATCTGGTATCCCCAAGAGCACAGCTGAACAAGAGTAAGCACTGACACCGCCTTGTCTCCTCCTGAAGTCCCAGAAGAAGTGGGGTTTTGTTTCCCAGACTGTGGTGTGCACACAGATTTTTCATGTGGATTTTCTGTTTTCAGGTAAGTTCATTTTTTCCTTCTTTTTTAAATACAATAAAGTCTTGTAAATTCAAAATTATATTCTGATTTTCTAGACAAATTTGTTGCTATTCATCAAGACTTTCAGACATTGCCGGAGCATTTAATAAGTGTTTATTATTACTAATGGAGATAAAACTTCTAGGAGCCAGTCTTGCAAGAGGCAGTAAGAATTAGCAAAGGAAAAAAAAAGCAAGAATAGCTTGGCAGAGGTTCTGTATTCATAAACCTATTTATAGATGGTGTGCTGGGTAGAGGAGCAGGTTTGTGCCTCTGCCAGCAACATGCTGCAGCCTACTGCTGTGCTAGTGCTTGCCCTAATTTTGCACTTACATTCTGAGTCTCCCAGGGGATGCTGAGCAGCTGTGTGGCTGACCTGAATCTCCAAGGTGTGTGGGCTTGACTGTGACTCTGAAGATGATCGGAGAGATTCGATCAACTTCTTTTCCAGGACCTGTTCACATTGATTAGCATGCGTTGGCTTGGCAGGGCTCTCAGAAACCAGCTTGTAAAACCTTCTTTATTCTCAAGTGGCCAAAGAGATCTGAAGTGAAATTGATAGAGGGGTTGCACAAACATGGCTCTCGGTCTGTTCTTTAGCTGCAAAGTGGTTTAAGTCCATTTTGGCAGCTTTCTTGGTGCTGGTGACATTCCTGGAGGTGCTGCCGCTGAGAGCTGTGGTTCCGGCCTGGCACGAGCCTGGAGGGGAAGGAGAAAGGCTGGAATCCTGTGTGCCACCTTCCTCACAGCTGCCAGTAATAATTGTCCATCCACAGAACTTATGGGAAGATAACACTTAGCCTTTCCAGCAAGAGAAACACGTGTCTCCTGCCTGACACCAAAGAGAAGGGAAACACTGGGAGGGGAAAACAAAATTTCCGAAGAGCCAAGTTAAGGAAACAAGTGTATTCTAGTGTTTAACTAGTACCTGGCAGAATGCCAGCTTGGGAGGAGTTCTGTTTAGATTTTTTTGTAGCTTTTTGGTTTGGTTTTTTTGGGTTGGTTTTGGTTTTTTTTATTTTCGGGGGGGGGTTGGTTGGTTGTTTTGGATGCTTCTGTATTTTAAGTTTTATTTTCCCTTAAAAACAAATGGGGAAGAGAAGGATCAAAATACAGTTTTCCATGCATGTCTGCTGCAGAATGAATAAACATAAAGACAGCTGTTCTAAACCAAAAATGCACATTCTGCCTTTGCACGCTCATTTATGTACCTAAAATCATGATTTTTTAAATGTAGGAAAAAGCATGAAATCACACAGAAATAGCCCCTATTTAAGCTTACTTAGAAATGCACATCAGGAAAGATGAGTTTCACTGAGGAACAAAGGTGGGTCCTGTGGGGGATGCGAATGTAAGGAGTGGACTCACTGAAAGCAAGTAATTGCAGAGTAATTTTGCTGTGGAATTTTAAACCAATTATGTGAATAACAGAGCATATGTTCTGAAAGTATTTAGAAGTGTTTTTTTGTGGGTATAGCTAACATGGTTTCAGGAAGCCTCTGCCTGGCCAGGGTTAGTGCTCCCACAGCTGAGAAAACGTGAGTGCTTGCATGTTTGGCTGTACATCATTGCCTTGCTGAAACTCAGCTTTTCTCAATCTGCCTCCCTCATGGTAAATCTTCTAAAAAATAGACAAAGGTGTGTCTCATAATACCCAGTGCCTAAGCTTGTTTCTGTGTCTGACTGGAAAGTCTGGTGTTCAAAAGGTGCTTGGTCTTGTATTTTGCAATTATTAAATGTTTTGATAAGCTGCATCAAACTACATCAAATTTTACTGAAATTACTGCAAGTTTCACATGACAGGACTGATTAAAGGTGCTATTTCAAGAAGGCTTCACTAATCTAGTTGTTTCTTGAGCTCTGTTCTTTTGAAAGGGAGATTTGCATCCTTTTGCTTTTTAATAAAACGAGACAAGTACTAAAAATCCACTATCAGCAGTTTCTCTTGAACTCCAAGGCATGTGGCTTATTGCTCTCCAGAACATGGAGGATATTAAATGTGGATATTAATTTTCTTCTTTCCTCCATCACAAAGAGAATAGGGATGCTCACACAAGAAAGGGGAAAGAGTTTATGGGATTCTTCAGCTTTGCTTTTCGTAGTATCCAATTGGGGAATTTTTATGCCTAGTGGATATGAAGTGTTTCCTAATGTTAAATGTATGTAAATAAGTATAAATCGTGTTTGTTGGGTGTTTTTTCTTTTCTTTTGTTTTCTTTTACAACCGTTAAAGCACCTACATGGTGGTAGTGCACTTGACAAGTGAAACAAAAACTACAAGATCTCTGCTAAATGTTCTTTTGTTTCTAGGAGGTTTCAACAAACCTCCTTAATCTTTGAAGTTTTCTCTTTAAATGGGTGGCCAGCAGTAAGCATTTCTGCAAATTTATTTCATGTGAAGATTTTTGTCTCTGAACTTGTTCAAGTAAGCATAGCTGCAAATCTGATTCACTTGTGTGGCACTGAACTTCACATGTAAATCATTCTTCTAGTAAGTCAGTATTGTGCTGGGAGGTGCTAATGGCTGCCATCAATCAGGGCTGGAAAAAGTTGGTTCTCCTCTTCTCCCCCAGACTAAATGAGACAGCAATTAAATGCCCTTTTGTTGCGTGATAGCTGAGACAATGGAAATCAATGTCCAAAGCACAAAGCAGAATGGCAAGTCTTAAGTATAAGCTAAGCCATGTGTCCCAAGGGATTGGCATGTTGATTTGCTTACAGCTGAGAGGGTATATAAAAGGAATAACTGGGGAGTGTAGGCAGCAGGAGAAGTAGTAATGCTCCTTGGACTGAAGCCAGAAGGAATGTTTGCTGGGAAGACTTCTCAGTGGAGCTGTGCTGCCATGATCTTGCCTCCATGCAGCCCAAGCTCATCTGACAGTACAAATTTGATCTGGAATAGGCCCTGGTATAAGATCATGACCAGCAAATATGATACCATGTTTGTTTGTGGTGTGTTTTTATGCTGGCTGCTCAAGAATGGGCAGTATCTGATCTGGTGAGATTCTGGTGCAATCTTCACCTTTCAGCTTATTTGAAAGTGCTTCAGCTGGCAGGATGAGTTTATGCAAAACCAGTGCTGTTATTGCAGTGGTTTAGGTCCCTGGAATAGGATTTGCTGCAGCCTGAGAACAATATTCCCACCCCCTAAATGTCATCACTTTGTTCCTTGTGCTTGACAGGTGTAAAACTTACTCTTGCATCTCTCCTAAATAAAATTGCACTTTAAGGAATCCCAGTTTGCTCATCCTTTGCTTGTCGATGCAAACAATGCCTCAAAACTTTGAAACCATTACATACTTGTTAACAAATTTTGTCCAATGGACATGAAATCACTTAGGTGGCTGACTGTGTTTTGCCTGTCATCTTCCCTCCAGACCTGCTCCAAAGCTCATTATGTCAATGGGACACTTCCTTTTTATTCCAGCTCACTATTCTGCCTTGGCTTTATTGCCTTGCTGAAAGGGCCTTGAGTTACACAGGACTGCTTTGTCTCTAATCTGTGTGGGGTTTTTGTTTTTGTTGGGGGTGGTTTTTTCTGCTTTTGTGCAAAATTGTAAATGCATTGAGAACAACAAGCAATTGCATTTACTAATAGCAAAGCACACTGCTGTCATGCAGCTCATATGCTGTTGGCAGAGACTGTAGCTGTATGATGCTTTGCAGCAGCTGGGCTCAACTGAGAGCAAGCCTTTTGCAAGTTTAAGGCTTGGAAGAAATGTTACAGTAAAAAATTATTTTATTTTTGTGCCTGAAAAGTATTACACACAGATGACCAGAGTCATCTGAAGTAATATTAGAATTTGATCAAAAGAAAATGTATCTGCTTGGAGAGCTCTGTATTGAATATTTTCTGTATGGTGCTGTATCCATTACAGCTCTTTTGAGGGCTTGAACAAAGGAAAACAAAACTACCTGTATATACAGGTCCACAGAAATCAATAGACATTAGCAATGGACTCATACAAAACCTGTTCATTGGTGTTCCTTGTCCTTATTGCTCAGTGATAAGCAATCTTTTCCTTGAGTCCCCATCAGGGAGACACTCTTCAAACTCACATTGTGCTACACTCGCATTTACTCTCATGTAGTATTGAGAGTTGATGTGAGTGACACTTCACAATCCCACTGTCTTCATATCAATTCAAGTGTCCACCTTTGATGTTGACTTTGGTTCTGACCATGACTTGAACCTCACTTCTGCTTTAGGTTCTCTCTTAAAGGAAAACAGAGACCCAAGGAACCAGGAGATATCGTATTTGGGCACAGCAATCCACTGCCACATGATATACTGTTTTATATTTAATTACTATGTGTGTAATTTTGAATAATCACAATTAGGCTTTTTAAAGCATCTATTTCTATATTGCAAGCCTTCAGCAGTTCAATAAAGCAGAGCCATTGACTTGTATTTGATGTGTCCATTACCTCCTGCAAATGCTTTGGAATACAATGGAGTAGCATACAGACTACAGAGCTGTCATGACAGGTATTAAGAATGTGTCAAATCCCAGTGATGACTGATAACATATCTGTCATTTGTGATGGGATTATTAGGAAGAGGAAAGCCACTAGGAGAAAGATACTCTAGGAAAAAAAAAGGAGGGGGAAGGGAAGACAAAAAGAGAGGATTTACTGTTCTTCAGAGCTGCCTGGTTTAATTAAACCTTGTCTAGTCCATAAACAAATCTATTAAATTTCTGTATGGTTTGGCAGCTAATGCACTTAAATGCTGCTGCAGTAATTCCATGGAATTTATGTTTCTCTTTGGTGGATAGTTGCACTGTAGGTATTGTGGCTACGAGGAAGATTCTTGACCCATGAGTACATAGAAACAGCTAGTGCAAGAGTACTGTATTTTTTATTTTGTTTTCTAATCAAAAGTTTAATAGAATACTGCGGACGAAAGAATTCACCAGGCACATATAATACTTTCTGCATAGAAAATTTTATAGAACCAAGAAAAGAAAACAGTCTGCCAGTGCCATTTGATTTACATCTTTGGTTAGCAAAGGAAGGATTGCTTTTATTTAAGCCTGAATGTGTCTTCTGCAAATGTAGAAAGAAGGCTGAGCTTTGTCTCACTTGTAAAAATGGGCTCTGCTGAATGAATCCAGTGTGCCTGGTACACAGACATTTTCAGGTGTTTCAGATCAAAGATCTACAAGCAATTAAATATTAAGATGAAGCATCCTACCAGCTGCCTTCTGGTATTTAGGCAATGCCAGAACAGAGGTGATCTGAGTTTCCGGCTGTCAGCATAGTTTTGGTGCAGGAATATCCCCAGAAGCAGCTAAACAGTGTAGTTATCTCATATGGTCCCTACACACAGAGATCAATTTGGGGGGAAATTAGATGTCAGGAGAGGGGGACACTTGAAGCTCGGTGGACTGAGGCAACTATTCCTTGCTGTCATATGCTCCCTTAAATCCCCTTTCAGCAGGGATTCATTCAGCAGCCTTTGAACAGAGACCCATCACAGTGTCCAGATTGTCTCTGTCCTTTCTCTGATTTATCTTTTAGCAGCTGTATGAAAATTGACCTGATCTTATCTCTGCACCTTCCACAAGCCCAGCCAGGGTGCTCATCAGCTCTTTCAGAGTCCCAGTTCATCAAGGAAGCAAAGGTAGTGGAGGTCAGTGCAGTGCCCAAGTGGGCACTTGGTATCACTGCATTGTTTCTGGAGGGCAGCTGCTGTACTGAGGGTTCAGCCTGGTGGCCACCACAGTGCATGGCTTGGAGAGGAGTGGCTGCTCTGATTGGGAGCAAAGGACAGTCTCAGGTTTGGGAAGCAGAGATGGAGAGCAGGGAGACCTGTGTGAAGACCAAGCTGTAGCTGTTGTGTCACAGAGTGAACAATAGTTTATTGAGGTTTGGATGATCATGTATGTGAGAGGCATACAGTGACCTAACCAAAAGCCAAACTCTGCCAGGTGGCTTTGGACCCCACTCCTCAGTCACCACCAGCAAATCAGCTGACCCACACTGGCTGTGTCTGCCCGGTGTCACACAGCACGGGCACACCAAGCCCACCGTGCTCCAGATGAGCCCCCAGCTCTCCTCCCGTGCTGCCAGCTCCCCTCCCGGCTGAGGTGACTCCACGCAGCGCTGCCGGAGCTGGGCTGGGCTGGGCAGCCAGCCCCTGTCCCTGCTGAGCGTGTGGCCGTGGCCATTTGGGCGCTGGGGGATGCAGGCCGAGCTGCAGGGGAGCAGCTGGCAGCACCGTGTGTGCTCGCAGAGGATGCCGTGTGTGCAGCGCAGGGAAAGAGCCGCGCTGGTGCCGCTGCAGCATGCCCATGGGCTCACACCCTTGCTTACCTCACGGAAACTCACTCACCTGTCCACGCCCTCGGGAAAGACCTTTTATTTTTCCCATCTCTAAATGCACGCTTACCCCACCCACAGAGGCTGGCTGAGCAAAGATCGAAGTGCAACTTGAACCAAGGACACCAGGTTTTAAATGTGATGTATTGCAGCTTAATTAATTTCCCAAGGTAGTGCTGTCAAGGCCCTCATGGCAAGCATCCCAAAATAGTGGTTGGGGAACCCAAACCTGGCTTAGCTTGAGCGATGTTAAAGGAACCTGATTTTTTTTTTTCTCCAGAAGCTGCACTCAGCACTTCTTCACACTGTACTGTACACCCAGAAACCATTAATCATACTCTAAAATCTTGGCTTCAACTTCCCCCTTTAAGATGTAGGAGATTACCATACCGTTTGTTAACGTTGAATCTAGCTGGCTGATAGTACCTCTGTTCATACTGATTAAATTTGGGTTTGAAAGAGGAAGGGCTGTGGACAATGGTGCTGCAGTGAAGAGCCTTCCTCCACTGGTCTTAGGCTTGGGTTTGGCCCCAGGTAGAGGCAACACAGATGCTGATATATATTGGTGATGGACAGTCTGTGGTGCCCAACCTTCCTCTTCAGTGACAGCACCTTAGGAAGGACACTCTGGTGCAAATAGGGGC
The DNA here is from genome assembly GCF_008360975.1 of Lichenostomus cassidix. NCBI lineage: Eukaryota > Metazoa > Chordata > Aves > Passeriformes > Meliphagidae > Lichenostomus > Lichenostomus cassidix. Next base: position 19,530,104 of record NC_139480.1, on the reverse strand, counting down.
TGCTGGCAACATTCACTGTCTACTTTGGGGTTTTTTTGCTTTTTTTACCCCCCAATGCTCTCATGGTCTTTATATGCTCCCATATTTAATAGATTTACATTCTGAATGGATTTTCTGTCCCAAGAAAGACTACAGTAAAGTGCCGGTGAGCTTGGAACACTTCCCTGAAGAAAGCTATTCCTTCCCTGTAGTCTTGCTCTTCTCCTCAATTCACTGAATTTTGTTAGTTTAAAAGAAGAAATGGAAACACTTATCTGGGAGGTATTGAAGAAGTTGAGTTGAGACTCAGTTGTTTCTATTTTTTCCATTTTGCAGTCCATGAAGTGTCCTTAGATAACACAGAAAATTAAGATGTTGAGGGAGTCACCCCTGAAGATCACTGAACTTTCAATTAAATTCCTTTGAGTGTCCAAGATCAACAGTGCCCTGCATGGTCTCATTGTGCTCAGTTTTACATATGCTCACACTTAGCTACAGGTCAGTTCTTGATTTTTTTTTTTTTTAATTTAGCCATAGGATTAGAACCATCCTTTGAAAACCAAAGCAAACCATGACTGCTATCCAATTTAAATACAAAAGGATATCTTTAACCTGAAAAGGAAAAACAACTTAGTGAAGAAAGACCTTTGTAACTCTAACCCTTGACTTCATTGAATATTTGAATAAAAACTGATTTCCACGTTTGTTTGGACAAAGAAAAACATTTCAAAAAATTAAAGATATCAGCAGTGCTTGGTGGCTGCTCTTTGGGGGAGGGGATCTGAAAGGCAAAATATTGCAAAATGTCTTTTTTCTGAAAACAAACAAGCCTAATGGGAGATCTCTGTTTTGAAAATATGTAACTGCTGACATGAGGATGTTAGGATATTTTTAGCGCTGATAAAGAAAAGAAATATTCATTGGAGCTTTGATAATCTTGAACAAAAACACATGTTAAGGGCTGGTTACTCTGCTCTGGATGGTAGCATTATGGTATATATATGGAAGATTTCTTTCACCTGTGAGTTTCCTCTACTGCTTCCATCTCTAAGACTTTTATACTGAATTTAGAGGAGAGCAAATGAGAGAGAGAGGTTTGATTATAAGAGGAATAGTGTATTACACGAGTGTCTCTGATATTTCAGGATAGTGTTTTGCAAATTGAAATGTTGCAGCTAAGCTTAGGTAAAGCTAAAAAAAGGTATTCAGTTTAATTGGCTGGAGCCCATCCCATTCTGCTAGTCCCATCTCAGCCCATCTGTAGTTTCCAGTCAACTGGGACCTCCCTGGTTAGCTGATAAATGATGGAAAGTGGCTCTGAGCAGTTCCACCAGCTCCCTCAGTGGATCCCTTGGGTAGATCCCATCCAGCCCCATAGATTTGTGTGTGTCTAAGTGGTGTAGGTCACTGACCATTTCCTCCTGGATTATGGAGTCTTCATTCTGCTCCCCATCCCTGTCTCTGAGCTCAGGGGATTGGGTACCCAGAGAACAACTGGTCTTACTATTAAAGTCTAAGGCAAAGAAGACATTAAATACTTCAGCCTTTTCCTCATTTTTTGTCCCTATGTTTCCTCCCACATCCAATAAAGGATGGAGGTTCTCCTTGGCCCTTCTTTTGTTGCTCAGGTATTTATAGACACATCTTTTATTGTTTTGGAACGGTCATAGAAAATATTTTAATGTGCTACATGACAGCATGATCTCAGTAGTATACAAATTTCTTTTCCTCTGACCTCTTACACACCGATTGTATTGGGAAAACATTAATTAAATGGGAACAATGTATTTATTGTGGCTTGAAGTTGCTTTTATCACAGTTGCTGTTGTTCAGGTTCCCAAAAAGGAATTAAAGACCCTGTTTAAAGATGCTCTCCAAGCAGTCTATTTCAGGGTGGCTCTTTGTTCATAACTGCCAAAAAGTAGCAGCAAACTAAAAAGAAAAAATCCCTTCTTTGTAATTTTAGTCCCTTGAGTCTTGATGCAATATAGTTTATATTAATTCAGTTCCAGATTTAATTTAGTTTAATTTTAGCCTTGGTCATGGGCTACTGATATGTTATGCTCTTCTTTAAATGGACTATGCATCCCTTGGTAACACCTTGAAAAAAGTAGTAATTTTGTGGGGTTTTAAAACAGCAGGCTGCATCCATCTTCTCAGATCAATCAGTGCACCCTTTGTAAATCTTGTATTTTAAGTTCCTCATGGACTAACAGGCTTGAGGTGGTGTTCTCAGACTCTGGTCAGAGTCCTCTCCATCCTGTACCTTATGTCAGCATTTCTACTTCGCATGAATGCATGTAGCCAGAGGCTGGTAAGGAGAAGGGAGTGAGGGAATTTCACACATCACTAAGAGCAACACAAATGCTGTAGCAAGCTTTAAAATGGAAGGAGAATGTTTAGAAAAGTGACAGAGAAATTGGTTACAGCTGGACAGGAGAGCAAATAAAAGCAATCTGCCTTTCTGCATGACATATATTCAATTAGTCTGACACATCAGAAAACAACAATTCATAACAGAAAGGCAGGAATAGTAAGGAGGGAGGAAGAGGATGGATAAAAATTTAGCAGAGTACTACAGACTAGGAACATTTCTGCTGTGTAGGGCTTGACCTAGTGTAACTTTCTGGAAACTGTATAGGCTAACACAAAGCTATTTTTTGAATTTAGGACAGAACAGAGAATTGATTATGTCATGGCATGTAGTATGCCATGACAGAAGCAGGGCTTTCAAGGAGACAGAATTGGTTTTGTCAAGCCAAATTGCATCATTGGGTAAGTAAGAAGCAGTACGTCTCCAGAAGCTCCCCTTTCCAGAGGGACTTGACTTTCTGGACTCTGAACTCCAAATCTTATCCTTGGTCTCCAACTCTTCCATCTTCCTCATAATCTTTAGATGATGGCCTAATTCTTACAAAGTGTTTTGTGGCTTAAAACTTATTTTTTACCCTGCAGTTATCCATAAGGTCTGCTGTAGAGTCAGCCATCTGTATGGTTACTTATATTACTGTGTGTTTCATATCTGGCACGAAAAAATTATGTTTATTCTTTTCCTCCTGGTGTGAAAGCCATTCTCAGTCAATAAGCTGTCAAGCTACCCTTTTGTCATCACTGCCTAGTGGTGTTCTTTCACATTAAGGCTCCTGAATCTTGCCAGTCTAATGTGTTAAATTCTTTGACAAGAATGTTCCAGTTTGGGAGCACTAAGAGCTTTGCTTGTTTTTCTTCATGAATGGAATGAAATGCTTCTTGGTGAAAATACAAGCACAGTAGCAACCGAAGAATCCAGGCTTTCTTCATAATCAGCAGAGGAAAAATGAACACTTTGGAGTGTTATTCACTGCAGCCCTTGAGCTCTCCACCTTGGAGGAGAGTAACTGCATTGTCTAAATGCCTGGTTTGCTCAGCTGATAAAGAGTGCTGGCTCCCTATGAGAGCTATATCAATGCTGTTGCTGTGGAATATTAGGAAAAATATGCTCCAGCATTTTGCTTTCAGCAATGAAACAGCTAAGCAAGAACCTGTGTCTCTTCTACCATGTTTCTATTTGCAAATAAACAAATTGGGACCAAAACTATTTAGCTTTTGCCTCCAGTTCACATGGCAAAGTTCAGCTGTGATGTCCTTTCTCCTCCCCAGTTTGATTTTTTCTTCTTGGAGGCGGGCTTGTCTACAAAAAGATTTCTTTGAAGTTTGAACATTCAAACTGAAACTGAATCTAGTGAAGTACTTTAAAAATAAGCTGTTCATAGAACTTTCCTTAGAACTCTTGCACAGTAGTGCTGGGAAAGCTTTACCAGTACATATAGTAAACAGATTATTATTCTCTAGCATTAGCCTTTTTCCTGCTGTGCCTGGAGAACTCAGTCCAAATTGACATTTTTGAGACCATCTTATATTTCACATATTTTTTATACTCATGATAAAGCAGAAAATGGGATGCACTATTTATGGTCAAAATAATTTTGATTTCTGCCTTCCATAAATTGTATTTAGGGCTGTTGATCACCCTCTGAAAAGTTGTTTGTCCTCAAGATGGTCTTAAGTTTTGCACAGAAGGCAAATGTTTACGACAGTAACAATTTCTGCATCTGTAATATATTACAGAGGACTTTTCCCTCCAATCCGTGCAGTTTTCCACCTATGTTTAGTCTCACACAGCACTGCATACTTTTTTTAATATGAAAATACATTATATTATGCAACATGCAGTAGGGAAAAGTGTGTGCATTATGCTGAAGCTCCATGTCCACTTCATGAACAGCTGAACTGCTGGAGGACATTGGTGTGGGCAGGCAGAGCTGGCCAGGCTGAACAAATGAGCCATAATTGTCCCTTCTGTGAGAGGTCTGCTCCCATCCAGGGGCATGTGAGCTCCACTGGATAAGTCTAACCAACCCCAGTGCCCGAGGAGATACTTTGTTTAATATCTCCAGTAATGGGAGATTGTTTGACAGAGCAAAGAAATGATCTTGTGAAAAAAGGCACAGGACTTTAGTGGCCTTCCCCTGTGGGCTGTGCTGGGCCAGGGTGGCAAATGCTGGGGTGCAGTGGTAATACTGTACCACTCCAGCTACCCCTTGAAGAAAGAGTTTGTTCCAAGCCTCAGTTATATCTGAGTTTCAATGCTCTAGCCAGTTTGGTGCTTTTGGTTTAATTCCTGCCATCATTGTCTGGTCTTCATTTCTGTGGTGTTGATTTACTGGTCTTGATGACAGTGTCAACTCGTGCACTATATTTTCTTTTCAAAATGTATTTTCTTTTATTAGAATTTTATTGTGAATTTTCACAAAGTGGATTGATGTGCTTGGGTCTACATTGTTTATGATTTAATTTATACATTTTCTTTCTTAACTAAATATTCTTAGCCTTTTCACTTGTGTTTCATATGGAATCTTCCCAAAGATGCATTGCATGTGTTTTTTTTTTTAATTCATTATACATCTACTGGGGATTTATATCTATAAAAATACCTATATATATGAAGCTAATATCTTTATTCATTTAGCACCGAAGTGCACTTTTCCAAAGTGATAGGCCTATAATACGTTATTTAAAAGTCTCTGACTCATGATTGCAGGCATATTTTTTGATACAGGGTAATAGCAGAAGAAGTAAGCTTTGATCTGTGGCTTTCACTTCTGAAAGGAAACAGTTTCCTGGACCATTTGCATACCTTCCTTCTCCCAGGCACTTTCTGGGTACTGAATAAAGTGAGGCGTTTTGTCATCTCTGCCCAAATGCATCCTCCAGTGCAGCAGCCTGGGCTCTGCCCGGGGGGCTTGGCAGGTCTGATGGGTGGCTACCTGCGCAGCTTTCTCTTTCAGAGTCTCATTTAGCAGCTGGCTGGAGCGAGTGGAAAAGTCCTTCCAAAAACTGTCACTGATTCACTCGCAAAATTGTATTTTGCACTTCAGCAGAGCAAAAAGGGATGTATATGCCTGCATTTCAGACCAATCTGACTTGCTCATGCTTTTTTATCAGATGGCACAGCTTTTCCTATGCCGCTGCTCCAAGCCAGCCAGCTTGTTTCCCTGGAGGCACAGGGCAGTGATTCTGAACTTGCTCAGTGCTCCCTTCTCTTGAAATGCTGCTGTCCTTTGATCTTCTTTCCCCAGGCTTGCCAAACAGCCCTACCATCAGGACCGGTGTGAGGTGTCCTTCAAAGCTATAAACCTGGCTAATTTGTTGGTAGGGAGCCTTCTGAGCACTGGCTATTGTTTCACCTTTCCTGCCTTGCTACCCAGTGAGCTTTGTATGGCCCTTCTATGGCTTCCTTGTCTTTTTTAAGGGTGTGTTTGGGCAGGCAAAAAACAAAACAGAAGAAGATGCAATAGTTGGAGTTTTTTTGTTTGTTAAAAAAAAAAAAAAAGAGAGGGACAAATGCTTCTTTAGTTCAGTCCATACGAATGTAATTGTTTTTTCTCTCTCAAAACATATCTAGATTTATATGGTAGGAGGACACCACTTTATTTTAATGCCCTGCCCTGCCCTACCTCAAAATCCAAATCTATTTTGTCATTCTACCAAGTTACCTTTTGCCCATAGTTTCCGAACACCACCCAGGTATTTAAAAGCAGAAATGATCACAGCATAGAAACAACAAAGTCTCTTGCTTAATTCATTTGCATGTGTGTGTATTATCCGTGAGAAGGTATCTCTAAATGCAACACGTAGAAGTTGTTTGTCTAGGTGGTTCTATTTTAATCCTCTCCTGCAAGAGGGAAGTCCTATGATCGTGGCCAACCATAAGGTTCTTACTGCTTTATGCATGGATTTCTTCCAGTTTAAACCACTCATATGTGATGTCTTAACTCCCTTTGAAGTAGATGGAAAAGATTTTTGCTCTGTAAATACTCAGTATATGGCCTAAACACGCACTGTGCTGGCTCAGAGAATAGTTTGCAACAGTTAGTATTCCTGCAGTTTTTTGAAACTTGGCATTGCCTATGTTTTTGTTGTAAATAAATTACTAGGCCCAGTATTTCAAATATGTCTTCACTGGACCCTGACACCACACAAGAGCATTTCTTCTGTTGTTAATATCTGGATTCCAGCATGACTAGTGCTTCCAAATTTTTTGTTTCTTTTGCATTCCTCTGCCCCTAATCCCATGGAAAAATTTCAGCTTGGTCTTGGAAGGTAAAAATACCTTGCAGATGACTCCAAACTGTCAATTAGGAGGAAAAGTTTAATGTAAAACAAAACAAATAAAATTAACAACCCCCATGCTAGGCACTGATATTTTACTCTGGTAAAATTCTCTTGATTTTACAGGCCATTGGTTTGAATAAAAATTAGTAAAAATATGATGTGGGACAGTATAGATATGGCTGCCAACTGATTCCCATGCTGCTCATTCTATACACGGTTGTATTTTCACATATTCTTTGTTTTATCTCCCTAAGACAGTAGTTTGTAATTCAGACAGTCAAGAGGCAGTTTCTTTGAGGACAGCAGTATTAAAAATACTGCTTCTTTTTTGGCAAACTAGAAACATCCCTCTGTGTTTTTAAGAAAGATGGGGTGGATATTTTTGGATGCTCACTAATTCAGTTCAGCTGTCCTTGTTGTTTTGTTCGCTTGGATGTGGAAAGTGAGAGCAAGGGAGGATAGATAGAATTACATGAAAAGCAATTTTTTATAGAGCTGGAGACCACCTTGTTTATATCTTCTCCGTATATCCAGAAATCGATTATTTACTGTGTCTATTAATTTGTAATTCAGAACATGTATTCTTGTAATGGGTGGTCCAATTCAATTTGATCAAAGTAATCATCTAGGGGTAATATTCTCCTGCATAGCTACTGTTGTGCAGTGTCTGTTTATCTTTGATGTGTTTATTCATTTACTTACACAGCAAAAGGTAAGAAAGCTTATGAAAGGAAAAAATTATAATAAAAAAAGGAACGGTAAGAAGGCTTGTGTAAAATATTGCTGCAGAAACCTCCCTGAGGGATCATACCCCAAATCCTAAAGTGACTGCACACTACAGAAATAAAACCACTCTATCATGAGCTGACGGATGGGTTTCCATGCACAGGAAAAGAAAATGTGGATGGCAGTGGGACAGGCTGAGACTACTTTTCATCTTCACCCAGAGGCAGCTGCTCAGTTTGCTTCATCCAGCAAGCAGTAGAGGCAGGAGCAGACAAAGGATGCCAACCTCGTGCACAGTTACAAAAGTGTGGAATATGGCCCAGGAAGAGAAAAGGAAAAATGAACGTTAGGGAAGCAAACAAAAGGAAGAAGGATAAAAATCTCTTGAGTTAGTGTGAAGCCCCAGAAAATCTTTAGGCCTCTAAAGATAAGTGGATGCAATTCTTCCTGAGCTTGTTTTTCTTTCTGGTGATGCTCAGCATTTCAAATCGTACATCTTTCTTTTTTATAAGTGAATGAGAGAAGTTATCTGCCTTTTGAGAGAACTCTTTTATTTCCAGCCCAAGGCAGTGATTACTCAAGGTAAGGTTCTTAAAACCCCAGTAAATCTTAGGAACCAAACAGATAGTCTCAATATATTTAATGTTTTAAGCTTTCCTTTATGATGACATATTTTTATTCTTCCTTTAACATCAACAAGGCATATACTTTGTTGCATCTGTTAAGTTGGTAGCTTAACAATGGCATTTGAAAATTGTACCAAAAAGTTGGGGTTGGTGGGCTTATGGGCACCTTGAGATTCTTGTCAGGTCAGGATTATTTTAATTGACATAATGAGGAAAATATACTGTACAAACAAGAGAGTCTGTTTTCAGGTTGAGGCACATTAGTTTGCCAGTAGTAAAACCTAAATTGCAGCACATTATACAGCCATCCCCAGAAGATATTAGTTGATAAGGTTGTGCAATACGTACCTGTTAAGAGTGGCATGCACTGGTCTCCTACCTCCTTAAACCTGCTGCTTCCCTCTGAGCCTCTGGAGAAGCCAGAAAAGTTAGGGCACAGACCAGGGACTTGTCTCTTTGTGGCTTACATGTATTAAGAATTAAGTACAAAGGGATCTGGGCTAAATATGATAATGATTTTACAGTGTATTCAGGATGTCTTTGAGAGGGAAGTTAGGAAGATCAAAATTCTTTTTTTTTTAATTTGGAGCCTGAGCTGACTTTTGAAGCTACAGAGTAAGTGTCTTTCTGCATGATTAGTTTAGGCTGTGGCAGCACAGTTGTGGATGATAAATACAACTGGCATAACCTGCTGGTTGCGCTTCTGGGGTGTTAGTTTTGAATACAGTTCTGTCTGTCAGGGGGAATGCGTGGGTGAAGCTTCCTGTGGGTGGCTGCAACTGAACATTTGCTCCATAGCTCCAAAATTGGAGCACAGCTGAGAGGCAGGATCTTTTAGGCATCTGTGGGATCTGCCTGCTTTTAAAATGTATTTCTAAGGCTGTTAATGCACATAAATCATGTAGCCTTTCAGGGACATCTGGGTTTGTTTTTAACTTGCTAGGTATGATATAATGATGGTGTAGAGTCAACAATCTCTCCAGAGCACTGGAGTGGAGAGGACTCCCAAGCCTTGAGCAGGACAGTCCTTGTCTGGGAAATGGAAACTACTTCAATGCCAAATAAATATATTTTGGATAAACTGCATAGGTGTAAAAAAAAAAAAAATCTATGCAGATAGGAGGCAGCTGGCTGGTCAGGAAGGGGCACTACAGTGAGTGATGCATGGTCAGGGGCAAGCAGGGTCAGCAGGGACTCTTTGTGAGCCAATCCCCAGACCAAGCCTCAGATCAGCAACAATCCTGACTGCCCATGGCTCCTCTCCACTGCCAGGGAATATGGAGGGAGAGATGGGGAGAGGAACCCAGACGTGACCAGGGGCAGAGGAACAGTCTGTGTGGACAGCATCAAGTGTCAGGGGCCACCTCCAGCTGGGATGGGGCTTTCTGCTTTTCTGGCTGCTTGATTCCTCCTTGAAACCTCCTCCTCAGGATCTTCTTACTCTGGCTCCTTTCTGCATCCTAGCCCTACTATCTCCAACCCCTTCTCTCTTTTTTATTTGCCTCTCTCTGATCCTGCCCTAACTGTCCTCCACCCCAGGGCTTAAGGCGTTTTCTGCCCTTATGTAGTGTTTGTTATCCTTGTGCTTCAGTCTCTTTCTCTTTGCCGTTAAGTAACCCCACCTGTAATGGATGTAAACGCAGCCTTACATTGGTTTTTATATGAAGTGATCAGCCTGGTGTTAATAATTTGCCGTGGCCCTTGTTAACTTCAGAACTGCATCTGTTGAAGTGGGAGGCTGGGTGTGTTGGGTAGGTTTATTTTGAAGCTGGTTGTGTTTAAACGAGATGAAAGGGCAAGAAGTGGTTAAAAACAACTTTTAGTCACTGGCTCAAAAGGGATTAAATAGTATATACACAGGAATAATTTGAAAGGAATAATTTGAAAGGCATCTCAGGTAATATGAAGATGTATATATCTGCTAACTGCTCAGGCAAATTAGAGAATTAATTGAAAGGGAATGTTAGCTCATTAGCTGAGCAAGCTAATGTCAAAAAAACCTGAAGCTTTCTTTTAAGACTTACAGTGACTTTTTTTCCTCAGAATAACATATTAATGAAATGATGCTTTTTGAGGAAGCCTTGGAATGGAGACAAGTGTTCTGATAAATTATCAGCTTTCATATATTTATAACTGCTTTCTGAGGTTCAATTTTAAGCCACAAACTGAGGTTTCTCCTGCCTCCCTACCCTTCCACATTTGAGATTAAATATCATGCTTTGAAACACATTTTTGGATATTAAAAAATTCTTGCTTGTAGAAACATTATGAGCAGTCCTTAAATATGTGCAAGTGTTTTCATTTTTTCATATCTTCTATAATATTACTAAAATTTGCTTGGTGAATCCAAATCTTTGTGGATCAAAATGAATGCTCAAAACTACTCAGCAGAGAAAGGGCACCTTTGAATATATACTTCCATATAGGAAAGGTGGGTATCTCTTGGCATTTCAGTAATGAAGCTGTCATACTGTGTGAGAGGGAGAAGAGCAGGACTTTGTTAATCATTCGTAAGACTGACCCCTGAGTAGCAAAAAATAGCCACCTTCCTGGAAAGAAAACATCCTGAATTAGTGTTACTGTATTTGTTTCTGTTTTGGGGACTTCGTGAATCATTTACTACCTCTTCTGAAAACCACAGAATTGCTCCAGTAGAGAAGAAGGAATCATAAAAGATTGAAAGAATTGAGAAATCCTTGACTCTCCTGTGACCCCATTAATCCTCGGGCTGAGAATTTGCAAGATGTTGGTGTAAACCTGAAAGTAGAATGGTTTTTCCAAATTGATTTGGATTTAGAACAGTAATCTGAATTCATGTCCAACTTGCATTGAATGCATGCCATGAAAGTTAGGACTTTTTAATAATTATTTATGCTTTGCTGGGAGATAGAAGCCTCTAAAACATTGTGCTGCAATTCAGTGTCCCAAACCTGCTTTCAGGTGTCCTAATTCTAAGTTGTAGTTTGTCATCCAAGGATTGATAGAAACCTACTACAACTGCTGATGTGAAAAGTAAGAACAAATTATTTCTAACAGTACTTGAAAGAGAAATATGTAATGGTGGACTTCAAAGCCAGCCTCATGATCACAGGTGTATGATTAAGATGGAACATCTTCTTTTTATTTTTTTTTTTTTGTTTTATAAAATATCATAAGTATTTCTGAAAGTAGAAGTAGTATTAAATGTATTTCAGAATTAATGTACTGTGGTTTGATCATCACATGTCAACTATAAATGTGCAGCTTTCTTGAGCTATAAACCACAGGCTATGAAAGTGTTTTGGAATAAAATATTTATACATTTAGTGTTCAGCAGTGTTGCTAATTTAGACCAGTCATTGGAAAACGATGTTCTCTTTATTGCATATTATTAAAATATAAGTGCTGCCATTTGACTTTATAAACAACAATAAAAAATGGTGGTTGTATATTATTTTTTACTGTTTTTAAAGAAATACACCAAAATACCTGTCAGTCTTTTCTACTATGTGCAGCGCTGTGTGCAGGTTCATCTTAATTTAAAGGAAGATTACCCTGAAATTAAACTTCTGACTCTGAAGAGGGTAACTGGAAAAGAAAGCCATATATTGCTTCTTCACAAGACAACTTGAAAGACTGAGAAATTGTGTGTGGGAGGCAGGGGCAGGTATTTCTTGGTTTTGGTTTTAGTTTTGGTTTTTGGGCATTTGCAAAAGTAAAGATTTGAGAAAATGAAGGTAAAAAATTAATGTCTTGTCCAAGGTTAATAAACTAATTTTAGGGCAGTCAGCTACATATTTGAACACTACCTGCATATTGCATATTTCTTAAATGAAATGTGTAATATCTTTATATAAGTATCCCTTGAGTGAGGACACCTTTTTGCTTTTCGAAAATATTATGATTTTATGCAGCATCTCAATATATTACTTATGCCATTTGAGTGTCTTATTAATGCCCTTGGGGAACAGGGAGCTTTGTCCCTAAAACTCACTAACTGTACTCTCAGTATCAATCTCCCCGCTTTTTCACAGCTGCTTTGCATCTCAGTTCTACCAGGGGATTTCTGGCTAGTTTTTGCCTATGCAAACCCATGATTCTCCTCTCTGCTGCTCTACTAACGATACTGAATGGCTGAAAGAATATTTTCCTGTCAACTCCTTCACTGATCAGTGGGGGAGATGCCGTGTTTCTTACAGGAGAGGAGATAAATATCTGATGAATCCTCTCCAAAGAGAATTTAATTTAATGCCTGAAAGTTGCTTGACCAGATATTATTGGCTTGATGGATGACAGTCCCTCCAGAGCATATAGGGATAAACTGCCTTCATTATTTATGGGCATTCATTAAAGTAAGTAGAAAAAACTTGTTGATCTTTCAGATTCACCTTTGTGGAATTAGAAGAGTCTATTGTACTTGATCAGAGTCCAGAAATATTTAGATTTTTTTATGAGGATGTACTATCAAAATATGGTAACATTATATGTTAGAATATTCTTGCCTAGATGAACAGCCTTTATCAAAGTACGCTTTTTTCATCAAGGTATGGGGTTTTTATTAATTTTATGGATGACAAAGAAAATATTTAGCTATCAAGGGACAGAGGTTAGACGAGTAAATATTCCACTTAAATAATTTTATACCTACAGTCCTCACTATCTCACAGGCTGAAGAGCTGTGTATTGCTCTATCCAGATTAGAGTGACCCTTGCCAATCCATGGTGCAACCAAAAGCTTATGCTCACAAACTCCATGTATATTGTTTGTGAAGCAGTCCACCCGTGAGAGTTGAGAGGTGGGAAATAAGCAAAAGCATTTTGTCTTCCACATTTCTGCTGGCATAAAACACACCAGGGAAAAATTAGAAATGTTTTTCCTGCAAGAGAAATGGCCTCACTTCCTTGGAGTAATGTCTAATAGCTAGATTTGTAGATGCCAACTAGCTCTTTAGAAGGACCCTTTCCAGTAAAATATATGGGAAGGGAGGTGGGTGAGTCAGGAGACTGCCAGAAGCCTGAAGCAAATTTTGTAAAATGCCAAGCCACATGTCTTCTATCCTGTTCCCTTCTTCTGAATTTCTTAGCTAGATCCTGCATATTTTGTAGAAGCTGGAAATAAATTAATAGGTAAACAATACTCTAAATAGATAGTTTTGTTCTGTTGGCATCTAATGTAGATACAGCATAGCAGGTGTGACTGGGAAGGAAAGGGGTTGGGAAGTGTAGGCATTAATTTAATTAATCAAGTTAAAGCTGTTCTTTCTGACTGAAAGTATCTTTCCATATATTTTTTCATTCCAATGTGTTCTGATGTGGGGTTTTTTAGTTGATGCTCATATGCTTCTCGTCATTGTACTACTCAAGTGCCTCTTGTTCTGAATCTTCCTCACCTCTCTTCTGCCTGTTTTCTATCTTTATGCTCTTTTCTTTCAAATCACATATCCTGCCAGATAGCATGTTGTTATAAAGCAGCCACACCATCTTCATTCCTTTTCAGAGAGGCAATGTCAAAATGCTCCCGTCAGGAATGCTCTCTTTTATTTTCCTGTAGTGGGAAATTACAGCTCCTGCAGATGCAGGGTGACTCAAGGGCAATAACATGGAGGCACCAGGACAAAACAGCAGTACCAGCCCTGCTTGTTCATGTCTCTTCAAACACTGGGTGAAACACGTGGCCCCTCAGCGCTCTTGAGTCGTCTGGGAGGAGCCTTGCGTCACATTAATTGATCCCTCATTTCATTTGGCAGTTGCTCTTGCTGGAGTAGATCCATACTTTCTCAGTCAACGTAGCACTATTAATTGATAATGTTCAGATGGGTATGTTCCCAGTCAAGTTAAGCACCTTTAATGCTTAGTACCAAAGCTTGTAAAATGCCTTACCAGCAAAAACATGCTGAACTCCTTTTCTGTATAAGGCAATGCTGCTCTCCCAAATTGTGCTGAACATGCTACCCCTTAAATGATGCTGTGGAGCATTAAGTGGTCAGATGCCATAGGGTATCCAGGACTCTGGCCAGCCTTGGGCAGGACTGTGGTCAGAACTCTGGTTTCTCAGATGAAGGACCTTGTGGGGCAGAAGGGAAAGGAAGACAGACCATATAGGTGTAAAATACACACTCCCTGCCCATTTTTTTAGTTCAGATCACCAGTCATCTCCACAGCAGACCTGGTACGTGGACATGTGGTAACTATATCTCAAGTTTGTTTGTGGTTTTACAAGCTGCTTTCACTTGTTGGGTAGCTTTTAAACCCCTGTCTTCACTGGAGTACCTGGTGTGAAGGTGACCTTCACACTCTTCTGTCTGTCTCTTTATTGTGTAGTTAGCAGGAATTCCTCCCCCTTTCTGCATCTGCAGCTGGAAAAGTGTGTTACCAGCTGCATTCTCCTCCTCTTGCTTGGTGTGCTCTTACCATGATGCTGTGGCTTTTACCCCTCTGCCTGCTGAGCACACAAGAGCTGAAGCTTCAAGAGCAGTTTTACCATCTCTCAGGTGTAAAGCTAGTAGGGAAACACCGTATTGGTATATTTCCTATAATTTAACAACAGAATCCCCACTCCTCTATTCTCCCATAACCAGTTCTGCCACTAGTTTCCCAAAGAATGTGGTGGATGGTAACCACTGCTGGAAGAGACCTCTAATCTAATCATAATTACATAGTAGCAGAGAACATAGGATACATTTCACTTACAGATTGAAAAGCAAAATATACCATGGTATTTAAAATAAACTACATCTCCTTTTGGTCAACTGAACAATCTCTATTTAAAAAAGCAGTATGAAACATTGCAATCATTCATCTTAAAAGGTTCTATTTTGCCCTGATCTACTCTTCTTTCTGTGCATTACCTTTTCTGTTTGCAATCTAAGACTTTCACAGCAGAGAGGTGCTGCATTGAAGTTCTTTACCTGAAAGACTATGTTCTACTTGTCAGTTCCATTAAAATGTTTAAGTGGCAATGAGTTTATGATTAGATTTCAAATTACATTAATCATTCAGCAACTCCAGAATGCAAGCTGATCTGTATTTCTGTTGAAAGCTTGTGTAGCTACCGAAAAGTACTTTCGCAGATAATTTTTAAGAGCAAAAGCCTTTGTAGCATAGAGTCTGCATCACATAGGAGGTTAGTTTTGCTTGAGGACAAAAGAATTGTTTTTGTGTTTTTAAAAAGGTAGAGTCAATCAAGTATGTCTCCTGATAAATGAGTGTCATATGTTTTAGATCTTACATGTCTTGTATCTTAAAATGGAATTGGGTGTATTCTGGTTGTGTGGTTTTTTGAGGTTTATTGGGGTTTTTTCCTTCTCTCTAACGGTAGCAGAATATTCTGTTTCTACAAATCCACAGTTCAACAGATTTTGTGCCAGAGAACCATGGAAAATAAAGATCATGAAGTAAAGAGCTACCCTCTAATCAGAGCAGCTATGCAATACATGGGTGGGAGATCCATGTCTCCTCCTCAGTGCAAGGAGAGAATGGAATCCAATGGGAAATCTCAGCCACCCATGAAATTGCAAAACCTCTAGCTGCATCCTGTGTTTCCTCATTCCACCTCTTGAATCAACTTGTGACCTTGCCTCTGTAGAGCTGCTGCTCATTGCCATGCCTGGCTGTACCTACAGCCTGCCAAGTCCCACTGGAGCAGAGGGCTGGTCCTGCCATCCTCACTGGATGACACCAGATTGCTGAGGGAACTCACTCTTTTTACCAACACACAGTCTTCTCATTCAGCTGGCTGGCTGCATGTGATTTAGCACTGCGTTTTTATTTTAAAAAAAGGAAAAGGCTGAAGAATGCTGTATGTCACATATTTTCAGGTCCCTAGGTCTACCCTGGCAAGATTTTGGGGTTGGTTGGTTGGTTGGTTGGCTGATTTGGTTTTTGGTTTTTTGGGGGTTTTTTTGTTTGATTTTTTTGTTTTGTTTTGTTGGTGGTGGTGATGGTGGGGTTTTTTTCTTCATTTGTAAATTGTATTTGCTGATGGTCTAAAGTAATCTGCTAGAGTTTTGCTTGTATCATACACAATAGTAGAAAAGGAGCCTTATTTCAGGAAATGTAGATCCTCGTTGGTTAGGTTAAAGCATTCCTGCAGAACAACTTTGTGGATTTGATTTATTCCTTTTCAAACATGCAGAGAGACTTCAATCAGTGATGAAATCTGTAAATCTGAACAATACTATTTTGTCTTAGTCTGTAAAATAGGCTTTTGGTAACTTTCAATCTTTTAAGTAAAGCTTTTAATTTTAGTCCTGCTAGGCAATAAAACTTTGCAGGGGAATGTGAGGTAATTGCATGGATGGGTTGATCTGGAGCTAGATAATTTCATGGTTTGTTCACTTGGTTAGACAATAGGAGAGACAAGGATGAGAAAAACACAAAGAAGGTGTTTTAAAATGCCCTTTTTGAATTTCTTGCCTAATAGTGGCTGGCATAGAGATGCATAATTTGAACTTCAATAACTTGACTGCAGTGGTTTTGTAGACACTTCTATTTTGGAAGATATTTGTGATTAACTGGTCTTTTCTGACAGTTCTGTCTTCTTTCTGAGGCAGCTTCATTTGGAAGTTCATTGTTTTCATTTTGGGCTTTTCCCTCTCTATAAATACTCTGGCGAGTAATAACCACAAAAACAGCTTCTTTTGAAAACCCTCTCACTTGAGCTGTTAAGAACCTGAGTAATATTGTTTATCATTTACATGGAAGACAAAATGGCAATGACATTGTTTTATTCAAGGATTCTTACAGAGGGCTCTTTTTGAAAGAGTTTGCTGTGATCGCTGCAGAAAAAAGAAATCTGCCATAATTTTCAACTCGGGCAATAAAGGTTCACATTTTACTTGGTCAGAAACTTGTTTGATTTGATTTATTCTGAGGATAAAAATTAAATCTGGGAAACCTCATCTTTTCCTATTTGAAAGAGGCTTGGGTTAGAATGAGGTCTTCCAGGTGAAGCTTAGAAAAGTTACGATGTAGCTGTCAGAGTGGGATAATCATGACTTCAACCAGCTGCATAGTATTGCTCTGACATAATTTTGGAGACCTTTA
Organism: Lichenostomus cassidix; assembly: GCF_008360975.1. NCBI lineage: Eukaryota > Metazoa > Chordata > Aves > Passeriformes > Meliphagidae > Lichenostomus > Lichenostomus cassidix. Next base: position 19,513,095 of record NC_139480.1, on the reverse strand, counting down.
GGGATGCAATTGACTTGAAAAGAGCATCCGGAGCGGTCAGGGCCGGGCCGGTGCGAAGTGCAGGCATTATTGCTGCCGTGATCGCTCCCACTGCCGGGAGCAGGCTTGCCCCAAGGAATGGCAGCGACAGGCGCTGGAGCCGAGCAAAGGGCAGCTACAGCAGGCAGGGAGCCTGAAGCTGCAGGAGGCGAACACGTGCCATGCCTGTTCTGCAGCCCTTAATGCTCAAAAGAGACACCTCAAAAGGCGTTTAAGTTGGCTGGATTCGTTCACGTGTTATGCATGTGATGTCTGAACGGCAGACCGGTGCCAGCTCTGCATTTTCCTCATTTTACAATTCAGAGCAGAATTCTGGAGCTCTTTGATCAATGGTATACCAGGACAGAATTTGTACTCCTGTTATGACAGTTTAATTATTTTTTAATGGCTCTTTTTGGCCTTATATAATATTACAAAGCATACCCGTCCCTCAACCTCCTTTCCTCTGCTCCCTTGTCACCCAAACTATATTAGGAAAATTTAAAAAGAATGCAGGGACTTTTGAGTCTTTCTGAATGTCTGTGATAATAATAATTCCATTTAAACAGAGAGGAAAAGATGTGAATCTGCCAGTTTTCCAAACACCCTGTACAAACTCATTTGTCCCACTGAGAGAATGTCAGGTATTCCCATGACTGAATGAAAAGTCAACAAGTTAATTCCTTAAGTAAGACAGGTTTGGGGTTTTTTTTTCTTTAGAAAACAAGTGTGCTGCCTACATTTATCCTGTAGCCATGGGCTGAATTCCATTGTAATGAAGTGAAACTGTTCAGATCTGGTTTTACCTGTTTTTCAACTTCCTATTTCACATTTCGTGTAATCTTTTTTTCATGCCCTACTCTTGCTCAGAACATGGTAGTCACATAAGCAAATAAATCCTCTTTGCAAAGAAACCCCAAAACAACACAAAAGCTAGTGCACATAGTTTGTAGGTTTTTTTAGTACAAATTTACTGTCCTGAACTTCTGCTGGTGGTTCCTTCTGCTCCAGTAGTCCACCCACTTCAAGCTCTGTTTAGTCTTAAAAGCTGCATACAAAATGTTACTGGTCAAACACTCTGTTACCAAAATAGTTGAAATCAGATGGAAAACTGTGACTGCAGGATACTCAGACTGGCATTCTTGACATTTGTGTCACTTGTTCATATTTCTTCCTGTTGTTGGCTTTTCAGACCCCCTGGCTGGAGAGGTTCAAGTCACTAAGATTCACGTGTTAAAATGGGCTTTTGGGAGGGTGTGTCTGTGTATCTATGCATTCATTTGTATGTGCATGTTTCGGGTTTCCAGCACCAGGAAGCTATAGCTGTTGTAGCATTATTTGCTAAAGAATTGCTGGTATTTCTTCAGGCTTGCTGCAATATTTCTTTAATGCAGTCTTCTGGCACTCATCTTTCCAAACTCTGCAAAATGGTCCCACCTTCTCCTCTGAACTGCAGCACAAGCTGTAAGGACAGGTTTTCTACTTTGGCATAGCAAAACCATATAACCCATACTGGGATACAGAGCAGAAGGGAGAGAAACAGAGTCTTGGGAAGAAAGGGAGTTTCAGTCAAAGCCCTGGGCCCTGCTCAGTGTGGGAGTACAAGTAATTTTCATTATTATTCATGTTGTTTGAGCTTTAGTTTTACATCAAGCCTCATTGATAAGAAATTTTTAATAAGTGCACTTGTAAGTTAGTTAGGAAGTTTATTATCCTCTCAATAGCTTGCAGCTAAGAGGGTTACTTGCCTGGCTGAACTGATTCTTTAGGAATACATTTCCCAGAGCTGATCCCAGAAGTGGGTCTCCCAAATGATGTCACTGTCACCTGCCCACAGACAGGAATAACAGCAGGCAGTCTTCTTGGGCTGCTGACAGGGCATCTACAATACATTTGTCTGAACAGACAAGTTATCCAAAAGTGTCTTTTGAGTTTCTCAGAAGGTGTCATATGTAGGGGAGCGAGAACAGAGAGGTGACTTGTCTGGTGCTTTCACACCCCCCACTCCCTGCTGTTTGGTTGAACTGGTGACCTGAAAAGGGCTCCTCCCACTCTGCTCCCAATTCTTGGAAGCACCCAGGACCCTCGACCTGCTCCCTTCACCATCATGTCCTCAGCATGGCGAGTGAGTGTGGATGTCCCAGCTGTGGTGCATGATCTGCTTGCTGGAGACCTTTTACATCTCCTAATGCCACCACCTCTCCAAAATCGTTTTGTGTGGCTCTCCTGCTCACTCAGCCCCCATGCTCTGAGTGTGCTCTTGTTCACTCATCCTTCAGTGTGTATCATGATCAACTCTGCAGGGTGAGCACTGTGAGCTGCCTGGCATGCCAAGGCATGAGCGTGCCCTGTAAGAAATGAAATATCCCTGTGTGCTTCACAGTGCCAAACACCTCAGTCTCTTTTGCCATTTTCCCTCCACATCATCCTTCCAAACAAATAGTTTGTTTGACATGGAAAAGGATGAAATTAGCTTGAAGCCTGATTTGGAGTCAAAGTATATGTGCCCATACATGTCTGGCACCAGCGGGGCACATCAGTTGCTTCTTGTCTGATTTCCAAAACTTATGGCTTGGAGAGTGGTGGCACCACCGTTGGTGCTCCAGTGAGGGCTCCTGGCTCCTGTTCCCAGACCTATAATTTTTTCTCCCTCCACAACATCCATGTAGCTGCTCCCTTGGCCCATTTACAGCCTGGATCACACCGGGTTGGTCTCAGCTCCTTGCCGAAGTAATAGATGAGGAATGTCACAAGTATATGAGCTTCTCCTTCTGGCAGACAGGCTCTCATGCCCACTTGGCCACCAATTACCCAGCACAGCCATACCTGCCTTTTTCAAACTCCAACTGTGACAACACATGGACTATTCCACGTTCTACAACCTGCTGCAGGCTGTGTCAGCTGAGGGATCTTGGCCAGTAGCAGAGTACTGCTCAACTTTGTGCTATTGTTGCCATTGCCACGACACATAGGAACCCCATAGACAGACTCAGGATCCCATGGAAAACCACAGGTCTCCCCTAGATACATCCAGCATTACTGTAGAGTATTTACAAGCTTCCTCTTTATGCAAAAAAAAGAAGTAGGATGATGTGGTAATGCTCGATAGACACATGTGAGGCAAGAAAGTCGAGTTCCTCCTGCCAGCCGGCAGAGTGGTGGTTTTCATTTAGCATCTTGATTGGCATTACTGTAGCCGTGCATTTGCATCACATGACAGCAGGATTTGGAATGTGCCTGCCTACAGACAGGGCTTCTCATTTGCTAATTGCCTGCTCTCCATGCTTTGGATCTGAAATGTGTGCAAAGAGTTTTTGGAAGCAGAGATTGCCTGCTACAGGTGGGTCTTTGTGCTTGTTACATTGTCTGGAAGAGAGCTCCTTTTGATGTTATTTCGAAATTCAAAACTGTAAGGAGAGGGGCAGATGAGAAATTTATTTCTTTTTCCCTGCTCTATTCCTTTCTCTTTCCTGACATTTGTCTACTCCCTGGGCTTCCAGCTTTTTTGGGTTTGAGTGTTCCTGCTATTCTGCTTCTCTTTTGCTTTCTTCTGTTTCATTTAGAAATATTTTTTCTTGAACATTTTCTTCCTTCTACATCATCTGACAAAACTAATTGTTGTGGAATGATCTTGCAAGTACTTCCAAATTTCTGCTGCTGTACAGCACTATCCCTATGTTCTTTCACCAAAAAAAAAAAAAAAAAGGCAGGAAAAAAAAAAAGCCTAAAAAAACAGTGAACTAAACCCAAGTGAGTCTTTTAACTGAGACTCTCTGAGTCTGGATTTGCAAACTAATGACTAATTTCCCTAAGTACTTTCCTACTCCTAATTGCTTCTAGATGAGATTCTTGGATTGCTTGGGGCAGGAACATATTCTTTAAGTGCCTTGCATTTCTACGTCATAAGAGAATAATTCTGAATTATGTGGAGCTAGTGAGATGTACCTACCCAGGATTAGATTTGGCTTCTGTGTTCTGGTTTTGGGGAGGCCAAAACAGCTTGAAGATCATAGTCAACCTGAGATTACTCCAGATTTTCATAGCAAAACTGTCCCATACTTTGTCCTGCTTGCCTTTGTGGAAAAGCTTCAAGGTCTCTGGGGTTCTTGGCCCTTCTCTGTTTGGAAAGTTCTATTTAATCCAAGCTAAATTCTGTGTGTATTTAATCATGGCCCTGTTAAAGTATTGAAGAATGAATGATGGGGGTGCTTTAAAGAGAGGCATCAGTCTTGCTGGGAAATTTTTGCTGAGCATAATCCCACCTTCCTTAATTGTTACTGTGCCTGTATTGTAAGAGAGAGTCCCTCCTGAGTACTCTCAGACCCTGAGCAAACACGTCTCCCCCCAAAACTTGTTGTGACACATCTGGTTTATATTGAGACGGCTGGGTTTCTGCTAAGCCCTCCAGCACAGAGTCTTTGAGACATTTATTCTGCATTCCAGGTCTGAGCTATTTGCTAGGGGAAGAGAGAGCAATGCAGTGTCATTCATTAAAAAAAAAAAAAAAAAAAAAATAAAGAAAGAATACCTTTTGGAATGCAACTTCTCTTTTGTAGAAACCCACATGGAGGTGAAGGCTGTAAAGATGACAGAGCTAGGGCTCAGCCTCCAGAATGGAATAACTGTGCTGCTGTGGTCAGCACGGTATCTTAATTTTTCTCCTACATCTTTTAAGGTAGTTTGATTGCTAGTTAACACTTACTGATCTGTTTTCTGGTTTTGACTTTGTTCTGGATTTTTTGGGTTTTGTTTTGCTTCAAGGCATGCCTTTAACTATGGTGGCCTGTCTTTTAGAGTATGGATTTCCTATAGTATCACTGGTATTTACAGTTCATATGTAACTCCTGAGGAGAGACTTAATGCATCTTTGTCACTCACAGGGGCATTCTATCTTTGCAAAATAATTTTCTGAACCTAATGGGAGGCAATGTGGCCACTGGCATCATTACTGCCTCTCCTAATGAAAAATTGATGTTTAAAGTGGCGAGACAAATTCTGCCTAGGCATTTCCTTTCACTATCATTTAAGGTTTCTTTTTTTCAGAATCTTAAATATCACATAAGTGCTATTAAAGACTTAAGATATTTATCTTTTTATTAGAGAAACAAAAAAAAAAGAGTACCCATTAAAGCAGTTCCAGTGAGAATTGATATTATTATAGCATGTTTTGTTCTTAATTATTTTGTTGCAGGCTGTAAACACTAAAATATTTCCTGTTGAAATTTGTTACTAAGTTAATGTTCTCTTTAATATTTAGGAGAGCAATTCTTGGTAGCTTCTGACTTAACTAAAACTAATTATCCTTCTTGTCAAGCACTCTTTTTCAGCCTTTCTGTCCTCCTTCAAATGATATGTCAGCAAAAGCCTAGTAATAGTGTTTGAATTAAGCTTGCTGGAGGGCAGTAGAGTCTCAAATTTTCATTTCATTTTATAGGGTTTTTTCAAGATTCAGATTGTGTGCAAAGTAATAAGATCACTGGCTTTTAACTAAATTAAAACAATAGTTTGCCTAAGTTTTAACTACATCATTTTTAAGTAGCTATATGCATTAAGCTTCCCTTTTAATTATAAATCAAGTCAGAATGCTTCCTGTGACATGACAAACACTGACATAATTTTCTTTCATAAACACCTACAGCTGATGCAAATGGACCGGGTTTTGATTTCTGTTGCGTGCACTTCAGTTATGTTTAATTCATTGTATTCTTAGAAGCCCGCTGTCTCTCAGCCCCTTCTGACTTATTTGCATAATATTTCGAAAGGTCTTTGATAGTCTCTCTCAAGCACAAGCAGTGGCCTCTGCAAGGCATGCTGATGTTCCAGCTAGGAAAACCTTGCATAGCTAGGGGTCTAAACACCAAAATAAAGTGGTTCCATTAGAGCTTCTTAATTGTAGCCCTCTTCTAATTCCCCGGGGTCTTTTCTTAATTGATATTAAATGGACACCTATTCTCCTCATTTATCAATCAAGCTCTTTGTTCTTCTGTGTTTGCCTGAGCTGGTCCTACATAAGGTCCAGATGAAACATCTCACACCATGTTTGCCTTGCATGTATTTATGCCGCAATCACTTTTTCACACAGAAATATGTAAGAGGAAGCTTGTGAATGCAGAAAAAGGTAATCCTGTGAACTATTTTTTGTCAGATACTCTGTTCCTTCTGTCTTGTAGTGCATAATTGTCCTTGCAGCAGGGTCTGGTGGATGAGCCCAGCTTGCTGGCCAGCCTGGCATGCAAGGAGAATGTGCCAGACACTGTGAAAAGCATGGAGAAAGGCAGGGGGAAAAGCTGCAGCAGAAACACCTGCTCCTTGAAGGTCCACCAAAGCACCCCAAAGATACTGGTCAATAATTAATAAGCTTGTTAAACCTCTGCCACCACTAAAGCTACCCTTCATGCAAGGTTTATAGCTCCTCTTTGAGAAAATTGTTAAGCTAATCCATGTAAACTTTGGGGAGTTGTATCTGAATGTCCTCTCTGAAAGTGGTGTGTATCTGCAGTGCTCTTTCTTTCAGAGAGAATGCTTTGTTGCACTTTGTCAAAGAAATTTCCATTTTTAAAAAAGAGTGTACAGTGAATATGAGAAGATCTTTAATCTACTGGTGGTTATTTATAAATATGAAAAGTGGTATAGGGGACTTAAGTCGCAGATCCAGGAAGAAGCACAAGCAGGAGGGTAAGTTATTTCTTCTGAATGAGAGTAAGAATCTAAATCACTCTGTGCTCCTTCAGATGGCTGAAGATATCTTTTATTTTAATGAGAACCGTATAGGCTTTTGTGTGTGCTCAAATGTGCAGAATAAATTGAAATTCACTTTCTGTGCGCAGTCACACATTGCGCCTGGAATGTGGTTGTGCTTCTGGCCTGGTGAGATCAGGTTGAGGGGTTTTTTTGTTCAAACATAAGGGTAATTCATTCTTCATAGTCAATTGAACTCAACCATTTTCAAGCCAGCTGCCAATTGTGATACATGCACTACTGGCTTTGTGGTGTATTCTTTTGTCCCCACAGAGAGAAACTGTGAGCACTAGTCTGGTGACCTTAACCTTTTTGGAGGTAAAAATGAGTCCCTTGTTTGTCCAGACTAAAGTTTGCACTGAAGTTTTCATTTTTTTTTTCTTGCTTTCCTTCTTCTTTCTCTTTTCTGAGAGTAATAGCCTTCCTTTACATGTATGAACTTTTTATAGCCTAGGAAAAGCAAGGAAATGCATTTATAGGTCTTGGTACCAGAGACTAAATTGTCATCTTTTTCTTTACCAAGGAAAGGTCACCTTGTCATCCAATATACAGTGGTGTGCTCATAGGAACTTTCAGAGGACCCCCTTTTTCCATATGAAAGGGAATACATCCATACCCAAGCATCCCTATCCTCTCCCCACTTCATGCCCCACCTCCCCAGCCCAAAGAAAATAATTCCCTATTAAAAGAAAACATATTTGTGGGTTTTAGTTTTTCTCAGTGACATCCTCCTTTGGGATTTATTTTCATCCCTTTTAAATTATGACAGTGAGGAGGACACAGTGCCATAACATCATTATCCCAAATGGGTATGTGTGGGGTCTCTTCCTTTTAGGAGCTTTAGAATGATAAAAGTGAGTATTTTAAGGTATGGCTTAACTTTGTTGAGTATTGGCACTTTGAACCACCACTAAGGGTTAATCAGACTTCTAACCAGTATTCCATCCTTTGAAGATAACAATTCATATAGTATTGTGAAATGTTTTAGGAGTCTTCTTGTCTTCTATCTTATTTTCTGTGTGTTCCTCCCATTTAAAATTGGGGGGTTTTTTTTCAGCTTCAGGTGGCATTATAGAAAATGGTTTGTGCCTCTTTTGCTGAACTGGTGTACTAGAATGAAATATTTGGAAAAAATGTGGTTTCTTTCATTGACAAAAACCTGTTAAGAGAGGATCCCAGAGAAGGAGCTGGTGTACCCACTGTAACTTGGTTAGCTTTTCTTCTTACAAAGTGGACCAAAGCAGTTATTTCAATTTGGACAAATTCTGGATCCATTGGTCTGAGGCATATTCGGGAAGTCTTAAAAAAAGAAAGAGGGGTAGCACAATGGAGGGCTTTGGCTGCTTCACTCTGTCCCTTTGTGGAACACTGAAGTGAGCCACTTCTGCATGATTCGGTTTGTTTCAAAGCCCAGTGGTTCACATTTATGCTTGAGCAATGTGAAACAAATGAGTGTTGGCCAGGAGTTTGGTCTCACAGGAGGGACCTGCAATACCAGCCAGGACTGCTGATATTTATGGAGTTGGAGGTGTTGGTGAAGGCTTCATGTGGAATAGTTTTTCCTCACTGCCTTATATATTTAAAAATAGGGGAGTTGGTCAGAATTATTTTTATTTTGCAGTTAAAGGCGGGGGTTAGTGTAATATTCTGGCACTGGGCTTTAGCTCTAACTGCTATGCAAAGACAGATAGCGTGAAACGGGAGAAGTATTTATAGAGCAGTGTCTCAACTTTTCTACCAAAACATTTTGAAATATACATCTGAAGTTTAGAATCTGTTTTATAACGTTCTATTTGTAGTTACCAAATCTAGAACATTCCCAATCTTTAAAATATTAAGAGATCAAAATCAGTATGTCCCAAGAATTTGAAGTCAGTGTTGCAGCAGTAACTGTCCAGCCAAAATATTAAACTTCTTACATGATTGTCAAAGATTATTGTTGGTGTGGGATTTTTTAACTCCTTCTTCCATGGTGTTCCATTGTAGACTTCAAGGTGTTTTTTTTCCCCTGAACACTGGACTCCCTAGCACTTCTCAAGTACTTTTTGGGTTTTCCCCTCTGCTATGCTGCCTTGGTCACCATACGAGAATGAAATAGAGAAACTTCTTAGTGGTAGCATGAAAAGTTGACATCAGCTGGTCTTTAAAGCAGATTTCTAAGTAAACTGTAGAAAATCTTAATCCTAATAAGAAGATAAACTTGACATAATCACTACTTTCAAAAAATATTTTTTCTAATTTATTGGATGATAATTTAGTGGAACATGCAAAGAGGAAAAAAAGGAAGGAAAATATTACATTAATGAAACAGGTAAGCACAGCCAGCTTTGTTATTTCAATATGAGCAAGCCTGGTGAAGCCATATTGTAACATCCTGATCCATGCGGGATACTGGAGAGACTGGAGTCAAATATGGAGAGAGTATTCTTTCTTTCACACAGTCATCATTTGGAAGGAAAAGTAACCCAAGCACCTCTAGGAATCTAGATGAAGGATTGGATGAGGAAACTTCTGAGAGATAAAAGTGCAGAGAATATGTAAAATAGGTGATTGCCTGGGAGGAAGAGCACTCATGGCTGGCCTGTGGGCAAGGGCTGTCTGTGCACCCAGTGCATGAACCTCTGCAACAGACAGCAGAGTGGTGGGCATATAGGCCTCTGTGGGATCTAGTTATACAGTTCCACCAAGCTGTAAAATTCCTTCCCTCCTTGTCCTCCTAGACCTATGGGCTCTTTAGTCAATTTGGGATATGGTAGAAGATGTTACTCAATTGGAGTGGCAGTTATTGGGTAAGAAGGGAAGGAAAGGTATTCCAGAGGGTTTTCATGCAAGGATGCTGCTAGCTTTTGACATTTGCCCAAGTCAATTATATATATTTCTCTGTTCTGGAAAACTTGCTTTAAAGAGAGAAATTGGGATTTCCACATCCTAGGTGTACTTTGAGACCTGCCACAGCAAGGTATTGAAAACTAAATAGTATTAAAGATAGGCCTTGGTTTTTATCTTCTTTCTCCTTACTTGGAAGGGAGTGGCAGCTTTTTCTGACTACCCAACACCCTTTGAACAAGACAGATTTCACTCTAGAGTTTGCCTAGGGTTTCCCATACACAAATGTGGACCACTCCCTGTGAAATGACACAGAGCCACAAGATACTCTGATGAAGACTGTTGGTGGGATTGTAAACTTCCTGCCTCTTATTTCCCCTCTTTCCATAGTTCTATTTTAAAATATTTCCTTCTTGGGAGCTTTATGGTAATTGTCTGAATGCATCTGCTGTGACTTTCATTTCACCTCCTCGAGTCTCTTCTTACAGCAACATCTGGGAAATTCATTTAATTTACTCCAATGTGAAATTACTTTCAATTTGTCAGCCATCAGCTTCTGCTTTAAGTGTTTGACTCCCAAGTGAAGCACATATCATTAGCTGATTATTATTTCAAGAGTTAAAGTTTGTGTAACTAACATTCTAAATCTCAGCCAAATCCAAATATTTTGGTGGCCATGCTTTTAATAGCTCCTCTGATTACTTTATTACGAAAAGAGATAACTAAGTAGTGTATAACAGTGTTGATTTTTACAGCAACATTTTTTTCTCAATCAAGAAGCACTGTTGTAATAAAACTCAGCAAAAAGAAACAGATCTGTTTGCTTTGCATTTTCTATTGATGGGTTCTTAGTGCTTTGGAATGGGTTATAGGAGAGGTAACAGCATTATGTGACCTGTAATTCCTGAGCATTTTGGGTGCAGGCAATGAAAACACCCATATAAAGTCCTCCCAGGAAACTATCTATCTTAATATTTTATAGTATGCAATTTAGTCTTCTGCTTCCTCTATTATTCCACTATTTTTTCCTATTATGCACATCACCATGGTACACGAGTATCTACTGCATAATCTTTTCTCCACCTGTCCTAGATGTATGCATGCATAGAGTGGAAATTAATTTGCTGAAAAATGCAAACTCTAAGTAAGAATTAATGTTAGAGCTTACCTAAGCATTGGAAGATAGATACAAAATAAAGTAGCATTGTCACCCTAACTGTGCAGCAGTGAGTAGTGTCCTAACTGCCAAATAACCTGGTTTATACATTACTCTTCACTAGCCAGTTGTAGTCTCTGCTTATATCCTGTAATACTTTCCACACGGCTTGGCCATTGCTAATTAGCAGCTGAGAGAGGGAGGGACTGGGAGATTACATTCCCTCCCTGTTTTTTCTGCCACCGATCTTCCTCACCCATGCAAGAGAATGCAGAGCAAGGTGCTGGAGAGAAGCAGCAACATGTGGAGGGATCTGTGACTCCCAGCAAGGCAGGAGGCAGATGGGATTACACTCTGTCAGAGGGTCATGCATACAAGGATGTCAGTGAAAAAGTAGAGGATTGAAATGCCCTAATTTTCACTGTATTGCTATATTTCTTTAATATGTGTGACAGACTTAAATGCATCATGAGCCCTCTCAGAGAATCCACAGACCCCTGAAAGAGCACTCACTCCTGCCCAGGAGGTTTAATAATGCTATATTGTGTCATAGTCTACAACCTGTGAAGGGTGCTGTTCCCAGATTTTGACCTTCTCTAACATCTCAGCCAATTTGTTGGGTTTTCCCTCTGGGGAACCTCTCCTCTCTACCTTTCAAACCAGAGCAATAATCAGCCTCTCTCCCCAGAGAGTGGATTAAACACACTTAAATCTTTACCACCCTACCAAAGCAGTAAGGAATTCAGATTATCAATTTGCATAAAACAGTGCTGTATTTATTAAAATATATGTGTGTGTGTATATAATTAAGTGAGCCAATGCAATACATGAGAAATGAATGGGAAGGTGGCCCACAATAGGGGTGTCAGTGATTGCTGTATCTGCAGTGAAACAGCAGTACTTTGAACACGCCTGGAATTTGGAAAGTACATTTCCACTCAGGAGCATTAGTTGCCTCATTGTGTTTAGATGACTTGTATAATTCAGAGTTAATGATTGAATTCATGTTGAAAAACAGTCTGCTCATCTGCTGCTACTCAAAGTCTCAGGGAGAGTATGTAAGTACAAAACAGCCATTTTGAGGAGTGATTCTGAATCTAAGGCAATTTTCTTACCTTTTAGCTCCTTCGTGGTAAGTAGTGCTTATCCTTCAAGCAGGTGCACCGGAAGGTACTGCCACTAAATGCTGATGACTTTTTCAAGGAGTGAAGTGATGAATGAAAGATATGGTTATAACTACATAACCATTTAAAAATCTCTTCCAATTATGCTGTGTGGAACAAGGATTGTAAGCATCCACTGAAGATACAATTTTCTGAGCTGCAGGGATTTATTGATTTATTATATTTTTCTCTCCTCCATGGAATTGGTGGGAAGGATTAACTTTCACTTACACTCCGATGACATTTTTCACTGGTACTATCACCCCCATTCTCCATCCAAATGTGCTGCTGAAATGTGGCAGGTGGCTTTGCCAGTAATTGCATGCTACTTCATTCCATTTTAAATGAAAGTATAGAGTACTGTGGCCTTCCTCTCTCATCACTGGCATACTTCACAGCCGTATGGTATTGACTTAGAAAACGCAGAAGAGTGGGCTTCCCTTTAAATTGCAAAGATGTGTTATCTTGCTATATGTTCCCTTAGGAGACAGTAACTTAATTCCTGTACAATAAGCTTCTGACTCCAGCATTTTTTCATGACAAAAAACAAACCAAACCACATCAATTTTTTATATGTCCACTTTTTTTTTTTCAGTATAAAAGAAACTGAACGTGGTTTTGTGTATTTAAAATACATTATTTGGTGAATCATAGGCAAGTTTCTATTGCAGTATACATATGCTTGATCTCACTCTGAGGCCAGCAACCATGCTCCAGTAGAAGATGGCTTTTCTTTGGCCCCAGCTGTGCTAAACACTATTATAATTAGCACGATGGTTAACTTAATCAGAGCACTTGGCTCAGGAGAGAGGTGTTACAGAGTGCACCATAATTAGCATTTTCATTTCTTTGATCTTGAGTGTGTCTTTATTGACTGAAATATCAAGAGCTTATTTGGTTTTTTTTTTTTCTTTTAACACTTCAGGAAGTGGAAATATATGTGGCTGTGAGATTATGAATTTAGTAATGGTTTAACAAAAAACAAAAAAACAAACAGACCTATCCCAAAGGAAGTAGATGGGATAAAAATCTGCATGTATGGAAAAAATTCTCTTTAGTGTAAGCCTTTAGTGCTGCAGCATGTGGGCAGGTATATGGCCAGGAAACACCTCCTGGGCAGGCAGCTGCATCCCTTTGAAGTTGCATGGACAATGTTAGCAGCATCTTAACCATTTCCAGCATGCTGCTGTGGACCACATGGCTACTGTTTGAGTCTGTAGAAAACGTGCTGTTTCCTTAAAATGAGGAAGGGGAATGCCACAAGTGTGATCTGTTGGGGGAAAGGAAGAAAAAAAAAAAAAAAAACAACAAAAAAAAAACCCAGAGGTTTGGATGATCCTGTAGCAGCTAAAGCTTTAGATACTTGCCAGCTTGGTCATTGAAGCACAAGCATCCCATCCTACGTGCCTGATATAAACAGGTGGTGAAAGCATGCAGCATACCAGATGACTGCTGTTCATGAAAAAACATAACATTTATGCTGTCAGACAAAATGCTGAAGGCTTCCAAACTTGCATCTGGCATCACTGCCTTGATTGCAGGGGAGGAAAGTTGAGACATTCAAGAGACTCTTCTCATTACACACCATGGAGTGGAGAGGTTGCTCACAATGCCAGCAAACACAGGATATTAAAAATAGACTTTTTAGAAGGTGAAGCCACTGTCAGCCTTCCTGAGATAGCCTTTGTTTGGCTTGATAAGCACACTGTCCTCTTTGCTCAGACTGAGGTGGGGTGCCTGTAATGCTTTGGATCTCCAGTGAATGCTAGATTAACTATACCCAATGAATTGTCTCAATTAGTTTTGAGCATTTGTTCAGCAAACTGGAGCAAATGGTACATGCATGTATTTTTATTGACTTTGGGATGATGGTAGCTCAGGTATCGGTAGGCACAACCTCTATAGTCAACTTCCTCATGGTCTCTATAATTTTTATTACTGGTTTTAAAAGGCAGGTATAACACTGTTTACAATGGAAAAACTGGGCAAAAATAGTCAAAGCTCTTCTTGCAAGAGCTCTTTGCAGGTTTTTGCTTTTCCTTTATGTGTATCTGTCTCTTTCCAGTCTTTTACAAAGAGGAAGAGCTATCACATGCATGTGTTCTTATAGTTCATTTCAATCTGCTTTGCCAGTAGGAAAATCATATGCTAATAGAGGCTGCAGAGAATGCAGCTGTCATTAAGGGACTTCCTATGTTATCCTTGACTTCACCAGATTACTTTTATCTGCTCAGGATGGATAATAATTTTTAAAACGTTTATGCAACTAGGTTTTAGGTCAATAGCACGTTAAACCATTTATTTAAGTAATCTTTCTTGGTGGAAAATATGTGGAAAGACCCTCTCTCACTATTTTTACAAGATTATTTTCCTATCAGCATTAAAGCAGCAAGCAGTATTCTTGACAGTAGACTTGGAAGATACCCATTATTTGAGAGACATGATAAAAACAGTATAATCTTTTCCAATACCCATACAAAGCCAGTAATTGTCTGTTTCTGCCATTCCAGTTATTTATGTAATTATACTTAATGCCACACAGATTTGAGAAGAAAAAGGAATAGTTGCTGCTGTTTCTGGTTAATATTTTTCCATTCTGAGATAATAAAAACAGTAAATACCTCTCCTGGTGGTAAAGAGAAAAAAGGACTATGGATTTATAAACAATTGATCAGAGGAGCTGAACTGGAGGAGGGAATGTGGTTTTTTTAAAGTCTGTCTCCTGTCCACACAATCGCATCATTCCTAAAGCTCACTGATTGCTAGGAAATGCTGCCATCACATAAAATCACTCTGAGATGTTAATTCCTTTAGTAAACTGAACTGTAGAGTACTTTTACAGTGGATTTCAAAGGTATAGAATTTAACTAGCTTAAACCTGGAGGTATCCAGGCTATCCTGCTTTGCCCAGTTCTACTGTGTCACAGTCCTGGTGAAACTATTTACCTTGTGGCCAAAAAGTGCTTAAACAGTGAGATACCTCCCATACCATCCTGCTTAGCATAACTGCATTGGCCTGGGTCAAGGAGCTCTAGGTGGTGAGCCACTGCCCTCCATCTAATCCCACATGCTGGAACAATCCCAGGTGGCTCGAAAATGACCATGGAAAGTATGCCAGTGCTTCCAGGCTCCAGGAATAGAGGAGCTGCTTGAAAACCAACAGGTGCATCTTGTCTTCAAATTCACTGCATTCACTTGCACACAGTCAGGTATTTCAGTTGCTTCTTCATAGAGTCTGAAGAGAAAGAATCTGGCTGTGTATCACATCCACAGCAGAATGCTCACCGTTAAAATTTCAGATTGGGTTCAGCAAAACTGGTGCATCCATTTAAAGCAGATAAAGAAAAAAATTGGATTTTTTAGGCCCACTCAAGAAATTAATATGTGCTCATGGGTTTTATAACAGTATTCCTCTAGTTTGGTCAGCTATTGTATTATACTCTTGTACAAATTCACCACTTAGCCTGAAAGTTCTGCCTGAATTAGATAATACCAATTTAAAAAGTCATCCAATCTCTTTTTTTGAATGACTTTAGCTGATGGCAATTTTACTGCATGCAAATGTGAAAGGTTCCAGTGACTTAATTGCATTCATTTCTAACACTTCCCCCTCATTTTTAGCCTGAATTTTATCTCAAAGTTCCATTTTTCAGCCCTGTGTCTTGTTATGCCCTTTATTAAATGTCTCTCAGTAATATAAATATTTACGAACTGTGATCAAGCCATCCTAAACTTTCTCTTTGTGAAAATAAATAGACTGAATTACTTCCGGCTCTTGCTTTAGGACATCTTTTCCTGACTCTGAATCCTTCTTTCAGCTCCACCCTGAATCCTTTCCAATTTGTCAACATGTTTTGTGCAGTGTGGATGTCAGACACGGCCATATATGCTTGTAATCATTTCAGTAGTGCTGGATGAAGTGACAGAACCAGTCCTAGGCATCTAAGCAGTGTAAGAGAAACTGAGTTTCTTCTGCTCCAGGAGTGAGGGTAGAATGAATGAGTTTGTTCTGAAGATCTGGGCTTCTTAGTCTAACTGTGGAAGAAGGAAGCAAGATAGAGACTGTGGCCAGGACTGTGAGGAGCTGATTCAGCATTTCCTCCCATTGCCTGTTCTGCCAGCAGTAACAGGAGGAAGATCCCCTCTGGCATAGGCAAAGCAGGCAGCAGGTCCATGACTGCTACTTGGCACTGTTTTGCTTGTGTGTTGGTTTGAAAACAAACCAGTGGGAGATCACAAGTCAAGATTGAAATTAAAAATAAGTGAAATAATACAAGGAAAAGCACTGACAAAGTCAGATACAACCTGATGCCCTGTTAGGGTGGTGGTAGCAGTCCAGCTGAAGTAGTCCAGTTGAAGCGGTGATCCTGTGAAGGTCTAGTCTCCAGCTGAAGATCCAGTGGTAGCTCTTGACCTCTGGGAACCCAATAGACAGGGCTAGCTCAGGCATTTCCAAGGCCAGGTTATATCCAGGTGGGAACACCTGGCTCCTCCCTCCTGGGCAGAGCATCCCACAATGGGATAAGTCCATGAGTCACACGGTGGGTCCCTGATGGCCCATTGCCTGTCATCCGGGGGTGGATCATTAGCAGGTGATAGCAGCTAACGGCCCACAGCTGGTGGTAATAGAATACTTAACTACATCTATATTGCAACCTAGAACAGCTTACTGCCCAGCTGACCTGGAAAACCTCAACTTTGTCTGTTCCTAGTAATGCTCCTCTGAAGTGCTACAATGATGTTTTCTGCTTTGTGTCTTCCCCTAGCTCAGGTATTGAAAGATCTCATTCATCATCTTAGCTACTGCACCCCTGCCAGAGTTTTAGTTGTGGCTCACCATGGCCCTTAAGTCATCCTTCAAATCACTGCTTTCCAGATTAGTTCACCACCTTACAAGTTTAACCTGTATTTGAAGAAGCATGACCTTGCATTCTGTGACTGCTATAAGTAATGTCATTCAAAGAGCTACACAGAGCATATTTTTCACCTTACTTAGAGCTGACTTGCCCTTAGTCTGTCTGCTATGCCATTAGTTACATCACCTTCACCTTGACTGCCACAGTGCTGTTTTCTTCCATAGCACTTCAGAGTATAGATTAGAGAAGGACCAAGATCTGTCTATACACAAATCAACCAGAAGTTTAATTTGGTTCTGGGAGTCCCATTTTCTGAACTTTATTTAATTGCAACACTTCTATGTTGTGGGATGCATGCCTCCATTTCACACTCCTCTTTCAAAGAAAAAATGGAAAAGACAAGTCATCTTTCATCTTGTGCTTCTTGTGTTGTGTGCAGGGTTCCTACTACTGCATTGCAGTTGAAGATACTGCAGAGGGATATTTAAATTCAAGCCAGAAAAAAAAAAGCCTAATTAAAGCGAGGAAAAAATTATGAATGCATTTCTATTTTTAGGATTCATGAAACTTGCCTTAACAGAATCTTCAGGCTTAAATTAATAGACATTCCATTTTTAATTGGAGCATTTTGCTGCATGCAATGGTTTAAAGTAAAGGGTGAGTTAATTGGGCATTTATTTGAAAACTAAAACATTCAGGGAAGCCAGAGTGTGGTTTTAGATATGGTATTGACTGCATAGGTAAAGGGGCTGGGTAAGGGAGGAAGATGAGCCATAGACAAATGACACTACTGGACATCTTAGTTAGCTATGCATTCTGGGTGCTGTCCTTAACAACTAGGGCAAGAAAAAGATACCACAAAACATACAAAAAAAAATAACTTTTCACCCTGCAATTTGTGTCTTTATATGTGAGTCAGGAGTTGCAGAACCTCTCAAGAGTTTTGTTTTGCTTACATCACCTCCCATAGATGAGCTTCTAGGTTGTTCTGTTTGCGCTCTTTGCTGCTACTCACATTATTTATGCACTAAAATAAATAGGGATTTTCTGCCCAGGGAGTAATGTCAGCTAGCTGAGGTTTTTTGGGGCAGCCAGGAAAAATAAGAAGGGAAAAGGGAAGGCTTTGGAAGGTGCTGTGGTAGCCAGAGCTCGATGAGCAGCATTCTGCTGCTCAACAGGAACACGGCTCCTGGGGGCAGTGCTGGCAGATCAGGTCCACTTCTGCATACAGGTGATTTTGATTACCAGAAAGCTAGTCCTTTTCCCATTAGGCCAGATTACCATGCTAGAGGCTCTTTAAGGGAAGAGGAAAGGAATATTTGAGTTTCCAAGACTCCTGTGTTTTCAAGTCACTGCTGCACGAAAATCACTGCTCTTACTGCTGTTTAGTCATACCACCCTAAAAACTGTTAAATCAGTTAAAAAATTCATATGTCATCAGATCAGGCTTCTGTTTTCTGTGTGAGAGCATCTGCTTAGAAAAACTGGATTGTACTTTTTTCCAGAAAGCAAATGACTTGCCACAAAGCGCTGCTTTGTTCCTATCCTGGATGTTATCTTGAGCCATGAGAACAGGGCTGTTGCTTTGCATTTCATATGCTGTGTAACCTCCCTCCCGAATGCCGGAGCCATCAGAGAACCATTGTTGCCTCCTGTACATGGGAGCAATCTTAATTACTGCATCAGCCTCAGAATAAAAACACAGTTAATCAAATTTGATGATGAGAAGTAGAGTGATAGGCAGATAAACAGGACTGTGGTAAAAATGTCAGCTGAGTAAAGTTTTCCTGGCATGTTGCTTGGAGCCAAAGCAAAGTCCTCCTCTTCCAAGCACTGTATTCAGGTCAGGTTCATCCATATTGTGTTTAGAAAGCATCTCCATCAATCTGAATTAAATTTTTCCTCAAGTGATTTGCTGCAGATTAAATTATCCTTTCAGTTGGGATGGAGAAGTGGAGGGAAATGGTCCCATATTTTCCCCCTATAGCAAGTTATTAAAGCATGCCTCTGACCACTGCAGCAATGCAAAGTGATGTCTTACTTTACCAAGCACAACCATACATTTGAATTGAATAACTGCAAAATTTGCTGATTGAGGTTGGTGATTACAGTTAGCTTGGAAAGGATACCATATTTTACCAAACACAGAACATTAGCATTAAAGCAGTAAATACCTGGATCATGGCATTGTGGAGTTTGAATCATTCTTTTTCTTTAATCTCATCTTACCAGCCCACTTCCAATTTTTACTAACTCTCACATTTTCTTAGAAATATACAGGTCCTACTTGTGATATAATGCCAGAAGTGCTAGAGGGCCTTATGTCACCCTCCACAGAGGATATGCTGCCCCTGCTATGCTTCCAGTCCTACTGCAGCATAATTAGGCCGGGTTGACTTTGTGAAGTGGTAACGTAGAAGCGGTTATAGGGTATCAAGAGTCACTTTGTTCCATTGCTCTTAATACCTATATTTGAAATCCAGGTAAGAGTATCTTGATGATCCAAAGAGGAGAGCAATGACAAATGGATATCTCAAGCCTAATGATCTAGTCTTTTACATTAAAATGCCAAGGTGGTAGTTTTCATAGAATTGTAGTCCCGTAAAACTACATGAGCTTCCTTAGTTTGAGGGAGGCTCCTTTCTATGGTCAAAGACTACTTAAGTTTCCTTTTCAAATTTCTTTTCTTCCTTTTTCATAGCCATCCTTGTTACTGCTATACTGTAAGTATATTTTGAATAGAGGCAATTATCTCCTTCTACCCTTTTCATTTTTTTAATTTTTTTTTTTTAAACTACTTGATCATTTTAAAGATACCATTACAGTGACCTTTCCTAACAACTCTGCCAGGAGGGCATCAAATTGAATGTTTCATTATTAGTCTCATACTGTTCAGACAATCGAGTGATTTTTCTCAAAAATATTTCAATTTCAAGAGTTAAATCTTGGAAAATTATTAAAATCACTCATGTTTAAAGAATGAGATAACTTTTAAATGCAAATTTAAATGATAATGCTGAAACTTAGAGGTATAATTTATTCCAGAAATATGCAAAAAAAGTGAATGTTAAGTATATGTTATTGAAAAGTTCAAGTACTTCTTGCAAACTTGAAATACTTTATCTTTGTGGTGTGCTGATATTAAAAAAAATTCATTTTATGTTGGCTAAATGGTAACAAATGAGCCAGTGTTTACCATCCTAAGGAGTACATTGGGGACATAACCATTAGACAAGGGTAATTTAGTTTTAGCATTATCAGTTAGAAATACTGCAGTTGAGTGGAATATTTTATTACAAGAAAACATCTGTAACCAATATATCCCTTGGGAAGCTTGCGTGACCTGTGATCTGTTTGGAAAAAATGTTTTGGTTTTACGAGGCTGTTCAAATGCAAGTATGTGCAGTGGGCTGTGTCCCAAAGAATCTGGAAGGGGCTCCCTCCTCTTTGTTACCTCCTGCAAATTTCTGGGAGCTGCAGCAATGTTTCTGCATTCCAGGCTGTAGTCTTCAGACTCACTCCATAACTCACGGCACTGAAGAAGACCTGGGAAATGTGTACAATCGTGCTGCCCACCTTTAGTACTGCTAAACATATTAGTATATATAACATATATAGTAATACATATATATTCTATATAAAATTTAATACTACTCTTTGCCACACAGTGTTTACACACAGTTATCCTTGCTGTGAGTTATCCTAAAACTACAACAGTCATAGTAATGTTCAGATCAAAAAGCACAATTCAGACTACTGAACATATATTTACATTGTATTGAAGTATGCTGGTAATACAGGACAAACAGCACTCTTACTATATTTCTCAGGCCTTGCTATTTACCTTTTCCTGGCTGCTTTTTTTTTCCTCTCTCTTTCAATGAAGCCAGAATATGTCATCCCATCTTAAACTTGCAGAGCCAGTCACCTGTGCTCTAGCCTTCATAGTGCTCCAGCAGGAAAGCAACACAGCTCCTAAAGACCCTCAGTCAAGCCTGGGAACTTGGGGAGCCAGGAAGATGGAGGGATAGACAGCCTGAACTTGACAGCCCATTAGGTACCTGACCTTCTACTTAAATGACTATTGAATTCTTGAAGATGTGGATTAATGCTCCCTTTTGTTGGGTGAGATGGGCAGACAGGCATGCCAATTAGGGGCAGCTTTGCCATGGGCTGCTGTGTGTCCTACAGTGCAAGTGGTTTCTTAACACACTATTTCTACACTGAAGAAATACTGAGAAAAATTGCAGCTTCTCTGCAGAGAGGGGAAAATTGTCACAGTCACACAGGATCTCATTTCACTATAATACTCTGTAAGCAGAGGCAAAACTACTTGTTCTTAGTTACTTGGCTATTGCCAATACCCAGAAATCAAAACTGGCCCGCTTATGGCCATAGGCATAATGCAGGCATGAGCCAGACCATAATACGTCAAAAGTTTTTTTCAGCATGGGGTACAAAATAATAGGTTTCATTAGGGCCAGTAAGATAATGGCATTGTGTTTCTGGCATCACTTTCTGTTCACACATCCTCCATGCACCTCTGCAGCCACAGGGCCCAAATGCAGCAGAACAGAGGGCATTTCTCAGCCAAAATATCATTTTTCCCTTTAAGTAGAGTAAGTTGGTACTGCTTTTTAAAAGTCTGCCTGGTCTGGGGAATATTTAAGCCACATCTTGCCCTTTAAGTACTTTATCAGTGCAAAGGTAGAGCAAGTCTTTATGGCCAAATGAAGATCTGTGGGCTCTTTTGTCTGTGGTGATAACACTGTGCCTGAGATTGGGTTGACTGTGAAACCAAGTGTAATTCATCCCCAAACTACCATCTGTTTGAAAGATTTGAAAAGTATGTGCTAACGGGTTGGTGGCAGTGCATATTGGTTGCAGGCATGGAATTAGGAGGAGTGTAAAAATTTTGACCCAGCAAGGAGAGGTGCTGCAAGGAAAGCAGGTCATTCACAGAATGGAAAATCTTTCCAGTGCTCTAAGAAATAGGTGAAGATGAGTTTTACAGCATTTTTTTCCATGGACAAGACAGTCCCAGGCAAGGGAAGCCAGGCTTTGTGTTAAACAGTTGGTAAGCTTTGTTTGGAGCAAGTTGCATAGTTTATCATGAAGGAAGCCACATCATTTCTCATTCTCTCAAAGTTTTAGATTCTGAAATCAGTGCACAGATAATGCAGAAATGGAACAGCTTGTTTTGTCTAGTTTTCGAGTCTGCTAATGTCAGGAGGTAGGAAGTTCAAGTCTAATCTTACTGGCTCTGTTTTCAGCTGACGGGATGTAGAGGAGGCTTTGGGGAAAAGCACAAAAAAGGTCAGCAAGAGTAATGTAATGAGGAAGGAGAAGGTATGTTGTGTATCGAGGGAGGCAGGTGAGCCTCCTATTTGGAGCAGAAATATGTTGCAAAGACAGTGTTTGCACAGTGAAAATATCCCCATTGTTGCCTGACAGAGGAGCAGGTAACACAGCATGCAAGAAGCTCTTTGATCAAGCACCTTCATTATTTCTTAGCACTCTGCTCTAATTCAACATTTTAATGGCAATGAATGTTCTCCACTGCAGATACTCTTTTAATCTCTGGCATTTCTCTGGAGAGATACTCTGAGTCATTTTGAAAATAAAAACAAACATATACAAATCCAACTTTTTCTTTGAAATGGTGTAAAGGTTTATCTGGAGATAAATGGTTAAGTAGGTTGAAAGCAGGGTAGTGTCAGACCATAATGGTGACTGCTTGTAGATTCCTACCCATTCCAACCCAAGTAATAAGGAATGTTATAAATTAACACATGCTAAGCTTTTCATTTTGCAGCAATTAATGATTTATGCTGTTCTTCCATTGACATCATCTCATGTCACTGGAGCACATTTTAACAAGAGGAATGTAGTTCTGGTAATCCCCAGGAAATCTGCACACTGTTTACCAAAACCCACTGTTTTTTAAAAAAGCGTTGTTCTTTGCCAAGAAACCTGGATTGTGTCAGACTAGAAAAATGCTTCTTTTCGTGCCTGAGAGGAAACAATATGTGTGTGGATATAAAATCACATGCCTTCATGGTAAAAAGTGGTAAAATTAACTCCTCATGGTGGAGGTAATTGGCCAAACCATAGTGTTTTGCTTCCAGAAATGGGAGGGCAGCGAGATGAGCTACTTTCATGAATCTTACTTGCAGGTCTGAAGACAGAGCTTTCAGAGGACCTAACATCTTAAAACTGATGACAGATCTTGCTACATACCTACAGCAAACAAGCGGAGGAGGCAGCTCTGCTTTTATTTTCTTTGTTGTTTCATCCAGATTGTCAAAACTGTGTTTTAGTTTGTTCTGAACCTGATATTGCAGGGATATTTTTGGTCCTGCAAACTTTTTACTTAAACAGTTTAGTGACTATAAATGTGCAGTGATCTCTGTTGTCACTTCTGTGATCCACTTGCATTAATGACTTTCCTTTTGTGTTACTTGGCACATAGGTGAAACAAATGAAAAGCTGTATTAATTATTCATCAACTAAATAATCTCTTTCACTGTTACGGTGTTTCAGGTTTGTAGATATCTTTGCATAAACTAATTGACTTTAATCACAATATTCCAAGTGGTTTTAATTAATAATTTAAGTATAATCTTTTTGGAAAATTTTTTAGGCTTATTCTGAGCAACTGGCACCCGAAAACAGAATTTGGCAGTGATTTAACTTCAAAAATATGGAGCTAGCTTTCTGCAGCTGTTATCAAATGAAATTAGTAACTCAAAGGTGTGGGAATTTTTTTTGCTTGAAAGGTTAATCAAGTCCAAATCCAATTGTGTTCTAATCTAAGATTAAACATGAAAAAAAGTGCGCAGTAGGGACAGGGAGTTTCCTAAGGCATTTGCACCTCACTCTGACTGAGGAGGGAGGGAAGGAGGAGTGAGACATTAGTGCCAGAGCAATCATATCTTTTATCTCAAGAACTATTTTCAGCAAGATATGCTGATTTTATTTTCCATTCTCCCACACTTTGGATAAGAGTTTCGGGAAAACTTTATTCTTCCTTTGTTGGGTAAGGATCTAATACAGATTTCAATACCAGGGGATTGATTACCAACCTTTCAGGTAGACTAGGAGCTTGACTCACTGCAGAAGAAATTAAGGTATGTCAGTTCAAATAGGAAGCTGATTTATTATGGATTGTCAGGAAAATCTTTACTTCCTATGGTAGTGTTGCAGACTTTAGCCACTCTGTGTGGAGGGAAATTAGCTTGTCAAATTCAGTTTTCCCAAGGATGAGAGAGGTTTTTAACGCTGTAGTACTACAAACAATTTGGTTTGGGGTGGCAGAGCTTTACAACCCGGGGAGCAAGGCATGGAATGAAAACTGGGTGAGAGCAAATGCTTCCAGATGGACCCTGCAGAGGCCCTGCGCTGGTGTGCACAGTTCACTGCAGAACAGGCAGCTGCCAGCCCTGGCTCCCTGTCCATTGCCTGCTGCACATCGTCTGCTATAAGCCCTCCCAGCTAGAGGGATCCATCCTGTCAGCAGCAACGCTGTGGGCTGTGTCAAGCATGGGGATGAGGACAAGGATGAGGCCGAGGTGTCCTGGTATCACTGCCATGCTGCCTGCCTGGACCACGGCATCTGCCCCAAGACAGGGCACAGGACACTTCCCAGCTTTTTGTGGAGCCAGTTTCGGTGGCTTTAATTACATCTGTGGTTTGGATCGCTTTGCTTGGCCATTAAAATCCATTTCACAACGAGTAGTATTGAAACGAGCAAGGAATATTTGTGGCAGCTGTGGATTTCCTCCAGGCCTACAGGAAGAGTAAATTAGTTACTGAAAACTTGACAGTTTGTCCTGAGTGTTTAACTCCTTCCTCTCTGGAAGCTTGCTTTTCAGAAGCAAGTGACTTTAAAAGGAAATAATTACCCAATGTTTTTTTATTCCTTCACCCCCCTTTTTAAGGTGGGGCTGTAACTGCAAAACCAGCCAGAAGTGATTTGTTTGAAGAGGAAGTGTGGGAACTTCCTTTATAAATATTGCCTTTCCCTTCGTGTGCATCCAAACGCGGTTTCCTCTGCTGGCAGAAAAAAAAAATTGCTTGAACTGAACAAGCACTTTTTCCCGTAGCTCATGCCCCATGCAAGCATGACAGAAAGAAGTTTTACGGGAAAAAAAAAAACAAAACAAAACAACAAAACAACCACACCTAAAAAACAACACCAAAAAAACAAAAAAACAAAAAAACAAAAAAACCCAAGGAAACAAAAAAAGCAGGCTGTTGGTAAGGGAAGAACTGAAGTTGGCTGAACCATCGGATCAGCTGGGGGTTTTCCCAGCCGCTCCGTGTCAATACTTTCAGACGCGGGCGTCCTCTGCTCGGGCGCACCGGGCCAGTCCAGGTCCCGTGGAGGGGGTGGCGATGAATCAGTGTTTGCAGAGCGGCGATTACAGAGCCTGCTGTGACTTGCTCGGCAAGATAGGGCAGTATCAGCCCGAGCCAGCTCCTATCGCCGTTTGGAATGGTTTCGTTTTTTAAAAAGTGTCAACATATGTATCTTTCCTAGTGAGGTGGAAACAGTAGCCTGTACCCTTCCCCAGACTAGAAATACCTTTGAAATATTTGCACAAGAGGGGCTCACCCGCTGGAAGAGCAGCTATACCCAGGGAAGTGTCTGTGCCCAGCAGCAGGTAGGTTAAGCTCACAAGGAGGGAGCAAGTTTTACCCTGGCAGGCAAAGCCAAGCTAGGCTGCTGTGCTTTTTCGGGGTTGGGGATGGGGGTTGGTTTTGGTTTGTTTTTTTTCCTAAGCGCACAGTGTCACATAAGAGCTCAGGGTATATGGGCTCTCTGGGTGTGCAGGCAGCCAGCTGGCCTGTCTTGCTAACACAAATCAGTGCAGATGATGGGAATCAAGGCAGGGGGTCCAGTTCCCAGCTCTGAAGGATTCCAGATTAGGAAGACAGGTCACAGAGAAAGCAAGGGTGAGTGTGGAGGAAATCAGGCTGATTCTCTGAGAGGCAGTGAAGATGAGAAGAGCCCTTCTGCCTGATTTGAAGAAGGGAGTCTTCTTATATTGCTTGTAATTAGGCAGAGATTCGCCTTGTTCATTGGATTTGATGGACAAATGAGACATTCCTGGCGTTATAACATTGGATTGCTGTGATGCTTTCTGATCTGTCCAGCAAGAGGCACAGCCAGGCCTCTGTTGTATTAATGAGAAGGTTGTGGTTTTTATACATTTCTCAGTGGGGAAGATGAAATTTCACTCAAGATTCCAACCAGGCTTTGTTCTTTGCACTTTTAGAAACAAACAAAAGAATAAAATTTGCAGTGCAATAGTCTATCATGGAAAAATCAGTCACTATCAAAGAAGTCAGTGGAAACTTCACTGGTCCATCCAGTTGGTCTCAGGCAAAGTTTACCTGACTCACCATGCCAGTAATCCTCATATCCTCTCATATCCTGCTTCAGAGAGATGGACATCTGAGTGCAGGATGACAAAGGAGTGAGAAGTAAACTTTGGGTGATTTTTACTTTTTAAACAAAATTAAAAATAAAATTCTCATCTCTCCACTTCCTCCTGTACTTTCTTCTCTGTTCAATGTCATAGAGATGCATTTAAAGCCCTACAGTGCTCAGGATAAAATTTTAATTCCTTTATGCTTTTCCTCTTGTTTTCCACATCATTTACTGCTTTCACCTTATGTCTCTTGCTCTCTCTTATCCGTGCCACATTCCCCATTTAACAATCTTTGCTCCTTTTTACCTTCCTATACTTTACATGTTTTCCTCTCTTTTTTCACACTCCCACAGTCATGCCTGCTTCTTTCTCTAGTAAGGCAGGCTGCATTCTGTAATTCAGGGAGTAAACCTTCAAATTCTTGTGTGAGTACTGACTGCATGATGAGGAGAATGCAGGACTGGGCCCTAGCTTGGCAGATGTATGGGAAAAGGTAGTGAAGCCAATTTTAAAGTAGTCTTACTTACTTTGGTGGTTTGTATCACTTTGGTTGACTATTAAAATGTGTGATTCTAAGGGGAGGTGTGCATCAATGGCATTGTATAAATAAAGAATTTCAAGAACGTGCTATAAAAGACTTTATAGAGGCAATACATTATTTCCAGTTGAGACAAATGAAGGGGCACTTTAAAATCAGTTTTACTAGCACTCTGTGTTTAAAAAACCTCTTCTTTGTCTTTTTGTTTAACCTCCTGTGCAAGCCTGGGCATGTTTGAGGCTACCAGGATCCAATTTCATGTAGTATCCTATTTCAAATCCAGGCCAGAGCAGATTGATTGAAAATCAGTGCTGTCAGAAGTAAAACTGCCTGTGGAATGCCTTCAACAACATGAAGATGAAAGGGAGAATGCAATATAACAGATACTGATTTTCTTTTTTGAGGTGTGAGGCTCTGAAGCAGTGTCCTTGGATGTCACACCATTTACCTTGATTGAACTGTAATGGTTGTAGAACAATTTTGGTGAATTTTTGTGTTCTTCAGTTAGTAGTTAACAGCTGTGTTGTGAAGAGGGGGTGGTTGGTGTTTCTGGGGTTGTTTTAAACCAAAGCAGCAGCTGTAGAATATTTCATGGCAAGCACAGAGCTACCTGTAAGTCTGCATAATACCAGAATAACACAGCATTCCTAATAATTCTTGTCAGTGAAATGCTTACTGATATTTTGAAATGATTAAGCTGCTTCAGTACTTTTGAAAACTGATGAATGCAAACTAATCTAACTGGTCTGTGTTCATACTGGGTTTTAGGGTCAGCACAAACATAGATCACAGTCTGCTTCATTTTCTAGTGTGTTTCTATGCTTCTTCTCTTCCCTGGCACACAGAGGCCAAAGGATCAAAGAAAAAGAGGACTATATGAGAACTGAGAACAGAGGGAAACAGTAATATCGTTTTAGGACTTTGAAGGAGTAGGAAAGTGAAGGGAAAGCTGAACTTGTGAGATTTGGTTAATTTTGAATTCTGGGTGTCATGGTTTAGGAGGGGAATGGCACTCCCCAAATAAATGCCCCCCTCCCTCCATGCCCCCAAGACTCTTCCCAAACCAAACAACCATTCACTTGCTGACCCCCCCTCCCTTCTTTCAGCTTCCCACTCCAGAGATGAAGTTGAGAACTGGGGAATAAGGGAAAATTACAGGCTGAGATAAGAAACAATTTACTGGAAACGGCAATGAGATACAAACGGAGCAACAATATTAATGACAAAAATATGCAAAAAGAGAGTGATTTGCATGCAAATAAATGCTCACTGACCAACCTGAAGGTGTGCAACCCTGAGACAATGACCAGTGGCCAACTGCCATTCTTTTGTGTGGCCCAAAGCCACACTTCTCTTCCCAGGAGTCCCTCATTCCCCCCACCCCGCCCCACGCACCAGTGATGATGTGAATGATATAGAATAACAACCTGGACATACCCACACAACTCCAAGTTCTGACCCCTCACAGCTACGGCAAAAAAAAATTAACTCTGTCCTGGATGAAACCAGGACACTGGGTAATTAAAAAATTTGGCTATGCCAGTATTATGTTGAATTCCTGAAGAACTAGGAGTAAGCATTGTTCTGCTGTTTGATGCTGGTCTGTCTCCTGACCCTGCGCTAGGTGATGCTTATGACATGGGGAACATCTTGCATTGGTGGAGACCACCAGCTTGCACAAATAGGTCCCTTGCATGGAGGTAGTGTGTCACAGTTGCTGGCCTTGGCTCCATTTGCTCTCAAAACAAAGGGGAGGCTTCAGGAAAAAAAGTCAGTGTCCTCACATTCTGAAAAAGTGCTGTCTTGAGCCAGCTAAGAGAATAGCAGTAAGCCAAGCAGAGGAGAAAGGAAGTCAGTAATAAAACTGAGGAGGTCGTGTGCCAGAAGTGGATTCTAGTGTCTGTGGTCAAGATGGTGGAGAGGGCAGAATGGAGATAACCAAGAGTCAAGTAAGCTAGAGCATCGAAAGTGAGGGAAGATAATGCATTGGCCAGATATTGGAGAGTAGTATTGTGATACTGAGTTAATTAGATGTAAATACACTGCAATGTTTAGAGTATTAGGCTGACATTTGATATCACCCTAAAGTTTTTAATACTAAATTCTGTATCCTGTTTCCATATGGACATGGTCTCTGTGTTGTAATGTCACCTTCCCCACACTGAAATGTGAAGATTCTCAAAACTAAGCTCAAAAAAGCAGTATGTAGTTTTATCCTATATGCTCCATCCTATCAAGGGCACTGTGCTTGTTAGCTCAACAGCCAGATAGAAGTTCCATGGGCATGCAAAAGTCTATATGAAAAGTATCTGCTCCATATGTTACATATAGCTGAAGGCTCAGGGGATTAAGGTTTGTGTCTGGGAACCGGATAGCGCAACTTTCTATCCTTGACCCGGTGCCTGCCCTTTTTTTAACAAACAAACAAAAGCCTTCCTCAAAGAAAAGTGGTTTATGATCTGTTTTTAGCTCTAGAAGCAAACATTTAAAAAAAAGAAAAAAGAACTCAATATGTTCTTACTTGTACTTACAGCAGCATCAGCTTTAGGCACTGCGGAACAAGCGTCACGCTTTGTTCCTTGCTGCTTTCAGAAGCCATTATTTCCCTGGCAGTTGCAGTGCCAGGATAGCATCTACTTGCAAAATTTTGCAGTTGGACACAACCAATCAGCCTGAGTTTATAATCTATTTGAAATTATGGTGTCCAAACCTTGACCTTGAATACAGAGGTGCAGTTTCCTCATGAGGGAGAGGGCACATGCAGCATGGGGAGGTTGTTCATGGTTGTCCTGTTTCTGCTGGTGGCTGTCCTGGTTCTGCTGGGGGCCCCTCCTGATGGTTTTAATTATGTGACCCATACAAGGTGGTCTTCATCCTTTCCTCCTAAAGGTGTATTTCAATTTGAAAGGCAGAAATTGTCTAATGTGACAGGTGGGAGCAGTTAAACTAATTCAGATTGAGACAGGATAAGAGCTAAAAGTAGTCTAACCTCTTGCTTTCCTCCATGGGTTATGGAGGGGAGAGGGAATCCTCTCTGAAAAGAAGTTCAGGGAAGATTAATTCCTAATCCAGAAGGTGATCCATGGCAGAACTCTCTCTGTCAAGCCAGTGGGGAGAGAAGAAACAGAAAGGTTAGCCCTGCTACACTGAAGTTAGTTTAAGTGAGCATCCCTCTATCCACTTGCTCTGTTGGATCTCATGGTTTCTTTCAGCTTTAAATAACAATTTCCCTGTGCTGTCCAAGTACTTTTAGCTTCAGGTCAGCCTGCGAGTGCCTCCAGCTGTTAGAGAACCTGTAATAGCAATATGTATAGAAGTCTCTTTAGTTCAGTTAGTCCATTTTGACTGGCCAGCTGGCCAAACCCATACTGTGAAAGACCAGATCCAGTGTAAGATACTGAAAAAGAGCTGTTTTGCTATGAGCAGGAGGTAGAAGGAAGAAACAACCAAACAAACCCAAGAAGCCTTGTGGCAGATGGTACCACCTGTGTCCATCCAAAGCAGTGTGCCATTTGAGTGGAGAAACCTGGAAAATCTGATGACTCAGTCTGAATACATAGGGAGACAGTGAGTGAGATTTCTGGCTTGTGTCCCAAGCCTCTTATGAGAAAGGCTTCCAATTTTATAACAGAGAAAATTGAATACACTTTGGTAGCATCATTCTCTGGCACAACTGATTATCAACTACAGACTGAAATGCCTGGTGCATCCATGGCAGATAAGAAATCTGCCACATAGGTAGTCTGATGATTCTGTGCCAGGTCCTGGCTTATGGCTGAACCAGTTTTTTCAATAAACACATTTCTTATGTTTTTCGCAAGGGATGTACCTTTATCAATACCTTTATTATTGGGGGTATAGCTAGCTGTACATAACAGTCATGGTTGACAGCATTTGATTACTTTTCCAGGCTAAGCCAAATACTAATTCCCATGCACTTCAGTGCTGGCATCTGCAAGACTGGGAGGTGAACCAACTGTGCAAGACATGCCTAAATTACTGTTTAGCAATGCTTGCAAAAATGCTTGTAAGGAAAGAGACAACATGGATATATAAAACAAACTTCTCAGCAGGATCAAGTCTTGTTTCCTTGCCAACTACCTCTACCTCCTTCCTTCTTGGCTGTTGTTGACAGGATCATAATGGTTCACATTCCTTTGCACTTCCTTTTACTTCTGAATTCTTTTTTCCTTTACCTGTTTAAGTTGCACCAGATCTATTTTTCCTGTTGTTGGTAAGACATAGAAAGAAATCTGCCCTTTACCTTGTTCCTACAGTCTAATTTTTTTGTCTGTTTGTCTCTTGGGTTGGCTGTTTTACTTACACTTCCCTCGTACAACCTTCCTCAGGTCCAGTCCAATCCTATGCTCTCCGGTTAGGCTGTATCATGCAACTGTGGTGTAAATACATCACCCAGCTCCTCTCCCATATCTCTCATGTCACAATTTTGCTGAGTATCAATGTTCATCCTGTACCCAGTGAGGGCTGTTCCCTCAAACAGCTTTTCCCTGCAAAGAGATGAATGTACATAGTCTTAAAGAATATCTTCCCAAAGCAACTAGATATATGGTATGAACACAGGATATTTAATCCCATGGAACATTAGCAAAATAAATTTGATTTAGGACTGGGCAGCATCAAGAAACATGGAGGGAAAATAAAAGTCCTGCTGATATTTGTGTCTTACTTCCCTGAGAAGCCAATGTTATGTGAGTCTCAAAGTCATGTTCAGTTGAGATGAGATGGCTTTGGAGACAAGGTGGTAGATTTTGCCAGCTGTTCAGGTCTCTCTTCCCTGGGAACTGCCATGCATGATCTTTTAGTGCATGTGTTGATTTCTGCTGCAAACTGATTGTGCATCTCATGCTTTGCTAAAAGCAGCTGAGAAATAACTCTGTGTAAGGAACAGGTCAAGGCATACAACACTCGTGTTTGTTGCCTGAGATATTTTTTTGAGGACAGTTGTCATCTTCACATTTATGTTGAACAATCTACACTACACAATGAACCCTTTTTATCACTTTTCAGCACATACAGTGATGTTAAAAAATATATGATGTTATTTTATCCTTCCCTAAAGGCACAGACACTGTTTCTCTTTCATTCTTAAATGTTTGGTGAGGGGAGGTGCCAAGTAATGCCACTGGTAAGAGAGTGTTCAAGCTCTAGCTAGAGGAGTACCAACTCATACAGTAACCCATTTGTAAAGCTAGATATTCTTTCTGGTAATATATCAGTTTAGCTCTCAGTTCTTCAGTAATTAGTTGTACATCTGTGAGCAAATGTCTATCTGATTTATTATCCAAGCAGCTATTTAAATACAGAACATTGCCCCATTTAGTTTCAGGATGGAAAGTTATGGTGTGATAAAGTTGTGTTTAAAATATAATAAAAGTGACTATATATAAAGAAATTACAAGTTTATATTACACTATAGATGATCATAAATCAAAATTTTAAAGTTCATAAATTTAATGTGATTTAACATAGCTTAATGCATATGAATATATTTTTAATTGTCGCCTTCTTTTATTTAGTAAGAAGATTAAACTGTCCTGGAAAATAACTTGATTATAGTGAAGAAGACTAAGTGGAAAAGTGAATGTAAGTACTTCACATATGTCAATTATTTATGTTTGCAAATCACTGATATTGGTGATTTTATAAATCATGCTAAATTGGCAGCCAGTTTTATTATAGTGAGAATGCAGGATCTGATCACTGTGCATATGTGTGTGAGGTATAGAATATCTGTTATGTGAGTCTGTAGGCTTACATGTACCTAAATGCTTTTAGTGGAGCTGCATGCTATTAGTCACTTGAATGCTTAAGAACTATTTGCAAGAAAAATTACAACATGAAGTTGTCACTAAGTGACCTTAAAAAGATAAAAAAAACCTACTCCCATATAAATACCCCCAGGGATGCTTAAATTCAGTAATACAGACATATTTTCCATTTCCAGAGGAATTTAGTCTAACTTGGAATAATGCAGCCAGTATATAGTATTTTTTGGTATAGTTGCCCCAAAGATGTGAGATTACAGTAGAAAAAGATTGCACTGTGGATTGGCAATTCAATTTAGAGTGAAATACAGCAGCTGCAAGTTCCAGGCTAAGTGCATCATTGCTCACTTGAGGTCACTTTTTCAAACCTGGAGTCAATAGTTCTCTAACAGTAAGAGCTTTGGTTCATTTTCTAGAACCTCTTGAAACTGTTACTTTGCTGGTGAATACCCCATTATTTTTCTTAAAGTAATTGCTTTCCTTGGCTGTATATCATAATAATGTGAACCCCCTTACTGTGTGCCTGCACATGTGTGTCTGTATGCATATACTTGTGTATGAAGCAAAGCTGTATCTCTGCAAGTCATTCCCCAGGAGGCTTGGAGTGGCTCTGATGTGCAGGGCAGTGATAGTCATGAACTTCCAGCTACCACGGATTCATTCCAGTGTTTTTTCATATTACATTTTTCCCACGATCTCACCTTCCTTTTCCCAGAGCCTGACTGATGAGTTTGGAAGCAGTCAACTAAGCCTTTCCAAATGCCCAATAAAGTATAGAATTAATGTCTCAGACGTTAAACAGGACAGTGATTATGTCTTAAGTGTCTAACAAGCTGAGACAGTTTTAATTCTAGCCTTTCAGGTTTTATAAACTTGTCTTCAATAATTACTGGCTGACCAACAGAACTGAAAACTGCAGGAACTGCATATAGTATTGCATAGTGCTGTCTGGTTTATATAGAGTTGTCTACTGATACAGGGTTGCTTGAAATGAAGATCCTCAGATTTAACAACATTGTACCTAAGTTAAAGATTTACAGGTTAGGCTGTGCATTGACTATTTGCATTACTAGTATCTGTCCCACTTTGAAACATATGCAGGCTTATAAGATATAAAATCAAATCCTTAATACCTTCTGATGTGTACTGAGCAAAACAATGCAGTTTGAAGTAATTCAGTGGCACCAGTCACATTAGTGGCTTCAAGATTCTAAAAGTACATCTCAAATGACCCTGTCCAGGCCAATAACACTTCTTGAACTATCCCATGTGTGTGTGACAAGTCTGTACATGCAAAAGCTTTTCTTCAGTTACGTTCCCATTTTTCTCACCATTCAATCTTCAGCTGTTACTTCTGGGAAACTTGGGAAACTTAAGAAGGGTTACATTTAGTTCACATTTTTTTGTGAAATAAGCAGAATGCTGTGGGTTTCTTGTTTGTACTTTTTGAGTGCCTGTTAGCAGGAGAGCACCATTTGGGTATGTGTCGAACTATAAAAGATATCTGTCCAGTTAAAATGTTATTTCATGTCTCTATGTGAAAACAATTAAAAGACATGAAGCGGAGCTGTTTTTCAGGAAACTGAGTAGTATAATACTGGCAATGTGATTATTAGCTGATCCTGAAACTGGCAGAGGAATAAACACATCCTGCTGCAGGGATGGATGGTAGCATTTTGTCCTTCATGTAAAAATAAATAAGATCTCCAGTATATGTTATTTTTCTGTTATTTTTATTTTGTGTATATGTAGACTGAGTTCTTAGGTGTAAACTTGCTTTTTGATCTGGCACTTACAGCTATCTGACATTAAAATTAGAGATTTATCCTTCTAAATGTCAATTTTCAAAACTTAATTGGCCTCACAATTGGCTGGGATTTTTGCAGTAATACCAAATTAACAAGGCTTTGTGAAAAGAATAGCTTTTCATATCCACTTTTAGTTTGGTATCTCGAAAGTGTCTATGGAGATAATCTTTTGTACAAAGACAGCAGAGCAGAAGAGAGGGTTCAGAGGACATAATGGGAGCCAAGAGGAGCAATGGCTTTACCTGCAGCCACTCACAAACAGGAGGTACAGCCCTGAAACTGTGAAGTCCAGCACCTCCTCTTGCAATCATTCATTTTGATGTGTAGCACATCTAGAAATATTTATTAAAATTTTTTGGTTTAGTCAAAACTGAAAATTAAATTTGAAATTTGAGCTTGAATACATTATAATGCTTTAGTAGGATAACTGTTGGGATTTTGGCTTTGGTTATACATAAAGCCAGAAAGTGGAATAAACTTGCTCTTCCTCATTCTCATCCAATGAAATTCTGGTCTGACCTTTCAAAGATATGAAAGACCAAGCTGGGATGCTGGATGAATCCAGTGAAATGTTGTCTTGCTGTGTTTCTCTACCTGATGAGGAGAAAAGAAACGGGGAGAGTGAGGGGTTTGTTCTGCTTAAAAAATAAGGGAAGGCTAGGAAAAACATAAAACAGACTGGAGGAGGTGATGAAGAGCCAATTGTGTTGAATTATACTGATGATACATCAAAATAATCTTGAGGCAGTGACTACAAGGAGGAGAGGAGGAAGGGGAGTGTGTACCTTAGGGAATCAGGAACAGTCAGCATCAAGTAGTGCACAGGCAGGAGAGTGCACAGGATGAGGGGAAGAACACTCAGTCCTGATTAGATACCAAAATTAGGTTCTCACATTTTGTAATCTGCGATCCCAGGAACAAGTTCTTAATGTAGCACTGAGTGTTTTTTCACTGTTCTCAGCAGTATTGCTTATGTAAAATGTGTGCACTGGCATCATAAATAGCCTGATTCAAACACCCTTGTGAAGGGTGAGGACCACATCATGTCATGTGCTATCACTAAGTTCTGCTGGCTGGTAGGCAGGCTCCTCCTGGAAGGTCTACAGAGATGCTTTTTAGACTTCTAGAATTACAAAATATTTTCTCAACACCAGTGTCCATCTCAAAAAAGTATCGTTTATAAGAGCTTGGCTCCTATATTGTGAATGCTATAAATAATTCTCAGCAACATTTGGACAACATGGTAAATAAAGCGTAGAGGCACACTTGATAATAAGGAGAAAAATAAGTATTGAGGAGTTACTAGTTCATTAAGTAATGTCTGTGCTGTGCGTGAAATGAGGCAGGGAAACAGGGGAAAAAGTCTGCCATTATAGAGACAATCATGAAGTCACATAAGAAACTTGAATTCGAGATATGACAATCAATCAGACTTAAGTCCCCAGAATCACCTCTAAGACAGCTCTTTGGATCCATATGACTTAAGTCACCAAAACAGGTAAAAATTTTTCCATATCTTCTGCATGCTTTGGGCAGTGGTCAAGAACATGACACTGCAAAATGTTCCCACAGAATTTCTGCTGCTGTCACACTGAGACCCTAAAGGGCGTTTAAGGGCACTACACATGGGTTGCATCTCTCTTCATGCATGTGATTTCTGGCATCTCTTACAGTACCTATGCCCTGTCTCTTTTTCTTTCCCTCCATCTCTGTCTTCACCGTGGTGCCTGGCTAACTTTAAGGAGAATACTTCAGCTCCAGGAGAGATGACATCTCTATCAGCATGAGTAGCCTGTGATACCAGGTCAGGCTGTAACCAGCTGCAGTAGCAACCACAGGAAAGCCCTGCATAATCATCTCTCCAGGGTGTGTAGAACAGCTTATTTGGAGACTTACTTAGGCTGTTGTTTTCTCACATGCTATCAAATACAATCTTTTATTTCCCTCTAATCTGGGTTTATATTCACTGGGTCATGTAAAGGCCAAATGTCATGCCTTTGCTGCTAGATCTTTGCAATGAGAGTGCCCATGGTGAAAGTCCTGCCCTTATCCTGCCCTTATTATTGAGCACAGAGTCACTGGGAGAGAGCTGGCTCCACTGACAAGCCTTGGCTCTCCATTTCTCTCTGTCAGAAGCCAACAGGGTGACCCATCTAACAAAAGCATTGCACAGCTTCGTACATATTTCATATCACTAGCTGCAGATTAACTGTAATAGAGTTTTGCCCATATGTTGGCACCTTTTCCTCTACAGAGAAATGAGGCCACGCTTTACCAGTAGTTGCAGTACTTGAATATCTGAAACATGTTACGTACTTCTCATACTTCATTTTGAGACCTGCCTTGTAAAACAAAATAGGAGATTAGTTATAGAAATGTAGTTTATTGGAGGGTATAAGTGACCTTTCTCCCTAATTCAGTAACACCTGACCAAGTCTACAGGTTTGGCTACAAGACCCACAGGAGAGAAGATTCTTGCAACAAAACAGAGCTATTTATTTAGAGGTGTTCATTCATCCTCCTTGAAACACAGACACAGCATGTCAGTCTTCCTTTCTCATGTTTCTCTGAACTGATCTCCTGGGGAATATGTAGAAAAACAAACAGTAGATTCTTTACCATTTTAGGAGAGGGATGGAGACAAATTCAACTTCAAAACACTTGGTATTTTAAATGCAAAATGATCCTTCCTTAATTAATACTTGGCAAAGCATTTTAAAGATCAAAGTGTCAATATTAGCTAATTCTCATGACACACCTGACAGGTAAGTAAAAATTACATCCATTTATAGTCCAGGAAGCTAAATACTGACTAACATCAGCATTTTCACAGTTGCTACCCAGTTAATTTACTGAAATAAGTAGTGTAATTCTCAAAGGTTCTTCATATTCTTAGTTGTCCTAAATTATACTTAGAACTCCAGAGAACTCACTCTTTTGAAACCGAGTGCAACTACTTTGGTGCAGAAACATGGGTATATGTATGGCAGCTGAACCTGAGGCAACCACACTTAAAAGGCTTTTTCCAAACTTAAGCAGCCCTAAAAAGCCTAGAGCTCAAACCTACATACTGTCAATTCCCAGGCTGGGCTCAGGCCCCTGCACAGCCCAGCTCTCATACCTTAAGGCAGACTTGTTTCTCAGTGGAGCTGAAAAATATGAGGTATAGGTAGGCTTGGGAGGATCAGTCTTTTGAGACTTTTTTTTTTAGGGAGGTGTGTATAGGAGTTTTTATAGAGGGACAGGGTGCTTGAAGTTGAAAGAAAAATGGTGTGTGATAGAAATTAATTCTTCTACGTCTTGCTGTTGCTTCCATTAGAGATGCAGGTTATCTTATTATTTCTGTCATGGCTCTCTCTCCTTTTGTTACAGCATCAGCAGAGTGGTATAATTGAGCTGGAGGACAAATTTTTTCCTGCTCTATTGAGCAACAACTGAAAGGGAGAGGAGATTTTGAGCAAGTGCTGTCTCCCCTTCAGTGTGCAGTGCAACTTGTTTCCAAATGGTGTTTTAGTTGGAGTGGTGGTGATTGTCAAGTGCCTTGCTTTGTCTGTGCAAACAGTTTTTGTAACCTGTTTGCTCTGTTCACTGTGGCAATGCCCAGCCCTGAATGCAACACAAAACCTAAGGATGGCGTCACTCCATCCCAGTCTGTTCTCCCTCTTGCAGGAGCAGGTGGGAATGCACAAAACCCTAACCAAAGGCTGTCGATGGGTTGGCACTTAAAGGAGGGAAAAGGCTAGGCTACAAAAAGGGGTCTCAAGGGATTGAACAGCCTGGAGCAGGCGTGCATGGCTGAATTAGGAGTTAGAATTGTTTGGCTTTCAAATTCAGAGGACTTGTTTGCTGTCTTGGCCCTGCTCAAAGTGAATAAGTGCTACTGCTAATAACAAAGACCAGTAGAGGAGGAGTGAAGGATTAAAAACACAAAATGATGACTCACCCTCCCCTCTCCCCCTTCCTCAGTTTCAGTCCCCACTAAACCACTTTACCTCACCAAAGCCCTGGTGGCATTTCGCTTATAAATAATCATGTGTTTGAAATGTTAAAATGTGTAGGCAGGGATTAAAAGGATATGTGATGCTACAGCATAAAAACAGTGCAAACCTCTGCAAGGGAATTGTGAAGGAAAATTATTTTTGGCAAGGGCTGCTGCATCCTGGGGAGATCAAGAGTAGGCAAAAAGCATTTTACCCAAGTCTAGCAAAACCAGGTAGGAAAGCTGGGTGCAGTAAAATAGGGCTTTGCATCGGCTCTTTGTCATATTAAAGCCAAATTTGAAGTTTTGGGGGGTGCAAAGAGGAGATTCATGGAAAAATTTCTGTTGAAGGTACCAGCCTAAACTTGTCCTTTTCTTGCTGTAAAGGCTGGTGAATACAACTGCATGGTTATCACCCTCACTTTAACAGGTTTCTTCCTTCTTCTAATGTGCTATGGGAATGGGAGGTAACATGTAACACTCTCAAATCAATGTGTTAGCCCATGGTATTTACAGAATAAGCAGGCTGAGTTGTCCATTTGGGTTATTATTCTATACTCTTAAGGAAGTGAGAATATTGGCATCAAGTTTCTTGTTGTGTCTGGCAACAAAAATTGAGAATTGTCCCTGCTTAGAAAAGGAAATGCATTATAGACTTAGAGGGAACTGT
Organism: Lichenostomus cassidix; assembly: GCF_008360975.1. Classification (NCBI taxonomy): domain Eukaryota; kingdom Metazoa; phylum Chordata; class Aves; order Passeriformes; family Meliphagidae; genus Lichenostomus; species Lichenostomus cassidix. Next base: position 19,474,120 of record NC_139480.1, on the reverse strand, counting down.
TGCAAATCTGTTGTCAGCATTGACTTTAGCATTGATTGTGCAGCTTGAATATCATTTTTAGTGTCATTCTTAGATGCTGCTTTGCCTTTGTCTCCATGAACCTTTGATTCCTGGATAAAGTAAGCCCTTTTATGAGGCTGCTGACATTGAGTAGGTGAAATCAGCTTCCTCACCTCACTTCTTAATTTCAGGTGAGTGAACAATATCAGCATGAGCAGGCACAGATTAGGTCACTGTTCTGCTGCTTTCTTGGTGATGATCTTGCTGCTGTTTGCTTGTCTGTAGAGGGGGAGCATCTGAATGCTATGCCTGTAGCAACAGTGCAATTACTAACAAACACTTTTCAGGAGGCTCCATTCATTTCATGTCTAGTTAATTTTTGAGACACACTCTGAGCCTACAGAACCCAGGGAGCAGGGCTTTGAGGGGAACTCCTTGGGGGAGGCAGGCTAGTGCCACCCCTTCACCCCAGCTGCCTTCTGCCTCGCAGGCTGGAGCAGCAGCCCCTGGTGCTCCCACCTCCCTGCACAGGGCTTTTCACTCTTCCACCTGCCTTTCACTCCTTCACGTGGCTGTCAGACCAGGGCTTCTGCAAAAGAGCATTTGAAAACTTCATGCTGCTGGTCCCTCTGGGTTTGGTGCCAGGGCAGCCTGGCTGCAGGTGTGTTACAGGTCTCTTCATAGCACAGGATTTCTGCTCCAGTCCTGCAGTGCATCCTCTCACTTCATCATAACAATGATGCTGTTTAAGCAGTTGTCTTGGGTAAACAGGTCTGTCACTTTGCTAAATGAAAATAGTTTGATTAATGCACTGTTTTGTATAGAATACACCACCTCCACTGCTCTTAACCTTTGCTGTTACTTTTGTGCTAGCAAACATGAAAAAATGCCCTGTGCGTTCAGAATGTTACTTTTTTAAGTCTAAATTTTTAATTTATATGAAATCTGTTTGTAAGCCTAGCCTGTGTTCTTGTTTTGGTTTTCTCCCTTCTTTAATGCATTTAAATATATTACTTGAATCTTCATAATAATCTTTACTTCAATTAATATTATATTTAATGTTATATTTAATGAAGGGATTTAACAAGGATAAAAGTAACAATTAAATACTTGCCTGCCTAATAATTTTTGGGCTAAATTCAAGGCTAGCCTCAACCATATTTAATTCAATTAATGCAGTGCAAAAGACATATTTTAAAGTAGCCATTCCTTTGGAAAGCCAGGTAATATGCTTGTGTACTGTTACTTCAGCACTCAATTTGATAAAGCACAATGTCATGAAATAATGTCAATATTTCTATGTTTAGGTATGAAATTTCTCATTGTCAGTCAGTAGTCCAATGACTGTAAACAAAAGTCTTGTTTATCTTTGCTGGTTTTCCTTAAACCTGCATTACTTTAATTTGTTACTAGTTAACTGAATCATGTCAAATTACAGTTCCTGGGAATTTACAACGCTGTGAAGCATTGCAACCCTTGTTTGTACACACACAGTGTTTTCTTTAAAATGTGTCTGGAAATTTCCAGATAATGAATGGTCCTGCCGTGGTTTTTAAGAAGCATGGGTTATGGTGCTTGAGGTTTGGGGGATTTTTCTTTCTTTCTTTCTTTTTTCCCCTTTTTTTTTTTTTATCTTGAGGTTGCCAGGCCACAGTTTTGGCCCTGGCATCCTCTGCATCAGTTTACGCCCAAAAGTCATAGGCTAGTGGCCATTTGGCTCTTCAGGATATTCAGAGAAGAAAAAAAGGGTCACAATACCATTTCCATTGTAATGAGCAGAAATAAACTGTACAGCTGATGTCAGGGGTGGTGGAGCAGATTCCTCAAGTCCTCCTGTACTTCTTACAGCCAACATCTTTACAAAACACGAGCTGTATGATTCTGTATAGAAGACTCTGGGAGAGTTTGGTCTCTGTTCTTCAGTAGCATTGGTTGCCAGTGCATCACCAGAAATATCCAGAAATTGAATGGCTGTAGAAAACTCCTCTGTTGCAAAGCCAAGAAAATCCTTTTCTAAGGCTGGGATACACCAGGAAGAAAAGGTGTATGTGGTCAATTGAGCTGATTCATTGCATTGCCAGGCTTTTCACACCCTTGCATGAACTCAAATCAGGCCATCCATCCATATGTGAATTCTTTGGTTGATTGCCTTGAAAGATACATTGGATAACATTTGTTTATAGTGGTCCAATCTGCAGGATATAGATCTTATCTGGGGTGTAAATATTTGTGGTGCTACCCTGGGATTGCTTTGCAGGATGTGTATGCTTCCTTCTTGAGTTGCCCCACAGGGGAATGTTCTACCTGTTTGCATGATTACAGATTTTGCCTAAAGGAGCATTATGCAAAAAAGTTATCTCTCCTAAGGGATGTATATGTGAGCAAAACTTTTGCAGCTGGGGGACAGGCTACGCTGAGAGAAATTGTTCTTTGAAAATGTGTCTTTGAAGTATATATAGGACCAGAAGGAAAAGAACAAGTAAATGATGTAGATGGGGAATGGAAACAAAAAAAAATATAAAGGAAAATGTTCCAAATATATCTATTTTGCACAACTTGAGCAAAATTGAATGTGCTAACATTATTGGAAATAAATTAGGTACCCTGAAAATAGTAATCTTACAGAAAATCAGGTGTTTGTTCTCATAAAAGAAGAGGAGCAGAGCTCCCAGCAAGCCTGTCTGTTGTCTTTGACAAGATGACAGGGAGCGTTTTTTTCTGCAGATGCAGTAAACCAACTGAAAGTTTTTTACTTAAATTGTGTCAGGATGTGTTTATACACCCCCCCACTTTTTTAGGCACCAGTCCACCCTGGTACTTCTGTCAGTGCCATAAGCATGGCTGCAACCAAAACTCAAGCCTGAGCAAGAGCTGAAAACTAAACTGGCCAGAAGTCAAAAAATGGGTTGTTCCTGCTAGAACAGCTCAATGAGTGTCTTCTCACCACCTTTTGCATGCCACTAGCAGCCCAAAGCAGAGATGTACCTTTCAGAGCAAGGGACTACTGCATTTAGAGGTCACATAAATTCTCTGTAATGATGAACTAGATTTCAACTCTTCTGCTCCAATGTGAGGCAAAGCATAACATTCACCCAAGGTCTTCCTTAGAAATGAATGGCAGAACAAGGTGTGGAGAGAGGGGCAAGCTGCTTACTTTAATATTCACTAGACAAACTGAAACTCTGACCTTGTGGGACAGTAGAGAGAAAAGAAGGTTTCCCAAGTGATGTGTTTGGTATGATATGATCTTCCTTATGCATCTGTTAAGCAGCTGACAGGAGCCTGGCCTGTGACTCCAATTGCTGACTAGCAGAGGAGAGGAAACGCAGATGAGGGGGAAGGAGGAGGCATATCTGATGTTTTGCAACACATGGTTTTGAGGCAAGAATCTCTGCAGTGATGCTTCTTGTCTTGCTCTGCCAACTCCTATACTGAAGTTGAACTGCATTTATCATCTTTGGTATTAATCTGTCTAATATTCTTGGGCAAGGTAAATGTTTGACAGCCCCTGAATGCTTAAGTTGTCCCCATGCTTTAAAGATTTGCAGTATCCTTGTAAAATATTGTCATATAAGTAGTGGGTGGAAGAGTGCATGCTGTTACAGTAAGTAAAGTAGAGCTTTTTAAGTAAATTCCCTAAGCACACTACGGCATACAACTGTGTTTTCTGGAAGTGGTTGGAATTCCATTCACCAGCCCTGGAAAAGTCATAAGCATCTAAGAGATGGAAATTAGTACAAATTGATCTCATAAGAGCAAATTTTATTTAAATTCATTTCTGTCAGTGAGTGATCTTGATTATTTAATTCACAACAAGTTTGCTTTCATTATGAGTAAGATACACAGCATAATATCTAAATAAAGAGTATGTTAAGCTGTTAAATGCTGGTTCCATCAGTAATCAGAGATTCTCTAGCTTTTGCTTTAATTTGAAAGCTGCCTGTCAGTCTTCATCGTTATTCATGGTAAATAAAACCTGTTCCCCGAAGGGATCAAGGTAAGAGCCATAGCATTATGTCTACTGCAATGAGTGATTTTATAGGGATCTTGTTAAAGTTCAGGTTCTTTCCCTGCAACTAAGCAGAAATACCAATGTATGCTGGAAATAAATCAGTCACTGTTAAAGGGGATTGAAAAAGCTTAAAATACAGGGAAGCTGCTCAAGGGGAGTGTCAGCACTCTTTGGAAGAGGAGCTAAAGATAAAGTTATAAATACCAAAGATTGTAGCTGGGTCTCTCCCTCAGCCCTTCCTCCAGTCAACAGCAGTTGGACCTGTAATTATTTGAAAACCAGGGAGGTTATAGCCTGGGAAAGCACAGAGAATTCGCTCAATGGGTGGATAGCAAAGAAAAATTAACCAAGAGACCCAAGGGCTACAAGAGAGGAGAGACACATGTATTGAGTAAACACTTGTGCATCATACAAATGGCTATTTAGGTAGTTTACACTACACAACCCTTTCTATGTCCATTGTCAATGGGATTGTGAGAACCTGAATATGGTGAAGAAACCAAACTTCCATGAACATCTCACCAGGTCACCTTCCACAGTGATGAGCATCAGGCATTAGTGCAAAGGCAGCAGGTCAAGTGCTGCCCATGGTCATGAGCAACAGACTGCACACCAGATTTTGTGAGTGGGGGTGGAGCAAAGATCTGCAGTGATTAGTGCTATACCAACCCCAAAAGGTTTTGTGGAAAGTAAAGCAGATCTGACTGAAAAGCTCCATGCTGATTAAGGAGGAGGCAGCCTTTCATAGCGTGATTAAGTATTCTACGATCTAATAGATGATGATGTGGAAAGGACTAACAAAGTCCATTGTAACAGTAATAAGAAACCCAGATAAGCATAAAAAGAATATAATTTTGGGGAAAGAAACTGCCATACACAAGTGGCTGAGCATCAAACTATGTAGGATTACTAATCTCCAAGCCCATTTAGGCACAAAAGGGTCTGTTGATATCTGATAATAAACTCTGAAACATGCTGCCTTAATGACAAAACATTGATTGACTCTTATTTAGTATTTTTTCTGGACTGACACATCTGACATGGCCCAGATGTTTAATTTTGGTGTCTCTTCTTGATGGTTTATTTTTATGTGTATGGCCACTAAAACACAGGACTTTTGTAAGGAAGAAGTCTAAGACCATACAACAGGTTTCTCAGCTATATACCAAGATCATACATCACTTGGCATGAGTGTTGCTTTCATGTTTGCACAAATGTAATTTCCTTTTGTTGAAAGTGCAATAAGAGAGTAGAACTGCCATAAATACCAACAGATGATGTAAAGTAATTGGCAAAAAAATAAATTGCTCTAATACTTAGGAATTGTTGTATTAACTCTTTTAATGAAATAGGGAAATACAATATAATATTTATAAAAATACAATATTTATAAAAAGTGAATGTCGCATTCTGGTTATGTAGTGATCTGTTGCTGTGTGTTTACTGTGTGTGTCTACAATGTTACATTATTAAAGGCATCTGTCACTTTTTATCTGCTTAATTATCACTTTTGCTGTGTCCTGACTGTGGGAATCTCGATTTTTGCAATACAGAGGTTGAGAATTTACCCTGTGCCAAATAGTGATCCATTCACAGAAACAGGGTTAGAAATTCTTGGGTTTATTCCATAGTTACTGGTTTAGAGTTGGGCCTAGGAAAACTGCAGTTCTTTCCTAAAGACCACTCAGTTCTAAGAATAACTCTTTTTCTGAAATCTTCCCTGTGAAAGTATGTTCATGTGCTAATTACACATAATTTCCCTGTTGCTTTTGCTCGGGTGTCATTTCTTTGTCCTGCTTTGGTTCCCTCTGAATTTTGAGCTGAGCTCTCAGGGGAAAAGCGTACTGGAGATCACCATGGCAACACTCCGAAAAATGCACACTGCAGGCGCCAGGATTTGCTGCTGTTATCCCTGTGAGAGCTCTGATGATTTGTGGACTTGCAGACTTACTCAGGAGTGAGAGGGAAGGAGTTAGTGTCTGAGAGCTGGTTGTACAGTGCCTATTAAAAATGTTTCCCTATGTAAATTGAGGAACTCTGGAGATTGTTTGCTGATGTGCAGCACTAACATCCAGCATTTTCATAGCTTACTGCAGAGATTTCCCTTAGCAGACTGTAAAACCCTCTTTTTCTATTCCACATAATTCTCATATTAGGCTGCTAGGTCTTAGCTCTCCACATTTTCAGTCAGGACTAATGCGGGAGCCATTGCAAAGGCAAAGTTGTTATACTGATCAAAACTTAGAGATGATTGTTTTGATAAACATGTCATAAAGATAATGCAGAGTTTGAAAGAGGAGAGAGAGCTCATATCCCTGCTGTTCACAAAGCCTTTTTCAGGAAAAAAACAAACATTCAAGGAAGAATTATTTTATAGGTGAGTATTTCATGGCAGTGGTAGGAGAGAATAGGTTCTCTCCAGCAGCAGGAAATAACTGGATAAAAGTGTATTGCCTTCCAAGACAAGAATTAGAGGCTGCAGGTTGTATTCTGACAGTGTAAGTGTGACATGGGAGTTTTGTTTTCTATTACTGAAGTAAGAAGCATACCATTTCCCAGTACACGGAGATTTTCTTTAGTAGGATTTTTTTTTTAAGCACTATATCAGCCCAGCTGCTGTAAGACTAGAGCACCACGAGGATGAGGCCTTGTAATGCTCAGAGCAGTGACTAATTCAGTTGTGATCAGCAGCCTTGAATAAGGTGCCTACACTTCAATTTATTGCATGGGGAGTGCTAAGCTCATGAAAGCAAAAATTCATGAACAAGTAGGATGCAGAGCAGGGATACCCAAAACTGTTGGCAAGAAATGTTTGAGAGAAAAATGTATTTGAAACCTTCCTTTCTAGGGTTTTTTCCAGTCCCATTTGTGGCTGGATAGAGGTCAATACCCATGTTAAACTAAGGAGAGCTCATATACCCACTCTGAAATGGGTTACACATTTTGCATTCATCGCTGGGAAAAATGCACAAGGCGGTCCTGCTCCAAGAGCCCAGATCACCCATGCAACTCAGTGCCCTAGAAGTCAGGTTTTCTTCACTCTGTTTCTATAAACGTAAAAATCCTTTTTTTTTTTTACTGCTAGACCCGAATCTAAGAGCTCCTCTTCAGGAAAAGGCATCTGGTAGCAAAGCATCAGGGATGGGTGCAGATACACTTAACAGCCTGAAGTGAAATTTCCCAATTCCTAAAAAAAAAGTTCCCACTACAGAGCTACAGTGCAAACACCACAGCACCTCATGCTCGTGTCCTCACTCCCACCAGCCAAGAGTGTGTGTTTCTTTTGGAATGTAGGTAGCTCTGACATCTAAGTTCAGAGATCCCCACTGCTGTGTTCAAGCGCTTGAAATCTGGATTGCGTTTCTACTGGAGATAAGTATAATAATGTTTAGTCTGAGCTCCCCAGTCAGGCTTGACCTTGAGAAAAAGTGCAGAGCCTCTGAGTGCTGACAAGGTGAAAGTAGTTCAACTTCTGTGTATCCAGATTTTTTTTTAATTTGGAGGGAAACAAAAGAGAAAACTAATGGTATACATAGTCAGAAGCTACAAGAAGGGCACTCTGGTATGACAAAAAAAACCTTAGGAGTGCTACTTTAATTTTTTGTCATTATAGGGCTAAGAATGGCTTTTTTCGACATGTAACTGTTAGCATTAAATTGGCCAGTTTCTTTCTAATTAATTAAATAAGTTCTGGAAGAATAATATTTTAAGTGATGTCTTATATTTTAACCCATTTATAGAAAGCAGAGCTTCAGCAGATCAAGAGGTGTTGAAACATTCCTGTAAATGCTGAGTCCAGCAGTCTTTAAGACAGACTAAAGAGAAAGTTCATTAATTATTTTAATTTCCTCTTTGTCTATTTAAATTTAATACTTAAAAACAGGACAGAAAAGCATATTTATGCATTTTGGAAAAATCTCATTCCCAAGATTTCATCAAGATAAGGCTTTTTTAAACTTAGTTAAAAAAAGTACTTACTGGGGATGATATGGTTTTAAGCAACCCCTGAAAACCAAATGCAGGGGTTGACAGGGATGCTATAAGTAAAAATGTCTTGTACCTGAGGCCTATTTTTTAACTGTAAGAGGAAAACGTGGAGGTTATGGGGGTCACCACTCTGCCAGAGTATTTAACGTAAACAGGATAAAACAACCGGGAGCTCATGGAATCTCAGTATGAACAAAGTTTTAAGAAATGCTGACTTCCTACTACAACTTCTAGCATCAGCATTATTTGAATCCAGTGTACTTATCTTCCTGTGCCATTCTCACTAAAATTAGATTGCTTACATTTTTGCACAAGCTAATGGCACATTTATTTACTGCTTACCTCCACTAGGCAGAAAAAATGTTAGTAGAAAACCAGCAGGCGCCTTTCATATCGAAAATGCATTTCTTAGAATAATGGTGAGACTATTGATACTTTACAGTTTCTCCTAGATGAGAAAATGAGAGGTTTAGCTCAGAGAAGCTTCTGATTCCTTTCCTGTGCTAATATGTATAGTTCTCTTGACATGGGCAATACTTGATTCTGCCAGCTCCTGAGGGCAGAGAAAGGAGGGCAAAAAGATCTTCAGAAGCTTTCCGAGAAAACAATGTTTCGATGTTAATCAAGATTAATACCCAGTATTGCCTGTTGCAAGTCTGTTTGTTCCTAAAAATGTAAATGTCTTAACCTTGAGGTTCTTGCACTAACTCATTATTTGAATGTGTCTTGACTTTGATGTGGAAAAGCAATTTCTGCCATGCATAAAATGTTACTGGGAAAAATACATTTTACTGCTCTTATTGGATAAGAATTCTTCAATTCAGCCCTATTTCCCCTACCTCAGCCCTGTTGTTTCTAATGATGCTTTCACCTAGAAAATACAAGCCTTGGAGAGAATAATGCAGTAGGCAACACTTTTAATCAGTATAGGAAATATGAAACAGCAGGGAATTAATTTCCTACTGTGCAAACAAGGGAAAAAAAAGGAAAAAATTGAAAGCTGGTAGGTTTTTTTATTTCTTTCTCCTTAGATTGGTCTTACACATGGGGCTTTTATGGTGCCACAGTTTCATACTTATCAATAATTGTTTCCTAATTCTGCTCCATTTCTGCAGTAGTGTAAAATGTTGAGCTCCATGCAGGCAGTCAGTTTTCAAGATCCCATGTGGACAACAGAAGCCAGTGTGCTGTTAGTAATCTGCTAAAAGGCTAATTTTCCTCTTTTATCAATGTTTAATTGGGTGGAATCTCAAATCTTAATGGTGCCTACATGGCTTAAATACTGTTCACACTGAGGTGTGCCAATGGACATGGAAGGGCCACTTCTTTGAACAGGAAGCTAGCTTCTCTTTAATTAGTCCAAACCATTCTTGAGTGGGGGGAAAGAGAACTTTACCAAAATCATTTCAGGAGTCAGAACTGGATACTTTCTTGCGGTAGCTGTTCATTTACATTGGGGTGTTACTAAATAATGTGTAAATGGAGTGTGTGTTTGGGGAAGGCTTGTGTTGAGGGGTGTTTCAAAGGGACGAGGGATGTGGCATTTGCTTGTCAGACATGAGCAAGCTGTTTGTCTGCACATCGACCTTGGGCTGTGTCTGTCTGCGTTCTGGATCCTACTTGGGCCCTTGGGCCTTATCACAAGATAAAAAGAGTAGATTTCTGAAGGTGCATAGCCCAGGGCCAGAGTGAAGGCCAGCACCCAGCTGAAGCCAGGGCTGCAGCAGCTTCCAGCTTTTCTTTGCCTTTTTTTTCCCACACCATGGGGTACAAAAATTTAAAATCTCATCTATTTTTGTTCAGTGTACAAGGAAGAAGGTCATTAGAGGGGGCAGGGAGAGTTAAGCCTCTGGAGGCAACTGAGAGACTGAAAGCATAGGATCAGTGAGTGGTTTTTCAAATGGCCAGGGGTAGGAAAGACAGGTGGAGCATATGTGCACTGGGTCAGGGAGGCTATTGGAAACAAGGAAACAGCATTCAAAATGCAGCTTGCCTGGAGTTCTGTGTCCAGCTCTGGGATCTCCAGTACAGAGAGACATGAACCCTTTACAACACATCCAGAGAACAGGTCCACAGAAATGGTCAGAGCACTGGAACACCTCTGCTGGAAAGATAGGCTGATAAAGTTTGGATTGTTCAGCCTGAAGGAAAGAAGGCTTTAAGGGCAGTCTATAGCAGCCTTCCAGTACATAAAGGGGGTCGTAGGAAAGCCAGAGGAGCACATTTTAGCGTGTTCTGTAGTGACAGGACAAGGGGAAATGGTTTTAAAGTAAAAGAAGGTAGGTGTAGATTGGAGATATGAAAAAGAAATATTTTTCTGAGAGAGGTGAGATTGGAAGAGGTTGCCCAGAGTAGCTGTGGATGCTTCATCCCTGCAAGTGTCCTAGGCTATGTTGAATGAGGCTTTGAGCAGCATGGTCTGTTGGATGATGTCTCTACCCTTGGCAGAGGGGCTGGACTAGGTGGTCTTTGAAGGTCCCTTCCAACCCAGACCATTCAATGACTTCGTAAAGCTGGCAACCCGTCCAAAATAAACATTATGGGAGATTTTTAGCACTGGCAGGTTTAGTATAAAAGTTTCAATGCAATTAAGCAGGCTAAAAAAGGCTTTTGAAGAATGACTTACCAGAGTAGGCTAAACTAAAACTCAGACCCTTTCAGACATGCCAGGAACAAAAAGCTCAGTGTAGGGCCAACTGGTGGCTGGGATTTGAAAGGATGCTCAGATAAGATGAGTGCCTTACAAACATTTCATTCATTCTTGCTGCATCCTGTTCTCTCTGGAAGAGGTCAGGGATTTTTTGCGGTGAAGTCCTTTGGGTGGCTGGGATAGGGAAGCACTGGCACAGGCTCACTTGAGAACCTCAGTGGGAAATGACCATGTGATAGATCTCGTGTTTATACAGAAAAAAGGTTAGTTAAAATACACAAAAAGAAATGTCTGTAAGTATCCAGCATTGCACAGAAAAGCCAAGACCTTTTACTTCTCTCTGTGGTTCACTGGGCTCTATCATCAAGCTTTACCATGCAGCAATGTAGTTTTTCTAGTAATTGTCAAGGACCAATTAAGAAGGGACTTATTTATAAGTTACTATGCTATTATTCACTGTCCTCTTTCTTCTATCTTCCATTAAAAAACTAGAAGCCCTGACAAATAAGTTAGGGATAGTGAAAAACAATTTAAATCCTTCCATAAGAAATGGAAGGACAATTCCCCAGGATGAATAAAAAAAATAGGTTGTGAAAATAGCACAGTTCTGATTCCTTATTTACCTATTCCTTGTTCAAATAAATAGGGTCCAGCTAAGATATAGACAAGTAGGAATAGAAAGGAGCAGGTTAGAAAGCTATTTATTTCCAGGCATCTCTTTAAAAGAAGCAGTCTTGCCCAAGACCTCACAAATGTCATCTGCTGTGGTATGAAGGGAGCACCACACACTTGGTTGTTTCATAGCTGGATGTAGTACAGTCCAAAACTCTTGAAAGCTTCCAGTCATTAAATCTGCTAAACAACATAAAGCTTTTTTTAACAAATGGAACTCCTGATTCAGTTAGCTGGCCAGCATCCAACCCTAATAATTGCCTACTGCCTATCTAAATTGCTCTGTTTATTTAATTGGACAAGGTCATATGTCAAAAGATGTGTTGGGTAGGGTTGGTGATGCTAGGACAATAGGTACTATGTCACCCAACTTATTCAGTGCAGATCATAGTGATTTTGTGCTAATCACTCTGAAGCTTGCAAAGGACTTCATAAATCAAATAGCAGTTCTAGTAAATTGAAATAAAGCATTATTAATAAAAGTGCTGATCCTTGTCAGCCTACCTAGATCCCCATGGGAATATTATATGAATATTGTTATAGGACTCCAGAATGTGTAAGAGAATCCTGACTTGTACTAGAAATGGAGTTTCTCCATATGCATCCACAACAGGTTTATGGCCATCCCATAGGGATGTAGTGATGGAGGGAGTAAGGACCATTGATTCATCTGGACAAAGGTGGTTGGCTCTTTCAAGTAGAGGGTTTTTCCTTGTCACACTTCTGCTTAGAGGCTAATACAAACCTTGATAAAATGTTACATTTGTGAAATCCATAAGATAGCCAGTGCGCTTCCTCAAGCTCTGTGAACTGTGCTTGCTGTGCAAAAGGGACCAGGGCTGCAGGTGCTGGATTGAGACCTCAGTGTTTCTGGTGCCTGGTACAGTGAAATCAGCTGTCTAACACAAAGTGTAGGAGACTGCTTTGTCAGTGGTCCGAGACTGGAAGGAAACGAGAAAGACATTACAAGTTGAGGAACCTTGTCAAATAAGTAAACAGTCTTGCTGAGCAGCTATTTTTGAAGGGGTAGATGTTTGTTTAATCACTTAATGGAGACTGGTGTGGCTTTTCCCAGGTGCATTCAGATGGAGCTGTGGCCTCTAAAATCAGTGCTGTAGCTGTCTTGCTGGTTTATTTCTTTTCTTTTTTGTGAGGAGGTAAGGATCCATCCCCCTCCCCTAGCACTTCCTTTGGCAGTGAGTATGCTGTACATACTAGTGAGGCTGAGCAGTGACCTTCCTTTGCTCTTTGAATTACAACCTCCTCAGTTTGAATACTTGCAGTTCTTTAATATTAAACCACTGCCTCTCCTGCTGAAGGCACTGTACAGTACAAGTGGGAGAGTTTAAATCCTTTGCCAGGAAGGGAGAAGTACTTCATAAATGTCTGGGGTGTTTGAATCCCACCAGTGTTGCTCTCTTTAGCATCAGGGGTCAATTATTTCAAAGAAGTAACAGATGTACCCAACACAGGCAATTCTTATCCCCATTCAACTTTGTAGACAGTTTCCCTATAGCTCTGTCTTCTGGGTGGTTGTACTGAACCGTGAGATGTCCCAGAGGTTAGGACAGTTTCTCTAGAGAGCTAAAAAGTAAATTGCTTACACTTACCATGTTCTCATTTCATTTTTTCTGCAAATCTTTGTGCACTGTTAATGCCTTTACTTTTCAAAGGCTTATCTGAATTCCCAAGTTGGTTTAATACTACTGAATGATTATATCAATTTAGCTGAATGCTCTTGTTTGACATAAGCCTAACTCTGTCTAAATAAATATTTATATTCAGTCTAAACAAATCTAAATGTTAAGTATTGGCTTTAAAGTATTTAAGTGCCTTATTTCAAAACCTTATTTAAAAACCAAATGAGCCAAATAAGTACAGGTAAAGTTGAAACTTCAGAAAGCATGCTCATCTAATTGTACCTTTACAGACTGCTACACATCACATCATAGGAAAAGCAGTGAAAAATCTATGAACGTTGAGGCAAAAAAAAAGTTAGGGCTTTTTTTTCCCCAGAGGTAGTTCAGTGCTTTCATAAAATCAGTGGGTGAAACTGTATGAGAATTTCTTGTCATTTTGGTGCAGAGGGTCCTTTCAAACATCAAGTGAGCAGGAAGAGTAGTGTGGCTGGCCATATACTGGGTAATGTGGTCTAATTTGCACAGCAGTTTCCCTACTGCATAACCATAGTTCTTTCTAAAAGCATGGAAGTAGTGCTCTTACATGCCCTTTATAATGGCCTTGTATTGTTAGACCTGAAGCCAAGAGGCCACTGTTTAAACCCTTATGGTGATGAAAACCAGAACAAGAGGTAGAGTCCTGGCTCTGTCATCCTCCCTGCAAGGTAGAAGAGCTGGAGGTGGTGGGGGACTTCAGGCCTTCTAGTTGCTGTAAGCAGGGACCAGCCAAAGGGCAGTGGTTGTCCTTTATAGAGACTCCAGTTTGAAAACTAAGTGGAAAGACACATTTATGTCTGAAATGCTTGTGATTTTTCTGCCTGAAGATACTTACCCAAAACTTTGAGGAAAGAATAATACTGCAGCTGATTTTAGCCATGCACTGGAGCTTTCTGGGTGCTTGTTTTGGTTTTTTGGATCTTGCCATGAGATAAGTTCTCATTTTACATAAAGTTTTTCACCCACGTGTCTCAAATAGGTATTAGTTTGAAAACAAACTAGGGGGAGATCACAAGTCAGGATTGTAATTTAACAGGAAAATTTACAAAAATAAGTGCAATAATACAAGGAAAAGCACTGACAGAGTCAGATACAACCTGATACCCTGTTAGGGTGGTGGTAGCAGTCCAAGTGAAGCAGTTCAGTTGAAGCAGTGATCCTGTGGAAGGTCTGGTCTCCACCTGAAGGTCCAGTGGTAGCTCTTGTCCTCTGGGAACCCAGTAGACAGGGCTGACTTGGGCAGTTTATATCCAGGTGGGAATGCTTGGCTCCTCCCTCCTGGGTGGAGCATCTCACAATAGGATGAGATAATTCCATGAGTCATGGGGTGGAGTCTTGATGGCTCATTGTCTGTTATCAGGGGTGAGTCATAGCAGGAGATACAGCTAATGCCCCACAGCTGGAGGTAATAGAATACTTAAATACATCTATAGTGTAACCTAGGACAACATCCTTTGCAAAGGAATAAAGTCCCTGTACTCTGGAACTGCTGCCTGGAGACTGTAGCTCAGCTTCATGGTGCAGTAGCCTCCTTGCTGGAGCCCCTTGTCCAGCATGCTTCCACCTTTTGGCACCAACCCCTCTCTGTGCAATCTTTCTTTGAATCAATAATAGGAGATCTCTTGCCAGTTATCTCAATTATATCAAATTGCAGTATACTCAGCATGAATGAACTTTAGTATTTTATGGATGCTGACACAGAACTGGTCCAGAGACAAAGCCTTGGTGAATTGCTGTTACTTGACTTCTCTGAGCAAGCAAACACAGATTCCAGACATACTCAAAGAATTATTTTCGTAATCTCAGATATCCTTACATTTCAGTGCTTTAGTAGCTAATTTCTTAATCTCTCTGCCAGTTGCAGTTCATGCCTGCTCTTCTGCCATCAAATGGAGAATAGTAGAGTTTGAGTTTCCTACTGTCATTTCTCTATGTCATCATTCAAGTACTATAGAATGCTAGTGAGAAAAATCTGTGTTCTGATGCTCATGTACAACTTCTGTTGTTTCTTGTGGGGAATGTTGTGTAGTTATTTGATGGTAGATTGTATTAAAAATCATCTGCAGAGCAAAATAGTATATACAAGTCATTTATGCCTTGAAGCTTCTTCTGTGTGTGACTCCACAGGCTCTGTACACATGCAGCAAAAACTTGTTGGAAATTTGTCTCTTGCTGAGACTCAGACGTTCTGAAATTTCCAGATGTTGAAAAGGGATTTCTGTCCTCTGAGACTGGTTTCTGTTTTGGAAAGGCAGAGTATTCAACAGGGGAGTTACCAGTGCTTCAAAGCTTTCCTGGGTCCAGCAGATTCTAGCCTCAGGGAGCCTCCATGGTTATCCTACAGCCTTGAGCTCAACGGTAGGCATGTTTAGAGCTTGGAGATACGATGTTCCTGATGGCAGTCATAAATGCACAGAATATTGTCTTTAAAAATGTCTCTAATATGTCTTTAGAAATTCACATTGAGAAGCCTGGGCCAAGGAGAATTTAATCTTGTGCTAGCACTCTGTGGTGGCTACAGATCACTGGTACAACACATCCAGGGCATGCAGCACAAACAGGCAAATACCTCTCTACTGTGATGTGATTGATAATACTTTACATTATACATTTCCATTAATTGGATGCTATTACTACCTGATGCGTAGGTCATTGCTCCTAATTAATTAAGGGCCAGGAAGGTGCTTAGTACTTTACAAGACACAGATGAAGACAGATGTCCACTTGGGAAATTAAAATATACCTGTTTGAGCATTTTATATGAGACCAGATCAACTATAAAAATCTGATATCTAGACAGATCCTAATAAACCTGATGAAAATCAGAGAAATTAGATCAGCTTAAAGCTAATAAAATGTGATAGAAATGTTCTAAGTTGTCTGCAAAAATGCTTTCAGGCAGAAGGATTAGCATGAAGTATATTTTTACAAGGATTAGGGAGAATATTTTACAGGGTAAACTAGCCCATAAAATTGTTCCTTTTTACTTGGGTCTGTAGATGGACTTTTCTTGTGAAATATGCAGCCTGAACAAAAACTTGCAGTTTTCAGCTACTGCAATAATAGTTTGTTCTTTCCTGATGCACCATACATAAATTTGGAAGTGCACCTGGAGCAACTGAGCTATGTATTCTGGTTCCTTGGAAATAAGACTATCCAAATAAATGTTTCAGAACATATATATTAAATACTGGAATTCTGACTGCCCTTCAGTCATTTGGGGGTGAATGCAGATTCTGTTTTCAATGACATCGTGCTCTGTGGCATATTTCCTATTATCCTTACACATCAGCACAAATAAACTTTATGTCTTAATAAACCCCTATAAATTTTCAGCTTATTTGCTTTTAAACAGTTGAAAGTGTTTATATATGGTAATTGTGTTTGAAGACTTTCCTAGATATATAATCTCTGATAGAAAGTTTAGGCTGTGTCTGAATTTAGAGTTTATCTACTGTACAAAATTTCTAAATACATAGAGCAGATACTGTAGATTAAAATTTGAAATACATATATATATATATACTGAAGTACCTAATGTACAAAGCAAACATTGTAAAATACACTTGGTTTAGACCTTTTAACCACATCACTGGGTGCTATAAAAGAAATATTTAGCCTAAGAGCTCCAAAGATGCATGATGAAAGATGCCCAACAGAAGTCTTTGGAGGCTGCTTGAATAATTACTCTTGTGGGATGAAATTGGTCATGCAAGGAGGAGGATTTACACTGCTCTCTATTTCCCTCATATAGCTGGCCCTTATTGGCTCTGCTAACTCATATATCCAAATGTGCTTAGCAGTGAGAAGAAAAATGTTCCCATCAGCTGCTGAGCAGCCTTTGCAGTGACCTCTCCATCCTAGTACAAACACATAGAAGAAACTCATCTTGTTATGAGTTTCAACTCATATGAGAATTCCACTGTGGTCTGCAGCAGCAGTTTTGGTGGAGAACTCTTTTCCCCTTGTTAGCATTGGCTGTTTCACAATGTATGCTTTTGCATTTATTCAAACATCCAAACACAATGGGGTCTGAAAGTGAGGTCATGATAGGCAGCACTTTGTGTGAAGCAAGCGCTGTGCCCAATTTGTCCTGCAGGTCCTCTGCTAAGAAAGTAGCAAGAGTTTGCATGGCTTTACTTGTGGGTTTGCATATTTTGCATATGTTTTTTCACAGGGATGCCTTGGCAACACCTATTTAAACAATAGGTTAAAGATGCACTGTGCTGCCAGAAGTTTGGAAATTGCTGCTCCTTTATGTGGGCATGGTTAGCCCAGCTCCTCAATCAAGGACAAAGGGTTTAGAGTGACTCTTCTTAGGAAGAGTCAACTGTGAGTGTTAGGAAACTAAAACCAGATGCTCTATGTACAGCACAAACAAGGAGTTTTTTCCTTTAAAGACACCTTTCTGAGTCTTGCAGTGTTTAGGTTAAAATACTATTTGAAAATGGTTTGATCATAAAATCAGCAAGCAGATAATTAATCCCCTAACCAGTGGGTTGTTAATGGTAGGAGTGGAGGGCTAGTCTACTCTTCTGTTACTATTTACTTCCATGCATCTCAAATTGCATCTTCTGCTCTTTAGAAGCATGATTTGTCATTCTTGAAAGCCTTTGAGGAAACAAGAGAAAATTGTAAATCTGGGACCAGTAATTATACTGACAAATTCTGAGACTTAGATCTATGATATTTTCAGGGCAGAAAGGAAAAGATCATGCATGTATATGCACTTACTGAGCATATACAGTAAGTGCATATTACTGAGCAGCATTTCCAAGTAAAGATTGAGCTGTGTAGGGATGGAGAGGCCTGTTTAGTGCTTAATGGAGAAAAATGCTCACAAGAAAAATGGAGAGACTTTTTACCAGGACCTGTAGTGGTAAAGGGCAGTGGTTTTAAACTGAAAGAGAATAGGTTTAGATTAGACATAAGAATGAAATTCTTTATGATGGGACTGGTGAGAAATAGGAATGTATTACCCAGAGTAGTTGTGGATGCCCCACCTGTGGAAGTGTTCCAGGCCAGGTTGGAAGGAGTTTTGAGCAGCCTGGTCTTTTGGAAGGTGTCCCTGCCCCAGAGCAGGGAAGCTGGACTGGATGATCTTGGAAAGCCTCTTCCATCTCAAACCATCCTTTGATTCTCAGTAAGTTTATGCATCACCTAAATCCTCCTAGAGTCCTCAATGAAGGCTATGACAGGTCCTGGCCCAGCTGGCAAGTTCAACTGGAGTGGGTTCTGAGTTCACCTGTGACAACTGACTGATTTTATTCACTACAGTCGCACATGCATTAGAGCTGTTCTGTGGAGATTGTAGGGTTGTGTTCAGCATGACTGATGACTTGTAATTTTAAAAGAAGGACCTCTGTCTTGGAGGGGTTAGGCAGAGACTGGTGTGAAATAGGCAGCAATACATTTTCGTCATGCACTGTATCATGCTTCTTTTTTGAAATAAGTGTTCCTGTGTTGGACATAAGGAAAACACATTTTATGACTGTGTTATGCATCCATAAAAAGGGGATTTTACAATGCTCTTTCTGACAGGCCCTTAAGTAGATAGGCACGGATAGGTACTGCTGTCAGGTTCCTGCAAATTACTGGTTAACCAGCTATATAAATTTGGAGAGAAATACAATAGATAGAAACATAGAAGTGCACACAGTGTCTGTCCAGGCAGATTGGATCAGCACAAGTCAGCACTGTGGCTGTTAGAGCCAGGGACACTCCATTCATTTAGATGAGCCTCATGTGTTTATTAAACAAAACCAAAACAAAACAACAAAAACAAAACACCAGAAAAAACTAAACACAAGTCAAAATGCTGCAATTATCTTTTTTTTCTGCTTGTGGCAGCCAAAAGCCACAATAAATAAATTAATAACTGCAATCAAATGTGACTTGGAACATACAGCCTGCTCTATATTTGTCCTTAACCCTTTATACCGTGTATGGTATTTATTTTAGCATGTTCAATTTCCTGCAAGCACCTTTCTTGTGGATTCTATTTGACTCATCTCCCCTTAAAAGCTTTACCAAATGTTTACCATGTGCCCTTTCTTGCTTTTCTTCTGCTTCTCCAAGCTCCTTCTGCCCTGTTGTCATGTGTCTCCCCATCTTCTCCCAGCTCCTCTCTCAGCTGCAGGAGTTATCCTCCTATGAGCAGAAGCAGCCTCCCCAGTTTGTTGTTTCTGCTGGGTGGTTCCATCTGCACCATGTACCACTGCCTCTTCACAGCTCCCTGAGGCAGGACACCAGTTCACCCAGCAGCATCTCTTCTGCACAAACATTCCCTCCTATTGCCCAAGCTGGGGTGAACATTAAATATGGAGGGTATCAGCAGGTGCCATCAAGTTAAGCATGTCTCACTGTGTTTTCCTTGCTTCTGAGAAAGCAGTCAAGAAACAAGAGGTGTTTCCAGGTAAGATTTGAAAAGAGATAGGAAGTCAATGAGGCAGTATGTCTGAGATCCCCACTGAGATCTGAAAATCACCTGATGCTCTTGTTCCTTTATTTTCCTCCATTTTTTTTTTCTTCTCCCTCCTGCTTTGTCATCCAAAACTTTACACAAGAGTATTCAGGCTGTTGGAGCACCAGCTGTAAGAGAGGAAAATGGAGGCTGTGCCTAAGAAGAAAAGAAAATAAGAAGGTGGGGGGAGGAGGAGCTATAAGAAGATAAAAAAAGATGTGTAAAGCAAGAAAAAAAAAAGGGCTTTTTAAAAACTGTCATGGACATTAATTTGAAGGACAGGGAGAAAAAACTTCACTTTAGTCTTAGAGCAATCAAAATGAGCAACACCAATGTGAGCACAAAAATGGTCCAAATGAAAGTTTAAAAAATTTCAAGAAAAACAAACCAGATAAACACCTGGGATTAATCTCCAGTAGCAGAAGCCAGGAAAATTCTCTATTCCTCATCTATGTGTTTCTTAGCGCCTGACAATCAATAAACTTTCAATTTCAAGAGTTTTCCTCATCCTCCTCTACCTCTCTCTTTGTGGCTTGCATTATCAGCTGCCTAAGTACAATATCTGTTGTAGTACTCCATTGAGTGCAGTCAATAGCTTCTCCTTTTCATAGAGCTTTTGTCCCACATCTCAGAAGTCCTGGATAAATCGCTGGCACAGACAGATAAAGACATGAAAATTAAGAATGCAGGAATCTGTTAAATCCAAATACAAAAACAAAATAAAGAGAGGAGAATAAGAAGACAGCATGGTGATGAGACAGGGACTCACACAGCAAACACACCACCAAGTGAGAGGTAGAATTGGAAGGAAAGATTTTGTTGCATGTGGCTTAATTAATTACACACCATATTTGCATTTCATTTATTTATGGGTAAAATTGATTTACCCCACTGATTTATGGGATACATTTCATATGGCATTATCATTGCAGTTTATACATGATTCTTCTATTAAGTCCTATAACACTGTAATATGACAGGAAGACAAAAATGTTGGCTCTGCATCGTGCCAAAATTCTGCATAGCTTTAAATGTCTGTGTGCTGTTCTGTACAGTCATATCTTAGCAAGGAAATCCTTGGCTCTTTCCTGCTCTCCTCTCACTGTGCTCAGGTCAGCAAGGGGTACATGCAGGTTGAAGCTGCTGATGAAGGGGGCTGGGGCAGCTGCAAAAGGCTGCACTGGACATCGGAGCATGGTTCAGAGCTTCTGCTTTGAGGAGGAGGGTGAGACTGATTGCCTGCCTGTGACCTCCCAAGGCACATTTTTACAGTTTGAATTCACACATGCTGGAAGTGTCCTTTTGACTTGAATATTTCTTTGTGCATGTGATAAATGGTTAATTACAAGGAAGAACTGGTTCTGGCAAGGAAGGAGCCGGAATACTTTGTGTTTGTTTCCACATGGTCATGCTCAGATTCCCCCACGCTGGAAGAAAATCCGCCTCCTTTCTGGCTTCTTCCAGAGGAAGTCCAAAACCAGTCCTTGAAGATGACCTTATAGCACTGAAAACAAGCAATTCGTTGTTGTAGCATGGAGCTGGTGACAGAGTCTCCTTTTACTATCAGTATAAATGCATTTTTTTCCTTGTGCTGTAATACCCTTATTAGTGGAAGAAAAGCCAGCAAATCAGCACTATCCTAACTCCCTGGGCTTTCCTTCCCATGCTCCAGACTCTCATTTTCTGCAAGTTCACCAGCTAAAAGAAAAGATTTTTTTTTCCAGGGTTGCAGAAGGGGTGAAATAACCTGGGGCTTGCATGGAGCTGGTGAGTGTGCATGAGGCATCCCCGCTTTCTGCCAGGGTTCTGTGGCCGCCTTGTATAGCAGTGGCTGCAGGAAGTCATCCCCCCTCGAAGCTCAGGCAGCTGCAGCAGGCGTTTACACTTGGGGCCAAATTAGATTTGGCCATTTGCAGGTTCAGGTAGCATAAAAGTGGAAGTGACTTTGGGAGTGTCTGGAGTAGCCTGTGGCCCTGTGCTGACTGCAGAGTGATTCAGCTGGGTGTTGGTTCATAGAGCATCACTGGGCCTAGTGCTCAATGAGATTGTAAAAAAAATGAAATCTTAATTTTTGTTTGTTACGAGATCTCATGGTTTCAACAAAATCACAAAGCAGGTCAAAGAGGAGATTCTGTGGGCTCAGATTCCTGACAATCAGCTGCTTGCTATTAAACGTGTCACTCAGCTGCTTTTCTTGCAGATCAACTACATCTTTGTAACACTTGAGAAAGTGAAGCCTCGTTAAAATGAGTGCTTCATGGCTACTGAGAGAATGGAGAAAAGACGGAGGGATGAATGTAGAAGCCCAAACTGACGGGGAGGTGTGGTCCAGGAAGGCATGAATGCAGGTCTGCTTCTGCAGTGTTTCTCTTGTCTGTGTGTGCTCCTGCCTGCACAGTGGGGCTGGATTGTGAATGTGCAGCCCTCTTATTTGGGATGATAACATGAACATTTGTCAAAACGTTCATTTTGTTTTGTCAAACAAAAAACAGGATTTGAAGAGACCTTTCTGGTATAAGCTAATCGTGTCTCAGAGTGGTTTATAATCTGTAACTGCTGGTAGTGAATACTGTTGAATGAGGTTTCTCCACAGCAGTTATTTTTATTTACTTTTTTTTTAAGCTGCTTGGCACAGTAAAATCTTGAAAGTATTTTCACTTAAAATAAATTTTATTCATAAGAGCAGCCAAAAAACCTATCCTTGGACTCTGGCAGAATCCATGGTGTAAAAGGTTTTCAGAATCAAAACACTGCCAGGTCTGAGTGGAATGAACTGGGGAATTCATTAGAGTCTCTGCTTCGAAGAGAGCATATAAATCTGCAAAGTGCTACTCTTCTCTTTTTGTTTACCTGCTGATGTTGCAGAGACAGCACATTATTGGAAGTTCTAGAGTGCAATAGCAAAATTTGTAAGTATGCATTTTCTGAGTCTCATTACCTGTTGTTAATGCTCTTTTGAGTGACTCCTAGTTGAAAAATTAAGACTCATGTGGCTCCCTCTTGCTCTGAATTTGGATCTGCATCAGAATATTAAATACTTCAGAGTTCAGGTGTGTATGGATGAAAGGTTTTGATTCAGACTACTAATAGTGTTATTAATTTAGCTTGAAGCTAATAACATAATTATTAATACGAACTCTGAATTTGTGAGCTGTTTGCCTCTCTTAAACTTCTGACACAATCCTACCAATTTTGGACCAAGTTCGTGAGAGTCCTTGTCATGGGCATGCTGGGATGCTGGTGGAACAGAACTTACCGTAAAAGGCAAATGTGTTCCTGAGATGCTAATTCAATTGCAGTGCCTGGGAAAACCTTTTCTATGGTGGGACATGAAAACATCTCTGTTTGGGTTGGTGGTATGCAGCAATACTGTTTTACTGTAATTGCCAGGGATACTGGAGCTGGATTAGATACCCTGTTTAATCCTCTCCCTACCTCTTCCAAGACTGTGAGACAGGAGAAGATGATCTTTGATTGGTGGTACAGGTTCCCAGAACTCATCTTTTTAACTTGTGTAAAAATTGATAGGGATGACTTTGTAAGCAAAAGTCAGAAAAAGTCCTAAAATCCCCTTTGGATCATATTGCTCATACATCATTTGCTGATCCTTTCAAATACATCCCTTTGCCCTTGAGGTTCCAGCTAACCAGGCTGTGGGATGCCGCAGTGCCCGGCTGGGTTAGTGGGCTATCTCAGGCAGTAAGTTATCTGAGCTCTTTTTGCTGCTGATATCTCAGATCTTCTGAAAGATGAGAGTCTCCAGAGCAATGGGAACATCTTCTTGCTCCTGCCCCTTTCCCAGCATCCAATGCATGCTCTCCCCTCCCAGACACTGCTGGCCTCTACTGATGCTGTTGGCACGAGATATGGATTTACTCCTCTTTGGAGCAAAGTAAACTCGTTCTTGACAGATTAAACCATGGCATAGGTGTATTGAGTTTGCACAGCAAGTGTTTGGTAGTGGGGGCTGTAAGGGTAGCTTCTGTGACGAGAGATGGGGAGGGAGGAGCAGGTCCAGGCACCAGAGCTGAGATTCCCCTGCAGCCCAGGGTGCAGACCATGGTGAGGCAGCTGTGCCCCTGCAGGACAATGGAGGACCACAGTGGAGCAGGGATCCACCTGCAGCCCCTCGAAGAGCCCACACCAAAGGAGACTGTGATCCTGTAGGAAGCTCAGGATCCTAGCAGGATCTGTGGTCTGTGGAGAGAGGAGCCACAGTGGAGCAGGTTTGCTGGCAGGACTTTTAACTCTGTGGGGAATCCACACTGGAGCAGTTTGTTCCTGAAGAACTGCACCTTATGGAAGAGACTCACTCTGGAAAATTCCGTTAAGAACTTCAGCCCATGGCAAGGAATCACTTTGGAGAAGACCATGAAGGACAGTCTCATGTGGGACAGACCACATGCTGGACCAGGGGAAGAGTGTGACTAGGAGGAAGTGGCAGAAATTACGTGTGATGGACTGACTGCAGGTCCTATTCCCCACCTCCCTGCGCTGCCTACAGTGAGAAAGTAGAGAACTTGGGAGTAAAGTTGAGAGAAAAGGGAGGATGTGGGGAAAAGGATTTTTTAAGTTTAGTCTCAGGTCTCATTATCCTACTCTGATTTTGATTTGCAACAAATTAAAATCATTTCCCTAAGTTGCAGCTGTTTTACCTGTGACAGTAATTGATGAGTGATCTCTCCCTGTCCTTATCTCAACCCCCAAGCCATTCATAATATTTTTCTCATCCTGTTTAGCTGAGAAAGGGAGTGACAGAGTGATTTGGTGGGCACCACCTTATTCTTGGTATAAGAAACCCTGGTTTTCAGTAATCTGAATTTGTGATTCCATGTCTCTTCCATTCGTTTTCCCAGGGAATGCAGAAAAACACCAACAGAATGCACACGGACCGAGGGCATAACATTTGTTATTTCCTTGGCAAATCCATAATTTTCAACCTGTAAAAGAAGATCCATGACAATATGACTGTTACACATATTGAAAAAAAAACCCCTTATATTATTGAAAATTACTCATAAAAATAGAGAAAGAAAAAAATACATTTGAAATTTGTCCAGTGAAAACAAGCAAAACTTTTCTCTTCCAGATCAGGAATAGAATCAGTATTAAAAGGTTTGTCCATTTTTTGCTACTTTACAGGCAGTTTGACCTGATGGGATTGTTTGTCCCATGTGAAGATGTTCAATATATCTTAGGAAATTGTGTTCTGAGGAGAAGTGAAAGAGAAGGAAAATGACTCCTTTTGAGCAGCACGGGCTATCACAACATCTAATGAATTGGATATTGGTTTCTCATTCTCCACAGCATGACCTCCCACAGTTTTCTGACCCACAGGTCCCATCTGCAAACAGCAAACTGTTACAACTACAGGGACAGACACCATCACAGCCATCACTCTTCTCACTGGTCCTAGTAATTTTGGGTGTGTGGCGTAGTACACAGAAAAAGTTGTTCCTCTCTATCAAAACCTTTCTATGTTGCCATGCTTTTGGGAAATGGGTTGGAATCCTTCAGAATGTTGTTTCAGGTTATTCATTCTCTGAACCAGGGAGCTCCATCACTCATTTGTTTTAGCAAATAGTAGTAAAAGTTGTAACTGAGGAAGAGTTTACGCTTACCTACAGTTCTCGCAGAAGTATCAGCTTTGAAATCCAGACTGAAAATCTGCTCATCCCCTGCTTCTCATGCATTCTCCAGTTTCTGTTCTCACTTCCTTTGAGGCTAAAAATGAAAACTGAGTTCTATTCAACTTCTGGCACAGTTAATAAAAGCTAAAAATTACTCAAAATGAGAGAGAATTTTCATTCATCTTTCCCCAAATAACTGTGCTATTGGGGTGCATTCTTTGTATTTTACCTTTTTTATTTTGTAATTTTTGAGTTTTATTTTCCAATTCTTTTTCCAATTTAGGTGTCTTTTGCATCTTTTGGAGTCTCTCTGATTAGGGGAAAGTTTGAAGGGAGAACCACAGTTTTCTGCATCACTTGTTGTCAAAGCGTATTAGTATTTGCCTTGCTTGGCAGAAGTGCTTGTCTCTAGACCAGAATTTCAAGTAAAAAATTTTGTTTGGATGAGAGGATGTAATAGGGTTTCATTAAGTATATATGTGGTTAATGAAGAAATACTCTGCAAAAACACCCCAGAAGCTAAACTGGTGACATTATTCCTTCACCGAAGATTTTGTCTATTGTTTTTTGGGAATAACACTTGTTCTAGTTCTCAGTTATTCCAGTTTCAGGCAAAATTTCTGTTCTTTCACTTCAGCTGAAGCAAATGTAAGAAATTAATTAGCATAAAGCTAAAGATATATCAAAGTCTAAAGTGACTGGGGATGGCTGAAAAGCTGAAGGTTCCTTTGTACAGGCATGGTGGATCACTTTACAGTAAAGGAGGAGGGCAGCTGCCAAATCCTTGGCAGCATGGTGGCTACTGCTAATTTTTAGTGTTGTTTATAATAATGTGAAGTCAGTTTGAAGCTCACTTTTGCTTATAGATTATAATTGCCCCTTTTTTCTGCATGCCTTTTGAAGAATTGGGTGTTATTTAAGGTTATTGATCTTGCATGAGAAGAAAGATGTCACTGTTGAGCAGCTAGCAGAGTAATGAAGGCACCAGTTCTCAGTGGCAAGAAGGAATGACCTTTATTGTTTTGATTTCATCATATATATAGAGTATTCCAAAGTCACCCAGATTGGTCGGTCAGAAGCCTTCCCCCAGGCCTGATTGGCCAGGCTTGCACTGTCCAAGTTCTGGGACACTGTTCCAATAACATCCAAACTTTATCTTTATTTATAAAACACAAGAAAAATTCTCATGGGAAAAACCTGTGCTAGCCACAGCAAGATATAAAGTTATGGGTACTAACTTTAAAATTGGTCTTGCTGTGGGGCATAGTCCTGGTAGTTGTGTGAGTCCAACACATTTGTCACTTTATGGTAGTTCCTCTGTATGAAGTGTTCTCCTGAGTGCCCTGTGTTTCCTGCACATAATTTCTAGAGTTTCATGTTTCTTGTAGGAAGTGGTAGGGAGGGCAAGAAGCAGGGTGGAGATAAGACTTTGAGAGAGATAAAAAATGACGTGGTCAAATGCTCTGTTGTTCTTTTATCCTTCGCCTGCTAAGGGCTTAAAACCAAGCACAAACTGAGGGTGGAGGGTGTAAGGCAGCTGTCATGACTCCAAGTAAGCCACCCAAGCCTGTGTAAATACAGTATGGGATTAAACCATTGGAAACACCTTCCTGTGCAGAACATCATGGATTCTACACTCCAGCCTGTGCTTCTTACACCTTTTCTCTTGTGTTTCTGTGACTTGTTCATTTAAAATGGAGGCTTTTCAAAACAGGAAGCTGCTTCTTGATGCATTTCCAGAGCACCTAATTTAGTACAGCATCTGTGTTAATTGCAGCGCTGTCATTCTTATGACATCAGCTGGTCATAGAAGGATTCTTCCAGCTGCTTCTTCCCAATTAAGTTAAGATCAGGTGAAAATGACCCATGGTTGTAGTGCATCTCATTTCATTCTATTTGCTTTTTTTCTTTTCGTAAGCCTGCTATTTGAGAAGTGAATGAGAGTTTAAATCTGAATCTCGTCATAGCATATTTAATTTTTGTTTACTATTTGCTTTGGAAGTCAGATGGAAAGTGAAACTAATAAGTAGGGAGAATGATGAATTGTTACCTTGCATAGAGATCTGAGCTAATCTGATGGGAGTTGGCATGAGACAGGAGTGGCAGGGAGTAAATAACAAAAACAAACAAATAAGCAAACAAAGATAAGGCAAAATTAATGGAGAGTGCATGTAGTTCTGAATAATTTAAGTAAAAAATTTTATAAGTAAACAAAGCAACAAATAGCAGGGAGGAAGCATTACCCATTTTTATACAGAGAATTAATTACTCCTCTAAGAGTCTGGTTTACAGATGCAAAATGTACTTTTTCTCAAATCCTGGCTCTGGCATGAACCAGCAAGACTCTTCATTCTGGGACAAAGGCAGGAATATTGCAAATTCAGCCTTTTTGTCCCGGCTGCCACCAATGGACAAAATAAGATTTTTCAATCCACTGAAATAAATGAGCATGGAGGTGAACTGAGTACAGAAATTAGGGTACAATAAATTACTTGCCATTCCTTTAAGGCATATTTTGTAAGTAGAGCTATTTATGGGGGTTTCTTTGACTGAGAGCAGAGACTATAATAATCTAAAAACAATTACCTTGTGAGAAAAGCAGGAACAAATGAATATCAATTCTGCATTTGATCCTTGCGCAATAGATAATAGAGTGATAAAACTGGTATGAAACAACACTACAGTAGAGTGTCAAGCTGTTTTCTTATTTCATTGCAGATAACTGTAAGTGATAATATTTGAAAGTAGATTACAAGAATTATCACATATCATTTAGCCATGGAGAAGTAAGGTGGGATCAAGGCTTATTTGGAAAATTGAAGTCCTTGGGAGCAGTAAGAAAAGAAGAGACGAATTCAGAAGAATTCTGGGTTCCTTAGAGCAGGTCAACTGTTGTAAAGAGATCCAACACTTCATTACATTACAAAGCATGTACTAAAGTCTGTGTGTCTGGAGAAATGGTTTTAATTATTAGCCTTTTCTTCGTCACTGTCATAGGAGCTCAATCTATCATTAAAAAGTCTGGCTTGTGCTGTCAGTGATGTACTCTCTTGTCTTTGGCATCATTTTATAGCTATCCCCTCAGTTAGGTACATGATAGGAGCTTCAGCAAAACAAGGTTGAATTTAGCCTCTTATCTATTTTTCATTACCATCCTAGTTACATTTAGTAGGTTTTGGGGGATTTAGAGGTTCAGTTAACTCTGCTTTTAAGACAGTTCTCACCATTGCACATTCATTTTCTCTACAGAGGAGCAAAACACACTCAGATACTGGAGGGCAGGCATTGTCTTTCCACATTGCTGGCAGTGTTGAGGTGGTTTGGGAAGCTCACAGATGGCTTGTGCTCACAACAAAATAATTTCCTTCCCTGTTCAAACTTTTGCATCCATGTTGTTAACATTTAGTTATCTGGTACAAATGATGATTCAGCCATTCTCTTTCACATCCCACCTGAGTTTACAGCTCTTGCTAAAACAGAAGTAATAGCTGACACAGGAGCGTGGTTCCTTTATTATTATTTTTTTAAGTTTTATTTTTTCAGTTTCTGGTTTCAGCACTTCTTGCTCTTTTCCTTCT
The DNA here is from genome assembly GCF_008360975.1 of Lichenostomus cassidix. Lineage (NCBI taxonomy): Eukaryota > Metazoa > Chordata > Aves > Passeriformes > Meliphagidae > Lichenostomus > Lichenostomus cassidix. The sequence goes on along the minus strand of NC_139480.1, from coordinate 19,445,452 downwards.
CCTATGAGACTTTTGCCTGTTAGATTGCTTTCTTAGATGTTTCCTTCGTCTTTTCTCTTGTTTCCTTTTTATTTAGACTTCCAGATATTTTCAGATTTAATTTGAGATTCCCTGTGTGGCTAGCACAGGTCTTTCCCATGAGAATTCCTTTTGTGTTTTATAAATAAAGATAAAGTTTGGATGTTATTAAAAACAGTGTCCCAAGATCTGGACAGTGCAGGCGTGGCCAATCAGGCCTAGGGGGAGGTTTCTGACTGACCAATCTGGGTGACCTTTGAAAACTCTATATATATGATGAAATCAAAACAATAAAGGTCTTTTCCTTCTTGCCACTGAGAACTGGGTTCTTTTCTCTGCTAGCGGCTCAACACCGACATTCCCTGTACGCTTACAGGTTCTTGCTTCATCAGATTTAGAAATCTCATGGCTAACTTTGAAAATTATAAGATGGTGGATCATATTTGATCTTGCTCCAAACAGTATTCATCTTTTCCCTCTAATATCAGTGTGTCCAAGCATGCCACCTTTTGTTTTCTGCTGTCAGGACTAAATACTTGAAGAAAACACTGACAAAAGGGTCTGGGTTTAGGAAGCCATCTGAGACTCCTCATTTAACTCTTCAAATTAAAATTAGATCCCTGCTTACAAGTTTCAGAAAGTCTTTGACTAATTCTAAACAGCCAGGCAATCTGCTTGGGAAGTAACAATTCTGAAAGGAAAAAAAAATATTACAGAGTCACAATCCCAAAAAAATCTTAAATTATGTCCTTAAGAGAGATTTGAAACTATTAAGATGCTGTAGTCTAGTGAATGAAGTGTTGGACCTTAATGCAGTCAAAGGCAAAGTTGCGTTTTAGGGGTCTACCATCTTCTGGCTTCACACTGATGAAGGGTTAGAGTAATGCTTTCTCAAAAAGCATCAGCAGCTAGATCCAGATTTGCTTGTACTCAGTGGAAGTCTTTTTTTTTTTCATTTCTGGGGAAAGTCCCACAAAACCAAATGTTTCAAACACTTTTATGTAAATTCCCCCATACCTGTTAAGGAGGAGCTACTTAAAACATTAGGTTTCTCCAACTTCTTTTTGAAATTTCTGCAGTAAATAATTGACACAGTATGATGCCTGTCTGCACAAGCACTACCACATTTTTTCACTCCATGTTGTTCCAAATTGGCTGTTGTTCTCATTGTGCTTTAGCACAGGATCAGTTATCTAATTGGTTATATGATAATCATTCAGATATATGACCTTGTTAAATCCTTCCCCAACAGATTAAATTGCTAGGCAATTAACAGGATTTGAGGCTTTCCATAATCTTCATGCTGTCTGCACCTGCACAAGTGTATTTGAGTCATGAAAGAGAAAAACTTCCACATTTCTCAGTTTTGTGTAAACTGTATTTTTCAATATGTTTCATGATATTATTTTCTTTCCCTTTTTAGGTATTACATAGAAATGGCTTTATGGATCTGGACACTGACCACTTTGAGCTGTTTCTGCGTCACCTTATCCAGAAATGAGGAACTGAAGTCTTTTCAGAGTGCTACAGAGCTAAATCATCTAACAGTGGATAATGACACTGGGATAATCTATTTGGGAGTGGTAAATGCACTGTATCAGCTTACAGAAAACCTGGAAGTAATCAGATCTGTAGAAACAGGTCCAAGAAAGGACAACAAAAAATGCACACCTCCCATTGATGAAAATCAATGTAAAGAGGCTGTACTGACTGACAATTATAACAAATTACTGTTGCTGAACAAGGCAGATAATACAACTGTGGTATGTGGAAGCCTTTTTAAGGGAATCTGTGCCATCAGAGATCTACAAAACATTAGCAATGAGAAGTATTATGTAGACAGTAGTGGAGAAAAGTCCTTTGTAGCAAGCAATGATGAGAATGTTTCAACTGTGGGACTGATCACCTCCTTGAATAACGACCGAGTGCTATTTGTTGGGAAAGGGAATGGACCAAATGACAATGGGATCATAATCAGCACTCGGCAGCTTTACGCAAGGGATGGTAAAGACATTTTTGAAATGTATACAGACTCAGCAGCTGTTAAGTCAGCTTATCACTCATCAAGCACACAACAATTTGTGGCAGTTTTTGAGGATAAAAATTATGTTTATTTTATTTTTAATCAACAAGAGAAACAGCCTGTCAACAACCGCACACTGATTGCACGTCTGTGCAAAGATGATGCCCATTATTATTCCTACTTTGAAATGGACTTGGGTTGCAAAGATGATGATGGTGCCTATGACCACTGCCATTCTGCTTACGTCACTACCCCAGGAGAAGAACTGGCTGAGAGCATGGCTCAGCAGGGACAGCCTGCAGATACTCCCTCAGATGACAAAGTTCTTCTTGCACTCTTCAGCAAAGTAAACAAAGATGACGGCTCTCTAAAATCCGCCATGTGTGTGTTTTCCTTGCGGCAAATCAATGAAAAGATGGAAAAAAACCGGAATGATTGCTACACTAAAAAGAATACCAGCTCGTTTTACAAACTTTTTTCAGCAGAAAACCCGTGTGCATTACATGGACTGGTAATATGAGTAATATAAATATTAGTTTTAGAACCTGTGTTGGAGTTTGTGGAAAATACAACTACATGTTTTAGGGTGGCTTTGAGCTAAACTACATTACGGTGACTGAAAACTCAATAGATGGATTCACTACAGAAATGGAATGTGGTTGGGGGGGTTGTGGAACAGGTCAAGTAAGAAATGACTAAATTTTGAGTCTTTTAAAAAGGATTTGATATTTTCTCAAAGATGAGTGTTGCTTTCCTGAATACATTTCTTTTAAAGGGTTCCTTCTGGCATGGAAGTTACTGAGTCAAATGCAGGGATTTTTTATGCCCATTATCAGCTTCTGGGTGATTACTATAGACAATTGTAGTTTCAGTCAGTGTGTTTTTACAATGCTCTTAAATGGTATTAAGAATCTTTTAGATGGTATCTGTAATTCAGTGCTTTTTCTCACTTGTACATTTAGACAACTGAAATACCCAGATTTCTTTTATTCAGATGGTGTTCATATTTTGCTGTGGCTCAAAATACTTGCATAGTATGAAAGCCATCTCCTTTTTATGGCTTGTCATTCTCTTGGCTATAAGGCTTTTGGAGGGTACTGTTAATTCAGACATGGTCCTTCAATTTATGACTGTCTCCAAGAGGCAATTTTCGGCATCTCTGTTGGCTTGATGATTGTTTTGCCCACATCACTCTATTCCCAAGCCCCACTTGTACATGCCACTCACTACTGCAGCCAACCCTAAATTGGGCTGAGAAATTGAATCATCTTAAAAATAACTCAGCCAGCTTTTAGGAGGATGTCTTAATTTCCCAGCCCAAGCAAGGTACACACTTGCATAAGCAGCTGTTTGAGCACAACTTGAGAAGTGGTGTGCTATAGTCCCGGGAGTGGAGTGAACAGCTGAAGAGATGGGGCATGGGAACGCCTTTTGCTGGAATTGACCCATAATTTTTCACCTTGTGAGACCGAAGCCATCTCCCACACAGTAAGGCACTATCACTGATAAGCCAAAAGAACACTTTTTGCTTCAAACCACTAGTGTTAGTTGCTGCAATGCCCTGCATATGGGGTGAGCATCAAACACAGAAATCCTGGATGTGACAAGTGGAGTGGCCATGGCTTCTGACAAAAAGGAGCTGTGGATTTCAGGTCAGAAAGATGGTTTTGTTACCAAATATAGCAGGAAAGGCAAGGTGTGAATGAACTTCCTTCTGGTGGCTCTTGCTGCAGCTCAGGATTAAAGCACAGTGAAGAGAGAATGTGTTGAAGTTCATGAGACAGTTGCCAGGGAGTTGCTTTTCTATGGATTGCAGTGAGATAAGAAACAAAACAGCAATAAAAAAAGCCACTCGTCACAAAAAGGTTGGTTTACCCAGTCTCTATGGCATGTCCTTTTTAATTAAACCAACTGGTTAATTTTTAAACTGCTGCTATGATGAAATAGAAACAAAAAAAAATGCTCTCCATGTGTCTTCTGGAAAGTGAAAGCATAGAAGCAGTTCTCAATTAGCAGGCTGCTGTCTGATTTCTGTCTACTGGCTGAAGGCAAATGCCCAGACAATCTATTTCTCTCTTTCCACTCTTCGACATCTGAGGGGTATTATATTGTCTGGTAATAGGGCTGCACTTCATTCTTAGCTAGGAATTGGTGATCTGAATGTTTAACATCACTCTGTATTGCTATTCCTTATTAGAATGCAAGCAAAAATTTCCCCTGTGGCTCCGAACACTTGCCGTACCTTTTGGGAAGTAGGAATGGTGTTGTAGAGAAGCCAGTACTGCAAAAAGAAGGGATGAATCTCACGGCTGTCACTGTGGCTGTGGAGAACGGGCACACCGTGGCCTTTCTGGGAACGTCGGATGGTAAAATTCTTAAGGTAACAAACCGGATTAAAAGACTGAAAGGTATTTAAAGGTTATGAACTGCAGTGATAGCATACTGCCACTCTAAAAGTAAATGGGATTTATAAGATCTCATACTAGGAGCAAATTCTCTTGGAACATGGTATTTTTCATCTCAAAGAAAAAATGCATTATTTCTGATGTACCTTGGCTATCTGATACACAGATTGAATTAGCGTTGCCTGAATGACACTTTTCCCGCAGGATTATCTACCTACTGAAAGCCTTATATAAACAGCCTTTGGTAATCTAACAACTGCTTTAGCTTTATCTCTCTTCAAGCTCATACTAGTTTAAGAGCAACTTTTCATTTTGCAGTCATTCTGGCCATTCAGTGAATAGAGGTAGCAATACAAAGCCCAAGCTGAAACTGATAAATTCTGGTTGTGTGGTGCTCAAGGCTTGATATTTTTGTGGTGTTAAAATATCAAGACTGCAACACCAAATACCTTCTTTAGCTTGAAGAAAAGTGATGGCCATGTTCAGCCTAAAACTTAGCACTGCCAAGTTCTACCAAACCACATGGTTCAAAAGGCAAGTGGATGTGGTGCTTAGAGACATGATTTAGTAATGAATATGGTGGTGCTTTTTTAGTAGTTGGACTCCATTTAGTAGTTGGTCTTGGAAGTATTTTCCAATCTTAGTGATTCTATAATTCTGTGTCCCTAAGTGACACATCCATACGTTTTTTAAAAATCTCCAGGTGACTTAACCAGTTGCCTGGGCAGCCTGTTCCAGTGCTTGACAAACATTTCTGCAAAGAAGTATTTCCCAATATGCAGTCTAAACCTCCCCTGGCACAACTTCAGGCCATTTCCTCTCTCCTCCTTGCTTGCTAATTGTGAGAAGAGACCAACCCCCACCCCACTACAACCTCCTTTCAGGTAGTTGTAGAGAGCAATGAGGTGTTCCCTGTGCCTGTTTTTCTCCAGAGTGAGCAACCCCAGCTCCCTCAGCTGCTCCTCATCAGACTTGTGCTCCAGCCTCTTCACTCCATTGCGTTTCTCTGAATAACCCCCAGCACCTCAATGTCTTTATTGAAGATTCTCTTTAGCCTTCCTTTTTTTCTTAATATATTTTTAGAAATATTTTTATTGTCTTTTAAGGCAGTAGCCAGATATAGTGATATTTGGGGGAAAAAGCAATATTAACCACCTTTTTTGCTTCCACAAAATAGGTGTTTCTGTCATCCACTGCAACTGAGTACAGCTCTCTTACAATTGAACTAAACAAACCCATAAAGAAGGACCTGGTCCTCGACCAAACCCAAGAAAATCTATATGTGATGACCACAGACAAGGTAATGTGTCCTGCTTGCATTTAAGACCAGGCCCTCTTTCCCTTTCTCTGCAACTTTACGTGAGATTTATATATTTACCAGTTGTTCCTAGAAGTTGCCCTGTTTGGTGGGACTTCACCTACTTGATGTGTATGAAACCCTTTCTCAAGTCTAAGCTGATGGACTTGTTTGTTGTGACTTGGAGAGCTGTAGTATCCACGAAGCTTAGCGATTGGGAATGGGAAGGGAGTTCCCCTCTGAAGCTGTCATACAGGGTCTGTGGGAAGGATGAAGTGGAGATATTTGGCACCAGCACACCTCAGGGTCAGGCAGCCCTAGAGCTCAGTGTGGGATGCGTGGGGTACCAGAGGATGCTGTAGCTGCCATCAGTTCTTTTCCAGGGCACTTCAGGACTGCTGGTGGCTGACATACTCACACTGACACATCTGTAAAGCCCCCAGCAGTTTCTGTGGGTCTTACTGTCAAAAACTAAGAAGCAATGGAGAAAATTACATATTTGGGAAAAACTTTCATTAAGCTTCTGCTAGAACTTAGTGGAGCAGGAAAAGTCCAGCTTCAGTAAGAAAGGCACAGGCACCCTCTTCTAGGCTCCCCTTCTCTTTGCTGTCAGGTGAAGGCACAAGAGAGGTCTGTAAAGAAAGGGAGAAAAACAAGTAAGTAGGAAATGAGAGGGATGCCAGATTTCTCCTCCACCCCCAGCAGTAACCCTCTTCTGGCACTTTTCTTTGTGGAGGCTGGAGCTGCCAGCCTCAAATGCTTGGTTCAGCAGCTCTCCAGGACAAGGTGGGTGGGTGACAGGCTGTGACCATCTGCAGCCCTGCCAGTGACATGGAATGCAGCATGGGAAATGCTCCACACCGGTAACACAGGGAGAATGAGGGGGCTGTGAAAGGAGAGTATTTGGAAAAACAGCACAAGGAGAATATTTTCTGCCTGCTTTATAAAAGGATTAATATAAATTCCTGCTGCAATGTTATAGTCTAGCTGAAGGTTTTCAGGCTAGAAACTACATTGGAAAAAAAAAGCCAGAAAAACAACTGATAAAGCATTTAATAATATGACTCTGTGTGAGGGAGATTACTTTTTTTGTCTTTTTGAGTAGTTGGTAATTCTCATTTGGCTTCTGTTCAGATTTGGAACACAACTCCAGGCTTCAACATTGTCCACAAAACTCTGGGTGGCCTGGCACCCCATTTGAGAAGCTGGCACATTATGTAAAAGCCCTGAGGTCCCCATCAGGCTACTATGTGTGCTGCTGGGCAGTGTGAGGGATAGCAGCAATCCTGAAGGAAGACAAGCTTTCTGATGACAGTCAGCTTGAAATGGTAGAATTTAGAAAGACCACAGACAACCTTTTATTCAGACAAAACCTGTAAAAAAATCATTCAATCACTACAAAACATTTAAATTTAGAATGCAGCCAAAGAAAGGATTTTACCTAAGTCTTTTCCAAGTGGCTCTCGTAGACACTGCAGTTTCTGAATAATGTGAATAATAGCTTTCTTTTACAAAGCCTGGTTAGCTTAAATATGAATAGCTAAAGTTGGGAGCTCTGTAATGGCATTACATTACTGTCATCTCCAGGAGTTAATTACAGTGAGCAGTCCCACCCACTTTTAGAAGCAGATAGACAGGAGGAGAATGGAGGCCTCGGAGCTGGGAGAAACAAAGTGACATAAGCAAGGGGAGAAGAATAAATGATGAACCATGCACTTCTGGGTTAGGCATGGCTGTGGGTTGTGGGAATAGAGATATCAGAACTCTAATTTGTGAGGTGAAATGGTTAAACAATAAAGGACAGCTGGCTGCACTGATAGGCATGCATGCTGCTGAGCTACCTGGCAGATGCAGACTGCCTCAGCATTTAGAAATTAATTGCTTGGGCTCTGTAAGCACTTGAACAAAAAGTGGTGATGTGGTAGGTGATGGCTTCTTTAAAAAGAAATCAGATCAAGAGAAACACAGGGAAGAACAATACAGAGGTTAAGACCCATAGTGAGAATCAAGCTCTTCCTTTCCTGTTTCACTTTCTCCCATTTTCTTCTCCCAGCTTCTGCTATGGTGCCAAGAGCAGTGGGGGGTTTGGAGCAAATGCTTTCAAAAGTCAGTCCTCTCTGCTCTCAAAGCTTGGTCAGAGAGCAGGAGAAACCCCTTGCAGCTCTTTGGGGGACTTGGAAAGGAGCTTAGCACCCCTGTGCTGCTCACACTGGTTCATTACAAGTGTACATCACTGGTAGAATCCCAGATTCCTTAAGGTATTTACTGTACTGGGAGGAAAGCAGAAGACTCTGGCAGTCACTTACCATGATCAGTAGCTTGTTTGCTTGTTTTAGTTTTCAACACTTTTTGATTTAGAGTGCCAACTAGAAAAGCTCTAAAATTAGTTGCTTTGCATTTTGAAACTGGCTGTTTAAAGAACTGGTTTTTTGGGTTTGGTTTTGTTTAGTTTTTTTTGTCGTTAAGGTCACATAAAATTTGCAGAGACGGCGATCTCTAGGGCTTGTTTATGCTTGCAAGAATTGTGAAAGACATATGTTGTCATTAAAAAAAAAAGGTCATTCACTGGATATTAAATTACTTATGGGTACCAGTTAGAGAAAGAGTGCCAGTAACTCAGCTCCAGTTAGCTAAAAAAAGAGAATGCTGAAAAGGTAAACCCCTGTATTAATAAATGCAAGAAAATTGCAAAATACTGACATTTTCCTTAACTAAGTCATTTTCTGTAACTCTCCAAATGTGAAGAAAAAGCCAAATTCAGACTGTCAAAGTAGCTTTGTAATTGCCAGTTGTATAAAATGAAACTATAAGAAAGCCTACCTCTCAGACTTACTGTTTCTACACTTTTTGCACTCTTTAAAAGTAGAACGTAGTCATAAACTGGATGATGTCCTGTTTTCCTCTTGAATCATTTCAGCAGCATAGCTAAAAGGAATGGCTCTTCTTTCTGTGCACCAAAGAAAAAGCTGTTTATTCTCCGCACCAAAGGAAATCAAAACCAGGAACTGTATATTTACTGGGGGAAAGAGACATGAGAACTGATGATATTCTTTTCCCCGCTGCTTCCTGTCATAATTATTTGCATTTTATTTTGTGAATGTATTCCATGGCGGAAGGTTATGCATGGAGAAGTGCAGTAACCCAAAGCACCCTGGTTCTCTCATGATTGCAGGATTTCTGAAATGCCTTCTGGTGAGAAGTGCATTTCCAAACTATTTCACCTCCATGCTAGTGATATGGAGGGGAGAACGTTCTGTTTAAAAACTGATCTAGCTAATACCAAGTTAGCCTTTTGGAAGTATCCATCCTGCAGTAGCTGTTTCTTGAATTCAGAGCATTGGTGATGCAGTTTCTGTCCTGAGGTGCAAATTTCCACAAGTAATATAACTGGAGGTACTGAAAAGCTCAATTTTTGTCAGACTTGCTCATAATTCTTGATTATAACGATGTCCTACAACACTTTGAAGGCAGATTAGATAATATTGGAGTGCAAAAAAAAGCAGGAAAAAGTGTATGAATTTAGACTTTGTTAAGGGGGAAATAACAGACTGGTTTTATATATATTTTGTTAAAATTAGGCTGAGCTCTGAGTATAATGATACAGCATCGAGTCTTCTGCTGCCACAGGCAATGACACTGTACAGCTAAGTCCATATGTTTCTGTCTCCTTGTGCCTTCTTCAGTCGTTAGTTTGCCTTGCTTTTGGCTTTGCAGGTGTACCGATTGCCTGTGCAGGACTGCCACAAATACTCGGACTGTGAGAAGTGTGCCCAAGCGAGGGATCCGTACTGCGGCTGGTGCGTGAGGGAGGGCAGGTGAGTGTGCCGGGCTTGCTCCTTGCAGGCAGTGCACCTGCTCCAGGTTTGACATGTGCTGTGGGTGTCTGCTCGGTGTGGTGATCCCAGCTCTTTGTGCTCAGCCTTACTCTCCTGACAGTCATTTAATTTTATCATGCAGACATTGATATCAATATTCTGTGTGCGCAAAAAAGTCCTCGTTGACTTCTTCAGATTTGATTAGTTTGGGAAAATAGATGCTTTTCTGCTGGTACTGAGAATGATTATGTGCCTTCTAAATGTATGTTTTATCACTCTTTGAACTGTACAGTCAAGTGTTCTCCTAGAAAATAAAAAAGTGCTCCTTTTTTCAAATTCAGAAAATATAGTATATATTTTAAGTATATCAGGAAAGTGTAAAAAAGAGCATAAAAGAAAAAACTGTTCCATGTCTAAAATACAGTGTATAGCTCAAATGCTGGTTTTATGTAAACATCATCTATTAAGATATGTAGCTGCAGGGAACCCTCACCTACCTGTAGGAGAGCAGAAAGTGACATTTTGCTGACTATCTGCAGAGGTTCACTGAATGAGTATTCAAGCACATGTAAACTAGGACAGCTCTGAACAGCCCTGGAATGCCTCTTCTTTACACTCTGCATTGATTGGAGTGCCGAGAGGGAAGAGCAGTCCTAAGACTCTCTTTTTGACTACTAAGTTAATTAACCCCTTGGCATGAGTGGTTGGGAATTCGTGATTCTAACTTCTTGCTGTTGGAACAAAGGGGCTGTTTAATTATAATATGCAGATGAATTTCAGGCTTCTACTTTCCTGCCTGAAAATGTGAACTATAGCATTAGGTTACCTATCAGCCTGATGTAGCATAATATGGAGCACTGCAGAGAAACTTACGTGGAGTGTGCAGGTTTATGTAATATACTGTAACTCTTCCAGCCCAGAGTCTCAGTTGCTGTGGATGAAACCTGAGAATTTGGAATATAGCCTCAAACTCCTCCTGGGCTGCCGGGAGTTCAAGGCCATGTCATATATCATAAAAAAGGCAATTTTTCTCAGATTTCCCTTCAGGTTTCTGATATGACCACTGACCTCAATATCTCAAAATATTAATGGTTTCTGAGAACAGGCAAACGTGAATTTTCACATTTGTTAGTATTTGTTTCCAATGGCAAGAACAAAGTGTTTCATTTCTGGGTTTCATGATCACACGCAGCACTTAGCCGTGTGTTTAGGGATATGTTATGTGAATGTAGACTCTATGTAAATGATTTGTTTAAAAGAGGTTTGACAGAGCTGTGCAACAATTGCACTGTGTTAAAGCCCCTGATGAGTTAATAGTTGACTTTCTGCTACAGCAGCCAGAGATCCTACAGCATTTTCTCTTAAACTTTGCACAGAATAGAAAGAATACACATGAGACTCTCCCCACTTCAACAAGCTTTTTTAGCCACATATGCAGCTTCTGTACTGCAGCATTTCTGCCTGTACTTGAGCTGGGAAAATCTCCCAGCGTTTTTGGTGAGGCTGCACGACAGCTCTTGTCTTCCTGTAAGTGTAACAGTGCCTTGGCAGGGAGACGTCTTAAACGGGCAGGAGTTAATGAAAGCATTTGCTACGAAAGTAACATTTTTAGGGTTTTCACAGAAGTTCTCCACAAGCTTGTGTGCCCCCAGCAAAAATTCTGTAGCATTTTTCTCCCCTGGGTGTTGTCTTACCAGTGGCAGCACATAGGTGTCTGCCATTTGACCTGCAGGAAAAAACCAGTCTGTGCCCACTCATTCAGGGTGTTGTTATATATTGCACTGAAGATTGTCAGCTTGATTTCAGGCGGCTCCATTGCCCAATGGTTCCTGTGCTATCACTGCCTCTGTATGGATTTGGGTTGTCTAATTCAAGGCACTGCTCAAAATCGTATGAGCACTTGCTTTTGACATGTCAAACCATCGATAGTAATTACACCACTTATTCTTTTAAAAATTCTCTAATAGCAACCCCACTAGTCAATATTAAAGAAAATTTGTAGTCATCTTATGTTGTAATTTCAATCTCTAATCATGCAAATGTTGCATAATTCAGAGAAGGCAGAGTCCAGCTATAATACTGCTTTGGGGTTTGTTCCTTTTTTTTTCAGGTGCACAAAGAAGGCAGACTGTGGAACAGCTGATAAGGAGAACCACTGGCTGTGGAGTCCAAGTGGCACATGTGTGACTATCATTAGCGCAGACCCTATGAATATGAGTCGCAGAGCTCCTGCTAAGGTATAGCAGGAAAATGCTTTCCTTAAACATTCTTAAAGCATATTGATGTGACTACCAGAGAGATGAATATGTGCATTTCTTTATGCACAGTTGAGACTAGGAATAGCAGAGTGTTTTGGTATCTCAGTCTCTGTCATTTCTCATAGTGCTCTTTTTTGCCTGCTGTTCTTGCCGGTTGCAGTTCACATTTTTGACCTCTGTAAACCAAAGTGATTCACTAGTATGGATGATAAAGCACTTACACTTATCTGAATATTATGGAAGTGTTGCACAGTGTTGTATAACCCATAAAAAGTAAATAGTAGGGGAGATTTCATGCTGCCCTTTCAGCTTACTTGAGCATGAACTTAAGCAAGCAGTGAAGCCATAAGCTGTTGAATTAAAATCAGCAGTAGGTTTGCCTACACAGCGAAGTCTGTCTGGGTCCATGGAGCAGGTAAATTCAGCATGCAAAACAAGTCTGTGGCAACAAAACTGAGTTTCTGGAGTGTGACCTGGGTGTCATAGCTTGCTCTAATTCCAAATGGAGCATGCCAGTGCAGACTGAGTGCTTTCTGGGGTGTTCACCACGTAAAATGAATAAAATGGCTTTTCATTCCTCTTAATCAGAAATAAAGAAACTTTCATTCAAGCAACTTTAATTCCCTTTCTAAATGATGTAAACAGCATTGTGTTAAGGCAATTTGTATGTTAAATATAAATATTAGTAGACTGTAACTGGTTTCGGTGAGAAAGGGATAATTGTCTTTTCTACTGGCAATACAAAATGGAAAAAGTTAAACTGTATAATTAACACAATTGAAACATTAAGTCAAGGACAGCATCCCAAAATTCATTTCAATTCTTTTCTCTCTCCTTGTTAAGTTTTCCCATCTCATTTTACTTTTAGTTTCTCAAGTGCTTTTTTTTCCCTGAGGGGGTTAAGGTCTCACCACCACTCAAAAATCCCTTTTCACCATTGGATTTTTTGCATCTACATGGAGTCTTGAGGAAGCCACTTTTTTGTTCATTCCTTTCAAACTCCAGCATTTCCAGCCTATCCAGCTCTGTTTTTGTTATTCACTAATAACACCTAAGGTTAATGTAATATTAATTAATTGTGTCAGGGTTTAAGTGTTAACCACTCTGTTTACTGTTGCTAAACTGGATGCTGAGGACAAGAATAAAAGGCATTGGGTGTGTCTGTACAGACAATTTTGTTTTGATCTAATGAATGGCCAGAGGTTTTTGTATCAGACTAGTTCAACGAAGATCCAGCCTGCAAAAATTGGTAGAGGTGTAAGAAGAAAAAATTATGAGATGGGAAGAAATAAAAGTTGAAAAGGAGAGCCAAGTTATGTGATGCTAGCTGAAGTATCACCTTTGAAATTGAAATTCTCTGATTATAAGTGTTACTGGGTCTTGGCTCATTTCTTTCAAATATTTTACCCTTTTTAAATTTTATTTCCAGGTGGAACTGACTGTAAGTCCACTGCCAACTTTGACTGAGAGTGACAAGGTTTGCTGTACATTTGGTGAAACAGTGCATTCTGCTCAGCTGAAAGAAGGGGTTATTATCTGTGATCCACCTGATATAATTCCACCAACACCAAAACATCAAGGTAAAGAAATATTGCTACCCTACATGGATAATAAGAGAAAGGAATGTAGGCTGCTGTTTCTAAGGTGATGCTCTTATAAGAGGTGCATTCAAGGTGGAGTTTTTTCCTCTTCCAGTCCCTTTCTCCTGATGGTCTGCTGCTGCTGTGTCAATTTGCTCAAACTTTCTGTTGATATATTTACAAGCTGTAGCATCCCCAATGTTTCTGCCAGGAACCTGAAACAGTAGCTTGGTAGAGACATAGACATGGAGCCAGAGAGGTGCTATTCTGTGTCCCAAACAAACAAAACCAAGTTACTCTAATCCAAGCCTAAGCACTCTGACTTGTGGGGACAGAAGACATGCATACCTGCTTCAGCTGTGAAGGAGTTCATGACTGAGTTCTTAATTTTGCTCTAGTCAACAATACTTGTGTGGCTTTTTCTCTGGTTCATGTCACAAAGCTATCCGTTCTATCATACAGCCTTCTGCCTCTTTTTCTGTTTGTCCTCCAATTTCTGCAGCAGTAGTCCTGGAGGAAAAATACTTGATCATATAATTAAAGACTGCATCATTGTTCTGAACCATTGATTATAGGCCTAAGGTCTGTTGCCAGCCATAATTCTGTGCAATTTCCTAGATAGTGCTTTGTTCATGCTTTAATTCTACATCTTGATGCATAAACACATGGCATGAAACTCGTTACACAACACTGTTTATTATGTATCAAGTTAAAAAATCTGAAGGGAAATATCAAGCAAAAAACAGGTGCTCTTACAGCTCACAGACATACCCCTGAGGATAAGTCTTTTATATGTATCATAGCAGTCAAGAACTGTCAGAGTGGTACATAGAAACACTTTTGAAGATAAGTTTCAGTTCTCTTAAGGCTGAAACAGGTAAAAATCTAGTTTTAGTTGCAGGGAGGGTAATTATGTTAAAATCTCATCACTGAGTTTTACGCTAGCTGGGGTATGTCATGGTATCAGATTCTGCTGAGTGTTAAAGCAGTACTCTGTTATCTAGGGCCAATTCACAATCCCTAAATATTTTGTAAAGCAGGACATAAAGCAATGGGGTTGATATATGTGATCTCTTGATGTCACCCAGCATTAAATGTAAGATTAGAAGCCTGTCAGAGAAGGCATTAAAGTAAGCAAGTCACCTAGAAATAATACAATTCTCTGAGTTGGTTTCACATCTGAAAGCCTATTCCAAAGTAATACAAGGGTCCTCAGAAAGTCAGCAGACACCAGCAGAAGGCAGGCAGCTACAAATATTCACAGAACCACAGAGTTTTTAGGGTCAGAAGCAACTGTGGAGATTACCTAGTCTAACCCTCCTGCTAAAGCAGGTTCACCTAGAGCAGGTCGCACAGCATCACATCCAGGTGGGTTTTGAATGGCTTCAGAGAAGGAGACTTCACAAGCTCTCTGGGCAGCCAGTTCCAGTGCTTTGTTACCCTCAAAGTAAAGATGTTTGTCTTCCTATTCAGATGGACTCTCCTGTGTCCGTTTGTTGCTATTGCTCCTTGCTCTGTCTGACAGCTTCTGGCCCCATCCTTTTGAGACCTGCCCTTAAGATATTTGTATGCATGGTGTTTTGTGTGTTCCTGGCAGCATGTGACAGAAAGTCCAGAGCTATCCAGTTACTGTTAAGAAGCCCTATTGATGCTGGAAAAGTCTGGGTTACTCTGGTTGTGGTTGGTTCCAAAAGAAATTTCTAGGAAGGATGCCTTTTCTCAGTCCTGTTGTTGGGAAATCCCCTGTCATTCCTTTGAGTCTGAAATATTCAAGTGGACCCAGTGCAAGCTGAGGTAACTTCCAGCCAAGCAGCTGGTGGTCTTCCAAGAACCTGTTCAAGGAAAGCAGAGTTTGAAATTGCTCAATAGCTTGTGAAATAGCTTGTCATAAGGGTTTAATGATTTCTGCAAAAGGTATTTCAAACAGTTTCACTCTAGTAATAACACGGAAAAGAAGTACATTTGTGAAGAAATCATGTACAATAAACTGAAGCTCACAAGTGCCTGTGGTAACAGTGTTGCAGGCAATCTTAGGCATTAACCACAAAGATCACTTGCTTGAATTCACATGACAACAGTCTTAATTCACAAATGAAAGAAGTAATTTTACATGCAGACATATTCATATTCAAGAAAATGTTTTATTTTAAATGACTGTTCTTGTGCCAGTTTTCATCTATGCTCAATTATGTCCTTACTCAGTTTTCCTTGTTCTTCTAGACTCCTTAAAATTCTAGCATAATGATAGCACTGCTGAAAAACACTTCCATAAAACAAAGCTATTCTTTAATTTTACTTCTTCTCTTTCTCCTGCCTCTGCTTTTCTTTTGAGAACTGTGTGCTGAAAATTTTTGTAAAGTTTAAAAAGACAAAACAGAACTTACAGACTTAAAGTCATGAGATCCAGAGTGTCAACAGCATAGTTAAATATTTGCTTATGTCCTGTAAAATAATAAAACTGTTATCATTGTATCATTCAGCTCAAGAGCTGAAGAATTCAACAACCACTTGGATTTTTTTTCTTTTGTGATAGATCATGTTTCAGTTCCACTTCAGTTAACCTTTGAAAAGAACAAGATTTTTTTTGCATCGCATACTTACCCTTTTTATGACTGTGAAGAAGCTATGAATCTTATTGAAAATCAGCCGTAAGTATTTCACTTTAAGTGTTTAGATCCTGTAGCTTGGTGTCTTAGGTAACTGGCACCTGAGTTACTCAGTCATTTAATAATTAAGCCTTTGGCACTCTCAAAATTTGCCAGTGTCCAAATCCTTCTTCTTACATTTTAATGGAGTTTAAAAATGGTTGAAGGGCACCTGGTGAGCCAGCAACATAAAGCACAGAACAGAAATGTTCACGGCACATATAATTAAGGCCAGTTCATTGTGTTGCCATTTCTGTAGCTGCTAATGTGTCTGCAGGTGAGAACATGGACATCTGTGTGCCTATTAATAATGATAGTTTGGTGCTTTGGGTTGCAGTGTATTCAAATAGGGCAGGTGCAGCCAGCCCAAGCCTTTTGTTCATCCTTATGCATGAGGGTTGATAAAAATAATTTCCAGTCTTCTCAGGCTTGATCTCAAAGTTTATGCAAATACTATGGTTTTCTTATCCTTGCTCAAATATTTATTTTAGGGATAAAATAGCTTTTTTGGGTACTTGAACTGTTCTTAAGAAGTTTTCAGCTTAATATAGTAAGGACACTATAAGAGACTGGTCTACCCTCCATGAATAAATATGGAATTTCATTTAATTTTCTTGTTAGTGGGGGAAAAAGCCTGACAATTTGTCATGACTACCGTGTTATATTTGTAGATGCTATTCTTGTGCAAGCAATAAATGGAATTGCCAGTGGGACTGGAAGAGACATATCTGTGAAGAGTCCTCTTCAATACCGGATGTGATTAAACAAAATATGGTAATGTTTAAAAATAAGGTTATTAGGTTTTTTAATAGAACACTTCAATATTTTGTTTGCTATATCTCTCATACCAGTTGGTATTTGAAAATGATTCTAAAGTTAACTCCAGAAGTTTAAGGTGGTTTTTTTAGTGACAATGCGGGGGTGGGAATTTAAGGGTGTGATTGAGGAGGGGCAGTGAGACTGAATAACTCCTGAAAGGATATTTCTGTTCCTTTTACTATTTTGCTTTGATGGGAGGAACCAGATTTCAAGGCAGGGAGAGATAATCACCCACAGCTTTGACATACGCTGCAGTCATTTTTAGCGTGTCTAATTTGAAAGGGTGTAATCAAATCTGTCACTGTATTTTAAGCATGAAGTTCTTCAGAACAATCATTCTATTGTCCAAAGGCCATTGGAGCTTGTTGTGATAAGACTTTTTATTTGTAATAACATATACAATTTTTTTCTCCCCAGGAAGAAGAATGCCCACAGTTTCTAAACCCTGACCCTCCAATAATACCTATGGAGTACCAAACAACTGTGTATTTTGAGGGAAAACATCTAGATTATTACCAGGTAAGCAGATTAATTCAAAGCTAGCTGTCATTTGAATGCCTCGTAAACTGCATCCACACCCCTAAACTAAAGGACAAGTTCATGTGCCTTGGAGCTCATGCTTGTAATTTAAAGAAAGAAAAGAGCTACACATTCAAGTTTGATATAATATTGGTTACTGGTAGTGTCACCACCAAGAGAGACTCAGAGCTGGAGAAAATACTCTACTAAAATGGAGAGGTGGTTTTCAAGAATGTAAGTTGGACCTACTAAAACACTGGATAATTATTTTTCATCTAATGATATGAGAGGAGATGTAGGATTTATGCATGTTTCACGTTCTTTTCTAATTAAATACTTGGTGGGTTTTGTTGCTATTGTCCTAGAATGACATCATTCAGTGTGCTTAATTCACTTTTCACCATTCAAACACAAAAATGCACTCAGACATTAAATGTTTCTTAGTTTGGATAAAACAAACTTCTGCTTGTGTGTGTGTGTGTGTGTGTGTGTGTGTGTGTGTGTGTGTGACCATCAAACCAGAAGATCAGGTATTTTCTCAACCATATCAAAGGCTTCTCTTTCTTAGTACTTACTTCCAGAAAATAAATTACAAAGCTTCTACGTCATATAGACCCCAAGGTTTTAATGGCTTTATAGCCTAGACAATGCATAAAATGTTATTGTTAGTTGGATTAAAATGAAACTTAAAAACCAGTTTTTGGGTGATAACTCAAGTATTGTTATCAGTTTCTATTCCTTGTTTCTGTGTTGTCTTTGTGTAAATGTGAATTGATGATAAATGCACTGGGGAGTGCATCAATTTCATTATCTACTGGTTATCTATCAAGGGAAAGAATGCTCTTGATTTTTGAGGGTTTTTTTTTTCCTTTTTCAAATTAATGTACTGTATAGCTTCTAAATTCCTTCTATCACCTCTGCTGCTCCTGCCAAGGGATGGAAAAGGGTCAACAGGCCTGAAGAGTAACAATGTAAAAAGGGTATTCAGAGAAGTGTAAAAAGCTGCCTTTAAGCACTATAATCATATGAAGACCATGATGTGTATCACTACTATAGACATATATGAAAACTATGCTATACAAACATATGTTCAAAAATAAACATTTTTGTTTGAAGACCTTAAAAGATATGCAGACAACAAAATGCAAATTTGGCAAATTTGGTTTGTTCTCCAAGATGCCGAAAGTGGTCCCTGGTAGGATGTCTGGCTGTGTGCAGCATGTGGCACCCAACACCTCTCCTAAACCCACAGCTCTCTCCTAAAAATTGAAAAGTATTTCAGAGATTATACTCATATTTCTTTTGTTTAACATTGTGAAGAGCTGCTTTTCTTCCCAAGAGGAAAATCGTTTCCTGCTCCCTTGGTATAACTGGAAGAACCCATTCTCTCTCCAGAACAAATTCAGGGCAGATGCATAATCTAGACGTGCTGAATTTGACTTCTAGTGGACCCTTATCCTCCAAGGAGAAAGAGCAGCAGGAATGCAAAAACTCCTTTGTCTAGTTTATCATTCTATGAATAAGCACTTTAGTCTCTCTGAACTACTAGTAACAAAAAGGAAATGGAATAAAGGCTGATGGGTTTTTTTTAATTCTGTGAGATATCAATTGCATTTAACAAATGCAGAGACACATCCTGCAGATTGAATGCTTTGTCATGGGTACCAGTGTTTAACAATTTACTTACAGAATGTATTTATTTAACTTGGAAATGGGAAGGCTTATGAGGAGTTCAAGTCTCTGTAAGAAGTCAAGGTGAATGCAGAGTCCCAAAACTGGAAAGATGCTGGAAAGCAATGAGTGTCAAATAATGTCAGAGTAATTTTTCTTGGGTGAGAACCATGTGAAAATGTCATCTCTGTCATGGGTTCAGGTCCATGTTTCCTGGTACAGAGTTGCCAGGTGTTTTTAAGTCAAAACGAAAATGCCTTCAGTGACAGGACTTGAATAGACACACAGAGTAACTACAGCTGTATGCACAGATCTCTAATATATGTGATAACAGACAAATAAGGCATGAAATAGTTGTAATCATACAGGCACTCATGCCTGTGGAATTGTGCTATTAGAAGCAGTAACTTTGATGACTGAAAGAGTTCATTTGAGTAAGGGCATAACTTACACTCAGCCTTTGGTAAACATCTCATGGAAAACAGGATAGCTCAGGAGAATCCATGGAACGATATTTTGTAGGGGTTGGCCCACAGCCCAAATGCAAAATAGCATCTGTCTTCTCATGTGGAACAATTTTGCCACAAGATATGATGGGCATTACAGCATCTTTGAAGCTAGTAGTCATGCAGCTATGAGCACATTTAACATCTTTATTGATTAGAACACTGATACATCCATTTTCCTTGCCTAAATTCTTGCTTAGAAAAAGAAAAAAAAAGTTAATGTTTTGTTGTCACTTTGAATTACTAGTTCTATTATCTTGGTTTAATCTGTGCTTTAGTTAAAAGGGCAATGCCCACTCAGCCTTACCATGGGTGATTAAGTGCACTATCTAACATTGTGTGTATAAGCATCTTCATTTCTAGGTGGAGACGAAGAGTGAGGCCTTACCTAGTGAGTAGGAGAGGTAAATGGCTTAAAAAACTGAGATTGCAGAACTATATCCAGAACTATTTCTATACTGGAAGTATAGAAACTTTTGTACTTCCACTGGGGGTGGAAGTATAAGCTCACTGACACATTTTGTATGCGTCTCTTAACTTGCAAATGCTTAAAGCACAAGGAACGATCACCTCATAATAGCTTCCACTGGAGGGAAATAAACTAAAGAGGAGAAGCTGTTGACTGTTTTTCTGCCCCTCCTTCCACTGAAAGAATTTTAGTGGGAAGGAGAGATAAATCCAAGCTGTTGTTCTTCTGGGAATAGCCCCATCCAAGACAGGCAGAGGGAGGGAAGTTTAGTCATATTGCATGCAATTTCTAAGAGGAATTCTCCAGCTGAGTCCTTGAAAGATTGGCACAGTAGGAGAGACAGATGTACCAGCATCAAGATAACCTTATTAGCCCGCCAAAGATTTTCGTTAAAAGTAATTTCCCATTTGGATTTGTCTTTGTCATATGTGTCTGATGTGTAACCTGCTTCCTAGTGTTTGCTACACATCTTTTACACCAAAACTACTGACTGTGAGCTCTGTGGCCTTCTGCTCAAGAGCCTGGTATAGCAGCTCCTGATTTCAATGCACTCCAGGTATCAGCTGTCACACACATGGAAGCTCCCCTCCTCACCCACAGCCTGCTGTTAAACTTGTGGGAAAGCCTTACACAGCAGCAGCAGAATTTTGAAAAATACATGTTATATTAAAATATGTGGAGCAGGGAAAACAAGGCAGCATTCCTAAAAAAAATATTTGTAAGGAGATGCTTTAAAACTTGGACTATGTATATGTTTTCTGTAAGGCAGAATGAGCTGTAAAAGTCTCAGCCAAGGCTTTTCAGAGCTCAGTCCATAGCTTATTTTCTATATGTAGCTTCTAGAAGAAAGAAGTAAAAGGTTTGTTTCCTTCTATAACATAACCACCCAAAGACTCGAGTCAGGTCCTTTACCTGGACAAAACATGCTGTCCTCCTCAGCCCCAAACCTTGGTGGGCTCATGTCCACTGCCCAACCTGTCCCAGGGAAGGTGCAGTAGGAAAGCTTTCCACTACACTAATTAGATAAACCTAGTGACCCATGAGTTACCTGTGGTTCCAACATTGAAGAAGTAGTTACAAGTAAAAGGGATAAGATACTCATACACAAAACTTTGTTGATAGCAGGAGACAATGTACTTAACCTTTGGAGCAGAAGAGAGGAATGGGATGACCATTATTTTGTTGCCATGTGCTCTAAGACTCAAATGGGTCTGGTCAAAACCAGGGACTAGTCCTTTACATCCAAAATGGATGTAAAGTTGTCATGAAGTCCAGCATGGCCACTGACAAGGTCCTGCAGCTGGGTCAGGGTAATCCCCAATATCAATGCAAAGTGGGGGTTGAGTGGATTGAGAGTAGCCCTGTGGAGAAGGACTTGGGAATGAAACATTCGATGTGAGCTGGCAATGTGCACTTGCAGCCCAAAAAACCAGTGGTATCCTGGGCTAGATCAAAAGAAGTGAGGCTAGCAGTTTTAAAGTGATTTATCTTCCTCCAATCCACTCTCCTGAAACCTCAGATGGAGTACAGCATCCAGCTCTGGAGTTCCCAATACAAGAAAGATGTGGGCCTGTTGGAATGGGTCCAGAGAAGAGATACGGAAATGATCAGAGACAGGGTGAGAGCTGGAGCACCTCTCCTGTGAAGAAAAACTGAAGGACTTGAGGTGATTCAGCCTGGAGCAGGCTCCTGAGAGACATTTTTATGGACTTTCAGTGTATAAAGGGGGCTTATAAGAAAGATGGAGAGAGACATTTTTCCAGGGCCTGTAGGGTCAGAAAAAGGGGCAACACTTTTTAAACTGAAAGAGGGTAGGTTTAGATAGATAGGGAAGAAATCTTTTTCAGTCAGGATGATGAGGGACTGGAACAGGTTGCCCAAGAAACTTGTGTGGTTGGATGGGGCTTTGAACAACCTGGTCTAGGGAAAGATGTCCCTCCCTGTGTCAGGGTGGTTGGACTAGATGATCTTTGAAGGTCACTTCCAACCCAAACCATTTTCTGATTCTGTAAAGGTGAAGGTTGTCTTGTCCCCCAGTGAGTTCTCATTTCATTAGTCTTTACCAACATAACTGTCTGAAAATATCCTTGCTGCTCATTTCTTTCTAATATTCTTCTGGCAAAGCTGTTTGCACATCTGTCCTATGGGCAGGAAAGTGACCCAGCACAGAAACAGTGTCATGGGGTGAGGTTTTTAGCCAACTAAGTTCTACTGAATCACAGAACGGCCAAGCTGAGAGTCTTGTCAGGGCAGTGAAGGTCAGTGTGTGCTATGGCCTTAAGACAAGAATTAATAGATTTAGAATCTAGGGAGAAGAGAGGGGAAGAAGATGTCTAGGAGGCATTTGATGCTCTGCCCGTAATCCCTATGGAGAAAACTTTTAAGGGCAGAACTCACACAGCTCTGTTAGTAACACATCTGATGTGTGAAGCCATCCAGTATTCACATCTCTTAGCTTTTTATTGGTCCCTAAAACAGAGTGCTATGTATGATCTTGCTGTCCTTGAACTCCTTGGTGTGCCTACCATGAATGAATGTTGGAGGAGTGCAGCAAAGTTGCAGATTGCTCTGGCTCACTGTTTCACTAGTACTGCTTTAGAAGATGACTGCGACTGGTTAGCCTTCTGCATTTGGATGAAATTACTTCCAGTGCTAAACAGGATATCGCCTGGTGATATTTTACTAGCTTGGTGATGCTATACAAATTCTAAACTGAAACTTTCTCATCCTCAGGGTAAAAAATTTGTGGTTGGAAACAGCCAATTTGAATTCGAAGCCTCTGTTGATGAGTCAGATGAAGGAAAATTTTCATTCGTGAGTAAAGAGGTAAATGTGAAAATATGATTCACCTACCAAATACTCTCAGTTCTTCTTCTAAACTGTCCCAGTAGCTACATGTGTCCAGAATCATACAGGTAATATGTGTTTCCCTCAGAAAAGGAAAGCACCTCTGATGGAGATTCTCCTTTGGCAGTAGTAGTCAAAGTCAACAGTTTTGGCTCAGAGCTCCTGAAGTCTCCTCTCAAAGCCCTCAATCTTTCTCCTTGATTTCTCTACCCATGTAACCCATGGAATTATTGAACTGTCTTTGGAGGAGTTCAAGACCATTACTGTTTTATTCTTCACTTTTTATGCAATCTAGTGAAATCATTGCAGATAAAATGCAAGAATTTCTGTGCTCTCCCTCTCCACATTCAAATTCATTATCTTTCCCATTTTGCATCTGTAAAAATGGGAATGGTAAGAATGGTACCAATACGTTGTTGCTTGGCTACCTAGTAGTTACGCTTCTTTCATTCTGGCTTGTTTTACTGAGAAAGAAAATAATATTCAAAAAATAGTCTTTTCTAAGCTCAAAGTTTGACTCACAAATGTTATGCTGACTTTAAATTGTATGTCTTACAAGCTCACTAACAGTAGTTTTTAGAATTAATGAGCATTTATGCATCATCTGTGCCTAGCACAAAGCATTTGCTTTATAAAGCCTCCATATTTTTATTTGCTCTTCTTGTTTCCCAACAATTCTCATTGCTGCTGTCTTTCAGCATGAGCAGAAGCTCATGTCTTGGAGCATGTGAACCTCGTGATTTGGCTGTAAAATGAGGAGGTTGCACTGCAAAAGATGCAAGAGATTTCCCCTCCATGCGGTGTGAGTCTGCTGTGCCCACAGAAGTAATGGGGCCAGATGGTGTGGGAAGGAAGAACTCAGCAGGGTCAGCAGCTATACTTACTGCCTCTGAACAGTACTTTTGCTGCTTTGATACTTACAACCAAATGTAAATTAAATTAATGAAAAGCAAGTATTCAGATATTCCTATCCCTTGGTACTTGAAAATTCTGATTGTGAAGGATTAGGTTCATTAAAACATTTTTCTATAAAGGTATTTGGCCAAGATGAAAAAAAGGCCATAAGGCTTGGGAGAGTCTAAAACCTTCACAGGTCTGATTACTGAGAATCATAGAAAATGCATGAAATTACCCTTGCCAAATGAAGGTATAAATATCTCTATTATGTCATCTTTTCCAGTTCTCCTATAGTTCAAATGAGACCCTACAACTTAACTTATCCATAAAAACAGATAAGGTCAAGATTGACAGCAAACTGATGGGTAAGTATGAAATATGATATAAAAGGGAGATTAATTACAGTAAACAAAAATCTGTTCCTTCATAATTTGGAGTCTTGTTAAAAAGAATGTTTGTAGGTTTTATTGGTTTGGGTAAAACAATTAAATCTGACAGATCAAAAGTTATTAATACTAAACTAATGCATTAAACATCTGAGCTGTCAGCAAGTTTGCCAAGTGACACCAAGCTGTGTGGTGCAGCTGGCATGCTGGAGGGAAGGGATGGCATCCAGAGAGACTTTGATGGGCATGAAAGGTGGGGCTGTGCAACCCTCATGAGAATCAACAAGGCCAAGTTCAGGGTCCTGCACACGGGTTGGGGAAATCCCAAAAAGAAATGGAAGCTGGGATATGAAGGGATTGAGAGCAATGTTGCAGAGCAGGACTTGGGGTGAAAAGCTGGACCCAGCAAAGTGTGGGTGCAGCCCAGAAAGCCAATTTTGATCCTGGGGTGGATCAAAAGCAGCATGGCCAGCAGGGTAAGGGAGGGGATTCTCTCCCTCTACTGCACTCTCATGGCACCCCATCTGGAGTGCTGCATCCAGCTCTGGGCCTGCCACATAAGAAGGTTGTGACGTGTTGAAATGAGTACAGAGTAGGGAGAGCCACAAAGATGATCAGAGGGCTGGAGCACCTCTCTTATGGCAAATGGCTGAGAGAGTTGGGGTTATTCAGCTTGAAGAAGAGAAGGTTCCAGGGAGGCCTTATTACAGCCTTTCAGTACTTAAAGGTGGCTTATAAAATGGATGGGAAAAACATTTTCCAGAGACTGTTGTGATAAGACAAAGGGTAATGTTTTTACACTGAAAGAGGGCAGATTTAGACTAAAAAAGGAAGAACGTTTTTACAATGAGGCCGGTCAAACTCCGGCTCAGGCTGCTGTGCTGGTTTCAGCCAGGGTAGAGTTAATTTTCTTCACAGTGGCTACTGTGGGTCTATGTTTTGTGTACCAGACAGACAGTAGATGCCCCATGCCTGGAAACATTGAGGTTCAGGCTGGATGGGCCTCTGTGTAGAATCACAGAATCATAGAATATCCTGAGTTGTAAGGGACCCACAAGGATGATCAAGGCCAACTCCTGGCTGTACACAGGACAATCTCAAAAATCACTTGATCTAGTTGAAGATGTCCATGCTCATTGCAGAGATTTGGACTAGATGACCTTTAAAGGTCTCGTCCAACCCAAACTATTCTGACTCTATGATTCTGTGATTTTAAAGATTGCTTTTGCTCTGAAGAACAATCCTAATAGCAAAGCTTCACAGTTCAAACTTAAAGTATTTCGATGATTATTTTTTTCAATGATCTTTTCCTTTCCTCCATGAACTTTCCTCATCAAGCAGCAGAAAGAGGATCCTTCTCACAGCCACTCATAACAGACTTCACCTGAAATCTCAAATTTTAGCTGTGTCTCAGTTCAGACAGCTTCTGTAGTCTCAATGTCTACTGGCAATCAGCAATACACAGAAGCATTCAGAATGTTTTCAGCTCATTACTGTATTCATTTATTTCTATTAAAAATAAATTTTAAATTGTAGCATAAATATTTGATCTCTGATAAAAATCTCTTTATGACTATAAATTTCATCTCTTTCAACATACAGTAATGCAGCAATTATGTCTGTAAGTCTAGTTTTGAGCTGAGGTAAGGAAACTCCTTCACAATCAATGGAGCAGTATCCAGGAGCTGAGACCTATCTTACACTTCTTTGGACCGAAATTTAAGGCAGAATATTGCAAAAATTATGAGGCAACCCTCTTGTTACTTGCATGATGAGTCAACGTCAGGAAAATACTAGTACCCCAAGTAATTTCCTCCGCAGATTAAATCTGCAGACCCTATTTTTCCTACTGTACAATATTTAAATTTATTCCCTTTCATACTGGCAGTATGAACTATGTTTTTAGAAGATTTTCCTTATGGCTCTGTGTGCAGTGTTAAAAGACTTAAAAGAGTACCTGGCATGAATGTTACAGGGAGGTCGTATTACAATCTCACACTGTCTTTAATTTCCCTTCCAGAGGCTGTCATGTTTAAAACTGCAAAATTTTGACCAAATATTCCCAATGTCTTTTTTCCAAGTCAGGGGAAAACATTAAAAAAAAAAAAAGTTAGCTAAATTATTAAAGAACTGTTATCATTCAAATTGAAATATAGAACCCTTGCAAGAGCGGAATTGAAAAATTATCAACAAATGTCTCTTTTTTGTATAAAAGGGATTTTATAAAATCAAAATTCTTTCTGACTTTCAGACTCCCTTGCGGTATGAAATCCAGAGCGTAATGTGTTTTTATGCATCTTGAAAAGATTTGGCTTTGGGTATATGGATGCTGCTGAGAAGCACCTTTGAACCTGCCAGTAAAAGAACCCTTTCTTTGTATAACACTTAGTGAATACTAAGTTATGACAGTGTTTTACATCTCAAGCCATCAGGGGTTCTGAACAGTGTGAAATCCAATATATCCCTTTTATCCTTTGTCCTTTTTATCAATGATATCACAGCTGGTATCTCAAGGTGATGGATAAGAGTCTGAATCTAATGAGTGGCTTGCTGCTGGTACATATAATGAGCTGATCAGTGAAGAAGGGGAATGGTTAGTGCTTTAAGGCCATGGCTTTCTCCACTGCATTTATGCAACTGGATGTGGCAGACATCAAGACTTTGCAGTGCTGGCATTGTTTACTGAGGGATGGAGTAAGAATCCCTGTGCAGCCAATGAAGGATAATAAAGTAGTTCAGTAAATATATTCCCATGCTGTACCTGGTGGCCATGTGGTGGTGTGGGTGGGAAATGCCAGGTTTAGGAAGCCAAGGGGAAGATTTGCTCAACAATATTTCCTGTTCAACTGTCTGTGCAGAAGCAATCTTTCAGAGTGCTGGAATAAGAAAGCAATCTGATTCCTACAAAAGCAATTTGCACACAGCAAATTTCCACAAAGCAAAGAGCAGCATACCAGGGCTGTCAGTCTGGTGCTTTTCCCCAGCACTATGCCTACATCCGACATACAGAGTGGATAGCTGACACACAGACTGCAGGAAATATTGCTTGGTTTATGTTTGTTGCTCTGTGACTTCCATATTGATATGCTCAGTTTGTGAAGCAAATGATGCTACTTCTGCTTTGTGCTCATCAATCCCTTGGAAATTCAAGATAGAGATTGAATCAAATGGATGCTCTTTCCCATTGATTCTTTATTACAAATGCCAAAGTCCCTCAGTTTTGCATGCACCTCTAATAGTACTTCAGCTGTTTTTGTGCTGGTAAAGGTACTTCAAATCAAGTGGATATGTTGACTAGAGGTAGGAAGGGTTAAAATCAGGGTTTATCATTGCATTAACTCTTCATTGTAAGGGAAAGAATGAAAGCCTGTTATTATATTAAAGACTAGCTGTGAAACTGAATGCTGAGGGTTTTAAATATACAGCATTTAGAGAAAAAATGCCTGTATAAGGTTACATGTTCTCCTGCAAGTGGCAGAGACTATCCAAGATTTGGGCATCTGCAATATTGTTCATGCCTAGCAGAGGAATAAGGCCACCCCTGAAAAAAATAATGGAAAGCTAGCATTCCCATTTACTTTTTAATTTCAGTAGAAATCTGACATGGTAGTCTCCTGGAATTAGATTTCATACTGCTGCTGCTGTTATCTAGGCAGATACCAAGTGTATTGAAATGTTAGTGACTGGAAGGTGGTTTTACCAGTCCTGCTCCTCTGAGAGTAAAAGCTTGTTTTAAATAGACTTTTTAAATGGCCTCTACCATATGCATCTCAAAGGGATTTACCCTTGTCCATATCTGTTTACTTTCCTTTATTTCCTGCATCTTTAAGTATGAACCTCATTTGAAAAAAATCCAGTGTCGCTAAGGCTACAGTTTCTTGAGACTTAATGAAGGGAAGGGGAAAGGGAAGATGTTGAGTCTCTGTCTTGTATACCCCATTCCCATCTGTAAGCACATTTAACTCTTGAAAGATCACAGGAGGAAACCTGAAAAGCTTTCCGCTGTTCTGGTAAGTTAAGTTGATTTACAAGACTCACAAAAAGTGCCAGAGCATCAGTGGCAGGGGGTGAGAGGCTGTGTGGCCAGAAATACAGAGCAGCAAAAAGTAGAGAAGCAGGGAAAAAAGAAGGAGCAGAAAAGTAGGGAGCAAGATATTTTTCTGTTTGCAATAATCATCTCACCTGTCCAGGGAGGCACAGTACCCACATGCTGGGTAATCTGTGCAACTTACACACTTTCCCTAGAGAAGATGTGGCATCTTTTCAGTCTGTTTTCTTCTGGGCTGGTTCTCGAGTGCATCTCCATGTTTTTTTGCAAGCCCAGGCTCTCCGTATGGTGTTGAACCACCGAGCTGTGTCTCAAGGCTTTGCATCTATTAATTTTATTCAGTGACTGTGCATCATGCTAGGGATTGATGTGGGCCAAAACAAGCTTAGTGTCTGGGACGGTTGGTCTCTGCTTCATCAGTAAGAGAGGCATGACTGTCAGATGTGATTTCTTGGCTCAGAAAAGCTAGAGCTAAACCCCACCACAGAAGGAATAAGGAATACATCAGGATGACAGCTCAAGACCAAAGGGAAAACAAAAGCAAGAAAACAGAGAAGAATGAAGAAATGCAGAGCTATTAACTTGAACAAAGGTTAACACTTCATTAAATGTTTACTTTCTATTTGGTTCAGGCATTAGTGATGATTATGGAAAGTCCCAAATGTCCCTTGAATGGACTACAAAGGCAGCTCTCTTCCTTTAATTCTGCAGCTGGCAGAGGTCCCATGCCAGCTGATGTCTGCCCCTGTGGACACCCATGCAGGGTCTATACCTTCCATATCTGACTTGAGATGTTCCAGGAGGACCTGATTTTTTAATTAATCTTTGAACAGTTGTATATGTTATTGAGGTTAGCCAAAGTAAAGACTTCATATTTGAATGTTTTGACAGTGCCTGAGTGACAAAAATATATTTGGGGCTTACTTGATATTATTCATACTCTGCACATGGATACATGTCAGGTTTTTCCATAGAGGAAAAATACATTTTTCTCTCAGCATCAGTTAGAGGTTAAGTACAGACTGCACATATGACTCACATGACTCCACAAAACTTTATACACAGGGTAAGTTTTTCTTCCTAAAGAACACTGAATATCCTTAAAACAGAGAGAAATATCTAAGTGGGTTTGCCGTTCATTTTTCAGTGACTCTGTACAACTGCTCCTACGGACGAAGTGACTGCAGTTTATGCCTTGCTGCCCCTCCTGACTATAAGTGTGTCTGGTGTGAAGAAGATGGCAAGCCCAGCAAGTGCGTTTATGAAAAACTCTGTCACACTCCCCCCACCGACACGTGTCCTCCTCCAGAAATCACTCGCGTAAGATTGCTTTTTTTCTCTCCCTACCAGTGTAATATTTTTCAGGAGAAAGCAAGCAAGCAAGCTCGTACTGAAATGCAGGTTTTTTTTCCTGGGGTGTTAAATACGCCTCTGAAATAGCTGAAAAGAAGTAATGTCAGTAGTGATGTGTGTGAGAGATTTGTAAAGACTCAAAATAAGGGACTGAATGGAGTCTTTGAGCCTCCTTGTTTTTCAAGCTTTGTCCCTGCTGTGTCAGAAGCTAGCCTAGCAATGCATGCTTAAGACATGGCACTTGATTCTTACATTCTTAGCATGGATTTTTCTTTCCTGAAGTCCTTTCTACCTGAAATGAGTCTGTAAGAAAGGTTCCATCTGGAATACTGCTTCTACATTATTGGATATTAAATGCAAGATACTAAAATATATTGGGCATTCAGAGCTTACGTTGGCTTTAGATATGAATATAATATTTGGAAATATCTAGACAAACAGTTGAGTAATTTTTCAGCTGGTTTGTTTATGGGTTGAGTGCAGATGGACAGCCAGTGGGCAGAAGTTCTAGGAAGTTGAACCAGTGGGAAAATGGAGCAAGTGATTCTAGAGCTGGCTAGGCAGCCAGCAGAGGCAGCCATGTCTCTGCTCAGACTAGCTTGCACCTGAGACTGATTTTGATGGAGCAGACATTGAAGGGCAACCTCCCTCTCTTGATGGCAAATTTGCAACCCTCCAGAGCTGAAGACCTGAAAAGGTCTTGCTGGAGGTGCTCCAAGCAGTATGTAGGAAAAAAGGTTAGCCTCCCAACAAATACTCCGAATTTAAGTGCCTGTTAGGGCCATATTTCAGTCAGAGGAGTCCACTGCAACTGCAAGATCTTCTCTGTCCTCATTTTATTTGCAAATTACTCAATTAGCATCAGCCCATGTGCTGCAGCACCCTACTGTGCGATGCAGTTAGGAAAATCAAGGGACTGGAGGAACTTTTGAAGACGCTGTGTGGGGCAGTGGTGTGTGTTAGGAAGGTGCACTGCTCTGATGTAAACCTAAAGGGATAAAATCACAACAACAAAATCCTGGAAAAGCTCTATGGAAGGATTGTGAGAAGACTGCAATCCATTTGCTTTTCAAAATCACAGTACTTTAGTGGAGGAAGAAAACTTAGAACAAACACCAGGCAAGAATTTTGTACATAACGGTCTGCCACAGGAGACATGAAATCTGCAGCTGATGATTACCAATTCTGAGCTAACAGATGATTAATTAACATTCAAAAGTTGCATAGCATGTTTTTGTGTATGTCCTACAAGAAACATCTGCATTTCAAATGTGGGTAAGTAAAAGTAGCTTTAAATAATATAGAAGAGCAACATAGTCACTGCAGTATTTAATTTTGCTTTTTTTTTTTTTTCCCTGTCCCTCATAAACACAGATTGAGCCAAAAACTGGACCACTAAGTGGAGGAATTCTTTTGACCATAATGGGATCTAATTTGGGAATAAAAGCAGAAGATGTAAAAAATATAACGGTGGCAGACAAGGAATGTCTTTTTAAAGAGGAGTTCTACTCTGTTTCCACAAGGTAATTGATGGATGTTTTCCACAAGATTTTAGAAGAAAAAAGGAACTTCTGTGCATTTTCAAGAAAAGATATCTTGTTGTTACAAAAGGTTGCCATTAGAAGAAAGAACTAGTGTGATATATACCTGCAATATTTCAGAGTAACGTTTGACTCTGTATTTAAAAGTGTTGTAGATTATAATACAGCAACAAATTTACAATGGAGTGCTACCATCCTGCTTCTGACAGAATTTTTTTTCTTACTTGCTTCAAAAGCTTTCATAGACTATTACTGCAGATACATCAAGACTATTTGTTTTTAAATTAAAGGCATTCTGCATATGCACCTAGCCATTAAAATGTTGCTAAATCTGAAGCACAGTGAAGCCAAGCATATGCGATTTATGGGAAAGTAGGCAAAGCAAGAGGAAGCTTAAATCTTTTTAGTCCAGCCACAGAGTTTCTTTCCTGGGGGCAGGGAGGGAGCCCAGAGTTTAGGTTTAGCTGTAGATGACTAATTTTCATCTCAAAACCAACAAGTCCATGGGTGCTGAATTGCCTAAGCAGGTTGGTAGATGTTTTGTGGATTACTTGTCACACTCTTAAGCAGTGCCAAAAATTAAAACAGAGTGCCTAAATTCTTCTAGGTAGGTATCTAGGTGTTTATTACAGGTTATATCAAGTGTCTAATTTCAAGAGGGAAATACCCTTCTGATATTAGCTAATGAAAAGCTAATAAAAGCAGGAAAGTTCAGTAGTAATATTAAGAATAATGACATATTTTAAGCGGTGTGATTTTTCTTTCATTCACTTTTGAAGTTGCAATTGAAACCTTGGCTTTCTTTCCCTTCCTATCATTTAAAATGTAACACAGCAACTTTTTGCTATTCCTATGGCATGTTTTGAAAAGGATTTTGAAGATACCTGAATTATTTTTTTTAGCTTTTGAAAAATATTTAGCTTTACTGAATTTGTGGATCAGGCATTTAGAAGCTTCCCAGGCCTCTAGGACTGAAGAAGGTAAAGAATAGCTGTTTATTTCTTACTGCATCCCAATTTTATTGACATCACTCCTGCATTTACATGTACTTACTATCCGCAGAATTACAAACTTTTTTACAGTTATCTTTTCCCATTCCCTATTTTCAGTGTTTGCAAAAGCTGCACTGGATTGCAACATAGCCTTGCAAGAATTTCCCCATCCTCTTGGCTTTTTCTAAAGCTTTTTGATATTTTTAAATGCATGGAAAGGAGCCAGAACTGAGATGACTGGTTCCTTGTATCATAGCAACATTACTGGTTTCCTAAGTTCTGGCAGCATAGTAATGGGTGAGAACAAATGCAACTTGCATCATGTCATTTATCAACAAATTAGTGGGTTTTAAAGGATGTTCTCCACTAGGGAAGCATTTAAAAAGAAGTTATCAAAATCTTCAAAGAGATATCTATAATTTTCTGTCTTTGTCTTCCTCCATTCTTTTGTTTTATTATTACTTCCTTTTATAAAATTTAATTAAAAAATAATAGAGAGTGCCTTTCCTTGCTCCCCTAACCTTCTGCAGTTAAAAGCTGGTGTTTTTAGGAGACAGCTGCTCCCATGCACAGCAAGATTTAAGACACTTAAGGGTGCTTTCTGGCTCTGTGGTGATTTAATTGTTGGCCTTTGAGAAGTCTGTTCTCATTCTTTGTAGTTTTCCATTAGTAAAGTGGGGGAAGGGAGGCAGTGCCAGTGCTGGGGAGGGGAGGGAACTTTTCCAATTAAAATCCCTGCTACGGTGTTTCCCCCCACACCCCCCTGGCCCCTGGCCCTGACTGCTTTCCCTTGCTTGACATATGGTAAAAATTCCTCCAAAGGCACTGTTTCCTGTTTCTCCCTGACATGAAGATACAACTTCCAAGACTACAGTAGAGAGATGATGAGGAACAGGCTCAGGCAGCCATACACATGCCAGGGCATGCAAGAATTCAGAGAATTTTGTCCATTTGCCAGTACCCAGAAAAAAAGTCTGGAGTGATCTGCAGAGGGACTTGACAATCCTTTTATTATAAGTCCCAGTTTAAGTACATAATACCCAGTAATTTGGAGTCATTGAGGATTTTTTTCTACTTTGGGATTTTTTAAGCAGTTGTGCACTGCTTAAGGAAAAATAGCAATAATCCCGGAGGGAAAGAGCAACACAAATGAGCAGTGATCCTCAGGGTGTGTCCTATATGAGACTGTCTGACTGAGCAGGCTGCAGGCACTATATACCTCCTTATCTAGCTGTATTATCAGCTCTCCATTAAGCATTTGTCCCAGTTTTCGAGTGTGTCGAATCCTTATTGCCTTTTCATGCTTTTGTTCTGTGGTTTACCTGTTTGAAATAAAAGTTTAAACATCCTAGCTATCACTCAGCAGCACTGTTAGTTCTAAGGCAGTGTTCTGTCAGCCAGTCTTCCTTGAACTCTGATTTTGCATGTGTTATCTGTGAATTTATTTTCAGAGAACAGTAATTCTGACGGGATTTTGATCATAGGTGTGAAAAGGCAGTAGTTTGAAGCTGAAAGATAGCAAGGTGCACAACAAAATTATTGGCAGCTAAAACACACTAAATTATAAGATAGCTAATGATCTGGTGTTTGCATCAAGGAGGTAGGGGCTCCTTTGTGGGTTTTTGTGCTTTTTTTTGACATCACAAAATGCACTGTAAACCTTGTGTTGGGTTGCAGTTTCACCTGACTTAAGGGCTGAATGTGAGTCTTCTGTAGAAGGCACTTCTACTAACACACTGCTAAAGTAGCTGCTGTGTACAGTGCTCAGGTTTCAGTTTTACCAGCCTTTACATAGAACAAACTATTCTTGGGTGGTTTTGCTGGGAATCTGAGTCAGCATTGGATTACATTGTATAGGATAAAGCAGAGCTGTTACTTTTGCTGGCAGTGTGTGTGGTAGGTCACATACATTGCATTGGTACGGCAGCTGTCACTTCTAAAAGATAAGCTTACATTCTTTCTTTTTAGGATTGTGTGTCAAGTTGGACCAATGAATGAAGTTGGACCACAGCAAGGTCAAATTGAAGTTAACATCAATGGAAAATTAGGTAGATCACCAAGTGAAGTGTTGTTCACATACCAGGTAAGTGCATTTTTTTCTGAGACCTGTTTTGTGCTTTGTGCATGACTTAAAGTTAAGCACCAAATTGGTTGTGTTTGTGTTACTGTTTCACCAATAGCACTGCCATGCAAGAATGTTAGTGAACACTTAACTTCAGCATTTCTGTACTGAAAATCAATTCTGATCAATAGATCCAGAGTCTTAAAATCGGATTATGTTGTTTGCCATTCAAGTTAAAAAGCTGTGGTGGGAAAGCAACTGGAATAAACTTACCCACTTGTGATATAATATCTCTTAAGTATCACTCCTGAATAAAATAAAAGTCAGTACTGCAAAAAATTAGGTATTCTCTAGACACACGGAGCACTATTTTAATCATGATATTTAGTCTAGGCAATATTCTTAATTAGAAGAATGGATGCAGAGCAGCTGAAGAATAAGTAATGAAGGTACATTAATTTCTTTAATAATTTATTTCATTCAAAAGTATGGCATGCAGAGCCACAGACAGCATGACGTGTGTTCATATTACTTATGTGCTTTGTTTTCAGTGTGACTATGAAAGAGAATTTCATTTCTGTCTTAATTACTTTGCTCTAAATGTGGCCCTAGCTTATAGCTGGCCTAGCCTGTGGTTTTAGCAGCAAGTAGCTTTATGTGTATCTATGAGGTCTTCAAATTTTATAAGATCACGTCATAGTTGAGAGGTTTAAATAATATCAGTCCCCACACTGATACTTAAAATTACACCTATAAACTATAAAACTATAAAACATAACTTATGTGTTGGGCTTTTATCTTCTCCCTTATTTAAACTTCTGTCTCATTAATTCTTGATGCCTTGTGAGAAGGAAAGGAGTCAGCAGTAGGCAGTGGAATAAGTCAAGAATGACATTTAACTGAGAAGAGGATATTCTTGTTTTCACAAAACAGGTTAGAAGTGGGTTTCCTATAATTTCCAAGCAAATACCTCCTCTCTCTGGTGATACATCTGCAAAAAAACCCTACCCTTTTTGCTTGAATATGTCATCTGTTCCTTTGTGGAAATGTAGGTTATGATCTTAACCAGAGAACAACGACATAATCTGCCATGCATGTGTTTGTGGTCTCTAGGACAGAGACTATGACAGTAAGCCCTACACGAGATTTTGACATGAATCTGTTGGATGTGTTTTGCACCAGTTCTCTGATCCTTCTGTGTATAAAGACGATTTTTATGAAAAGTACATGAAGCTATTACGGAGTGGGCTGAAATGTGACCTGAACCATGTAGGTTTCAAAGCCTGTCTGTGGACTTGTTTTGGTGTGATTCCCTTCTCAGCCCATCTGAGAGGGACATAAGGATCCACTAGTTTTGGCCACTTCAGGGAAAGATTCTCAATTGCCTATCAGTGAGGTGCTAGGAGAAGTAGCTATGCATAAGCATCAGCCAAGTGGATGTTTTCCTGCAAGTCCAAGACTCCCTGTCTGTCAGTCTCTGCCTGCATTAAGGTTACTGAAAAATCAGATGCCTAAGCCAACTGGTGATGAAGAGCATTTTTATTTACTGCAAAAATTGTTCCATGCAGACCCTATTTACAATATGAAGAGCAAGTAATACAATTCTCACCTTAAGACTGGTGATACTGGTTTCTAGTTTTATTTCTCTTTATTCCACAAGAAAATGAAGCCAACTTTGGATTGCAGTAAGATTGAAGTCAGTACAGGGGCATCACATTGATACGCACCTCTGCAAGTGTGACACAAATGTTTTGGGGTGAGAACAGACAGTCAGAGCAAATCAAAGCAGACAGTTGCATCAGCTAATGTTGGCTTAAAAGCTGCAATCTTGTTTCAGTGCTGTTTTCAGACAGTTCATTGGTGACTTCTTTCAGCAGACATGCAAAATCTGTGCTTTGTGTAAAACCTCTTCTACTGAGTATATACAAAGGAATGAAAATGATCTTCTTTCCAAGAGCCCTTCTAAAATAAATTTTCTCTGATGTATTTCCCCATTTCTTTGGCACATTGGATGGCTACCCTTCTGCTGGTAACTACCACTGTTCTTACTGTGAGCTCTGACCATTTGAAGCAGAATAGCTTCAGCTGTAGCAGTGGCTGCTCTAAATGCAGTGTGTGGCATCATGGTGCAGAAGTGCACAAGGAGACACTGGAGATGCTCATGCTGGTGTGTCTGTGTACACTAGAGGTATCACCACATGCCCCACTGTCTCAGCCCTGTACGTGTGATTAGGATCTACCCCCAAAAGCACATAGTAACTTGTCAAGTAGATCAGATATAGGGAAGAACTTTTCATGTGATGAGAGTGGTAAGTCACTAAGAGAAGTTGCCCAGAAAAGCTGTATCTGCCCCATTATTGAAAATGTTGAAGGCCAGGTTGGATGGGGCTTTGAACAACCTGATCAAACGTTGTCCCTGCCTATGGCAGAGGGGTTGGACTAGGTGAGCACTGAAGGTGCCTTCCATCCCAAACCATTCAGTGATTCTATAAGTTGTACTATTTTTGTCTCTTGTTGACACCCAGTGTGAACAGTGTGATTTATTTTTAAAGGTGGATTGATGAGAATCAATAGTCAGAACAACTTGGGGCTCAGACTCATGTTTCTTCTCTATCTGCCAGCACAGAGCATTTCAGAACTGACAAATGCATGAGACCTCCATGAAATGGGTCAAAAATCCAGTTAAAAGGGAAGCCATGGTTTCAGTTTAAAGTTATTTCTGAACAAAAAGTCCCTAGTCCATGAGTGTCTGTGCTGTGCAGTAAATACTTATATTTGCTGGAGAAGAAAGCTTTATGTCTCCATACTCATCACAATTTCTCTATGCAACCTGAGTGCAGGTCAAGTACAGTCCCAGTGAAATTAAATTCTGATAACCCAGTCATCTTCTGCTGATATTTCTATTGTTTCCCTATAAGCAGGATCAGGCAATAACCATTCTCCTGTTTAGTGAAATAGAAATAAACTTATGCTAAATTTTAATATCCAGCTATGCAGTACATCTGGAGCACTGACAGCTTGGCTGGTCTCTGAGCAGGTGGAGCAGTAACATGGCTAAAGGCCAGTCCTGCTTTTTAATTTGTTGTTAACTTTATCTGATTTGCTTGTTACTATGGCAGTGAGAAGCAGTCTCAAAGGAAGGAGTTAAGCTTTTCCAAAGTTTATGGCTCAGAATTGCTGATCCCACATAAGTGCCGATTCCTTTCTCAGAAAACCTCTTCTTTAGACTCAAGGCACCAGGATGAGAAATTGCAGCTGGTTCTGGCATCTCCAGCATCTGTTTGGCAGAACGATTTTGTGAGTTTTAGGCTGTGCAGGTTAAAAATTCTATATTATTTCAGAAAGCTCAAATAAATCCAAGATAGTGAAGTTAGTGGTAGAATTTTGCAAAAGTGTAATACATTTCTGAGATACTGAAGGTAATTTGGGAACAGTCATAAAACTGACTGCTTGTAAACCAGGGAGTCTGTTTACCTAAACAAGATGAGTAACCAAAAAGATGAGGAAGGGAGGATAATGTAGTCTGACCTGAAAACAAACATGAACATGACTGTTCACCATACTGGAAGTTTGAATGTGAAATGAACAGCACAGTTACATTTAACAAGGTGCACTCTCCCACCTTAATCCACTCCCAAACTTGGGAGTTTCGTCTTACCTGCATCCATCCTCTGTTTTTCTTCTTGATGGTTGAAGCAATTGCTCTGAGAGCTCTAACCAGATCAATGCCTCAAGGATTTTGTGGAGGGTTTCAGCTCAGTCCTTAATTTTTCCCTCTAAGTCTTTGCCTCAATACATTCATTTTACACTGTAGCTGGGGGCTTTGGGTGGGGTTTTTTGTGGGGGAAATTATATGCTTGTTGCCATTATGATTGATTGTGATAAACCACACATCCGCAGAACTCTGGAATTGCTTCCAGAGGATCTTATTTTATTCTTAAGTCCTGCAGTACATCATGTTTTTGTGTCAGTCTGCACAGGAGACAGGGGAACTCCTGGATGGCTGAGAGTTTTAGTGAACTTGACCCTTATGGGGATATTATTAGTCTTAACTCTCTATCATCTGAGCCATGCATTGAAATACATATCCCACCATCCAGTGCTCATGATTCTGCTCAAGAGCTGCCAGTAAACACTGGATGTATGATAGTGCAGACTTTCCAGCCATGCACACTTCCATTTCTCCAACAAACCTGTCAGCAAAGCTCTTTTCAGAAAATCATGTGGTGCATGCCTCAAGATAAAAAGATGCTACTTTCATTCCAAAAAATAAGTTGTTTAACATACCAGCCCTTTGCATAAGTGTCCCATCCACAGCAGCCAACACACAATGTGCATTGCCAGGCAAATGTCCTGCCTGGGCACCTGGAGTGTCTGGAAGTGTTTGATCAGCTTACATGAGGTGAGGTTGGACAAAGCAGCCCCAGAAAGGCAGGACTCAGTCTATTTCTCTGCTGTTGCAGAAATAAGCCAGGAACTGACTTGTGTTATGGATGCTGTGACAAGATGAGCTGGTGGGTTAGGTCAGCCACTGCGGTGAACACCAGGCTGCCAAGAATGCACAGTGGAAATTCTTTGGTTGAATATCCTGTGAGTGGGTGGCTTGTCTGAAAAAACAAGAAACAGGCTCCCTTGAGTCTGAGACAAGAGGGAAGCGGAGGGGGAAAGAACAGTTCCTAATGGCTTGAGTTCCCTGTTCAGAGGTTTAATATAGCTCCTGTGGTTACCTTTGCAGTCCATGAAATGACATTCTGACCTCCAAGAGGCTGGCTGGTGTCTCCAGCACTTCATGGGCTATGCCTTTCATTTTCATGTGCATAATATGCAAGAGTTGGCAGAATAATTTGGCTTTCAGTGTGAGGCAGATAATTTCAGATAATTTTGGTAAAAAATTACTTCTGCTTCAAGAGCCAGAACTTACTGCAGCTGGAACCGGGATGAGGAGAGGGAAGACTTTCCTTAGTGAAGGAAAGATGGATGTGATAAAGGCAGAGCAACAACGTGGCCTGTATATTTGTGAAAATCTTATCCACATCAGTGTGCACGGTCATCAGGTCTTTGAAACAGCATCTCTGTTCTCTGCTTGTGTGGAAACACAGGAGCCCATTCCTACTTGTGGAGAAGTGCACTTGCATCAAAGGCAAACCCCCAACTGGAGGTCAGTGTCTACAGGAGCCAACAGAAGAGAGCTTAGGTGGCTTTGCCATTTGCTGCCCATCATGTCTGTTTGAACACATCCATCTGTTGCTGGCTTCCCCTCGTGCTGCAGCTGGCACCTCTCACAGCATCATGGGGATGTACTCTGACACCATCCTCCTTTCCCTTCCCAGTTGTCTCTCTGCTTGTGATCTGGCACAGTTGAGGTTTTTTCCAGCATCCCCCTCTGAAGCATAAACTTCATGCCAAGGTTTCCATGCATCTCTGTTAGGCTCCTCTCCTCTGTTGCTGTCCAACTGTTCTTGAATTTCTGGCCCCTCCTGTGGTCCACCACTAGCCTCCTAGGTGGTTCATTGTTTCTCTCTGATTTTCTGCATTAGTGAAGGATAAAGGGCAACCAATTTTATCTCAGTGGTATAGTTCATGGGCTAGAAACTGCTTACCACAGATGGATGCTATAGTGGATAGTATCCTTATTTACAGAGTCATGTCCAGGAATTCTTCTGGGAAAAGGAAACTTTGTATAGGTAGGGTTGTGCTTCATGACAGACAAATGGAAAACTACAGAAATGGAAAAAAAGACATGCAGAATTTTGGTGATGCTCCATGGGTGTGCACTCCTCTTATTCTTGGATACTGTGCAAGGGCTCAGAAGTGAGTTGGCTGGACATGACAGTGCAAACCAGGAAAACTGCAGAGCAAACAAAATGAGTGAAAAAAACATGAATCCATCTGAACATCCAATCCCAGATGTAAGATGGGTGAGTGAAAAAGAGGTTGGGGGAATGGTTCTCTTTTACACCTCCTTATCTTTTTATATGCAAAGAAAATTGTGAAGAACGAGGAAAGAGAAAAAAAAAAAAAGAATAGGAATAACCTCACTGCCAGCCAGGTAAAAGCTGGGCTTTGATTTGACACCAGCAGACCATAGAGCTCTAAAATGCTAGGAGATCTCTGAAAGAATTTTCAGACTACAAAAGGTACTATTTTTACTAAAATATAAGTTTAAAAAACTGAAGAAATAAGATATCACCTTCCTAACTCTGCAAAAAGACTAATTGCTACTCATAAAGTATTAAAGATAAAAAAGTTCATTCTAGATTAATAAACAGGATGAAAAATGTAAGAGCTAAATGTGAATGCTCAAAACATCTACAGTAGCTGTGTAAGAGCAGCAGTCATGTACACTGCTAATAAGCAAGTTCATGTCTAAATGTGATTATAAGTGGAACAGACATGGAGATAATTTACCCTCTAGCACACAGAAAGCACGAAACGACAATGAAAAATATAGCCGCATTTCTGTGAACAGATTTTTAAGTAGGGGGTAAAAGATACAAACAAAGGAAGCAAAGAAGAGATTTCTGGCTGTGATGAAGAAAACAGGACTCTGGAAAATGGCCTGAATGTGAAGTCATATACATACTTGGGCCAGTTGGAGTTTTTTTGTCAATATTTTTCTTTGGGGTTTTTTGCAGTACTTCCGCGCTGATGAAGCAAAGATAAGACAGTGGTGCACAGGAATGCAAATGCCACATAAGTATTACATTGGTATTACAAAGAGAAAAAATGAATTTGATACTAAACATACTAACATTATTTGAACATTAGGTACCAAAAGCAATGTACAAGTGTTGTGTCTCACTGCTTGGAGCAGATAACCACTGCTTTCAGGTAAACCATAGCAACAGGATGGGTGCTAACCACAGGTGACTTATTTGTAGCATTATTATCCCTCCAACAAAGATGCCTTGTTGTTATCAAAGCATTGGGAAAACCATTTATCAGTTCAGGAATACTTATCGAGTAGTCTGGTACAACATGGAGAAGTTGGGTTGCAGGTGGACTTTGGGATCTTTAACTGAACATTATTGCATCTAGGTAGGATTTAAGGAAGGTTTATGTGGAAAGTA
Organism: Lichenostomus cassidix; assembly: GCF_008360975.1. NCBI lineage: Eukaryota > Metazoa > Chordata > Aves > Passeriformes > Meliphagidae > Lichenostomus > Lichenostomus cassidix. The sequence goes on along the minus strand of NC_139480.1, from coordinate 19,404,231 downwards.
TGTAAAGTGTTCAAATTTCCCATGACAAACAGGCTACAGTCTGCTCGAACCTACAAGCAAGAAATCATGTCCAGATTAAATTATTTTTTCAGTCTAAATTGTGCAGTAGGGAGCAAGTTACACCTGGTGACAAGTTGGACTAAAAGACGATTGAAGATCACTCCCAACTGAGCTATTGTATTGAGTTTTATTCTGAATAGCATAGTTGTGGATTTGCATAGGTTTTATGAAAACTGCAAATCCACTTTCTACAAACACAGGGCATGATCGTGAGAGTGAAAGGCAGTGGGGAGTCCTGGTGGCACAAAGTCCCTCTGCTGGGAGATGGCTTACCAGACTCAGCAAAAACCAGGCCACTGAACAGCTGACACACATTGGAATAGGCTTTTTCAAACTAGAGTATCAAAAAGCCCACATAACGAGGTAGCCTGTTATTGCAGAAAGTGTTTATGCTCAAATATTAATCTACCTGGAAGACATGAACAATATACTCCCACAAAGGTGACAAAAGAAGTATAGACATGAAAGAACATTCCTCTATTTCAAGCAAAATTTAAAAAAAACCTGAAATATGTTTGAATTATTCTCTGCACTTTAAAGAATTAAAAAACAAGGGTTAAATCAGCATTTGCAGGGTTGTTTAAATTTTACTACGTCTATGAGAAATGAAGTATTGCCAAGTCCTCACAAGGGCTGGTGTTTTCCAGAAGAGTTATTACAGGACTGCTACAAATTCCATACAGGACACATTATCAAATGTTCTGTTTAACATCATAAGTGCACTGAGCACTGCAGTGTGATGTTATAGCTATGCTATAGAAAGTGTGAGTTCCCCCGGGTGTCTTCTGACAGAGCCAACAAAGATCTCAAGGTGCAGAGGGCTGAAAAAGAAAGAAGAGTATTTATCATGACAGCAGGTGTACTACTGATTCAGAGATTGAAATGACAAAAGGGCAGAAAGAAGAGAGAAGAAATCCTTGAGGGGATTTGGAAAAAAATAGCATCACTGATACTGCAGCACTTGAGGTTGGGGGCTTATCAGTCCCATTTGTAACACCTGAACATTTGGTATTGCTCAGGGTTGAGTTCAAATTAAAGGGCTTTGCCTTTTGGTTAAAGCAGCACTTTTATTATCCCTCAAACAAGATTTGCACTGACTGGTTTACCATCTCCCCTTCATTTTCCCCTGCAAGGAGAAGGAATCTCATGTAGGACTTTAGTAAGCAACATAGAGCTGTGGGTCAGGTGCAGCTTTGCCGCACTGTGCAAGATAAGATAAGACCAGACCTGGCACTTGAAGGGTCTGTATGTGTCTGTCTGACTGGTGAGTACTATAGCAAGGGCTACCTTCTCCTAAGCTAACACAGTTCTTGTTAAAGTCTTGTATCACCACTGATGGCACTTTTTCAATTTACCCTGGCATTCAGTGAAATATCGTTCTCCTCCTGATCCTATCTACCTAATTGCAGTTTTGAAAATTGCTTTCTGGTTGAGCATTTGTCGGACCCAACTTTTTTTCTTTATTGGTATTCTTGAGAAGGCTAGGTGGGCCAATGGAGCTTTGGTCTTTCAGCCATCCATGAATATTTTAGAGGAGCAATAAAACTTACTCACAGCACATTGGTTTTGCAATAAAATTATTATTAAAATTATTAAAATTCTTGATTATTTACTCTATCAGTTTATTTTCTCTGGCACATCCTTAAGAGGAAGGGAAAGAGGGAAAATGTGAAACAGCAAATAGCAAGTTAAAATTAATCAAATAATATTCCTGCCAAGTTTACGGTAACAAAGTGTTAGCAGTCATGCTGAAGAATTCCTCTGCACACAAAACATCATTCAGCTTCTCCTTATTAGATCATCTTTATGAGGCGTCCACATTATTTGTTCTCTGGAGAGCTCCTGATATTTGCAGAATTACTTTAAATGCGTTAAATATGAATATTTTAAGTGCTTTAAAAATAGTCCTTTGAGGGACAGCTGTAAGATCAGCAATTAAAGACAAAATAAGGGTTAACTGTAACCATTCCACCTCCTCTTTGGCTGCTCCCTGTGTTAGCTCCCAGAGTGCTTCTTGGCCCCAGTTTTCCATTCAGCCTGAAGTGCAGCTGAGATGTGTCTGCGCAATGGATGCACGAGGAGTGGGTGGTGAGTTCTCCTGTCTGGTGTAGCTGGGCTTTAATTCCAAGAGGTGGAGTCGTTCTAAGAAAAAAAGGGAAGAAAACAGTTTCTGTGGAAAACAGAAGAGATACTTGTTTCACTTCCCCCCTAGAGCTGTGTTTTTCAGAGATAACTTTGCTAGATGGTTACCCCTACATCCCTATTCCTAGGGAGACAGATGTAGGCCACCACTAAGAGGTCCCCAAAGACAATGATGCTGAGTGGTTCAACTTCAGGTTTGTGGCTCACTCTGTATTTACTGATTGTTGGCAACAGACAGCTGAGCCCTGCCAAAGGGACCCATCAGGTAACCAGACAGAGTTGTAACAGGGCAATTATTTCACATTTTTGCTAAGGGAAAGGAATATGGCTGTCTAGCTGGAGTTCTTAGTGAGCTTCCTTTCATTTGTTATGCTGAGGTCACAGAGAATAGTGTGTGTGATGCTTCAGAAACCTTTTCTTTTTTGTTTCCTAAGTCTATGTTTAAAGGCTTGCTTTATGTGGTTTCTTGTTCATTTCCTTCCTAAGCCTGTCCTTGGAACCTAGCCTTCCAAGGGAGGTAATATTTGGGGAAAAGGCTACAAATTTTAAATAGATTTTTTCAGAGGTTCAGGAAGAAAGAATTTGTCCATACTGATTCTTTAGTGGTTCTTAAGGAATACTTTAATCTGAAAGCTATCCTAAGCATGCTATGCAGCTTAGTATTATCCATTACTGTGAATAATACAGAAGTCCAGCATGATTAACAATTTATAGCAATTAAGATTTAATTTGAAGTTAATCAAAGATATGGCTTTCTGTCCATGTGGTAAGGTTGTGCTTAAAGTATTTGACCCATTTTTATGAAATATTTATTGACTGTGTATTTTATATACAGTTTTGATTGTAATCTTTTTAGTAACAAAATTGTTATAAAAAATCCCAAATTACATTTTCCTATAAAGTGTACACCTAGACTTATTCTAATTTAAACTTCAAATGTGATTTTAAAAACTGACCCCCTAAAACTTTTTATTTATCCTGGTGTGACTTGTTTCAATCTATCTTTAATCAGCAAGCAATTAAATCCAAATGTGAGGATGCACAGACAGGGTTATATAGTCCTAAATGAGCTTTTAAAATGCTTTAAAATTACTTTGAGTGACTTCCCTATATAAAATCTTGTAACCTGAGTGATGTATTAAATTAAAGCTAAATCAAAGGTTAGTGCATGAGAGCAGTCATATGCTCGCTCTTGAGGAGTGAAGGGTTTACAAACAGATTTCTCTCAGGGAAGAAAAGCAATTGACACCCAATTAGTTAAAGCATATTCCTAAAGCTCAATGACTCGAGAGCAAATTACAGTTGTCATTGTGGATTTGTGAAGTGTGCTGAACCATGATGCATTCCTTCAGAGGGAAGTTGCTTAGACATGAAAGTATAAAACAAGCAGAGCACGTAAGAGTTCTCCATGCTTCTATAATATCTGAGCTTCAATAAAACAAATTTTTAAAGTAACCATGAAGTCAACTGGATGCATTTTTATGGATTCCTGCTGCTTGTTAAAAACCTGTTGATGACTTACCAGGCTTTGAACTGAAAAGCAGTATAACAGTCCCTTCCTCCCTGCCACTGTGGGCCCTTGGTTCGTAGCCGTAGGCTGTCACAGAGATGGTCTGTGCCTGAGCACAATGATGTGACAGAAAGGGGTTTGTTGCATGACTAGGAAGAGGTGGCCATGTTGCTCTTTGTTTCTGAGAAGGGCTTTTCCTCCTTCAAGTGGCAGATCAGTGCTGTGTGAGGGTGATCAGGGAAATCCTCATCAGAAAGGGAAGTTTTCAAACTTCTTTGGTTTTTCTTTATTTGCGTGTGCTTCATATGGAATAGCCCCAAGCCTAGACTTTATTATCAGTCAACCATTTTAGCAAGATTATGCAAGAGGAGAACAGCTGTCATTAAAAAATATACATAAGTCTGGGAAATACGCTTCTTATTTTTTTGACTCATTTAAGTAAAGCCTGTGTTTCAATATGGATGAAGCAGCAGAGTTACACATCAGAAAAGGCATCACCTATTCACAGCTTCCCTTAAGGTCTTAATCTAGTATGCTTCAGAAAATGCAGGATCAGGATCCCTCGTAGCAATGCTCTAATGGCAGCCCCAGCCACACGCTTAGACCTGGCATCCTGTCTGTGTGTGCAGCATCCATGGTGTTACCTGCCCAGAGACCACAATGCTGCCAGCCCAGAGGCCACAGTTCTGCCAGCCCAGGGACCACAATGCTGCCAGCCCAGGGACCACGGTTCTGCCAGCCCAGGGACCACAATGCTGCCAGCCCAGGGACCACGGTTCTGCCAGCCCAGGGGCCACAGTTCTGCCAGCCCTGGGACCACAATGCTGCCAGCCCAGTGACCACGGAGCTGCCAGCCAAGGGTATGGTGCTGGCTGCAGGCACAGCAGCTGCAGCCCCACGGGCACGAGGGCTGTGGCACGTCTGCAGGCGTGGTGAGGCGTGGGGTCAGCAGGCAGTGTCACCCGGAGCCGGCTGGCAGCCCGTGTCACGCGGCTCGCTCGGCTTCGGTCATCCTCTCGATCCAGCAGCTTCAGCTTGCTCCTGAATAAGGATGCTTTTCTCAACTGGAAGCACAAACTACTTAGAGACGAAGTAATTAAGTCACACAGCTCATGAAAAGCCCTCACTGTTAATTTATGGTATTTGTTGGAGCTCCCAGAACACAATCATGGAAACAAAGACTGAATTGAGAACAAAAGGAGGGAACTTCTTGAGAAATTTAAATATCAAACAAATTCTATAACACTTTGAAGCATATCTCCTTGATTTAATTGGTTTTAAGGAACCTGCTCCAAGGTTCTAGGTACATGGAGACAGTTTGAGAATTTCTGATTTTCTTTCTTTGCAAGTTTATTGCTCAAGGATAGGGTAACAGTTTTACCCTTTGCAAGTTTATTGGTCAAGAATAGGGGGACAGTTTTACCACAGTTAAGAGCCTTATGAGATAAAGGGAATCTTTATATTCTTTCTGTTTAGTGTAAGTTTTGAAAACCTTGTTCTTTGTCTCCTGTAGCTGACAAAGAAAGTAGGAAAGGGTAAGGAAAGATGAAGGTAGACTCAGCCATAAAGAAGAGACAAATCTTAAAATAAGTATGAAACCAGGAAATCCAACAGTAAGCTCTCACAAACTTAATGTCGGCTAACTCTACATTTTGTGATAGGGAATTGAAAGTTGTATAAAGCCTCATAAAATACACTAAAGGAGAAAAGTGCATTCGCATTACCTGTTACTTCTTTCAGCATGGATGGTAAAAGATTTTTTTCTTATTTTAGAAGATTTGTCTGTCATTGCTTTAATTTTTTTCTTTTTCAGGTAGTAATATTAAACTTCTATTACCTGTTAAACCAAATAATACTGGAATAAATTTTGTTTTAATTTTCTCACTTAGTTTGACCATCTTCTCTTTGCAGGAACCTCATCCTTCCCGAATAAGACCTGACAGTGGTCCACAAGCAGGTGGAACCTCACTTACCATCTCTGGTATAAACCTGGCCACTGGTTCCAAGAAGGATGTTCAAGTTTTTGTTGGTAGCCAGCCTTGCAATGTGTACGTAGCCTGAGTAACTAACAATACAGAGCTGTGTCCTAAAAAAGCACCAACATTTTCTGCCCTTTATAAATTAAACAAATCCATTGTCTATGTCTGTGTGACTCCTCCCATGCAATGGAGTTCTGCATGTAACATTCAGACAGAAACTCACTCAGAGGTTTCAGCTGGAAGGAACAGCTGTAAAAACACCTTAAGTGGGAGAATTTAGATATCCAAAGATTTCTCCAATTTTGGCTTTCTCTCCTAGACTGGCTGCTTCAAACCCACCCATGCTTTCATTCAGTATCTCCTCAGTGGATCTGTGTAAAATATTAATCTTCTAGTCCCCCATGGCTTGTTCTTCTCCCTTTTTTTTCCTTTTATCAGTTGCTGCCCTTCTCTTTTCTCAAAATAAAGGAAGGACCCTAAGTGTGCTGACATTGCATTGTTCCTGTGTTTGTACCCTGCTCATTGTTATATCCTATGTGTCTTTTTTTAAAAAGCTTAAGTGATCTGAAGAAAGTATTATCTCCTCTCATAACCACTTGGTGCCCTGGAAAAATAGAGTCCTGGTTTTGTTGTTCTGTAGTATACACTAAAAGAATACAAAACTCCATAATGTTTGTAACAGAAGATGTTTCCTCTTGTTTTTCTTCTCCAATCTAGTACTGAATTTGGAGACGAGATCATTTGCATTACAGGACGTAATAACAAGGTTGAACCTGTTCAAGTCATAATGAACTATGGGGGCACAACAATTACTGTACCACAGCAGTTTACATACAGTGAGAATCCTACTGTCACCAAATTCCTGCCGGTAAATAGCTTCAGCAGGTAATGAAATGTTTGTCATAACTTTTTTTACAACTGATTTAAATATGTGTAATATGTGATAAAAATATTACATATAGAACTCTTTCAAATAAACTCCTGTAGTCTAGCAAATCACACATTTAGGTACATAGTGTTTGTGGTCTTAACTTCAAACTGATGTTTAACTTTGATGTCTTAACTTTCAAACTGATGTTTGAAAGTATTCTGTTTACTTCCAAATTTTCATCCCATTTTAAAGGTCAGTCCTGAAGCCAGAAAAGGCAAAAAGCTTTTTTTAAATGGAGATGTCTCAAAGAGGTTGGAAGAAGTTCATCATGATGCCAGACAACATGATCTTTGCATTACTTACAAATCTTTATGCTACTAGGATAACCAATATAAAAATTTTCTAATGGAGAGGTTTCTAACCCTTCTTCTATTCAGCTTTTAATAAGTATGCTGGAAACAGAGGAAAAGTTGTGTCTTGTCATCTCTTTCTTTGTCTCATGAGGAAAAAAAGTACCTTTATAGAAAATCTAGACCAGGGTTCAATAATGCTTTTAGAAGGTATGGTCTGTTCTCTGGTGGTACTCACTACCACCCCATCTGGTAGCTGTTCCTCCTGGAAAAAAGCTCACCCAGTACCAACTGGGAAAGCAAAGAAATGTATGCCACTCTTATATATGTAGCAATATGGGAAGTCATTGTATAAAAGCCCTTGTAGCATATCTCTGGTTTTGAAAGTCATTCTGTGGCCAATACAGGGACAAACACGACCCTGATTCATGTTGGTGTCTGCTGTTACCCAATATTCTGGTCTTTCTGCATAGTGGGGTACAGCTGGCAGAGGGAGGTCAGGTAAAAAGTGTAACATCAGGACCTAACACAGAGAACATTGAAAATAAATTTGGCTGTGACTTCTCTTGGAGATATCAGTATCTATGTCCTTGAATATTGAGTAATCACTTGTATAAAATAGGATTTGTTTTTAATGTTTCCTTTTCATTTTTGGTTTGGGTGATTTTAGGACCTCAAGTTTTTCTTTGGTAGATCAATAATGATTTACCCCATTGAATTTAAATTACTTCTTTTTTCTTTTATATAAACTAAAGCCTACTTTTATGGATTGCTTTGAGGTTTACTATCACTCTAAATCCATGCTACGTCAATGACTCTAATTCCCACTGAAACTTGCATGCATTCTTCTTCTCATGTGAATGTATTATTTTGTAAACAATGTGCTGCAAATAAAAGGGAATAGAGAAGCCAGGTCCCTACAGACCTGTGGAAAATACACTCTCACTTTTGTCTCTGTGTCTCTATGTGTGTATTTTAGGCAGAGTGATTTTAATAATAACAATGGGGAAGTAAAGCACACAAAGATTGGCATCAATGAACAGCCAAGAATTCTGGCAAAGCAATTGGTACTTCTTTTAATTCTGCTGTTTTAGAACGAGTTTTAAGTTAAAACATTGATGTTTTTAAATGCTTTGGTCATCAGTAGCTTTAACAGAAGTTCTTTTGGCAGGGCATCTAATTGGCATGTATGCATTGTACACAGGGTTTTTTCAGTTGAAGCAATAGCAGTGCAGGATGCAGCAGTGTATAGTTGTGGTAGTCTGCCAATGACTTGACTTCTTTTTTAATTCTACCTTGCAGTGGAGGGAGAAATATTACAGTAACTGGAACCGGTTTTGAGCTCATCCAGACTTTCTCATTGGTGGTATATGCAGAGCGTCCAGAAGCAGGGAAGATTAATCAAAAAAGGGTAATTTTCTTTCTTTTCTCCCAAAGGCATAACAGTGAGTGCACAACATATAATCTGTTCAAAAACTGCACATAAGCTTTCCCACTGGACTTCACTGAGTTTGGACTGAAATAAGATTTGAACAGATTTCTGGGTCTGCTCAGGGTTTTCCAGTGGAAGAAGATCTTGATTTTCCTACCACCTTGACTTACATTCACTTGTACTTTGCCATCTTCTGCTTTAAAATTTATTTTATTCAATATCAATAAGGATAAAAGATGTATTACAGAATTTGGAATTGTTTGTTTTTTCTTTATCTTTCTCATTCTTCTCTCCCTGCAAGCATTAGTGATTTGCCTGAAACAGGATCTAAATCTAGACAGTGCAAACTACTCAGCTTTGCACCATCAGTGCCTTTTATTTACTCACATCTTAATGAACCAAGTCTTCTTTTCTTTCTTGCTTCCATCTGTATATATTAATATTCCACCTGTAACAGGTCACAAAAACTTGTAAAGTTGTGAAAAATAACATTAAAATAAAACCCTTCTTGCACCTCCTGTTAAAAGGAACTGACATTACCAATAGTCTCAATTTTCCATTCTTATTGTGAAGATCACAATTTAATGACAAGATTTAGACTTAAAAGTGATCTTCCAGTAAGAATATTGTAAGACTTTTTCAAAGGCTGGCTCTTCAGTTTAAGACTTTCTTGTGATCCATAAAGATTTGGTAATGTTCATGCTTTGTATTATATGCATGATTCAACTTTTTGAGTATGTCAAAGCCAGCTGGATTTCGATCCATTAGAGCCCCATCCCTAAAGATTTTTGAGGGGAAAGCTTCCTACATTTGTTAGGCCATGAACTGCAACAAGTAATTGTCTTGATAACCTTGACTCCTGGACAATCTAAAAGTCTATTTAGCATTCTTGACAATGTTTATCAACATTTCTTACACCTTCTCTTATGTACACTCAACATGTTAGCTTAAGTCAGCATTACATATTGCACACATTCTTCCTTAAGACTAAGAGCTTTTCTAATTTTTTGGTTCGCTTTCACTTAGAGGACAATATCAGAAATGTTGGGGAGAAGCTACCAAATTGCATGGTATTGTGAAGTGAGAAACAGGTGGTGATAGAATAAATGTTGAGGGTTCCTATTAGTGTTGTTGCCTGTGGTTGATGTTACTGAATGACTGAAAGTGTTGCAGTAAAATAATTTGTTGAATTGGGGATGGGGGACAGGTGAACTGAGTTGTTACCTTGAGTAGTTGAGTGACAACTGTTGAATTTTAGTCCACAGTTTCACTTAATAATTGTATTGAATTTCAATAAGTGATTTTATCGTGTGAGCAGAAAAGAATTGACCCAAGCTACTCAATGGTACATAAGATGATCAAGATTAAGGGTGAAATGTTAGTTTCCTAACCTGAAAGGAACTTGATAGTATCAGTCCAGTGGTAAAGAGCTGTCAAAATTGGAGACAATGGAAACTGATCCATAGCCCAAGCTTTTTCTGCAGGCAACTGCTAGAATATAGTGAATTGATGATTTATTCCCATCAACAAATTTATTTCATTTTCTCATACTATGGTATTTCTGCTGTATGGATAGGATATAAATTCCATGGTTTTATTTCTATGGTCTAAAGTTATCAACAGTTATGTTCAGAAAGGAGTCAGACTCTAAAATGCGCATGTTCTTCTTCTTGTCTTGTTTCTTACAGTTTTATGGAAAGCTTGTTACAAGACTTAATGAAACCACAGTGATTTTTTCTTCTCCACCAATACTGGAAGACCCAGAAAACTATAACATTACCACTATTATTCTAATGGATCATCATAAGTTGGTTGTAAAAAATGAGAGCCACTCCTTTGCCTATGTTGCAGACCCAACCTTTGAAAACTTCACAGATGGCATCAAAAAACAAGTCAACAAACTTATTAATGCAAAGGTAAACTTGTCAAGAATTGGTGGTTGCTCATTTTGTCCTTGAAGCATGTATGGAATTTTCCCTTCCTTTCTCAAAGCCTTAATAGATGTTTGGTGCCATACCCCAAATGCTTGGTAGAGTGCCTGACCTCTGCTAGATGATGAACGTTGACAGCTCCCCTTTCCTGCCTACACCCCTTTTCAGAGAGAGTTCCTATCTTTCCAGCCATACTTTGGGTTTGCCGAGGATGCCCCCTCCTGCTGAGCCTGGCATTTGCATTTGGAAATGCCCTCTCCCAGTAGAGCTCCCAGGAACTGGAAGGGACCTCTCATCTCACATCAGGAAGGAAAGGAGAGGAATCACATCATTCCCAATCACTTTGCTGTTCTGTAGGCTGCAGTGCAAATCACATCTGCTGCTAAAAGTGATCCAAATGGAAAGTTGCAACTCAGGGTTTCTTGTGTCCCAAGACTTTGCAGTGATAACTTAGCCTTTTATTTTCTGTCTAGGGCAGTAACCTGAACAAAGCCATGACGATAGATGAGGCCCAGGCTTTTGTGGGTGATGAGCCTTGCAACATAAAAACTCTAACTGAAACGGACTTATACTGTGAGCCACCAGAAGTACAGCCTCAACCAAAGAAACGGCAGAAGAGAGATACCATCAATAACCTTCCTGAATTCATTGTAGGTTACTTTTTCTGTAGAATTTAGTATCATGTGTCAATAATGCTGATACAGTGACTCTTAACTGAAGTAATTTGTTCTCCAGAGTTATTGTAGTACTGTGAAAGAAACTCCTTGCAGTTCTTTCTTCCTCCAGCTTCTGTTTGCTGCATAAAAGATGTCACATGTAAAGAGCAGTTCCAAGCTGCCAAATGCCTTCTACCTTCATTACATAGGACTGTAAAACTCTCGCTAGACAGACTGGGGATTTTTCTTCCTCTGCTGAGCAAAATTAAATTACTTCATGGAATAAAGTGCCAGTGACCCAATTCAGTTTGAAATATTCAGAAGCATTTCCTTTGTTTGGCAGTTTGAGTTAGAAATTCACTTGTAGAAATTACTAAGAATTTAGAGTGCAACTGAGAAGCTGACCACCTTACATTTGCACTTGTTGAGACAAATGTCTGTTTTTATCTAATTAGGTGAAATTTGGACTCCGGGAATGGATCCTTGGAAGGGTGGAATATGATACCCGTGTGACTGATATCCCACTGAGTCTTATTTTGCCACTGGTACTTATTCCTATGATAGTCATCATCATCATTTCTGTCATCTGTTACAGGTAAGTTCTTCTAATTTGGTGCTTTTGTTTTCCTAAAGCTTTCAAGGTATTACCTGATTGTTTTCAGCTCAGTCTACAGAAACTATATTCATGTTTTTTATGAGCTGCAGAGTTAAGAAAAGGAGTTACAGCTGGAAATACGTATGAGCACCGATTTATTCCTCTCACACACACCAAATTCCTTGGTGTCAGTCAGCCCAGTCCCCCCATTATATATAAACACAACACCAGGCTTCCCAAGTAAACAATTGCAGACTAAGTTGCACACATACTCTTTTGAAATGGCAGCTAAGGTGGCACCTGTGAAGTAGATAACTTGTTCTGTGTACATACCCATCAGCATATATGCTGCCTCAGTCAGCACTGTAAGTCTGAGCTGGATGGATTTGGATAAGGAGTAATTTTTGTCTTTTCAGCTAAGTTACACACAAACTGCATGGTTAATGTTGGAATTCATGCTTCATAAAGGGCCAGAATATATGTCTGTATTTCATTTAAAACCTACTTAGTCCAATTTTAAGTTTAGTAATGAGGGCCTCATACTGTCCCTCAGGAAGGGGTGGATTTCACTGTTATGGTACATATCAGTACAGCTGAAGCATGTGCTGTACAGCCCATATGTTCTTGTGAACCTCCATCAACCTTCTGAGTTTGATCCCAGACACACTCCTGGGTTGTTTAGAGCAAGTACAGGACATGTTGCAAGCAATCCTGCTCAGACATACAAACTGAATTTCTGTACTTGATATATGATTAAAAGCATTTGTAGCTACTTCTTACTGGATTTTAAATTACTGGCCCAAGTCTGCTTGGACGCAACCAGCCTGTCGCTGTTGAGCAGCTAGCAGAGTAATGAAGGCATCAGTTCTTAGTGGCAAGAAGGAATGACCTTTATTGTTTTGATTTCATCACATATATAGAGTTCTCAAAAGTCACCCAGATTGGTCAGTCAGAAGCCTTCCCCCAGGCCTGATTGGCCAGGCCTGCACTGCCCAAGTTCTGGGACACTGTTCCAACAACATCCAAACTTTATCTTTATTTATAAAACACAAGAAAATTTCTCATGGGAAAAACCTGTGCTAGCCACACCAGCCCATGATGGTGCCAAGTTGCTTTACACAGAATGAAGATTTTGGCCACTGTTTCTGTTTTTCTGCATTCTTTTTCTGCTGTATTTTAAAAAATCAAAGCCAGGAAAATTTATTTCAGTCCTTGGACTTCCCTCTCAGAGCTGTTGCAAATTCTTTACTTTTGTAATTTATAACTTTTTTTTAAATCTTGCTTCTGTTCCATAAAGACGCAAGAGCCAGCAAGCAGAGCGAGAGTATGAAAAAATTAAATCACAGCTTGAAGGGCTGGAGGAGAGTGTCAGAGACCGGTGCAAGAAGGAATTCACAGGTATGACAGATATTTTCACTGCTGTGAGTCCTCTTGAGCAATCGAGACAGGCTGGAGGAATGGTGCTAGCTCACTAAAACTGTCTTCTGGGAACAAATAATCAATACATCTTAGTTGTCTTCATTACTGATATTGACATAGAGCAGAAATTTTGCTATTATATATGAGACAAGTAAATAAAATAGGTAGCTGAGGTTTTTAAAAGAAATGGATAATTTTAGTCTAAAGGAAGCACAGAGTTAGAAACTGGAAGTAGAAACTTATTGGTATTGGGGTTACTTATAGCCATTAATGTGATTGGCCATTAACACAAACATAAGAATGTTTTAGAGTGACTAACAGTGCACTTAATATTTTTAATGTGCGATGCATGCACATTAAAAACTGTTTTCAGAGCTGCAAAATTATTTGCAGCCATCAGCATACAAAAGGATAATTTTATAAGCTCACAGGAAAGAAATAGCATTCTACCCTGTTTATCGTGGGAAAATCTTAAGCTTGATTAGTGGAGCTAGCTAATTGTTCTGTGTAAATGTAGAGGCATCATCCTGGGGAAGGCAGCAGGAGGTGTGAAGGCTCAGCATTTTTACATGTTGAACTACTCATTGCAGTGCTTAAATTAGGCATCTGAGTGCAAACATTGCAAATATTGGCCTAAATGATTACCATGAAATGCCACCTCATTATCTGAATTATACTTGCTGTTGGGTCATGTTGAAATAATCTCTATTAAAATAAAATACCCCCATGCTTTATTGGTAAAGAGAAATCCTTGTTTCATGTTGACAGTGGCTAAAAAGCAGGATTGAATAAAACAGCAGTTTCAGGTTAGAGTTTGAAATCAATTTGAGAAGCTCAGGATATTTCAAAGATTTCAGCCATGCTGGAAGCCTCCCTCAGTCTTGGGGTTTTTTTGGCATTTCTGGGACTGGATGTTCTTCTCTTGTACTAGCTTTCTTTCTCTGGAAAACCAACTCCTTCCAGGTTCTGAACACAACTAGAAGCAAATATTTGTATCCATCCCAAATGGGCTTCATTTCAAACTGCATTTTGAAGTGTGAGAGGATCTTTCAAGCTCCTCTCTCTCTCTCTCCACCTCTCCCAGGGCACTTCATACCCATTTCTCTTACTGGGGCAAGAGTACAGGGTTACAGATTCCTGCTGCCTATTGGGTTGAAGGTTTCCACTCTGCTCCACAAAGTACAAGCACTGGGGAAGTAGAATGCACATCCAAGGAATCCAATTCCTAAACTACATCCACCTTGACTTACTATTAAATGAAACACTGAAGTCAAAACACTTTCTGGTTCCATGGTATGAAACTGTCACGTCAACAGCACAGAGTGCAGACAATATACAATACATGGGACCAAAGACAGCCAGGGAAAGGGACAGCAGGAAGGAAGAACTAATACCACAGAAAGGGAAATCAGGAGATTCTTTCTCGCTCAGCTTTGATGAATACTATAAAATAAAGAGGTAAATTAAGGTGTAAGAGCACTAAAACTCTGAGACAATAGGTCACAATATTAATTAACATGGTATTCTAGTCAATCAGCAATACTGGGTAATTGAAAAGCCTTCAGCTGTAGTAGCTGCTCCAAAGGATGATTCCCTAATTTTTGTCCCTTTTAAAAACTTCAGAGCTTTTTAGTCCCACAGAAATGTTTCCATCAATTTCAGTGAACCATTTAACCTTCTTCCTTCCTGCCATCCCCTTCCTTCCAATTATATTAGCTTGCTTTACACTTTAAACCTCTCTTTCCTGGATTGCTATGTTTTTAAAGGAACTTTCCTTACTTACTAGACTCAGAGGGTATAGAACGTGGATTGGGAAAAAGGAGAAATAAAACCAAACCAAACCAAACCAAAAAATATTGCAATGTCTTTTTTTGGTTCTGTACTATAATCCTGCATTTGTATACATGAACTCAGATGCCATAAAGGCCCTTTTACAGATAGGCAATAACAAGGAAATCATCAGTGCTAAAGGCAGTTATCCTCATGTCACCATAGGATTAGCTGTGGTTATAGTTAATAGGATAATTGTTAAAAATAGCAAGAGAAAATGTGAGATGAAATAAAAAGTTTTGCTGCTGAGTTGCTTTTTCACTCTTACATGGCATTCAAAGAGCTTGTGTTGCCTAAAAAACCTGCAGACTTTTTAAACGGAACCTTTGAACTAAATTGCATATTGCAGATCTAATGATAGAGATGGAGGATCAGACAAATGATATCAATGAAGCTGGAATTCCAGTGCTGGACTACAAAACATACACGGACAGAGTCTTCTTCTTGCCCTCCAAAGATGGAGAGAAAGATGTGATGATTACAGGAAAGCTGGATATTCCTGAGGCCAGGCGCCAGACTGTGGAGCAGGCTTTGTACCAATTCTCCAACCTCCTCAATAGCAAATCCTTCCTCATTAATGTGAGTACTGAAGTAGATTCACCTTGTCTCTTAGCTAAGCGTCCCTGTGTGTATGTGTGCAAGAGATTTTGCAAGCACAACTGAACCAAAATTAATAAATATAAATTATTTGCTTATGGTTCTGATTTCACAGTAACCACTGCATATATGTGGCATTACAGCCAGAGCTTTCTGGTGGGACAGATAGGCAAAATTCTATTTCTCTGCCAGGTGATGTAATATGGAGTTAGTCAACACTGCAGTGGCTGTAAAAAGCAGGTGTTGCCCAATCTGGCATAAAAACTGGTGTTACAAGTTTGGTTTAGCTTTTTAAGAAATGTGATCAGAGAGTGTTGATTCCATCCTGGCTCCTCACAGGAGTCACCTGCAGACAGCCATCTACCAGAATCTGTGCCCCAGCGACGGCAGAGGCTCCTCAAGTGGCCTATTCATCAAGACTGATGAGTGCTCACAGCTGCTCTGAAGAGACTTATAATTGTTCACTCTCAAAAGCTGAGGCTCATTGTCAGACTCCTAAATATAGATTTAGGCTTCTAGCTTTTTATCTTTTTTTTTTTTTTTAATTTTTTTTTACTAATGAGAATCCAGAGCTGAGCTAGTTAATGCTAGTATTAAAGTTTATGGCAGATGAGAGCACATTTGCAGGTGTACTTACATTAGTGTCTGTAATTTGATGTGAAAGGACTGGGAATTTGGGAGGGAGGGGAGTTGATTTTCTCCTTTAAAATTGTCACTGAGCACTGTTTCACATTTAATTAAAACATCCTTTTTAGATCAGGTTTTAGTTAAGTATATAAGCATTCTTTGGGTCAGTCCAGTACACTGTGTGTGTATCTAAAACCAAATTTTAGGCAACATTTTCTTATAAGAAGTTTTTTCAAACTCCTGAAAACGTTTTGATTCTGTCCTCAGGAGATTTAATATTAAAATAATATTGCTTGTCTTCTTAGTGCAGACAAGTGTTGAGGTTCCTCAGAAACCTGTCATCTGACTTGACTTTACATTTGTCTTCTCTTTCAGTTTATTCACACGCTGGAAAACCAAAGGGAGTTCTCTGCTCGAGCTAAAGTGTATTTTGCATCTTTACTGACAGTCGCTTTACATGGAAAACTAGAATACTACACTGACATCATGAGGACGCTGTTCTTAGAACTGATGGAGCAATATGTTGTGGCCAAAAACCCAAAGCTGATGCTAAGAAGGTTTGAATGATTGTCATATTTTCTGTATGTCTCTGGCTTTCTGTAAATGAGTTTCTTTTGCAATGTGACTGTATTGAAATGCCAGCTATCCATAAAAGTCAGAAATAGCTTGGCCCAAGCATGTTAGCCAGGCAAGCCCACCTGGAGCAGCTGTGGGAGGCACATGCAGGACTATTGGGCAGGTCTGCTTATTCAAATACTGTGGTGTAGAAACACCTACCTTTCTTCAAAATACCACTCTGAACATTTCATTTACTTTTTAATCTAACTTTATTCCAAATGATCTAGCATTTATACCACACATCACCTCCATAATGAGCACACATAATCAGCTGCATTGTGCATTCAGTGAGGGCTTGCACTAGTGTTTTAACCCAGCTGTTGTCCCCAATACATTACGATTTATTACCTTGTTCTGTATATGTTGTAGCTCTGTAATCTGTAGGTTGTTTCCCAGTAACTGCACAACTGGGTTAATTTTTTAGCTCTCACAGTGTAGACCCAATTTAAGATTTTGAATAAAGGATGTGTGCTTTTCAGCAATGAGATGAAGGTTCCTACCCAGGAATGATGAGCAATACAAAGCACTTATCCTAAAGCAAGTCTATGCTTTCAAGACTCTATAGGGAAATCATTGCATTAGGAGACTGCATGCAGTTAAGCATGTAAAAATATTATATTTCAAGCAAGCAATGTTTTTCTTTAAAACCTTGTCATTAAGTGCCCTTACCAGATTCGGGGTTGGTTTTTTTTTCAGATCTGAAACGGTTGTTGAGAGAATGTTGTCTAACTGGATGTCTATTTGTTTATATCAGTACCTCAAGGTAAGAGTTGAAGTCTGTTGCCTGTGGGCTTTCTTTTAATCAGTAATACTTTAAAAAGCTGCACTGAGTATGTCTTTCGGTTTTGCTTTATTTGATTTCCTTTCCTTTACATAGGACAATGCTGGGGAGCCTCTTTATAAATTGTTCAAGGCTATCAAACACCAGGTAGAAAAAGGCCCAGTGGATGCTGTACTAAAGAAAGCCAAATATACATTGAATGACACTGGCTTGCTGGGAGATGATGTAGAGTACACACAGTTGGTAAGCGAAGCATGATAAATAGATAATAAAATCCTTTTTTTTTAAATTTTAAAATAAATTGTTATAGCGTTAAGTCTGCACACTTTTTCTAGACGACTGTGAACTGCATAGAAATTCTGGTTGTGGGCAGGATTGTCAGCAGTTTGACCAAAACAAGTCTCCAAGCAGGAAAACAGAATTATAAAGTATCTTCTAAGATGAAATTCAAATCCTGACACTGTGGAATCCATTTCAGTAAATCCCTTTCATAATTTTCAGTCTGTCTGAAAAGTGGTCAAGATGTTTGGCTCCTCCCCTTTTCCCATCCAGTTTAAGTCCCAGTTTGGGAGGAAAAAATCACAATTTTATGTATTCTCGAGTGATGCTGATGGGAGGGCTGATTTGGGGAGAGTGCTGTAGGATTTTCACTCACAGAGTCACCAGACTGTGACCTAGAGTGCCTGGAGGAAGTGTGCTGGGCCAGAAGAAACATTTTATGCTCAACAGATATTTGGGGGATTAGTTGAGTTACCATGTTTGTATCTGAGCCAAAGGTGCCACCCACAGAAAACACACTGATTGGCAATGCTGACTATAATTTCTGTTGTGTATGGAGAACAAAATTTATTTGCACTGTACATCATGTAGGACTTAAAGGCAGTAATTCTTTATTCAGTCTGTTTCTTTTCATTTAAAAAAATGCCTGCAATTAAGCTAAATGAATCAGTGTGAAAGCAGAAAATTTGCATATGCAATCAGATGTGGGCACCACACGCATATTAGCTAGATATTAACCATTATAAGATTGTACAGGAGCAGTATTTGGTCCAGAGTTACAGATATCTGCAAGTATCCAACAAATATTTTATGTGTGTGCATGCGTGGAAGTTGATGAGATATATGTATATGTGTATATATGTGTGATAAAAGATTAGGAAGGGGGTACTATTGCCATAAGTTTTTGAGACCTTTGGCACAATGATGATGTTGTGATAACTCTGAACAGTTAGGGAGCATTCGTGCACCAATGTAGGTTAAAGCATGAGCTAATTCCTTCACTTCTGCCTGAATGTGAGACAAGGTGGGTATGTACAGCATAGAAGAGTTGTCTGCTCTCTAATTGTTCTTATTTAAAAGATGAATCTGTTTTGCATCACTGGTTACACTGACGTGCTGCATACTGAACCAGCAGCAAAATCATGTCTAATTACCATAAAGCTAATAGGAAAAGGAAGGTGAAATCTCATGATTAGTTTGAGAGTTCTGTCAAGGGACAGTGCAATCATGTTTAATTTGACTGCCGTATGGCACAGCTTTTCTTCACTGCTTAAAAATACCAGCTATGCAAGTTTATTTCTGAGGTCTGATGTAATAAATTCAGGCACTGTGGTTGGCAGGACCATATGTATCTGAGAGCTGCAGTGCTTCACATGTGCCTGGCCTCCTAAGTTACCTGACTGGCAGAAGATCCACGAGGGCTCTGAGCTGTTGTACTGATTCAGCTAGTGAAAGAAAGAGGCTTTTCATAATATCTATTTGGAGTTTTTAATTTTTTTTTTCTTTCCCCCGGGGGGGTTTTCTCACCACGGTTTTCTTATTTGATTTTGTCTATATTGAAACTGACACTTACATAGCAAAGCTACTTTCAGAAAAATCACTCTAGATTTAGCAAATTACAGGCTTTCAAGAAATTTTCTTTAACATTAAAAAAAACCACATCAATAGTATCAGAAAACAGTAATATTTTAGAACTAGCATAAGCTACTTAGGTGTATTCCCTGGAGCTATTAGAGTCATTATGACAATAGTAAGCAGTAAATGAGGTTTTCAAACACATAAGATTATAGAAATTACTTTTCTATGTACATATATATGTGTATGTGTGTGCATATTTGGTGAACAGCTGGTCACAGAAGGTAACGTTTGGAGAGCTGAACAACTCACTGTTCATCAGTTAAGCCATGTTAAATCTCCATATGTACAGAAGTAGTCTGCTCATCTTTAAAGCCACAGACATGAAGACAGCATAAAGGAAGGCAAAAGCACATAATATTATAGCAGTTCAATGAATTGCAGTTCAAATAATTATTGGGAACTCATGAAATTTGGACACTGCAATAGTTGGGCTTTTTTATGTTTAGGATTATCAGGTTAAATGAGAAGCATGTAACGAGTCAGTGGTCCAGCTGCTTTGTTCTTCTGGGTTTCTTTTAATAAACTCCCAAGACACAATAATATTAGCATATTAGACATGACTAAATCTATTCCGTATCTTTTCTGTTTTGTCATTGTGGGTGAAATTAACTGGAATTTATGATAGCTGGTTGGCTGCATAACAGCAAAGGATCCTTCAAATAATCCCTCAAATAATCCATACTCCCATTGCAAATATATGTTGCTGTGCAATAATCATTGCATGGTGAATTTCAGATACTGTTTGCATTTAAATCACCCAGAAAAACAGATTCAGAGGTAATTCAGCACTGATTTGCCTTAATAACCTTGTACATTCTTTTCTTCACAGACAGTTAATGTGTATGTGCAAGAGGGAGGAAACGATTCCATACCTGTGAAAGTGCTGAACTGTGATACTATATCACAAGTAAAGGAAAAGATAATAGACCAAGTCTATCGAAATCTGCCATGTTCTCAGTGGCCAAAAGCTGACAGTGTAGTTCTTGGTATGTAGCTTTTTCTGATACTATGTTGAACAGACAACACATGTTGTGTGACTCTATTTTCTCAAAAAAAGTCTATGAGAGGATTTTATTGCTTGTTTATGGTTGGTTTGCTGTTTGTTTGATGAGTTTGGATTTTTTCAAAAAAGCTGAATTCATGTTCAGCTAAATGCAAAAATAGAGCATTTTGCAGCATTCTTAATATGCCTTAAAAATTAATGTTTTCTTACAGAGTTGGTTTTCTTGACTCTTAAATTTTGGTATACTGTCATTAGCATTGCAAGAACCTGTTAATGGCTGTTAGCAGAAATGAATTCATGTCTGACAGAGTCAGTATCTCAGGTACTAATTAATGTGATAATGACAGCATGGATAATTAACTGATGGAGAAGTAATGATGCAATTTCAGAAACTGGTACTGATTTTTAGTTGCCTTTCTAATGGTTATTCAAAAGAGTTATAACTTATAGGAACTGCACTTTTAGATGATGTACCACCTAGTCTCTGAAAATTATCCTCCTTTGAAGACTTTTAAAAGAGCTATTCTCTTCTTGACAAAAAAAAAGAGTGGTGTTCCTTAAAAGGCCTAATAATCTCAGAATAAAAGTTCCAATTAATATTTTTTTTTCAGTATTTTCATTACTGTATTAATGTGAAAGTAGAAGATGAAATTCTTGCTCTTCAGAATATCCTAGTAAATCACCTAAAAATGTATTTTCTATTCCATGAAATCTTACTCTAGATTGAACCAATAGCAGTTCTCATGTATATTTGTCAAATTCTATGTGAAGGAATTTAACTTTTTATGGAATATGGAAGAAGTCATATGCATGGTCAGGAATAGTTCATGCAAACTTCTGTAATAAAGACCTGATGATTAGGCAATAAAAAACATACACTGGGGCATGTGCTACATTACTTCTTTTGATGTTCCACAATGTGTCAGTGGGTCTATAAAACATTCTTGGAGTAGTTATTTCTGCACATGGTTAAAAACTATTTGTTCTCACTTTAATTACCTCTTAGAGTGGCGTCCAGGTTCTACTGCACAGATCCTCTCAGACTTGGATTTAACATCCCAAAGAGATGGCAGATGGAAACGTATCAACACCCTAATGCATTATAATGTAAGGTGTTTCAAAACAGTTTTTCGTGCCTGTTATCTGTTTTCTTGTAATAAACAAAATTTTTGTTTTTAGAGAAACTTCAGTGCTACATGCAGGTTGCCCAGAGAAGTTGTGGATGCCCCATCCCTGGCAGTGTTCAAGGCCAGGCTAGATGGGGCTCTGAGAAACCTGGTCTAGTGGAAGGTGTCCCTGCCCATGGCAGGGGAATTGGAAATAGATGATCTTGAAGGTCCCTTCCAACCCAAACCATTCTATGATCCTATGATGAAGAATCAAAAGAAACACATGGGATCTGACTCTAGTCAGTAAAAGCTTTGGACTGTGAAAGGCAGGGTCTAGACATACTGCGTAAACATCTTATGTAGAAACAAAAAACCTAAATGCCAGTGCTTTGGCTTCCTCATCACTGAAGTATCCAAATCCAAATTCCACTTAGAACATTCGAAAGCTCTTTTTGCCAGGTCTCATATTCATCTTTTCTTTTCTCCACCACTTCCTACCCCTGAGAATTGTTTTTGTCCTTTCTGTGCTGCTAAATAGATTTTGAGCTGGCCTGGTTTGTTCAACAGCCCAGTCAAGAGAGCATATGTTGATGTTTTTGTGCCGTATGTTTTAGGTTTCATACTGTGCATTCTACCACACACTTGCAATCCCCTCATCTTTCCTTTTTATGCTATTTATTGCTGTGTAACAACAGTTAATCCTGATTAGAAAAGAGAAAAGCTGGTTAGTTTTCCCTCAGAAAGCAGACAGGTCTGATTCTTCATTATAAACCCCATTTTTGTCCAAAGGGCACCCACACCAGACTGAGCAACCACTTAAGCCTTGAAGATGCTCCTAATATTTCAGTAATCTCAGAGGAGGTGTTGATGGGATCCCTTACTAACAGAGGGGGGGAAAGTCTGTTCTGAATTGCAGAGCCATGTTGTCAAAGCCTTGGAGGGTTAGCATTTGTCATAGATTCCCTGCAACAGATTACAGAAACAGCAGTTTACGGTTTAAGAAAGAGGTTCAGTAGTGCATGGTTCTTTTGAAGAATATCTCTGTGTTTGTATTTTCAAAGGTTCGAGATGGTGCCACACTCATCTTATCAAAAATGGGAATTTCCCAGCAGCCAGAGGATAATCAGCAAGATGTCCCAGGGGAAAGTGAGTATCTTGTGGCTTCCTTACCTCCCAAGATGACTAGAAGTCAAAACCCACAGTGATGCTGCTGTCTTGATTTTGTTTATCAAGCACTTCCATGGAGCTAGATAGTCCCCACCAGACTATATAGGGTTTATTTATTGTGTGTTACTCACTGTACACTTGCAATGGTTTTCTTTGCCTTCATTGTAAAAGTCTTAAATGTTGATACTTTAACCATAATTGCTGTGAATCCATACCCAAACTTAATAGGAAGCACTCTTATTAAACATTTCCTTCCATATTTTGTTTTTTAATCACACTCCATCTATAGCAAACTGTACATTTCATCTTCCCAGAGCTTTATGTCTTTTTTTCCCTTTCTCCAGCCTTTACACATTTTCCTCTTCAAATTTCTTTCACTTCTTATTAGACTGAGAATTAAATTCAGTGTTCTAGATTAACCATGGTGGAGACTAGCTCCCCTCTCTGTGACATAATAAAACTGATATAATTTTTTATAGCATTTCTTACAACTGTGTTGCCTTGCAAACTCATCTCTGTACACAATCTCTGATTTTGTGTTTCCCTCCCTTTGAGTGATGTTTCTCCAGCTATGCTAACTTGTCTTTTCCCAGGGCTTTTTAGTTGGTTTTGTTTGTTCCATTTTGTCTCTCTAGATGCAGCATTTTTCACAATGCCTTTGTTCTTTTTGAGGTTTGCAATCCTCTTTAAGTTAATGTCAGGCATTTCCTTGTAAATTTTCTTCTCTTTCATATCACTAATAGCATCTGCTGCATAATTCTTGTATTGCTAACTGCTACATTATGCTTGACTTCGCAACACAGGAGACAACCTGTTAGCTTGCAACCCATCTTAAAAGCTTTTATTTTACACGTTAGTGTTCAGTCTAGACCACTTTTCTCTGTCTCAAAATATCTTGAGACACAATATCCATTACAGCCTTGAATGCATTCAGATTTTTATGAAAATATTTACTTGTGAAAGTATGTTCTTTGTCACATGGATTTCCTTTGCTGACTTTAGGTGTTCGGTTTCCCTGGTGTTTTTTTATCCTTATATTCAGTTATTTTATATGAGGTAGAAGTTAGATTTATGGAACAATATTGTTGAGATCATTCTTCCTCCCATGAACTCGTTTGATATGCTTTTCTGTCTAGCACTGATTGCAAAGGCCATTACTTCACCTAATAGTTTCACTCCTTTAAACACATTTACTGATCCCAGATTTAATAGGTTTCAAGGGCTGGGCAATCAAACAGGTTGGAAATAATATGCTAGAAATGTACATTTTTCAAGAAAATGGGTCTCAGTTGATAGCTCTGTCATATATCGCTATTTAGCAGAAATGTTCAGACTTTCATTTCATTTGTTTTGAGTGGTGGACAGAAAATCAAGATGGGCAGAATTACTTGTTGTTTACTTTTTACTCTGTCCCCCTGTATTCTTTCTTTTGGGACTTTTTCCAGCAGAAAGAGGAGTCTTCTAATGGTCATGTCTACATCGCTGCTGCTATCCTCTCATGCCTTTACTGCAAGTGCCTGGCACAGCTGGCCAAGCAGTGACTGTTCTGTCACAGCAGGAGCCAACCCAGCATGTTAACTTAAAAAGCCATCCAGTTTAATGTAGAAGGCAGTGGAGTGCAGCCACGCAAGGAGCTGTTTCCTAGTCCCTGGTCAGTTTGGTTGCACTGATGGCTGGGGCTATAGCCACCTCACCTCTAAAGCAGTGGAGTGGACTGTGAATGGAGCCTGATGGTGCCCTTAACTTGCTTTGCTTTCTTAATGTAGAATAGTGGTCAGCCTTCTGTTCCAGACTCCCAGTATTCATCCTCCTCACCTCTCTACCCTTGTGGCAGGCAGTAGAGGACCAGATCACATGGTTTTGGTTTTTTTCTCCTTGGGTTAGGTTTTTTTCCTTTCCTCCTTCTCTGCAATTATATCATTAGCTATGATGAAGCTCTTTGAACAAGCATGATTTGTACTGCAAAGTGAATCCCTTACTTATCTGTGTGGCATACTAAATTGTAAAGGAAAAGCAGACTTCTGGGGACAGTGCTGTCACATGAGAGGGCTTGTACATGAGAGAAAAGTCTGCAGAGAATTCAGATCCCAAAGTCTCAAGTGAAAACAGCTTCCACCATGTTTCTTCTCCACACCTTGTCTTGCACCATGGTAGTGAACAAATTTGGGACGACCATGTTTCATGCCAAGCTACCCTGCTTTGTTTAGCACCGAAAGGTCCTCCGAGCTATCTGGTGCCAGCTTGTTCTGTTGGAAAGCTATAAAATGTTACAAAGCTGGTACAAAGTGAGAGCCTGCCGTGACTGTGATTTGTGAGACACTGTGTATAAAAGGGAGAGGAGAGGATCAGAGGCTTCCCCTCCCACACATTCACATTTATAAAACACAGGGATTTACAGGGTTGGAATAAACAGAAATCCTATCCTGACTATGAATGAGGCTTGTGACGAAGTGGATTTTCTTTTATTCAGAGTCTCATTAACTTGCACCTTCTGCATTGAGAAGTGTCAGCTGAAGCCATTGACTGTCGGCCAAAGTAGGAGGCTTTCCATAGACAGAAAATGTAAAACCATGTTCAGAGATGTTGCTCTAAAACCTGGCTTTGCTTCCTTGCTGCTTTTATTCACAGCTCCTAACAGGAAGACATTAGAAGCTGGAGATTGTGACAAATTAAATGCAGCATCTTTTGCTTCTGGAGACAATAAATGCAATTACTAATTTGTACCAAGAAGGAGAATGGTTTCAGTGATTTCAGGCTAGTATTTCTGAACTGAACTATAAACCAAAACAACACATTCTGTTATTTTAGGTGTTTTTTCTGATATTTGATTTTGTTTTGTTGGGTTTTTCCCCTTTTTAAATTCTGAATAAAATAGACACAGGGTTGCAGATCAGAAATACTAATTAGCAGATCTTCCAGGATAGCTCTTCTTTCATCTCCATGGAGCAGTGTTCATGGGGTGGGGGAGACTGGAAGGAAGATAATTTGCTGCAGGTCGCACAAGGGGAAAGGGGCTGCATTGCCTGATGTTTACATCATGGCTCCTACCACTATAATTAGTCAGTGCAGTATATTTTTGCCATTAACCCACCCTGAATTATTTTCTATTGGCAAAAGAATGCCCAAGGGCCAAGACAAAGAGCTCAGGGGGAAGCATTTGACCCCCTGGACACAATCTTCTCCCTGCTTACAGCTTAATGCATAGTGTGGCTATGGAGATAAAAAGGAGGTATGTCCCCCTATCTTTTATTTTCTTCATTTCCTACTTTCACACTGAGGAAAATATAATCTCATAGAACTGTTATTTTCTCTTAGCAACCATATTGCTAACATATTTTGTTGCTCCATGTTTTGAATTTTTCTGTCTCTTTCTTCCTGCCATTTATAGCAATGAAGTGAGATCTTTGTGTTGCAAAAGTTCATCTGGTTGAGCTGTAGTCTCTTAATCCTTACTTTCCTATGAAATAACTACTCTTCCACTAGTGGCCAATTCTGCTGTTGCTAAACAAACACAGGAACAAACTCAGCTGCATGTGAGAGCCAGTAATCTCAGTGGAAACTCCTTTAGTTGTTTCCTCATCTCTCCAAGTTAAACTGGACCATATACCATCAGGAGGGCAAAGAGAGAATAAATTCCTTTGAATCAGAGGAGGAATAGGAGTGTACCAAACAACTGACATAAGGCTGGAATATAGTTTCTGCTCTAACTGCATGATTTAATCTGTTAATTTCCAAAAGTAAATAACAGGGATTGCAAAAGAAATTCCATACGTCATGCCCAGCAATGGTTCTTACTGTTCTGGCAAATGATTGCCGTGATCGGCATCAATTGTGAAATCACAACTGCTTCAAAATGAAGTGATAGCTATTCTTTTTGCTGGCTTCATTCACATGAACTTCCGAGTTGAATTAAGGACTCTCAAAGGACAATGTGATTTAATGTGGGATTTATATTTTTTCCCTACCTTGTTAAAAAGAAGTAAACGTCCCAGAAGACTGCATAACTAATGCATTTCATGAGGATATATAAAGTAGATTCAAGCAAAAGTGTTGGCTTAGCCAGATTACACATAAATGTTATTTTCCCCTGTGATGAAAAATATTGAATGTACATGCAAGCTGGGAAATTCAATGTAGCTGTTGAGGAACTTAGTAAATAAACTATTACGGTCAAAGTTAATGCAATTAAAAACTGTGCTGTAACTGGGATTCAGTTATATTAGAGATATATATTAAAGCATAAAACAGCAGAATGCAAAATAATTTGTACACTGGGGCTGAATTACAATTTCTATGGGAAGAGTAACTTTCGTCTTTTTAAGATGCCAATGATTTTAAATGTACTGATTCAATAACTTCCACTGGAAAAGTGCCATTGATTTTAGGGACTATGCCAAGTAGATACAAAAGTTCAGGAATTAAAGGAACTACAAACAAAACCAGAAGATTTGAAAGTGACACAGAAACTCTTTTCAAGGAATATTAATTGCAAGCTAAAACAATTTTATAATCTCTTTTAGAACTGTTTGTAACAGAAGATTCTCAGGCATAGAGTTTGTCTGAACAGTAATATTGATGCTGAAATGCAAATCTGCTTTTATGTGATGTGTAATCGTTGCATGGCCAAGCCCAGGGTAGCACACTGAGGCACTGTAACCAGACCAGCTGTCATTAGCATCCAAGTGCTCACTCCTGTTTCTGCTTTATTGTAACAGACCTGATATGAGTCTCTCCCTCTGGTTTAAACTATGAAAACTGACAAAAAAAAATTTTAAATCTTATTATAATGGATATGAATTTCCTTCAGTTTCCTTCAGCAATCTCTGCTTGCTGGAGTTCATGTCACCTCAGTGACGGGATGCATTTTTCCTCCACTCAGCTACAAAGTGAAGTGGTGCTTATCAAATGCTGGTAAAAGGAAGGTTTGAATTGAGGCACCGTACTTCGACCTCAGCAATTTGGGTAAAGATGTGAATTGCAATGGTGTTACCTAGAAAAAAGGTTGTCCCAGGAGCAGGCTGCAATTGGTATTTCTGTGGTGGCTATGGGGTCAGATCTAGCAAAGATTCTATAACTTGATCATGTATTTGAGAATTCACAGAGAAGTAGGGAACTTGATTGTGTAGACCTGAAAAATTGCACATACTGTGTTTACATGACTGTCATTATTTAGGAATGGTATTCTCCAGGTTAGTCTTCTACCACGCCAAGCCATACACCATTTGCTCACTTCCCCCTCCAGCTCTCCCTTCCCTGCAGCAGGATGGAGAAGACAATTGGAGGTACAAAATGTAAAAATCATGAGTTGAGCCATGACCCCTCCTGCAATAATTATCCCTGTCCTGGGTTGAACCAGAACAATGACCAAACAGGAGTTTTTCTTATTGTGTGATTCCTTCCTCTCCTTTTGGTCTTGACAAAAGCAAGCTTTTTCAGCTCTGTGTCACTCAATATTTAGTACTTGAATTGTATATGTTGGACAGGAACAAAGTAATCTAGATCCCCTTGGCAAGAGAACAGGTATGTTAAGGATAGGGAATGTGTACATACATATGTGTATTTTTGGTTGCTATTTTGGGGTTGGGTGTTTTTTATAATTATTGCAATTACTGTTTCTAGGGCATGCACTACTGGAAGATGAAAATAAGGTCTGGCATCTAGTCCGGCCAGTGGATGAAATGGATGAAGGTAAATCAAAGCGGGGCAGCGTGAAAGAAAAAGAGAGGACCAAAGCTATTACAGAAATCTACCTGACCAGACTTCTTTCTGTGAAGGTAGGGCTCAGATGTGCTATAGTTACACCTTACTTTTACAGCTTTTGAGATACAACTGAAGAAAAAGATGCAAATGTTACTCATGTCTTTGGCTGCAGTTTGGAATATGTGTCATGTACATACAAGCTGGTGTTCAAGGTTTCAAGTGGTTAATATGCCCTGAGGAACATTACTGGGAAAGAGATAAAGCACATCTTCATAAAAGCTGAGAACCATGATTACATGATCGTTAAATAAGGATTTTCCTTGCAAGACCAAGATGGATATTCTGCTCTGTGCCACCTGTTTAGAAAATATTTTGTTGGGTTTTCTTCTGAATGGACTGCTTTATAAACTCCTACAGAACCTTATATTTCCCTGTTCTTGTATGTGATCAATGCTGCAGTAAAACCTAAAAAAAAAATTCCAAATAATAGTCCTTTTAGAATATTTTTTATGCCTATAGTGCAGAATTGATCATGAGCAAAATAATTTTTTTAAACATTTCTCCTTGGAGAAAGGATTTAGAATATTATGTTTAATGACCACAAAGCCAGGCTCCTTTTGTGAAAATTAAGGCAGTCTGGCTCCAGCTAAGGCTACTTGTCCAAGTGTGGAAGTGGATATGAAGGAAAGTCTGTGGATATATGACATAGACTCGGGACAAAGAGCCAGAAAGATGCTTGTATCCCCTTTTTCTGTTAATAAAACCACTGCTTTTATATTCCCAATAGCCAGTTTATAGATTATTACCAATCTGGAGCTTTACTGACACATAAAGTGTTGGTGAGATGTTATGGCTGGGATCACAGCTACCCCTAGTACCTAGAAACTGTCAATGTGTTCTTGCTGACAGTAGAATGTCTTAGGGCTCCTTTTCATCTGGGTCCCTGCCCTGTTTGGAGGCTGTCAGCTGGAGTCATGCTTGGAAAGAGGATGCAGCCCTTCAAAGGTATCCGTAGGGCCAGTCAGCTGACTGGGGATGAACTCAATGAGGCCTCAGCAGGGTCATCTGTAAAACAAGGGGACAGTTTCTGAGGTTGCCATTACCAAGATCCAGGCAGATGCAGGAGTCCAACTGAGAACACAGCCCTTCTGAACACTTCACTCCTTGGGCTCAGTGGATCTCATGGAGCTGAGTCAGACTGGGTGTCTGATAAGGCCCAAGTGCTTGCCCTTAAACAAAAAGGGCAAATGCTCACTGGTATTTTTTCCTCTCAGTCTATTTCTGCAAATTGCATGGTGCTGTGGTGTCAGAGAAACTGGATGTGGAAAGCTGCAAAACCATTAAAAAGTGGCTAAAAATTATTTTATGGGCACAACAACCCTGAAGTGCAAATGTAACAACCAGTTTTTGCTTCTTCTGTCAAGCAGAAGGCATACCTTTCTGTGCAAACCATAGGCTCTCTGGTGAAGTAACAACCTTTCAGAACATAAAATTGTGCTCCAGAAGGTCTTTACTGTGTTTGCAGTTCACAAAGTCACTGCTCTAAGAAGTCGCATGCTTTTTGTCGCTCTTAGAGCTCAGGATGAAGGCCACCAGTGACAGCAACTGGATTATGGGCTCTTAGTGTCAATAGGAATGAAAGATGCTAGGAATGAAAGAGGCTGAATTCAGCTTGTAACACAAATGTAACTGATTTTTTAAAATTTGCTTTTAGGGGACACTTCAGCAGTTTGTAGATGACTTCTTCCACAGTGTGCTCAACTCAAACCATGTGGTGCCACCAGCTGTGAAGTACTTCTTTGACTTTCTTGATGAGCAAGCAGAAAAACATGATATCAAGGATGAAGATACAATTCACATCTGGAAAACAAACAGGTACGGTATGAACAGAGTCATACTTGTATTGCAGAGAAATAAGAGTATAATTCCCTGGTATACACTAGCACTCTTAACACAAATCAAAGTAAATTTCATTTATAATCCTCAGAATCGTTTCAATTGAGATAATATGTTTGTATGATTAAAAAGATTCCCTGTAAACCTAGAAGCTGCAAAAAATGAAACCAGCTTATCTATGGGATTGTCGGCAGATTTACCATATTTTGCTTGTGGTCTTTCCTCAGAGAAAAGGAAAGCAAGAGGCAAATGGGACTAGATTTACCTGTGAAATCACAAAATCTAATACACAGTACTTGATAGTTTCTCTGACCAAGCAGACATCATCACTTGCTGTTTTGGGGCACTCAAGATCCTTCTCGTATGAGTTTTTCTGTGAGAGATGTAAAGACTTGGTTTTCAGACATAGAAACCAGACCAGTTTGTATAAACATTGAAATATAAAATTAAACATCACTGTTGTGAGGAGATCAAAATGCAAAGCCTGTACTTAATTTAATGTGATTTTCTTGTTGTAGAATATTTATTGTGTAAAAAGGATTATTTATCCTCTTCCTTGCTTTGCAGCCTGCCTCTTAGATTCTGGGTAAACATATTGAAAAATCCCCATTTCATCTTTGATGTTCATGTTCATGAAGTAGTGGATGCTTCCTTGTCAGTCATTGCACAGACTTTCATGGATGCTTGCACAAGAACAGAGCACAAATTAAGCAGAGTAAGTGATTTGCATTCTACATCCTGACTAGCTCATGCCTGACGAGACAAAGGGCATCCTCACAGACAATACCCATTCTCTGAGGAGATGCAGCCTTGATCGTTTCTTTTTAGTTTTATAATGAAGTTAACATTTCACCACTTAACAGGTTGGTGAACTGTCAGTATTACTGTATAGTCTGCCAATTGATACTTAGAAAAAAGAGAAAATAGCAACTCCTTTTATAACAAGCACAATTAAGAATTGATTATTTCAGGTCCACCAATAATTTGTTATCACCTTGCACTGATATACTTGTAAAACTTAGCAGTAATGCCATGTGTAAACTTCATCTTTCTATTAAATAATCCCACAAATGTTAATAAGTATCCAAATGTTAATATCCGTAAAGCTCAAATGTATGTGAATATTAAGGCTCAGTCTTACATTCTTGACTTTCTTTTGCTTTCTAGAAATGTTCATAAATCAACCACATTTTTCTGTATTCTAAATTTTTCAGGATTCTCCGAGTAATAAATTACTTTATGCGAAAGAAATCTCTAACTATAAGAAAATGGTGGAAGAGTAAGTATCAATCCCTTTCATGCTTATTTGGTTGTTAGGATTTTTAAGCCTGCGTAAGAGGAAAAGGGAATTCTGATATAGTCAAAGTCAACTGTCAAATATTAAAAATTTTATACCCAAATGTTTAAACATCCCCTTGGTGATGGCATTGGCAGGGTGGAAATGGAGCTCCATTATGAGCCAGTGCATATTCTTGTCTGTACAGTCAGATTAATAGATTTATTCAGAAAAAAAAAACTGTGACTGTTTTCTGCAGTTATAGTTGTTACCCACACGATCTGTCTAACAAAAGCTGCACTTCCATAACTCAGGAGAGACCAAATGCTGAAAACATTTTCAGAAACATTTTTTTTCTATTCTGTCTCTGACTTTATTAATTTACTAATGGGAAATTCTGTTAATATCATGGAAGATCTGCCACAGAACAAAACCCTTGCCAGTTTTAAGACATAAAATAATCATTATCTGCAATTATAGATTTTTTTCCCTGCAGTAGGTTCCTGTACAATCAGGTATGATTTGCCTCTTCTGCAGAGGTTGGAAGGCAGGATTACTAAAGGAATCATTGGTCTGTTGTGGTAGAGTATCTCCTGTGTTAGTAAGGAAGCATGTTTGAAATAATGGCAAAATTTAAAGACAGAATTCCAGAAAGATAGTTTATTTCACCTAACTGAAAATATTTTTTAATCTTTTGCAGTTACTACAAAGGTATTCGTCAGATGGTGCCAGTGAGTGACCAAGACATGAATACCCATCTAGCAGAGATTTCTAGGGTGAGAATATAATCCATTTTCTTGTACTGAAATTAGACCCAAGTGTAGAACTGTTTTTTGTTGTCTTCTCTTTCTATCTCAACAAATGGGAGTTTTTGTATGTGCAATTATCAGATGAGCAATTTTATAAATCTCTGAAACGTTCCTGTTTATAGTAGTCATGCCTGTTAGACCTTTGAAATGTTGATTATTGAATGCAATGAAGAATCTTTATTGTCACTGATCTATCTGAGTTATGCAGGGGCTAGACCACAGTGTTTGGATTTTTCACTTCCATTGTGGAAAAATTATAGCACTCTAAATTGTGTTTTCTCTCTGCACCATATAGAGGATTTTTAGCATTGATCACACTGATAACAAGTAGTGACTGAATTCACAGTGCCACCACAGCAAAAATTAGACTCCAGAAATTAAAGAAGAAGCATGCACATTAAGTATAGCATATTTTAGAACTGTCTATACAGGGGCAAGGCTTCTGCTTTATGCTACATGTGAGAAGTTCATCATGTGCTTGCTCAGTGGCACTCTTTGCATTTTAGGTTGGTTGGGTTACCTCACATGGAGAAGAGCAGAGAAGGGTGGTTGCTGTCTGGGACTTTGGTTGGAGACTGGTGGAGCAAAGACATTGCAAAACCTGCTTCAATCTTGAAAGAGCCTGTCTGCTCTGCAGCTCAGCTCAGCTAGAGCAGGCTCTTGCCTCTGAAGCACTCAGTTTAACTTGGAAACCAGGAGAGTCCCTCGCCAGTGTTAAGATGTTGTTTAGCCTGAGCAAGCAGGCAGTGTACTTACCGGCTGGTTTGCTCATTTGCTTAATTTAGTTGAAGAGTTCTAGCGTAAGGAGGATGTTTGGGGAATTTTTTGCGGTTTGTTTATTTCAGTGCCCTGAGGACCTAACATTTTGCAGATCAACATCCTCATGAGAGCATTTCTATTTTCAGTCATTCACTACAAAACTCATCTGCAGTGACATTTCATTTTACAGTTCATTTTATTTATTGCATAAATTGAGATGTATATAAAATTAAAACGTTTGGTGATTAAAAGTAAATTCAATATAGTGTTTTAACATCAGCAGAATATGTTGTTCCTTTCTATTTTCATTATAAATTATGATAAAAATTAATATGGAAGGAGAGATTGAACACTGCAAATTTTGACCAGCTCTAAAAATGACTTTTATAGAGCAAGGAAAGATGGATGTTTCTCTGCTGCTTTATCCCTTGGGTAATCATTTATGCCAGTAGCAATATTTTGCAATTCTTCATTTTCTTAACTAACGTTAAAAAACTAAAGGCATAGCTAGAGACTTGAATCCTACACATTTGAATGAAGAACATCTGTTCAGACAGGTTCATCTCTTCAGAGCACATTCACTAAATAAGTTATATGTGTGGGGGGTGGGAGGAAGATGAGATAATGGAAGGGTTATTTCCTGCTTCATTTAAAGCCCTTTCTCTCTCTCTCTCTCTCTCTCTCTCTTCTCACCACTCTCTTTTCTCTCTTTTCTATCTTCATGATTCAGGTAGCTTTTTTCCAAATGTACATGTGCTCATGATACTGATGAGTTACACCTTTGCTTTAGTGAAGTGTGAATAATTTCCAAGATATAAAATGAGCTGGAGAAAGGTTTTCAAACAACCATGACTATGTCAGAACCAGTGCTTAATATCTCAACAATTTGTAGATTGTACTGAGTAAATGCTTTAGCTTTTTATATCCATGCTGCTAACAGATGCTTGAGCTGTAACCTGTGGTTTGACGTTCAGAGTTCAAAATATTTTCCACTTCCAATGTTAAGAGTTGTGGGCAGGCTGGAAAAATACCAGATGGAAAATCTTGATCTGAAAATCACCAAACAAAAGTTTTCTCACTCCTTTTCTCTGCCCCAAGTGTCATTTAACAAAAGTTAAATCCAGAGCTTGCGTTTGGAAATCTTGTCAGTTGTACCCAACAGTTGTGCATGTGCATAACTTTCAGCTGTGTGATCCTATTTTGACATGTTTGCTGCCTGCTTCTGTTAACAGGCACATACTGATTCCTTAAACACGCTTGTGGCTCTACACCAACTCTACCAGTACACTAACAAATACTATGATGAGGTAAGTTACGGCTTTTGTTTTAATGCTTTAATATCAATGGTAAAATGTTATGAAGGCTAACGTTAGTCCAAAGGGGTGACTTCTGGAGTTCACTGAATAATCAGGTAAAAGCAATGCTGAACAAAAACCTTGCAGTTATATACCCTGCTTGGCAATTACACTGATCAAGGGAAAGTCCTTATAAATGAACAATTTCATTATGGGCTATATGGTTTTGGTACAGATAGTTTAAAGCATAGTTTAACTGATAGTTTAACAAGATCTGAAAGAGAAATAGATTTAAAAATCATTTTTCTTCAGTTCTGCCATCCTAATAAGTTTATAAGAATGTCACCAAGTGAAAGGTCATCAGAGTTATATCAGGTTTCAAGACAGTGTGCCTCTTTGTTAGGAACAATCCATTAAACTTGTTTTGCTTGTAGGAACTGGAGCCATATCCTTTTTACTAGTTAAAATGTGATTGAAACTTCCATGCATGGTACCATCCCTGTTTTGCCATGCCAAGTGAGTGCCTGCCTAAGGTAAACCAAAGTAGTATAACTGTTGAATGTAGCCTGATTCAAAAGCAGGCTCACAGCTTCAGTTTAAAAAGTTTCTGAGGTTTTTCACACCCTGTGGAAAGGGGGACAAAGAATATCCCAGTGTAGCTGGGCTGTGGCTATGGCTCTCCAAACTTAATCTGAAAACAAAAAGAGAGAAGGAAACTTTTATTCAAAGGTTTCCATGGAAATGAATGCCTCCAGAAAACACTCAGAATCAAAGCAAGGAAGAACAGATGCTGAATCAAAAAAGGAGCACAGCACATGTGAGTTCTATTCGGTTAGTCTTGCACCTCAACACAGTTCATGTTTTCACTTATATTTAGCACTACCGACAGTGAGTCTCATCCTTCACTGCAGCTGCTTTTTACAGGAGCAGTCAGCCTGTCACAGCTTTTAAACAGATGCAAGCAGGGAGAATCAAATCACCCTGAGAAGTCTTGCAGTGATGGTCAGTGGGGGAAGCAGACGGAGGAATGTAGGCCAGCCTGATGGCATTCCCTCACCCCTCATCCCCAGTGCTAAGCTGGCTTTCAGCACCTTCCCAAATGTGTCTGTAGTTTGACCTCTTACAAAAACACTCAGGGACCCTGAATGACAGATGAACTGTAAATCCCTGATTCATCCATACCTCAGGCAGAGTCACCAGCCTCTGGGATTTCATCAGTGGCAGGCCAGCACACCCCAGTATGTAGCTGCAGCTCTTCCCTTCCATGTACATCATTGTGTAACAATGAGGTGCATCTGATGAAAAGGCTGCTAATTCAGAATTGTGGAGATAATCTGTCAAGGACCATTCAGTAAAATTAATCAAGCTTATTTATTTTCCATGAAAATGTTTTAATTTGCATAAATTGGAACATTTTGCAGCTGCCCTTGTCTTTATTACTGACACAGTGGTTCCCAGCATGTGCTGTACCTTCTGCATCTCTGCAGGGCTTGACAATGACTAAGTGGGTACATTCTAATTGTCCACATTTATATGACGGATATATTCACCAGTAGAGATAATCATGAATTATTTAGTCTAGATTTGAGGAGTTACAGCTAGACGTAATTGTTTAAATTAAGGGAACAATATCAAATTAAACTAGGCCCAGTTTAAATACTGCAATAAGTGTTTATTAAGTCTGTCTTGTAAAAATATTTTCACACTTTAAAAACGAATTCATTAAAATAATTATTTCTAAACAAATTTGCTCCAATGTTGGAAACGCAAATTCTATACCAGCCCTTCAAAGTGAAATTATCAGCTAGATTGATTCTGACTGCATTAATCTCTCTTGTCAGTGGTGTTCAAGAAGTAATAAGAACCACAGGTAGTGGCAGGCAAACTCCATTTTTCCAGTCCTTGTACTTGCAAGTTTATATAGTATTTAAACAGTGCTAAAGGTTTCTGCTTGATTACACTGTCAGACTTATATTAATAAAGCCAGTTCTAGAAAAGGAATGGTTTTGTCATGTAACACATTCTTCTAATGGAGAAATCTAATAGCTGGTGGGAAAGTTTTCCTAAAGGACGTTGCAAATGAAAACCTTTTGAAACCTTTTGAATTTGATCTGGGAAGCCCTAAAAAACTCTATTTGAAGAAAAGCCTTCTCATAACAGCTGACCTTTTCTAGTTCTTGTTTTCAAATCCCTTGTGTCTTAAGAGTCATATCCTCTTATATATATTCTGTACAGCAGAGGCTGTAGGATGCTGGGGGCTCCTCTGACGAGCTCTTTGCTTTCCTGAATATTGTGGTGCTGGGTCAGTCTCAGTACTTCTTGGCAAGAGCCAAAGGGGAGCTGCTGGCTTTATTCCTCATATTGCCTACAGACACAGGAGACCTTGCGTTGTCCTACCATATGCCTGGGCATGGACCACCCAGGAGCTTCTCATAACTAAAGCTCATGGGGATGGGATGTAATTATTGATGGTAAATGACCCTTAAGCCTTGTAGGGTGCACTGTAAGTAAAAGCATTGTTTCTTAAATAGCTCTAAAGAAATTTTTCCCCTGCCTGCTCCACCTTGGAATGTAATATTTTACAAGATAAAGTACTATCTATTAATTTGCTTGTATCTCAACATAATGGGAAACATTACAGCAAGTTAGATAAAGTAACAGAAACAATTATTTTTGCTGTCTTTGTGTAAAAATAGAACATGTAGCCTAATAGATGGACTTTGGTACAGAGTGAATGCAAAAGACTCTTTTTAACCAAAGTAGTATCAAACACTTGGTCTCGGAACTATGTCATATATTTTAAACTAAATGATTCTAAACTTTCTGTGTTTATATCTTCCAGATTATAAATGCACTTGAAGAGGATCCAGCTGCACAAAAAATGCAGCTTGCCTTCCGTTTACAGCAAATAGCAGCTGCGCTAGAGAATAAAGTGACTGACCTTTGACTCAAAAGCCGCAATAAAGAAATCTGATCTGAAGATGTTCAAATTCATTCTTCCTGTTAAGGAAATAGTGTTCTATTTTTTAATGTATAATTACAACTTTAAATGAAAGATTTCATGGTTTTTTGATAGCAGAGGTGTAATGTAAAGAATTTTTACTGTAAATTATGCTTCTAATTAAAAGCTGTGTTGTGTGTAAATGAATCTTCTGTGGGAAAGAGAGTCCTTTGGTTGGGAGCAGGGTGGGGGGTGGAAGAAGAAAAACCTATAGTTCATTTGACTTAGTAGAATCTGAGACATCAGCATTTAGGATTCATTACACAAGTAAATTCAATACTATAGCATCCTTTCTACCTTAAGCAATATTTGTACTAGGAAAACAATAACATACTCAGAGACACATGCAATATCCCCTTTTATTTTTGATAACTGGAAATCGACTTCCACAGAGCTCTAAAACTTGCTCTGTGCTCATAATGAACTTAGTGAACAAAGTGTCCGATTTCTCTGCAAGATCTAAAAATGGGATTTGCTACCACAAACGGTTCTAAATTTAATTATTTATCTCAATGGTGATGCACAGTATTGCACCCACCACAGTTGGCTGTGAGAGAAATACAAGAAATGTCAGTGTAGGAGAGTCTGATGAAGTCTTGTTCAGTTCAGAAATCACCGCAAAGAAGGAATTAGTCCTTAAAACTTTAAAACTCTCTGTTATTATTGTGAGTTTTATGATATATGCTAATGTGCCTTACTTGTACTAATTCTGTGAATCTGATGAATGGTTTTGTAAAAAGAAGCAGATCAGAAAAATAAGTATTTATGTGCTATTGAATGACTTTTGTGTGAAAAACATGACCAGCAGAATGCTTGTAATTAGCTGCTTGCCGAGAGTGTGCTGTTTAACATGATTTGATTATGTATAATATCCTATTTTAGAATGGTTCTGATGATTTTTTATTTGAATCTTGGAACTGTCCTAGAAATACCATCACTTGTTTTTATTGTATCTGTGATGTAAAATACTAGTATGATATTGGAAAAATCATATACCCGTCTATTGAAAACCACTCGGTCAGTTTTGAGCCTTGGAATGCTGCATTTGATTGAATACACACTATAATCCATAGCAAAGAAAATTGAAATAACTTGTCAGAAAGTGTGTGTTTACAATATAGGTAAGCTCCATACAAATCAAAAAGTTAGGTACGTCTTCTTAAATTGCTGTATTGCACATCAGAGAACTTTACTTCTCTTTGTCTTGCAAGTTTTTGGCAGTAAAGTAGCATTTTAATGAAGTGCTGCCATCTGTACTCCTTCGTTCATTGTCCTGCCAAGCACCCGGACTCTGCTGACTCTCAGCAAGCTAATGCAGTGTCTGCTGCCTGCTCTCCCTGCCTGGTAGGTTGTCACACACTGACTTTTACTATCTGTTGATTTTTATTTTTTTTTTCTCCCATTTTGAAAATTTCCTAGTATTTGTCAGTGGGCCTTTCTGTCAGTTTTTGAAAATCAAAAGCCTCATCAGAACTGGTTTCCTGCCTAGTAGGCTGTGAGCAGTTGTTCGTTTGTTTTGTACTCAACTTCTTGCATTTGTCTATAATCATTCCTGAACCTGCCTGGGCTGTAAGTTATTTTATACTGTTTAGGACTGAGCTATTATGACTTCTACAGGAAGGTGTTTTGCCAGTTACTCTTTCATGAACAAAGGCATCCTAATTTCATGGCTAATCTCTTTCTTTTTCATTATTTGTAAATCCTGTTAATTGTAAATCAAATACAATGTTGTTTTTTCCACCAAGTGTCAGTGGATCTTTACTGAAATTGGGAGGATGGGTGTTGAAAGAATTTGTAATGCATCCTCTGGGGGTGATGGAGCAGCAGTGTCCATCAGTCTGTGGTTGGAAACAGAGGAGCACAGCTCATCCTGCAGATGGAATGCCTGACATCATACCCTTTTTATCGGCATTTGCTCTGAAAAATGACAGCACTCTGGAGAAGCAAGGACGTAGTGCAACATCCCAGAGTGAGGCATTCTTGCCTGATCCATCTTGGGACCTGAAAGCCAATTAAAACACAGGCTCAGCAGCATCTCTCCAGAGAGACCAGAAAGCTCTGCTCGAGCAAGTAGGGCATTCAGAGGGAACATTATATGTCCCCCATCACCAGTGGCTCGACACAGAGCAGCTTCAGTCTGCAGCTGTGGGATGCAGCAGTGCTCTAGCTGGATCTTACCTGTAAGATAGGCATGTTTGTCTGCTGGCATGTGCGAGC
Organism: Lichenostomus cassidix; assembly: GCF_008360975.1. Classification (NCBI taxonomy): domain Eukaryota; kingdom Metazoa; phylum Chordata; class Aves; order Passeriformes; family Meliphagidae; genus Lichenostomus; species Lichenostomus cassidix. Next base: position 19,364,684 of record NC_139480.1, on the reverse strand, counting down.
TCATGATGGATCCTTTAGTCATTTTTGGTGCCCTTTTCTCACATCCTGGGAAATTTGCAGGCTATCGGTGCTGCAGTGTTGCCTGCCAGGGAACACAGAGGCAGATAACTGTGAGCAGCTGCAGCTACAGAGGAGACTTAATGCCAGTTCTTCACTTTTTCCAAGTCTCCTGTCCTGAAAGCAGAGAGTTGGAATTTGAATTGAAGAACTGAGCTCATTTATTTTATTATTTCCCCTTTTGGCTAAGCTCCTCCAGTGATTGTTTTTCCACTCTGGTGCTCTGTTTTGTCCAGGCCTAGTTTTTGGCTTCAGTTTTCATTACATTTTAGCAATCTGATTCTTAGAACCTTCATGTTCTTCCTTTGGTTTCTGCTACTCCTGCCATCTGGTTCATCTACAAGATAAAAGGAAAAAGCTCACTGGGGGTCTCCGTCCTTTTCACCCCTTGTGCAACCCCTTTAAGGGGCAGTTCTTTAACCACAAGAACCTTCTCTCTGCATAATAGGATCCACTTTACTCCATAGCAGCAGCTGTGAGCAAAGTTCCCTTGCTTGGATATCTCCCAGATACAGATTGGAGGCTGGTACAGGCATTCAACCACCACCAGCAGGTCTGAATTCCATTGCTGACAGCAGCCTCCCCAAGGGTTTGCTTGCCTCCTCACCAGCAAACACACAAGTAGAGATATCATACGATGGGACACAGTCCCTGCACCTGCTTGTTTGATAACTCACCCAGCTGAATGGGAATGGGGTATTTTGTCTCTGGCCAGGACACTCAGGCCACTCTATTCTGTAGTGCCAGGTTTCCCCCGACACCTTACTTGATCTTTTTGCTGCTCTCTATATGCTATAGATTTATAAGCAAGGGGTTATAGGTGATGGGTAGCTCACATATGTGAGGCATTCATAATGTCTTCTCAAGATGACTCCTCTGATCAGTCTGTTACTGCTTACTCGAGCCTCCCCCTACTGCACCCTGCTGTGTTGGACACATTTCTCAGCCTGCTGAGTCTGAGCTGTATTTTTACATGCACTCTCTAAAGCTGGCCTTTCTGGTAACCTTTTGAAAATAAACAGAGCCATCACTATAAACAAAACCATACAGGGAATTCAGAAATTCAAACTGGAATTCCCAAATTCACAAACTGTCATAACATGGGAGGATTTTTAGCCAGCTGCATAAAAACTTAAAATGGCTCTGAGCTTGAAATGCAGCTGTCCCTGACTAACCAGCACTGATGCGATTTTGTGGCCAGTCCTTGTACCGTTGTAGGTTCTCCAGCCTTATTAGTAACAGAACCATTTTCAGCCATAGTAAGCCCTTGATGGTATGTACCTACATGTCCTAAAAAACCCCAATCTCTGAATATGATAAGGAAACCCCTCTTTTAGATGCTTCAAAGGGTTGCAACACCTCTATTTATCCTGAAAATAGTTCTGGTCAGGTTTTCCATTTGCACCTAAGCATGTGGTGTAACAGTTCTCTAAGGAGTTCCTTTCTAAAGAATTTGATCTTGAGCAAAGATTGCTTAAAACTTTTCCCAAGTCTGTTGTCTTCTCTTAGGAAAAACTTACAGGGGAAGTTGTTTGGGTTTTTTTCCTTTTTTATCTGTCTAGGGATACCCTTCAGAGCAGTGGGACAGTCAACTTCAGACGTTTAAAGGAAGATGTCTGCCTCCACTGACTTGAGTCTTGTGTTATTCAGCTTTACACTCAGAGGAGTTGAAATTTGGCACTTCAAGTCACTAGAGTTAATGCACTGGAAATGTAAGCACCATTGTCTTTATGACTTCCTTTCATCCCTCATTCCAAGCTCTATACAGTCAAACTCTGCACCTGAAGCTTTCCAGGTTCTCCATCATAAAAGTTCCTCTCTTAGTAGTCTGTCTTTCCAGATCTGCCTGGAGCACAGGATTCCCTGGAGAATGAATGACAGCAACACACAAACTACAATGATCAGTGATTTTTTTCTCAGACTCTACATACCTAGTCTGTGTTTTTTTTATTTTAAGAAACCCTCCTTCAGTTGATGAATGATGAGTTTGAAAGGTGGAATTATAAACTAGAGTTTGTCTTTTAGCCTATGTCTTTTGTTAGCCTTTGTCTTGATGGGGCCCAAAAGTGATGGTGGAATTCTTGCTGTTTGACAGTTCCTGCAGAACAGGAGGAAAAGAGACTTTCCAGACCCAGGGTTACAATGAAGTTTTCAAAGGTTTTGTTTTCTTGAAATCATGTCCTCTTTTGCCTCAGCATCAAAGAACATTTCTCCATCATCCATTAGAGAAGAAAGTGGCTTCCCCATGAAGGCTTGTAATAACCATCTATGCTGTGAAAGATCACTGCTGTTGTACCAGACAGTCAGCGCTGACTTCTGTCTTTCCAGTGCATACTGCTTGCTGCTGCATGTCATTACCAAAGAGGACAAATCCTACTATCATTCGTAGCCAGGCAATCAAAAGCTATTTCATTTACCCATGTGTTCCTGTTTCTTTGCTGCTTCTCAGATAATTGCCATTTGAACCAGAAGAGAGTTTGAGTGCTTTCCTTCTTTTTTTAAGCTTTTAAAGCACCTATGTGTCTTAACAGATTGGATGCTTCAGAAAGAAACTATTTCTACAGTGGGGCAGAGCACAATAGATCTCATACAGCTGTATATGGCTCATCTTAAAAGGAAATAAAAATCCCACCATGAACCCCACACTGTGTTTTTGAAATCCTTTATTCAGTGCTCTAATTCTGAACAATGTTTTTGGCTTATTTAATTGTCCTCAAAATTGAATGTTGAACAAAACTCACTTTTTTCTTTTAATCTACTGTAATAAGAAAGGAGTGAAATGAAAAAATGTATTCCTTTGATACCCTTAATCTTTCCTCTCCTGTGGCTATGCTTCTATTCAGTAAGAGATCATACTCGCTAGCTGCAGAGCCTGGATGCCAACCCATGGGATTTAAAACAAACCCAAATCCATGTTCCCTGCAGCTACATCCAGGTCCATGGCAATGCTCACAATTGTAAAACTGCCTCCAGGATGTTATGTGGAATTTTATTATCGTGGGTCTGGCTGCTTTCTTCATCTTCCTTCATGTGATCCTTCTTCGTGTGGGTTTTCACCTTGTGTCTCTGTGCCACTTTCCCAACCACAGCACTACATTCCTCTGAAAGCCCAAGGAAGGAAACAATCACTGCCTGGATTAGTCATGCACTTTTCATCCCCAAAGCACCCCATGGGCACTCAGACCCTCCCAGGCTCAGCTCACTGGAAAATTATAGAAGTGGATTTTTTTGTGCTTGAGCAGACAGCCTTACTGAAACATAGAACATTTCCATCTGTCTAAGGTAAGACGCATTTGTTTTGTTAATAAACAAAATACATGTACATTACTATTCATACCTGATGCACATACATTCACATCTGACGCATGAATGGCCCTTCTTAGTTGACCTGAACTCCTCCTAAAGTCTGCAGCACTATACCCTTCACTGGTGGCTGCACTATGCTAGCCCTAAACTAGAAAGTGACACAGTTATTGACATGATTTAGCCTTTAGATAAGGCTAAATACCCACAGCTCACTTACTTGGTGTGGATGTTTAGTCTCATTGCTTCTTTAAATGGACTAAATTTTGTCTTGTGAGGCTGTTGTATGGTTATGATATCCAGAAGTCCCATAATGAGGCCTTAATGTCCAGCAAAGGGAACAGAAATATCACCATCACTTTCAGCAGCAGCAGGTTCTTCTTCCGCTCAGCTGTCAATGTATATTCCACCCTTTATTTTAACATGGTCTTATTTTGTTTCCTTGTGCACTTGAAGCAGTGACAATCCTCTATTGTATTCTGGCACATTATGGCTGGAAATGAGATCATCCATCTAGGTTTTGTGCTGTTTTGGAGCTACAGGTTTGGTATTTCATAGGGTCATGCCCTGGTGTGCTTACTCCTCTTACAATAATATTGGATAGAGAGCTGTGTCAAGTTATGGCTTTGCTCGCTGTGTGTGAAGATTCATATGCTGATTGCTTTGACCTGCCCAACTATAGTAAGAGCCTGTAACTGCCCGAGTACTATTCTAGCTTTTGATTTAAGTTACGGTTGTGATTTTATCTCTTTTCAGTGAAAGGAAGATTAGAAGTGTTTTGTTTGCCATTTAACTGGAAAATTTTAATAGTTTTACTGCATTTCTGCACGAAAATAGGGAGAAAGGGGAGGTGACATCCTTTCCCTGTGAGGTGGTTTTGGACTATTCTTTTCTGAAGTTAACCAAGACAGTGACGACAAAGAACACTTCAGCACTGCTGTCACTGGCAGACATAAGTTTCTTTGTGGTAAATCATTCATGTGAATTAGCAGGCCAAGTTTTTTAATACAGAGCTTCAATTTAATTTCAATCTGTGCTGTCCATCATTGCCTCTCTTTAGCGGATTTTTGAGATGACAGCATACACAATGTATCTAAGATTAGATTCTAGCTTTAAATATTTAGAGTCTGAATCACATCTATTTGTACTTCATTCCAAGGTTGAAGTAATATGGCAGGACACACATTCTGCAGTAGTCAAATCAAAGGAGTGCTGAATTATTAATTTTAAACTTTTAACCAATTTCTCCTTGTGGGCCTGCACCTATGTGCTGCTTGGGGTAAGATGGGGATTGCCAGTGGGGCTGGAGGCTCTGCCCTGCACACAATGCCCTTGCCCTGGTCTGTCAGCCACAGCCTTTTCCCCACTTGCTGGGCCAGCTAAGGGCTGGGAACTATTTGTGCTAATGGCTCTTGTGGCTTTCTAGGCAACTGATTGAGTCTAACAAATTCCATGCTGCGATTTGGTTAGCTCTTGTTTAAGTCAAATTGCTCTCTGACAGGTGATTTAAGAGTCTCATCAAAGTATTTGCTCCACTACTGATGACCCAAGTGGCATGTCCACATCCAGAAACTTTCTGTTAACTATCTGCTGGGAAAGGATGCTAATTTTAGCCTCTTGCCAGCAAGTGGCAAATCCAAAGACAAGTAAATTCACTATGAAGCCTGAACCAAAAGACCAGGGAGTGGATCAGATCTCTGAGCCTTGCCAAGCTTTGAGTTGCCTTGACAGGCATGTAGCCCTCAGGACCAGGAGCTGCTCTGAACACTGGCTGCTGCAAGAGTAACCTGCAGGATGCTCTCCTCAGTTGGGATCACTGTGAATGCACCATTTTCTGCCTTGCTGCCATGAAAGGAAGCCATAAGGCAGGCTGACTCTCAGGAGGGACAGTCATTAGATGCCTTCAAGATCTCCATCTTTTTTTCAATTGCCAAGGATCTGAGGCTGATATGAACTGCACCAGGGCCTGGTGTGGACAGCATTATTCCACTGAGTTTTCTGCAGCACTGACACAGCAAAACTGCATCTGTATGGCTGGTCATGCACATGGCACAATAAGGAGACCTTGGTCAAGCATGGTCCCGCTCTCTATGTCCAGTGCTGCGCAGTACAACTGCCACCAAGTGTCACTGCCATGCCCAGACACCCCTCACAGTGCTCTCAGCTCCTGGGGATGGGTCTAGAGACATGAGTGGCTTACAGGTCCAGTTCCTAGGAGCATCCAGATGAAACACAGGTTGTTGAAATGCTAATTTGGAGTACAGAAAATCAGAACAATGCAAAACAATGCTAAGAGGAAGAAAGAAACCTCAAAGCTCAGAGTAAGCTCTGAACTCTGGAGGTATAAACAGAACCTAATCTAAAAGGCCTTTTAGAAACAACCCAGTTCACACCTAGTTTTTGCGGTTACCAACAGCTCTGGGAAACACTAGCCTGTATGTCAAGAACTGTATTAGAAAGTCTGTGGCACATAAGTGGATCATCTGTGAAGTATCTTTTAAAGCTTTTACCATTGTGTTGCAGAAATATTGAAAAAGGACATGTTAAAATTTTAAGGAAATATGCTTCCTGTCCTTTTTCTCTTCTTTTCCTAGAGCTATGAGACCTTTTTAGCTTCACCGATGAATGGCTGCACCACAGAGCTATATCACATTCACAGTCATACTATGCTCCACAAGAGCTGAATGTTATGGTTATTTTTTCCAAAATTCCCAGTGACTCTCCTCTGTTAACAAGTTTCTCCACAGAGGCTGATGTAGACACATCTGTTATTCCAGCAGTGTATAGCTGGGTTCTGTTATGGGCTATCTGAACAAAAAAAATCCCAGACATCTGCAGTCCTTGATAACAAACCCAGATACTTTAATTTTTTGGGTCACTTCTCCATGACTCTTTTTGGTTTGTTGGGGTTTTTTTTCACTACAGGAAATTACTAAGAACATTCTAGCCTTGCAACCCTGAGTATTTTATCCCTGCAAATGGAGTTGAATTATATTTTCATTCAAACTACTGGGTGTTTGGCTTGGATCTAAGATCCAAGAATGTGACACAAACACAGCTGTCATATCACACAACATAGCTATCAACCATATCACCCATGCCTGTTATGAGAAAACAAATACACCCAAATTACTAAGCAATAAAGAAGCTGGTGAATGGATGGGATCAGGTCCATCTGCATTCTCTTTTCAATATGGCCTTATTATTAATAAAGCTGGAGCTTTGATCTGGTTATTACTATGCTGCAGATGTTGCCCCTGATCACCCTGGATCTAATGAAGCATATCAGGGGTCCCTAGTGATTTAAATGGACTCTGAATCTCTACTGCAATCTCTAGGAGATAAACTCTAAAATCAATTGTATTTGCTCTAAAGTCAATACAGCTAGTGCCTTAACATGATCAACACCAGAGAGGAAACTGGAGGTTGACGCAGGTGGCTGAGGTAAGGAGAGGAGGGAGCCAAGCAGGCCGTTTATAAGGTTGATACAATTGTCCAAGTGCCTGCTCTGCACACAGAAGGTTGGCATTCCCTGAGCCTGGCCATTAGACATCATGATAATCATATGGAATGACTCCTGTCTTCATCCAAAAACCTTGACATGTTTTAGAAATGCTAATTAAGCTCTATGGCACTGCATCCTGTTCCTGTTGATGGAACAAAAAAAAAGAAAAAAAATTAAGGCTAAAACAGCTTGCCTTAAGTTAGAGTGATTTTTTTTGCCTTTTCTTTTATATACCTTTTATATATTCTCTGTATTCTTCGCACACATATTTATAGTTTTTGTAGCCTAACATTGTAACTTAGTTCCAGTATCTTTCTAGGCAGCAAGACAAAATATTCTAAAAGTCTCCCAGTTTCTGGCCTGAAGCCCCTATGCTATCTAGGTTCTCCATAGAAATCAAGGTTGAAATCAGCTCTCTGAGACATATTTTTGTAATCAGGGTTCAAGCCTCATCTGAGGGGTGAGACTTTAGAAGCTGCCAGAATAGGGGCATGTTACTTCATCTATTAAGCTTCTTATTGCGGAATGTTTGTCAGATATGCTAATTTGCAAAGTCTATAAAAACTGTATATGCATCAGGCCGTGTGTGCATCTTTGGTATTTTCAACCTTGACAAATTCTGCACCTATGGATCCTTAGAAATGTATACCCCTTTTTATCCCCTTAACTGTGTCTGGCTCATAATTCTAGGACCAGAGAAAAAGGCATCAGGAGCAAAAGTCAATTGCATAGTTGGGAATAAAACTTGAGATTCCAGATCCTTGGACCCAAAATCTAAGCTGCTGGCAGTGCTAAGTACAGAAAAATTAAAATTTATCCAGCTAAATTTCTATCCCCATGTTACAATTTTCCATGAGTTTGTAGAGAAAAAAAATTCAGACACAAGGTTGAGACAAGAAAAACCTCCCTGGCAAGGGTGATCTATGTTCTCCCAGACCCATTTACAGGGTTCAGGCTCACTGGGTTGGTGCTCCAGCTTGCATTGCCCTGACAAAACTCATCACCACACACCACTGTCCAGCCTGAGCACTGCCATGCTTTAGGATGTGGTAGCAGAGAAACCTGTGCTCCTTCTCCTGAGACAGTCCCTGTTTCATGGGCCAGCCTGCACCAAAGAGAGATATCCAGGCAGCAAGGGCAGCCTCACCTCAGCTCACAGCACCAAACTGGTGTTTGAGAACACCAAACTGGTTTTCTCAAGCTGAGTTAAATATTGCCATGGTGCAAACTAGTTATGATTGGATAAATGTTTCTGTGCAGACAGGATGACAGGAGTGAGTGAAGCTGACTGGTTCTTCTGGATTTGGTTTGGGGGAATTTTTGGGAGGACAAAGCATTTGGTTGAGTTGAAGAAAATATTTGATGTTATAAAAAACAGCGTAAGTGATACAAAGAACTATATGGTATTTAAAGATTTTTCATTTTTCAAATTATCTAAAATGTTGTTTAACAGAAGCAAGGAAATTTGATTTTACAGATACATAAATATACATGTAACTATATATGTGAGGAGGGAGTGTTGTATAACCACATTTAACTACACCACATGCCTTTAATAAAACTTTCCTGTGGAAAACTCTCAGGGATTTTTAATCCAGGCAGCTAACCATAAAATTTTCTCCATAACAGTAAATTATGACAATTGCCCAAGGCTTTAACATCCCTGCGTTTTGCTCTCTGCTTTGAATTAGATTGTGATGATCAATATTAATAGTCTCTGCTCAGATATGGTCACTGCAAAACCAAGATGAAACTGTCTTTGCCTCTGAATTTTACTGCAAATGTGAACATTTATCAACACTTACTCAAGACATAAATGAGAAAGAGAACAGCTATATCATGAAAGAAAGAGCTTTGTTAAAATTTAACCTCCCTGTCATGCATCCAGAATAATTTCCAGAAGCAAATGTAGATAGTGATATTGCAGGAAAAACAGCAAAATCCATGGATATCTGTGATCAGCATAAACCTTGTCCACTCCTAACTGTTCTAGGGAGTAACAAGGTATAAAATTCTCTTTGTGTATCACAGCTTTTTCACACTAGCTCTCAGACATATAACAGCTTTTTGTCTCCACCTATCATTGTTTAGAATATAAAATTTGCCTACACATCTATTAAAAACAACAATGTAACTCAAGGAGCAAAAATACCCAGCCCCTCCAGTGCCGTTAGCTGTCCTGTATCAGCATGCCTTCTCTTTAGCTGGGTGATTTTCCTGCACACGTGGCGCAAAGACAGCTGCACCGTGCTTGGGCTGGCCCAGGACACCTCACCTTCTGCACACCAGGGCTTTCGCTTCCTGGCCTGACTTTGATGTCAAACTAAAGTTCACCTCTGCTGCTTGACAAGAATTATCTCAAAACCTTTCGCTTGGGCTCTTTGATGGAACACATAAATTCATCTGCAAGGCAAGGCAGAAAAGGTGTTTGCCCAAAAGAGCTGGCAAGGCCAGGGGGAATCTTTCAATAAACCATTGGTTAAAAGCAGTAGTTTAGCTGTTTGAATATCAAGTGGTCTTGGAGAGAAGTGAGTCATTTTTCAAAGAGCATACTGAGCCACTGGGAACAGGAGGAAAAAGGAAATATGAATTTTTAAAGCAGATTTTCTATTACTCAAATCTAACATGTTCGTCATTGAAATCAGTACATGGAGGTTGCTGCACTAACAATCCTTCAGAGCTGCAACACGTCACGTTTCTCATCTTCTCAGGGATAAGTTCCTAGAAGAGTAATGCACAAACATGTGTCCACAGCTCCTCACTGTCACCAGGTAAAAAGAGAGTTTAAAACCAGGAGACAACATGTCCCACATTCACCACAGGTTTTTCCAAACTGCAAATTCCATCATTAGTGTCCTAGGAGGTAGAGGTGCAGTTATGGTGGCCAGTTTGACTAACTACTCCAGGAGCAAGGAATAAAAAGAAGAGGAAACTATGAAACAGAGTGTTTGGCAGTATTTGCTCTCTAGGCCCTAAACTTTGAAATGTCCTTTATTTTTCCTAGGCGTTCACTAAAATCGTAAAGGCTCACTTCTCAATTCTAGAAACTGAAGCTTTTGGAAAACATAAAATATCCTGAGTCTTAGGATGCAGTCTGATGTGACAAACTTGATCTCCAGCTCAGAGGAGCAGGATGGTTTCACTTGTTGCCCTCCCCTTTGCAATCTCATGTTCCCTTTTCAGCCAAGAGAAGAGGAAAAGTTTTTGCCATGTACTGCCACACTAAAGAATGCCCAGAAATAAAGGAGTCTAAAGGCATTCTTGCATCCATTTCTTCTCAGTGTTTTAATGAGCAATTAAGTAATAACGATAGAAAAGAGATCTCAAGTTCTTACACTATCTTACGCCTTAAAATCACCAGGCTCTGTTTCAGGAATTTTATTCCAAGGTTAATCACTTCATCAGCTCCATTTTTAGATTTCCATGATTTCTAGTAAAACCTTGGATCCTTTTACTGAACTTCTGGAGGTGAGTTGTTCTAGCATTGTTTATTTTGACTTTTCCCTTGCTGCCTCAACAACAGCTTCTCTCCTTTAACATCCCTCATCTTTTCACCTTCAGCCACCCAATCACCCTACACAGCCCACCTACACTCATATAAAATCTGTTTACCTCCTGCAGCCTTACTACCTTATACCTTTAGACCCTGCTAGCCAATCATTTCATTGGATCATGTAAAAATTCATAATGGAAAGGACTTCAGGAAGGCATTACCTCCCCCTACTTAGAAGTTGTTGGACCTCACCTAAAGTACTGTGCCTGGTCTGTTTGTCCCAAAGAGTAAAATAAAGATATCTATCAACCAGAACACATTCAGTGTAGGGCCATGGTGACAGCTGGGTGCTAGAGCACTTACCTTGGGAGGGGAGTCTGAGGGAGATGGACTTGCCCAGCCTTTAGACAGTCCCCACTACCCAACAGAGGTCATCAGAAGCACAGAGCCAGGCTCTTCATGGTGTGGCATTAGAGAAAGGCAACAGGTATTAGACATAGGCCAACACCCACTCCGTGAACTTCCAGATAAGTCTGTGTCATTGTTCTAAGAAGAAGAATGTCATTTTGTTTGGATGGCAATCCCTGGCCTGTACTGCTAGAAAATAAAAAGATCTGGTTTTAAGTCTACAGATCTATACATATTGAGCTAAAAGTATCTGTTACTAACATGCTACATCAGACACCCAAACCCCTCCCCCCAGTCAGTAACAGCATCAAAGACTTAATTTTCTCTATTATTGGGTATGTTGTTTACAACTACCCAGAAGATCACAGAGAGAGTTAAAAGGATATTTGCCCTCTCTCATCAGCAATGTCAACACTGTCTCTTGGGTAAAAGGATCTTGGGGTAAAATGCTGCATCTGGAAGGTCTGATTCCGTAAAGTTTTTGGTGTCTGATTCGTATGGGATAGGAGAGGCAGAGGGCTGTGTCTGTACATCAGTTTCTCTTACTTGGAGGCAGGCTATATTTTGCAAATTTTGTTTTCCTATGTTTTGAAAATGGGCAGTTACAAGTCATTCACTCTATGTTGTTTATAATTTTCTGTTCTTTCAGAGTAATTTTCAAAACACTTTGATTTTCTTTTCAGCTGTGAAAGAATAATCCAAAACCAAACATGTCATTCTTTGAAATTAACTCACTCACTAAAGCTGGTTTCCCGATAAATTTGACTGAAGTGGATGATTAAGAAGTCTTCTCTAGAAATAATGCTTCATGCAATACAGCTGTAATGAGACTACAGTCTGATTATTTAAAAGGATGAACATTTTTATTTACTGCAAAATCACTTGTGGCTTGCCCTATATTTAATACTTAATGAGACTTTGAAATCACAGTAGTGGTTTCACACATTGTTAGGGAGGTCAACTCCAAAAGCTGGTTACTTCAGTCCTCAAAGTTGACTCTGGCCTTCATGTTTCCCTAGGGCACCAATTAAATTTAAAGGATGAGCTTTACCAAGAACCTGAACTTGGGAGTTAGCTTCCATATACTGCCTATTTTTGTGCCCTGCACAGGGCAGGATGCAAGGTTATTTGGCCCTAGTGGATTTCTGATGTTCTTTAAAGAGCTTCTAAATCTCTCTAACCGAAATTTGAATTGAAGGCATGTAATATATGCTGGATCTTCTTCAACAAACTGATATTGTTTTAAGTTATGCTGCAACTCTTTTTGACATCTTTTTCTGAGGTCTGGTAAAATAGTTCCTCAATTATCTATTACACTGAATTTTTACAAAGGACCCCTAGGAGGAGCACCTGTGTGATCTAGGATCTGAAGGCAGGTTACTCATTCAAGAACAGCCAGATGTCTCTACAGAGGCAAACCATTAGGGGACATTAGTTTGAACCTGCACCATGCCCAAGCCACCCTGTCCTACTTCTCGGTACCACTCGCTCTCTCTGAGCTAGTTATGCCACTTTCAGTGCTGGGCTTGCTGTGGCAATAGACTGTGAAATAAAGTGCAGCCTAAGCTCCATGTGCTACTGTAAAAGGTAGATATGCCCAGAAGCACTTTCATTGTTTGCCTCCAGACTCAGGTACCTTCAAGGTTGGCAGGCAATTGTGGTTTGAATGCTTTGCATTAGAGAATAGTCAAAGAGAAGGAAAATTGTCTTGCACTAGAAGAGGATGAAGAATGAGTTTTTTGCTACATTTTCATGTAATGACAAAACTGAACTATAGTGATACCCATGAGGGAGCTGTGTGATGCTCCTTATTGATTCCAATAGGTGGTTCTTACAGGGGTGGTGTCCGCTGTTCTTTTTTAGAGAGGGATGTAATCAGACTGGAGTGGAGAAGGAAAGCCCTTCCTAGCAAATAATTTTAAATCTTGCTGACTGATCAGAGGGGGAGTGTGAAGCATTTAGACAGGCACTTTTTCCTTGACTCTGATATTACAGAACCAGAGGCCCATCAGAAAAATCCCACTCAGAAAGGAACTTCCTTGAATTTCCATGTTTTTTTACTTTGTTTTGCACAGATGTCTACTTCTCCTGCCAAATTCTCCAGCTTAGTGCATGCGAGACAGAAAGGACGATCTGGATCTGAGAGCTGCACTCTACAGTACTTAGCTGAAGGGCTAACTGGAGTGTTTTAGAGGCCAAAAAGTCCTACATGACACAGGTCTGTTGTGAAGAAAAATAGAACTTTTTAGACTTCTAAATGAAACTGATTGTTTATGGTAAGTGGAACAGTGTGTACACTGGAACAGGCTGCCTAGAGAGGCTATGGATGCCACATCATGGGAGTTCAAGACCACATTGGACTGGGCCCTGAGCAACCTGATCCAGGAAAAGATGTCACTGCCCATGGCAGGGGAGGTTGGACTGGACAATCTTCAAAGGTTCCTTGCAACCCAAACCATTCCATGAGTCTGTGATTTATGAAAAAGTATTTCAACCTCCCAGGTAACATGCCAGAGAGCTCTCAATAAAAATAAGCCATGTACAATTCCTGAGTATTAACTGGTCCAGAGTATAAACGTACTGAATGTACCTTTCTATGTATAGACACAAAGGGAAGTGGAAAGGAGAGAAAAACTTAGAGATGAATTTTGAGGCATCTTGCTTTTTTTTCTGTTGGGAGTGCAATCTGGCTTTCCTGAACACAAACTAGAGAGAGTCACATAAAAGCAAGAGACAACAAATGCTGCCTCTGTTTCTGGTGCAACTCTCTGGTGAAGAATGACAGATGCACGCATAGCCTTATCAGACACAGATGTACACAAGCATCAGGTTGTTTGAAGTTCTTCTTTTAGTTGTCTTTTTGGCCAAAGAGTTAGAATAACATTGGAAAGGATTCAAGCTTAGTCAGCTTAACCAGACTTCCCTGAAAGACATAAACAACTAGATAAGAAAAGAGAAAAAAGAAGACAAGGAAGCTGAAAAAAGGGATATTCAGGTACAACACAGTGGATGCAATCTAGCCAAATTCTGGCTGCCTGAGCAGGTGACACCTCTGGGCTTCTGAAGGCGCAGGGCTGTCACTGTGGGTTCCACAACCCCGAAGAGGGAATGTGGCAGTCACCACAGTAAGGCTTGCTCCTTTCAGTCCATCTGCTTTCCTGTCATTGATATTTACAGCCCAACAAAGGCGGATAGGCCCAGCCGCCCATGCTTTCATTATTAGACCCAGCATGAAGCACATAAAATTTGTTCATTAATTCCCAATTGCACATTTGTATTATTTATCAAACACAGCCTTTGGGGGATAGTAATGAGAATCTTGGGGTTTGCTAATCTCATTTTTTTTTTCTTTAACCCTTCCTTCACTTGTATGAACAATATTGGATAATGGCTTGACTCTGCTTTTTTGTTCTGTTTTGGAGACTTGAAATAAAAAACTCTCATCACTGTGCCCTCATCTTTTATAAACCTTTCTTGCAGTTAGCAAAAAGAACCAGAATAGAGGTTGCTAAAGAAGTATTGCTATATGTCTCTATTCTAAACCATCAGTGCCGTTTACACTCATTCCTGTACCAAGAGCATTTACTCCTTCTGTGAACTTCTGTCTCTTACCTTCCTTCTGATATCAGTAAATATCATTTTTCATCAGATCAACTTTAAAAAGATTTAAAGGACAGGAATGCAGGAAACTCTTGTCAACATGGTTTTAGGGAAATAGCTCCTGTCAAATACCTGAATTACTTCTAAAATTGTTGTTTTAAAATTGTTTGACTGTGTTGTAGCTCCACAATTATCTTTAACTTCTATAGATCTGTTAAACTAATTCATTATACTGATCCAAAAATTTGTGCTATATAACATAAATGCAATGAGGTAGAAAACAAAGTCTGGAAAACTCATTGCCAATAGAGCAGCATCAGTAAAAAAGTTTCACTAATCTGATATTTTTTCAAAACTGATAAAGGAGGAAATTGCAATTCCAGGGACAAAGACTGAAAAAGCAGCAAACAATAATAAAGGACAGAGCAGACAAAACCCTCTGACTGCCTGGAAACCTGAGTAACCTATTCAAAAAATTGGTATAGCCAAAGGATATTCTTCCTTTTTAAAGATGAAGGGAAGGCTAGACTTACTGAATAAGGGAAAGGATACAAGAAAAGACTGATGGTATGATAGACCAAAACTGTAACAACAAAATCCAGCTAGGGGAAGGCTGAACAGGATTAATAAACTGATTAAGTGCTATAAGTACTGGTGAATGAATACTGAAATACTCTATGGGGTTTGGAGACTATTTTTAAAAAGAACATTGACAAACTGGAAAAGATAAAGCAACTAAATTATTTGAAAGCTGGAGTGGAAAAGATAAGAAGCCTGGTCTCTTTTAGCTGACCAAAATGATGACCAAAGAATGGCTAAGTAAGCATTTCAAAGGAAGAAACTGCTGAGTTTTCAATTCTAGCAGTGAAAAACCTATCAAGAACCAGTGATGAAAGACAGAAAAGGAAGAAAAGAGAAGAGAAGAGAAGAAGAAAAAAAAAAAAAAAAAAAAAAAAAAAAAAAAAAAAAAAAGAAAAGAGAAGAGAAGAGGGAAGAGGAGGGAAAAAAAGAAGGATGAAGGGAGGAAAAAGGGAAGGGAGGCAGTGAGGAAGCAAACCACAGGACCACGTTTTAGAAAGCAGGTGGTTAAACATTGAAACAAATTACCAAATGACAAGGTTTACTCTTTTCATCTGGGCTTCTAAATTAAGTTTACAAGCTTTCTCAAACATGGCTTTCAGTGGAAAACAAAACATATGTTCATAAAGAAACAATTATCACTTCAATATAGGATATCCTTACCACCTGTGACATATGGGAAGCTCAAATGGTCTAAGGAACCCTCCAGTCCTGTAAGGTATTTGTAAATGGTTGCTGGTAGTATTGAGATCAATGGTTAAGCAAAATTTGCTCAAAACCTTGTATTAGGCCCTATTTTCTCCTAGTTAAAACTTTGCCGTACTTAAGCTGTAAAAAGCACCAAAAACATATGAACTGAGTGCATACTTCATGGTTCCGTTTTTTACAGTCACTTCATGCACAGAAAAAATTGCCTGGTGTTTTCTTTGAGATTAAATGCTGAGGAAGCCTGTTGCCTTTACGGTCTAGGGCAGAAGTTTGAAATAGGGCACAGGAAAACTCTCTTCTTCTGGCCACAAAACATTTATGTTTTATGTTATGTGCAATAACTAATTTAAGAAAGGGGAGGAAATGCCAGAGAGGCAAAGAATGATTAGGGAATAAGAAGTGTGAGAAATAGCTGAGATGACACCAAATGTCTTTATCACGACCCATGAGTTTACTCACTCCTACTATTCCTATTTTCTCCAAGGACTGTCTTGCTGAGGGTGGGGGCTGAGCAGCTGGTTGGGAGTTTTGACCATTATGGTATCAAGCATTGGAAGGGAGCACAAGGAGCAGCTCTGTATCAGGACAAGGTCAAGTCACATCCTTTTCCTCCTTGTTGTTTCCTGAGAGGCATAGCAGAACACGCAGTGTACAGTCTCTTTTGCAGCATGTAGATGAGAGGACATGGCTAGGTCAAGACACAAACTAAACTGCTGGCCAGGGCCAAGAAATACTCCTCCACACAATTCTAGGCTATAATTCAGGCATTCAATACCAGTCTCAAGAGGCAAACTGTGTGAGCTGACCCATTTTGGCAGATAAGAGAGTTTAATGGTAGGGACACAGCTTTTTCCATACCAGTTAGCCTCAGTGTCAGAGCCCAATTCTGCACACACTGAATTTACAAACAGTGACACACCCACGCTGCCCTCAGGTTCTAGTCCAGGTGAACAAACACTTATTTGCATTTACAGGGTTCACAAAGTTAGTCACGTCCTTGCCTGGCATTAAACTACACATTTAGCAGCTATTCCTTGGAATTCACCCTGTCTCTTAAATTTTAATGCTCTTGAGCAAAAAGTATTTTCCCTTTTTCTAAGCACTGCATATTGTTCTTGTCAATTTCAATGGTTATTTAATTATCAACTTAAAATCTCCCTATTTTCAGAGTAAACATTTGATTTATTATAATTATGCCAAGTAAAAATTAATGCATGAATTTGTGGTATATAATTTTTAATGTTGCAATGCCTTGAGACCTTGAGAAAGACCATATGTGCTTGCTTTAAAAGGCACTTCTGGTGTGGGTAGAATTTAAACAAACAGTGTATGCAAATAGAGTAGTTGTAAGTAATCAAAAGAGAATTCTCTACTCTTAAGAGCTAATATTTATTACTGTTGCTATCACCATTCCTGGAGCCAAAAGTCACAAAACTAGATTTCCTAATTTGACTTATTCATGAATAAATAAAAAGAACCCAGGCCTCTATTTTTGTTTTCCTTTTTTTTCTTCTTTTTTCTCCAAATGAATTAAGTCAAGTTTGTTTCCGTCTTCCATACCTCTCCCAGATGAGCAGCTTACTGCACTACCAGTGGATTGCAACAGATTGTGAAGGAGTCAAGGAGACATTTGAAAATAGATTTGTTCAGCCATACACTGCAAACAGCACATCTGTTATTGACAGATTGAAAATAGAGTCTGCAAGGAGTTAGCACTAAATGTAATTCAGACTCAGGAACAGAATTCTTGCCTAGATGTTACTTGCTCATTTTCCTTAGGTAAAATTGTGTCCGCTTCACTACAATTGCCATAAGTAGATACAGAGGGTCTGTTTTAAAGGTTCCTAGGCAATGAAAGACACCATTCAAAATCATATATTACAGTTCACTCCACATCATGCTTGTGACACCTTCACAAATGTGAAAAATCTTTTTTAAGGGAACAGAGAGATTACAGTAAGAAGAGCTCAAACTGTTGGGTCATTAAGGTTATCAAATCTCAGTGGACATGCCTTATTTTTTCTCCTGGAAATGTTACATTAGAAGAAATTGAGCTTTTTGGCTCTTCTCTGATTTCTAGAGAGTTCAGCATTCTGTGCAGCCAGTGTGCAAATTATTTTGGTGCAATCTGGGAATCTAAGGACCCTTTCTGTATGCATCCAAGAAATTTCTAAGACCTACAGCATTTGTGGGAAATCTCAGAATCCAAGCTATTCATAACAGGAGTAATTTGACTCCTGGGGTGTAGTCTTAATTCATATCACCTGACTTCAGCTATCTAAAAGTTTCTCTTCAGCATTTACTTTCCTATGGTCCCTCTAAAACTGGGAGGGAGGACAGGGTATGCCCAGATGGGTGACAGAGATTCACAGTGGTATGATAAGGTATTAGGTTAGACTGGACATCAGTTTCTGCACAGCTCAAGTCCAGTAAAATGATTTGCAGCTTTTACATGTAGCCATTTTGCACTCTTGACATTCACATTCCACATATTTTACATTTGCATTTTTTGTTCAGACTCTTCTGCTTCCAGAAAGCAGTCTTCTCTGAACAGGCACCCACTCAACATATTTTCCTAATCAGTACAGAAAGCACAATTCTTGCCTAGGTCTTCTTGGCTGCACACAATCTAAACCCACATTGAGTTGGATTGTTCATATCCTCATTACTGGAGCTGTAGCCATTTTTGAGAGGAGAAGCCAATCAGTTAGGTTTAGGTGTTCAGCAACCTGCTAATGGAAGGCAGAGCTCTTGTCTCCAACCTAAGCAGCCATCACAGTTTGTTACCAGCTGATGGAAGATGCTGTTCCCCACCACCATTTTCCAAGTATCCAGTCAAACACAGAGCTACAACAAACACCTGTGAAAGAAAGCTGAATACAGGCAGTTTGGAAAGTTTTGTCCTCCCACAAAACTATATCTGACTGTGTGAGTATCTGCACAGCTGCCTGTATAAAGTTGCTCTGCTTCTGTTGACCAGACAGGGGACTTAAATTACCTGTTTGGCTCTTTTTAGGAGAATCACATTTGTCCACAATTCCCAGACCATTACTGGCCTAGCAGAGATCTGCTAAAATGAGCTGCTAAGACCTAGAGAAGGCTTTTTTGTATTATTAAAAAAATTAGATTTCTTTAGAATGTAAATTAATTGAAACCACAACCAGCCTTCAAAGAGAAAGCAGGGTAATTACATTGCTACAAGGCAGTAGTTGAATTACTGGTGTAAAGGAATACTCATACATGTAACTATCCCAAAGGTAATGTTATTATCAGGCTATATGTGATACAGATGCTATTGCTTCCCAGGCTTACTGCATTCTCCTTTCATATAAATAGCCTTCTTGTATTTCCATTTTTACTGACTTATTTACATCAGGATTTTCAGTCACTTCAGAAATTAATCACCTGCAAGTCTTAATGCAAGTCCCAGGGTGAGGGTATGGAGACTTTCCAGAGCACAGCTTCCCCTGATCTTGTGATCAAGAACATTCTTCCTTCCCTACAGCTAAATTTTAATTAACCCTGGCAGTTAAAATTATATTGGGAGGTCTTTCCCAACCTTAAGTATCATTTGCTCCCAGTGCACAAATTGAAACTTTCACAGTAACAATGTTCCTGCCATCACTCTGGTGTGGCATTTCCAATCTTGGACACTCTACTGTCAGGTAAACAACTACCACCTGCTTTCTTCTGTAATGAGTTCACAGTAGCTTATAATTCTTCCTCCTACTACTTACTATATATATATATTTTTATTTATTTTTTTTTTTTTTTAATGTTTCAACTATTGAAAAATACCCTTGGTAAAAAAAATAATTTAGACCACAAAATACTAGGGACAAAAAGGATTAGGATATCACTTTTTCTCCATCTGGAAAGCTTTTGTCTATGCATTGCAATATCCTGATTTTCTCCAAACCGCTGTATTTTATTTTCAAAATGACAAAATTCACAACAAAATACAGGAAAAGAGCTATTACGTCTGCCCAGACAAAAAACAAAATACAGAATATGATACCCTTAGTTTAGATCTTACACTTTTTCTACTAAGTTTTTTAATGTTCTCTATAGTTTGACTTTCTGGATCAATAAAAACCATTCTGTTCTCTATTCTGTTTTCTTTTGGGGGGAAAAAAATCTTATGTAAGTATTTATCATGAGCTCAGGCAGGAAGTAAAGACATCTCAGGCACAATCTTTGTGGGGATGGTTTCATCACAAGAACAAACTCATTCAAAGTCTCAACAATGTTGAGAGGTAAAAAGCTTTTTTTTTTTCTCCACTTGCCATGTTATCTCCTTTCTACTTTGCTTCTTCATCCTCTTCTCAACATCCCTCCTTCTCATTGTTCCAGCTCTGGGGTTCATCTGAGTGTCAGGTTTTCATGGCCTGTTTTCATGTCCCTGTATCAACTGCAAGATAAGCTATTATCTATCACAAGAATAATTTTATTCCACATTGGGCAATACTGTATCACATAATTTATCAGTTACAAAGCACTCAATGTTAGCATGTTAGGTAGGTAAATCAGTCTGTCATCTTAGAATGGTCACTGTTTTCTTTCTGTTTAAATGCCACATTGGTCTGAATGCTTTCAGTGCTTGTTCCACCACAGGGCTCACTGCAATGGCAGGACCAGGATAACTTCATCAGGGCAATTAAATCAGGAACATGGCTTCCTTTGCTAAAAATATAATCAACTGGGAGAAAATCAGGCATATCCAAAGAGAGATTCAACTATCAGACCTGTCCTGCAAATCATTCCTCTTTTGTCACAGCAGGAACCCACACCAGCTCTACTCCTATGAAACATTTACATCAAGCTCCAAAATTCACCAGGACCAATCTCCTCATGTACCTCCAATAAGAGGAAACACTTTGGAGGTTGAAATCCAGCACACAGTAGCTGGCAACCTGATTTTGCCACTGCTCTGCCTGGGCTATCAACCTTATACCTGATGTGCTCTTGTTTCAGTTTCTCAATAACATTTTGAAATAGATTGGTGCGAAGGAATACATTTTAAATGTCCAGATCAGCAGAGCCTGGGCCTTTTATTCACAATGGAAGAGGATATAAGAAACAACTGTCGTAAGTTCAGGTCCTGCCTTTCAGGTGTCTCTACAGGGCACTGATGTCAGACCAGCTCACACTGCTGGTCTGATGCTATACACCACCTAGAACCTTCTGTTTTGCCAAGGATTTACTTAGTAGAGGAAAAGAGTAACATGCATGTTGCAACACTGTAGAGATTCACCTGCCAAGTTAGGGATGATAGAGCAGATGCAGAGATATGAATCACTATGTCCAGAGGGTATGTGCAAAGAGGGTATGTCAGGCTGATGTGCAAACCTCAGTTAGCTCCTCTCGCATTGAAGACGAACCCTGAGTCATGTATAGGGCAAGTGCAGTGTCCCCAAACAACCCGTGACAATGCATTGGTGGTTGGGCATGCAGACAAGGTTGTATTTTTAGGTGCAAACAAAAACCTTTTCCTGAAGCAGAAAGAAAATTGCAAACAAGTGGTTATATTTCCCACATTTTTTATGCTGCAAACACTGATTTGTGTTTGTTGTTAGTAAAGACTGCTGTGCAGACACATAAAACTGGAACTGAGAGATCTAACACCTCCCATGCTGGCTAGAGCGACCGGAGATCAGCCAGGCATGCCAATACAGAAACAGCTCCTTGCTAATGAGGTGAACTGCAATGAGGCAGTTTAATTTTGTGAAAATCTCCAGGCATAAAAGAGGCCAGAAAGCAGCGCTGAGTGTTGCTGTTAAATACTTCCAGGGCAAGAAGAGCCATGAGGAAGTGGTACTGACCAGAGTCAGAGCTGCCTACCAATCCACATCTAATTAAGACTAATGAAAGCCAATAATGCTATCTCTAGTTACGCCTACCTAAAAGGCTTATTTCCTTTTGTCTTAGCAGTGGGTTAAAAGGTGTTCTTTGCTGTAAGGGACCTCCCTCACACTGAGGCCAGATATATCACAGAAGCTGAGTGTTGCTTGGACCAGAATCCCTGGACTCCACAACCAGAAGAAATTGCATCTTTAGTTTTAAAGATGAAGAGAAAGTTCTAAGGTGACACACTCACTGCTGCCTAAGTGTTTCCTAAGAAACATCTGTCCTTTCTTTGATCATTGAAAGCACTTCTGCTGGTTGGAGTGAGTAGGCAGATGGGCTGAGCTCCAGGCATGCCTCCTTCTTAACTTTCAAATAAATTTGTCTGAATAGTCAAAGTGAGGCTAGGGCCCTGACTGTTTCACCATAAAGATACACTACTCCTGAGTAGCCACTTCTAGCACTGCTTAGGTAGGTGTAATACCAGCTCAGTAATTAGCAGCTGCACCCTCAGCAACTGCAGTTGTTTGTTTGATAAAACAGCCCTGAGTCATCAGGATTCTGAACTCTTGTGTCCTGGAGGACATCAGCTCAAATTTATTCAAGGAAATAAACTAATGGCGGCTAAGGGTGTTCATAGCAAAGGCATGAAGAGAAGAACATGAGCAAGGAACTATTTCCTGAACCAAGTGCTAAAGGCACACACATGGGAAGCAAAGTGGTTGGGGTTCAGTCCCTACTCCAATGGCTTTGAAAGAACTGTGAGCAAAACCAGAGCAGTAAAAACAAGATAGTTTGTCCTGATCACTCTGTAGCTCAGGCATTTGTTCAGCTTCCTTCTCAAAGGTAGGCAGAAAGGATCTGAACTCAGATTTCATTCCTTTCATGACAACTGATGTATACATAAAGGGCATCACTACCACTTCTCCCACTCTGTGACTTGATTTTATTAGATCTGTTCAGAAACAAACCAAAACAAGGTTATAATCTATTCTCATGGTGTATTTCGACAAAACCCTGTGCTGCTGCATAAGGGTCTGTATACAATCTGGTCCTTTCACTTCAGCCAGGGTAGAAGTTGAACAGCAGAGATGGTAGCAGTGAAGATGGTCCAAGGCAGCAAATAGTTTCGTGCAAGAGAAAGCCAAATGGATGAGGGGTCTCCAGGTAGGAAAAAGACAAATGAGGAAGGCTAGAAACAATGAATGGTGCTGAAGAGGTGACGAGGTAATGACTATTCACTGTGTCACACCACACAAAACCTACAGGGCACCCACTGAAATTATTAGGTGTCAAATTAGGAGGAGAGAGCAGGTATTTCTTCACACAGTGCATAATTATATTGTCACAGGCTTCTGTGCAGGCCAAAAGTGTTGCTAAAGTCAAAAAGTCAGAGAAATTCAGGGAAGACTGGTCCACTGGTAAAAATTAATAAATTTTTTAACAGAACAGTAGTCTTAATTCAACCTCTGACTCAGAAAGTAGGGCAGGAGAGATCACTGTTCACATTCTTTGTTCACTGTTCTTGTGCTTTCTCTGAGCATTACTGCTGCAGTGCCATAGTGACAGGCAAGCTACTGGGCTAAGTTTTCTGTACAGTGATGTTAAGGTTCTCAGTCTGATGTTAATTTTGTTTTACTTTTTGGATGAGAAAATCAGGTATGGACACAGCTCGCAGCACAGACATAGGTTAGACGGAGATACAATGGACACAGGAACCATCCTAAATCTCAGATGTCACTATCACGTAAACTCCAATTCCAATATTTTGAATACCCATGTCCTTAAGCTCTATGTATAGCTGCAAAAGCATTATATGAAGAGCATTAATTTAGTTCTATCTCTAAGGTTACCATGACAGAAGTATTTATAGTGGAAAAATGAATACAAGACAAGTACCATATCTCACACAGAACAATGAAACTTTGCACTTTCTCCTGCTAGGATATATTTAACTTTCTGTAAGTGTGCCACTGCTTCTATGCTGTTTCCTATGTTGCCTCCAATATGTCCTTTCTGAAACATTAAGAAGCAAATTAAGAAGCTTGTTTATTCAAGGATAAACACTGCCATTCCTTTGCAAAACATCCTTGTCTATCTTGGGATGGAATTTGGTACATCACCTAGCACTGTACAATACCTTACAACCTAGTCTGGGTTGCTGCCAGAAAACTAATGTTTAAAACCACCTAAGGGAACATCTCAAACTTGTTTGACATTTCTACTAAGATTTCTACTAAGAGAAATTATAAGCTGGGGTAGGTGATGTGGGGACTTGGACTAGTTCTTAGAAGAATTCTTTTTCTTCTTCATGAAGGACCATTAGTTAGTGCTCAAGATGGCTGGTTTGTCTCTCATGCACACTACCCCCTCTCAGGGTCTCTACCATGGAACCCACTAGTGAAAGTCCATGCCCAAACATAGCAGCCCCTGCTCCTCCGAGCCTTCAGTGATGCTCTGGCAGCACTGAAATTTTTACAGAATTGAGACACAATACAGAGACCTATGCCAAAAGAAATTCTTTCCTGTTAAAGTAAGTTCGACAAATTAAGAGGAAATAAAGTACTTTTTTTTTTTTTTTAACTTTGGAGCTTCTTGTAGAGTTTTCCCTCATCTAATGAACTGTAGGAAGTTTTTTGTTCTGATGACATAAGCCTAGGCTGCCTCCTATGGAAAACTTAATTTTGCTTTCAAAACAAAAGCTTCTCAGAGGAGCCTGTCTTTTTCCCTAGGAATCAGGCAGTTATGCCTCTAAAAAACTATCCTATTCAGCATATCTCAATCAGACAACTAAAAGAGATTTAAAAAGACACTTAGAAAAATTAGGCAAGATGCAGTTTAAAAGAAAGCCATTTCTGATAACCAAAACTATCCTAGTACACTGCAGATGTACATTACATGTTTGTTATATTCCTGCCCAGCTATACTAAGGAAAGAGTAACAAAGGAATGAAAAAAAAATATGTATCAGTTTAATTAGACAATAATTTTCTCACTTTGAAATAAGCATTAAGCATGGAACAGCATACCTTTTGAAAGTTACCATGAAAACAAAAACTTGTCATCATTGTATGCTGGAAAAGAAGCCAGAACAATAAAGGGAAAGTTTGTTCCATGTTTTTTCAAATACTAGATCTCATTAGCTGCCTATTGAAAGTGGCAAAGCTCAGTTTTTCTACAGGTTCTTTTGTTTTATAATTTTTTTGTTCTCACTATGCTGTTCACACAGACTTTGATGTCACTCAGTAGCCTAATACAAAAATGGTCTGAATTTCGGAAGGAAAAAAAGACAAGCAGGAAGCACACACTCTCTGCAGGGAAAGTGCAGCAGGATGCAGCACACAGCTGGCTGCTTTCCCCAGGAACCAGGGGGGTCATTCCTGGCAAACCCCCTCGCCTGAAGATTGCACCATGGTCCACATGAGGAGTGTGATGGTAACTTGTGGCTGAGCTGAGCTTCAAACTGCAGTGCAAATTAAGATCTAGGGAACATGCATGTCCCAGGGGAAGGAGTTTCCTACCTCAGAGACACAAGTGAATGATCTTTCTCAGGGTGACCTTTCATCTAGAAGGAAGCTATTTCCCTGCCTGTCCCCAAAACCCATCTGTTTATTTGAGGGAATGTGAGAGCACCTCTGCACTGGCTTAATTCAGAGGACAATATTAATTTATTCACTTACTAGTTCTGACCAATTCTGGGCTTAAAATAAGAAAATTAAGTCGGCCCCAAAGCAGTGTTACATTTCACATCTGGAATGTGTGTTGCAGCTGTACTTCAGTCTCAGGGCAATTATTTCAATCCCAAACCCAGTTGCTGTAAATAAATCTAATTAATTAGAATGTTTTTCCTGTGCCTTTACAGAAAAATACTCAGTATTTCAGCAGAACCATAACCACCAGAAGTAGATTCTCGCTTCTCTGCTGCTCAGTTGTCCTAATTTATAAGAAATGTTCTCCAGTTAAACCTCCATCTATTTCCCACCCACAAACTCAGTTTTATCTCAGATTTCTGACACTAAATCACTTCTATCAAAAAGCCTGCATCATTTCCCTGAAGCCTTAGTTTAATGCAAAGAAAATTAAAACTACTACATTCTGGAACATTGCTACGCAGTTATTTTACTTTCATTTCTACTTTCTTCTTCTTTAATGATTAGCACACAGCTTGCAAAAGTATTACAAACACTGAAATAAATTGTGCACGCTTCCCAGATTCCCTGGCTAGAATTCCCCTCCAGATGAGACAGCAAAAATGCTGCAAGTTGGTAACTATTACCAGTGGACATTCTCATAAAACAGTAGACTAAACAGTTTCTTGCATTCCTAGGAAACTCTTCTCTGTCTCCTGGCAAACCAAAAAACAGACTTTACTACGACTATACTGCTCAAGTACAGTGATTTCCAGTTAAAAAACAAAATTTCCAAGTGATTTCAAAATTTCTGAATAATGTCACACACAACTAAAATCTGTTTAAAATAGATTAAAAATGCTTTTATTGTAATTTACTGCCTTTCGTAACGCAACTGCAACACAAAATACCCCATTGTGTTGTAACTGTATTAAAGAAAAGGAAAAAAGAAAAAAAGAAAGAAAGAAAAAGGAACAGTTTGGTGGCCCAGCCGTCAAGTCAGTCGTACGGTGGGGTTTCCCTTAGCCGTGGAGATTCCCTACCCGTGCCCCGCCAGCCGCTCCCGGGCACCACAGCTACGTTTGTCCCAGGGGCGCAGGGTCCGCAGCAAGCCCTGGGGGACGGCCGGGAACCCTGCCCAGCGGGAAAGCTCTGCCGCCAATCTTCGGGCACTCGCCTGCATTTGTCAAAATCCCAAACATTTGTGTAAAAAGTAAATAAACGGGCTCTCTGGACAAGTCTAACGGGGCGGCCAAGGCCAGCCCGGCGCCGCGCCATCCCAGCTCTTCCCCCAGCCCCAGCAGCGCGGCGGCTCCTCTGGCGGGCGGCGAGCGCCATCTGGCGGCACGGGGCTGCCGCTCCCTTGCCCCGCTCCGGGCAGAGGCCTCAGGGGGCAGTGGGAGCAGCTCCCGGTGCTCGGCCTGGGCAGGGCCGCATGGCTGCCACGGCCTGACCCCGAGTCAGGACATTGGGCAGCAACAATCAAACGTATTTTTACAGCGCTTGAATGGCCAGGGTCCTCAGTTCCCACAACGCCGCTAGTTACCCAGAGTCTCTTGGAGAAGGCTGTCCTTTTGTGTTCCCCATTTCTGCACTGCTTCCAGAAGGAGTTTAACTAAAATACTAGTATCTAATACCCAGAATTAACTAGGGCTAGGGTTAGGGTTATGGCTAGGGTTAGGGTTGAGAGATGTAAAGAGCCTCAAGCTGCAGGCACACTGGCGCTGGAAAGAGCCTCCCAAGGCCATTGCGAGAAGGCCCTAACATGGCTGCTCCTCCATCTTTCTCAGCTGCAGAAGCCAGGTACTCTGCTCGGGTTATTAACTAGGGCTAGGGTTAGGGTTATGGCTAGGGTTAGGGTTGAGAGCCCTAAAGAGCCTCCCAAGGCCATTTGGAGCACCTAAATATACACCTGCACGCCCCTCAGGCACCATGCCAGGAGTCCCTGGTGTCAGTGACATGGGGATACTTCACCGGGCCCTCTCTTTAGGAATGGTTGGCCAGCCTCCCCACACAGCTCTGTGACCTGCAGGGCCTGACCATCGCTCAGTGAGTAGCACCAGCCCTGGTGTTATAAAAGACATCTTAAAGACATTGACTCAGGGGTCTTTGCACCGTTTAAAAAAAAAAAATTAACTGGGAGATTGCTGCTGCAATTATCTCATGAAACTTGCTGTCACCCGTGTTGCCAGTAACCCCTAGTAGGGCCACAGCTATTGAGCTGAAAGCGTGAGGCCATATTACCTGTTTCTTTGTGTGACAGGTTAATTCTACAATCCATTATTTTCATGGGCAATAAATTTCACAACGAAATTTGTCTCTTGGTAACACTGTGAAATATTTGTCCTCGCTTTTGCCTTCACCTAAATGAGATGGCTTTTGTGAGTCAAGTGCTGATAAAACCCCCTGTCCTGACCCAGAGCAGTACCAAGACTAATAAACATTTCTGACAAATTTTTTCAAACACAATTGCAACCTCCTTGTCACAGCCTATTTTCGGAAGACAAGGCTTCCCTACAAGCTATTTTACAATTCTATTAAGAACTGTACTCTGAATAACAGACCTGAGTACTTGTGAACATTCTACGGAGATGTCATATGGCTGGGGATCAATTAGGGTGTACAAGCCCAGCATGGCAAAGACATGACAAAATTAGATGGTGTTAATGCTTTGGCAATCGTAGCTTATGCAGCAACCCATGCATTAAGAGTATTTTGTCCATATAATTTTTAATGTACCTGGCAAAACTATTTTTCTTCAACTTACTTAGCAGAATATACATCATCCAGATGTTGATTATGGTCTGAAAGTGAGAGACATTTAATTCACTGTTTAAATTTCGATAGACTTATGAGACATTTATTTAAATATTGTGAGAAAAATAATTTTCATAGGTTAAAACCAAGCTCCATGTGTTTGTTAAAGACACAAGCTGTCAAGACCTTACTTCAGAAGTCCCATATCTTTGTGTTAATTATTAACCCATTGCTTCCCTTCATTAATTAAAAGGCACTGACTTGGATGCTTTGTTGCTGGGCAGCTATGAGAAAGATCAGCAAACTTAGTATGAATGATGAGGTATTGAATATCCCCAGCCAGGTCTCCTTCATGTTCTTGAATGCAATCTAATGTGGTCAAGTACAGCCTGATGTCCTTTTCTGGACATTTTTTAAGCAAAGCAAATATTTATGGCAATTTGCTAAACCTTTTGTTCAAACTCAAAAAAGAGGAAAAAAAAGAAAACCAAGGAAAAAAAGAAAAAATGTGGGAAAAAAAAGGAAAACAACCAAGCAAGGTTCCCATAGGGTGATTCAAAGGGATAATTAGGTAATAGAAATACTAGTGCTGACACAATAACATTACTTCTAAAACAAATATAATTACTCTGTCTCTTGCAGTATTAACTAAAAATGACAAAGAGTTGTGCAAATAGAGATCCAGTGAATAACAGAAGGAAAGAGCATTTCTTTCAGAAAGGTGCAAACTGGAGTATTTTTCTGCTTATTTTGTCCACGTAGTGGGTAGTACAGACTGATCCCTTTGCATACTATACCATGCACAGTGCTATTCTACTTCAAAACTGAGCGCTTAAAGGGATTAGTGTTTGTTGATTGCTTCCATAAGATAATATAGCCTTGTTCTCCTCTATGCTTTTTACCCATAATCTTTTATTTCCAAGGAGAAAATTCTGATTAGCCCTATGCTTTGAATAGGAGAATTATTTCCTAGAGTGTGACGATTGTGTAATCATTCAAATAAGCCAGTAAACAAGCTGGTACAAATTTATCCCCAGCATAACACTTCTGATTCAATTGAAATGAAAACAGTCAAAAATCCCCAGTAACAGAGTTAAATTCCCATGGGGGTTCAACAAGTGAAACCTCTCAGGCTGGAAATACCTGTTTTGATTTCTTAACCAGATTAATGCATCAGCCTTACAGAATATACTGTGTGTTAAAATACAGAAACATAGTCAGAGACCAACAAAACCAGCTCACAAACAAGCTGAAATTGCTTTAGTGAATATAAAGCAGAACATTATAGCTCATATAGGTATCTGGGCTTGGAAGTAAATTATGAAAGGCAGATTTCTAATAACTTTTTTTTTTCAGAGATGAGCTGAACCTTTAACAGCTTAAATTACAACAGAAAATATGCATGTGACTTTTCAGAGAGACATGGATAGGCTTCCAGAGCACTGAAGTCAGAAAAAACAGTGATGAGACAATTTCTTTTACCTGGTGGTTTATACAATGACAAAGTCATTGCCAGAATGGCTTTAATTTAATGCATGGTTAGAAGACCAAGAATGCACGATACATCCCAGAGCATTCCTGCACCACAGCTGAGATGAAGACTCTATGGCTGTACCTGGAATACTGCCCAGCACTAACTGCTATTTTCTTTGAAAAACTCTGAAAAATGTGAATGAACTTCCAGAAGGGCTTAAAAGAATTATATAAAGCCCAGGGAACCTAATAACAGAACTTCAAACTGCTTAGTTTGTTGAAGAGGAAGCTCAGGGTTCATTCAGTTGAAGTATCTGTTTAGAAGATTTCTAATAATCAAAGGAAAGGAAGATTCTTTAGCTAGAAACTAAGTCAAATAAAATGAGAACAGAAATAGGACTACATTTTTCACAGTGAGCGTAATTAACTCCTGGAATTATCTACTCAGGAAGCAGGTGTTTTCTCCATCATTCTTAGTCTATCTGGGGCAGGTATGAGCTTTGCACAATAATGTTTGGAAAGAGACATACGGAAACTGGCTGAAAAATATTGCTGCAGCCTGCCCAAACATTGGAACTGCCAGCTTACCCAGATGCAGCAAGAAAAGCCCATGATTCCGAATAAACTGCCTGCTGCTGACACCAGTAGGCTGTGTAGAAGCTATTTCAAATCTTCCTGTGCTTGACCCAGCTGAGAGGAGTAAGAAGAATGTGTCACTTGGATCTAAAGGTTCCACTGCTGTACCACAGGACCAAGCAGGATCACAGGTAATTTAAGAGCCAGCCTCAGCAGCCCCCTTGGACCTTCTCTTTCCCATCATAGGGGGAGTTCAACCTCCCAGCCAGCACATCCCTGATGCCAGCCACATGCATGACTCTTCCTCAGGAACCACACTCGAGTTGCCTGCATGCCTTACCAGGCCCAGAAGTCACCCTCTGACCAGCCCTCTCAATGTAAACCTAAAGTTAAACCCTCTCCATGTTACTCAAATAAGTAGAACATCCTGTGAACATCTGGTTGGACAAAAAGGCAATGTGTGGAAAGGGGACATGGGGAAGAGGGGTCCGTTGAATATGTGGTGGTGTGATGCTTGAGAGGTATTGCTGTTGGGAGTTCTGTAACAAGATAGGAAACATCTGTGGCTGCTGTAGTGGACAGATGTGTTAACGCTCTCTGTCTGCATATGAGTGACCATCATATGAATCATCAGCACCAGGGTGCAAGGCAAGAACCTGGAGAGAAAAGACCAGGAGGGCCAAAGACCTTCTGAAGGAACCTCGTGCCAGGCATAAGGGAAATAAAAGGCTATTTAAATATTTCTCCTGAGCTCAGAAAGTTTAGAGGGTGCTTAAAATGTTCTGGTGAGGCTGTGAATAATTCTTGGAATTACACAGATTCACTCAGCTGGACAATAGTGTCAGCAGAGCTGTGAAACTCAGCTGGACCAACTCACAGTCCCAGGACAGTACCTACCTGGGAAACCAGCCCAGCTCCACGGCAGAGCAAGGTATGACTGTAAAATATGAGTTGCTTCTGTTTTATAAAATTTTCTAATTGAAATTTCAGTGCAGAGGAGATATTCAACAAAGAAATTTAAACAAAACAATGAACATTTGGCAAGACTATAGCTGTGATGAAGTGTATGAGACCATATTAATTGAATATTAATTGAATCATATAAGGCTGTACTGT
Organism: Lichenostomus cassidix; assembly: GCF_008360975.1. Taxonomy (NCBI): domain Eukaryota; kingdom Metazoa; phylum Chordata; class Aves; order Passeriformes; family Meliphagidae; genus Lichenostomus; species Lichenostomus cassidix. The sequence goes on along the minus strand of NC_139480.1, from coordinate 19,333,637 downwards.
TTGTATCTTCTGCATTAAATAATCTCATTTGCAGAGGGGGAGAAACTTAAGTTCTTGTTAACAAGAGATTACAGTGGAATCAATTATTAGAAGCCTCTAAAAAGGAGTGCTGCATTTACAATTCTCCTATGTAAATTCAATGGCAGTTCATTTCTCTTAAACTGCAGGTTTGATTTGTGATAGATGTAGCCTTTTCCATCACTTATTTCTGAAACTTCAACTTTTAAAATCTTCTCTTTTAGATATTTATAATATTTCACTATAGCTAAAATCCCAATGCCTCTGATAAAAAAAATGTTCTTCCATATGTTATACTGCCAGAAGTGTCCATTACTAGGAGACCTGAATCATATTTCCATTTCATTTTTCTGAGGAAAAAAATACACTGAATTCATTTCTCATTGCAATTATTATGTTAATTTTTTTATTGGGAGACTCTTCTTTCTCAGAAAATAGGCTGGCTTAATTCCCCTTTCAGCATTCACACGATTCACATAGCAATGTCCAAAAATGGCAAATTATGTCAGGCAGCAGTGGACTTTTCTATAATCAATCAATCAATTTATCTGTTTATCCAACTTCAAAAAAGACTTTCATATATTATATCCAGTGTTCTGAGTGAAGCTTACCCAGTGACATAGAATCATTAGGAAGAAGTCTCTCACCATGTAAGAAGAATGTAAGAATGGACTGCCTGGCATGGATGCATGGGAGCCAGTAAAGAGTAAAGTGGGTGATCTTTAGGTGGTCCCAGTATCTCAAAACCAAAACATCTTAGCACAGAAAGCACAAGCCTGGAGGGGATGTCATGGGCAGGTTTGACCAGAAGTCAGCCCCTAGGCTCCGTGAGAAGTCTGTGTCAACCTACAAGGGTAACGCAGCTTAACTAGTTGGAAGTGTTGAGGTCAGGTTGGTGTGGCTTTGAGCAACCTGACCTAGGAAAAGATGCCCCTGTGCAAGGCAGGGGTGCTGGACTACCTGTTCTTCAAAGCTCCCTTCCAACCCAAACCATTCTCTCATTCTGTGATATCACAAGTTATTACAAGGAGGGGTCATTTTTACATTTTCTGAAAACGTTGTCCTTTTATAATTCTGTTTCTGTGTGTGTCTGTCTCTCTATCTTTACATACAACACAATTTTACCTCTTTTTGAAGATTCTCATGGTGATTTCAACTTTTCCTTGGCATAAGCCTACAACTTGACTCAGCAAAATAAGTTCAAATATATATTTATTTTGTATTTAATCTATTACATTTAAAGGCCTAAATATTGCCAACAGAAGTAGCTAAAGATGCTGGAAAGAGCTCTGCAAATTTAGTCTGACTGAGGTCAGTGGCAGTGGCCTTGATCTGTGCCTGAATTAGTCCAGCTGCTGACTGTGTGCTTTGAGCTCAGCCTCAGGCATGCCCTTCTCTGGACAAGCTGCTTCTGCATGCCTGTGTCCTCCACAGCCTCCCTGCCTATGGGAGCCTCTGTCATTAGACATCTGTGGGTCGTCACCTGGAGTCACCAGGAAGGGTATCAGAAGGGAAGTTCCTGACCTCTGGAGGGGTTTCCTGTACTTGAGAGGCAGGCTGGAGGCTCGCTGTCATGTAATCCAGATGTGCCTTTCCTTATCCTGAATGCACCTGATATGTGCCTGCTGATGTGAAGAAGTAAGGTTACACACCTTAGTACAAAAGGAAGTTCTTTTAAGCTACTCTTTTCGTGTTTTACAAGATGTTGGATAAGCTTACATGGACAATTTAAAGAAATGGGTTTCCAAATTCCCAGCTATTCTGTCTGAAACAGGAAAAAATTGCTAAAATGGTGAGGCCTGCATAAATCAATTGTTTTACACAAATATCTGATATGTTGTCAATTTAAGCCTTGAAATTTACAAGTGATTTCAGCCAGGTCATTGTGAAAAAAATTACAAGAAAATTTCTTTGGAGGGCAGCTACTACTTATAATAAGGGAACATTTGCCTGGATCTTATTTTTCTGAATGGACAAAATTTCCCAGGCTGGGAAAATTTAGCCAAGAACAAGACAATCCAAAGATATGCTAAGACCCTTAGGAACATCAGCATAAAAACATGCTGCTGAAATTAATTGAGAGGTATCTCTTCTTAGTGGATAATATCAGTATTTCATAAAGTGCTCTTGAATCTAATATGTTTTAATGATGATGCCCTTTTCTAGTCCTAGAATTATGAGCCAGACACAGTTAAAGGGATAAAAGGCTTTTACCTCAGTATTTAATGAGGATCCTCATGGTGCACAATTTGTCAAGGTGGGAAATACTGAAATACACACCCCATGAAATGCATATACAATTTTTACAGACCTTGAAAATTAGCATATCTGACAAGGATCCCCCAATAAGAAGCTTTAATAAATGGTGTGACATCTCCCTATTTGAAAGTATCCCCCCCTCAGATGAGGCTTGAACCCTGTTTGCAAAATATGTTCCAAAGAGAAGGTTGCAACTTTGGTTTCTATAGAGAACCAAGATAGCATAAGGGCTTCTGGCCTCCATCTGAGGATGTTTGATCTCCCTGCCTAGCAGAATCCCAGAACTAGTCTACAGTATCAGCTACAATATCAGGCTAAAAATTACAAATATGTATGCTAAGAATACAGAGAATAAAAAGAAAAAGGCAAAAATCATCATGGCATCAGGAAAACTTCTTATTTTCCTGAAAAAAACCCATTGCATTCTGTTGTAAACCACCTAAATAAGTAAGAAAATAAATAAAAATTATTCAATAATGTAATCATCCTATCCGTGTAGTGGTACATTATCCTGTTATGGGATTAAGACTGTTTTTTCTCCTAACTAATCAGATGGAGGGATTAAAACCTGCATACGCAAGTGAAACGCGAAACAGCCAGAGGGAGAAAAGACAATTTGATAGGACAGATGGGCTGGCAGACAGTGACATGCAGTGTCTTATTGTGGCAGGAAAGAAGAGTGGAAAGTCTCTCATGGAAGTGGATTGGCAGAAATATATCAACAATGGCACTTTGACAGCCCAGAGGATCTGCTTTTCTTGCCTCTAGCTTTCCAGGATACAGGTTTTTCAGGAGGTTTTGTATGAGGGCACACACAGGTGACACAGATGATGAACTTTCCAATGAACCCTTACCACTTGAAGTAGTTATGACATATCCCATCTACAAAAGGGCTCTAAACATGCCTTGATGTGTAAGCAACTGCTGCATTAAATTAATAACTGTCTTCCCTAACATCTAACCATTTAATGCTTTGATAGGTGTATATTTCAATGCACTTGCTGAAACCATTGCCTCTACTTAGATCCCACATCAGAGTAATGCCCAGTCTTACCTTTTCTCTTCTGCATGGCTTGTGGTGCTTAGTGCAGCTCTGTGCCCCTGGAAAACCAACAGCAGCTGTGCAAGTGGCATATAGACTCAAAGATACTACAGGCAGTTTCTGAATTATAGAGGATCAATATTAATTACATTTAATCACTTTGACACTGTACTGAAGGGAAAAAAAGCTAAAAATAACTCTATTTTTCCTGTTAATCCTCTTCCTCTTTTCAGGCTTTTCATTCCAGTTCTCTTTATTAAACTCCAGTTGCATACACAGAACTAGCTCAGAGGCATCCCAAACCATGTTAGAAAGAAAAATTTGCTTTATGTGGCTTTCAGAAGTCTTTGATCCTTGACTAATCTGAGTGGGGGTTGACCTCTCCACATCCCTGGAGCAGGGCAAAGACACCCAGGAGCTGCCTCATTACCAGCTGTATACCTGAAGTGTCAGGTTTTTCCATCATTCTCTTCCATCTCTTTCCCCTTGGACAAGCTTATTTTTCATGCATCGTTTCTTACATTAATTTGAAAATATGTTTTTTTCCTTTTGTCTTTTTAATATTTTTTCCTTCTTTATTTCTTCAGCTTGACATTCTTTCTCTCATTCAAGATTATTTTTATTATACACACACGGTCATTCACTGCTAATTGCAGAAATCTTATGTATAGCACTGGTAGTCTTTCACCATTTCTGAAGTTTCTCATGCTTTCAGTCTGAAGAATCATAAAGATATGCTTCCAGAATCATAAAGATATGCTTTGGAGGTTAACTTTTGGGGTTTTTTTCATTTCTCCTGAACTTTTCTTCATACACAGTTCCTTCATCCCATGCATCTCCAATTTAATCTTTAAAAATAGCTGCGTGTTGAGCTCTAAGACCTTTCAAGAATGTGGGCTGCATTTTAAGTTAGCACTTTTCATCTTCCAGTTTCTAAATCATAATTTCCCACAATGATCACTACTTCTTTACACAGTAAAGTATTTTCAGAGACATAGTCTAGCATTTTCATTACTCTTGCACAAGACATCATTTTCTTAACACTGTTACTCATACTCTGTTTTCTAGGTCTTCATCTCCCTCTTCACTGATCTGCTCCTTGTTCTTCCTTTGTGGTTCTATTTAATCATCATTTGCACTGTGTACAGCTGCTGGCTTCTTTTCCCCAAGCTATTTCATTTCTGCTGGAGGAAGCTATATCTGCTGCATCTCCCCTTGAAAGTACCCCTCCTTCTACATTAAAAGTGGAAATCTCTTTTAGCAGCTTAATTAAACTGGAACATTTCTGCCAACAGCACTTACAGTTCCTGCAAGGGGACACCTTGTGTTGCATGCAAGTGATAGCTTGCTAGAAAAGCTTCATTAAAAATAAGAGAAAACAAAACCTCAGGTCTGACTCTTCTCCCTACTTCAGCAACATGAATTGCAGTTGAGTTATTCTCAGTTTGTGTGAGGAAAAGAGAGGAGGATATGGTCCTCAATGTGCCTGTAGAGCCTGTAGATCACCTGCACGCATATTGGGACTTATATTTTAAGTACAGGAGTTGTAAGTAGTATGGATTTCCAAATAATTAAGAAAATCTGTAGATCCTTATTCCCCTCCCTCCTCTTTCCTATTCCAAGTATTCATTAACAAATGCATCCAGTCACGAGCACCGGAGTGGCTTCCCAGTTCTTCCACTAACATGGTGGCCACAGTCAGCCATGTGTGTGATTCAGCAATCAGGAGTCCTTGTTTGTGTCAGAAGTACTTCCCCGCTTTTACAGAATAGCTCTTTTGCCCAGGATGAATTTTGGTTCTTCATCAGTTTTCGTTTACTTTCTTTTACAGGAGAAAAATCTATTTTGATGAAAGGCAACATCCTGGACAGTGTGGAATGACTTGTCAGAAACAAATCAGTTTGCAATCAGATGGGGACTGCGTAGCTGCAGGGATTTTTGTAGTCAGCAAGCTGACTACACTAAATTTAATGGAAGTTGGGAATAACTATTCAACATTACATTGGCCAAAGTGTGATGAAGCAAAGGAAGCTGTGGGCTACAGCTCTAGAACACATTAACAGACTGTCATTCCCCTCTCACCACGAGCTGGCATAACTCTGTGCTGCTACTGTCATCACTATTTGCCTCCCACATCAGTAGGTTTGATTCTGTGTCTCACAGAAAAGCTGATTTCTAGAACCCTAGTTCATGTGCTTATGAGTGTTCACATAAGCATATAAGCACCTTCACGAATGTTATCACAACTTGAGGTCCATTAAAGTTTAAAGCATGTACAAGATTAAGAACTACAGCACTTGAAAAAAATAGACATCTTCTGAATTAGGGCTAGAGTCCAGAAATGCATTTGGTATAACAATCTCGCACGGTGTAAGTTGAAGGAGCAGGTCTTTAGATATCATCCCTCAAAATGTTATGAAAGTATCAGGCTAGCTAACACTTGAGATATAGAAATGCAAAGCCTTTGAAATGTGTAGAACTGCTTTTTTCCCAAATTATTCTAACTCTTATTTTTCATATTATATTGTAGCTACATAGTTGTTTATTTAAGCTTTCTGTTTTTATTATAGAAAAACATGGTGTATTTTGAATTTGTACACAAAACAGCAGACATCTACAAGGAATATGTAAAATGCAAGTCACGATGTTCAATACCAATAGTTCAAGGAAGAAACTTAAACCAAAGTTAATTTTAAGCCTGCATCTTTATCTTACATGTTTCTTAAAACTGAGTAAGTTCTTCTTCACTCTGCTAAAAATAACTGATGACATGGCAAGACTCCATATTTAGTGATTTATATTTCAGAATATTCTCCAGATAGCAACCTTAGCCTGGCTGTGAGCCAGACAAATGTGTGTTTCCTTTCTCTCATTCAGCTTTTTTAAAATGTTTTGCTTTTAAGTTTTTAGCCCAGAGCTGTAAAAAGGCAGCTAGATACAATAGGGATCTCAGGATATGATGTGATTCATAGAAGATATACCAAAATTGTAAAAGCTCTTTCAGTCTGGAGCTTTAACAGGTCCAATTAAAAACTGTGTTTGAGCCCAAATAAATGGATCATCCTGAAAGACAACTGTATTCTAAAGCTGGAGAAGCAACTTTTTCTAGAGCATATGGCAAGCTGTATTTTCTTTCTCAATTTAGAGGTTAGGGGTAGCTCTGGTAGAAGATCAATGGGAGCAGAGCAATGCTGCCTTACAGAAAGCTGATACTAATCAACCAATTGGCAGTACCTTGCCTCTGAAGGACAGGGACTGCCTGTGTTCTCTAAATTCAAATTATTTCCCTGTATCCAAAAGCAACTACAAGCTTTTGTCTTTCACAGAGGAATTTTCAAATTGCAGAATTTCCCAGCACTGTCCCAAACTACCCTGGGGGCCATTCAGAATAGGCTCCTGTGTCACAAGCTGTTGACCGCTGGCCTTGGATGTTATTGAAGGCAAGTGGATTATCATTACTTAAGTAAGAGGAATTTTTGTGTGCATAATCAATATGACAGAATTTAACATTATCTCTTGATTTCAAATGCCAAACACTGCAAAGCATAGTAATGAAGGGTTTATCCTTTTTTTGATTCTGTTGTATGTGCTACATGTCCCTTTCACCCCTAGCAGCAGTGAAAACAAAGTCAAACTTGCACTGATACCAATTCAGTGCTGAGCAACAGGCTGCATCCTATGTCCAGGCTTTCATTAGTCTCCAGCAATAGGGACTTAAAACAACTGTTGATGAGTCTTTACTGGGGAGTGAAGGGAAAAAGGGCAAACAAGACAAGCTGCTGAATGGATGTTTATCACCTGTTCTCCAGAGTTCCTTCTTGGGAATTGATTACCCTTTTCACAATGCTTGTACCAGAAAGCCATGGCCAAGATGCAGCATAGTTGTGATAAAATTTAATAATGACACAGTGCAGCTGAGAAGGTGTGAGGCCTCAGAATAGATTTTTGCTACACAAGGACATGCCAGGTTGAAGTATATATGCCTCAAGGTGAGTGCTGCAAGGGAATTCTCTTTCTTCTGAGATCTTTTATTGTATATCTGAATTACTGTTCGTATTGCCCATGCAAACTTTACAGATTGCTCATGCTGAGTGAATGTCTGCTTCAAAAAGCAAGATTACTCTTAAATGCTTAATTTTTATGCACTGCTTGAAGTCCCAAATTGTTATTCAGGGACAGCAAGCATATTTCTAGCAATGAAAACAACTCAGTGGGAAGTTTAACTATTTTATTCTTGCCTTCACTGTCTCTCAAATGAGACAATGTTTTTTCTTTTCAAGACACTGCTCTAATTCAACATAGCTGAAAACTTTTTGATAACTTGTCTGTCTTTTAAAAGCAATACAGATCTCAGTGCATCAGAAGTTTACATTTACAGAAGCATTAAAACACAAATCATGGTGCTTTTTAAAGATGCAAAGGAAGGGTATGTTTTAACATCTTCTTGGTAATAAAAGCCCAAAGTAATAAATTAGACCCGCGGAAGACATTATTTAAAATAAAACTTTTCTTGGCTAGGACATGGCATGAATAACTTTAAAAAATACATACCAAAAGCAGTACAAAGACCAGAGGCTTGGCTCTCACTTGCAATTAACTCCCTTTTACTCCTGGTACACGTTCTTTCTTGAAACTATGGTACCCAAGCTACGGCTGGTGAGCTGCAGTGTGCAAAATGACACAAGTATCAATTGTTGTCTGACAGCCATGACATAAGTGATTATACAAATGTGGCAATAAGCAGATGTTTTTACCAGTCCAGCCACAGTAGAAGTTTCCTGCTTGTTTTGATCTTGCACTCTCTGCCTTTCTCACAGTTTGATCAAGATGTACAGGCAATAGCATGTGACATAGTCTAAAGATTTATAAGCAGCTTGAACTCATACAGTATGTTATCAATTATTTATGTACTTCAGAATGCAGCTCTTAAAAAAATTAAGAAAATTATAATGTAAAAACATTTGTGATGCAGTTCAATCAAAGTCTTGATCCTTGCCTGTGCTAATCAAGCTTCACACCCCTCCTGGGAAAGTGAACTCATCAGCAGTTATTTCTTGGTAGAATTCCTGTGACAGCTGGTTTCTGAGCTGATGATCATGCTTATAGGATCATGCTCACTTCAGCCAGTCATAGGATGTCCTATCAAAACATACCTTCTGACTTGTGACAAAATCCATCTCTTCGGACAGTTCTGCACATAAAAGCTGCAGCATCTAGCTTACCTGTCCCTCCAATTGGCCACTGCCTACTAGAAACTAGGTTTGTCTGTGAGAAACCTGTTGGATGAGCTAGGGGAGTTGATCATCTGGTCTGCTAGAGTTGATCAACCACCCTCTAGATGAAGGTTGTGGGAAAAAGATCAGTGGTGTTTTGCCCCCATCTGAGCCAGATCTGTTACTGCCTCCCTATACTCAGCATCTCCTCCAGCAGTGTCAGGGCTGTCACTCCTGGCTCAGAGCTTGCTTCTTACCCATTATTAATCCACTCCCTCCTGCTCACTCTGAATCTGCTTCCCACAGAACAGGCACTGAAGCCAGGCTAGTGGGCTTACCTGAACCTGGCTAATCGACTTCAGTCTCTCAGTAACTTCAGTGTTCTCTCCCCATGCTCCAGGCACCTGAGGCACACTGCAAAAACCCTAAGCCTAAGCCTAACCCTAACCCAATACTATGGGTTTTCCAGATCAGAAAGATATAGGAGCAGCAAGGCTGGGGCCTTGCCAGGATCACCTTGGTATGCCTTTTCCAGCTCCAGTGTTTCTGGAGCTGTAAGCTCTTGACTGTCTCAACCCTTGACAAGCCTAACCCTAACTGTAATACTAACCACCATCTGTAATGACTCCTGTAACCACTATCCTTAACCACTATCCTAAACACTACCTTAACCATTACCCCCAACCACTACCCATAACCACTACTGTAACCACCACACTTACCATTACCCGAACCACTACCCTGCTCCTACCCCTGACCACTACCATAACTGCTACCATAACCAGTGCCATAACCACTACCCCAACCACTGCCCTAACCACTATCATAACCAGTACCCTAACCACTACGGTAAACACAACCCAAATTGCTAACTCAGGAAAGTTCTCATGTTTCTCAGGTTTCTTCAATTTAAGTTTCAAAAGGGAAAGTCCCTAAAACTGATATAGAAGTTGGATTCCATGCCTTGATGCACCCTCAGCTCCCATGAGATCTTTGCTTGCTTGAAAATTTCCTATATATTGAAAGTAAGTGTAAAGCTAGATGGACTGTTGCAATAACACTGACCTGTGTCTGGATGGGTGTTTATCTCCTAGCACCATTCATATGATGCATGCCAAGGTTACTGAAAACTCAGACACTGCCAGTCAAGAGGCCTTTCTGTCCACAGACTCCTTTGGCCTTTTCTGCCAACCATATTTCTTTTCTTTTAAAAAAAATCAAAACCAAATAAAACAAACAAACAACAAAAAGAACCCACACACAAAAAAACTCCACCCCAACAACAACAGAAAAAAACAAACCTAGGGACAAAATCCAGGAAGCCAAAGCAGCCAATTAATAAAAGGAAGAATTAATCTAGGTCAAGGGAGATGAACTGACCTGCTTCTCCTGACAGACTACTCTGCTGCCAGAATAACTGCTATGGCAAACTTATGTATGACCCAGTCACTTTTTGTTTTGAAAACCTTTCCTGCTACAATAGACTGTTTGGCCCTGAAACCTCTGCTTTCCTGTGTTTTTCACTGTCAGAAAGTGCATGGATTTGCATTACTTGTATCAACACAGCAGCAGTCAGCAATATTTTAAATATCATCAAGGCACAGGAAGTCAATGACATCAGTTCTGACTGAGTAGAAAATTATTTCTGTTAGCAACTTTCGCCATGTATATTTTCTTGAAAAATACTACCCATTCTTTTACTCATGTGTCTACTCAGCACAATTCTGCGTTACCTGTGAATACCTGGGCTGCTTCTAAATAAGCCACAGTAGCATAGAGTTCCACATCTGATCACTAACCCCACCTTTTCTGTAATGTTGGCTCATCCGCCTTTGCTCCATACACAGTATGCAGTGTGGATACACCCCTCCAGATAAATTCCCATGGTATACTGAAGGTGTGATTGTATCATGGGTTGGTAACAACAGCTGTGATTGCAGTTCTCAGTACAGACTAGCAACCAAAGCAGGCACAACAAGATACACCTAGACAATAAAAACTGACTTAGTTTTACACTTTTAATTGTTTGGTCCCTCCCTAGAAGCCTATCTTATTCTTCCCTTCCATACAGCAACTTTCCCAACTGTGAGGAATTGAAGGCTGCATCACTGTATTGGACCCAGCAAGTGACTCAACTTCAGGAGGACATACATGACACAGGGTGAAGGTTGTACCTCTTTACATAGCATAAGGTGTGGGAGAATGCCTCTAGGCATGAGCTGATACATGAGTTATGAACAATGTACCTGCTTCCCACTCTCTGACCAATGCCCAGCCTATCCTTCAGCAGTTACTGGCCCCTCCTGGCCTACTACCCCCTGTTTATATACTGGGCATGGCATTCTATGGTGTGGAATATCCCTTCAACTAGATCAGCCATGTCCTGGCCATGGTCCCTACCAGCTTCCTATGCAATTCCTAGCAGAACATGGAACATTGAAAAGTCTTTGACTTATCATCAGCACTACTCAGCAACAACCAAAACATCAATGTGTTATCAACATTATCCTCATACTGAATCCCAAACACAGCATTGTACCAGCTACTAAAAAGAATATGAAGTCTGTCCCAGATGAAATTAGGACAACTGGATATGCAATGTTTTACATATTCATATAGACCCTCATTACCATGCAAGCTGACCACTTAGCATTTTTTTGTACCTTTACCATCATAAAAAACCCTGGAACATGTAAAAATTATTACTGTTGTATATTAATAGAATGAAAAGAACTATGGAGGGTCAGCTTCAGAAGGTCAGCTTTTGGGCCCACCTTAGTTTATAGACAGCAATTAGATGCAGAAGTCTGATACCATGAACTTCAAAACTCTGCCTTCTACTCCTAGTGCCTGAATCCATACTTATCAGGGTTTTAATAGTGATGATCTCTTGCCTACAGTTCTGCTTTTGTGAATAAATGGAACAGCTTTGATCTCTTCAGGCCTAGCAATTCATACCTCTCATGCTCAAGCTGAGTAGGATCTAAAGATTATGCTTTGATGAAGTGTATCCATTGAGCAACATCTCTGGAATACATGGTCTAGACAGTTATGGCACTTAAGAAATGACTGGCTGGATTCTGTGCCTTGCTGCTCATGCAAAACAAAGTTCTTCTTTCTTCTCTTTGCCCTTTCCTTCCCCCATGCGCTGGGACCTTGAGTTATGCAAGTGCACCAGTGCTTTTACCTACTTTGTTTGAAGCAACTCCATTTTGCAAAAGAGAATCAGGTATTCACTAAGAAAAAGAGATAAAATTATTTTAAATTTTAAAAAAACTGTCCTTGAAAACTTGATTAAAGCAACAACTGGAATCCAGGTATACCATACTACCAAGAACAGCTTATTTGCCCCCTGGCTTGTTTGTACTTTAAGTTCTGTCACTACACATTCTGTAAGAGGAATAGTTTCTCCTTCTCATCCCATCATAACCCATTTGTACTTCCCTTCCTCCTACCCTATACCTTGGAACCTGGGGACAGGAGCAGTTTTAGGCAGTGGGCAGAAATCTAGGATTCAAAACAGTAAGTTTGAAGGAATAATTGAAATCATATGTCTCACTCCTAGATGAGTTCTCCAAACACTGAAGTCTTATATGGAGAAGTGTCTGTTCCTCCTTATATAAGAATAAAGTAATGATTTTTTTCACTAACGCTAGATGCTTACTCTCCATGCACCTTTGGTACCTAACTCTTCATATTGTATTCTTCTTCAGAGGGTGCAGACATAAAATTTTTAGGCATTAGAAAAAAAGCAAGTTGTTTTAACTATCTGGACCAAACCATTCACAGAACCTTTCACAGAGTACTCTGAGTTGGAAGGGACCCACAAGGATCATCAAATTCAACTCTTAAATGAATGCCTCATACTGAAATCAAACCACAATGTTGGCATTATTAGCACCATGCTCTAACCAACGAGTTAAATGATTTGTATAAAATCCCGTAGGATATCTGTGAGCACGAGAACTGGACCCACATTTCTTAAGACCTAAGCAACTGCTGAGGTTGGTGAACACCCTTCCTCTTTCTGGCTGATACTGGATGTGTCTGCTTGCTGTGTGAATTGCCTGGAGCAGTGTGTGGCTTCTGGTAAACAAGAACAGAAGAGCCAAGATTCAAGTTGTGCTGAAGCCTGTTTGCTTACCTATAGTGATAACTGAAGCTGTAATAATTGCCTTCTCATTATGACTGAGAGTGGGACAGCTGCTATTTTAACAGATCACCAAGCACGTGCAGAAGCATGGAGTATTTTACTTCCTGAAGCCACCTGTCCCATACTTTACCAAGCTACCTGCCAAAAAAAGAGAAACAGCAGTGCTTTCATTTGCTCTGTTTTTGTCCAAGATTTATTTGTAATAAAAAAACCTATTTCTATTTCATAAAACCAGATTTATCTTTAATTTCCTTTCCTGCTTTGATGGAAAAATAGGGCAGGGTGGGGGAGAAAGCAATAACCCATCATTTTTCTTCAGTTACTCGTTGCTGTTTCTGAGAATTTAGCAGCCCCTGTGAAAAGGCTTTAAATCATGGAAAGCTATTTCCTGTGTGCCTTTGCATTACTTCAGAAAATTCACCAGAATGACTTCTGGTCACAGCCTTTCCTGATTGCAGGATTGCAACTTACTCCTGTACATGAGAGTGCAAAAATACAGTGTTTGTGGTTGGATTGCCCAGGAAAGCTGCACCTGCAGGGAGAGGCATGGGGCATGTGATTGCTTTCCGGAACAGTAGAGCTATTAGCTTTGTGGCAAAGGCCTAGAGCTGGAAAGATTGTGTTCATTGTGTTGGGGGAATTGTTTGACTGCTGAAGCCTGCCATATGTGTGAAACATTTGTCTGCTTTCCTCTCTGTGATTACAGTTATTTCATTAAATAAAGTGGGAAAGCTACAACATTTATGGTGTAAGCATTCTCATCTGTGGCCATTTCCTTTAAAGTATCACTTGTCATATTCCTTAAGCTAAGGGCCATCACCTTAACCAAAAGGTCCAATGAAACTGATATTTCTGTCTAAGCTACACTTTTATCAATTTGTACCTCAGAAAGCAAATGTGAACCTTGGTTAAGCTTTTGTTATTGTTATTTTTGTTTGCTTGTTGAACAAATATTGCCTAACTATTATTAGTGCAGGTTGACTTATGATTACTGCATGATGAATGGAAATCAGGTCACTGACCCCAGTCTCAGCCAATATTTTCCTCATACCATCTTAACAGTGAACCTTCCAGGATGTTCACATATACATACTATCCGTAGCATGCACTATAGAGGAGAAATTCCCTGCTAGGCAGATCCTTCCAGCCATACAGCCTGGATCTATCAGCAGAATGGTGAAAAGCAAACATAAGGGAAGAAAGAGATCATGTAGAATCGAATAGGTCAAATCTCCACATTCTAGCTAAGCTAATGAGAGAGAATGCACTATTAAAACAGCAGTGGGGACTAATGCAAGCCAACCCAGCTGCCTCAAGTTTCTTTTTATCTTTTCTGATATGCAGGACTGTGGGAAACATCTGTAAGGCTTGTTTTGGTCTAAGACACAGGAAAGAAAGAAAGGGAACAATGAAAGAAAATGTTCACACTACGGGCATGAATATCTAGGAAAGGAATGTCCAGGAATAATTACAATAAGTTGTTCTTCCTCTTAAAGCAGAACTGCTGATAATTATGCATGTTTAACTAGAGAAAGAAATAACTTAAAATAGTTTAAATATTCTCTTGGAGGAGCATACAGCCTTCTCATCTTTAATTTTTAACAAAGAAAAAAAAAAAAGTGTTTTCTGGTCTGCAAAGGTTTTCACACAGCTGTGAAGTTCTGAGCTCTGGTGTAATTAAGTTTTGTAGTGCAGTTTGAGGTAAAATGCATGCCTGGACAGTGAGATTGAGGTAGGGGACTGTGCCTCCACAAAGCACTCCTTCTTGTGCTGTTTCATATGTGATGATTTAGCTTTTCCTTCTCTTTGCCATTTGGTCTTTCGTGTGATTTGTAATAGGAACATCATAGCACTGGCAAGGAATGTCACAGGTCAAGTCCAGGCTCCCATTGTCATCAAATATTGTTATAACAATCATAATTGTTGCCAAACTGTGCATTATGAATGACTTGGTGGTGTCCAGTTTTAACAAATGTTTACTATTTTTGGAGTGAGAGTCCTGCCAGTTTGAAAAGAGTCTGGAATCCTCAACTGGAAATGAGGAAAAAGAAGAAGCCAGCTGAATTAAACTAAAACGATCTCATCACATTGCAGCTGTTGCAGTGTGAGAAAACCACTTATCTAGGAGGCAAAATAGTTTCAAAAGGCTGGATGCTTACAAAAAATCTACCTGCATAAGGAGTGTGGGAAGTTCTAATAGCTAATGATATCATTTATTGATTTTCTGAGACTAAAGGAGCTACTCTATAGCTAGCAATTTCTGTAAGTCAGCACACAAAATAGTGCTGAGATTGAATGACTTTGCAGGATCACCTGCCCACAAAGCCACTGGTGATTGCAAAGCTCTTCTGCTGCCATAGCAGAATCAAATAGAAAGTACCTTATTTTTCCAGTATGCAGCTGGATTAAGAGTTTGGTGGGACAGCACAAGTTTAGCAATTCATCACACCAAAGCAAGGGGCAGAAACTGCAGCAGGAATAATGGGCTCTTTTGAATGGCACATAGCACAGATGGTACAGAACCAGACTGAGGTGTGTCTTGGGGGAGATATCAACAACATTCACTGGGATGTCACTGGGTTCAAAACCCAGCAGCCTCTATTTTTATAAAGACAAAACATTACCATTCCACTGAACTCCTGGTAACATGCTTGTTATCTAAATTGGAGGAAAAAACAGTCTATCACAGGCATTTGAAATGTTGCTAATCCTCGTTTCAAAATATATGTTAGTGTAGGATACATGAAGTGAGGCAGCTCCAGATATTGAGTTGGGCCTTAAAAATACATTAATAGTTGCTGAGTCATGGCAGAGACACTTGGTAAAGCTGTCAGGTAAATGCAGCAGCATCACACAGAATAAAAACAAGATACAAATCAGGCAGAAGGAGTAAATGGATGCTCTGTAAGGGCATCCATTAAGTTCAGGAGACCACAAAGGACTTGAATTTTATAATATGTAACAAAACCACTTTCAAATGAAGTTTGATTCAAGGTTTTCTGCATCTATATTTCAAAGCAGAAAGTTGTGAAAACCAGTAAAAGGAGAAAAGTTACAGAAAACTTGTGCTTCTAAAGCCCCTACTGAGAAAAGCATTCTACAGAGCTTTCTAGAAGAATTATCTAAAACTGATACAATATTTGCTAAACCTCTATGTTATGAATTGGAAGGATAAAGACAGGCAGAGAGAATTGGTTTCAATTTCCATGCTTCCAATAATTCCAAGGTTTTAAAGAAAATATTAAGTTCTACCCCTAAGTGAAAATTGTTGAAACTGCTGGACAATGCTGTTGGTTGATGTATTTCAGAAGGAAACAGGAATAAACTGGGACACATGAAACCTAAAATTATACTTGAAGAAGAGGCTCCTTACAAACTCATCCACTGTTTCACACTACTGCAAAACAGAGGCAGACCACTAGATATAGAAGTGTAATTGGAGTAAGATTTAACATGTTAGTTACTGTGGTAGAAATAAAAGCTGGGCTCACCCATCTCTGCAATGGTTTCAAGAACACCAGTAGCATGGCATAAAAATCACTAACTGTAATCTGCAATTAAGGACATATTTGCCTTATTAGCTGTTGATAAGATTTTTCTCCACCTAAGTCTAATCCTACATAATATGGAGACTGAAAAAGATAAGAAGTAGTGTTAAGAAACATTAGCTTGCCAAGGTATTTTGCTGTAAGACAGGCTGGTGTTTAGAACAAATGTGCTGCCTTTGACAGTAAAGAGGCCATTTCATTGGTTCCATTTGGTGGGACAGAAACATTAACTTTGTATGCATGAAAAATTTATTTTGAAAAGTACCCCACTGCACTCTGGGAATGCAAAAGGTTTTGCCACAGGTCACTGTCCTGTCACTTAAATGTTCACACAAATAAGGCAATAGGCATGACCTTTGCTTTTGAAAGCCCAGTTATGCCACTCATGTCTGAGAGTCCCAATCGATAACAAATCTCAGCCTATTTATTATTTTACCATTTGAAGCAGGAGATAACAGTAAGCAAGCACCAAAAGGGACGGTCTGTGTATTTTACTACAGGATGAGTAAAACCCCAAGGAAATTGGCAATAATTAATTCCTCTTTAAACAACAGACTCTAGTATGAAAAAGGATTACTTTGTAACTTCCTGGTGGCCACAGAGAACCGTCACACAATATTTTTCATAAAATGCTCAACTCCACAGGAGGAGCTGTTACAGTTTTTGCTTGGCCTTCTCCTCAGAATCATACAGAAAAGGGGTGAGCCTATCTTACCACAGGAGACAAAAAGAGCTCAGAGGACTTAATTTCAATGCTACCACAGACACACTTGATGTCTAGAAATGCGGTGGGGGAAACCAAAACACCAAAGAAAGGCCAGAGATCATCACCGGCATAATCACAAATATACATTGGTAGACTACCAACTAATATAAATTTTCTGATAAGGCCAGTGAAAATGAATTACTTATTAATTGGCACACAGTAAGTTTGTGATGGCACATGTAATTCTGTAATTCAGAAACCTGTAATTCAATGACTGGAGGTCACCTCCAGTCTTATATTGTTCATCAGTGTCGCAGCCTTCCCATGAAAACTCTTTTCAACACAATTCCCTTCCCCTTTTCTTGTGGTCATATGCTTGTTGCACTTAGGATTTGTTTCACTTATTCCTTGCAACTGCTGATAACCTCACTCCTTTCCAGGGCCTCTGACCTTACAGTGATTTAATATTCCCTTTTTTAAGCTGAAGTTTATAAAAGGGATATTAAAGCACTTAAATCTCTAGATTCAAGTTCCTCAGTTAATTGTTCCTCAAAAGCACCTTTTTATTGCCATTTCTTTTATTCATTGATTTAACTGTGTAAGTCAGGTACAATAGTATAAAACAGGTAAACTGAGGCAACACCTGATATTTATTTCTGAAATATTAGTAGATGTATATCATATGTCTACACAATTCTACATACAAAGGTTTATGGCTTTATTTGTTTCAAGATGACAATACATATATAATGAGGTTGGTTAAGATGTGGGCACAGCTTATGCAGCCCAGTTCATAAAAACTCCCATAAGGACAAGAAAAACTGAGGAGTAATAAGCTACTCTTTCACAGCATAGAGATTATGTGGGTTCATTAATAGAACTATGATTAGATTTCAGTAGATGCATGGTCTACATAGCCTGAAAGAGCCAACATGTATCAAACACATCCTGAATTATGATGAAACTGTGAAAAATTGTCTTCTTTTATGGATGGCAGTTCTTGAACAGAATGTGGATCACAGTTTTTATCCAAATGGTTGTTTGAAATTATTTGAAAAACATCACATTATTGTCCTACCATCATGCCATAATAATAAGTAGAAAGTGTGATCCAAATATTTAGCAAACAAGGTATGTTTTGGGTCCAAATGTGCCCAATAACAGCCTGCCAAGCCACACAACAGTCATTTCCCTGGGTTTATCAAGCCCCTGTGAAGCCTCAGTAGAGGGCATGCCGCCATCAGATCCATTATTGTCCACACTGCTCAACATCTGTGGTATAATTTGTCACACTACAGTCACATTGCAACCATTATTTGAAGCCTTGCTGACACATTTACTTTGAGGAACCCAAAGTCTGTTCAGCAGAGTGCAAAGACAGGTTATTAAGACAAAACCAAGAAGGTGACATTGTAATATCAGTGAGGAATAAAATGGTATTAAAGTAGAAATTCCACTTTTCACCTTTGTGGAACAGCCCACTCTGCACTGGAGTCATGCTAATAGAAAAAACCCTGCAGATAGATTGAACAGGAGTATATACAATGGAACAACTGAACTTGTACCATTTTTCTCAAACTGCCTGAGCTGTATCCTCACACAATATGTCAAATAATGACTGAAAAACACAGCAATGAAGAATGATGCAGTATTTTCAGTATGACAAGGTTGAATGTAACTGCTTTATGGGAAATGAACAGCAGCAGATTGGAGGACAAAATTCTGCAGATGAGTAGCAGATGGCAAATGAAGGCATGTGAATACATGCACCTCATACTAAGTTCGCCTAATTTACTAGAAATTTGTGTTCCGCTTTTACAAGTTTGCATTGGTATCAATTTCTTGTAAGTGTTCATTAAGAGTTAAAGCTGAATCAGATATTGCTCTCATACTGTTCTCTCTCAACTGCAAATACTTGCATATTTTTAAAGCACTCTAATAAAGTTTACCATGTTTCAAAGCTCACAGGAATCAGGCAGAGCAGCCCTACAGGTGTAGGTGCAAGTTTGTGCACATCTACAACCCCACGGTATTTAGAAGTCCTCTAAGTAACAACTTTTCTTCATATTGACTTTGTGTGCAGAATAAGCACAGTTTTAGCCAGATTGACAACTCATTAATATAATTGTTCCAATACATAAATATTTTTAGATTGTGATTAGAGGAATTCACGATTTGCAATGCACAGCCATTTTAAAGAACCCAGGGTGTTCTTTGGAGCCAAAAGAGACAACACAATAGTCAATTAAACAGTCGTCCCTGACTGTGATTTCTTAACGTGCATCAGAAAAGCACAGAGCTTGTTGTACGTGAGCTCTTATATCTGCATCTGCTTTTATCTTTGGAGCACCTTCGGAGTCATTGACTGAATGAAGAAATTTACAGCTGATGTATATTCAGGACAGAAGCCCAAATTAATGCATTTGGAACAATGTGTTCTTTCTCCCATTCTCATAATGAAATTTGACTTGAATGGGAGCAGTGCTGGGCTCTCTGTAGCTACTGATTATACATGTCAATATTAGACTGTGTTTGAGTGATGCTGTATTATGCATAAGAATAAAACATCATGGAGTTGTTGTGAGACAGCAGGCAACATAATTATATGGATTGCAAGTGAAACACAAAGCAAAATATAGCACTATATATTAATAGCCCATCTCAACATTTCCTCATATCTGTACCTTTGTTTACTTAATCAGGAATTATTACAAAGTTACATCTCTTTATTTTTCTGATGATGGCCTTGTTCTGAATGTACATACACTGAGAAGCTCTTGTTGACATGACTGAGCAGGATATTGTATTTTATTTAATTTACGTCGGAGACTTCTGACACCAATTGCTAGTGTGCTTGCAGTCCCAATCACATTGAAAATCTAATAGGAACGTGATCTTAGAGTAACAGGCATGTGTTGTTCCTGCATGAAGAAAAAACACTGCCACCCTGTTCTGGTAGACTATGGGAGGCCAAGATACACTTCCCTGTAATTTCAGGTAAAGAAGGCTGATTTTTTGAGAGAATTATATTATTTTAACAGGATATTAAAAGAGTATTTCCCACCTTGTATCCATAGCAGTATGAAAGGAATATGTGAAAAATTGTTGGTATCAGTGTCTGCAAACAAGAACCTTAGCTAGTACAAGTGTTATTACTATCTGAAGTAATATCAATCTTATATATTTATCCACAAAATAAGGAAACAATTCTAGTCTCAGTTCATTAATGTGGAAAGCTGGCACAGAGATATCTAGTGGCCATCCCAATTCCACACAGAAAGAATGTGGAAGAGAAGGAAACAAAGTCTGAGCTCTGAACTCAAACCATATTAGAAACTCTCTTCTCAAAACAAATAAAAACCTACACTTACCATGTAATTACTAGGATATAAGCCAGATTTTGAAAGGCCTCAGTCAACAGCAGGATTTCTCATTTGGTTTCATACCTCATCATTGGTATGAAATGTCTTGGACTTTTCATGATCAAACTTGAGGTTCAAAATGAGTAACTAAATTTTAAGTTTTCTCCAGTGCAAGACCCTGCATGATCTCACAAGGTAAAAAAAAGTTTCTCCAGTTTAAATACCTAAGCTCTAACAGGGCAAAATAGTCTCAGGCTGGAGCAAGCCATCTGAATCAACCTGGGTGCTATGAAGGCCTCCAAATAGGTATTTGGCAACAGGGAATGTCAATGGCAGAAATAAGAGAGAGAGAGAATCTCATGGGCAAATGCAACAAGTGTCTTGTGATTCAGTAACAAAGATACACGGTCCCTGTCAAAGCAATCTCATGGAAACCAGTGTATTAAGAGTAGCTAATGATTGACTTGCTATTTACAGAGGGTTTCATTAAGCCTTTACTGCTCTCTGTACTTTGTCTTTCAGTCATTACATACAGAAGCAGCTTTCCTATGTTATAATTACATATTTGTAGATGCAGTTTCAGAAATTCACAAGAACCTACAAATAAAAACAGCACCATAGCTACTTACCACAATGTTTTATTATTAACACTAATGTATGTAACATTCCAATATAAATTTTTCTTCTATAAAGATGGTACATATTCTGTACAACATTCTCAAAAGAAAGTGGCACAGGAAGCACCTTCACAACATCACTACATTTAGTTCATTGTTATTAACTTCAGGTGGGCATGGTGAAATATATTAATGGTGTATATATATATATATACAGTATTTTATTTATAGACAGTGAAAATTCCTAAGAAGGCAATGTATGTACAATGGAAGCTGTGACCTTATCTTTTCTTTGTCTTCACACCTCCTGTAAAACTGTAACTAAAAGAGAAGAATCAAGCTGACAGGGGAGCTGTCTCTTTCTCTGCCTCTTCCTCTTTCTTCACAGAGCCAGCAAAGATGGATGAGCTGATTCTGCCACAGCAGAGGCAGCTGTTAGGGCTTGCTTTGTGGGAGGCTTCTGCAGGCCTGTAACCTACCTAGCTCTGAGACAACTCAAATACACTGTCCTTCAATCTTCGTGTTTTCCATTATCTCCCTCATTATACACAGTAAAAGACCATGTATGTAGTATCCAATAAATCAAGGATATCAAGCACAATCTCAGAGTCATGAATGCAATACAAATAACTGACAGAAACTCACAGAAGACAGACAATTGAGACCAACTGTAAATATTAACCAATATTAATCAATAATATTAAAAATTAACTCCCATGGAAATTGCACGATTAAAACCTTAGGCAGATATGGACAGACTCAACTTCCAAAAATCATGGCTGCAGTTAGAAAGAAATAATCTAATACACAAAACATCTCTAGAGACCAAGTACAATAAAAACAAGTATGAATATTTGTTCCATTTTAGCAATGGAAAACATTTGGGACCACTTACTTTAGCAGCAAGTGAGATGGGGGATGGCAGTGACAGAAATATTTCTTCTTAGCATGGTGTAGTGCACTGTTATTAAGTTTTTAAAACTCCATACAGTGGTGCTGAGAAAAATAAGACAAATTAATGTATTGTTGGATTTTTCACACTTTTCACTTCCTTCAAGCACTATACTCTCAGCATAATTCAAGTGGGACCAAGGACCAGTCTGGAGAGAACTGGAGAGGTTTGCTGCAATAGAGCAGGGTAGAAGTGAGAACTATACTATTGCTTTAGGAGCACTTAGTACCCTTTGAGTGGATGGCTGGAGATAAATGGCTGTAGTATCATTCATAGTATCATTCATTTATTTTTTATTTGAAATGCACCCAGCAAATGCCAAATTGCTGGTGCTGTTCACTTGAACAGTCCTAGCATGGAAGTCCTGTCATGCAACATGAGCTGAGGTTTCAGAGCTAGAACTTGAACCATCCAGCGTTTGGAGCATCCATAACACTCATCTTCTGTCTCATTGTGCTCACAACTATTCAAGCATATGTGTTCTCTACACTCGCGTTATGTCCTGGCACAAACTGAGCAGCTATTTGTCAAAGTGAGCTGCAATCCATGGTAGAGAAATGTAGTGGATTTACATGAGGGTTCTGAAAAGAGGGGATTGATTATATGAGGGTTCTGAAAAGTGAGTTCCACAGTGATTCAAAGGCAGGTGTAAAGCAATCCCAACACACTGAATCTATGCAAACAGGCTACATACAAGTCACTTAGAGGTGCTCAAGGAAGCTTAAGAAGCCATGGAAGGAAATAATACATAAATATACTGGTAACATTGCAGTAGTCTTGCAATGATTCCAGAGGTCACTGAGATATTGTATAAGGTAGATTTTGGAGAGAAGAAAAAGGCAGTAAAGAAGTCAGAGAACCTTTAACTGGTGCATGAATTTTGGAGTTAAAAAGTTTTCAAGATTATCTGTTATCTTGAGGGCTCGAGTCTTCCTTGATGAAAAGGAAGAGGACTCAGACGCAGGAGTCAATGCGGTAAGGGGAAATTGGAGGCACCAGAGGACTGCCAGAAAATCCCAGACCTGCATCAGTGAGCGGGTGCCGCGCTGGCCCCACGGGCGATCCCGGAGCAGGGTCACCGCCGCCGTCGCCGCAGCCCGAGCTGGGGGAGGGGGGGAGCCTGGCGGACCGAGGGGAGCTGCAGGTGACCGTGGCAAAGCAAGAAAGGTGCCAGCAAGGCTTTACAAAGCCCGAGAGACGCCAGGGGAAGGGCGGAATGACCGGGTCCGGCGGGGAGAGGAGGCGGTGGCGCGGCCCTTTCCCGCACATTCGGGCAGGAGCTGCCGATGCGGCGAGGCCGCCGCTCTGGTCCGTCACCGCCCCGGCTGCGATGCTCCGGGGCGGGATCGGCGCTTCGCCACTCCCCGCAACCCCCCGGGTGGCCCCGCGGGAAGGCACCGGGCGCCGCTCTGGGGCTCCTGCGCCCCTTCTCCGAGCGCCCCTCGTCCCCACCCGGGCTCCCCCGGCCGCTGCCCCCACCCTCTCGGCCTCCGCCTTCCCCTCCCCTTCCCCTCCCGGTCCCTCCTCCCCGCCGGCGCCGGCCGTGCTCGCCTCGGCTGAGGGGCGGCTGCCGCTGCTGCTGCCGCTGCCGGCGGCGGCTCCGGGAAAATGTCCGAGCGCGGAGGCTTCTACCGGCAGGAGCTGAACAAGACGGTGTGGGAGGTGCCCCAGCGCTACCAGAACCTCACCCCCGTCGGCTCCGGCGCCTACGGTTCCGTCTGGTAGGTGCGGGGCGGCGGCAGAGGGGCCGGGAGCCGGCAGGTGCAGCCGGCGGGCGGCGAGGACGGACAATGCCGGGCAGGCAGGATCCCCGCGCCGCGCCGGGGGTCGTGTGCGGGGAGCGGGGGGCCCGGCGGCGGCGGCGGGGCGGGGGCGTGTCCGCCGGGCACCGGTGTGAGCGGCGCCGGAGCTCCCGCCCCGCTGCCCCGGCCGGCGGCCCCGCGGGGCCGGGCATGCCGCGCCGTCACCCGGGCAACCGCGCCCGCCGCCGCCCCGGGGCGGCCCCTGCCCGCCCTCCCGCCGCTGCTGCCCCGGGGCCGTCCCCCGGGCCGGCGGCACCGAGTGACCGCCAGCGCCGAGTGACCGCCCGCCGCGGGGCCGCTGCCGGCCGGTGCTGCTCCCGCCGGAGGGAGAATTGCCCCGAAGCCGGGAATCGTGCACAGTCATGGCGGTTCCGAGCGCGGAGCACGGCAGGGGCGGCGGGGCTGGGCGAGGGCTGTCGGAGCGGGGCTGTCGGAGCGGGGCTCCCCGGCGGCCCTTCCCAGCCGGGGGATGTAGCGGGACATCCCGCAAGGCCCCGGGGCATCAGCGGCCGGGGAAGAGCTCTGTCCGCCAAGACAATGGCAGCAGCCCCCGGAGCGGGCAGGCTGAAGAAGGAGACGAGGGGCTCACGCCGTGCTTTCGGGGCAATCGCAAATTAGGGCAGATTGCCGCCCCACGGCTTCTGCAGCTTGAGGCTGTAGAAGTGTTTGCCACGTATTGTCATAAAACGTTTCTCTTTCTTTGATAATTCCGACGTCAGGTTTGCACTCTCGGGAACTCCCAGTGCAGGTTGGGCTGTTACTTTGATATTTGATGCACACTTTACTACGCTTGTAAAAGCTCTGAATCAATTTTTGGAAATAATAGTGGCATTCAAGGGGGTTTTGGAAAAGGGATGTGTTTCTTTTGTAAGCTGGGTAAGTGCAATTATGTAAAACAATCCATAATGGGCCTTTAAATAAAAGTACTAAAAAAAATTCTTTAGAACTTAACTTTTTGTCATGCTCTAAATCAATGCAGTCGTTCTCACTTTTTCTCTCTTCACCGTAAGATACCAGAGAACATTTATGGAGTTTTGTATTAGTTGCTTCTTTCTCTAGCTCTGTGAAATGTCCAAGTTTACACCTAAGCTAGGAGTATGCATTTAAAAAAACCTCCAACAATCAGCAGAAACAATCAGGACTAGTCTGAAGTACCTTTGAATTCCTCTCTTTTTTATTTCTAATCTATGCTTGCACCGGGGAGGTCTAGGCAAATATTATGTGATACCTGTCATTGTAATTAAGCATGTGATGAACTGCTATGAGTAGTTCCACAAGGACCTAATTTATTTACGCTATAAAAATCTTAGTTTGTAAAATAGAAGAGGAGAAAGTAAACTAAGAGTTGGATATACTGTGGCAGAGTAACTAGTTTTGTGTTCCAATTGGAACTCCATTTCTGGTTATTTTCCCTATTTATGCTGACATAGTTTTGAGGGGAAGACCTACTTTGCTGCATTTTGTAATGAGATGTCAAGACTTTAGAGAAATTGCAAAGGATATGAAAACATGTCGTGGTTCACTTGCAGCACAGCTGGTGCTTTGGTTTTTTAAACTGTCTGCAAAGCCAAGGAAATCCTAGTAATTTTCATCAATTGCAAAGCCTAGGAACTGAGATGTAAAATGGAGACTGGAAGATGCTATAAGAAAGGTTTACTCTAAAATAGACATTTAAAAATAGAATATAGCAATAAAATACTGCTCTATATTAATAGCCTTGTTAACATCAATGAACTAAAAACCCAAACAGAAGCCTGAATGTGAGGAAAAGGTATGCATCTCTTTGAGAAAAGCCATCTATTTTTAGTGTCTATTGAAATTGATTTTTTTTCTGTCTGTGTGCATGTGCTTTACCCAGGAGACCTATGAGATGTAGCCATTCCCTTGAGTTATATGCTATATTGCTTTTGTGAGTAATTGTACTCCTATTCAGTAAAATACCTAAAAACATATTCAAGTCTTACAGAAACTACTGGAATTACACAAATTCTTAAGTGCTTTGATGAATAGAAGCCAAGGTCCTGAACTCCAAACACTGGCTTTAGAATGAGAACTGAGTTGTAACAAATTTTTTCTACCTCAGTGAAACTCTTCTCTAGTTTTACCCTATTCTTTTTTTTACCATAAATTATTGATCATATCCAGTAGACTTGGATAACTGAATTGATATCTGGTAATCAGAAACATATCATAAATACTTGCATCTAAGCATCGTTTGCTGGCAGCTCAAAAATCAAAGAACAGTTTGTGTCAGGAGGCTGTGTTTTGGCCCAATTTAATAATATTTCATAAATGTAGTAGAGTTCGTGTTTGAGTTAGTTGCAGATTTATCAAATATGCTGTGGAGATATTACTGGTTTAAAACAAATTCACTTATAAAGAGATATCTGTGCCAAGCACAGTGCTTTCCCATTTGGGGTTTTTTTGTTTGTTTGTTTTTATTTAGATGTGGAATAGATATGAAAACCAAATCTTCCCTAACATAAAGAGCTCTAATGCTTTCTCACCTTTTAAATGACATATCACAAAGAACATTTGTATTTGGAAATCCTCCCAACTCAGCTGCACTGCCAAGTGGAGTTGCACTTTAGCATCTATGTGAATCACAGAGAGAACTGTGAGGTCTTTCCCTCAAGTACCTAGTCCTTGCAATACTTCCTGTGTTATTCCTGTACTTTAGTTTTGTGCAAGACTTCCTTTTACCTGGACTTTCTCTTATGGCCATTCAAGCCCATGAATGTTCTGTTATTTGCCGCTGTCTGATTTTTTTAAGTTTTAGAAAAAAAATTTAAAGCCCTGGAGAAGTGGGGGGTCGGGGATGTAGAAGTTTAGTTACATGTAAAATTATCATTGCATTTTCAACAGTACATTTTAGTTAATTTCTCTTTTTTCTAGGGGTTGTTTTTTATTAGCAAATATCAAATTTACATGCACAACTGATTTGGTTTGGAGTTATTTTCTTTTTTGTGCTATAGCTTTGCCTATCAAGTTGGGTGGTTTTTTATTATTTGACAATTATTTTTACTTTCTCAAACTAAAACTTCATTAAATGTAAAGTTTTCTTGAAAAATGCATTTTCAGTGTCTACCCTCAGAGTTGTATTTACTTCTCCCAGAAGTCAAAGAGCAGGTTGACTCTTAAGGGACTAGACACTGGATCTGCTAATTGAGAGTTTTGTAGCGTTTAAGTTAAATTAAGCCATTTAGATGGGAAGCAAGCTATTTTACTTTCACAAGGTAATCCAAATCTACAACCCTTTGTTTTCAGTTCTAGAGAAAAGAGGCTATGTCTCAGCTCAAACTGATTTTTAAGTTCTTGTTCCTTGTGACTCTGCTTTTTAAAGCAAGAATTCTGGCTGTGTTTGGGTTTTCCAACTGTCCCGGTGCTTATAAAACAGGATGTTTAGCCTGGAGCATCTGTGCTTTCCAGCTGTGTTGCCCTGGTAGTTCCACTGTGGTTTGGTACCTGACCACCTTTTCCTCTGGGAGATGGCATTGCTACCTGCTTGAGAAAGAGCTCATTTTTTAAAAAGGCTTCTTCTTATATCAGAAATGATATAACATGTATAGATTTTTTGTTTCCCGTTGTTTGGGGGTTTTTTTAAAGCCTGTAGGCCTCTTTTTATGCCAGCTTTTGAAAATTGTCTTCTAACCTGTTTAGTGTTATTTTTGCCTGGGAGGAATTGACGGCATTCTGCAGCATGCTGTCTCTGATCTCTCCTTGTATGCCATTAGCATATTGCAGGCTCTGTGTTCTGCCTTCTTTGGAAAGAACAGACCTTGCAAGATGAACCAAACTGAGCTCAGAGTTTCCTCCCAACCATAAACTCCAGCACTGTTTTTTCAGTGTCTGTTGGCATCAATAGTACTTACATTTAGTCTCTCTTGATTTTAAGACTGTGCAATGCCTAACACTAGCTCAGGTGACCTAACACATTTTTAAGGAGAGACTTGCTAAGTCAGAGTGTAATGGCACCGGCCTCAGTTCAAAAAAAGCAGGAAAGCAAAGCCTGCCTTAAGTCATTTACATGGTGCAACACTTCATCCTTCTATCCTTTAAACCTCAAGCACATGCTTAGGATTCATTAGGATTTTGCCCTGCCTAATTTTGGGTAAAAATGGGGGAAAGTGGATGATGTTTAGGCTACAGTTTTGTTTTGAGGAAGTACAAGAGGAAAAATAGAAGCAGAAGGCTTTAATCTTGAAGTTTAACCCCTTCTTTCCTGCCATCCACCCCATTCTGTGCTTCTGGTTAGATGGTGCTCACAAATGTTTTGGGAGCGTTAACTTGCCATACTAGAACGTAGCATTGCTGATACCATCCTTTTCACATTGAGGAACTCTAAGAAGATGCTAAGATAACTCAGTAGCATGTGAGGGTTTTTAGAAGCTGACATCAACTGACTTTAGCTGAGAAAGAGAAAAATTCCTTCATCCAAGATTGTACTTGATGATTTCCGTTTGGTTTTTTTTAAGTATCTATTTACTTAGCTGTAGTGATACTAAGTGTATGATTTCAACTGTAAGATCAGGTTACTAGAGTTATGGTGTGCATCACCATAACACTGCATGCTACTTTAAATAGTAAATGCTGAGGTGAACTTCTAGGGTAGTAGTAACACACAACTGCTGTATGTAAATACAGCTGGAAACTGAAGATGATATGGATCTTTACAGGCTAAATGCACAATGCCAGGCACATGTAGATTTCAGTGGAGTCATTTGGACTTCTAAGTCTTTTGTTTCCGATGCAAATACAGAGGCTGAACTTCATCTTAAAAATGGTTATATTTATTGGAAACTTTTCACACAATGTTGTTAAAATACTGCTTTCCAAGCCCTGCAAGGGGTTGTCTATTTTTTGTATGCATCATTCAGAAGGAAAGTATTGAAGCCTTTCATTAGTTTTGCAGATATTTACAATGGGCATATTCAAGCACTTGCATGAAAGCTGAGATGAAGGCTGATATGAGAGGTCAGTCAGAGGCAGGACACCTCTTAAAAGTCAGTATATGTATAACAATACTTAGAAACAAGGCCTTGAAGGTGAGGTTGCAACAGAGAGGAGAGCTAAATAAAAGGATTTGCCTGGTCAATATTACAGATTCGAAGGAGGATCTTTGCAGTATTGGTGGAGTGAATGGATGAAAATAAGTGAAGCAAAAAAATATGTAGGAGAGTGAAAAAGACCCTCAGAGGAGCATAAAGAAATAGCCATAAGAAATGAAGACACAGTGAGATTTGCAGCTACAAAGCCAAGGAAAGTCACAAATTAAAAATTTTTGTGAGAGATACATGAAGGAAGATGGAAGGGTGTTTCTGAGCACTGGCTGGGGAGACATCACAAGAGAGTTTGTTGAGAGTGTGTTTTGGGAGTGCTAGGGTGGAATGCAGATTGCTTGTCATTCCTTTGTCTGGTTTTATCCTGAATATTTACTAGCTGGAACAGTGTAGTTAACAGACTTGGGAAAGGAAAGGGAAATGACATGGTAATTAGCGGAGTCAAGGTCCCTATTTTAAATGAGAATGTCTAAGAACACTTTTAATGAAGGAGGTGTTTGTGGAAAAGGGTGAAAAAGTCTGAGAATTGCTATGACAGAAATTTCTGTGTAGGGTGCTGTCACTAAGCCTGTGGAGTAGTTTGAGAGCAGATGACATCTGAGCGTGTCAGACACGTGGGGAAGGGAGATAGAGGGATTTGTAGGAAAGGTGAAGAAAAGACAAGGTTAAGAAGTGGAGAACACCACTTTGTATTGTGCAGGTTTTCTTTCAAAGGGAATTAATGAGATCTTTTTAGAGAAAGGGGAGGTATGAGATGGGAGAGAGACAAGAAGCAAGAGGTGAACCAGTTGTAGCAGAAAGGCAGCAAGGGTCATGGAGTGGCTGTAAGAATACATTACAGAGGGTATTCTCTGCAGAAGGCCTCCTCCATCCTTACTTCAATATATTTTTTTATGATACATACCTTCCTGACTACATGAGGCAGCAGTGGCATAGCTGCCTCCTTTCCTGTCCTGCTGTCAGCAATGACTTCAGTTGGCTAGAGCACACAGTCCCTGTCCCAGAGACCTGAAAGTCTTAGGGCCTGGTTGCTTGTTTCAGTACAGCTTCCCAAGGAGCTGTTTGCAATTTTAGAACCTATTAGTTGGTTGGTACCAAAAATACAATATCTTACTTCTGCCCATACAGTCAGGAAGGGAGGGGACATTTCAAAACCCCTACATGACCTGGGAATAAATTGCTACCATTTTATGTTTTGGCTGTTGTAGAGAGAGGAAACAGGAAATGTGAACGAGAAGTGGGGGGAGGAATAGGAAAAAGAAAGACAAAATATAAGTGAGATTTTGTCTGTATAGGTTTGTGTAATGTTTTTGAAAGCACTGATATTTTTCATGTTAGACTTTATATCCAGATTAACCACAAGCATTTCTAGCTGAAGCTTTGAAGCCCAAAATGTGTAACTACCTGTCAGTCTTCTTTTTATGAAAGGCTGAATGGAACACATTTGTCATTAGCAGTGTACTGGCTTAGTGGCAGCTGTCTGATATTCTTGTTTACATACTGGCATTGGGCTTAGGCTGTCTAAACGACATGATTATTTTAGTATCCATGAGCTGGTTGCACATGCTGTGGATTTTTCTCACAACCATGATTTTAAGTGCATCATTCCCGCTGATATAAGCTGTACTGTCTGTAGCTTCACCTAAAAAAGTGTGACTGCTCCTCTGTAAAGTTATTTAAATGTTTAAGTCACTGTGGAGGCACAGGAAACAGATCAGAGAATAAAAAATGGCTTGTGGATTTGGAGGCTGATACAGCACTTTTATGATCACATTGTTACACTGAAAGAAAACTGATAATGTATTCACGTAAACATGTGGAGAGCAATTATTTTTTAGTATTTTTCAGTGTCTGCTTAAAACAAAAAAAACCCAACATCTTTTTATGTTGGTTTTGGAACAATTATGTTGCATATATAAGAGATATTTTGTGGGTTTATGTTTAGATTTAAGGGTAAATTATCTGAGATAATTAAAAGTCATTCTACTAAAACCAAAACAATTGGTTCTAGTGCTCAGCCTGGTGTGTTGGAATAATATCCAAGTGAGGGGATATAATTTTTACAGTACAATAAGCTGTCATCCTCAAGCAAGTGGGTTTTTTTGTCTAATGAGAAGATTAACATGTAGTTTCAGAGCTTCCCATTACTCATCCTCTCACGTTTTTTCTTGCTACGTTTTTTCTTTATGGTTTCCTTTTGATGCACATATATGTTGTGATTTGTGTGGCTTAGCAAACAAACCTTACAGCTAGCTCTTAAAAGAGTGAAAATCACCAACATGAACTTGCAAAACAGCAACAAAACTTCTACAAAGAAGAAACAAATGAAGAAATGAACTGGATTTACTTTACTGCTTAACTTAAAATGGCTGTGGGTAGCTGTTTTCTGTTCTCTTGCTCCACTGCCAATAGCTGTTATGGTCCATTTTCTGGTATTGGATGGATGCTGTGTGTGCTTTTTTTCAAGACTACTCCATATCTCAATAAAACGTAGCTTTTTATTTACATTAAAAAAAAATAAAAATTTGTATTTAAAAAAGGAAGAGCAAGATCCTGGAGAAGACCCAAAAGACAAAGTCACAAACTAAACCTTGCAAACAGAAACCAAAATCCAGGGTATTCATGTGATGACTTTCTTTCATTTATATGACATTCATGAGAAGTGTAGAAAAGGGTTGTTATTCACTGTAGCTGTAGGAACCCAAATTACATGAAATTACTAGAAAATGTCCTGGGGCAAAGTTTCTGTAGTTACTCTTTTCTGTCTTACTTGCCATGCTTGGTGCAATAAGGGCTGCCTCCCTCAGTGATGAGGTTATCTGTGTTGACTCTTCATCAGTTCTTTCCCCTTCAATACCTGCTCATGGAGACCCTTCTGCTGCTGTTACTTGTTTTTCTCAGAAATTCAGGATCTTACAAATTAAAAGGACATCTCTGCACAAGGAAGTTCATGTCTCCACCAATGGAAGGAGTTGGTGTGTACTTTAAAGGGTGCAGAGGTCTGCAGATAACAACTCAAAATTGTGAATCTGTGTTTAGAGCATGTATTGTGTTTTGGGTTTATTCTTTTTGTTTTTTCTTTTTCTTGTCTATCTCTTAACATTTACACGTAATGGGGAATTTTCACATGTTCTGGAGGAATGTGACCCAGAGAAGGAAAGAAGCTTGTGCTGCACTTGAAGAAACACAAGTAGATTCCTGGAACAATATGGGGAAACGCCAGACCCAGTATCACTGTCATATGTGCTGTGTACAGCATTCTCTCCAAGTTTTGGTATAGTGTGTCCAGCCAGTTGTCAGACTTCTGATGATGTAATGTAACAGCCTCACAAGCGAAGACACTGAATCACATTAAAAAAAATTTGAAAAGTTAGTCTGGTTTTTGTACCTAACCCCAAATCAGCCACTTAGATTATATATACCTAATTATTTTGTACAGCTATAATGCTTGTGAAAGACTTTGTAGACAGTCAAAACCTTGCAGTTATCCAGAGTGATGGGGATGGAATGCTGATGGGGATGGAATATTGGCTGAAGTGGTAACCTACAGCAAATGGGAATGTTGCTGGAGGCACAAGTCTGGCACCACATAAAACCAGCTTTGGGTCATGCCTTCATTCTGCATCAGCTACACCTGAGCTGGCTCCAGGAATGAAGAGAACTCGTAGACCAAACACTGCATTCAAGATGAACTTTTCCCAAGCACTGTGGGTAGTGCTGTGCCTAGCTAATAAGCCCTCTCTGAGCCCAAAGCATTAGGAATTTCAGGGACTGGCTGTAGTTCAAGGGGACCAGCTGATTCTGGGAAAGATTCTTCCTGCATTCAAGACTGGATACAGGAGTTTAACTAAATAGGAACTGAAGTTTTACTAAATAGGATACAAGCTGTCTCCATGTGTGGTTTGTTAGATCAGACTCCTACAAACAGCCCTCCAACTGCTGAAGCAAATTTGATCTCAAAGGCTAAGTAGCCATGGGTGAATAATGTGCTTCTAGTCCCAAAATCCCTGAGGGGTTGGAGCAGCCTGCATACATGAATGGCCTGTCTGTCCAGTTTTACTGCTCTGCAACCTTAGAGGATAAACTCCGTGGATACTAGGGATATTACTGTATGTACAGCCATAGTTAAAAGCATCAGCTACCAAAATCCGTGTCCCATCAAAAGTTATAAAATTGTCTCAAGGTTATTAAAATCCCAGGCTTTCTGTGTCTTGAGTTTTTGTATTGCAAAAATTATGTTCAAACTTTTCTCTGAAATCTGAAGAACTGGGAGGATGTGGATATAAATAAAAGTTGATATTTCATCTAGTGGAACTTCAATAGGCTTATTAAATATAGGAGTTGACAACACTAAAAAGGTGGGTCTAATTTAAGCAACGATTGAAAATCACACTAAACGAAAGTCTCTAATCTGTGTGAAAATGATGTCATCCCAGCAGAGTAATGGCTTTTTATCCTTGATGTTGAAAAGGAGAGACAGCCGAAAATGTGTCGTAACTCTATGGGTTCTGGGTCACAAATGATCATATCTGAAAAAGCTATTGCTAAGATTGTTGCGAAGTTGTTTCTTGTTAACTAAAAAGATAGTGGTAATTCTGTTTCTTTCTAAATTATGATAGAAAGTCTCTCTAAAGTGGTGTTACTTGGAATTATGATTACATTTTATTATATTTTGTTTCAATTATTAAATTATTCTTATCTCAACGCATAAGGTTTACTTCTTCTTTCTGAGGTGGGGTGCAGGGGAGTGAGCAGGCAGCAGTGTACTACTTAGTTGCCAGCTGCTGTTAAACCATGACAGAAGGCTTCTAACCTTTTTCTTGCCTGTTAAATCAAACTAGTTTATAGCACAGGTTTGGGGTTTTTAAGAAGCTCTTTTCAGTCATTTTAGTCATGCCGGTATCAGACCCCTGAGGAAGGATTTACAGGTGCCAAGCAGAGGTTGGCCCATATTTTTGCTGTGACTGGGACCAGAGATGGCCTCTCAAGGGACTACTCTGAAAGCTGAGCATTCTTGGGCAAATCACATAGGAAGGGAAGCAGCTCATCCTGCTACCTAACAGTTTGCTCAGGGGCTGATGAAGGATTTGGGGGACAAACCAGGTTGTAGTTGTGATGACGTATTAGCAAGACAGAGAGATCTAGTTAAAAGTGTGATCACAGAGGCAGTAGCAGAGATCGCATATGCAAGTCATCCTTGAATGTGACAAACAAGACAGTTCAAACAACATGAACCATATTATTGAATGCTTTACTTGAATAACTTGAATTATGATTATGGTAAACCAGGCAAGGAAAGAGTCTGAAGGCATTAGCTCTGATTATCATTTGATACAGTTACTTGAGTGTGGAGGAACTAATTTAAACCAAGTCAGTCCCTTGCCTGTGCAGCTTTAATCCTGATTTCCTATTGGAGGTGTCAGGAGTCAAGTTTTCCCTTGTCTTTCTTTTCTCTTTTTTCTTTCCTTGTCCTTGTCCTTGTCCTTCTCCTTTTCCCTTTTTCTCTTCTTTCCTTATGAGGTTCCATCTTGGGTCTAAAAAGTTGCTGTCATCAGAATTAGTGAAGCTAAAAAGATTGTGCTTTGTGCCATCTGAAAGCTTTGCAGCCTTGAGTCATATGGAGGATAAAAAGCAGTTCATCTCAAAGATCAGTTATTTTTAAACCACTGAAACTCACATTTGAACTTAGAATGGGGAGGAGAGCGATGTTTATAATGATAACAGGATTTAAAATCTAGTTCTTCCTAGCCTTGTATAATGTGTACAGTATTTCACAGTCTGGTACAAGCATGAGTGGGAAAGCTTTTGAATTACCAGAAGAGCTGAGATGTTAAGCAGACTGCTGTTTTGAGCAATGTTATTTTTTTACCTGGATAAACCTTCCCAAATAAATTGGAAAGGCTATTGAGAGCATGCATTTGTAAGATTTGTCAGTGTTCTACAGTGCCTTTGTTGCCCATGATTAAACACAGGGGCACACAATCTTTGTTATATTAAAAGCTAAGCATTGGCTTCCTTTTTATTTCTTTAGATTTATTTATGCAACCTTTATGTTGTCCCTGTGACTGGTCATGTGGAATTTAAGGTATTTCTGTTGTCAGTTCGCACACTGTTCATTCCTTGAGCTGCTCCACATATTTAAGCTACACAGCATCATCATACTCTGAATAACTCTGTCCCTGCCCTACTGTTGGAACAAGTTTCTCTGTTGTATCCCTTCCATCCACTCATCAGAGTGACCCCAGTCTTCTCCTTCTATTCATTCTTTCTTCTGCTCAGGGAATGCCCTTTCTGAGGTGTTCAGCAAAGCCACAGCACTCTACACCTTCAAAATTTGCCTGAAGATCAGCTTCTTGATGCTTGCAAGAAACTAGCTATGTAGTCTGCTTACCTATTTCATTTATCTCATGAGTGACTCCCTCCTTCCAAAGCGCCTGCAAGAAACTTAATTGCTTAAATCTTACTTACTTACTTACTTACCTACTTTTATTCTGTGTTTATGAAATTCTGGATTGGCCTCATGGAGGTTGGGTGAATTCTAGGACAGTCACCTTTTGGATGCCACTGTTCTTCCTGCACATTATTTGGTTGTATCTCTTGTTTCTTCTCATTAGATCACCACCTTGTCCTGCAGATAGAGGCTTTGCCCTTCGCTTGGCTCTTCGTGACTTTAGCATAGCACCAAATATGTGTAAGAGTCCAGCTACTTGGAGCTGATTGTAGACTCAGTGTACTAATTTTGGAGCTACTCCAGGCATAATCAATGTTTTTTTGTCTCTAGCAGTTGTCTCCTACAACAAATTGTAGGAGTGTTTAAAACACTTTGCAGAAGGAGTTAATAGCATTTGATGTGACTGCTGATTGTTGTCATCATACTCCATGCATTTTTCATGTTGTCCAATATTTGTGTTTGTAACTCAAAAAAAATCTGTAAGATAAATATGTGGGAAGGTTCTTGACTTGTTAATGCTCTCTAGCAAGCACGGATAGTGTTATCTACACTTCAAACCGAGAATTTCCAGATAGTTTAATTGAACACAATTACTTAATAGATAAGAGTAACAATTTAAAGAAGTTGTTTTTCTTCATAAGAGGAGGTAACAAACAGAATCTTTTTATAATTGTACTGTGTAGTGTCGTGAAGTAATACATACAGGGATCATTTTTATTCCTGTGCTACACATCAGACATTTATTTGTGGCTTGTCCTTCATGTCTTTCTGATACCCAGAAAAGAGTGGTCTCCCTTGCTTGCAGTTGTTGACTTTTATATTTAGTGTCCTTTTCAGCAGGGCGCCTCCATCTGTGTGATGTTAAGCTGGAGTATAAGACGTTCCCATTGTTCCCTTGTTGGGGAAGGCATGGCCTCAGTTATGTCAACATCCGAATTTTGTAGCATTTTGGGGATATTATCATCACCACTAGCATGCTAATGGTCACATAATAATTAATATTCCTAGACACCATGGCAGTGTTCCTCTAATTAGTAAAGGTTCCTGTTTGCTCAGTAAGAACAAACTTACAAGCCTTGCCTTGTAGCTGGAGGCTGGAGCTGCACTAATGGAGCTAATTCTCTAGTTACTTTTTCTGTCATTTGGGGAAGGGTTGCCTGGGGATGTCCTGAACAGTATTTAGTACATTAGTAATTTGCTAGATGGAAACAAGGGACCTGTGTTTGAATACTCCGGAGTTACTGCTGACAAGCTTCCTAGTTGCAGTCCCTGAGTACGTGAAAGAGGGTGAAGGAAGGGGTAAGAGCTCCCAGGAGAGTGCAGGTTCCTTCAGTGAACAGGCTGAGAGCTTTGCTGTAGAGCATGCCATCAATGTGGACTTTTTCTTTCTCTCTTCCAGCTCAGCTTATGATACCAAAACAAGACAGAAGGTGGCAGTGAAAAAGCTTTCAAGACCTTTTCAATCACTTATCCATGCCCGGAGGACCTACCGAGAGCTTCGGTTGCTTAAGCACATGAAGCATGAGAATGTAAGTGGAGAGTGAGTTCTTTCCCTTTCGATTTCCATTTCAAAAGCTTCCAGTATAGGCTTAATTTCTGTTAGATACAATCCTTTTCAAAAAGTATATGCAACTGTCTAGCTACCCAAGATATCTGGACCTAGCCATCTTAGGTGTAGTGAAGTCACTGGATTTAGGAAACTTTCAGTAACAGGCTGCATTTTTATTTTAAAAATATCTAATTAAATCTTGAATATGACCTTACTGAAATTCAAAACAAGTCATACTTCTCTCCACTAATGTAAGTAATAAAAGTATTCTATTCACTACTGTTGAAACATCTTGAAACATCAGTCCAGGAAAAAAAAACCACTTTAAACATACTGTTGCTGAATTTGGATTCTGTTGAGAGATTAAGGGCAGATTAGTCTCATTGCAACTGACAGCAGTGTAACAGCTAAATGAAAGACAACAACTTTGAGACCCCACATAACTGAGTACTGTTCTATGTTTATGTGGTAAACAGTTGGTTTCAGTGGAGCATCCACTTGCTTAAA
Organism: Lichenostomus cassidix; assembly: GCF_008360975.1. Lineage (NCBI taxonomy): Eukaryota > Metazoa > Chordata > Aves > Passeriformes > Meliphagidae > Lichenostomus > Lichenostomus cassidix. Next base: position 19,296,398 of record NC_139480.1, on the reverse strand, counting down.
AGGAGTTTGATTACTTGAGGCCGGAATAAAATACAGTGGATTGAAAAGTATCCTGGAGAAAGGATAAAAAAGTTAACAAAAACAGACCAAGAAAAGTCATGAAAGTGACTAAACTAATCTAAAGTATAACAATTGTATTAGGCATGTATCAGGTTTTCTGTGATGAGACACTACTTTTTCTGCCTTTCTTTTTGAATATTCTAAAGTCTTATTGTAATTACTCTGTAATTAAGATTGTAATTAAGATGGCTGAGGTGATACCTGTATAGACCGCCAATTGTGTCAGTCTTCAGGATGACCATTTGTCATATTTTTGTAAGTTTCATCCCAAAAATTCTGAGCACTGTCAGTACTAATTACATGTTGCTTTACAGGTTTGTAAAAATAAAATGTCACTTCCTTCGCCTTCTTTCACCTGACAGGTTATAGGACTGCTAGATGTTTTTACACCTGCAACATCAATAGAAAACTTCAACGAAGTGTAAGTAAAATTTTAAGAAACTTTCTGACTAGTTACTGAGTAAATACCATTCTGGTTTTAAAAAGGAAGAATGTATATTTCTAAAAGACTCTCAGCCACAGTCAGCTTTGTAAAAATCTTTTTTCAACTTTTCCACAAAAGAAGAGGCAGGGAGATGAACCTCATTTTTGAACTTTCTTAAAGGATAATTTAAATCATTTAAATCAGATTATAGGTATATGGTAAATGTATTAATGCTGCATAAATGCCAATAAACTTAAAGCTTTTTCAGTTCATTTGTATTTTTGTAACCTGTAAATTATGTTTTCATAGATAGATGGGATAGGTCAGGAATGCAGGAAAGTATTCTGTTAGTTAACTGAGACAAGGTAAATTTAGGCTAGAGTCTTGGCTAACTTAAATCTAGGTATATTTTGGTATGACATACTATTTATGCTGAGTTCCTTTTGGTTTACATAATCATATAAGCACTTAGGTAAACAACTTAACAGAAGAAAGAGTAATTAATATGGTTTTGTCTCTGTGGAAATTAGTGACCAAACCCCTTTGACTTTGGGGCAAAAATTTACAAATGGGAATTGGGTATGACAGATGCATACTTTTGTCCCAGCACTGCATTTGGAAAAGAATCAATGTTTCTGCAAAATTTGTCAAAAAATTAAACTTCCAGTGCGAACAGAGAGGGAAGTTACACAAAGCACTCTTATTTCTACCAATCTAATATTGTCCTCCATCATCAGATATTCCAGGGCGTTGCATGTCCTGTATTTTTGGTGCCTCAGGCTGCCCCTTTGACATTGGGTGAGGCTTCATCTTCTTCAAAAAATATGTTGCATGTATCCTGTAATGTGCCATAGGAAAAAATTATAAAAGCTTTGTAAGCTTTTATAAAAGCTACTGTAAGGATTTTTTCTTTTTCATTATGTTAAGACTCATAGCAGTGATTGTGTTATTAGTGCTCATAGCTGATTTAAAGGATATAAAATGTGTTAGTGGAAAAGGAACCTACATGGCCTGTGCAGATGCTCTTCTAGAAGAATTTATCTTCTGCTGTTCAGTGTTGGTTTTTTTCTCACTGTTTTATTTTAACAGATATCTTGTGACAAATTTAATGGGTGCTGACCTGAATAACATTGTGAAGTGCCAGAAGTTAACGGATGATCATATACAGTTTCTCATCTATCAGTTACTTCGAGGTCTTAAGGTACTGTCTGAGTGTAAGAATCTAAATGCTGTAGTAATGAGTCAGCAATCTAAATTGTAGTAAGTAGTTGTAGTAAGGACTGGTTCGTTGCAATGAGAGTGCCTAAACACTTTTTATTAATGTCTTAAAATTGCACAAATAGCTGCAACGATTTCAGAAATTGTCAGGTAATTTTTCTAACCAGAAATAAACCCCCAAGCCTGCCAATGTTTACGTACACAATACACGTGAATACTCCCCTGGAACTTTAAGTTTAGATCAGTGTCTATTTCAGTTACTGTTGCAAGACAATAACATGCTATATCATGTCTCAAAAATTCTGAAGAATGCAAAATGGATAAAGAACAATATGGAAAGTCACTCACATGTGTGCTTTGAAAGATGTGAGCCACTTTGAAAAACCACAGTCCTGATTTTTGTAGAGAGTGTCACATGAGTGAAGAGATAACCAAGTTGGTTGGGGCCTTTGGGAAATGTCTGGAAGTAGAAATTTGTCCCAGCAATGTATGATGCTGGACACAATCACTTAGGATTTACTCTGCCTGTCAAGTCATTATTTCCTTTAATCATATAAGTTAAAATTTATACAGTTAAATAACACAGGCAATTGGCAATGAATCTACAGCAAAGTTTTCTTCCAAAAGACTCAAAATAGGTATCATTTTGCTGATGTTTACCATGTAAGTGTCTATAAACAGGAGAAGATGTGGGTGATGCTTCCCATTACTAGGTACTAGCTTTTTCTCAGACCAGTATGGATTTTCCCCAGATAGAAGCAAACAGAGAAGAGAAGGGCCAGCAGTTTTACTAGCTAACTTAACAGTAATTGATATTTTAGACATGGAAAGTAATTATATGTTTGAAAGCAAGCCATGGTAAATACTGGCTCTGAAATATACTTATTACATTATTTTCAGCAAGTCACCTTGTGCCTGAGACAGTAATTTTTATTCATGCATGCAGGTTCCATCACTTTAAGTGCAGATTTTAGTGAATAAAAATTGCAAAACTGAGCCCTTAATTGCTTTGTCTCATTTATGTGAGTTAATAGCCTAGTTAGGAAGATGGATTCTGGCATTAATTATCCAGCTTGTGGTTTTGAATATAAGTCTATGTTGTGTCAGAGCTAAATAATAGTAAGAATTGTGCTCTAAGTGAATATTAATTTCAGAAATGCACTCAGGTGTATTTCTGGCTCTGTTTCGAAGGGTGGGGTTGCTGGTGGCTCATTTCTTCTGGAATCTAAATTCTCATGAAATTCTCATGTCTCATTAGTTGAAGAACATTTGATGGTGTATATGACTGCTTGGTGGCACCAGGAGGGGCTCCTGTGGTTGTCTCAGCAGAGCAGGGACACAGCTCCTTCTGTTGCAAGCCGTGGTTTGGTTTCCTGTTCATTCAGCTGCTTGCAGCTGCTGTGAGGAGCACTGAAGTGGCCCAGCCTTCTGATAAACAGTGCTGAGGTCTGGACCATGAGGAATGCCCTTGTGTTCTCTTAGGGTTGTCCCATTTGCTATGCAGCTTTTGTGTATAATCCCTTCTCCTAAAAGAGGTGAATTCACCTCTGGAGAATAGAAGATTTTCAAGGTCTTTCTGATGCTGGTTGATAAGATCACAGATAAATTTGCTGTTTATCCTAACAAGAGAACAGTAGGAAATGACAGAGTAGGCTTTTCTCAGTTTTTGATTTTTAAGTATTTTATGTAAAACAGCAGAGACACTAAATAACCACTGAAATACTGCTTTGAAAGTGGACCTGGAGTAATGCTGTGGCTTAGGGGTCAGTATTTTGGTCACTAACCTGTCCCAGAGTGAAGTGTGGCTGCTTTCACCCACATAAGTGTTCACAATATGGGAAGGTGACTTACATCATGTTGCAGTCAACCATGCTGCTCCCTAGGCCACTGACTTCACTAGCCGCTAGCTGATAAACATGGACATTCAGGTAGGAGTGAAACAAATTCAAAATTGGTAAGAGACTTTAAACAGAAGGATCATTGTGACTGCTGCCTTTCATGGTAGAATCTAGACTTCATGGTTACCTTTCTTGAAATACGCAGTTCTGGATAAGACAAAACAGGGAGGTTTTGAAGTTTGACATACCTCTGATCTGAAAACATGGTGTGACGTAAATATTTTCTGTATATAAAACAGTCAAGTCGCAGAAGTGAAAAAATAAGGCAAGTGACTTTGACCTCCCTTCACCTCTAACTTCAAATCTTACCTTTTTTTTTTTCTTTTTGTTTCACAGTATATTCACTCAGCTGGAATCATCCACCGGGTGAGTTCACTCATTGTGGTAATGAAAATGAATGGACTCTGTCCCTCTGTGCATCAGATGTGTTACTAAGACAGAGTTACAATATATTTTAAAAGGTTGAAATCGTACTTGACTAAGTCTCTGTGTTCTGCTACAGGACCTGAAGCCCAGTAACCTAGCTGTAAATGAAGACTGTGAACTGAGGGTAGGTATCATGCCATTTCAACAAAGAGTGTTGTAAAAGTTCTCAAGATGATAGTTTTCTAAGAAAAAGTTGCCATTTTTATATCTCATTCCATTAATTTCAACTGTTTGTTACTTGCCCATTTCCATGAACCTGTGTTTTCTCCCAAATGTTAATTTAATATGAATGCAAATATCTTTGCAAAATCCCTAGATACCCCACAGATGGTACATAGCTAATAGTTTGGCCCCTGAGTGAGTACTTCACTGAGTGTATCTTAAGAGACTGACCTGTGATATGTATCTGCATCTGCCATGTGTAGATGAAACACTGGAACAACTTTCATTTTTGTGTCTATAGAACATACAAGCTAAATTAAATAACGATGGCAAAAAATGTACCTGTATTACCAGTTACAGGCAGTAAGACAAACAAAAAAAACCAAAAAAACCCAACCAACAAAAAAGAACTGTGTAATCCTTGGTTCTCAAATGCTGTTTTAACATACACATCTATATAAATACATCTGTTGGTGTATCTATGTGATATGATACTACATAATAAGCATGAGACTCTCGAGAAGGAAAAGATGTCTTGTAGCTTTCCAAGCCTTTAAGCTTAAGAATGAGAAGTTTAGCATTTCTCCATGACAGCCAGAAACATCTTTATACTGGTTTCTAAGACTCTGATGTAATCACTTTATTCCAGCTGCAAGAGATTTAAGAAAAGACTCTAAATACTACAAGATCAGCAAAAAATCACAATAATGACTAAGAGCAGTGCAGTTAGGTTCTTGCACTAATCCAGATCTGTGGTGAGGAACTGTAGTTCCTGTTTGATTAAGTGACACTTGGAGATGCTCAGCAAGTTTCATTTTTATCTCTTTAATGTCTTCCTGCATGTATGTTCAGCATCTGTGAAACTTCGTGGGTCATCTGTGTTTGATCATGCACTCTAAAATGTGCACTGTATTTTTGTACTTTCAGTAAAGGAAACTTTTACAGGTTTTTTTTTCTATTATTATGAAATATGTGCACCTCCCTCTCTAGCATTTGTTATACTGCTCTCTGCTCTGTTTATATTTATAGCTTTACTTCCTCAAATTATTTTTAATAGAACAAGCTAGTGGATATTTCCAAGTACTAACAAAAAGGAAATAGAAGCAAAAAGAAGGAGTGTTCATGCATGTATGTGTGTCTGTGTCTCTGTGTGTATGGGTGTACATATTTTATAGAAGGGATCAGCTGTTAAGGAAAAATATTGCCAAAGCCCTTATAAAAATAAGGACATTAATGTTTGAGTGTCACACCATTATTTCTGCCTGGTTTGCCTCATGAATTTTTCTTTGCTTACTTAAGAAATAAATTATGCTTTTAAAAGATATTGGAAGTAAAGGTGTTAATTATTTATATCTTAATATTTTTCTTTTGGCTTTTTGTATATTTTAATTGGATTATAACTGAGGAATTTTGAATGATACTCTTGAAATTTTCTTATTCCGTATGAAAAGGATTAGCTATCAGCTTAATAAATAATCCTGGATCTCATCACAGGAGATATTCAATGATCTTATTCACATTTCTATGGGAAGAGATGCTAGCTAGCTCACATGACTGACTTAACAGCACTGAGGCTCAGATGGTACCCTTCCACAGCAGTCTCTCTAAGAGCTAGGGTCCGTAATTAGTGGGACATAGACTAAACAGAGAACAGAATAGAAAGCAAAGAAATGAGCTGGAAAAATTCAGTTGAAATCACTTCCCATCAATGTAAACTTAGCAAGGGAAAGCATCTGGAGGGGAACACTTTGCAATCAAGCCTCTGTGTACATAAATAGAGCTCCTTTGTTGTTTTGGTGGGCAAGTTGTACCGAAAACAAATGGAGTGTGATTTAAATTTGCATTGTTTCACGGGATATAAGTTTCTCTCCTAGTAGCATTGGGCTCATGTGTGATTTGGTAAGTGGTTAGACATGAGAGGGAAACAACAGAAATTCTGCAGATTTGTGATCAGCTCATTTGGTCTGTAAATGGCCACTTCTGTTCTTTAATGGTACTTGCTCTTAGCATTTTACACAAACACTCCCAGTTGATAACAATATTTCATTTTTTATAGCCGCAGTTTATTTTTAGTAAATGAACGTCAGTGGAAAATTGAACTCAAGGCAAAATGTAAAGTTTGCCTTGGAGAACAAAGGGCCAGGTTCATTGCAGTGGAAACATCTTTATGCAGCACTGTAGGCTGCAGGGATACAGCAGGGAGAGCAGATGAGCTCATCTGCAGAGTGCTGCTGTTTTACTTCACCAATAGTGAGGTACTGTGGAAAACCCAGAAATGAGTAATGAGAAAATCAGGACCTATAACAAAAGTGAAAGGGGATTTAAAAAAATTATTATTTTATTTTTATTCTGTAGATTTTAGACTTTGGTTTAGCTCGTCAAACTGATGATGAAATGACTGGATATGTTGCAACAAGATGGTACAGAGCTCCAGAAATTATGTTAAACTGGATGCACTACAATCAAACAGGTAAACTGTGAAGGCTTGCATGTTGCTACAGCTGGATATAGTGATAGTTTTAAACCAAGAAGCAACTGTGCTTGAGGATGTCTTTGATTCATTGTGCACATTTCTGTCTCTGTTTTTTGGCAGTTGACATATGGTCGGTTGGATGTATCATGGCAGAGCTGTTGAAAGGGAAGGCTCTATTTCCAGGAAATGATTGTATCCTTAACATAAAACTTAAAATACAGCTATAAGAATACTCTCTAAATCTTCCTTTTTTTTCTGAAGGACTTGAGTGTTTCTATGGAGTGTTTCATGTTTTTGAGGTAACAAACTTGTAAAAGAATAAACAATTTGCTAATCTTTCAGTTCACTGTTTATGACAACTGAATATGAGACCCACTGGTAAGATAAAAACCAGTAACAGATGTTCCTAAACAACAAAAGGTTACATTTATTCTTTTGTGTATCTGTATTTAAATAACCTGGTTACAACAGTATAGATTTCTTCCATGTGTGGATCTTATTGAAATAACATACACTAAAACTGAAGCTGAGTAAAGGCACTATTTTTTCATCAGCTAATACGATTTTAAAAAAAAGAGCTGCTTTTAAGCTGGAAGTTCCTAAAATGCAAATGAGTTAAATTTTAAATAATAAGTGAATTAATAGACCTACTGTGTGCTGTTATATATTTAAAAAGCCAGTAGTTGCAGAAATGCCACAGGAGCAACAAAGCCCTCTCTTTTCTGCAGCACTGTGCTGTGGTCCCTGATGGAGCATCAGGGATTTCCATTGCATTTCCTGTGCTGGCAGGAGAAAAAAGGAGACATTGCTGAGGAGAGCAGTAAAGTAATAAAAGAAAACTGAAGAAAAACACATAATAAGGAATGAGGAAACAACTGCATTGAGGAGGAAAGCTTTTAATATGAGAAACAAAACACATTCTTCTGTTCTGAATGTTGACATTTCTTGCTACTCTGAAAACCCTCAAAAAGCAATGCTTCTGCTTATACAAAGCTGTTGCTGGGTGCAAAACATCATGACATTGGAATTGCCTAAAATACTCCTCTTAAGAGAGCTGAGACCAAGTCTCCCCCACTGACCTTTCTGTTGTGCTCAGCATCATTAGACTCTTGTAACCACAGGCATTCTTCAGGTGTTCATCATTGGGAGATGACTGTCCTCAGACTGTTTAAATGAAATGTAATATTTGGAAAAACAGAGTTTTCAAGAAATAAGACATTTTATTTTTGCTTTTACAAAATATATTCTACAATTATATGATTATATCAATTTAAATAAAACTGTAAAATACCCTTGAGTCTCTGTAAAAAATGCAATATACTGTACAGGTCCTATATGGCAATGAAAAATCAAGATTTTCAAAGTTTTTAATCCTGAGACCTATATAAAACGGATTTTTAAAGTTACCAAATGAGAACTTTTCACTTGCCAGTCTTTGGATTAGTAATCTAGCCCTATGAGCTATGTATCATGTTAGACTGAGCTTCAGAAATCCTTCAAATCACTGAAACATAAATGGGCTATTAAGATTAAGCTTAAGAATATATTAAATTGGGCACTAGGACAGAAAAGCAATATTTTTCACACAGCTGACATACCTGACCAGTTAATACGGTACAGTAGAGAATTTGATACTCCAGGACTAGGTTTAAGCAGGTATGAATCCTTCCATGGACTGCGGTGGAATTGTCTTGCTGAATGGTTTTAAACATCTTAGTTATGCATGAAAACTCACTAATTGTCTAAACCAAGAAGGACTGTGTGCTGTTTATTTCCCTGAAATAATGCAGATATTGATCAACTTAAGAGAATAATGGAAGTCGTGGGCACACCCAGTTCTGAACTTCTGAAGAAGATATCATCAGAACATGTGAGTTCACAGCTTCATTCAGTTAACTGACATTCTTTCTTTAATTTGCATTGTAGATCACTGGCTGTGTTACACGGACACTGTGATTTGAAAATGAGCAAATATCTTAAAATTACCTCTAACTTTTGCTGCTAGAAGGTCACCATTCAAAAAATATGCTTTTGGAGGCTTCCAGATTTCTAAACAGAGATGTATCAAATAATGTGTGTTCTGCATGAGTGCTGTTTAGATTCCTAGTTTGAAAATCCTATTTATTCATCTCTCTAAATGCTTGTGTGCAGTCCAGTTTCTTGATAATATTTGCAGTGAAGAATGTGCTTTTTAACTTTCCATGTGACTCCTTTAAAATAGCAATCTAGTAAATAACCAATTTCCATTTAGTTTCTTTGCTAAAGTTACACTTAAAACATTCATTGTAATTAATAACTGAGGATAGCCAGCTGAGGAATGAGATTTATAAAGGCATTGATTGATAAAGGCAGGTGATGGGCACAGTGTAAGAGTTCAGATAAACAACAATGCACAGATGCCTCCTAAGCTGCAGCTGTTTTCTTAAGCCTTTTCTGTATATACCTCAGACTAATAATAATGGCTGTTCTTCAGCTTGTGCATATTTGATGGGTTTTCTTTGGCCTTACTAATGAATACACTAGTGGGTTAAGTAGAGCAGGAGCAGTAGGGGAGCCAGAGCAACCCTGTATTTCTGGAAGGCCCAAGCATAATGAAACCTCATCATCACAGGCCAATACACAGTTCCAGAGTTTTTGGGTACCCAGCACGTGGGAATGGCTGGGGCAGAAAGCTAACTAAGCATCCATCCTTTTGTCAGGTACTGCATCAACCAACGAATCTCAGACTGTACTGTCCTAAGCATACATCCCTATATATTCTCCTAGGTCCTTTTGTAGCCTTTATGTGCTAGTAACATCCTACAGGTTTTGCTGTAACACATTCACAGTAGTGTATACAAATGTGTTATTTACCCACAACTAGTGAGCTTTTTGATTGTGAGATTAACACCTTAAATACTTACTGGAAAGAGTGTCTGCTTTGTTCTTTTAATTTCTTGTGTTTCAGAGCATACCTCAGTGAGCTACAGGAATCCTGAAACTTTTATTTGGGCTAATTATACCTTTAGAGCACAGGCAGAACACAAAAACCAGGTTAATGAGCAGGAGTTCTGCTAGGTCATCTCTGGGCTGCTGCTGCCTGATTAGAGGAGCAATGTCAAAGGAGATGCATACCTTGCTTGGAGGTAATTGCCAATTGCAAGGAGTTCCTTCATTCTAGCTCTTCTTTACCATGTAGTTTGGCCTTATTGTTTAGGTATTTCTTAATGCAGCTTGCAGCCATGGACAGTTTTTAACATTTCTGTAACACCAATGTTAGAGATTTGCTGAAATGCCAAGCCTATTTTCAGTTATAAGTAGAGGATTAAAGAATTGGAAACTAAAAGATCAACCTTATTGGATGTTTCAGCACAAGTTACTGAGGTGTCTGTCAGTTTTTCATGTTAATGTGAGTTTAAATGGTAATTGCATTTCAGAATAATTTAAACATTGGGATTCTCTTGGCTGCGTTTCTGTGATGAGTATATAAGCAGAGGGGACAGGCTGGTAAGTGCACTTTGATAGGTCTGTATTGTTTTCAAAAGACTTCTGGGCAAGGTTGGAGGTAATTTTCACTGCATCTTGTTCAGTCATGTTAGGATTAGTTGTTCATTAGATTTTGATAGAAGTCCATACAGAAACAAATAATAAATCCACACATGTTTGTTATAAGGAAAACCTACCTCATTTCTACCTTAGTCCATAACTTCCATGAAAGAACATGTGATAGCTCTCTTTTGCTCTGTTGTTCTTTTATATATATGTCTATATAATGGCCTGGCCTTAACTCTCATAGGAGCTGCACACCCTGACCTTCTAGGAGGTGTTAGCTGCCATTATGAACCTTAGGAATATAATAAAATAGGTGCAGTGAAGTGTGTTTGACTAGTTTTTGAACATCCTACTCTGCCTGACTGGGTACAGCTGTTCAGAAGAAACCATCCTTTTAAGAAAGCCTTGCTGTCAACCCCAATAATAAAAAAGGAAAATATTAATATCATTTTAATGGGTTGGAGACATAACACATAAAGGCTTTCTTCTTTTAGTAAGGCTTTGAAATGTGTCACTAATGGCAGTCTAGAGTTCTGACAGAATATGCTTACATCTTACAAATAGCAGAAAAAATAAATATATCTGCCTCATTAAACTAGAACACAACTTGAAAAGAGGCTGTGTTATGTAATGATTTGACATATCTTTATATCAATTCATTGTAGCTGCAGAAATTAAGATGATGGCTGAGAGAGAACAATGTAGGGAACAGGATCAGTTTCCCAAGTGCAGTTGTAGGATTGCACCGAAGGTATGTCATAGTATTTTATAGTCATTTCACAATAGTCCATAAGATTACTCCACCATTCTCAGTCTGGTATCTCTCTTGAAGCCATAGAGCTGCTTAGTAGGAGCCACTTTATTTCCTTTGCTGTTTTCCATAGGCCAAGGATGCTTAGTTAGGCTTCTGCATGTAGTGGCCTTCTAACAGGACTGCTAAATGTGGAGAGACATCTGTGTAACACAAACATGTTTTAAAAGGGTTAGTGTTTGTCCAGAGACCAGCTGGGGTTTTCAGATGGTTTGGGTAATGGCCATTTCCTTCTTTTCTAATAGTTCGTTTTCAGAATTCACTGTTCGGTCTGATCCCAGCCCTTAGGATCAGTATTCAGCCTCTTCTCTTGCCAGTCTATCTGCCTCAGCCTGAAAAATTGTAGCTCACGTGTCAGGCTGACTTTTGTGGATCCTACATCTGGGTAGGCTTTTGCCAGTTGAGTTTGGATGAGCCTTTCACAGCTGCAGAGAAAAGGCAATCTCTAAATTCTGTTAAACATCTGAAAATCTGTTCCCTTGGAGTATCAGAATTTGTTCTTTGGTTAATGAAGCTACTGCTTACCAGAGGAGAGGAGGGGGAAGGCTGCAGATTGAATTATACCACTTTGCTGAAGGTAACTGAAAGATGATTTTGGCTGCAATTTCTGATTGAGTATTACATGCATGTGTTCACTAGGGATGTGCTGCTATGAACAAGAAAGCACAGGTGAAAACTAAAGTGCTAACACACAAGCCTTGACCAAAATCCACCTGCTTAAAATTCTCTTGCTTGTCATCCAGTATACAGCAGTGAGCATTTGAAACGAAGTCATACATTGTGACTTTATGTAAAGATTTCCCATGTGTAAGAAACATAAAAAATATAATACCTGTTTTTTTGGAGTCGATGTGGTTACTGTTGAGCAAAATTTAACCCTTGTGCTTATGGTATGTATATTGACTTAACTTCTAGGCAAGAAAATACATTGAATCTCTTCCACATATGCCTCAACAGGATTTGAAAGCTGTGTTTCGTGGTGCCAATCCATTAGGTAAGAAAGCCAGACTGCCACAGATAAAATTTTTCACTAACATAGAAACTCAAGCCTTGCTTTGCTGTATGATCCTGTATAATAATAATAATAATAATAATAATAACAATAATCAGACCAGTAAGGAGAGCATTGCTTAACCTTTCATCCTGAGGCTGTTTTCCTTTCATGAAGTGTCTTTTTGTTTCTGGTGGAGATTACAGGAACGTCCAAAAGGGAAATTGTCCATGGATTAAAAGCAAAAGCCAGCTATACATAGCAGAAATAAATGACAATGTCATGGGGTCTAGATTAGAGACATCACTTTTGGCTCAGGAAGGCCATGAGCTGTAAATTGCTGGCAAGCAGAAGCATATTCCAGGAAGTATAGCTGTTTGAATGACCCTTTTGAGTATTATTTCTTAGGAATATATGAGCCATTGTTGGACACAGGATACTGGGCTAAGACAGACCTTTGATCTGATTCTGTACAATTGTTTTTCTGTCTAATTGGTTCTGCCTGTGCAAAAGAGATGTTTCTGTGAACTTTTTTTTGTGGCATTGCAAAGGAGACATTTGAGTCCACAGAGTCATCTCACTACAGTACCTGGTCAGTTCCATTGAATACACATTATAGGGAAGTATTGTGAGTTAAAATGCTTTGAATTAATTTTGTGTATTAATACCAATATTGTTCTTACAAATACAAGTAGTTGGGAACACTTTCATGTTAAAAAATGAAATTTATTTGCCTGAAATACATGAAAGCATGCTACATATTAATGTCATAAAGGCAAATTAATGCCAATGCTTATATGAAAGCAGTAAAAAAATGATATAGTATTTTAAATAGTTTGGATAAAATTTCCATTAAAAACTAATTTCAGTCACACAACTTTCTCTCATTTCTAGTATACTTCAAACATATTTTGTTTATGCTGGGTCCTGTGAAGTTGCTTTGAGGTTTTCATCTCATCATTTCATTGGTGCAGCTAATTAGAAGTGTAATCTCACATTTTATTATTCATGAGTTACTTAGTTTGGTCCTGATCAGTGCAAAATTAAGCACATGATGCACAGCACAGGATATTACCTTATAAGCACACACATGGATCTTTTTAGAATTAAGTCCTTGGAAATCTGAAGAGGTGAATCAGATCTCAAATTGACTATAGTGAATCTTTGTGCATACCACAAGCAAACCAAAAGCTTCCTTCAGCTCTCTTTTATATTTGCAGTACAAAATTTTCCAAACTTACTTGTTATGTTGCTTAAATTTTGCCAGTGATATTGATTGTGTTTAAGGTGAATGAGAATAGGTTGTGTGTAAACAGTTGCCTTTTATTTCTAGATGGTCTCTTCTGGTTTTGAACTACGTTTCTCTTTTTCCCTTAGCTGTAGATCTTCTTGAGAAGATGCTTATATTAGACAGTGATAAAAGAATTACTGCCTCGGAAGCACTTGCACACCCCTACTTTGTACAGTATCATGATCCAGATGATGAACCTGAGGCTGAGCTGTATGACGAGTCCATAGAAAACAAGGAGAGAACCATAGATGAATGGAAAGGTATCAGAATTGCATGCAGTAGTTAAGATATGTAGCAGAAGAAAGGCTTACTTAAATAACAGTTTTCCTCCATTTGTAGTCAGAGGAATTTGAACTTTTAAGCCTCAGGCAAACAAGGTAAGTTCATATGTGTGTTTGCGGGAGTGGAGAGGTGGAAAGGCTTATGTTTCCTCTCTGGATTTTGCCCCCTCCCCCCATTCTATTATCTCCTTACTAGATTCCCTGTACCAGTGGAAGTTTAACTAAAAGCTGATTCTAGTTCCCAGATAATCATGCATTCTGTTTTGCTTTTAGTTTTCTAGGTCAGATCCCCAGCTGAAGTAACTGTCCTAGGGCAGGTGACACTACTTTGAATTCTGGTCTAGCTTTTTTCAGAAGTTATATTATCCACATACATGTGTATTTTGTAAATAATTCTTTAGATAGCGAAGGAATTTGGATTAATAACTGAACCATGCTATTGGTCCTGTTTGAGATGAGAGTTGATGATTTTACTTGGCAGTGACACCCCAGAACCCTTCTTTGATAAATACTGCAACAACCTTCCATGCTTGCATCACGATCATATTGCACTGCAGTATCACGGAAGTAAGGTGGCTCAACATTAGCTTGCAAGTACACTGAAAAGTACAGTCCACTTTCATCACTGTCCAATGAGGACATATTATTCTAAAAATTCCTTACTAAAGATTTTAAATTGAGAATAATGTTGTAGAAAACTGATTGTTTCTGTTTATCAATACAGGCATTTCCTTGCCTTAAGATGAAATATATATTCTATAAAATAAATGTTCTTTTGTTTCTATTTGCATTTTCTATAACTTTTACTCTGGAAAGGTTTGATAAAAATGTATTATCATAGTGGTTAGGTTTATGATGAAGAGTACTGACCTCTCATGTCTTCCTGATGCCCATCCACTTGTGCCATGTTTTATCCTGAGCATTACAGGGAAGACAAACAGACTGTCTCCAGCAAACACATCTTAAAGATAATAGTGGGGTCATCACTATCTCTACAATAAATCAACCTCCTAGAGCCCTGGAAAGGCTTTTCTAGAAGCTGACTGTGTCTGTGCAAAAAAGGAGTATTGACTGGCATCACTTACTCCTTACACATGCTCTGCTCTGCAAAACCTGGCAGCCTAGAGTGCTGCCCATATATCTTGTTTTTTGGGAGTTGTGTTCATTTGCTGCTGTACTTTGGAGTGAATGATTTTTCTTCTGCTATTTTTTCAGTTGCCTGAGTCTTTAACAGGAAAGTTTAACAATTTCCTGGTCATGAAGCTGATTTCTGTTTGTGATGAAACTCCACTGAAATTATTTCAGGAACAATCTTAGCTTAACAGCTTAACACTTTCTAAACTGAAATGAGGACATGAAGGTGAATTCTCTAGGAAGGGTTGTATTGTATTCTTTATCGTTACATTTATCATGTATCATTTTTTACATCACTGTCCTTGGTGGAACTACAGGTCAAATTCCTTCTTTATTCAGGTTAAAAAAAAAGACCTGAGACAAAAATCTCAAAACTGGCACAGCTGGTTTGCTGCTTTTCCTTCTTCCCTCTGGCCATATTTTTATCTTGGGGAATAAACGTTTTACTTTCAAGTACAGCATGTGCCACATTTAAGTAAGACGGTGTAAAATGTTTGTGTTGTTGATGAAATATTGACCCAATTTCTCAAGATGTTGATGGCGTGTTCCTGCTCTTTTTCTGTTCAAGTTAAAAATCAGTGGTGCCTGATCCTGAGGGACTGAGCACCAAAGTAAAATGAGATTTCAGACACTTTGTCTTACACATTATGTACTTCAGAGTTTCCTTGGCCTCCATTGCACACTGCTGAGCCTTGCAGCCCAGGCTCATAGATTTCTTACTGGTAAGTTTAATCAGTTAGAAAATCTTTCAAAATTGTAGAGGCCAAGAATATGCTATTCAGCATTGAATGCTATACATTCTCTCCTTGGATGTTGCTCCAGTTGCACATATCTCTGCTGAGTAGGTGCAGTGAGAAGTGAATAAAGAACTTCATAAACATAAACCACACAGCCAGTGAGAATAATTTCTAATACAGTTCCAGGTGTCCAATTTGTGAGGACACTGGTTTCTCCAAGTTCAGTCAGCTCTAGCTCCTCCCTGGCTGCCTGTAATGCTATGTAATAGCCATAAGTCAGTCACTCAAAGTCACCTAACAAATCCTCCCATGCCTGGAGTTCTGCACGCAGAATTTCTTTCAGAGAAATCCTTCACTGAAACTGGCATGTGCATCGCTGTACGCAGTGCTGTGGCATAACACAGCTAGAGCATAAGCAAGATTCAGTCCCAAGATTTTTTACATACTTTTTAGAGGAGTCCTAGGTACTCTTGCAGGCATAGCAGCTGTTTATAAACAAGCTAATAGGCACGAGTATGATATGATTTAAACATCACATTTTGGAAAACAGAACCTGAAGTAATGTATTGTTAGCCATATGTGAATAGGATTTGGTTCTTAAAAAGCAGTATCTAATTTGAGAAAATACATAAGAGGTAGCCACTTACAACATATTTCATTAATGTCCAAGGCAGAAAACAAGGACATGACTGTTAGCATAAAGAGTTAAAGGGTTATTCCTGAAGTAGGGTAAAATAGCAAGTAACCCATGTTTCTAGTTATTGATGAATATAGAACTTCTTGATGAAAGCTGTTACACACTTCTAAGACAAAAAGAAATTTTTTTCAGAGTATCTTAAAATTAAGTTAGCTACAGTAAAACATTTAAAAAAAAAACCAAACCTCAAAAGCCAGGATCCCAAGGCATTAACACAGAATTGCAAATGATTTATATTGAAGGCAACTCACAGAGATTATAAAGAATGTTCTCCACAGTTAAAAATGTACATTTTAAAACCTGTCTAGGTACTTCTAAAGATTCTATTTTCCATTACATTTTATCTTTTATTACATCATTTTGGCAGGTCATCTGACAGCATAATTGATGTTTTCATTTCATGGCCTATGTGTTTTAGTAATTAGTAGAAGGGGATAATCATGTTGTACAATAACAGTATTTGTGAGTCTAATTTATAATCTGAGGTTAAGAGGAGGATTCCTAGTGAATTCAGTCTATATTTGGATCTGGACTCTACAAAGGCTGGAATACAAACTACAAGTCATATTTATCTACAGAACTGTTTTGTCTGGAATATTTTTCTTTTGAAGAGAACATCACCTAATTCTTCTCTCTTCTATACACCCCCTCTGCAGAACTTACCTATGAAGAAGTGAATAGCTTTAAACCACCTGACTTGAAAATGGATAGCCTGGAGATAGAACAGTGAATACAGGCAGCTTTGTCTTGCCTTGCTGCACTATGAAGACTGTTAAAATATAACCATACTATTTAACCTGTGGTCAGACGTAGATTTTACTATCCAAAGATGTTGGAGGAGATATGGAAAAGCAGATGCATTAAACAGAAGCCAGATGTTGTCTGTTTTGGGTGGGGTTTTTTTTGCCTTGTAATATGAATGTATTCCCAACTCACAAAGGGTGGTAAAGAACTGCTTCATTCTGACAAAATTATGCACTGAGTTCTGTCAAAGCTGTGTGTTCTGCATGTTTCATTTTATCAGTTGTATTGCCAAAATAAAGGTGACCTTTTAAATTAATTTTCAAATTGTACATTTAAAGCATGAATGTATACAAACATGAGCAAGAAGCCCATACAAGCAATCCTTTTTTTTTCCCCTGGCATCTTATCTGTCTGTTTTCGTACTATTTATAGTTAGTGCCTTTATGAAGAGAGGGCGTGGTAGTGAGATAGACAGAATATGCATATGTAGTCATATCTGTGGTGGTCTTACACATTTACTGGATGTCTCTCAAGCAATCTTAACACCAGTTGAACGTCAGTAAAAATAAATCTTTCTCTTCTCTTGCCATTCAAGTGTCTGTTCTCATTATTTTCCCCATGTATTTTTTTGGTGTGCACAATACCCATTTGTGAGACAGTTATACTTCCCAACGATACTCCTAACCATGCCATTGTTGCACTGTTGGTGAATTTGCCTGGGTTTACAGGAAGGTGCCTTCAAGGTACTGCAGCAGAGCTCTGTAGACTTCTGCAAGCTTCAGCAAAGGCTGTCACACATGGCAGTGCAGGAGTGCTCAGTTTAGTTCACAGCCTTGAATTAAATATTCTGCGTTGTTTTATTTTCCTTCACGTAATCCTTGGGAAAGTAATCTAATAATTGCCATTGGAAGACATGATAAAAGAAGGAGATTTAAGAATTTGATACACTCTCGTAGGAGTTTTTTTTAAGCAAAATTTTAAAGGCTTTCAACTCTGAAAAGTTGGGAAATTAAATTAAAAATTGCAGGATACACCAGATACTGAGATTGCTTAAATAATTAAATTTATCAGATTCCTCCATTGAATGCATAATACTGTAACAGGAACATCATTTTGGCACAAGACCTCTTGTATTGTACTGGCTGAGTTTCTATACACTTGTGATTCACAGTTGTCCAATGTACATTTTTGTGTCTTGTTCTTGCTCTGTCAGAGTCTTATTTTGGAGGTGGCTTTTTATAATATTTAGGTTTACTGAAACTTTTGTCATTAATATTCAATTGTATAGCTATTACATAAGGTAATGGATTCTACTGCATTTACTTTCCGCTGTATCTTTTCTATGTAAAATGAAAGGCTTTTTCTTAATAAACAGATTTAAAAACAAAAAAATCAAGTCCAAGAACTTTGATTTTTCAGAAATCGGCATTTCATCTAGAAAATGTGCTTCTAATTTGTGGACTAAGTGACAGACTGTTTTGATAATGTCAGCTAGTTATTCAGTACTTTTATCCAATGGAACACAGCCACTTGTATTCAACTTTCTTCAGGGTATATTAATCTGAAAGTAAAGCCTGCATGGATTTCTTACTACTCTGAAGTGCTGTCAACCATCATTACTCTGGCTTCTTGTGAAGCTGGATGGGGCCTGTAATGATCATGCAATCACTGAATTTCATGCTGACTAAAATAGGAGAAAAACTTGTAAATCTTTAAATTATTTGTCTGACTACATAATGAAAATATTCTCTCAGTCATGTCTTTAAACTTTTTTCTTTTCAATTGTTTGTTTGCCAGTTGAAAGAAAAGTAGCTCAATGCTTTCTTTTGTTTGAAATCCGATACTGAACTTAGAAGCCTATTTGGCAGCTCCATTTCAGCTGGAAGGGCAAGGACAAAGTAAAGAGATTTCACAAGAACTTTTTGTGTCCAACGATTATTTGGTATGGGTTTGTCCCTTCATTTGTTTAATCTGATTTCCCAGCTATGAGGGTGGCCGCTGTGAAATGTTTCAAAAGATGCATAAAACTGTGGTTGCCATAGCTCTGCCACTCAAGGCAGAAAGAAAGTTTTGTATTGCTTCCCAAATTTGTTCTTCTGGCAACTCTGAATCTTCCTCTGAGTATTTCCTTTGACATTCAAAGATGCTTTTTTTTTCTAGGAGATAAATTATGTAGGAAGAATGTGGTCATAGCCACATTTAAGCTAATCAAAGGTGACAGTAATGGGCAACAACAGCTCAGCTCTTTTTAATGAATTACCATCAAAACCCATAAATCATCTGATTTTAATGTCAAGATAAACAGAAGCAAGACAGACATCTTTTTCCTGGATGTGCAAAATGAAGGCCATTACTTAGACCTCAAAAGCCAATAATTAAAGTATTTTTCTAGAGCAGGTAACCAACTCCCTTGTGGCAATCCAACAAGGGACTACAATTTAATAACTTTATCAGTTTACAACAGCAGGAGAGGGTAATTGGAAAGCCAGTACCCCACTGGGACAGACAGGTGGAAAGCTTAGAACTAACAATGCTTATCATTTGAACACAGATGGAAGAAAACATTTATCAACCAACACAAAACGGTGGATGGAGGTAAACATCGAGGAGTGAGGGCTTTGTCAGGCTTGGTGATGCAGATGGCTTAAAAGTAAATTTTAAAGAGTAAGTTATAAAACTTAAATAAAAATTTATGTGCTAAAAATGTCTTTAATTAAGGCATTGATTACATGACCCAAATGTTATTTGCAAAACTTGTAGTGGCGCCTGCTTAAACAGTGGGGATTTAATCTGACAGGACTCTTACTTTCATTAGCACAGTCATGCTTTTGCAGGTGCTCTATACATTGCAGGCATGTTTGAAGAGAGCAGCACAGGTTTTGGTCCACACTAAATTATCCTGTTCCTCATCCCTGGCCACCTGCAAAGCACAGAGGGGAAGCCTGGAGGAGCATGGCTTGTGGAGGAGGCGGCTCAGACTTCCACTGGGAAGAGCACAGCTGTCCCAGGGCTTTCTGTGGTTAATTACTGACATTGTTAGCAATTTACTTTTAATCTGAACTTACCTCATTTCAGCTTTCAGTCACAAGAGCTTGTTCTCTGTCCACCTACTGAATTGAAACCACTTCTAGTATTTATTATCTCACTCTGTAATCGGAGTTCATGCAACCCCAAGTCTAGTAATTTTATAATCACTGGCTGCAAAACGTCTTGCAAAAGAAAAATCATTTTGCACAAATTTCAAACCTTTGGCATGCCTAAGTAACACTACACTTCCAGAATCTGCATCTTTATTTTTTAAGCTCTTTACCTCATCAGCACTGAAACCCAACAACAGGAAATTGATATGACACAGCCAAAGCAGACAAGAAAAAAAAAATTAATCTACAGTGGACCAATGGAAAGGAAAACCAAGGATGGTTTAGAGGAAAAGCACAGTGTTAGAGGATATCACGTGCCATACCCTGAAGATACCAAGTGGCTATCTGAATATGAAACAGCAGGGTTACTAATAACTTTCAGAATTTATAGGTGGGAAAAATAATAGAAAACTAGATAATCAACACTCATATATGAAAAAAATATGTCATGTATGACCAGGTCAAGATAATTATTTAGACAGCCTTATTGCAGAGTTCTAAATAGTGCTCTTGGTGTGGTTTTGATATCATATAAAAGATGAAAGCAAGAGGGAAGGAGAGTCAAGTGTGCTGCAGGATCCAAAACAGTGAGCTCACCCTAAGGGTCGGGAGGGGAACCCTTTCAAGGACAAAATGTTGGCAGCAAAAGCACCTTTGACAGAGGTGGGAAGCAGCTAATACAAAAGTCACTTCCTTCCTTTCTTTCTGTTGCATGTGCTCCTGATCATAACCTGAAAACAGACCTCCCTTTCCCCCACTCTTGGGACCTGGTCAAAGATGAATCTTTACAAAAAGTACCATATTGAGCTGCTGGCACAAATTACTAAAGTATCCTTTGCTCCATCCTTTCTGACTTGGACCAAGAATCCCTGACAGATGAGCAGTGGTAAAAATTTAGCTCTCGTGAAAAGAATTGCACTGTAAATTGGGTAAAGTATGTCTTTTGGTAGCAGCAAAAAGGGATTCAACCTCAACATGATCATTCTCCTTAGGAAGGAATTAATCGCAACACCTCTGTTTGCCTTTAAAGCAGCTGCTTTTTTCTCTCACATTGCTGCTAGTGCTGCTAATGTTTATGCATGCAAACACTGGTCCTTAGAAAATCAGCACACTTGCACAAGTGAGACTACCAGGTGTCATTAATTTATGAGTCTGTGTAAGGGGTTTTAAGGAACTAGTACCATGAGATTTAGAAAGCTGCATTAGTGTTGCTGCCACTGCCCTTCTTTCTGCAGTAAGATAAAATATTGAGCTGATACGCCTAAAGGGGTCTAAGTTTTCACTACAAGGAGGGAATATATTGTGAGTTTTTTATGTGAACACTGATCTTCCAACCAATCTGACACTCCATCCATTAGACAGGAAATTTCTACATAATGAACAAAACTCTTCAATTAGGCTTCAATCTTGCACACATACAAATGCCTCATTTTGCACTCCCATAGTCCCCCAGCTCCAATTATTGTCACAAATTAAGATGTGTACCATAGCACAGAGGCTTTAGCTAGTCCTTTTCGTTTCCAATTTGATCACAAGCAATGTTGAGTGCAGTAGAAATACTGAATCATGGTGTTAGCCCTGAGACAACTATACATTAAATCTGCCATAACTGGCAGCCTCCACCGAGCAATACTTAGTTTCTTAGAGAATAATATCCTGTAGCTTAGCACCCAGATAATATATTCCTATTTTATATTAGAGCCTGATGGCTTGAATCAAGAAGCCGTGCAAAAATTATGCACAGTACTCCTGTCCTGCCCAGCTCCCTCATTAGGTTGAGGTGGAAACACAAAAAACTAAGGCAGCATTGAGAAGGATGGGTGAGATGGGGTTAAGAATGCCACGAAGGTTTTGGTGATTTAAACAGATGTGCACAACTTTGCAATGTCAAATGAGTAAAGCTATCCATCAGTGATATCCATTAACACTCTCTTCATATGATATTTGCATTGAAGTTGGGAAAATATTCAAGAGGTTTTTTTGCTCTGGACATTATATCATGTCATGCTGCGACAATCTGTGATAGTTTAAAAATTAAACTCCTTCAGTATATTGTAGGAGAAGACCTTTCGGTGAATTCTGAGGTGAAAAAGTTAGGAGAGTGTTAAAAATAGTTGATTTATACATAACTGTCTACTACCCTCTATAACTAACGTCACTTCCTCCACCACTCTCAGGCAAGCAGGGATCATGGGGTAGTACATAGTTACTTACTAAGTTCTCGATTGACCTCTTGAAAAAAATAAAATGTATAGTTTCTTTTTTTTTCTTTTTTTTTTATAATAAAAAAGCACTTAGGGGTGCATATTTATTCCTTTCTGCTGATGGCTGAGTGACCTTGCAACATGGCAAGGCCCCCAGGAGGGCTACAGAAACTGGAACTGATGCACTCTGCTCATGGGGCAGAGAGACAAAACCAGAAAAGTTGCAAAACAGTTGGCAGTAACTCCAGTGGGGAAGGGTGGGGACACAATAGCACAAGAGTATTTTCAGATTAAAACTGAGATTTTTTATTATTATTTTTAAGCTTTATTTCTTTTGTAATAAATAAAATGAACTTACTTCCTCCATGGCAACATATCTAAGTAGACAAGCACAGAGTTTTTTTTGAATGTGGGGGATATAGAAAGCTTGTTAAAAATAATTATATTTGAGGAATAAGTTTTTGACAATTCAGCAAGATTTTATGGTTTTTGACAATTCAGCAAGATTTTATGTTTATTGACATTTAAGGTATGCTTTACACAACTAAATTATTAATATGTGAATTAGTGAATTATTAGCAAGAATGAAATGATCGTGTAAAACAGGCAGAAAGGTGGGAAGATCTTTGATTTTTCAAATAACTATGTATGATCTCCTCTTCCCCACATTAGCAGTGCCTGGGATGGAGATCAGGTGCCAGTCCCTCTCCCTGCTCGCACTGATACACTCCTGCACCCAGGGCCCAGCAACTCATCCACAGTTCAGCTCCTGAAAAACAAGGCTGTGCCATTTTGTCATCTCAAATTCAGTTTGAGGTGAGCAGCATTGCCATCAAACTCTCTCACTAGACCTCATACATGCAGGATTTCTCAGCAAAACATGGTTAGATTGCTTGCTTGTAGAGCTTCTGCTCCAGCACAAAAGCTTCACCTCCAGGCTGGAGTGAAATTGAGCTCTCAGTTCCCAGAGGGATTAGAAAGACTACTGTACACATCCCATCTACCTCATATGCTTTGCAGCTGATGGCAACAATCCAGCACATCAAAAGTTGGCTCTTAAAAAAAATCCCACCACATTCCAATACCTATTAAATCTTCCCTATATGGGATGAGCATTAGAAAAGTGCAATTTTTGCACCATTAATGCGTTTATTATTTTTGTAAATGGTGTCTGAAGAAGATACCTTTTTTTCTATTAACTTTGCAATAAACATATGCCAGCAGCAGAAACATCTGATTAGCATTCCTTTTTTAAACTATCCTGTCAAGCACACATTGCCCAGAATAAGGTATGGCTGTAGCATCTATTAGTCTCCTTGGAACAAACTATCTTTGGGAAAACACATCCCCATGTATCCAGCTGAGCCTGGCAGGATGCAGAGACTCATGCAATCTGTGATACTGCTGTAAGATCTACCAACTGTGCGTGGATCCAAGTTTCTTGCCTCACTCCCTTCATAGACACTTTGAATGGTTTATTAGACAAAGCTTCCCTTGTTACAGAAGTGCCGATTTCCAAAACTTTTCAGAAAGTTTATCAGTTCATCTCCTGTGTGTGTGATATGATGGGGAAAGCTGATCTTGTATGTGGCCTACATGGCTACTTCATCTATCTATGGTAAAATATGCCTACTTATATGAAGGAAAAACTTGGGAAAACCAGCAGTGGATAACTTTGTCAATGAATTTAAAATATTTTTCAAAAGTTGCTCTGTAATATTCTCAGCTTCTGAACAAGAGTGACCTTGTCTTGTGCTAAGTTATTACTTTTATCAACTGTACCAAAAACATCTACTTTCTGCCTTGATAAAAAGCAAGCAGTAAAAAAGTATCACTTTGTCACAACTGGATAAAGGAAAAGTAAGCGAGGGATGAAAAGCAGAACTAATCCTCACTGTGTTAGAAACACATATAATGGTCACTAAAAGCAATTTAACTAATGGACTGGTTCAAAACTGAGTGGAAGCTGCTCTAAAACCTTCACCTTACCTGTACAACATATCACTCCACCCATCATCTGAATGGCAAACATAGCGTAGAAGGGATGTCAGAAATTAAAAAATCATCTCCTGGGGTGGGGGATTTTTAAAAGTGAATTTCTACCATAGATCTAACACTTCTCACAAGCCTCATGTTAACTGCTAAATGCCAGAAGGTTGCTCTCTATTCTCACTAAACCACAGAGTCGAGCATGTCAGCAGTCAGCGGGGAACAGCACTGGAACACAGGGCTGTTGGCTGGAAGGTTGTGTTCTTCCTATGCTCCGGGAGGAGTGAGGACAGGGCAGCTCTTCCACACTTGGTAGGCAGGAACGAAAAAGGCTGGGCCCCTGGCAACTACCAAAACAGCATCAGGAGCCATGAAACTCGGCTAGATTGCCCCTTTAGAGCTAAACCACAAACTGAACTCTGGTGGCAGCAAGTCTGGATTATCTAACCTCAGCAACATTGCTCAAGGGTGAAGTCAAACAAAACAAAGGCTTTACCAGACCCTGAAGGACAAGAATTTTAATTATATTCACACAGAGAACATATAAAACACCTTCTAAACCAGGTCTTTGCCTTACACGTGTTGCTGGCCCCAGGCCTATTTATTACAGAGCTACTGAGAAGGTTGCTTCTGTCCGTACTCCAGCACAGCAATTATCTCAAGCCACTGCTGTAACAGCTCCATTGCAGTTCACTCCAGCCATGCACAGGACCACTCGCTCTGAGCACCTGACCCAAGCGTGTGCTGGTTTCCATTTAACTCTATGGAATATTGTTGGAACTTGCCGTCTGACCCTGGGAAGATCTGGGGACCCCTCAGCTGCTCGTCTCAGGGCAGAGACCATGCAAAAGCTCACTTTTGTACTCCCAGCTATACCAACTGCAATCCCTCGTACTCCTGAACACTTGCCCGCAGCAGCCGGTGGCACCTCACCGGAACCTGAGCACAAGCACAAGGCGGGCCCCGCGTGAGGGGACAGACGGGCGGGAGGGGTGTGCTCCCACCGCCGGGACAGCGCCAGCCCCGGCACCTGCCCGCTGGCCGGGCACGCTCTGCCGCCGCCGGGACACCGCGCCCTTCGCGCCTCAGCCTCGGCGGGGCGCAGCCCGCGGTGCCCGGGCGGTGCCGGTGCCGATCCCCATGCGGACCCCGGTGCCGGTGCCGATCCCCATGCGGACCCCGGTGCCGCTGCCGATCCCCATGCGGACCCCGGTGCCGCTGCCGATCCCCATGCGGACCCCGGTGCCGCTGCCGATCCCCACACGGGCCCCGCTGCCGGTCCCCAGGGCTGAGCCGAGCGGCGGGCGGTGCTGCCGGCGGGGCGGGGCGGGCTCGGGTGGTGCCGCTCGCTCAGGCCCAGCCCCTCAGCGCAGCCCGGCTCGGCGGCGCTGGCCGCTCCCGCTTACCCGGCCCGGGCTCTTTGTCGGCGAGTGCCGGCGGGGGTCGGCAGCGCCATGTCCTCCCCCAAGAATGACTTCTACCGGCAGGAGATCACCAAGACCCTCTGGGAAGTGCGGGACCGCTACCGGGACCTGCAGCCGGTGGGGTCCGGCGCCTACGGAGCCGTGTGGTGAGCGGGGCGGCGGGGGGCAGCCCGGGAGCGGCCGGGGGGCGGCGGTCTCTGTCCGGGCCCGGGGGCGCTGCCGGGCCCGGCCCTCCGGCGTGTTGCTCCGTGCCAACTTCTCCCGCTTGTTGTGCCCCTCCTGGTGCCGCTGGCCCCGCCGCTCACCTGGCCGCCCCGGGCCGGGCTGTTCGGCCGGGGAGCGCAGTGAACCGCCGGGAGGAGCAGAGCCCTCAAGTTCCGTCCCTGGAGCGAGCAGAGCCCGGAGCGCTGCCGCAGCCCTGCCCGGGGAGCGCTGCCCGCGGCACCCCGGAGCGGCAGCGCCCGCGAAGCCAGGGGTGTTGTAGCCCTTGGGGCGGACCCCTTGGTGTGCGCTGGTGATGGGTTTGGGATTTTCTGGGATTTTTTATCTTATTTTTGGTTTGGGGATTTTTTTCTCGTTCTCCAGATGTTCCTCTTTAAAGCTTTTCATAATTGTCTGAATTTCATCACAGAGTCTGGTAGCTTTTAAACGAATGAAATGAGACGGCTGCTGGCAGAGGTGCTTTGGGGAGGTGATCTCCCCGTGGCACGGGGGGCTCCGGGCCAGTGTCCCAGCAGCATGGGGCAGGATGCAGCCGCTGCCCAGCGCCAGACGGGTTTGCTGGGGTTTGCAGATTTACTTCGGTCCTTGCTCACCAAACTCTTTTTTCTTCCCTTAAAGCTCAGCCGTCGATGGACGAAGTGGTACCAAAGTGGCCATTAAGAAATTGTATCGCCCGTTTCAGTCTGAACTCTTTGCCAAACGAGCTTACCGAGAGCTGCGTCTCCTGAAACACATGAAGCATGAAAACGTGAGTTGGGTTGTTAGCCCAAAACCGCACCTTAGGCACTCTAAATCAAAGAAAGTACATAGATTTGGACAAGGCAGATGTGTAGATGAATGGAATTCTGGAATCTTTCATCCTGTTTTTTGTCTGTGTGTCCTACAAGCATCAGTTCACACAAACAAGAATATCCTGTTGGAAGCACCACTTAATTTCCATGTAGGAAAGATTGGGTGGGGAAGGTTAGGACCACAGTGCAATTTGTGCTCAGTGCTAGTGAGAGGAATTATAGAGCAGAAATTACAATCTCCATCACTGTGTGCCTATGAGTTGCAGGAGAATTATGAGCATGGGTCTGTGAGTCTCAGGTGCCACCATCTTCTTTTTTGGCTTCTTTTTCCCTTTGAGCTTGCATGAAGATGCACACATGCATATCTTTGGGGAGGGGTTAGCATTTTTCTCTTTTTTTGTCATTTATAAAGCATTTGAAAGTTTCAGGCTCATATTAACATGAAGCAGGAAAAGTCTACAAATGACTAAACAAATTGAAGCAGAGAATAGGTTATAGAGCTCTGCACATAATACCCATGTAGCATGAAAGAACAGCTGTAGAAAGACGTGTTGAAAGTGTAATTGAGAGAAAGATACTTGGTCCCAATAGTGCTTAGTGGTTTAAGAAAAAAAAAAAGAAGTTTGCGTGAAAACAATTTTTGTGGAGTCAAAGCATGGATTCCAGATGAGAAGGGTCCCCTGGAGGATCACAGTAGTAGTTTTAAGTGTTGTTCTTGAAGATTCATATGGGATAAATAGTTTAAAGGGAGATGTTAAAATGATGCGTAAGAGCATCTTTTAAAATATTAGTTGATGTGGAAGGTTAGAGTATACCTTCATTCAGAGGGCCTTCACAAAAACTGAGAGATCAAAAGTGAGGATGAGAGTAATTGGTAATAACAATAACTGGTCGTTTCCATTTAACATTATGGTATTAATATTGGGAGTACCAACAATATCTAGGTTTGTTTGAGGAATAATTTGTGGGCTATCCTGACTGTCCAGAAGGAAAAGAGAGTTTTTTGTAGGCTTGAGAAACTGTCTGCTTGTAATTTTTTAATCTAAATCTTTTTGTCTGATTACTTCAAAGTAACTGCCTCATAATCACTGCTGCATATGTTAAAGAGTTAATGTTTGCAGGAAACTTCTATGTATGGGCTTTAATACTCTCAGCGTTTTCTTTACTGAACATTTGGGAACAGAGCAGCCTGTGCAGTTGCCAAGCTCCTAACTGTGTCCAGAATTTTGAGATTATTTTTCTTCCATTTCCCAGAATAATCTGTTGGGTAGCATTTTCCACTCCTAGCAGGTTTTATGCAGCGTATGCCGTTCAGAATAATACTCTTGAACTCCACTGTGGACCCGATTGGTAATTAAAGAGTCCAGAAAAAGATGCTTACTGGGGAACACGAGCACAATTTTTACAAGTTACAAATCAATATATATGAAGGAAGGGAATAATCTACAATCTTAGGAAACAGTTTGGGCAACAGAAGGAAGAGATCTATGTACTAAGAAAAGTTTTAACATGAATTATGGTATCTACTCATTAGAGAACGAAGACTGAATGAATGATCCTGCAGGGATTGGAGGCAGAAACTGTTCCACCCATCCATGATAAGACTTGCATGGAAGTACAGCCCATCAGGACAATTCTGATCTGCCACCCCAGCCTCACATGCTTTTGTTGATCATGTTGCTCATGGTGAATTAGGAGCAGCAACAATGCTTTTTGGGATTTTCAGTTCCTGAGCTCATCTCAAGGGTGTTCCTTCAGCTGCTCCACCCATCCAAAATTAAACCAGAATGGCAGTATTGCTTCTTATCATGATTTTCAGCCTGACTCCTTTGACCCACGAGCATTCTGCCAGAGAGCCTCTTTTTGTATATTTCATAGAATCACAGAACCATAGAATGGCTTGGATTGAAAGGGATCTGAAAGATCATCTAGTTCGAACCCCTCTGGTGTGGGCAGGGACACCTTTCACTAAAACAGGTTGCTCAGAACCCCATCCAACCTGACCTTGAATACTTCCAGGGATGGGGCATCCACAACTTCTCTGGGCAACCTATTCCAGTGTCTCAGTACCCTCACAGGAAAGAATTTCTTCTTAACACCTAGTCTAAACATACTCTCTTCCAGTGTTAAGACATTCACTTGGTCTCTTCAGGCTGAAGAAGAGACTATGGGGAGACCTCATTGCAGTTACAACTTCCTCAAGAGAGGACTAGGAGGGGCAGGCATTGATCTGTTCTCTGTGGTGACAGTGACAGGACTGAGGGAATGGCCTGAAGCTGTGTCAGGGGAGGTTAAGGTTGGGTATTAAAAAAAGATTCTTCATCCAGAGGGTGGTTGGGCACTGGAACAGCTCCCCAGGGAAGTAGTCACAGCACCAGCCTGACAGAGTTCAAGAAGCATTTGGACAATGTTCTCAGGTACATGGTGTGACTCTTGGGGATGATGCTGTAGAGGGCAGGAATTGGACTCGATGATCCTCTTGAGTCCCTTCCAACTCAGCTGATTCTGTGATTCTCTGTTGTTCTGTTACTACATGTTCTTCTAAATAGTCTCCATCTTTCTTGTTTCTATCAAAGGATGGATTTACAGGCAAACGATAATGTCCTTTCTCATTCACATCAGCAGTTCAGAGTGTGCTGTGCACACCATTAGTGGCATGTACTGTAGTGGCAGGAAAGCTGCACGTTTTCTGTCACCATTGTCACTTCCATGAGTTAAGCTATGGAGTTTTGGAAGTGCTCCACTCAGGTGGGTGTCTGTCTCATTATAATGGGAATTAGTAGACTAGAACAGTGATTGAAGAACCTTTCCTAATGTTTTTGCTAACTAGCATGTTATAGTATGATTGTATAAAATAGCAGGTTGTTTCCTTCATTTAATCATGCTAGTTTGTAGTATTTATTCCACTGGAGCCTTAGCACTTCTTGATTATTTCTTTCATATCTGCTGAATCTTGTACAGAGGAACAGTCGTCTTTTTACCTTTAGAAAATATTTTCTAGTAGTGCTGCTTCTGTTCTGTGTTTCTGTCCATTTTGAGTTCATTTAAAGTGAGGACCTTTAAAACTTACCTATTATGGCTCTGGCTTAAAACCAAAAGCAGTGAGAATATGGCCAGCGTGCTAACTTCAGCCTTGGCTTTAACTCTCAAACATATGCATAGCTCTGTATTTGTGTATTCTTCTGCAGTTAATGGAGATGTGTGTCTATGCAGAGTGAAACCCAGACGAGTAAGTGGAGGCGCAGAACCTTTAGTTTCTTTTGGCAGATAACTTGGATTTTCTTGCACATTTACACTGTAAGTGGTACCTTGATACCTGCTTTTGTTGAAACAAGTACACAGTCACTCGCAGTGGTCCAGCCCTGGTGCTCTCCCCACCTCCAGTTTGTTAAGAGAAGTTTTCAAATAGGAGTGCAGAATAGCTGGCAAGAGGAAATGGCACCAGAGAGAGGAAGGGAAAAGCAGTAGCTCATGCTTGGTGGCTCATGTCAAAACAGAGTGTGGATTTTATCAAAGTGTGATGTGTGTATATATGTATATACTTATGTGTACATACAGTCACCTGTGGGAATTTTGACACAATTCTACCAGTTAAATTCTAAATGTGTTTCTGGCTTAAAATTTCTGACAAATGCCCATTAAGCATTTCTTGGGTCAGTTAATATTCTACAGATGTTTTCACTTCCTGGAAACTCTGTATGTAAGAGGCCACTGCAGTATTTGTTTAAAGGTACTCTACATTATGCTCTCATTCATTGCTCAGAGTGGAAATTATTCTCTGTTGTATTCCCACATCTGAAGACCAGTGTGTGTTTTGCATTAGCATGTAGCTTTTCTTTCCCCCTTAGAAGGAATTGGATATCCAACAGACACCAAATTGTCTGTCTCTCTCTAGTTATATTTTTGAGGATGATACACTTTTATGTTGGCTGCTTTTTGATTCTGTTGTCTTTTTTATTTTGAAGAATGTTGAGCTTTTTATTACACCTACACAGTGTCAACCAGGGAAGGAATTAGTTCCAGAGAAAATAGTGGGTCACACTATGTTCCTGCTTGAGAAGAACCTTAAATCTGTCACCATTTGCAGTTCATCTAGCCTGACATGAGCAGTGGAAGGGCAACAGTGTCTGCAGTGTACAAAATCTGACCAACAGGGGAGTTGTAGATGAGTGATGCCTTAACAGATGAGAGCGTGCTCACTGTGTTAGAAAAGGTTTCCTGCAGCAAGTCCTGCAGGACTGCACCAGCTAAAAATTCACATTCTTTGGGTATATATGTGCCAGTAAAGTGTAGTTGAAGAATCCTGTCTGGAAATGGCAGATCTCCTTGTTGGTCCTAAGTTATAATTGGACCGTTTATTGCTGTCAAAAATTTGCAAGGGAGAAACACTCCTGTCTGCTTTCCTGGAAGCTGAAAGCTTAGCACATCTAGGGAGCTTAACAGGACACCAGAGTAATTGTATTTTGGTACTCAAAAGTCAGTAAATCAACACAGGGGTATCTATTTTCATTTCTTCTTACTTTCCTAACATGACTAATAGGTGTTTTTTGTAGGCTGGGCTTCAGTTGATAGCTATTTATTCACACCCAGCCTTGGTGAGAATGAAGCAAACTGATGAGCATATTCCATAAAATGAAAATAAAAAAGGCAACACTGAAACCCAGACCTTCTCTTTAGATTGCCATGCAATCTAGAGATGAAGATGAGTCTGTCTGCAGGATTTGAATCTGTCCAGTGTAGCATATGAATCCTTTGAAGGAAGAGTGTGGTGATGCTCATGGGTATGGCTTGTGACTGCCAGTGTGCTGACTGTCAGGAGAAAAGAAAAGGAAGTCTTGCTCCATCAGCGGGCATCCATCATCTCATGTGCTCATAATCTGTGGGGAAAAAAGGTGGTATAAGCCTTGGCATGGATAGTTAAAATTTTAAAAAGATTGAGAGTTCTTAGAGTAGAACAGAACAGGGACATTAAGCTAATCCTGCAGAAAATTTAATGTGGCATAATATGTAGTTCAGTGCACTCTAGTGAGGCTCTCTCTTAAAAATGTACTTGCATGTTTAGCCTGAGTGCTAAAGCCACTCCACTTCACTGTGTTTTCATGCATAAGATGTACAAGAGAAAGCAGCACTTACTGTTTGAGAGACGTAATCTACATTACTTATTAATTTATACTAGATTCAGGTCTGTTCTTGATGTACTGGTGCTTACATCAGAAACTGTCTTTTAGAGAAATGTAATGGGTCAGTCCTTGAATAAAAGTAATCCAGTATGTCAAAGTACAGGGGAGGACAGAGATGAGGAGCTATTCACCATTGTGCCCTGCTGTCGGAATAGTATTTGGAAAAGGAGGCAGCTGAGCAGGGCAGAAACCACCTTATTAATGCGAATGTGTTGTTTATCTGTTGACAATAGTTAAAGCTGGTGAGCGTGGTCAGGAGACACATGCAGTAGGGTTAAGAAAGGCTAGAGATGCTGTCACCCACCCCCACTGGTAAATATATTGAAATAAAAGTAAATATATTGAAATAAAAGTAAATATATTGAATAAAAGCATACCTGTAGAAAACAAGTTAGACCAGTAGTCGGGTAGTTTTGTGGATTTGCACTTGAAGAAGATGGAGCATCTCTCTTATGAAGACAGGCTGGGAGGGTTGGAGTTGTTCCACCTGGAGAAGAGAAAGCTCTGGAAGGACCTTACAGCAGCCTTCCAGTACCCAAAGAGGGCTACAAGAGAGCTGGAGAGGAACTTTTCACTAGGGCATGTAATGACAGGGCAAGGGACAATAGTTCAAATGGAAAGAGGGTAGATTTAGATTGGGCATAAGGAGGAAGCTCTTTACTGTGAGGGTTATGAGGCACTGGCACAGGTTGTTCAGAGAAGTTGTGTATGCTTCAACCCTGGAAGTGTCCAAGGGTGGGTTGGATGGGGCTTTGAGCAACTTCATGCAGTGGGAAAAAGTATCTGCCCCTGGTGGGGTGTTAGAACTACATGAGTTTAAAGCTGCTTTCCAACCCAAACCAACCTGTGGTTCTGTGGGAGAGACTCAGTATTAGATCCTGTCCTTGAGATAAAAGCTATTCAAGTACTTCAGTACAGGCTGAAGAAATCCGGTTATTTTTTAGTCAAATGTACAGTTGGAAACAAGATTCATTCTTTACAGGCTTATTTATTTGATAAATTGCCTTTTGGCAGAGTTAATAGGGGTAAAAGTAAGACACTTAAAAGGCAGCAGTGCTGCGGATTTCCATAGAATGCTTTTCATTGCCTTTGCAGAGTGTACTGCGTTCATTCCTCAGCTGGGCTTCCATCTTTGATAATGTTAGTATTTGTGCTGAGTAACACCAAAAATACATCTACAGAAGGTTTCACAGATACCTCTGTTACATTTCATATAGGCAACACTATGAAAAATAAGTTATTCTTGTGATTGTTTATGGTGGCTTACTTTAGTGCTGGAGCATTATCTTTAAGTATCATAAAGTTCTCCACAAATACTGGCTTTAACTGAGAGCATTTCAGACAGAAACAGGATTTTCCATCACGTTGTAAAGGAGGGAGTTGACTACAATTTGTCCAGTTCTTTCCTTTTTCCTGAACAAGTAGCTAGAGTTGTATCTTCCTCAGAGGATTTATTTTATCTCATACTTCCTTGTGCTTAATATAGCTGCAAAAATCTCTGGCCTAAATGGAAATATGAGTGACTCTGCTCCAGTACAGGAAAATAATCCCAAACCACAACTGTTAAATAAAGGTCACTGAGGAAAAGGAAATGGCTCCTTCACTTTTATTTTAAAACTGATTAACAATTTACTAATTGTCTTACCATTTTGGACACTAGGGTAGATTTCAGGATTTTTTGAAAACATAATTTATAAAGCAAGAAAAGAAGTATTGTGAAGTCCTTGGCATGTTTAAAGAGTTTTCTGGTTCATTATTTAAAATTCCCTTCTTTGGGAGCTTAGCATTGATCCTGGTGGCCTTATTCACTGTAGAGAATTTGCAGCAATAGTAAGTTTGTCTCCATAAGTTTGCAAACTTACCTCAGAAATAATGTACATCAGACAGCATTAAGGAAGTACCAGGAAGTCTGTTTACTTGAATGGATGTGCATTAGAATGTTAGTGAACCTTATTAGTGTGTTTGGGGCTGGTATGTTCTGTATGGAAACATGTTCTTCATGCTCCTGTGTTTCACATGGGATGCCTGATAACGCCTTGGCACACAGATGGATGCGATAGAGCAGCTTCATCATTTCATCCTCCTCTGTGTCCTTTCATTTTATTGTGGTGTCCCAGTGCATTTCACTGCTACATTCAGATGTGATGGGGTTTATTTTCTAATGGTTCTTGCTTAGGTGTATGAGGGCATAGAAATACCTGCTTAAGGAGAGCAAGCAAGACTTCTGAGAAGGTGGAGAATGATAAGGAAAGATGCATATTGAATAAGATTACTGCTAAAATGTTAACTTCCGTCTTTCTATATGTAAATCTGTGGAGAGCACACAGCTTTTCTGGCTGTGTATGCTCTGTGTGTGTGTACACATGCTGCCTTAGAAATGCCTGGAGAGCTGCATTATGCTCCATTATTGTAATGTGCATCTTTGTAATCCTGTCCTCCTCCTTTCTCTCCCTACCTCACAGAGAAAGTTATGTAAAACTGTCATAAGAGAAAATTATGTAAAGCTGTCATAAAAAAAAAAAAATCTTACTGTAATGTTAACACTAGAGGTATTAATTCAAATAATAACCACATCCTCTGTGTGTTTAATTATTGTTTTATGGTAGTTATTCTTCTTTAATTTGTTTCATATAACAATCCGAGGAAAATATTATCAGTGACTTTTTTCCAAAGATATATGTGGCAACAGAGAAAGGGAGTTGTAATTTTCTGCTTTCATCTTTATTAGTCTTTCTATCTACTTCATCATTATGACATTTTGATAATATCCAGTTGTAGTAGTTTGCCCTGAATATGGGAAGACTAAAAATATGTGCAATAAGGATTTCATCATGGTTGGGGAGTTTTATTTAAAGCTTTAAATAAAGGAAGTTGTTGTTTTCTTGCATTTCCCCCCTCCGTTTCTGCTTGTGCTTCACTTTCTTTTCACTTTTGTTTTTTAAGATACCTGATTTGGATGACACTTCTTGATGTATGACCTGATGTCTGTATGGTCACAAAGACAGGGTTGGATTGTAAAGGTTATTAGTCTTTTAGGTTGCTTTCCAGGAAAGCCCTGCATGACCCTAGGGTGCCAATAACACCAAAGTTGTGGGCTTGATCCCCATATGGGGCACTCACTTCTGAGTTGTACTTGATGATCCATGTGGGTCTCTTCCAACTCAGACTATTCTGTGACACAGCAGCCTGCACCTGGGAAACACCACAAGATCTGGGGCTTGGGAGTCTTCCTCTGAACAGGCAAAAATGGTCATGGATTAGGAGCAGAGGTAGAAAAGAAGCAGCTCTAAGAGCCTGTGTTATTTAGGCACTGCCTGGATTAAGCAGCATCAAAACTAAAATCTGGCTTTAGATAATTCCAGCTACTTCTCTTTGAGCACTGAGTTACGTATATTTTATTTTCTGGTATTTAATGGGCTTGAAAGAAGCATTGGTATTTAGTATAATGCATCCAGTCAGTTTGTATAGTTCTCCTGAAAACCATACTAATAGGAAAAGCTGTGGTGGAAAATCCATTTTACTAGATTGTTTTTCTGTTCAGTGATATAGAACGCTTTTGTTTGACAAAGCTCTTTGGAGAACCTAAGGTATAAGCCATAGTAAATCATATAAATTTCTTGCTAATTTTTTCTCAACAAAAACAGTTTAGTTCAAGTTTCTTTTTGTACTTCCAATTAGCTATTGTAGTCTGTGTACCTAAATTACCCTGTTACTGAAATTAGAAGATGTTTAAAGTGTTCTCCATTGATGAGCAGCAGGCCCAGCTAGGTGGAGAGCACTTACGAGTGCTTCATATTATAGACTGATTTGTCTGGTTTATTTTCAACACTTCAGTACTTAAAGTGATAAAATAACTGTCTTCTCTTATATAAAACTGTCAGCCTCTGAACTTTTAGTTCCAGTAAATACTTCTCAAATTTTTTATCACAGGGTAAAACTGCCCTCCGAGTAACAAAATTTAACACATAACAAATCCTGGCACTACTTTAGGGGTTTTTTTCTGCCATGTTTATGCCTGTAACTAATGTCTCACTGTGGAAATGTTTTGGATTTTTTTTTTCTTTTTTGGTCTTTTTAGGTCATTGGAATTTTGGATGTGTTCACACCAGACATAACACTGGAGAAGTTGAATGACTTGTAAGTTCCACGTTGTTTGTGTTTTGGAGCAGGGCATTGTTGCTTGTGTAGGAGGAAAGGTTGTTGCTTTTTAAATAGAGAACTTCAAAATTGTTGCTTCACGGACTTTTTTTCCTGAGTTTCATCTTAATGTAACTCTTATATGCAGGTTTGGTAGGCTAGGATTTTCAGATTCTTTATAGAACCACTTTCCTTTCTTACAAGGTGTATATTTCTTTCAGCCCTTAGTAAACAGCAGTTTGCTGAATTCCCTAATCCATCTTTCAAGTATTTATTTCTTACCCTAAGGCCCAGGTTGCTCAAATGGTAGGACAATTCTTAGCCAAATCAGGTAGGCTGAAAGCTGTCCCTACTACATAGCACATCTCAGTGGGATCCATGTTAATTCAAGGATCAGTTGAAAACTGCTGATGCCACTGAATTTTTCAGTGTTTGTCTGCATTACAACTGTGACTGTTTTTCCATTCAGTAATCCAAACAGCACCTGATTCTACCACATCTCCCTGAGCCTTTGGTGATTCCCTGATGCCTTCAGTGGCATCTCAGCCACAAGATGCTTAACATGTCTGCTGTTTTATTTGTTTACTGCTGCAATTCTTATGAATTAGAGTCGCTAGAGAAACAGTGCTCAGAAATCCTTTTGGGCCTAATGAAGATTTCCTGTATTAATAGAACTGTTCTGGATTTCATCTAGTGTAGCTATGTTTCCTAAACAACCTTGTGTATTTATATGTTAAAAAAGAAAGCTGTCTGACAAAAAAATGTAGAAAATGAAGTACAGAAAACATGGAGCATGTGTTTATATTGATCATTGAGCCAAAAGGAATGTTGTCTGTATTGTCTGTTGTACTAGCATTTTATACAGCATATGTAATAGAATGCACATGTATGTGATGAGCATTGAAGGAACTGTGTTTTAAATGAGATTCTAAAATCATCTTCCAGATTTTGCTAGTTCAGTGCTGTGGTTATAACTGTGAGGTATATTGCCTTTTGTGAATGTCGTAGTTTTCTGTGTAGCTGTCTTTGAAATACTACAAGGCTTTTGATTAGTTTCTTTCTAAGCTAGTTCTGATAACTAGCAGCTTTCCATAATCAGTGACAGAACTGGGCAATATATCTTTATGACACTCGGATAAAAACAAATAGACTTGGAGGGTAGGAGGATGATGAAGGAATTGCTTGGTAAATGGAATGATCTATAATTTAATATTTTAATTGAACTATAACATACAATTATGTTTAAGTTATATGACAAAGTTAATCAAGTTTATTTGCTTGGTTTTCTTTACTTTGTTTGTTTGTTTTGTGTTTTGTTTTGTTTTGTTTTAAGCTACCTCGTCATGCCATTTATGGGAACAGACTTGAGTAAGATAATGAAGCATGAGAAACTAAGTGAAGATCGAATCCAGTTCCTGGTATATCAGATGTTGAAAGGCTTAAAGGTTTGCCAGTTCTACTAATATTTTGATTTCACAGTCTTTTATCCTAGTCAGCTGTTATGGAGAGCTATAAATACTTATCATTTAATAGCAGGATAAAATTTATCTCACCTGTATAGTAAAAGAATATATATATAATATAAACCACTATGTTAATTTATTATATAAATTATATTTTTACAGCTAAATAATCCTGGCTCTCTCAGTTTCTCATCTTACATTAGATGCTCCAGTCCCATCATCATCATGAAGGTTCACTGAGTTTGCTTCAGTGTCTCTCTTTAGCTGAGAAGGCCATGGCTGAGAATAGCACTCCAGTTGTGTCTGACCAGAGCTGAGAAAAGGGGAAGAATCACCTCCTTCAAGTTGCTGGCAATCCCCTGCCTAATGCATGAGGCTTTTGGTTGTCTCTGGTGCAAGGGCACAGGTCCTTTTCTGCCAAGCTGGTCAATCTCCTGCCTTGTCTGGCATTTGGGGTTTTTCCCTCCCAGGATTTTGTTGAACTTTGGTGGGTTCCTGTCAGCCCCTTTCCTCATCCTGTGGAGGTGTCACTAAATGGCAGCACAATCATCTGGTGTGTGAACGTTCTTCTCAGTTGTACATCATTTGCTGAGTTGATGAGGGAGCCCTCTATCCCATCATCCAGGTCAGTAATGAAGATGTTAAACAGGACTGACTTCAGTATTAACTCTAAGGGAGATGGTGATGGCCTCCAGCTGGACTTAGTGCGACTGATCACAACCCTTTGATCCAGGCAGTTCAGTCAACTTTGATCCAAGCAGTTCAATCACTGTCCATTCCATTAATGTAACTCCTACTTCCACTGTCTCTCAAGGTGTTTAGAGCATTTCAAAAGCCTTGCTAGAGTCAAGGTAAACAACATGTCTGCCCTGTCATCCACCAAGCCAGTTGTCTTATCACAGAAGGCTAACAGGCTATCAGGGGCTGATTTTCTTCTGTAAATCCTTGTTGACTACTGCCAATCAGTTCTTTGTCCCTGTGATGTTTGGAAATTGTTTCCAGAATTACTTGCTTATTACATTCCCAGAGAGTGAGGTGCAGCTGACTGGCCTTCCTTGATCCTCTTCTTCCCTACCCTTTTGAAAACATGAGCAATATTTGCTTTCTTATCATCATAAGGAATATCTCCTAATCACCATGACCATTCACATAAAATTAAGTGGCCACAAAATTAGATTGGCCAGCTTCCCTTAGAATTCATGAGTGCATCACATCAGGGTTTTCAACATTTGTTTAAATGTTAAATTTGTGTTTGTTAAGATGTTCCTTATCTGATCCTCTTCCACTGAGGGTTAAGTCTTCCTTGCTCCAGACTCTTCTAGCAGTTTCAGGGACTTATGATATGGCAAATATTACCAATAAAGATGGATGGAAAGAAGGCATTGAGTACCTTGGCTTTTTCATGCCCTTCATGCAGTTGCCCATGTTTTCCTTAGTTTGATTTTTGCACCCAGTTTGCATGTAGAAGCCCTTCATGTTCACCTTTGTGTCCCTTACCAGGTCCAGGACCAAGAGGGCTTTGCCTTTCCAGGTTCCATCTCTGGACCCTTCGGCAGTGTCTCCATATTCCTCCAGAGAGACCTGACTCTGTTTCCACCTCATGTACACTCTTTCTAGGAGAGGCATGCTGTTTGCCAGGGATGAAAAACATCGTTTGTGCTAACTTTACAGGCAAGCAACATATGAACTGTAAATAATTAGGTGATGTTGAGT
The DNA here is from genome assembly GCF_008360975.1 of Lichenostomus cassidix. Taxonomy (NCBI): domain Eukaryota; kingdom Metazoa; phylum Chordata; class Aves; order Passeriformes; family Meliphagidae; genus Lichenostomus; species Lichenostomus cassidix. Next base: position 19,257,257 of record NC_139480.1, on the reverse strand, counting down.
GTAGTGGAAAGGATGAATAATTAATTTAATTCCAGTGAAATGGTTTAGAAACATATTTTGGTCCTAGTGACATATATTATCTGACAGAGGCCAGCAGAGCAGAACTTGTGGCCCCAAAGGTTGAAACTGAAGTCTGTTGTCCAAACGTGGAGGACAACTGTGCATGGTTGACATACATAGGAAGAAAAGAGAGCAGGAATTTAAGAGGATATATTGGGCAGGTTTGTGGGAGGTTTTGTTTGTTAGTGAAGGCTGCAGGGGTGGCTTCTGTGAGAATTCACCAGGAACTGCCTCCATGTTGAGCAAAGTTCCAGCTGGCTCCAAGGCAGACCTGCTGCTGGCTAAAGCTGAGCCCATCAGCAATATTCATGGCACCTCTGTGGTAATATTTAAGGAGAGGTATAAAAATGCTGTGCAGCAGCTGTGAGAGGGGAGTGAGAAAATGTGAAACAGCCCTGCAGGCACAAGGGTCAGTGAGAAAAGAGGGGCAGAAGATGCTCCAGGTGATGGAGTAGAGATTTCCCTGCTGGCCATGAAGACCATGGTGGCACAGGTTGCTCCTCGGTGACCTGTGCAGGACCATGACAGAGCAGATACCCACACAGCAGCCATGCTGGGGTCCAGGAGTGTGCCCTAAATAAAGCTGCAGCCCATAGAGAGCCTGTGCTGAAGCAGGCCCCTGGCAGGTTTTGTGACAAGACCTGTGGCACATGGGGGACCCACACTGGAGCACTCTCCTGAAGCACTGCATCCTGTGTAAAGAGCACGTGCTGAAACAGTTCGTGAAGGACTGTCTCCTGCGGGAGGGACATAAAAATAAAAGCAGCTCTCATTGCAGTTACGTGGCAACCAGCAACCAGCAGGAATGCTGAGATAGTATTAGAAAATTTATACCTCTGATCTCTGGAACTATGTTAGATCTTCTGTAAGAAGTGGTTTGCCTGAATGGTTTCTTACCCCATGTTTTTGAGAGCACAACTGTGCTTACCTCAAAATTACCAGTGGGAAATAAAATATTATTCAACGACTAGACTGTTTTGTTATTTCTTATTACACAGCAAACTCTGGAGAACAGTCTTTACAGTATCTGTTTTGTTAAATTTTGGATTCTTGTTGAACCATTTCAGCCAGAAATACACACCTAGCTGGAAATATTTTTAAGAAATAGGAGTGGTCCAGTGCTTGAGGCACATTCTTGTAGCCCTGTCTGTGCTAGGAAATGTGTTAAGCTGAAAGCAGTGTTGCTACTATGCAGAGAAAAAAGAAAATGAGTCAGTAATTTGTTTATTCTTTTGCAGATATCAGTAAATTAGCTGTTTAAGAAAGGATTTGCCAAATTTTGCATGAAAATCTTGTCTTTTTTAAGGTCTACTCTATCTGGGTTAAAGACAGCCCATCTGTGTTTACTTAGATTGCTTTTTTGGCGGGGCATGGGGAACAAACACACACTTAGCTAGCACTCAGTTGAGGCATTATAAGGGGAAAATGCTTGTAACACCTGGGAAGGAGGAGTATGCTAGGATCTAGGTGTACTCCTCTCATTTGTATAATGACTTTTTTTTCACCTTTTAACTTTGATGATCTCTGTTGTGAGTGGTTTTTTTTAATTGTTGTTAAAGATGTAACCTGCAATATGCATTTGTCCTTTGTAAAGTATCTAAGAACTTTATGGTATCTGTGTTTATGTCTGGCCAAAGGCAAGAAGGCTGTTCATCATTTTTGTCACATTGCATATTCTACTCTTAACAACCTGTTTACATGTGACAAATGCATGTAGAAAAAACCCTGCATGACTGCTGTATTGTGAAGGGATAAGGGAGATTTTTGCTAAGCCCCCCAGTTGGTTCCTTGCAGTCTTCATTTCTGCATTCTCTTTGTAGGCATGTTCTGGTTTGGTTGTATACAAAATGCTCAACAGGCTTGATTTTAAAAAATATGTATAAATTGAGGTCAAGAGAAAGTTCATACTGAGTTCATGAAGATTTGTGTCACTTCTTCAGTCTTTGCTCTGCAAGTCAGTACAGTTCTTTTTTGTCAGTTCTTACCATTTTACTATCTTCTTTCTACAGAGAATGAAATACTCATTTCCTTTCTTTGGTGAGCTGTGTAATTTATCAGAATTCAATGTGATGTGACACCACTTATAAAACAATGACATGCCTCCCTTTTGTCTGTTTCCTAGTTGGGCCTTAGTCTCACATTAAATATTATTTGAGTGTCAGCTTGCATCTTGGAAGGACTGTCATAATTTCTATTTTGTTGTTTGGGAGAAAAGCTGTGTATTGTCAAAGAGTACAGAAGGCAAGGCAAGCTAAACATAAATGTCTTTATGTAGGTGGAAAGAGGCTGGAGCTTTCAGGCTTGGGTCCCTCTTCTGCAGGAATGCCAGCTAGGCTCCTGTTCATAGAGGTCTGGGGAGGTGCTGTCAGTCCTCTCTTACTATGCATAGTGTTTGAGAAGGGACAGGCAGCTCTTGTGCCATACAAACACCTGTTCAAGCTTCTTCTGCCATACTTATGGTAAGATTTACCTGCTTTTGTCCTCTCCTTTTCTCGTCTGTCTTTACTGCCTTTTGTTACATTTATGCTTGATTTTTTTTCTGCTTCTCTGCTTTCCCTTCCCCCTCACTCATTTCCTCTTCAGTTTTCCCTTCCCTGGCAACTTGCTCTTCATTTTCATTTTGCATGTTGCCTGGATCATATTCTCCTGAGTCTTTGCTAATTCTCTTTTGATTAGCTTTTTATTTTGTGGAGAGATTACATATACAGGAAAGAATGCTTAAAATTTAGGTGATTGTTGGATGACTTCCTAGTGTGATCTAAAGCTTACATTCCAGGATTTATGCATATTACTAAAAATTGTCATTAGAATAATGTGCAGAGCTCCTGTGCTTCAAGGCATTTCACTCATGTTAACTGGGTTCTTGAATCTAATATTGTTCAGATGAAGTGGTAATAACATTGTGAAGGATATGTCTACTCTGGTCTGAATTGTTTTGCCATGTTAAGAATGAAAAATCTATCAATAAATGTCTAATTTAATGAGGAGAACCAGTAAGAACAGGATCCCATTTCAGAAGGCTATTGAACAGAAATGGAAAATCTTCTGAATGAAGACTGGCATAGTTCCAGTGCTGCTACCTGCCAGGAGATAATGAAATACAGTTTAAAAAATACTGCTATTCTTAAAGAAACACTGCAGCACAGCACTAGTATTTCAGCTTTCAGAAAGGCTGATATGTACGTTACCATGAGGAATAAATGCTATTTCATGTAATTGTAGTGTTATCTTAAGAGGAGTGTTTAGAAAACATAGGAGCTTTCCCCAAGTCTTAACATGATTTTGTTGCTGTGAACATTCATAAAACCTGCAGTGGGGTGAGAATGCCAGCAAAACCACACTCTTCCCCCCAAACAGGTGAGATTTACTTTAACTAAAACTGTGAAGGGTGCAGACCGTTTAATTCCTCATTCTGCATTCTGCATTCTTAGATGCCAAATGACTGGGTCTGCCAGCTATTTCCGTACGGTGTACAGTCTTACCAGCAAAAACCGACTATAGAATATTTTAAGCATCTGTTCTGGAAAATCAAGAGGCTTCAGTTAGAAGACATTGGAATAATTTAGAATGCAAGTAGACATTGTGATATCCTTGATCAAGATAGCTATGACAGAAGACATCTTTTTCTTAATTTATTATTAAGTTTAGCTATTTACAGTTACTTTTTTTTTTTTATAAGCACATATATTTTCTCTAGTCTCCATGTACAGTTGACACACGTCCCCCTCCTCCCATCCCACTTCATTTCATGCGCATCCATTTGTAGTTTTTTGTTTGCTGTAAGTTTTACAGCCAACATTCCGGGGAGCAGCCATGTACCTTCAATGTCTTGTATCTGCCCCAGGAAATCCTGTGAAGGGCTGTGGCATTTCCTATGGCTGATGTTACTCCTTGCCTAATCTGCAAGTAATCTGTGGCAGGAACTGGTCTGCCACAGATGCCAACATAGGCCTGAGCTCTGGCACAGCAGTCAGTAGTGCAATCATGCAGCAGCAGGGCCCTACCACAGCTGGGGCTGGATTGGTAAAGTTGTAGGCACAGGGTTAAGGGAAGTGGGGGCTTTTTCCACCTCCCTCTTTTCAGAACCTGAGACCACATCTGGTGCAGCCTGTCAGCTGTAAGAGAGGAAAAATTAACTGTCAGAGATTTTTCAGTCACTGCTTTAAAAACTTGGCGTCTTAAATGCAGATCTCGTGCTGCTTAGGTTGTATGGGTTTTAAGTTCAGAAATCTAAGTTTGAAATGCACATTGGATCTGTCAGAAGAAGTTGGTTTTTGATCTGTAACTTCGCTTTTTTTCCTGGTGTTTCTCATCAACTGGATTATGAGGACCCCTTTGCAGAGGGACTGTTGCATTTATGTGGTTAATTGCCCATGTTGAGGCCTGCTGGGGAAGATGGTCATTGCTGGGGCTGGGGCTGATTGGCAGTTATCCTGCCAAGCTCCTTACTTCTGTGCATTTCTGTGATGCTGTGCTGACTATTCCTGGTTGGTCTTCCCTGGCCATACCAACTGGTTCCCAGTGACTCTGTTACCACTTCTTCTGTCCCATTCTTCAGGGTGGAATAAAATGAAAATTCTTCAGGTGAAGCTGGGGGTATTTGCATCTTACTCATCTTTTCTTGAGTCTTTTTATTTAAAAGCTTTTATTGTTCTCATTTTTCTTAGTGTCAGTAGTATGGTCTGTCGGGGTTTCAGATCAGTTCCCCACACCTGACGGGTCTAGCACATCCCAGGCTGCTCTTGGAAACCATGTCCTCAGTTCAGAACAACTTCCTGCATTTCAGTCCTTTCAAGAGATGCCTATATCTGAACTAGTTACTGGAGGTTCACTTTATTGACTGTGATGAAAATAGTCTCTTCTAGGGCATCATTCAGCTAGTGAGAGGAACTACATACCTCAGTGGGGAGCATTTGGTGACAGTCATGGGTCAAACATCTGTATTTGATTAGGTGTTGTCCCAAAAGAACTAGTTCTGGGTGTTCAGTTTGTTGGTTTGGCTTTAGTGAGCCCTTAAATAGGTCACTGAATGGGTGATGGAAATATTCAAGGGAGAATGTCTTTCAGCTTGACATTTCCATTTTCCATTGAGGAGATACTGAAGCATGTAGCAAGAATTCTCAGATAAGACTTTGATTGGCCTTCATTCCAGTCTTAATTATCTCTTAAAAGTCAGTGCTGGTGAAAAATGTGAATCTAAACTATGATGGCACACCAGAGACATCTATTGCAGGAGAGCATTTCTGATACATAAAATAGCATGTTTCATTCTGATACATATACATATATATATGTATATATATGTGCCAAAATTAACTGAAAACAGCATTTCATGTATGGGAAGACTTTGTAAAAAACTTTATGATATGTTGCAGTACTCAAACTGATTTAATGATTTCTCATTATTACGGGAGGGAAAGGACAAAATGTTATAATTATCTGAACATTAAAACCATAGCTAAAGGGATCTTCCGCGCAATAAATAAACATTTTCTAATTTCAGTTTATTTTAGCACCGTGAAAAAGTACTTTCTCTCATACCTCAGGCAACTTTTTTAAGTCAGGACCTTAACTAAAAAAATACCTTCTCTTTTTACAGTATATTCACTCATCAGGCATAATTCACAGGGTAAGTGGAAAAATATGAAAGATGTTTATATTTTGATAATGTGAATGATGTTTGTGTATAATCATGCTTATAAATAGGCCTGAAATTCTGCTTATAGGTTTTCTCAGTTTGTTGGTGCCTTTGGTTGCTCCTTCAATAGGAACAAAAGGTGGCATGGCTATGTTGGTGTAAGTTGGGCACTCAAGTTGCACTGAATACAGCTTAGATTTGGGGTTCCTAAATTACTTTGTGAAGTTGAGTTGTAAGTCTCCACAAGAGAAAATTGTGTCTAAATTGAGATGGATAGAGTTTTTTCTGTATTTTTTAAAAATTAAGATTAAACTTTTAAAAACAATGTTTAGGTTTTCTTTAAACATTATATTAGTGTTCAGAGTTTTGGGGGAACCACGGAAACCAAAAAAATTGTCTAAAAATATGGAGATTTGAGAACCTCGAATATTTTTTTTTGGGGTTTTTTTTTTTTTGTTTTGTTTTGTTTTTTGTTAGGGAAACAAGGCATTTGGCTCTTTTGGAATCCTATCTCTGTATAAAGTCCACTTAAAAACACTTTTGCGCTGTGAAGACAGAGTTCTGAACAATGTCCTTGCGGCACCAAGCAGCATATCATCCCCCAAAACTGCGTTAGAACAGTAGACATTTTTAATAAAATATCAGGAGCATCATAGAAAGTACACATTGTATAGTAGCTTTAAGCTGGACGTAGAAGCTAGAGATGCTGAGAAAATAATGTAAGATATTTATATTTTTATTTTTGCAACTGTTGTGATCATGGTCTAAACTTACCATTGCTTAGTCGTTTTGTAAGGTCCCTCTCGATGACTCTTGAACTTCTTGGTTTAATTGTGGTTCTTTGCACCAAATTGTTTCTCTCCAAGGCCCTCTGATCTTGAGACATTTTTGTATAAAACAGGTGGATCCCTGTTAAAAAGTTTAGAGAGACGATACTTCTAAATATGCTAACATGTATCAAATGTTTGAAAAGCTGAAGGAAAATACATTTCTAACTGTGTATGTCGGAGTCACTGATGTTGCAATATCATCTTAGTCGTTGCCAGGGCTCTTCCTTTGCTAAACTTTATAACTGTGGAAGGTCATTAGAAGTCCCTAAGGTATCTTAAGAGACTTAAGGGAATACTTTTTCATGATGCAGTTCTTTTGACTTTCTTAGGAAATTGATTTTTCTGCAGAAGAGAGCATAGGGTTTTACATAAAATCTTGTTTGATTCCTTCAGTACTCCTAAGTCTATCAGGGTAAGGAACCTTTATAATGTTTTGAATTAATGTTTGAATATATATGAATTGTTAACTTTGTGGTGTTAGTATTAAATGCATAAAATTTATGTCCAAACCCCACTCATAGAAAAATGAGTGAATTCCTCCACTGGCAGGAATCTTCCAGACTTATAGAGGAAAAAAAAAAAGAAAAAAAGAGAGGGGGGAAAAAAATTCCCGGGGGGGGTGGGGCAGGTCAGGAATATACGGGTATACTGGAAAGAAGCCAGCTATATGCAAGTTTGTGTCCTTGTTTGTGTTGTTATGACATCATTTTACTTGTTGCTGTTCAAAATAGTTACATAAAAATTATAAAACCAGAAAGAAGGAAAGAAAGCAAAAAAAGAGTACCTTATTGTCTTTTTGTAAAAGAAAAAAATAACCAACATTCATTTAAAATCTGGTTGTAGGATCTAAAGCCTGGAAACTTGGCAGTAAATGAAGACTGTGAATTGAAGGTAAGGTATGTTTATTTGTAAAAACAGATATACTAGCAGACAATAGAGGCAGCAAATGTAGACATGCTGGCTTGTTTCAGTGTTGGGCCAGGCTTTTTGCCCTTGAACCACAATTGGCCTGTACATCCTCACAAAACAGCAGGGAATATGAATGGGGACATCAGTGTCCTGATGTGTAAGGACACATCAGATCTTATGACCAAGGTTACAAGTCATTTTTGTTACAGTTACTGAAACAAGTTAGGAAAATTAAGTTTGCTATCCTTGAGGAGCTGAGAGGAATTGGTTCATTCTTTTCTAATTCACAAATTAAAAAAAGGATTTTCAAACTTGCTCTGAAAATTGCTGTGAAAGTTCTAGTTGAAAAGCTGAAGATTAGAGTGTGAAAATAAAAGTTTTATGTCAAGATAATTGTTGAAATGGTACCATGTTAATATTAAGTACAAATAGGATATGCTCCTCGAGCTTAAGGAACACATAAATGAAAATAAATTATAAAGTTAAGACATAATACAAAAATTCTTGCTGTCATTTTCTACTTTTACAAATCTATGAAACCAAATTATATTTCAGCTGTTAAACTCTACATGTCACAAGCCTTGATAGATAAAATACCTGAAAAACTGTGACAGAATAGACAATACCATATCTGGCTTTGACCTGTTACATAAAACCTTTTTCTTCCACTCTCCCTGCCATTTTACTGGGGAAATATAATGTGTGCTGAATATGTAGAATAAATTGGAAAGCCATATATAAAAGTGTATTTTGCTACTGCAAATATTTTGTGTCTAGTAAATCTTCAGTACCCAAATGCAATCAAGTGCATTTAATTGGTAAGAATAAAAATATCTCCCTTTGCATTCTATTCCTGTTTTTAAATTGATTGGTAATTAGCAGTTATGAGGAAAACATGGAAATGATATTTCAAGTATGGCAATAAAGATAAGCCATAACATTTTGTAGTCTTGATCTGTGAATGAAAGTAGAATTTTCCTTTTTCTTAGTGTCATGGAATGATGAAACTATCCTGAAGTATTTTAAAATGTTTAATTACAGAGAGCATTACAAAAACATCACTCTTGGTATGGTAATGCCCAGGTAAAAACTCCTGCCCTGTCAATAAACACATGCAGCCTGATCCACATGGCAGCTAGTGGCTATCCATGCAAAGCTTCATACTCAGTTGTCTCTGGGTGACCATGATTTATCTTCAATAGACTTTACTTACCCAAGCCTCCTACTTCTTGTTAGAGGCATGAACTTTCTGATAAATACAAACTGATTGTCGTTCCAGGAGTGGAATTTTCTTGCTGTTGGCTGCATCTTTGGATGGTCCATAGAGGTGGGCCTTCTTAAGGCAGATTTTGTAGAAGTTGACAAAAGCCTATAACACTCATTTTTAATCTTGCTGCTGTACACATTGCTATATCTAGAGAGAAATATCTGAGAATTTTAGAAATAAGCTGAACTGTGCATAGCACTTAAAAAAATTGCACTCATCTTGTATTTCTTACAAAAGGCTTATCTGTAGTTGATGCTGGAGGTTGGAGACAACTTGGTGGCAAGAAATTATGGTAATTCCCCACTCTTTTTGCAGGTTTTCAGTGTGACCTAGAGGAAGTCTTCCCTTGTATGCATTACTCATAAAGTAGAAATAACAATACCTTCTTACTTCAGAATATTGTTGGAAAACACTCTTGAATAATTGTGCTACCTGGTATATAGGAGCAATGGACACTGTCTAAAATGGGTGCTGTTCTTTTAGCTGTAATTTGATACAATGGTGATTCTGTGGTCAGGGAATTTTTTGCATTGATGTGTCCAGTATCTTTTTAATTAATAAGTGAATCATTTGTTATATCTTTGCTGGGTTTACAGCTTTTGATGGTGCTATAAGAGTATGTAACTTGAAAAAAAATTATTCAAACCTCTGTGCTAACTCTGTCTTGATTTTTAAAATGAGAACAAGACACTTCAAAGAGACAAAGATAGAAAAATAAACTAATAGATTGCTCCAATTTTTTTTCTTACAGTTGTAAAGACCTGTATGAACTAGATAACTAGCTGTCTGATCTGAATGTTCTTTGTGCTTCCCCTACAGATTCTGGATTTTGGGTTGGCAAGGCATACAGACAGTGAGATGACAGGCTATGTGGTTACAAGGTGGTACAGAGCCCCAGAGGTCATACTTAATTGGATGCATTATACTCAGACAGGTCAGTGTCACTTCAGAAGTATCTTAACAGAGCTAAAGCATTTACTGACTCAGGCAATATATAAACAAGACTTTGTTTCTGAAATGAATGAGAAATTGGAGGTGGAAATGACAGTAAAATTATGCAAAATTTCCTTGTAAATAACTTGCAGGTATTTGTGTGGTGGTGGTGAGTTTGGGGTTTTTTAGATATGTTTTCTGAGAGTACCAGGATGTACCAAGGCAATTAGAAAAAGATTATTTAAATTATACAGGTGTGACAGTCTGGTCTCTGTTCTTGTGTTCCTGTAACGGTGTGCTGATTTTAACTTGAACAGACAGGAGAAAATGGCAAATGGAGGAAATTCAAATAATACTAGGATAACTATGGAAGTTTTTGAAAGCATTGAAAATTTACTTCCCATGATATCTGCCTGTTACTGAGAAATTCATTCTGCATATTATGAGATTATCTTCAGTTTGCTCATTAGAAAGTCTGGTAGTTTTACCTGTCCTGTTCATCATACTTGGCAAGGCACACATTTGTTTTATAACAGGCTATAAAGGTAATTTTTATACTTCTTAAAAATATGTTTTAAATTAAACTTTATGTATATTTAAATGGACAAGTTAATGTGCCTCTTGGTCTTTTTTTTCAGTTGACATCTGGTCTGTGGGCTGTATAATGGCTGAGATGATAACAGGGAGACCTCTGTTCAAGGGAAATGATCGTATCCTTCAGTGAATTTATGATACTAACGTAAGAAAGTTATGAGATTCTTATGTGGTACAGTAAGTCTGTTCAAAAACGGATGAGTATAAATTGAAATGAATAGTGAAATGGCTTGTACCTTTCTCATTAAATGGTTATTTCATATCTCTACCACTTCTGCACACCTGCCAATTAAAATTTGTATTACTGACTTTTTTCAGTAGAAGTGATCTTTGAATCACATCTCAAATCATCAAGTAAAAGGCTCTGTGATAATAGAAAATCCTTTCTTTTTTTTTTTTTTAGTGCATGCAATACATATGTTGATTGTTCAGATACTCTAGTACTTTTGGACTGATTTTTTTTTCCAAAAATATAGAACAGGTCTGATAATATTATAAAATTTTGCAGATTGTTCGGTTATGTGTTCCCAAATTATAGGATATTTTCTTTGCCTTTTGTAAGAAAAATTGAGAACTTTCATATTTTATAAATCTGCTGTTCAGTCATTGAATTGAGATTTTTATTTTATTCTCCAACAACAAAGAAATTCATTATTTTTGCAGGATGCATAGGTTTTCTAATGGTGAAAGAATTTGTTCCTTATTTCTGGTATTCAGATCTGGACCAACTCACAGAAATAATGAAAATAACAGGTACACCAACTCAAGATTTTGTTCAAAAATTGCACAGTCAAGATGTGAGTATCCTGCTTTGTCAGCTGGTTTCACGTGTCTTAATTTTACTTTAAGCCATGCTCAGTTCTTAGACTGGCTGAGAAAATATGTATTGACTACTGATATGGCCCCTGGTGGTCCCTCTCTGGCTTGAAATGCTTTGTGCACCCACAAGAGCTACTGGAGATGGGGGGCAGAATGACAGAGAATTATCAGAGCATTGTTTAAATACTTCAAGATGCCAGTGTGTACCATATAAACAGCTGAGCTGATACATTGCAACTTTTATTGTAAAGGTACTGAAAGCATGAAGACACTCAGAAAACCCACTTGTTTGCAAATGTGTCTTTCCTGCTCTTATGTGGATGTCCTTCTAGAATCCTGAAGTCCTTACTATAAAGAACCTAAATTAATTCACTGGACTAACTGTACAATTTAAATATTAAGGAATTACTGTGTAAGGTTCCCTTCTAGAGATTGCTGTGAACTTGCTATGACATTCTTTCAAATAATTCATACATATTTATTTGAATAAATATATTAAATATGGAGCACTAATAATTAAAGCTTTGCATAATTTCCAAATTGTGGTTTTAAGGCTCAATTAAAAAAAAAATCTGTTCAGCAAGAAGGTGAATATCATCAGGGTCTGTGACCCAGAAAAAATGCATTTGTACAATGTGCTGTCAAAACATTGTTGAGTTACCTATTAAGTGTATAGTTAATGTCACATTACAAAGGTGGCAAAGATATAATTTAATATACTTTTTTTTAAGGCAAAAAACTATATCAAAAGCCTCCCAAAAGTCCAGAAGAAAGATTTTGCGTCCATCTTGAAGTATGCGAATCCTTTGGGTAAGACTGTTTGTGTGGATGTTTGCAGCTTGTTCTTGTGTTTGCACTGGGGGCAGTAGCAGTATCAGTCATGTGACAGGGTATGTGATGGTTCTTGTGCCATTCTGTCTCTTGCTTTACATAATTCATAGTTTTGGTTGTAGCAGCTGAACTTCGCCAAGTTTAAACCCTGCCAGGAATCAGTTGTTTCTTAGAAGCATCAAAAAAAAGAAGTAGTTTGTGTTTTAGGTTTCAATCTAGCACCTGCCTATTGGTTTTACTTGAGCAGTTTTCTCAAGAGCTCCGGCAGATTAAGTGTATGTAATAAAAGTTTCTCTGTGTTGTATTTGCAGTATAATTCTGAAAGCTTAATCTGATCTGCAGTTGAAATGCAAGAAAATGGAAAGCTAACATTTTAGTAATGGAATCAATACATCCTGAGGACCATCTGTGCATTCCTGAGAAGCACTGGCTTGGATTCGATAGACATAAACAGCCGGAAGAGCATACCAAGAGTGCATAACTGTGACATGACCTGAGGCAGCTAGAGCTCTGAAGTGACACCCCCTGAGGATTATCAATTTCCCAATGATCTAAACACTCACAAAGCCAGTTTTATTAGAATATTAATTAGGAGTGATTAATTGAATTTTCTAAATTTAAAAAGTTAAAATTTTAGGTTCAGATATAGTAGAAATAAATCTGATTAATAAACAGCTCTTACTGCATGGTTAGCTCAGGGACCTTCTCAGCTACAACAAGCTACGCATTTGCATTTAGTTTGTAGGATGTCTCTTCTTGTCATTTCTGTGGCCATCTGGCTGCTTCTGGTCTGGGATAGAAATTTAGAGAGAATATACAACATGGCAAGCAAGAGTTGAAGAATCCTGTCCCACACTTCTGCCTCTACTTCCTTTCAGCTGCTCCACCAAACCCAAGAACATCTTTTCAGGATAGAAAAACAGAAAATTAACAAATCATTCATCATACCTGTTTACACTAGTCCATTTTGACAGTCTAGCAATGGACCTGATCCAAAATCCACAGGAGGGGAGCATAAAAATTTTAATGGATTGTTCTGGCTGAGGTCAAAACCGCATTGCAAATAAAGTCAACTCTGAGATTCTGAGCATGGACAACTAACTTGTCTTAGTGAACTTCAAAGTGTACTTGGGTTTGGAGTTGGTGACACAGAGTGCAGTTTTCTTTAGGTGTTTACCTGTTCATTCAGCTGCTCTCAGAGGAGCCTTAGAACCATGAGTGGCTGGGAAAGCCCCTGGAAAATGGTCCTGGAGCCAGAAGCTGAGAAGTCATTATTAGCTAAGGTGTTTTCTGTATTGCACACAGAAGCAAGCGAGCATCTCTGCATTGCATCAAGCTTTGTACACATCCCAGCTTCCTCACAATACTGTCATGCAAAGGGGCCCCACTGGCTATAAATGGACACCCAATGATTCTGTGTTATTTCTTCATGTATTTATTTGAAATACCTCCAGGGCAATATTACTGTGTACGAGTGGAATCAGTTGTGTGATTTGAATACACTGTTGGTTTTCTGTGCAACAGCTGTAAACCTTTTGGAGAAGATGCTAGTGCTGGATGCAGAGAAGCGAGTCACAGCAGCTGAGGCTTTGATGCATCCTTACTTTGAACCAATTCATGATCCTGAGGAAGAAATTGAAGCTGAGAAATATGACGACACATTTGATAACATGGATCTTCCCCTAGATGAGTGGAAGCGTGAGTTTAGTTTTGTGATGTTTTCAAAAATAACCAGATTGAAAGGTCAAAAATAAAAGTGTCCCCCTTTACAAATTAACTTCCCTGCTTTTGATCGAACGGAGTAAAAATAGTGTTAAGAAAGAGAAATGCTACTGATAAGCCAGTGTTCCTTTTATCAAGCCCTCGTGTAAGGATCTTCAAAGGTTTCTTCTCTGCTTCCTAACAGAGGCTGTCCTCCATTTCCTTCGTGTTTCTGTCCTCCCATCTTCTGCAATATAGAAAAGTAACTATTTCTGTAACTTGCCTTCCAGTGGATGGGGCAGGTGAACAGATTGTTTAACTATCGCTTCTATAGGACTGCAGTGATTGTTGGCCTTAAAGTTAGGTTCTCTGAGGAGAGAAAACATATCTGTGTCAGCAGAGATTTAAATCTAATCTTGTTTTCTTCTAAGGTCAGAGATTTGTATTTGGGCTTTTAAGTGAGAACCTGACTTTTAAAGCTAATGTGCTCATTAGCTCTTCCTGAGGATATTTCCTACTATATACTTGAAAATCAGTGCTCATATCCCTCTGAAAGCACCTATACCATTTCAGTATTGGGCTACTTCTTTGAATCAAATGGTGAAAAAATTATCCTTGATTCCCTTACTTTTTGTACTGTTCCTCTCTTTTTGCCTGAAGAGGTCTCTCTCTTCCTGAGCTAGATCAGAACCAAACCATGCTGGGGTTGCACCTTGCATATTCATGTTTGTGCAGCTCCTTTTCTGATTAGACCAGCAGTGCTATATCTATTCTGTTGTTTTGCAGGCATTACATACAAAGAGATATTGAACTTCAAGCCACCACAGACATCAGATTCAAAGGAGACAGCAGTGTAATTGTATGGCTCAGTATTTTCAGAACTCTGAGGAAAACAGAAAAGTTGTAAATGTTTGTGACATTCCAGGTGTATAAAACTGTTTATAAATAAACTCTATGTAATCTGTTCCATCTGCACTGTAAGAAAGAGCAACGTCCTTTACTCTGCATGTGGAAGTTGGTGCCTTTGGGAGTAGCATTTCAAAAATATCCAGAAACTTATTTCTGCCTACAACTTCTTCCTTCTGCACAAAAGGACTCAGAATGCAATAACCTGGTGCCATCCTCAAAAGAGCAGGACTAGTTCTTCAACTCAGAGATCAGAAGAGTACAAGTTGTCACACCAAGCAAGCTGAGAACACAGTATGTCAGAGATGTACAGTGACTGCTCTCTGAGGCCACTGAACCGTCTTGAATGCAAGAAGTATTCACGTGACTTCCTCTGGATTATTTCACTTTGCTGAGATGCCTGGTAAGGCTAATCATCTTCTGTTACCTCAGGTACTGCAGTGGGTAGTAGAGACACAGCCCAAATGAATTCCTGTGTCCCCTGCCTTGTGTGCGTGGAAGAGAACCTCAGAAGTGTTATGTCCTGGATTTTTTTCAAAGTAACCAGTGTAGCAGGACAAGTTTTCATAAACTTGCTAGGTGAACAGTCACTGGATATACTGGGTATAATCACTTTATAATATTTATCTCAATGTGTGCAGTTTCTCTGTAGAGTAGACTAGGGATCAAAGATTTTCAGGGAGAAATTATTCAGATTTTCTAAAATTTTGTAAGCTCTCTAACATCTTAGTATTGAAATTATCTCAGACAATGTACTGGTTATAGAATCAGCAGTGCTGGTTTTAAAAATAAAGCTGCATATGGGTCACCTTATAGAAATTGAAATGAGGACCAAAATGATACACTGCAGCTCTTTGTTGGGAATACCTGCAGCAAGCTGTGTTTTTCAAAGTGTACAAAGCTGTTACCAGGTGAAGTGTAATTGTTTCTTTTTTTTTAACCTTTTGAACTCATCTTACTTGGAAAAACCTTCAGACCGTCTGTTGAGAGGTACCTTAGAAGGAATCAGCTTCCTGATGGGATAGATTAGTTAGATGCTTCATGAGTTCCTCTTACTGTCCTGTTACTGTATTTTCCTAGGTGCTTTATTCGTAAGGATCTAAGAGGTAGGAAAAAGAATTGGCGAA
This sequence comes from Lichenostomus cassidix, assembly GCF_008360975.1. NCBI lineage: Eukaryota > Metazoa > Chordata > Aves > Passeriformes > Meliphagidae > Lichenostomus > Lichenostomus cassidix. The sequence continues at coordinate 19,241,642 of NC_139480.1, read as the reverse complement.
GCTTTGTGAAGAATTTCTATGTGAAATTGGTTGTCTTTCTTAAAGATAGTGTCTTTACAACCAAATGTTTGGATGTGGGTTATTCCCAATGTAATACGCTGTGGTGTGTTACTACTGAGTGAAATAGATGGGAAGGAAGACATTTGATCTTAGCAGGTAGTAACTGGAGAAAAAGAAGAAATTACTTTTTTTTTTTTTTTACTTTAATATCAAATATAAACCATCTGTTTAAAAAGGCACAGTTATTCTGTTTCTTTCAATGGATGTTTGAATTAAACACCTGTAAATATTAGTATTTGTTTAAAAATTGTGATGACTGTTGATTAGCTGAGGTGGACATCTAGAGAGATTAAATAGTAACAGAAACCTTAAATTCATGTATTTGATAAGTCATTGAAAACTACCATTTCAGGAATGCGTGAAGAAAGGGGCCGAGGATGTAAATGGAATCAAAACGTTTTTCCAGACTACAGGTTCCTCACCAAGGAAGGCACACTTAAGAGTCATACCCCATTTTGCACTATGGACTTTCTGCTTGGTCTGCACTTCTGTGTTAAATAGAAACTTTATCTTTTACAGAATAGATGTTTTCTCTTAGCATCATTCTCTGTGGTCTTCTTAGAAGTCATGGGAGAAAAATGCCTGTTGGAATTAGTGGTGCTGATAGAGCCAGTCAATTGGAAATGAAAAATGTCAAACACTTACTTGAAAATGCTGCCTCCATATTTTAAATGGATTTCAGCAGCCTAAATTCTAGCAAATGCCTAAAGTCTGGAGATAATGCAGATGGCTCAAATGTTTGTCAGACACGGAGGGAGCATTTTTTTAATTGAAAAACTGCTTTGTATTTTCTTCCTAAAGGCCAACACTTCAGTGGGCGTTTCCACAAAGTCAAGCCCTAAAATCCTCCATTGGCTGAGGTGAACTTTTCCCTCTCTTAATGTTAACTCATCATTGGAGAAGCAGCCAGCACACATGAGAAAGAAATAAGATAATGTTACTTTTTCTTGATAGTGGAGAAATGCAGAACTCTTAAAGTAACTGAAGATCTTGATGCATAAGTCAGCAAAACAGAAGTACTGCTGTGCCATCAGCAAATAGCAAAGGCAAAATCAAGTTGGTCAAGAAGTTTCTGTGAAGAGGTTGAATTCCGCAGAAATTACTCCAAATGGCAATAGAGATCATTAAAAGAACTGTGAGGTGAAAGCAGAAATACTTTGCAGCGGAAGCAGCTGCTACTCCAAAGGGAGAGACAACAGTTCCTAAGCTTTTATTTGCTGTTCCTACTGGTGCTAAGCAACTCAGGAATAAGAACCCAATTTCTGTTTGCCTTAAAAGAGAAATGTGAATACATTTTGCATGAACTTGAAATGTATTGTGAAAAATAAAGGTTGGAAGTTTTTTACATAATAATGGGCTTATTTTCCATATATGTATTCCCAAAGGTATAATGAGTACTGAAAATACTGTTTTCAGTGAAGGGAACTGTGTGAAACTAGTATTGTAGGTACATCTTGTGTAATATTAGCTGCTGGTGTAGTTTCTTTTGGAAGTTAGTCAGACCACACATACTAGTCTTTCTCCCGTTTTCCAAACTTGGAGTTGCTACAGAGCTGATCTGACTGTACTACTGCCACCTAATTATTTCTTAATAGCATCTTGCATTTTACCAGACATCTCTGCTTTGTTCTGAAGGACAGGAGATTGGTCCTTAAATGCAGTTCCATTTCTCAGCCTGATTTTAAAGGCCAAAGTCAGATGGATGGTCTTCAAGCATATACATCTTTGAGTTGGACAGGGAAGTTTGAATTAACAGAGTTCCAGTAGGATATATGGGGGTCCCATGCTCCCTGACTTGGAGCAAGATTGTCCCCTTAAGTATTAGTCTTGTTAAAAACTCACCAAATGTTGAATTTTGATAATGTATTCTTGTGAGCCAGATGTGGTTCACAACTTACTTCCTTATTTTCCTTTTTTTTAACAGGATATCACTGAGGTGCATATTAATGTGTCCTGCAAAATGTGCTCAGAAGATGTACTTTGTTCTTGATTTGGAATTACTGGGCATATGAGCTGGGTGGGATTCTTTGAGTTTCCTACTTTCTGATCTGTTGTTAAAATACAAACACCAGATGATTCTGGTCTATTTCAGCTAAGGTTGTCAGTGAATGAAGCATCTGTTAGATGCTATCATTCACTGGATCTTGATACAAAATAGCCACGTATTTTGATGGTCCCTGCAGGTACCACAGAAAAGAATAAGGGGCTCAAAACACCTGCTGTCTCTACTGATTAATTCTCCATCTCCTGCATAGACTGGGGGCAACTGGTTGTATGAGTCTAACAATGCCAGAAACAGTTTCATACACAGCAGCACTTAGAATCTCCTCCTAAGTCCTCATAAGAATTCAGAAGCCTGAGCTGGAGAAGGATCAAGGGAGGAGGACTTTCATCATACAGACACCCTTTGAAACTTCATGGACTACAACTTAATGAGCAGCTCATGTGCACAGGTTATTTGCACTCTCTGGAACAGTAACATCTGAAAACTGCATTTTCACATAGCAACCACCTGCGGGTCTGAGGCGTTGGACTGATGTATGCTTTTTAGCTACTAGGAACAGCATCCCACAAGGAGGTGAGTGGGGACAAGGAAAGTGGTTTAATGATTCATCATTTTTATCTGCTTCTATTTTGCTCTGTAATGGGAGTTCCATTATGCTATACCTCATTACTTTTCCAAGCTGCAGTTTTCTAGTTCATGGTGTGTTTCATCAGTAAGCAACAAAGTGCGTTTCCCAGCAAAGTTCCAGGCATGCAGCTCTTACACCTTTCCTTGAAGCATTTTGACTATGTTGTTATCTTTGAGAGGCAAAAGAGACTGCAAATGAAATTAAATGCAAGGAAAAAAATAGTTTCGGTCCTGTTTGAGAATGCTCTCTGTTTTGCCATGCAGTGTCCTGGGAGCACATGCCCCTGGGGAGCAGGTAAAGTCTCTTGCTATGTTTGCATGATGCCAGCTGTGAGACTCTTGTTGGAGTGACACTCGTAATGCCAACACAAGACTGCCACCTAATGCAATTCAGTCTGATACTAACGGGAAATTCGCTATTACTATAGCATTGTTATACCACAGGTGGTAACAGTAAAATTGTACTGCTCGGAAATCCATAGGCATCTAGTCCATGTGGGCCTGGGCCACAGCAGCATTTTTTTAGGCGTTGTTACAGTCCCATTTACACATGATAGTTCCTCCTGCCAAGTAGTACCACTTTGGCATGTGCCCAGACATTTTGCCATTTGTATGTAACTCCTTACGTTTTTGGGTTTGAGTCAAGTTTGACTTTCCTTTTTCATAAAAATGGTAGTGCACTACTGCAAGGAGAGAAAATGCAGCTGAGAAATGTAATCAGAAAAACATTAACCCAAGTTTTCTCTAAAGCAATATATCCGGCAAAGTGCTGCAGGCATGATTCATTTGCTAGCACTGACATGGCCACAGAGCCAACAGTGCCTGGAAAATCATGCTCAGCCAAATTGATGGGTGCATATGGCTGTCAACTCTTATCTGTTTTTCTTTAGCTGTAAAAGAGTAACAATGCAGCCTTTGTGAAGTAGTCGTTTGGGAAAGCCTGATGGTGAGCTGTGCTGTAAGGGTTATGAGAGCATCCACAGGAGGTCATGGAGCTTGGGCTGCTGGGGCCGGGGGCCAGCTCAGAGCCAGTGCAGCCAAGGGTGGCCCTTTCCCCATAGTGACCCTGGGGGGAGGCTGCCAGGCACTGTGGGGCCAAACCCTGATGGGGGGAGCTGCTTCCAGCCGAGGCTCTTGCCTTGGCCCTGTCTGAGCTGCAGCTCCCCACCATCCCGCAGCTGTGTCCCTGGCCATGGGTCCCACCAAGCCACCTCCTCTCACAGGCTGATGTCCCAGCCTGGTCTGTCCCCATCCCCAGGGAGGTGCCTCACACTCAGGGCTGGGGCTGTCCCCAGTCGCCCCCTGCCATCTGCCCTGACCTAGATATGGAGGTTTACATTAAATTAGGGTCAAGTTGAAAAGATTTGTTGGCAGTGCTCCAAAATAGACTGCATACATATGTCCGTGTCATTGGCAAATCTATTCTAAGTTGCTGTGAGTCTCTATTTGGACTGTCATGACAACATAATTCATGAAGTTTTTTATACATGACAGATGCATTTGTGCAAAAGGTAATGATTCGACAGGACAGAAAACTACTGCAAGAGAGCACAGATTTCCTTTAAAGAACGAAAAGAGAACACAAAAAGATTGTTTGGAAGGCACTGCTAATATTGTAGATAAACAATCAGACTCACCAGAGAAGTAAAACCACAGCAGTGAGAATATTGTGAATGCTGAGATCAAGTCCTGCCTGCTGGCAGAGTGGGAGAGCTAAGTCACCAGGCATACATATAAACTCCAGGGCTCATGTCACCTTACAGACTTTAAACATTAGGATGAGGTTGCTTTATTCAGCCAACCCTGTGGCAGGGAAAGTACCTTACATACTGAATCCTTTTGTAATATCATGAACCAAAACCAAACATTTTATAGAGTGTTCTTAAAGATAATTCACCAAAAAGACTGAAAGGGTGGCCTGTGAAAAGTTGGCCACCTTTGTCAGTCTTTCTCACATAAAGGTCTGCCATGAGACCCTGACATCTATAGGATATATTCTAGCACTCAGCATAAGCAAAACAGGCAGAATTTGGGTTTCTGGGGTATAGCCATGGTTTATGGAAACTCTTTGCCTTCCCTGGGTACAGAATCTGTCTGTCAATAACTCCAGTACTTCTGTTTCATTTTGCTAGAATATCAGAAGAAAAATGTTAGTCAGTATGAAGAGAAACACATAGCATTTTCTCTGGACATTTCTAAAAGTAGTTTTTCTTCTCACCAAACAATTCATGGCCTCCTGTCCTAATACATTTAACATTAGTAATGCTGTAGTAGAGATGTAAATGTAGCAACGCTTATGGGTAGTAGCAATAGGTTTTATCACTTTTATCAGACAGATGAAAGAGCAGAGGAAAAAAGCTAAGGAAGCTGTCAGGCAAACATGCTCCTTTTAAGGTGTGAAACTAGAGCTGCCATCACAAATCCTTTGTCTCTGGATGCTCCAGAGTCTAATTTCAAAATACCTTCCCCTCTAAACTATTTGCTCCTCTATGGTTTCCATAATGAAGGGAGCCTCCTGTGGAGACAGTTATCAATCTGTGATCACTGCAACCAGCATGAAACCTTTAAGGCTATTTAGAGAATGAAAATGGATCCTAAGACCAAAAAAACCATCAGCCTCTCCTGTCTAACCTTAAATTTAATTATTGCTCTGGTTGTGCCTCCCTGAGCTTCATAAACTAATTAGAAGTAAACCATACTTTTGGACATCATTTAGATACTGATTGATTTTAAGCTATTTTTTAATTATTGCTCTACATTTTTTTCTTATTTATTCAGCTCTTCTTGTTAGCTATTTAGGATGGATTCAGCCATTTCATTTCCCAGTAGCTCCACAGGAAGAAAATGGTTGCCCTGGAATGAGGTTAAAGGACTGTGAAGACCAAGTGACAAAACATTTCACAGGCAGGCCCCACAGTCTGCACCCAGATTAGCAAATGGGTGCTGAAGTCTCAGACCCTCTAATCCTGGCCTGCTGGCTCAGGGGCTCTGCCCAGGTATTGAAATCCAAATGGAGTTTAATCATTAGGGTGGAGACTCCTTTATCAGTGAATTTCTATTTGAGATAGGGTAATAGAAACCAAATGTCTTTGATGTCAACAGAGGCAATGTGTGCAACACAAGCCACCACAAAGGGAAGGAACCTGCCATCTGCCTCAAAGCTCAGAGAAAGACATTTTTTCTTCCTCATCATCTTTTTGTATAGCAGATTGCATCTATGCTTTCTGTTTAAAGACTGATTTGTGGTTTGTTTGGGTTTTGGGTTTTGGGGTTTTTTTTTTTAATTGAATCCTCCTCCTTTGCAGAGGATTTTAAGTCTTCCGTGGGGCTGTCCCACAAAACAGACAGGAGAGGATGAAGTCATTGATTCTGTGACTCTCAGGCCTGCTGTGGGATTGGTTGTGGCAATACGAATCTTCTTTATAGAAGAAACTGTTGAGGTTTTGCACATTTTGCAGGCCCACCATCACAGTTTTACAGGAAGGCACTATGCATTCACCATTAAAGAGCATACAAAAAGATTGAATAAGTATACAAGATGCAAAAACTACTTTTACACAACTGTTCTAGATGTCTTCTCAGACAGACAAAAGACTTACACACTATTTACAGAGATACCATCCCTGTATGATAACAGAGAGAAAACTATAAAGGTTCACATCAAAAAGTAGTGTCTGTGAAGCCATTGTCACATTTGAAGTCTAGAGCTGCCCATGATGATCTACATAATGCCTGGCATGGTCCTGCTAGTTGCCTGCCACAGTGCTGTGCTCCTGCTCTCTCTTGGATTTTTCACTCCTCACACAGGAGTGTGATTTGGTTAAGCATTTGTAGTCAAAATAGGTTACACAAAAGGCCAATTGCTTCATTCATTGAACCTTGAAAAATGTTTTGAGTTCCTTGATATATGAGGATTACTGAAGAAAAATAGATTAATAACAGCTGCAATAGCAAGTGTGTCTTTTGTCAAGATAGGAAGGTGCCTTAAAGGCTCCAAAATACATTCTTTTGTGGTCATCCTTGTCCAAAAGCTGTGTGTAAAGTAATATCTAAAATAGGGAGAGTGGAAACAAAATATTCACACTGTCAGTGAGTACTCCTTAGCCTTTGAGCACATAGTTCATGGCACCAAACAGAAAAGAACTATTCCCATCAAATACCTATGCAGCTGTCAGGTAAAAATTATATACCAGATCCTGTGAATGGACACACTGATTTATGAAGCAGTTACTCTTTTAAGTAATTTATAATTACCAGTTTAAAATATATTTTCTGAGAATCTCAAGAAGTTTTTGAATATTGTCTATAAACACATTAGAGTTCAGGACACAACTAGTTGTTTTGAATAGAGTTTAGTATGCACCTCTGTACTTGACTGAAAAGGTTTGCAAATGTTTTTAGTTAGAAAGCCCAAAATAATAAATCTCTTTCCAAAATTACTCTTACATAGAAACCTAAAGCTGGGATTTATCAAGAAAATACATTTTCTTTTTGAAATTTTAAAATTCCATTCTATGGCCTTAAAAACAATATGAGTCATGGTTTGGAGAGAAATCTGTAACAACAAAAAAAAAAAAACCAAACAAAACAACAACAAAAAAACCCCCCCAAAAAAAACCACTGCCAGAATTCTGATGTTTAAATCTCAAATTCATGTCCAGGTTTTTGACTATTTCTTGACAAATTTTAGATTTCATCAAACACATTTGCAACAGGAACATTTGCTTTGATTATTTAGCTCTAAATACATATTCAGTGTATGGAACGGGATTACGTTTTACTGTCAAGTTGTTCCAGAGTAGGTTTACCCTGGATATGAGGAAATATTTCTTCATGGAAAGGATTATCAAGCATTGGAACAGGCTACCCAGGGAAGTGGTTCACAATCCCTGTGAGTATTCAAAAGATATGTAGATGTGACATTTAGAGATATGGTGTAGTGGGACTTTGAAGTGTTAGGTTTATGGCTGGACTTGGTGGTCTTAAATGTCTTTTCCAACCTAAATGATGTTATGAATCTATGATATTATTGAAGAAAAGAAATCATGTAAATGCCAGAGGGAATCTTTCCTAAAGAAGATTTGGCCATACTATCTAATTCAGATATTTGAAGCACATTTATGTGTTTGTGAAACGTTACAGAAATTATTTAAATTTTTCTTCTTCAGCAAAGTATTTAGGCTGAAGTTTGCCTTTTAAACAGGGGTTTCAGGTCTGCTGCTTCCCATAGTGTTAAAAGTGAAGCAAGCCTGGCATGCCATGTGTTGTGAAAACATCAGGTGCCAAGAGCATGTCCTGCGGGTGGCTGGGATACACAGAAGTTAAATGTGAAATACTGCCAAGCAACTTTAAAGGGATGGGCTCCAGGCATGCTGGAGTCAGCAGAGCATTCTCCTGGGGTTTTACTTGCTTAACTGATAGAGCTATCTCCAGTGGCAGCTAGAAGCCAGACATAATTTTCAAGACTTAATGTGTTTCTGTCTTATCTTGATGATCAGTAGTTGGCTGGAGACCACAGACAAAGAAAGAATCGGGGATGGGGAATAGACAAGGTGACCGTGTTTACTTTGTCAATGGACTACAAATAGTTGGTATGTACTAACTGTTTACTTGTAGCCCAGACAGTTGTTGCCCTGTCTCCCGATGAAGCAGTTGGAGTCTATTTGTATTCCCTTCAGTTCACAGCGGTTTAGAAACAATACAGTGAGCTCTGTGTTTAACTTCACTTTTTATTTCATTTGAAGCTGTTTGTGACAGTACATGAGAGGGGACTCAGCTATGATAGAAATTGATAGAGGGAAAACTGGCATCAGCCCAGTTGCCAAAAGACTGTAAAAAACTGCTTAATTCTAAAAGAAAGAGGAGCTTTTCTGTAGAGCAGAAATTGTGCCTGAAATGCATGATACTCCATTTGTCAAGTAGTCCTTCTTTCATGAAATTAAATCAGAGCAAAACTAAATTGAAATCACATAAAACTGACTCAAGACTAAAAAGAAATATAGGCAGTATTAGCCAAAGCAGCAAACCAATACCAGATAAGGAATAAAATATCCTAAAATGTTGTATTTTATACCTGGGGGGGAACAGAGAAGAGTGGCTATTACTGCTGGCTGTTTGTGGAAAGTGCTCATCTGGTACGTGATCAATAGTGTAAAGCCCTAAATTCAGACAGACTGTGTTTTGCTCCCACCTGAAAGCCATTATTTGGAATTTGCTTGCCCCTGGAGCAAAACCAACAACACTATTGATCCTGCCATGGTTTTTATGGCTGAGAAACAAATTTCCACTTTCTTAATGGCAACAGTGCCAGCATTTCTTTCCTCCTTTCAGCCACCTTGAAAGCAAACAGCTTCACACAGCATTTAACCAATGTGGTGTTCATTGTAAGGACCAGATGTGCAGCACGCAGGACATGGCCCAAATGCAATTTTGTGAGTGTGGCACTAGTAAGTCAGTACTGGATATCAGTTCTTCCTCTAAAATCACTTTACACAAATTGTCCTGCTCTGCAGTGACAAAAATATTGCTGGGCAAGACCTCCAAAAGCTGAATGGGTCAATGAATATTGCCATGTCAAAGCTCAGATTTGTATGCCTGCATTAGCTGCTAGCTGGTTAGCAAGTTACCTCATCTTCCTGTGTCCTTTCTTTGGCCCTGACTGACTTGGCCTACTTAGGAAATGCTACTTACCCAGGTCTTGTATAGAATTCAGCACCCTTGTGCTTTAAGTGATACTCTTAGAATCTGTGTGGATATTTACATTGCCCTCCCCACTCTTGTAGCATCTGAACGCTTCATATTTGAATGCATTTAACTCCAGCATCTCCCCAGCATTGTTAACCAGGACAGTCTGTGTGTACAGGAGTACAGCACGGCAGGGTTAAAGCTTCCACAAGAAATGTGGCAGTCAGAAACTAAGTTTGGGTCACCCAAAGCACCAAATTTCTCTTTCACAATTAAAGTTTTTCTTCTAAGCTAATCGACTAACAGTAAAAAGGGCAGAGCTCAGCATGCCAGAGCAGTGAGCCTGTAACAATTTCCATTACAGATATATAAGGATATATAGTATTTCTGTCCTTTAAAAATTGAAGCGATGCTAAAGCCGTTGTGACAAATAAATAATGAGGCCTTTTCAAAGGGGTTCAAAGGCATCTATGACTCTACCTCTGCTGTTTTACAGATACCATATGTGGCCTAATTATTTTTTTAGTAAAGCAAATTTTAAGTAAATCCTGCCCTGCAGAGTAAAGATGTTAGTCCAGCAAACCTTTCATCAGAGCAAGGATCACCTCTCCCCTGCCTCCTTTTGTGATTCAGGGTGCATGGTTACAAGCTTTGATCTTCGCCTGGAAGCCTTGCATCTCTGCAACTGGCTCCAGATAAAAATGACTCCAGCCAAATATTGCAACAAATGTTAAGATTAAAACCAAAAATCCCCACATCTGCAAATTTGCTCTCAAGCCCCTGCTTTCTTTGAAGAAAATTTCAATCCTGTTTCTTACTGGGCTGTGATGGGTGGCTCCTGGTTAATCTCTGTCTGTCTCCCTGGTAACAGTCAAAGGAGAGGACACAGAGGTGGGCAGGGACTGAGCCTCCAGCCACTGTTCCTCTTATCATGGTCCATCAGCAGGTGTCCTTTCCTCATATCCAGGAACAATAAATACAGCCTGTGGCTAAGGGAACCACCACACAGCTTTCTTCAGAAGTCTCAAAGACCAGTAGCTGGACTCCAGGTTTCGAGACATGCCTGCTCTAACTGTATGCAGGCACTGCAATTGCCATGATAGTTAAACTGATCTTTTTTTCACTTTAGTCAGTCTTTGTTCAAGCATGCACTACAGACATATATTACTACAGTATTTCTACAATCAGACATACTGAGCCATCATTTTTTGTGCAATCTGAATGTTTAGCTGGTGTGGCAACAGTAAATCACAGTTTACTGTGTTCACAAAATCAATCTGCGTGTATATTTGCTTGATGTTTTTTCCCCACTGTGTAAATGAGCAGCTGCATATTTACAAAAAAAAAAAAAAAGGAGAACTGATAGAGCAACATGGGTGCCACAGGTTATGCTTCTGCCAACATCTGACTGACCTGTAGCACTCTCCAAGTAATGGCAATCTACTCTGCATGCTCACTTTTAATAACTGTTCTGCAAGACTCTTGCTAAAAATGATAAATTATAATGACTTGCTGTCAAACCAAGTTCAAAGGTAACATCTGCTCATTAAAAACATCAAAATAATTTTCCCTTACTTAATGCATTTTCCCTTACTTAAATGTGACCTGTGAGTGTAGTGAAAAGGATGTCAAATTGGTATATTCCTTAAATGTAAATGATGACACTGAAAATGGCACAAGGTAAGGAATTTGACCTACTTGAACCAAGTCACTTCCAGAAGAGAATCAGAAGCTCCCATAAATTATTCTCTTTCCTGACAGAAAATGGCTATCAAAAATGACTGAATTATGGATAATGATCTGGCTTCAGATCCAGCCTTGGACCCAGTGCAGTCATGGGTGTCCAGCAAAGGCATTTAGGCACATTTTTCTCCTGAAACTGGTGACAATTCTTCAGCCCTTGAGTCTACCAAAAGTCAGCTCTCCAAAAGCAAAGCATCAAAAGATAGTTGGATGCCTCTAAGACATAGCTGCGGCTAACAAAAACTTTAAAGCACAGCTCTGCAGTGGCTCAGAAATTACCTACTCCCTGGGAAGCCTGGCAGGACGCTGACTCAGAGATACACAGTTATTTATTTCTAAGACAGTTCCTATGGAGACTAAGTTTGCCAGGATAGGTATTAGCTCTTATTAGATGATCTTTGTCTCACATGCTCTCATTTCGCTTGCCTCTGTTCTGTCCATCAGCTGAGACTCAGGGGACCTCTCCAATCAGCCCCACTGGCTCACAAGGCAGCACACACGGTTTTGGGTAGAGCCAGAGCTCGGCCAAACACAGGCCTGGCATGGGCTGGTTTCATGCACTGATGGGAAGGGGCACAGCAGCTCTCCTCCTGCAGAGCAGCACCAAGGGCACAGCTAGAGCTTCAGTAACACCTCATTACCTGGAGTGACAAAGCTGAGTCAGGTTTTAGGATGAATCGGGTTTTCTTGTAGGTTGTGAGACAGTCACTGAGAAAAACACAGAGAAAAACATCTAACTAATTGAGAGACCAAATACTCTTCCTTACTCTATGTTTTATACATGGAGTATTATGCGTTTAGAAATCTGCCTGTAATACCATGCTCTACATGCAAGAGAAAGGCTTCTTTCACCAGAGATCTTGCCACCTACTTTCAGATGGCAATCAGATGAGAGAAATATTACAGAAGAATATCTCTGGAGACCGAGAGGAATTTGATTAATTTCATAAAATTACAAGACGACTTGGTAGAAACATCAGCAATGTGGACAGGTGCAGGAGCCTGCTGGATAAAGGGGAACACTCATCCAATTTCACACCAGTTGCTGAATGCCAGAGACAGTCAGGTGAGAGACATCATGGTGTCTGCAGCATCTCTGGAGCCTGTGTGAGCTGAGCTCTGTGCATGGGGCAGAGGTGCCTCTGCATGGGAGGTGGAGCTCATGGTTTTGCTCTGGGCACACGTGGGATCCAGATGGCACCAGGAGTTAAAAGAGCCTGCACAGCTGGCTCAGCCTGCAGACCTGCCACTCCTTGGGTTAAGCAGCTTCGTGCAGTCATTTCACTGCAAAATGGTAGCAAGAGCAGCGGTGTGAAAGTGTGGCCCAAGGACATACCTGCATAGATTTAGCAAGAATGGGACTTTTACTGACTTTTAGTAAGGCTCTAACTTCTTAAGAAATACATGGAGCACCTGTCAAAGAGAAGTTATCATCAGGCCTAAGTCAGCCTGGTTAGGTATTCAGTTCCTCTGCTTTGAGGTGAGATAATGGATATAGAGAAACCACATTTGCTGGGATAAAACACCATTCTGGCAACAAAGCATGAAAAGAAAAACTGACAGTTTTTTAAAATATATTTTTAGTTCCTGGGACCTTCCATGCTGTAATTTTTTTCTACTTATTTAAACAGATACTGTAATTTTACCAGTAGCTTAGAGTAAAGAAGGCAGGTAAGGAGGAATCAATGGGGGGTTGTCTTTAGTTTCAAAAAGGCTGGGATTAATAACCTAACATTTAGGTATAAACATGTAAATTATATCTAATGCATTGTCTCAGTGTGCTACATCTCAGTATAAACACAAAAAGCTACCATTTCTGAAAAAAATGTATTTCAATCTAGCATCAGTAATAGTTGATGATACAATATTATGAACATACTTATTTTAGCCTAATATCCAAGATAGATATTATACAGTAAATCCACCTATTAATTTCTGCTAATATTTCCACTAATATTTCATGTAACCAGATGGGGAAATAAATTTTTTATATTAAAAGTTACAGAATTCTGAATGAGTACTTTATCACTCTGTTAGCTGTTAGCACAGCTCTTCACTATGGAGAAGTTGGGAACCAGTTAAGATGAAAAAGGGTCTGAGTAAGGTGCAGCTTACCTATTATAAATAGAAAAGTCAGATAATGAGTTAAAAAAGCTGAAGATCTAAGCAAAGCATTTTGTGGAAATTTTTAATTTAATGAAAATATTTTTTTCCAATTAGTTATAGGTGTTAATTTTTAATATCATTTTTTGGTGCTATGAACAGAAAAAGTACACCTCTGGTATAATTTGCTTTCATACAGTTTAATGTAATTATAATGTATTAATAAATAGTTGAAATGCTGCATTATTTGAGCAATTTTAAATGTAGGCAGCTTCATTCAAAAAAATATGTAATTACTTTTCTCCTGAATAGATACAGATACCCACAACAGTGTTACAAATTTAATTCTGTATTTTCAGGTGTCTATTAGAATTAATAGAAGTTGGGACCTTTAGCATGTCACAGAATAGGGATCCGAATTTCCAGTCAAAATACTCAGTTAATAACAGAAGTCTGTGTCTTTTATAGTGCTTGACCAAAGAAAGTGTCTCTTCTACATTGTAAAACAGTGGAAGAGACAAGGGCCATTAGCACAAGCAAAACATTTTCACTTGATAAGTCAGTCTGGGCTGTTTTTTCTGTCATGTCAGCAGTGTCTGAAGACAAAGGAGGCACAGCATACCCAGGAGACAGCATGTCTGCCCAACCCTGTTTCTGGGAGATCTCTTAATTTGTTTTTGAATCCACATAGCAAACCTTAGAGGTGTCAAAATTTAATATGCTGCATAGAATGCTGCAGCCACTGATACTGTGGGGCATGTGAAAGGCTGTACCAAATCAGTCTCCTTGGGAAACGTACTTCTATACTTTTTCTCCACCTCCCTGGCTGTCACAACAATCCCTTGATTATGCAGTAAGACCTGGTCTTGTCTCGAGTGATTTGATAAGCAGTTGATAACCAACAGTTCATTAAGCTCTTGGGATATATAAGGCACAAGGTTTTCAGCATGCCTGTGCACTTGGAGGGTTTGACAGCTCCCTGTACAGCAGCCCAGGAGCCACTGGAAGATGTTATTCACTGCAAAAATACTTGTTTTTGCAGTGAGTGGTTTCCTAAGAGTGGCAACAGGCTTTGACATTGGATTATCCACAAAATGTGTAATGATACCCAAGGAGATGGGCATGTGCCACAAGATTGGATACTCTGAAATGAGACTTCCCAACCTGATGGGACATACAAGCATGGCAGAAGTTATCCTAAAATCCACCACCTGGCAGCACCTTGTACACACAGACTGTCACCCTCACGTGAGGACGTTCCTGTGCTCCCTGTTCGCACCCATCTGTTTAGATACGTAAGTACCACAGCACAGTACAAAACTCCAGCCTTTATTTGCAAGAACAGGAATGAAATCAAATGCATGTTTATAATAATCTAAAGGTGATCTCCACTTTTTCTGAAGTAATTCTGTTAGCCTTTTTGTATTCATAAGAAAAAAATACTGAAAACTTTTTCCACTTCAACTTTAATTTACATTGGGAACACGAACGGTGTTGTCAAAGGATATAATGTTTTATTTTGTTACAGCTGAACTTTATTCTTATTCATTTAGGGTTGAAGCACCTACTGGGAGTAGAATCAGGCTCATACTGAAGCTTTTCTCAGGTTGTCAAAAAAGCATTTTAAAAATCATAACTAAATATTGTAAACTCAATCCATACACAGACCGCTTGCATAATTTGCACAGCTGCTGCTTCTAGAATTATATTATTATTGAAGGAGGTGAAATATCAGCGAAGATTATGTACTTTGCACAGGAATCACTGTTGCAATAGTTTCTGATATCACGGAGTTAACTGACTGAGCCTGGTATTTCTGCCCACAACAGGTTTATCCATCCTTGCAGGAGTATGTGTGTTGCTGTCCGTGACAGCTGTGCCCCTGTGCTCCTCTGTCATGGACATCCCTGGCCTGACAGCCTGGACTGCGATCGATTCCCTGGAGATGAGGACATGTGCCTGGCACCTCTTACTAAGGACTATAAATACATGCATAAAGGTAGCTGGAAGATGGCTGAGGGGAGGGTGGCCATACCCTGTGTTCCAGGGAGATACAAGGAGATACTAGGGACACTGTTCCCAGACATTCTGTGATCTTGTAAATGGAATTAAGTCTACCTTTTCTACCTTTCATGTTCATGCAGATAGGTGGGAGAGTGCCAGTGTTGGCTGTGTAAGCAGACCTCTGGTGCTGTAAGTCAGCAGTGCAGCAGGCTCTGCTTTGATAGTGGAGGAAAGCAATGAACTCTGCAAAGCTGTGGGCAGTGTCATACCCACAGCAGCACACCGTGTTTGAATTTTCACTGATAAATTTATGTATACAACAAGTTGGTTCTCAGATCAGCTTAGGAAAGTTGTCATGATTTTATCTGATTTTCCTTAAAGAAACATGAGCTATCATGGCGTTAATGTTCAAATCTTCAAATGCCCTCACACTTTCTAACTTCTGGGGAAGAGTAGGATTCAGTTGCAGCTAGCACACCCAAATTCATACATAGTCACAGTCTTAGAGCAGCTGAACCCAGAGTGACTGAGAGAATCAGCCACCTAACTAACCCCTTACCACCCACTGTAGCTGTGTTAAAAATAATACTATATTTGTTGCTTTATTGGTTGCTGATGATTGAGCTTGTCAGTCCGAGCAAGGACTGAATGTGCATGGATTAAACTCCTTTCCATCCCTAGCCATGTTTTCAGAGAAGTGACTTTTTACCTATTACCTATTATCACTGGCCTGTTGTCTATTTTCTCTGTCATCCCTGTGGCTAAACAGTGGGCTCTCAGCTTTGACAGCAGAAGATTAAATCAAATTATTCTAAAAGATAACAATGAGACTTTGTAATTTCTTATCAGTTCTACCAAAGCCTGCCTGCCAGACTTGCCCAGCTGTGGAGGAATTCTTTACACACAAAAGAGTTCTCGAAGTTTTCTGTGACAGTAACTTTGGTAAGTCCTTGCTAATGTAGCTGGTGTTAAAGAGACTAACGACTCTTCGTCTAAATGCTTTAAAAATAGGATTACAGTTAGTGTCAGTTTCTGCAGGAATTTCAAAGGATTAAGAGTTTGGCTGCTAACTTAACTTTAGCTGGTTTCCAGAACATGTTCTTTCTAATCTAAATATAAGGAGGATTTACTTCGCATGAAAGATTTACTAATTATCTAGTTTCCAACCAAATAGCTGTTCTGGTCTAGTTGACTACAGTGTAGTGCAACATGCTTTATGGAAAATATTTCTCTCAAAAGCAGCCAAATAAGCAAGTTTGCCTTTTGTTAGCATTTAAACTCAAAGTAAAGCTTTGGTGTTTTAGAAGTGTATGGTGTATCCTTCTACTTTTGTGCACAAATTTTTTGTGATACCTAGCTTACTGAAAGGAGACTCAGAAAATCATATCAGTAAAAAGAATTCTTACCTCGAGTTGTGTTGGAGTGATGAGTGGAGTTTGCCCTAGAGACCTCCTGGATAGCCCTTTGATGTCAGTGCAAAGAATTTCAGGGACTTTGGCTAGCGTTAGATCAAGAAATACAGAGAAATGTCATAGTAAAATGTGTTGGCGGAGTCAAGTGGGGTAGGTAGATGCCTATAATGAAAAGGGAATAGCTCAAAAATATCTCTCAGCAAGCTATTTTTGCCTAAGGATTCCACACATGGAGAAAGTGAGTTTCAGGAAAATTACTTGGGCAATTGCTGGGTAGCCTTGTGATGCAAGAACAACACAAACAGCTTACAATATGTAATTACCCAAAAGTCTGACATAACATGGTGATGGTAAAAATAAATTTGTCACACTTGTGAAAAATTTTTTTCCTAGTCACCTAATTTAATGGAAAAAACCCCTTTTCTACATAAACTTGATTTCTCAAAAATGTTTTAAACTTTATACTGCTGCTAGAAAAGGCCTCATCATGCTGTGTCAGAATAAATTATTATCATATTTTAAAGGAATTATCCTGCTTTTACTGCTAGTGTTTCTCTCTGCATTTGAGAAATGGAGTGACTAGCTTTTTCTTTTCTTTTTTCCTTAGCAGTGAAAGTAAAGCTGTCCAAGAAGAGACCAGCATTAGAGGACCAAGAGTATAACATTGAATGCCAGGTAGAATTCATTACCCAGGGCTCACTCTTGCCTTATGAAACTCAGAGTATGATACAACAGTGGCTGCTAATTAATGAAAAATGTACAGAGAGGATGACTCCAACCCACCGTCCCATGGTGTATCTCTTTGTGGGGAATATTGAAGAGGGCATCATTTTAGTAAACCAGATTTATCGCTGGCAGAGGAAGGACTCCCAGCTGACTTTGGCTACTCAGAAGTGGAGATACCATAAATGTTTGTAAATATTTATCATGTTATTTGTAAAAAGATGATTATACTTCTCATGCCAAACCTATCTTGTAAATAGGAATGTATTATAAGTTGAATATAAAGCTTTAATTTCCTTTTAAATTTTATTGTAAGTTGAACTTAAACCTCAGTGTTATCAGGCTTCCTTTCTGTAGTGTTACAGCTACTCTCATCCAGTTTGAACCTTGACAGCTATGGATAACTATTTCTTTGAGTTATGATTTTAAAAAAAATTGTAATATGTTCAAAAACTGGCATAAACCAGTTTCAAATCCACCGGACTGCTTTTAAAGTGTTTGTCTATACCACCCACTCTACCATTTTCTCCAGTTGCCTAAACTTTCCCTCGCCTAATGTTTCACGAATCCACCTCATTTTCTCCCGGTGATGGTTTTTGAAAGGAGGCAGCCCTCTGCTGGTTGCTTTGCCGGAATCAGAGTGAAATAAAGAGTGGAATAGTACCTGTAAACACGGTATGGTTGGCCCCAGTCGCAAGAAGATTTGGTTACTGGGTGTTATAAATCAGATCCCTGCTACTGAAAAGTCCCTTTTCATTTTCAGACACATTACAAAAGTCAATGTATAAACTTCACCAGTTCTCCAAATGATCTGCGGGGGACTAATGGAGTCACAATATTTAAAAAAAAAAAAAAAGTTTAATATTACAGTAGGCACATGATTAGTATCTTCATGGTCAGTGCAATACACTGACATTAAAGACTACATGAAGATGGACAGAACTCGACTTAATTTTAGTTTTATAAGTGTGAATAACAAACACAGTAACAGGTGATTGATGATACATAAATTAGAAACTATTTCAGTAATACCATGCTTATTATGATCATATTTTCTTGAAACAAATGTGGGAAAGTTTATGGGCAGTAGATTTCTAAAACCTACATCTATAATGATCTGGGTTTCCAATACGTTGCCCAAAAGTGCAGGTTTGTATCAGGTTCTCGAATTTGATGACACCTGTTCCATCACTTCCTACCATGAGCTGGGAAACCAGTGGAAACCGAGGGACAAAGCGGTCAGAAATGAAGCTGTGAGCACACAGGGCCGGCTGCCCCTCGGACGGGCAGGAGAGACATCAGCGCCCGGGCTGACCTGCTGAGCCACGGCACCTGCGGAAATACAGGAGTAATCCCTTTACTTATTTTCTTTACGTCAGAAGGTACCACAGCCCGGGGCCGTGGGTTGTTTTGCTCTTGGGCCAGTTCCACAGGAAAACCCTTCCAGCGTTTGGGCTCCCCGGGCACAGCCTCAGCGCCCAGGGCCCTCCGGCTGGCGATGCCGCTTTGCCAGCCCCGCCCGGCCCGGCTCGGCAGCTCCGGCACAGCGCGGCCGGGGGAACCCAGCACCGGCATTCGAACCGCGCTCCCGGGGGAATCTAGCACCGGCATTCGAACCGCGCTCCCGGGGGAATCCAGCACCGGCATTCGAACCGCGCTCCCGGGGGACTCTAGCACCGGCATTCGAACCGCGCTCCCGGCGCGCCCGGGGCAGGGAGCTGCGCTCGGCACACCCACAGCCGGGCCGCGGGGCCGAGGCGCACCGCCTCCCGGCCCGGCCCGCCCGCCGGCCAGGCCCGCCTCCTCGCCCTCGGAAGGCGTCGGCCGGGTACGAGCTGGGGTGGCTCTGTGAGAGGCTGCCGAGGGCTGCTGGGCTTCCCGAAGGGGAACGGCGGAGCGGGGCGGGCCCGCGGCCCAGGGTACGCGACCTCCGCGTCTGCCGTGTGATCGCATCCGCTGGCCGCGCGTTGCCTTCTTTATCTCTCCTCACTGTCTCTCAGGGGTTTTTAAAAGACCGATAAAGTTTTAAGCGCAGCAGACCGCTGTAGCTGTTCGGCGCGTGGTGTATGAAATCCTGTGGCTCGTATTTAGTGGCTTTGTAGCTCAAGTTCTCTCAGCAGCGGTTTGGCCTCGCCCCGCAGGTAGGTCTGTGGCGTGGAGGGAGGAGGCGGCCTGTGCTCGGAGCCGGGCGGGCCGGGGGGCTCGGGAGGCAGGGTACCCCTGCTCCGGACAGGCAGCGCTCGGGAAGCAGGGTACCCCTGCTCCGGACAGGCAGCGCTCGGGAGGCAGGGTACCCCTGCTCCGGACAGGCAGCGCTCGGGAGGCAGGGTACCCCTGCTCCGGACAGGCAGCTCTCGGGGAGGCAGGGTACCCCTGCTCCGGACAGGCAGCGCTCGGGAGGCAGGGTACCCCTGCTCCGGACAGGCAGCGCTCGGGAAGCAGGGTACCCCTGCTCCGGACAGGCAGGCTCGGGAGGCAGGGTACCCCTGCTCCGGACAGGCAGCGCTCGGGAGGCAGGGTACTCCTGCTCCGGACAGGCAGCGCTCGGGAGGCAGGGTACCCCTGCTCCAGACAGGCAGCGCTCGGGAGGCAGGGTACCCCTGCTCCGGCCAGGCAGCGCTCAGGTCTCCAACACTCGGGTACTGTGAATCCTGCCTGCCCGCACCCCATTGCGCTGCGTGCAGTTCTGTCAGTCTGAGTCCCAAGTGTTCTTTGATTTCATTCTGTAAGTACAAAGTCTAAAGTGCAAAACTGCCTTGCAAGCAGGTATGCTCTGTACTTATATTCTCACTTGGTAGTGTAATAGTAACCGGTGTAAGTTTACGTTTGATGTGAAATATGTGTCATGGGATTTTTTGTTCTGCTCAGTCTGTAGCAATGGCTTCAGGAACAGCGCTGATTTATGATGAGGAGATGACCACTCACAAACTGCTTTGGAGTGAGTAAGTCACTGCTGTTTTTATTAATAGATTCTTACTAGAACTTGTGAGAGCAGTACCAAATAAATGCATGTTTTGTAAATGTAATGGGAAGTACCTAGTGATAGGTACCCTGTCATTTTCTGAGCGAACAGAAAATCTTTCCTTTAGGAGAAAAAAAATTACTTTATTCCCAATTTGTATCTAGATACTGTAATGACAATCTGAAACTGGATTTGAGAAACTGTAGGCATCCAGTCTGGGAGGCATTAATAAGAAGTGTTAGGATAAGGCATCTGAGTAGCCCCTGAAATGAAGTATTTTAGCTAATTAAATTGTTTGTAAAGCTAAAGTATTATTGATCTTGGAAAAAGTATGTAGATAGACTCACTCAGCTGAAACCTGTCAATTAGACTCAGTTAGAAATTAGTATATTACTTAAATTTGTATAAATTAGAGCACTTCCTTTGCAGTGCTCAGAGTAACGATCCATTGTTGTCTTCTCTCTCAAACCTACTTCTCTGTTCACCTTCATTGTAACCTACAGCTTTTAATTTCAGCATTCCCATGTCTGTAGTTAAGCATTGCAACTCTTACCAGTGAGAGAGGAAACAAAAAATGATGCTATTGTATTGGTTTATTCTTGGAATTTTTTTTGCTTACATATTTTAGAATAAATTTCTGACTCAGTTCCAAAACAGAAAGTATTTAAAGATTTTTTTTTTTTTCTATTTACTCTCATGTGCTTCTTTTAGGGTAATGAATCTTCTTACAATAGGGAGTTAAAAGCTAGGCTTCATGAAGTATATTCACCTGTTCTCCTACAGTATTATAGTAATATAATTATTGCTTATTTTTTAGTCCCATTTGTGATATTGAAGTGCCAGAAAGACTTTCATCCTCCTATGAGCAGCTTAAAAGTTACCATCTTGTGGAAAGATGTGTCCATGTGCCTGCCAGAGAAGGAAGTGAGGAGGAGATCCTGTTGGTTCACAGGTCTGAAACTTAACTTTCATTCAGATTAATTCAAGGAAACAGCAGATCTCTAATCTCCAGATCATATTTTGATCCATCTGAAAAGAGTGCTCCAAAATTCAATGGTGTCCATTAATTTTAATGGAAAATGTGTCACAGTGTTGAGTATGGTGTAAGTGCTGAATTATGAATCTGCTGTTCCACTAAACCTACATTTTCACTCTGTGCGATCTTAAGCAAAGAATGCTGATTTATACATAGGAATAAAAGTAAACTTCTAAAAAATATTTGTAGTTGCTTACTTAAGTGTTGTGTTAATCTCTCTCTCCCCTTCAGTTCAGAGCACTTGGAAGTGGCAAAAAGCACTCAGACAATGAATGAGGAGGAGCTGAAAAGAGTGTCTGAAAATTATGATGCTTTTTTCTTTCATCCGGTGTGTAAGTTAAACTGCTTCCTCTATTGGGAGTTACAATTATTTGTGTTACTGCATCTGAGTGGCATTTTTCTAAGTAGAGGAAAATCAAAAATACATTTTTTGCTGCTTATGTAGTCTTGCATTTATTTATGTTATTATGGTTATCTGTTTCTAGTTTAGTATAATTCTGTAAATTGGTCAAGTGTCCTGTCATCTATTTTGTGGTTGTATCATACCAGTATAACGCACTACTCAAATTCTGGTTTTATTTTTGTCACTTAATATCACTGCAGACCATTAGTGACCTGCAAATCACATTTTGGTAATAATTGCTCTTAAGTGTTGTGCTATAAAATGAAGATGAAGTCTTCTGTGTTATGTTTCCATAGGGTTTCATTCCTTATTTTCTAAGATGCCTTGTTATTCCACTCAATGCGTCCATCTCATGTTTTTTAACTGCTCCACAGAGAAAATTCTTATAAAGATTATCGTGATCACTGGTAATCCTAGGGGAAAGCACATTGAAATCTGTGTTGCAAAGTTCTGTTTCAACTATCTTCATACAGCTTCAGTGGAGTAGAGTTAATGTGAAGACAGTTTACTGATGGGATGCTAAAGCATGTCATGCATGCTGGTTTAAGCTGATGAGTTTCTCCTTCTCAGAGCACTTACCACTGTGCCAGATTAGCAGTAGGAGCAACTTTGCAGCTGGTGGACGCTGTGATGTCAGGAAAAGTGCGCAATGGAATGGCATTAGTAAGGTAAGAAAATATGTGAGAAAGTTTTCACTTCTTAGCAAAATTTCTTTCGTTGTGAATGACTTCGTAAAACTTTGGTTCAGGCCTCCAGGTCACCACAGCCAGAGAAATGCAGCTAACGGGTTCTGTTTGTTCAACAATGTCGCTATTGCAGCAGAATATGCAAAACTGAAATATGGTCTACAGAGGTAAGTGCATGGTTGACTCCAGAGACGTTTTTCATATGTAAACAACAGTTAGACTTTGTACTGCTTTAGATTAATGTCTAGAGTTTTCTGGATGTCATGTTGCTTTTGGTTCAGAGCAACATCTTTTGTTGATAGCTTCTGTAGATTAAGGTGCTGTGGCTCTTCCTCTGAATGTTTTCTTTTACTGATCTGTACAGAATCCTGATTGTTGACTGGGATGTGCACCATGGGCAAGGAACTCAATATATATTTGAAGAAGATCCAAGGTTTGAAGGATTTTTTTCTTCTTTAATGTCAGCTGTTTAAAGATTGACTGCTTTTATAGAGAATAAGATTTCTTAAACTTCTGAAACTTGCAAAACATTCACCTTGCTATTTTAGTCTCTCTGTTTTTCACTTGTTATAAAATAGAGGGAAATACCTAAATCAAAATATACTGTAAATCTGTTCTGCATTAAAGAATAACAAACAAAATGAGCAATATGGTTACCTTGGTTTGCCAGTACTCAGATAGTACATCTATTCTCTATTCATAAATTTCTCAGTTAAAGTCTTCAAGTAGTAGTTAAATAAAATACATGGGTTTTTTTTTTTTTTGTTTTTGGAAAAGCTACATAAGTAGGTTCTAGAAACAAGTCTCCTGTTCTGAAAATTCTGTGTATTTGATCTGTATGGAGTGCATGCCTACAAGACATTTTTAGCATGTTAATTTTTAGGTTAATTTTGGCATAGGACCTACTGTACCACTTTTCACAGTCTAAGTCCTTTGAGAGAACTAAGAAGAAAGGACAGTTTTATTTTCTTGCTTTCAGGCAATACAGTCACCAGGTTCAGGATATAAAGTAATTTCCACAATCTTTTTGTCAAATAGGACTTTTTAATTTTTTTTTCAGTGTTTTGTATTTTTCTTGGCATCGCTATGAACATCAGGAATTTTGGCCATCACTCAAAGAATCCGATTATGATGCTGTGGGTCTGGGAAAAGGAAAAGGTTTTAACATAAATTTGCCTTGGAATAAGGTAAATATTGTTTACAGCACGACAAAGCAAGTGCAATAGCTTTGTATCTCATGCTTTATGTAACACTTTCTGAGTAAGTGCACTGCTGCACTTGCCTGGCAGATGTCTTACACAGTGTATATCCTTCCTGTCAGGGGAATGTCTGCTGGAAAATATGGCTTAGAATGTGATAATGTTTGAAAGATAAAAGGTAGAGAAAAACTTACTCGCTCATTTTTACTTGAATATCTTGCCTAGCCATCAAATCAGAAAGTGTTTCAAGAGATGGTTACATCTGTCCTAGTTCAGCAGAGAACTGTAACTCATTGAGATTAAAAATGGTGGGTATTTATGCACTTTACTTATGTAGAGGTTCTTTTACTGTACTTCATAAGTTTCCCTAATCTTTAACTTTTCCTATCTTTCCCCAAAGTCTTGAAGAACCTTAGAAAATTTGTCATTCCAACAGGAAAACGTGACCAGTGTTTCTCATATTTTTCAGGTTGGGATGGGAAATGCAGATTATCTTGCTGCGTTTTTCCATGTGTTGCTTCCAATGGCTTTTGAGGTAATTTCTTACTGCCAAAGAGTACTTTCTAAGTGTTTCTTAAGCAGGTACCATTGAATATTTTACAGGAATGCAGTAATTGCCAGTAGCACAGTTAATACATTTATTCTGCTGGTATGATGTTGCCCTGATCAACTGAATAGTATTTATGGAATTTTAGCTTTTAAATATTCAATATAATGATCTGCAATTTCTCCAGCAGAAACAGAAATAGTGTAAAAAGAAAATGTATTCAAGGAGTATCCTTATTGGTGCTCATATTCTAACTGAAATAACAGCTGATCATGGTACAGTTGAAATCCCGTACTAAATTGAAAATATGACTTAAGGATGTGCTACAACTGTCTCTCTTTTATAACAGTTTGATCCTGAACTGGTTATTGTCTCCTCTGGATACGATTCTGGAATTGGTGACCCTGAAGTAAGTAACTTGTGGTCTTTGTGTTGTCAGTTATGAATCTATTAGGAAAATATTCCTCCTGCTTTAATGTCCTGTGGTTGCAAAGTGGAATTCACTTTGATCAAGATAAAAATACATGCTTGAGTCTTTAGGCTGACCCAAGTTCATTAACACTACAAGAAGACGTAAAGAGAGATTATCCCATATGTGTAATTACTGTGTTGCTTTTTTCACCTTCCTTAAATGCAGTTGGTTCAGCATTCTGTTTCATATAATGAGAGGCAAATGTTCTGGTATTCTAACTCAGACTTGGGTATTTCAGTTTGTTTGTTTGGTTTTCTTACCAGTGTTTTTGAATCAAGGTGTCATCTCTTAAAATTTTTTCTTTGCTTTAGGGTGAGATGAATGCCACTCCTGAGGTTTTTGCCCACCTGACCCATTTCCTGATGCAGTTAGCTAATGGAAAGCTGTGTGTCATCCTAGAGGTAAAGGCTTTTAAAATGTACCGCCAGGGGAAGGGTCTTTTATTAGAACTGTTTAGGGTAAACTAGAAGCTAGGAAGTGAAACTTCTCAACAAAATAATTTCCTCTTTTTATCTTTCTTTTGAGTATCAGAAATTCAAAAATGGCTAAGATTTGACAGCGGTCTTACACTTTAGAGTTTTAAAGCAAAGGAGCCATATGCTCATCATTCAGAAAAACATATCCTCCACAAATCTGTTCAGTTCTTGTGAACAGTGATTAGTCTACTGCTCTTGACAGTCTCAAACTTATTAAATGTATTTAGTGAACAGGCTGTTTTTACAAGTGTGTCCTATTCCCAGAGACTTTATAAAACCTTTACTCTAAATATACCCTTAGTAATGGAGGACTTAGAAAATTCCCTCTTATTGGTTTAAAGACTGTATGCAGGCTCTTTAGGAGCTCTTTTTTATTCTTTTTTTAAAACAATTAAAATGTTTTCTCCTTTTGAAATCTAGACTTCAACTCCCTATTTCTGCTGCATGTTAGAAAACTGTGGCTTTTCAAGTAAATAAAAGTGTGTGGAAATATTGCTGCCAACAAGGTCTTCAAGAGTGAACTGTATATTGATTGACTCACTTCACCTCTTGTTTTGCATGACCTTTCTTCCATCATCCTTCTCTCTCGCAGGTTATTAGACATATTTTTGTCTATTAGCAGAAGTGCACATAAGCAGTCACTCCTCCCACCGATGGTGTGACTGCTCCCTAGGTGATAGATAGCTTCCTGCTTGCCACCTGCAGTCTTAAATCCATCTTGTTCTCCAAATTCTGCCAAACTATTAGGCAACCACATCTTAAAAGTGTCAGGCTGTGGGAGATTTCTCTTGTACAGCCATTTTAGAGGACTGTGATAGCATTTGCCATCTAAAGAATCTTCTACAAGGATTGTGGAAGATGGCATGTTGTACATGGGAATGGAGAAGGCATGTGTTTTCATGGCAAAGTAATTACTGATTTCTGAAGTTACTTGAACTATGATGAAGTGAGTTCAATCATGAGATGCCAGTGAAGTTTAGCAGGTAGCTACTAACTTACTGTTTTCATATTGAAAAACCATGTACTTAGATATACTTGTATATCATCCTCTGTTTCTGTAAATACAGGTATATTTCAAAAGTATAGTTTTTTTTCTATGTTGCAATTCAGAGAGATGTTGAAAGTACTTGTCCCTTATTTGACACAAAATACTTTTTAGGGTGGATACCACTTGAAATCATTGGGTGAATCAGTCTGCATGACTGTAAAAACTTTGCTTGGAGATCCTGTACCTCAAATAACGGGAGAAATGGCACCTTGTCTAAGGTAAGCATATAAAGAATTTTAGAACACCTAATGTGTTTATCAAAGAGACTAAAGACATGCATGCTTTGGCATTTTGCTGAAGTAAGGTTTTAACATGATAGTTTATAATATATTATTTTCCACTTTGGATAACTTGCATTTTTAAAAAGTCATCCAAGGTACAGTTTTATATACTTTTGTTTCTGAAATTATTTCAAGTTGTGAGATCTTACAGTATAAAACCGTAAGTCATTTTATCCTTAGACCTTTTTATCCTATAGAAATCCATCTCACTCAAGGCTGAGATAATCCTGCTGTAATCAAGGCAATACCAGTTAACTACAGCCAGTATTTGGGAAAGTATGCAACTGCAAGGATTAGTGCTTCAGATCCCAGGGCCCCTTCAGTTGCTGTAGTACAGCAGTAGCTGGGGCTAACCTTTCCCTCATCAGTGAGAGTTGAAGCTATGAAAGAGCCAGTCTTGATGAATACTTGTGTTTCTGGAATTTGGAGCATTGAGGCCTGGGGTCCAAAAGCATTTGACTATGTAGAGCTGTACCAACATAACTACATTTCAAGTCTAACTTCTTTTTAGAGACACTGTGTTTGCACAGTGGTGAATCTGACCTAGTAGAGTGTTCTGAACCTTGGGCCTGAATCAGTCTCACATCTAAAGAGCGTCTTTCTCTCTACCTGTCTGTACTATCTCCTCCACATCTCCATGTTCTGTCCTCCATTTTTCTCCTACCTCAGTAGCTGTCCTGTGCCTTTTCCAGCAGAAATGCTCCTCATGCACTTTGGTGGCAGTAACTACCAGTTGGCTGTGTTAGGTTAAAACTCAGAGGTTAGATCAGTCAGGGCAGCAGTGTGGATATACATAGCCTGTGGGCTGAGTTGCATTTGGTAAACTGATGGAGCAAAGCTGGTTCTGCTCCTAGCATATCCCATAAGCCCTCTGTGTCCTCTTTTTCTTCTCTACCAGCTGTGGTATCTCAGGTTGCTATCCATCCTATGTAACAGAGAGTTGATTACATACTTACCCAATATATCAGTCCAGCTCTTGAATGCTTTACAAGTAATCTCCAAGTAGGTGGAATTTCTTCTGGATTTAATATGACCTGAATTATCAGTCCTGAATATGGACTGATATCAGTCCAGCTCTTGAATGCTTTACAAGTAATCTCCAAGTAGGTGGAATTTCTTCTGGATTTAATATGACCTGAATTATCAGTCCTGAATATGGACTGATATCAGTCCAGCTCTTGAATGCTTTACAAGTAATCTCCAAGTAGGTGGAATTTCTTCTGGATTTTATATGACCTGAATTATCAGTCCTGAATATGGACTGATATGTTGGGTAAGTATGTAATCAACTCTCTGTTACATAGGATGGATAGCAACCTGAGATACCACAGCTGGTAGAGAAGAAAAAGAGGACACAGAGGGCTTATGGGGTATGCTAGGAGCAGAATAACCAGCTAATGTAATAGGACCATTTGCCCATTGTGCTGCATATACCAGTGATAATAAAAAGGAGACTTCAACACAAGGCATAGCAGGGTATGTGATTTACTTGGTTCCTGAACAGATTGTCTTGCTTTTGAGTCAGTCAACTTAAATCTTTACATTGTGTAGATAAAATCTCTTGGCAAGTCATTGACAGACAGGAGAAATTTTCCCTGAACTCAGACAGGTGTGCTTCCTCCAACAGCAGGGTTGGGATTTCACTCAATGTGTAAATGTGTGTACATGTTGTATGTATTCTTCACTTTTCTTTTTTGACTTTTTAATATTTTCAAGCAATTTTCCTGTTGACTCTCATTCTCTTTATCTTTCTGTTTTGCATACCTGGAAGAGATCAGAGTTTGTTCATTTTCAGTTGGAATTTTTGGTTTTGTTTTTTTGTTGAGGTAAGTTACGAATCCTCTATTTTCATCATTGCTGATACTATTAATCTGGTTTCTTTTGTAGTGCTGTTGAATCTATTCAAAATGTGAGAGCAGCACATAAACCCTACTGGAAATGGTTGACGTATGAAGGTAGCTTCTCTTTATTCAAACAAATGTTATTGATAAATGGATTTATACAGAAATTGAAACTTATTAAAATTAATACCACTGGATTAAAGTGACTGAACAAGCAGTTATTCATCAAGTGACTGATGAAGCAGTATGAGGCTTCATTCAAGGTCATGTCTTCAGCTGGTCTGAAAAGAACTTTCTGAAGCTGGCAAATACTAAATGCTAAAAAGTAGTACTCTGATATCTTTGTTTGAGGATGCTGGTTTTTGTGTCAGAAATATAGGCATAAGTTTTATTACAATATATGACCTTTCACTAGATTAGAACAAATGTAGTAACACTGAAAAAAATAACATCTGTGTCAGATAACATTATAGCTAGTGCATGGGAGTAAATAAGCATACTATTAATACAGATATATTCTATTTTGTAAATAAATATATCCAAATATGAACACATTGCTTTTAAACTAATACCTGTGAAACCCCTCTTTTTCTCTAGATACATCATTTTTACAGAATTTGAGCACCAAATCACACTTACTAAAGAAGGCTAATTCAAATCCCTCTACAGAACATGAATCTAAGATAACTAACAACAACAAAACCGTCAAAGTAGAAAAGTTTTTGGAATTGCACATGAAAAATATTCTATTTCCAGTGCCTCCCATCAAAACAGCAACAGGAGAGCCTGAAGGTTCAAAACATTTTCTCCCTGCACATGTTCATTTGGTGAAGGAAATGGATAAAACTGAAATAAAAGCTCTTGTCAGGTTGGTCCTATTTATTTAATTTTCAACATAATTAAGAGGATGAGAGGTCTCTGTACAGACTGTCATCTAGCTATTTGTCTGCCATGGTCATCTTTTTGGCTTTAGACTGCTCAATTACAGCCAGAATTTCTTCCTTTGAAAAATAAAGACATTTATGTTGTATAGCATTCATAGGCTGAAATCCTTTAAAGAGCTAATTAGAGTACTTTTCTCTAAAACTCTTTCAACTGTGATAGGACTGCTAATGCAAAAGTATTAATTTAGAAAGAGATTTTGCTAGGAAGCTGTCTTAAAGCTTTGTACTCAATTTTATCTGGAAAAAATACCAAACTGCTCTGATTTGAGAAACTCAATGTTTTGTCTTGTCTTCATATAATTTTGACAGAACTCTGTTTCCTGAACATCATCAGACATATTTTTTTCTTTCCAGTGCAGCATGGAGATAGGTTTAGGGAGCAGAAGACTGTCAGGCACCAGTGTTGTCATCTTTCTGCTAGAGCTGGGTTTCTGACAATCAGTGTGTAGCACCTATACAAAATGTACCCCATTAATACTAATTGCAAAGCACTTTATCAGTGTCCTTTTCAAAGACATTATTGCCTGTAACCTAGTTTTTCTTAATATAATTTATTTTACAGTGCCTTTTATGCAGACCTTGTGAAAGAGGACAAAACTTTGCTCTCTCTTGGCAGTATGTTGGCGATCCTAGATAAAATACTTAAGAAAGAGGTAATAATATATTGCCTTGATCTTGGAGGGGAGGGGTGGAGTTTGACTCCTGATTTTTTGCTTCTACTATATTTCTGTCTAGATATTAGTTGTTGTTCATCTCCCTAGTCCACTAATCTCAGCTAGAATGTGTTTAGCTATGAAAGTGAACATGCAAGATGAGAAAACAACTATTCAGGGATAGCTGTTAACCCCAAGCCATCTTTCTGATGATATTTGGGCAAGTCATTGTCCAGACTTTCTGTATGTAGTCACAGAATAAGTCTTTAAGAACCTTCTCATTGCTCTCTGACCTACAGGGGAGCCAGAAAATAACACTTCTAGTTGAGAGGAGCAGAAGTTGGTGTATCAAGCACCAGTGAGCAAGAAATCTGAAGAAACGTCTCAAAACTTTCTGTGTCTGAATGTGCAAAGTTTCCACAGAGTAAATTTTGACTTACATGTGCATGCACACACACACACTCTTTAGTGGTGTTTTCAGCAGCTCTACTCTATGCTGTGATTCTGAACAGAGTAATTCTAGTTCAATATTTTGATTCTTGCAGGGCCAGGAGTGAAGAGGGTGCAGGCTTAGAGGGTGCATCTTTGTATTTAAGTGTAAATACTTGGAGGAGCATAGAAGAAAAACTGCAAACACGTTAAAAAAATTACATCATAATAAGTCACTCTTCCTTTGAGTGAAAAGCTCTCTTGAAAGTACCAGACCTGCAAGGAAGAGTAATTACCACAATGGCCTCTTCCTTCTGAGACATCTTGCTGTTGGAAGTCACACATGTAGATCTTGGGGACAAATTTCTGACATTGTAAACTGCACATAGCTCCAGGAGAGCCTATAAATAGACTTTTAAAAATGGTTACTAGCAAAAAGAAGTAGAACTTTTAATGAGTTGAGGATGGAAGTTAACTTTTTGTGCTGACAAAGAGAAGTGAGAAGGCGAAACATCTTTTTGCTTAACTTTCATGTAGAGTTCAAAGCACTACCCACAGCACAAATGAACACTGAAGGGTTGACTGAACAGTACTGTAATTGTATTTTCCAGAAAAGAACAGATTGCTAAGGTTAAAAGAAGAGTCAGAATATTCAGGAGCAACCTCCTTTTCACAGGGCATATTTTTCTGCTGCAGTTTGCAGACTGTCTAGAGATCCAGTAAACATGGCCTTCTCCTGGAAAAGCTATTTTTACAGTTGCCTTTTAGTACAGCACTGTATTTTTGAAATAATAGCGCAATTTATGGCATAATAGTCAAATATGGCCTTTCTGTAGAGAATGAATTAATAACATTTTTTTAAACCTTTTCTTCTTGTTCCTTATGATTAAAATCCCTTGATACACATAAACAAGGAAAAAATACAGTTGTTGCACTTAAAAAATGACATGATCTTTGCAGCATTAATTGCTTCTAAATGAAAAATGTTTTTCGTAGGTGTGTAATGGAATTGCAGCATCACCCACAGCTGCTCTTTCTGCTGCTGTTGCACTAAGACATTCCGTTCGTTTTGGATTTCAAAGGTAAATTTGTATGTTTTGCATTTAGAGACCTTTTACATAATATTAAAATCAGATACTAAGTGTGACAAATAGGGCAAATTGTCTCTGAAACTTTGATTTTAAAACAAATAGCGTGTCCCTATGCATAGCATTTTCAAAATGTAATCCAGATAACAGTGTGTATGCCAACAAAAAACCTTTTGCCTTTCTAAAGGCAAAATATTTGGAAGGATGATTGCTGTGCTAGCCTACACATTCTTTGTCAGATTTCAATTGGTTTTAGCCTGAGGACAATTTCTTGATTTTGTTTTTCCTCCCCAGTATTTGATGTGAGAAATGGGGCTCTCTTGAGCTGTCCTAAATATGTTTTATATCTATTTTTAATGGACCTTATTCAGAAACATATACATTCTTTTTAATGCTTTCAATCTACATGCAGACTTTTATACAAATTGCACTAACTGAAATAAAAATTACTTGCAAATGTATATATATTTTTGTTTCCTGCAGAGTGCTTTGTGTATTTGTTGGAGACATGCAGATCATACCAAACACAGAAGATGGGTGAGGTCTCTCTTGCATTAGGGGATACAGTCCCAAGGGCTTTCTAAATGTTCCTAAGTGTCCATATGTGTGATGAAATCTGCACTAAGGAATCAGTCATGAGCTGACATTCATTAAGTTTAGCTTGAGACATAATACAAAACATCCCCAAATACATCTTCAAAGATAAAGTATTGTTTCTAAATGCTACTTTATGCATTTAGTAGTAGATTTAAAATGTAATCCTTCTGTATGAATTGAAATTTAAATTGTTATTGAAAATTGAAAATAAAACGTAATAAAGAAGGAAATTATTAATGATAATAGGATCTGTGTGCCCTATAACTGCAGGAGGCACATACTGCTGATGCAGAGTTCCTTACTGAATGTCTTCTTTACTTATATATAACTTTTTTCCACTTCCCTTTTTTCTTAGAAGGAATTTGCCAATAGTCTTTAATCCTCTTTTTAAAAATACCATAAAAATATTTCAGTTTTAATTGTTTACATTCTGGCATGCAGTAATGTAAATAGTTATTTGCTCTTGTATTATGAATTAGCATTTAATGAATGATGAAAGAAAATATCCCATTTTTATCCCATTGGGAAATATTGGTTAAATACTCAAGTGTAGTTTTTATTTACAGAAAAATGCTCATCATACACATCTGTGAGAAAGAACAGTCTGGAAAGACCAGCTCCAAACACTGCATTTCTCTAAACTGGAAAGAGGTAAGATTCATTTTCTCGAAACAACATAGGAGAAAAACTTATTAAACTGAAATACTAGACTATATTTAGAAATTTTTAAAATGACATTGAGAATTACACCCCTTACTCCATTTTGGACCTTTGAAGTTTTTTTTTGCCTTTTTTTCCCCTTGCCAGGGTACTACTCCTTCACAGAGCTTTAGAGTGAATTAGAATGCATAGGTTTGAGGAAACCTTCCATAGTTACTGCACTTCATCTTCAGCAAAGCAGAGTTACAGTACGAAGACACTAAGGAAAATCTGAATAATCCCTCATGTTTAATATAAAAATTGCTGGGAAAACAGATCAGTATCCTGTTTCCTGGGACAATCAAAAGCTTTTTGAGCTTCACCTCTCTATTTTGTTTTATATCTGGGAATTTGGGGCTTTGTATTTGTGCTAACCAATTTCTTGCTGTTATTAAAGGATGCTGAAGGAAATGATTTCTTTGCTGCTGTACTTGGATTCATTCTTCCTGTAGCATATAGTTATCAACCAAACTTAACATTAATAGCTGTTGGACCAAACAGGAATCTTGGAATAAGTGGGATTTCTCTGCTTGTTGCTTTACTACAAGGATTAGCTGAGTCTCGAATTTTTGCCATCATTGAGGTAAGAAGTGGTGCCAAGCTGTGGTACTTCCAAGTGTCTATATTTACCCTGTCTTTGGTACCCCCGAGTTCACAGCACAAACTGCCCAAATTTCTTTCTGTCCTGAGAACAAGACAAGACACAGTTGCACACCAAGCTGTAGGCAGCTGTCAGCAGCCTGCACAATGGAGAAGCTGAGGCATGAACACAAGCCCATGGTTATAGCTGTGGACCATAGAAGTTCTGACAATGTGCCATAAGTTCCATTTTTATCTGGGATCCACAGCTCAGAGTTGTCTCCTGAAAAGAGGCACTTCTGTCTGTTAAATCATCTGGCTTCTTTCCATCAAATGTGATTGAAAGCAGCCTGTTGACCTGTTCATAACAGACCACTAAGTTTTCTCCCCTGTCCTGTGCTTTGTCACACATGACTTCCAGTGTGTGGAACATAAATCAGAATGGCACATACCTTTCAAGTGAACTTAATTGTGAGAATACATAACTGAGGGCCAGTCTACCCAGCTTTGTGTTTCTGGTAGAGCGCACAGAGAAGAATATAAAAAAATACAGGGAACCTTTCCTAGGCTAGCTTTTTCCATATTTTACCACATTAAGAAAGCCTAAATTTAGGAGTTGGAGGCTGTATCCAGACCAGTGATCAGTGCCAGTGAGCGTATCTTCCATGAATTTGTCTAATCACATAAAGAACTCAATTTACACTCTTGGCCTCTCCAGCATCCTGTGGTTTTGAGAAACACAGCTTCTGTCTTTGATCTGTGAAACAGTAAGTTTTGGTTACTGTTACACCTTCTAGTTCTTCTTCAATGAGAAACAACAAAAAATTGTTCATGTATGCTTATTCTAGTCTGTTCCCCAGCAAGTATCCAATTAAAGCCATGCTATTCATTAAGCTGCCAGTTAAATGGATTTTGACATAATTTATTCTGTAGTTTTCTCAAATGTTGTTTAATTTACAGTGCTGATACATAAATTGTCTAAGCAAAAGTAATTTGTACATTGATATGCAGTATCCATAAATAATGTATTTGTACATTACTAATTAGCAGTATGAAATGGAGAGAATTATTGATAGTCTGAATTGTAAACTCAGACAATAAAAGGATATTAGGCACACATGCTAAAAAAAATTATTGATACTTTTATATTGGTACCCTGCAGGTAGTTTCATAACAGGATCATGATTTTCTAATGCACATGCTTGGCTTTTTAGAATACTTGAAAACAAAAATTCTCTCTTAAAAACAAACTAGGGTTACAGTCCTCCAAATATAATCTTCATATAGCATCAACATTTTAAAGTATAGTGTCTGCAAGAAAATTACATTGATTTAAACTGTGAGAAGTACAAAAGAGTAATTTCTTGATTAAGCAAAATATATCACTATTTTCTACTCATAGAAGGTAAATGGTGCTTGAAGTAAGCAAGTTCAGCTCCCCTTACATTATAATATTTTCTGTCCTTAACCAAGCATTATTTCTTTTCAATCATAAAGGGAAAAGTGAGATTCTTTCTCTACTTGAAAGAAACAAGTTTTACAACAGATAAAAGTTAATTTACATTTTTCAGAAAAAACTCCATTTGAACACATTTTTATTTGAAAATGGGAGGTTGCTCATTCTTGCTACTAATAATAGCAATTTAATTACAAGATTTTGTTTTAAAATATTTCATGTATCATTGAAACAAAGACAGCTCGGTTCACAGGGGTATTTTTTCTTCCTAATTAGGACACGGAAGTAAATTTAATGCAAACTATAGCCAAAGCATTAGTGGGTGCTTCTACACCTCCCTTTGGAATTTATGTACCTCCTTCCCAAGAAAAACTAAATAAAATAAAAACATTAAGAGACCAGTTTCAGCAGGAATGGAAAATGCTTCAGTGTTCAGGTAAGTTGTCTGATTTTATCTTAAACTCTTACATAGTATAAGTTTCTGAAAAGATTATTTAATAAATACAGCTGGGTCCTGTAAGTCAGTGGGACATTTAAAGTCAGTGGGAGCAGATTAATGTGAAAATGGTAAACTCTGAATGCTTCTGATTCTGCCACTTGAGCCACAAAGCACCAAATTTCATAGCATAACAACTGTACTCTTGGGACTTCAAAGACTGTTACTCCAAAATTTTGGAATGAAATTACCAAAACAAGTGCTTAATGAGTGGGTAACAAGATAGGCCCTGGCTCTGATTGCTAATGTGTTTTGTGAATATAGTGCCAAACCAGGTGATATTTTTATTTGTTTAACTGTCCACAAATAATTTCATGTAACTGAATAGTGATTAGTTATGCTGCAAGTACAGTCACAAAGAGCTGAAGATTGGGCACTGCATTTGTATAGGAATCAGGTTAGACAGGTATGAATGTTTTCAAGCCTACTTGCCTAGAAATGTTTGTCTGCTGAATGACTCTTGTTTTCAACAGAAAAAAAGCAATTATAAAGGTGGGCATCTCTCGCTAAAAGAAAAGTCCATGCTCTCTTTCAGAAGAAATGGCCAATACCAGGGGTGTGGTTCCAATAAAAATGTTCTTGTGGGGTCAGGAATTGTGGTATGAGCTTGATTAATAACTGGTTTTCTTATTGCTGTTCTTTTCAGTGAAGGATGGAATTTCAAGAAATTGATTTCACTTCCAGAATCATTTTACAAAGCAGAAGAAAAAGAAAATATGAGGACTTCACTCTGCCCTTTTTTTTCTAACATAAATTGTCTATATAACAAACTCCAAATCTCCAGAGATTTAGTAGTGGCCTAAGGCTACATCATGTAAATTCTCAAAATTAAACAAACATCCCAAGGCAGTAGCCATGGTATGCCTCGTTTTGTAGTATCCCAGATATGATTTAGGGATCATGTTCAAGAGCACTTTTCTCTTGTTCAGAAGTGACTTCAATAATTTTACCTTTTGATTTCAGACACTTCAAATTATGTTTATACTGGTTTTGCTACTGGGATCAACTTTATACAGTCTGGAATAATTAAATCTGTCTTTGCAGCTGTCTTTTTTAATTGTTTGCAGTGGTTCCCTTCTTGTTTGTTTTGGTTTTCAGATATTGCTGGAGGGGCAATGGTACCCATCCTTGAACATTTTGAAATTAAAATCTTTTTCAAAAGAAAATAAAAGCCATGTGAAAGATTATCACTAAGAAGAGCTGAAGAACATGATGATGTTGTGTTTCAGTTTAGAATTCTTTAAATTTCTAAATCCAAAAAAGTATTTAAATTGGAAACTGGCCCATGACCAAATTTTAGCTTCATCACTTTTCCTTACAGGAAATTTGTTTGTTTCCTAACGGGAGATTTTGTCATTCTTCCCTCTGTCACTCTCTCCCCTAAATGCCTCCTCCCCCTCTTTTTTTTTTTTTTTTTAACTCAGGATTTTCAATGCAAAAGCATTTTCTGAGAAATAGCTCAGCTCTTTCCCCTTTCCCTGCCTTTGTTCAATGGAATTCATCATGTTTGAATGACTTAAATGTTGCATTTTGATATGTATTTTTCTAAGCCTTTATTAAAACATTATGTAAGGGGGGGAAAAGCGTACTCTTGATGGAATTTGTTCGCAAAGACTGTCAGAAGGCTGCAGTTGCCTCCTGCGGCTCGGGACCAGCGTGGTTCATTGCTCTCTGGCGCTAGCGTGTTGTTATTTTTTTATCAGCTGAGTGCCGACAACGTTGATGGCGAGTAGCGCAGGAATGGCGCACAATTCGTGATCGGTCCCAACCGGCGTTTTCAGTATCGCAGTTTCAGTGCCGGTGCCCCAGTGTCGCTGTTTCAGCGGCGGTATCTCACTGTCGGTATCTCACAGTCGCTGTCTCACAGTCGCTGCCTCAGTGTCTCTGCTGCCGGCGCCCTGCGGCAGCGCTGGGCCGCGCGGCGCTGCTGTGCCCCAGCGGGGCGGGCCCTGTCGCGCCCGGGTGACGTCGGCAGCGCCGGGAGGAGGCGGCGGGAGGAGGCGGCGGAGCGGTCCCGCTGCCGCTGGTCCGGGCAGCGCCCCAGGTACGGCCCGGGCGGGGCGGGACGGGCGGGACGGGCCGGGGGCAGCCCCGCGGGACAGCGCTGGTGGCGGGGCGGCGGAGGGCTCGGCGCGCCGTGCTCGGGCCCAGCGGGATGCGCGGGGTGAGCCCCGCCGCAGGCAGCTGTTCCGGGGTGCCGGCACCCCGCGCCTCCTCGGCGGGCGCTCCGGAGTGCCGCAGCGGCGGCGGCTGCGCTCCGGCCCAGCCGGGCGGTCGCCTCCAGTCACCATCAGCAGCCGCGGCTGCCCACGTCCTCTGGGCCGCGCGGCCCCGCGGCTGAGGGCATCGCCGCGCGGGAGGGACGTGGTGCATGTCTCCTGGGAAAAGGTGGTGTTCCCGCAGGAATCCGGGATTGAACCAGCACAGCCTTCTCTTGTCTGTTTCAGTCTGCTGAGAAAAATTGGGCGTCTGGAATTAAGCTTCCTGCACCATCACCTCATTGATGATCAAAGTTAAAAGTGTGGTTTTTATAGCTTCTGTCCTAAATATGTGGGAGATCAGTTTTCTTTCCTTCTGGGCTTTCTCAGTTTAGGTTAAAGCATACTCATCGATTTCTTATATACCTTACAAG
Organism: Lichenostomus cassidix; assembly: GCF_008360975.1. NCBI lineage: Eukaryota > Metazoa > Chordata > Aves > Passeriformes > Meliphagidae > Lichenostomus > Lichenostomus cassidix. The sequence continues at coordinate 19,203,757 of NC_139480.1, read as the reverse complement.
TTTCTTCCTTTTCCTGCTATTTTTCAGGTCTTCCTTCACATGAAATCAGACACCCAGACTGTAACTGCCAAAACCTGACAATTTCATTTGAAATGGAGAGCATCACTCAGTTGTTCAATGATTTGTGTGAAGCACACTTGACAGGTTTGCCATGGAAGGTTCATTTAGGCAGGCAGAAGATCAGCAAGAGAAGGGCTAAGCAAAATCTTAAAAGGGTTGCTTATAACGCCCTGTTCATGAACCTTTTTCAAGATGAGGCTCATAAGCTGCAATCAAACGTTTCTAGACTTCCAGTGAAAAACAAAATTTTGATGCTGTCTTTCAACTTGAGAGTTGCTGGCCTGGGTGCTCAAGCGGATAGACTGGAGAATCTTGTGGAGGAACTAGAAACAGCTGAATGCTTACCATTTACTGAAGTTAATTCTGTCTTAGATCTCTTGGTACAGCTTGCTGGAACAGGTCCTCCTCAGCTGGTACCACAAAAAAAGGACTATTTTCTGAACAACAAATATGTTGGGAGAAATGTGAAATACCAGGGTTATGATTATTATGATGTGAGTGTGTTTGAAGCTGACATACAATCTCTGATAACGAATGAAGAATGTCAGTTCAACGACACGATTCAAAAGACACTTCAGATAATGGAGGCTGCACCCGGCACTGGGCTCCCTGCCATAGGGCTGTTCTCACAGAGCTATCCTGCTGGGGACAAGTTTGAGAAAGAGACGCGCGTCTCACTCTTCGGTGCTCTTGTCCACAGCCGTACATATGATATGGACATCAAGCTGGATTTACCACCAGTGCCTGACAATGCCGATTTGTCTGGACTTGCAATTAAAGTACGGTATCATTTGTTTTGGACTAACGAGTGTATGCATGCTTTTGTGTGCCACTTTGAAACTGTAGTTTAAAATGTAGGTAATAGTTTAGTTGGTGATAGAAGCGTACAGCACTGGAATTTAGGATGAAGCAGGGATCCTTTCCTTTGCAGAAAGGTTTTTCAACATGGAGATAGATGAGCAGTAACAAAAACCTGGGTCTTGCCCTATAGCTGTGTCAAAACCCATATCTGCCCATAGACTTTATGAATTTAAGACATCAGCTGTATCCATGCTTTCCCTACCTTAGCAACCTTTTGCTTGCATTTTTCTCTGCTCTGTTGAACTCCTCTGCTTTGTGCTTACTTGTTAGTGCTCAGACTGACTGCGTAAGCATCCCTGTCTGAATGTTTGTGCTTTGCTGTTCAGATCATGTTATCTAACTTGCTGTAGTGTTGTCTTGGCTTGTATCTTAAAGCATCTTTTCGCATTGAATGTCCGGTTCTTGTTATCCTTTTACTTTTTTAATGTGTACAGTTTCTGCTGTATCTTTTTTTCCATTTTGCTGTCCATTCTGTTTATTCTTGCTAGTTTATTCTCATAGAAGTACTAGGTGCACTTCTAGGGTTTTTTTTATTTCTTTCCGTTTTTACTGTGTGTAGGTAGGCTTATTTATAGCCTACCTTTAGATCCTCATCTTGTTCCCTCTACTTAACATATGGATAGATCTTGCAATTCCCTTAATTCAGAGCCTGAATTGAAATTTGAAGACAGACACATTAAATAGAAATAGAAGAACCTTGTGCCATTCAATGTGCACATGTGGGTGTAAATTGTAACCTTAGGGGAGGCAGAACCTTTTTGAATTAGTGCTGTACTCTTTCCAGCTGACTGGAAAATTTGGAATTTCTTGAGGAATATGCTGCTTTTTATATGAGTGTGATTGTCTTTTACTAAAACAGAAAAATTCTGCACATATGGTTCCTGTTGAGTGGGAGTTGAGGATGTGGTTTATACACTGTTTGGACACTTACAGATTTTTTGCATATGAATAAGGGAATTAACTATGTTAGTCATAGTTAACAAAACGTTTACAAATTTGAAGATTTGGGGCCTGGATCATTTGCCTTGAACAAACGGCAGAGCATTATGATTTTATTAATGCTACATATTGTTGAATATCCATACCTGAAATTCTCACTTTGTAGAACTATATGCTTACCAAACAAGGAAGTTTTAAGTTTAACACCAACAAGCTTAGTATAGTATTTTGAAGGTGATTGTTTTTTTATGTATACTCATTAATACCTGTAGAGACTCATAAAATGAAAAGAATGCTTACAGTAATGATTTAAAATTTGTGTAAAGGGAGGACAGGTGAGAGAGGTTGGGTCATGTAGAGGCACTTGGTCGCAAACAGTGGCAAAACATCTTTTTTATTAGTGTAAGTATCTTCATTAAAATGTTCTCATGTCTGACATTTGAGCTCTTTCTGACAGGTTCCCCAAAGTATAGACCAGTCAGAAGATGAAGGATTCCAGTCAGCATCCAATCTGACTCCTGATTCTCAGTCAGAGCCGAGCATGACTCCAGACATAGACTTGTGGGATGCAGTGCTTACATATGGACCCAGCAAACGAAGATGTTGGGAAAGAATTGGATAGTATGTGTCTGATCTTGCTGGTAAACTTACTGTGCACCATATGCAAATGGATGAAAGTGCATTGCACCTTAGTTCCAAATAGCATCAGGATAAATAGTGAAATGGGCATGTGTAATTGACAGAATTCAGTACACTGCATTAATAGGGATAAAGGAATAAAGGTTTCAACACACTAGTTCTTAGAGTGCAGCAGTTTCATAGGAAGAGATAAAATCATCTTTGTCAAAAAATGAAGGGATTAGGAAAACACTGTATGAAATGCAGCATTTTTCTAACTATTTTAACTACTTATTTGCTGTGCAATTTGTCTGGCTAAAATGATTCCCGATTTTCAGTTTCAAAAGAGAAAGTGGTAATTTTAGAGCGGTAGAAGAATTAAACAAATGTCTCCCAGTATTGTAGAGTATTGTATTCCTTTTCCTGGCCTGTAGACAAACCAGAAAATTATGACAGATTTCTTGATGGTCTAGTTAGACTTCTAGTTCATTTGGCTGTTGAGTAGAAGATGCGTCTCCTGAGAGAAGGTTCTCTACAGTCCTGTTAAGGCTTCCCTAAAATGGAAGATAAAAGAAAAGGCAGGTATGGCAGGTATCTTCCTTACATTTCAGATGGACAGTGGTATGCCTGATTCTTGGAGAAAATTTGCTCTGTATTTTTTCTGTAATTTTAAATAATGATCTAGTGGTGTACTATTACAGTGTTAAACAGTGGTTTTTCAGCTCTGAGCCTTAGAAGGTCAGAAACTCAGAAGTTCCCTGTTCTGATTTTTCAAAGCCACTGTAGCCCCCTTGTGCTTTTTTCCTAGTGCAAGACAATTTTTCATGTTACTGTTTTGACTGTAAGGGTTTAAGGGTCATATATAGACCATATACATGACAGATTTTGTGTAATACCGGCTACTAGAATTCAGAATTTTTGGAATAATTGGAAACAGAAGTTGTTTGGAGGGGATAAATCTTCACTGTGAAGAGGTAAAATGTGTTAATAAAAGTTCATTCTAGCACTTTGAGCATGTTTTTCTTTAACTTATTTGAATATTAGTGTTGAATGAACCATGGAAATGTGGGTATGTTGGCCTCATTTTCCTAGTATGAAAACTGCATCAGGGAAGTCCACAAAAGCAGCTGGTAACATGGATTCTGTCTCTTAACTGATGATCAAATTATCTGCGTGTTTCTTCTTGTATACTGAGTTTGTTCTTTCTTGTATACTGAGTTTGAGCTACAGTTTCATTGAATGAATATTCCCTTAAAAATGTACTGTACTGCAAGTAACTTACGTGAGGAATTCTGTCTGTGTAAAATTCTGAGATGCTTTTTTCTTTCTGTGTGAGATGTATTTCCTTCTTTTCACATAATCACCTTGTAATGTTGTGTTTACTCTGACACAGCCCACCTGGTAAAAAAGAGGAACCTTATCTTACTGAAGCTGGGAGAGAAGCTTTTGACAAATTTTACAAACTTCGAGAGGGCGAATTGCAACTGTTTACTAGTACTGTACTTCAGCTTCCTCAGCTTGTGCTGATGAAAGAGCCTGAACTGGTTAAGGATGTCTTAAATGTCCTCATTGGTGTGGTATCCACTACATTTTCACTCAATCAGGTATGGAAGATTTTAATCTCTACTTCTTAGTCAAATCCTTTTGGTTTTTTCTTCATAGAGGTTTCCTCTCCAATACATTTATTTCTCTTGAGATCCTGCAGTTGTGGCTAGTGTTAAAAGGTCATATGTTGCCTAATGTCAATAAGGCAGTATTTATATATTGAAGTTTCAATTATGTTAGGCTAAGAGTGCTTGTAGTTCTCTAAGGGAAAATAGATTTATGAGTACTTGAATATAGATGTGTAAATAATTTTGTAGATTGGATTTTCTTCAAGGAGTTAGATAATAAGTCTTATTCAATATGTTTGAAGGTATCATTCATACTCTGAAATTTGGCTACAATTCAATGTTTGTCTCACTGTCCTAGCTATATAGTCTCAGTCACTTGAGTATCTAAACTGAAAATTTGTGTGCTATTGTTTTTGTGTGTAAATGTTTTCTATTTTAAATCAGAATACAGCTATGAAATAGTTGAATCTACCTTTTTTTTTCCTCCCTATGTCCTTTTAGGCTGCTCAGTCCTTTGTGATAAAGGAGGGGGTGTATGTATCTGGAACATCACCAGAGACAATGCATAACCTGCTCTCGGAGGTTGCGGAGTATGGAACCTATTACACACGGCTAAGTCGTTTCTCTCTTCAGCCAGTTTTGGATTCCTCATACAGCAAAGGACTTGTGTTTCAGGTAAAGCAATTGTGTTAAATCAACTGGATTTAGTGGGCCAATTATCTGAGGTAAGAGAAGGTGACTTTGGTTTTGTTTTAAGCTGGAATTTCTGCATTCTGCCAAACTGCAAAGTATTTTAAGTGTAATGCTCCATCCCAGGTCAGCAATCAATAGTGCCACTGTGTTTAAATTACACTTGCTTGCTTGCTTAGTTGCTTACTTGCGCTGAAACATGCAGTAAAATGTCTTTTTTACCCAAAGTGTGATTTGTTTAGTCATGTTGTTCTGTTGTGGACTATAGAATTATAATTTTTAAATTATTTAAGAACATTACGTATTTATAAAATTAAAATACAAGAACTTTCTGAGTACACTGTGTGTTTATATATATGTAATCTTTTTTAAAATTAAAAACTGAAGTGGAGAAATAGGGTACTCAATAGCTTTAATTACTTCTCCTTGGTTCAAAATTAAGTGTAAATTTTCCTTGTCAGTCCTCTGGATATTATGTTGAGCTGTACATACACTGTCTAATATTTGGTGATTTAATCTCTCTCTAATGCGTAGAATTAAGTTAGGATTAGTTATGAAAATGTATTCATTCTGAATATTTGATTTACAGCAATGTTATTCAATTTCTGTTAAGGAGGTATTCTTGTTAGATAAGGTTCTAGATGAGTTTTTTGCAGTATCCAGTTTAGGCATAAAAGTAAGGGGACAGGTTTCCTTAGGTTGGTATTACAGAGAACGAGGAGGTCCTCAAAGGGCAAGTCAAGAAGCTGAGCCAAGATGCTTTATTACACTGTGCATGAGTACAGACTCTGTGCACTGGATGTATGAAGAGTGTAGAGGAGTCATCTGGCTAATTGGAATGTCTGAAGTTGCATGGACCCTCACTTGTCCCTCACTTTAGTGTACAAGTCCCCCTTATCTGCATATGCCATTTATTTTAGCAAAAGGTTTGTTTTCATGATGATGCAATTGAGATGAGACATTGATAGACTATTAACAACTTGTATGGTAAGACTTTAAATATTTTTCTCTTCATGCCAGGCATTCACAAGTGGACTGAGAAAGTATCTTCAATATTACCGAGCCTGTGTTTTGTCAACACCTCCTACTTTAAGTCTTCTAACAATCAGCTTTCTCTTCAGAAAATTAGGTCGTCAGTTGAGGTAAGAAAATGGTATTAAATGTTTATGATTTTCATAGCAGAAAAAATGCAGTCTCTTCACGTACACTAAAAGAGACCATATTACATAGGCATTCTTATTTAGCCCGTCAGTATTTTTGCTTTTTTTTAACAGAAATTTTTTTTATATATCCAGAATATTCTAGGGAAAACATATAAGGTCTTAATAGTCAGTTTCTTTGTTAGCCCTGTTATTATTCAGCAGATACAGTATGGTGGTTGTATATACAAATTCAGGAAAGTTCATCACTGGGATCTTGGAGACTTCTGGTTGAAATTTTTATATATGTTTTAATACTGTTTTTTAGGTATTTAGCTGAACTTTGTGGCATAGGAACAACAGCACTGGGGATCAGTGGTGGATCTGGTGCTTCATTTCCTACGGTGATGTTTTGTTTGATGTTTTTATGTTTAGTTTGGGTTGCAATGTTAATATTCTTCAAAATGATCTTGGATTTTACATGAGGATACTTAGTGTTGGTTTCTCTGCTAGCAAAGATATGATCCTGGACCTCCAGTTAGAATACTATAAGTATCTCCAGATACTTAAAAATTTGGAATTTTGTCCTGTGTTTTCAATCCCTAAAATAAACAAAGGGCCCAAAACAAGCTTTCTAGTCATGTGAATCCAACTCTAAACATACTGATTTCACTCTAGAGACTATAAAGTGAGCTTGAAGTAACTAACTCAGGTAAAGTGATCTTGACTGCAGATAGATGGAGGAAGTGAGATGAATCCTGCCTTCTGTGTCTAGTGAAACATGTAAAGCCATGCATTTATGAGTATTTTGTTATTAAAGTTGTAGTGAAGTTTGCTGCCTAATGTTACAATATTTTTCATTTTTAGGGTGTTAAATTGCTTTCATATCTGTACAAAGAGGCTCTCAACAATTGTAGCAATGAGCATTATCCAGTTCTTCTGTCTTTGTTGAAGACAAGCTGTGAACCATACACAAGGTGTGTCCATACTGTTTTCTGCATAATTGAGTTTAAGAGTTATAAATTGGTAATCTGGTGAGTAACTCTGCATGTTTAACAATGGCATTTAATATTTTCAGAGAAAAATATGTCTGTATCTTAAATATATATTAAAATGAATTAATTTTGCTGTTCTTTCCCTCTCTTTTTCAGCTCAGTAGCAACATAAGGTGTTTATGTATAACCAGATTAGTACATAAATACATGTAAATAAGACTTCTTTCTTGCTGTTGGTCGTGAAGATTCATACTGGAATTTAAGACTTGGATACACTACTTGTCTTTTTTTTTCTCATATCTGATTTAAAATCCTGAAACTGGAAACTGACAAATGTCTCATGTACAAACTGGGGAAGGTTATGCTTTTCTCCTCTGTCTTTTTTTTCACGGGCTTTTTAGTAAGCAAAAACGAATAAAATATCTGTTGTATGTTAAGTAGATGGAACTAACTGATAATAGAAGTAATTAAAAGTAGAGTTCCTTAGATTGCAACAGTTTTGTTAAGCAGTGCATATGAATATAGAAGTTATTACTTTATAGACTTCTGAAGAGATGGTAATTTTTTAATAGCTGTTTACAGGAATTATAGCTGTAGTCCATCATCAGTTTGCAATGTTAGTTAATAGATGTAATGATACCTTGAAGAGAAAACAAAAGTCTGTCAAAATGCTCTAAATTTTAAGATTTTGCCCATGGCCACCCTTCTTGTGTTTTCTTCCTTCTACATGAAATAATCTTCAGAGAAGCTTAATTTCAGATTTACCAGAAGACTGGCTGAAATATCTTCACAGCTCCTACTCTGCTATTTATAGAAGGAAGTCAGATTTTTAAAATACCAAGGGCATCACATGGAACCTAAAAAAATCTGGAAGTATCACACTAGTGTGATTCCTAAATTGATTGCAGATATGTATTGAAACGTCAATTATACTCAATCAGGACTGCACTGGAAGGAAGCCTCTATTATCTGCAAAAAGTGTTATCCCACTCATTTATTAACCTGAAAGAAATTAAATAATACATGTTGTTGCTCAAATAAACAATAGAAGCATCAGATTTAATGCTTGAAATGTTCTTAACTTTTTCCTTACGACTTTAAAACTGAACAGTGGTTGCTACGTTAAATTCTTCCTCTTTGCCGCATACTATTAAGTAAAAAAAAATCTTCAAGGACCTCTGAGCCTTTTTACCTATAACATCAGATTGTGTTGTATAAAAAATTGCAGGTTTTTTATTTCTTCAAAAGTTTGGCCCACACAGAGATAATATGAAAAAGCATGACTAAATATTGCAGAACAGTCGTTCTCATTATTGCATGTATATTAAAAACGCCTCTAGGTCTGGGGGAAAAGTGCTTCGTATTGCATCTTTGTTTAATGCCCTTTTAGTTTCTCCTTGCTAAAATTACCTCTATTTAAAAGAAGTCCTTTCTGCATTTCTCTCACTGTGCTGCAAAGTTTCCTATAAGTTTCTATATACACTTAGTAAATTGATATGCAGAAAGAAAATGATTGTTTTAATTGAGGCACTGTTCTCTTATCTAAACTAATTATCACTGAAATGTTCTGTTTAAGAAAAGTGTAGGCCACAATCTCTTGTATATTTAAATAGCAGTGTCACATCACTTAATTGCTGGGCTTTTTGTCCTGCCCATAGCTTGTGTCTTTTGGGATTTTAAAGAACATACAAACTGCTTGGTTGTAATAAAGGTGGGAAGGCAAGAGGATTGATTTTCAATATTGTACAATTTTTTTTTTTTAGATTTATCTATGATTGGGTATACAGTGGTGTATTCAGAGATGTTTATGGAGAATTTATGATTCAGGTGAATGAGGATTATCTTTGTTTCAGAGGTATAGTATATATATGGACCATTTCTAATTTACATAATTTATGCTGTTATTTAAATAACTAAAATATATGTTTTCATGTTTTTGTTATGTAGATAAACATTACTGGACTCATGGTTATGTTTTGATTTCAAAAGAAGTAGAAGACTGTGTCCCTGTATTTCTTAAACATATTGCTAATGATGTATACATATGTGGGAAAACCATAAATTTGCTGAAATTGTGCTGTCCTAGGGTAAGTTCTGGGTTGGTTCCTTTCTATTACATTGAGAAAATCATGCTTTTTTAGAGCAAGAGTCCAGGTTTTTTGCAAGTTCACTCCTTTATCAAAAGCCAGTATTGCATAAGTAGGATCATGAAAGGCAATTACTTGCTCTCAGATACTTGTTAGTTAATTATCCATTCCACTTGCTACCACCACACTGCAGAAATACACATTTTAACAGATTTGTTGTATACAATGCACATGCTATATTTCTTACTTTTCTTTGGATTGAAACAGAAATGTTTTAGGTGTCCAAGCAAGTGCCTTCCACTTCTTGCACTACTCCTTTTTGGTTTAAAGCTGCCTCACTTACCAGGTCTTGGCTCAGTTCTGCATAACTCTTCCAGCTGTATCACTAAATTTTCAAGAAGTGCTTAAATAGTTCAGTGTATTGATATTTTGCAGAACGATTCTTGTCCTTGATAGGAAAAACATGTTCAACTCCTTTATGTCTTCCCTCTTCTCTCTATATGTTTAAAAATAAAACAACCAGAGAGCTGTCTGAAGTCTGTAGACATTCCCAGGTAGCCAGCATTCTCTTTAAGATGAGAGCTGCTCAATCTCAGCAGAGCAGAGCCACTCATTATCAGCTATTTAGTATCAGGTATAAGCCTATTACCTCTAATGTGATGTCTCTCTGCCTGTTCTCCTGAATCTGCTCTGGTAACCATTCCCAAACCATGACTCAGGTGTACCAGTGGTACCAGGCTCTTTATAAAAGTGTCAGCCATCATTTCCACGATAAGTTACAGCTTTATCTATCACTAATGCAGTATCTTCCCCCAGGTCATATGGCACTCAGGCTCAGTCATTTTCCATCTGTCTGAGAGTGCCAGGCACATTTCATCCCTTTTTGATAATGCCCTCAAGATGGGTTTTTCCTTCTGACTAGGCTAGTAGTACATTCCCAGAAATATAGCCCTGGGCATCCCATCTTCTGGCTTTAACCAGGAGACTGGGGGAATCCGGTGTGAGTCTGCATGTGTCCTTGTTTGGTTTTTTCTTTCAAGCTCAGTTATCTGTTTTCTGCACTTAATAGAGTACCTTCAGAGATTTAGGCATGTTGAGGCAGAGTAGAAAGACCAAGGATACGTAAAGATTAGTGCTCTGCAGTGTGCAGTGGCCATGGATTTGAGAGTTATGTCTTGTGTGGAGCTCTCTCCTGTGGATGTGTTAGTTCTGTCCCAGAGAGTTCCTACTGACTGGGGATCTGGGGGGGCTGTAAGTGAACAGAACCTAACTTTTGACAGGAGAGATGCGTTCAGAGCTGAGTTACTCATGCTTAGTTAATTTAGATATTCAGAAGAGGAAAATTTGAGACATTTAGAACATGATTAGTATAAATGTATGTATTAGATTTTCAGCAGCAAAGACAGACCTCTAAGAATTTGACCTGTGATCCAAGTTGTGGAGCATTGTACCTTTGTCTCCTACTGTGAATTATATAAGTGCTAAGAGATGATACTAATAAAAATTTTAGATCCTGTATGGAGGTTTGTGTCAGTGTCTTGAAGCATGACTAAGTTAAAAAAAATATATAATGTGAATTCATAATATAAAACTTTACACTTTAAAAAATGTATATAAAAGGAAATTTCTCATTTTTCAGCATTATATATGCTGGTCAGATATACCTGTTCCCCGGATTTCAGTTATTTTTTCTCTTGAAGAACTGAAAGAAATAGAGAGAGATTGTGCAGTGTATGTAGGTCGAATGGAAAGAATTGCCCGATACAGTTCCATAAGCAAGGAGGAAAAGGTAAATGAATAAAGGAATAAATACCTCATTATGATTGTTTTTAAATACTCAAAAAACTCATTTTTGTTATAGCTTCTAAATAATTCATATTTATAGTCAGAATTTTTAATGGATTAATTGCAGTTTTAATTGCTGTCAGAGCAAATAAACTTACTTAATATAGTTTTTAAAAGTATAGGTGGTGTGTTGACATTTTTTATCCTTTCATGTATTAAATGAGTGTTAGACTTCAGTCTTAGTTCTTTGCAGCAGCGGATTTGTCCTCCTACTGAAAAGATTGTTAGATTCTAATTTAACAAACGAGACAAGCTAATTAGTAACCAGATAAGATTATTTGTAATTTCCATAGCTATTTGTTTTTTCAGAACATTTTAGCTACAGACGTCTGTCTTTCAGATTCCATCAATTTAGTGCATATCAGATGGATTTGGTTTATTTTGGAGTATTAACTTTCAATACTAGTTTGTAGATTTTCCATTTACTTATTTGTTTTATCCATATTTTTGTATTGTATTAATTTATTAATTATTATTATTAATTCATTAATAACCATTAAAAAATGGGCATATGTATTTGCAACAGTGTATTTCAAGTCTAAAATCGTAGAAGAAGTTCCACCTTGGTTTTCTGGTTGGTTTTTTTTTTAGGATTTGCGTGTGGAAATAGCCAAACAAGAATTAATTGTTCATGCTCGGGAAACTGCTAGCAAAGTACTAAAAGCCATTAGTGGTAAGTTATAGTGGCATTTTATGTGTTTTCTAGTGGGTTTATTAATGTAAACTAACAGTATCTTCATTTTAATACAGACAAGCAAATATCAGAACGAATGGCTTTGGATGCAAAGAAACGGGAACAGTTTCAGAAGCTGAAAGAGCAGTTTGCAAAGGACCAAGAGGTATCACTCTGTGTTTCTGGAGTCCAACTTTAATTTAGGCAAATTAATGACAGGATATGTTGTACTGAAGTTGGATTAATAGCTCATGGTGTACAAATAAAATCTTCTTGCAGATGTGTGTGTTACAGTTGGTATTGAGAGCAGCTTTTAAAAGTGTTAAATATTTATGCAGCGTCGTCTTGCGATAAAGCAGGAGGAGATTGATGATGATTTCAGCTATGCCCGAGAGCTCAGAGAGAGAGAAAAAAGACTGAAAGCTTTAGAAGAAGAACTGGAAAAAAAGGCAAGGTAAAGATATCTGAGTAGTCTCCAAAACCATCATAAAGACCTCAGGAAAAATTACTGTGTGTTAAAGTATATGGTAGTAGTAGTTCCCAGACATTGTTCTACAAGGACAATGTTTGCAGTTAGAACATGGATGTAAGGATTTTTGGTAATCTATGAGCCAGCAGTTTTGTTAGGAATGATTTGTGGCTGAAATATCTGGGACCCATTCATTTCTGCCAACCCTATCCAGTGTGGATTTGTTATAATCAAAATTTCAGGAAAAATATTTAACTACATCTTAAAATTTAAAAGAAGAGTCCACAGCAAAAATGGTCACATGTATGTCAAAGCAGAAGTAAAAAGCAGATGGAGTTAGATTGATATTTCACTTTCTCCTATTTTATCTAAAATTACTTAAGACAAACGAGTGACCTGCTAATAATAGTTACAGAAATACTTGTTGACTAAGAATACAGTCCCGTGTTTTCCACCTGATTATTCTCTGTGACTGAAGCCTCTGGCTTCTACATTTTAAAAACCAGTTCTCGGTTCTGAAGCGCTAAAAAGTCATATCCTTTAGAAAGGAACATGAAAATCAGTATATAAAAAAATCCGTAACTTAGCTTTATTTTTATCTTCATATAGGCAGGAATTAATTGACCATTATAGCAAACTTTCTGATGATGCAGCCCGTAGAGAACAAAGAACATTATGGAAAATCCAGCGACACAAGTTGGAAACAGCCCGTCTTAAGTTTCTCTTAGAAGATCAAAAACGCATTGAGGTACCTCCTAAAAAGATTTAAGAAATGTAAATGAGAAAATTTGGTACTTGGTACTTAAAAGGTTTTTGTCTTTTTTTTGCTTGTAGGAAATGCTTGAAAAACTTCCAGATGGAAATTACAGGAGAAAATTAGATATTATTCCTTATAAACAGTGCCAGTTGGCTTTGGATAAAAACCCTATTGAGAAAGATCCACCGTCACAGGTGAGTTTATTTTCTTACACAAACTTCAAGTTGCTGTTCCAAGTTTCCCTAAAGGGACTTCATTTCATGGTTCATTTCAGTTCAGTAAGCACACGGTTCACTGTAACAGCAAGGTGAGTAGTTATCATTTATAGTACCTCAGAAAAATTGGAAAATTTTCAATCCTATAATAAGGTGATACCCTAGTTAGTAGGTTAATTATGTGGCTAGCCATACAGTATTGTAATTATTTCTTTTTTAGGTGTCTTTTGTGAAACCTCTGCATTCTGAAGAGACAGAATCTGAGCCTGAACAGGAATGTGCTGCTTCTGCTGACAAAGCACTGCCCGTGCCAGAGCCAGAAAATAATAATGCTGATGAGCATTTTCAGCCTAAACCAACAGGATCTGAAAGCAATCTCCAAAATTCAGAGAAAGCATGCAGTCCTCTAGACAGTGCTGCCTCTTTGCCTGAATCCAATGTGAGTATAGAAGATTTCTTATCAAAGTCACAAGGTGAACAACCTGTTGCTGTTAGGATGCAAGGATCTTCGCTAGATGAAGCATTCCGAAATATTAACTCAGATCTTTCTGAGACTTTGCAAGTAAGTGAAAGTCAGTCTGTCTCGAAAGGAGCACCAGAAGAAGACAATGCACCATTGCATCAACAAAGCGAGTATGATTTTAATACAGTTCTCAGACCATCTGCAGCTTGGCAGGGACATGTTAGAGTTGGGGAAAATGTATTTGATGTGGAGGACAGAAGGCCTCGGTGGAACATTCATGGACATGCATCTGATGCCAGCATCAGAGTGGGAGAATATGTATCTCAAGTGGACACTTATCAGCCACGTTCAAGTCCTTATGGGCATTCTTCAGATTCCCACATAAAAAGCGGCAGCTATACTTCTGAAGTTGAATCTAGACGACCCCGATGGAATATTCATGGGCATGTTTCTGAAGCTCATATTAAAATTGGGGAATATGCTTCAGAGGTAGAGACCTCGAGGCCTAGGTGGAACATCCATGGACATGCTTCAGAAGCCAATATTAAGATTGGAGAGTATGTATCAAATGTAGCTCCTACAAGGCCTCGATGGAGCGTCCATGGTCATGCATCTGATGCCAATATCAAGATTGGTGAAAATGTGTCAGAGGTGGTCTCAGCTAGGCCTCGTTGGAACATCCATGGGCACGCATCCCAGTCAAGCATCCAAATAGGGAAGTGGGCCCCATCTACAGAGAATGATCCAATACCTCATCGTAAAACCATTTCAGGTTCTTCATCTGACTCCACAGTTCAGACACTTCTGTACAGTGAAGAGTTATCTCCTGCTGAAGGGAGCAGAAAGGAAGCAAAACCATTACAAGTTAAGGAAAAGACTTTGCCACAGTCGCGGATGTCTGACGGTGTTACAGACTTCTCTGATGCTAATACTAAAGATGATATAAATGAAAATGCAATAGAAAAGAAACATGAAGGTAAAATAAAATTCGGTTTGTTCAGCCAGCATTTGTTTAAGAGCTTGTGAAGGTAACTGTAAATGTTTATTTTCTGAATGGGGACTTACTACTTAATTTCTTGCATAACTTTTCATATAGTGCTAGAATTCAGAGGAAAGAATTTGAGCTTAGTGTCTATATGAAAGAAGCAGAGCATTAAAAAAATTCTAGCCTGAAAAACAGGACTTTTGGGGTTTTTAATTTGAGAACATGTATAAAACTGCCTGGGTGGGGCTGTGGGGAGGTACTGTTACTGGTGTGGTTGTTTCCATGATAGTTTGTGCAGAAATTTTGAACAACTTCAGGTGTAGATCTGAAGCATTAACCAAGTATTATAAGTAACTCTAAGTAAATACTGTCTTTATTTGTATTTACAGTAATTGCAGATGTTGTCAACAAGGACCCTTCTCCAGATTCCTCACAGAGCTTGGAGGTAAGAAACAAAAGTAGTTGTTGAGAGGATTTATTTTTCCTTCGAAGAATTGAACACACTGGTAGTTAAGGTAATAAATTTCTCTCCTAATCTAGTAGTCACTGTTAAATCATATTGTCTTTATATTTCTGAAACATAGAGGTGAGTAGGCTCTTCTGTTTTCATTTGGAACAGCTAGGCAGTTACCTGTAGGAGTACATTAAGCCTGAGTAGACAAAGCCAGCATCGCTAATAAAATTTTTTCCATTTATGAATTTTAGAAAGAAGAACCTGAAAAAGTCATTCCACAAGATACTGGGTCTCAAGAAACTTTATTTTCTGAAGCTAATGCTCCTGCAGCTAAGGAGGAGGAAGGGGAAGAGGAAGATACATGGAAGAAAGAACAAGCTTACCTGAAAGCCTTATCGGATCAGTATTGTATTGAAAAGTATCAAGATAGTTATGATTTGATGTGTGAGTAGAACTTTTGGAACAGTAGATCAATAGATGATGTGGTAAATTTGAGCAAGAAACCTGAGTGCCAGCAAAACCTGTGACTTACCTGTGAATTACCAATGTTATGAACTCCTGTAGCCAAACAATTTGCTCCTAGGCACAAAGATGAGAAATACATGTTTATGAGAAAATCGTGGTATGATTTTCTAACCTAGAAGTGTTCGTATGTAGAGTTTAATAGGAACATATAATTAGGCTTCTTGAATATAATAACTTACAATGTTTGTGTATTTTTAAATTTAGCAGAACCACCAGTTTCTCATCTCTTGCATCATGTGATACCAAGATCATATACATTTCCTGTGGATCCTATGGTGCAGTCTGCAACAGACGAAACTGCTGTACAGCTGAGTGAGCTCTTGTCTCTGCCAGTGCTGATGAAACGTTCTATTACTGCTCCACTTGTATCTCAGTGAGTATTTGTTAATGTGTTATATTTTGAGATGGGAGTTGCAGATGGATCTCTTAAATATGCACTTTGCTCCAAAAAATAGTTCAGTAAATAGTCCATTGCTAATTAAAAAGTTCAGATCTGTGTGATAAATAGTAACATAAACTCAATATTTATGTGCAAATTAAAAATTTGAATGTCTGTTTGGAATATAAGGGCTCAGAGGGAAATGTTCACTCTCCAACTTGTAGATTACACAGCAGGGATTTTGACACCATTTGTTTCATTGTTCTTTTAAAAAGAAGGTGTAAAATATGTGTGCTAGATTTTATTTGAAAGGTGAAAGCTAAGGGAGTGAAAAAAGAAAAATCTTTTGATTACTTGAAAGTTCATCATATTGATCAGTGTATGTTTCTATGGGAACTCCAGCTTCATGGCTGTTTTGAAATATGAAAATACAGTTACAGTTACCTGTTCTTGTAATTGTTGGGATATATAGGGAAACCACATATATGTTGGACTGTTTAATTAGTATATCTAATAGTACTTTAAGTAAAAGTTTTTGTTACTTTGTGCAAGATTATCTTCTGTCATGAAAACAGTTACTCACAGACACTCCTTTTAAAATCTGCATTCCTGTAAGTTTGCATTTCCACCTGCTAGCTCTGAGTATGCTATACTCAAAGTTTGATGCAATGTAGAAAGATGTTATTGTCTAACTTAATTTTAGATACCTGGTTGGCTACCAGAATGATCTGTGTACAGATTCACACATCTAGCAAACCAAAGTGAGGAGCCTGACTTGTGTGCTGCCAGAATTAGCCTATCCCTGATAGGCAAGTTAAATTATTTAAAGCTAGGTTGAATACCTACACTATCCTGTAAACTGTAGTATAGACCTAGTATAGACCTGCCTTTAATATCTAGTGACAGAGATTAAATAAATTGATTTTTATCAATTAGTATATTCTTACTGGGGATTTAATAGTCTTTCTTAATATATTTGTGTAGGTGACAGAGATAAGAAGGCTATGGATAAAATGTTGCTCCAGGCCCAGAAATATGTTCTAAAGATCACTATGTAGCCAGTCTTAAAACACTTCCCCAGTACTGTTTTAAACCCAATTACCTGAAGGGGTAGGTTTTAATTCTGGTGTATTCTGGATAAAGATTTTTTTGCCTATATGAATAACATCTTGTCTTCGATATCAGAGTTAAGTACTGGAGCATTAATCAGATGTAGCCACAGCTGAATGTTAACTATAAGGAAGGAGTTACACGTAAGTGTGATACCTTTTCTGTGTTTTTATTCTTAGTGTTTCTCTTGTGAACAAAGCAATAGTTGATTACTACTTCGTGGAGCTGAACCTAGAGAAGCATTTTGAAGCACTGAGACACTTTTTGTTAATGGAAGACGGGGAGTTTGCTCAGTCACTCAGTGACCTGTTGTTTGAGAAGGTATTTGCATTGTTGTCTTAACCCTAGTGTTTGGGTTGTCTGCTTTACTTTGATACCTCTGAATTGATTTGGATGGGGATGAGGGAATGGTGTGAATTAGAATCTTGGCTTGTGCCATTTTCCTCTTTTGTAATGTGTTGAGAAGTCTGTAGCAAAGAGCTCTGTTAACATTGTAAGGACAGAGAAAAAATGTCTTGGACAGATAGACACTCATGGAAGGGTATTTCACTCTTTCCTGTGAAAATTGCTGCACTATTCTGTCCCCTCCTGGCTGCTGGCAGCAAGGCTGGAAGAGCCTGTTGCTGTTTGCTGAAATCCAGTGGAATGGCCTACCTACTCTTTCCTTAAATATCCTCAAACAGAGAGCAGAGGGGAGGGCATGTGGAGAGAGTGCTGGGCCTCTGATGAAGTAGTGTTTTCATGACTTGCTGCTATGTTCACGGAGAAGACAGCAAGGTAGGATGGATAGCCTGGGTTGATATAGGTGGTTGCCAGTGAAGATATGTGGCTGTATGAGAGTTAATGCATTTCTCTGAGTCCTGGAAATGCTTTGGACTCAGCTAGGGAAAGCACTTGGGGATTTAGACTTGATGAATAGCTTTATTTGTAAACATCTGAGAGTGCTGAGGTGATGAGATAGGCAGATTGAGGTCAGATAAATTCCAGTTGGTTCCCTGGCTTTCTGAAGACTCTCTGCAGGAGGAACTTGGAGCAGCTCCTGAATCACAGCAGACATACGAAAATAAATCAGTGCAGGTATGAGATTACCTTCATGCCGTGAGCAGCAAATAGTTCAGAAGTTTCCTCTTAGGCTGTTCATGCATCCATGTGGCAGAATTAAAAACTTCTAGTCAAGGTGGGATAGTCACCACTTTGCCATTCTGCTTTAATTCACCTGTGTTCAGGAGCCAAGACTTTTTATTAATATGGTGTAATTGGGATTTTTTTTTTTTACCACTAGCTTGGATCAGGACAAACACCTGGTGAATTGCTGAATCCACTGGTTCTTAATTCTATCTTAAATAAAGCACTTCAGTACAGTCTTCATGGTGACACCCAGCTTGCTTCCAATCTTTCTTTTGCCCTCAAGTATCTCCCAGAAATGTTCAAGCCCAACGCACCAGATGCTCTGAGTTGCTTAGAGCTCAGGTACAAGGTAAGAAAGAGCAAGTGGAATACTGCAGTTACACCGTGGTTCTTACGTACAATGGTAAAGTGAATATGTTCATAAGAATGCAGTATCTCTAAGAATGGAGTAAAGTAATTGTATAATGGAAACTACAGGATTTACTTAGCCTGACCACTGCATTACATTATTAAAATACATAATAATTGTTGAAATAGTTGTGTTTTAAATAATCTTTGAATTTCTAACAAAAAGTAGTATGATCAGCACTGTTATTTCTTGTAGGTTGACTGGCCTCTGAACATTGTCATAACTGAGAGCTGCATGAATAAATACAACAAGATCTTCTCCTTTTTGCTGCAGCTGAAGCACATGGTGTGGACCCTCAAGGATGTTTGGTTTCACTTAAAGCGCACTGGTAAATATGATGAGTGAA
The DNA here is from genome assembly GCF_008360975.1 of Lichenostomus cassidix. NCBI lineage: Eukaryota > Metazoa > Chordata > Aves > Passeriformes > Meliphagidae > Lichenostomus > Lichenostomus cassidix. The sequence goes on along the minus strand of NC_139480.1, from coordinate 19,184,997 downwards.
CAAGAGAACATCCTGTTTAAAATGCCTTCAGCACCCTCTGCTAGACAATTGCATATACACAGTCATGTCAAACTTCAAAAGCCACAATTTTCTTAAGACTCTTCTTTGGCATTTTAAGCAGACCCTACTAACAGAAACCTTAATTTCTTTCAAAATTCTGATTTTAGATGGTCTCTGTGGATGATAATACATTTCTGATTTTATTTTCAGCTTTAATGAGTCGTGCATCAAATTCTGTTCAGTTTCGACAGCTCCAGCTGTATAAACATGAGATGCAGCATTTTGTGAAAGTAATTCAAGGTTACATTGCTAATCAGATTCTTCATGTTACATGGTGTGAATTTGGAAACAAACTGTCTTCTGTGGGCAACCTAGAAGAAATTCACAGAACACATGCTGAATACCTCAACAAAGCAATATTCAGGCAAGCTACCATACTTATTTTTGCTTCAAATCTATGTTAATGAAGTGGCCAGTTGTAGTCTAATGTATTTGTGCAAAACTGACTTTTATGTGACACACTAAGTAGTCTTTACATATGAAAGTGTTCTTATGTAAGAAACAAACTTCATGGCATCTTACAAGGTCTATACTTTGATACTTTTTCTCAGCTATCCATCCTTTTCACTTACCGGAGTCCTTGAATTACCTCCCTCTCCTGTTCTCCATGCCTCTGCAAGCTTCCAGTCTACTCAGGACAGCTCTAAACTAAGGGCACACTTGCACACACAGTTCTTTTTCTTTTTCACCCCCTCCTTGTTAATAGCCTGTTTAAATTACTGCAGTTCCATTCATTGTGAGTAGTGTGTGCAGTAAGCCTTGCTAGAGGATTTAGCTTGTAAAAGCAATCTCCTGTACATTGTATGTGCTTTTAATATATGTGCAGTATCAGGGCCGGACTTGGAAGGGACAAAAAGAAGCCTCTGTCCAGATTTATGAGTAGTGCTAGAGGCACCTGTCTTTTAAGAATCACAGGCTTTTAGCCCCTTGGTTACTGTATGTGAGGCAGAGGAGTGATGTGACTAAGAGGAAAGGAGTTTATTTGGTTTCTTCTTGAAGACTGTACACTGAAATGATAAAGTGGTGAGATGGAGGGAGATGATGAGGAACAGAAATTGTAAATAAGGAAAGAAATCTCTCATGTCTCTCTCAGTTTTAATCAGAAAAGACTTACCTAGAGCTGCTGTTTGGGTAACAGATGGTAGAATGAAAGTTTAAGGAAACTCAGAGCATGATGTTGTTAAATATAATTTCTTTTGCAAAGGCAGATGTCATTCTAGAAATCAGATACACAAGGGCAAGTATATGGTTTTTGGAAGTGCAAGTAAACTGTTTTAGATTTAGGCACCTTGTTTAAAATTTGTTGGCTGCAGTCTTGGGGATTTTTTTAAGCAATTACCTTCAACCTAAAGGATTGTCACTCCTTTGTATTTGTAGTCTTACAACCAATTAATTACATCAACTAATTTCTGAGGTCATTTTTGTTCTGTTAGGGGTCTGTTGACAGAGAAGGCAGCCTCTGTGATGAACATTATACACAGCATATTCAGCCTTATTTTGAAGTTCCGCAGCCAGCTCATCTCTCAGTCGTGGAGCTTTGATGCAGGGAAGCAAATGGCTGTTCATCCCAACTTTGGTCTGATGCAGCAGTCATACAATACCTTCAAGTATTACTCCCATTTCTTATTCAAAGGTAAGAAATTGCATAAAATCTAGATAGAAGAATAGGTCAACTGATAACTGGAATGTTTTGGTAGTATAATGTAAAAGTAGCAAGATGAGTATACTCGGAGAATGTTGGAAATGTAGTTCGCAAATGAAAACTGCTTTACTGTGGTTTGCAAAGATCTGCCATATACATCAATTAAGATGTCCACACAGGAAATCTAACAGATATTTCAAAACTGACTGTAAGTTTGTACTAATTTACAAAATAAGTATTTGGTGATTAGTTCTACGTATGTGCATACATTCTTTTTCTTTTCTCTGGAATTGAGTTCTGGAACTTTATATTGGCAGCAATGAGAGGTAGTTAGATGCCACTTAGAAGTAATTTTAGATATATATGCACTAGTTGAGTTCTGTCACTGGTATGAAATTAGAAAATTCTGATTCCTGTGTTGGAGTAAAGCTCAGAGAGCCTCCTAGCACATGCTCCAGGTGAGTGTTTTTAAACTACGTGGATCATTTGGCAAAAGTTCTTTCCTTTAACATGATAAAATTTCGTATCACTGTCAGCTTAGGCTATAATGTTATGAAATGGTTACCTTCCATTTCTCCTTCAGGTCTTGCTTGTGTTTTTAGTGCATTTCATATCCTTCCTCTAGTACAAAGGTGGTTCATGGGGTTTGGGTTCCTTTTTTTTTTTAGGAAAAAAAACTGAATCTTGAATTCCTGAAAGAGGTGCAACTGCTTTTCTTAGATCTATTTTTCTAGAATATTTTCTAGTTCAGACTATATTCTTCAGGAAATGAGCTGCCCGTTTTATTCTTTAAGGGTGTCCAAAAATGGTGTCAAAGGACCAAAAACAGATATTTCAGGATGAGTTAGAATGGCTGCTTCCAAATTCTGCAGGAAGTCAGAACACCTCTGGGAGCCACCTAAGCCCATACTACGAGATCTATGGTTGCTTCATGGACAGAGATTAATAGACCATTCCGTAAGGAAATTTGATGAGTGACCCAGTTCTTTACACCCTCTTTATTAAGCACTACCAAACAAATATGTGCTTGTTCATCTCCACTTGTACCTTCAGTCACCATGTATTGTAAAATGCTCTCTTTGCACAATGGGTTGATCCAGAATCCATTGAAAGCCAATACAAAGATGTCTGGACTTCAATGGCTTTGGCTCGGGCCCTAACTTCTAGAATACACTTCCCCTTCTTCCTTGCATGCTGCTGCTGCCTGCTAATTCCCTTGATATTAGTGCATGGGATATTTGTGAGCTTAGGGAGGTTCTGTTGGCTTTTTTCCTTCATAACTAAGGATGTTTAGAGCAGTCGGTTTGTTCGTTCATAGAGCCTGAGGGGTTTTTCCTAGAAATTTCTCTTTGGTTTTCTCTCTCAAAATGGACTTTGCTCAAGAAAATGTCAGCAGAACTGCTTCTTTCACAGAGGTCACCAGAGGACCTAAACATGCTTCCTGGTCAGTTGAAGTTATGATAAGAACACACTATTTTATTGTGAAAGATTCTATGATTTCTATATTTCTATGAAAGCAACTTGATAAGGAAATGCTCTATTAGAATAATACACTTTCACTCAGAACTGATACATAGTCTTTCTTTTGCATCTTATTTGAAATATTTTATAATTCCAGAAAGAAATACTGGACTTTTCTTATGTTAAAATATACATTTGTTTCTATTGGCCTCAGATTTCTGCATTATACTTTTTTTTTTTTTTAATTAAAAGGCACATATACAGACAAGGATGACTTTACAATATTAATCTTAGTTGTAGCTTATTTTATTTTTTCCGTTTTCTTCCAGTGGTAACAAAGCTTGTAAATAGGGGATACCAGCCACATTTGGAGGACTTTCTGCTGCGAATCAACTTTAATAACTACTACAAGGATAACTGAACTCTACAGAGTAAGGATCAGTGATAGCACAGTAAAACAGAAACTATATGTATATGCTTATAACTTACACAAGCTTATGCAAATACCACACAAGAGGCATTTTTCTTCAGTGAAATAGTCTGGCATCTAAAAGCTTGAAGAATATAGCCACCACATACAGAGCATGATGATGCTTAAAATCCACCAACCCTGCCAGTTGTTTGATCTGCTGAAAATTGATGTTGTCATTATTGCAGAGATAGAAAAGCTGAGTGCCTGCTCTTAATACAGGAGAGAGTGCAAAACTGTATATCTGTGAATGTGTAAATGTTGTATTTTCAGTGGTGTGAATTTCCTTCAATGTAAATACATGTATGTGAAATAAATTAACAGATACTTCCTAAAACTGTGGAGAGATGGGTATGAGGTACAAATATTCCCACAGATATTTGTACCTGTTATTTGATGTGGTTTATTTTCAAACTGATACTAATTCTTAATCTAAATATAACTAATTTCTTCAAGGCTCCTAGTCACAGTGGAAGAGGATATGATACGCCAAGGTGATCTGGTAGGAGAAGTAATATTTGACTATTCAAGCACTTGGTAATTGTTGGATTACTTGTGCCAAACTTAGTTACTTTATCCTTAAGTTAAGCTATGCATCTTACTTTGTCATGATTATTTGAAACACTTGAAACAGAAATTCAGCATCACAAAAGCAAAATAAAGCTTTAATTCCCAACATATTCCAACTCCTGCTTTCAAGTAAAGGATCAAATTTTCAGTTTGTTAATTTTCCTTTTCTTCTTTGGTTTTTTCCCCCTATATTATGGAAAGAGACAATTGAACTTTAATGTTATGAGAATGTTATAGAGAGGCCTGCAGCTTTGAAATATGTTGATTTTGAGTCACAGTTGCTTAAAATGTGGATATATTCATCAGAAATTCGTTGTCTCATTAAGGGACAGTTACTTAAAGCTACAGGCCTAGCTAGTATGTTACCAGGCCTGTGGAGTATTGAATAAAATTATTTTCTGATGATGCCTAGGTAGTTCTGATTTTTTTTCTGAACTAGAAGTAGGTATTAGAGTCAGAATATACCAACTGTGAAGTTGACCTGAGTGTTTCTGCACCTACTCTGGTTCCAAAGTCAGTGTGAAAACATGGTAATGCACAGTTGTAGCACACATCTTCTATGTTGTTTCTTTATCTGTGCTGTATTTAATTAGCTGTCTGCCTTCTGTTCTACCAAAAAGGGGATTGCAAGAGCAAGTGGCTTGCAGACTGAGCTGTGTTGTTGCCCGGGGAGGCAGAGAGCTGTATGTTTACCTGACTTGTTCTTCAGGAATTTATAGGACTGGGTATGTATGTGCAGACTGATGTCTTGTCCTGAAGCCACTGGACTTCCCCTCAGGGAGCAGCCTCCCAGCCTCTGCAGAGAGCAGTATCTGATGTTTGGGATCTTGTCGCTTGGCACTACACTGTGACTGCAGAAAGGCACAGCTTCAGCTTTCCCATGAACCCAGTGTAACTCCTGGGGAAAACCACAGCTACCTGCTGTCAGCTCTCCCAAATGCCTGAGGGCCTTAGCTGGCCAAACACAGGTAGCAAAGAGAGGCTAGTGGCAGCACTATTTAGAATACAGACTGTGATCTTACACTGGATGTGACACCATTGTGAAATGCTCCTGTTGGGTTCACATCTGTGAACAGTAGGGTTAATAGTAAATCTTTCAGGAAATAAGCATGAACAAGAATATTAAAATTGCAATTTGTATTACTTTTAACAGAAGAATCATATCTGTAGCACTTATTTGGAGAAAAAACCAAACCTGACCCACAAACAAAAAAAGCCCCCAAAGCAACCTACATAACATTCCAAAATACGAGCTGGCAGCAAAACATTCAGCAACTGTAGGTTTACAAGCTCATGAAGCAGAGTTACAGTGAAATCTCACCAAGACATGAAAAGGATCCCACTCTCACATGAGACTAGCCAGACATTCATCTCCAAGAGGTTCTCATTGCAGTTTTGTAATCTGAGTACTACTCGATTTTATGCAAGGGTATTTCAGGATATATGGTAGAGCCACAGGCTAAGTCTAATCAAGTATTAGACTTGTCTAAGTCTAATCAAGTATTTCCACAGAAAGCTTTTGATAAGAAGAGTCACTACTTCATTTTGAGCACAACTCAATGGCTTTTATATAACCAGAGTATTTGGCCAGTAAGAAATACTATTTTCAGAACCTGTTGCAAATACAAGCTGTAAAAATTAAGAAGTAAATTATGATTTAGGTATTTAGACTCCCAAATGCTATAAACTGTATTGCCTTCTCTCTGAAGAACTGAGCTAAGTGATAAAGTTTTAACCTGGACAAAATTTGGTCTAACTGTCCTAAACAACCTCCTGCTTCCACACTGCTCCAGGAACAAGAACAGAAGAAACTCAGTATCATCAGAGATTAAACTGCAACCCACCTTCTGAAATGAGAGCACTGGAAGAGCACAAGCATTCCACTTGGCTTTGGATCATTATGCTTCTTCAAACACAAAGCCCTGATATTATTGCCCTGGGGAACAGGGCAGTTGGATGTCAGTGCAGTTGGAACATGTGAAAACCTGCATTTCATTGATGAACATTTATTGCAAACACAGCTTTACTGAGTGGCACGCCAAAGCAGCCACACCAAGTGGCTTGCATTCATCATTCCAACCCTGCTACACTTCTTGCACTTCATCAACATGTAAGCAAAGAATATTTAGCAGCAAATACCACTGCATGTTCATTTCTCACTGTAACATTCATTTTCCCTTTTAAGGATAAAATTGCTAGTAAATTATTCCAAAGTATCTCCTTCAGTGATTTTGGCAATATAGGTGCACAATAATTTGGTATTTAATTCAAATTCTTGTATGTCCAAACACACAGTTATTAATATAATTCTTCTTCTCCATACCACTATTAATAGAGACCTACTTAACATCCCCCAAATTATTATCAGAATGCCATTAAGAAGACTTGATTCCTTAGGTATGGTTAAGAATCATTACCTTTTTACACAATTTTGTTAAGCAAAAAGCTTGGAGCTCCTCTAAAACTCCGTTCCCCTCTGCATCCCAAAAGAAAAGATATAAACTGAGAAACATAACTCTGTGCTGATTATGTTGATCAGTTTGGAGCAACCTCTCCTCCCTCCATTACTCCTTTATGGACCAGGCACACTGTAAGAGACCACAGGTTCTGCAGGGTGCAGGGGGATATCTGAAGTGTCTTTCAAATTGCTGACACAAAGGATGCAGTCCTTTTTACCCAGCACTAACTTTCTGCTAAAGTTTCCATTAAATGGTTTGGTTCCAGTAACCCAAGTTTAAAGGAAGGATAATCCACAATGAAAGTCTCAAATTCCCACCAAAATTGATTATTCCTAAAAGACCTCTTTCAACTACATCATTCTTCCATGGGCTGGGTAATGCACCTAGTTTGTCCTTTTGTGTAAGGACTCCAAAATCTCACAGAAAGTGCTGGGCTTGTCAAAAACTCTAGTTTGTCATAAATCAGTTTCTCCAGCTCCATGACATTCAAAGCATCCCCTATGTCCTGTGACAGCAAGGAGTACAAACTGAGCATTGGTACAGAGGGATAAGCAACAGTCCAACTGTTCTCCCTGTTTTCTGACAGCTCATATTGAGGAAGACTTAAAAGAGCACAATTCAACCTGAGCTGATACCAAGCTTGCACAGGAGTAGCAGAACTTCCTTGAGGACACGTAATTCACAGTGTGTGACAGTGGTCTCTTTGGGAAAGAGAAGCCTTTGCATTACACCAAACCTTTCAGGTGTCTGAAGTAGTAACGCAGTCCTTCAAAAAGAAATGCTAAGTAACAACTAACCACAGAACAACTTTCTTTTGATTATATAACAATAATGACAACCAAACCTCCCCTGAAACCTCAACTGAAAAGTTATCAATAAGTAACTTGCAAGCAAGCCAGATCCTGTTCTCCTCCCACATCTTCCATCAGCTTTTACACAAGCACGTTGCTAAATGGCCAACTTCCAGTGTAAAGATTTTCAAAGACCATGGATGCAAACTAAATGGTGCAAGACTAGAGAAGGAATGGAAGAACCCCATAATCAGTGTGATGAGCAGGTACCTCACCTGCACACTTCTCAAACAGGCAGACTCTATTAGGAGCACAGAAATAAATACACAATGAACCTGGATTTGAGTGCTGGGGTAGTTTAAGGCTCACACTAATCTGGTTTATGGATCCTGCCCAAGGCAATTGCCTTACAAACTGCACTCCTGAATTTAGTAGATATTTATGTGTGTTGTGTGCAAACATACTGAACCTGAATAAACTTCACCACCAAGTCTTCAAGTGCAAATGTATATAATCTCCCTTTATTCTGCTCTTTAAAAAATTCAATTTCCCCCCCCAAATTCTAGCCTGCACAAATTCTCTGAAAATAGATAATGATTAGATACCAATCTAAAGGTTCACAAGAAATGAACTATGTAATTAAATGAAACATTGCTTCAAACAAGCAACACTGAATCTGTTCCTCCATTAAAGAGGACTGAAAGTTCCTGCATAGAGAAAGCAGTAAATAAATAGAAGTACTATTAGTTAAGACATCAGACAAAAACAGATCAGATTCCTGACTTGCTATTTTTGTCTTCACATAACAACACTATTTGGATGCCTGAAGTTCAGCCTGCCTCAAACATAAAATACTGCTTTTCACTTGCAGTGTAGTGAGGATAAAGGAAAGACTTTCAGTCTTTAAACATTTAGATTACTGACGTATATGGGCTCTTGATTATCACTGGTTTGTTCCAATGATCCACAATTTCTTCAAACTAAGCACAGCTGAAGACTGCTGCAGATGCATCCAAATGTAGTGTTGTTTCAATAACTTAATAGCACTTTGATGTTTGCCTTGCTGAATTCTTCACTGCTGAAGGAGAATCAGTCTTCAGTTTACAGCAAAAAACAGAACAAGGCAGTTATGAAGATCATGTAACACAGAGCTCTGAAGCCCACAGAGGAGGTTTGCTGCAATATGCCTGGCGGCTTCTGCTCTCCTGAGCACAAACAGCTGCTCCAGCAGTTGCTCCCTCCTCTTCTGCATCTTCCTTTACCTCCTGGAAACCTTCTGATTCTTGGTATGGATGCTCTAAAAGTTTCAGTACATTCCTTACCTAGAGAAAAAACATAGCATGGTTGTAAGAATTTAGAAAGTGAAGGCAAAATGATAAAGAGAAGAACTTCATGCCAAATAATGAGCAAGCATATTGTATTTGATACATGAACAATATACATAAGATGCAAATTGTACTTGGTTGAGTTTGTATCTGTATGGTACTCAAACTCAAATAACTTGAAATGCAAATATTAAATTAAAATTCTTATGTCATTTCTCAAAATAAATTAATTTCCCCATATTCTGCATATAAAATTCCACATGCTGAAGTGCACAGGTGAAAGCTGTAAATTTTAAAATACAACATTTTCCAGCAAGGAACAAGTATAAATTAATCCCCAGCTGCCTCCCACGGTAAACACCACTGTCGAGACAGTAAGAGCAGGGTAAGTGTCTTGTCCTGACGTCACTCTACAATAACTGGTGAAGGTCAGATTCAGATTTTTGATTCCATTATTTGTACTGCAGTCATTAAAATTACAGCTTCAGCAAAAACAATGAAGATCTCCTGAACAGTGAATTCCCACCCACCATACTGCCCAAGATTCCAAACTAAATTTTGCATGTATAATGTCAGTCATTGACAGCACCACTACACATCCACACAAGCCTGGAGAGTGAGCAGTAACAGCGTACCTCTGAGAAATCCCCATTTTCAGCTGCTTCTATGGCATTCTGGGCAATATAATTTCTCAAGATATATTTTGGATTGTTTGAATTCATGACCTTCACACGATCAGTGTTCCAGGCATCAGCATTACCAACACTTTCTATTTCTTTTTGCAAACGGACTCTGAAATAAAGCAGGTGACAACTGGTTTGTATCAAGAACCACATGTAGAAATTCACACATTTTCTTGTTTTGAGATCCTTAGTTTGCAATTCTTAAAAAATACTACAACACCTATAATTCTCTCAGTTTATAAAATGTAGCATGACAACAGAACATAATACACGTCATCTAAAAGCAGCTCTATTGACAGTCAGCAGGTCCTGATGTGGCTTGAGGAAGTGGCACAGCACAGCTTTCGTATTCTCTGCTCTGCAATGACTGCACATTTAGCTCTTGTCTTTTAATATTTCTGTGCTTGCTTACTGGTTAACACTTTTGCTTTTCTGGTAAAAGCACAGCAATGCAATACAACTGAGGCAGTTTGAGGTACTTTCTATCAGTAATACTTGCTAAAGCTCTCAGCCTTGTGGGAGAACAAGAGGACAGGCAGCCAGGTGAGGAAAGATGTGACCTAATTCACACAGTACAAAAAACTAATGCTCTATTCAGGGGTTTCCTCTACAAAAAAAAAAAAAAAAGCCAACAAAAACCCAAAAGAACTCCAGGTAACACTTAGGTTTTTAGGCTTTAGAACAGTCTGGGCATTTCTTTTTCCTGGCCATGGTTTCTTTTTTTACTCTTTGAAGAAGAATACTTATTTTCTGTATTAGCACATAGATTTTCCTTTCAGATAAAAATTCAAAGGATAGAATGCTTAGAGGTCAGTCAGTTGTAGTTACTGAGCACTTAAAAGTTCACAACTGAAATTAGTCTCTGTCAGAATCAACATCAACATTGTTGAAGCACTTTTCATACTAGATTTGATGCTAGGTGATTTGTACACCCTCACCCTGCCTCAAAATCTAACAAACAAAATACAAATATGCCACTGAACTTTCACAGCAACAAAGACACTGATCATGGCAGTAGATAATATTCTTGAATTGCATGCCCTACCCATTCCTCCTAATCTCTATTTGAGACAGGATGATTTTTGTGAGACATGCACATTGTTCTCAAAATGCAGGAAGATACCAGTGTCATCAATATTGAGAAACCTTACCTGTATTTCTCCAGCCATTCTTTCCAGTGTCTTTTATTTCTGCTAAGTAGATCATCTGCTGTTAACTGCTGCAATTTAGAGGATTGTTCAATGCGTTCCAGTTCTTTATTTATATTCGCTTTTGTTCCAATTAATGCAAACAGCTGTGGATTGGACTGAGCCAACATAAGCATCATTGACAGTTGTCTGGGAACAAAAAAAAACTAACATATTAGATACTAAAGTTGAGCTGCCTGTCAAGAACCATCTCTTTGCAATCAGAGTAGATACAAAAACATTCACAATAAACTATTATTGCACTAGAAAAGTTCAAAACAGAAATTTGTAACTAACAAAACAATTGCTATTACAAATTATCCTAATTTTACTGTTTCTTCCGCCTTCTTCAGTGTGTTTAATCCATATTCCTGGGGTATAAAGTGTAGACAGTAGATTTTCAGAATTACCAGTTTAGTTGTACAATTCTCATCAAAACACTCTTGGAACTTAGAAAGTAATTTGGTTTTAAAAAAAATTTATCTTAGTTAGCTATCAAGATAATACAGAATTCACAGGCTTTGTTGTTTGGGGGTTTTTTATTTCTTAACACCTACTATTTTGTCAGTACTAATAAAAATCTAAATGATATGGTATGGGGAAAAATACTTCATTTAAGTCACATGAGATAACATTGTGTTTAGTTTTTTTAGTTAGACAGTCTAAATCACAGAATGGAACTGCTTTCTGGCAATAAATTCCTAACAATATTTAGACTATTTTGTTAAAATAGGATTTTACTAGAATTATATCTTTTGATATTTCACTGTGTTAGCTGGTGCTGTACAATAGTTCCACCTTATTTTTCAATACCATGCTAGCTTTTATTTTTCCTGATTTAATAATGACACCATAGCATAAAGTAAAATTCAAAACCCAAAGAGTTGCAGCATATCAAAATACAAAGTTGTTTTATTTCCTCTAAGAATCCATTTGTAAACAAAGGAGAAAAGAAACATTATTGCTGGCCTCAAAACAGACAACTCATTTTATCAGGTTGTATTTCCCTACTTTTAGTAAGCAGAGATAAGCCAGGTGCTTTGATTTCTCAGTTTATATAAACTACTATCCAAATCTGATGTACACATCTGACATGTCTATAATATCCAAGTGCTGGGATTTAAAAAGAAATCAGTCATTCACTCACTTTAATACAGTACTTTTCCCCTCCAAAATGTCAGATCCATAGCATGATGATTTATGGCTACTTTTCATGTTTCTCTAGTCCTGAATGCAGTGTTTAAAAAAATACTGTCTCATCTCTGTCACACAAGCTACCTCCATATCATGCTATCAACACACAGCAAAAGCTGAAGAATTTGGTAGGTTCATTACCTTCATGGAGCACTTATTAAACAAAGGGGGGGGGTGGAGAAGAACCAAAATACCTTTTATTTTTTCCCCCAATCTCCAAAAAATGAAAAATTGATGCAAGCACTGTTATAATAAGGAGCAGTTGAACATGACTTCCTATTTTTCCATGGTCAGAGTAGCTGGACTGCAAAATAAATGGGACATAGAACTATATCACCTGAAGTGGTGTTTAGGTTGTTTAGGTGTTTAGGTGATCCTTAGGCCAGAACTTTGGTGGCTGAAAGTGACTTTTTGCTGACAGTATATTGGCATAAAATGGTAGCATTGTAGTTCAAACCCGTTTCTTCTGTAAAATACTTTTCTATCACTTCATTACTTGACACTCTCATTGCCTCAAGTCAGCAGAGACAGAGAAAAAACTTTAAAAAAAGACCAAACAAAAGCTCAGGCAACTTTAAGCCAAGAGCCAACTACTGAAAGTCACTGCTATAAATCATGATGCATCTACTTAACAGTGACATTTCCAATCCTTAAATCAGTGAAGTATTACATACCATGCAGAGTTCATAATGGTTATAATGAAACTAAAAGCAAAAACCAAAAGCATTTAAGCAGAGTAATACCTTGGATCCATCTGTGGTTTAAAAGCAACTTTCAGTTCTTCCACAGAAGCACACTGACTTGTAAGCTCTTCTAAGAAATCTTCAAATTTTGAAGGATCAATGTCTACTGAGAATGAACTCAGCAAGTAAAAAATATTTGTGAAGTCTCCAGCTGAAAAAAATGAATTCTATGAGTAATGCAACTAATAAATCAGCAGGAAAGCAGCTCCCATACCTCCTCCCACAGCAGTACAGGTCACCATTATAAGGAGGCAAATAAACTGTTCTCTCAGTGAGGGTGCAAATGTGAGACAGGGGTCCTGTTTAAGGCAACAACTACTCCACAGCTCATAATGAGGTAATTATTTTCAGTTCATCTCTCAGATAACTATGTAATTGCACAAGGCGCCTTTCTGGAAAGGTCAAGATATAAATTAGATTTTGATATGATGATAGATTCCGATGGGCTATTAAATAAGCACCTTCTGTGCTGTCCACCAACCTGTGAGATGCATGGTTTCAAGCAGTTCAGACACCAGCTTACTATCTTCTTCTAATTCCAGTTGGATAAGGCCTAGTTTTTTCCTCATCTTCTGCAAATAGTGTTTCTCAAATTCTGCATCATATTCCTCTTGCAGGATGAGTTCACTTATTTCCAAGGGCAGCTCTGGAACTAAAGCTTCAGCAAGTTTCCCCAGGTTCCACTTGCAAATCTCGGGCTGTTTGTTGTAAGCATAGCGCCCTGTATTGTCAGAACCATTGCAAATGTGCTCAGGGTCATACCTACAGGAGAAGGAACAGTCAGCATTCTTCTAGTTATCTCGACACCAATACTGTGAGAAGTAGTACTTTTATTATTTCAGTCTGCTCTAAGAACTAAAAAATTTGAAAGGATTGACACTCCTTGATTCTTTTCCCAAATCCACAGGCTGTAAGAAGAGTCTAACAGCTAGAGATGTTGTGAACACAGTTAAAAGTACATTGAAAAGAAGAATTACAAGACAACTAGAACTACCTTAATCTACTTTGTCATAAAGGTAATTCAAAAGTCTACTTTAGAGTTAAAATATTAAAGCAACCATGAGCACCTGGTTTGTCCTACACAGCAAGTACATATGCACATTCCAAACAATGATGCCACACTGACCTGTCCATAAACCCAAAAGGGCCATAGTCAATGGTTAGTCCAACTATGCTCATGTTATCTGTATTCAGCACGCCATGGCAAAATCCCACACACTGCCATTCAGCCACCAATCTTGCTGTCCGTTTTGTTATCTGAAAGAAACGATGTTTTTTTCATTTTTCATCACAATGTATTTCCAATATGTTCATGTGTTTCCAGGCATTTTCTAGTCTGCCCCAATGTTTCCACAGCTCTGATGGAAGCAGATTCTGGCAGCATGACAAACACACATCTTAAGGACAGTTTGCCTCTCTCCCCTCCTTCTCTGCCTCCCATTTCCATTTGCCTCCTCTTCTCTCCTTCCACGCTTGACTTGCCAGTCAATTGAAGAGCTTTCAAATGCACTGGAGACAGCACACTGAAATAAGGTAAACTGTTTGACATCAGACTTGCATACTAGTCCAGTCATTATACAAATATATTCTTTTGCCTATTACTAATCTTAAAGAATAACTACAGGTAGGAGATCACATAAGTGAAGTTAGTATTCTGGTTTGTCTCATATGTAGGGGTGATTTACAGGAAAGTTAAAGGGTTGACAAAAGCAACTATTCCCTGCAACTACAAATTTTAGCACTGATAAGCACTTCTCTCGATGTTCTGAGTGTGGAAATAAGGCTACAAGATTATTAAATTTTAAATTTTAATTAAATTATTTATATGCAATTCTTCACCGAATACATGCTTCATCAGAAATTTTCCACTTCTTAACAGAGAGCTATTTTTATGGAATTCACTGCAATCACTTTATGTGCCCCATCCTTCAAATAAATATCGTAGTACTTTAAAGTAGTCCTAGTTACTTAAATACTTTAACCCACCTGTCAATTACAACACTAAAAATCTAAAATTCAGGAAGCTAATATGGTTTTTGAATAAAACTAGTTGCAAATACTTTACTAAATTGCTGTTAAGTAAAAATTTTACACAGCTGTCAGCTAAAACTTTTAACTCAAATTATTTTCATAGATAAAATCAGTCCTCTTCCAAAATAGCTAACAATGCACAGAAATTCAAAGCAACTATTTGCTCCATGCTGCAGTGTAAGTGTATTTCATTGAGGTTCAAAAAACAATTTATGAATTGTTTCACTAGGTATTTCTCTGCCTTTTTCTACCTTTTTTTTCCTTTTAAACACATGCAGTCAAGTATGGAAGAAAAATCAAACAAATCTTGCCCTGCCAGGTTGTGAAAACTACAAATGATGCTTGGAGCAGAACCTTTTGGCTCACCTTGAGATCTCACACTTCTTTTTCCAGTATTTTTATGGTAGGTACTTTACCCCTTTTTCCTGAACACTGGTTCATAGGGCAGCTGGAAGCCAGCAGCCAGCTCCATGTGTCCAAAACTGATTACTTAGGCCAGAAACCAGTAAGAGAGGCACACCCTGCACAATGGCTCTGTGCCAGGAAAGTGTGAAAGTTAAAATTAAAAAAATCCTGGCCACAAGAGATGGGGTGAAAGCACTCCAGTGGTAAGGCTGTCCTCACTGCTGGATGTCTTTGTATGGATGCATCACATACCACCAGTGTGCTGGTAAAAAGAAATCCCCCTAATGAGAGTGCCCAAAAGCAGTTAAAGCTTGGGTGCCACTCAAAGATGGGTATATTGATACAAAAGAGACAGCTCTGCATTCTTTCTGACCTTTATTCTTTTTGATCAACATTTTTCTACAGCTAGCCAAACTTGAAGACAAGTATGGTGCATATATAAATAAGAGAGCCAGCTGAAGGACATGCTCATTTAAATTTAAACAACAGCTACAAATTATTTGAGAAGTATAGATAATGTTGTTTGCTTTCTAGACAGTGCTGTGAAATGCAAACACTTGTACTTTTTTTTCTCCATTTCCTCCACAGCGCAAAAAGAAAGATAAAACAAGTTAGAGTTGACAGCAGTTCCCCACTGCTAAAAAATGGATGTGTTTTTCCAATTAGAGAAGAGACTAGGGTGCTTTTCAGGTGGAGAAAAGTCTGTAAAGTCTTCACTAAGCATGACAGAAAGCATAAACATGAGGAGGCAATGATAGCACAGACATGGAGTGTGGACAGGCAGGAGGAGCACAACAAACAAAAATGGTATGGGGAAATGAGAAAAGGATGCAAGGAACAGGCGTGGGGGGAAGGAGAAGGAAACCAGTAGTAACTGGCCCAGGAAAAGCAGCCAAAAGCAGAAAGAGACAGGACTGGGCACACACACACACACATCCACAAAGTTCCCCAAGTCTCAATGACTCTTCAGCCACCAGGAAGTAAACATGCCATCAGCTACAGAGCTGGACATGCACAGAGTGGATGACAAGCCACTGTTCTCGTCATCAACCCCAACTGGTCACACACAAAAGGCTTGTCCAGCAGAGTAAAATTCTTTGGAGCACAGTGGTGAACCAAGCCACAGCTTGCTTTGAAGAACTAATGCAAGTATGCAGAGGTTGTGATAAGGAAAAAAAAAAAGGCAAGAAACAAACCAGTCCCATTTTAAGTATTACTTTTGACTTCTTATTGGTCTGTTATGAAAGTGCATCATGCTGCAGCCAATCCCACAGTCCATTCCAGATCATTTCACATTTCAAAGCACCACAACAGTTTTCAGATAAACTAGTCAAGTATTATATGGTATTTTTAAATTATTCTGTTTGCTACCTATTTATAAGAGTGCTCAACTGCCTTTAAACATTTCAGTTCTAAAGTCTGAAATTAAACTGATTTGCAGTCAATATTCCTTCTTGTAATTTGGAAAATGAGACTCAGCATTCTCAGTATTTTACAAAACGATGCCTTGCAAGTGATGCCTCAGCACCATCAACTCATTATCTGACAATCAGAGCCAGAACTCCCTCTTACAGTGCAAGACACTCCCAGCAAATGGAGACAAGCCTTTGGAAGCTCCCCCAAAGCAGGGAAATCATGATTTACTATTAGGAAGGTTAAACTCTTTTCGCTGGTTACATTAATATCAACACTGCTTTCATCAATAAGCAGGTCTACTAAGAGTGCTTTCTTCAAAGAAAATAAGAGTTCAGTCAATTGAGTGATACAAAGTATTAACTGATTCCAGTCATCTCTGCTTGCAGATGAAGCTCCTAAAGGTGACTGGTATGGATTTAAGAAGAGAATCCAATCTTCCTTACCTCCTTGAAGAAAGCAGCATTCCTCTGAATACTGTTATCTGAATAAGCTTCCTGGATTTCTGGGTAGAAAGTGCTGATCACATAATCAAGCATCTGTATTCGAATATCATTTCGGTTAACGCTGGGACCTTTGCGACCAGTGTATTCATCAGGAGGTTTAAAAATTTCAAAAGAGCCAAATCTGTTTCAAAATAAAAACATTTTAGAATTATCTGATACTATCAACGTAAAATCAACTTCCTGAGATGCCTACTAGCTTCTGCTGGAGCATGAACCTCACACACTTAGGCAGGGGAAGTACACCCAAACTTTGACAGTACTACATTAGAACTGGAATTAAGGATAGAGCTACAATCCCCCACTAGTATTAAAAAAAAAAATCATGTATTTTATACAGGAATAATCATGAAAAATCTCTTCCTAAGTCTGCAGAACTTACTTCTTCTTTCTACCAGGCTAGCATCCCTAGTGTTTATCTGTCTTTGTGAAAAGACAGCAGCTCACCCCATCCGCTGGGCAAGAAAAACAGCTTCCTACAGCCCAGCAAAAGAAGTTCCAAACCTCCAGAACAAGAAACACACTAATGGTGCTTAGGGAAATACGCCTTAAATGGCATTTTAAAAGACTGCTTAGTTTTAAAAGAAAAGAAAACAAAACAAAATCAATCAACAAAATAGGCTTCCACCTTATAAATGTAGAGGCGATTCTCAGAACAACTGTACATCTTTCATTTTTTGGATTTCCATCATAAAATATGTCACGGACAACTTTGGAGTCAGACGTCACACACGTCCCAGCCCGTGTCGTTGGTATCCCCAGGTGGAACATGGCCTCGCTGCACAGGAACTCCCGGATGCTCGACCGCAGCACCTTCCGACCATCAGCTTGTCTGCAGCAAGAACACACAGATGGTTTTTAGGCTATGAAGGCAGGAACTCCTGTCTCCTCTGTAGCAGCACAGAAATAAAAGCCTAGAAGGAGCATACTCTGTCCATGGTCACACAGAAAAGTAGTGGCAGTTTTGAAAAGAGCTGGACCTTCAAACTACTGTTAAAGTTCAACTAGATAGACACAACAACTTGCAGTGAAGACCACACATAACAGAATGAACCTTCCACATACACATATCAGTTCTAATCATCAATTCTGTTAGTTTTATTCATGCAATAGTCTTTCAAAAAAATTTAATATTTGGACAACTATAGCTATTTTATTGTATATCAAGTCAATGGTTTCCTCTTAACTAAATGAAATAGAATGAAAAATATTATTTTGAATCTTTCTGGGTAAGCAATAGAAATGGAATGTTAAGTATGGGCACGCATAACAGTTGCATTAAAAAAAACCCCAACAACTGAACAGAGCAGACAGAAGATAACAAACTAGGTTTTTTAATAGATATTAACCAAATGGAACAAGCACAGGTGGTTCTCAGACCACACTCCCAGCACTTCCAAAGCCACAGGCTGTGAATTCCTGAGCCCTCACAGACAAGAAAGCCTTCAGCCCACCACATACACAAAACTAAGGTGTTACCGAGCCTGTGTACAGCTGGGACAGAAAATATGGGAAATGCAAGTGGGAAAAACTACCAGAAATATTTAAAGTATTTAAAGGTTAACATGACAAATGAAGATACGCATCCCTTGCAGGGATTTAGTCAGTATGCCATTTTGGGGACTTTTCCACTCTTCCCTCCCACCGCTGGGAAGAGCTGGAAGAGCAGGACCAGCAGCACAAGCGAACACCACATTTAAATACCATCTCCGTGGGCCGCAGGGCAGCAATTACACACGGCTGTGCCACTGCCATCACGGTCTGCATCCTCCCAAAGCGGGGAACCCGCACAGGATACCCAGCGACAGAAGCAATGTGCCACCCGAAGGAGACGCGCTTACACTCCTGTTTTCCTGCGGAAAATGCTGCCATCTCCTAATCTAGCATTTAAGCATTACGCTCGCTGCTGCCAAAGTCAAACACAAACAAACCACGAGGGCCCAGGAGATGACCTTTGCCCCGGGGGAAGATCCTCAGCCCGGCTCCAGCCCCTCGCTAATGCGATCTGCGGCCGGCAAGCCCGTCCGGTCCCGTCCCGTCCTCCCGCCCAGCCCCGAGCCCCGCTGCTCCAAACCGCGCCCCGCCACCGTCCCGCCCGGGCCTTACCGGGAGAAGGGGGTGATGCCGGCGCCCTTGAGCTGGATCTCCCAGCGCTCGCCCCCCGGGCCCAGCACCTCGCCCAGGTACATGGCGGCGCCGTCGCCCAGCTGCCCCGCGAAGCTGCCGAACTGGTGGCCGCAGTAGCAGTGCGCCGCGGGCTCCGCGCCCGCCGGCACCCGGTTGCCGCTGAAGAACAGCGCCGCCTCGGCCTCCGCCGCCGCCGGGTCGGCCGCGGGCTCCTCCAGCCCCAGCAGCGCCAGCGCGGGCAGCGACATGGCCACGAGCCGCGGGTTGTGCAGCGGGGTGGGCCGCACCCGGGCGAAGCAGGCGCCGGGCACGGTCCGCGGGCCGCCCTCCTCCGAGGCGTCCACGGGCAGCGAGCGCAGCGCCAGGTTGTCGAAGCGCAGCGCGCCCAGCCAGCCCCCGCCGCCCTCGGGCCGCTGCATGGCCGCAGCCGCGGAGCCGCGCCGGGCCGGGCCGCACACCGCCCGCAGCAGCCGCGGCGAGAAGCGGCGGGCGCTGCGCAGCACCGAGGCCATGCACCCGGCGGCGGGCGGGCTAGGGGCGGTGCCGCCCGGAGTCCCGCCCGTGGGGACGCCCTGCCCGGCGCGGCTGGGCCCTCGGGGCGGCAGGCTGGGCGCTGTGGGCGGACAGCACTCGGCTGCAGGGCGGGCAGGCTCAGCGCCCCCGAGACATCGCCACGGGCAGCCGGCGGGAGGCCGCACCGGCCCTTGGGGTGCTGCACCCACAGGAAGACTAAAGATAAACGAATGTTTACCACAAGTCAGTACTTATTCAGAATACTCCTGTTTTGTGTTATTTCAGTTAATAGCAGGTGCCACATTGGTGGGTCAGGACCAAACCTGTCCAAGATGTGTATACCTACTTTCTCTGCAGGATGCAGTGGAGGCCTCCGTTTAAACCCGGACATAGTAGGCAAACCGTCTGCAGACAGTAGATGGCACTAAATTATTACTATTGTACTTTCCAGCTAAACTCAACAGTGAGTCTCAGCTCTAAAGAATTCAGGTGTACCCATAAGGTGAGAGACAACATGGGGATGGCAGCAGGGAGGGGGCAAGAAGCTGCCCAGTGGCAGGTGGTGCACATCCAGAGCTGTGTTGCACTTGGACAAACTTGAAGCCCCGAGCAATCTTGTCAGGCTTGTCCACACACAGCTCCAGGCACAGAACACTCCTGCTGTCCACGGAGAGAGCAGATGTGCATTTTAGTAGCTGTAAAGACACATTAATAACCACCCCGCTCTAATCAAATACTACTCTTCATTACTTTGTCCAGTTTGTAAATCATCTCTGTAGCCAAAATCGGGGACATCTTAATACTGAAAGAATGTCACTTAGCTGGGAGAAGACACAACCGACTGAAACTGGAAGAAGTAGATAAGTGGTTTGTTGGGTTTTTTTTTCTCTTTGAAGTCTGATCCTTCCCACTTTCCCTCACGCATCGGTCATGACACACAAGTACCAAGTATCTTGGGTAAGGCAAGTGTGAAAGTGGCTGTGTGCATCTTTCCACCAAACACCACCAGAGCTTCTCTGCGTAGCACTACACAAACCGACAGACAAAACATGCAACAAGCATTTTCTCACTTTGTGGCACAGCCACCCCCAGCAGGGAGCTCCCAGGGAGGAGCAGAGCCAGGCCAGGTGTCAGGACACAAAGGACAAGGTCTTGTGATTGAAAAGAACACACAACCCCCCCCACCTCCCAGCCTTTTCCCTGCTAGCAGTGAGGGTATGGGCAGCACCATCTTTGCTGCTGTTGCCTCCCCAGAATATAGAAAACTCCATTCTACTGCTGGCACAAGGCAAGCAACAAGGGAGGGGATAATTAGACAATGCTGACAGCTTCTTCAGCTGGGACCTGCTGAACAGGACTGCTGCTTCAGCTATTCCTGTTCTCCTCACATACACATGGACACACAAGACCTGCTGGTGTGGAGATACCCACAGCAGGTGCATTTTTTCACTGAACAGTCAGTGGACAGATTTCAGCTGTGTGTCTGAGCAGCTACTTTAGCCCTGTGCTTGATGTCTTCCATGTGTATTTCCACAGCATGGGCTCAGCACCCCACTGAAGTCTGTCCATCAGACTTCAGAGACAGACGAGTGACCCTTCTCCTGCATACTTAAAAGCCTCCATCTCACGACCTCCCCCCATCTTACAAAAAATGTCAGTCTTAAAACACTCAAGTCTAAAATTAAAGTTTATTTCAGTTTTAGAAAGAAACAGGGAAATACATACATGAGTATCTTAAGAGTTACACAAGTGATAATGTGCTGTTTCTTGTTTCATGTGTAGTTCCCACTGCCTGGCACTTTGAGGTGATGATATATTTCTCAGTTTTTCAGATATTTTACAAAACACACAAAAATACAGCTTCCAGTGGAAATCCCAGACATTTTAATCCACCTCAAAAAGTCAATTTTAAATTTTGTTCAGTATTTGGTATAGAAAAGACACCTCTAATGTGACGTGGGCCAGCAGTGTACTATGTAACGCTGGTGAATGATACACTCCCAAAGGAGGCAGCTGCCAGGTGCCACCCGAGGCTGCCCGACCAAGCACTGCTCCAGAGCCAAGCTGCTACTGCTGTGCAGCATCCTCTGCCACTCTCAGGGACAGTACTAGACTACAGTATTCGAAGCTTTTTCTTCCACCTAAATGGTTTACCCAGCATTTCTTTGCAGACCCAGCTCCAATTACAACTGGAAGGAACTTTGCATGACCAAGGAAAAAGGGGCTGCACTTCACTTTACACATAATCAAAAAAAGATGGACCACTGATTGACAAAGGGTACAAACAAATGGTACATTATCTGTATGGAATACAGCTTATCATATAGGTACTTTAAGTATGAATACAGGGTCTTTTTATTAATACCTTTTTTTTTAAGTAATGGTCATATTGACTTAGCTGTGTCAATTTGAGAGACTGAACTCTTTGCCACTCATTCAACATCTTTTGCACTTAAAGGGTCTTTAATTCCCACATGGAGGACAGCACTTTAAGCACAAACGACAGTGCCTGATGTTAAGCCATGTTGGAGCACTTTGCTGGACTGGGACTAAGGCTGTCAGCTCCTTGCACGACTGAGCACTGGAAGCATTAAAAGAAAAGCAACAACAACAAAACCAACTCACCACGCCTAACTCTGGACTCTGAATTTAAGTACTCACTTTGCGCAGTCTCCCTGTGTGTTCTGTAGGACAGAAAGACTCATCCTTTTCCTCTTAACCAATTACACGTGGTAGGTAGAGAAACTAGTTCCCCTGCTTCAGCATTACACTCAGATGCACCTCAGCAGGAGGTATTTCGTTCAACTAATGTACTGCAGGAAAATGTGTTAGATGGTGGAATTATCCTGTACTAGATGTAGCTAACCAGTGCTTGCTCTCAAAAATACTTAATTAGGTTAATTAGGAAAATAAATGCTTTCAACAGAAATGGTGGTTAAAATATTTTATTTTTTATATAATAGAACATACTGCTGTTTACTTTAAATCACTTTAGAGTAAAGGCACACATTGTTAAAAATACTTCAAATTTACATCACATGTACAAATGCATAAAACAAATGTACATGTCACCAAAGAAATACAATATGGCTTCATAAGGTTGAGGCGGGGCTGGGACAATTCAACATATACTTAAATTTTACAGGATGCTGTTAACACTGAAAGCACTGACTAGAACAGAAAAGAATGGACCTAAAACACTGATTATGTTATATAAACAGTACAACACATTGAATATACAACATCAGGAATTTGTGTATGGATTCATAGAATTATTAGTTCTGCAAAGTCATCATTTTCCAGTGCCACTGAGTAAACAGTGCATGCATAGGATCTGCCGATTTGCAACAGTGGGAAGATAAATTGCAATTTTTCCATCCACAAACAGGTTTGCTGAACAATCTGCTGATATGCTTTAAAAAAAAAAATTGAAACAATAGACTTAAGGTACTGATTGGAGAGAATAACTGAATAATGAACACCTTAGACAGTAATCACTTTTGGCTAAAAAGCATTAAACATTAAGTCTGCAAGAATGCTCCATGACAATCATTTAGCATTAGTCCCACCCAAGATTAAGGCTCCTATCTAAAATTTACCTTAGATTTGTTTTACTTTTTGTAAAATTACCTGAGCATAGATATCAAAGATCTACAGAGCTTTTAAAATATCTGCAGATACTTTAAAAATCTGAAGATAACTTAAAGCAAAATATCTGTATATTTAATTCTACCAGCTAAGTATTCTCAAGAAAACAACAAACAGAACAACATTTTGGTATGTCAGAAAAGCCAGGAGAAGAGTGAGCTTAAGCTTTTGCTTTCATATTTTTTAAAATGTACATAAAATGTAACAGAATTATTCAAATAGGACTTCTTAATTGTAAACAATACATTAAACATTTTTAAAAAACAGGAATCAAAATTCAGACAGTCACTCTTCTATAAATTGTCTACAAATGCTGCTTTTCCTCTTGCTAGAGATGGCTGGAGGTTTCTTAAGCACTGATAAATAGAAAATAAAAGGACCCCACTGTTCTCTGTATTATCACTTACACTTGGTGTCCTAGAAGCATGAAATACTGTCATACTCATTTGCTAAAGTTCATTCCCTGGACACATGTAAGGCGCAGACCCAGAAAAGCACTTAGCATCATCTTAAGAGCTCTGCAGGATCAGGTTAGATTCTGTAAGTTTGAAGATAAACATGCACTTTAATAATTTGCTGCACTGGAACTCATTTTCAAAGTGCAAGGCAGAAAAGCATCAGGTTGCATGGACAGACCAGCTCCCAGCAAAGTCAATGCCATCACAGGGAGGAGTATCAGACCCTTAATTTAATTTTAAAAGCTGGAAGAAGACAACACTGTACAGAAGATACAAGTGCATACTTTCAGCAAACAAAAGACTGTATGGGACCATTTCCAAAACAAGGTGTGGAAATATACCCTATTCAAAGTGTTTTTTGGATTTCATTGAGCCAACTGAAAAAAACACAAAGAAATACAAAACACAATATCATTGTTTCCTCCTCCTGCCTCAAACACTGGTTCCCATCTTTCATTCCCAAAAGAAATTAATACAGCTGAAGTCCTCAATTTAAATGATGAGCAACTGTATATGAGCCTGAGGAGTAAATAAGACTCTTCTACTCAAATACATCAGGTTAACTGTGATATGACAGTGTTATCTGTGTTGTTGAACTAGGATTAGATGATTGCCAAGGGCACTTCACAATCAGTGACAATCCTGTATAAAGGGAAGGTACCAAAAATGCCAATGAAATATGAATCTAGGATTTAAAAAAAAAAATAAATTGATGATGGATGACTGTTCTGGATAATTAAGAAAGAAAATAACAGCAGTCTGTAGTACCCATAATTCTATGTATAAAGAGCAGTTAATCAAAATAAAATGCTACAGATAGTTTGAAAAACTAGATTGAACACTGCTTTCCTATTAAATAGATTAAAATATTCATCCACCAAGAAATTACATTGATAAATAAAATATTTTCATGTAGCAAAAACAAGGGGCAGGTTAATTTCAGGCTTTTTATGCCAAATATGAAAGGTCTGAGAAACAAAAGTAAATTGTACAGTAGTTCTAGTCTCTTAAATTTACAATACTGAAACCAGCAGGATTTGGCTAAATAATACAGTTTAAATAAGCTAATCTAAAGGAACAGAGTGTCCTGTAAACATCTGACACAAACCACATTGCATTCTGATGGGGTGGCTATACCTTCTCTAAATGGGAGAAAGACAGTTCAACTGGTGATGGTAACAAGGGATGAAATCTGAAGGCAACATTCCTGTTCTTCAGTAAGGCTTGTAAAAAATTTGAGCCGTGTACGTATGACAGCCTGTACAATCCTGAAACTTCTGGAAAGCTCGTAAGTTTAAAAAAAGCCTAAATGTTTTAGGTATAAAACACACATTGAGAAGATGTCCTTTTAAATTATGTGTAAAAGTGTCTGGCACCAGAAACAACCACTTGGTATTATTATACCTAAGAAAAAAAGCAAGGAATCACTCAAGACAAGTGTCCCTGAACTTCAGAGATGCAGCCGATTAGGTTACTTTGTGTTGTTCTTTCCTCTGGAAAAGGAGCCATGAACACACACTCTAAGCTGCCTGTACTAGATTATCAGTTATATATATATATATATATAATATAATGCATATATATAGTATGCATATATAAAATATATATATATATGTGCATATGCATTTCTTTTACCTCAATCTGGAACCATTTGGTTTCATGCAACACACCTAGCAAGAATCAAAACTAAGAATTATATCATAGCTGGTGTAATTTCAGTATCAAATCTTTTATTATGTAATGATTGAGTGTTGTTCAGCATCAACCAACTCTGACTTGAATGATCATCTTCTTTCAGTCCAGTTCACATGTTGCCTCCATCACCCATTTTTCAGCCACCTTCTTCACACAGAGCCTCCACTCGATGTTCAATGCTGAGGCACCTCTGTCAGCCTCTGAATATAGCTCTGTGTTGCTGGCATTGAGAGAACAAACTGAACTGTCCTGTGACCTATTCGGTAGCAGCCATATCCCAGCAGTCCAAAAACTGTTGCTTTTAAGACAAATTTGAAAATCTTACTTGAAGCTGATGGAGGAGGCACACTGAAACAAAAGATAAAAAGCAAGATTAATATTTGCATAGCTGGAAAGAGCAGGCATTTTCCAATTAAAAAAAAAAATCATCTTTTCTCCCCTTCTTCCCAGTAGTGTGGGAAATTTTCAGGAAACAGATGCATCATGAATGAACAATGTATTCTTTGATGTTCAAGGGCTACATACAAATTAAATAACAATAATAAAAATTAATAAATACTAACAAAGCCTTTTCTACTTATGCATGATGCCACTCTTAAGGCTAGGAACCTTGACTTGTTCATCACCCTACCAACACAACTAAGTCAATATCCAAACTTCCTGAAGAATACTAAAAGTGAGATTTTCACAGAGTCGCTTGGAAGTCTCTGCAGAGGCCACCTAGAACCAGGAGGGCAGAAGACAACAAGCAGACCAAGCCTACCTCCCATCTTCAAGCAGTGTTACCGTTGGCGTATGAAGCAGTGAATATCACCTTCCCAATAAAGCTGACTCTGAGAGCACAGCCACAAGCACGTGCAGCCCTGCACCCTCACTAACAGGCTCTGCAGCAGCTCAGCTGGCCCTGCACCCACAGCATCCCTTCCCTGCAACTCATAATCCTCTCACAGGCGTTTCCATATATTGTTTCAAAGAAGTCTAAAGTTATCATTTATTTATATCCAGAAAAAGGTTCTAATGTAAATCAGTTACAATAGTGCAAAAACACTGGGTGCTCTCAAACCAGGTTAGATGTGCTGAGATTAGAATACAACTAGACTGAGTTTAGATTCATGTGCTCAAACTAGGGAAAAAAACAGTAAGCTTTTGCACATTACAGCAATATACAGGGAAGTTTTAAAAAAGCATATATATTGGATCAAGGATGGTGTAAAGGCATCTCTTTACAGCTTAAATGCTTCTCTACCTACTCTTTCTCAATTTTAATCCCTCACCGCAATCTTAAAAAATCAATTGATAACAGCTGGTCAGAGCATGGTGCTAGTAATGCCAAGGTCCTGGGTTCAATCCCCATATGGCCCATTCATTTATGAGTTGGACTCGATCCCTGTACATCCCTTCCAACTCAAAATATTCTGTGATTCTGTGATAGACAGTAAGGTCTGCCTGGAGTCAGGTTCAACACATGGACTTAAAAATTTGAAAAAAATTAGAAACATATATATTTTTATCCAGACAATTTTCAAACTCATGTTGCAACTGGTAAAATCGAACTAAATACCTGTATAAAAGTCTTAAAAACTTTCCAGTTTAAAGAGGTGATGAACATTAAACACAACAAAAGAAAGCCCTAACTCTGCTCTGCAACTGCAGTGCAACAGCATGAAGGGCAGAAAAGTTTAAAGAGTAGGTCGCAAATATAGCACTCTTACGGATGTCATTTGCTTCATATTTCAGAAAATCAAGTTAATGCAATATTAATATCTTGTGAAAGATACTAGTAACTCTTCTGCTCAGTTATAGCACTGGCATGGTACAGGCAATCAAGTCAAAGCCTAAACTTTGATGAAAAAGGCCTTCTACGCAAACTTGAAGGCATGCAATTGGTCTTTGGGCTTTTCAGTTCTGTGTTGTCAATGATGCAACCAACATCAACCACAGAGTTACATGGATTTGGACAACCTCATTGTACAGATTATTTGCAAAGGTGCAGAAGAATATGGACATCTAGACTGTGACTCCAGGTGAGGCTTAGCCTTGAAAGATAATTATAAATAGCTAGGCAGAGCTTCTGTACTTTGCATTCTTGAATCCAGACACCAAAAGTCTCTCGAAATCACATTTTAGATGTCTAAATATACCATTTATGTGGGTGTCAGTCTTTCCTGGTTTTCATAGCCTCTGAAGAGATGGGTGAGGTGGTTACATAAACACAATAAATGGATGTGATAAGGAAAGCGTCAATATTTGAAAGACTATCATCCTAAAGTGCCACAGACCAATACTACCAGGTTGTATTATAATCTCTCCTGTATTTCTAAAGTCCTGACCTTTGTGTCTTTTACAAAGCACATACATCTATTTTAATAGGTACTTTGAAGCAAGAGTTCACCAGATACATGGCTTAAACCAGCGCATAATCAGTTAGGTATACACATTAAAATAAGCCATTACTTACATATAGAGTTAACAACAGGCTTGTACAAGCAACTGTGACACTAAGCTTGCCAGAGCCAGCAGTGTCCTGACAAAACAAAAGCTTTAAATCAAATGATTTCTATTTACCTAAGTTAGACTGAAAGCCTTGTTCTGTTCTCACCAACTTCTACAGCCCGCATCTGAATTTTCATTTTAGAAGACTTAAATTAGGGCCAATTAATTTTCTTTCTAGACAAGGGCATATTCTCATCTCTACTTCCCTCCATATTAAATTATTTACTTTTTTCCTTTGATATTTTTTTTTGCTGTAAGCACAGTCTGCAAGCACTGCACAAGTTCGTGAACTGACAGGGCAGTGATGACAGTAGAGATGCTTCTTCAAACTATGACAAACAACCAAAAAAAAACCTCCAAAGAAACTAATTACTGCTGGTTTTTAGCAAGAGAAGCAGTTACATCAACATGTAGGAAAGGACGACTGTTACCTCATTATTTCCTGGATCTTTAAGTCAGAATTCCAGTTCTTCTCAATTCCAGGTACATGACCCATGCCAACAACACCAACTACAACAGCTGGGATATATTTTCTAGGTTCGTCTGAGAAGGAGAGATGGAGAGAAAGGAACGTATCTGTAAAAGAACTAATTTCAAGCTATAAATAAATAGGCAATGTGTGATATTACAAAATTGATTTTTCCAAGATATAGGAGCTTTTACTACCTGATATTGAAACCCTGTTGTTACATACTCATCTCACCTACTGCCTCTTTCATTAAAAATCTGCAAAAATCAGCACAGTTTCTAGATTTTCAGGAATCATTTCTTTCATAAACAGACCTGGCCAGTGTTCATACTCCAGCCTCAGGGTGAAAGGCTTGGCAGATGCAAGCTAAATTAATTTCTTTCCTTCTCTGTGTCGGTCATGTTTCTGTGCTGCTGTTGAGGAACACCCCTGCTCTTTTCTGTCTCTTAAACAGAGAGCTTTCTCCACCACTTTGGATAGTGGCAGTTGGCACACAAAGTGTGACAAGATTTGGGCTCACAATCAGAGAACAACGCTTGAGATGCCACCTGTCCCTGTGAAGTTCACTCTTAGAGACCTGGCCTCAGCAACAGCAAACCCACGCCAGTGACATGCAGCAGTCAGCCAGCTACAATCAGACCAATGCAACACATGCCAGCTCTCATCCTCACCTCCCATCTACCATCCAAATTTCACAAAACCCAAAACATGATTCCTGGACATTTTCCCCAATCAAAAATATAGCACCATGCCACAATAAAAATAATTCACAAAAAAACGTCCTAAGTAATAATAATCAAGATGCTTTCTTATAGGGAAAATTCTACATAATACATAAATATAAAATACAAGCTACACTGTCTTGCTTTAAATATCTACCCTTCAACTTTCCATAAAAAAAGTAAATACGTGAAGAGCAGCCCCCCTGAAAATGGAACAAAACTGCATTGAAAACACTAGAACTATTATACACATTTAACAAATTGGTTTTTTTAATTTTTCTTTTCTCAGTCTGTTCTAGGGTTGCTCTAAATCAGAACTGCAAATGCAACAGAAGTTCTGCACTGAAGTGATGACAAACACTATCTTCTCAAGATATTAAATAAGAGGTAACATACCTCAGTATGCTTATCTACAGGAAGGGCATGCAGATCACATATGCTAGCAGAATACTTCCAAAGATTAGCGAAATATTTCTGTATGCCTATACCTTGCTGAAACATGCAGAGTCATATATGATTATTACTGTCTGATCATCAAAGTTCCTAGCAGCCCAGTTAATAAATAAAAAAAACCAAACCGACACCTACGAAGAGTACTGAATTAGAGCATCAACTTATCAAGAAATGACTCCCTGAGTGGCTAGTAACAATAATGAATTTGATGAGATAATGGGGCAAGCAAGATAGACAACTGTCCCACGCTGTGCTGTTATACCAGATCTCTGCCTTTTGAAAACAGCTGTCCAGCTAATTAGTACTTTCCAGTTTTAAATAGCACAGTGAGAAAGGAAACATAATTTCGAGGCTACTGCTCCAGGTGGTTTCAACAGAAGAGTAATAGCCCATTTTATCTCTTTAAGCATTGTGTCTTATGTGAGATGTGGCATTTGTGAACTGAAGATCCTAGATTTCCTGAGAACCAAACTTGGGATCAGTACACAAAGAACATCTTGCTGCTTATAATCTCTGTTTTAAAACAATTACTTTCTGAAGCTCGAGGTAGTTCTATCTGCTTTGCTGCTTGCTTCAGCATGTAGGTCAAGTAAATATCTCGTTCGGAGACAATAGTTCGATGAAGATCAGGGAATTCTCCAATCATTTCTGCCATCATCTGTTCCAGTAAATCCTTCTGTTTGCATTTCTCCACATCATCTTTACTGAAAGAAAGGTAAGTTTTCTCAGTATCTATTGCACTTTTAAAGGTCAACACAGACAAACCAATGAACAAAAACAATTGGGTGTTATACACCTTATCCACCTAAACATGGTCTGCAGTTCTCCTCCCCCAGTTTTCCTTTCCAAAAGGAAAATAATCTCCATAAACCTGTAAAACTTGATACCTAACAATGCCTCTACAGTGAAGGAAAGGGAAAGAAAACAGGTCACTCGCCTTTAGCCAGTTCAACTGGATTTTCTCCCTTCGCACTTCAAAAGCTGACAACTCAACTCAGGAAAGCCACTAGGGCTTCAAAGGCAACAGTTACCATGGTGCCCCCTTTCAGTGTCTATTAATAAGCTTAGAAGAGCCACCACAGAGCTATTCCTAGGAAATTCCTAGGAATAGCTAGGAAACAGATCTGATCACTGACCATAAAGAGACTCTACTTAAGGAACAAAAACGGTGCACCATAAGGCACAGTCTGAGGGGAAGGAAAGAGTTAGTGCAGGTTAGTGTCAATCACAGATCTTCAGCAGGGAAGTCAAAGTTATACATCAATTCCCAGAACAGAAGAATAGCAAATGAGCAGGAAATTAAAAATAAGAAATACAGGAGTAAATGTAATTAGCTTTTATTCTTTTCATAGGTGCTGTAAACCTATGAAAATTCTGTTTGCAAACATAGCTGTGGGTCATGGCTTGTAGCAATGAAATTATCTGGTTTGGCATCACTATCTACTGAAGAATGTCAAATAGGCTTCCTTTAGTTTCCAAGATTAAAAGGACACTACAAAAGTCAGCAGGGCAGCTGAAAGGAGAAATGCTAGCTTTCAACAGACCCAGAAACATGAAGAGACTGACAATTTTCATGTTGAATTATTACTCCATTTTCCATGGAATCTCATGTTGACAGCTGGATGCATAATATTCCCTCTCTACCCAATAACCTTCCACATATAAATATCTTTTGTTTTCAACCTCTATCCACATGCTATGTTTAAAAATCAACTGTACAACAATAACTGAGATGTTATTGCAAAGCTTCATCAGGAAGGTAGTGTGCATATACTGTAACAACATTAACAATGAGGTTGAAAGCCAGAATATTCTTAGAATGGATAAATAATGGGGGAAAATGCACAGAAATATATCCTTTGATGCCTCCCAAAAGCCCTGCAATTAGTCCCATGCCAGTATTAGAGAAACAGTAGTAAGAAAGTGAAAAGTAATAAGAAAACATACTTGGTGCATGAACTATAGCTCTTAGAAGACAGTCAAGCTCATTTTACAGATTAATGTAACATCAAGTATTTACAGGAAATTACAATTAAGCAAATGTCAAAACTGCAAAACAGAAAGTTTGATCAAGACAACTACAGTTTTTTAGCCCTGGCTTTATTTTAAAAGGCTGTAAAATGCCATATGTCACTGCATGAGCTGCAGAGTTCCAGTCACAGGCTATGAGAAGCACTGAAATTCAGGGGCCAAGTTCACACAGAATCCATTTTTGGCACATCTACCACCACTACAAATCTGGTAATTGGAGACTGAATTTAGAAGAGCAACTGTGCACATGTTCTCAGCCAGTTCAAGTAAGTAATCACACATCTGCTTGTGGAAAGAGCACGCAAACTTGGCTCAGGGATGACTCTGAAGGGCAGGGGAAACCAAACTGAGCAGGAAAATGGCTGTCCAAGAAATAGTAACATAAGGCAAGACTTCCTAATAGTGCACCTTTAAAAAGGTATTATCCATCTAAATTCTGTGAATAACATGTGGACTCTTGAAGTTTTCTCTTGTTCCAAAAATCCACCCAGATTTAGTTCTCAAGGTGCCCTGATCCTGATGTAAGTTAGCACACAAAGCCCAAGACTTTTGGAACTCTTAAGGATATAAAGATTATTGTACTGAGGCCTTTACTCTCTTTTATTTACAACATCCACACACAGTGGTGGGAAATATTTTATTTTCAGCATAAAAATAAAAAAACATTTAAAGAAGTTTTTTATAACTATACCAGGAATTCTCCAGCACCCAATCTTAGACTTCACCTGGAAATAATGCATCGAAAGACAATTAAAGAAAGAGCTGACGCAGGATCAGAAAGGCAGCTTTCACTTCAAAAATACATATTATTGCAGAGTTGTTTGCATATTCATCGTTCTCACCAACTTCACATTTCATTGCATCAGGCTGGGTACCCTCATACTAAAGTCAAATTGAAGAATTGAATCATCCACCCCAAACATAAAACACATGGGGTGCTTATTCATACCTGATGGGGTCAGATAAGAAGCAAAGGCCCCAAGCAAGCTTGACTTTTTGCCAGAAGGAAAGTGCAGCAATTGCTCTCTTAAATGTAACAGGGATGGGTCGGTCACCAAGGTGGAATTTACAGAAAGGTACTTTACTGGCCTGAAAGAGAAGATACAAGTAACTAGTCAGCATTTCATACTGCAACACAGCACATTCTAATTAATGAATGTTAATGATTTACTGTGTTATACAAGGCATCTTTAAAAAGAGCAAAAGTAGTGTCATACTTCAACATAAAAAAAAAGTTTGGCTTTGTATTAAATAAAATTTACAAAATACTACTACATTACTTTGTAAAGGAATAAATCAGCTACACAATGTAGTAGGTATTACAGTAAAACCCATTAAATTCTAATGCCACACCCTTAAGGTTACTTTTATTGAAGCAGAAAGCTTCTGATTATTACTACATAAGGTGACAATGGGGCTCAATATCTATCTGGGTCTGAATAGTCTGAAGTGAAACCACTGTGATCATTTTGCTTTCAGCTAGGATTTGTCAGGATATTACAGAAAGAGCTTATGAAACAATAATTGATGCCAGATACCATGTGATAATGTGAGGTGAGACTTGGCTGTAACACACACTGACAAATTTTCGTACAGTACAAAATTTCTAGAAAATTCTTTCCTATGCATAGCTGTTTAAAAATTTCCAGCAATCACTTCAGAATAGGACAGAGATAATTTTCTTCCTCTCCCACTTAAAATGGGAAATGCTTAAAATGTTTCGTTCTGATCTGGAGTGCTCAAGAAAATACACCTTGAAGAAGTTCTTAAGGATAAATACACCAAATTATTCCAGATTCTTTATCAGCAATGTTCTCTCAGATTTCCTTACTAGTACATAATTTACATAAAAATAGCAAGATACATTCTGCAAGATGGATACATACATAGAAAAGAGCATCCTAGTATTACCAGACGGAAAAAATAAAAAATAAGAGTAGTGTGATACACAGCTACTATTTCGGTCCAGGCATCACAGCTGGCAGTAGTATAAAAGGTGATGTTAAAAGACCATACAGGACTAACAGACCAGTCAGGTATTTCACTTCCCCAATCCTAGATGAATGGAACGTGTCAGATCTCATTAATCCTTTAGAGTTGGTTTTCACAGCCTGAAATCCTGACACCACCAACAATTGGACCATGACCAATATTCAGAATTCAAAAACAATTATTGAAAAGAAACTAAATTATTAATGAAAAAAAATGTCTTCAGAAATATCATCAGGAAAAACCTTTATCATTAGAAGCTTTTTTGGAATTGCTCTCGTACCACTTATGTCTACAAATCTTTGTACCTTAAGGCACATTTTGGAGTTGAAAATTATTTTTACTACTTCATTGGCTTCAGGAGAGGTATGGCCACAGTGCTCTTTTCTAGGCAATAACAAAATGGTTTTATTGCGTTCAGCTCTGGAAGCAAAAGGCCAGTAATCTGACCTCAGAAAAGCCATTTCAAGTTCGCACCTCTTTGAAAGCCTCCCTGAATTCTCCTCCTGGGGCCATTCCCAGCTGTTCTGTGATGTGAGCAGAAACCTTCAGAAGCAGCATTTGCATCAATCCAGACATGACTCCATTCTGGCAGAAGAGGGAGAGAAATATGTTTTTTAAAAAAATAAAAAAAATCAACAGGTTAAAGAATGCACTGTTCACAGAAATGAAAAAGACATTGATTATTTTAATGAAGAAATGCACTGAAGCTACATTTTGGAGCCAATTCACTGCTCAATACAGCTCATATTCCAGTTTTTATCAGTTTCCCTCACTGTGTGACCAAAGTATTCTACCTGTCAACAAAAATGTACAGCAGGTTAAGAAAATAAAGAAGGGTAGCCAGACATATTTCAGTCTATATTTATCTGTCTGCTTGAAGAAAGTGTCTGAATAACTTAATGCTAAAACAGTTCATACTGTGCATTTAATTTTTCTTGATCTATCTGGTTAAAAAAAAATAAAGGGACCCAGGGGTATATTCCATTGAATGTATAGTGAATGCCATGTCACAGAAATACTGAATTGCCAATGGTCTAATCACAGACATGTCTACAGTCCTGAAAAACACTAGGCTGAGGACTGGTTAGGTGCAGAAACACAGAGAATCTAGCACTGTACAAGAAACTGCAGTCTATGATTTTGGCACACAAAGATCTTAGAAGAGACCTCACAGTGCTGCGTATGACTCAGTCCCACAAGAAGACTAAAGGCTGTCTATTGCTTGTTTAAACTGAGACTTAAAACCAAAACTTTTCTCTTGAAAAAGAAAAAAATTCTCCCATGTATACCTATGCAAAATTTCCCTTTCCTGACCCTTTACAAGAATGAAAAAATATTTCAAATCCATTCAGACCTGTCTCTTCTGTCCAGCTCTGGCTGTCCTCAACAGGTTTGTCCTAGGTTGCACTATAGATGTATTTAAGTATTCTATTACCACCATCTGTGGGCCGTTAGCTGCTATCACCTGCTAATGACCCACCCCGGATGACAGACAATGGGCCATCAGGGACCCACCGTGTGACTCATGGACTTATCTCATCCCATTGTGGGATGGTCTGCCCAGGAGGGAGGAGCCAGGTGTTCCCACCTGGATATAACCTGGCTTTGGAACTGCCTGAGCTAGCCCTGTCTACTGGGTTTCCAGAGGACAAGAGCTACCACTGGATCTTCAGCTGGAGACCAGACCTTCACAGGATCACTGCTTCAACTGAACTACTTCAGTCGGACTGCTACCACCACCCTAACAGGGTGTTAAGTTGTTACTGACTTTGTCAGTGCTTTTCCTTGTATTATTTCACTTATTTTTAATTTCAATCTGGACTTGTGATCTCCCACTGGTTTGTTTTCAAACCAATACAAGGTTACTTTCATGATTAGGACTGAGTGAATGAACATTACTTGTTCCAAAGCATAACATGCACCTTGGTTACACATCTCCTCCAGTTTGGCATCAGTCCATAATGCTGCCAAAAGCGGCTCTGCCCCTTCCCTCAACAAAGGCTAATTTCCTGCCATATAATCAGCTTCTCACAGCTGAAGATGAGGTTACACAGGATTGCCTGAGTTAATATAACTGCTGGAAGTTACCAGAGAAAGGTCCTGGTCTCCATTCTTCACGCAAATGACCTACCCTGTGCCAGACCCAATGCCTGCATGGCCTCTCCAAAGGCTGTGGGTGATTTGTGCAACTAAATGGACAAATTTAATCAAGAGTCACTGAGGACCAGAACTGGCAAAAGAGAGGGGTTATTTTCAAAGCCAATTGATTTTCTGCTTCATCATACTACAAACTAGCAAGCATGGCAGAAAGTCAAGTGCTGGGCTCCTGGGGAGAGCCAAGGAAGAAACAGATTGTTTTCAGCATCCCTGAGATCCAGTTAAAGTGCCTGGGGAACAAAAGTTTCCAGAAGTTCTGAAAAGATACTCACAAAGACAGCAAAACAAAAACCAACCAAACAAAACTCCAACATCCCACCCCTGCCAAAAAAAAACCCACAACAAAAAAAGAAAACCAACAAAACAAAACAAAAAACCCCAAAACCCTAGATCATGCAGCCTGAAGTTACGTGCTGGGTGATGTCTCCTTCAGCATTGATGCACCTGAAGTTGTATTTTTACCCTGTGACAGGAAGACTCATCCTGTTGGCTAACAGAGGGATGCATCTTTGAAGTGTTTCCGAGCTGTCTGTGCTCTTAACCTGCATGAAATTTAGTGCCTGCCCTATTTGTTTAGCATCAAGGAGATAAAAGGTGACAAGCAGCTGTATGTAGCAGCAACCAGAAACAACTGGCCAGCCAGACACTGTCAGGGGATAAAAAGAAAAATGTACAAAAAACGATGAGAGCAAAACAGTAAAGGAGGTTATTATCTATACTAGATTATTCAGTGTTATATAAAGGAAAGCTGACCACAAAAGAACATTAAATCCTAAGTGGATGGCAAAAATTTTGTAGGTTAGATGCAACAGCCATAAATAAACATAGCAATGCACAAGTATAGAGAAATTCAACTGCACAGGCAGAGGGATGCAAAGCTATTAGCATACGAGAAAGAGAAAGCAAACCACCAATTTTATCAGTACAATGTTCAATAGCAATCAGAAAGCAAGAAGAGTAAGAGCGATTACCAAGAAAGGAACAATAGGGAAACATGAAAGCATTGCTGTACATCTTTAGCAGACTCTTGTCTTGAAAACAAGATACTTCAACTCAAAAACATGCCAGGAAATACCAAACATACAAGAAGAGATTAAACATATTAAATACTTGTGAGGCTTGGGAAAGGGCGACTAAGGAAGATACACTATTGGACACGTGATTAGCATAGAGACAGTGAAAAGGGCAGGAAGAGAGAGAAATAACCAAGCAAAGAACACTTATACTATGTATGGGAACACAGCCTATGGAAGGGGCCTTGGAGCTACTCTTCGACTGCGTAACAAGTCGCAGATCCAGCACCAAGTGCAGAAACAAACCACGTGTACTTTCCTTCACAGTTCTTTTAAAAACCCTAATTCCCATAAAAGAAGCCAGCACAGCCTTCACACCTGGAGCCCAGAACCGGTTTTACTACTGCTGCAAGAACACTGAAGGTTATACTTCAAAACACAAGCGAAGGTAGCAAGTGAACAGCAGCCTGCTTCTGTCCATATGGATGTACCTATCAACCAATTCAGGTTGTATCTATTTTATTTAACAGGACTATCCCTGTGGGTTACCTAAACATGAAAGGCTGTATTACACAGTGCAAAAGGTAAGTTTTTTTCACTAGCCAGAACCAACATTACAATACATTCCTCCACAGGTAACTTCAGACAAGAAGAGGAGATTAAGCTATGATTCTGCTGTCACTAGCTCACTTTCTCTTCTGCCCCAGAACCAGGTTTTTCAACTTCCCCTCTGTGCCAAGACTAGCACTCTTACAACCACAGGGAGACGATGCAGCAAAAAACCAAGTCTGTTTCAAACTAACACAGGGCCGTGGTATGGACACAAAAGAGATAGTGAAACCAGGAAGCCAGGGAGAAGATAAGGGAAAATCTGTCTTACCCAGCTGGATTTAAGCCAACTGTTACTGCATATCTCCAGGTTATCCACATTTGAGCCAGATACCAGTTTGCACCCTGTTGCTTTGCTTAATAGAAAGCAAACAGGTACTTCTCTGCAAACAACCATAAGGGTTTTGAAATTCAAGGAGGAGCTAAAGGAAGTCTGGTTTTCACCTGCAGCAGTTACTTGATAAACTGTGGATGCCAATGACCCATTGCAAATATGTATGTTTCATGTTAACATTCTGCTCCATTTCCAGATTCAAGTAAGAGCAATGAAATCCAATTTTACTGCTTAGTATTTATGTAAGTGATTATAAAAAGACACAATTTGGGGTTTTTTTTCCCAATTTCCAAACTCAAGGATGAAAGTTGAAAGCAGGTTTGACTTTTAGTGTAGCTTTTGGGCCTGGAAGTACATTTCAGTGAGAGAAGGAAACTAAGGCATAACTGAGCAAATTACCAACTGCTCTGATTTTTTTAGAGAAAAACAAAGACACTATAATTTGGCATGAGACAGTTGGACTGTACTTCCTGGTTTTCCCTATATAATCCATGCTGCTAATGATTCAAAGAGGAAAGGTTGTGGTTTTTTTGGTTGAGATCATAGATAAAGAAATACGTTCTTTAAAAAGCCCAGTGTTCAAATTTTATTATTTGCATTATTCCTGGTGCCAAAGGAGACTAACACAGAGCTGTAACAATAGGAAGGACCCTTGTGTTGTTCCCTGGCTTTGGAACCAACAGTCTGTGTTTCCTACTATATAATCCACCTTACCTAAAATAAACAGACGCAGCAATTCATGCAATATGCAAGTGTTTTGCAATGTCTTTTCCTTTGATAGGGCATAAATAAAGAAAACAGGAAAGACACATTATTGCCTAACTCTGCGAGTCAGAAAGCCTCCTCTGAGACAGTGTGTGCAAGCACACACACTGGATAGCTCCTAGCCACTGCAAGTGCTTCTGCATGGATGCAGATTATATTCCTATCAGGGCTGCAGTCCTGGAAATTCCCCAGTTACATCAATAAAGAAATTCCAATATACAATTACCTCACAACTGAAATAACAATCTATGAATTTCTTCATCCAACTGGACAATGAAGCTCTTTTTTATTATTGACCACACACTGCCATTCTAATCAAGCGTCCTGTCATTTTTAAGTCAATTTGCGTTGTTTCACTGTGCCTACCTTAAAATTACTTAAATACAAGCTAACTCAGTGAAACTGAAAAAATACAGGACATTTTTTTGCACACACATCCCAGACATGTCCACATAAAACTGCCAGAGTAGTTATAATTTGAATAGGATCCCACACTTTTCAGCCCAGATTTTTCCAAATCCCCCCCGCTCAGGGCCTCCTGTCAATTAGGAACTACTCAAAAGCCAAGTGGATAGGAATTAAAGAGCAACACACTAGGATGCAGAAGGAATGCAGCTAAACAGAAAATACCAAAATTAAGTGCTCCTTAAATAGTTGTGACACAGATGCAG
This sequence comes from Lichenostomus cassidix, assembly GCF_008360975.1. NCBI lineage: Eukaryota > Metazoa > Chordata > Aves > Passeriformes > Meliphagidae > Lichenostomus > Lichenostomus cassidix. The sequence goes on along the minus strand of NC_139480.1, from coordinate 19,145,911 downwards.
ATTGCAGGAATAATAACCACATTTAAATATATTACCAGAGCAGAGCATTACAATTGCAAAGTTAGACTTCTGTCCTGCAAATGGAGCAGCTGTTAAATGCAGGAGGATTCCTGCCAAGGTCAACAATTTGCCCAAACAACCCCACTGTGAAAATAAAGTCCTCAGTGCTCCATCTGAAAACAAAAAAACCCCAAACCTAGCTTTGCCACTGTAATAGCATTCTCACCCAGGTCAATGATATTAGGTTCTCAGCTGGTGGGAACACTGATTTTGATTGCAATTTGACAAATTGCTCTTAACATAAACCTTTAATTCTCACTGTAGGAATCATACCTGCTTTATAGCTTGTTGAAGTTTTTCCAGATTTATTTCTTTGGCCTCTTTTAGTAATGTCTTTTCATCCATCTTTAACATAGAAACTCTGTACTGGCATAGTTCCACCACAACTACATCAGGCTGCACTTCTTGTATTGTCTGAAAAAGAAAAAATTATTTATACTGTTTTAGAAAGGAATAAACAGAAATGCAGCCAATATCAACAGTTTAAAGAGAAAAGGAACTTAAAAAGCATATTCCAACAATCATTTTCAATTAAAAAACCAGTAGAATAGAAAATAAGACTTCTCCAAATAACTGTGAATTGAGAAAAATATTAAGGAAGGTGACAGAAAAATGCCTTAGTAACTGGATGCTTTGGGACAGGATAATGGTCAACTGGTGCCGTTGAGGGGAGCAGAGAATAAACACTTCATGTTAAACTTTTCACACTCACAAAATTAATTTGACCATACTCTGTAATAATTTGCAATCTGAGTTAAAATGCTCTTTGTACCTGGTTCTTACAAGATTCTTCCCCCTCTAGCTCCTGGAAAATAAAGTCACTCTAAATTGCAGAGTTTGCAGGAGGCACAGTATGAAATAGTTCCTACTTGCACTAGGGCTTCAGACCTGTTTGCAGCTTGAGAATGGAATCCAAATTTTGGGTGGCATGTTTGACAGCCAAATATTATACAGGCAACGTAAGCTTCACCAGTGAGATTTCTCATTTCAACATTGGCACTATATCTGCCTTTTTTATTTAAGGGCAAATAAAAATATTTGCACTGGGATAGCAATGTATTGCACCAAAAATAATTACTGTAACATATCTGCCTCTCATCCCATAGTGCTGTTAGCCCTCCAACAGCCAACTAGAAAAGACAGCCTGAAGGTTAAAGAATGGAATCAAGTCAGAGAGCTGGACTTCATTCTACTTAGTGCTAATTTGACATTATAAAGATGCAGCTGAAGGGCTCACACTGAGTATTTACCTTTACTACATCCTTTTTGCTGCTGTCACTGAAGTGGGCTGTTCCTACCACATACACTTTAGAACCATCCTCGGTGTCAAGCTCAGTCACAGTGCTTGGTAAAGCAGGCCTTTTCTGCCTCTTCTTCAGTTTCATCTCCAGAAGAATTTTAAATGCATCTGCATCAGCTACAAATGGAAAGAAAAACAGAAAAGAAAAGCACAACATGATATAAAGTGCAGGTAAGTAGAACAGAAAATCAAAATGTCGCCACTAAACAGCAGAGCAGAGCTAAAAGGCCATTGATTTACCACTGTAATCTTACATTCAATTCTGAAGCTACATCATTGAGAGTGCCATCACTGGAGAGGCTGCCTCCAAGCATGGGTCTCAGTCCAGGTTTCCTACCCTGTGGACACTGGGACAGGTTGTCCACGCAGTTCAGTAAGGGAAAGAGAGAAGCTGTGTGGCAGGTGAGGTGGACAGAGAAGCAAAGAATACTTAGAAAAGGTATACACTAAATTAGAGGGAAAAAAAGAAAAAAAAAAAGAGCATTTTTTAAATTCTAAAACCCAAAGTGTTCCATTTTGGGATTCTTATCTATATAAACGACAGCAACACATGTACACTGGTGTGAATATGATGGTAAAGTCACCTGCACATATTGGCACATATAGGATACCCACAGTACCAACCTTAGCCTTTTCTGTGATTAACACACCAAGGATCAAACGGAAAATTAAACCTCAAGAGGTATTTAAGTCAGGAATCCAATCATCCTTCCCTAGATTCAACAACTATTTAAGATCAAAATTGTACAAAGTGAATTTAGCCCCTCTATGTTAAGCTTGTGATATGGAAATAGGAGGATTTATCAGTTCCATCACAGTTACTTGTTAAATGCCAGAGAGCATCATTGCCTGACACAAAGAAGCTTTAACCCTTAGTCAATGGGAAATATAAGTTGCTTTGAATGAGTCATCTTTAAGCTATAAAGTATCTTAGGAAAAAAGTATCAATCAGGAAAGCAGAGTTTTGTTTCCAACCAACTCTCTTTCTGTGGCAAGCTGCTGACAAGTTAGCAGAGGTCTCAAGTGGTCTCCAGAAGCCTGGAATAGGATCATAAGCCCAGGGGGAAAAAAAAAGGTTAGTGAACAGTTTGTAGGCAGGATGTCAAAGATGCAGGTAAATTAAAGCCTCCTACCACACATTTACAAATCTGGTTTAACTGTGTGGCTCTGGCCCCAGTTCTGTCCCACAAATACCTATCTCATGCGACTTAATGCAAAAAAATCCCAAACAAACCCAAACCAAAACCAACCAAACAAAACCCCCACCAAATTAAAAAACCCCAATCAACCAACCAAGAAAACCCAAACCAAAAAAACAAAAGCAACCCTTCAACATCCTTCTTAGAATTTCAGCAACCTACTGCTTCATGGTCAATACCCAAGAACATGGTGTGCTGCAATCAGTACTGTCTAAGCTAAGATAATGTTGCTGCCGAGACAGATCGTGATGCTAAGGAGAAGGTAAAGAAAACATGACTGAAAAAGGAAGAAAAGGTAAGGCTGTGGCATTTGTAGCACTTGCAGTCACATAATTATAAGAACAGCCATAGTAGATCAACAAAAACTCACCTAAGCAAATATCCTGCCTCCCACTATGGTGAAAAGTGGACGTCAAAGGGAGAATATAATACATGGGGAAGTGTGTGTAATACCTGTCCCAAATACTGTCCTAGCCTAAAGCCATTTATAGTTCAGGTTGCCCCAGTTGAAAGTGTTTTCTATGTATTTGGCAACCCTTAAAGGTGTAATTTCTATTTATTTTTTAAACTTTCACTTCACACATATACTCAGTACTGGACTGAATAATGTTTCATGTGAATAAAAAATACTACAATGGTACAGTACCCGATGCAGTTCAGGTGCAGCTATGGTTTTTATTGAACCAATTTCTAAATCTGGAGAAAAAAGCAACATAAAAAATTAATCTGCTTCTTTAGGTCTGCATACACTTCCAATAGCTTTAGTCAAGTCTCTCTTTGCTCCCATGAAAGTTGAGATCCCTAGGAATTATTCAGCAGCTTCAGCAATGTTGCTGTTACACACTAATTTGCCCTAAGGTGGTTTAGAGCCCATTATTTGCCAGAAAGCACAATCTGAATGTTCCTATTGTTACAAATGAGCACTGTATACATTAATATCACAACAGTGTATCAATACATATAAAGCAAATCCTAAGAAGCCTTTGTTTTCTCCTCCTGAGAAAGAAATGCCTGTCGTTATCTGATCCTTACCAATAACAGGTAAGAAAAGACACTCTTCCTAGCCTTCACAAGACAGTTTTGGTGGAATACTTCTATTGCCTCATCCTGCAGGCTTGGCCTTTGTATCAAAACATTATCATGCTAGCATGGGCAAAACATTCCACTTAGGACAACTCGTATGATCAACATCATATCACTAGATGCCAGACTGCCAAAGCCAACACATACTTATGCATCACTGGCTCAGAAAGCAATGACTGAGCTTAAAACAATAGCTGAGTGTATCTATCAGATCTAAAAATATTTACTTTTGAAAGTATAGGATCAGCAAACTGACAATCAACATGTCATTGCCCTTTCTAAAATTTGATTTACACAACTAGGCCTTGAAACAAATCAAGAACAGATTAAGCCAGCTATGACTTCATTAGCATCTCCCTTCTGTGCTAACAGCCCTGTCCTTTTTAGGTAAGGAAAAGGCAAGGACATTTGGTTAAATACCCTTCCAATGTGATACACCCTCCCCAGTCAAACCAGAAACATACAGATATTCTGCGATACACTTGACGTTTCCTTTGGGCCATCTTCTGGTGCATCAGAGGACGACATTGGATCTGCAGCAGCCTGTATGAAACAAATTCAAAAGGTGGCTGGGAATTATAACGAAATGTTTTAATACATCTTTCCCTTTGTGAGTTTACTCAATTTGAACCTACATATAATATTCAAGCAAGTAAATAATTTAAGCCGTGTCACAGTTCAAAACATCTGTGGTTTTACAATTATTTTTTCCTAGATGCCTGAATATGAGAAAGAACATATTAAAAACTAACTACTCCGTGCCTATTTTAAAATATAATATTTATACCTGACATGGAGTTTTTAAATAAATGGGATTCCAGACAAAAAGAACAAATTTATCTCTAACATACTACAGCACTTTCTGTGTTGAAAACTAAAATGTGCACTGACTATTTTAATACCATTTGACTCAACTACCAGTCAGCATTAGTCTGTCAGGAGTCTGACAAAATTAATCAGTGCTCACAAGACTAAACACATCCATTCCAGAAGACTCAAGCCAAGTATCTGTTAGAATAAATGTAAGGCAATTACACAATATGCATATCAAATCTTAGAAAGTTCACACAAATGATGACTGTATACATATCAGAAATCAAAGTCCAAAAGATACAAGGCATCTGCAGAGTTTTGCTCTCTAAAGGAACAGAAGGTAATTGAAAAGATTCCTGAAGACTGACTCTTGGATATTATCGCTAGAAGTATATGATGCAGCTCTTCAGCTAACAAAAACCTTTCTTATTTTTAATTAACAGGCAAGTTTTAAAACCCATGCATAGACTTCAAACAATTCCAGTCATTCAGCCAATGTCATTAAAGCCAGAGAGACAGCATTAGTGCAGAAAAGACTCAGGAATAAGGGAAATCTAGATTATAAACTACCTTTAGGCATCTACATTAATTCAAAATTTAACAAGCATGGTTATTAGAAGAATTTGGAATTTCTGAACATTAAGTCAAAATGTTAGAGACAGGATGAGAATCCATCATCATTTAAGTACTTTCCAAATGAAAGGCAATGAGTTAGCAAGGAGGCAGCCAAGCTTTCCTGAAGGATGTCAGCTTTTTAGCTAAAATGACTGGTTTATTTACTTTGTACTTCACCTGGTAAGGTGTAAAGCAAGACTGTACAAAGCACATCCAATTGTTAAGAGCTTTCAACAAGAGTAATTATTTTCTTCTGGCATTCCATTATGCCAAACGGGAATTTTCAGAATATAAATCCTGAGTATCTTACCGTGGCCCTACAGAAGGCAAGGAAAAATGTATGATGCATTTCATGGAGTAAACTCAAGAAGTACAGCAGCTTTACAGTGCAAAGTTTAAAATACTCACAGCAACACATCATCCTTTCACTACAAAGTAGAAGTCTGTTCATTGACAACTGCAAACTGAAATTACACTGCAAATTGCAATTACATTCACAAATGTAATTTAACACCAGCTCAGCTTTTGATCACAACATATGGCTTGACTCTACTGCTTGCATACGTTAAGTCTAGTCACAAAAATATTTTGGAAAAATTTATCCTTCTGTAACATATGGAATTAATCCTGTCACTTATGCTGGCTTTGTCATCACAACATCACAAAACTGCAATGAGAACAGGACTAAGCCACCACATAAGGAGTCTGTTGTTGTGTTTTTGGTTTTTTTTAATTAATTAACAGGACAAAAGAACTGATATTCTTATACTTCATAAGATAAAAATTTCCTGAGTTTCATCTTTTATACCAGAAAAAGGTTTTGAGATATATGGATATGAACTAAGAAGAAAAGCAACAGAAAGGATAGAAAAAGCATCTCAGTTTAATTTGGCAAGGAACTGAAGCCATGTACAATGCAATTATTTGTATATAATTAATTTCTGTAATTGTCTCTAAAAGTTACAAAACTTTTTTCCTCCTAAAGATTTAATCTCATAGGTTAGGCTATTTTATGCAATTCCACACTTGCAAGCAGATTAATACAAAAGACCCATTTTAGTTTTTGCAACTGGAGGGAAAGGGACTCTGAAAAGAACCAAAATGTGTCAGAAAAAACAGCACTCAGCTCTCCATCCCCGCATTTTAAAAGGGGGTGTCACACTGGCATTCTCAGTCCTAACATTTTGCAGAACTTCCACAGGAATGAGTGGGAGAACCTGGCTGATTCAGGCTTGACCTTCCCTGCAATTGTACTGAGATACAAACTTCATCTCCAAGCCCTACCTCAGGCTGTTGCTCCTCTTGCATTCCCGCAGTGTAGGCTTATTTTCACCAACCACACAAGAACTGCAAGAAGTAAAAAGAAATGGGAGAGAATTAAAAATTAATGTCATAACCCTGAATATTTGCTCAAGAACTGTAAGGGGGTAAAAAAAGCAGATATGTCTCTACAGTCTCTAATAAAGGTTGAAGCAATGTCACCTCTTCAACTCTACTGCTGTTAAAATAACCACAACAAATCTACAGCAACTCCCCCAGCAGTACAGTAACTAGCCTGTTTCCATATGGCTCTTGAGATGGGCTCTAAAGCCAGAGCAGTTTCTGCAATAACAAAAATCTTGCTCAACTTGACCAGTAGTTCTGTCTTGTCCAAATAAACTGCATCAAGACAGTTTTTAGGCAAATTTTAGGAAATACCTACATTTCTTCACTGCTGCACAGAATAGGAGAGCAATCACAATCTTGATATTCAACTATAGTCACACATGTTTTAGCTGTGTCACCTGATCACATACAGTCACAAATATGCCAGGGTTAGAATATCGGTCAGCTAGTATCTATGTAAAAACCCCAGGAAATTAGATTTCCAAACCCTTAGTGAATGGTTTTCATGCCTCAGTTTACAGTATGGACGAAAGAAGGAATCCTAAAAGTCCGAAGTTCTCCCTCAAGCTGTCAGAGTGCTACAACTGGACTTGGGTGGTACTCTGAGGTGATCACACAAGACACTGAATGCATGACTAGTCCTCATTCTGCTTATTCTCACTGCTATCCTGCTAAAATTGAAGAACTCAAAGAATGTGCTGCTTCTTTACTGCAGCATTTTGGGCTACCTCCCTTTGAGCTATTTCACAGTACGTGTGACCAGTGTTTTATTTTATTAAATAAAGACAGAGCAATCCTGAACAACTTATTCATAGAACACATTTGCAGTCCTGCTCTGAGGAGGAGACAGACAAGTTTGGCTCCTGCCCTACGATCAGGTGAGGCTGGAGAAAAGTTGGCTGGTGTCTGGGTGACAGCATATTTCAGCACACAAATGTGATGGCAAATCCCCCCCTTCCCCAAATACAACAGTCTCCTGCAGTCACATTAGCACTCTGCATCCTGGTTTCTAGAAAGCCGTTTTGCTTTCTAGCTTTGCTTTAAAAAATTTCTTTAAAAGAGCATTTGCCAGGGCAGTATGAAGCACGGGAGTGTAATTCTGTTTGCTGGCACATCTCCCTCCAAGCAGCAGAAGGATTTCAGCAATTTGTGCCTTCACGCTGTCCACTGCTCATAGTCAGCCAGCAAACTGGAGATCACAGCGGCAGGCTGGGCAAGAAAACAGGGGAGTGGCCAAGATCCTGGCTTCTGCATGGTCTCAGGAGCAAAATCCCCATGAAACCCAACAGAGCCCCACGCCTTAAGCAGGCAACAGCTACAGACATAGCTCCTGTGCTGCGAGGCAAATACTCCATTAAAACAAAAAAAATACACACCGCACAAAGTCCAAGGGGTTCAGTAGACCAAAGTATTCAAAAACATGCAAGAAGTCTGCACAGGCAACATAAGCACTTCAGTTTTGCTACAAGACACAATATAATTTTAAAAGCAGGACCATGCCTTCCTGCCTTCCAAGGAGTCAAGTCAAGGAAACTTCAATGTCAGAGTAAGCTGAAATGGCAGGTGAAGCTGAACTGCTCTTTTTCTGCAGTATTTCCACAATTTACGTGTAATGTGGACAGATCCAAAGGAGCACAGCAGAAGGAAATCCCTGCCTTGAGATCTGCAACCTGAATGGGACACACCAGCCCACAGGCACCTCACTACAGTCTGTCAGTTGCGTGGGCTTAAGTAAACCCAGCATCTCTGGTCTCTGATAGTCTCTGATAGACTGGTTTAACTATCTGTTGACTTAGGCAGTTGTCCAGGGTTAATGATAAGACTCTCTCTCCTCCGAGAGCGAAGGGCCCCGACACCCCCTCCCCCACCCACAACAGAACCTCTTAGATGGAAGTGAAGAAAAAAACTATTTATTTAACAAAACCACGCAGAGTGCCCTACAAGGCACAGGGGAAGGGGAAAAACAAGGTGAAAGGCAGTTATTCAACCTGATTAAAAAGTCCTTTTCTCAGACGCAGTCCCTCTCCTCCTCGCCCCCCACCCGGGGCCGGGTGGAGCTCCCTGGAGAGCTCTGCTGTCCTCTGGCCCTCCTGGGTCTCCGGGTGGCAAAGCAGATCGAAGAGAAGGGGTCCAAACGAGGAAAAAGAAGAAGAATGGAAAAAACGGGAACAGAGCTCACTCCGACCCCCGTCCAGCACGCAGTCTCTGCCGGGCGACGAATCCTCCCCCGGAGCGAGGCTTGGGGAAAATGTTTTCAAAACAACCCGCGTTTCTCTCTGCGGCTGGGTGCAGTTAAAGAGACAGGACCACACATTTTTCTTTCTTGGGCATATAAGCCAACGATAGGGGATAAAGGATTATCATATCATCAATCCAAGACAGCAGTAAACCCAACTGGAAAGTAGACTCAAGTGAAAAAACATCACCTCCCCCCCCCATCCCAAGCATTTTTAGCTCAGATGACCAGACAGCTGCAGGAAGAACTGCAGCAGCAAAACTGGAGGAACAGCATGAAGAGGAGATGCTGAAACCAACTGCCCTCTGAGAAAATAGTTGTCCAACAACAACATCACTCAGAATGTATCAACACCCTGACACTCAGCTCTGGCTTGGTTCTCAATCGGTTTGAGTTCAAAATACCACAGTATTTTTCTGCCAGTTAATCAGCTGGCCCTAAACACAACCTGAAGGTCTAAGCTTGATTAAGGCCTGCTGGCATTTGAAAACATGTCTATTATCTACTGAGTGCTCTTCAAAATAATACACTGCAAGTTTTGGTTAAAGACTTCTATACAGAAGCACTACATGTTACTTTTTATCACCAAGTGACATTTTAGAAAACCTCATCCCATTCTCACCACTAACTAAATTATATGTCTGATACTGGTAGGGGGAGAGAGATCTTCAAAGTTTACTCATGCTAACTAGCACTGATTTTTAACTGACCTGTACCTTTGGAGAAAACAAGCTGTTTATTTCCAGTTCAGTTTCACTGTGGTTTCCAGTTTCAGCCTCTGCAGGGAATCCATAGAACAACATTTCAATGGCCAGATGAGAGACCAAGCAGCCACAGTGATGGGCAAGTCTGCCACTATTTTCTTCCAGGACAAGCTTGAGAAGTGGGCCTGTGGGAACCTCATGAGGTTTAACAAGTGTAAGGTGCTTCACCTGGGTCGGGGCAACTGCCCATTATCAATACAGGCTGGGGGATGAAGGGATTGAGAATAGCCCTACTGAGAACTTGGGCGTGCAGGTGGATGAGAGGCTGGACGTGACACAGCAATGTGTACTTGCAGCCCAGAAAGCCAACTGTGCCCTGGGCTGCATCAAAAGCAGCGTGGCCAGCAGGGCAAGGGATGTGATTCTGTCCCTCTGCTCTGGTGACACCCCACCTGCAGTGCTGCATCCAGCTCTGGGTTCCACAGCACAGGAGGGACATTGACCTGCTGGACCTAGCCCAGAGGAGGCCACCACAATGGTTAGATGGCTAGAGCACCTCTCCTACAAGGAAATGCTGAGAGAATTGGGGTTGTTCAGCCTGGAAAAGAGAAGGCTTTGGGATGACCTAACTGCAGCCTTCCAGTACCTGAAGGGAGCCTACAAAAACACACAGAGGGACATTTTACAAGAGCTGTAGTAACAGAACAAGGGGGAATGGATTCAAACTGAAAGACAGTAGATTTAGATTAGATACTAGGAAAAATTACTGTGAGGGTGGTGAGGTACTAGAACAGGTTGCCCCAAGAGGCTGTGGATGCCCTATCCCTATGAGAGTTCAAGGCCAGGCTGGATGGAGCTCTGAGAAAACTGGTCTGGTGACAGGTGTTCTGGTCCACTGCAGAGAGGTTGGAACTAGATGGTCTTTAAGATCCATTCCTACCCTGGAATTCTATGATCTTGTTTTCAGGCACTCAGATCTGCTCAAGTTACAACGGAGGTGAAATTTTCCATGCAGAAAACCTGTTTCTGGATTCACCAAAATACAGACAAGGCTGGCTACTCAGCTAGCAGCACCCTCCTCAGCAGCACTGACAGAAATCCATATATTTTGGGAATTAGTCAAATACCTTGGACTCCAGGCTGACCTAGCTCACCCACATGAAAGACACTATCCTTGTATGTGCACGTATACACAGAAGTAGTCTGTGTGCTATGAGATTTGAAATATTATCTTGAAGTCTCTAAGACAAGACTGAATGTACCTTGCTATTACACAGATAACCAACTGAAGCATGCAAGTCTGTAGGCACTTCCTCCCACTGTGTCCAACAGCAAGAAAAGGGGCTAATTCAGATGAAACCCTGGCAAACATCTGAACAATTCAGATCCATGCATTTCCAAATTTCTTGGAGTTTAACTTCTCAACCTGTGTTTTCATTTTTTTTCTTTTAAGTTTACTTTCCTAAAGAAATGACACAAGGTAACAAGGCATCTTATTTGTTAGTCTGGGCTTGTTCACCCGTAGGTGAATTTTAAACAACCTTGGCAAAGAGGGAAGAGTCTCACAGTACTTTAGAGGTGCAATGCACAGCACTGCTCCTCCAGGAAAAAAAGATTACTGAAGATTACAGGAGATGTATGTGAAAAAGAGGTGGTCAGCAGAATTTGCCAAGGAACAGAAGGAAATTCAATCCCAAGTTGAAAAGCTACAGGCAAAAAAACCCGTTCAGACAATTATTTACAGTGTTCCATAATATGTATACCACAGTATCTCATAACCTCAAGTTCTACTTACCATGGGATTTGGTATGAACATGTGAAACCAATCAAATTCCCCTCCTCCAGGTACTTCAAAGGCCTGTAAGAGGCCCTTGTGAGATGCATCACATACTGAAAATTTCAGACGTGACAGTGCACTTCTTTCAGATGAACTGGGAGATGCAGCTTCTAGGCGCTCATAAAGATCAGAGATTACGAGTATTTTTCTGCTCTCTTATCTGCCAGGAGACTGCCTTAACTGGGGATTTATTCTCCTGCTATGTCACCAAGAAAATTGCTGGAGCTAGAAGAAACAAAGAGGAGTCTGATCTTGCTCCTTATAATCCAGCAAGACTAGGCTTTGCATCTGAAATTTTCTTGAAAGGACTTCTTGATGACTGAATCTCCAACTCAAACACCTTTTTTCCTAGCAAGTGGAATTCTTGTGCTCACTGCATCTCTGTCAGTCCAAGGGGGCTTGCCACTCATTGCACCATTAAAAATAGTTGTTCGTGTATGTATGTGTGACCGAATGAAGCCCTTTTCCCAAGTCTTAAGATAACTAGGACACCAAACAAGAATTTTTGATACCGAATATACTGCAAACCTAGAATTTAGCCATTACTCATCTCCACTGATAGGCACCTATTTCCTGTCAAGGTCTCCTCATCCTGACAGCAAACAGCAGCCATTACTGCTGACAAAAGCACTGTGCGTTATTCTCTTTCCCCCAAAATAGCAAGTTCAGAGAGGAACACACAGGAAAGTTCAACATCTTCTAGCAATGCTTATCCTGCAGAGAGGCTGACAAAGCAGAGTGAGAAAGACCTCCCTGCCATGCAATTTCACATCAGCCCTCCAGCTTTCCTAATATAAACCAGCTTCAGCAGTGCTTCCTCTTTGCGTGAAATCTTCTCATGAACTACTGGCTCATTTTTCATACTTGATAGTCTTAGCTGACCAAAGTGTTTCGGTTCTAGCTTCATGTTTAGGCATCTGAAACTCTCTTACCTTACAGTCTTACGGTCTCAAGAGCACAAGCGGTACATGCACTCACGAATCAGGGCTTCTAGCAAAGCAAGTTAAAGAACAAAACACCTTTTCCTGTTTAATTTCAATAAGCAAATTCAAGTACCACATGGACAGACAATTCATTATAGTATCCTCCTACAGCAGGGCTGAACTTTTTCCTTTACTGTCTTGTCTAAATTTGCTTTCTTCAGAGAGTGACTCAACTGAATCGATAAAAAAGCTCTCAAAAAACCTCTCATGCTCCTATCTATAAAACAACCTAGTCAGCTACTTTCAAAGAAGATTTTTATTGAATGTTTTCATCCTCTGGGCTATGCAGAAATTCAGAAGCAGCACTTGCTTTCCTCAACATATTGACACGCAAGAGGGAAATAAAAGTCCTCCGTAGTCTTATAATTGCTCTGTGTTTGCTATGCGCTGCAGACACATCAGAATAGCTGGTAATGAAATGAGGAAAGGAGCTACCAAACTACCACCAAACTTGTTCCACCTTTTATTGAGAGGACCAGGCACAAATTTCTATGTCTGACCCCCTCAACAAACAAATCTAAATGCATCTATTAATGCTTTTAATAGCTACAATGATCACAAACATTGCAGAAGGTACCTATATCTCTTGGTACTCAAAGCCTTAGTCCTGTAGCCTCCAAAATAGGATTGCATGTACTTCCCTATTTTACAATAAGAAACTGAATGCTTAAATACATCTACAACTCTGACCTCTGGTAGCTAAACAAGTAGTTAGAAGGCTGCTGGAACTTTCAAAGCATTTCAGTTTTGCAATCTGAATTTTCCTTTGTTTTTAATCATTGGTTCTTCCAGGATCCCCACACACCCCACAGGACAGCACTTCCTCGTAGTAACAAGGCAACACCACCCATCCTTGTTCCTCTAAAGCTGCTGTGGGAAAGACAAGAGGTAAGCTAAAGACTGAATTTGAGAGCAAGCTGCCAAACAAAGTGGGAGTCCACCAGTGAGAATACAGCACACCTCACACAGGTCATGCTACAACAGAGCCAAAACTGGCCAGCGCTGGCCATAAGCCACAGATACACACAAAAGACCATGCCACAAACAGACTCAGGTGTCAGCCCTCTAACACCAGTATCCCTGGCCAGAACACAGCTTCCATCAGCTTGGCTGATGAGATGCAGCAATAAAAATTTACTTGCATCTATGTGCATTAAGTGGGCTGTGTTCCTTTCATCCTCAACCTGCAGTTTCACTAGCAAAGGATACTCGATTTAGCTGGTGTAGCCTGTACACTTTACATTCACGTTATGTGCTGCACAAGCACATCTCTGAATGCTGCTACCCTTTAACAGGATCCCTTATTTTATGCAAGCAGAAGAGGCGTATCAGTACTTCAGAAGATACAGACCCAACTTTTCTCCAACGACAAACTGTTGCACTCTTTACTCACTGTCTGGAATACGTAACAAAGCACCTTCCATGCTTAACATTTAGCCTACTAAGAAGGCAAAACTAAAATAACAGATAGCCACTAAGGTCTCAGCATCATACTCTGCAACGGTAACCAGAGCATTTAAGATTGATAAGGCTTTTTCCATACTTACAGAGAACTCTTACAAATGTTTACAAACAACCATCAGCTCCAAATGGTGTCTTCTCTGTTGATAGACTGCTCATACTCAGAAGGATGCACCAGCTGAAACCTGTCTGCCAATTAATGTAACAGCCACAAATTCAGAAATTGGAACGTATTTCAAAATTATCACCAAGGTGACCTACTCCACAATATTGCATGTTATCTCTTTGACACAACCCACGCCTTTGAAACTTAACTGAGCAACTGGTTCTGTAATCACAGATGGTTGTAGAGCATGGCTCTGGTTTCTCATGACTCAGAAGTTCACAAATTTCAAAATACGTATTTCTACCCTCTGAGCATCAATGAGACCTTCCTGCAAAATAAACTGTGCAGACATATGCTGCCTAAACTCAGGTGCACTGATGTCAACATCCATTTGCATACTTCGGAAGCCAAAATATTAAAGTCAATGACAACTACTATAATTTTGCTTGAAAGGAGATATTGGAACATGAGAATATGTGGCCTGGGATACTGAATGCATTGAAAACATGTTTATCAGTGAAAGACAAGAAAGCATTCTCATATGCTTTGTGGTTTTACAAGTTATTGCTACTACACTGACTAGGGCTACTTGATGAAATGAGTAAGTATGTGGTGAATCAGGATGCTAATGCACTGCAGAATTGAGAACAAACATTAGCCCAAATCCTTACTCTTTTAGGAGGTTGTAAAGACATTGCTAAATTTAGAAACATGGGACAGAAGGACCACAGTGATGTGGCTCAAGTCTGGACAGGCACTCAAAAACTGACACATTTTAGAACCTATACATCCATCCAAATCACTTTCCCATTGTATTCCAATGGGAATTATGCAAATTCAGTGAAGATCTAGAACCAAAATAATTTTATTACTTTCCTGTAACCAGCAGATTGGGTTAGGATATCAGCACATCTCCTCCCTCCAGGCCATGTAAAGCTATGAACCAAGTGATACTTCTGATTTTGGAAAACCCTCTGCAAAACACTCCCATGCAGAACAAAAGGAAAAGAGCACAGCTGCTGCATGTCTAATTTCTATGGAGTTCTACATGAAGCAGATTCTCCACTGTTCATTACCTTCAAGCAGCAAGCAAAGGAGATGGGTGAAGAAGTCCTGCCTTGTCAATGGCTGTCTGCTGAAATATGCAGAAGCTGGGTATCAAAACTGGCAGACACATGAACTTTTGCTATAAACACTTTTAAATGCAATCCTTATGACAGTAAAATTCAGATTTCGTAGGACAAAATAATTTTGCCCAACTGCCAAGCATATTACTTATCAATAGTATTCTTCCGCCTGTTCCTTTCATCTTAGCGTCCAAACAATATCTGGGAAAAAGCTGATCTATTCTTTTTTAAAATCATTAGGTGGTCACAAAGTTGAAAACAGTTGCATGACACAAGCCCATCTTCTGGCAACAGGTAAAGACACACAGCTCCACTGCGGCAGGGAACTGAAGGAAAAGGGTCAAGTTTCAAGACAGACTTCAGAGACAAAGCTCCAGGATAGCAAATTCCAGCCTGCAGACACAGAAGCCCCATGATAACACTAACTGCTCAGTACTACCAACACACTCACCAGGAAAGCTGTCCTGCTCCCAAGTCTATCCAGCTGTTGCACCACTCATTTAAACTGTAAATGACCCTGCACCTTCAAATTCAGTATATTTTAAAAAAAAAATTCCATGACTATCTGCTGCCCTTTCAAGGAATGAGAAAACCCCTCTGCAACTCCTGATCCTGGTTCCTCACACACACAGGCCTTCTTTATGGGTGACCCTATAACTAGCTGAAGGACAGCTCCCAGTTGTGCAACATGCAAGATGGGCATCGTAGCAAGGCAAGATCAGGATCTCCAGATGCAGCATGCAGGTGATCGGACACTTTCTTCAATTTCACCAGCAGTCACGCTGTTGTTCAGCTGTGGTGCAAGCTCCTGCTCTCTCTCACAAGCGTGCTCACCCTTCCTGAGACAGACAGACCTCTCAAACACACAAGTGTGACATTGCACTGTCCCTACAGACACGGCCATTTGCAGATAGCCTGAAGGACTTACCCACTGCAAGACACACACCTTTCTTTCCTGTAGTCTTTCCTGTAGCTAGATAGGCAGTGTCATCAAGACACTTGAATTCTTGCATGCAGACATGCTAAGTCCCTGCATCTCTCAGTGATTTCAATCAAAACCGCAAAGCAGGTCAACAAAAGGCAGAGGGAATGAAGGAGGCAGGAACAGAAAACAGCTCCTCCATTTTCTTTTCTTATTAGAAAAAGAAGTGTAAAGGAAGAGAACTTGTCACTGAGTGCATGCACATTTTCCTACAAATCTATAAACTGTGGTTAATATTAAAGGTATGTTCCTCTGAATCCTCTTTTAGAGAGAAAAATATTCACTGCAAAAGTTTTAAGTTCAAGTGCAGAACCACAGTATTAACTAGCATGTTCACAGTACCTGAAATTTGAATGGCCCTTTAAAAAAACTTCAATAATTGAAGGTCTGACTGCAGAATCAATTCACATCAGTATTTGCAAACAGGTTTCTAATCTAGCAACAGCTACCACCAGGAGAATATATTGGTCAAATTTTGTACTAAATCATCTATGAGAGACAACCAGTGCTGCTAACCAGAGTGAACTTTCCCTGACAGTTCAAGTAGAGCTGCAGAATCCTCCTTTCTCACTGGCACTGGCTGGCAAGGCACATGCTGTGATATGACTTCAGACAGACACAGTTACATACCACTCCCATTAAATCTGGAGCACACTTATCTCTGGTCTGCTCTCATTTCCACCTTTTCAAAGACTGCCCCAAATCTCTTTCTTCACTTTTCCTGAACAGCAAATAAGGAAACAGAAGATGCTTTCCCAAAACTATTATTTTGAAAAAAATCACTCTTACGACTCTCCCACAAATAGACACCTATACCACGTGGTTCATTCACAGTTGCGGCGGCGGCAGCAGCAGTGTTTCATCATATTTACCATATGAAGAAAAAATGCACTGAAAAATCAATCTAACCCTTCTAGCACCAAACTACACTACATCCAAGCCTACAGTTAAGATGCCAGAGTGCCAGACATTGCGACAATTAAAATTTACAATAAGCAACTCAAGTTACTGCCACCAAGAGCAGGGCACAAACCAGTGCCACAGCCACAACCCAGATATTCAAACTAATGAAGTCATTTAGCTTACGATAATCAAAGGGACACTTGTTTTTCCCTAACTGTGTAAGGTCTATCCCCTACTAAAATACAGTAGAGAAACCCCTGCAATCTGTTTGGTTTGGAATTTTTTTTTTTTTTTTGCTTCACTCTGTTAGCTTTCCAAGAAGGAATACTTCCATTAATGAGCTGAACAGTAGTTGCAGAGACAAATATCTCTACAAAATTAATAAGAAAGGTCATTCCAGATACCCTGGATATTTCTTGAGACTACTATTGTCACCAACCCATTTACAAAATACCATCTCACCTGCAAAATATCATCCTGTTCTCTCGCTTTTCCAACCCATCAGTTGCAACTTTCTGCAAAGTTATACCAAAGAAAAATACTCTCTTTCTTCTGAAAACTAGTAAAAACGAACACCTCTGTTGTACTGACATCTGCATCAGTACCTCTATTTTCCTCAAGAGAAAAGCCCAGGCTATGCCTGTGACACAAGTTATGCTCAACACCTGGGTTAATTTGAGCTATTGTCAGAGGTGAGTTCAGAAGAAGCCGCAACTGTTTAGAGACGAAAGAAAAAAAAAAAAAAAAAGAAGAAAAGCTGCGAGTCTCAGCTTTTCCGCAGCTCCCCGCCAGAGCCGAACAAATCGCACGCTCTTATCACCACAGAACTGAATCAGGTACAGCCCGGAGCGCTGTGCCACGTCCGTGAAGCCCCAAACCAGGGAGCAGGCGTAACGAAGGAGCAGAGGACAGGCGGGCCTGGGACCGTGCAAACGGCCCCAGGAATCGCGTTTCCCCACCAGTTTCCTGCCCAGCTGCAGCTCCCCGGCCGACAGGGCACGGCAACGCGGGCCTCCTGGCGGGGCGCGGGCGGGCAGCGGCCTCCCGGCCTCCTCTTCCCCACGAGCGGGGCCGAACGCCTCAGCCCGCCCGCTGCGAGGCGGAGCTCGCCCGCCCGGCGGGAGGCCCCCGCCCGGAGAGGCCCCTCAGCCCCGCCGCCCCGGGGTCACCGGCGGGGCGGCGCCGGACCAGCCCCGGCTGCACCTCTCTCGCCAAGCCCGGCGAACGCTTCCAGCAGCGGCAACGAACGGGGCCGCCGCGCCCCGGCCACCTCCCTGCCCGAGCGGGCGCTGCCGGGCGGCACCTCCGGGCCGGTACCTGCAGGGGCACGGCGGGGTGTGTGCCAAGGGCGAACGGCGAGGCGACACCGTCGTGCCGCTCGTAGACCCCTTCCCTCCCGCGGAGCACCGGGAGAACCGCAACGCCCTGCACCCGCTCTCCCTTGCACGCACCCGCCGCGCCGGGGATCGGCCCCAGCACGGCCCTGCCGCCCCCCGGCCCGGTGAAACGCGGCAGCGCGGCCGTTCCCCGTCCCCGCCGACCTGCCGTGCTGGGCGATAGGAGCGGCGGAGCCGCCGCTGGCCGGGGCGCTGCGGGCGGAGTGGGCGCGGGGCGCGTTAGCCGGACAACGTGGTGCACGATCGGCGCGGGGCGGGGCTGCCGCAGGGCACCCTGGGCGCTGTAGTCCCCCTCCGCTCCCGGTTGCGGGGCAGCGGGAGGCAGAGGACTACAGCTCCCAGCCCGCCGGCCACGCCAGCCCCGCCAGCCCTCTTGCCCTCCCCGCGCGGCTCGTCCGCCGGCGGCTGCTCCGCTCCGGCCCGGGGCCGCGCGGCCCTGTGTCCGCGCCGGGTCACAGCGGCCGCTCGGGTCTGTGCTGGCCGAGGGGCCGCCGGCGACTCTCGGGATTTCTGCGGGAGCTCGGGAGCGGAGCGTGCGGGGGTGCCGTCTGCGGGTTTCCTAGCGCTTTCAGCGTCCCTGGGGAACAGGGAATTCTGGTAGGGAATTGAGCCACCTCTTTGAGGCTGCTTCTCCCTGTACCGGTGAAGCAACTCTGCGGCCGCTGCGGCTGCTCTCACCCGAGCCCGGCTTGGCGCCGACCTTCAAGCTGTGGACTCGGAGCCAGCAGTGCTCCCCAGCTGGCCGTGCCTGCTGTGGCTGCTGGCGGCGAGCTGGCACACGCGTGGCCGTCCTTGGAGGCCGTTTGGAAATGTGTACAGGTGTAAGAAGTAAGAGAGAACCTTTAGGGGTGGGACATGTGAAAACACGCCATGGTTCTAATGAAGACGTAAATCTTTGGGAAATCACACTCCAAACGATGTCATCTCTGGAGTCATCCATGACTTCCTCGATGCGCAGCCCTGCTTGCCACTGCTGTTCTGGCTCTTTGCCTTCCCTCTTGCATGGGCCTCTCTTGCTGGAAAAGAGTTAAATGTTTCACCCACAAAACCTGAAAAATCTGTTACACCACCTGTTTAAGCACCAGTGGCTTTTGACGATACCTCTAATTACTAGGCTGACACATACAAATATTTTACTAGTCAAGAAAACATTAGTTTTCAGAAAGATGTGTCAAGAGTTGATTATAACAACTGATTGTGTCCTGGAATTGTCTCTGTCCTTTTCCTGCTTCTCTGTTCTGTTTCTGATAAGGCACTCCAATGACCGTATGGCTAAAACACCCATTTAGTCTGAGCACACATTTGTTGTCTAAATACAGCTTCATTTGAATAGAAGTGAAGGTAGGTTTTCTGATCTTTTCTTACTTCACATCCTGGGTTAGTTTAGGATTAGGCTGAGCTTTGGAAGTATGTGGTATGTGGAAATCAAGTCCAGACATGTTGAGACAGTTGGGAGTTTTACTTCCTGTTTCAACTTGCTATGAAAGGACAGAGCAGGCATTTTGTATGTGAATGATCAAAACACACCTAATCAAGTAAGGTATAAGCTATGCAGACCTTCTGTGGAAAGGAAATTCTGAGGAAAAACCATCTGACATGAAGAAAATTCCACTTCGGGCATTTTAATCTAGTGCTGTGCACGGATTCAAAATGCCTAAGTAGATCAGAACAAGCTGGTCACTGCTTTTGGGGAGTGTGCCTGATGGCTTTATTGGCATCCAAGGACATCTGCCTTTTGAGTAGTGCCATTTCTAGATGCAGCTGCTCCCCCTGAGCACAGCTGCTTGCTTCTGAGTCTGCTTCTAATCCCACCTCTTCCAGGCATCAGCTTTGCCCAGCCACAATCTTTCTGTGGCACCAGATCCACCATAGGGCTGTCCTGTAGCAGGTACAATCCTGTGAACGTTGGCTAAGCAGCATGTGAGAGGTCCTTATGCTTAGCAGCCTGAATTTCAAGTTGCAGTAGTGTTCTTTGCACAGCTGATCACAGGTTGTACCCTCAGATTTGCTCAACTATCAGTGTGGGCCAAGCTTGTACTCAAGCCCCAGTTATTTGCAGTGTAATATGCTGGTTCAAGCTGATACTGAAGCTGAGTGACAGTTCAGTATTTTTTGGCTGCAGCTCCTCCTGCTACACCACCACTGGTGTTTTGTACAAACTCTGTGAGCCCCTTGACAGACTGCAAATCTGTTCCCAAGCTTCCCACGGCTTCAGCTGCAAAGGTTCAATGATTTTTTAGTCAGAGCTTGGGAGCGCTGCCTTAGCCTTCAGGAAAGATCTCACCTGATCTGATTGACAAGCCCTGTGCTTTTGGGAATACTGTGAACCTTGCTGGCCTGATTTTATTTTAGCTCATGATGCAGCACCCTGATTATGTCAACAGTGTTGGTACTTTCATGTACACTTACTTCAGGCAGTGTTTCCTTTGCTGGCTCAGCAAGAGCTGTGGTGGTTGAACATGCCTTTACAAGGACCAAAGTAAGATGCATTTCTCTGCTGACATGAAACTGGCTGGAGATTCTGCCTGCTCTGTTTCAGCTTGGTCTGTGGTGCACAATGCTTCTGAAAGTGGAGAGGGAGGGTTGAAATGGGAGGAAGTTTATCAAAAGCAAGGATCTCTGCAGGAGATCTTAAAGGTGCCCTTGTGCCAGGCATCCCTCTGACAGCCGTGATGTCTCTGTGGGAGCCTGCGTGACTGTAAATTGTGTTCTGGTCTGTACTTACAGAGAGTTGTGGTAATTTTTGTAGAAAATAGAGACCGGTGTGACATTTGAATTAGCCCCTGAACAGATTGCCAGGGAAGGCACCAGGCTGTTTCCTGGATGGCCGTATGTTTGTCCACGTCACAACAGGCTCTTAAGAACTTGTAATAAAGAACAAATCACCACTACCACCCAAAACAAACAAACAAACAAACAAACAAAAACGCTTGAGCATTAGAATTGTTATTCAAGTATCTGACCTAAACGGGTGTTTGCTTGTATCCAAGCCCAGTAGCTCAGGCCCTGTGGGACTGGAGGCCAACTTTCTTTTTGTAGCAGCCTTCACCTGTTTAAACATTGTCACATCTCCTCTTGCCTTCTCTGGATTAATGAGCTTTAAGATTTTCCTCGTGAGTCTCAGCATCCTGGACACTTGGCCGGGGTCGGTACTGCACACTGCCTGGAAAATGCACCTGGACTCATCACTGCTGAGCCCTCCCCAGTTCAGCAGAATCCTTCACCACCACCTCTGGCGTTTCCAGCCCGGGAGCGAGGCGGAGGTGGTGTGACCATGGCCCGTCGGGATAGAGACGGGAGCATTTCACGGGAGAACCGGGGCAGCAGCGAGGAACAGAGCGCAGGGGACACGCCAGGGCTGGGCAGGGAACATACCGGGGCTGGGCAGGGGACACGCTGGGGCTGCGCAGGGGATACACCGGGGCTGGGCAGGGGACACGCCAGGGCTGGGCAGGGAACATACCGGGGCTGGGCAGGGGACACTCCGGGGCGGGGCAGGGGACACGCCGGGGCTGGGCAGGGGACACTCCAGGGCTGGGCAGGGGACACGCCGGGGCGGGGCAGGGGACACGCCGGGACGGGGCAGGGGACACGCCGGGGCGGGGCAGGGGACACTCCGGGGCGGGGCAGGGGACACGCCGGGGCGGGGCAGGGGACACGCCTCGCCAGGAGCAGCGGCGGGGCCGGGAGAGGGAGCGGCGCTGCCGCGGGTCTGGGGCGCTCCCTGCCGGCCGCTCTCCGTCAGCGCCCCTCGGGGATGCTGCGGCCCCCGCGCTGCACCAGGGTCACCCTACACCCTTCCCTCAGCCTTCTTTTCTGTCGTGATTTTGGGAGACATCATCCATTGATTGAGAGACAGAAGAAGAAAGACAAGCAGAATGACTAACAGCTCCGCTGAGTTTCTTTAACCGTCCTCCATGGGGGAGATGCAGGTTTTTGTCATTTCGGTTTTGCTGCATGTTTATTATCACTCAGAAAAGCATCCGAGCACCTCCAGCGTGCTTCACTCCCTCGGATCGGGAGTACGGAGTATACTCATGTTGCTCCGAAACACCATCACCTAAACAAGCTAAGAGGGAAGTTAGAGAGTGATTGTGCTGCGCCCAGGAAGGATACGACTGTTCTGTCACTCGGGCAGCACAGGGATGGCAACCTGCCATGTCAAGAGCCCCATCCAGTCCCAGTCACCTCCATACACTGGTATATCTGCTCCTGTGGCTGGGAAGGACTCAGTACTGTTCCTTTAACACTGCTTTTACAACTGAGCTGCTGTATGTAGCTGGATCTGGCTCCAACAAAGCTGATTTGGCCAAACCACCCACTGGACTAGTTCAACCGCCTCTGGAGTTTACAATTTACCTTTAAAATTTGCATGAGAGGTCGGGACAGTCCATCATGAGTAGTTGCTTTGAAGGGAAACTTGGTGGGAAGGTGATGACTGTGAGCAAGCCTTTAGTATTCCAGGTCCAGCCCTAGCTGCTGTGCTGGAGACTGTGGCATGGGCACAGGCAGGTGTGCAGCCCCTACTGTGCATGTGGAAGATGTTGCCAATGGCAGAGGGACCTGGAAAGGTCCCTTTCTTCTCTGCATCATCCCCGTCCTCTGCTCGTCCCCTTCCCATTATAAATTTGTAGCAGACCTGCAGAGCACAGTACAGTGTAGAGGCATTCCCAGTACTTGTGGGTAACACAGCTTGGGTAGCAGAAGCTGCATCGGCACAGGGCTGTTTGTGGGAGCTTTTGTGTGGGAGGCATGCAGAGCGAGCAACATGGCATTGCTGTGACAGCAAGGTGGATGTGAGAAACCTGCTCTGGGCTTTTCTCGTCCAAGAGGCAAATCAGAGCTTGTGCTTCTCTACAGAAAAGGCTGGAAAAGAAGGCAGAACAGAGATGTACCTCTGTGAAGAAGTCTAGGATCACACAAATTAGTCTTTGTTCATCAGAGGAAACCACGAGCCCCACAGCAGAGCCTAACCCCCATAAGGGGTTAGGGAGACAAGGAGAGACAGCAGAGCTATTATATGTGGTCTTGCTCCTACACATGAACAATTAAATCACACGGCACTGTCTTCAACTAATAACAAACTGGATTAGAGCTACAGAGCAGAAAATCTGGGCTAATGCCAGTTTGCAATCCATAATGCACACTGGTCTGCCTCAGATTTGAAAGCTGTATGGCATCATGGGAGGCTTTGGTCATAATCCCTGCGAATAAGTAAACAAATGAGTCAAAGATAAAGACCAGCTAATGATGCACTGAAAATCACTGCTGATATCAATGTGAGATGTGGACACAAGGAATAAAATGAGGGGTCGAGATACTTGGTTTAAAGTTGTTTAAAATCCCTGTTTGGCAATGGGATTTTTTCTGTTAATTTCCTCCCTTCTCACAAGCCTTAGGGCATACATAAACAGTAACAGCTTGTTCTACAACAAATTGAGCTGGGGATTGAAAGAACCGGGTGCTTCCTGCTCTCCACTGATTCCCCAGGGGATGATTCAAAGCAAAGAACAGTAAGTTAATTTGAGCAGGTGGTGCAAACACTTTCCCACGTACTACATCCATATGTGGAATCAGTGAAAGTGCTGTAATCAACTTGCCTGCTCATCAGCTCCCCTATTTGCATAAGCTGTAAGACTCCTTATGTGTACAAGTGTTCGTTTAAGGACAAAGCTTACACAACTGAAGTCCCTGGCAAAGTTCTCTCTCACTTCAGTGGCTACAGCACCTAGCTCCAAGAGCTTGCTGTGAGTGGGTGAAAGCTGTAGATCCTCAACACTGTTAGTATCGTATTCCTTCAATAATGTAATTCAATTTAAAAAAAATCAAGCCTGTCACATGATTACAATCCCTTTCTTACTAATATCTAGAAATACTCTGATTCACAAATCCCAGCTGCTTTTGCCTCCATAGATTAGATTGAAAAGTGCTTAACCTATGAAAGGTCCCTTTATGATGCCTTTCTTCTGAAAAAAGCATTAAGTTGCTAATAGAAATCGTTAGGGCACCTTAATGTTACTGTGTGTTTGTGTACATGTTTCAGTAATAGGGAGTAATTGTATAATGCAGAATCAAAACCTAAAATCCAAAGTTATACCTACGGTATATCAGAATATTCAATTACCTCCCATGGATTTGAGTCAAAATGTCAGCTCCCATGCCTGTGTCCTCTAAAGGACCTTGAAATGAAGAGGTGCAGGTTCCAAGAAATTAAATGTCTTCAAATTTTCTGGGGCACACACCTAAGGATAAGAGTGAAGGAAGGAGACATCCTCAAGATTTCTGAGAAGGTGGAGAACTTACTGGTTAAACACAGATAAGTTTGAGAAGGACTCTATTAGGGGGTGAAAAAGAAGATTAAAATTACCACATGATCACAATGAACAGCTTCCAGTCACCTGCCCTGGGGCCTGTGGTCCTGGTAGAGTGGTTTAAAGAGTTGCCACCCTTCAATCAGAGTTTAGTGCCCCTAATGAACTTGTGTGAGTTTATGCAAATCTATCCTACCCAGCATGACAGTAGCATAGAAGCACTCTTGTAATCTCTCCCTCCATCTCCAGTGAGAATATAGGAACTAACAGCAGTAACTTCCCAAACCACTTGCTTAAGGCTACCTGTGCCCTGCAACAAAATTCAACCCATCTGAAAACCTGAATAGCCACCCTGAATTTAGGTTACTGCCTAAATTGGCTGCTTTTCTTGGGAAAAGAAACCAAAACTACTACAGTATAACAGTGCATTACACCTATGAAGTGAGCACCACAAATTAAAAAAAAAAATAGAAAAAGAAAAGCGGTGTTCACAGATGGCATACCAGAGTTAACAGCCATGTCTTCCAAGTGTTTTAATAAATCTTGTGTAGTTAATCTTCCTATCAGCAGAAGAATGTGAAGTAATACTACTTACCTGTGAAAGAAATGGATGAGACACACCAAGACAGAGGACTATGCAAACCCACAAATGGTCAATATCAATGCTAAGAGCTTTTCTTGAAATGATTAAAGTCCTGGTGACATATCTCAGAGCTTCCAATACAAAGCAAAACCATTTATGATACAAAACATTCGCAAACAATTGTAAACATGACTTAATCCAAATTAAATTGAGAACTTATTTTCCCATGTGTGGAGATTCCATATAAATAATGAAGTTTTTCAAAAGCAAACATCTTGGGGGTGGTAATAATGACCAGAATTGTGTTAGAAAGCAATGATCTGCTAGCTAAATCTGTGTTTTTTCTAAGTATTTTAAATAATTGAGCAAGAAGATAAAGGACATGTGTTCCCCGATTGTCTTTTAATGAGTTTGTTGTCTACAAAGGGGTGAATTAGAGATGTTGCAGATAACAATAGCATCTAGATATTTTGAAGGAGGATGAGAGGTAAGATAAAGCTCCCATCAAAGTTTTCAGGTCTTGTCTCCCATGTTTATTCTGTCTTTGCCTCAGCTCAATACTGCTGTATTCAAATTTGGGCTTGCTTTTAAAGAGTGACCTTTCCATACAGTGAAGAATCGAGTCTTACCTGCCTAGGGGTACATTCTGCTGTTTGTACTTGCTTAGGAAGAATTAAATTAATATTTTGTAGCAGAAATCCTCCTTTAGATCAAAGAGAGAAGCATTTTTTGAATCTGTAGGATTCTGTAATGATGGTTTACTGTATTTTTTATTTTAGGGAGAAATTAGCCACCCTTGAGTTGACTACAATAGTCCTTGTTCCTCCTCAAAAGTAAAGGAAGAGCTGTGTATAGTTAAGAATCACTGCAGATTTTTAATTAATTACTTATGCAAAATAAGAGCTCTCTTTTTCTCCAGTGTTGGATATTACAATTTTCTAATTCCTAACAAATTACAGGACACCACTCCCCCCCACCCCCTAAACTTCCTAGTTATTTGCTGTCTTTCAAGTTTGTAGCCCAATGTCTGGAAGTGCTATAAGGAAGTGGTTAAAATGCTATTTTTAAAGGAGAAAAATAGTGGGTTTTACCTTAACATTTTTTCAAAACACTTTTTGAGGAACTGTCGTTGCTGGAAGTTAAAAAAAAATCTATTTCCAACTCAGATAAATAGCTGCCCTGGAAAGTTTTAGCTTAGGTAGTTATGAATCATGGAATACCTGAGTATCTTGAGTTGGAAGATACTTACCTACTTAATTTAGATTCTATTCCTCCACCCAGATAATTCACAAAAACATTAAAGAGAACTGGCACTAAAATTGATCCTTGGGGCACCCCACTAGTGATGGGCAGCCAGCCTGATATCTCACCCCATTCACTGTAACTCTTTGAGCCTAATCCATCAGCCAAGTGCTCACTCAATGTATTATGGACTCATCCAGATGTGTGCTGGGCATTTTGTCCAGAAGGATACTGCGAGAGACTATATCAAAAGCTTTGCTAAAATAATCCACTGGCTTCCCTTGGTCAGCTACCTGGGTGATCTTGTCATAAAGGGAAATAAAGTTAGTTAAGCAGGACTTTTCCCTCATGATCCCATGAAGAACAGTAATTTTAAAAGTACATGAAAAATGTCTCGCCCAAAACAAATTTTCAGCTGTCCTTTCTATCCTTCCTATGGGAAACCCCAAGAAAACTGCCTGTAATTCTCGTGTTCTCTACCACACTGATGTTTTATTGCATACAGGGAAGCTGTAGAATGAATAGTATAGTGGGCATTTTTCATAGAAAATTATAGTAAGAATGCTTAGGATTTTATCATCATAAGAGAGCTAAACAAGATTCTTCATATATGAATATCAGAGAGGACAGGCAGGTTGACAAATGATTGTTCTGATTAAAGCAATGATGCCAGCGTGGTGTGTTGTTTGCACAGATTGTTCCCTTTGCATAAGCTTTTCCTGACCTTTACAGCAGGCAAGAGCAATGCTTGCTTGAGGACAGCACACTTCATGTGAGCAATTCAAGGAAGCTGTAAAAGTCCATGGATACAGACCCCAAGGCTTGGAAAAACCTCTGATGCTCTACTATTGCTGCATTACAGAAATGCCCTAACCATTTACCTCAGGAGGACACATGTTTCAGTGACCCCAGGATAACAGTGCCCCATGGTGCAGCCCCCACACACTGTGCCTGGTCACCTTGTCCTCTCCTGTGATGGGAAGAGCTGCAAAAAAGCAGAGACGGTGCTTCATCATTTGCCAAAGATGGTTGATTATCTACATAACCCTACATGGAATTCCTGTCCTGCCCCTGATGCAATCCTAGGAGGGGGTAGTTCCAGGTGTGTTTTTCTAGATCTCTTCTCTCCTTCTATCTTTCTCTCTGCCTCTTTTTCTTTTCCTAATTCTCTTCTCCTGGAACTTTTGGGTAACATAGCCCTTCATAAGTTTAAAGGTTTTTCTCAGTTGGGCTAAGTTTATGCTAAGGAAATGCTAAATTAACACTAAGTAATGCTATCATAAGTGCTTTTATGTTGAAATCGATGTTGTATTTCATACTTTGCCAAAGATGGTTGATTTTGTAAGCTACACTTACAATATTACTGAAAAATCTACAGTCCATTGATTACATAACAAAACAGAATTACATGGTATATTGGGGTCTGTTGTATGCATCTGGACAGGAACAGTCTTCTCCCTTACATCAGCATTTGTGAACTGGAAGTTTCCACTGTTGTGATAAAATTAAACAGAGAAATGGTTGTGCTATGCAGCATGACTCCCAAATTTACCCTAACTTATTCTGTTTTGGATAGGCTACTCCTCAATTAGTATCATGGCATTTAAGATAAGATAGTAAAAGAAAAGGGGCTTTAAAGAAGCAAGGTCTTTAACTTTCAAACCCAGCAAAGGTGATACAAAATTATACCAGCGATGTGAAAAGTGGAAGAGATTTTTGTTACTGCAGATCTTGGAAATCTCATCTATGGAAATCTATATAGATAAGTACAGGTGAGTGTTATATATGAATGATGAGTAGCTAAGTACACTGAACTGCTGTCAACATGCACATTACATGGATCCCAGATGTGAAATACTTAATACCCTCAGCTCCCAATACAAGCGGAAACAGAGAATTAGTAGAGATATGTTCAGATCTTTTAAGATCAAGTGTAAAATTTGGCAATGTTTAATCTTACCTTCTTTTCCCATTGCTCCCGGAAATGAAAAGTTTAAAGATCTACTTTTTTAAAAATTCCTTTGACATGGTATTTTGACATTTTACCACCAACCTAGCCTGCATGCTATTTGATATACTAATGTTGAAACATATCTGATGTCCAGCATATAATAATTTTCAGTAGGGTAACTGGAAAGTGCATTGAATTTTCCTTGAGAGGCTTGCTCAAGGCATGGATCATATTTTCCTCTAGTTATGGTGAAGGTACAGCCAAAATTAAATTTTGTGCTTTATTTTAAGGTTAGAAAATGCATTAGAAGTAAATCATTAATCCAAAGGACCTCTGATCCTTGCTATTAATAGCAAAGTAACTGATGTATAGCAGAGATTATATACCTGAGTTCCTAAAATAAATTTGGTGTGAAAAAAAATAGCACTTGTGCTAGTCCTGTTGGTGAAGTATGTTCCAAGGATCAGTAGGTTGACTTTTTCCTTGGGATCATAGTTGCTGAGGTGAAGAGATCTGCTCAGCTATGAAACCTAATGGGAATCCCACCTGGATGCCTCTCTGCTCTGCCCAGACTGCATCCCTCAGTCTTGTTGATAGAGCAGAAGCAGTTTATCCAATATTTCCCCTTGGACCAAGGGTTTGTGACAGGGCCAACAATATGTGGTGTTTCATAATTACTAATTTTTCCTGAAGGGACCTACAACTGGAAGTGAGTTCTCTTATGAAAGGTTGACACATTCCCAGAATGAATGGAAAGATTAAGAGAAAATTCTCTCTTTCTCCAAGTTTATCTTCCCATTCAATCTGGACTTGTACCACATCCATACTGCATAGCCCTGGGAGAGTGTAAAACTATTACTTCTGTTTCATTTGATTAAATTTAAAATAAACATAACTTTCAGTTTTACATAAAAATAATTTCAATTGGAACTTGATAACTTTTCTTACACTGAAAACCTGCTTTTCCTATTAACAGTTCTATTGAATTCAATAGACTTGAATTTAGGGTGTAAGAAATCACTCAACATGACAAAGCATTGCGATATCAGACTTTACCATAGGAAACATTTTTGTTTTGTATTTACAAAGATCACACCCAGTAGACATCCTGTCCTTGGGAGGAGCTCTTAAGCATGTCACCAGACAATAAACTACCTATAATCAACAGTTACAACATCAAAGGTACACTAGTATAACAACAGCAGAACACTATGGTGGCATCAGAGGACTTCTGCTTTTCCCCAAGGTAAATAAAAGCAGGAACTTTAGCAGCTATAGTACCTCTCTGTAAATCATGACATGAAAATCTCATTCAGGTGTCTAAGGAAAACACACCTGGGAACACTAAACCAATACTTTTTTAATCTACTCTTGCTACCGATATTTTTGTGGTAGACCTACTTACTACCTGATCTTGCTCTCCATGCCAGTGCTGCCATGTGTTCTTCTAGCCAGGGATATACATTGAGTAGTCATGAACTAAGAACCACAAAAAGGCTCAGTTTCCTTGAAAAGCCATGAAAATTTCCCTGCATTGTTCTTCTCTCTGTTACAGAGTGATGGGAAATAATCACTTCAGAATTTCAAGTGTAAATTCTGGCAAAAAAAAAAAATCACAAAAAGTCGAGATGATCACTTTAAACTAAACCATTATGCATCTGCCAGGAAGGAGATGAAATACTTAAGGTACGACCAAACCAAAACAGCAAGGAAAGAGGAAAATTCATGCTTCAAGCAGACTGCTTTTCCTAGCCAAACAGTATTGCAAAGTCTTGCCTAATTAGGTATCTCTTATCCCCCACATGTCCTTCAGATGCACAGTTTGGCAGGCAGCTTCTTGCTGTCACCAAGCACCAGTTTTCTCGAAGATATACTAGTTTGCATTTCCCAGGGTCAATCCCACTGTATTTCCTGCCCACCTTTGTAACCACTCTTTGATAATCAGTATTGCTGCTCTCCATTAATGGGTTAGGCACCTCTGAATCCTCCCTTCTTATGGTAGTTCCCCAACACTTTGCTTTCCAAAACAACGTGGAATGGTATATCACTTCTCTTTCACCAAACTGTCAGTCCACATATCACATGCATTCATTAACATTTATTCACTTGTATGATTTAATGAGATTCTCTAACAGTTTTCTTACTAAAATGTAAACATAATTTATGATTTGGCCAATGTCTGGAAAATCAAGCTATTCCAGTAAGTTTATTTTTCAGACACTGAAGTGGTTGAAACTGCCAATGAAACCAATAGTTATTCTGTGACACCTGTAGTTATTTTGTGTCAAATACTTCACATCAGTACTGACAGGTCATCAAAGGTATTTTTGGAGATCTGGATTTCTGTACCTTTAACACCATTCTTTATTTTTGGCACATGTTAGAGCAACCTGGATGACAACAGATCTGCCCATGTGCCCTATATTTTGACTGCGACTGCCTGGCATAATGCTTCTGAAATACCTGTATAAGCCTCTTCTAAAGCTATTTTTCCTGTCTGCTTTCACTGCAAGGAAGGGCAAGGGTAACAGAAAATCCTGCTGACCGGGGTTCTTTATTGGTCTTGAAGCCTTTTGAAACTGAGACAGCGTCCCGAACGAGCATTCACAGGTTTGACCTGTGAAAAGGGTGTGTAGCCCCTCATTAGCACTGCCTAATGTCGCTGTCTAGCCCTTTGGCGGGTTTCAGCTGTTAGTGAACCAAGACCTGGTTCTGATAGCTCTGAGAAACTTCGGAAAAAATTGCTCCATTGTGAGCAAGTACACAGAAGACATGCAAGATAACAAAGGCAAAACAACAGATGCAAGTTCTGAGATGTGGCTAGTTAGCAGTTCAAGGATTCAAAAGGGGAAAAACACTGCTATAAAACGGTGCAAAATCCTAAGAGAGAAACCAGGTGGTTGGAAGATGGCAACACAGCAATGATCAACCTTTTCTAAGGACAGCAAGGACTTTTCCCTGCATGGCTGACAGATACCTGGCCAGCAGAGACTCACTGATTTGGAAGAAACATAGCTTCAGGAATGTGACTATAAGAGGTCCCAACACTGAATGGCCATTTAAGGTGTGAAACTGTGAAAATAATCATCTTTTAGCCTTTGGTTATGAAATTCCACACCTGAAGACCTCTAGTTTGTCTTTGCTGTGAGATTTTGCTCTTCACTGTGGATGTTAGTCATATGATTTAGTGGTAAAATGAGTAATATAATGCAATGTACTGAGGAGTACTTCTAGAGCACGGAAATAATCATTCCTAAAACATCTTGACATGAAGATCTGAGACTCTTCAAAGGAGATCTGAGAATCAGATCAAACTTGCTCAGACTTAATCTGACAAGAAAATGATGAAGAGCTTAAACTTGTAAAATGGCAAAAGAAGAGAACTTGCAAAATGCAGGAATTATATCATACTCCTGCTAATGAAATTGTCAATAATTTAGTTGAAAATTTAAATTCTCTAATAAAGAACAAATGATGTTTCAATTATGATTATGCTATATTAATAGTTTGACAACTATGAGTTTCTTGTATATTAAACCAGTGTATTAAAATGTGACACATAAAGCACCTCCTTTCCCTCCCTAAATCTGTAACAAAAAGAAATCCAGAAAATGTTACAATTGAAACACAAACCTCAGAATTCAGTCCCAAAAAGTTTGATAAAGATGTAAACCACAGGGTACTCAGACCTGTGTTTTTGGTGTGACTGTTGCACACACAAACTCAACCCCTGGAGATGCTAATTCTACCTCCAACTGAGACATTGTTTCATTTACAGTTTCCTATTAATTTTTTTTTTTAATCTGACTTGTAGGAGTAACTTATCTTTTGCTTTTTTGCAATGATATTACATTGATGATGGAATCTCTTCTCGGACCTTCCTGGGCCGCTTGTTATGTAACAGTACCTTGCCATGGTTTAATGCCTTCTCAGCGGCTCATGTTATCATGGGCTAAATCAAATGAATATTTAACAGGCTCAGGACACACTTAAAATAGTTTCCAGCTGGGAAAATCTAATCTGACTGACTGACTGAATGTGTAGTTAGTTAATATTCAGGTACAGATTTATGCTTGTTTCTACAAAGTGTCATAGTAGCACAGCTTGATGTAGCATAAGAAATAAAACAAAACCTCTCATTATGCTTCCTGTGGGCTATCCGTGTGTTGTTTAAGTGCTACTCCCAGTGCTCATAAAAGTTTAGTCCCCGCTAGTAGCTGCTCGCTGAGGCCGGCTCGTCCCCCCCGCCGAGTCCCGCAGCACAGCCAAGCCCCGCCGGCCCGCCCCGGGCCTGAGCCGCGCCTCAAAAAGGGACGGGGCGGAGGAGCGGCGCGACTGGCAGCGGCTGCCGCGGGGGAGGCTGCACCGGGCCGGGCTGCACCGGGCCGCACTGCACCGGGCCGGGCTGCACCGGGCCGGGCTGCACCGGGCCGCACTGCACCGGGCCGCGCTGCACCGGGCCGCACTGCACCGGGCCGCACCCGGGGAGCCGGCGAGGCCTGCCCGCCCCTCGAGCACCGCCGAGGCGCCCGTGCTCCGCAGCGCCCGGCATCAGCACCTGCCGGCGGCACCGACGGTGCGGGAGTCCCTCACCGTGACCGCCACCGCCCTCCCACCGACACCAGGGCCCGACGGCACCATGACTCTCCTCAAGCTGTCCCTCATGGCCTTCAGCTTCATCTTCTGGGCAGCGGGGCTGACCATGCTCATCATCGGCCTCTGGGCCAAGGTGTCTCTGGGTAGTTACTTGGCGTTGTCGGCCAGCGACTACCCCAGCGCCCCCGCCATCCTCTTGGCCACCGGCGTCGCTGTCATCATCTGGGGCTTCCTGGGATGCTTCGGCGCCGCCACGGAGCACCGGGGACTCCTGCAGGCCTACAGCGCCTTCCTGGCGGCCGTGCTGGCGGCCGGGCTGGCGGCCGGGCTCTCGGCGCTCCTGTACCGCCAGACCCTGGCGCAGGGCTTCCGGGAGGGGCTGCGCCAGGCGCTGCTGGCATACGGGGAGGACGACGCGGTGGCGGACGCCCTGGACGCGCTGCAGCGCGCCTTGTCCTGCTGCGGGGTGGAGAGCTACCGCGACTGGCTCGCCTCGCCCTGGGGGCTGGAGCAGAACGGCTCGGTGCCCCTCAGCTGCTGCCGGGCCCGCCGCGGCTGCCAGCGCAGCCCGCCCGACGGCCGCGGGCTGCACCGCGACGGCTGCTTCGGCAGGGTGTCCGCCTTCGTCGGCAGCAACTTGTCTTACGTTGCCACCGCTGCCCTGGGGCTAGCGCTGCTGCAGCTCATCGGCATTGTGCTGGCCTGCCTGCTGGCTGCCCGCGTCCCTGCCCGCCTGCTGGGCACCACCGCCCCTCGCTGAGATCCCCCCGCTCCTGCCCCTTGTCCCCTCCAGCTCCCTTCTTTCCCTCAGAACTGAGTACACCCCACTGGGAAAATCCTTCCTTCATATTCACCATTTCCACTTGAGCGTCCTCCTCCAGGCTCTATTCCTCTGGAGCCTGTGTCAGGTGTACAAATGCTATGAGCATCTGCAGAGTCCCTCAGAAGGGAAGGTGCTAGGAAGTGCCTCCTGGCCTGGCCGTGTGTCCTGCAGGGCAGCAGATCCCCACTGGAGCCTCTGGACCACTTCGGCAGGGAGTGGTGGCAGCATGGACAGACATCACTCTGCGAGGCAGCAGGGACATATCAGGCAAGGCTAACCGGTTTTCTGGGTGATGTAAACACCCAAGGCACTAAAATGTGGACCAGGAAAGAGGAGAGGGTCTAGGAGAGCAAGAGAGGTGTCTCTCAACATTACACTAAATGTCTTCTGAGACTGGAGAATGGTGTTACTGGAGAGCTGCTGGAGTGCATGAGGGGCCGGCCCGGTCCAGGGGCACGCAGGTAGCCATGCCAGCAGCTGGCACTGGGAGCTGCTGGAGGGATTGTCCAGCGGCGTGCACCCCATTGCCGCAAAGATATCCGACCTTCGCCGTGAGTGAATTCAAGCTGTCTTGC
Organism: Lichenostomus cassidix; assembly: GCF_008360975.1. NCBI lineage: Eukaryota > Metazoa > Chordata > Aves > Passeriformes > Meliphagidae > Lichenostomus > Lichenostomus cassidix. The sequence continues at coordinate 19,111,638 of NC_139480.1, read as the reverse complement.
TGCTACGGGCGCTTTCCCCGCTGTGGTGTTTCCAATGCCGATTTCTATCTGAAGGTGGTGCTGCAGCTCTAAGTGTTGCTCCCTCCTTCAGGATATGCCTACCGTCTTAGCCAGAGCGTCGCTGGTTATGACTTTGCAGGGCTGAAAAGACCTAAAACCTGGGTCCTTGTTGTGCAAGAAGAAGGCAAAAGCTGAAGTATCAGATCTGATGAGGGGTGGCAAGAGAAGGGAAGGGCTCATTGCCCTTCAGAAGTTTCCTTTGGACTTCTACTATTAATATCAGGATGAATGAAACAGACTGACTGTTTCATAGAATGGTTTCTAAAAAACAGCCCTCAGATTGACATTTTTCCTCTCTCAAAGGATCTGTTTCTGAAGTGTGCCCTCACCTACATTTTTGAAATGAGATCTCTACAAAACCTGAGCGTAAATGGAGAGCCCCCAAGACTTGCTGTGTAGCCCTGGATGCGTTCAGGTTAGACAGCAATATAAATCTACAGGATTTTGTCTTTTTCACAACAGATCTGGGTTTGCATTTGGAGTCTGAGGGAAAACAAGCTGTGCACTTCAGAGGGTCCTGAACTTTCAGAGCTTCACTCCAGCTTCTTTCCACTTCCTTAAAACCTGTGAACTCTACTTTTACATGCTTCTCTACCTTGCAGCACAACGATGTGCTCACCTTACCCAGCAAACTGGGGAGGAACGATTTCAGAAAAGAATCAAGAACCACAAAGGAACTTCAGAAAGTGGCATCTCTTAGGAATGTGACCTAGTCTCCACAAAGCTGTGGAGAATGATCAAATGTGTGAAGAAAATGACTGGTAGTTTCACGGGAGGAATAGAGTAATCTTGGGGAAAATGGGATTAGCAGTGTCTCTTTTATTCAGGTATTAGGTGGCTATTCAGCTATGATAATCTTCTTCCAGGTGAAGAGTGCAGTGTGAACAGTCTTCTCAGTCATTTGGGTGTTCATCTGCATAGGTGAACCCTGGAAATGTGTTGGAAATCTCTCTTTATAGAGGAAAACAGTGCTGTATATTTTAGGCTGATGTTTATTATTTTGCATTATATGTTTTTTTATTTTTTGCTTGTAAATGTCCTTGTATTTTTTTTTTAATGATGCAATAGTGGAACTCCTGTTTTTTTCTGGAAGTCAACATCATGTTGTACTATTTTAACAGTGGACAAAAAGTACAGTTTGTATGGTAAATGGTACTTGAGAAATAAAATTTAGCAAGTGCTAAGAGCAAAAGAGGTCACTGTTTCAACTCAGAGTATTTGCACTGCTGTATGTCTCCACAAGGTGCAACTAAATGCAAGTGAAATGAAGTGTACATTGAAATTTAAAGACTGAACGATGTTGTGGGGTTTTTGTATTATTATTCAGAAGGTCCATTATAGATGCAATAAAACAGACATTGTGGAGAGTGTGAGAAAGGAACATAGAATTAAACTGTATTTATAAAAGATCTTCTTTATTGGAGTTAATAGACTGAACATTTAGAAGAATATGACATTGCTCTATTCTTGTTCCACTGATGACTAAAATTATTTCTGATTTTGACCTTTGTTGCTTTATATCATACATAGCAGTTGGTCAGAATGAAGTACTCTCTTAAAATACATTTAAACATAGTGTAGATATGCACTTCAGTGAATTTGTTCTGGTTTAAGTAGTTAAGAATATAAAAATAGGAATAAGAACAAGCTTGAAACGTACCAGTGTATGTTTGTATGGTGGTCAGGTCTGAATCCAAGGACATCACCTGAAGGTAATGAATAATAAAAAATGTAAACCTTCACTCTGCACTCTTGGTGTCACTAAAACAGGATAAACTTGGCGATGACGAAGTCTACTTATATCACCAAAAATTTAATGAACTGGCTGTGAGTGTTAGTTGAATGCTTATTGCCAGTTCCTAGAAATAACAACATTAACTTTTATAGTTGCATGAAAGAAATGTCATTCTTCTCTAACTGATTTCCAGATTAAGAGATTCTCAGTAGCTGTTTCGGTTGTCTTGAATTCTTTGTGCTCAGTGACCAAGTCTTAGTTTAATTTTAAAAATTTATCTGGATTCAAGGTTCATTTTGTTCTGGATAGTCAGAATGGCTGTAACTGGAAAATGTTACTCTGGACAGCACCCTCTACCCCTTGCTGGAAGAGGTGTTTGTTTTCTGTCATCTGCTTCAACTTTAAAGTCACTGATCAAAATGGTATATTTTAATAAAAGATGATACAATTTTTTGGAAAAAGCTAATATCAATTTTAACATTACTGGTTATGCAAATCAAGGAGCAAGCTGAATTGTGGTTGTAGAAACAATAGCTCTGTTGTTTGGACAAAGTGAGATTTAGGATTAACAGGGTAAGATTAGACCCTTGTTATGAAACAAGGAGTATTTTATAATGTTGATCTAGAATGCCAAGAATATAAATCTTTCAAACTTCAAAAGTGTTTTGATATTTTGTCCAACATGAATTATCTGCTGTAGCTAAACTTTGTGTTGCAGAAAACCGGAACTAAAAATGGCCTTTATAACACATGGTGAATTTTAAAATAAGAGATGGCTTTCCTGAGGTTAGAAAACAAACAATTTGCCTTCCAATGTGTGTAGTCTTTACTTTTAAATGCCACTGTTTACTTTGTGCAACTTGAAAAGTTAATGGCAGTCATATTGTAACCTTGAATTTTAAGCTTTTCAGGATGATACTATGGAAGGACATTCAGGCTAGAGTGCAAACCAACCTACAGCTTTCCTGGTAGGATCTCCTGTGGTTCTTCTCTGTTTCCTTCTATTTCAGTGGTTGACCATCTCTTTAGGGCAAGAGTTTTGTCAGCAGTAGTGATTATTTAATTGGTCCTGCACCCATTGTGCTTCAAAATGGTAAAAATACATATTTCTAATCAACTCAATGTGATTCAAACCCACAAATTTCAATCTGTTCAATATGCCATTTTAGTTTGCTGAGAAAATGATTAAAATTTGACAATTTAATCCTGTTTTGTTGTGCTCTCTTCTGTCCCCATCTATTTTCTGGGCCAGTAAAATGCAAATATCAAAAGATATAATGTCCCATGTTATCAAAGAGAACACCATCACACATGCATTTTCAGAAGTGTATTGGTCATATATGTGGATTTGCTTGTGGATGAGACAGAAAAAAAGAAGCAAGCTATGGAGCATATCATTCTATTCTTCACATTAGCTTTGATTTGCAATTAACACAAAGTACTCTGTTATCAGGAGGAAATATTTTGATAATAATTAGAGATCTACAAAATAAAATTTATTAGAGCATTTAATCTGGTCTACAGAATTAAAATTATCAAATTAAACATTATTTCAAATGCTCTAATTCTGTAAAGATCTCTGTAATGTGCTCGAATCAATTTCTCTGAAGCTTTGCTTCTCCTGTACACTCAGTCTCCTTATGTCTAGAGTCACTCTTATTTTGGCTGCGCAGAAGCAATGTTTTGAGTTAAGTAGTGTTTGAAGCTTCAGTCTTAGACTATTTTATAGATGTTAACCCCAGTTTGTCATATTAGGGTACTCAGACTGATGCATTATGAATATAACATTTGTATTTGTTGGTTTTGAACAGCGTCTTGAGTCTTGGGCAAGACCACAGCAAAAGGGAGGTGCAATGTGCTAACACTACAACAAATAGAGCAAATACTGCTTGGTAATTCATGTTTCTAATTTTTCCAAAATAATAGTTCACAGCTATTCTCTGTCTACATGAGATGCATCATCTTAATGTATCAGCACTTTAGAGCAGTGATGTGTCTCAAAATAAAACCTAAGAAAAGGAGTATTTCGTGCTTAGTGTTAATAATTTCTGATAGCTTCACTTCTTCCAGGTCACAAAGTTGGGGTGCTGATAGAATCTCACATCTAGGACTGACTGGAGGGTTGGGATTGATAATATCTTGGTTAAAATATCAGTATCAGTTTCAGTAGTTCTACTGCATTATTGCTGTTCAGAGGGCATCTTTCAGGGCTGTTTCTCTGCAGTTTGGTTTCCTGATTTGTCAGACAGCACTGTGTAGTGTGCCAAAAGCCACCTTTTGGACAAGAAGCTCTTCTCAATAGCTGTGCTGGAGTATTATGCTATGTTCCTTGACATAGTGTACTTATGTCCCAGTAATCCGATTTTTGCCTAGAAAGTCTCAGAAAAGATAGAGGTGGAGACTGATCAGATGCAGTAGCACCTTGAGTTTAAGTGCAGAGTTCAGCCAAAATAATCATGTAAGTAAAGTGCAAATCCAACAGCTAAATATACCTGTCTCATAATTTGGAATAGATTGTTCACTGAAACTGGTAAAGAAAACACCAGGATGACTAAGGTATAAGCAGAATTGGAAACTCGTTAACATTGCAAAATTTTCCACCAGTGTGGCATGTTCACACTTTCTTGTCCATTTTGCCCTTCCACCTACCTCTGTAACTCCACTTCTTATTACCAAAATGTAATTATCTGTAATGTTCATCTCAGTTATTAGTTTTCTGCTGCCTTATGGGCTCCCTTGAACAAATTCCTTTCTTTTCTAGCTTCCCACTCCAAGGTCAGGCAGTCCTTTCAAGTCTGAGCTCCCTGTTGGAGAGGTTTTTGAAAAGAAGCCTCTTGATCTGTTTTAGTAACAGCAATTTTCTAGCACTAGTAGTTTTCTAATGATAGGAATAATTTGACAGAAAGCCATAATTAAAATTTTTCAGATAGCTATTTTTCTGTTAGATATTTGTTTCTTAGCAAACCAAAACTCCCTCCCCACTCCCCTTGCATGTATCATCTTTGTTGACTTGATGGTATTTTTGTTGCTGTTGTTTTGTTAGAATGGTAATATTCTGGGAAATTTAGGCAGAAGCTAAATGAATTATTTTACAAGGAAATAAGTGGGTTTTGACCAGCTCTAGTGAGTACATTAATAATTTAATTAATACATTTAGAAGGTACCATTGAGCAAACTTACCAGAAAACAAATGTGTCATCAGATACTTCATGAAGAAAAAAAATGAAACTCCCAGAAAATGAACCTCGTGGTTTGAAAACAGAATAAAGATTAATTTAAAGTCTCCTGGTAGTTGAGACATACACCTGGTTAATACAGTTGTCACTAACACGTAGAAATGAAGATGTGAGTGCTGTTTCAAAGCCAGCTTCCTACCATATGTTGTATATGTCATACTTCCAGTGTGTCAGGGATGCCATTCTTTATTTCCATTCTATATGATGTTCCATGTGTGCTTATATTCACTTTTATTTCTTATTCAGTTTTTGGCTTAAGACACTCACCATGCTTTTTTCCTTTTGTAGAGGGCTTAACAGCAGTGTTGAAGGACCATTCTGTCCCTGCTAGTAGATCCAGTAAGATTCCTCCTGTGCTTCCCATATACTTCACCCTTAAAAAAAAAAAAAGATATCACTATTTTTCCCTGAGTTTGCACTGTGCAATGTCTTGTTTGCTTCTAATTTATAATATGAAACACAGATTAATCAGCTTGTCCACAGAGACTGCTATAATAAAAACACATTGCTTCCCTTTAAGTCATTTGTTTTTCAGAGCTTGCTCAATTGTATCATCTAAGCTTCATTATGTTATTCCCCTGCTGCTGCTTCCTCTCCAGCTTTTAATTATGACATTGTAGTACAATGGTCAGCTCCTTAGTTGGTACATTTTTGGGAACTTTTTTTTGTTCTTCCCTCTTTGCTTTTATAATGTTATTTCTATCCTATATTTACATGTTTTCAAGGCATACTATTCTGCTTCATGAGATTAAAATGAGATTAAATGAGATTAAAAAAGCATTTGACACTCTAAATGTTAGATCAGATATTTCATATTTAACTTGATTGAAATTATTACAATACTGAGCCCTGGGACTTCTTTTCTAGAGCTGGTTGGCACAAAGCTGTAAGCCATCATGAACTTCAAACAAAATTTCATTCCACAAAAGTAGGGTTCTTAGGTTCTTTTGTTTTATAGCTCTGTTGGTGAAGACCCCTACACATGAACACAGCATGACTGTGCACAGGTAGTGTGTGCACATACCCCCAGGCTCTGCCTTTAGATGTTATGACTGAGGTGGCAGAAATAGAGAGGGCACCTTCCAGGGTTTCAACCAGGTCTGCCCTTTTTCCACAGAGAGGGCCAGGACAGCTACTAGACATCAAACAATTTCAGCAAAGATAGTGCCAATTCATCTGAAATCACTAGGTATGTGGAATGGGAATGTTAACTGAGGATACCAATTCATCAAAGTGTAGACTCTAGAGATAACAAGAAAGAATTAAAGTGTTCTCCTTTTTGAAGAATTTTGATTACTTTTGAAGACCACTGCTCTGGAATTTTATTCCATTCTCAGCTTTGCAGAAAAGGACCTGGCAGCTGTGGAGGCTGAGTTGAACAAGAGTCAGCAGGGTGCTCTTGTGGCAAAGATAGCCTACCACATTCTGGGCGGTATTAACAGAGCTATAGCCATCAGAACCAAAGAAAAGATTAATTCTTTGTCTCTGGCACTCATGAGGTTGTGTTGGGAGCAATGTGTCCAGTTTTGGACAAGAAAGAGTTGATAAATTGTGATTCATCTAGCCCAGGGCCACCAAGCCTGTTGGGGAGCTGGAGAGCATGATATATGAGGAGAAGCTGTGGGAGCTGGGTTTGTTCAGCCTGGAGAAAAAAAGGCTTGGTGGGGCATGAAACTGCTGTCTTCACCTTTCTCGTGGTGTCATTTAGGTTGCCCAATAGGTAGTTCTCTGCGTATCAGAGTTGTTTGATGCAGATGATGCATTCTTGTGTTTAATCATGCAGTGTTCACTTGTAGGAACTGAGGCACATGACAGTCACACTTTAGGTTTGAGTCAAAACTGAGGGGGAAAGAGCAACCATTACGTGAGCAAACAGTGTGTAGGATATTGCCACTGGGCAGCCAGTGCATTGTAATACATCTTTACTTGCAAGGAAGGCGAATGCTTAATTTCAGTCTCACTATGTCAGAGACAAGAAGCAGTAACTTTTTTTCACTATCTTGTGCAGCAATTTCAGGACAAGTCATATTTGCGTACAGAGATTTTGTACATCATTCATCTTCTATTCCTATTCTCAAGCTGGACTGAGTGATTTGATGCTGTGATGAGTGGAGGCACTTGGGATGTAGTGGTATGAGCTCCTATTGTGCAGTTGTCCTTCCCTCACCCATTCTTGAGGATGTTTTCCACTTACAAGGGCTGCAGAATCATGGCATAGCCAGGAGCGGAAAGCCAGCCAGAGGATAGACATCTCAGCTGGTGAGTCCCATATAAATCTGCCCAGCTGGGGCAGAGCACATGCTGGCATAGCTAACCCCGCTCCTGGTTGCAGTGATGGCTCCCACAGAGCTGAGTGAAGCATCTCTGCATGTCACTTCTGGGGTTTACTCACTGCGGTTACTGGCTTGGATGAGTTTGTACCCATTGTGAACACCAGTCAAACTGCTGGTTCATAGAAGGATTGAATGAAAACTCTTGAAAAATATAACCAAATGTTAAACAATAGCCACTGAGTACTAGCAGATGTGACAGGCCAGTCAAGTGTTCTTGAGGCCTTGCCTTGTCATGCAGCAGCTTTTGTACTAGAACATAGCTAAACACAATCCTGCATTTTTATTTTCTGTATCATGAGAATGTGTTACACACTCTGAAGAGGACAGGAAAGATGCTGATTGTGAATGTGTTATAAATTTTAACCTACTAAGAAAATCCTGATCTTGAAAATATGCTACAATGCATTTTCGAACATTTCAGCTGCATTTGGTTCACAGTAAGTTTCAGTAGAATGACTGGATGGTCATTCTACTGATTAATGGTCCTATACTTACTGAACAGTATGCCTTGAGTGGTTGGGTGCTTTTATTCATGTGGACACATTTTAGAAAGCGTAAGACCAAAGATACCATCTCAGGAGATACCCTTAGGCACTCTGCTGCTGTACACTGCCTGCTGGGACAATGCTTTTTGGGAAATAGGAATTTTACAAGCACAGTGGGAAGTTTTCCTTTCGGTGAAATCCTTTGTGCAGGTGTAGGCTGCAAGCAAATTCAGGGAGTAACACTGTTGAACATGTAGACTTCAGCTGTTCTGGACTACAGCGAAGATGTTGAGAATGCAAGAGATCTGGGCCATAGATCTCCCTGGGAGAGATGAAGAGACTGCTGGAATTCAGAGTTGTTCTGATACTTGTTCTGTTTGATGACAGATCATCTGACGCAGGGCTTGAAAATTGGGGATGCTCAAAAAATGAAGCCAGCTCAAAGTACGAGGCACCATGTTCCTCATTTCTTTTCTGTCTGATAGTGCCCTGTTGCATTCACTGAGCATGAGTAAATCTGAATCATGACATCCAGCTGGCGCTTTTTTTGGTAGGAAATAAGACGCAGAAGATAAATACTTTAGTTCACTATTTAAATTTTGAGTAATTCAATAGGTTAATGAAACATCTCTCTGAAAACATAATTATAGAACACCCAAGAAAACACCAATATCAATATAATGTAACTTAAGTTTATCTTATCAGTGCCAGAAACCTTTTCATAATACCATTATGTAAGGATTTCCTGGTTTGTTGCTTGTATTTTAAACAAACATCTGCAATTAAAGCATGCAATTGCTAGCTTCAAAATCCCTTAATTTTACTTTTTTAATAAGTAGAGCACATAAAGCCCCTTATGTAAAGAACAGACAAGAAGCCAGTTGTTCACCTTGCTCCCAGGCACCTCATTTCCGAGCAGATTATCTTATGTGTTTTATAAATTTTGACTGTAAGAAGATGTTTGCACTTCAACAGGGCAGGTATGTCACTACTATTAACACCATTTCTGGCAAAGAGGACTGTACTATACAGTTTCATGCTAAGTTGCTTTTTCCTTCTCATGCAAATCTCTACCTTGTACCCTGGGCTGATACCAAGACTATGGCCCCAAATACCAAACAGGTGTGGTAGGCTGGAGAAATCACTGCTTGCAATGCTCCTTGTCATTCTGATTAAAATGGTGCAGGGAGATTTTCATAGAGGGCCCTTAAAACATGATAAAGAGTCAGTGCTTGACATAATTGTATTAGATATTGGAAAGCTGATGTGAACTTTTTTCTTGATGCAAACATCAGTCATCTCCTGCAGATTTTGTGTTTGAAAAATAATTCTTGTCTCCCTTTTTAAAGACTATCAGGCTGAGCAATTTTTAGTCACTTAGTGGCCGCACAACTGCTCCTATTCATTAAATGGGCAAGTTTGGGCTGGTAAATTCTGATGGTGCTATACTGGTTTTCTGAAAATGTATTAGTGTTATTAAAAAGACAAAAACTGGATGCCATGTCACATCATTTGGGATTCCTGGGAAGCCCCTCCAGAGTCCCGTAGGACACAGGCAGACCCCAGCTCTCTCATGTGGACCCTCTCACTGCATCACCAAACCTAGATGGTTTCAGATTTGGACAGCAGCCGACTTGTATGTTTCCAAGACCTCACACTAAACACTCTCAGATCATATACTGAGGGCAAGGGTCTGAGAATAACCTCTGTGACCACAGCTGTGGAAAGAGACAGTTCCTCACAGGCTGCTCCCCCCTCACAGTGTCTCTGATGACTCCAATTCTTGCCAAAACTGGTAACAAATCCTTGCAGATACCACAGTGCTGTTGTTCAATGTGCTCTATAAGCTGCCCTAATCACTGTTGTTATAGTTTTAGTTCCTTAAAGATTTTAAGATACAGCACATCTATACAATTATTTTTGCTTCCTCGTTTTGTGTCTTTTTCTCTGATGTGAAAAAACCACAAACAAACAGGCTGAAACCACCACCACCACTTTTTCACTGGACTCCAGATGCACTCTTACTTTTTGGGTATTTTTACATCAGATGTTTCTTCCACCTACCAACAATTTCTCCATTCTAGCTAGGATTTTCCAAGCTGATCTACCTTTGGGAAACATGGGCTGTCCTGAGCAAATACCAGATGTCCTTTAATTTCAATGTCCTTTAATTTCATGGGTCACTTACGCACGTATTCAGGCGTGACATGATCCAATACCCATAGTTTCAGAGACTGACCTTGCCCATCAGAAAATGTTCAAATAAAATGTGTTTAATCTGTGTTGCAGACAGAGACAGAGAGCCCTGAGGGAAAGACTGGCTCCAGCAGCCGTGTGGCTGCTGCACTCTGCAGCTGCGTTCTGCACAAGGGCTGAGCTGCCAGCTGCACTCAGTTATCCTACCTGGAGCCACGGAATGCCACTTGTGAAACTGCCCTCCCAGCACACTGCTATAAATTCTCTTTACGCAAAACCAATATCTTTCAAAGAAGGGTTTAACTTTAGATTCCACAAAGACTGCCTAGAGAGAGCTGTTAATTTCCCTGGGGACTTTTGAGGTCCCTGGATATCTATGAATGTACTTGTTCAGATAATTTAGAGCATGAGAATGTGACAGATTGTGTACAGAGATGTGGAAACTTCTGAGTAAGGGCTGGTTTGGGCTGATGAGGACCCATGGAACCACACAGAGGTGGGCTTGGTCCCCCAAACAGCCCAACCCAAAACTGCAGTATTGTGCCTCAATCAGCAGTTACCCTGCTCAGCATTTTGGAGGCAGCTCACCCAGAGCCAGCCCCACTGTCTGTGTGGTGACTGCCCAAACCTTTACATCATGTCTGGCTCTTCAGCAGATCTACTCTTATCTCTCTGTTCCACTTCATCTGCTCCTATCCCGTGATGGGAATTCTCTGCTGCCTTCTGTCCCTGAAGAAATCCCACGAGACTTAAAAAGAGATGTTCTATTAGCCTTCAGTCCTGGGTAATTTTCACCAGGTGTAATTACAGCCTGACTTCTCTCCATTCCCCCTGAAATTTTGCTTTGAAATTGTCTGACACTGCTTCCTATTAGGAAAGCCATTTTACTTCACTAGGGGTGACCACTTCAGAAATGAATTAAGTGGTTTCTAAATGCAGCCTGAAAATGCTTTCAGCTAAGGGTTACTCTAGGTTTTTTATTTTTTTCCAGAAAGAATGCAGTAAATTTGTCAGTCAAAACAGGAGATGGAAATTTAGGCTTTATATGTACACATCAGAGAGGAGTCTGGCTTTTGAAGGGAAAGGTGAAATAATTCCTCCTTTGAAAGCTGACCTTTCCTCTGGCAAGGTAAATCCAATTACAATAACTGCACTGATTTCATTGCAGTACCACTGGGAGCACTCTAAATCCATGAAACAAATTAGCATAAACACAAAGCACACATGACAGGTATATGGGAAAATGTTCCAAGTTCTTTCTGTGCAATATGAATATGTTATTTATCAAGGCTGTGAGTGAAGGCTCCTAAGTGAGGAATGAGTGTTTTTCATATGTAGCTACATATGATTTTTGATAGTTAAAGAACAAACATTGCTGCTTACTGTTAGGAGGGTGTTCTTTCCAGACAACTTAGTAAAAGAAGAATTTCTACTCCCTGTCTATCATTGAGATTAATTCAGATCCTTTTTGGATCCAAGCTTTTTGCAAACATATTTTCTCTATTTCTGTCATCTACACTTGCAATAGTTTTGGATTTTATGTTGCAATATAAAAATTTTAGTTTCTTCCAGAAACTGATTATAAAACTCTTGATAGAAGAAACTATACAACATGCAAAACTGTGTAGTTACCTTTGTTGATAATAAATGGGTAATAATAAAAAGTATGAAAAAAATCCGATAAATACCTGTGTGTGCAAGTTACTTGCAAGACCAATGCTATGGTTATTTCTTAATAAGAAATTATGTAAAAGGTGATTTTAGCTTTAAGCTGTTAAAAATGTATTTGTTTATTCTTAAGTCTAACTTCAGGCAAGGCTTGAACTTTAATTGTTGCCACTGGGTGAATGCATAATTAATACAATATGCAGGTAAGGTATTTCTGATTTATTTTTCTTGTAGTTCATTTAGGAAGCCAGCTATTGATACTAGTTACCAGGATAATGGCTGAAATTGTTACAAATACTTGTAGTAAATCATACCAAATGATAGAATGACACATAATCAAGTTAACAAATTATAACATTTTATCTCTTTGAATGCTGGTAATAATGAATTATGGGTCATTTAATGTGGTTTAATCACATACAAAATGTCACCTTTTGGATTAATCTATCAGAGGAAATAGAAACAGGTTCCTTTCTGAACCTTTCATTTCCAAGTCAGCTCATGATTGTGATCAACGTCTATGTAAATGGAAATGTTTCCATGTGTACCAAAGGCAGGAACTGTCAACACTATTAAGGTCTCCTGGAGAGAGTGAGACAGGAGCAGGAGCAGCTGGCATAGACTGTTTAGAAATGCTAGTTGTGTACTGTGTGTAGAAATGTTGTTTCCTGTACTTATCACCTGCTCTGACCATTGGTCAGTCGGTGTGGCCAGGCAGAGCTGTTGGCTCCCAGCAGGCAAGGAATGAATACTGAACAGCACCTTTCAGCTCAATACAATTGAGACACAAGCAGATCCTCTGCTTGGTCTCTGGTGTAGCAATGTGTCAGACTTACTGGCTAGAAAATCTTTCTTTTTGCAAGATTCTTAATGAATAGGACAGTTGCAACAGTAAAGGAGTGCTGGTGCTGAGAGAAAGAACTGCAGCACACTTCAGAACATGGAACCATAGGAAAAGGGGAGAAAATCTGTCTACTTCAAAGTTCTTATGCACTGATCCAAAATTGCTAAGTACATTTTAATTGTATATTTTTCTAGGAAATGTAAGAACTAAGATGAATTCCTAGTTTAGGTATAGCACATAGAATTTATTTATTTTACCTGTATGATCTCAGGTAAGCATATGGCTTTGTACTGGCTGCTTGCCTGTACAAAATTGCAAAGCTGTTTTAGTTATGTTATCTCTGAGGTTTCATTTACTGATTTCATGTATATATACCTGCTGCTCTCTCTCTTTCCACATTGTACATCCATTTTCCTGTATATGTGTCAGGTATTTTCATCTCAACATTTCTGCAGGAGACAGAAAAAGCAGTACTTCAGAAAATATTCTACAACTGTGTTTTTATGTATTTTTTTCTCCTGTCATGTACTAAAGTATTGAGCTCTCTGATCTCTCTGGCTAACCTTAATAAATAAATTGTGAAAATAATTTAAAGATTATAAAAAAAGGTCCTGTGCCTGAATAAAGCAGTGTCTGTTCCACCTAAATTTCTGCAGTTTGCAATTGGTGGTTTGGTTATGCCACTGAAGTACAGGCTGCAGCTGACCAAGTTTGCTGTGATGGAGGACACTCAGCAGGAGGGTGGCTTTTCAGTCACAGCCTTTCTGAGGACAAGGGCCAATTTGCTGCCTCTGCCTTGCTGAAGACAAGTGAGCCCATTCTGACAGCCCAGCAGGACTCCTGCCAGACAAGACAGCAGGAACAGCTCCTGGTCCAGCCCTAGTGATGGCAAAATAAATGGTCCAGGTTAATGAAGGGGAGAGTTGACTTAATTTCATTTGTAAAGCTTTAGTTTTTGAACTCTCTAATTAAAAGAAGAGTATTTAATATATCAATACAAGGGCAGATATATATTATCATTTCAGAAGGTGATGAAGGGAGCTATCAAGAGGAAGATATTTTAACAGAAACATTTGAAGGTAATGTATCATTGGAATAACAGTTCTCTAAATACTAGGCATTATTCTCCAGGAGTAGAAGATAATTGCACCAACACATACATATTACCTAGTGCACAGAGAAGGTAAATTAGCTGATTGCCAGCCTGCTAACAGAAACGGTGTTATCTTGTTCATACATTTGCCGCTTTATTAACATTCAGCGGGAAGAAAATGGAAATGATACCATAAAATCCTCAGTTTGCATTCAGGTGTACCAACTTCTATGCCATAAAGTCTGTGTGTATCAGACATCCATGCTAAACAGGTCTTGTCTCTGCTGTTTGGGAGCCAAATACTTTGGGGTTTTATTTCTGCTATAAATCTGTAGAGGAAACACCATTAAAACTAGCTATTTGTGTAGTCATTTATTGCTCTAACCTGATAAATTGCTCAGCACAATTATAGCTTATTTGGACACATTTGGTATCACTTATCACATGGTCTTTGGCTTCCAAAGCAAAAACAACAAATGAGCACTTAAAATTTCAACATTACAATGAAGACATTAGTATTCCTGTCTCTAAGGAGTTTCCTAATGGAGTCAGCTCCAGAGAATACAAGCAGCTGCTGGGGGAGGGTTGGTAGAAAGTAGATTTGGAAGGTGTTAGGTACTCTGGGGCAGGTAGTCTTGTATATGTGTCCATCCTATGGTAATGCAAATCTTGCTCTTCAGGGAAAATGAGGGATTTATTTAATATTTAGCATGGAGCAAGAGTAAACACACACATGTAACTGCCACACAGAGGTTGTAAATACACTATAAACCCACAGTCTAATTTTACTTTACAGTAGCTGAATGTTACCATATTCAATGGGCAAAGCTGAAGATGGCAATGGTGCATGTACATAATTTTTACCCTCCAGGGAAAATTCACCTTGCATGTGATCTGGTAAATTCCACTGAGTTTGGCTCTCCAGAGCTGGTGAACAGTACTGGCACCTGTTGCCTCTCCCTGTTTTCCTCACTGCTGGCAGGGCTCTGCAGCCTCTTGTGCAGCAGCCGTGCTGATGAGCTGCAGCCAGCAGGTGCTGTGGTGAGGCAGAGCAAGGTGCTTCCCACCAGCACGGCAGCTGGAGATCTAGGAGGGAGGTGTTGTGAGGATGGCTGAGGGAGAGGAGAGAGTGCAACAGCAACATCATCTCTAGCATTTTGGCTTCGAGGAGTGGTGTGATTCTAGAGCAAATTGCCTGATGAACCTGCCAGCTGCACACTGGTTCATTTTGCAGATTGTCTGTTATGATTGCAGCTTTTCCAGGACAGAGCAGCCCTGGAAATTATACCAGAGGTACAAACCAGCCCCTGGTAGAAAAATAAGGGTCCAAACACATGACAAGTCTCATATACATGCCTGGCAGAAATATTTGGTCCAGGACAGCACACGAAACGTCATCTGAATTTAAACTCCCAGACTACATATGCTGGAGCAGTGAGGAAATCAGAGCACTGATTGCTTCAATTTACTGATCTGCTCCTATGGCACTGTATTACTGGCTAATGAAGAAGCAGGCTGTGAAACTTAGGCAAGTATCTGTAAGAATTGCCTTGAGAAGAACAGTTTTTAAGTGCAAAAAGATAGTTGGTAGAGAAACAGAGTGGAATGTCAGAGGAGGGCTCAGCAGACAGAGATGTCACAAACTGTGGACTTTGGGTGAAGGGGAAGGGGGCAGAGACAAGTCAGTGACTGGCTCAACAAAGGGCAAGCACTGTCTACGTGGTCTTTGGCTGTGTTTGACTTGCCAGAGGATGCCTGCTGCCTTTGGCAGCTCTGGGCCCTGACTCACCAGTGCTCTGCTCATCTCCAGCTCTCTTAAGAAAGTCAGCAGCTCAAGTGGTTTCTCCAGTGTCCCAGTGTTTTGTGTAGCCAAGGCTGCAGATCCCCAGGCTCTCATTTCTCACTGGGTAATGTTTTGGTCTGCAGAAACAACGAAATGAACAACCTTCCTGAACAGAGAACGTGTTTTAATGACCAAAAAGATGAGGCTCCTCAGTGCTCACCAGGAGCCCTCTGAGGAGGGGCAGCTGTGAGCCCAGGCAGGCAGGCAAAGCCAGCAGGGCAGGAGCAATGCAAGGGCTGTGGGCTCACTGATTTTGTTGGTTGGAGCAGCCATTGTGCTCCCAAGCATGGCTGCTGTCCAAGCACTAGGAATTAACGTGCCAGATTAGCAAGGGATCTCATCAGAAATCTTCTGCCTTGATTTTGGGCATGAAACCCGTCATCAAGTATTTTGCAATTAAGCCCAAACATGAAGCATTTATAAATCCCCTAGTGATTTACACATCTTAATTCACTGCACAACTTCCAAAACTTAATTATACTACTTACATTTGAAGAAATTAGATAAAATTTTATGGATTTTTGTTTCAATGCTTAGGGTAAAAATAAAAAATCCAATTCCCATTTGTAGTGAAAATGACATCCCCATTTTAACAGGTATTTGCCAAGGAAGAAAACCATAAAGTTTTAATTAAAACTGTTTAAAGTCCAGGGCCAGAACCTCCAAAGGAGACACTTGGTCTGCTAGGAAAAAGAGCAGTGTGCCTGCAGAGGAAATTTCATTTGCCAGCCCACATTTCTTCTAGTATTACCCAGAAATTCAGTGTAACATAAACCTGCATCTAGAAGGCAAAAGGGAAAATAAAAGAAATAGCTCTGGATTTAGGTCCGAGTGTCTCTTTCCAAGACTCTGCCCTTGGATCTGCCTTTTGTTCCCATCTTGTGGTTGCTTTAAAATGAAACTCTATTAAACAAAGTTTTATGGCAGAAGACCAGGCCTCCCCAGCACTTGAGTAGAAACTGATGATTTAGAGTAAATTAGGCCAAACCAGCAACTCTTATAAGTAAAGACAGGCTTGCAGAGAAACGTTTTGACTGCTGCTGTGGGACATCCTGACAAACCTAAAAGGCTGGTAAAAAGGGTTAAATAGACTTTAGAAAAGATCTTGACTATAGAGGGAAAAGTACCTATCTGTACATATACTGTGTTGCTGGCTGATATTCTCTTTACATAATGGGGAATTCCTTGATTTCACATGGTCACATAGAGAGTTTTCTGGGGAGCCTGCTGCCAGGAGTCTGCTTGGGGACAGAGGCATTAAGTATGTTCAATGCCATTGCTTTTACAGCCACCACCTGTCTGGCTGAAAGGTTGAATTCATTTTCCCAGCTCTCTCAGCTTTTCCTCATAGGAGAGATGCTGCAGGGCCTCCACCACCTTTGTTGCCCTTCATGTCTTCTTTCCAAGTGCTAAAATATTCTCTGTCATTGCCTTGGAGTCATTATCATGATATTTAAAGCTTCTCCCAGAAGCTCCTTTGACTCTTCTGCCACTTTTGTTGCCACGTGAAGCATCCCATGAAGAAACCTAGGATACCTGGTTTCTCAGGCTCTCACATTTGTTGTTTTGGACTATTTATACTTTATAGCTAGCCTGAATCTAGATATATCCTCTTCTAGTTTAAACTCTCTTTTAGACCCTCTTCTAATTTAAAACTATTACTCCTTGTCATATTGCTACAGACCTTAATAAAAAGTCTGTCTCCATCTTTCTTATAACCCCCTTTAAGTATTGAAAGGCCACAATAAGATCTCCCTGGAGACTTCCCTTCTCCTGGCTATTAATGTATTCTAGACATCTAGTCACTCCTTTTTATTGTTCAAGCCTTTCCAATAACAGGATAAATCTGTCAATGTGAAGTCCGCAGGACTGTACATAGAGGACAAATAGTACAGAGTTTTCTTAGCCCCCATTGTGGCACATCCTTTTTCCAAGTTTGCATGGATGAACACATCCATCACTTTGCAAAAGAAGTTCCTGAACAGCTCTCAGAAACTCTTTTCCTCAGCAACAAAATGTACCCATCTGTCTCCTCCGCTGTGCGCCTCAGGGTCTGGGCACAAGCTTGTTATTCCAGAGCAGGAACTGGTAAAGTGCCACGGGGTTATTGCCATGGTATAAAAGCTCTAACTGCAAAAACTGGTATAATCTTCTAAGGGTGTAATTTTTCATTACAGGCAGCCATCAGCAGTGGAGTGGGTTATGGGGTGGTTTTCTGTCTCGTTTCATACAAGACGTGAAATTTTGCTTGTGAATGATGCATTCCTCTTTCAGGGATTTATTGTAGTCTTTGCTGTCCCAGGATGTGTTTGTGGAAAGCTAGACTGGTGACTCCTATGAGCCTTGTGATTATAAAGCAAAATTAGTTAAGCAAGAGTCAGTAAACTTCTTTGCTCTCAAGAGCAGCAGGAGGCCCAACAACTTCTTTCAGATGAAGCTGGCACTGACACCAGGCAAATCCATTCTGTGAACAAAGAGCAAATCAGCAAACCATTAAAAGAAAGAAGCATCCAAAACCACTGAGGACAGCAGGATTGGGAAGCCAGCATTTCCTTGAATCTGACCTGCAGAGCCCTGAGATCCTCAATGGTGTAGCAGTCATTCACTATTATTTTTGCTTGTACAATGCTTGTAAAACAGTTTAAAAATGCTAACAGTTCAGGGAATAGCAAAAGCTGAAGATTTGTTTCTTGTAAATAAAGTACATAGAATGTTTTGCCAGTAGGAACAGTGTGTTTACAGACAGAGAGAATGAGAGATGTGCTCTGTGGCATGTATTTTAGCAGAATTATTTTAATGAGAAAAGATGTTGCTTCTTTAAAATGAAACATTCCTTGATCAACATTCCACAACAATTCAACAATGTCAGAATTAAAGGGAAAAAAAAGAAAAAAAAAAGAGTATTTTTCTAATAGGAGGAGAATGCAGAGAGCATTCCTGCCGAACCCAAAACCATCCTGACTTGGTTTTGCTGGCAGGTGCTGCCCTACCTATGACATGTTCTCAGCTTTAGATTTGGTAATTTAGACACAGCTGGAACAGCTTTGGAACAAACTGTTTTACTTTCTTGTGCTTCAGTGTCTATAACTGTTAGCTGGGGACAGTGATAATGCGCTCTTCTGGAGCTTCTTGAACCTGCTAAATTAAAGGTTAAAGATGGGTTTTTGCTTTTCCTATTAATACTCTTCTGTGATTGTGACATAAAGGCGAGAATTTTCCCCTATGCAGTGCTAGGTCAAGCGTGTTTGAGGCTGTCTTCAGTTCTTGTTCAGTCAGTGGCTTTAGGAGCCTGGGCTCATGCTCTCAGACTTAGCTTTTCATTAGTGCTCCTTTTGATGCAAGCCTGAGAGGGCAGTGACAAGCTTGCTTCCAGCTGGAGATGCAATTCCCTCAGAGCAGTGTCTCTTACAGCCTGCAAGCTCTGACCCTGCTGTACTTTTAACTGGCAGATAACCTGGTGGCTGGGACAAGCAACAGGAGCTTCATCTCTGCTTTGCTTTTCTCTGGTGCAAGGCTGGCTTAGGGAGCCAGCTCTGGAGATACAAAGGATGTGCAAAATGACTGTCAGCTATACTGACTCTGTCCCCAGCACAGAGGTATATTCTGCCCTGGGTTTTGGTGCCAAGGAGTCATAGGAAGTACAATACAGAAAACAGCTCCCACTCTCAGGTCCTGACTCACTGACAGTATCAACCCAGCAGGACTAGAGCATCCTCACCAGCATCCTCACCTGGCATCCTCCATTGGAAAATGCCAGTGGAGTCAAAAAGGCATGTAACATTGATGGGTTGGGCCTAATGCACAATAATGGGAAATTAAGGGAAAATAAATTACTAATTATAGCTTATTTACAAAGTAAACTATAGAAGATGAACATTTCTATGCAAGATACATATTTAAATGTCTATACAAAATTTGTAGGTATAGAGTTGATATTTATTAATCCATGTTTGTGTATGTGTACCTTTACTCAGTATAGCTAAATGTTAGTAACATCAATACTAAAATCATTATTGCATTAGAAAAGTCCCCACAGAGGCACTTCTCTAGCTGCTGTGAGACAGAAATGGCTGATCTCCTGCTGGGTTTGCACAGCCTAAATATAGCTCAAAAGATGTTTCTGACACACTTGTGTTTCTTTTTGGCTGTCAAATGTACTCTGAGTACCCTGGAGAAAGGGGTTTCTGTGCTCTCAACACGCAGTCCTATTTCCTGTGAAGTAAATGGGAAAGCAGCCCTGAAGAATGTGAGTCATCAGATCTGTCAAGCTGAAACCGTCAGGCAGAGAGAAGGCAGATGGAGATATAAATGCAATTCAGGCTGAAGAGACATTTAAAACTGAGGCTTCATCTCATCTCTCTTGTCTTTGGTCATTCAGTTTAAATAAGGCCTCTTTGGTGGGTAGGACACTAGAATTTTCTTTTCATTTTCCTTTCAGATCAGCAAAGCAGTGTTTGCTATGTGCCTACATCAGTTATCTACCTCTACATCAGCCAGGACTAAGCTGCATTTGCTCTCTGCTTGTTTGGTCAGTGAAACACCATGTCTGGGCCACCATCCTGCCCTTAGCAAGCAGTTACTGTGTTAACACTCAGAGCTGGATGTCTGACACCCACAGCCTCTGGCTTGTGAAAGAAAATGGTGCAATGCTGCTGGAACACAACAGGTGAAGATGATTAAATTGGGTGTACTCCAAGTTTAGCTTATCCCATAGATGAGGAAAGCTATATGGTTTCCTTTTTTCTTTACGTTGGTCTAGTCAAGTCTGATATTGATTTCTACAAGGGCAGCAACAGATCCTAAATCAGTAGGAACCAGCAGTATCATAGAGAATGACAGGTTGTCCACACAGACTTGAGTCCTGCTCTTGAATGAATAGGCAAAATGTGAATCTTACTGGGCAACTCTTCCTAGGAAACACCACCCTCATCAGATCAGTAAGGGTACATACCTGAGAATGCAGCTCTGCATTTTCTGCATAAGGAAATTCCCTCCAATTATTGAATTTTGCTGTTTTCAAAACACTTCACAAAATTCAGATCCTTAGTTTTGAGACAGCCTGCTTTGCCTGACACTGTACATACATGTACTAGTGTATCACTGCAGCTACAGACCTGACAGCTGACCTACATATTTGTACCAAGTGGAGGGTGAATGGGCAACTCCAAAGATTTCCCTGCACCTGTAACCTTGTCAGCTGAGCTGCTGCAGCCAGCAAGAAATTCACCCCACTGCCTACTGACAATTGAAAGTACAGTGGCATAAGGGAGTTATATCACTTTAAAACTGACCTCAGGGTCCTATTCTTTCACCGTGCTTTTATTTACAAGTGCATGATTGTCTTAGGGAAATTTTCTGTATTTTTTTCTAATTATTTATTGGTGTCTAACAAGTTCTGAGCTATAATGGTTTTAATTCATCTAAAGAATTGCAGTGGAGCATTTGACTCATCTCCAGAATCCAGGTGCCATTGCTTTCAGGTGACTCTGAGTGACTGGCAGTAACCCCTCAGGCCAGGCACAGACCTTGCTTGCAATCCCGTCACAGGTGATGTTCCACTCCTTCACCTTGGGTGGAATGAAACCACGGCTATGCAGGTGCAGATTTGCTACTTAAAGTCAGCCTTTCCCCAGGGCTGGAAGGAGACAAGCCAGCAGGAGCCTTTGCAGTCCTATCTCCCAGCAGCGCAGGACTGAGCGCCATGTCCATCAGCTCCATGCCGTGCTGCTCCCAGACCTCAGGGTGTTACAGTCAGGTCCTCCAGCTGTCCCCAACCCTCTGCCCTGTCTGCAGTGCCTGTGCCATGCCTTGCTGCCATTGTGGTATTGGGCTGCTCAGGCCAAAGAGGACATGCAGCTGGGCACAACTGAGTAACATAAGGGGGAATAGTGGCTTTACATTTTGTAAATTACGTGTCCTGCATACTGCTTATCATAAAATCCCAATTGTATGTAACTACGTGTGATGGACTGAATTTGCTTGAGCCCTGCTACTGTTTCCCTGAAAACCTGTTATTGACCTTTTAATGCATTTTTGCTCTGGGTAAGGGGAATGGCTGTTAAGAAGCATATCCTGTGGAGGTTGGTTAATGCTTTTCATCATTTCACCATTTCATAATTTCACCAATTTCCTCTCCCCCACTAAGGCTGACAGTGTAAAACTCCCTCCCAGGGGAAGTATGGGCATTCACAATAGGCCTGAAGGTATTCCTCCCTAAGGAGGCACAACTGGCACAGTCAGAAGCAGAGCCAAGGCAGCAGTCATGTCATTAGAAGGGTCCACAAGCCATCAAACCCTTCCCAGGGGGAAGTACTGGGGCATGCCCACATAAATCTGAATGTATATTAAGCTGGCAAAATCTTTGCTGTGTGGGTCCTGACCCCAACAGACCAAGCCTGCCATAATGACTCCAACCATGGACATCAAAATTGCAACAATCAAGTCTTCTTGCTGGATCCATGGGCAATGACACCTTTCCTCCCATCTACTCTTGTCCTTTCCTTCCCTTTCTTTCTTCTCCTTATATATTTTGTCATATTTTTGTAATTGTATAGAAAGAACCAAAATGGCTACATACCTCCCTTCCATTGCAACCCAATTGTTTTAAAATGAACTTGCCTCATATAGATACACCAGTCACTCAGCATCATTTCAGTCTAATCCACCCCAAGGGATCTATTAACAAGAACCTCACTTACCCTGCTTTAGAGGTGGGTCGTAACACTAAGCTAGGAAGTAGTACACATTAAAATATTCAGAATAATAGGCATTTATTTTCAGTGCTATTTTCACTAAATATTGGTATAATATATCCATGTCTGAGGTAATAAATTAAAAATAAACTCAAGATTTCAGTCCCGTATTTGTGCTGCATATTTTTTCTACCATTATACATAATTTTGAAGCAAATACACACAGTCTGTAATTCTGAATGCAGCTAGGAATATTATTTTAACACAGTAACTTTTTGTTTCACTATAATTTTGCTGAGCATGGTTATTGCATGATACACTTTTAATAGATGTTTTAGTTATACTAGAGTTTTCTATTAAATCACACATACCGTAATTATAGGAAGATGGGCATGAAGATGTGCTTTGAGCCAAGGATGGCAAGTACTGAATCAGTGATAGCACATACTGCAGGATTATTGTCTGCCTGCACTAGAGCCCAGATCCAGCAAAGCCATTTCAGTGTGTGCTTAGCTTTAGACATGAGTCATTTCAGTGTCATCCATGGCCTTAATTTTTGCTGAATCAAGGACTAGCCAAATCTGCAGAACTGAATTCATAGACTTCTTTAACTGTGTGTTATTTGAAAATAGGTTTGCTGGTTTAATATTTTGTAAGGTATTTTGTAATGACCTCCATAAGATTTTTCCTATCAGTGAAGCACCCATGAAAGTTTCTAACCTGGTTCATAAATACACTATGAAAAAATAAGCAGCTACAATGACTCTCTTCTACACATTTTGTTAAAAGTAACAACTGGTTTGAAAAGTTATTAAAGTAATTTTTTTCATGGTAAAATATATTTAAAAAAATAAACTCTTAATTTAATCATCTTCCATCAAACATATAAGCATGTTAAAGGGCGGGGCATACTTCAGGTATTTTCATTTATAAATGCAAGAGATTGAGTGTATCAATCTTTTTGCACTTAAATGCTGGTGGTAGTAAGGCCCTTTCAGCTAAGTCTCCATCAAGCCCAACATCAGTGAGCTAAAGAAACAAACAAACACAAATTTTGCTTGCATATAACTTCTTCATAATCCTGAATAAAAAAAAAAAAAATCCTCCCTGCTTAGAAAAGAACTCTTATTTAACTGCTGCCATTAAAAAAGTACACCTCACCTCTATATTAACTTTAATCAGTGATTCTGAATGCAAGGGATTTAAACACCCACTAAAATTGCTGTGGCATGCCATCAGACTCTTAATGTTTATAAATTGTGCTAATTCCCATTTAAATCAGGAAGCTATAGCTTAGAGTTAGAGCTAATGGTTGTCTTAGTGTTAAAGGTCTATTTCCACCAGATTTTCTTTATTCTATTTTGCAAATGACTGACAGTGCTCATGGTGTGATCCTGAAAAACCGTTTGTTGTTATTACCAGAAGCTATAGTCTGTGAGAAAACTCTCCATGCTCATGCAGTGAGTTGTGTTGCTGGGGGACCATGGCCTGTCCCCGAGGCCACCCAGGGCTTCAGTACTCCACTGAGCTCACGATGGCCATCGGCTCGTCAAACGTCGCCAGCCGGATCTGCTTCGGGGTAGGGATGGAGAGCATTTCCCCGGCGTCAGTTGGTGAGTGAATCCCATTGTCCATTATGTTTGAAACCTCCTCCTCATGGTCCTCATACAGCGTGTTGATGTGCAGCAGAGGGTGGGCTGGGTTGCAGCTCAGTGCAGGTGTCGGCTCTGGCTTGACCTGGTTCAAAGCCATACTGGTGGCAGCAGCAGTTGTGGCTATATGGTTGTGGTTACACGTGACAAAAGCTGCAGCAGCAGGCACAGTTCTGCATGTCTCAGATGAGTATAGGATCTCTTTTGCAGGATGAGGGGTGTCTAAAAGAGAACAAAACAGCCAGATAAAGGACAGGTAGTCTTTCAGCTTTCCAGTCCATCAGTGAGGAGTGTCCTGAACCAGTAAAAGTCATTGGCAATCTTGCCACTGATTTCAGTGGGATCAGAAGTAGACCCCAAGCTGAATTTTCTTGGGACCCTTTGAGAAATCCAGACAGGATTGTTTCAAAACAACAGGGTTGTAAGCTCAGGGAAACAGGACAAACAAGAAATGGGGTTTGTAAATCTTGCTCTTTTTTAGGCATGCTCATGCTTCCTTATGTGAATGGTAATTTTGTAAAATGAAGAAAAAAAACAAACTGAAAAGTATATTTATTCCCCTCTACAGTCTGGCCGGTGTTTTTTAAATGTTATGATTTAATGTTTTGACAAACATAATGACTACTGAAATCCACAGGATGGAATACAAAAGGCATTGATATTTTCAGTGGGAAATACTCGTGGTTTTTAGTGGTTACAAAACATTGTAAGCCACTTGTCTTTAGAAAGAACTCAGCAATTTGACATTAACTGATGTCTCTTTCCAGAAATTGTAAGTCTACCTTACCTGATGGACTGCAATGTAGGTCTAACTCAAAAACAAAGTTGAAAATTTTTAATGCGAATGGGGAGTCACAGGGCCCCAAAACTCCAGTAATTATTTTTTGCCCATAAAATATTCAAGCACGAATTTAGATGAAGATAATTGAGACCAGAAAACCCCAGCAGTTTCGAGGAGTTGAAATCAGAGCGGGTGACTGGATAAGGAATGCTGTAGAATAGCTCACATGCACATTAGGGAGTTGGAGGGCTCTAAGGAGCATAGGGATTTGGAAGTGACAGAAACTTTTATACCTCAAATCACTTCTTTGCTGGGCAGTGGGGTGACGGTAGATGTCAGTCTGTCGAAGCCCAGAGGGAGGTCTTAGCTTGTAATGAGATGAGAGCCATTGCTTTAAGTACGTACAGATTTTTCTGTAACTTCAACTGCATAGTGCTTCTTTCTTATGTCAGTAGCTTACAAAATAAACAAGAAGATATCTGTCTATCAGTTTATCTACTGATCTATCACTTTTCTTAATGTTCAAATGGCTTTCCTCATCACTCTAGCACCTAGAAATTATTGATATATTTGAAACACTCCTTTGAGTTAAGAAAGGGACAGGCTTTACAAGACACACAGAGGAAACTGAGGCACAGAAAGAGCATCTCCTGTGAGGCCACACAGGAAGGGAAGGGCAGAAATCCTGAATCCCTGACCAGCACCCACACTTCAGACCATCCATCCTCTGGTCCATGTGAGACACAGGGCAATTTAAAGTGTGCGTGAAGAACAATGTCAATGAGCTGGGTTTTGATTTTCTAGGTGACAAACATATGCCAACCCCTAAGAGCAGTCTCCCACACACTCCTAAGGGGCTATTACTCCTCAGAGTACTGGTCATCTACCAAGACAGTTTCCATATGACTAGAAAACAGGGCAGGTTTGAAATGTGCCAGGTGCTGGTGGAGCAGGAAGGGTATCATGGAAGCCAAATGCTCCTCAGTTCCTTGGCAAGGCATGACCACATTTGTAGTTGTGAAATCCTGCTTACATTTGAAACGTTACCCACACCAACAGCCTGCAGCCAGTTTTGTACAGCTCTACCTGTAATAATCCTTACCCTCCACAGAGTTGTTAAAGAGAGAGAACCTCTATTTCTGAGGCCTGCAAGCCCTGAGATTACTAGCTAGCCTCAAATCTAACAAGGTAGGTCAAACAGTTCCGATAAACCCTGAGTTCCTTAAGATTTCTACATACATTAAGGTCTGTGGAGGTGGTATGGGCATTATGGAATACTGTACCTTTGAGAGAGGAGGTAACATGCACTACAACATTCTCTTCCTGGTTTAAAAATCCACCCTCTTGGCTTTTTGACGTAGGCATCGAGGGGATGGCTTGAACCTCTGGCTTGGGTTTTTTGCTACTAAGTATATATGGATGAACATCCAAGGAAAAGTGCCGTGTGTGCTTTTTTTCACTGCTTGTGCTTGGCATGGCGTTTGGCTCGCTCTTATGAGCAGCTGATTGCTGTGAGGTTTTTGCAGCAGACTCCAACAAAGGAGCTATAAGGCTGTCTGTCGCCGTTTTCCTCCGCACAGGCTTCGGTTTATCAGGTTTATGGTTCTCCACCTTCATAATGGCTAACTGCTCCTTGAATGGCTGGGGAAGGGGATTGGTAGTCGGGATCCATTTCATCTTCTTCCTTGGTCTCTTAATGATGAGCTGTTCATTGGCATCAATGTCTGCCGGATCAACGCTTGGGTCTATGGTTTGAATCCCTGAATCACGCATGGTTGGAGTGGCATCATGGTTGGACTGGGCCAATGCTGCGAGCAGCTGGCGCACCACATTGTCGTACATCAGATCACTTTCATTTGTAATAAAATCCAGACGGTTCAATGATTTTATATGGTCCCTGTTTTCATTACAAAACATGGCCAAAATATTGATATCACAAAACTGGGACTTCTGCCACTGTTTCTTGGTCTTTATTCCAACTTTGTTCAGTTTATCAAATATGAAGTTAGACTTGCGAAATATGAAGAGATGAATCAAGTTGATGAGGATTATCAAGTTCATGAAGCACAGGAGAACGATATCTACACCAGCAATAATCCGCTGGAGCTGGACAGATGGCAGTTTACAGTTCACCCTGATGTGCAATTTGGAGCTGCTTGTTTTGTCTGGAGGCTCACCTAGTGCACATGTAAATTCATTTTGCTTCTGTGTAGCATAATAGGTGGATAAGTATGTGATTGGTATGATGCTTAAAAAGATGATGAACAGATGTCTTGCAAGATAAAGCTTAGCTAAAAAGTTACTTCGTCCTCTTCTTTCCAGATATTTCTCAAACAAGTTCTGCTCTGGGCTTTTTTCCTTCTCTGCATTCTCAATGATTTCTCTTTTCTCTCTCTCGGTGATCCCTGGGCCTTTGGACTGAATCTGTTTCTCTATTTTTGGTGCCCGCCCTTCAGCTGCACGGTGGTAGCAGTTATCAATCTCTTGAAGCAAAAAATTAAGCTCTGAAGTCAGTCGAGTGGAGGCCAGAAATTCCCAGCCCAGAGCTGGAATGTACATTATCCCAGCAAAAGCCAGCAGTGCATAAGGTAGGAACTTATGCTCAAACAAGGAGGGCCAGTGGTTGGCATCAACTCCTGGCAAGGCATCTTTTAATTCTGTCCAACAATATCCTCTGGCATACAAGGCTTGATCGCGGGTGAAGTTGTGTGGTGTGTAACAGTATATAGGCTCCTCTGTATAACAGAGAGAAAAGTCACTGCTGTGCATTTAACCTACAAAAGAAGCTCTGGAAAATAAACATTTCAAATTATATCAATTTTATTTTACTGTATCTTTACATGACCATTAAGCCCTCCACATCTATTAGCCTGCTCAGGTTGCACCCATCCTCACAAGCCCTAAGAGAGAACTATGTACCTGAAAGTTTTAGAATGAACCTGAGTTAGAAATGTCAGCAAGAAATACATATGTTGGTTTAATTACCTCTCTGAAAACAATATCCTAAGTAACTGTGACCTGAACTCTGTAAAGCTAAAAGACCTGATATTCCCTACAAAGTCAGCAGCTGAGGATATTCCATGAAGTTTAAGGTTCATCCCAGCTAAACATTCTTCTAAATAGAAAAAAGTTAGATGTATCCTAAGGCAATATTTTTAGTACTTATTAACAAAGTAAACTCATTTGATATGGTAGAAAAAAATGAAACTCAAGACATACAAGGGTTTAGTCAACTGCATCCCTCTCAGCTAACATTGTTGACTTAAAGTGTGACTGACCAGGACAGACTCTGATCTGTTGACTATTTATCGCTAAGAAAAAGTCTACATTTGAAATGGTAACACTGTTTTTTTAACACAATGTGTAATTAAATGCAATTTGCCATCAGACAGTATTATGGAAGAAACAAATACTGGGGATCAAAAAAGAAATCAGTCAAAGTAATAGAAGAAAAAGTATAGCAAGGATTATTAAATACACAGTGATGCCATTTTTCTCTCAGGAAATGGTTAAATCATATTCTGCTGGAGGGTGGAAAGGTTTGTCAAAGGAAATTACACCATATACTTGTCTATTTTGGCACTCCTTGCTAAATATTTGTATTTTACCATCGTCATCAGGATGTTGAGATAACAGGACTTTTACTGACCCGGTAGATAAATTATGTTCTTATACAGAACATAATATGAAAGCAGTACATGAAGACAGAAAAAGCAGCATTAATTTCCCAAAGAACAATGACCATTATGAAGACACCCTATTCAAAGAGGAAGACCATGTTTTCATGTTTTGACATGGAGAACAAAGAAAATATATTTTACAGTGTTCTGGTATACCCTTAAAAAGCTTCCCAAAATGAGATCCATAGGAGGAGGCATGTTCTCTTGACTTGAGAATCGCTCAAGAAGCACCAAGCCTGCTCCAGCTCTGAATGTAGAGTACAATTTAGAACAAGAACAGCTCACTGAAGAGCATGATGACACTTTTCTCTTAATAATAGAAATGAAAACAAATAGTATCATACTGATAACAATAAATAGAATATTAAAAATGAATAGGCAAACACACCCCCTTATCTTTCTGGCTTAACAAATGACTCCTTACTTGACCAGTTACTTTTTACATGTGAGCAAATAAAAACTTAGTTCTTTGGTGTGGAGGTATAAACCTCTTCTGTGACCTAGAGAGATCTACATGTTTAGAACTGCACAAAAAGTGTGTGTTTTTTTTTTTTTTAAGTGATTCAGTGAGGACTCTTTTCTAAAAATACCACCAACTTAAACAGAGTTGACAGAATAAATGCTGCTACTCAAGACAGCATGTAAAGTGAGTAAGCCCTGCAAATTCTTTAATTTAGCTTTTGAAGACTATTTTAAAATGATCTAACTTCAGTCTCAGAGGAGAGCTTAAAGCACTCCCATTTAGACTATTTTTGTGTATTTACAGATATGTTACAAGAAAAATGCTCACTGACTCCCTTGGTCTTGGTAATTACATGCCCTCCCAACCCTACCCATGAAGGGATGCATTAAAAAAATTAATCTCCTACTATCAAACACTTATTGTAGAATTTCCCAGGACATCAAACAGATTCCTATGTAAAAATGTTCCCATGAGGAAAAAAAAAGGCAAAGCAGCATGCTATGCTTCTCATAAGCAGAAATGTTTTGAATTGGGTGTTCCTAGGTCCAGTAGAACTTTCCAGTATGAAACCAAGTTTCCTGTGGCATACATGGGTTCATTTCTCCAAGGTCTCAACATCACAAATACTTGGGAAAACAGCAGCAATTATTCCTACAAATCATCCATAAGGATTATTTTTGGATTCATGCATCAATTGCTTCTATCAAATAAACTGAACAGTTCTGTCAGTTCTCTTCACTGAGACCCAAAAGCTAGGGTGACTTTTGCCAAAATTGTATATATACACAACAACAATGCAATATATTTTTCTTTTATAAATTAAAAAAGAAGAAACAAAAGAAAATGTCTTATTTATGTTTACGTTGGACAGATCAGTGGGAGACTAACTTGGCATTCTGTCCATTGCCACTGCTTTGGTGAAAAATGTCTGAACAGCTTTGCAACTCCAGTTTGGACTGACCAGCTGCATTACAGGCAACAGAATGAGGCTGTCCCAACCAGTAGGGAAAGCAAACGTCAAATTACAGGAATTTGTTCTCTTTTCCTCTGTTAAACATGTTTTTATCTGACCCTATTGCCTGTGAAGCTTTAAAAGATCTCTAATTTATCTGGCCAGCTGAGCATGGTGTCCCATTCTTATTCAATGTTTTGTACCTTGTTGATATTAGTCTAGAATTTTCTTTGCGTATCTGTAAAATTGGCATGATTTTCATTGTAAGACATGTAAATCCCAAGACCCTCCAGATGAAAACCAATCCTCTGTGGAGTCCATGGGACTTCTGATAACTGAAATGGCAGTGGGGTTCCAACACAATTTTATTCTAACAGTATTTTCTAATACAGAATCATAGAATCACAGATTGGTTTGGGCTGGAAGGGTATCTTAAAGATCATCTAGTCCCAGCCTCCCTACCATGGGTAGGGAAACCTTCCACTAGACCAGGCCACTCAAAACCCCATCCAGCCTTGCCTTGAACACTTCCAGGGATGGGGTTGCCACAACCTCTTTTGGCATTATCTTTGAGCCATATTCACTGTCAGAGAATGCTATAAATTTTTTTAAAGTTATCCCACAGGGATATTTGACTTTACAGTCTCAGCACAGGACTTTTAGGAAGCTGATTCTTCTAGGAAATGGTCCAGACAATGGAGAAGAGAGGAATTCCCTCCTGGACTGATTCAAAGCGAAAGACTCATTTAGCTGTTTCCTGGATGAAGAACTCATCACATTGACAAGAGGCTGCCAAGCAGGACCGACACCAGGTTTCAGCTAGCTTTTGTGAATGTTACTTCTCAGGTGATGGCAGCATTTAACCTTGATTTAACAAACACCCTGAAGGTGTTTGATCCATTTATAGTAGGGTATGGAACTGTTTCTTCTCTACTTCAGCCTGTGTCCATCATTAATTAATGAAAAAGAAAAGCTCCATGTCAATAACTAATCTGTTTGTTATGAAATCTGGGAGTAACATATAGCTGGATGTCAACATGCAGATCTGATGAGGACAGCAGAGCAATAAGTTGTTCTCATATATATAATTCACTTAGCTGTGAGAGCCCTGCTTAAAGCAGTTTCAAGAAGGCACAGCAGATACATTTTTTTGTTTTACAACGTTCTCCTGATAGGTTTAAAAAAAGGTTGTAGTGGTGTTAAAATCATAGCTCTGATGTTGGATCATGCAATATAAAAAATGTATTTGCTTTTACGTTTTATTCATAAATATAGAAAATTTCTACTGATACTCTTCTTTCACCCTGAAAATTCTTGAACAGTTTATGAAGGTCCTTTTTCATATAACCATTCTAGCCACCACGAAACGTAGCTTTTTCTTGAGATGCCACAGTTTAATTGCGTATGGTGTAACTGTTCAATTGTGCAGGAAAATACAATGAAGTAAGGTGTTGTAAAGAAAATTTTTTAAAAGCTTAGGGAGCATTATTATGGCCGAGTGGATTAGTCATCCTCTCAATGTTGTCTAGTCTAAAGCTCATAAAAATAATCTGTGTCTCTGCTCCTTGAAAGCTATATTCCTAATAATTACTACATTGGAAAAAAAAAGTCTTTGACAGTAATATATTATGCTTTTTCTTATACTGACTTAAGCATAAACATGCATGCTAAAAAGCTTCATTTTCCTTTTTTCAATATGCCAGATGTTTTCAACAGTTGTACATAAATACATTTTATTGTGCTCATTATGCACCTAAGTAGCTTCTAGAAATCCACAGAACTATCCTCTAGGATAATGTATCAGAGAGATCTCCCTGCGTTTTTCAGACATGCAATCAAGATGAAATAATCAACACAGAATTACTTAGTTATGTAATATAACTGATTGTGTTATGCCACTTGAAAAATTAAAATGCCTTGGCAGCTAGGTTTTTTCACATGCTCCATTCTGCACCATCTCATCCCTTTCTTTTAAGTATTACTTAAATGGAGAGAAGTGACTTGTGGGTGGTACTGTGATACAGAAGTCACACCTCAGGGGCATGAAAGTGCATGACTGTAGAAGATACTCAGGGTAGGGAGATGGATGAAGGAAGGGGGTGTGCTCAAAAAACTCTTTAGAAAGAATCTAAACAGACAGTATGGAAAGAAGGAGTGAAGTCAAAGTACTGAAGCTAGGAGCTGTCAAGTCAGCTGCTTTTAGAAGAGGCTTGGAGAAACACTTGTGGGCTTCCTGCAGGTACATGCTCCCACTCCTACTGTTCCCAATCCAAGGTCAGCCACCTCCTTTCAGTGATTCCCCAGCTCCATATATTTTAGTATACATTCAACTGTGCTCTTTGAGAGGCCCCGAATTAAACACTATTTTTCTGGCTGCAAGTGCTAGGCATGAAAATATGTTAGAAAAAAAATTTCCTGCTAAATTTCAAACTGAAGCTATAATACTCCAGGCTCTGGTTTCATTGGGAAAGGGGCTGGAATGCTGAGGTTTGGGGTTGGAACTCCTGTAAAACCTCCCACTACAAAAATGAATCTCAAATCTGGAAATGGAGTTACCAATGGAAAAATCGGATGACTGCTATTCCCACACCATTTCCTGAAGTTATACCCCAATGCAGAATCATAGAAATGCTGAAAGGAGCACTGGAAGCTATTGAGTCCTGCATCCCACTCACAGCAGGGTCAAGACAGGGTTTCAGACCAGCTGGATTAGGGCTTTGGCAGTCTGAAAACCTCCAAAGACAGAGGCTACACAACCTGTCTGTGCATCCTATTCCAATGCTTGATTGTCCTCAAGGTGAATTCTCATCTTCTTTAGGTCATGCCCAGCAAGAATGGCTGATCCATGCAGGAAGAATTTTTTTCATTTTTGAGGAATGCCCAACTGGCCAGTTGCACTAAGGAACACATCAAGCAAAATGCCCCTAGAAGGCTATTGCTGACATACATGTGGTAAGAGCTCAGGCCTCAGTATTGCATCTCAATCAAAGGAAGAGATACCAGAAGCACAGTTCACCAAAGAAACCCTGTGTGGGGTGAGTGTGTGTGCATAAACATGATGAGTGAGTGTGTATTTGCCTATCTGTAATAAGAAACACTTTGCAAAAAATGTGACCTGATTTATGGTACACTGAAATGACACTGTCAAGAAGATATGGTGAAATTGCAGAGATGCATCATTCTCCACTGTCTGTGCAAAGTTAAGATTTTACAAGTCTACATGGGAAAGCGAGTGAATTGCATCTAACACACTCACTCATCCCTTAAAAATAAAGACAACAATGACAATCTCTCAGCATTCAACACTTTAAAACATCAGACCTGCTCCTGAAAAGACTTAAGCAACTGCATGCATTGGGCACTTCCTTAAATCAGTGTGGTTCCTCACAGTGCATAAAATCTAGCACATGCATCTCTCTTCAAAGAACTGATGCTGTAGTTATAAAGCTTCTAAAATATTATTATGAACAAAGGTTATTTAAGTAAAAGTGGACAACACATTTAGAGTGCTCTGGTAGGCATTACAAAGAAAAGAAAATACTAGTAATAAACAGTATATGCTCCTACATAACAGGACAAATGACTTTTAATACCTACTGCATTCCCAGTGGTATAAAGTATATTTGCCCAAAGCAAAGTATAAGCCCTGATAACAAGTTGCATATGCCTCCTGTAACCTTTTAGAATTTACTCTAGAAAAAGAAATCACACCTCATTAATCTTCCCACTGAAATGCATGGTTTTAGCATTCCAGTGCAGTAATGCAGAAGAAGCAGTAAAATTTTCTAACATCAGACAGAAAAAATGAAACAGTTTTCAGAAAATACAATTCAAAAATGAAGAAAAAAAAATTCTTGTGCTTGCTACACCACGGCAAACATAAGTACGCCTCTTGTGCAAAGACTTCTTCAAGGATCTAGTAAACATCCAGAGTGTCTACAGACTACTGGGTTTAGGCAGCAGAATGGGCAATTAGGTACTGCTGAACAGGCTGGATCTCCCAGCCCCTGCACAAGTGCCTAAACCCTCATGCTGAAGACCCAAGCTAAGTATCACTCAAGTATATTGATGAGTATACTTGCTGAGTTAAATATACTACAGACTCACCCCAGCCTAGTGCCTCCTAGCAACTGGCATTCTGCCCTCTTGAAGAGAGCGGTTAAATCATCCTCACACCTGTGCCCAGCCTATGAAAAGCTGGAAATCCAGTCAAGATCTCTGAAGCACTCCTTGTGCAGTCACCTCCCCTTATCTCTAAGGAGAAAGTTAATGTTTAGGTAGAATCTCTGAATATCTCTGCCTGTCACCGCCCAGTACACACATTTCTAACAGGCAAAATAAATTAGAAACTCCCTGAATTCAGCAGTAAACGCCAGTATTTAACAAGAATATTCCTTATCATACTGCATTGTGGCACATACATGTAAGCAATCTGACATATACGCCTCATTCATCTTGGGTACTAAAACGATTGCACAAGAAAGCAGGTAGCAAACCATTTATTTTTAGAAACAGAAATAATTTATTTAGTACTTTTTCAGCAATTTTTAAATGGAAAAGAAGAAATGTCCTGGATCCTCTTCTCTCTGAAAAAAAAGAGTAAAAACCATGCATGTAACTAAGGTTGAAAACATAGTCAAATAAAGTAAAATGTTATCTAAACAGTATACATTTCTTCCATCCCAGTCACACAGTCCACAAGGAATATGTAACTCTGCTTTGAATGTGATTTTAACAAATGTTAGCTAATACCCAAATTAACTGACAGCAAAAGGAAAAATTCACTTTACTAGTTTATTTCAACTACTTTATTTAAAGGATATTTAAAGGTTAGAAATTAGTATAGTATAAGGATGGATCTCTGAAATTACTTTTGTGTATCAACTGTAGCCATACAGTCCTATTTAACTCACTGAGTTTACTCATAAGTATGAGAAAACATCCATCAAACTAAGCCTTAACTTAGCAAGCTAATTATTAAGAATTACTACTTTTATTGAAATAAAAAGACAATACCCTTACCTTTCTTAGAGAATATTCTTTCCAAATCTGAATACAGGTTCCATGCCCATGAAGTCTTCCTAAGGTACAAATTTCTCCATGATCAGCAAGGTAAGGTATAGCCTTTTTTGCCCAATCTCTGAAACCACTTGTCCTGTTTAAGAAAAAAATCTTGAAAAGAAAGTCCCTAAAGAAATGAGATAGGAAACCACTGCTGCTATTAGGATTTACTGGCCTATACTCTATAAGAATTAGTCATAATGAGTGAGATGTAGATAAGCAATTTCAAAGACTGATAGGTAATGGGTCACCCACAAGGGTAACTGCAGTGCAAAGGCAGCAGCAGGTTTCCCTGTATTTTCAATCTGAATCTTTTTGCCTCGCAGGACTGCAGCTTGAACTGCATAAATTTTAGATCTGTAGAATCAATGAATTAACAATGCACTTTCTCAGTGTACATATAAATTTACAGAACCATATTCCCTGTACATAATAGACACTGGATCTTTTAAAAGTAGCTGGTATGCTCACCCTTACCCGCAGTCTGAGGCTTAAGGCTTTGTATGCCTGCCCAGGTTAGTCAGGAGAAAAAGATAGCTACTCCTACTTGTTGGATATGTTGGAAATAGCCACTGCTATGCAGAAGGAGCAGAAACACATGAAATCCCTTAGGCTGCTCCTATAGAGGAATGTTTCCTCAATAATGAGCTGCTGTCCACCATGTGGTGGCCATGCAGCACAGTGGTAAAGTCACTGAAAAGAGAGCTTATTTATAATGACTGGACTATTGATGCCAAGATTTGAGGGAAGGTTAGATCTGAGTTTAAAGGGATGTATTAATCAAAATATAATTAATGAAATTCAGCCATGCAGACAGTCCTACAAAAGAGATCTGAATAACATTTACTTCTAAATTTAGTGCTTACATGAGGAGGTGACTGGTATTTTGGTGATGTACAGATCTTCTGCACAGGAGTAGTAAGGTATGAAAATAATGTTTCAACGTTTTGCAAAGGTCAAAAATTGCCCTCTAGATATGGAAGCCCAGAGCAATTATGTGCACCCAGACAGTATAATAATGTGGATTGCAGTAATATCTGAAGTAAACTGCAAGAATAAATGCTGAAATGAAATGCATCATGAAAATCTTGTGAAACCAATGATCCATAAACAATGGTGGCTTCTTAAATCAAGGGTCGAGTACAAAATACAACCACAGTAAGCAACAGGAAACAGCAGGTTTGTTCTATTGCATTATTGTTATTTAATGACTAGAAATTAAAAAGATGCCTTGTATTAAGTACCCCTTGGCATAAACACAGCACCCAGAAAAGTTCATATTGAAAAAGACCAGCAGTTAGCTCATTAGGTAATAATATTATTTTAATAACATAGTGTTTAGAGGGCAGAGATGGCTGGTCTACTGCTTTTGGAAAATTGGTTCCACCATGTGTAGAGGAATTGGGTTTTGTGAAGTATCAGAACTGTTTTGATTCATCACAGCAGAGACAGGAGAATCTGCCACCCGAGGTTCCCCGGGGTTCTCCCAGTTCCAGAGTGGAGGCCACCTGACCTCCTGAAGAAAACGTGGATCTCACACAAGATAAGGTATCTCAACCTCAAACTGTGATTACTTCATCATAAAACTAAAATGCTCCACAAATAATCACTGAGCTCTATGCTGCAAAAACCACACCACACATCTCAGCACCTGGCTGAAGCACTACTCCAGGAACTTCGAGTCTGCATGACAGGCTCAGTGCCACGAAAGGAAAGCAAACAATCCCCAAAGCTTGCTATCATAATGAACAGCTGCATTTCTCCATTCAAATGCAAGAGTATAATACATGTCTGGGACAAAATCCCTGATGATGTAAATATGTGCCAATTTCAACGTTTTTCTTACAATAAATCCTGTATCATGTGACAAAAAAAAAGGAATCTACAAGAATCATGCCAGTCTACTGTAGAATTATTCAGCTTTTGTAATTAAACATGTAAACGTACTGAGTGTGTCCACTGCAGCTATTTTTAATACTGAGAGAACTCAAGGAACTCAGTGATGATGTAGATTATTCCTGAAGACTTTTATAGCTCTAAGAAACCACACAAGCTGAAATTTCCTCTATATCATGACTTCTACCTAGTTTAGAGACAACAAAGAGCCTCAAATACTTCAGGGTAGCTTTGAAAAACAGTCTTGATCATACTCTTATTTATTCAAAAGGTTTTGTCTTGACAAAGGTGAATAAATTAAGTAGCTCTTAAACAAAAATATTTTTGACCATCTGTTCAGATCTGTTGGTTATCTGAAAACATGTAGCAAGCTAAAATTCATCCACATTTTGGACCTTGTTCCACATATGACACTTGGAAAAAATAAAGGGGCTATTAATGCAAACAGGGTCATTAAAGACATATAAAAAAAGATGATGTATGTGTGTTGATGAAATCTGAGAAACGGAATTTATGACAGAAAAATATCTGCAGTCGCTAGGAACTGCAGTGAAGTGATAATACATGTATGGCTCATGCATTTCCTCAAGAATACCTTTCTATTTACCACCCACTTGTGTAACTGAAAATCTTTAAATGATCAAAACTCACAGAGGCCCAGCTAGTGTATCTTGGGCACACCTTGTATTTGTATATGTGTAAACTGACCTTATGCTTCAGGAAGAACTCCATCAGCAATGTGAACAGCCAGCAGCCGAACTGCAGCCAGCCTGGGTGCTTGTATCATTTTAGTCCTTTTTAAACCAAGTGCTAAGAAAGCACTTAAGTGGTACTGTGACGGTCCTTAAATTCTCTTTTCTCTGCTAATATCATCTCAGAAACCCTTTCTGCACTGGTGCCATCAGTTTGTCACACACTAAACAATCTGGTCCCCTGTACTCTTAGCACTAACAATAGTCACTTGGGAAAATGCCATCTTCACTCTCTTTAAGTGCAGTTGGAGAGAAAAAATGGGAAGTTAGATCAAAAGACATCTATTAGGAAAGTCATCTAAGTAAGCACTTGTAAATATCCTACCACAATTTGAAACGGAAATACAAATTAGAAAAGTTGACCAGAAATACAAAAAACCCTCCATCTCATACAGAAATCTGACATATACTATTGCAAAAATACTGTAGGGTGAGAAGCAAAAAAGACATTGAACTCATGGATATACTGTATTACACAGTAATGTAAGCATTGCTTATGCAAATGATTATAAATCAGAAAATAAAACATAAAACCTTGAACTGACACTTCAGTCATTAAACTTACTGTTTCCTTCCATTGCTTTCTCATGAAAATTTTCAAGCAGAAGGATGGTAGAGCACTGAGCTATGTAACTGCTAAGAGACACAGAAATACAGTATTTTGTAGGCACTGTTTTAAATACCTAGCAAGGAAACCAGTGCCAAAGCTTGGCTTTTGACTAAAGTATAAAAATCAACTGGATGTATGCTTTGCTTTATTTTAATAAAGTACTGGCATTTAACAGCTTCGGTGGGAAAAGCAAACATGACTGCAATATGGAAAGAATAATTCCCTGAATAGAAAGCATGAGGCACTGTAGAAGAGGGATGTGACTTAGCAATACCTTGACAACATCAGTTTGGAAACCAAAATATTTCAATATAGTGGAGATAACAAAACATAATCTGCTTTGGGCCCCACCACTCTCTGGTCCCTTACAG
Source organism: Lichenostomus cassidix (assembly GCF_008360975.1). Taxonomy (NCBI): domain Eukaryota; kingdom Metazoa; phylum Chordata; class Aves; order Passeriformes; family Meliphagidae; genus Lichenostomus; species Lichenostomus cassidix. Next base: position 19,073,235 of record NC_139480.1, on the reverse strand, counting down.
AGAGAACTTCCCACAGACATTATTGATGGGGTTCCTTCTGAACCCAGCACAACACTGAACTGGGATATTTAAACCACTCACTAAAAACACTAAGCGATACAAACAAATGAAGCAGCACATCATGAAAGCCAAGTGTCTCCTGGTCTACTGGGTTATAGAACAGTGTCCTGGAAGTTCAGCAAATGCCATGAGACACTCCACTACAAAAGGCTGCCACCCACTGCCAGTAGCACCATTTCCAGTCCTGAAGGACAGGATACAGCACTTGCTGATCCAGCAGCATCCTACTTGTGGCTGTGGCTTGTGTGTACTAGTACCAATGCAAAAACAGGGAGAGTGAAGGATGAAAAACATGGCACATCAAACAGACCCACTTCAAACTGGCAGTGAATGTTGCAGTCTAATACTCCACATTCTGTGCATTTTGGAAAGGAAGTGAAAATGGAAAGGCAGTGTACTGATGGACTAATCCTGTTTATTTTGATTCATACCACTCCAGACTGACCATGCCTTGACAGGAGATGCTGAAACATTTTAACTAAAAACCACTTCTGAAAACCAACACAGACTATAGCTGGACTAAGACTACATAACTTAAATCCTTACCTTCAAACATTTAATTAACAGTTTGGTGTTTTACCATTTCTTTCACTAAATATTAACCTAAGGCTGACTTAGTATAACAAGGAAACACTTTCAATAAAAATAACCCCAAAACCTTTATCGTAGGAAAGGCAACAATTCAGTAGGCTTCAATGCAGCTAAAATAAAAGACAAAAGTGACAACCTATACTTACAGATTAGAATTTGCTTTACCATCAGGCAGTACCTGATATAGTCACCTATTCACGCACTAGGACAGCGCAGTACTATCAAATCTGAACTCTCCATTCATACTAGTTGTATTTTACCTCTAGTTTGCACAGGAATAACTAACTGTTACTAACCTACACAGAGTCAAATACAAGCATGGACCTCTGCAAAGCACTGCATATACATCTGCATGAGTGCTCCAGAAGATGCCTATAGGGTGTGATGGGGGTTATGCCACTGTTCTGACAGAATTTCAAACACATTTGCTCTCATATTTAAATAAAAAATTTAGTTGTTATCTTTAAAGGAGTAATTTCCAAACAAAAATGGAGCAAACCAAAGTTCCCTTGGGACCACCAACTGCATGCATTATTATCTCAACAAGGACACTGCTATAGGAGAGGTTTCCTTTAGCCTATGCTGCCTTCTGTAGTCAGGGTCACCAGGGCCAAGAGCCCTGTGACTCCAGGAAACCAGGAAACTCATAGTTAAATACAGATTCCATCCATTTAGGTGAGAGAAGAATGCCTCAAAAACTTTCCTTATTATCCTCAAGGTCAACATATACTGGCTTCTAATAGAATAATAGAGGATATGTTGCTTTTATACAAAGCCTGTTCATGGGTAAGTTTTAGAAAGGGAAACAATATTCATTCTTCTTTTGTGAGTGCTCATGTGAGCTTTCTTTGTGTTGGGTAGCTCAATATCGCTCCTAAATGACTTCATGATGATCTTACGCTCAGTATAAATAAGGCTCATGGATTTATTTTAATTTACTTTCTAGGGGTGTCCTTTCTGGAATCACCCTGGTTTGCTTGAAAAACAAAGGAGAATCAGAAGACTCAGAAATGACAGTGTAGGAAGTTAGCTACATGACTGACTTTCCTTCTGTGAAAAAGGTTTAGGAAGTGGGGGCCAGTGCAAAAATCATCTTAATTCAGCCATCAGAGTGAACTCTTGTCCCCATTGAAATCAATGGTCAAACTCTTACCACCTCCTTTGCAGCATGAATTTAACTCTCAGGAGCACATCCTAGTAGTGTGCCTGCCCTTTGCCTTCCTTCTGCAGAGAGCTCAATTTCATCCCAAATGCATTGCTATCTAGTAGTGAAGTATGGAAACAAAATCTTGTCTCCCAATACATTTTAGCTACATTACAGACTCATTTATAGGGCAAAAGCACAGCAAGGATGACAGCCCCTTTTTTCACTCCGAGTCAGACTGCAAGGACACTAAATATTCAGGGCTGCATATGTGGAGCATGGCCAGCAGGTCAAGAGCCTTCTACTCTATTTTCATGGGACCCCACCTGCATCCAGCTCTGGGACCCTCTGCACTGGAAAGATCTGCCCAAGTGAGACCAGAGGAGGACCATGAAAATCACAAGAGGGATGGAGAACTTCCTATAACAGGCTGAGAGAGTTGTGGCTGTCCAGCATGGAAAAGAGAAGATTCCAGGAAGACCTTACTGAGGCCTGTCAGTACTAAAAGGGGGCTTTTAAGAATGATGGGGACAAACTTTTTAGCAGGGCCTGTACTGCAGGACAATGGTTTTAAACTGGAAAAGGGTAGCTTTAGACACAAGGAAGAAATTCTTTACTGTGAGGGTGGTGGGACACTGAAACAGATTGCCCAGAGAAGTTGTGTATGTCCCAGATGGGACTGCTCAAGGCCAGGCTGGACAGGGCTTTGAGCAGCCTGGTCTAACAGAAGGCATCTATGTCCGTGGCGAGGAGTTGGACTAGATAACCTTTAAAGTACCTTCCAATCCAAACTGTTCTATGATTTTTTGATAGATGTAATAGAAGAAAAGCACAGTACCTAATGTAAAGTCTTTTGTAACACATTAAGTTCACATGAATTGTGATTTATTCAGAATATTGGCACAGTAACTGCTAAACAATTAGGTCTTGCCTCTTATGCTACTAAAACAGTCATTTGTCATTTAATTTCTCAAAAGAGATGTAAAGATCAGAATACTCCAATTCAAGGGTAAAAAAATCACTTATATGAAGAGCACATGTAAACAATGACTTTGCCCATGGCACTAAAACAACATAATTAACTAAACAACTTTATCTTCAGCCACAGGCAAAATACAGGATACAATATATTATACTACAGACATAATGATTTTTAAGGTTGTCAATCACTAATTTTTAAATAAACACCACACTCTTGCTTTGTCCTCTGTTGTAGGGCTGAACTCTGCTTTCACACGTGCTTCCCTGCAGCCTCTGGCCCCAGAAGACTTAGGGCTGCCTGGGGCCTCCCAGGCTTCCCACGATGATGGGGTGCCTTCTGCACACCCCCAGGGAAGGACACCCACCCTGCTCAGCCAAGCAATTCTCACTGCACTTGTTGGACAGACTGTACAGTTGGTCTTGACTGCACTTTGAGCTACACTTTGCACACACACAAACTCAAAGATCAACCAGTGATACAAGAGGCTCTTATCTTCTCTACCCCCTGATCATGTGTGTTCTTCCAATCCTCAGCAAAGACATTTTGTGAGACACCACTGCTTTTAGACAACAACACTCTTATGTCTCGAGCGCACACACCACTGCTCCAAAAGCTTTACCAATACTGATTAAATAACATGGTATAGACCCCAGAGAAGGGGGGTGTTTTCAGTCACTGGCATGATGGTATAGCCCCCAGAGAAGGGGGTTGTTTTCAGTCACTGGCATGATGGTATCTTCACATGGCTTGCCCTGTGAAGATCATGAACAGAATGAGGAATAATGGTAAGCATTATAAGATAATACAGATAAGCACACAAGGGCTCAAAGCAAAGTTTGGGAAGCTACTGTGACATTCACAACCAAGAGGCTGTAGGCACCTTAATCAATTTCATCACCAAAGTTTGTACGTGCATAGCTGTTATTTAAATTGCCCAGAAGGAGCAGTATCCAAGACAAATAAAGTCAGATTTTTTTCCAGATTGGTAACAGTGTATGGGTGAAACAACACAAACTGTAGAATCTGTAGTAAGCATGTATCCAGCTAACCAATTATTAGCAGGACAAGCATGACTTAGTAAAGAAGTTCGAGTAAATACTATTTTGTGACAAGAGCAACATCTGATTAAGATCACATTAAAATTAGTGTAAGTTTTGCTCTAGAACTCTGTGGAAGCAGAATTGAATTCACTAACCCTGAATGCTTCGGCTCAACCCTAAAAAAGTATCTATTTAGTTTCGTTAGATCATTAGAGATTTTCTATTACATTCTCATGTCCGTAATTTTTTCCTTTTTCTCATATTATTTTTCTAACTGCTGACCATCTGAACAAACATGACATCATATGAGAGAAGAATGTTATCCCACATTTTCCCAGCGACATAATGGTGTTTTCTGTGTTATCTGGTAAGTTTTGTCCTGGCAGGACACAACAGGCTACTGCTCTATATCTTACTGGATCAAACCAGTGCACACAGCCAATAAGTAGACATAAGTGATATTGCTTTTAGTCCTTCTGAAAAACAAATCTGGAACACAACTGTTAGCCTAGAGAATAGTCTTCCACAGCGCAAAATAAACTCAACAGCAGAAATATAGGCAGACGCGAGCAAATTCAATAGGCCTTCTTTCTTCCATGTGTGTGGACCACAGTTTAGCTTTGCGGAGGGACATCCACTGCATAAATCTGAGTCTCAGACTTCATACTTCCTCCACAATCTGTAGTTTCAGGTGACTTGTTCCTATGGAGCAAGTTACTGCTGTTTGACCAAGCAGTGAGTCATCAAAGGGCTTCTGCCAGGAATCTTGCACTATGTCAAGGAACACACATGAAGGGGGCATAACCTTGCCTGCATCCAAGGCTGTCTTTAGGCCAATTGAGGTTCAAATCTGTACATTTCAAACACTGTGAAAGTATGCAGGCAAATATGCACTCTCGTGACCTGCTGTAGGATGGCCTTTTTATTAGCTTAGTTCTCTACAGAGGAAGGGGTCACCAAACTTTTGCATTTCACAGAGGATTCTCAAAGGTGACCTTGAAACCTGTCTTTGAGTAGCTATGAAGACTCAGTTTTCACATGCCCTGTAAACATGGTTTCTCCAAGATACCTCCAGAAGACCATCCAAAAGATGAGGTTCTTATTAACTGTGGCTGGAGATCTTGAGCTACATAACTGTATTTTTTAAAAAACCTAGGTAGATTGAAAAACTTTTAACTACAATTAAGAAAAATCTCCATACTCCATTTGCAAGCAGTTATTCTTCTAGCTGATTTAATTATATCTCATAATGAAAACAAGTATTAAGGATATAAAGTGTTGGAAGTCAATTCCAAAGCAGCATGCAAAGCAAGAGCCTGATTTTGATATGCTTAAACTGGTTGCATACAGCCAATTCTCACCAACCTCACAAGCTACAGACTGCTAGGTCAGTTCTGTATATTAAAACGCAAATAATTTCCCAAGGATCTTAAGTATGGAGCTTCAAGGGACATAAAAAGCAGCCATGCACTGGAGCTACACTCATCAAACCCATAATCCACAAAGCAAAACAAAGTTTACATATGCATCAGTGGCCCAAAAGGTATTGGAACAGTTTAGTGGATCAGTAATTTTCAAGGCTCAGCAAAACTTGACCTTCTGAGACTGGTGGCGATCGGCACTCAAACCAGGTGTTTTAAATTGTTACCGGCTTATGCAAGAGGTTGGCCACTGCCACAACATGGCAAAGCACACTGCATGTGGCCCCATAAATAGTACCAGTCTCCGTGAAAGCATCTGCCTCTCCCTTGGTAGGCCAGTTAACACTCATGCTGTAGATGCCTGAAATAACATCAGGACATCAGGCTTGACATCAGCCAGGGTCCAGCGCAGGACCTCTCCAGGATCCACCTGAAGAAGCATTAACCCGCTGTGTCACCCACGCCAGCTCTCAACTGCTGCTGGGCAATGGACACCTCCCCACACCACTGCTGCCCGCAGGTCAGTGACCCGGGGCCGCTCACCAAGACGGGTGGCTGGGGACCCCTCCCCAGCGCTCGCCCACCAGCCAAGGCGAGCAGCTGCCACCGTTAGGAAGCAGCCAGGATGGCAACACCACTGCCCTGCCTGCCATGGCAAGGGACAGTGGCCGCCTCCTGAGCACAGGTGGCTCTTACGCAGCGGCTGCTGCCACCCTGCCACTGTCCCCACCTGCCAAGGCGAGGGCTGGCTGACATAGCTCAGCACCAGCGGTTTAGCAAGCACTGGGATACGGCCCTGCCCATCCTGCCGCCCTTACCGGCAAAGTTCTTGGTGAAGACGAGGGTGACGAGGAGGATGGGGATGAGGACGGTCCCGATGGTGACCACGCGGTCGAAGGGCAGCTCCAGCTTCAGCTGGAGGAGCAGAGCCGCCAGCGCGCCCGCCTTGTCATCCTGCTGCCCCGGCAGGATGAGCTCCTTCAGCTTCTCGCCCGCCAGCAGCGCCGTGGCCATGTCGGGGTGGTTATCGATGATGTGTTGCATAAGCAGCGGCGGCGGGCGGCCTCACGCCGCCGGGCTTCCCCGGGGACGGGCGGCGCCCGTCCGGCCTGCGGGGACAACACCGACAGCGGTGACGGCGGGGCCGCGGCCGTGCTGCCGCAGCGGCACCGTGCGCTCCCCGGCCCCGCCGGCCCGGCGCGCAGCCCTCCCGCCGCCCCGGGCAGCGCGGTGCGAGCGGGCAGGGCGGCCGCGACCCCGGCGGCAGCGGCAGCAGCTGTGCGGCGCACGGCAGCCTCCCGCTCCCCGCAGCCGTGCGGAGCCATATCACGAGAGGCGGGCGGCGACACGAGATGCCCAGTGACAGCTGTGCCATTAAACGCTGCCTCCGCTCCGCAACCCGTGCTGTACAACAGCGGCGCAGCAGCCATGCAACCAGGCAGACCGGAGCCGCCTCCCGAAGCGCTGCAGACAAGGAAGGGGACATTTACCTGGCAACTTCGGTTCCCTCGGCTCCCGGGGGATGGCGAACAAAACCGATGGCCGGTACAGAAGAGCGGAAGCTGAAAATAAACTTACACTGGACCTTCCTGCCGAAAAAAGGTCCCCGCACCGCCACAAGTAATGAAATCGCTCCGGGCTCGGAGCGGGAGGTGGATGATGTGCTGATGCTGGTTACAGCAGCGGGCGGCTGGCGCTCGCATGGAAGTGCCCGCCTGCACCGAGCAGCGGTAACGTGCGGAGCAGTTCAAGAAGGGGCTCGCAGCAGCCGTGGGCAGGAGGCGGAGGCGACAGCAGCCCGGAATGAACTGCGGGAGCGCAGAGGTCCTTTAAGGCATCCCAGCGAACAGCTGGAGCCTGCGGAGCCGGGCGCGGCCGCAGCAGGGCGGCCGGGAGCGGCGCGGCCGCAGCAGCCGGTGCGGCACAGCCCATGCGGGGCTCCGAGCGCAACACGTCGGCGGCCCCGGCCCCGCGGCCCCGCACGAGCCACCGCGCGGCGGCGGCCCCGCGCATGCGCCGGGCGGCAGGGAGCGCGGCGGGCAGCGCCGGCCCCGGAGAGGTTCCTGAGGGAGCGTGGGGCGGCGGGGACAGGCGGGCAGGCAGCGCGGGCGCGGGTTTCCTGCCCTCTGCTTCCCGCAGCGCCAACAGGGCTGCTCAGACCCGGCACGCCGAAGCTCCCGCGGCTCAGGAGCAGAGCGGGTGGCGGTGAAGGGAAACCCTCACACGGGCGGGCCCTGAAGGTCTTGGATCTGCGGGCACGTCAGGATTTAAGCGCTGCCATTAGAAAGTCCTTCCAGATAGTGTCTTTTTAAAGCACCTGCGGGGTTGGCCACACCTGGTGAAGCTGCCTAAGAGCAGAGTACTTGCCAAACATGCAGAGGCCAGCTTTCAGCCACAGCCTAATGCTGGCCAGACTCTGCTGTCCTTCTCTGGAACAGGGAATGGTGCATGCATTAACACTCCGGGCAAAAGCTGGACCACACAGCATCAAAGGAGGCTATATGTGCTGCATCACAGCCTGCAGCAATGGTGTTCAAAAAAAGCTCCAGGTCACAGGTCCTTCTTATTTATGGATTTTATATTTAGCAGTACTTGGATGAAAACCAGAGATAGACAAATATTACTGATATTTCTGTCAAAGATTTGCAGTTGTCATCTGAAACTTGCATAAGTAAGGCAGAGATTTTTATCTTTGCCTTGAAATTGTCGTTTCCCTGGTCACTGTGAACAATATGATGGCTGTGTTTATTATTCAAGTTTAAATACTGAGTGCATGTTTTAAATAATGCCTCTTGGCAGGGGTCCTTTCGTGCAGGCAGGGATGTAGTGAGCAAGGCAAGAGGGATATCCTGACGGTGGCTGAGGAAGGTTCCCAGGCAGCAGACACAAAGCTGTAGATGCCACATGCTCCTGAAGGGTACTGAAGATCAGAAGGCAGGAGAGCCTAAACCTGAACCTGTCACCATCATTTGTTTCATTTTCCCTGCTTCTAATCTCCCATGGGCTCTGCCTCTGTTGGTCTTCTGCAAGGACTGACACACAGTATGTGCCTCACAGGCAGGAAGCAGGGAGGAGAGGTACCCTCTTCTTACCCCCTTGTCCAGGTGCAGTGGACACCTGTGATGTAGTGCAGCAGAGAGTTCTTAGTCACCAGCTGTACCCCAGACAGGCAGAGCAGTGAGGATCCTGGTGTGGTGAACTCAGCTGTGTTGTTTCCACACGAGGAGAAGTGGGGACAGTTTTGGGTCAGGCTTCAAGCCTCAATAATCTTAGCTATCTGTGATGAGGGATAGATAGATCAATTTCTCTTGCTCTAACCGTATTTGTGTATTTTATCAGCTCCTAATATACAAGCTTTCCATTCCAGTAACAAAGAAGCAAAGTGTCTTAAGCACTTGTTACTGCCAGAGGGATGGTATCGAGCATGGTAGACTGACAGCCTGAGGCAGTATTGCTGATGTACAAAACTTTTGCTCAGACTTTCGCCATCGGAATCCTTTCACCATGCTTTTGTCTGCTGTTGACAATCTTGTTGTCAACAGCAGACAAAATCTTGTTGCCCTGTAGCTGAAAGACCACTTTTCTAATTCTATGTCATCTCCTTTTTGAATCCTCTTCTGCCCATCCAGTTACTTAATGCAAAACAAGCGGCTTACTTTTTGTTTTCAGAGACTGCCTGTGGTATTTCTCCTCCTATCTTCCCCTGCCAAAGCCCTTAGCATTCATCTGCTATCTACATGCTGACTCTAGATGCTGATCATGTTTTCCCATGAAGAAATAACGCCAGCTCTAGTAACCATTTTTGAGGAAGCTTGTTGTAAACATCTACAGATTCTAAGAACTTAGCAGCAGCCATCTAGTCCCTTACATCTCCAAATGTGGCTGCAACTGGTCAGTTAAGAAGATGTCAGAATGAGGTAGCCTGTGTTAATGACTTTTCCCTAAGTGTCCCAGCTTCCAACAATGTTATGGGAATTTCCTGAGCTTGTGCTAGTTTGATAACCCCGAAAGGTCTCTTCTTAGGTTATTTTTTCTCATCTCCTGTTGGGACTGTGCAAATTTCTGGGATCCACAGCCTGTTTAAGGAATTCCACAGGCTTACAACCTGTTGTATCAAACCCCTCCTGTTCTGTTTGTTTCAAACATAATCAAATCATCAAATCAGATGGGTCCCTATGGAAAGGTATCTGGATCAATCCCTACCCATCTTTTCCATGACACAATCACTTCTGTAGACATCTATTATATCTTCCTGCTAAATTCTATCTAGTTCCACATTTAATATGCAAGGCATAGAAGAATAACCATAAATCAGACACTCTGCTTTTAAAATAAATAGGACATCCATGAGTGATTAAAAGTTCCCTTATGAAGCTTGCTTCATTATAATACCACTATTCTATTTAATAGTATTGATTTTGTAATCCTACTTTGCAAGATTATGTACAGCAAGCCAGAGACAGGCAAGATGAAACAATACTGTCAGACCAAAACAGTGGTAAACAGAAACCTGTAGTAAGGCAGAGAGTGGGACATGGAAAATTACTGTCACAATTTATAAATGCCATAGCCAAGTTTCTCAGCAATAACACGCTGGCATATACGCTGCTGGGTGATCTAGACAATAATCAGGCTGTGATAATATTCCTGTGCTAATAAATATTTCACAAGTTGCTAGTAGGGTCAGAAATTGATTTACAGATCAAAGTGGAAAGTCATGTGAAGGAATTCTAATTAATCCTAACAAAAAATCAAAAAAGGAGTATTATATTTAGTTTGAACAAATCACTTGTTACCACATAGAAAATACTGATTATTGAAGGTAAAGTATATGTCTTTTTTAAGTCTTGTTTTCTCCAGTTCTGAAGATTCAGAAATTCAAAAGCAAATGAGAAAAAGTGAGAGATTGATTTCAAGTTCTGACTTGTAGGGACACTTGTAGCACCTAGAATTTACCTTCTAAACAGAGAGTACACTACCTCTAGATGCAGTGTGAGATTTATCTATTCAAACATGAAGGCGCCTGAGCGAGATATTGCAGAGCACTATTCCCGAATCGTGTAGGAGGAGAAATAGCTAAATGTAATGGTGCAGCTCATGTGACCAAACGTAGATGTTCTCTTCCAAATGAGATGCATCATTTGCACATTGTAGGTGTCCAGAGTTTACACATTAATCCCACTCACTGTCTCTTATATTACAACTTGTCCTAGCTTAGCCATTTCCCCAAGGGTGAATGTGTGCTGTCCTTGTCCTTCTCAGTTCCCAGTCACTTGGGTATTGCTGCCTTTTAATCTGAAGGCTTTAACATTGGTCCTGCTACCATGAATCCTTCATGCAGTTCTTCAAGCTGAATTTATGGAAAGGATGAAGCTTCCCTGTTAATATTGTCAAGGAGCAGAAGGACTGGGAAGCACTTGTGGAGCATTTCTTGCCTTCAGCCAAGGCTGTGACTCAAATACACATGGTCTTTACCCCATCAGCCCACCTTGGGAAGCAAATCACTCACCCTGGGGGTGGTGTGGCCCTGCACAGACCAGCTACTCCCGTGGTGGCAGGGATGCTCTCTCTAGTGCAGGTTTGCAGTCAGTGCTGCCATGGCTGTGCAGGTGCTGCTGCAGGTGCTATCTGTGCGAGCAACAGTCACACCTTTGACGAGTACAGCCATGCCTCTGCAGATGCTCACAGTGAGACAAGACTGTGCAGGGTTGGAAATGGCAACTGGCAGATGGCAGGGAGCTGTAATAGTGGGTCTTAGCACAGAGGTGATGGTTTTGGTGGTAAAGTGAAGTGAGATGCCAGATGATAGTGAAAAGTGGCAACTGGCAATGCAGCCTGGCATTTTGTCAGTAACAGGAGGCTCTGTGCTCCCTGGTAAGGAAAAGTGAATTTTAACAGCAAGATATGATATGGTTGCTGACATTGATAAAGTTTTTTTTTTTCTGGAGTGCACATCTCCTTGCTAGTGGATCTCTTCTGGGGTTGTTTGGAGTAGAAAAGACCATTTCAGATTCAATGAACATCTAGTCCAACTTCCTAACCGCTTTAGGGCTGATCAAAAGTTAAAACACATTGTTAAAGGCATGGTCAAAAACCCTCTAAAACACTGACAGGCTCGGGGCATCTACCACCTCTCTAGGAAGCCTGTCCTAGTGTTTTATCACCCTCTCAGTAAAGAAATACTTTCCAATATCCAGTCAAAACCTCCTCTGGTGCAGCTCTGAACCATTCCCATGGGACCTCTCACTACATACCATGGAGAAGGGATCAGTGTCTCCTTCTCCACCCACCCTCCTCAGTAGTAATGAGGTCACATCTCAGCATTCTCTTCTCCAAACTAGATAGGCCTTTGCTCCTCAAATGACATTCCTGCCAGCCTTATTGTGAGTCAGAGGCTCCAAGCATTGGGCTTCAAAACCAGCTACTGCCACCATGGGAACCTGGAGGATGACTGAAGCTATTCAAGGGCAAAGAGATTGTATAAGCACAAAATGGGTTATTCTGTTGCTTTGGTATGCAAGCTGTCTCTGCATAAATCAAGAAACTGCTTGGCTTAAATAGCTAGTAGGAAAGTCAAGGCTGAAGTAAGATAACATATTTCTGTTCAAAAAGTATATGGTATAGAGGAAATGTAACCAGCTTGAATGAAAGGGTCTGAAGGGAGTCTTGGGACTATCTAGATAACAGTATGAGCAATACCATATTGTATCAAAAATGCCTGGATACAGTGTTAGAAATACCAAATTTGGGTGTGGATATAGCAGAACTGGGACCAGTGAGAAAAAAATAATTAGAAACATGCCATTAAACAGGTCCTGCTTATCTGGGAGCACCCTAGGCAGAGAAAGAGAGGTGCAGGGTTGGTGAAAAGGCAGGCTCAGGAAAATAACCACTAGGAATTAAAATAATTAGGTAGGAAAAAGTGCCCAGGAAGTAATTTAGAAAACAGGCATTAGGTATAATCTTGTGGAGACTGAAGAGGGATAAAATATTCTGGTTGTAGAAGTGTGAACACCTTCCATGGTAGAGGTAATCTGTAAGCCCAGGCCCCCCAGGATGGTGGACTACACCTCTGAGACAACCTGCTGCGCTCTCATCAGGTCTATATCCAGAAGACTTGGCGTGCAAAGGTGGGATGAGAAGGGATATGCTTGTGCCCTAGTAGTAAGTGGAAAAGGGAAGGGAATTGTAGCATGACAGAGCTTGCATGGGAATGATAGGACTTCTTCGTAGCAATTACGAATGAGTAGTACTAGTAACAGGCAAGATAATTTTAACTCAAAATTGTTGTGCTTATAGAGATACAGTTGTGAGTGAGTCCTACTCGTATCAGACATTTGTTCATTAGCCAGTTAAGGTGGTACCAGTCTCTTACAGGTGTGCAGAATAATCAACAGACATTGTGTTAGTTACATATCAGGTCTCCAGTCTAAAGGAGCCGAGTTAAACACGTAAGATACCATGATCATTATTTTAAAAGCTATTTTATATGCAAAAAGCTATAACCATTTGATTTTCCCAAGATTTTCTGATTATCCACGACAATGAAGAAAATGAAACGGGGTGTACTTTTGTGTCCTGTGATGTGGGGCTTTTCTGGCATTGGCCTAGTGCTTTTTTTCCTACTGTCATAATGACATTGATCATTGTGGAACCAAGATAGCTTGCAGTGGTACAAGCCCAAAATTTTTTGGGGTCTCAGTACTGCAGCTGAAGACAGTCAGACCCAGGGCTGAAACACTTCAGCAGCAGATTGCAGCTGCATATGGATTGCTCATGGTAGGAAACATGTAGTGTTAGAAAGGTTGGCATGGTAGTGCATGAGACCTGGAGATGGAATCACCAATGGGAGATTGAAGAGACATTCAGACAGAGACCACCACAAGTACAGAAAGTAATACCAAGGGCCTTCCCCCACACCACCCCCCCCCCCAAAGAAAACAGCATCTTAAAAATTTATTTGCATTTTGGCAGTTTGTATTACTTCAGAGAAGACTAAAGACATAAATGTATTTTGTATTTGTGCTGGTTTTGGCTGGGATAGAGTGAATTATCTTCACAGTAACTAGGATGGGGCTCTGGTTTGGATTTATGCTGAAAACAATGTTGATAACACTGGGATGTTTTAGCTATCACTGAGCAGTGCTTACACAGAGTCAAGGCCTTTTCCCTGTCTCATACTGGTCCACCAGCAAGGAGACTGGGGGTGCACAAGGAGTTGGGAGGGGACACAGCTGGGACATCTGACCCCAACTGACCCAAGGGATATTCCAGACCATATGGCATCATGCTCAGTATATAAAACTTGGGGAAGAAGGAGGAAGAGGAGGTCATTTGGAGTGATGGTGTTTGTTTTCCCAACACACTGTTACCCATGATGGTGCCCTGCCCTCCTAGGGATGCCTGAACACCTGCCTGTCCATGGGAAGTGGCAAATGAATTCCTTGTTTTGCTCTGCTTCTATGCACAGCTTTTGCCTTACCTTTTGAACTGTCTTTACCTCAACCCATGAGTTTTCTCACTGTGACTCTTCCAACTGTCTCACTCATCCCAGTGGGGGAATGACCAAGTGCCTTCAGGGGATTAGCAGCCAGCTGGGGTTAAACCATGACAATATTGACTTAAGAGTGTCTTTATACTTGTATCTTTCTGTTGACAGAGGACAGCTTCTTGTTTTAGTCTCTTGTTTCAAAATTTTAAATTCTGATAAAAGAAAGCAAAGCATATACTGAACACTTTGCTCTCAGTACAGACTGCAATCAGCAACATTCTTTCAAATTCCACTCTGAAGCTTGCAAAGGAAAGGCTTCATTCTGCCAGGCGGTGGTATTAAGTATCACATGGAAGGCAGTCATAATTCCAGTTCACTGCAGCAAGGAGCATTTAAAGTAAACTCGTAATGCAAGTGAACAAGGAAGCACAGATGAGATGATGATTTTTTTTTCTTGTTAAGCGCTAAGTGAAGGGATAAGAGCCCTGATGTCTGCTGCTAGTCCTGCTTGTTTGAGCATCACAAGGTAAAATACATAAATATAATTTGGAGCAAAGGAACAAAACTCTCCAGAACTCATAAACTGCTGGGAGTCCTCAGCATGCTATACTACTCACAGGTCCCCTACAGCTTGTCCCCTCTCCCTGGTCCCATTAATCTTGCATGGTGCTTGCTGCACACTGGCTCTGCCTCAACAAAGCAGACGGAGAATACCATTGCTGTAGCCTCTTTCATAGCATGATTAGGCATTTCATTGAGAACTACAGATTCAAATTCTCCAGGCTGAACAGGGCTCAGATTTTTCACTTCCAGGGAGTGCTCTAACCCCTAGGATATCACTCTGTCTCCTCTGCTACTGGATTTCAGAATCTTCAATGAAAAATAAAGAAAAAAGCTAATGTAATTTTATAGCTGCTCAGAGCATTCTGTTATGCTCCATTATTGCCTTCATATTTCTGTTCTCTAGCATTCAAATAAATGTTATATTAAGAGGAAGGAAGGTTTTAACCCTACATCTTGGCATATAGAAGTATTACTGGAGGTAATCCTTCTCTTGCATGTTTGTTAAGGAATTCTAATGTGGTGGGTTCTGGAGGGAACTCTGAGATCTGCAAGATAAGCTGTGCTGCCAGAAGGCTGAGCATCCTGCTGCTACCCTGGAGTGGGTTTAGGAAGAGAGCAGTGGAACATTCTGCCGCAGAGGCGAAAGAGAGGGGCTGTGTTCCAGGAGGTAGAGAAGGCAGGACAAACAGAGCAGAGAACTTCACACAGGTCTGTGGAATCAGGAGAGTTTTCTTGCAAGTCTGTGATGCTGTACACAGCTCCCCTCTCCCTGCAGTGGGGGTCTGACCTCTGTCTTATTCTGGAGAGAGGCAGGTGCTTTTCCCTGGAAACATTCCTCCACAGACGCTTAATAGGAAGTTAATCTAGCCTTTACATTTTTGCTACTGCAGTATGAAGGCAATTCCAGAGAGGACAGGTCAGGCAAATGAAGGGGAGAAACAATTCTCATCCAGGTAGCCTCTAGCTGGCCCTGCATCACATGTCCAAGTAAAGATGGGAAAAGGAAAGGAAATGAGAAGGGATGAGGATGTGAAACTCCTGCATTTTTCATCTCTTTTTGTTCATGCAGGCTGCAGTCTTTTTGATAAGGACTGTTAAATGTTATTATTAATCAGCTGATCTAACTACACAACTGTTTTAACCCTCTTGCATGCAGTGACAAAATGCATACAAGTCATTAATTGTTTTTAACACTTGTTATTGTCCACTTAATTGTAAAGAATTAAGAAGGATCAGCTGTGCCAACACATTATTATTAATGTACTTGAAAACAGAAAGTAATCTACATAGTTCAATTACAGGGATCCCCATGTCCCCGAGAAAGCAATTGTAAAGATTTACATTTTAATTGATGTCCTATTCTGTAAAGAAAAATAAAAGCCCTCAGCTACCTAAGTCCTTACAATTAATTAGGCACAAAATACTCCAGAAAGATTAACAGTGCCCTGATCCCAGGAGTACTCAAATAAAAAACCCCAAAAGGCAAAAGCACTTAAAAATCTGTAAGTTATCAGGATAAAATGTCTAGTTTTGCAGTTACAGACTGTGACAAAACCAAGTCATGGCTGCATGTAGAGTCTTGACATCGAATCAAGTTCCATTTTGCTTTTGTGTTCCACATGCACACGCCAACCCTACTCTGAATCTTCTAAATGTACGGGATTGCAAAGTACAATAGCTGAGAGTCTGAAAGACTGGAGTACCTCCCTTGCAGCCACACCATCCTCCAGACACTGTGGAGCCATTACTGGTCATCCCATGTCAGCAAGGCAGTACTGTCCCACCTACCATGCTGTGTCTTGTTCTGCTCTTCCACAAGTGTTGATGGATGGGAATGCAGCATTTGCCTTGTTTGCCAGATTTATCGTATGCTCTGTGTTCAGTCTCCTTACTCAATGCCTTCACATAATGATGAACTGTCCCTCTGATCCTCTGTCCCAAACCACAACTGCCAGCAAACATAACCAAACAGTGTGCAGGCCCTGCAAAGCCACATGCCTTGGCAGCCTGACAAACTTCTGCCCTTGATACAAAAAACCAAGTCTCACAATACACCACAGGGATGTGTCCTCCTGGGAGCAGTTCAGCATTCCTATGGAGAGGGTGGATTTGCTCCTACCAACTGCCACAAGACTGTCAGGCACAGCATGGCCACCAAGAGCTGTTGACTGGAGCCTGTTAGGCATGGCAGCATGCATGGAACCAAGGGAATTTACTTGTCTCAAGCTTGGCATCCACATATGCAGATGTGTGGATACTTGCCAACATCTACCTTCCTTGTAAGGTCAATTATTTTTTGTATATTGAATTTTGGGGATCAGGCAGCCTTTGTCAAATCTTCTGGCAGATGCTGTGTGCATATGAATTTAGACACTGGCCTACCCTCAAGAGATGTTCCAGTGTAAACTGAACCAATTCAGTTCAGTGTGAACTGAATTGGAAGGACTTAGTGTCCAGAACTTTGGCTGGTGACATTCTTCATATTATATCCCAAAAAAGCTAATGCAGAACCAGAATACAATCGTCAGTGGCTTCTGGTGTCTTATGTTTGCAAATGGGCATGTACAACTGGAGATTTCCTGGCATTAATTTCTAGATGTAGGTGTATTTTGTCATGGATGCCAAAATACGTATGTCTAACAAGACTGGACAAAAACTCCTGATAAAATCAGTGCTTTGCCAAGTTTATAATAAAACCATTTTAAATAATAATATAGCAACAAAGAGGAAGTTAAAATATCTGGTTTTACTATGCAAGAACTCATAATCATCTTTTCCCCTTGGACTATAGCTTATACAAGAATATTTTGGCTTAGTTTCAGCTCAGAGATTTAGAAATGACTGAAAAGAAAAATTCTTGCAGCATTTCTCAAAAAAATCAAATAAAAAGAGAGTTAATTCTTAACAGCAATGAGCAATATCAGAGCCACAGATACTCCTTACGTAGCACAGTAGAAACATGTTTTTGCCCATTAGAACTGGCAGCAGCAGGCAGCATCTGCACTGCATCCTGTGGTAGAACTGCTCTGTTTATGACAGAAATGCACAAAATCAGCCACAGATGAGACACCATAACTTCTACATGCACACTGCACCTATTACTTGCCCAGCCCAGTATGGCCTGACCAAGTCAGGTCTGCTGTGCACTAGCAGGCTCTCTGCTACAGCAGAGTGTTTGCAACTGCAAACAGCATCCCCAATACCAGATCTCTTTGTCCCCAGCTGGCCTGTACCCTTTTCTTCAGGATCCCTGTATTTGGCACTGGTGAGGTTGCATCTTGAGTCCTGTGTTCACTTCTGGGCCCCTCATTACAAGAAAGACATTTTGGTGCTGGAGTAAGCCCAGAGAAGGGCAACAAGGCTGGTGAAGAGTCTGGAGCACAGGACAGGTCTCATGAGGAGCAGATGAGGGAGCTGGGGTTGTTTAGCTGGAGAAAAGGAGGCTCAGGGAAACTCTACTGCTCTCTACAACTGCCTTAAAAGAGGTTGTAGAAAGGTGAGAGTCAGTTTCTTCCCCCAGGTAACAAATGACATGACAAGAAATGGCCTCAAGTTGTGCCAGAGGAGGTTTAGTTTAGCCATCAGGAAAAATTTCTTCGCAGAAAGGGTTGTTAAGCACTGGAACAGATTTCCCAGGGAAGCGGTTGAGTCACCATCCTTGGAGCTATTTAAAAAAGCTGAAGATGTGTGACGTAGGGACATGCTTTAGTGGTGGACTTTGGCAGTGCTGGGTTAATGGTTGGACTCAACAATCTTTACCTTTCCAATGTAAATGATTCTGATTCAATGTCCAGCAGCTGGGTCTGAACCAACACTATAACCAAAGTGTGCAATGCTCAGAAGTAAGTGACAAATTGTAAATTCCTTCTAGTCCATCCCAGATCTTTAAGTTCCATCTTATCCCAGCTCTCGACAAAGCTGACTAGCTCAGGTGTAGTACAGGACAAAGGCAAGAAACCTGCCTGGTCTGAGAAAGAACAGAAACCAGTTCCCAGGAATCTGGAGTACTGGGCAATGTCACACATCCAAGGTCATTAAGTGTGACTATCATTTTTGCTGCCAGCATGTGTGTTACCTAGGACTATTTCAGGACTATCTTTCAGAGCATCCTAGCCCCTGTGACCTTGAACTAAGTAAAATTACAGTTCAAAACCTGAATAATAAATATATTTTCTGTAATTTACATCCTCTTGAATAGGTCTATTGATTTTATGTTAAAATGGCATGGAAGTAAATTTGATGCCTAAAATTATCACAAGGCAAACTAAGCTGATAAAGTTTTGAAATAATACAAATTCTATCTTGATCCAGAGATAGTAATTATCAGTCCTTTTACAGGACAAAATTGCAAACATATTCTCCCAGATATGCTGCAAGGAATTTCTGACTGCTTAAGACAGTTTAGACAAAATTAACTTTTTTTAATTGCCCTTGTCTTATTTCAGATTACTGAAGGAACATTATTCTTGTGACATTCTTTGGAAGACACATTTGAACAGTAGAAATTCAAATTTGTAATATGGAAATTACTATAATTGTGGTCAAACACTGGAAGAGGTTGCCCAGAGAAACTGTGGACTTTGGATCCTTGGAACTACTAAAAATCCAACTGTATATGGCTCTGAGCAACCAGACCCTATTGCACAGGCTTATAGCAGCAGGGATGGACTAGGTGATCTCCAGATCTCTTCCACACTGAACCTATTCTATGGCCTTGTTACACAGGTATCATTTAATGTCTGCCTTACATCTGGAAAGACGCCCAAACCTAGGAAGAAAATATGCCTTGGGGATGTAGTGTGGTGCAGTGCTGTTTAGCAGCTGCAAATCGTGTCCCTCCATTCCTAGCTGCAAACACTGAGCTTTGTAAAGGATGTTCCCCCTAAGAGCTATTAGGATGAGATTACATGCAATACATCTAATGAAGAGCTGGATTCTCATCTATCAACATAACAGGTTTTTCTTGTAATCCTATGAATGTAGCCTTGGACAAAACTTTTTTAGTTCATGTGCTGTTCTGTTAGCTTTGGCAAACCACAGGTGCTGATGGTTACCTCTTAGTTTCTATAACCCCAACACCCTTTCTTAATTTTATTGCCCCACACAGTCAGCCCCACTTAAAAAAGTGGAAATATTCTCATTAGTAAAGCTAAACCACTGCACATGTGCTTGTAAATGGTCTGCATTTGTGCATGGCTTAGCAAGTGGGCTCTTGCTGGATGCTCTGAAATCTAGGTTTACTAATGTGGAGGTCTCCACCATTATCTTGGCTGCACTGAACTACTTACCTCTGACTAACAGGTATCAATGGTTGCATCATTTCTTATGCTGAATTTATATTATGAAATACTAATTTTGGCACAAGCCCGTTGATAGAGCATGCCTAAAGCTATAAACTGAAGTTATAGATCAAACCCATTTTGTTTGTCCACACAAAGAGGCAAAGTTCTTTATACAAACTTGGAACAGATGAAACCTTGAGAGCTGAACAGAGCAGACAGTGGGCAGGGATGGTAAAGCTACCAGTCATGATGCAGAAAATAAAGTTACACTAAATGAGCAACTTTGGAAAGTAGCAGAAAAATCAAATCAATATATTGCAGTAAGGGGAGATACTTTATATCCCATCATTATCTACTAGAATTTATTAAAAAATAGTCATGTGAAAACACCCACCAAATTAAAGGAAGCAGCTAGTCTGCAAAGAGTTTATTAAGGAGCTAATTTAAAAGTAATGTGAGTAATTTTCAACTTAAAACAACTGCTTGAACCCTGAAGAAGTCCTATTTAGATTGAAAAAAACCCACCATTTTACATGGGGAACTATGGGCTGTGTAGTCTGCCCTAAAGAGAAACTGTAGAGATCATGCTGTGTAAGTATCACAGCTAGTGGCACTCAACAAGGTAAGGGCAAACACCCTTCTGGTATGAGGGCTGTGGAATGCCTTCTTCCTTACCCTGCTAATGTCAGATCATGTCATAGTTTCTTCTGGCAAAAACTGAAGGCTTTCCGGATCTTCACCATGCTGTAATGTCTCTGTAGCTTCTTGTAACTGATGTATCTTGCTGAGAAATCAGAGAGAAGGGCAGGAGTTACACCAGGAACCCAGAAAGCCACATCTGAAGCCAAATGTATCAAATACACTTGGACAAAATGACAGAATTGGTTGATATACTCAGAAATAATTACTTGATGTACTAGATTGTTTTGAAGACTTTTCAAAGATATTAAATATGTATTTGCTAGCTCTTTGATACAGAAAATTCCAGCATATGAATAACATTCATGCTGATTCACAAGCTGCTCGATATATGACAGTAACAACTGCATAGATACTTGATGGAGAAACATTATAGGCATATGAATTTATATTAGGATATAATGACATTTTTGTAAAAGAAGAAAACGTAAAGTAAAAAAACAAGACTCAAGTCAAGCAAGACAGGTAATAGCTACCAAAAATATAATGCTGCCCCTGGTCATTCAGCTGTTTGTGGGCTGCAGCTGTTGATCATGATCCTACAGCCACAAAAGGAAAATCAGTCTTTGTAATATTAAATCACAGTGTATTTTCTTATATGAATGTAAGAGAAATACACATTTTTGATTAGTAAAAGGAATTAAACTGGAAAATAGTGTTAAAGGAATGCCAACTAGAAAAACCTGCAAAAGCCTATTTTCTGAAGAAAGAAACAAGGTGCCGTATAAACCTTGCTCTGCATCACACAGTGGAAAGCAGAAATGACTACCAAAATCTGAAATACACGGCATGGAACTGCTGGCAGCAGGAGCTGGATCAGGCTACATGGTTTCTTTAAACACAGCACATTTGTGGCTATGCAGAGGGTGTGCAGTAATTCCTTACTCTGCCAGGGACAGGGAGGTAGGTGCCTCCCCAGGCGCTGCTGATGCAGATGATGTCAGTGAGGTGGAATAATTGCTGAGGTACCTGTCTCATTCTATCTGTGCTAATGAAACCACTCAGGTGTTAATGGATTAAGACACTGCATACATGTACCACAAAATAGGCAGCAGCTGCTCAAGAATTCACACTGAATCTGTAATATCTTGGTAAAAGGGGAGAAAGAGATTCAATGTGTATCTGACCAAAAGTCATCATTTAAAGGTTTTCAGCCCCATTCATGCAAATACACACTAATGTAGAGACAGTGCACTTCTGAGTATTAAAAAAAAATCATTACCTCCTGTGCTTTTAATGGGATTTTTATCTTTGCAGTCAGTGGAGGATAGAGAATGTCCTTACACAGAGCCTGTATCTGCACTGCATAAAGCAGTTGCTTTTCAAAATATCAAATATACTCAGTAAGGAAGAAGTTAACTTTCCAGATGCAAACAGTACACAGATATTTTTTAGAAGCCAATGTTTGGGATAACCTTTAATTGGAAACTAGAATGATTTAATTTCTCACATTCTTAACCATTTCTGCATTTCCTGGTGTTTAAAATGAGTTAAGTAAATCCACAACTCCACAGGCCTGGCTGCATGGAAACTGTGGGTTTATTCACACTTTCTACATAACATTAGTTGTGCACATTTACATACAGACATTCAGGGCACAACATTAGCCTCTTCCTCACACACTCTAAGACTTTCTGCATACTCCCTACCTATTGCATAAAAAGGAGATGGGGGAAAAGAGCTGAAACTCTTTAAGAGAGCCACAGTTTCAAAACCTCTGTACAGTCCGCAAGGTTAGTCAGAAATTTAAACTACATTCCTTTTTGGGCACGGATTACTCAGCCCTGCCCAGGAAAACGTCCGAATTTCGATGGCATTGCTGAGAAGAGTGAATTTATTTCTTTGAATCCAGCCCCTATCTTCAGATTACATCAGATAAATTCCTGAGGAGTTGTTTTACCATTCAGCACAAGGCTTGCTGATACAAATTTTATCTGCAGTTCGGCAATGTCAGGCTTGTGAATTGCAAGGGCTGATGTGCTACAGGTTTCCAGCCACAAGAGCAGTGCAAAACCTCCCAGCATAAAAAACAATAAATGGAAAATTCGTTTTACAGTAAGAGCACAAGGAATTACTAAAATAGACATTTTTGGAACACAGGGTGCTCCTAGATCTCAGATGTAATTTTATTTTGTAGGAATAATGATGAGTATGATACACTGGGGACAAACAGAAGTAAAGAGAGAGAATGCAATTTTAAAGCACTTCACTATATTCAAGGGATTTAAAAAAAGGTACCTACAGTGTGTAAGAGTTGATTTCCACTTGGTTCACTGAATAATTTACTCTTAAAACTTTCTGAAACATCATTTACAGAAGGAACATGTTTGAGACCACATTAACATGCAGTTCAACCCACTGTCACTAGACTTTTGCTATCACTTCTTCAGGTATGGTATATATAAGGCTGATTCTTATTAAGTGTTACTCCTTAGTATGCTATGACTGAAGGCAGCACTCTGCTCTTGCCTGGATGTATGCAGGGTGATACAAACATTTGGACATGAAAAACAGAGCGAAAACTATGTTGAACTGTTTACATTTCTCACAGTGAGGAAACAACTGTGACTTATTTTAGGATATCTCTACAAGCAGGCAGCAGGACAATACAGACTAGCTTTTATGTCCAGACCAAATCTTTTTAACTTCAATCCTAGGCAGATCTGCAGTTTAATCTGGATAAAGTTTACACAGCAATATACAAACAGTAGCATTAATCTGCTTGTAATGAATTTATTTTTCTTTTCACTACTAATAAACTCAGTAAAAATTAATTCTGCCTTTTTTTTTTTTTTTTTGTTACATGCTTCTTTCCATGTGTATCTGCTGGCACTTTAAAAAAACAAACCCAAAACTGTTCTTTAAGTTTTCTCTTACTAGACTTTTCTATGGTGGTACCAATGACTGCATACACAAATGAGGTTCATGTACAGGGCATTATCAGAGAGGCCACACATGCTTGCAGCACACAATCATTCTTAAGACTTAATCTCTGGACATAAAGTAAAAAGGGATAATATTACTGTCACCATTTTCAGTGCAAACAAGACAGAATGTATCTGGGATGACTTCTTGCCTGGCAAGTGGTACCTAGTGTAACACACTTCAAACGAAACCTTTATTATATTATACTCTATAATATTCTATAGAGTATATAGAATATTATATGTAGAATATATATAATTTCTATATATATTATAGAAATCTCACTGAAGACTGGCAAACAAGCTGTTTGTAAAAATGGGTGATGGTTTAAGTAAAATTAATTAACAGCCTGAGAAAGTTAATTGCAACTATTTTCTAGCCTATTACCATCAATTCCTTGGGTCTAAAGTTAAAAATTGCCACATCTGACAAATGTCAAGTCTTAAAATTGGCAAATCCAGCACAACCTCAAGACTACAGAAATTTAGACAGATGGAACTGCATCACCTGCCAGCAAAATGGCAGTATGGCACACGTTGAACTTGACACGTTGAACTTGACTTGACAGTACCTGCCCCTTCCTGCACAGGCTGCTGGCAGAGGTAGGGAGCCTATGAAAACCAGCATGCTATTTTGAGGATGGAAATACACAACTGGAGGGCTACAGACAGTTCTTTTCTATGGCAAGATCTTAACAATCTGCAGAGAGCTCTCCACAAAACCGAAATGATGTGAGGTGAAAATGCCTTTTGGTCACTATTCTGTTCCATACAAAGAACATCTTCATTTTAGGCAATCTAAATGGAATGTTTATGCTGGATTTCTTCTTGTGCCTCACTTATCCCATCTGGGCACTTTGCTCATTAATTTAGGGGAAGCCAAAAGGGAGACTTTCACTATCCTTCTGCTCTCACTACCTCATCCTCTTCATTGCTCCAGGGCACAGCTCTTAGAAACAAAATGCAAACCACCAGAGGCCCTTGACTTCCCAAAAGCTATTTTCAGCAAATTGCCAAGAGCTGACAATATGCATATTTTCATGCTTCTGCCCTCCCTGCTGCCAGAGCTGTGTATGGGTTTGGCTCAGCTCTCTGTCCCAGCTGGCCTGGCCACCCGCTCTGTGCTGAGGGTAGATATTCCAGTGCAGCAGGAACTGCACCTCCTCCGGCTGGGCTGCTCTGCCCTGCCACCTCATGCTGCAGGCACTGCCATCCTCCCTTGCCCCAGGGCCACTCTGCTGTCAAGAACCAATCGAAATAACAGATTTGCAGAATTAGCACTTGTGCTTTGGAGCATAATGTTGTCTTTTTGTCAACACGGTTCGTGTGGTTGCTTTAAGTCTCACTAGGAGACACAACACCGCATCCCCTTTCCCCTTACTGTACCTTCACTGCTCCTCCAGTTGCTATGAGCCCTCTAAACACATGTAAGTACTATGATAGCCACCATCTTCCAGTCTTTCAGTGACTGGGGTCATCTCTCTGGTACTCATAGAGGGACATGTTATATTGTTTTACAGAGAATCATAGAACTAGTGAATAGCTAGTTCTACCCACCCTTCCATGGAGAGGAACACCTTCCACTAGACAGCTTGCTCAGAGCTCCATGCAGCCTGGCCTTGAACACTTCCAGGGATGGGGAAGTGTTATATTATTAGGAATGGATCTCTTATGAAAGCACATGCTTTTGCTAAGCATCACTGCATTAAAAGGCATTTAACAGAGAGCTCTCCATTCACAAAAAAGCACCAAATCCGCCAGCTTTTATTGAAGCAAAACAGTTTTTGGGGCCCTAGCTTTACTGTGTGCTAATAAGAATGTGCCCAAGCATGTTAGGACCTGACACACAGGATAGGTTTCATGGACCTCCCTTCTGCATTCTCACCTGTGTGGTTTTATGAAAGAACAGAGAAGTCACAAAGCACCACCCAGCTCCCTCAGCCACCAGCTAGAACTGCACCTTCAGGCACCCCTGTCCAGATTCAATGCTACTGCCTCTCCTTAAGAAGAGTGCACATGGAAATACTTCTCTATTATTCATCTGTGCTATCATTCCTACCCTGAATTTCTGCCACTTCTCACTTTCCCTTAATTTTCATAATGTTTAGACATACCTTTTTTCCCCAACTTAAAACTACAATGTGTGAACCATGAACAACATCATCATACTTCTACCTTTTGCATTGTGCATACTCAAATGTGTATAAACAAAAGCACTATTTTCCTTGAAAATGGTAACTGGATTCTATGATATTAAAGTGTACAAAATACAAGTGCAAAAAGACCCAAGTGTTGTTCAGGACTTGTCTACATATGACTGTTATTGTGTACTTGCTCTTTAAACTAAAAGCTCTTCTAAAAAAACCTAAAACCATGTATGATAATAGGCATTTGTCATCTGACTTTTGCTGAGTAATAAATGCATAATGCTCAAAAATAAATCAAGTAGTTTATCTTTGTAGAATCTGATGTCAACATGCAAACTATTACCATTAAAAGGTTATTAAATTGTAGCTAATATCACAATACAATCAGTCCTCTGCTACACAGAGATCATGGAAATACTAGTCAAAAGTTCTGGATGGTATCTTGCAATACAGTGAGCATCATCCATCTCCATTAAGATCTCTTCCCTGTTCTCTCAAGAGAGCACACTAACAAAAACCAAGGTTGGAAGCAGTGGTCTGTGAGATGTGGTACATCCTAACACCATCCAGAAGCAAGAGGTTTCAGAACCTTTTCCAACTAGGAGAGATCTTAGTTAAACAACTTCTTGAGCTGGATGTAGAATATTGGCATGGCATCAATGCTGTTATTTTCAGCATCACACTGCAAAAACACAAACCATCTATCCTGGCCTGTCACAACTGAAAGCAATTTAAGCAGCATAATACAACACCAAAGAGACTGGGCTGAATAGTCTGGAGTGCTGCTCAAATGCAGCTGTGACTCACCCTGGATACACTCACATAGTGTAGTCAGGGTTAGAGGTAGTTCTGAGCACTCCACCCTGTGTCATAGTAAGTGCAGGTGCCCTACAACCTGACTGGCTTTGATGTTTTACCACACTTACCATCTTGTAAGTTGCAGTATCTGTATATTGTGCATTGCAAAGGAAAGAAGCACAGTGCGTATCAGGAATGGAAGTGACATGAGAGGACTGTGAACAAGGCAAACAAAAGCTTCCTATCTTTTTCCTCCTTCATTTGTTTCTCTGTAGCCTATAGTCCTATCTAATGTGCTTCCATTTGTTACAGAAAGCCATCTTCTTGTACTGGCAATTTTTAAACACAGTGTCCAGCTGTCCAGCTACTCCTAAAGTGCTTAATCATCAAGGAGAGGACTAGGAAGAGAGAAAAACACTGTTTAATAGGAAAACACAGTGCCAAATGAAGCCAAGAGCAGAAATAATGCTAACCCATAATTTTGTTTTTATTTTGCCAAAACAAAACAAAATACTTTATTCTATAGCACATTTATAGAAAAGCAAACCACAGTTTTAATTTTCTTTTTTTCTTTAACCTGTCACATCACAGCAGATGGCTGGACTGCGGTGGAAAGCAAGAACATACTGTGTGAATTCAGCTGTGTATACAAAACTTATAAACTTCAACTGGAAGTAAGGCTTTTATGCATGTTTGGCTTAATGTACTCAGCACCAGTTGAATGGAGATATTTAATGTACCATTCCAGTTCACATCATAGATGTATTACTCTAATACTCCCACAACAATGACACCACACATCTGTGTTCTTGGGACAGTCTGGTTTTAGGTGGCATTATACAAATCTGAGAAAATTGAGAAGCTGAAACAATTATAAGGAAAAGTTTATGTAAGAGTTCTTCAATACTTTTCTCCTGAAGCCTGGAGGATTCAGGCATGCTGTTCTTTGCAGAGGCACAGTCATATATTTTAAATAGAAAAGCAAGTTGCCACTACTGTTTTATACTATTGATTTCAACTTTTTCACTTCTTAAAAAAAAAAAAAAATCTTGTTTGCAGAAACTTCTATCCATTTCAGAACACCTGCCTCTCCTTGAGGACAAAAGGTGCTTGATCTGCTCACCATTAAATTTCTTTTAAGTGTTGTTAGTTTCAAAACAGATGAGGACTGAATGCATATTGAATACCAAAAAACTAGTCACACCTGTCAATTAAAGGGAGTAACGTAAAAATCTTGCTTACCTTTCCATAAAAACCAGTTTTGATTAAAAAAAAGTAGTATAATCTACATATGATACCTATTTAACACTGTATTTATTACATGTTATCAGAAGTGACACACTTAAATTTCAAGCAGTTTGTTTTTAACTACAGTGAAATTACCTTAAACATTTCTGCTGCATACTCCCCCACCTTATGGTCATTAAGTATGCCATCATCATTTGGGGATACATAAGATACCAAAGTCAACATCAGCTCTTATTTAGTAATTAATGCTCAGACTCTCTTATGGGGTGGGAGAAAATAGGGTTACATTACATGTCATCATGTTTACATACTTACTTAGGAATGCAAAATCCAATCCTATTATGATATCACAGGTTGTTGAATCAATCTATCTTTCAAATGAAACTAGCTCTGAAAGTACTGTAAACTGATCAATATCTAGCAAGGTTAAAGTGAAGACCAGGCACTTACTTCTGCAGGCGTTCCAGCTCTGAGGGCAGGTCACAACCTATATAAACTCTGTTCATTAAACTGTATTCTAACAGTGCACAAAAACAGGGATCCTACAGGAGAAGATGAATATATCATTTTAATCATGGTGCTCTGTGAAGTAAATTTTCAAACAAATCAACATGGCACATGAATGCAAGAGATTTAATAGGACCTCTTCTAGAAACCTCTTCTTAATAGGACCTCTTCTTGTTATATATAATCTCCACAAATGGTGCAAGCATGGTGTAAAATGTGAGGAAGGTACCTACAGCTGCTCTAAATTCCGTATGTTACATGTACATGCGGGGGACTAAATTTTTATTCAGACCATTTCTGGAATACCATTTTCCTTCTTGGTTGTGAAGTCAGACATAAAATGAGATATTAAGACAAGCTGAACTTACTCCCGTGAAAGGACCATGCATGAGTTCAAAAGGAGTCCTCCTCTCTGGCATTTCTTGCATTAATTGGGAACCATCACTTCTGCCACCCTCAATTTAAAATGTGAAGGAACGACATTTTGTGAAGAATCTGATTGCATGAGGTTTTTCAGAATATGCTTACTGGACTTTCAGGCTGCTGGAGATCTTTAGACGAGGTCAGAGCCTCCATGCTGGTGACAAAAAGGAGCCTACTTCCTTTGTGCTTGGAAGTCTACTGTGTGCGTACCTGAACGGTTCATTTGTATGGGAACCCATGGAGTTCAGATATTCCCAAATGCAGACTGAGGACAATGTACAAATTCTTAACATATTCTGATACCTTCTACATCGGATTAAACCACAAAATCATTCAATTGCTGTGGCAAATAACACATGCAATTTAAAGATACAAACACAAAACTTACTTTCACAAGAACATGAGGATTTCCCACGACAATCAGCAAAGCTTTTGCTCTAGTAACCGCTACATTAAATCTCTTTGGGTTACAGAGAAAGCCCAAACAGTGTTTTTCATCATCAAATAAGACTTTCCGAGATCGCACCTAAAATTAATTATAGTTTTAGAAATAAAATAATGAATACAACAT
Source organism: Lichenostomus cassidix (assembly GCF_008360975.1). Classification (NCBI taxonomy): domain Eukaryota; kingdom Metazoa; phylum Chordata; class Aves; order Passeriformes; family Meliphagidae; genus Lichenostomus; species Lichenostomus cassidix. Next base: position 19,044,343 of record NC_139480.1, on the reverse strand, counting down.
ATCACAATGTAAATTTAACCTATTTCCTTACTGCAACAATCCACTCAGTTGAATGACAATTCACAATGCATCTTTTCTGCATGCCTTCTTCAGTAGTCTCATCAGTGTGCTTTGACTTAGCACATGAAAAACAGCCAAAGCAACTATAACTCATTAGTTTTACAGCTCGATTTCATCTATATTTGAAAAAATAATTTTTTTTCCTCTAAATAATGAGTTCTTACAAATGAGAGCACAGTACATACCTATAACTACTTTAAGAGGGACCCAATGCTGGATTGAAAAGCTATGGTATGATGTGGAACAGTGAAAGTAAGCACAGTACCACTGCCCTCAAGAAAAAAAAAAAAACCAAGCAAGAAAATCCCAGACTCTTCCTCCAAGCAACAAATGTGAAATACTACTACCAGAATTTAAAGAGAAAGCAACAGATTTTTAATAATCTAGATTTTAAAGAGAACAACTTTATGCATGCACTAATAAGCTCAGCTTTCAAATACTGTGACAGACACAAAAATATGGCTTCAAAAATTTTTTAAAGGCCTACATCAAAAAGCAAACACAGAGAATTAGACACACATAAAAATTCTCAATAGGACCACAGTAATTATACGTACTGTTGATAAGATGATAACCATGTACTCCTGCCCTTGAAACTCTTCTACTGTGCCAACCTTTATTTCTGCCAAATCAATACTTCTGAGAAGAAATCTAATTTTTTCCACCTACCCAAAGGAAAAAAAAGTGTTTGAGGGAATTTAGTTTTACATTTGAAAGCAGACTGCTTTAAAACTAAAACCATACCACATATACATGTATGGGCTTTAACACGGCAATGTTGAAAGGAATGACTACACCAAGCTTAGCCATCATCCACCAGTAAGATTTTAAAATACTAGCTTTTCCTACAAGAAAGTATCACAGTTTAAATACACCTCAGAAGGTGAAGGAGTACTCTCTACCATAATTTGAACAGAAGGCAAGATATTTTTAATAGACCAGATTTTAAAGAGAGTAACTTAGATGCTTAAACGCTCTTTTTCCAATGCGCATCATATCCAAAACCATGCATACCACATATGTGGCAGGGCAAGCAGCTTCCCTTAGCTCTTCAAGACTACAAAGATTCTACCTTTGCTTGCCAGGTGCATCGTGCAGAGTGAAAGACAGAGGTGAGACATGATCTTAAGTACCCTCCCAAAAGAGAAGGAGAACAAGGAGTCCCAGGCACTGGGATCCTGATATATGTGGGATTGGTGTACTGCCATCTGCTAAAAGCTGTTTAGAGATTATAACTGAAGTGCTTGAAAAGATTTACGAAGAAATCATGCCTGACTATGCTGAAGATTACGGTCAAAGACTACTTTCTAATCAGTGTTCCTGCAATACCAAGTGACTTTATTAATGTGGACATTACTATCATATGCCTTGTATCATAGGCACACAAACACATTAAAACAATCACATTAAATCACGTGAAATCATCATTTTGGGAGTGCAAGAGATTCAGTCACATCAATAGTATGAATACATATTTGAAAAAACAAATAGTAACTGCAAACACAGTCAGGTGCATATACCTAACCAGTCAGATTGGTACAAGCAAAGCTTTAATTTGCAAGTGAGATTTCTTCACAAGGGCTTGGTCTTTTCCACACACCTCACAGTGGTTCCCCCAAGCCATGTGTGCAAGGTTACAAATACTGAGATGTGAACACAAAGAAGAGTTGTGTGCACTGTCCAAAATCTGCTCTGCGACTGAAAGGGGATTATGTTTATTCTTAAAATGAAGGTAAACATCACTTAACACACCTGGATATAAATACCTTTAAAAATAAAGCACAGCATTTGAAGGTAATGTTCAGCATTCTCTAGAGGTTTAAACAGCACAAATATACAAACTGCAAGTCTGCGTACAGGACAGCTAAGAAGTCATAGTAACTGTTTCCTCTAGTCTCCTCAAGGCCACAACAAGGTGACGTCACCTACTTCACAATAATTCCCTTTTGTTCCAGTCTTCAATGCAGAGTAACAGAAACAGATTGCTGTTCCAGCTGTAGGATAAATTTTTGACTTGCACTCTTTACTTCCAACAACTGAAAAATCTGCTTCTGTTTCCAAATCGGTCTCCTTAATGGTCTGATTTTTAAAACTAAAAACCAGTAGAATGCCAGTATTGCTGTCTTTCTCTAGGTTTAGATTTCAATGGCAGCATCATTAATGATTGATAATACATGGTGTAACACAACACACAGCAGTGACATTTTGACATATGCCCCCCTGCTTTAACAAACCACAGCCACCACATAAATACATGAGATGAAATACAGCAACTTTGAAGCTCTAAAGATATCAGACCTCTTACACATTATACCTGTTTACGATATGGTGCAATCACTCCAATATCTGTCACTGATACTGCAGAGTTTTCACTTTTAGCCAGTTGGCAACAGTACTGCATTACTTGAACTGCTTCAGTTGGATTAAACCACGAAGGACTGCGACCTTCAAGTGTTTCACTGCCCTGTATTAGGGGAAAGGAAATGAGATGATGGAGATAACGTACTGAAATAACTACATTTTTATTAATTGATTATTCTTATACCTTCTGAATGCAAAAAAAGTGATGGAATGTTATATATAATCTCTCTTGCTCTCTATACACCTTTTCTAATGAACAAGTACATCTCTCATTTTATATTGTTTTTTTATACCTCTATAAATATAATTGGTATGACAACTATTTTAAGTATGCAACAAAGGAGTTAAATCTCAACTCGGAAAAATACGTGTTAACAAGCTGGTATCTTGATTCTGTGCAAGGTGGAAGAGTTCAAACCCAAGCCTCTCCAAGCAGCAGCTATTACTACTTCTCACTAACTTCTTGGAACATTAAAGAAAACCTCTTTTCCAAGGTACTGTTGTTTCCCCAGCCAAGTTTAGCCCTAATGATCCTTTAGATTTACAGGCTTGTATTCATTTTGAAGTAATAAACTCTCACCAAAAGCAATCTAAAGCAGCTGATGGTATCCTGGTCATCTGCTATGAATTTAAATTTGTATGAAAATGTCCCCACAATGCACTTAAGAGGCAGCTGCTTAAGTTCCTAGCAAACATTTGACTTCAGTAGTTGTTTCTAAAATCAGATGTTCACGAAGTCACATTACTTGCAAAAGACAGTTTAATCTTTTTTCATATACTTTCTAAAGAAAACTTTTCTACAACATCAGCCAACTGCTAGCAAGCCTATACAGTTCACTGTATGAACATTTTACATACTTTTATTCCGTGAAAAATTAATGGAAATCCCTTCCTGGGCAATTTCCCCCAGTTCAACATAGAAGTTACTACTGAAGAATCAGCACAAACTTCTAGCTCCTTATGATAAAACAATTTAGACGGCAAGGCAAGCAATGCAGAATGCGACCTGTAGTTCTTCGTGAGTTTTGTGATCTGCAAAGACAAAACCCAAAATCCGTAAGTGAAATAGGTAATTCACCAGGCTACTCAGAACACAGCTTCCAAACAGATACTACCTTACCATCCTCTAGCATTTAGCATTTCTAAAGCTGCCAAAGAGCTGTATTCAAAGCAAAACCTGCAGGTGTGATCTTCTGTAAGTAAAAAGTACATCAAAGCAGTTTTTTGAAGGACCATCTCCTTCCCCTCCAAAGGAGAAACAAAGAGAACTGAAAGTATATGATAGATAAATCTGTCATTCTCCAGTTTCTTGAAACATTTGATCTATAGATATATTCTCTTTTTTTAATAGTCAGATTATTTCCATGGAGTTTCCATGAACGTAATGTGTTTGTTTGAAAAAGTCACATTTGCCTTGACAGGCAAAAAGGGAGCATCAGAACAGCTGATAGAAGCTGGCCTTAAGACACCTGAAATGTATTTGCCTTTGAACGTAAGAATAGTCTTAAGGAAGTGTTCCAGACAGTAATACTCAGCTCAAAAAAAGGTCCTGTAAAAAGAATAAAAGGATATTCCAATTGAAATGTATCCTCAAAGCACTCACACCTCCTGCTCTCTCTTACTATGCCAATTCTCCTTAAACACTGTATATGGAACACAACAATCAAAGTCTGTGGTAACAAGATTTTAGGAGAACGTGTGACAGGTTTTTCAATAGGCTGAACCTGACCTAAAGCCCAGGGCCAAACACCCACCCTTAAATCTGCCATCAGATTTCTTCCCTTCTCTACTTCCATGGTTACCTAGTCATCTTTTGCTCTCAGTTTAAGTCTTCGAAGTATGTTACCATGAGACTAGGAAGGCATCTTATGAAACTAAACATCAGTCCTATTTTTCAGATTCAGACAGTAATTTATAGCAGCTTGAACATCTACTTGTTCAAATACGTTACCTCTGCCACTCAACATATACTTTATGTACTTCACCATACAAGAGTTTGGGGAAGCTACTCTTTAGAGGAAGAGATGATAAAGAAACAAGAACAATTTCTCTTCTTCCCTTTGTGAAACATGATGTTTGCAAAATCAATCTTTAATGAGGAGACTCTGTTTGCCTTTTTATGTTAAAAGCAGAAATTGTACTTTTTCATCTGTGGAAAATTACGTTATGAAGTTATGGTAAATGTGGACAATGAAGATGAAAGGGATTTTTAAGTTATCATCATTTACAACTACACTTTGTGAACGATATTTGAGTTATGCTGCTTAAGAATTGAGGATCCCTTCAAAAAAAAGTTTTAACATGCTGGAGGGTTCAGCACCCTTACTATTCAGACTACATATTCAAACTAATCAAGCTTTTCTAGAGAATTAGTGTTCAAGATAGACTTATCACTAAGCATCAGGGAGCAAAGTGGTGGCAAGGAACCACAAATCCTTTTTTGACTGAGCTGAAAAGGGTTAATGGGAAGTTTAACTCACCAACAAAGGATTATAAGCTCCACAGGCACCAAAAGCATCCTCATCTCTCAGATATAGCTCTCTTGATGACAGTCTTTCTAGCAATGACATACTTAATCCAAAAGTCTGTGCAAGCTTAGATTTTATTGCTGGTCCTAACTGCTTTGGATCTCCAACCAGAATAATCTGCATATGAAATTAAAAAAAAAAATCCACCTTAGATTTAAAAAAATGTTATTGAAACTTCATTTTAATGACATACACATTTCAGAATTCAGAGATCAATTAATATCAAATATTCTGCTTTCCTTCAAACGTTTGTTGCAAAGGACAGAAGTACGTTGTTATCTTAAACAGAATACATACTTTATTTTGATCTCTTCCCCATCCTGATCCAGTCCTACCACGACAGATTTGTTTTAGATGTATGTAAACAAACTCGCTCAAGTGTTGGGCATTAATATGCATGAATAAGATCTATTACAAATACTCATTTCCAGAAAATGGCTGCTTGCATTCTACATCATTCACAAAAATGAAAATACACAAGCTTTTTCCCTTTCAGTAAATGATGTTAAGAGAATTACCTGTCCATCAGCTTCTGAAATCAACCCAATAGGAATCAGACTCTCCGGTTCACTTGCTTGCCCTGCCTCATCCAGAATCACATGAGTGAAGTGTCCAAGCCTATAATTAAATAACATTAACCTGAAACAGGGCTGTTTTCAGATTAGTTCATTCTGCCACCCTGTGGTTGACCTCAGAAATTCTGTTAACATCCTTGTCAAGTGTGCTAGGCAACCCCATAGACACAGAGCAAAGATGGATATTTCTAAAAGGAAATATAGAAAAAAAACAGCCCCGTAACTTTAATTTCTCATCTTTGATTTCACTAACATACTCTGATATACACAACCTTTAATTAAAGCGTTGTTTATACCAACATCAAGACACTTAGAAAAGCTTCCCTTACTCTCAATTTTCTTGAGCTATTGAATTAAAACAATGCACTTGGTGTAGCAAAGACAATCCCCAAGCTTTGTTTCTGCCAAACAACTCAAGATAGTAAGGCTTCCAAGTGTTTTACAAAGTTAAAATCCAAGTCAGAGATGTTCTTGGTTAATAGCACTTGATATGATAGCTGTTTACAATTAGTAAAGGTGACTTGATAAAAGCCAAATACAATATAGTTTTTGGTGTGACAATCACTTTGAGCCAAAGTGATTGTCAAAAGCAGTATGATTTCCACTGGTGGCAGAGGAGAAGTTATTGTTTCAAAATTCATAAACATTACTCAAGATAGTTCTTAAATTCTTCCCATGGAGAAAGTTTCTGCTGTAACATTACTAAAACCAAGCATTTTGCTCTCTTGCACAATACAGACACAAACAAACTATTAAAACAGCCCAAGTTATAGTTCAGACAATCTTTAAAAGCTCTGAGTTTTGTGTCATCCAGCCATTTCAGTGATACTCCTATCTACAGTACTGTACCGTGTGTCTGTTTGATAAAACAATCCTGCACTGCTGCATGTTGTAATTACAATCCTGGACCACAATGCTTTCTGAATGTCATCACCATCTTTGCAGTAAGGTTTCACCATGTCATCAATTAGCTGGAGAAACAAAGGTAAAACAAAATGCCAGCCTAAAACAGAACTTTTTAATTTAAATAGAAAAGCTCTCTGAAAACTATTTTAAAAGCTGAGCAAAACACATAGATTTAGACCCATTCACACACCAAAATGAATTAAGTAATTTGCCTAAGATATGCAAGACATCTGTGCTTTATTTTAAGGATCAAAATGGAACATTTGGATATTTCATATACAAATTTATACACACACATATGTGTGCATATATACATACACATGTATACATACACCTATATATATTCACAAATACATGTTTATAGATACATGTGTGTATACATATGTATATATGTAATGAATTCACAATTTGTGTGTCTTGCATAGAGATGACTATCCTACTTACTTTCTGTGTAAGTAGTCTTAACTTGGAGTGATGAAACAACAAAAAAAATCAAATCAAACAAAAAATCCTCACCAATACATATTTGCTGCTTGTAGAGTTAAGCACTGCAAGAAAGGTTAAGATTCTATGCTCGTACAATCAAGTTAAGGATTATGATCAACATTTTCCAGTTAATCTTCTGGAAAAGCTGAAGCAATGTAATATTTGGATCCTAAATAAGCCTAAGCAGTCTAATAGCCACTGAGAGTTAAAGTGCTAAATCAGTATTTTAAGGTAAAAATATTAAAATGGAAATATTAAGTGGCAGGTATCTGTAATATTTACCTCTGCTGACCTGAAGGCAGCATTAACTCGGACCATCGTTCCTGGTTTTAAGAGATTGCTCTGATGCAGACGCAAGCAAATCAGATCTGTTGCAGCGTTTGATGGTGCACATACCAAAATCCGACTATCTGGGAGACTAAAATGTATCTACATTAAAAAAGACAGATATTAAAAAGAAAGGTTATTTAAGATGCAGCAATAGCTCGAACATCCCCATTTTATTTCACTGACTACAGAACCCAGAAGGTTTTGTACACGTGTGATATTAATTCATTCTTTTGCTGTTCAGTAACAGTCCTGTCAACAGTCCTGACTGAGTACTCTCAAACTGAATGGACCCACAACAGAATTAATTAATGATTATCATATTAATGTATACCTGTGCTTCATTAATACATTATGCACTACTGGAATCACAAGGTAGACACTGTTCACTGAAGTTTTAAAGACAAGACTTGAAAATAAGCCATTCAGAATTCTGTTAAATCCATATGAAGATGGATTTTCCTCCTTCACAGAGCTACAGAAAATGATTTAAAAAAGAGTATTTTGAAAATTCCTTGAAAAAAATACGATGGTATTTACAGAAATACTATAAATGTTCCAACATGGAAAAGACTAGAGATGACTTATTTGCTATTCACCATTACCTGTAAAATAGCTTCAATTACTGTTACTGTTTTTCCAGTTCCTGGTGGTCCAAAGAGAAGGTAAGGTGTTGGGCGACATTCACCACTCAGTATCCTTTTCACTGCCAGTTTCTGTTGCACATTCAGCATAGGATTGAAAAATTCACCATCTCTCCGTTTAAGCGAGACAGTTTCACCAACTATAGTTAAGACAAGCATATCTCAGAACTTCACATATATATTTTCAACATACGTAGATTAAAGCAATTCCAATTCACAATATGCTTCTGCAAATTTTTATTTTCTTTTTGTGGTAACAACTAATGAATTTCTCAAAAAATTCAGTTTTCATAGAATACCAAGTAGAAAGTAAGCCATTAATATTTCCAAAGTGTACTGGCTCTTTATTGAAAGCCAGAAAAAGACCATGATTACATAACCCAACAATCCATAAAAACTCTATTCAGTAATTTTTGCATCAAGCTCACTTTCTTGTCCTAGAACAGCAAAACTTGAGAAACTTCCAGTGACTGGGACTTCGGGGATAGTGCCAGGAGTTCATGATCAGTACTATGTTACAACTACTGGAATTTTTTTCTTAATCCTGTCTGAATTAATCTACCTTTGGCTTTCCACAGCAGACTCTTATTAACCCCCTTGGACAGAAGTGCATTCTAAGTAATTACTCAGAATTTCTTTAGCATCCTATTGATAAAAAAAATGACATGATCACCCTCTTATGCATTTCAGCACACTGAAATTTAAAGTCACACTTTCCAAAAAAGCGTAATAATAATCTTGAAAAAGTTTTAGCATCTTTAGCAAAGCTTTCCCAAAGATGAGAGACAGCATCCCAGTAACAAACTGAAAACTCTGAATATGACCAAAAAGTTTTGAGTAAATGACTGGGAAATGACAATTTATTAATTACAAAATATATCATCAGATGCTTGTTCCCCCTTCCCCAAAAATGTTCAAGGCCAGCCTGGATAGAATTCTGAGCAACCTGGTCTAGTGGAAGGTGGTCCTGACCATGGCAGAGGGGTTGGAACTAGATGATCTTTAAGGTCCTTTCCAACCCAAACCATTCTAGGGTTCTGTGAATTAGAGATCTTGAAGTAATGCACCAAAAGCCTCCATAGAAACTTCCTGCTAGTAGTTCTAGAATTTGTCTTTAAAAGACAGAGCCTAAGGACATCTTCAAGGTATGTTACTCAGCCCTGATTTACTGATGTGATACTTTATATTCAAGCACAGAAAATATACCAAGTTGGTTTGTTTGCAGAGTTACTCTCATGACATCTGTGACATTCATCTCCCTTGATGCCATACCTTTTGTCTGTTTGCTCTGCTTTTTCTTGACCTGAAAACAGCAAGTGAAGATGTATGTACTTACAACTTTAAGTAGACAGGCAACTATCTTCCCTAATACTTTTGAAGTTGCTAAGCTTTAATTTTTTCCCATTAAATAGAATATCTACTGTTAAGACAGAAAGGTAAGAGTAGTAGAAGAAGGTGCCAGGAATCCCCATGTTAAATTTAAGATTTCTCATCATTTGGCTCTGTTAACATTAAGTATTTATTTCACAAATACGTTGCAGGCTAAGATGAGGATTTTGAAGCCACGACTAAATAACTAGTTTGCTTCCACAAAAGCAAACAGTCACATTCCACACCACTAATTACGATGCATGGATAAATACACCTTCCTTAGTGGACATGTCATTTCAGATTGTAGCACAGGAGAAAACTGCTTGTAGGGAATGTGGTGTTGGCAAGGTTCAGGACAACATGCCTCAATCATCTTAATAATACTGATTTCAAACCAGATTGACTACTCCTTTTTGTACAGGACAAATTGCAGGTCTAAGTATTAGGAAATTAGGAAAAAATCTTGAGTGTAAAAGTGGTGAAGCACAGGTTATAAAGACATTGTGAAAAGTCTAGACAAAAGTAAAGAAATGCTGCCCACACGCCCCCAAGCTGACTTGATTTAGTGTTGGTGACAGTCCTGCTTCAAAAAGGAAAGAGCACTAGGCAGCCTCCTAAAGACCTTTCTAAGAAAAACTTCTAAATTTTATTAATGTAATATAAGTGGCAGTTAAGAAGCCTGAGTAAATCTACTCAGATCAGGATGATTACCTTCTATCTATTTTCTGCCACTGTGATTGGATTTAAGTATCTACTCAACAGTAGCTACGAAAACTAGTATAAGGCAAATCTGACAATTCCCATCATAATCACACACTTTTTTTAGTAAGTGCTTTCCATTTTGTTAGTTTTATAGTACCAGTTATCATAAATCCCCCATATCAAGGCAGCAAACAAAAACTTCTGTCACCAGAATGCAGCAGAATACAACTTTGCTATCCCATTGCAATTCCTTTCTGGCAATAGCTGTACGGTAGGTATCTGTTATCAATATGAATGGAGGTTAACATTTAGGGAACATTTGCAGAATAGATACCTTACTTTCTTGCTGTGAAGATTGTTTAAGGCCATCATCAACAGCACAATACTCTGCAGTATTCTGGGTCTTGATAGCTTGTGGTGATTGTAAGACAAGCCTTTCTGGAAATAACACTTCAAATTTAGCAGAGAAAAAGAAAGTAGAGAAATTTGTAAGTCACACAAACACTTTCCATGTTTCACTGATTAATGTTACTGTTGATACACGAGCTTACTCTGAGCTGCCAAAACTGGTTTATCAAAACAAATGGGATAAAGACCTGCATGAAGTTCATATGCATTGTTCAACTCAACCACAGAACAGGAAATCAGTGTTTTTTAATAAATTCTGAGACAACACAAAACATGGCCATTTCACTGGCTATTATTATAGCAGTATGATTCCCACATTTCTCGTTGGCTCTAACAGTTCACAAAAATTTGCTTCCACTCCTCCTTCCTGAGATGGCAAACAGATGAAATAATTTTGACAAAACCTTCTCTACACTAAGCATTGTTTTTTATTCTTAAAAATAAAACCAAAACAAAAAAACCCTAACAACACATAGAAAACTCCTTTAATGACAATTGCATTCTTCTCAGTATGCCCTGATGTGAAAGCAATAAAACTCACAAGACTCTGCACAAAGAAACTCCTCTAGTCAGCTTAATAGCCAAATGAAGTGTACCTTTTTCACCTAAGTAGACAGCTTGCTGAATGGCCAACTGGCATCGCCTGCTAGGAATCCTGTAACCAGAATACAGATTTGCAGATTAAACTAAAAGCTTACTTTTCCACATACTGTGACAGCACACACCTATGAGGTATTTGTACTATGCTTATAAAGAGAAGTTTTACAAAAAAATTTGTATTTTTTAAAAAAAGCATCTTTTGAGAAATATGCTGTAGAAGTATAAGCAGCTTTGCTATGAATAATATTGATACACATATTCTCTAGCTTTTCAGTGATACAAAGATGGCCTGATGTTCAATACTTAGTCTTTCAAGGAACTTCTTTGCAAGGCTGAATTTACAGAGAAGATTACGTAACTCCAAACAGATAACTACATCCCATGAATAAAACAGAAGTATAAAAGAATGTGTGATTATCAACAGCTATTTTTTTCCCTGCACAGTTTTGCAACAGTATATTTTTTTCTTAAAAAAGGAAAAAACAACTAATAAAAATACCCCCAAACACCCCACCTCATTCCCCCTCATTTCACTGACATCGATGTGACTATCTAGAAATGATTAACATAACAGTTCCTTGTACACTCGTGCAGTTGCAGTCTTTTAACAATTAATATGGTGGCAAAGGTGTGTTGAGAGAAAGAAGTGAAAGAATTGGCAAGATCTTAATTATGTCCTTCTCTGTATTCACCAAAAAAAAGAGCTGACTGTCATAGTTTAAAAGTCACTTTTCTAGAGGAATCATTAAATGCAGCTTTTTGGAAACTTATAAAAAAAACCTGCAATGGACAAATTCCACATCCATGGGTTCCAAGTTGTAAGTCCGTTCAAAGTCTGCATTAACCTTAAGAGTAACATCTTCCTCACATATCTATTAAAAAGATTAAAAAAAAGTCAGGATACTGATGAAGACTTAATACTTTAAACATAAAGAAGCATCTCTGAAAGCACTGAACCCCCCATCAACTGCAAAAGGTACACCTAGATTTACCCACTATCAACTAGATTATGTTAAAAGTGCTTTCAGAGCAGGCAAAGATTATAATCTCAAAAGAATAGGGAAGCCAGAGTCTTCAACAACACAATAAAAATACAAAATCACAACTTAAAATATAGATAAAATAAACCTAGCTTACCAGAAGTCAGGTTAAACTAGTCTGTAACTCCATGAATTGCATGCTTCCCTTATGAAACCTGTGGACCACAGCATTTACAAGAGGAGATACACTTTGCTTACCTCAGCAACATAGGCAATGTACTCTATTATATGCTTCGAGTAGACCTGACTTTTCAGTATCACCTTATCACCTAATCATAAACAAAGTTAAAAGGCAAAATACTGTTACAAAGAATAGTAACATTTTCACTGCGGCATGTGATTTTTTTCTCTTCTGCACGTTTAAACTAGGAATTTGCAAGAGGCTAATCTCAGCAAAGTTGCTGTATCCATCAGTACTGTTCTGAAATCCCATATGTAGTTGTATGTTACATTTTAAAATGCATCTAGTAATGATGCCATCAGACAACTATCTTGTGTATTACATTACTTGAAATTCTGAATTTAATTTTAGCTACTTTTTCAAGAGTAGCTACTTTTTGCTACTCTTATTGCCTTTTAAGCTATTAGTGCATTGCAGTTTATTTTTGCTGAAAGCCCCACTGATAATTGTAAAAGAAAAATCCTAAAGTATTGAAATATCTATAAGAACAGACACATGCAATGCTGCTTCAGATAGCAGCCACTTTAAGACTGAGACACTAACACAGCATTTCCCCTGTCTAGTAGCCTAAATGAGTAACTTTGTGCTCAGATATGTGAAAGACTTTGAACAAATGAATAAACAATAGAGTTAGCACTGTAGTGAAAATATAGATGACCATGCCATTTGACTTTATCTCATGTTCATTTCTACCTGGAACCAGGCGAGGTCTGCCCTCTTCTACTCCTGGCACTTCCAGCACTAACAAGTTCCCATTCCTTTTTAAAGTAACTCCACTCATGTAGAAATCTTTTAAATCTGTTTCTGCTTGGATCTCTTCAAGCCATAAAAGAGTAGAAAAGTTTGCTTTATAATTATCTAGATTAAGACGCTGAAAAACAAAACCGTATATTAATGTTGCACAGCAAGATATGGAACCCACTATTGCTAATTTTATACAAAACACTTCTTAAAAAAGACCACACAGCAACTGGGTTGCCAATTAAGACACCTAAATACACATATCCATACAGTATTTTAAACTCCCTCAACAGCCACAGCAAAATTAGTATAGTCCTTGGAGTTCAAATACAATAGCCACTCAGCTAAAGAGTTAACCAAGTCTCTCCCTACTACAGTGGCAGTTCCAACATCTGAATTCAGGGACATTCTACAAATTGAGTTCTATGCTCAGTTTATGCACAGAAAGCACAAAATCTAAATACATGGACAGAGACAGCTGAAAAGAGAGAGTCATGTCAGACTCAGCCCTGGATGATGACTATACAATTTATGGTAAGCTGAAAGAACCTGGATTTTCTCCCTCAGAGCTTAATGAACCTCACTGCAGAGGTATTCTCCAACAGTACCAAGTTCTATCTAAACTACGATAGCACAGAATGCTTTCCACTTGGTATCTTATTCAAATACAAGGCAAAAGAGCAGCACTTTCTGATGCAGACTAGTTAAGTCACCAGTACCAGCTAGTACTTAAGGTGCTGAAAAAATAAGTAACCATTAACAGCAGGTCTTCAGTGCAAAATTATTTGAAACACTACAGAGCTTTATCTTCCTTTTGAGAGAGGATCACTAACTTACTAGCTTAATGCTGAGACCTCAGGTTTCATGCGAGCTGTTTAGTCAGCAGACAATACAGCCTTTTACATTTTAAAAAACTGTTAGCCCCAGTTCATAAGTACTTAAAAATTTACTATAAAAAAGGATAAAAAGTGAGTTGCAGCAATGTTCTACCGGAAATCAGGGCAAAGTTTTGGAGAAAGAATCATTGTAATATTCTTGTTAAGACTTCATAGCTTTTTTGGGGATGTTTTGTATGTATTCTGAAACCGCTATACTTGTGAGAAGAATCTGAACAAGCTATAGTGAATTAAATCTGAAGATGTCTAGGAAAACAATTTTGAACAACCAGAAAATAATCCTCTGTTATTCCAACAATTTAAGAGATTGTGCTTTCATTTTTTATGAAATAACACCTGTTCCAACACCTCAATAAACCCTTTCCAGTAATGCCTAAAAAGCAAGAATACAGAGAAATCTTTGTTTAGCTTTTTCAACTCTTTTCAGATTTTCACATTTACACTTTTGTGGTCCTGTAAGCTTGGATTCTGTAACATACTGAAACCAAGGGAAGTTACAGGATCCAGACTGAAGTCTAAGTCTACCTGACAACAGTGTTATGTTCTCTTGTCTTACACTAAGGACTACACATTTTTGCTAAATTAAGGAAGCTTGAACAGAAACACTATACAAGAAAATATTTTTGATATAAAACCTACACTTACATACCTCTGCTAGGTGGGGCTGAAAGGTCAGTATGTCTAAATTCTGTTCCACACATTTTCTTAACTCATCCGGTATGGTATAATGTGGGAGAAAGTTTGAACACCACTTTCTTTTATTTCTAAAACAAAAATGTATGACATATCCTTCAGCTTTCTCAAATAACGTATGTGAAAAACAGCTAATTAACACTCCACATCAAGACTATACACTCAAAACACACACACACACACCCCACACACACAAGGACAGACCGATGACCCCTTCAAAGGGAAAACTGAGAAGTTTGTTATAGTGGGAAGAAAGGTAAGAGACCCCCTACAGAGATGCTGCTTGACACTGTAGGGGAAAAATCATGTGGCCAAAGCTCAATTGGAGTTAAAGCTGTCCAATACTGAGGGGGACATTAAAAAATTTTTAAAAATATGCCAATAGCAAAAAGCAGTGCAGGAAAATCATCGGCCCTGTACAGGATGAGGATAGTCACCTCATAAACAGGGACACAGACAAGGCAGAGATTTTTAATGCTTTCTTTGCTTCTGCCTTCAACATTGATGAGGGACTAAGGGGGTCCCAGTGCCCTGAGCTGGAGGACCATGGCTGTGAGAATGATCAACTCCCAGCTGATCCTGAACTTCTGCAGGATTTGCTGCTCCTGCTGCATCCCTGTAAGTCTATAGGGCCTGATGGTGTTCATCTGAGTACTCAACGAGCTGGTTGATGTCGTCACAAGACAGTCAAGCTTTTGATACTGTCTCTTAGAGCATCCTCCAGGACAAAACATCCAGCCCACAGCTGGATAAACACATCATGCGATGGGTGAACAACTGGCTCACGGGTCAGGCATGAAGGGTTACAGTAAAGGGGGTGACATCAGACTGGTGACCTGACACCAATGGGGTTTGGCAGGGCTCCATCTTAGGGCCAGGTTTCTTCTACATCTCAAATGACTTGGATGTAGGATTTGAAGGTATACTGAGTAAGTTCGCCAATGACAAATCAGGAGGACCTGCCGACTCCCTCAGAGAGAGAGGTGCTGAAGAGAGACCTACACAAATTAGAAAGATGGACAATCACCAACTGTATGTCACTGAACAAAGACAAGTGCCAGATTCTGCAGCTGGTCCACCTGGATGTATGGATGGATTGAAGAGACTGATAAGACACTGAAAAGCACTGCTGCAGAAAGGGACCTGGGGTTCCTGGTTGATGGCAAGTTGAATGTGAGTCAGCAGTGCCCTGTCAGCCAGAAGGGTGAACTGTGAGCTGGGGAGCATCAGGCACAGCATCACCAGCCAGGCAAGGGAGGGGATTGTCCTGCCACCAGGATGGTGAAGGGCCTGGAGGGGAAACCTTATATGGAGATGCTGAGGTCACTTGGTCTTTTCAACCTGGAGAAGAGGAGACTGAGGGGAGACCTCATTCCAGTCTACAACTTCCTCATGAGGGGAAGAGGAGGTGCAGGCACTGATCTAGTGACCAGTGACACGACCTCAGGGAATGGCATGAAGCTATGTCAGGAGAGGCTGAAGTTGGATATTAGGAACAGATTCTTCACCCAGAGTGTGGCTGGGCACTGGAACAGGCTCCACTGGGAAGTGGTCACAGCCCCAAGCCTGACAGAGTTCAAGAATTGTTTGGAAAAAGCTCTCTGACACATGGTGTGATTCTTGGGGTGGTTCTGTGCAGGGCCAGGAGCTGGACTTGGTGATTCTTACGGGTCCTTTTAAATTCTGGCTATTCTATAATAATTGTTCCACCTACAGATTATTTGAAAACACTGGGTTTCTGCTTTTTCAGCTTAGGTATATTTTCATAACTTAGCAAATAATATAAATATAATGGAAGCTTATTTGCAAAAGAAAAGTTTTGAATGAAAGATGGGAGGCATTAGTCAGATGTAGATGTTAAAGCTGCATAAAGAATTAAGAAGCTTATTATGTCAGAAACCTATTTTCAGTTTTCCATCTTTTTTTCTTAATACAACTGTTACTTGTAGATAACTAAGCAACAGTGTTTTATCTTATTACCACACTACGCATTGGAGATTCTGTTTGAAAAACCTACAAAGAAATCAAGAAGTTAATTACTAAAACAACCTCTTCTCTCAGCAATGTCCAGAATCATCTTGTTTACAACATATATATACACACACACACACACATATATACAGAAACATGTATACACTCTCCCAGTTTCACATTTTCTTTGTCAGCATTACAGAACAGATATAGCAATGCCAAGTAGAGCAGTGTTAGGCAAGTGTTATTTTTTGCTCTAAGTGACAATACCTTTTGTGTTTAGGGCCAGCCACTGTTGTTTTCCTTGCTTGAGGATCCGGAATAATTTTAGGTTTTCTTGGAGAAAACGGTTGTACAGGTGCTATAAGTAATTCTTCTTCATTTGTTACAGTGGCTTCAACATAGCGGCCAACAGTAAAATCAGAAAAGCCAAGTAACAGGAGCTCTTTACTGTGTCCATGAATCCTTCAAGTAAACAGAAGTTATCTTCTTAAAAATTAACATGTTCACACTTCATTTTCCCAGCAATGAGACAGATTCTCATTTCAGTTACATATAAGAATTGCTAATTTAGGGCAACTCCTCACACTTACTTCCTGCCTCGAGTTCAATCCAGGTATCATAAATAATTAAAAAAAACAACCCAAAACCACAGCAAAAATCTCAACCCCACAATTTCATCAAAACCTTGGGTAAAGAGCAAAATCTCTCCATTTAACATACTAGGGTACAGAATTAATACTTCTGTCATAAGGAACATCCTGGAATTACTGCTACTGAAAAAGATGAACCAAACAGCTCCATCAGAGGAACCTGAAGCAAATCCCTTCATTGTCTGCAGCAACAGCTTTGCAGCACCTTGCCTAAGGCTATTCAGAACTGAACCCTAACTGTAAACATATGAAGTGGAGGAAGTAAGAAAAATCCTTTAATTCTGAAAAACATACTTTATACATGCAAGCGTTGCTTGGCAAGTGACAGATGAGAAAAAAACAGGAGGGAAAGGTTTCTTCAGATTGGCTTCTAAGAAAACTAAGGACTGCTAGAGTGCAATTCTCTAACTACACAGTCCAATGCTGCTACTGTGTGCCTGAAACAAATACATCCCAGAAGGATTCCAGCTTACCTTCTCTTTGGCAGGAGAACCAGTTTTTAAACTTTTGCCAACACCACCTGCTCAGGTTAAAACTATAGCCTGGTTTTCTCTGATATAAAAACTCAAACCAGACACTGAACTGTCCAAATTTAGGATCTAAATTTGCAGCCTCTATGGTCTCTTAGGTGGATAGCAAGCACCTCATGCTGCAGTCTCCCATGGAGTTTTGTGTGGATTATTCTGTATTATAAGAAGATTCTAAGACTCTGTGGGCTTTTACAGATTTACAGTGAAATATAAATCATTTTTTCTACATGTCTATCTCCACAAAGGCAAGCCACGCCTGCAGCTCTGTCTTTCAAATTAGAGCTAAATCACCCTCCTAAGAAATTTTCTACCCCTTGCCTCACTATTTAAAATGGTAAGAGAAGTAGTGTGAAAATTATTGCAGCATTACTTTGATGAATGAAACCTTGTTTTCCTCTGTCCAACTTTTAATTTACAATCCTAGGAACCAATGGCTGTGGAATACAAATTCTGCAGAGCTACAGCTGGAATCAAGAGAAAAGTACACAAATGTAAGCTTTGCCAGATAAGGTTCCTACTCCCACTTAAACTGAAGAGCTCACACAAAGCCCCTTTCCATTCTTAACTAAATGAATGAAATATTTTGTACAGCAGAGTATTTTTTGTTTTTCAAGGATTTTCTAAGACTTGCAAACCACTTCCTCTGTGAATTACGCTGTCAGTGAAGAAAGCTGTTTCCTTCTTATTTCAGCATACATAACTTGAATTTCCCATCGCAGAACAGGAAAACTTGAGATCAAGGGCATATGGCAATACAAGATACTAAAGACTATGAGAAATGTATCAGATATAACAAGCAATTCCCAGCAAACGTGCATTAGTTCTAGTATTCACAGAGCAATGGATTTCCTACAAATAATATATCCATCTGTAGGCATTATTTTCAAGTCACTGTTACTTTAGAGATGTTACCTACTCCCACTAATATTGCTTCATTAAGTACTACCATTTTATTTCAATAAAAATTCAGAACCAAGCACTAAAATGGTAACTACTTTCGAATTCTAACATAGGTTTCCAGATAATTTGCTAATATGTATTGGCTTACTTTACACTACACCACGTGCTGGTTTTGACTAGGACAGAGTTAATTTTCTTCATAGCAGCTACTATGGGGTTCTGGTTTGGATCTGTGCTGAAAAAAGTGTCGATAACATAGGGATCTTTTTATTGGGCTGAAAAGGGCTTACATAGAGCCAAGGCCTTTTCCCCGTCTCATACCTCACCAGTGAGAAGGCTAGGGGTGCACAAGGAGTTGGAAGGGAACACAGCCAGGATAGCTGACCCCAACGGACCCAAGGGATGTTCCATCTCATGCTTAGTATATAAAGCTAGGGTGAAAGAAGAAGGGAGGACATTCTGAGTGATGGCATTTATATTCCCAAGGCACCATCACATGTGACAGAGCCCTGCTGTCCTGGGGATGGCTGAATGCCTGCCTGCCCACAGGAAGTGGTGAATGAATTCGTTGTTTTACTTCGCTTGTGTTCGTGGCTTTTGGTTTACCTAATTAACTGTCTTTATCTCAACCTATGAGTTTTCACACTTTTACTCTTTCCATTGTCTCTGCCATTCTGCTGGAAGAAGTTAGTGAGTGACTGAATGGGGTTAAACCGCAACATGCCAAGAAGAGAACTACACCTAGAATAAGGGAACTATTAAGTCTATTTTCATTACTGGTTTCCATTGTACTGGCTAGAAATAATAGAAAGAAATACTTACACAGCTGTGCATATGATCACTATGAATGTTTTCCCACCTGGTGGTATCACAATCTCTGCAGTAATATTGCTGTTCTTAATTGGTTGCTCCACATGGTCTTTTTGCTCACTTTCTCCATTTTGCAGATTTTCATCTTTCACCAAGGAAATGTTTTCTTTTGTCCTTGACAAATTTGTATCTTGAAAATTAATTCCTTCTGCAGTAAACATGTAACAGTAAATTTTGTTATCACAATATCTATTGCTAAAATAGACAAGTTTTCTCAAACAAACCTACTGGTCTTCTGAGGAGCTAACATTCAGCATTCAAATGTTAATATTGCACTGTACCTGGAATGATTCCATTCTTCATAATGGATGTATGATTCAATGACTCATATGTTGTTCCTCCACTGTTGTTAAATGAATTAACTGTAGCTTTTGAGAGATTTTCTTGATTTATTGGAAAAGATGGCAGATTTCCTTCTGGAGTGTTCTCACATTTTTGAGGAATCTCAACACTGAATTGCTTGTCTTTCACCCATCCAGCTAAACTGCAGCTGATTAAGGACTGTGGTACACTCCCTTTATTCCTAGAAGTAGTTTTGTCATTAGTTATATAATTAAGTGCATGGTGAATGTTCTCGGTAAGTTTAATTCTACCTGAACTCAAATACAACTGTCTGTAGCAGGTTAGTTCACCATTATTTCATAACTGCCATCAGAAAGAAATTGCACTGCTGCTTTTAACTCATGACGACAAGAACCTTTGCTTTATGTTAATATTTCTAGGTCACATCAGCTATCATATAAAGCATATAAAAATACTGTGTATAATAAAAACCTAAGGGAGCTTAAAATTCTTCACTGGGTAACTAGCTCCTAGGAAAAAACACAGAGCAACAAATAATGGGTGTTCAGATGTGTCTTCATTTAAGCCTTTATGCCCAGATGTGAAAAAGAAAACGCACACACACACACACACACAAAAAGAAAAAAAAAAGGAAGAAAAATAAAGCCATCAAAACAAAAAACTCCCAAGGTTACACCAACATAGTTCTTCAGCATGCAAGTTTACAAAAAAACTCTTGGAAAAAAATCTGCTTTTAATACATGAGTATGCAACAGTCCTCTTGTTCTAAGATTTTGAAGATGGCAGAGTATTTGCAGTTTAAATTAAACACAAAAGTAAAAGCTTTTACTTCAATCCCCATTCTAGGAAGGGTTTTACTAGGATTGAAAAGAGATATAGGATTGGGGAGTCTCAAAGCACTATCCACACGATAAATGCTCACTATCAAAAAGGCTATCCTACAGACATTAAATCAGCATGCAATTCTCTTTAATTCCATAGTATCTGGAGGTTACTTGAAGATCACAAACCACAAGGCTCCACTAGAAAAGGCTTCTGTATGTAAGACAGGTTAACAGACTGTAGAGTGATGGAAATAAATCTTCAAACAATCAGATAGGCTTACTCTATCCAAACAATCATTCTTTTAGATTCCCCCTGCTTCAGAGTTCCAAAGTCAGTCATTCTTGATATTTTCAACTCTCCTTTGTCTCTCATTAAATCTTCATAAGGCTCATCCATATTATCTCCATTAGAGTGAGACTGTCTGTAAAAATAATTTTAGGTAGCAGTTTTTAAACAGTAATAGGCTCAGCAAATATCTTTGATTCAGCACAAGCTTAAGAAATACTATACCAAGGCATAACCACAGTATTTAGAAAGAAACAGGTGAGAGAGTTCATTTTGTTCTCAGCCATTAATACTTCCAAGACAATTAGATTAACTTCACTAATTTAAGCAGCAACAAGTCTTTTGTCAGCAGCACAATAAACCAGCATAAAACTTTGGATGCAAGACTAAAATAATTGAAAACTTAACTAATTCCTGCTGAGGAGCTGAATCAAATGGTGAGTGAAGTCTTTATGGCTCTCTTTAGGAGCTGAACAAAGACACAGCAAAGAGCAGCTCCTTAGCAAGAGTCATGATTAGCACTGCAGCTAAGAGATAAAATGACTAGACTGGAAGTGTTTCAATCTATGCACTTGCATCTTCTGCTTACTGTTCCAATCTGAAAGTGGCAAGCTGAAGACAAAATTAAAAAACAGATGAAAACCAAAAAGTACCCTTGAAAACTCCTATCACATATGACTGATGAAAAATGCCTATGAAACTAGGCACGTGCTCTTTCCCGTCTGAAGCACTGAGCACAAGCCTAACCTCTTAGTGTCTTCTACCTGTAGAAACAATTTTTTTACATGGTTTCTATTCTGTAATTAAGAAACTATTCATTTAGATAAAGTGGCATGGAAATACCTTAGAAATATTTTAATAATCTCACAATATGTACACACCTTTAGTATTCCTGAGTTATGTGACATACTGAAGTTGAAAATGAGTGCAGCTGCTTTTTGTTATCTATATCAACTTACTAGCCAAGCCCACTAGATGTCTCCCACTGCAGCTTAAGCTGCACTTTTTGATACGATAGATGTACACTAAACCTGAGAAATCAACCCTAAGGCCTACTTTTGTAATTTGGCTTTAGTAATAATGTTCTGTATAAAATCTACCATTAAAAACAGTTGCAACTGAAATTTGCGAAAAATTTGTAGCATTTTGCAAAATGATGTAAACACTTCAAGTCTTCTCTAGGTAAAATTTATTATATCTGTTATCTTTAGAGAAAACAGCTTATTTCATTCTTTGTAGATCCTTTGAAGACATATATACTGCCCTTGGCTTAATTTCCTAGACATCTCCCAAAGACTATGTGTGAAAGATATCAGCACATCCTTTGCCCTCCCCTTTGGACTTTCTAATTGACAATTTATTTTCTGCCTAAAGAATTAGACTCTGTGATCCTGCCAAGACCTCAGCATGGAAAGTGATAGATCTTACAGGTAATAGATCTATTTATTTAGGTGGTATTTGTCTGTTTCACAGGACAGACACTTAAACTTACAAGTCAAATTCCAGATTTTTGCTGGGATTTTGTTATTGACCAGTTGCCCATTTTACATTTGTGTAGTTGATTATTTCCTTAAGTCTTGCTTCTTCTCCATACTGAACATCATCTACTTTTTCCAATCTCTTCTGCAGTCTGTCCAGATCCTCCTCACACCACATATAATATCTAAAGTGCCTGCAGAACCTCTCAGCTCAATATTTGCAAGCCAAATGAATCTCTATTATTTAGATCATTAAACTTTTCCTTTTAGGAAAGATATCTGAACAATCACTGTAACTTAAGCAAAATGGATTAAAGACACATGAATTTTACATGAGTTTTGCTGACAATTGTTTTCAAACAGTAAAGTCCCTATTAGAAGAGGACAATTTAGAAGAAACACATGAACTTGGCATTTTTCTAATATGCATGCAAAACTCCTTCCCTTGCTTTGCAGTATTCCTGAGCTCAGCCCCTACTAGTTTTGCTTCTCTATCAAGCACTCATGTTCCCACCTTCTGGAGGGAGAAAAAAAACAAACAACAAGAGCCAAATCATATCATGCTCTAGTTTTTGCAATGGTCTATTATGTCTTCCAGTCAACTAGGGAAATATCCAAAGTATTTCTTGCTTAAGAGATGCAATGAAATGTAAGCCGCGTAACCACACTTTGTCTCTAACTTTTATAAAGAAAACGAAACAATGTTACCCATCCTGGCTGACTGGCACCAAGCAGAGTGCTCTCCAAATGTAACAGGACTGACTGCTCTCCACCACAATCGTGTTCACCAGATCATATCTACGAGGTGAATAACCATCAGGAAGTCTCAGTGAATCCAAAGTGAAAAATATACTGTCATCTACTGTCCCAGTTCTTCCACAGATGCTAGAAATGTGAACCTGCAATAGTTTGTATTCGCTGTTACTTACTATCTTCTTAAGCTAACAGACATACCATTGCCTATATTTCTCCCCTGAAGCAGCCCTTCTAGCATTAATAAAAATGCATTCGGAAATTTCAGTTATTCACAGGAGGTAAACACAGAATCACTGTGCTTGTCTTCACATTTAGAAGTATAAAGAAACACAAGTACTTCAGATAAGCATTAAGTTCCACTGAAGTGCATACTATAATATGTTCACTTGACTCAATCGTGGTACCGTTCTTGTGACATATAACTTATGTAATTTATACTTCCATACTAAGAGTAACAAGAATAATTTTTTTCCTATGATTGACATGCAAATATTCAATATATACAGTTAAGACAAAGACCATAAATCTAGCATGGCATATGCATTACTTGAGCAAAAAAATACTTTCATTAAAATAATAAAAAGGACAATGGTTGTTTTTAAGCCAAAACACTCGAATAAATGAAACATCATAAGTTCCCCAGTCATGACATATCCTCATTATAACCAATAGTAAGCATTCAAATCAGCAATTCATAATAAGTAAGTCAGTTAGTCTTTCTGGTCAATGCCAAATGCGTATGCATTTTAAAAACACCTTATTTTAGAAACATCCTCTAAATGAATTGATACATTTTATCTTTTAATCAAAGATGCGTTATAGAAGATCTACCAGTATTTGTAAATGAAACCTGTGGGAAACCTTCACCCAAGATTCCTCTTGCTAAAAACAAGTGCAGAACATTTACCTTGTTTACTTGTTTATACCTCAAAGGCCTTACATCAACTGCTTCACTTTTCCATGTTTGTGAGTTAATATAATATTTTGCTTGCACCCAGTCACCTTCACAAGGCTTGAAATCTATACAAAACAGAACATTTCTCAAGGTTAATTACTATTCATAACATTCACATTACTCCTCTACAGAACTAGTATGAGTTAAATAAAATCCAGAACAATGCACTATTCAGACCCACTGAATCCAAAGTTCTCTTTGCAGTTCTTCACCTTTCAGGTTATGACAAACTACGTACGAGATGCTAGTGGAAACATGGACTTGCTTACATGTAACTTAGACTTAAACGAGGTCATGCTCAGTGAGAATGAACAGGCAGCCTTCTTCATTCAGTTTCACTGCACACTCTATTAGACCTTACTTGGGATGACAACTGCAAGTTTACCAGAAGATATTTCTATTGTATACTGAAAAAATATTAAGAAGTCCCTACACACCTTCCCAGACGTTTTGCATTGCAAAGTAAGTATTCTGATTAATATAGCCACCATCCACAGAGAGAGAGGTAATACTGCCAATTAACGTTTTCTTATTTAGGTCAGTGGCATCACAAATAGGACTGGAGTCTTCTTGTGTGTTCCAGATGGTGTCTACCTATTAATACAAAAATAACCCCAACATTTAAACAGCTGATACTTAAACATACATTCCTACAATAAATATACAGAATTTCACTTGTTTATGGAGGCAAAGCTTCTTATTAGACAATTACTTACTCACTGTAGCTGCTACGTTTTGTACACAAAAGCAATGAGCAATAAACGGTAACTTCTCTTTTAAAGAGAGCTGTATGCTGCAGTGCTGACTCCTACTAGAATTATACGCTGATTTTTCAATTTTTTCTCACACATGGCTTGCTTTAGGCCTACTTAAGAATTTTCTTCATATTGACAAGAGGACCACCCCCAGTAATGCACCTGTACACAACTGGAACTTGAAAATTACTATTTCAGAAAGCAAAAAACATGCTTTCAAGATGGTATTCACAAACACTACATATATTCCAGACTGACCCTCTTGTCATTTTTTAATAATTTGATTACGAAAACCCCTAGAGCTGCTTCTTACAGACTCTTCATATCACCACATGTAATTTAATGAAGTCTGATCCAATCTTAACTATACTATCATACTAATTTTTATATGATTTATTTTGTTTAACATAATGCATACCATTTATGATAATAATAAATAGCCTACATTCAACATAATTTGAAAGGTGATGGAATAAAATAATAAAATAACCCACAAAACCTAACTTACCCCCACTAGGGGAAGGGCTTGCAATTTCTCCTGGTTTGTAGGATTTGTAAGGCTAAAACTAAAGCAACTTCCAAAACAAAGCCTCAAGGTACTTACGAAAAAGTGAGACTACTATTTATCTTCGCCTCTTACCCTGACAGCTTTCAGGCCACCTGATGTTTTATCCTCTTCCACAGTGGCAGTAACTTCTTGTCCAACAGCCAGCGACATGTTTTTTGTAACAACATCCTTTGTGAAGACTATCATGTCATTTATCATCCCATAATCATGGCAAAGTCTTGTCACTACTCCTTGTACCCTTTTCAATTCTTTATCACCTACATCTAAAGAAAAAGCGTTGACATAAACTCAAATCACTTGTTTCTAGAACTATGAAAAAAGTTATGAATGCTACTATAAGGGATATCTCTTCTATCAAAAAACCAACTGAAAATAGCAACAGCTGCCAATTAATAATTTTCACAATTGCGTCTTGAAGTCTTATGGCAATCTATGGTTTCAATCTATTAATAAAGCTAGTTCAATACTAACTACATTTTAAAAACAACATGCTTTAAGCTCCATTAAAAAAAAAACTATATAGAATATTTCACATTGAAAGAGACCCACATGGATCATGGAGTCTAACTCTCTGCTCCTCACACGACAAACCTAAAACTAAACGATATGATTCAGTGCATCATCCAGACGCCCCTCGAACTCTGAAAGGCTAGGTGCCGCGACCACTTCCCTGGGACGCCTGTTCCAGGGACTGACCACCCTCCCAGTGAAGAGCCTTTTCCCACTGTCCAATCTCATGACCTCCATCTTCTTACTGCCTTTCTTAAGGAAACACGTCTGCACTCCGCTCCACTCACGTGCGGCATGACCACACTTCACAAGCTGCACCACAACGGGCCTGCAATTCCTACCTGAGGTCGCCCATCTCTCATCTTCGTCATCTGCGCGTCTCCAGAAGTAGGAGAGCGCCTTAGAAAGGAGACAGAGCATCCCGGAGCGCCTGGAGGGCGCCGGGCCGCCGCGCGGAGCGCCTGGAGGGCGCCGGGCCGCCGCGCGGAGCGCCTGGAGGGCGCCGGGCCGCCGCGCGGAGCGCCTGGAGGGCGCCGGGCCGCCGCGCGGAGCGCCTGGAGGGCGCCGGGCCGCCGCGCGGAGCGCGAAGCCCGGCCGCGAGCTTTCCCCCAGGGCGCCTCGCGCGCCGCGCCGCCGCAGCCAATGGCGCTGCTCTCTGAGGGTCACGGGGCCGCGCCACACGCCACGGGGGCGCCCGCGGGGCCGGGCAGGGGCCGAGAGGCGGCGGGAGCAGCGCTCCGGGCAGGTGTCAGCGCAGCGCTCAGCCGTCAGCGCAGCGCTCAGCCCTCAGGGCAGCACTCTGCGCGGCCCTCAGTCCGGCCCTCAGCGCAGCCCTCAGCCCTCAGGGCAGCACTCAGCGCGGCCCTCAGCCCGGCCCGCAGCCCTCAGCGAGCGGCGACCTCGCTCCGCGGGGTGTCAGCTGGTAGGGCTTGGGGTACGGTAAAATTGGCGTCACACATGGTTACCACAGGAAAGCTTAAAGCAAAGGGGTGCAGGTAGCCTGTTGTTTGCTTGTAGTGCTGCCGGAGATTGCGCTCGTAGTGTATGACAGACATTTCTGTGGTAAGACGCCCGGAGCGGGGAAAATCCACGGACAGGCTGTGACCTCCCGTGGGCTGAGGGCTCTCGGTGCGCTTACGTGGCCCTGGGAGTAAGCCAGGCGTGGAGTCACTGCAGTGTGGTGAAACGGAGTGGGCTGGAAGGGTATGAACATGCAAATGGCTTGTTGATGGATTGCGATGCTCTCGGTAGCAGCCCGTTTCAAAATGGTGGGATAAACTATAGAACATGATAAACTTGCCTAAGACGGAAAAAAGTATTTTTATCTTAATATCATTAATGAAGGACCTGTTGTAGTGCTAGAGGAAATAAAGTTTTACTGACTTGCTTACTATCTCTGTAGTTCATATTTTTACCCAGTCTCTTCACACAGTGCACTTCAGGTATCTCGTACAAGCCCTCTCTGCATTTTGTTTTACACATACTGTTTCACAAAGCATAGTTTTTGAGTTGATGAGCTCAGCATCCCAGTAGTTTCAATAGGAACTGCCACATAAAGCTGTTAGAGGAGGTGGTTTCAGGAGGCTGAGCAGGACAGTGTGTACTTTTTTGTAGAAATCACAGAATAAATACAGCACCTAAGTTACGTGACTAAAGCATCAGCTGTCTTTGGCAAATTTTAGGTTCTACGTGTATGGTTCACTCAGTGTTATTTAGGCAAAGAAGGGCTGGGAATGCATTGCAGGCGGCTTACCACTTTTATAGAGTTCTGTACAGTTTCTAGAGCAGAATAAGTTCTGCTTGCCAGTATCTGCACACAGGTCCCAGTGTCTCATTCTAGAGTAACTGAGATGATGCTACTGGAAGGAGAAACAGGTATAAGTGTCTGTAGTCAGTGCCGTTTTTGGAAAAGTGCTGAGAGATAGTTAGCCTCTTTTTGATATATTCATTTAAAGGATTTCAGCTACTGTTTTCTTTCACTGAGATTCCAGTGGAATGCAGGCTGGAGTGCAGACTGTTAGTTGACAAAAATGTGGTGGATGAAGAAATTGTGTTTCTGGAGAAGATGATGGTTCACATGGATGACTAAGTCCAAAGAAATTTATGTTATATTGGGGGAGCCAATGTTATTCCAGGGGAGCAAGACATCAATTTGAAGCTGTTTGATCCTAATTTTTATGTTTGTTCTGTGCATGCCCCAAGACATGAGCTAGGAAACAATGGACTGAGGAATCAGCTTCAGAGAAACAAAATACTTCAAAGAGGTGAATTTAAAAGACATGAAAATATTGAACAAGGAATACAAGTAATGAGCTAAAATAGTGTAATTAAATGTTGTGTGAAAGAATGCACATGTAGTGCAGCTAATAACTCATCAGAAAATGAAGAGTTGATCAGGATGGTAAATGTAAATTTCCCCAGTGCTTCAGGTGCAGTTTTTATTTAGATTTGGGAATGTGTGTGAACCTTTTTTCAGTGCTAGCAAACCTGACCCTGGACAAAATGCTTCTTTATTAGTCTTTGATAGCAAAAGTATGACAATGACAAGTTTATATACCTTTTTCTCACACTATCCCTTGGCACTTTAATTACAACTGTTGATCTGTTTTTTATCTTTTGTGGTTACCTTAGGGGGTTCTTGTGTTGCACAGCCTGTGGCAAATGACCAAGTGTCTGCTATAGCTGCTTCAGGCAGCTGAATTTGTTCAGTGGTTATTCCTGTGGTGAAAGTATGTAGTTCTTCAAAGCTGCTTATGATTTGATTTGATTAACATCTTTTGGCCTAACTTAGAATTAAGATACTTAATTTGTAAATAATTTTCAGAAGCCTGTCGTGTTGGAATTGTTATACTTGCTGCAGTCTTTGTGTAGGTTTCCTATGCATTCTTTCGAATTAGGAGATATCTCTTAGTACAGCACATTTATGCCTTATCTAGCATTATAATGTCTTAGCCACCGACTTGGGTTCTGGTTATCATATCTTGCCTTGTAGTTGTGTATAAACAAAAAAGAGACTTCTTCTGGAACTGGAAACATGAAGTAAAGGGAACCTAAAATAAGGGCCCCAGAAAAGTTTTAGAGTAGAAACTGAACTTTGAAGTTTAAGTATTTTTTGTTGATGCTGATGCCAGGTGCAGAGGTTACAGTAGTCATATGGTGAACCTCTGTGCAAAAGGGAAATGGCAAATTCTGAGAAGTGCACAGGAAAAGGGGTAGGAGGAATTTCACTATAACCTGAGAAAACACTGTAATACCACACTTGAGAGAGGACACTTTCAGGTACAATACTGACTGAAACACTTGGAATTGTGAAAAATTGTTCTAGGGTTTGAGCCCTGCTCTGGTCAGTGGTGTAGGACTTCAAAAATTCATTTTATTCAGAGGGATTAGATCAAGTAAATACCTGAATATCTGTCCAATTTAGTGTAAAAAAACCCTCAAACTTTCTCCCTAAATTGCTTAAAAGGGTTAAAATAAGGTTGTGTTTTGCATCTATGGTAATTTGTGTTGGAGTAAATCAGTACCTAGCACTCATGAAAAAAGCTGTCAGGTAAGCAATACCCATTTTCCATTAAACCACAGTCTTTGAAAAGTGACAGATAATGGAAATAGTTGTGCAGAACATGTTTTCATGAACATAGGAACAGAAGGGCTTAATTACTTAAGACAATTTTGATTGACTGTACAGTCTTCCCCTCCCCCCACCTTTTCTAACACAGTTTACAGATGTGTCTATTACTGTGTATGGTGTATTAATTCATCTGTTTAATCTTTTAAAACTGTAACATTTTAATATTCTTTCAGTATTGGCTGACATTCTGAAACAAGGAAAATCTACAGCCTGTACAAACTGAGAAGTTGTGCTGTTTAGAAGTTTTTCTAGCATACTTAGAAGGTGATGCCCTTCAGAATACTGAAGATTTAATTGTGTCTTGGTTACAAGAGTGTTTAAAGTTTAGACAAAAGACCCTGTCATTGCTGTAGCTGTCAAGGTGCCAACATCTTCAAGATAAAAACGTCCTTTTTTTTCCCCTTTTCATTGCCTAATAAGCAGGAGGACTGGATCCAACGTACGCTGGCCATTGCATGTCACTGCTGCCTGCTAGATTTAAAATATGTTGTTTAGTCATCTGGGTGCTCTGTAAGTACAATGACAGCATGATTGAAGTGCATGGAGTTTATCTGACTACTCCAGAAGACTGGGGTTAGTAGAAAAAGATGTAGAAGTGTTCTACAGTGAAAATAATCATTTTGATAGATTTCTAACCTCTAACTTTTGAACCTCCAAACTTGTTGGGTTACTGTAATACTGGAATTTCTTTCTGTATTTTTTTCTAAGAGAATACTGTGTTGTTAGTATATTTTGCTCTTTTGAAACAAGAACTAGTTTATTGGATATTGTGATCACTGGCTGTTATGATAGCTAAAACTGGTAAACTGTGAGAAAGCTTTTATTTAAGATGCTAAGTAAGAGGTAGTACTCAAATAAGAAAGAGACTTGAAACTTTTTAAAGTTGGTCTGATTTGGAAGCAGCCCTATGAGATGTAGTACAGTCATTTTCTAGTGTGTTCTGTTAATTAAAATTCAGGAGGCATTTTCCTGTTCCCTGGCTTAACTGAAGTTCTTGCTGTGCTTTTGTTCCATATCTGAATAGCTGTTGTTGAAAGCCAAAGTGTAAGGGAGAACTTTTCAAAGCCGGCATGACTCACTGAACGGTGAGAATATCACAAAGTGTACAGGCAGCTGTGTTCACAGGGCTGTTTTAAACTGACAGTTAACTTTTCAGTGGAAGGTAAGCACGAAGGTTTCTAACTGTTGAAAAATCTGCAGTAACTTAATTCTAATATAAGATGCTCCTCAAGGTATTTTAACAGATCGGCAAGCAGTGAGGTGAACAAAAAAGTATGAAGTGAACAAGAGAAATGGTTGATACTGCGTAAATTAGAAACAGTTTGCTGTAGCTGAGTTATTGTGAATATGTGTGTTCATGGGACTCATAGGGAAGTCTGTCCTTGTAGATAGCTGAAATAAAATGGAACTTACATTGAAACTTGTTTGATTATCTTTTCTGTCCTAGAGTTTAAAAAGAAAAAGCTTTGGTTATAGAGGTATGCACAAACTAAGCACCTTTAAAACTGGTTCTTACAGCTTGAAATAAAAGTCTGTTGAGGTATCATAGATACCGAGACTTTCATTTTGTTGGTACTTATACTGTATTATTATGAACTGGGGCTGTAGGATGTAATTTACTTAAGGTATGCAAGTAAGTTGTTAGAAAGCTTACATATTTTGAAATGTAAATACAGCTAGTAGCTAAATATTCCTTTTATTTATTTTGTCTTGAATATACAAGAAAATAACACTGATCTGAGTATGTGAAGGACCTAAATTATATCTTTTTTTCTCTTTCTTCATAATTTCCATTATTATTATTTAATTGCCTTTGTGAAGTGTTATGACCAGGGAAGAAGGCTACAGAGAAGAATTTAGCTATGACAGGATGCCAACTTTGGAGCGGGGAAAACAAGAGAATGGAAGTTATATACCAGATATCAAATCCAGTGACCTTCAGCTGTCAAAGAGGCTGCATCCTTGCTTTAGTTACAAAACATGGATATTTTCTTTGCTGATGGGAGTAAGTACTTTAAATAATAGCAAACTTAAAAATGTAGGTGAGGCCTTAGTGCCCAGCAATCTGTTCTGTTTCACATCATTTGAGGACTCAGAATTTCATCACTGATAATATTGAAAATAAATCTTTGTAAAAATAGGAACATATTTAGCAGCTTCATGAATGTAGCTATTCACTGACTACTGGTATTCTTTGAATATTTTTTACTAGTCAGAGATGGTATATGAAGGCTTGTTTTTATTTTTAATATTAATCATATAGCATAAGCAGAGAATAAGTGTGGTAATGGTAAATGTCAGCCCATATGTATGTATAAGCAGCACCTTTTGGTAGAGTATATAAAGTATGCTGACCATGCATTCTTTTAACAATTGCCACATTCATCTATCGGGGTTCAATAGTCATGTAATTATTTGATATAGTTGTTATGTAGTAAGGTATATACGTGTGTTTCTTACATCAACATTACAGTGATTTGAATTTTTGTGTCACTGCTAGAATTACAGGACACTCATCTTGCATGTACATCATATGCTTCTCCATGTTCTGAGCCAAGTTAATTAAATTTCATTATAGCAATTAGAATTTGATCTTTTCTGTCAGCTCATGTGTTTTGAAGCGTAATTTTTATTAAGAGCTAGAAGTGTCTCACTGTTAATATGGTAATTGCTTGTTTTTGCGCAGTGAATAGAAGTATTGCCTTTTTTTTGTGGAAATAGCTGAACATTTTCTCCTTTCTGACAAACTGCAAGGCTTGGATTTCCTTTCAGATGTACTGTCACATGAAAGGAGCACAAAAGAAGTGCTGACTTTCTTTGCATTAAATTTTCTCAAACGTAATTTTACAAAAGGACAAGTGTCTGTAATTAGATTTTTCGTTTTTTACTGAGTTGTTGTAAATCTCTGGAGATAATAATGTTTAATGCCCATTTGCTGAAGTAATACTATCAAGAAGAATGAATTTCATAGAAAAATGAAAATGCAGTTTACTAATAAACTAACTGAACAAATTCCAATTATATTTTTCTCCTAAGTATTGTAGTATTTAGTCTCTAACAACCCTTCTGAAAGACAATGTCCAGAAAAGAAAGTTTGTATGCTGGGCAATGTAAGTCACAGTGAATAGAACAGTCTCCTGCAGGAAGCAATTGCAAACTGTAGAGTGACATCAAAGTGGCTGATGGTCTGGTTTTATGCAGAAACAATTTGATGAGCTTAAAGCACAATTTCAGCTTGTGGTCTATAGGCTGTTCTTCCAGTCTGCCAAACTTCGCTCTGTGCGTGTGTTAATACGTGCATATACAGTATGCTTATTTTCTGTCATTTTTTGACCAAGACTTTTTAAAGACACCCAATAATTTTCTCCCATGAAAAAAAATGCCCAAATCAGAAAGAGAACCATTCTGTTTCTTACCTTCTCCAGCCCCTTCAAAGAAATAATTACTTAGGAGAATGACAAGGAAAAACAAAATTATGTTAGTAGAAGACACTAATCACTGTGGAATGTGTAAATGTGATAGTTATGAAATAAACAGAGTTATCAAGGGAAGAGGAGCAGTTGAACATATTTGGATGTACCACTGGATGAAAACAGGAAGAGAATTTGGAGGGGTGCAGGAATATAGTGGAAGAAACTTCATTAATGTATCCCAATACTATTTTTGCTGCTGTGTTCTGGTTGGCAATCGCCCAGCTGCCCATATGCATAATGAATGTTGGTGGAGTCAAGCAGAGAATGCAAAGTAGAGACATAGCTGAGGTTTCTGAAACATTTTTACCACTTAACGTGCAGTTACCTTTTGAGTATTTTATTGAGGTATTTGCCAGGTCAGGGCAAAATGGTTGATTTAAACATGAACATCGTTCAGTATTAGGTCTTGTAACCAGCTAACATCTCTTCATAAGTCAGCATATTTTGATGGTTTTTTTTCCGATTTATTCACACAAAACCAGCATTCTTAAATGTCTATCAGTAGCTCAATTTGAAAGGGATTGTTTGCTGATTTCTGTTGGACTAGTTGTTTTTTAAAAAATAGTTTTATTCATATAAATTTGTCTTATTTGTTGCTTTGCAGACTTGCCTCCTTATTACTTCTGGATTTTCACTATATCTGGGAAATATTTTTCCATCTGAAATGGATTATTTACGTTGTGCAGCAGGTTCAGTAAGCATTCTTAATTATTTGCTGTGGCTGTTTGACAGCAAATGCAATAGTAAAGAATTTTTGTGGGTTTACGTCTTTTATTCTGTCTGTCTTTTTTTACTACTAATTTTCTTCATGGAAGATTTAACTCTATTTAACAGTTCATTAAATGGATTTTCATCCCATGGTTAAAGGAATTAACACTGTCGTAAAGACAACTGGGTTTGTGTTACCATTTTTGTTACTCAGCTCACCACTGGCATGCAATATTAATCTGCTGAGCAATTTTTCTATGCTTGATCTTAAAAAAAAAATTATTGCAATGTATTTGGGAAGTTTTCTGGCTAAATGCTATCAAAATGTATGTCAGATTGTATCTCAAAGTATTAATTTTTCAGTTTATTTTGCCATGATATCCACGTACTGAAGCAGACAAAAGTTCTCTTGAATATTATTGTCTTATTAGTAAAGTATGCATTAAAGATTACTGACATTTTCCAGAGCTCAGTATTTTTAGGGGTGCATATATATGTTTAATGTATTATATATGCTTAATTTACACTTTAGATATTCATAAGATGAGTCTGATGTACTTGCTTTGTTTATGGCAGTATTCTGTTCTGTCATTGTTATTTTCTCCACATGACTTACATGTTTGTTTTTAAGTTGGATCCAAGACTAATGCTTTACTTGAAACAAATCAGTCCCAGGAGTTGCTCTGTGAATGAGTTATCACTTGGGTGTCCCCTAAAGGTGTTAAAATAAACTTGGAGGAGTTTTTGAAGTCAGTATCCTTGCATATATGTTATTCTCTGCAACATTAGTGTTAGTTACTGAGATGTCTCTTTCTCTGCCCCTAATCTTGACTCCTTGAACTTCATGTTTATTGAGAATTTCCAAAGATCTGGTAGTTATTATGCAGAAGGTTATCACATTGGTCTTGAAAGGCCTGCTGTGGGTGAAGACGTGTACGTTTGGGTGTCTGTATGTGAGGAAAGTGTCAGAGCTCCTACTGCAGATAATGGCATTGGTGCAGTTGGAAGAGCCTAGGGAGATGTGCAGCCAGCTGGCCACCAAGTGTCTAGTTTAGCCTGAAGCTGAATTGCTCTCTAGACTTTCACCAACTGGACTAGTAGTAGGATTCAGTTGCCTGAACATAGTTCTGTAGTGTTCTAGAGACTCCTGTGTATCCAGGACATAAAAGGATGTTTTAATTATGTTCAGTGAAGGTGATTTAGGTGTTAAGGAAGTGCTGCCAAGAACTTTACATATCAGTATTAATCTTTTTATAGTGTTCCATTGTAAAGCCATCTGTGTTCAGATGAGTGGGAAGAGAATTAGAAATGTGGCATTTATTGCATGATCCATTATTTAACATAAGAACAGTTTTATTACTATTTTAGTATGTATTTGTGTAAAATGGAGCTGGATCTGTAATGGAGTCATATCTGTTGTGGTGGGTAACAGCTAAGGGATAGAGAAATTATGTTGCAAAACTTTTCATTTGTGCATGATTTTTCCATTTAGCTTTGTCCTCAAGTATGGAAACGTACTTCCTAGTGAACAGAGTGGAGATCCCCAGCACAATTCTCCAAGTGTATCCTGACTTAGCAGATTTTCACAAGGTTTTTCAAAACTCTTCTGGGATTGGGCAAATTTTAGCTTACTCAACCAGGACAGTATCTGTTTAAAAAATGTAGAGGCCCAGTTTGGGAGTAGCACAGTTTTCTCCTGCTCAAGGTTGTAAGGCCTTCTAGAGTTAATTTAAACTAACAAAGGTGTGAAATGCCTCAAGGAAGACTTTCTTTCTTTTATTCATCACATTGTGCTGGGGAGTTAGTCAAAGCTGAGGGATAGGGAAGGTATATTTAAACTTCTTGTAACCCTCAGACACTGATTGTAATTAATGAACTCGGTCAAGTGACACATTTTCTTCAGAGTTTCTGATCTTCTGTTCATTTAAGTTTTCTGAAATATGAAATCAGACACATAAAATATACCTGTAGAAGTATATATAAAATTCGTTGTGCAGAATATCCCACTAGTCTTCTCTTTTAATTTTCCCAGTGTATTCCTTCAGCAGTTGTGAGCTTTGCTATAGCAAGGAATAAAATTAATGTGGTAAGTATGAAATTTTACTGTCAATATTATATCTACATGTAAATATGTGTATATTTATATATATGTATGTGTGTGTATGTTCATATTCCCCCGTGTTTAAAATGAGAGAGAAACCAATTTTGAAACTGTTTTTCAGATACCAAATTTTCAGATTCTGTTTGTCTCTACATTTGCTGTTACGACGACATGTTTAGTTTGGTTTGGATGCAAACTTGTCCTCAATCCATCAGCTATAAATGTAAGTTACTAAAACAATTACTAATTGTAATACACTTATCTTTGTTAGAAAACAAGGGGGGGACATTAGGTGGCTGGAGGTCACATGTCATTACTTTGCTGCCAATACTGCAGTGTTTCTGCTTGGTCTGTGAAGAGAGGACCTATAGCAGTAACTTTACATTTCTCTTTGCCCAGTGTTAATCAGCAATAGTATTCACAAGAAATCCTTGGTTATGTGATTTTAGCTCATTTCACTTGCCTATTTCTTGCCCATACTATGTTGTTAATTACTGAAGAAAGATAAGTCAGAACAACTGTGTGTGCAAAGCTGGCTCTAATGCTTTTTTTCACTTTTCTGTCTTAAGAGTAATTAATCTACTGACTTGCCCTCCTCTTTGAAGGATCCTGTTCCAGTGAGACAATCTCAGTGTTAGGCAGTTCACTGTCAGCTGTTTTCCATTACCCATGTGGTACAAAGAAGATGTAGAATACCATCTCTAACTATACTTTCATTATCATATTTATTTTGTCTTCCCATGGGAAACAGCATAAGAAAATAATACTAGGTCTTTGAAATCACTGCCAGAAGTTTGAAAGCAGTAAGACTCATAAAAAGGATAAGTTTATCCAATTAGGTGAATTCACTTTTAACACCCTCCCCTCTTTATAAAGGATCTGGATAATCACTCCTTAGTTTTACTCATGTTGATACCTATCTCCACAAAATAACTTTAGATAGGTATATGGAATGCAAGATACAAGCTATGCCCTAGACTGTGACTGTGATGCCACTCCAGGAGGGTACAGTTCTGTCATTAGTTTGCTATCAACATGATGGGTGGGATTTGTAAAGATCCAAACTTCCACTCTGTTCCTTCCAAGGTCTCAAAATAAGTAACCTGGTGGACAGAAATGAGTGAAACCTTGAGCATGCTGGCCACTGCAACTGAAAGCATTCAGATCTTGAACTGGATTCAAATTAACTCCGAATTGAGTACATGCATTATTTTTTTGTCCTTGCAACTGAGTGGCTGTATGTTCATTATAGTTCGTGAAGTCCAGTCAGTGGAATCCTGCAGTCTTGTTTGGCTCAGCATAGATGGCTAAGTTAGGATCCTGTGGCCTGAACTTACACTTCTCTTATTTTAAAAGTACTGTGAGATATTCTGCCTGAC
Organism: Lichenostomus cassidix; assembly: GCF_008360975.1. Taxonomy (NCBI): domain Eukaryota; kingdom Metazoa; phylum Chordata; class Aves; order Passeriformes; family Meliphagidae; genus Lichenostomus; species Lichenostomus cassidix. The sequence goes on along the minus strand of NC_139480.1, from coordinate 19,007,173 downwards.
TTGTGCGTCTACTCTGGGTGGGTGAGGGTCTCCCCTCAATTGTGTGTCCAACATCCCATTCATGCGGGCACATTCTCTATGCAGCTGGTATAATTGAACCCCATCTCTAGTGACTGGTTGTCCCAGTAGCTTTTGAGGATCCCTCTCTTTTCTCGGTAGACAAGGTCTCCACAGACAGTAGTGGAAATGTAGGGAATGTGGATGCATGCATCTACTGGAATATAGGTTCTTGATTTGATTGCCTGACCATAAGTGTGTGTCTCCATTTGCTGTGTGCTAGCTTGTCTTGCCTTGCAGCAGCCACTAGTCCAAGAGAGTATCAGTGTCTTTCAGATCCTCCTCTGTCATTTGTCAGACCTGTGCAGATATCTTGAAATATCTGTAGGATATATCTTAAATCATATTAAAAGTATGGATTTAAACAATTATTTTGAACTTAAAATTATTTAAACTTGACATTAATTCAACCCTTTCATACAGTCTCAGTGAACCACATTTTTAATACCTGATGCAGGTTCAGAGCAAGTTGAATTAAAGTTGTGCTGATCTACTACTTTCTACTCAGTTGCACTTGCATTTTCTTTAGTCATGGAAGAGGAGTGGGAACACAGCTAATTTGGTTCTCTGCTTCTGGTGGTCGATTTTATGTACAGTGGTAGTTGTAGAGGGAATTTTCTTTAGTTCTTAAAAATCTAACATTGAATCTCACATCGATACAAAAGGTACTTCTAGCCTTAGCTGTACTTCTCTTTGAGAAATAAACCCAAGAAAACTATCTAAACTCTGAAAATGGAGAAGAGATAGATTCTTTCACTCATAAAATTAGTTGAATACCCTTAGAACAATGTATGACTCTAGACATGCCATATCAGAAAAAAAAATTGGAAAGATAAAAATCTAATTTATTTACTGCTATTTTTCAGTTTTTGTTATTTGTGTCTTGTACCTGGGACTGAGATAGTCCATCAGTGTAGTTACAGTGCTTCTGCACTCAAACTTGTGCATCTACTTGGCACTGCCAAGTGTGACATATGGCCTTGCCAGCTCACATCAGTATTAGCGCTGTGTCAAAACATGCCTAAATCGTGGGCATTTATAATCTGGATTAAATTGTTCTGCGGGCCACACATTTGGCACCTCTTCTTTTGCCAAATAATTCTGTAGTTTTCATTGCAGCACTTTTTCTAGAAGTTTACCATGATGACATTTATCACTGTTTGTGGAGTTAGTACAACCATACAGTTTGTTGGGTATGGCAAGGCACATAGTTCCAATTATGATTTCCTAAGAAAAAGCTAATTTCCGTGCCCAAAGAAGCCTCCCAAATCTACCACTTACTATTTTTTGTAAAGAACACATGCTGCAAGATACGTGTCAGAGAAAAAGTAAGATTTGATCATCAACAAAGCAGATCTGACATGAGGGAACAATATAATTCTAAGTTAACAACAAAAAAAACAACCCCAACACCCCCCACCACTACCAGATGTTTTCTTGGGCTGCCAGTGGAAAAACATGATGCTTTTGAAGACAAGAAAGGGAGATCCATTCTGTTAACTTGTGTGACTCTAGGAAGGGATTCAGTTCATGTAGTGTAGCTATCTGCCTCTTTTCATGAGAATAATAAGGAAAAAAAGAGAAATGTTAAGTATTGCATTCACTTATTTATCTCTTGAATATGAGCAATGGCAGCACCAATGTTTTTGCAGGAAATGTAGTCTGCGAGAGTCATGAAACCATGAAGAGTGCTCATGAATGCTTTACTAGCACCAAGAAGGGCACAGAACTAGGATCCTTTGTGCAGTTCTTTGTTTTGTGTTTTCATTCAGTGTCCAGTATGGAAGTGCACCATTTGGGATTGCAACATAGGAGTTTGGAGCCTGTGGCTCTTGTTCCCCTGAGAATCTTTCATTAGCTGCTGCAGTGTTCTGTTTTCACATGGAAGGGCCTGCAAAAAGCAAATGTACTAAGCAAACACTTCCTTGTCATAAACTCCTCTTCTGGAAGACAGTGATGAAATCTTCAGGCAGAACCAAAAAAAAACAGTTAGGCATTCTGAGTATTATGTTGGTCTTGAAATTCATCAAGAGCCAAGAAAATAGTTAACAAACTATGTAATCAATAGATATGTCTAAATCTCACAGAAAATAGACAACCTGCCTAATCATGCTAGACTCAGCCCCTTCCTTTATTTTTAATATGGAAGACATAACTCATTTATGTCTGGGATTTTACTGACAGATAAATTTCAACTTGATTCTTCTTATTCTGCTGGAAATCTTCATGGCAACTACTGTGATCATTTCAGCTAGGTCTACTGAAGACTGCTGTACAAGAAAGAAAGTAGGTACCCTTAAGGATTGTGCGTGTTAAAAATATTAAATTTTCCTGTATTACATATGCTGACAATTTATTGGCAACTCCAGTATATAACTTTGCGTGTTAAAACTATATTTGAACTATAAATAAAAGTACCATACTAAATGGTAATTGCTTCTTCTATCTTTTAAAAGTGCAATGACTCCTCTGCAAAATTACCTGTTGAAAATAATACAGCACAGAGTTCTTTGTATATCTTATGAATGGGCATGGCAAATGTTTTATTTCTGTTTTGTAGAACAAAATTTGATGATATATGAAACATGAGAGTACTATAGCTTGTATGTATGCAAGCAATACCTTTTTGAAGCCTGATATAGAGAAAGTGTTTGTCTTGTTTGCCAATTTGGTAGTGTCTGGACAATGAATCTTGGCTTCAGGATGCGATAGATAAAATTTTCTTTTTTCACAAGTACTTTCCCAAACCCAACCTTAATTTTTCTAGAACAGTACTTCTTTTAGGTAAGAATGAAGCAAACATGCTATGCCATTTTATGTTCCAGTAGAAATACTGATTGATAAAGTTGTGTAGTGTGCTGTCCTCCTTTGGCTCCTGCTAATCCACATCTGTAAAATCTGAAGGCTCAGGAAGAAGGTGTATTTTTTGAAGGTGGAAAAGGGAAGACAAGATGACAATATTTCATTATTGAATGATGGCTGTGGAACAGCTAATCTGGGACTAATAAATTCTGTTTTAATGTAATTGATGTGGTCTGACACTGGAAAACATAATGATTCACTGTCACCCTTCTGGGCCAACCATGTGTTGCATACCACTGTTAAGATCTGTAACAGGTTGTACAACATATTAGAAAGAAATGTATTGCTTTGTATATTTTTATAATGATTTTTTTATTCTCCTCTAGAATACAGCATATGACAGTGCCATTGTTTTGAGCAATGTCAGCTTTCCTGCTCGAATTCTGAAGTCATACTCAGTAAGAAAAGCATTGTTTCATTAAATAAATTTATTACTTCATCTTTCTAAGTGCTAGGGTTCTTTAAAGCCAGTGTAGTTAAGAACTGAAAGAGTAAAGACAGAAATGAGAGATACATAGTAAAATGTTTCCTGTTAGACGATTTGCAAGAAAAACCATGACTGTTTATTATAGGAAGGAGTCTACTTAATGATTTAAGGATAAATAGTGTAAACCAAGCTGTTGTTTGGTGGAGCTAATAAATGAAAGCATAAATATGTATAATGAAACTGATCTTGTTTTCAGTTAAGCTAGCTAGTGTTTTAGATGTTTTAGATGTGAAAAACAGACTTCACGCCTAGCTAGTAGTGTAAATGCATTTTATTCTTTCCAGTGAGTTCCTTTCTATATGCAAGTAGGAAATTTTGTATTCAAATACATTGTTAATAATTTGTGTGCTCGTATTTGTTTTAGGTAATTGAGGTGATTATTGGAATTTCATCAGTATTTGGTGGAATAATTGCTTTGAATATGGATGTTCTAGTCTCAGGTCCATACCTCTCAGTAACATTCTTTTGGATCTTAGTTGCTGTAAGTAGTGCAAGTGGAAGGTACTTTTAAAAAACAATGGCTTCTATTTAATGTTTTTTTGTTTTTCACTTTTCTCCTCCCTACCAGAGTATTATTTGTTTGGCTCCAATACTGTTTGGGAATTGCTGCTTAGCGAATGAATTAGCACTTCAATATACTTAACATATTTTTATAATATTTTTGTTCTGTTTTGGTTTGCAATACGTTGGTAAAGTGTTCTGATACGTTTTCAGTTCTCAATTCAGTAAAATGGAAATGACTATTAAAACAAGGGTATTAGAAGTGAGGTGTTTTGCAAAAAAGCCATAAGTTTTAGAATATTTCAGGGTGCAAAAGAAAAAGTTGAGTTTAGCTTCACAGTAGAATTGTTAGAACATCTTGTTTAACCTCTGAGTTTTACCTGTTTTAAAAACCTGAGGCTGTGGTTGGTAACCCTTATCCCCAAGAACAGCCTGTACACAGGAGCAGTGGATTCGTAAAGAATGTTGTGCCACCCTGCTTGCCATGGATGAACTGACTGAGAAAGAAGACAATGACCATTAACTTTACATATGGCTTCTGCATCTGTAAAATTCCTCAGCATGAAGTGGAAAAATTTAATAAACAAGCTTTTCAGCATTCAGAATTCACAAAAAAAAAATCCCAAGCCCCATAGCTGTGAATAGTGGGAATTACTGTAACTGAATTGTAATTTTTGTAATTTTCAAGTAGATAAATACTTACTGTGTTGCACTGTTTTGTTTAGTGCTTTCCAAGTGCTATTGCAAGTCATGTAGCTGCTGAATATCCAAGTAAATGTCTGGTAAGTGTGTAAAATTCTTGGATTTTTTCATTAGAGTGGAATAATGCTAAGAAAGTCTGCCTGATAGTGGGCACTAATCAAGTTTTCTCATTAGTTTTTAGCTACTTTTATAAAATGTGACAGAAAAGAATTCCATTTGTTTGTTTTGGTGTGGTGGTGGTGGTTTTCTACTTTGTTTTTGTAGGGTTTAAAATTTTGTTTTGGTTTTTTTTTTCTTTTTTTTTTCCTTTTTTTTTGTATAGTGATTCCTTGGGAAAACATACTACCATAGAAAAATGACATGATGCCTCATATGGTATGCCCAGTACTGCTCTCAGGCTCCTAAGATGAGGTTCCCTTTTTCTTTCATTATCAGTTGTGGTTTCTGAAAGAAGAAAATTAGGTGTGCAGGCTGGACTGGACCTGGAATCTATTTTAAACAAACTCCTCATCTTCATGATTAGCACCAAGAGCTAATCATGCATTCTGTAGAGTGCATTTATTCCTTGAATGTCATAGATGTGTAGTTAAGTTAAAATATCTGTCTGAAGTAATGGTCATGTGATCATATTTAAGTGAGTAAGGAGGCATGACCACAACTGAAGTCAGAATATAATCCTGTAGGGGTGATATGTGAATAAAACTCATCTGCTGTTGTGTGGCAATAAATTTGCCACAGGGCAGTCAGATTTTTTTGCATAGGATTCTTTTAGGTTTCAACTCTGCAATATCTGTTGTTAATTCTCATTAATTCATATAAATTGAAGAATAAATAGTACTTCTCTAGATTGGGTATTGCTTCCTCTATGTGCATATGCAAGGCACTTGTAAATAAAACAGAAACGTCATTACCTGTACTGAATGAAATATGAATTGCAAAACAACAGTGTTTTGTCTAGGAAACTTCAGTTATTCAAAACTTTCTTCTGTATCTCCAAGAAATGTGGATGGCTCTTAGTATTTGTCTTTTATGTGTAATCTTACACAGTTTTACACACTTTTGTCATGCTTGCTGCAAGGAGACATAGCTCACAAACTAGAGTTAACTTTTAAAATTATTATTTAACATTTATTATACTTTTTTTTTAGGTTGAGGTCTTGATTGCCATTAGCAGTGTTACCTCTCCTTTGTTGTTCACTGCTTCTGCATACTTATCCTTCAGTATCATGCAAGTTGTTGACATCTTTAAAAGTTATCCACCTGCTGTTAAAGTATGTACTTTTATGCAATTGAAAAATGAACCTCTATCTATTACAGTAGCAAGACAGTAGTAGATGAAGTGATATATGAAGACAAGGTACTGCATTATAAAGATTGAATGAAATGTTACAGAAATTATTTAAAAACTTGTTTAACTTATGATTTACTTTAAAGTATGTTACATCTATTGGCACTCTGGACTTAGAGTTTAAAAAAATAGGATATTATTCTAAAGACACAGTAAAAATAATATACAATATGCTAGACTCCTTGAGGCATTTATAAATTTTAGTATTTAAATTAAAGATTCTAAATTTCCTTGGAAGGGTACATTTTTCTGTTTCTTCGGATGTTTACCAATAGTGGGGATTGTAAGCTTCCACCTGGATTCATTCAGAGTCTGGGCTGGTACAGACAGGAAAAAGTTTGCAAAGTTTAAAGCATTTCGGTATGAAGTATTACCCATGCATTGCTGAAGAGCTTTCCAGGGCTCTACTGGCAAAGTGTTTACCAATCCCTGAGTATGTTCAAAGAACCGTTTAAGGGCATTAGACCAGTGTCAGTAAGAGTCTTTACTCTTAGTATCTACTAGTCATTAAGTAGTCTTGTAACTTTAGAAGAAAAGACAGAAAATGTTTATTAAATTGATATCTCAGGGACTGGAAAATCAGCTTCTGAATATGTGGTCCAGCTCTTATTCTGGATGTTGTTGGATCTCAGTGTGTTATTGGACCTCCGGAGTGGCCACAGCTTATGTACCTTCTTGAAGTTGTTTCTTCTATCACACATGTTGAAGACAGATGTCTGCACTGTCTAGACAGTTGGTGTGACCCTGCAGAGCATTTCTAAGATTCTTACTCTGCTTTGTGTCTAGTTACAGCAAGAGCGGGCTGCTCTGCACAGGAGGATGAGCAGTGGAGCAGGAGGTAACAGCAAGGCAGAAAAAAGACAGTAACTTAATTGGCAAGCAGGGCAGTCCTACATTACCCTCAAAAATAGTAAAGCAAGGCAGGTCCAGCCGTAGTAGCCAGGTTCAGTCAGTGGTTCAGTGATTGCCAGGTAAGTCTACAGGAGTGAGGCAGACCTAACGTCATCCAATAACTCAGGTCAGCGGGGCAAGGTCAGAGCCAGCAGGGCACAGGGCCAGTCACAAGCATAGCTGTGACATTGTTTAGGTCTGAACCAGCAGTGACTCACTATTTTAGAGGATGGTTGCCTCAGTTCTGTTCTATTTCCAGAGGAAAAGATAATTTGGCAAATTGACATTTTCTTCAAAATGATAAATATTTTCTACTTTCAGCAAACTCAGGCACTAAAATTTTAGTTGAAACTTAATGGTGAAATAAACCATAAAATATAATCTGAGTAAAAAAATCTGGATATGAATCTTAAAATTATAGGGGTGGGAACATTTTAAAATATTTTATTCAAGTAGTTAATAACATATGTCTATTTTCAGCAATCTTATGATGTACTCCTGTTGCTTCTGATGTTGATGCTGCTAATTCAGGCATGCCTTACTATTGGAACTGTAATACAGTGTGTGAATTACAAGACAAAAATGAAACTACAAGATTCATCATGGACACCATCACAGGTTAAAAAACAGGAATACAGAACAACAGAGGTATGTATTTATACCCATTATAAAATTTGAAAATACGTATTTAAAAAGACATTTTTTTCGTGATGTTTTGTGGTCCTAATTTCTGATCTTAATTCAGATCAGAAAAGCTGAATGAAACATAGAACAAAGCTGTTCTATGAAACTGTTAATTTTGTAATCAAGAGATAATAGTTTGCTGGTTAGATGATAAGTGGACATGATACATGCAATACAGCAAAGAACTGAACCCCTTAGGCTTTACTCTCTGCTGTACGGAGCTAGAACCTGAATCCTTAAATACTAGAGAGTAACTCATGCTTACTGCACTAGAGAGTGCAGGATTCAGCCCTTGCTCTAGGACGAGCATTTGCACTGGACTGGCACTGGATGGAAAGCACTGAGAGCAGAGACTGCAATCAGTGAAGTCAGCAAAGAGCTGCTATATGGAAAGTGGAAGCTGTGAAATTATGTCCCCTCAGGCTGCTGAAGGCATTTGGTGTAGGTTGCTTATTTTCTGGATCTGTGTCCTGAGACTTAATGTTCTGTGCAAAAGATGAAGCACAGCAGCACTTCCATGGCTGCAAGTCACATTTTGGAGCATAGGTCATGGCATAGCTGAACAGATCTCTTCTGGGACTTTATAAAAGTATTCCTAGTTTGTGAGTCACTGAGAAATTGGGTGGGAGGTAAATGCTAAAAGGAGCATTTTCTCTGCAAAAGCAACATTTTTTGCTTAGCTTTTAGTATTTAAACACATGAATAATGTTATAGGTGAAGTTGCAGGTCCCTTTGGCTTCTCAGAAATCTGTGTTCTCAGGCAAGGCTTTAATTTGCGTGCATGTATGTGGCTTACTCTTGCTTCAGTTGCACCGCAGGGGGCCTGCTTCTGGCTTTGGGGTTAAAGGTTTAGGTGTGAGGGCTTTTAGTCGTGTTTTAGCAAAAATCTTGAAAAGATGTCTTAAGGAATGTGTTTAAAACAAGAATTTGGGCAAGTTTCCTTGACCCAAATGTTTCAAGTATTATATAATTTACACTATTATATTTTATATCCTAAATATAAACTTTATAATATACAAAAGTATAAAATTTACAGTGTATAGAATATTTTAATAGCTCTGGCTTGTAACTATTCACATTTGCATTCTCCTAGCTTCTCTCAGATATTTATATGCTTGAACTTCAATTTTTAATCAAAACATTTTTTCATGTTTGCATTTGTTTGAAATTTGTTTACTTTTAGGTTTCCAATAATACCTTAAAGGATTTTGACAAAGATAAAGCTTGGAAAGCAGTTGTGGTGCAGATGGCTCAGTAGTTTGGATTCTACAAATGCGGCCAATACAGCACAATCCAATACAGTAAATCGACTGTTTGAAATAAGGTTTAAAAACTTTTCAATTTTTAAACAGCAATATAGTTGCAGCAGTAGGAGCCATGGAATAACACAGTAAATGATGTATCTTTCTAATAATTTTAAAATTTGTTGATAATATTTTTAACGCATCTGTCTTTTCTGTTGGTATCAGTAGTCTAGTGTTGCTTTAGAAGATACCTTTAGAAAAAGGTAATGAGTCACGTGGATTTATGCTGATGGCAAAGTAAAATGTTGCAATATGTAGTACGCTTCATATATTTGCAAGAGATTGTTATAACTGCAGTTATGCAGTCAGTGTGACTGATAAATGCTTTTGTAAAGTTATGGGTACAAGTCATAATTGATGTTTTTGCTTATACTTCACTTTTGTAGGAGTTGTAAAGTTGTTCTGCATCTTATTGCTTTTATATAAATAAAAGTCTTTATTATGTGGAAACTTGAGAATGTGGAGTGACATTCTAATCAGAGAGGTGGCAACAGAATATTCTTTCCCATTAAACTTCAATTTCTAGACTATTAAAAGGGGAAGAGGCTTTTTCTGAATGCTGGGACACAAAAGCTACAGGCCAAAACAAAAACATCCAACAAACAGAAGCAATCAGCTAAATAAGAGGAGATACTACTGGTATTAAAAGAGGGTTTTTTCACATAGGAAAATATATTTTTACATATATTGCTTGTCATTTATTTATTTTCCTCTCTATCTTTAAAATCTGTGGAATGTAGCTGCCCTGAAACAAGAGACATCTCCCATACAAATTACCTTTTCCTCTTTTAGCTGAACTATGTGTATGATCGTGTAAATTTCAAACACTATTAAAATTTCCATGTTAAAAGGAATTCTGGTTTAACCAGGGTGTTAGCTGCTGACAAGGTTATGGGGTTATTTTTTTCCTGTTTTTATCATTTTATTGATGTTTTTTAAGAGGTTCTAGATTTTGAAATTCATTCTTTTTAAAATCTGAAATAACTCAGATCATTTGTTCAGAGCATGCAGGAAAGCTTAACTCTTTGCTTTTGAGAAGGGGAAAGAAAGAGCGAAAGGCATGCAGAGTGTGGAGCTTTTCAGGTACACTAGCATGTTTCTTTTCATTTTGGGAACGCTGGCAGTTATTATGGGATTTAAATACATAGAGGGTACTCTTTCAAGTTTAGAGCAGTGCTGCTTTAAAATGTGTGTACAGCAGCCTCTCCATCCACCTAAAATAATAGGGAATGAAAAAAGAGGTTGTCATAGAGCTACCAGCCATAGATTCTGCTTTCCAGTGAAGATGAACAACCCAGGGCTCCCTGCCTGGCCACAGCTCCCTTCCTGCTCTGTTCAGCACAGCAGAGACTGGAAAATCTGCCAGCTGCTCGGACTTCTCCCTGCATGCCTGGTAAACTAGGAGTCCCACCATGGATACCTCTCTGGAGACTTGAATTTTCTCATATCCTGCAAGAAAGTAAATCATGGAGGTAAGAGGCAGGCTTTTTAAATCATAATTAATGTAGGGCTGGCTGCTGACACAAAAAACTCTCAGGCAGAGAGTTTTACTGTAAATATCACTCTGTGGGTCAATGTTTTTGTAACTCAAAACAACACCCCCCCATACGCCCTTCTTTACTAAGGGATTTTTTGTATTGATGTTTGACACAGAGTAAGTCTTGATTGCGTGTAGCTTTAATTAGGGCCTGCTGGAAGATGATCTGTTTCCACAGCACAGCTAGAAAGCCCATTCAAAGGACAAAAATCATTCCCCTCTCTTAGGTCAGCCTGCTGAGGTAAATGTGTATGTGCCATCTTAGAAGGGTTTCTGCTTGGATATGTGCCATTTCCTGCCTTGCTGGAAGAAGAATTAGACATTAGAATTAATGCCATGGGCTACTGCATAGCTTATACCAAGAGTTAGGTTCCTAGCTTAAAAAAATAGCCCTACATAAAATAAATCAGGCTGAAGCATCTCCTGAAAAATGAAATTGTGTGCACATGGTGCATGAATGCTTCCTTAGCTAACAATTTAGCTAGGAAAAAACTAGGAAAGTGAAGGGAAGATTTGCAGTTTTAAGAACATATTTTGATCCTCTCTGCTATTGCAGGCAAATTTCTTGCAGCATCTCTCCAGGAACAAGAACACTGTTGACTATTGGTATATAGGCCCTGATCTTTCTTCCTCTGCTTACTGTGATCTATGGAGGCTGAAATCCAGATATTAAGAGTTTGTAGGGACGTGTATCACCTGTATGTCCTGGAAAGAGAAAAGAAGTGCTAAAGCCCATATGAATAAGATGATTTGCTGTTTTGTATTACATGCTTTTGTGCTTTATGCCTTCAGACTTTGGACATCCAGAAGGAACTTGGAAATTCCTGCATTACCAGCTCCCGAATCTTCCTGCATTACCAGCTCTGCTTCCCAGCAGCTACAATAGGCCTAGTGTTGCTGCAGAGGCTGAGTTGCTACAGGTTGCCCCAACATTTTTTGTTTTCAGAAGTGTCCCCGGAGAGGAGATGCTGAAGTGCCTCCTGCCTCTGTGTTTCCTACCTCTGTACCATCTGTATTGGTTGGACTTTCCTACAGGACCCTATTGACAGTGCACAGATCATGACAGGTTCTTGGTTGTTCCTGGGATTGCCACTTGACAAATAACCAGGATTAATAACTACTCTGGAGCTTACTTTTCTAGACAGAGGCCTTGACTCACTCAGGCTTAATTCTGAGGATATGTACTCTTTGCCAGCAGTCCTGGTTTAAATTATTAATCATGTTCTGCTGCTCATTTGCCCATTTCCATTGAAGGACATGGAAAGAGCCTCATTCATTTCAATATGGCTCATCTTGAAGTTTTTGTATTTATTTTTGTGTTCTTTCCAACATCTGATTTATATAAAAAATTATATAAAAGCAGACTGATTCTTAATTGCATTTTATAAGCACTGAAGATTGAAATGGGAAAGAAAAAACATAGCTTTAGAATTTCAGCCTGCTCCATACTGTCTGCTGCTATACTGAGCTTCACCAGGACACCTGTGATGCTTCAGATTGATCTGCCTAAAAAAACCCCAAATTACTCAAATTGCATGAAATCACTCTTTGTGCTTGAGTTTTAAAGCTGCATTGGTTTCCTGACTCAATTCACAGGGCTCCACACTCTCAGTTCAATTGAAGGATAGAGATGCCTCAGTACAGGACAACAGGTAGGCTGTCATCTTTTGCCAGCAGTATTGTTGCTTACAACATTTTTTAAACCTTACAGCAGACTATTTTTTTTTTTGAGGGCTACATAACATCAATTTGTCAATAGTTGCCATTCTGCCAGTCTTTCCAGACTTCCCCATATCACTGTCATTTGCTGGTCCATTCTTTTTAAGTGTGAAATCTGAAATCCTCCCCTGCCTACTTCAGCTAGAAAGAGTACGTTAGAGCTGTGCTACAATCAGCTTTATTCAGAATGTGACAGAGGTGTGCTAAGAAATTCCAGAAACAGTAAGGGAATAAAATTTCGTAAGGTGAATGACACCATTAATTTCTATGGAAACTGAGGTAAATTATACGCTAAAGAGAGTCAAAATGGCATTTGTTAGAGAGTAAAAGATTCTTGACCTGCTCACTTCTGAATATTGTGTGCAGGACCCCTTTCTTACAGAAAGGTATAGTAAAAATGAAGAGGTCTATTACTTATTGTAGAAAATACAGGGGAGGTATGCTGGAAAACAATAAAATTGTGGCTATTTTGGCAAAGGTGAGATGAGAATGGATATTCTATATTTTTTAAAGCAACATGGGAAAGCCTGACTGAACTATCTGGAAGTAGTTTTAAAATCAAAACAAAGCAAATAAACATAGTGTAATTGTACAACTCATTGCTCCAAGAAATTTTGAAAACCAAAAGGATAAATAGATGCAAAGAATTGTTTTACAAATTCATTTAAGAAAGTCCCAGAAGCAGATATTAAAACCAGAGATGAGCACAGGGCTTTCGGTTCAGTAAATCCATAAGATTTAGGTCATTGGAACTTGTCAGGATCCATGTTAAAATAACCCATGGAAATAGGATATTTAACTTTCTTATTTTTTCTAAGCATCTATTACTGATCCTCTTGGGCACAGGAGAGTAGACTGGGCACATTTTTGATCTGGTGTATTTTTGTGCATAGATGTGTCACATCCCACTCCTGTGAGCATTCAGGATTCATTGATGCCCATAGTCAAAGTTTTTCTGGACTTTTTGGAAATGGGTCAGGGAGCTTTGAGGGTCTTTTGGTGGTCTCAATCCACCCCTACTAGATTGACTCTTCCTTGACAGCTCCTGCCTTCTTCTTGACATCACTTCTGCACTTGCTCTGTCCTTTATGTTGTCACCATGGACCAGAACAGGGAAGTGGACTGCAGGAAGGTGCTGCCCTACCTCCATAAGGCCCCTCTTTCCAGCCACATCCTGTTCTAACTTGCCTGCTTGAGTGGCCATCAGTGTTTGAGGTGTAGCATTAATTCCTTAATGTCCAATCTTCTACAAGATGACAAAATTTAGTTCTTTTTTAACCAAAACATTTACATTACGCTTTGTTCAATATGGTTATTGATACTGCTTTATCTAAAAATTAAAGTCTTGGAAAATTGACAAACTGAACTCACATGAACTGTCTAAAATACAAGTACAGTAGGTACACTGGCAGAGTAGACGTATTTTACGTGTAAAGCCAGATCCTAGCAGATGCTCTTAGTTGCATATTCCTCACTGTAACTGATATAAAAGGTTGTGTAAGAGCACTGTGTACTTGGATCCTGGCACTGTCCTACTGAATGATGTCTCTCAGTTGTGCGCAAGCCATCTCTGTGGGGGAAAACTCCTTATTCCCCTTGGGCATAACACATCACATGTAGTCTCCTTAAGAATAAGAGAGGGTGTTTTTGGAACCCTTGTTCCTTGTGAAGGGTAGTGGGACTATGTGAAAGGTAGCACCCAGTGAGACATTCCTGAGCATTTTGTTATGCTAACAGGTATTGAGGTGTTGTGAGTCACTCCTACCCTGCTTTCAGAGTTGGTGGTGTTGAGATTTGAACAAACATGCATATTTCTCAAAGCTGGATATAGAGCAAGCTGCTGCTATTGATACAATTAGATAATAACTGAAATAAGTTCAAGGCACAGAGTTCCAGGGTAAAAGAACCTGGTATTCATGCTGATGAAAAAGAAGAAACTTGTCTTCCAAGACCACCGACCTCAGCAAAGCTGGTTTTCTTTTTATTCAATGTGCTAGAAAACCAAGAAAATAAGTACACATAAGAATACTTTTGAATACCCATCCACTTGCCTGGTACATCACTCTAGAAACAAAATTCCCATTTATATATGGAATTTACAGAAAAGAAATCCGTTGAAACTGATCTAATGCTTATGTGATGAAATCCAGAAGGAACAGGCTTTTACTGTGATTGTCAGAAATTACTGTTTCCTATTTTTCACTTTGGAACATAAGAAATGAGTTGAACATGCTTTATATTTCCCACAACTAGCAATTTTCTGTCTTTGGAAAGTTTTAGAGGGAGGAGCTCAGAAGTGCTGTGGGAGGGACTAAAATTCATATTAAAGTTTTGGCACGAGAAGGGGAATTGTCAGAGTGGAAGGTTTCTTCTGAGGTTTTGCTTTCTATATATTTTTTTCAGTTTAGGATGATAAGTATTTATTTGCAGATTCTTCTAATAATTTTCTTTTGGAATGCTGATTGTCAGATTATTCCCAGGATTGAAGAATGTGGACTTTCCTGTTCTCAGGTAATCTCTTACTTGCTCCAATTTGCTGTCTATTAATATAGTAGTTTTATGCTGCCAGAATAATTGTAGGAAAAGCAAGAAAGCAAAAATAGAAAAATATTTCAGCTATCCTGAACATTGACTTTTTATTCCGGTCTTTCTGAATTAAGGATCCAAAGTGGCAAAGATGACTCTGGAAGAGTGTAAGAAAATGCATCTTTACACTATTTCCAGCTGCTACTGTATCTTTTAAAATCTGTCTTTTGTGTTTGAAAAAATGATTTTGTTCATATTCATTACTTTTCCAGAGTCAGTTTTTACAACAGCAGTGGTGCCAAAGAGATGTGAAAGGGAGGAATGAGAGGTTTCAAAAATTGCTAATTATGTTAGGAATATATGAAGCACAGACTTTCCTGTGAATAAATGAATTAAGCATGAGAAAGAGTAAAACATGTTTTTCATTTTGTGAGTTGAATGTAACTTCAGTATTAAATTTAATGACTTCTGTATGTGCATGAAAGTGGAGTGAGAACCATACCATCTCTTTAATAGCTTTGGATTTTTTATGATTCCAAATATTCCCACAAAGGGGCAGTATGGAGATAGTCTGCTCCTCTTGGCATTCTGAAATTGTAAGTATAGAGTACATTGAAAGATTAAAAAAAAAAAGTAAGTATTAAATTATAGGCAATCTGACTTTAAGTCTTAGTGGAGGATGATAACTATGTACTGGCTACAGAGAAGTGAAATTGATAGTATGAAAGAAAGATATTCTAAAGATTGTTTAAATGGTGGTGGTTATACCCAGATATTGTTAGTTAATGTTATAGCAATTTATTCTGTGTTTTATATCTGTATCTTAGAAAAACAGTCGGAATAAAGATGCTTGTAAAATACTAGATTGAGCAAAAAGAAGCCCTCTCTGTATTTAAATATTCATGTATCATAGTTTCATGTATCATATCCTGTTTTCAAATGCTGTAGTCTCTACTTAGATGTTTTTAGAATAATAAAATATAGCCATAAGAGATTAATCTCTTATGCATACCAACACTTTTCAATAATTTTTATGTGCTTATGTTCACGAATGCAAATGCACATGTATTTTAAACAATTTATACTCCTTGGTCTGCTGCAATGAGAGTTTAAAATAAAAATGATTTACCATTCTAATTTATCCCTCCAAAGAGTGCAGGACTATAAGACTCATCATGTAAAAATCAATATCAACATTTTTTGGTGGGTTTCAGTCTAGGAGATAGGATTTACCTCTGGGGACCTTAAAGGATATCCTTCTCTGTCAAATCTTCGTATGTTACGAAGACTGATTCACTAATTGCCTATGATGTAGACACAGCCCTGAAGTTTGGCAGACTGGATCCCTTTACCTTCAAAAGCATGTCTTAGACCTTCTCCAATACTGAAGATTGATTAACTGAGAAAGGTGTGGTTTATTTTTCTTATGTACAGGGGAAATACATTGGTTCCAGTATAGTGGAATCAATCAATCAGTCAATCAATAATTAGTGATAATTAGGGACAGGATTCAGTTCATGTTTTGTATGCGATGTTTCTGCTAGTTGTATTCAGTAGAATCTTGAATGCATTAATGACTTTTAAGACAAAAATGTTTTCTCAGAGGAAACAATAATGATCTCAACAGGGTAAATTACTGCCAGCATAGCATTTTCAATCTAGTGTGAAGCATTTTAGCTGCATGAACTTTAGAGTCTCATGACTAGCTTGTTAGACAAAACTTCTTCCTTTTCCTTTGAAAGTAACTTCAGTTTCTCTACATAACTGACCATGATTTGTGGGCTCAATCCCACTCTTGAGTTATCATAAAAGGGAGCAGATAATCTTCTCCATGATGTATAACTCAGTGTTCTTCATAGGGGCACTAGTCAGGGGTTACAATTTGCCTTTGTCTGTGTGCAATATATGTGTGCTGCCTTCTGCTATTGCACATCAGATCACAAAGTAGAGAGTCAATGACTTGTTTCTAGCAATTTCCTTAATGTGATAATGAGATTGTAATTGTAAAACTATCAGAAATTTCTGCAGCTGCTGTTGTTACAAGTGAATATTACAAAAAATAGGGTTTTTTCCTATGAAGTTTTCCTAGAAGTTTATACAGTAAATTTGTCTTTTGCATTCAAACTTGAGGCTGTGTGGTTCTTTATAAGGCAATAGGGGGATGAAAAACAATTATTTGCATTTTTCTGCATTTTTCAAACTATGGGTATTGTCAGAAAGTTTTTAGCAGGTTTAGTAATTGAAGCTGTTGAGTTTGACCAGTAGACTAGATTTTATTGTGGCTGTGTCCACCGGGTATTTGTGAGCAGTTTTCACCTCCATGGGTACTCCTTATCAGAGTAAAGCACTGGTTGTACTTAAGAGGGAAATAGTGACATAACTATTTTGAGGTATATGACTTGCAAAGGCTTTGCATTGACTTTGTATTAAACTGTTTAGATTTTGGATCTTACTAATAATTTATGAATCATTCTTAGTTTACCATGAGTGTTAAGCAAGATATCCTTGCATTGCCTGGTATAAGGCAATATTCAGGTTTCATTACTGTAACACAAAATTTACATCTGTTCAGTACAGGAAGCGAAAAAAAAAGAATATTGGATGTTTATGCCAGTATTACAAAAAAATTTAAACAGTATGAAAAATACACAGTTGTGTGTTGAGTGATAGCAAATGAATAACTAAGCTTTTATTACATATTATGACTTATTTCTCCTTTATTTTAATATTTTGGCTTTAGAACTCATGTGATATATTAGTATTCAAAGCTTAAATGCTACGGGCATGGTCTCCATGCATCACCCAATAGCAAACAAAGTTATCAACCAAGTTTCCATGTAAAAGCATAGGGGAATCCCAGCCTGCAATTGAAATTGGGTTTGTGCCCTACTCATTTTACAATCCACATTGTTTGCAGGCTGTACACAAAGAGATAGGCTTATGCCAAATTTGATTCAACAGCTGGTAAAGATCAAGGGCACTACATTTAAGAAACACTCCCCAGAACACTATGAAATAGTATTTCTATTGTCTGCCATTTAATGCAGTAATGTTTCCAAAGTCTATGGATAAAGAAGGAAACCCTAAACTGAATCTGGGATTTCCCTGTAATTATAAAGGTTATTGGCAGCAAATTCTTGATATAACTGCTGCTTGTTCCTGCTGTTCATAGTCAAAATATGTGGTGTTTCTTTACTGGATGTTTATACCATGGATCAGTCCATTCTTGCAGAATACTACACACTGCAAAACCAGTGATGTTACAGGGCCCTTAGGCCTCTAAGTCAGCTGGTATTCTTTGTTCATTATTTAGCATTTGATATTTAGCAATTAATATTTTAAAAGCGATCCCAAGCCTCTAGAAAATGGACATGATAGAGGGTGGTTTTAGAGTTGTTCTCTGATTGAACTCTGATTGCAAACATAATTTTAGACATGGAAAATGTCTGAAGAGACTGATCAGAGACCTGGGTTCCTCAGGGTGAGTGAGAGAGATACAGCATGAAATCCCAGCTGAGGAATATGATTCAACACAGACTTTTTTGGTATGCACTGATATACCTGACGATTGAAGGAGATGCATAAATATATAAAACATATCCTCTGCTAATATTTGCTGAGGTGCAGTAAGATCCATGAGACCATGCCCTAGATATAAAGCCTGGGGTTTTCCTCCCTGCCTGTCATTGCTCATTTGTTAGGCCCTCTTCAAGGAATTTAATCTCTCTGGTTTTCACAAATAAAAAATAGTGCTGACCTTCCTGTGTGGTGTGTCTTAATTATATGTTTTCATTAACTGCTTTGAATATTATAATTAAGACCTAAGTACTCATTAATCAAAACAGTCATACTTAAGAGGCTCAATCATGTTGAGTCATGGTATTAAAGTGATGTTGACCCATTTGCTTAGATATCCTTGCTTGCCTTCTCTGCTGGTACTTAGGAGAGCTGCAGTTTAGCAAGTTTGGGTGGCTTATCTCTTGGACTGTGTTTCACATTTGCTCTTTGGGTTAAAAATAGCTTGGCAATGACATAAGACACTTAGCTTCCTGTTGTGTCCTATGTCACTGGTTGGGTACTGTCACATTTCCTCACTCCCTGAAAAGGAAACAGCCAGTGACAGGTACAAACAGAGACTTACAAAACTCTGCCGTGTTCCCCAGTGTTACAGCATGTACCACCAGTTCTTATAAGAGAGGTGGAGATGGAGAAAGCGCTGCGATTCAGAACTTGCAAGAAATGCAATGGTAGCTCTTGGGCTTTTTCCCTTCTCTCTTCTTCAGGATCTCTGGAACAAGGTTGCAAGTTCTGGAATGAGAGCTTGCCAGTGGAGTAGCAAGAGCAGAATACAAGATGTCACGAAAGCTGGGGAAACAAACTTAACAGGGATTGGAGCTGGACCTGACAAAATGTTCTGGAACTGAAACACAAGGCAGTGCTAGAAGCTTCACCATGTGATATCAGTATAAGTTATGTGCAACCAGTACCATAGCAGGCAGGAGACACATACTTAGAAAACTCAGAAAGGGATATATAAACATGCTCAGCAGAAGATGGGAGCAGCTGGCTTTTATTATTGGCTGTGAATTTTAGCTCACAAATCTTTCTCAGCCCTGATCTTAGGGATCTGATCTATCCTTCAGCTCCATTTGGATCCAAAACTAAGTAGTAAGTATTGAGACTTGGAAGTAGGTGCTTTCCACAGCCGTCTGACTGCTTTGCAGTTGGAAAGCTACTTGTAATTTGATCAAATCTGGGGAGGACAGATTTTTTAGGACTGGTAATAACATTAACGAGACCATATGGCGTGACCTAGATGGAATTCTTACAGTAACGTCTAGAAATAGTTTAATTTGTACTTTTCTGTAGCTGGCACTGCTGTACCTGTTACATTGTCATGTCTGTTTATAATATTCCATTCTTCCTCTCCTGCCAGAATGTCTGTGCATGGGAGAGAAACAGGGATGATCAAACATGAGAAGAGGTTTAAAAGACTTCTTTCCAAGGATAGCTTTGGATACTCTCCTGGCTTTTTGGCTCAGCATTGAAATGCTAGGCCTTGCTTCTGGATGGATGGATGGATAGATAGAGAGATAGATGATAGATAGATAGATAGATAGATGATAGATAGATAGATGATAGATAGATAGATAAATTGGGACCTAAGAAAGGAGTTTCCTTTTATCTCTGCCTGAAAGTGATTTGGTTTCTGGGAGCCATAAATTCCTGCATGCTGTGTTGTGGTTCAGTAGTTGTTCAAACAAGGATCCCACATTTGAAGTTCTATGAGTTTCATTACCATTATCCCCACAGGGATCCCTAGGTTTTACATACCAAACTGTAACATGTTTCCATAGTAGTTTTTATAATGTCAGAAAAATATATTTCCTTGTAAAACTCTTTTCTTTTTTCTGATTTTGTTAATGTTTATTGGCTATTTTTTGAAAACCAGGAAATGATTTGCCATCTTAAAAATACAAACCAGAAAGTGTGCCCCAAACAGCAGTGTGTTGCTGAAGAAGTTCCAGACCAACTCTGAACTACTTGGCTAGGAATGGTCATGGAACTAGTAAATTAATGTATACTCAGATGTGATATAACACATCACAGCACTGCCCCTGCATTCACAACCATAAGAATTCATTGGGCCAGAATTTCCTGAAGTCATGAATAAACTGGGAAGTCCCAGTAATTAATGATGCTGAGCACTGGGATAGATTGCCTGTGGAGCTTATAGAGATCTCCACACACACTAAGAAAATACAGCCCAGATATGTCTCATGTACCTCATATATGTCTCAGATATAGGTCATTCTTCCTAAGGCAGAAATGCAGAGTGGATGACATCTTGAGTTTTTTTCTAAAACAAATATCTCTGCATTCATTCATTCATTCATTCATTCATTCATTCCTTCTCTTCTATTTTGTGGGATCTACAGATGGTCTTTTAAGTCGTATTTGATTTATTCCTTTGGAACAGTCAGCAGAGCCAAGAGACCTGTTTTGCTGTATAGCATGTCCTATCCTTCCAGCATGCAAAATGTGGACTCAACATGAAATCTGTATAGGACATGCAATCTCATTCAGGAAGTATCTATGCAAAAATGAAAAGAGTTTTAATTTTAATTTGCAAATTACTTTTGGGCCTTTCTCTCGTAAGGAAATATTTCAACATAGTTGCTTTGAATAAGTGTGGTAAATTTCAATAATTTCTGGAAAACTGATTGTCTTGGTATTGCCTCTACTTGTCTGCATATTTTCAGAGAGTATGAATCACATAAACAACACTGTACAGTACTAGATGTGCATTCACTGTCATTTCTTGGAAAAACTTTGAGGAAATGGAATTTATTGCAGTTAAGATTTTTCACTGTCTCCAGTTTTGTTTTTGCCTTTCATCCCTACATATGCAAACTTCCTTGATCTTTTTCCCACTTCCTCATCTCCCTGACCTGCTGTTCTTCCTTCTGTGACTGCAATGAGTTTTCTCCATTACTTTCTGAATTTTGATATTTTTATGTTACAATTTTTCTAATTTGTGGGGGGTTTTAAAATTTATTTTTGGAGTTATCATGATAGTGTGATGCTTCATGCTTAGTTTTGATCAGTAGTATGTGTTCTTTTGCTTCCCCCCCCCCCCCTTATTTTCAACATTATATTTATATATGGTAAAATAGAATAATTTTTAGAGCATGGTCACATCTGTGTTACCATTCAGTCTGCCTTTGCAGCTTATTTTCTCTTCCACTTAGAGGTAATAAAGCACATACGCTTTTTAAGCAAATGTGTGGCATAGGTGGTTTGCAGTAAGTGCTATAATTAAAAATGAGGTATAGTTTGAAGCAGCGTATGAAAGTACTGAACACTGACAGTTTATTTAGCTGAGGCTGTGCCCAGGAATTACTGCTGCTTCCAGGGACAACAGTGTGATCAGGAAGGTCAGGGTTACACAATGCTGCTGTTGTAAAGTTGGTAGGATCCTGCCTCTTTGGAAGCTCTTCTTTTGGACCTCTGCCTCCTTTAATTGCCCTGGGCTAAGTTTAGCAACTACAGCACAAGGAGGATACCTTATATAAAGGCAAACTGATTATTCCACAGTTTATTCCCCCTTTCCCATACCCCCCAAAATTATGATTAACAGCAAATATTTTGAGAAATGTAATGACTTTTCAAATAATTTTTTTGTTTGTATTTTATATGATTTATTTATCTTTAAATTTTCCAAATTTATTCATAACTATCTTTTTTATCAATTATCTCAAACTGCAAATGTTTCAGCTACAATCTACATGAGATATTTTCAGCAGGGTTTCTCTACACAGCAAATTTTAATTTTTTAAAAATTTCTTATGTACTCACACTGCTAGTTCTTTCAGGGAAAGGTGGTTTTGGCTTTTGTTGCTCTTGATAGGAGAGCAAGGGCATGTATGTAGGGATTCTGGTATAAGGTTTCTGATGTAGGATTCAGACTTTCAGACACCATAATAAATACAGATATGAATAGCAAGGAAATAATCCTATCTCAAAAATTTTCAAGAATACAGCTGCAAAAGCCTTCATGTACTAAGATTTCCCTCATTTTGCTCTGGCTAGAGTGTTTCTGTAACTCAAGCAAGCACTATTAGAGCCAGTCAGGCATGCTTAGCATTGTCTTTAATAGAAACAGTTCCTTAACTGATGCTGTGGCACTGGGCAGGAATGCAGTAGATTCCCAGGATTGTCATCTGAGACTATACTACATGGCTTCTACCATGTCCTGTGGGTTCATTTGTATGGCCTTAAATCCTGACACAACAACTTAACAAGCTAAGGCTATAATAAAACCACAGTCAACATTAAAAAAAAGTTTCTCTTTAAGAAAAGCTATAATCAGAGGTAGTTACAGAATTATTTAGATTTGAAATTTTCTTCTGTTTAAGGAGAAAAGGGAGAAACATAATTTTAATGAGAGGTTCAAAACCCAGAAACACGTGTTCCTGCTTTGAAGGGAGTTTCAACCTTGAAATGCGGCCTCCAAAGTCTTGAAACTGTTATAGGAAATTACTGCCAAGTGTGCTATGTTATTCTAAATTTTAGCATGAGTTTGTGATCCATGCTGGCAGGGTTACCAAGTTCGTTTCTGTTTTTAACTCCCTGCGCCTCCAACATTTCAGGATACTGTCTGTGCAACACTAACCCATTTTGTGATGCTGCTATGTTCCTATGGTTCCAGGTTATTAAAGACAGATTCAGTGGAGGTCATGAGAAAGCATTAGAGATTTGTCAGGGCAGTATGAGAATCCTGCATGGTCAGCATGGCACTGCATCAGGTAAGGCAAGGGAAAAAGTTAAACACCCAGTTAGTCTGATCCCCACTTTCTAGAGGCAAGGCATCTGAATTATGAGCCAGAGTTTTATGTTCTCTTTGCAGAGCAGCTGCTGAGACCTACTCATCCAAAGTTTCAGTTTCTGGTTTGTTTTCATCTCCCATGCTAATTTCCCATGTATTTGTTTCAGCTTCCATGTGAACGTTGAAAGCACTCTGTGGCTAGCACAGGTCTTTCTTGTGAGAACATTTTGCTGTGTTTTATAAACAAAGTTAAAGTTTGGATGTTTTTGCAAACAAGGTCTCGAGATTTGGGCAGTTCGGGCCTGGCCAATTAGGCCTAGGGGGAGGTTTTTGACTGACCAATCTGGGTGACCTGTGAAAAGTCTATATATATGGAAATCAAAATAATAAAGCGCTCTTTTCTTGCCTGAGAACCTGGGTTTCTATTTCTCTGCTAGCGGCTCAACAGCAACAGCACTCAGCTTTAAAAACTACACTACTTCTTCCCTGTCCTTCTCTTAGACCAGCATTCTTCCATTTCCCCTCTGTACATTCTGACTGCTTTGACAGGAGACCTGGGAAACCCTCTCATTTACCAGGCAGTGTGGCAACCAGACAACTCAGAACTGCTTCAGTTTCAGAAGGATGTTGAACCTGGTGGCCCCTTGAGATAAGAACTTGAAAGCTGGAGTATAAAAGTTGGAAAATGCCCATATTCTGCTTTCCTATTCTAATATTTTCAGTTTGAAAGAGGCTTGAGCTTTGTTAGTTTTACTCTCTTACTATTAAATCTCCATCCACCTCCTATGCTGGGACATGTGGATGCGTGTCACTGTGTCTGCTATCCTTGACATGAGCTAGAGGTCATTCCAGTGTCATTCTGGTCACAAACTAAACACCAAAATGCATGCATCCAGGGTTCCTTCAGATCAGAAAGGGAGGTGTCTAATAAACTTAGGTACTTCTAGTGTTGTGGGGCAATTCATTGAGTCATGGTGCTCAGCTGAGATTACCACAGTTTGCTTAAATTATATTTCAGGTACCTAAGTCCTCTTTTAGAATTGACTGACTTAATCCTTTTGAAAATGGCAGCAAGCTTTGGCTTTATTTCACTACCCGCAAATAATGCAAATGCAAAATCCTTACAGAGAAACTGCCTTACTTGGGAAGGATGTGAATCTTTTCTCATGGGCAAAGCTGAAGTTTGCATAGGTGTGTTGGATTTTTGAAGTTTTGGTAGCTGAGATGGGGTGGCTTCTGTGAGAAGCTGCCAGAAGACTCCTCCATGTCTGATGGGCCAGAGCTGCCAGCCAGCTTCAAGACATGCTGGCCACTGAGAGGTTGAGAGGTTGAGACCATCAGTGATGATGGTAGCACCTCTGGGATATCAGATTTCTGTTATCATTTGATGGAGCAGGTGGATGCCTGAAGGAGGTTGGGACCCTGTGGGAAGCAGGCTCCTGGCAGGATCTCTGGACCTGTGGAGAGAGGAGCCACACTGGGGCAGGTTTGCTGGTAGGACTTGCAACCCTCTGGGGGACCCACACTGTAGCAGTTTGTTCCTGAAGGACTGCTTCCACCTTGTGGAAGGGATGCACTCTGGAAAAATTGGTAAAGAACAGCAGCCCATGGGATCTCGGAAAAGTTCGTGGAGGTCTGTCTCGTGTGGAAGTAACCCCTTGCTGGAGCAGGGGAAGAAGGAAGAGTATAAGGAGTTCTCTCCCTGAGGAGGAAGGAGCTGCAGAGACAATGATGATGTAATGTGTGATGAACTGACTGCAGCCCCCATTCCTTGTTCCCCTGCACTGCTGAGAGGGAGGAAGTGGACAAATCAGGAGTGAAGTTGAGTCTCTAAAGAGGGGAGGGGTGGGAGGAAGGTGTTTTAAGGTTTGTTTTTTATTTTCTCATTAACTTTGATTTAAATTGGCAATAAATTAAACTTACTTCCCCAAGTTGAGTCTGTTTTACCTGTGATGGTAATTGCTGGGTGATCTCTCCCTGTCCTTATCTCGAACCAGGAGCCTTTTGTTAAATTTTTTATTCCCTGTCCAGTGGTGGAGGGGAGTGACAGGGTGGCTTTGGTGGGCACCTGGCATCCAGCCAGGGACAACACACCACAATAGGCAAAAAAATTTATCCCCAACTGCATCAGATTCAAAGTTCATTCAAATCAGTGGAATGTGTCTCACCCAACCGTAGTCTTCCACCATTTCTGAATGTGAGCAGTGTGGCATTTTTAATTTATAAATTTTACAGTGTACAGCTGAGCACTGGTCTGGTCCTGGGACTGATTCTGGACATATATAAAAAGAATAGTTGCCTAGAGCAAGAAAGTGAGGGCTTTGCTGTGTATGCCAGAAGACTGGAAAACCAGGACTGTAATATATCTCCTTTTTTTGCTGAGCAATAGTGTTAGGATATATGAGAAGACAGTAACTGGAATAGAAAAATATGTTCAGGCAAAAATAAAAATACATATTTCCAAATGAAATAAGTACTGTCTCCAGCAGCAGGAGGAGCAATTCTGTCTTGCAGGGCCTCTTCTCATAATCTTCACTTAAATTCTTGCCTGTCTTTCTTTCTTTCTTTCTTTCTTTCTTGCTTTCTTTCTTTCTTGCTTTCTTCCTTTCTTGCTTTCTTGCTTTCTTGCTTGCTTTCTTTCTTGCTTTCTTTCTTGCTCTTTCTTTCTTTTTTTCTTTCTTTCTTTCTTTCTTTCTTTCTTTCTTTCTTTCTTTCTTTCTTTCTTTCTTTCTTTCTTTCTTTCTTTCTTTCTTTCTTTCTTTCTTTCTTTTCTTCTCCTTTTGTCCTTTTCTATGGCAATCTCACTGTCTACTGATTCCAGTTAACCTCTGAGACTGCAAGTCCCAGTTTTGTTAGTGACTGATCCCTCCCTCTTGTTAATGAGGGATCTTTTTTCTTGTAGCCTGTTCTGTGCTACAAAGACCATTATAACATCCTAACTGCAAAGCTCGGGATATCCATGGTTGTCTGGAGCTTTTTGGAATCTGTGCCCTCCAGTTTTTCAAGAAATGGCCAAAATAATGGCTAACTAGATCTGCTGTTGGTGACAGTACTGCTTCTAGCAGGAGGCTGGACATGGTGACCTCCAGAGACCCCTTCCACCCTAAATTTCTTTGATTCCATTTTATTGTTCCCTGTATGAGATCTCCAGTAAGTAATTGAAATAATTAATGCTGTGTCAGAGTGTCCCTGTCTCATTGTTATACTAGAAGTGCTGATTTGGTAGATTAGTTCTCCTTTCATGTAGCTGAGTGGTCTGAAAGTTTTGACACTCTGTGCATGGGATGGTGCTGATTTATACCAGCTGAGGGTATGGCAGTCAAAGTACATTCTAATTTTACTGTGTCTATTGTACACTATTCTGTTTTGTTAACAACTTGTTTTAATATTTTAGGAAACATGACATCAAAATGGTTGACAATTTAAAATTTTTTTTTGGTTGGTTCTTTTAATTTCTAAAAGAAAGAAGTTAATGCATACTGTTGCTTCAAGCAAAGTCCTGGAGCTGAAGTATACAATAGAACAGGCAGCTTTTATTTCAGGCAGTCATAGCTCCCTTTGGTCCAATAAATTTAAAAGCAAGTGGTTCATATGAAGGTCCTTTTTGTATCTCAACATTATTTTAAAATAAAATTAATTTTAAAAAAAGTAGAAGCAGGGAATATTCTTCCCAGCTGAGAAACCTCAAAGCAATATTGTCTTCAATGGCTATTCACTTATAGGATAAATGTATGTCACTGCCAGGAGTTCTGAGAAATGACTGTGCTTCTAACTCTTCCAGTTGTTCTGCTCTGTAAAAGGGATTCAGCCATGCAGGCACTGCAAGGGCCAGAAGACATTATATGCCACGTGCAGTCCTGATAACATATGGAACAGTGCAATTAAAATATGTGAACAGGATTCCTCTGCATCAGTACAGTGTGGGAGGAAATGCATACTGACTGGAAAACAGAAATCTCTGTTATGCCTGACTAGTAGCAGGTAAACAGTAATCTAAGGACAATAATCTAAGGGGGGGTGAGGGTCTTAGTCACATGGTCCTCCACTACTGAAGTACTGCTAAGCTGTGATGGACGTGTTGGTCTTGTGTCAAGGAGCACGTGTTGGAAGGTAGGGTCTGTTCCTTTGCATTTACATGTGAAATGGGAGATGGTGCAATGACAATTGGTAACAGGCTCTGCTTGAGATCCCTGCAAAGTCTTACTGGAAAGTGTCCAATAATCTTCAGTCAACACAAACATCTCTTCCCTGTTTGTTCGTGGTTGGTTCACTGATGAGCTCAGAGCACATCAACACAGTGGTAACACAGCCAGATGTTACCTTGCTTTGTGGGACTCAAGCCAACTCTCATCCAAAAAGTGCATGACCTCATTAGCACTGTTCTGAGCCTCAGCTTGATATCCCACTTCTCAGTAGCAATTACCCTCTCAGATTCAGCACTACACTAATGTGGTGGGATGGTTTTTATTCAGCTTGGAACACAGAGGAAAAAGACTTGGAGCTGGATAATGTGTAAGCATGACTCAGATGTTTTGTTTTCAGCATTCTGTAAAAAAAAATCCAGCAGCATCCAGGTATTTTTGCAGTTAAAAGCAGTCCAAAATAATGCTTTGGCCTAAGTTTGTGTGCCTATTTCTTTTCTGCATGGATAACAGTCCAAATGTTTCGATTTATGACTGCTTAGCTAATCCCACTGCACGCTGCTCACATGTATCGGATCACCACATTGTCAGTAAAAGTTGAAGAACAACCTTGTGGTTTGCCAAAAATTGAAAACTATCATTAGTAAGACAGTTTCACCTTGGCAATGAGAATAATTACACATGATGTCAAAACAAATATAGTTCCTTTCGAGAAAAGGTCTTTTGAGGGCACTGTATTAGCAGTATTAACTATGAATTTTTAACAGTTCTAAATTTTCATAATATGTATATCAGTCATTGTAATTGCTTTGGTTCTTGGTAAATATGACCACAAATTTTACTTGCCAACTGTGTTTTGGAGATCTATTATTTTTGCTTTTCACCCACTTCTAATAACAAGCTTTTTTTATATAAATGCTTGACCATGATATAGTCAGGACTTCTTTCAGTGGGACAGATATAGTTAGGACTTCTTTCAGTGGGACAGGAATCATTATGTTATCACTTTGCTTTCTTTTACTGTAAAGAATTCTGTTTCCTTGCATTCGGAGAGATAAATACAGCAATGAGCTTTCTAAGAACATAATGAGAAAAGTTATATGAGGTTCCAATCCCCACCAGCATCAATGATGTGTAAAGTGCCATTATGTCCTTTAGCTATGAAAATAGCTCTAGAAAAAGCTAAAACGTACTCAGTTGTTTCCCTCTGTGAAGTTATACCTAGATAGTTTCTGGGGCTGAATGTCTCTATGAAAGGAATTACAGTGATTTGTTGGTGGTCTGTGGAGCTTATGATACAGATGGAGCTCTGAATCCTCTCTTTTTCCATCCAAAGGTCTTAAATGGTGCAGGTCCATATAACTTTGACTGTGGCTGTCCAATGCTCAGAGCTCTTTTCTTTATGGAAGTGATTTAGATCACACTGGCATTGCCAGGTTTTTTACTAGAGGCCATGAGAAATCATTGAGGGCTGTAATGGACCAGTATCTGTAGGCTTCTTGCTCTGTGAACTGAACGGGTGAACAGCTGGAGAAAAGAAGGCTGCTGTTGGATTGCTTACACAGAAAGTGGTAAGTAGCTCCCTCTGTGTTGGAGGATATGGTATGGTTGTGGTGCTCTCAATGGAGACAAAAATTAGCACAACTTTACAAAGCACAAAATGAACCCTAATGTCTTCACAGCTGTGGATGGTTCTGGTCGCTCCATTTGGACAGATAAAATAAAGCAGAAGAAGCTGCTGAGAAGGCTGATGGTAGGAAGGAAAGTCTAGTTTATTAGAGAGGAGTAAAAGAGCTTGGCTTTTAGTTCTTTTAGTCTCACAGAAAAGCTGAGAAAAAGTGTATTAATGGTTGTAGATAAATGAAAAGTAAATTCCAGGGTGAAAAGCATCTATTTAAGTGCAAAGATAATGAGCACAATCACAAGTCAGTAGAACTTAACCATTCTTATGTTTATGTAAGAAACGAAAAGATTTGGTCCTGGCAGACAACAGGACTTCTGGAATAGCCTTGGCTCTCACAATAGTGCACACAAAAGTCTGACTGATTTTAGAATGTTGCTTCACCAGTTTTTGAAAGGGATTAAATTATATGGTACCTGTGGTTCTCAGGGGACTAGACTCAGTGATCTGCGACATCCTTTCTATTTGTGGAGAGAATAAGATGGATTTTTGCATAGCATCTGTTCTCAACTGGAAATCAAAAAAGGACATAATTAAATTAATCATCCTTATTGGCCTTTTGGCTACAATTTAGACATCAATTATTGCAAACCCACCCTTTCCCTGTTTTGTAAAAATACCTACAATCCCATGCTTGCTTTTAATGGTGGTTCAAGAATAGGAATTGTTGGAATAGAGAGAAACATCATCAGAATATAGTCATGTTCCTTTCTCTATGCCTTCTCTGACAGCTGTACCTAAAGTAGAGATGTAGGTAATAGCTTTGCCAGTGAGGATCTCTCAAAAGGGAGGAAAACTCTTCGTTTTACATTCACTGACTTTAATGTAGGTATCTCAATTAATGAATGTTAAATATCTGACAACCTAGTTCCAACTAAGAATACATTTTAAGGCATTTTCAGGCTTATTACTATTCCTTACAAAGTTGTGGAAGAGCTGCCACCAACTCTTCTATGAACAAGGTACAACAGAACTAACAGATAGGCTGTGAAACCAGATTTTTCTCAGAGTCTTTCATGCATGACAGAACATCCAGGGAAGAATTTCCACAATTCTGCACTTGATTCAGTGCCTGGAGATATGAGAGGAAATGGGAAGCAGATCTGATCTTCATTTCTTTTTCTTGGCAATTTTGATTCATGAAAACACTCTCTGTGCCCCCTAATCCAAGTCTTCCTCTGCTGATCTCACTTTCTTCTTTACAGTCGTTAGGCAGAACAATGGGATATTACAATTGGCTTAGATTGAGGAGAAGTTGCTGTGCTAGCTAAAAGTTGGCACCACATCTTCTATTCAGAATGCTTCATGGTGGTGGTGTCTGTTCAGATAACCTCTAGCTACAGTTGAGTAATACCACAAATGGGGAAAACCCCAGAGAAACAGGAAAATCCCTAACTGTTTGTGCATTGTGTAAGTATATTTTGCTTAGGCTTTTTGCCAAAGAAGATATGAATCAAAGATTCTCCCTGTAGAGGAGTAAAATGTACTATCATGTTGAGGATCTTATTTTTGCATAAAGGATGCCCTCGGCATTTGTGAAAGGGGAAGAAAATTTCCATTCTGGTTTTAGTGTGTTATGTTTTTCTATTGCACTCATCACTGAAAATTCCTGAAAACAAAAGATATAGAAAGTGGGAGAGGAACTTGGTTAATTCATTTGAGTTCTTCTTTCAGACAAATTGTCTCTTTGGACTATTTTGCAAAATGATTGTAAAAGAAAATACCACCCCCACCCACTTGGTATTGTACAATAAAAAGAAACACTTAAAAAATTAAGAAATTGGGCTGTGACCAAATGTTACTGTAACTGGCAAGTGTTTGTGAAAATATTTGATTATTTACGTAAACCTTCCCAACAACTCCTCACCCAGGAGCAAGTGCCCAAGACTGAGAAAACATCTCCCTACCAGAACAAAAGTCACTGAAGGGTGTTTCTTTCTTTGCCATGGAAAAGACAAGAAAATAAATGTAAGGGCCCAGATGATAGGATTCCTCTAAGCAGTAGTGAAAACCAATAATTAGGATAGACTAGAAGGTATAAGAGGATTTCTTTGCAATGCCACAGCCCCAGAGAAGTGGGTGTTTTGGTTTCCCCCTCAACGTATGTAATTTCATTATTTTGCATACAATTTTCATTTTTAGGTGTCACAACAGGGGGAGGACCTTCTTTAATTAAAAGGCTGTTTCCTCTGATTTTCGTAAGATTTTTTTTTTGTTTAATTCAATGAGATCTTGAATTTTTTTACACATAATTTTTGCACTAAGATTGTAACCAGAAAGAATTCTTGGTAAGTTAGTTTAAAGATGCTATTCTAAGAAATTTTGACTGGCAATCGGGAACTCTGTTGAGCCACCTAACCAAAATATTTTCAATAGTCTGGCTGTAAAATGGGAAGTTAAAAATACGGAAGTAATTTGCTGAATTACCAGCCTCACGAGAGATTAATTTCTTCCAGTAAGTAATGACTGAGAAATTAGTTGATCCAGTAGTTAAGTTTTCTCAACAAAAAAGTGAGCTCCCTAACACATTCACTTGATTTTTCACAGTCGTATTTGGCTATTTCACTTCCTATGGCCGTACAGAACCTCAAGTAAAGAGACTGAATTCAGATTTTCCTGCAGCATAATTCTGCAGGATTTAATTAGAAATAATCCAAAATTAGGACTTTGAAACAGCAATTAAAAGTGCAGTAATTTTATATGAGCTGGCATGTTCCCCTTCTATTGGCTTAGTGTTGCACTGAATAATTCAGAAAACTATAGTCTTCTTTCTATTGATGAATGTGTAGTGGGAGCATCAGCAACTACCAATGAATCTTATTTTGGGGGGAAGCGGACAGAAATAATTAATAAATAACAAGTATTTCTATGATACAACAGAAATTAGGTCTTATTGGTTACATTTTTCAGTTTTTCATGGAGATTTGAGGAAATTATAAACACATTGAAATAGAAGTTTTAGAACAGCTATGTAAAGAAGTTTGGTTTAATTTACAGAAAAATAAAATGGTTTGGGTTGTAAGGGAGCTTTAAAGGTCATCTAGTCCAGACGCCCTGCAGTGAGCAGGGGTAGCTCCGACTAGATCAGGGTGCTTAGAGCCCCATCCAACCTGGCCTTGAGCGTTTCCAGGGGTGGATCATCCACTATCTCTCTGGACAGCCTGTGCCAGTGTTTCACCATCCTCATTAAAAAACACTTTCTTCCTTATGCCCAATCTAACTCTACCCTCTTTTATTTTAAAACCATTACCCCTTGTCTGGTCACAACAGATACTAAACTGAGTGTCAATGTATTATGCTGTAGAAGCAGCCAAAACTATATCTTTAACAATGTCTTAAATAATTTTTATAATCTATCTTCAGTCTATGAAAGCATATGACCATGTCTGTCTTATTAAACCACAAAATGTGGTTTAAAATATCACCTTTTATGCATTTGCACTTTTGTGAGTCATAGGAACAAACTGCCAATAGTCAAAGACAGTAACTTATGTCCAAAAGTGATTATTAAAAATTGGAGGTTCCAAAAGGACATAAGAATGGGAACTGATACAGGTTAGATATTGGTCACTGTTTCCTAAAGGCCTCCTTTAAGAAGGAGTTTATTTATCTCAAAAGCTACAATGAAGGATAGGACACACTTTTCAGGTACCCCAGGCAGATGCCACAGGGCATGCTGCCATTTCTTACCTGCAGCAATAATACGGTTTTGCTCTACAGCTGTGTTTCTGGGGAGCTCAGAATTCCCTGTGAATGCAAGTCTCCTGGAACACCAAGAAACAGCTGTTTTATGATCTGCTAATGCTTGTCCAGGCTGCAGCCTCTGTGTTTGTATACAATTCAAGAACTTCTCAATATCCACCAGAATTTTGCTGGCTCTAGAACTCACAGATTGTTGGCTTGTTGACAAGAGCCTAAAATGTTACAACAGGACTGAGAGCTGCCATCCTGTTTGAGAGCAGAGGAGACAAGGTGGTGCCTGCTACTTCTGTGGGTGTGATAAAGTGTTTCTGTCAACACAGCACTGCTTTTAAAGGAAAGACAATGGGAACATATATTCTGTATGCAAAAGAATACTGGTATAAAGGGTTTTCCCAGAAACTTGAGTGCCAGAACGGCAGCAAACAGTATTTGCTGGCTAAGCAATAGCCTTTCTTTAGAATGTCATGCATAGCAGTCAAAGTAAGATTTGTTATTTTTGTACTTTACAAAACTTTAGTGTGTGGTTAAATGTTTATTTTACTGGGAAAATGGATGTAGTCTCTCTGAAAGAGCTGGAACTTTGTTAAAATCTCAGTGCTCAGTGCCAGGTTCACTTTGCCTCTTATAAAGACACTTTCTCTTGAACACAATAAGTACTGTGGCTAAGTAATTTAATTTTCAGTCTTCTAAGCCAGATGTTAGAAATAAAAGTCTTACTTCTAGACTTCATTTGCAATTGCCATAATGCTTCCTTTCTTGTGGGATCTCCTAAAATCATATAATATTCAATAATATTCTAGATATCTGCCATTATAAAATTGCTGGGTTTCTTTGCCCTGGTATGAAGAAATACATTGTAGAATTTAATGGAGCAATACATAAATTCTTGATTAGTAGGAATGGCAGTACCTGATAAAATGATGTCTGTATTTGATGAAACTGTTATACTTGTTAGAACAATTACATACCTCAGTAGGAATACATGAAAATGAGGATAATGCTGATCTTGTATCCCTGTAAGTATCAGGCTATCATATGCAGCATTGATATGCTTTCCCCCTGTATTTAAATATCTTTTTTTTTTAACCTTGAAAATTATTTCTATTGAGAACTGTGAATTTTTTTTATCTGTTTAAAGTATGTTTATATTTGTGTGCAATGATTAAGCGATATTTATTTTTATTGTTACCTCAACTTTTAAAATATTTTGTTTCTGTTTGCAGGGGATTCATTGTAAAAGCAAACCCTCTGGTGAGTATACATCATTCACTTTTTTACTATGTTTATTTTAAAGATAATTTTTAAAGATAAAAAAATCCACCATCCTAATGACATCAGATCACTGTCATGACAGGGTATTTACCACCAGTTCTTTTGTACAAAACATTGGAAATTGGTAGGTTTTGATAAATAATAGGTTGATAATGACAATTGCTTTATAATTTTCCTTACCACAGATGGTCATTGGGAGAATTTGAAAAGTAATTTCCCACATTTTTATTCTTCTACTTACTATTGATACTGCCTTCAGTAATAATACAGGGTCTTGAATTACCTGAACTCTGAAGCCTCCATCAGTCACTCCTCCAGTGCACACAGTCATTTGCAGGGAAGTATGAGGCAGCTGCCTCACAAACGCTTTCCCCTGAGAGGACAGTCACCGTCCCCTCTGAGAGGACAGTCACAGTCCCCCCTTAGAGGACAGCCATAGCCCCCCTGAGAGGACAGTCACAGTCCCCCTGAGAGAACAGTCCTAGCTGGAGGCACAGCTCTGAGCACTGCTGGCCTCCGCAGTGCCTTTCTTGAATCCATGTGGCAGAGATAGACAGGGAGAAGATGTGATGCTGAGCTCAAGCACGTGAGATGCTGATGCTATGGCATGGGGCTCGAGCTGAATGTCAGCTGTCATGAGTTCGTACTCAGAATGTGTGGTACTTAAGGGACATGTGTGAAGGTGGAAAGAAAGAATACGCGTATAAAAGTGATGCAGTTAAAAGTCCCAACAGAAGAAGTCTCTAGTCTTCTGCTGGTGAGCAGAGTGAACCTTTGGTGGCTGGTTCAAGGGTTGTGAATGAATCTTGTTAGGACCAGGCAGCTGAGCTGGTAGTTGCACAAACTATGTGGAGGGTAGAAGAAGAAACAGGGGTGTTGACCCTTGCTCCGCTCACTGAAGCATGCCTTCATGTCCTTGGACAGTACAGGCTGAGAAACCAAGCCTTTCAACCTGCTCTCAAAGGGAAGAACACCTGTAATTCTGTTGGTTATGAGTTAAAATCTGTGCTGGGTATTTCACAAATGCAGCTCTAGATAGTGGAGACTCACAGGTACCACGAGGTGGTGATTCATTCCATCCATTTTAGGACAAGGTGATTTATATGCTGGGAGGGAGGTGAGAGGGGTTGTCCCTCTCTGTTGACTGCAGAGTTGCTCAGATCACAGACACAGCCTGGTTGAGGTTGGAAGGCACCTCTGGGAATCATCTGGTCCAACCCCTGATGCAGGCACATGCAGATGATGCACATATGATATGCTAGATGTTTTACTCTTAACTGGAGGGCCACTGAAGGTCCATATCTTTGAAGATGACATACATGAAGCTGGTTGTAGGTTTTTCAGTGCTGTCTGAAAAAGACTTATTAGCGATCTTTAACACAAGTAACATGTAGGATGACTCAGACTCACAGGAGTGATGAAAACACATTTTTTGTCTTCATCCTAATTCACTTGTGCAACAGTGGGTGTATACTCCTTTCCATACTTTCTTTTCTATATTATTTTAAAAATTTATTTATTATTTTAGATAAAATTACCATAAAAGACCCTAACTCTATAGTAGAGGACTTTTGTAGTAGTCATTTCTTTTAGCTGCAACAAAAAGATTACTTTATTCCCTAAAATTTGCAACCACCACCTCAGTAGTATTTGGCAACATGGCTTTGACTCTGCCTTCTTCCTCCTGCTCTTCTAGAATGTGAGGTAGTGCATAAGAGCTACTGCAGTATTTGAAATTCACTGTAATATATCCATATGTTGATATCAAAATATCAATGATTTTAAAAGAGATTACATTTTCAGAAAATGTATTTAGCACAGTATATCACCATGTTGTTCAATATCTGTGAAAGTTTGAAATGTTTTCTGAACACACAACCATGAAACCCTTTTAATTTACTGTGCATTGCAATCTATTGTGAAAGAGAGTCTCTCAGCCTGAAATTTAATCAATTTCATAATTGCTCTGAGTACTTTCAAGTCGTGAATTTTGTTACTTATTAACTGAAGTGCACCATGTGGTTATTGTAGGATGGCATATCTACTTTGTTTATGAATTTTGTTGAATCATCCTAATGAGCAGATGCATCAGATACAGTGGTAAATCATATGCAAATAGGTTTGAAATGCTACTGTAATTTATACTCATGGAATGATGTGCTAGTGAAGCAATTCTAGTAGGCTTTAGAGATGCTCACAGATTTAGCACTGTCAGTATCCTTAAGTAGTTCAGATTCTTACAATACTTGTAGGGAAGACATATCAGATAAAAAAACCAGTTAGGATTTTCTATTGGGTGTTGTCCCAGCCTTGTTATTAATTGGCTTTCTCTGCCCTTTTATATTTTTCATGCTGCTCTCCAATTTCATGTTCTTACCTGAGGCTTCAAATTATCCATCTAATCATTTCTATTGCGTATTCATTGCTCAGCTCTGGCTTCTATTATCCAACTGTACATAAGGTGTGATTTGCTGTCATGACAGTTCTAGGTTGATTGCTGCATCATCAGATTAAAAAAAATTATCTGCTGTGGTTGAGCTGATGGCAAAAATACAAAGAAATGTCTACATGCTGAAGAATAAGCCTTGGTTTCTTTATGCCTGGGCTTATGTGTCCATAATTAAGGAACCTTTTATTAAAGCAACAATCTCTCTCTCATGTAGGGCTAATTACAGTTATTATTCATAAACACAAAATTTAGGTAAGATTTACTCAGCAGATAGTTTGTGTAGCAAGATGTATCTTTATGTCTTCTGGAGTATAGATAAACACTATCACTACTCGTGTGAAAAGGAAAATGGGGTGTGTTTCAGAAGAAAATACCTTGGGGGGGATTAAAAGACGATAAAGTAAGAGTTTACTGAAGAATTAGTCAGAAATGAGTCTTCTACTGTGATGATTTATACAATGAAAATTATTTTCTGTCAGGTCTTCCTTGTATCATGTATTTGCTGTAATCCAAAGCTAGTACCCTCATGCCTGATATGATCCATGTAAATTGTTATTAATGAGTTTTGCAGCGTTTTGCAATTCTCAAAATCCATCATAAAATTAATAGAAAAAATCCATAGTGGAAGCATAATTTCATTATATTCAGTGCTTTACGTATTTCTTCTCAGTTGGAAAGTAGAAACTGTGATAAAGGAGAGCAGTGTCTCTGCTGACAGTACAGTAGCCCCTAAGCCTGTGTTTGTGCATCTGCCTGATGCTGATCCAAAGTCAGTAATGCACCTATGTTGACGTAGAATTCTTGTGAGATAATTCCAAAATTATACTGTACCTCAGGCTGTAATAGCTAAGGAGAAAATATAACTAAGTCATGGTGCTTTCCCCAAAAAATAAATAGGGTCAAATGACATGGTGAAAAACAGAATGCTTTGTAAAGAACTGTCAGCTTTGAATATATATGTGTATACACACATACATATGTCTACATACATTGCTCTTCCCTTAAACCATTTTTCTGCAGACACAGGAATGAGCAAGGTTATAAGCCTGGATCAAGAAACTTATGCCAAAACCCAAAAAATTAGGCAGAAACAGTTAGTCCCAGATACCATTGGGTGTCCACAACTGCATCTCATATGATGCAGTCAGGAAAATATCTTTTTGAGCAAAGAGAGAGCGAGCTAAAACTAATCATCACTTGTCACATTATTAGTAATGGTTATCAGGTAGTTCTGCAATATAATAAACTCACAGTTGTGGGTGGATCGAGTGTTGTACAATAACTTTCCATCCTGAGATACCTTCAGGATTATTACACCACCCATTCCTGGAGCATGGAATGCAGTGTTCATATTGGGCTGCTCTGCACTGTACAGGGGGCATGAGGGCTGCCTTATCTCTGTGGAAATGTTTAGAAATTCTTCAAAAGTCAAAGTACTCCAACCTCTCTTAAAGCCTTATTTGTATATCTTGTGTTTTTTCTCTGGTTTGCATAAATCGTCTTCTCTAGTTGCCAAAAGTTGTCCAAAGTATTTCTTTGGATATTTCAGAATTGACCTACCGGCCAGTTGAGGTAAAGTGTCCTCATTTTCCCATTCTTTTCCACTTGGTTCATATCAGTATACCCTGTTGCCTCCAAAATATGCTCAGTGACACAAAACCAGGATAATGGAGTGGAGATTCAGGTGTGAAGAGTTTGTCTCTTCTGACTTGATATGTGTATCACAGGACTTATTTCTCCTGATACCAGATGTGAGGGCACTTAAGGCCTAACACATTTATGTCAGCCTGTCTTCACATCCTGCAGTATCAGTATCTGATCCTTGACAATGGGCTCCAGCTGCAACTGGACACTGGGAAGCTGAGGATCTCATAAGACAGGAAGAAGCCCTGTTCAGGTTAATGCACTTACAGTCTTTAAATTCAGAGCACTTTCCTTTATTAGAAGCATTGGAGGGGTAAGTAAGGATAAGCTTTGTCTTTCTTCCTTCTCCACACCCTACCTTTCCTCTGTGAGAACTGTGGATGTGTCTTCCATGTGAGCCAACGAGCATCCACACTTGACAACAGTTCTTGGCTTGACATTGAGGGACTTACCCCTTCCTGATGGTTTCCATTAAGAGTGTTACCCTGAATTTTATGGCAAGCACAGTATTGTGGCGCCGCTGTTTCATACTTTTCTCTTTGCCATACTTGTTGGACTCCTTCTAGGAGCATTTTGAACAGCATGACTGATATGAGTCAATTATTTTCTTTTTGTTCTTCCAGCTTCTCACTAGGGGAAGGAGAATGTTCAATAAAATACTTTGTTTTACTTGAGTGGTTTTTAATTCTCATGCTAGGTACTGAAGGGAGAAGGTTAGGAAATATTTCAAAGAAATTGCTATGATGTAGTTACACCTAAAAAGAGGTCTGCTACATTGTATACCTCAAGGGCCAAAACCCAATTCCCTGGCTTGTTCTGATAGTTTCTTGAACTGCAAATGTTTGGGACTACATACAACGGATGTGAAGTAGAGAAGCCCAAGGAATGCATTGGGGATTAAATCCACTGTACCAATATAAATTCATAAATAAATAACTGATTTCTGTGTAGGGCAGCCTGGGAAGTAGAAAGAGATGAAATATGCTAACTAATGATATTTGGGGCCTTAAGACTGTTTTTTCCTTTTATATGAGCCTACAGTTTTAGCTCTGCAATCCCATTTCCTAAGGCTTTGGAATGACTAAATTTCCATAGGGAAATAGAGTGAGAATAGAATGAGCTATGTTCTGTGCCTACTGATTACTGTGTCCTGTGCTTTGAAGAAGGATTGAATAATACTTATTCTGCTCATGTTGTTCTGGTCTAAAGCAGAAGGAAATCCTGTAGGTGTGAGGAATTTTTCAATGACTAGGAATGCAATGGTGCCCTCTTGTGTGAAAGTGAAATTTTAACAGCAATTGAGACCATCAGAAAATCCCAAAATTAAAATACTACCTATGAGAGTGCTCAAAATATACAGATAATGGTTTTGAAAAAAGTTTATATAAACTATTACTTTAGCCATGACGTAGCAGATGTAGTTAATTAAAAACAGTATTAGTCTAGGTGTGTTCTGCTAACCTTAGCTGTTAGAAGTATGATTGCTTCCTCTTGTGGGTTAACACTTCCCTAAGCCTGGAAATTTATTCCAACCCCCTAGATTGCTAGTGAAGCCAACTAGCTATGTTGGCTGTGTGAAAGTCTTAGGTAAAGTACTGGCTTTGCTGAAGTCAGTGGTGACTTTCTTTTTGATTTCAGGGGAGTTGGAACTTCACCTTTGGTGCTTGCTCTCCCCGAAGATGTCCTGTGTATAATGAGGTTTCTCTGTCCTTGTGTTTGCATTTGCAGGTGGCATTTTTAACAGCTTCTGCCATGATGCTCCTGCATCCTTATCTTCTACGGTACTGAAAAGCATGAAGATCTCAACAGTGATGAAATGTGTCCAAGGAAGCCCATGCTCTCTTCATTTAAACATTAAAGGAACACTGAGTCTGGATGGTAGGAATAAGCTTTGCTACTGAGCCCTTTCTGTTCACTTTTTGTTTATGGCAGTCCAGCCAAATTTTGTTCCATATTGTACTATTTGGGACCAAGCTGTTTTCGTGTAATGATATCAGAAAAATATTTTTGCAAAAGCATTTTACTGTGAAACAGGATGAATTTGTGACCCTTCTCAAGGGAATGAGAACTGAGATAATGAATTCTGCCTTCCAATGTAACTTGTCTCTGCCGGTGCCCCAAGCACACAGCTGCCCTTTTCTTTCTTGCTCTGACACCCATGCAGGCACACACACAAATTCTGTCTGTTCTGATAATCTGAACATGAGTGACTGCCCCAACAGAAGGAGAAACAATTTATTCATCTGAAGTTACAATTCTGCACTAAAATAAAGAACAAAAACATTGTGTGCATAGTCTATTTTTACTAACACCTTGCATTCATGTGCTTCAGGTGTTACCATTTAGATATTTCCTAGTTGCTTCACTCAGAGTTAATGGATTTATTTTTAAAATTTGCATAATTAAAGCTTCATTTATAGAAATCTGTGTTAAATCCTTGTTCCTGCTCGCATGTGTGGGTTATATATCATATCCCTTTTTAACAGAGATAAAATGCATGTGCCTTTCCTTAGAAGGAAAGCTCATGATATGGTATATTTTAATTTATGTTTTTGTTCTTCTTGAAGATGCTTAAATTATATTTTTGCAATCTGTTCCTAACTAATTTCAGAGAATGTCCGTGGGCTGGAAATATGTTCTTTTTCACTGGACACACAGCAATCTCAGTGCACAAATGTGAGATTCACTAGGAAAAAAAGCAAGATGCTTAACGGAAAGAAGGTAGACTCCTTTTTTGGGGGGAGTAATTTTTCATTTAAATGTTTACAAGCCTTTGGAGGAAAAATCTTTTGTATCTCTCTTATTTTCTTCTTATTGACTTTGTGGAAAATTACAGTGAAACTCCATGACAAAATACTCTTTTATAATGTATAAATTCAATTCTCCACACTTCTTCCTCTTCACTTTTGACAAGGGAAACTGCCTCTGCAAAGCCTAATTTTCATATTAATCTTGCTAGCTTTTGTACCCCCCAAAATGTGTGGAATCTTTACTGACTCCAATGTTGGAAGCACAATGCTACAGAGATTTTAACTGCATATTCTTTCAGTCAAACCATGTCAGTGGAATTTACACATCTAGAAGACAGACAGGTGCCTAAGAACTTGTGCTCATCTGTCCTAAGCCCTTGTAAGGGGCAGTATTTGTTAAGGGGAAGTATTTGTTATCAAAATTTGCAACTGGGAAAAAAAAAAAAGAACCACTCTTGACCAACTGTTTGAAAGACATTAATTTTTGCATTCAGTTGCTGGTGGGTGACTGTTATTGGTCCTATACATAGTGTGTTGCTTCATGTCCTTTGTACATGTTACACTGATTGCACATGTGGAACAAAGTTCTCCCAAAGTGAAATTGCAGTTTGCACTTGGTGTCACTTGATGATGGAACATCCCTATGGGCAATGCAGGGCCACCAGGCAGCAACCAGTAATTTTTAGAATAAGACAAGTTTATAGGTGAGAATCAGCAAACATATTTAATGAAATATTCCTAGTTTCAGTTCCGTGACTAAAATGCTGACATCAGAGGTCTTTTCCCTCCAAATGACATGTATCAAATAGGAGTATATCCAACATGAAAATCTATATGGAATTGAAGAGTTAACTG
The DNA here is from genome assembly GCF_008360975.1 of Lichenostomus cassidix. Taxonomy (NCBI): domain Eukaryota; kingdom Metazoa; phylum Chordata; class Aves; order Passeriformes; family Meliphagidae; genus Lichenostomus; species Lichenostomus cassidix. Next base: position 18,965,731 of record NC_139480.1, on the reverse strand, counting down.
ATAGCAGTGAGGGAATGACCTGCTATAACTGGACCTGAACTGTTTTTCCTAAGTTACCTTCTGTCTTAACCACTATTATTATAATTAATAAATTTTCTTAAGTTCCCATTAAATATTTAAACAGACTTTTTTTTTCCCATTCTGCAAATGTTTGTGCTCGTAAAATGCCTATAGACTGGGGCCTTTGGTATGTTTATGCTTTTAGGATTATTTGATATCTTGTAGGTATTTGGATATCTGAAAGTGAAGGTGAGAGCAACATCCTGGATTAGAAATAATGATACTCTTTAAATCCTTTTATTAAGTTGTATTTACTTCCTTTACACTCTTAATGCTATCTTATTGACTGCTTACTGCTGCTTGTAAAAGTAAATAGATCTGTAAAAAGAATATTTCTTGCTTAAATATCTTAACCAAAGGTTTTTATGTATCTGGAAGTCATGCATGAACTTGATTTTATAAATGTTTTCAACAGGTACAGGTACAATTCAATTGCATTGAAGTCAACGTAGCACAACGTATCTATGTGACCATGACAACTGTACCACATTACTGTGAAGTCAAGCTGAGTCAGGAATACTATGTCGAAGGTAGGAAAACATCTCAAATCACATGTTTTTCAAGAAATATCTTGTTGAAAGAAAAACCTCAAACCAACCCAAAAAAACTTCAAAGGCCAAAGCATGTCCCAGTCATGTTCTGGGATATACTGACCTAACTGATGGTAGATCATGTATGCCAGGACCAGTCTTAGTCTATGTTTCAGTCATTTTTAAAGGTCTCAACTTGCTATAAACCCCAGAGTTTATATCTAAAAGTATGTGGAAAACTGAACTACGCTATGCATTTGTCCCAGTTACCCTTCTTGTGACTGGCATGTGCTTTTCTCAGCCTGCAGGTTTAGCCCTGCCTGCTCTCTGTGCCTCAGATGGAGCTTTTGCTTCTCTGCATGGGTGGGCCGGGGTGGTTTTAATCAGGAAAGCTTAATAAGAGAGTCTACAGAAATTTGTTTTTACTTTTATTATCTAGCTGTTCTATTTCCTTTTGCCATGTGACTGGAGAACATTAGGTAGCATTTCCCCATGTTTTTGGGTCGAAGTGCCTATAAATTTTTTACAAATCATGTCAAGTGCATACAAAAATTGATTCAGCACTGTGGTCCAACCAAGATACAGTGTGGCCAGGAAATGAAAGAGCAAAAAATTACATGAGACCCCTTGTTTGATCCTTCCCATCTCCAGAGCCCATGGATGGGTGGCTCTTGCCCTTGCCCCTTGGTACAGTGTCACCCTGCTATGCAGTTTGACACTTTGCTACAAGAAAAGCCTTTAATTTTCTTAATAAATTATGATTGACTATTGAAGTATATATGTACTTTGTGAATGAAGAGGGGGGAAAACAAGGTTTTATAAAGCCCAGTTTTAAGAGACATTACCAGGGTGAGTGAACAAATGAAAGTAGGAAATATTTCTTGGTGGAAAAGAACTTTGTGGGGCAATGAGAGCAAAGTGCTGCTTGAATACTGTGTTATGCAAGGAGAGGTGAAAGCAGCACACGAAAAGTCGTTTTAGTGTTCTTAAGAGTTAAGTTTTGGAGATACAAATACCAGATTATATCTGGGAGTGTTGCCTGGCTTCTAATTCTGGTAAGGAGCTAGCAGCTAGATAGGGTATTTCTTTCTAAGCCCGGAGTCAGAATAGCAAAAATAGAGAGTTATCAATAACAGAGAAATGTGCCTGGTAAAAACCAGTTGCTTTTCAAGAAAAAAGTAACTGAAATTAATATTATTACTTACATTTTTGTTAGATTTTAGGTAAAGAAGTGTGGTGTTATATCCTCAACTGCAGCCTTAAACTGCTGATGAGGTTTCTCAGTAGAAACCCCAGACTGGGGAGATGGTTCCTTAAGGCATATTGTGATACAATCTCTGTGTGTGGGAAGAGTACTTTTCTTTTTTGCCTTTTATCTAAAAGTGGATGTAAATCTGCTTTGAAAAAGAGGGATGAGAGAGGTTTCCTGTTGGGAATCTATTGGATAATTTGGCAGTTTGTTTACACATTTATATGAATAAAGCAGCACTGAGAAAACCTCTGGCTTCTGTTTTGCAGATTGCAGAAACAGTGATGTGGGAAAATATATCCCAGCTTGCTCAGGTGAGCTGATCTGCTATGCAATTTAGAGCTGTGAGATATTTCTGGTGGCCTATACAATGACATTTTCATACCTAAATAAGCAGGGAGAAAAAAGTATGATTTCCAACTACCGCTACTTGTAATTACCATGTAGTTGATAGGTAATGTTCTGGAAATATATTTCTATTGAAATGGTACATGGTCATATTCTGGAAATGTATTTCTATTGAAAATGCTACATGGGAGGTAAAGATTTTGGCAGTCTATTTGATTCCTAATCTTTGGAAATAGATTTGTATCCTTTTAATGCACTATGAATTGCTGGGTTTATGTTTTGTCTATAGACAGACCTCATAAATAGATTGAAATTAATTTGCCAAACTGCTATAGTGATTTTGGCATACCCGTGAATATATATAAAAGAATATCCTCCCACATGTAGCATTTGTCTAGCATAGTTGCACATATTCTCTCTGTAACAAAATTGCAATCGAGATAATCAGTTGTTATAGTAGCATTAGTGTGTATATTTCAAATATTTCTACATGAACTACATAAGATTTCAAGTACTAAAATTGAGATAAAATTGGTAGGTTTCTTGGCCTCTCAGTATTACAAGTGCAAATAATATTGAATGAAAATTATATCTCATAAAAAAACCCCTTGAGGACTATCAGGGTATAATAATAATATTAATAGTAATAATTTCAAACATTCTAGGTAAGAACCTAAAGACGTTGAGTTTCATCTCCATCAAGTTATGAATTATATTGTGTACCTTTTATAAATAGATAAAATAGAAATAATAAAGTTATAAAGGAACAGATGTAATAATTTCATGCTTGATTTTTTTTCAGCTGGAAAGTTAGATTATAATTTAGACAGGGCAAGGAAAATTGTAACAGTGAATGTATCCAACTTTCCCCGAGATCAAGATTACTATGTTCGCCTGTGCCACAAATGGTTTACCTGTGAAGATATTGGGGCATTTGCTGTGGTGAGTTAAATTCACAATTATTGGGAAACTGGTGGGGGATGCCTTGCAGGTGGCAATGCTCATTAAGGTCATAGTTATAGGAAATGCCTTCTATTTCTCTTTATCTCTATCTCTGTCTCTATCATCTATCATCTATCTATCTATCATCTATCTATCTATCTATCTATCTATCTCTATCTCTGTCATCTCTATCTCTATCTCTATCTCTATCTCTATCTCTATCTCTATCTCTATCTCTATCTCTATCATCTCTATCATCTATCTCTATCTCTATCATCTCTATCATCTCTATCTCTATCTCTATCTCTATCTCTATCTCTATCTCTATCTCTATCTCTATCTCTATCTCTATCTCTATCATCTCTATCTCTATCTCTATCATCTCTATCTCTATCTCTATCTCTATCTATCTCTATCTCTATCTCTATCTCTATCTCTATCTATCTCTATCTCTATCTCTATCTCTATCTCTATCTCTATCTCTAATCTCTATCATCTCTATCTCTATCTCTATCATCTCTATCTCTATCATCTATCTCTATCTCTATCTCATCATCTCTATCATCTCTATCATCTCTATCTCTATCTCTATATCTCTATCTCTATCTCATCTATGTCTATGTCTATATCTATATCTATATCATCTATATCTATCTATATCTACATCTATAGATCATCTATAGCTATCTATATCTATATCTATATCTATCTGTATCTATCTATATCTATATCTATATCTATATCTATGTCTATATCTATATCTACATCTATATATCATCTATATCTATATCTATATCATCTGTATCTATAACATCTATATCTGTATGTATATCTATGTCTATAATTTAGCTTTATTAAAAGTCATTTACTGTCCTGGATGCATAACCACCTTTTTCATTTCAGATAAAAGGAAAGGAATCCTTTAAATCCATTTCTCTGAAATATTCTCAGCTACTTCCCTGTCTTTGCATTGAGGTAATACAGTTTGGAATTTGGTATATATTTGTGTTTCTGATTAAAGAAATTTTATCAGGTATTTGTGCTAAGAAACCTGAAGAAAAAAGTGCTAGACCCAAGTTTTTGACTAAGGCTGTTTTGACCTCAGGATTACATAAATGTAAAGAAGAGATTTTTTAGGAAATGCTAATTATAACATAGCAATCAGAAGAAAATGGGATACAATTTAAAATCATTTATGGAATGTGTTGTGTAATATTATTTTGACTGATTTTTTATAAGCAAAGAAAAGACAGCAAATTTAATCTGACTGAATATCAGCAGCATTTGATATAGTATTGCATGAGAAGCTAAAACAGGAATTGAGGAAACTGAGAGTGAGAAGACTTGTATGGTAGATAATAACTAGCTGCAGGGCTAACTCAGCAACTCCTGTTGGATGGGCCTGTGCTGGTAGGGAGGTTATTTAAGGACCACACTTAGAGCCATTCTCATATAATTTTTTTCATCAATGACATGGGCACAAAACACAGGAATGTGTAATGGGATTTGCTGGAACACAGGTGGGACTTGTAATCAAAATGGAATAGGGTCAGGGTAACTGGAATAGATTAGAGATCTTCATATGTGACATAACTGAAGGATGATGAAGTGCAAAGTATGAAGTACAAGTTCATGCACTTGCTCTAGTAAAAAGAATTCATGCTGTAAGATGTGAGTCCTCATTTAGAAATAACAGTGGAAGAAAAAAGATCTGGGTGAAATAATTGATCACATTAACTAGCATGTGCCCATGATGTAAAAATGAACAGAAGTCTAGTGAGTTAGATTGTTCCAAGCTAACTGGAAAGTATGGGCAAGGTCTTCTTTGAAATACTGTAAGGAATTCTTGTACCCATATTCAAGAAAGATTAATTCAAAAGGAAGATGTACATTAAAAAAAATAATGGAATGGTTAGAGAATGAAGAGACTGTTTTACAAAGGACATTCAAAGACCATGTTTCCACTAGCCTGGTAAAACACATGCAAAGAGAAAATATGTTTGCTGTGTAAATACAGACCAGAAAGGTCCCTTATAAGGAAAGACAATATATGTTTTAAACAAAAGCCATTCTTGCAATGAGAATGAAGGGTGATAAACTTCATTCCGTGAATATATTCAGGTTACTTACAGATTTTTCTGACAACCTGAGAAGTGAGATTTTGGAATATTTTTCATACAAGGCATAAAAGGTCCCAAACAAATTTAAGATTATATTAATAACATAAAAAGATACTATGTGAACCTAGTTTCTCACTGAATTCTGGGGCAGGATTTGCATTGTGGATTAAGATATGTGAATTTAGATACCTAAATATAGATGTCTGCACTTGAATTAGGTGTCCAAACTCTTAAAGTCTGTGGAGATCTAATTAATGCCCTCAGTTTCTCAACTGACTAAAGGTAGATGGCTCTTTTGGGATGTGCTGGACTGCACTGTAGATTCCACTGGCTGCATTGCCTAGGTCTTCATAAGGCTACTGTGATAGTAAATTGGGCACTTTAGTCACACTTCAATGTGTACATTGTGGAACCTAAAATCACGTACCTAAATATGCAGGCGGAAACACAAAGTCCCTTCCAAGCCTTGGTAATTTTTTCATTCCACTCTGAAAATATGAAATCACTAGAAAAATATTATTCCTCTCAGTGTATACACAGAAAATTCCAAAATAGGATTGCTGAGCAAACAGATGGGAACTCTAACTAACAGAAACATTTGCATTTGAATATAAACAAATAGGGCGTAGTAGCAGCCATGCACATATACTTGAAGACTGGGTTAATTGTTACTTCTCAGATTTTAAGGATGCATCCTTTGCCATTGCCCAGGAGATCTGATAGTATGATTATTGAATGTGTTGATACCCCTAGAAAATAATGACACTGCAAGTAACTTAATAAAAATCAAACTGGAAGACTTTCTAAATGAAATTGGGCTAAATATACAACTTTGAAATAGTAGAAATATAGTGTTAGAAGCGACCACCTTAGTTCAATGCCCCTAATGACGGACAGTAAAATAAAAATATAGTGCAAAATCTCTCAAAAAAATTACTTCCAAAGCTTTCTAACAAACATAGCTTCCTTATCTTTGGTGAAAAAGTTTTCTGTCAGATTCTGCCTGAAATGTTAAAAACGTGTGTGTCTGAGACTCTCTAACTAATGTCCACTTTTTGGGTTGTAGGGTTGGCTGGCAATTCCAGATGCAAGGAGGATACAACTTTGCCCCTTTGAAAATGGCAAGTACTGTGTTATTACTCTTTATAGGAGTGATTTTCAGCAGTTCCAGTTCTATGTCACAATTTTAAAATAATCTACGGTAAAAATAATGTGTTGCAAGACTTCAAGGAAATAATCATAATGGTTTGTTTTACTGTGGGTAGATGAAATAGCTTACATTCAGACCAAACTGTTCACCGAGTTTATGCCAACATAAACACTAAGTAACTTTCTAGTAATTTTCCACATATTCTTAAGTCACATGCAAACTGGCCAGAAGGAATAAAAGCCTCTGGGGTTAGCTTAGGAATGACGTGAAAAGATGGCTTCAAGGAGACATTTGAAGAAGGTGTCCGATACCCAACTTAAGGGAGAGAGCAGGGAGTTGAAAAGGAGACAGCTAACTATATATGTGAGTTCCATGCTCAGTGGTAAATTGTCCACACAAATGTTCCAGCAATGTCAGAGTTTGGTCTGAGATGTCAGCTGAAAAAGAAATTGTCTTACTTACATACATATGAAAGTAAATGTTTTCCCAGGCAAATAGAAAAAAGTGTGGCCTAAAAAGCGTTTTATTGTGTTAAGTCCAAGATTTTGGTTTAAAGCACATGTAGAGGTACTGGGCTTACGGACAGTGTTGATTTGTGTCTAGACATCTTGAATAATATCTTCCTTCTCTCTTTGTGCACAGATACGAAGGTCTTATGGGATAATATTGTTTATAACCCATCAACACAAACCCTTGCTTGGGAGCCAGCCTGTCCTGTGCTTGTCCTGGTGAACCTGTGCAGGTTCACCAAGTCGAATGACCATTGTGAAGATATAGAAAACTCTTTCAAAAATTCTCCTGAAAAAGTAAGAGCTATATGGATTAATTCACACTGTGAGATTGAAGGCCTTCAACAAAGGCAGAATGTGAAGAACTAGACTTTGGAATAAGACCAGATGCAAATTCCTCTCTTCTTCTCTGAAACTTAAAACTATTCATAATCACAGTCTGTTCTTTTACACTAATCACATGGTTTATTCAAAATGGTCACTGACTCATTATAAAGAAATAAAAAGTGGAGATGACTGGGCAGCTAGTAATGTTTGCTATATTCTTTTGGGTAAACAGCGTTTGCATTTTATTTATAGTTCATGTCAGATTACTTTTAAAGTAAGGGAGACATTGAGAGGACAACTCATCTGTAGATAGACAGAATAGGTTGGAGAGATTTCTCTCTGATGGTAACACCTTTTTTTTACTATCACAAGAGTGTATTGTGATTCCATCAGATTTGGATATTTGACATTTAGACACCCAAAACGTAAATGAAATTAAGCTAAATTTCATCAAATATTTCTGGAGACATAGAAGTCCTTTGGTAGGGCACAATTGTTTTCGAATTAAGATCTTTCTGAAGTGCCTTCCTCAACCTGGTCCAATGTCTTGAAACTGTGAGTGCTGGAATATTGTGTCCCTTAGTTCTTCCAGCACTTATTTTCTTAAGTTGAAAAGGGTTTTCAAACGCATATGTCTTGAATGGCTTAACACTTCAATCTGAAGTTTGATGGTACTGAATGCTCTGGGTTTTATAAGGTTCATTAGAATTTGTTTCATTTTGAAAAATAAGTTGCAGGCTTGCCTGATTGTGGAGAGAAGGCAAGTAAACTGAAAGTAACAACTTTAGGACAGAAAAAAAGGCAAATAAAATCAAATATAAGATACTAATTTTTGAAACTTTTGGATTAATATTATTATTCTGATGACATGATTGGGGAGGGGGTGGGGCTGACTCAAGACTGTTGAATGCTTTTTTGATTGGGAACTCCTGGCCAAGCCTTTAGTGATTGTTCAGATTCACCATTTTATGAGTTTCAACAAAGCTTTGATCTTGAAAAAACAGATTAATTTAATTTTACATGTGAGTGATCCTTGTGGGATTAGTCATCTGCTGGTAACAAGCACAACTCTTTGCTTTCAGGACATAAAAAGAAAAACAATATAAGACTAAAATGAGGTCTGGCTGGTAATGGTTGTATCTGTTACCCAGAACAGAATACAGAAAGAGTGTTTTTCTGTATCTACTCATTGCATTTAATGGCTGAACAATAATATTAATCACAGAACCATAGAGTATCCTGAGTTGGAAGGGACCCACAAGGATCATCAACATTCATGGATAGAATGAATTCCCTTTTTTTTTCCTAATTAATTCCAACAAGTTTGATATTGAATTTGATCCATTTATTGTACTGTAACCCTATAAAACATCTCTGTAGTATGCTGGACATGACTTCAGATTGCTCGGATAGGGCCAGCTGACCTGTAAATCCACACAAGGCCACACACTCATACTTGATACTCATCATATTTCATACTATGCACATGTACTGACTTAGGCCCAAAAGCTACATCACTCCCCCTTAGTGGGACTGAGGCTTTCTCTGTCAATGACAATGCTGTCTCCAGGTCTGAATAGATTCCTACAGAAATATCTTGTGGGATCCTATTGTAGATGTACCTGAGGACATATATTATGTTCTCAAAAAAAGTTACAGGAAGGAAGTGTTTGGCCATAATGCCATGTATTGTGCTCAGACACTTGAGCAACAGTATTTATTTAAGTAGGATTGCTTATACTTGTAGTAATTGTTTATATAAGACAAGGCTTTTTATGGTGAAGCCCTTAGTGGGTAAACAGTTGTTAATCAAGACAAAAACATGCTGTGGATTGCTTAAGTGGATGTCTAAAATTCAGCCTACATCTCACTGTTTTGAAATATAAATATGGAACATTGAAAGATTGCTCAACTGATGGTGGAACACTTTTGGGAGTATGTTAATGTGTTCTGCTGAGTTGTTCGTGAGGGGCAAATAAGGGATTGACACAAGATGACTCTGTAATCAGAATTTTGCACAAGCCACCATGGAATCAATTAATTTAGCTCCAGTGGGTCAGGCTGACTATAAAAAATGCTATGTGTTGCAGATAAAAAGAAATTAATTGTTCATTTTATGAATCAACAACTATTCACTCTAACTATTTTATGTGATTAACTTCCTGGTATGTTCATGAAGTAAACAAACCAGTTCCTTTCTCAGTAATCAAACCATGAAAATTCTGAGTAATTGATTTTGTGAAACTAGTTGATAAAAGTAGCTAATACTGAGTGCTCTGTTTTCAAGCAGGTTAAATATTCTCGTGTGGACACTCACCCAAGACTTTGCATGAAGGTAAAGCACATGTTAACTGCCCTCTTTCTGTCTCTCAAAAAAATGAGCTGCTGATGTTCTTAAAACCAATATTTTGTTTTGTAACTCTGATGAATGGGAACTGAGAATGAAGGAAAAATGAAAGATTAGATTAGAAGGGGATTGTTTTGAAGTGCAACAGCAATGATATAGATAGGACATAGGTCAGATTGTGTCCATTTTTCCTGCTTAAGAAAAGCAGGAAAAATGTTTTTGGCCAATGCAAACTGAAGAATACACTAAACTTAACATACAAAGCTTTTTATACTAAACGTTTGAAAATAACATTATAAATACAGCTCATTTAATGTAGTGTCTTAACTATTCTAGTTGAAAAAACAGTGACAAATAAGGCTAATACAGGCATATTATTGTTTTCTTCTAGATTTTAAGTTCCACTTTTAAGTCAGTGGAACCAGATGGTTCTATAAAATATGCAGGATTATAAATACCTGAAGAATTAGGGGATCTAATTTAAGTCAAGGGTTGGAAGATATCATAAAGCGGGAAAGCTGTGAATTAATCTTCTGCAACTTACTGGAGTGCCCTGATCATCACTAGTCGAACATTTCGCCACAGTGTGAAATGGAAAATTAGGTTTTCCTAACAGATCTCTCTGCTTTCAGTTTACAACCAAACGAGGATCTTGGATTAAATGTCCATTTGCTCATGGAGAATTTCCAGGTAAATATATATATTTAAAATTATATAATATTATATTGTGGGAAATATTTAAATCAGTCACTAGATATGAGTTGTCTGTGTTAAATGAGTTGTGTTCACAACACTGTAAGTTGTAAATTAAGTCAAAGAGATTTGACAGCTTTTTACTTCTATGTATGCCCAGTAGATCTAGTATTTATCAGTATAAAAAGTAACTTGTAGGAATCATAATAATTACTTGCATATCATTTGATAGCACCTAACAAATACAAAAAGCTTTTATTTTAGGCATAAATTTTAGAAAATAATATATGGTCCTTGTACATCTAAAAGTAAGTCTTTTCCCCTAATATCAGCCTGGAAAATGAGAATTGCTGCAGCTGCAGAACAAATACAAGTTTTCTTCACATCCCAAACCAAGGCACAGTTCTCAGTACTTGTGTGTAACAGGACGCAGATGGCTTCATGTGAACCTCTTGGGATGCACCATTCAGTCTCTGTGGTTTGTATATATTATTTCTTAAACATTGTAAGACTTTTAAACATACCTAACTGCATTCATTTATTATTCCATTTATTGTTCTGCAGCTTGAATCCATTAATAAATCATGTACATATTGGAACAATTACTGGAACATTTTAAAAGCATGTAGTTCTAATTCTGATCTCACACTGAAACAAGAAATAAATAAAGATCCTGAAGTCAAATGAGTCACATCAAAGGATGTGACTGTTGAGCAAAACCCTAATATTCTTTGAATACCCTTTTTGTAGTGTGGTGTTTGTATTATGTATATAGCGAATGTTACTGTTAATATTTCTTATATGGGTCACTGATACAGCTGACCTGGCAAATCACACATCATGAAATGTAAGACTTGAGGCATCAATCCATGATGAACTCTAAGTGTCACAGCTGCCAGTAGAAACTCAACATGCAAAAAGGGTAAGTTTTCAGCCAAATTATATTTTTGAGCCAGCTGATTGTGTGGCTACACAACTGCCTCTTCCAAAAAAATGGGGACAGAGTGGGAAAAGATTGTGGGAGGGTGAGATTTCAGTTTCAGGCAGCAGCTAGTCATGAAATGAGAGCCTCATTCCTCTCTTGCAACTAAGTCTACATCTCACAGATTTTCAGTGCAGAACTGTGGTCTGCTTTTGCCCTTTAACTCTGCCTATCAGTTACCTTGTTGGCCTGACCTGTGATCTACTGAGAGACATACCTGGAAAGTGAAGTCAAAGAGCAGAAGAGTGGCCATAGCATTATTTTTCAAACAGGAGAATATTAGCAGGATAGATCCTAGCAGCTACTAGGACCACCCTGCTGAAAGACATCCATCTGGTTCAGCAGCCAGCTGCTCAGCAGTCTTATGTCCACCCCTAAATGTGTGCTCCTACTGTGTGCTCCACTGACCAAGTACATCAGATGTCATATGATGAGTTTTGAGAAATTTGAGAAATCTAGATGTTGTGATTTGAATTGTTACTCCTGCCTATGCGTGTTGACTTCACTCTGCTGTAGAGGGATGTGCTTTTAGAAGACACAAGCGTAGCTCCTACACCTGTCCTCTCTTTAAGATATATTCCAGCTGTACTTATTTGCCAATATATGCAGAGACACAATGCAACTGTGCCTTTTTCAAGTACTTGTGATACTTTTAGTGGGAAGGGTGCACATACCAGGAGTTAGCTGATAACCAGGCAGCTATGAACAAGGACTTCTTAAACTTAATGGGCTGGACATTGAACGCTGAATTTATTTTCTGGTGAATCAGTTTAGATCTTTATTGCACCTCTGGTGCTGAATGTAGAGCAGCTCTTAGAAGCAGAATTTTCCAATTGAACTCAAGTTGAGGACGTGTAACTGGAAGATGATAACTTGCTCCTCTAGGAGACCCCAGAGCTGAATAATCATGGGGAAGGCTTGGAAAAAACCAGCTATCCAAACCGACACAGACCACAAAGGGCATTGGTAGTAATATCAAGAGTCTGTCCTAATGGGAAAAGCTGTCTGGAAAGTGCTGCATTCCTGGCAGAGATGGAGATTTGTACGGTAGAAGAGTTGCCAACACTATGCTCAGGGAATATCCAGTAGCACTTCCCTTCAAGTGGTCTATTTCACATGAAATCTGTGGAGTTTATACTTTCTGGTTTTAAAGATTCCCTGTGTGAATTGCTAAGTGAAAGGGGTAATGATGGAGCACCAATAAATCACAGCTAGATATTGAAGTGTGTGTTTCATGAAGGCACTGATGCATTTAAAATTGCCGTTTTCTTCCCTCTGGTGCAAAGCTGTTATGTCCTTTGCTACTGTGACAGAATGGGACCCCACCTAAATCACATACAGCTCCTGCCTCAACAGTATGAGCAGGATACACAAAGTTTTCATCAAGACCTAACTGTGTTCCGAGAAACAAATGTTCTTTCTCTAACTACTAATTCCTCTTCAGTCGTGCTTGAAAAAGAATATATTCACCAAATTTTCCCAAAATACTTTAGGAGTTTGCCACACTGAAGAGAGTGGTGTAGGATTCATAGCTATTGGTGGAGTAACAAACATTATTTTGAGGACAAACCACAATCAATCAAATATTAAATGTCAAGCCAGTAATTTAGGACAATTTTACCCTAAGGCTCAACTTGTTCTCTGCATACAATGGCACAGGAAGTCCAGAACTGTAGAGGCAAGGTCATTTCTTCAACTCGTACACCAGGGAAAAGAAGTGAAGATGGTGTGAGGAAGCAAACATGGTGTGAGCTGACACGGTGGGGGAGAGTATCCTCCTTATGATGGTCCATAAAATGCAGGAACATTAGCTCTCTTCCTGTTCTGCTACACTGTGCTTGGCTGCTCATGGTCATTGAGATCTGGGGCTATCTCTGAATATTACTAACCTTCCATTAATTTTCTAACACAGTAGAGCATTTAGCATTATTGGCAACCAAAGCAAAGAGCTGGAGACACACAGTATGTTTTCATTGTGCCAGGGTATGGGAAACAGTATTTTTCAATTTCTATTTTTTCTTCATTAGGGAGATTCTGTTTCAATTACTATGTCACAGGAAATGTGTGGGTCAACAATTTGCATTCAGGTATGTGTCTTGCTTTTGCCAAGTACCCTCTACAAAATAAACTAATAAACAAATCATAATAAACCCAAGCAAACCAGCAGGTACTCTCACTGCTTTCTCCTCCCAACTAAATCTGATTACTGTGCAAATCAGGTTGGCAAAGGGCATTATTTATAGCTTGGTGTGCTGGCACCACCTCTCTTAGAGATGACATTAATTAACTGAGAAGTTGCTTTCTGGGATCTTGCTCCTTTGTCAGTGCCAGATAAAAGGATATCATCAGGATATTGCTAATTCTGTCTTTATATGTTCCTTCATAAAAAAGAAATATCCAAGCTATCAAAAGATCCAAGTAAATCATGGATGAATTTTCAAAAACTGAGATTGACTAGAAAAGGTGAGGCATATAGCAAATAGCACAGCAAGTGCATGGTATCTTAGAATTAGCACACATGAAAGCAGAACTGAGCAAATTATTTCTGACATTTTTGCACACTATTTCCATAGCTGAACATTATTAAGACATTTTATTAATAGAAAATGAGCTTGTAGCTGAAGGGTTTATTCCACCCTGGAGTTAATGTTCTCAGCAGACACTGAGAGAAATGAAACAGAGAGGAGTTCTGAGGCTCTAGCAGCTGCCCTGGAAGGCCCTTCTCAGCTTCACTTTCTGCTGCTGGGAAGAAAGAGGCAAGATGTAAATGAGATTGGCAAGAGCCTTCTGAATAACGGGAGTAGTTTTCTTTCCCTAGTGAGAAATGAAATTTGGTGGTAAGACTGGTATTTTCCTGCATAAATTATTTATTTTATAAATAAGATTATCTGTCAGACAACAATGACAACAACAAAAATTATGATTAGCTCTATTATTTAGAGATCTAAAAGGGATTGCGACTAACTTAATATACGCTAGACCAGCAATCTCCATATGCGTTTATTTAAAAACAGATTAAAAATGCAGTCACTTGAGTAAGCTAATAAAGCAATCTCATTTTGTAAATAAAAGTGTTTAGCAACAGTTCTGCTGAAAGGGGAATAAGCCTCAATTCTTTCTTTTAAAAGGGCTGGAGAACAGACGTAGATTATTCAGTTCCACTGCAGGTCTGTGATACCTACTGTGGTAAGTATGCATGATAACAAAAGCATTGGGTCTTCATTCTGTAGAAGAGAACATTTCAGGTGAAGTGTGTTTTCACTGGGAAACCAAGGTGGGATTCACCTACCTGAATACAGATGTGTGCATGAGAGCCAGATATGCTCAGATTCCTTCATAAACAATGGAGTCATACACCTCATGAGCTACTTTAATTAGCTCTGCAAGGGCAACCTGTGTGGCTGGCTGCTGCCTCTGCTTCCTGGGTGAATTTTCCACCCTGTGCCAGTTCTGTGTGTCACACCTATATTTACCTTGCCGTCAGTGCATGAGGTAACTAGTTAAAGACCCACCTTGGCAAGAGGCAGACAGTGCTGCCTTTGCAGTGATTGCAGCATAGCCCTGCTGTCAGTGCCCTACCTCTGCAAACTGGACAGTAGCACTTCCCTCCACTGCCCAGCAAGCAGAAGTTTGCTTCTGGATATTATTATTATGATTTGAGGTACACTTAGATATGTCTATGGAGTCAGAATACTCCAAAATCTCCAAGCCCTGAAAGTAAGGCATTGTAGAAGTTAGTGAGCTCAGAGCAAACTAAGGCCGTGGGGTTTATGGTGAGGAGGAGTATAGGAGTGGATTGAATAATTTAGAACTAAAAAGTTTAAAAGGAATCATGCTGAGAGAAGCCTCAATCCAAGCATTGCTAAAAACACCTCCCCAAACTCGTACAACCAACCAACCAACCAACTTCCCTTTCCAGTTCACTGCAAATATATTAACTCCTCAGACAGATTTTCCCTATTGTCTAAAAACATCTGTCAATTAACTACAGCTTTAGATTTGGAAGCCTGATAATAAAATGGAGGGAGCTTAAAATTTGTAGTTTGAATGTAGTTCCTTGTGCAATCATTTCTATAATTCCAGTTCAGGTTTCGTCTCCACTGAAAAACTTGTAACAAACCAAATCAAATCAATTAAATAATCAGAGTATTGTGTTTTCATGTAGTGTGGATGCATTTTTATTATTCATATTTTCCATTTAACAAAGGCAGAGTATGACAAAAGCATGTAAAATAATTAAAAGCTCTAGAGATGGAAGTCGTGGAATTTCCCTATATGTTATATTAGCAGAGAATGTGTCTGTGTAGTGAATGAAAAGCTGACTAAAGAACTTTTAGGGCAGAATATTAAATTTAAATGTTGAACATTTTGGCACAATTTCTTGGTTTGTTTGTCTTGGTTTTTTTTTTAATTTTGTTTTGTTTGTTTGTGTGTGTGGGTGGTATTTTTTTTTCCTTATGATCAGGAATTTCAGAATGATGAAATCAAGAATTTCAGAATATGATCAGAAGATTCAGAAAAAAAAGAGAAATTGTGCACTTATCAAGAATATCAGAACTGTAATATATGATCACTGTGTTTGTTGGACATTAACCTCATGCTTCATGGATTCTGACACAATTTATGCTTTTGGACTAATGTGACCCACATTAGTTGGTGGATAAATCCACCTTTATGAGTGGACCAGTGTTCCCAAAACCTCCCTCTAAGGCAGATGGTACAAGGACAAGTCAGTGTCAGAGGTGGGACACTGAGCTGGGTTGGTGTGTCTCACTGCTACAATTCCAATGTCCTTAATGACTCATTGGGAGCCACCAGCTGCTTGCCAGGTGTAAGATCTTAAATGTATTAATAACAGCAATACGACTAAGGACTTTTGTATTCTTAAATGCTTATTTTCTGTAACAAAGATACTTCTTAATCACTAGTCTTTTAAAATCAGGACATGATGAAAGTTTGCTAAAAGAGTCACCAAGGGTGGTAATTGTTACACTAGGATGCTGTTGTGTTTGAACCTAAGATGTTAAGAAAAGCAATCCATGTAAATGTGAAGGCAATATTAAACTTGAGATTTGTCTGTCATCTGTGACAATATGGTTTATACAAATGTCAAAGCAAATGACAAATGATCTTGTAATGGCATAGTGAAATAGTGAAAAGATTTACTGTGTATATCTTTGTAAAATAGAAATGTGCATGTTAAGTATTTCTGTTAAAGATACCAAGCAGTGTCAGTGTGTCCAAATGAGTCCTGATGTTATTAAAAAACAAGATTCCAGTCATAACAATATCTATTATAAGAGAGTCAGTGTGTCTAACCATCAGGAAGGCTGCTCTTTACCCAGGCTTCAAGAAGGACTTTTTGGCATGTAAAATGTATTATTCTACAATGGATTGCATTTTTCTATAAGTAGCTGTGCTTTGGGAATTACAATGGCTTGGTCTTGTTTGCTCTACAAAGGATGGAAATGGGAAAATAACGAGGGTTTTTTTTTGTTTGTTTGTTTTTTGTTTTTGTTTTTTTAATTTATTTTGCATTTAATAGCATTGACTTGGAGGCAAAACTTTGTGTTCTTTTTAAACTCTGTATTTAACTTGACCATTTTTTCTGGGCTCTGTTTAATAAAGCCAAGCATTCTGAGACAACTACTTCACCTATTAAAATAAGAAAAATATATTTTCAAATAAACAATCACACAAATAAGTTACTGTGAGAATAAATAAATTAATAATAATGAAAACAAAATGGCAACCTATATTTGAACTTGTTCCCTCAGGTTTTCATGGTCAGTCGTACAGCGGTGGAAACCCAGCAAAGGCCATGACACACAGGTACCCATCTAATGCAAAATATCTGTGGGAATGAATGGAGTTTTTAATCTTGAAACCATATCATATCAAACCATCTCTACAGAACAGAAGCAATATCTGAATGAATTTTGTACTTAGACAGAAGGAATATCAGGTTCTTAACTCTCCCATTCCCACTGAAGACATTCCTTGCTCGTGTGCTGTCTCTCCTCTTGCTTTCTCTATTTGCAGTTCAATCTGGAATCAGAGGTAGCTGCGTTGCTGCCAAAGTGAGGACAAAGGGAGACAACCTGTGGAAGTGAGAAGTTTGTAAAGAAACAAGGCAACTTTTGAGAGCTCTGGAACAAGCTCATATTTGCTATGCATAATATTCACATTATTAGCACCTGTCCCCTGCTTTCTCACTGATGTTTGCATGCAGATCAGTTTCCTCTGTGCTCTCTCTGCTTAGCCATGTCTGCTCTGCCTTTCCAGTGCTTCTAATTGCCACGTGGCAAAACACCTTGGCAAAACACCTATCCTAGGCTATAGACAAATAAGTGATTAGTGCAGCCCATGGAGGTATTCTCTTCTTTTAAGGATACCCTCTCAGAGCCAGCCTAGAAGAGTGGGAGCAATCTAGAACTCCAGTGAAAGGAGAGATGGTCTGAAAAAGCCTTGTTCAAAGATGGGGAAAAGATGCAGCTTTGCAAAACTATGCAAATAACGTGGTTGAAAAGGGGCTACTATCCTTGCTTTGAGGCAGTCTTTGGCTTTTCCCTTGTCAGAAGATATCATGCAGAATAAAGCATCTTGGTTTTGTTTATCTGTCCATATAAACACTGTTTGAACTGTGGCAGTCAAGTCCACAAGCTGTACACAAATGGTTAGATTTGTTATTCTACACCAACTATATATGAATGTAATGAACTTTTTCACACTTTGGAGAAAATAACCTCACAACAGTCTTCTTTTCTCTTCTGTTTTTCTCCTAGGATGAAGAGTGTGCAGTCTTTGCACTGAATTTGACACCACATTTTCAAGGTCCTCAGTATCTTCTCAACATTGCATTTTGGTGCAACTTGCAAATCTTGTCTAGCTGGTCATCTCTCGTGACAGTAGTTTCTAATTACTGTGAGATTATTCTCACGAGTGAAGAATTTAGCAAGTTGAGCCTATTCTAATATGACAAAGTCAGATTATGATTCCTTATTTCCCAGTATTTCAAAACAATAATTGTCTTAGATCACTTAGAAAATCAGGTCCACATTTCCCACGTAAAGTATTATTTAATATAAAACATGCTAAAAAGGAGTACTTCCATAGTACTTTGTGTACCTATAGAACAAATATTTCAGATTTTCTTGTTTGTAACCTTCATTTTTAAACCATAAGAAAAAGTTTTTGAGAAATGAAGAATGGAGGAAGTTTTCTCAGCTTTGTTACATTATTCTTTGCAGTTTCCTTTCTTGATTGTCTCATGCCATTCTGATGATCTTACCATGACAGACCATATTCCTTAAATATATCTAACAACTGCTCTCTGTGTTTGCATTCGTGCTTGACTTGGAGATAATTTTCTATTTGTCTGAGGTGGTACATATCTTTGGTTTGAGAGCTATGTAAAACTGTAAATCCAGTCTAGAAGGAAACAGTTTAATGAAAATAATTGGAATATTTTTTCCCATTATATCAGTATTTATACCAAGTTTTCCAGAATAATATTACACACTGTACTGATTATCAAATATTTGGCCTTTATTTCACTGAATAGTCCTGTCAAACATCCTTCCTGTTTTGTAACATGGGAATAAAGGCAACTAAAAATGATTAATAGCATATACTGAAACCATGTGGAATTGATGATGTGAGATCAGGAACAGGGTGGAGAGTAAGGGTCTGGAAAAAGAAGCTGATCAATAAAAAATATTTTCCATCTGAATGTGCGGGGTTTTTAAAATTTATTTGTTTTGTTTTGTTTCAAGACATTCAGTAAGATGTTTGCAGAGAATGGTATAAGAGACATATCCACTGTCTTGAAACACAAGATTTTTTGATGTGCCTGGAGAGGACAAGTTCTGCTTGATTCCTTTGATATAAAAACTTTCTTGTTTAGACTGCACATCTATTAGATATAGTCTCATTCCAAGAAGTGCTGCAGCTCCAAAAGCAGAGGTGGCAAGGCAGCTTTCCTAAAGCACTAAGTTACTCTCTTTGTCTGTGAAGTTGAAGCTCTAATACTTTTCCGGCTGCAGCCACAAGACACTTGGCCATCCAGCTGAGAGGGCATCATAACAAGATTTTCTTGACTTTTTCTTCCAGTGCAAAAGTCTTTTCCTCAGGAAAGGTTGATTTGTACAGAGTGATTTTTTATTGCCCTGATGTCTTAAGATCAACTTTACGAATATGTCCTCAGATCGAATAGAAATTAAAATGATATAGGTATATCTAAGGCTAAGGCACAATACCACTTCCAATGACAAGTTCATCTGAGGTCCTGAAGCAACAATAGCTGTACTAAGCTGGATGCTTTCAATTAGAAATTCCTGTTTCAGCTGCATAGACACTGAATCTCTTGCATTATATCATCTCTTGTTGGCTGCAACACTGAAAATACCAAAGAGAGTATGACCAGGCATGGTCCTGTTTTACAAGAAAATTTGGGTGGTGGACATAGCAGACATGTCACTTAACCTGAAAATAAAGTGTTCATTCAAAGACTGTAGTCTAGGCTTCCACCATGGCCACTGCAGAGAGACAGGTAGTTTCCAGCCATATTTTATTCTGCTTTGATACTTGTTTTAAAGGGAGCCTAGGTAACTCAACCTAAATGCTTACCATTACAACATTCCTGATTATGGTAAATGTTTGCAAGTAATCCTTAATAGTATTTTTATACTTTGACCTTTGTCAAAGTATAAAGTAAAGGTCTAAGTATTTTTATACTTAGACCTTTGGTTCAGGTCTGCCTGTTTGCATTTGTCTAGTGAGAAAATTGCTGATAGCTTTTCTCACTGACTCCCGAGCAGATGAGTCAGATCTCTCTGTGAAAAGGTGACTCTTGTCACCTTTCAGAGTCCTTTTATGACCATTTTCCCCCCGAAAACTAGTGAAACTTGATAGAGCTTTATATGTTTTCTTTTTTTCCCCTTTCTTTACATTATGTTAGTTTCCCTTTGTTTTAGAAGTAAACTTTCACTTCCTTTAGTTACTTTGTGGGAGTCATACAGATACCAGTATCACCACAACCCTTGAATATTCTGCTTGTTCCATTGATGTGTTCTTTTGTCTACCCAGCTCCTTCTCTGTGCTCTACCCAGTTTACACTAATGAACCATGAGTGTCTGAGTATTCCAGAACATTTCTAGATGATGCAAGCTTTTTCTGTCTGTGTTCTAAGATGGCTGAGTGTGTAGCTGAGTCCTGGAAGTCATTTAACTGCATTTGTGTGGGAACATGGCTAATCTAAAAAGATTTACTGGAAGTGAAGATAGTTTGAGTGATCAGCACTAATGTGGTTTCCAGACTGAGGATAACTTGCTCTGGCCAAGTCAGAGCACAGACAGCAATCTGGTATCTGTCCTCACTTTACTATGTAAACAAAATGCCAGCCTTTTTTTCTGGATACAAGTTCTGTAGTGTTATTTGAGATGTGTTTTCCAAATCCACTCCTTTCTTGGCTTATTTAATGTATAAGACTGCACTGAGCCAAATGAGCTACCTCATTAGGGGTCTCCTCCTTCCAAAACTCAAGCTGAGGCCATAGTTAATGATGACCAGAAAACTGTCATAAATATCTAAACTGACTCAAATCCTTTGCAACATTTCCAGGCAGGAGACTTCTGGGGTGTTTTGTGACCCTCAAGTTTTTTTTTAGAGGCACATTTCTAGCTCTTAAAGGCTATGCTACAGATGACATTTATTTGTAAGCACTAAGGTGACCAGGCTTTTATCTACTTCTACTGCCAGGAGAATATTCACCAAATAACAAATTGCTGTATTGCAGCATATATACAACCTAGTCTGCACAAGCAGACTATGATTTACTCCATGAAAAAGATCACAAAGATATACTTGTGTGTGGTGAGCACAGACCTTTCCCGTGAGAAAATCTTCTCTCTTCTTCCTATGTTTTATAACCAAAGATAAAGTTTGGATGTTATTAAAACAGTGTCTCAAGATATGGATGCTTCAAGCTTGGCCAATCAACCTGGGGGGAGGCTTTGAATTGGCCCAATCCGAGTGATCTTTGAAAGTCTATATAAGTTGGAATTAATTAATAAATTTAGAACATTTTACCACACATTCGAGCCTCGGTCTCTCTCTCTCTGCTAGCGGTTCAACAGGGACACTTGTGAGGGCTGTTTATTACTGCTTGGTGCACAGACATTGCTTATCACAGGAAACAGTTGTAAAAAATTGCTGCTGCTGTGTCACTGTCTCAGATGAAAGAGGATTCTGTGGTACCTGAATGGATGCTCTCCTGTACTCCAGCTTAGCAATGCTTTGTTACCTGTAGAAGAGAAAAGTAGAGATTATGTTTGAAGAATGTTCCATCTGTGTTTCTGGTATTTCGTAAGAGCCAAATACTACAAGCTAATTTGTTTTAGATTCTCACATGGTTTCTTTCTTCTTCTCCAGAAAATACTCCAATATTTTCTTTCCAGCTCACAGAAGTGAAGAAACATTGCATCAAGTCTTCCATGCAGATAATTTGTGTATGATTCAGCTTACAGGGCAGCAGCATTTCCTTATCTGTTTCTTAAGATCGATAAAGAGATGGCTTTTAAATGTAATAGGCAATTTTATGGAATTCTGAAAAACTACAGCAAAGTGGGAGTGTCTATTAAAGAATGTTCATTGTAATATAATTCATAACCACAATTCCCTATGTCTAATCTGACAGTTGTGAATTTTTGTGGAGGGTGTGTGCTGTTCATGTGTGTGAAGCATGAGACAAAGGGAGACAAAAAATGAACATCGCAAGAAATGTTCTTTTGCGTATCATCTGCCCTGCCAACCACTGCTTGACAGCAACAATTTCTATGCCTGCCAGAAACAATATTGTTCACTGCCTACTTAGTATTGTCACAAAGAAAACAGACATTGTCCTGCTTGAGGAAAGTATGCCTCAGATCTGTAACTCATCTGTAGTAATTAGTAGTAGATCCCAGTCAAATATGGGTTCCATTTTTCTTTTGTGTTATTTTTTTGCTTGGCATGTGTGCACTGCTGAGTTTCATTTCCCAGAAGCACCAAAGCTCTTAATTCTTCAGTGAAATCCAGTGATTCATTTCCAGGTAAATGGAAAGCAAGTTTTTAGACTATGAGACATATGGAACAGCTTTTGAAATGTGGATAATTATAGGTTTAGTTCAAAGAGAACAAATCATTTGCATGAGGAATCAAATCTCTTCCTCACTAGGCAAATTTTGATGGGCTCTGGATCAGAAGATTATAAGCTTCCATGCTTTTGCTGTCATCCTTGCTAGTTCCCCTAAAGGCTAAAATTTATGTCCCCATTGATACAACTCTGGGCAAGATGCTGTTCTGATATTTTGTGGGGTTAGCTACCTTTTCATTGTGTCCTGTGACAAAAATGCTCCTCTTTCAACCATGTTGCATCTCATGATAAGACATTCTGCCTCCCTTTATGCCATCTCCAAGTCAAGTTCATCCTGAGGGATGATTATGAGGCTGGAGCTAGAGGCACACATTCCCATTTTGCCATACAACAATATATTCTCTCTCCTGTTCTTGGAGCCCAGAGGGTTGACATCTGGAAAAACTGAGGGTGAAGAGCCGGAAGAAGCAAAACGCTCTGTCTGGGGAAGGTAGGAAATCACAGACAGTTAAATAATTTCCTCTGTAAATCACATCCTTCCTTATCTGTTGCAGAGCCCCCCAAATCCAATCTTGATGAGCTAGCCAGGAACAGAGCATCTCTGAACCATTTTGTTTGCACTGAGTCAAATCAAACATTCACCTAGCTTGTACTCCGTCTACAACAGCTATGTATGCATTTCTTAAGAACTTCACAAATGAATTATTCTTGTCTGTTTAGCATCTCTGGAAGGGTTTTTCTTATACAAATTTACCTAAGTGTTTTTTTGAACTCATGTAAACCTCGTATTTTCTATTACTCATTTCCTTAAGCTCCACAGTTTAAGAAGGTGATGTGTGAAGTATCTGTCCTGGCTTTAAATCTGTCACCAGCCACTATTACACTCACTGAGCTCTAATGTCCCCTAGCTCATGTCAAAAGGAACAATGAACTGTTTCTCAGTACTTATTTTCTCACATTCCTTATGCTTTATTGACTTCTATGCTATCTCCTTTTGATCTTTTTGTCAGTTTGAAGAATTTAGGTCTATTTAGTCATTCTTTATATGGCAATCACTTGAAATGTATACATTATTCAAAATATGAATTTATGAGTTTATACATGAGTTTATACAGTGGCTTCATGAGTTTATACAGTGGCCTAGAGATGTTCCATCTTGTTCTCTCTTCCCTATCTAAAAATGCTAACAACAACATGCCTGTTTTTAATAAGGGCTTCCAAGTAGTAAACTGTTGACAATATGGAACTCTTAGAAATCCAAGATCTCAATCCTTAATGCTTATGACTAAATCAGCAAATAGCACTATATTACAAAAAACCAGAGCTCTGTGCTTTCTTCAGACCCTGCTTTTTGTAGACTGGACAGAAGAGACAGATGCTTCATTAATACTCCTTCAACTAAGCAAATTCATTAAGAAAACCAGACAACTGCTGACACTTTCCCAGTATTAGACAGTTTTTGGTAACACTTCCATGAATGTTAATATGCCCTGTGCCAATCTGCTGGGAAGACCCAGGCAGAGAATGTTTACTCTTTACTGGGATGTTTGTACAGTAAGTAGATTGCTGTATATGGTGTAGCCACGCAGTCTCTACATAGCTGGGTTTGAAGGGAAGAGTCCTGACCCTCTAGTCTAAATCACTTTTGTCTAGAGCAGCAGGCTGTACCTGACAGTATCATATATGGATTATAATATTATTATGCAAGATAGGCAGCTTTAGAAAAGTTTTCAACTTGCTCATTATGGTAGCTTTCTTTTCATGAGTCTATCAAGGCACTGTGAGCCAGTACAGGACACATTCTGCATTAGTTAAGGTTCATGGTAGGAGTGGCGATGGTGGTGGTGGTGTCAATGGTGTTTTCTGTAGCTGCAGAGTTAGGATTGTTTTTTTCTCACACACATCACTTTATTTATCAGCATTGAGAATCACAGAATGAACTAGGTTGGAAAAGATCTCTGAGATCATCGAGTCCAACCTATGACCTACCACCTCCTCATCAACTAAACCATGGCACTGAGTGCCACATCCAGTCTTTTTTTAAACACGTCCAGGGATGGTGACTCCACCATCTCCCTGGGAAGATGATTCCAGTACCCAGTCACTCTTTCAGTGAAGAATTTTTTCCTGATGTCTAACCTAAACTTCCCTTGGTGCAGCTTAAGACTGCGTCCTCTTGTTCTGTCAGTGGTTGCCTGGGAGAAGAGACCAACTGCCACCCGGCTACAACCACCTTTCAGGCATTTGTAGAGAATGAAAGGTCTCCTCTGAGCCTCTTTTTCTCCAGGCTAAACACCCCCAGCTCCCTCAGCCATTCTTCATAGGGCTTGTGTTCCAGGCCCTTCACCAGCCTTGTTGCCCTCCTCTGGAAACGTTGAATCATCTCAATGCTCTTCTTCTAAATTGAGAGGCCCAGAACTGGACACAGCACTCCAGGTGTGCCCTCACCAGTGCCGAGTACAGGGGAAGAATGACTTCCCTGGTACTGCTGGCCACTCTATTTCTAATACAGGCCAGAGTGACATTGGCCTTCTTGGCCACCTGGCCACACACTGGCTCATGCTCAGTTGGCTGTTGACCAGTACCCCCCCACCCAGGTACCTTTCTGCCTGGCCACTGTCCAGCCACTCTGTCCCCAGCATGTAGCACTGCAGGGAGTTGTTGTGGCCAAAGTGCAGGACTCAGCACTTGGATTTGTTAAACTTCATGTTATTGGACTTGGCCCATCAATCCAGCCTGTCCAAGTCCCTTTGCAGAGCCCTCCTAACCCTCTGACAGATCAACACTGCCCCCACCTTGGTGTCATCTGAAAATTTACTGATGGTGGACTCAATCCCCACAGCCAGATCATCAATGAAGATATTAAACAGAACTGGCCCCAGCCTGATCCCTGGAGCATGCCACTAGTGACTGGCTGCCGACTGGATGCAGCACTGTTCACCACCATTCTCTGGGCCTGGCCATCCAGGAAGTTCTTAACCCAGCAGAAGCAGAGTGCAACTGTCCAAGCTGTGGGCTGCCAGCTTCTCCCCGAGTATGCTGTGGGAGATGGTGTCAAAGGCTTTGCTGAAGTCCAGGTAGACAACATCCACAGCCTTTTCTGCGTCAACCAGGAGGGTCACCTGGTCATAAAAGGAGATCAGGTTGGTCAAACACAACCTACCCCTCCTAAATCCATGCTGGCTTGGTCTGATCCCCTAGCCATTCTGTAGGTGCTGTGTGATGGCACTCAAGATGATCTGCTCCAGAATCTTGCCAGGCACTGAGGTCAGGCTGACAGGCCTGTAGTTTCCCAGATCCTCCTTCCGACCCTTCTTGTGGCTGGGCATCACACTGGCCAGCTTCCAGTCATCTGTGACCTCCCTGGTGAGCCAGGACTGATGGTAAATGATGGAGAGTGGCTTTGCAGGCTCATCTGCAAGCTCCCTCATTCCCCTAGGATGAGATGAGAACTACCTACCATTTTATCATCAGATGCTCATTGTTGCAAAATACATTTGCAATTTGTCATATTCAGCCTGAATACCTTAGGCTCATTGGCAAATGTTTTAGCTGGGTATTTTGCAAGCATGTTGAACAGTTCAGAAACCATGTGCTCCCTCTGTACCAGTACAAATGTACATCAATACTTCTTCTTTAATTCCCAGATACCTTTTCCATGCCCTCTATCTCATCCTCCTCCTTTTCTCACTAGAGACATCATTGTCTTCAGATAAATTGTTAATAGCATAGCTGGGACTAAAAGTGAAAACTGTGGAATAGCATTGCATTTACTTGCAATTAGCCATGGAGTGCTCCAAAGGGAAGTGGTCCAAAGGGAAGTGCACTGCAGTGAATGATACATCTCCCTGTATTAATCTCCTAATTTATGCAAAGTAGTGTTTGCTTTGGATTAGTCTTTCTCCTTCACCTTCTCAGCTGTGATTTTTATCAAGTGTTTCTTAACAGCTGCGTAGGTTTAGCATTTATTTGATTAATTGTGAAAAACTGAACACAGCTTTTAAACCATAATGACTAGTAATGAAAGAACAGACTACCCATTGGGCCTAGGCTCAAGTCTTGCTGAATTTAGGAGTCTGATGGGGAAATTTCAACCTGTGTTGAAATGTACTTCCATAATTACATGGTTCCTCTGAAACTGCATCACAAAATTCTCCACACAATATCCAGTACACTTAGTTATTTGCTTTTTTTTTTTTCCTTTAATTTGTTTACTCACTCCTTGGCATTCTTGGCAAATCTCTTTGATTTTCCAGACAGCCCATTTGGAAAACCTTCTGGATGCCATTGCTCTGTGTGTTTTCAAATCCCAACAAGACTCCTCAGAAGCAATTCAGCTTCTTTTTCTCTTAAAAGTGACAAAGAGAAGAGGAAACGCAGGCCTTCCCTCTCTTGGCGCACTGGATTACTGAAGGCTATGATGTGATGGTTTGGAAGGTACCTTCTCACATACTCAGTCAGTCAGAGGTGAAACCAGGTGATTGCCAACACTACTGTGTGTCACAGCTCTGGTACTGAGTTTTTATACTGCCTTATCTCCACAGTCTGGGAATTGTGCAAATCACCTTCTGGGTCTGAGAGAAAAAAGGAGGGGGAAGAGGGACTTCCATCCACCTATGCAATATCAAATGCAAAGCCGGGGCTTGAGATACAGTGAAGAGAAGAAACAAGGCTGGAAACTCCCTCTGGGTACTGGTGAGCCTGAACTTCAATGCTAACTTGTGATGACCAACACCCCGACACTGATGTGTCTCTGAGCTGCCTTTGCCTGCGGTCTCAGTAAGTCGTGGGAAGGAGCAGAGTTCCTTAGTCAGAGCCCAAGAACTGCCCCCAAAGCACATGGCTGTGCTGCGATATGTGCAAAGGCAGCACTGCAGCTCTGGTGGCAGTGACTCTGGGGCAAGTGGGGTGTGCAACATTGTGGCTCAGTGTGCTGGAAATAGACTTCAAAACCTGGTGTCTGAGCCAGATTGTGGACTGCGAGAACCAACTGTGTGCCAGGAAAGCATTTCTGAAGCATTTCTTTGGAAAAGAGTATGTATAATAGGTAGATGAAATGCTCTGCCTTCCTGTTCTGACATGCATTTCATAAAGCAAACACATGCACACACAATGCTGGTTAACAGATGAGGTACAGGGGGCAGGCCCAGGTGTGCCTCTGCTTTGTCTGCTGCTCATTCCAGAGGAGAGCTGCTCATCCTGAGGTGGCAGGATTACTGTGGAGGTGACGTCCCTGCTGCTTCACAGGAAAAGAAATATGGGTTCATAAAAGATAATAAAGCCAATTACAGATTAATCCGTTATATTCTGTTTCATGTTACTTGCTACCGAGAATGATTTTCCTTATGAAAAGCAGTGGTGGCTTTGCCATGATGGCTGTGGGGCTTTGTGGCACTTTCTATAGATGTGGCTTTTCTGATTTCCCTAGTGTTACTCCATGTACAGCTTTCAGAGAAAAAATGGGCACAAGGCTGTGAATTGTCAAAGAAGTTTTTGCAAAGCTTGAAATCCACAGTTCCCTATTTTTTTTCCTGACAAGGCAGCTAAGCAACTTTTTCACATCCTTTTTGTTTCTCATGTCTCTTCAGACACCCATTTCCCACCCACCTCTATCTATCCTCAGCAGTTTCCTTTTCATGATGTTTCTGTTTCAGCTTCAGGGCTCCAAAAACATTTTTTCAAACTGAACATTTAACCGCAGTCAAAACAGCAAGCACTGCCACGTATTTTACCTTACAGATTTCTAACTCTTGACTCCTGACTAACTTGATTTATTAATATAGCAACATCATACCTTGCAGAAGGTCCTTCCACTTTGCAAAGGGAAGAATGTGAAGCAAATGCAAGTTTGCAATTTTTTTTCCTATAAAAATCTCAATTCCTCTTAGATGCAAAGGGAAAAATTAAGGAGGTTGAAAGGATATATATGAGAGTAATGTGCAACGTATGACTAATGTAGTACCTTTTGAAACAAAATACAAAGGATATATCTGCTGTCAAATTATCCCTTCTTATGAGGTAATTACTGAGGTATGAATTGCAGAACCAAGTCTTCAGGGACCACACATGCACACAATAAGACATAGATTTTAAGGAGAGGAAATTGCTTGGTTGTGAAGCCTGGCTTCTTATTACAGAGGTATTACTTATCAGTTTGTATTAATATATCTCCCATTTTTGCATAAAGAGTTAGCTCCATCTGTTCTTAGCATCATTGGATCCAGCAATGCACACTAAAGACTGGCTTCCAGCTCAGCATTCTCTCCAGCCCTTCTTTTCTCTTAGCTTTCATTTAGTAAAAAAAAACAAAACAAAACCCAAACCAACAAAAAAGCTCATAGACATAGTACTGTTTTATTTAAATATTGTTTTATTGCATTGTGGTGTTACACTGTTCGGTGCTCTATTTTCCCAGAGATATTAAAATATTTATTTTGCCCTAGGTGTTCCTTGTGCTGAAAAACTGGTTTCAGAAGTAGTTTTTGTGTTTTCTTCTTATCTTATCCACTTTACTTTAGTAATTGGTTATCTGCTTTACTTTAGCCATCTGCATCCTCCAACTGTTTATGTGGGAAGACATAACTTGTCACTGGGTAGGAAAAGGGATATAGTATCAGCATTTGTCTTTCAGGTGAATTTTAATTTACTGACTTGTCAGAATTGCTTCACTGTCAGGTAGAAATCTAAAAGCTGAAATCAATCATCTTTTCTTATCTCTTTCATTATATCACTCCTAATTTATTTTTTTTCTAGACCTCCCTAAAAATTGTTCTAGTTCTTAAACCTTTTTGCCTTCAGGCTGAATTCATGGCCTGATTTTTAACTGGATCTTCACCACCAATGGCAATCATTTCAATGCAAATTCTCATTCCAGAATTTTATTTTTAGCTTTAGCTTATTGCAGAAGAGGAAGCTGGAGGGTGAATTCCAGGTACTCTTTTAAACAGATAATATGAACCAGAGAATTATGCCAGAGAGTTCAGAGGGAAAATTCATGGAATCAATGCCTGTGCCATTGTGGCTGTGCCATTGCAGGGAACAGCTGATTGCTGTGTCCAGGTAATTCTGTTACTTTCTTGGCTCTGATGGCTGCATGCAATGTTGGGGAGCTGGTCCTTGGTACAGAAATGGCAATAACCAAGGTTATCAGCTGCCACGCAACCCATTATAAAACTGGTTATCCTTTCCAGTTACAACACGGCTTCTTTTCATTTTCAGAGTATAGTAACTCAGGGAAAGTAAACCAGATAATTCTAAAAGCACAGCCTGTTCCAAGTTTCCTATAAGGAAGCTAGGCAGATATGATATAGACTGTTATCTGTTTAAATTTGTCCAAAGTTGGGAATTTCCGCTTGAGAAACACTTCTTGGTGTGATAATAACTGGTGCAATAATAACAAATGATGAATTCTGTGAAGGATAACAGCAGGAACAAGAGTTTCCAGTAAGGCTGTCATGATAAGACCAAGCCAGCCACTGCTGGGACCCACTGACAACTACAGAGCAAGACAGAGTGACAAAGGGAGAAACTACCACAATGCAGCAAATGCCATTACTGTCAATCATCTTTCCTGTGGCTGTGTGAGGAAGTGTGACTTCCTCTTCTTTGCTGGTTATGGGTTATTTCAGATGAGGAAAAACCCTTGAAATTTGCATAGATAACACCAAATTCTGGCCTTTACAAGCTGGGATCTTTCTGGACTCCCCAGTGGACTGCACTGCTCTGGGTATGCTCATCTGAATGATCTTTATTGGTTTGTTGTGGAACTGAACAAAAGTCACTGTTCCTATGGAGGGCAAAGGTCAATCAGGAAGGTCTGAGTCACTGTTTTTTTGGCCATGCTAATGAATCATGTTCTTAGCCAGTTAGCAGCTACTCAAATTGCATGATTAATGACACTAAATTAAAAAAACATTAAAGACCTCTACAGATTTTATTTTTCTTAATGCTATCCTATGAAGGAAGCAAGACAAGGAACCTCTGGAGGAGGAAAAGTAATATGGTATACCCACCCTCGATATTTGGAACATCTGTAAGGAGAGGAGGAGGTTTTAAGGGTAGCATAATTTAGCCTGTACCTTGCTCTTGGAAACTACTCTTCCAGTTGGGTGCTGTCTGCAGAAGGTAGGTGGAAGGGTTTGCAGTGGTTCAGCTGATGGTTACCCACTCACATTTTACACTGCTGGGATTTTGAAATGGATATTTGGGTTTTGCCGGAGGATCACAAATGGAGTTTCTGCTCTTAAGCTGCAGAAGTCAGAAGATACCATAATAGTTCCACTTCCCACAGAGCTCCAGATGTCTCAGGGATCTGGGCAATTGAGGACACTCATGATGGACACACTCCAAGCTGTGTGATCTATCATTGCTCCTCTCCACTGAATGTTGAGGGAATGAGCCACCATTTTCACTTTTAATGAGGCATCATAAGAATGCAAGTTGAGAGAGCGATTGATTACAGGCAGATCTGTTCCACTTGCTGTAGATGTTTGCCCTTTTGCAGGCAGCTCCTGCTGGATTTTTGGATGATGACACACTGATCTGAATTATGGAAATACTTACCAGGAATTTATTGCTGCTATGCAGTAAGCCACTGGAATGTAAGCAAGTCAATGGTGATAAGAAATGTCGACTTCCTCTTTTGGGTGAACTTCTCAGCTTTCATGTGTAGACTGAATTAATTATGCAGTCCTAGGCATTAAAATGTTGTTCCTTGGCTAATGTACTGTGTAATGAATTTTTGGAAAAACAATTACCTATGAATACATCATTCTGATTAGATCTACCTGAAATATCAGTGACAAATTTATGCTAAACAGGAAAGGACAATAATTTTTTCCCAAGTTTTGAATCATGGTAGTGTTTACCACAGTTATAACATACCGTTCAAATCAAGTACAGAATGGGAAAACTGGATTTTATCCCTTTGTAAAAACTCATTTGGAGTGTATTTTCTGATCAGTTGTTCTGGTCAAGAGTCCTCTGAGACCAAAGGATTGCTAGTAGGTATTTTCATAAAGGACTGTGTCCTTTAATGGAATTTGTTAAATAGAAAGTACGAAAGAGTGTCTTGTGAGCTGCTTTTTTCAAGCAGGAGCAAACACAGCTAAGCAGCAGGAGAAACTTTACAATTTTTGTGCAGATACAGGCAGTGAAAAATCCTCAGGGGATTGTGAAATAAAAATAGAGGATAAGACCATATTCATAAAAGTTACCAGTATCTTTAAGCTCTAAGTACAACCTGCTGGTTTGGTGGTAAAGATAGAAGTGACAGTGAAGCACATGGGATTATAGCTCAGGAAAAGGCTTGGGAATTGGAGTGTAGACATTGGGATTATAGCTCAGGAAAAGGCTTGGGAATTGGAATGTAGACATTGGGATTATAGCTCAGGAAAAGGCTTGGGAATTGGAGTGTAGGTATCACCAGTCTGTCACCCTGTGAACATTCCCTTCTGGCAACACCAGCTATGTGCTGTCCAAAAGCTTTTTAAGGGGTATCCTCAGGCAGCTGCTTGCTTTTTTGGCATGATGTATATGTGTGCTATGCTCCTCTCTCTCTGTAGCTAATTCCAGTAAGGAGCAGTCTCCTGCTGCTGGCATCTTTTTACCAAATGACATGGTTATTTATAGAAATTTTTTCCTTCTCCCCCAGAAGCCCAATATCTCCACTTCCTTGTTTTCTTTTACTCCCTTCCTTTCCATGGACATGGTTTAGTGGTAACATGGCAGTCCTGAGCTATTGGTTGGATGTGGTGATTTTACAGGTTTTTCCCAATCCTAATGATTTTATGAAAGATGGTCAATTTTTGCCAATTGGAAAAACCAAAAAATCTGTCCTTTTCTTTCTTTCTTTCTTTTTTTTTTTTTTTTTTAATGGGGACTCAGGGGTGATAAAATTGAGTTACAGAGACCCAGCAGTATTGCTGTTATGTTTGCCTGTATGTGGATTACGGGGATGAGGGAGAGGCGAAGGCAAGCTATTTGTCAGCATGCTTGTTACATATATAATATAATGAATAAGTATTGCAGCTTGTTTTAGCCATATGCCTCTCATATTTGGTTTCCTGTAGCTCATGGTTGTTTCCAGGCCAGCAGATCTACATCCTAATCAGTCACTTTCCTTTGTTTTTAAAAGCGCTCAGATGCAATTCCTTTTCAGTAGGCTAGATGATCTGACCAACGAGCTCACTTGGATGATTCCTTTTTTTATCTTACTCACAACATTTTTGCCATCTCTGTTCCTCTAGAAACCTTAGTACTTCCGTGTTACCTAATTCTTAGCATGAACTTTCCCAAGCTGTTTTTTGGCTGTATCATCAGGTCATTGCACCTCTTGAAGCTTCTTACTGGTTTATTTCTGGTGGTTGCCCCCTTCGCCACACCAACTGAAAAGGAGACCTCAGCCTACAGAGTGTAGAGACCATGGCCAGTGGGTCTCCTGGGGTGACCTTGCTGCACAGAAGCTCATGGCTCTGCAGCCCTGTGGCTCTGTAGCTGGCAATCACATGGCTTGCAGATGAGCACCACAGATCTGTCAGCAGATAATGGATTTGTAATGAGGGACTACACGTGGGACTTGGCTTTGAAACACCTGATGACAGATGGGAGGCAGTTTTGAAGATGAGTGGAACTGGGGTAGGAGGGCTCAGAATTGATAAGGTTTTTGAGTCATGCATAAGAGAAGGTGACAAAATGTTTTACTGGAATTTTGGAGGTATGCTGCAGGTGCAGCTGCTTTGAATTGAAGCAGTCTGGGGACAGAGACTTGTTCCTGGATGTGAATATCTACTTATACCTGGCCTGGCAGGTAGAGGCCCTGCCCCACCACCTCCCAGCACAGGAAAATGGGCTAGGTATTGCTGTGCATGAAGAAAGAACTTTTCATAGAATCACAGATTCATAGAATGTTCGAGTTGGAAGGGACTCTAAAGGTCATCCAGTTCTGCTCCCGCTGCCATGGACAGGAAACATTTCAGTAGATCAGGTTGCTCAGAGCTCCATCCATTCTGGTCTTGAACACTTACAGAGGTAGGACATCCACAGCAACCTGTGCCAGTGCCTCACCACCCCCACAGTAAATAATTTTTTCTCAATATCTAATTTCACCCTTTCTTTCAGTTTGAGGCCAGTCCCCCTTGTCCTGTCACTACATGCTCTTGTAAAAAGTCCCTCTCAATTGTTCTTGTAGGCTCCCTTCAGGTACTGTAAGGACATAATTAGGTCACCCTGAAGCCTTCTCTTTTCCAGGCTGAACAACCTCCAGTTCTCCCATGCTTTTCTCATAGGAGAGGCGCTCCATCCCTCTAACCATCTTGGTGGCCTCCCCTGGACTTGCTCCAACAGGTCAACATGTCTCCAGAGCTGGATGCAGCACTTCATG
Source organism: Lichenostomus cassidix (assembly GCF_008360975.1). NCBI lineage: Eukaryota > Metazoa > Chordata > Aves > Passeriformes > Meliphagidae > Lichenostomus > Lichenostomus cassidix. The sequence goes on along the minus strand of NC_139480.1, from coordinate 18,931,960 downwards.
TGGAGTCTCACCAGAGTGGAGTAGAGGGGTAGAATCCCCTCCCTAAACCTGCTGGCTATGCTTCTTTTGATGCAGCCCAGGATACAGTTGGCTTTCTGGGCACAGAGTTGGCTTAACTGACATAAGATGGTATCACACAGATCTGAAATTATTTCACATTTATTACATTTTTTTGTTGCTATTGCTCTGAAACATAGTTCTCTGCGAGGAGTTCCCAGTCAGTCTTTAAACATAAAGGTGTAAAAAACCCCACTGTGATTCCTCAGGGTGTTTTCCAGTATGACAAACCTGTATTTCCAAGACTTTGTAAAGAATCTTAGTTATAGTGACTAATATTTCTACAAAGACAGTGAAAATAATGTGCTTGCACAGAGCTGTAATTTGGCTGAGAAAAAACACCTCTTCTCACAGATTTATTGGTCCATAAAAATTACAGGCATAAAACCAGCCTTCTTTTGGGTTTTTATGAAAACTATTAAAAAATCTAGCAATATAAAAATGTGTTATAATTTGTGGCATCCTTTAAGTTATCAAAAAGGACTGAATCAGGGCAAATCAATTCAAATTTAAACATACTGTCTACAGTGCTAACAAAAGATAAAATAATGCGTAGTGCCACAGCCTTATTTTATAGCTCATACCTGAAGATAAATTTTATGGTCCAGAAAAGGCCTTTCGAAAATATACATTTATGACAGTTTTATTAAAGAGGACTCTTCACTGAGCACCACTGTAGTAAAATTGTACCTCTGCAAAACATGAGAGGTTCACTTTGACTTTTATCATGCAACAGAGTGCTGCTTCAAAGCCTGGCCACAAACCATACACAAAAATGCTCCAGTTTGGATCAGCAAATGTTTATGTTACCCTCTGTGTGGAAACCGTACATTCCCTTTAAGGCCAGTTGTCCTAAAATTAAAAGTGAAATTTTGACATCGGAAAGTTTTGGCTTTTGAGAACCTATGAGCCTGGTTTGCCTAAATTCCAGTTCTCAAATCCATATTCCCAAAGCCAATGATGGACCATTGTTAAACATTTTATTACAATCTGAAGGTGTTACTGCTGCTAAATGCACAAGGGCAAGTGAGAGAGGCTTTGATCATTCAGTCTGTTTAACAGTAGCATCACTGTGTGGCTCTGGTTTGTGTCTCTCCTACCTGTTTTAGCAAGGACAAAGCCCAGGCATAGCTCTGGGGACAGTTCACTCCAGGCTCTTTTCCCTAAAATATATGGAACTACCTTGTCTCTCTTCCCCTCTACAGTAATTCCATAATACGTCAGCATCTTTTGCCCTCCATTCCCTGCTGCAGTGTATCCCTGGTCATGCAATACACACACTACATTCTTTGCTATCAGGACACCTGTTGGACTGCAAAATGCCTCTTACCTTATTTTGAACACTTTCAGCTAAAAGCAGCAGATCATGTAATAGCAGCATCTTAGGGCCACCAAGATATGACAGAGGCACAAGGATACATGCTCTGAAGGGAGCTAACGTATACTGGTGTGGCCATGAGCCAGTCTACACGACTTAAGAGACTTTTACTCAGCAGTAGTGAACTAAAAGCAAACTGCAAGCGAGCTGAACAGGGCCAAGGCATTGGCTTGAGGAGTAACATCTATCAGTCGTACTGTTTAGTGTTTACTAACCCCCTAGCTGGCCCAGTTTTGCCACAAGACCTTTTAACCAGCACTGCTTCAGAAGATGGGCAGGAGTGGCTTGAGGGATAACACGAGGTCAGGGGCTGGTTACAACACATGGCATAGTGAAGGACATGCTGTGGAAAGGATCCAGCTGTGCTGCTGTAAGCAAACCAGCTCATCCCATTCATTTGCATGGTCAGAAAACACACCCCAGTCATCCAGCTGTGGCCAGTATTTCACTGTAATCAACATTATGGTTTGCTACAGCAAATGTGAAAACACAACAAAGCTGTTTAAATATGGTAGATTCTCTTTGTTGCAATGTCCTTTTGTAACTTGGTGACCTAATTGGCTGCATTCAGTATGATTTTAGTGCTGTTAAACAGAGCCCAGTTTCAATCCCAAGTGAAGTTCCAACATTTCAGTATTGTTTTTATTACACATGAAGAAAAATCATGAGCATGTAGTTCTTCAGAAAAGAAAACGATCCCACAAAATGTTTAATTAAAAATCTCAATCTGCTGTTTTTAACATCTAAATGAAATGTTATCATAGACCACAATCAAAAAAATCCACTTTGGTTTACTGAAGTGAGCCCAAATGATTCATTTTCAGGTCTTCACCTCTCCTCATACAGCCAGCATAATGAAGTCGTGTGACTATACAGAGTGATCAAAAGAAAACGTATTCACAATGAAAAATGTAGGGACTGAGAAGCCTCTAATCTAGTAGCAGGGGTAACAATTTTGCTGGTGATGGATTTCATCTGATCAGGTGTAGACATCTACTGCTGAGCTGGTTGTCTGCTCTCTTATTAGAGTCACTGGAAGGAAACAGGCACTGTTTGGAAAGTGAACAATATTCGGTTTCTGAATATAACTTAACCACACAGACTGAGCTAATGATCTAATTCTAGGTAATTTTAATGAGTAGAAACAGGCCTTTAGAGGTAAAATCCTTTGCCAATATTAACTTCAGAGTGAGACAGAAAAGGACTCAGAGGCAGGCACAAAACATATTTAACTTGCATTTTATATTTTCTCATACTTGGATGAATTTCTGTCAGGTATTTTACTGCTCATATTGCCCAAGACACAGACATTCTCGGCAAACTCCTCCAGCATCAGAGTCTGAAGCAGCCCAGAAAGCCTGTGAATGATCTCTGTAACATATCTCAGGATAATCAGTGTCAGTAATGATAGACAATGACAATGAAGTTAAAAGCAGTAAGAGCTTTTTGAACTCATGCATATGGCATCAGATCACTATGTGCTGCAGTTATTAGAACAGTCTGGAGGATCACTTAACCACACACATCTTTAAACATCACAACTGAACAGTCATAGATTCTGGACAATAAGGCTTTTCTTTGAACTTACTGTAGGTTTGACTTGTTTGCAGGACTCACCAAGAAGAAATGTGATTGTTTTCATTTCTGAAGACCTCACAGTTATAAATGCCTTGCCAGTGTCTCCTGGGCAATGGATGAATCGCTGTAAGCTTGCTCTCGGTTCCTGATTGCTACAGCTCTTTAGAAAATCAGGGGTAAGCCCATGAGTCCATCCAACCCAAACTTTCTTTACCCTATTCTGTTGTTTCAGAATGGAGGTGAGAGGAAGAGCATCTCATCACCCCTCAGCCTAAAGCGAGATGGTTGCTGTGGTAAATGCAAATCCCTTCCCTCCTAATTTTTGCCACCTTAATTGTCATCAGCAAAACCTTAACAGGCAGAACTACCCAGCTTCATAAAGAGATTTTTATGTCTGAAAGACGTTATCTAATACTGTGTAACATATTGCAACTCTTCATCTGTCTGGAGATGTAAAAAGCACTGAAGCAGCCTGTTTCTAAATTTCATCATGCTATGATAGCAGATCCTGACTACCTGGACAACATACTTCTTAAAAAGCCACTCTGTTGAAAGAGAATGGAGAATTTTGGATAACCTAAAAAAATTCTGTTATGTTCTTCCCCAGAGCTAATTATCATATAGGAATAGTAAAATCATAGTAAAATACATAAAATCTATGTATCCCATGTTTTGACTTTTGGATTTTACATTTTGGCTTTCTTTGCAAGTGTTGCTATTGGCCATGTTGGAGGTGGAGGGTATGCCAAGCTCTGGTGTTAATGTCAAACTATTTAGAAACTCTCCAAAAGGATTTTAGGTTGCATAACAAACTCTCACAAGATGGTCAAGATGGACTTAGTTGTGAATCTAAGAGTATTTTTTGCATTTTAATGGACCATCTTCTGTTGATGTTACTGTATTTACACTTTTTTTCATATGCAACAAAACAGAGCATCAGAGATGTCTCAGCACTGTCAGTGAAAAAAAGACATTTGAGGAAGAAAACCTGAATCTCTGATGACACTTTAATTTACAGAAGCCTCTGAATTTAATAGTTGGCAAAGCACTCCTGTACTTACTCTTCTCCTTCGCTTCTGCATTTAATGGGTTTCATATTGTCCACAACAGAAAATCCCTCAAAGTGCTTCCCTTTTGAAATGTTTTTTTTAGGGTAACTTCTGTTACAGTAACTGTAGTTTTTCAGACTGTGATGCCTACTATTATCTGCCTTGCTTTCCTCAGCAAGGTAGCTGCTATGTTACAGGTACAGGGCGTCCTTTGTGCCCCCATCATGCAGCGTGAACCCCCACAGAGTGCATGACCACTGTGAGTTGACATAGGCAGGCATAGATAGCTAAATATTCACACTGTTGTCTCGAATATACACAGCAAAGAGGCCAGGTGTGAGTGCCATGCATATTGCAAGAGCTCTTGCACAGTTCCACACACAGATAAAATGACTTCTCATTTCTAAATCTGTTTTCCTCTTACAATCTCATTGCTGCCTTGCAGCCCAGTATGATAGTAGCCCTGGTATCATCACTCATGTAACTTTTCTGCCAGTGACTGACTGGCAGAAAGGCACGATTCAGTCACTGTGCTAAGCTCAGGCCCTGGGGTCCCTAATAAATAAGCACTGGCACTTCCATGCAGAACAGTCGGAAAATTAAATTAAATTGAGTAAATTAAACCAAAGTCTCTAGGCTTTGAAGAAAAGGTTCTTCCTCAGTCATAAGCAGTGCACAGTACAAATGGGTGTAAAAAAAAGGAACACGGGAGGAGAGAAACAAAATACATCATGAATACCCCCAAAGGCAAATTAGCATCCCAGAACATACCAGTGTCAGAATAAATCCAAGTTTTTCCCCTGCCAGAGGCAGAACATAGTGACTCATCTCAGACAACCACAACAGCCATCGCTCTGTTTGCTTGTTGTGCTCTTGAAGCATATTTTGCAGGTCATGTCTGAAAATGAAGATATGGATTTTCTTGAACAACTCTTTAAAATTCTTTTTCTTTAAGCCAGTAGCCAGTGCATAAGTAAAGCCATCCTCACCTGTGATACAACACTTGAATGGAAGGCAAGTCACTTTATCAAATTGTTGGTATTTTATATGACAAAGAGCTTGAAAGAAAAGAATGCAACAAGAAGGGCAAGAAGATATATTTGATGCATGAAACACCTTCTCAATCCAACCTTTTCCACTGCAAATGACAAAAGATAATCCCCTTCATAGGAGCTATTGACCAGTTATTTTTCCATGGTAAAGGCTTTGTAGTATTGCTCCATTGTCTGTCCAACATAGAATAGGCCATCTTTGCTAGGCTTCTGGGCACTGGGGGTTAACTTCAACTGTGGCAGTCTTAGCTCATGCACAGGAATTTTAGTGGTAGTGGAACTACCTGTTAAAGTTTTTAGTTTACATGGTGACTAGAAATTACCTGTCCAACTTCATAACCAGCCCAGGAAGGATGTAAACTTGCGAGTTCCTCCTTTGCATTTCAGTGACAGTTTCCTCCTGTACCTTCCTGCACAGGGGAGGTTTTGAAATGCCTTATGCACCACAAGGTGCTCATATGGTTTGGAAATCCCTGATCAGAGGCCAGTCTGAGCTGCTTCCCCCACTTCTCCTAGCCCCTCACACGTATTCCAAGGCTCTCTCAGAACAGCTATTTTTGGCTGTTCAGAAAGCTGTGTTGTTTATTCCAAGAATCCGTCTGAAGACTTTACACATCGGAGCCCATGTTGCCAAGAATATGGAAATTATAACTGTAATACAAAGGACAGCTAATAAAACCAAGACATGATCCTAATGAAATAAATGCTTATTTGTGTCCACCCCAGAAAGGGAGATCGTTATATGTGTGAAGGTATACAACAAAAATTCTTGCTGCTCAAAATGGTGGCATTATTATTTTAATAGGATAATAACTTGGTGAAGACACATTCAGATGATGTCAATGAGATCTACCTTTTCCAAGCGGAAGTTCAGAAACTGCACCTGTGAATGGGAAGACAGTATTCCTGTAACTTGTCCATAAACTGCAGACATGGTCCTGCAGCAGCTGAAATGGCAGGAATTGGCTTTAATGGAACCATGGTACAAGCTCTCTGTTTGTGGAAATTTGTTGAGATTGCAAATGAGAATTAGTATCCCAAGCTATTTTCTGCCAATGCAAGGCACAATTCAGGATTTTTATCTTGCCAGACTCACTATGAAATTAAGGCTGTGGTAAAGCAGTAAAATGAGAAGCATCAGTGTGATGTGAAAGGGTGTGAATCGCTGCAAAAGTATGGCACTAGTGTTTGGTGCTGGACAGGAAGGTGGGTTTGATTCAGAATTCTGGCCTGTGCTTTGCCCATTACTTAGTTTATGACTAGAATGGGACACTCAATTCTTCTGCTTATTACCTCATGCATAAATGACACAGAATTGTTATTCACTTCTTGCTTGTACACCAAGGAATTAAAAAACCCCTTATGCAACTGATGATTAGTGCGGTTTCCGGCGCAGGACGCTCCCGGGGATCACGCCTTGGGTGGAATGCCCTTTCCTTGGTCAGCCGCGTCCCCAGAGCCACGCCGCGCCTCCCAACATACAAACTCACACATTCGTGCGCAGTTTCGTCCCTGAGACGAACCCCGACTCCTGCAATTCATTAAGCCATTTCGACTTGCTCAGTACCATGTGGCAATGGTCTGAATTGCCACTCCTGGGATTCCAGCTGCTCTTGCCAAAAAAAAGTTACAGCAGGTCCCGGTGCCGAGGAGGCTCACTGCCCTGCCCGCGTCTCCGCGCCAGCCTCCGCTTTTTGTCGAAAGAACGTAGCTCTGGCTGTCACCGCAGCTCAGCGCAGCAACACAAACACCTTTTCGTAGTGACAACCCATTATGGGCACCGAACCGGCCGGGAAAGGCCCCGTTGGCGAGTGCTGTGCTGTGACCACAGCCGGCAGAAGCCTTTGCCCCGGCCCGGCCGAGCCGCGGCCTTCGCGCTCCCCCTGCCGGGAGGCGCCGGGACAGCGCCGGGCAGCGCCGGGCAGCGCCTCAGCGAGCGCTCCGTGCGGCCTGGCGTGCGGCCGGGCACGGCTGAGCCTGTGCCGGCCCTGGCGGGTTAGACCATGAATTAGCCGAGATGACTGAACAGAAAGTGCTCCCAAATCTCTCGGTGTTCGTCAGGGAATGACGTTTCCGATGGCTTGTTGATTGAAGCTGAGCTGTGTGACAGCAGCAGCATTCCCTGAGTGTGCTGACGTTAAAGGACAGACAGGCAGCATCCAGGGGTGGCTGGAGGGGTCTCTAACAGCAGAGCTTGACTCCTGGAAAAAACAGAAGTAGTTTCCATGCTGGACTTTCCAATGACTGCCAGCTACAGTGGTCTGTGTCAGTGGTAGCAAGGGAAGGCAGCACGAATGCCCTTGTGACATTGTGAAAAACAAGGCTGTGGAATTTTTGTCTGCGCTGTGGGCCAGGCAGCCCTGCACCTGGGCAGCTGGGGACGGACTGGCTGGGTGACAGCACTGCCGACAGGACCTGGGATACAACAAAGATTATTGTCTAGAAATGCATCCTTCTGCAAGGGTGGCCAGCAGCACGCTGGGCTCCACTGGGCAGGGACACCAGCAGATTGAGGGAGATGTTAGTTCCCCACCTTGCCACCTGGCAAGACCACAGTTGGAGTGTTCTGTCCAGGGCTCTCCAGGACAAGAGGGACATGGACATACTGGGATGAATCCTGAAAAGGATCACTGAGATGATTAGGGGATTAGATGCAATCCTGGTGTGTAAGGAGAAGCTGAGAGAGATGGGATTGTTTATACTGCAGAAGAGAAAATTCAAGGATTATTATCAATGTGTGCAAATATCTGAGCAGGGACAGTAAACGAGATGGAGCCAGACTCTGCTAAGTGGTTTCCAGTGAAAGAACAAGAGGGAATTGGCACAAACTGAAGTATGAGAAATCCCACTTGAACATAGGCAAAACTTTTTAACTGTGAGGATGCCGAACACAGGCACATGTTGCTGAGAGAGCGTGCAAAGTTTCTACCCTTGCAGATGTTTGAAACGTGGCAGGACATCATCTGCAAGAACCTGCTCTAGGTGCCTTCTTTGAGCAGAGAGATTGGACCACATGGTCTCCAAAGGTCCCTGCCAACCTCAGCCATATGTCTTGTTCTGTAAAATTTAAAAAAGAAAAAGGCAGTGGGAGAGGAGATTTCCCTTGCTCTCTGGATCCTAAAGACTGAAACAGGTAAGAGTTTGATTGTTTTTCCTTTTTTTTTGTCTTTTAATATTGAATTGAGTTATGTGAAACATGAATAAGGATGGGAAGGGCACTGATAAACATAATACTTCTATTATTACTCAGTCAAAAGGATTGCAAACCTGAGATGGGGATTTTTTTTCCTGGCCTGTAAATCCATTGCGAAAAACCTTGTGTTTTGGCTGGCTGCCTTTTTCAGCAGGGAGATTAGCAGTAAGTTTATTTGTCATCTTCCACAGGTATAGGTCACCTTCACCACTGAAGTGGTATGTGTGGACTTGTTCACTGCAACCTTTTAAAAATTAATTTTAACTATGTATTTTGACTGCTACAGAAATGAAAATGAAGTTTTAAACTGTAGGTCTGAACATGGATTCAGAACATCTAACAATACAGAGTGCAGTCATTTGCTTCTGCAGTTCAGTGTCCAATTGGATGCTCCGTGAGGTTAACCAGAACATAGCAATAAGCCTCTCATTGTTAAACTGTACAGTGTAAGATCCTTATTCAAAGAAAATCTCAGCTTCAGGCTTTGGGTAACTATTAATCCTCTTTGTAGCTTTTCTGTAAATACTGTGTAGCTAGTAAATACACAGGACCAACTTTGGAGAATGTTTGTCTTTCAGGAAATATCCTGAAACGTGTATATATGATCTATAATATGTGTGTTCTATCAATAATATGATCTAATTAGGAAATGCATTGGACAAGTCCTGGTGTTAATCCCCATTCCTTAGTCAAAATGTCAGTGAAAGAAAGTGTCTTGTTCAATAATCTGTCTTTGCATCTCAGAGCTTGCTGTGGGCTAATATTGTCTACTTATGAAACCATGCTTTCTGTACTCTTGTCAGCTGTAAAACGTTGGCCCATATTAGGCAGCATTGCAGTAGAAGTTGAAGTGTTCCCATGTCAATGCAAGAGGAAGCATATGCTTCATTTCTGGGTTGTGCACACTTGTGTTTCATAAAGCCAATCTTCTGAAGATTTTGATTTCTTTTTGTATGTGAACTTTGCTTTGGGATGCATGATGAGCCAGCTGATTGCTTATGAGCTGGGGTTGGTGGGCAACCAACATAGTGATTCAGTGGGTGTCTGCTACATACAGGGAGAAGAAGTAGATGAGGTCTTCTGACTAAAAAACATAATAATGGAATGTAGAAGAAGTAGAAGGAGGGTCAGGTCATTCCTCCAAACCTTGGAGGAACAAAGACACTGTCTAGGTATGTAGGAAATCAATGAGGAAAGTGAAAGCCCACCTGAAGTTGGCCCATTTCACATTAATTTAAACAAACCATAGAATGAAATAACTTTTAAATTTGAAAAGCTGAAAATGTTACTGAAATTCACTGTCTGGAGGACTTTTCTGTGTTTTCATCTATAGAGAACTATAGAAGGAAAATTCAAAAGAGGAAAGCTGGAACTTAGCTTTTCCCTTGGGTGGAAAGAAGGTGAAAATGGCTTTTGCCTGATTGTCCCTAAGTTGCTTCTGAAACTAAAATAATTTAAGAGTTTGTTTAGGCATAAAGTTGATTGTCCATGTCTGAAACAAAGTTGAAAATATTTGCAAGTCAAGAAGCTCAAATTAAAATTTGTGGGAATTACAAAACTAATTAAGGATATTCTTAAACAAATTCTTATACGGATGTTAGGCTGATAGACTATTTTGGAGTACATCTGTTAGACTCAGGCACTAAAAATGTTTAGACTCTCTGATATGGTATCTCTTGGATTTTTTCAAAAGTACTTGAAATTAGTAGGATTATTCCCCAGAATCAGAGCATTCCTCAGCTCTTCTCTTCCCTCTTCGCTATATGTGTAAATGCACTTGTAACTCCTTTCCCAAGAAGCTTGGAAATGTTCAGGTGTATTACTAAACAAGGCCAGTGGAAGTAAATAATCACAGCTTGGGTAAGAATAAAGTTTCTATAAAATACCTGTTGCTGAATGTTTCATTCCACTTTTCAAAGTACATTATTCCTCTTGAAGCCAAGAGGATTAGGGTAAAGCTGGAAGGTAATTTTCTCTTACTTTTATAGAAGATAAAAAAAATTAGAATTATCTCTTGCTTGCAGCTGTAAAGGAATTTTTGTAAGTATTAAACCATATACACCTTTTGAAGGCTGGTGCAATGTGAACTATACCTATTTATAGTTAAAGTGCCTCAGGTCTGTATTTTAAACATGTAGTTCTAATCTTAGAGTATCACCAAACTGTAGATTTACTTTGAGTTGTGGCTTGGTTTGGATATGAGAATCAGGCTGTAGATCTAGAGTTGATGACAGTATGTTTTGTAGCTGGCTGTCTGTTTTGCATGGCAGGGACTTTTGTACTGTTCTGGCATTTTATGTTCTTGTTTAGTGGGAAGACCAGCATGAACAGCTCTAACGTGGAGCACTGCAGTAAAATGATAGCACAAAGGCCTTCCTGTTTGTCAACAAGTCCACTAGATGTCCCTCCAGCTCTTTATGATGATAACACGTGGCTGATTTATTCAGACTAAATGGCTCTAAGCTAAAGAGCACTGCATTTTACATCCCATATCTTGCATATGTAGCACTTCTTGGGTTCCTACAGCAATTATGAATACAACATAAAACAAATTTCAGAAGGTGATGGTAGGTACCTTCCTTCTTTATGTGTACATGTGAGATTTTAATCTGTCAAAATGTTTTTGTTCCATTCAAATGGAAGGCAAATGCACTCTAACTGTATGGATAGTGGAGAGATATTACGCTGGGGTGAAAAAATGAATGCATTTTTAGGTTATGCCTAGATTTTTATGGGGAAAAAAGGACAGTTTAGCTCAGTCTCGACTTTTCTACTCTCCAGGTGAAGACCAGTCTGCGATGTAATCTAACATAGCAGTTTAGTTAGGTGGCCCTATCAGCCATTCAGTCTTACTCTGAAAGTGGTCAGCTCAGAAGCCTCAGAAAAGTTAAGATACTTTTTCATTGTATCCTGAAATGTGAAGATTAATCTCCTCTGAAATGGTGTTAGCTCTGTTCTAGATTTTCTGCTGCCGCCTCTGAATTTGTAATCTTTTCAAGCATGCTGATGTCCTGATGCTTGTGACATCTGGAAATGCAGTTCCAGAGTTTGTGTAAATATCACGTGAGATTATATTCTATTTTTATTGAATATCCTTACTTCTGTGGTTTGATGCAGAGAAAATGAATCTTTTTCTTTGTATTTTTTTAATCCCATAGTCTCTTATTCACCTGCTTTCTTAGGAAAATGATCCTCATATTTTTATGATTTCTACCAATACCCTTGCTCTTTCTCATCATATTTTCCTTGATTTTTCTCCCTCAATTTCTTTTTGTTATGTTTTCCATGGTGAGGTGACTGGTGTAGCATGATTTTCTTTAGATGACAAAACCACAGGAGATGTTGGCAAATGAATATATTAGAAATATTAGTTGTTGGCAAAAAAAAACAGGTAAGATACAGAAAAAATAACTTTTCATGTAACTTCGTCTGCAGCACTACTCATATACTGATTGCACAGACTGATAGTTATTTTTAATAGAGATAAAATTGTGTTGAAGGTAAGGGCTAGTACTTTATAATTAGGAGATGCTTCTGTTATTAAATTTAATGTGACCATTCCATTATCTTTTGCTTGCTGTACATTTTACCTCTCAAAGCACATCCCCTGTACAGTAGCATAGCAGTTGTAGCTAGTTAATAGAGAGTGAGTGGTATATAGAAACCTTTGCTAAGTGCCAGGGATCTAAATAGTGTAGGAAAGATTTTTCCATTTTAATTTTCTGTTGTGGGTTTATGCTATAATCTGGGACAAGAGGTGCTTGGTTATTTGATGCAACTAACACAAAGGAGACCTCAGACCAAAACCCTGTGGTGATTCAGAGCTATATGAACACTTCTATTTAGAATCAGAGCAATAGTTCATCAGATTCTCTTGGTTCCTTCTGCTCCAGCTGTGATCAGCATAGCCCAGTTATGTAATTTAAAATTATTGATCTTAAGATGTGGGTGAGACATGGTGGAAGGAATGATTGTCTCTGCATGGATATGACAAATGCCTTCAACATATCCAGCAATGACAGTGAGTTGTAGTGAGGATGGCGGGAAAGAGAGTATGCAAGGAGGCTGTGCAGATTTACTTTGGTAAACCAGACCTCTGGACTCTGAATCAGCTCTGGCACAGAAGTGACTACTTCAAGCCCTTATAAAAAAAATGGGCTAACTTATATCCATAACAGAAAATGGTAAAAGTATTAAAATAAATGATTAGGTTTTATTTTTTTCTGTAGGGGATTTAACCCAAATCATGTAAGACATTTTTCTCTGATCATGGCCACATAGCAAGTTGAAAAAACCACAAGTTAATTCATTGTGAGAAAAATACTCCCAGTTACATGTAAAAACCTCCAACCTCAAACCACTACCAACAAGATTATTTCTATGCTTTTAGGAATCCTTGATTAAGAAGTGGTGAAACTAGTGTTATTGTCCTGGATGAGCCTATGTTCATATGCAGACTGGGTTGCTATGGAGTTTCTTAAGGCCCATTAATAATAAGGGATCTGGTGATCCCCATATCCCCATGACACCTCCTTCTTGGTCCTTCTACACTGCTTTGATCCTTTGCACCTGCTGCTTTAATTACTGTTCCTGTGGTATTGCCTGTCACAGAGAGGAAGGAATTAAAACCACATTTACCCCTTTCTCCTCTGTTTAACATTTCTTCCAACCTTCCTCTCCTCTTTCCTCATATGATAATGGGAAAGCAAACAAGGAAAGTAAGATTAGGGAGGTCAATGAGAAATTCCTTTTAAAAAAGATAAATTCTCAACCCTTAACTTATTTACCATGTCACAAAGATGAGAGGGGCCATTGAGGTTTATTTTTATTCTTCGTTCTCCCATCACTTTTTGTTTGTTGATTCTCAGGAGAAAAAAATACGTGACTGAAAGTGAGCCTAAACCTCTCCTCACTGCTCTTGGAGAGCTTGTCAACCTGAGTTTTTAATGATACATTTCTTATCTTAAGTAAACTATCAGAAAAAGGAATCTACAGTTTGACTTGTCACAGCTTGCATGTGACAAGTAAGGGTTTATAGTATAGTTGGTGACACCACTAATAAGTTACCTGCTTTAGGAAGAACCTTAGTGCAATAAAATGTGCCAGTTTCTTAAAAATAACTGCAAGAAAAAATTCTCTACTCTTCTCAGGCCTGAATTAACCCTTTTCACAGTAGGATCTGTACACATTAATGTATAATTGCTGCAGGCAGTCCTGGGCACCAAACACATACCTTGACTGTGTCTAACCACATTGGGGTAAGTTGTAGGTGGCCCCCCTTCTCTCATCTTCCATAGGCAGAAAATCTAGGCAGGGAAGGAGGTAGCTGTAAAATGTTCCCAGAGCTCCCCCAGGGCAGAAGATTGGGTCAGCAGGGTTAAGGGTGATTCTGACGCTCTCTTCTGAAATTTAGGAAAAACGTGCCAATAGGTTTACTTCTAATAAAATACATATTGACCTTTTCTCTTTTGCACCCTGTTCTACCATGTATGTTTTATACTAATGAGAGTTTAAATTGTAGGTATGGGGCATCTCCTAAGAGGGACCAGTAGTTATGCCCCTTGTAAAGTGATGAAAATGTCAGTACCAATTAAGTAGGAACAGATTACCTTTACCCTAATTTCATTAGATCAAAAACCAGCTCTTCACAATTTTATCTATGAATGTGGTGTTAGCAGAAGCTTTATTACTCTGGTTATTAATGGGCATAAAAGATGTTTATTGAAAGATGTAGTTCATTGAACACTCTCTGAACTGAGTTTCTCAGAAGTCAAAGATTTGTATTCTGTGCTGAATGTCATGGAAAACACTTTCCATTTTAGTCATTGTATTTACTATGTGCTGCATCTTGAATCTATCATCATGCTGTTCTTCCTGCCTAATGTTTTCATCCTTTTTCTCTGTACATTAGGTTATTTTGATCCAGGCTTTTATTTTCTTTCAGTTGGATAATTAATAGAGCTGACTTCACTCCTTTTACGCCCATGCTGAATTTGCCTCATTTCTATTTTGCTTTTCAATTCATACGTCAGCAGAGATCTCTAGTTACAATAGCTTCATTTGTCCTGGAAGCTCTGCGTCATGGGGCCAAATTTATACCTGGTGTATTTTCCATTGACACAGAAATTACACCAAGAATGAATCATCTTTATTTTTATGTTCATCTGGTCTTATTTTTTTCCTCAGACACTGTTAATTTGTATCAATCATGTAACACTTGTAGTCATTTGAATTATATGAAATCATATTATGTTGTTCTGGGCACTTGGCAAAGACACCAACAATGAAATAAAGTTATGAAAGTCACAGATCCAGGCTAGACCTGTTTCTTTGACATAATGTACATAGTACTCGAGATAAGTAGTAAATCTTATTGCAGTCTATTTTTCACTGTCTTGAGAAAAAGAAATGTAAAATGGGAGAACAGATTTTAGAGATAATCTTGCATTTTTGAGTACAAAAGCTGCAGATATCTCTGACTGCCATACAGAACAAAAAGATGGCTAGCAGTCAAGTAAATTTAAAGAGACGCCCACTTAAAAAATATACAGAACAACCATTTTGTGATCTGGTATGGGTGCTTAATATGGAAGTAAACAATGGAGCTTTTCATTGTTTGTTACTCATGCTAGGAAACTAAACATAAAAATAAGTAAAAATATGACCAAAGTTGGAATTTATTTAAATCTAGTGATTCCCTCCTCAAACGCTTGTCAGCAATCCTAAGAAACAAGCATAAGAAATTTTCATTTTTTTCCTCAGTTCAGTGCTTTGTTCCTAAGTAGCTGATGAAGAAATAGGCTACCTCTGCATCTCTTGGCTGCAGTACATTCAGTGAGTCTGTGGGGATGGTCCCTGCACCACTGACATAGCAGGAGGAGCTGTGAGAAGGCAGAAGAATTTCTGAAGCTGTTTCACTGATTTTCTCTGAGCTGAGAAGCAGCACAACCTGGTCAGTTTTTGCATATTCCTTGCCAGCTGGCTAATATACCAGCACATGGTTCGGGGTACTGGGGTGTGAGACCCTTCCCTGCCCGGCCCATCCTCAGACAGTGAAGGCAAAAGAATTCTGGAAGGTAATCTGGATTTTATCTGGATCATCATGATGGCTGACACTGTTGTCTCCCAACACACTGAGGTTGAATTTCAACCCTCCATGAGGAGTTTTGACTTTGGTTCCTTGCAGGGAGCACTCTGCAAAGTAAAAACAAGTTGTAGAATGCAATAGTTTGATTGATGAAAGAGGAAATCTTCACATGTTAATAAAATATATTCTGAAAGTCTTCCTTCTCATATCTGTTCCTCAGTGATGCATATTGGATAGCACTCAACTGTTTCTTGTGAAGTCTATTTAGATTTGGGCTTAATAGGTGGGGGAGGCTCTATTTACAGAACAAGAAACTGTGGGATCTCTGGAGCCTGCTTTATGCATTTTAAACTCATTCTGAGGCTGTCTCTGCCTTAGTCCTGTAGCAGAGCTGTGAGTTGAGGAGAAGGAATGAGCCATTACTTCTGTCTTCTGCACTCCAGCATTGTGATGGGTTGGAAAACTACTCTTTTGGCTTTAGCATTGAAGTGAAGCTGATTAGGGCAGGATAAATATTCATGTGGATACTGTAGTGTGGCAGTAGGTTTTTGAAAAAAGTGAGTGATGCAATGGGTCCCAAACCATGAGGCACAAAGTAAGAAAGAGATGCAAGGAGAACTGGAGGGGTGTCAAGCTGAGAGTCTTTTTAAATGTGTGTCTTCTGTTTCTTTCACACTTATTTTCACAGAAGTAAAACTTGTGATTTCTAATCCTTGCATGCTCTCTTTTTTAAAGCTATAAACAAAACCAGAAAAATAGGTTGGTGTTTTATTTTAGTTGTCAAAACTCTCAGCAAATTTAATCCTAAATTCACCAAAACATGGTATCCAAAAGAAAAATACAAGCTTTGACAACTGTATTTTTGCAAATTTGTAGTAAAAGCAAGAAGTGACAAACATAATTCACTAAAGAGCCAGACAGAAAAATTACTCTTTTCTTACTTCTTCCTATCCAGTCATTTTGGACTATAATTTTTGAAGATGTGAGAAACCCATACTCAGTTCTCTTGCTATTCAAGGGGATTCAAACCCATATCTCACAACAGAGATCACCAACCAGTACTGCGTTTGTTACTCAAGAGTGGATTTCTCTCAAGTACTTTCAACTATTGTTCAGCATTGGGCAGAATACTAAACTCTTTGTGGAGAAAGGATAGGAACTTTTTTGTCTTGCTTATTTTTCTGACTTTACCCTGATGGATATTTCATGTAAAGTTGTCCTACTGCAATAGGAGTGATTGAAAACAACAAAGTATAAAGTGGTTTAGACTCTCCCTGGGATGTGAGACATGAATTTAACTGATTCTAGGAAGCAGAGGGATCCTGTATCCTTCCATATAAGCTTGACTGCAGATATCCTGTATCTTTCAGATACTTTAAAGCTGCACTATTAGTGTATGTCATATAAGGAAGAGGTGCTTAGTATTTATTTCCTTGAATCTGCATCCTCTTGTTTTTCAAGTACAAGAGCCCAAATTCTTTCCTTGTGTCCTTCTAGGTTGTCCACCTGTGAGAGACCTAGAGTGAAAGATGTAAAACCTCACTGTGAAAGATGTAAGACTAGTTACTGAAGCCTTTAGGGAACAGACACAAGTGCCCATCACAACCTCGTGCTATCAACCAAACAGGAGTAAACAAGGAGTTTTAAAACACTATCTCTCTCAGCCTTAACAGGTCCTGCAGGCATGTCAGCAGCACCTCCATGTCAGAGACTGATGAAAGATCAAGTAAAGTTGGCAGGAATACTTACCAGTTTGAATGATAAGTAATTACAATGGAGAGAAGAAAAAAAAGAAAAAGCAAAACCTCAAAACTACAAAGACTAATGGGGGCATTTGTACATTAATGTGACTTGCAGTTATTTATCTCCCAGTATGTGATCTTGAGCAAATTCAGACCAAGTACTGTCTTTGTTCACTGATTTAATAGCGACAAACCTTCCTTAAAAGGAAAGACGCATTTACTTTTATCATCTTATCAACTTCATGTGAAACAGAATCTGGCAGTCAAAAACAGCCTTGTGTCTCAAGGTGCTCTACAAAGTAGGAGCTCTGTGAAGACTTACTGTGCGTTGACATATAGGTAAATGGAATGGGCAGGTGTGTTTGACAATAACTTTTACACAGTGTTTTGTCTAAAAGTCTGGAAGAGCTGTCCAGCTGTGTTGCATAATCTTGTTACATTTTTTTAATGTCAAAAAGTCAGTCTGACAGAAGTAGGATGTGATGAAAAGAAGCAGCTCTTACACGTTTAAGTGGACCTCCAGCTTATCAGGCTTTTGCTAAACAATGGTAACTTTGATTATAGGCAGATGGTTTCCTTGTGGTGGTACTCTCATCTTTGTGTGGGAGTGACATGGGAATGACATTTTCAATATGAATTAATGTATAAAAAGCTGTTAATTGGTTGATTAAAGATTTATGTCTTGCATAAAACTGCCAGTGTTTTCAACTTATTGACGCAATGATTGCAGTTCCCAAGTGCAAGTATTCCTCCACATCAGCTCAGATAAATGTTATTTAGCTGTTTAAATTTTTAAAACTCAATTTTAGTTCAAAAAATGCAGACATCATGAAAGATAATGCTTGTTTTTAAACAACTGAAAAGGCAGGAGAGGACTGAGAGAAGTTATTCTCAGACTTAATTTGAAGTGGCTTGCTGATTAGGGCAGTGCATTTAATTTCATAGTAATATCTTTTTTCTTCTTGCAGGTTTGGGAACAACGTACCCATATTTGGAACAACATGCCCATGATAAAAATTTCTTGCCTCTCACTTTCAAAGAGAGATCCAAGGCACAGCGTGAACAAATGTGAATTTCATATTTGGAGAAGCATGATAAACATTTCAAAATTTAGCCCAAATATAATCAAATATACTTCTTGTTAGAAAGAGAGCCTATAATTAATCTACTGAAGCTTTTTACCATGGATGATCACAGTTGTTTTCATTTCTTTTAGGAGCATATCATTGGAACTATGTGGCATTTTAAACTATGGATAAAACCTCATGCTTTGTGTTTCACTTTGAGAAGACAGATTTATTGCCAGATTTAAGAGTGTGCCTTTTCAGAGGCATGTGTTTGTACAGAATACAGATTCTTTTATGAAAAAGTAGGGACCTATGTTCTTTCAAATTTGGACTCCAAAGACAGCATTTAGCTGTATATCCTGAGCAACATGAATCCTGGCTTTCTTGGTTCTCTGATTAGGTGTAAGCATGTCAGAGTTTTCTCAGAAGTTTTGAAACTTCTGTCTATGCCACTTAATTCTTAAATCTCTGTGGACTTCCTTTAAGTAAGGCACAGCTTTCACTGTGGCTAAATATCAGCAGTGACCTTGCAGCAGAGTGCTGCATTACCTGGCACTTTTTGTGATCAGCCTAAAGAGACTAACTCAAACTATGACCCTGAGACTTTTGCTAAGTGACCTGGGGCCTCCCAGCACAGAGGGGATGATGGTATAGTTTAGGGTTTTTTCAGTCTTTTCTTTCCCTGAGTGATCTGTGTTACTGGTCTAGGAAACGTGTTTTGCTTATCATGTCTGCCACCAGTCATGACTTCACCGCACCTTATTTTCCATTTCTAGTGCTGCAGTTGTTATCTGGACTTAGTGGCTTTGCTAGGCTTGTGATTAGTGGCTTAGCTAGTGGCTTGTGATTCAGTTACATTCCCACTGATGCTCAGAGGTGATTAAGCTATTCTCTTCCAAAGTACACAGCCAACTGATGATAGTTGCTTATACTGTGATTTTACCCAGCACTTGTTCCATGCAAAAGCAGCTCTGCAAATGGCAAAACCTCATGTTCTTTTAGACAAGGAGAACAACAGATTTGTACTGTTAGGGCCCTCCTTGATCTCTTCTGGACTTACAAATAATGAATTCCATTCTTCATGGAAAAACCGTTTTGATAGCAGGGTTGGGGTGTGCTACTCACTTTGTTGTAGTCCCAGGTTTGATTTTGAGGATAGTCATTTGGGAAAGCAAAACATCTGATGAATGCCTTGAATCCAGTTTTCCTGCTTTGGGTATGTACGGTAAGACCATAGCTCACTCAGCAACATATGTCAAACAATCAAGTGGACTTCTGAGCCACAGTTGGCAAACATATGCCATCTTATTAGAAACAATTTGAGATGCTGAGCTTCAGGTGAGCATCTCTTCTTCTCCAATATAGAGAGAAATTTTAATTCTGAGGCTGTTGCAATGTCATGCTCCATTTTTAAGGATAATTGACTTGCTCTTTTCTGTTTGCTTATGGGAATGATAGAGATTCCACACAGCATATATGTTGTGCTGGAGGAAGATCCCTCTAATTTTGGGAGAGGTGGTATCGTATTTATTAGCTTTTTCTACTCACTTATGTAGATATTGTCCTCATTATTTATATTCCATGTTTTTCTGTAGTGCTGCAGGACATATATTTTCAAGTGGTCTGAGATTTACCCTTACCAGCAGTCAACTATTTCCCTGCCCTGAAGAATGGTGTACCCATCTATGCTTTATCAGAGTAAACGAGTGCTCTTTTCATGACATAAATTGTCCATTAGGAGAAATGTGTAATCGTTTTTTCCTACAGAGAAATGTAATCCAAGTCACAACCCTGGTGAAAGTAAATGTTTTTCTCCAGCCTGGCATCTTAATCTATGCATTCAGACTCTAATTACATGAACCATTATCTCTCAGGTAATAGTATATCATAAGGGCAGAATGAGGGTTGCTGGATATTCAGTTATGATTTAACTCACAGGTTGTGACTTCTTGCAAAATATGAACTGGCTTCAGGTTCCTGGGAGCTGGTGCTGTTGTGGACCTGTGTTCAAAGGTGCTCTGATTCCACGGAAGATAGCAGGGGACATACCATACTTCGTGTTGTGTTGCAGTTTCAGGGGAGTTTTTGTTACAGGCATTCCAATGATATTCTTATTCAGAGCACGTATCTAATTTCAAGCAATCTCTGCTAGTCTAGTGCCATTAGACATATTGTTTGCACAGTTGAGAGAATTTTGAGGAGTGTTGAAAGTAAGAAGTGGGTTCACTTTTGTCTTTAAATTGCCAGGGAAACACAACCATGCAATCGCTTTTTCCTGTGACATTGCCATCCTCAGCCAGCTTTGTTGAAAGTATATAACTTCAACATGTGAAGTACTGATGACTTAAGTTATTCTCTATTACATTTACAGTGAATAAGCGATCACTGTTTGTTGTAGGCACCTTGCCTACAATAGCTGCCATCGGCTGGGCTTTCGGAGCCGCCCCCAGCCTAGGACACCAGCTAGCGCGCTCGGGGTACAGGGGCGAGCACCTCCGAGACCGCGTGGATGGTTCCCGCCGAGGGAGCGCAGCTCCTGGAGAGGCACGGGCACCGCACGATGGACACAGCAGAGACAGTAAAGAGTCACGAGAGGAGGTCTCCCAGAGATCTCTTTAATAATAACGAGTCCTACAGCAACCAGAGATCCGGGAGGGAGCCCCACGGACGCAGCCGCGACAGGTGGTTTTCAGGCAGGGAAAACAGGGTGGGGAAAGGGTCAGGGGCCAATAGGGAGCAACGATAGGGGAGGATACTATAGCGGGGAGCAAATAAAAATTATGGAGGGGTGGGTAGCAACATATCAACAAATCATTAACTGAGGAACACCGAAACTTTCTAGAAAGCAGGGAGGGCACAACAAACTTTAAACCAATGGCAACTCATAAAACTTTAGAACTTCTCGGGAGGAGGGCTCGGGGCTAGACCTCGGTGCTGCTCTCGGACTCCTCCCATGAGGAGGAGTCCAGGTCTTCTGGCAAGGGTTGCACGTGACTGACCACTACCATTGGGGTCTGCCCCTCCGCAACTGTTTATGTGTTATGGCAACTGAAATAATTCAGTGTACATTGCATTGCAATCATTGAAGTCAAATGGAGTTTTGTATCTACCCGAGGAGTAGCAGCACCTTCAGCAAGGCAGAAGATTTGGATGTAGGACTTGAAATATCCCAGGAGAAGGGGAAAAGGAAACACTGAGGAGGTCATGAGGAAGGAGCATCAGCATTCAGTAGACATTTGAAAAGTGTATGCCCCATCTTTGTAAGCTGAGGAGTCTGACTGTTCCTACTCTGACTAGCAGGACTTGGGCAAATAGCTCTAGGCAGCTGTTTGGGAATGCTCCATCAAGCAAGGCAACTGAGCAAACATGCTCAAGAGGAATTTTAACTTCTGAATTGGCAATGAGTGATTCAGAAAAATCAGTAAGTCCTCTTACTGACAGTGAGAATAAACTCAATTTCTGTCTTCTTTCTATTGTATTTGTTTAAGCTTTTAATCTTTTTGCCAGTAGCCATATTCTCTGCAATATGCTGAATGCAGGGTTTTGTTTTTATTTCAGCACCTCTCAGGACTTGAGTAAGTGTTCCAAGGACTAGTCTCATTGATACTGTCTCCAGAAAAACACTCTCTTTCTGCTACGCGTTTCCTTAATCTCTTGTAGAGGACATTGTGAAGAAATTTTTAACCAACTATATCTTCTGTTTGCATTTAGCTTTTGTCTAATTTTATTATTTCTTTGTCATAGGAATTGCATTAACTCTATGAGTTAAGACCCTATTGTCTCAAGAGGAAGGATCATCTTCCAGGGCAAGAATAGCACTGTGGAACCAGTGGAAATACTGAATGTTCTGTTTACAATGCTGTTCCTGTATTTGCAAGGCACATTCTGTCTTTCAATGAGGTACAGTTTTCAAAGGTACCGTTTTAAACCAGCTAACTGAGAATTTCACTGTCATGGTTTCACAAAGGAATTGGGAACTGGTCATCTGCAAAGCAACCATAACATACGTATATTTTTAGCAAGTTCAGTCCTCTCTCTAAATGCCAAAAATTAAATCATTTTTGCAGGGCATTGGGAAACTCAGCTGCTTTTCTAGATCATTGTTATTTCTTATCTTTTCTTTGGCCATCAAAAAGTGTAAGAAATCATACTGCATCCCCTAGAAAAAGCTTTTTGTAGGGCATAAAAATGCAAAACCAGCCTACAGGATCCTCTTTATTTTCAGCTTTCTTTGAGGCTGACTCATGATTTAGCTTTTTGTTTTTCCTCAATGGATGACATCCACACAGAGCAAGCCCTCTAAGGAATCTTATTACACTCGCTTTGAATAATCTGACCTGCACAAGCTTGTTATACAAGGCTTCATACAGAGCAAGAATTTTCTGTCCTGAAAACCCCTAAGCAGTCAAGAAGCCAGAATGAATGTAATAACTTCTGTTCTGAAGCGTCAAGAGAACAGGTTTGAGTAAAATTATGCTTTTGAATGCACAGTCTTGTTCCAGCTGACCCATGATGCAGCTTGCTATCCACAGCATTTGTGTTCCGTAACAATATTAGAATATGCTGGGACTTCTGTGGCCTCACTTCCTATGGTAAATCATAAAATCATTTAGGTCGGAAAAGACCTCTAAATGATCAAGTCTCAGTTGTTAATCAAGCACTGCCAAGTTTACCACTAACCTGTGTCCTTAAGTTCCACATCTACATGTTTTAAACACCTCCAGGGATGGTGAATCAATAATTTCCTTGGGCAGGCTGTTCCAGTGCTTGACAACCCTTTTGGCAAAAATTTTTCAAAGTACCTCACACTGAAACCCTCAGTCATCTGAACTACTATAAACACCAGGTATTTATACATAGAGAAGGATACAGTGGCACCTCTCTTATCACAGAAGAGGTCTGCTTCATTGCACAGAATAATTAGTGTTACTGTGGATGCTTTTATGGATAAATCAGGTGCAAGTTCAATGTTGAAGCCAGAATCCTGTGAGTCACTAATAAATAGCTGACACTTGCTTGAATGTATGGGCGCTGCATATGTTTTATTTCAGTTCTACAAACCTTCTCTCATTTCACTGCAAAAGGCTAATTGCCAGCTCTTATGTATTTCTCTTTGCCTGTGTATCTTCTCAGTTATTCGTGTTGTGCTTATTTCAAATGGAGGCTTCTGCCTGTATTTCAAACTGAGGCTTCTACCTGTATATCAACTCTTAATAAAAGGAATGTATAATTGCTGAAAGGAGTCTTTTGGCATAGTGGCTATTTAATATAATTATCATTTAATGAGGAAGCAATCATTAAAAGTAAGTCAAACCTTTGATCATAGTTAAAATCTTCTTTCATGAACTTGAAATTAAAAATATTTATGTGGATCCCTTTATAAATCACCTGTGTTGTTTGTAGGTATTTTAGGTAACGGGCCTGGATCAACTGCTGCTCCAGCTGCTGTGCATCCAGTGTTTTCAAAACCAGGGGGATTCCTAAAACAATTTCTGAAACAAGTAGTAGGTGGCAAAACTGTTTTCCTTAATAAATGTGTAACTTCCCACCTGCAATATCTGAGTATGTGATAAAACAGCAGGTCAGATTTAAAGATACATTATTTGCATAATTGAAAGAGATAGCATTGATTGATGAAGTCCACCTGATATATAAATCAACTTTTGTTGATTTATTTATTTTTAAAAGATATTTTCTTTTTACCAGTTATGGACCTTTCAAGTCGCTTTCAAGGAAAATTTTAAGTACAAACACAAAGATATGCCACTTCCAAGTCTCCAAGATCTGTTGGCTTGCATAAGTGCACCAAAGATTTTCTGGAAAAAAAGTGTTTACAGCTGTGATTATATATTAATTTAAGGAACAACCAAAAATCAGACTCATCATTGATTCACTAAAATTGGTGTTACACTTTATATTGGATTTCGGGATTTTAATGGTCTGCTTTCCTGACTATTTTTTTCTTAAGTTGATGTGTCCATGAAGCAAGACGCTTCTAGCCAATGAACATAGCTTTTTGGATGATAATAATGAATTGAGTGATTTTTGAAGGAAAGAACAGAGTCTGTGAAAGAGTAAAACCACTTCTTTATAAGCTAAACCACCTGTAGGTCAGAATGTCAAACCTGAAGTACTTGAAAGCACACTTTTTCCTTCTCCTTTAATATAGCATTGAGATGTGCTTAGTCTGTTATTCCTTATGCTTTGTATTGATGATATTTTATGAAGTCATTCTAGTGTTCCATAGGAATGTAAGATTATGGATTATTTCATATCTATTAAGTTTAGAAGAATGAAGCTAAACAAATGAGATGATTTTGTGAAATGTCTTGACACTAGTTTCTCCAAATGCTTTAAGATGAACTGTAGGTTTAGTCTGCACAGATTCCATCCTGGGGT
Source organism: Lichenostomus cassidix (assembly GCF_008360975.1). Classification (NCBI taxonomy): domain Eukaryota; kingdom Metazoa; phylum Chordata; class Aves; order Passeriformes; family Meliphagidae; genus Lichenostomus; species Lichenostomus cassidix. The sequence continues at coordinate 18,907,358 of NC_139480.1, read as the reverse complement.
AAATAAATGCTCCTAATAGAGAATCTCTGTGCCTGCTTCTCAGAATTATGTATATTTGCTGGGAAATTTTTAGACTAGTGATGATATGTTGACTAAAAAGGATTACTGTTTTATGTTGTAAAGAGAAAATTATTTGAAAAATCAAATATAAATTTGGCTTGCAAATCACTTACTGGATCCAACTTACCAGTGAGTAGTCACTGTTTCCTATTGTTTGTGCATTTTTATCTTAGTTTACAGTCAATGATTTAAAATTTATATCAATATTAATGTCTTCTTCTCTCCTAACATGCTATTTTAGGGAAAGACAATAAAATAATATAGTACATTTTATGTCACATTGTTCACTAAATTTTGAACAAAAGGGCAGTATTTTTATTTAAAATTGACCATTCCTGAAACAAACCAGTCCTTTTTTCTTCAAATGATTTTTATATAGACAAACTTTCAAGCTCTAAATGTCTGGATTCATATCTATGTTTTCCCATTGAATACAAGTAATAATTTTAAAGATTTTCTTCACATTTATAGTATTACCAAGGCATATGCTCATCCTTTCTGAATGTTAATTGGTGGCAGGGTTCAATTTTTCTGTCATCACGTGGGATTTGTCAAGGACAGACTGTAAAAACTAAGAGCTGGGAGACTGCAAAACATGTGTCTTAGCTACGAAAACATTGTCTTCAATCACAGCAGGCTTTCTAGAGTATTAGAAAAAATCCTGTTATTAGGAAACTCCAATATTTTTAGTAATTTGAAACAGTGATACTCTTGCTACAAATGTGTATGGTGCAATGTTGCTGAATGTGCTAACAGTCAACCCAACTCCCCTCTCTCCCTTCCCCCCACCTTTTTCTTTTTTCCCTCCCCAGTCCTAAAGGTTTAAGTCTGTACTTTACAAGACTTGGGTAATGTTTCTGAAAGTTCATGGAGCATTTCACAGATGGGTAATGCACTTGCAAATGGAGCTTTGATGGGCTGGGTACTACTGTTATTCAAAAGGACTGGAAAGTCCCAAAACCTGGCTCCTGTCTGCATTTTCCTGCCACCAGAAGGAAAACAGCTGAGACAGGAGAGAGCTTCTGTTGTCTCCAACCCCTTAAGAGAGGAATCTTTTGAACAAGAAAGAAATACATGAATTTGCTTGTTTCTCTGTGAAGAACAGTGAGGTGAATGAAGGGGCCCAGAACCTGAGGAAAGTCAGCTCCCATATTCTCATGCAAGAATTAATTTCAGATTAACATGTTGTTACTTCCTTTCTTTCTTCTTTCTTACAGTTGCAGATCTGAAAAGTGAGAATTGAGAACTCTCTTGGACCTACAGATCTCCCCAGATAGCAGAAGCAGGAAAGCCTGAGAAGTAGCAGTGTCAGGCATTCCTGCCCAGGGCCAGTAGAGCAGCATGGGGCAGCCCCATCCTTGATTAGCACAACCACTGCTATAGGAAGAAGAGGGAGCATGCTGGGGGACGCAAAGGCAGATGTGGGGCTTGGGAAGAAAGTAGGGCTGGGGATCAGAAGACAAACTCTTGTATTCCATTTAGTAAAGCTTACATTCATTAACAAGTTTAACCTCTAAGTGGAAAGGTTTCTGGTGAATGCCTTTGGATTAGGCAATAATGAAATACTATTCCAGTCTACAAAATACTTGCTCTGAACTATTTCCTATCTGGTTTAAGAGCAGGAAGAAACCTACCCCAAAACCCTCAGTTCTCCATCATCATGTAAAAGCTGGGGGTTTTTTGGCAGCTGCATGGTTTCTGAGGCATTCTGGGAGAGCAGATGTCAACACTGTGGAAGATTTATGTCCATTTAAAAACAAGATCTGTTGGATCAATTATGTGTGCACACATACTATCACTCCAAATCTGCATATATTTCTTTTCCATGAAAAATTCAGGTTCTTGCACAATGCTTCCAATTTCAATGTATCATGTATTGTGGCACTGTATTTTGAAAGTCTGTGGTAGCTGTTATCTGATATTTATACAATGCAAGCTCTGGGCAGCCAGCTATGTGGGACTGACAGCAATTTTTGAGTAATATTTCTCAAGGGAGTTTGAGAAGCTATGTAGTCTTGAAGGGCTGATTCTAGCCTTTTCCCTCCTGTGAGCAGCTCTATACATGCGCCACCCCACCCATTGCCCAAGACACTGTTCCAGCCCCCCTGGGGCCATTATTCCCATCCCAGTGACTGGAGCAGGACTGGTCTCCAGCTCCCCACAGCCCAGCCCTGCTGAGCCAGGCCCACCCATGGCCCTGCATTCCCAGAGAGCTGCCTGATGCCTGGGACTGGGGCTGCTCCTGCTGCCCAGCTCCTGGCTGGGGTGGGACGTGCACTGGCTGCCAGGCCATGCCTGGATGGGTCTCCTGGGGAGCCCTCACCACCCTCAGTGCCTGACCCCCTAGGACCCGTGAGCCTTTGTGGTGCTTGGACAATGTGAATGTTTATTACAACATATTAATTAAAAAAAAAAAAGAAAAAAAATTCCAAGTAGGCTTTTTCTTAACAAACATTTCCCAGAAGATCTTTTCTTCCAATCCAAGGCTCACATTCATAAGACTTTTGTCCTCTGTGGCAAAATGTGTTAAATTCAATAGCACAAAATGTGTTGTGAGTCAGCCACCACACTCTGAATCATCAAAATACTGCTGTATTATTACCAGACATTAAAACTGACATCTTGTTCAAGTCGGAAGAGTAATGCAAGTTTAAGGAATCCTTGTGACTCAGTGGTGTGTGTAGGAAGCACTGTGGTGTTCGGTAATGGGAAGAGCAGCCTGGAATTGATCCTGCCAGTTTTTCTTGGGGAAAACCGCCAGAGACTTGAGCTGTTAAGTCAATGTTGCGTTTTAATGACATTTTTGGCACATGTAATGCTAAAAGTCCCCTGAAGGGAAAATATTGTAAATCCAAATGGTAGTGCGAGAAGTTAGGTTTGTAGGTTGGGAAGGAGGTTGTTGCTTCTTGTGTTTGTTAGGAACTGGGGAGAGGTGCTGCTTCCTGTCCAGGGGGGCTGGCCCTGGGAAGTAGGGCTGGGAGCTGCCACCTGGTACTTCCTGGCACAGGGGCGTTTGCTGTGACTGCTGGCACGGAGCCTGCGCATGGGCAGGGGTGTAAGAGTACTAGATGGAACCACTACCTGGATACTTGTGTCATAAATGAAATGAACCATGAAGAGATATATAGGGGAATATGCAGGCCAGGTGGCTTGTGAGATGTGTGTGTTTCAGTATCGGCCAATACGTCATGAACTCATGACTGGGTACATAAGTGAGAAAGGAAGCAGCTGACAAAATACTGAACATATATTTTTAAAAAATTTTATCCTGAAAATAAAAGTTTACTTCAAAGACTGCTTGTAGGCATCAGTTAGTTAGGGAAAACATATTTTTTAACTTGCCCTATGAGTTTCAGAAGTTGTGTTTCAAAGATTCCTTCAGAGTACTTGAGCTTGGGAAAAATAGCCAAATACACAAGTGAAATATCTATTGCATATATTTAATAACAATGCAGTTACCACTTGAGACTCATGCATACCATAACATTAACTTCTTAATAGGTTTGTGTGCATGTGTGGGCTTTCTCTTCCTGTTGGCTGTGAGAGTAGTTCATTAAATTAGCAGCCTAAAACTGGAGAGTTATTTATGTTATTTATGTATATCTTTGTGCATTGTACAAAGATGTACATTTGTAGCCTATGTAGAATTATCACTTCTTTGTTGGGTTCTCTCTCTGTTATTTAACTTTCCTGCAGGATCCCACTGAAAGGAAACAAAAGCACTTCTGTCCCTCCCAGATCTGGACCCAGAAACAATCCTACTTCTGTTAACTCCTGATTGTGGAACTGGGCCAGCTCAGCTACATTTCTCTGCTTCCAGAGTATGCAACCAAATAGTTCTACTAGAAGTAGGAGAAAGTTAGCCAGTGAAACACAAGAACACTTTAGAGAGATGATTTTATAATCTCAAGTGTATATTTTTCTCCCATAATGTTATACATCATCAAAAGCCAATTTGAATGGTATTCTTTGGGGATAGAAGAAAGGAGCAGATCCAGCCTGCAGTCTTCTGGCAAGCTGAGAATTCCTTGAGGCTTGTTGCCTCACGGCCCTAAGCCTTAGTTTTTGATTGTTTTAGTTTTATGTTTCTCTTTTCATAGTTTCATCATCCATGCAAAAGAGTTGATTGTCAAATTGTTCCTCCTTTCCTAGAGTTCTAAAGATAAAGCATGGAGAGGTTGTTTTGCAAAGAACATCTACATGCATGTTGGCCTCCCTGTAGTGCATTGGGAAGTCTTTCTTTAGACAGGTAGAGAAACTCAAGTGAGAACAAACTGTTTAAGAGTGGGAAAGACTGTGATGGAGCATAGTTGGTCACATTGGTATGGAAGCTTATGAGATTTCAACATTCCAGACAAAATATTTTATGTGGAAGTAGAGTTCAGACACCTTGAGACTACTCTGTGCTGTGACTCAAAGTGGAGTTTGATTTACAGATGGAAATGATTAGGAAATTCCTTTTGAAAGCTCTGTTCTGGTCAAACTGAAAACAGGTATGTGCACATCTAAAGTTCCGGCTTCTGAGCCTGTGTCTGCAGCCTTGTGAACACTCGTGACTTAATGAAGTTGATGAAAACTGCTGACAATTTTTCACCTTAAACAGGTGCTTGAGTCTTTGCAGCTTTGACTCATTTGTGAACTATTGTACCATTTTGAAACTTGCAAAAACATTTGAGACTACAGTATCTTGCAGTCCAGAGTCTCCACCTACATTTTGCTGTGGGAGGCAATCAATGAAAGAACTTTGACATAAAACAATATATAAAGCTGGGAGCAGAACACAGTTTGATCATTAGAGTACTGTTTTTGATGGTTTGTAGAGAAGGAGAAATGCAATTCTAAATGTCATTAAGCTGATGAGTGATCTCCCTCTTTCTCTCACTATTAAACAATGTTGAAATATGCTGAAAGCGCAGTTTAACAAAATTCTAAGCTGCCTACTGAAGATCCCACAGGGCAAAACCTGTAAACATTCAAATGTGATTTCTAAGTTTGCCAAGACAAAACTGCAATCTCTGTGAACGAACTGAGGGCCACATATTTTATAACTTCTATGCAGGAGAAAGGTGGGGAAAATGGACCTTATAGACCATCTCTTCTGGAAAGTAAGAGTGTTCGTAAGAGCTTTGGGAGACATGGCTGTGATGTTGTTCCATGGTGCTGACTGCATTAAAATGATATTTTTTTTTAGTTTATTCTGGCTACGTTTGCTTAATGGTCTATAGAATAAACTCTCTAGTTGTCTTATTTGACCTCGAGATTAACTCAGTTCCTTGAAGCATGGTGCTAATAACACCGGGCTTGATGATGCTTGGGGGTCCCTTCCAACTCAGAATAATCTGTGATCCACTTTAGGTTACCATACTTATATTTTGAAAGAAATCTCTGTCCCGAAGTCTACAGAACAGAGTCTTGGTTTGTGGCCATAGTGATAAATGATGAAGTACTCAAGCAACTTCAGTATCTCTACTGGACTTTTCCACACATGGTTTGTTTATGCAAACAAAAGCTGTGGATGTGACTTCTCTGTTCAAGATACTTGTATGGAAGTGAGAGGGGGAAAAAAAAGAGTGATTAAAGAATTATGTTTCAAAGTATTAGATATTAAGGCCCATACTAATTTAAATTCTGTGAAATATTTTTTTTATAAAATAGTAAGATACTTCTGAATTTTGTCTCTTAAAGTTTACCAAAGATTTTGGCCTTTGCCAAAGTTACCTGGGACACTTTATGGTGCTGTCAGGGACATAAAAATTAGGTGTAAAACCATAATTTCAAAGATTCAATAATTTTTTTTCATGAAGAAGAAGGGACTGAAGTGCTTATATTCCCTAAATTAGGAGCAATCCCATTGTAATAATGAATTCGGTAAAGATCTTTTGCAACAGTTGGTCTGGTATATCCCAGGTGAGATGTTCAGTGAGATTCCCAAATAAAACCTTAAGTTCTTAAATTGAACGACAAATCAATATTTTATTATAAAATAAATATTCAGATTTTTAATAGAGAAAACTCAAATTGGCAATTTAAGGTACTTCACAAGCCCTGTTTATTCCAGTTTTCTCCTGTCCATTGTAAGCTTGTTTGATTGATTTTAATCAGCTCAGTAGTCTTCTTGGTTGCAGCAAACTTTGCACAAGCTTTTTTCACTGTGGGGTGGTGTTTCTTTTTTTAAATTGTTTTCCTTTTTTTGTTTTTCCCTCTGGAGAGGGGAGAGGCTTGTGTGGTGGGTGTTTTCTTTCTTTGTTTTTTTTTCTAAATTTTTAATGTTTGTTTTTTCGTGTGTGTCTGGTTTGTCTTTTTGCTTGCTTGGGTTATTTTTTGTTGTTGCTGAATATTCTTACTATCAATTGCCTTGCTTTTTGCTAGAAGTGGTGGGATTCAGATATGTTAATGCTGTGGTGTTAAGGGTGCATTGGCTTCCTACACTCGAGGAAGTTTCTGTAACCTGCTGTTTTCAGACATACATGACATGGAGTCAAGCAGCTCCTCTGTAGTTCTTTGAATTCAAAATTCTACTGCAGTCCTTTCACTAGCTTGGCAATATATTCAGGACCACTTGCCTGTGTTGTCAGTTGTTAGAGAAGGTGCATAAGGACTTGTTTTGCAATATACAAATATTTTACTATTTTCTAAATGGTCTTTTCCTTCTCTTTTTACCTTTTTTTATGTTCTTTGAAACATATGTTATTTTTAAATGTGAATTTTCTAAAATGCAGGATGAAGGAATGCAGACAAGAAAGGTTCTCAGAATTAGATTTCCCAGTCCTTGACTATTTTGATGCTAGTGTTACTGTGTCTTTTGAAACCAAAGTTTGTCTTACAGGTCTCCTGAAATTGCTTTAGTTTTCTTCCTATTTCAGTTAGTAAGTTAAGCATCCCTACTTGCTCCACCTGTCTCTTATGGTACTCTTCATATACATAATATTTGATAAAAGTGCAAGCAATTTTGCTGTCTTCCACTGTTTGCTAAATGTGTTCAGTGTTTGAATCAATATTGAGGTTTGCTATGAACAGTTGCAATCAAATCTATGATAAATTATCTTTTCATCAATGTTATTAAATGTACCACTCAGACTATTTATCAATTAACATGCTGTCATCTTGGAGGAATTTTTGTGAAACTGGATTACACTTGCAAAAAGAATTCCTGTAATTTCTTCAGGATATAGAAAATTACATTTAGGATTAATCTTCTTTTCTCTCCACTTCTTTCCCCTCCCCCAACAACTTTTTTCCTTTCTCCTCCTTCTCTGTTGATATACTCATTATTTTCTGAATGAATGCCAACACTGTAGCAGATTTTTCAAAGACTTTCATCGTAGCAGACATTTTGAGGTATGGCTTTGACAGATTGCACATTTTGAAAGTGCGATACTGTAGCAAGCTTTTTAGTAAATTTGGCAGACTACATACTGTCTTGAAATCCACTGATGAAAAGTGAAAAATCTATTAGATGTAGGTTGGCAGGATACATGTGACCTGCTGACAGGCTGTGCACATTTTTCATTCAATTCTAGGAGCAAGGAATCCAATTCTCAGGGGTTTATGAAGAATTGCACTAAATGTCACTTACAGAATGAAAAAACATCTTGAAAGAATTAGATTGTAGGAGATGACTAAAAAAAGAGTTGCAAAAGTCTTTGTCTTACATATAGGGATTTTACTGAAATGATAACCTCTGAGTTAAGAACTTGTGGAACAGCTGGGCCCAGAGAGTGGTGGTGAATGGTGCTGCATCCAGTTGGCAGCCAGTCACTGGTGGTGTTTCCTAGGAATCTGTGTTGGGCCCAGTCCTGTTTAATATCTTTACTGATGATCTGGATTAGGGGATCAAGTCTACCATTAGCAGATGACACCAAGCTGGGGGCAGTGTTGATCTGCTGGAGGGTAGGAGGACTCTGCAGAGGGACCTGGACAGGCTGGATTGATGGGCTGAGGCCAATAATATGGGGTTTAACAGGACCCAGTGCCGGGTCCTGCACTTTGGCCACAACAACCACAGGCAGCTCTACAGGCTGGGGACAGAGTGGCTGGACGGTGGCCAGAGAGGGACCTGGGGGTGCTGATTGACACCAGATGAACATGAGCCGGTGTGTGCCCAGGTGGCCAACAAACCCAATGTCATCCTGGCCTGTATCAGGAATAGTGTTGCCAGAGGGACCAGGGCAGTGATTCTTTCTCAGTGGTTGACCCTGGTTAGGCAGCACCTTGAGTGCTGTGTCCAGTTCTGGGTCCCGCAATGTAGGAAGGGTGCTGAGATTCTGGAGCATGTCCAGAGAAGGGCAACAAGGCTGGTTAAGGAGCTGGTGTACAAGTCTGATGAGAAGCAGCTGACACAACTTGGTTTGTTTAGCCTGGAGAAAAGGGGGCTCAGAGAAACCTTTCATTCTCTACAACTGCCTGAAAGAAGGTTGTAGCTGGGCTGGGAGGCAGTCTTTTCTCGCAGGCAACCAGCAATAGCAAGAGAGGACACAGTCTTAAGCTGCACAAGGGGAGCTTTAGGGTGGACATAAGGAGAAATTTCCTCACAGTAAGGGTGACTGGGCATTGGAATAGGCTGCCCAGGGAAGTAGGTGGTGGAGTCACCATCCCTAGAGGTGTTTAAGGAAAGACTGGATGTGGCACTCAGTGCCATTGTCTGGTTGACAAGGTGGTATTAGGTCACAGGTTGGACTGGATGACCTCAAAGGTCTTTTCCAACCTAATTGATTCTGTGATTGTGTGATATGTTTGGTAGAGGATAGGAGCCACAATAGTGTATGTTACAGTGCTAAAGAGCTGCTTTGATTATGCCCCCCATTCTTGAAGAGAGAATTTGCAAACGGAGGAAATCCTTTCATTTTCCAATGCTCAAAATATAGACTTACACTTGCAGTTTCAACACTCCATTTTTTATGTTGGCGCTGGGATACTCAGCCTTCCATGGCTGATCTGCAGGAAAGAGCTCAGCTTCTAAAAGCAGAAGGGGTTTTACAACAGTTCACTTGTAGGCAGAATGCTGCTCTGAGGAATTTCCCTTGTGGCTTTGAAACATGTTACCCTTCTCAGTGGTTTCTCAAAATGTTACACATGGTCTTGTATGAAAGGGTATTGAAATTAATACACAGTGCATACAGACGCAAGAAGCAACCTGTAAGTGCCTGTGGTTAACCTGCAGTATCATGAATTTAGTTTGAATACTCAGGTCATGAATCTGGCAAAGGGGTGGCAGGACCCTCCTCTGCATTCTTGACTACATATTTTCACCTCACCTCCACCTTTATACTGGAATTGCCTTTTGGCAGCCTATGGTTAGTTGAATCAAAAGGCTAATCTAGCTAAAAACTAATAATAGCACAAAAGAAAAAAGAAGTTAGTTTGCAGCTGGATTGGGAGGCTCAATGGGCACGTGGAAAGTAGTACTTGCTCAAGAAGAGGAGGAAGTACACTTTTAGGGCAGGCAAATGGTGAAACTACATCTTTGGTTGTGGCTTAACATTGCAGGTTTCTTTAATTCTGTGACATGTACTCATCAGAGCAATAATTGGCTCACTAATTCTTACCAAAACTGTTGTAGGACTTAGGAGAATACACAGACAATCACATGTAAAAATGGACACATCTACATTGCTCTTCATTTAAATGTAAGTGCATCTTAATGGTGGCATTTTTATTTCCCTCCTAAAATTCCTACCTTGGATGATAAAAATGGAATATTAAAACAGATCTTACCAAAATAGATAAATTGTCTATCAAATTTTCTGTCTTGTATATTTTTGGGACTTTCACATTTTTTGCATTGCAATAAGAATGTACTGTTCTGTTATTCTAATATTCTATATTTCTATTGAAAATATGTAGCCTTAGCATTGACCATATTGTGATGCACTAGTAAAAAATCATTCAAAACCTTACTTATTACTTTCTAATTAACATTTACACAGGCAGGCTAAAGTAGATGTATTTCTTTGCAAGTTTTACAGATATTAAACTGGAAAGAGGATTGATAATGAAATTATGGAACAGAATCTGTAACAAGAGAAAGGACGATAAAAGTTTTTAAAACTCAAAACTACTGATTTTGGACTCCATAAGTTGGGTTTTAATATTTGAACCTGTGTATATTTCTAATGCTAATTTTGTGTCTCAAAATATGAAATAATGAATGCATTTCTCCGATGAGAAACAGAAGGTAGAAATTATGACTCCTAGCAAATTCTCTAAGTTAATGCATTGGGTTCTTTTTTTAAGATTTAAGTTAGAGACCTCAGACTGTTTCAGGGAGACCTATTCTGTTTTAAAAAGGGCAATGCTGGCACTGAAGATAGTGCATGAATTAAAATGTCACAGAACTTGCAGATAGAAGTGTCCAAAGGGACTGGAGGTGTTTATAGTTTCTCTGAGTGGGTGAGGATGTAAAAGAGAGAAATTGCAGGCTTACAAAGGTGCTTATAAGGAGATTCACACTGATTTTTGCATATGAGGCATGGCCAGCTGCTGATACTCGATGTGGATCTCTCCTATGAGGCACTTCTACATAGCTGCTAGATATCCAAGAGAAATGTTGCACAATTTGCACACTGCCAAAAAATTCTCTTGGCCATGAGGAAAGGATCTGAAGATGCAAGGGAATATAGGTGATGTGGAAAGGTGAGCAGATTGCCCAGTTGGCTGCTGATATGTGAAACCCCATTGTCAGCACAGATATCCTCCCATCTCACCTGAGTTCTTCATCAGAAGCTGCTTGACAAGCATGGGTCAGGCAGCCTGGTCCTGATGTCTGAACACACTGGAGAAGGAAAATTAAAAATAGGTGATCAGGAGTAAAGAGGATGGGGGCAAGAGATGTTGGGAAATAAAGGTAAGGAGACAATGCTAGCAAGGAACTTAGAGAAACTGGGGTTAACTGAAAGGAGTAGGCACGGAAGAGCAGAGATGGAAGTATTTGGTGTTTGGCATCCTTCACCTGGAAGTACAGTGGTGTCTGAGTTGTGGATAACTGTACAGAAGTTATAGAGATACTAAAGTGGTCAGATTCATAAGGTGGAGTCTTGCAGGGTACATGGTAGTACACAATCAACTGTAAAAGTCAAGATGGCATTTCCTTCTATGATTGGTGTTATGAAGGAGATATTTATAAAGAGTTAAGGTGATATTTTATGTGTTTGCTATAAACAGCATAGTATTTGCTCGGAACCTTCAGTGTATTCTATTGTGAAGGGTAGCATGTCAGAGAAAATACAACATTTTTTGTTTTGCTCCACCATGTCAGTTCTCAGTTTAAGTATTAATTTAGAATAATGTACCACCCATCAATCACAACTTCCATGTCCTCATCTTTCCTTTGTTGTCATCTTCTGTCTAAAACTAGTATGTTCCAAATATGTGTCAGTCTTTAATCAGTGTAGCCAGAATGGCATCCAACCTTTTGCAAGTTCTAGTGTACTTTTTCTGAACCGACATCTGATCTGTCAAATTCACACCTCTTGAAAATGTGAAGATGTAGGCAACAGGGTTAGTATAAGAATTATGTAATTGTGAGACAAAATGTATAAATGCTTTTCAGCAAATTTTTTTAAACAACATATATAATAATACTGTCATTTAATCATTTTTATTAAATGTGTATTTAAAAATATAGTTCTTGAAATTAAAATTATTCTCCCAATATAAATACATAAAATTATGATCCTTAGAACTGAAGGCACTATCATTGGGGAAAATAACATCACATATATTGCAAGTCCTTGTTTGCAAGGAGCAAGATAATTGTGAACAGTAAGGGTTCACTTTCAAATGGAGAAAAATGAAAATCCTCCACAGATTTCATACCAGCGGTCCTTGGTGCTTTCTTCTTCTTTTAAAAAAAAATTTGTTTCCTCTTCAAGTGCACAGTAATAAATTTTACTGAGCTGTGAAACTACTTTCTTCAGATCACTGGGGAGGAATTGACATTCTTGCAGATGCATGTGATCAAGCTACTTACGAAAAATTGAAAATGCCTTGCCAGCTGCATGCATTTATATTAAATTCAAATGTGCCATATCTTTGGACTAATCAGTTTTGCCCAGGTAGGACATGTACAGAAGCACCTGCGCAAACAGACTACAACAAAATATATTCGCGACTGAGATGAAGTAGGCATCCACAAGTAAATAAGGGCTAAAATTGCTACGTGAACTGTTAACGCCCTCACACGTCACTGTTCAGAAATAAGAAGACCTATTCAAGGTTTCTTGTGTCTCACAGACAGTGACAGATGTGAGTAAACAATACCTAAGTCCTTGGAAGAACTTGATTTATCAAGCAAATGAATGACATACTGAAGATGGTGAGTCCACTTTGTAGTAAAGAAACACTGCTATAAGGGCTAGGATTAGGGTTGAGAGATCAAAAGAGCCTCAAGCTCCAAGAACGCGGTGGCTGGAAAAGCCATGACAAGGAGATAGCAGCAAGGCCCCAGTAGTGCTGCTCCTAAACCTCTGTGATCTGGAGAACCCATGATATTATGTCTCGCTTAAGGGCTTGGGCTAGGGTTAGGGTTATGCTTAGGGTTAGGGTTGACAGATTTAAAGAGCCTTGAGCTCCAGGAAAACAGGCTGGAAAAGGCATGCCAAGGCGATTGCAGCAAGGCCCCAATATTGCTGCACTTACAGCTTTCTGATCTGGAATCCCATGGTGATGAGCACCACATACTGCAGTGCAAAGCTCGGTAGGTTAGGGTTAGGGGTGAGAGATCTAAAGAGCCTTGAGCTCCAGAACACTGGGGCTGGAAAAGGCATGCCAAGACAAACTCGGCATGGCCCCAACATTGCTGCTCCTACAGCTTTCTGATTTGAAACCCCATGGTGATGACCACCTCTTGGCCCAGTGCCAAGGTTGCCTTAGGGGCTAGGGTTAAGGGTGAGAGATCTAAAGCTCCTCCATTTTTTTTGAGTTACTCCAGCAAGACTTTTTTCTAAGTGCTTGTTCTGAGTAGCTCAAAGGTTAGAGTACTTAGCAGTAGATAACCTTGGACTGAAGTCTTAACATTTACTAAATACACATACACTCCCACTTCACAAAAGAGAGCCATGGCCTGTATCAGGGTTGAAGACAGTCATCTGGCAGGGTGGACAATTTCACCTGTGAGAATGGCTACTGAAAGAATGATTGGCTTGAGACATTACAGAAAAACTAGGAGAAACCTAAGAGTGGAGACTCATAGTAATGTTAGAGATTGAGGAGAAGAGTTGCTGCTGGTGTTGCCTATGTGTTCTGTGGTAAAGACTTAATGAAGAGGTGTATCAGCAGCACTGGAAAACAGAATCACACCCTTGAACAGCAAATCCACAAATAAATGATTTGATTTTATCAATATAAAGTGCCACTCCAAACATTTACTTTTTCATTTACATGGTGCTTGTCCTAATCAGAAGCACTCTGAATTTGATGAGCTTTTCCATTTACTTTTACAGTGTAGACTTAGACTGTAAATTTAAAATTGCCTCTGCATTTGTCAAAGTGTTGTATTACATTTCAAACACTGTTTACTGGTGATGATATGAGTTGTCATTTTGATTACAAAAAGAGGCTCTGCAGGGAGTTGCTAATAGTAACTCTAATAAAGAGTCAAACCATAAAAGACTAGAAGTACTCAATATAAATTATAACTGTGCTTTAATTTACAATTGTTGTCTTACAAAATGTTCTCTGAGGAATCTTTCAAAAATAAGTCATCCATACAGCTATTCTTAAAGGAAAAGGGACTCTGGCAGAATAAAACATTGCATTGTACCTGTGGACAGTAACAACTATTCAGATTATTTTCTTTTAATAATACAGTGCAAAATAAAATATTTGAAATATCAAGTAAGACATTTAAAATTCAAGGACTATGAACCCGATTCTTTTTATCAGCAAAATGTGTTCTCTTCCTTTATTACATCTGAGAGCAATACCATATTAACCCCAGGCAGCATCAGCCATAAAGTTAAAGTGACAGCACTGTGGTCCTCAAGGGAGAATGTGAAGATGCTTCTTACATTTGCATCAAAGATCAAAGCACAGTTTGGGATAGGTGTTGACTGAATGTACAAAATTCAAAGGACATTTAAGGCTAATAGCTCTAATTATTAGTGCACCAGACTGCTTTAGTGGCAGAATAAGAATTTCATACACTGTAACATAAAGAAGGGGGTCTCTTTAGCTGAAGCTGAACAAAAATCTGATTTCAAACAAAAATTTGCCTGCTTTTTAATTTGTTTTTGTTGCTATTTTTTGTTACCTACTATGGAATAAGATTAAAACCAACTTTTTTTGTTGTTGTTGTTTGTTGTATTTTTTGTCAATATGTAATATTTCTCACCTTTCAAAACAGTAATGGCAGTTTAAGACTATAAAAGCAATATCCAGAGCATGGCAAGACGTCATAGGCATTATCACATAAGTGATAATTTGTCCTTAATTAAGTCCTCTTCCTTTGTGTGTGGCAATAGTAGGCAAATCAGATCCTGTCCACAGCTGATTCATACTGGCCTGAGTCCTTGGGCAACAGGAGTGCTTACTGCAGCCTGCCATCCTGACTTCTCCTTTTCTCTCCATGCACAAAGCAATATTTAGACTGCAATCAGGAGATCATGCTGTTTTAAATCAGCCTCTTATAATATTTATTTCTTGAATTCCATTTTTGTGGTGAATTTAAATATCTACTATTTAATGTAATTTCTTATATAAAGCCTTGATTTTAGAGGTTCTACAACTAGAAATAAAACACTTAAAACCACACACACTAGCATGGTTAAAATGACCCTTTGTTCCCATCTGCTGCTTACGTAATTTGAAATGATGTATGCGGAAAGTAAGGCCATTTAATACTCTGTGAATTTGCACAGAAGATTGACCCAAAGTGATATTATATTTTTCCTGTAATTGTAATGCATAAAGAAAAAAAAAAAAGAGGTTCAATGGCTTTGTTTTTCCTGTAGTTTAAAATTTATCTTTTAAAATTAAAAAAAAAAAAGGCTTAAAGAAGAGAAGAAAAAAGCTATCAGTCATGACCAGAATGTAAGAACTGTAATATAATATATCTAAAAACTTATTTGTCTTTGTCTGTTGGCTAACATCTGATTTGCCTTTTTCTATCGGTGAGTTTTCTGAAGCTCTGAGCTCAAGCCAAGTAATACTTTAGGGATGGACAGATATGCCTAAAAAGGCAACCTGAAACCAGATAGCCCTGGGGATGTTGTGAAATGAGTATATGTTTCAAAAGAGATGCCCAAATAAAAGGAAAAATGGTGCATGTTTTGCATTGCTCTTTGAATTGGCATACCCAGTCTGGCAGCAGTGAGCTGCTTAGGCATTTTGAAGATGGACATATGAAATTACACATGCAGTGAGCTGGGATTCTTGGTCTAGAAGGTTTTCCAAATGCCTTTTGAAACAAATGGGATATTTGGCATATAAAATCAATGTAACTTTCCCTGTAGAAACAATAAGCCAGTGGTAATATATGGGATTGGTGTGGAGTGGCAGCAGTATATGGTAATCTCTTACCTGGCTTGAGTATTCAGTAAAGGAGTTGTTCTGAGGGACTTGAAATGTCCAGACCAGTCCCCATTTCTAGCCATTTCTCTGCAATTCTGGAACAGGCTGCTTCTGTATCTCAACATAATCTATGTGATATTTTGAGGCAGGTGTTGAGGGTAAGCACTGGATGCTAAATTATGAAATCTAAAAATATGACCACAGAAAAGAATAGGTTTTGCATCTTTCTTCCTCACCCGATTAAAAGCTGTACATATATTGGAACATTGCTCTTAGGGGAATCTGAAAGTGTGCATTAATCTTTTAATTGACAATTTAAAAGAAGAATGATTCTCTTTGCACACATCAGCTTATTCTTAACAGGGTCATCAAAATGATATGCAAGGGACAAAAAACCCAAACAATTCTGAAAGCTGGCACAATATTATACCTGTGGTTAGATTTCAGACATTTTCTGTATGCAATTAAAATACATTTTATGCTTGTATAAGAGCTTATTTAGGAGGTTTGACATGAAGAAATTATTTGAGGGACTTGACATACCATATTCTTATGCATTTAGTAATCTTCGAAAGGCTTCCATTAATATGAGTGTTTGGAATTAACAATAATTTTGCATTTTTTAAAAATTTCCAAATGTAATTGCAATAATGCAATCAAAAGTGTTTTTACAGAAAATCCCAAGTGTTTTTTATCAATTCAATTCAATTCAATTCAATTCAATTCAATCCATCCCAATGAATTTTTACAATAAGAATGTTATTTTTTAAATATTGCCTTTACAAGGATTGTCAAAAAAGAAAGTATTGATGTAAAACTTGGGAACAGTGCCTCGCTATTTACTGATACGAGATGTTCCAAAACTTTCTAATAAAATAATGGCTCTATCCTGATATATCCTGATATATCTTGAATTTCTATACTCAGTTTTGCTTAGGGATGGATCAGTCACCCATTGCCCTGAAAAAGTGTCCTTTTTCCGTTTATCCTTTCAAAGTGATTTTAGTAGTTATGTCACCAGACACAGCAGGAGAGAGAGAGAGAAACAGGGAGGAAAGAATATCAGCCAGCCTGTAAATATTGGGGCCATAAGCAAAATTTGGTATGTTACTAGCTGTTAACTGGTTGTTAAATTGTAGGGACAACCAGGAGCTAACTTCACCTAGTTAATACATATTAAGGCACATCGCCATGGAAATGAAAATGGCATTGTTTCTCTCCACACTGAGTACATTTATTCACATTAAATTAAAAAAAAATAGGTTTTGATCAAAGCCATTTAGACAAGGTTATTATATTAAGTACATCTACTGAAGTTATATTTCCTAATTCCAGCAGCTGTAATGAAATCTTAGGCTAAGAAGGTGACTGTGGAGAATTTAAGCTCCATATCTGCTGAATGCCTACTTGTAGTACAAAAGGAGAGTTCAATTCACAGCTGTCACATATGGGCATGTTGGAGAAATATCACAGACCCTTTCTCTTTTTCCTGTCTTTACTAACCCTCAGAATCTAAAAACTTTTTATTAACAAAACAAGAAATAATAATGAGAAGCTGTCTTAGCATAAGAAATATAGGTCAAAATGCAATAGGGCTTAGATAATTATTTTCAGTAAAGCACTCTGGCTGTTTTTGCTCTGAGAACACTTATAAATAAGAATTGGCCTCTGTGTGAAGTAGAAGAGCCCTGCTGATAGTGGATTGATGCTCTCTATAGGAACGTGAGCTACAGAGTTTTGGCCACAAAAGCAGCTGCCATTATGGTCTTTTTTTTTTCTTTTCCACTGTGTGTATGTCTCAAGAGGCTAGCTGCTAAATTAGAAGCTGTGATTTGTATTCAAAGTGGAGCTGGAAGAATATCTACTAACTTTCAATTTAATTGCTTATGTTGCTGAGTGGGTTGTGTTTGAGGTGTTTGTAGCATTGCAGAGTGATAGTTCTGCAGCAGACTGACAGAAGATTGCTTGTACCACTTAGATATTGCATCTTTCGCTCAGATTGGGAAAGCTGAATGTATTGATTTACTCCTATGTTTAGAGTACAATGAAGGAAAATGGTACCTTATGCATTCTGGGATCTGTTCCTGACCTGAGCAGACTGGAGAAACTGTAACAAATGCAAGAACAAAGCAGTCTGTTAATGATTCAGTTTAAAAAGAGAATTGAAATATCTTTTGTTACCTGGCAGAAGTGTCTGAACACTTAATGATATTAGTTTTGATTCAGTAGAAGAATTAGCCTATAAACAGCTGGGAGGTTATCTTACCATTGTTTACTATTGGCTTTCTTGACTTCTAAGGAATAGGCAAAGGGAGGAATTGCAGTTGTTTGAAATGTTGAATCAATTAAAATTGATAGAGTGAATACTTGTCTTATCATAAGTGTATTTATAGCTCTGTTTCAAATAAAAAAGATGAGAAATTCATCAAAATGAAAATGGGGACTTGAATGCATATAATCATGAGGGTGTTCCATTACATGTATAGTTCCATTACATTTTAGATTTAAGGGTGTTTTATGTTTTACATTTTCACTGCTTGTGGAAATGAGTCAAGAAAACTCCTGTCTGTATTTTGCTCACCAAATTGAATTGGGCAGTAAACTGAAACTCACTTGTAAGTTAATTCTGCTGATTTGCCTAATGTTTGTGAATTCAGTAGAGAAGCCTTGTAGTGGTGTTTCCACAGACAAGAACGCTATGCCTTACACTACAGGTAGAAATGGATCTCTTCTCTGGGTTAACCACATGATTCATGAAATGGAGGCAAACATTAGAGGAAATTAGAGGGACAGGACTTCTTTACTGGCTCTTTCAAACTACTGTAGAAATGTCCTTTTAATCCTTCTCAGGGATTTGTAAGTACATGCCAGAAATAAACAGCTGACCTAGGGAAGAGAATTCTCCCCTGTGCATCTGCTCGGGTTATAGGTTTATGGCAGTAACAAGCTGTGGAAATCAATCTTTTGTAATCTCTGCCCTTTATGCTTTACTCAGAAGGCTGCTGTCGCATCTATAAATAATCCATTTGTGGATCTGTTTGAAGATAAAAGAGGTTGGCGTGCAAAAAAGCTTTGACGTGCTCTCCAGTTACTTATCCAAAAGTGAATGCACAAAACCTGGG
Organism: Lichenostomus cassidix; assembly: GCF_008360975.1. Taxonomy (NCBI): domain Eukaryota; kingdom Metazoa; phylum Chordata; class Aves; order Passeriformes; family Meliphagidae; genus Lichenostomus; species Lichenostomus cassidix. Next base: position 18,888,669 of record NC_139480.1, on the reverse strand, counting down.
GTGTTTTGGGTTCACCTTATTGATTTAGATGTTCTTTCCTCTAAAATGCTGGTAATGCAGATTGCATTTTCAAGACAAGGCTTGTAGTACAGGCAAGACTTAAAAATTTATGTTGCCTATAAAACCCTACCAAAATAAACCTGTCCAACTCTCCTGTAAGCAAGGGCCCAGTGTATAGAGGTAACACAAATGAAATATAAAGACCTGCAGGTAGAGCTCTTTATATCTGTGTACTGTACTTCCCCAAAGCTGTCCAAGTCAGGGGTAAGGAAGGGTGGAAATTGTTTGCTATAATGTTTGTATTATTCTGAAGTTTTTATAGCTCCAAGTATTCTGAGTAATTGAAAACTAGCAATCCTAGATTGAAAAAAAAAAGAACAACTCCAAACATCTGTTACTCTGGCTCCCATTCCGGAAATGGTACATTATATGATAAGCTTTTTTTTTTTTTTTTTTTTTTTTTGTTTTTGTTTGTTTGTTTGTTTGTTTGGGTTTTTTTTTGTTTCATTAGGAGCATTTATTTTGAAATCTGTTGTTCATTTGCCCCATTGTGCTCCCTCCTGCTTTAGCCAGGTAGAACTGCTTCTGCTTTGTCTCTTTGTTTCCTTGGAAGAGCAGTTTTCCATATGTATCTAGGTGACAAGTCACAGATGGAAAATTTTTTTATTACTTAGCAGGTCTCCATTGCTCCTTTTCTTTGGGGGCAAGACTATCTTTGCAGTGGACCACAGAAAGCTGAAAAGCCCTATGACTTAATATGGAGAGGGGAAAGGACTGTTACACTCTAGAAGTACAGCTCTCCCACTGTGGGGGCGAAGGGCAGGGGGACCTTCATCGTGCAGTCTTACTGCTAATTGAACTGGCCTTCTGATGAGTGTGCTTTCCCTTGTGTTGTTTTCAATACTGGATTGCTTTGGAAACAGCATTTGTTGTTTTACTGAGGTGATAGGGACTTATAATGATGCAGAAATCAAACTCTTCTCCAGCATTTCCTTTGAGACTCTTAGCTTGCCTGTTTGACTATTCTCACAAATCCTTGTGTTATCTTTTCCTGGCTTATGATCACTTAGGAAGATATCTTGAAAGGTATGCTCACATAGGTTCTCTGATTTTACCACAGTTCCATTCTGTGAGCTTGCTTTTAAAACCAAAAGCGGCAAAACAATGTACTGTTTAATGCACCTCTTCCATTGGTGGGTAAGGGATGGAAATGCCATGTAGACAAAGGCTGTTGTCTTCTGTGGGTCACTGAACAGTTGAGTTTGAGCCACAAATGGTGCTGTGTGGTATCTCATCCTGTTTTCAGCTGGATTCTTATCTGCTGTTTTAGGTACCTCTGTTACCCTTGGCACAGTTAAGATCAGCCCTCTTAGTTAAGTGGACATCAAGTTTTACTGACTTTTGAGTTTGAAGGAGAGTTTAATTTTTAAAAGATCTTTTATAAATGGAATGATTGGTGTAACAACGAGGTCAGAAAAACCTTTACTTGAAGAGAAGGAGAAAAGAAACAAGGATGTCTTTAAGGCTGACACAATGAAAAAGATCATGTAGAAAAGCGGTAAGTACAGTGCTTACTACACTAAGCTTACTAAGGAAGCTTACTACACTATTAGGATCCAAATTATTCAGGCTGATGAACTGGCTTAAACTACACTCTTTGCTCTGTGAAAGTATATTGAAAGCATGGATTTGTTTCTGTTGTCCCAGGTCCTAAAAAGAGCTCTATAGAAGTAATTGGATTTGCTATTGTTAGGATGGTGGCAGCACTATCACCCTGCATAACTATTGTATTTAACTATGGCTGTGTTGTGATCACCGTTTTGTGAGGGTGGTCCTTCTTCATCCATGGTATTCTTCACTGCAGGCAGTTCTGCCAACTCTGCTCTCAGCTTCCATTCCAGCTGGATTCGTGCCCCTCTTTCACCTTGTCATGGACAAACCAGAGTTGCCTTTCAGAGAAAAGTATTGCAGAGGCATTCTAGACTTGGACAAGGAATTCCTGTTTGAGGAGAGGCCTCAAATTAAAAGTACAGCTCACAGAATTTAAACCAATGTTTTAGGAACTGTAGTTTAAAAATGCATACTTTATTTCCTTGCTTGTGGTGGACCTGTTCCTTTTAGCATTCTCAGGAAGCATGAGAATGGCCACTAGTCACATAGCTTATTCGGATGCAGTGAGCTCTGCAAACAGCAGCGATGTAAACATTGGAGTCCTCCAAAAAACCCAGGAGTTGTATCTGATTTTAGCAGCTGAACTAGTAAGGAGCAGCTAGAGCAACTGGATAGAGCAGGAGGAATTTACAAAGAGCACACTGTCCTTTCCTTGGACACAAGGGATTGTAGGCCAACGTTAATGCCACAAGCAGCTCCATATTGTAGAAACTATCCATGAGCCTATTTGTGTGCAGGCAAATATCTGCTAAAATTGAATTATTTGTAGCATCTACAAAATATCTTCATAAAACTCCGCTTTTTTAAGTATATATATGTGGGTAACTATTCTAGAGTTGCTAGCTCTAGAGATATTTAAATATCAGATCTCTCTGAGATGCTGGAATTAGTGGGTTCTGCTAATTACAGTTCTGTGTAAAATTTTCAGGAGCTTTGATATTAACTTGAGAAAAATTGGAACTTCAACTCTAGCTTTCAGCTACAAGAAGAAAGATGTTATTGACCTATTAGGAAAAATTGCAGAAAAGAAGTACCTTTAAGTATTTGATTTTTGTGTATAATTGAATCTCACAAACCCTACAGAAGTTGGTTTAGCTTTTGCCTTGATCTTTCTGAATATTTGGTATAGGTATTTGTTTAATGGTATACACTTCTGAAATAAGTATTTAGAGATCTTGTTCTTCAGACTCTATATCATGTCCAATAGTACAATAACATCTGGTAGTAGAAGACAACTGTAAAGGGCTTTAGACAAACATGCTTTGCTTTACTGTTGACATTACAAAGAGACACATATGGAAATTCATGTTCTGAAAGGAATGTGTTGGTCTGAAAATAGAATGCAAAATGGAGAAATCCAAGCAGTTAATTTCCATTCTACACTATGAAATTAGAAGTATGCTGATCTGGATAGGAACTGTAAAAATGCATAATGCCTTTTGACAGAGATCATAAATCATGGGCTTTTCAAGGCTATTAAAACAAATTCCATCCACATTGGCAGAGCTGTTTTTAAAATACTTTTGTTAACTAATGACTTGTGGTTTTGAAAAATATGGTCTCAATTGTTCAAGTTATTTCAAAAACTTAATTTCATACTCAAATTTTCTAATGCAGTGGTTCTAAATTCATTGATACACAAAGTATAATTCTTTTAAAATCAGGATGAAATGCTGAAGATAAAACCTGTGTATGCACTGATATTATACTATCCACAGCATAGTACAGACAGTAAAACAGAGATGTAACCGCAAGTATTCCTTGTTTTTTTCTCTGTAATTAATAATGTGCCTTGTTTTAATTCTTTTTTTCATGTCTAGATTTAAAAACATTTTAAGATTAATTATCTTGGAAAGGCTTCATCAAAAGTTCTGACACTAAAAATGTTATTTGCTCATAATCTAATGCTGAGTAATATTTTCCTGCAGAAACCTGTTAGTTGTTACCCAGCATTAATAAGAGTATTGAAGTTTTCTGCAATGATTGTATGGAACATCTTGCATTACTGAAGACTGTTAAATGAGAGAAAGGCTTCCAGTGTTCATTCTGCAGAATACTGAAAAGAGCTCTGGGTATTCTGAAAGCCTACTGCAAATCTTTCTTTTTATCTCAAAAATTAAAAATTAGAAAAGCTTTTATGTGGATTGCAGAAAAGGACACAAAGTTTCTTATAAGTCTCAAATGTTTTTTTTGGGTGCTCATGTGTGTAGTAATAAAGACTCCAGTCTAAAATGAAGCTTTGCTAACAAAACAGGACTAAAACTTTTATTTTTAGTGGTAGAAGAAAATAAAGGGAAAAATTATTCATTTGAATATCTGTATATATGAAGATGCCTTTGATGTTTTTCTCAGAAATGTCAAAGCGTTTTACAAACCCTCATATAATATAAGCTGGCATCTAATCGTTCAATAAACAAGCATGTATTGGTACTTCTACTTTACAGAAAAATGAGAGAATAGCAGAAGAGACACTGATTTTCCTGGGGTTGCACACAAAGTCACTGTCAGAGTAATGGAAATAGCTAAAGCTACTAATTTATTGTCTTTGTTTTTAGGCATGAAACAGCACTCTTCAGATCATGCGAGTTTTATTAGGAGGAGTTTTGTTGTCACTTTCAATTATGTTGTGCAGTTATGTTATTTAATGCATTTTACTGTCTTGGCTGGTAGATACTATCTGTGTTGCATTTGTGGCTATTTACATTTTCCCCACCCTCCTTAGCCATCAAGTCAAGCTTGCAGTTGCTTTTAGCAAATTTTTTCAGCAAGTAAATCTTAAAAGCCTGTTCTAATACCTAAATACGTTATTGCAGAAGTCCTGGTGTGCTTCAGGAGGAAATGTCACCCTGCTTCTTTTCCTGTCAAAAGAGAAAATTGCTTGAGTATCATGAAGGAGCGGCAGCTCACAAGAAAGTATGTTCAGCTAGGCCAGAGCCTATCCTCTTGTCCTGTGTCACATTAATACTCCAAATAAGTTAATCAACAGAATAGTCCACAAGAACTGTGAGTCGGAGAGTCAACACCCAAACCCGCACAATCCAAAGGATATCCCCTACTTCATCCTGAATAAGTGCTACTGGTGGGTACTACAGCCAGCTTGGTCTTTTTTGTCTGTCTCCCCCAGAAAGGTGACCAGTTTCATTTAGTGTCAGGACTTAGGGTGAGATTTTTTTTTTTTCCGTTTGGCTGTCACTACATTCACATTCTTTGATTTGTCAGAAAAGATTTCTGAAATGGTTAAAGATCCAATAAAACAGATAGAGATTTTGTAAACCCAAGCTTAATTCCAGTGCAGCATGAATACTGTTTAATTGTTACTGTCAGTGCATTACCTAATATGTCCTGTTTTCCTTAGTCTTTTTTAATAGCTTAGAATATATTTAGTCCATAGTCTTGATAACTGAAAATATCCTTAGATTTAGGACTTAAAAATTACATTTAAATAAGAATAAAAAAATTGTTTAGGGGGAAAGAGTTTTCTCTGATATTCTGTGATTGTAGTTTATGACTTCTCTACATCTCAAGCTGATTTTAATATTTTTCATTAAATTTAGTATAGTCTTTCTTCCCAAGAGACCTGCCTCTTCATTATAACCATTTCCATCAATGACAAGATCACAGAGCATTTTTAATGCTAAATAGGATAGAAGGATAGAAATTAGTACTTAAAGGGTGAAACTATTAGTATTTCTGAGTGCTTCTATGTATTCATCACTGCCTGATACAGATCAGTATTAATAATGGAACCAGCCAGACATAATCCATCTGCTGGATATTCCTTTTCTCTCTATGCAGTGACTGCCTTGTCTTCTTTCTCAGACAGTGCCTGCTCTGGTGTCCAGACAGGAAATCCAGACATGGCTATTCATCAATGCTGCTATAAACTGTCTGATTTTATTAGCTTTTGAATTTTATCACCAAAATGAAAGGGAAGGGGGGGAAGAGAACCCAGCAGTATGATTTTCCTATACCTATGAATTCTCCTTAACACGGTGGATTTGGAACAGACAAAAATTTTAAAGTGAAAACATACCAGGCAAATTAACTACCTCCGTGCTACCTCTCACACGCCATCCTCCGCGCCCCCCCCCCCCCTTATTTTTAAAAGATTGATCTACTTTTTTTATTTCTTCTTCGACAAATACGTGTTGTATACTGCAGTGGGGGTTTCTGGTTGATTGATCATTTTCCTTTATTTTAGATTTCATAGTGCATATTGAATATTCTGTGTTGTTATAGGATCCACCTAGGATTGGATCTTGTTTTGGAGGGCAGACACAAAGAACCATTGGAAATTGACTTGTGTGGAGCTGCTCTATGGATTAAAGCATTCCAGTACCAGTGGTCCCAGTTGAATAAATCCAGTTGGAATAACTGGTTGAGGCAAGGAATGTTAAGCTATGTATGTTAAGCTATGTAGAGACCAATAGAGAGAAAGGATGAGTGGATTGTTTTTGGTTAAGTGGCATAAACTGTTTCAACCGAGGGCACCAAAACAGGAAATCACTGAAGACAATTAATATTTTAGTTGCCTTTACTGCCATTACCAAGATTCTGGTGAGGCAGAGAGGGTAAAATTTAGATTTTGAAGAGGTGTCTACCTTGGAGCTGTGTTGAAATGATTAGATTTTCTCAAGGAGAACAAGCTGTTTGCAGACTTCTGTGGATATCCTGCTGAGGCAGTCTAGCTGGAAGATGAATGTGGATTCCTAGAAGTGTGGTGTGTGCATGCAATGAAGGAATTCCCTGCTTATTGTTCTTTGCAGTACTGTACAGAAGTGACAGAGTAGTTGCCTGTCTCCAGTTCTCTCCATCCCACTGCAGGGGAGGAGGAAGCAGTGGAAAGAGTGAGCAACATGTTTTGGAGTCTCTCAGTGGGAGCAGTAAATTGGGGTAGTACCATTCCTAAACTTCAACGAGAAGCAACATAAGAGTAATAAATTAACTTTCAAAGCTATATTTATTCCTTCTGCTGAATATTTGAGAACCAACCCAGTACATATCTACTGTCTTATGCAGAGATTAGAAATGTCAACATAATTGAAACAGAATATGGAAAAGACATTAAATTGATATCTTTAAAAAGAGGCAGATTAATTTTGGTACTTCCTTGATTACATGATGAAATTAAAACATTCAAAAGTGGAATGATGCCAATGGTATTTTTTCGGAATGATATATAGCAGTCTGTAGTAGTATCATTGCTGTGTGATTTGCTTGTTTTTAAAAATTCACTTGGCATCATAGTGTTGAGTGCCATTACTGTGGCTTTACTGATTTTGCACTTTGGCATGGCATGTGGAACAAAGCAGTAAGTATTCTGTCAGTAGAGACTAGAAAAGCAGCTTTTCTAGTACTTGATATGTCTGGCATCTTGGTATGTCTGTAATTCCGTTCAAAAATGTCCACTGAAACATCTGTAAAGAGTCTAGAGTTTTGTATTGGCATAGCATAACTCTACAGGCAGTAGAATTGTACATTTATATAAGCCTTCCATAAAATGGAGCCTATGAGACAGAATTCCTTCTATATTTCCAATTCCTCATTTTTTTTGAAAACCAAAAGCTGCTCCATTGTAGTTTATCAGAACTGGAAATATAGAAAGTATAGTTAGTTGGGATATAAATACTAATCAGGGGAGCGAAGATTTCTTTGAAAAAACATATGGTTCAAAACTTAGTCTTTTTAGGTTCATAACTTAGCCACCAATGGCTTGTGGGGTAAAACTTTTGTATACAATGACTTTGTCTTCAAAATACTAATACACAAAATGGGAAACTCATATTTGATCATTTCCCCCTAAAATATTCAAAACTAGTCCTCTGTCTTTTAGGAATTAACTCAAAATATCATGCTGCAATCTGTTCTCAGATATTGCAGCCTCCACATCTCTTCTTGGAGCTAAGAAAGTGTTTGAAAAAAAAAGAAAGTCAGATTCCAGGGACAGGAAAACAAGCATAAGAATAAAGTGAGTGCTGGTCCAAAGAGCACCTGGTTTTTAATTTGGTTGTAGGTAAAGTCTTGCATGGTTGAAGAGCAGTAGCTCACAGGTCTTGCTCCAAAGACTGCTCCTTATAACTGAAGTACCATCACTATTCCAGCAGGTCCATTTTGAGAGAAAGCAGAGTTTTCTAAGAAACCAAGTGTATCCAAATATATTCTGAAAATGCCTACCTGTTATTCTGAATTAAGGCATTGGATAAGAGTAACTGTTAATGAAAAAGGATTCAGAACTGTAAAATTACATTGTAGGTTTACTAAAGGTCTTTTGAAGTAATTACTGCCTAAATTGTGATTTTAAGCTATAAGTAAAGACAGGTGAAAAATATCTTAAAAAAGACTTCTTAAAATTTTTTGTTGTTTTTGTTGTCTTTGAGCTAGTTAAAAAAAGCTATTAATGTTCTTTATAGAAAAATGTATTTAAAGCAAAAGGAACCTCTAATCTAATCAAAATGCCATTTTCATATATGAGGGAGTGTGTAAGATTGATTATTAATTTGAATTACAGAGACAGTTTCTCAAGGTATTGTTCCAGTTTAATAAAATGCCTGGTTGTAGTGGTTTGACCTTGGTTCACTCCCAGATGCCCACCTAGCTGCTGCTCTCTCATTTCCCCTCTTCTTATTCCCCCTCTTCTAAAGGACAGAGGGAGAAAATTAGATGGAAAAGCTCATGGGTTGAAATGAAGACAAGGAAATCACTTAGGAATTAGTCTCACAGCAAAACAGACTGGACTTGGAGAAAAGCAATTTAGTTTATTGTCATTTAAAATAAACTAGGACGGTGACAAATAAAACCAAAAATTAAAACACCTTCTGTCCTCTCTCTGATTTTTTCCAAGGATCATCTCCTCTCCTTTGTTACAGCTCCTCAATCTCTTTACTGGCTTGAGTGTCACAGGGTGGGTGGGGAATAGGAGCAGTGGTCAATCCGTGACAGCTCTTGGCTGCTCCTCTCCTTTCACACTTTTTCTTATTCTAGCATGGGTCCTCTGCAGAGGCCACAGTCCTTCAGCAGACATCCACCTTCTCTGCTTTGGGGTCCTCCATGGGTTGCAATGTGGGTACCTCTGCTCCACTATGATCTTGTTTACAGCTGCAGCAGAATCTCTGCCCCAGCACCTGTTGCCAGCACCTGGACACCTGTTCATTGGTAATGAGGAAGAAAATGAGCACACACCTGTATAAAAATACATATTTATAGAATCATAGATTCACATTGTCCCTGGGGTTGTCTGCCAGATTTTTTTTTTTATCACAAAAATCCTTGATCTCATGAAGTTGGTAGAGTGAGGTCTCCTACCAGCAGTCTAACCTGCAGCAATTCAACATAAGATCTGAGCTTAGAAGTGGGAGAACTGAAAATGAAGCCAGTGAAATGCACATCTGGTTATTACTAGTGCATATAATTAGCACTGTGTGATAGATGTGGGGAATTAGCTAATAGAAAAAGAACATACAGACTTAAATAAGCTGTTTCTTAACACTTAGACAAGCTGCTTCTTAACAATAGCCATATTCAGCCAACTATTAATTAGATGCCTGTGTCCAGTCAGCGATCGAGGTCACCATGAACTTGTGCAACATAGACGTTGTGGGAGCTGTCGAGAATGCAGTAATTGCTAACCAGAATGCAGAAATCAGGCATTATAGATAACATGTATCTATGTTTAAGGCAAGTAGCCAAACTTAGGGCGTGGAAGTATATAACCAATAATATTGTACAATTACAGAATATGCATGATCTAGTTAACTACACTATAAAACTGTATACTGTAGATCAATAAACTGAAGCTTGTAGTAAACCCATATTGGATTGTCAAGCCTCCGTTTCTCGGCAGATAGATACTCAAGCACCTGTCAGTTTCTCTTCTAAAGAGGTAAGTTATGCACCAAGGTACTGTCTGAAGCACCCCTCTTCCAGTGTGGATGCAAAATCCTTTAGAGTACTTAGCTCTCTGCCCATGCATGAAGTGCATTTAGGACCACTAACTGAAAAAAAATGTGGACATAATGGCCTAGAACCCATGGATGGCAGCAAATCAACTTCCAAGGATACCCTCTTCGCACCACCCTAAAAGGTAGTGGTGACATCCTGGATCCAGCATTTTGTAGTGAAATCCTGTTGCCAAATAAAGAGTGCACATGGAGATAGTAGGAATAAAGAGAAAGCAACAATTTTTAGTCAGAAATCCCAATCCCAACATGCAGTTCTGAATCATGATACTTTATTTCTATCCTTTCTCAAACTTATCCTAGGAAATTCTTCACATTATTTCTTGGGGTATGTATTGCTTTTAGCTTCCTACATACATAATTAGTGTCTTCATCTCCTTTTTAGGGCTTTCTTCAGGAAATTTTCAGCTTGAATGGCTTGTTTTTGCTTAAGGCTATGTAACAGGGCTATGGCTTTCCTTGTTTCAAGCTAGCTTGCTTAACAAAGGAATATAATTGATTTAACTTACATACATTCCAGTTAGAGATTAGAGAGATAAGAAATTCATAGTAAAAGAAGAAATTAAGAGAGGGTAATTTAGGATGATTTAAAATAGGAAGGAAGGAAATTAAGTATGTATGAATGGGCTGCTTCACTCCTTTGAGAGAAGATTATTTAGTTGTGTCAAACTGTAAGAAAACATGTTTCTGTGCTTGAAGATGGAGCAAAAACATATAGCAAAAAAATGTTGTCTATATTTAAACTGCAGATTCCTCTAGTTAGTTCTTAGTTACTGTCTTCTTACCTGTCAAAGTGGTATGTACAGGGCCATTACAGCAGTCTTCAACTCCTTCTACTCCCAAAATGCAACAAAATATATTAAGGGGAACGTAAATGTATTGTGACTGTGTCATTTCAGGAGCAAAATTTAAATAGACATCTGTTTCCTCCCCTTTTGTATTGTACACATTAGCTTCAGTAATTTCATATCTTATACTATTTATAAGTAAGAATTCTTCAATAAAATTATATTTCCCTAGCAGGGTGCCCAGGTTTCAGGGAGAGTAAAGTTAATTTCTTCTCAGTAGCTGTTATAGTGCTGTGTTTTGGATTTACAATGAGAATGGTGTTGATAACACACTGATGTTTCAGTTTTTTGCTAAGCTGTGTTTATTCTATGTCAAGAACTTTTTGCTTGTCTTATGCTCTGCCAGCGAGAAGGAAAATAAAACTGGGAGAGAGCATGCCTGGGGCAGGTGACTAGAGCTAACCAAAGGGATATTCCACACCATAGGATCTCATGTCCTGTATATAAACTGGGGGGAGTTACCTGGAAGGAGAGGCTGATCTGGGTTTGGTAAGGGGAGTTTGGCATTGGTCAACAGGTGGTGTGCAATCGTATCATGCAACACTTGGGTTTTCTATAATTATTATAATTGACCATTATTACAATATTTTTACATTATTTTTTATTATTAAACTGTTCTTATTTCAAACTACAAATTTTACTTTGATTTTCCTCCCCATTGCACAGAGTTGTTGTGGAAGGAGAGAGGGAAGTTGGTCCAAACAGTGTCCTATGGAGTTTCCTTATGAAGTCGTAGAATGGTTTGGAAGGGACTTTTAACAATCACTGAGTCTGACCCTCCTGCTCCATTTGCAGGGGCAGCTTCCCCTAGACTAGGTTGCTCAAAGCCTCCTCCAAACTGACCTTGAACACTTTCCGGAATGGGGCATCCACAACTTCTCTGGGCAACCTGTTCCAGTACCTCACCATCCTCATTGTAAAGAATTTATTCCTTTTGTCAAGTCTAAACATACCCTCTCAGTTTAAAACTGTTGCCCCTTGTCCTGTCCCTGCAGGCCCTGATAAAAAGCCTGTTTTTCTTTTAAATCCCCTTTACATATTCAAAGGCTGCAGTAAGGTCTCCCTGGAGCCTATCCAGGTTCCTCTGGGTCTGTCTAGGTGACATCACTTCCCTCAGGTGAATTAACTGCTTTAGTTTTGGTGTTATATTGCAAACTTGCTGAGTGCATGCTCAATCCCACTATGTCATTGATGAAGATATTAAGTAGTATTGGTCCTGGTATGGACCCTTGAAGACCACCATGCATTATTGGTTTCCACTTGGATATTGAGCCATTGAGTATAACTCTTTAGATGTGTCCATCAACACAATTCCTTACCCATCTAACAACCCATCTGTCAAACCCATATCTCTCAAATTTAGCCTCAAGAATGTTGTGGAAGACTGTATCAAAGCCCTTACAAAAGTCCAGGTAGGTGACATCCAAGTTAGAGAGTTACAGTTTTGTTATCAATAAATTAATCTTACTAAAGCAATTTTTTGGTAGTTTTGAGATTTAACTAAATATTGAGAAAGCTTGCTGACTGTGTATGAACTGTGTATGCTTTATGCCTTCTCTCTGTTTTCACTATTATTTTTAGTGGATTGAGGGTACCATTGTATCAGTTTTACCTGTGTATTTCACAAAGCATCAGTCTTTCTTTGCCTTGGTCCTTTACAGAGAGGAGTTCTTGTTATTGCAACCCCTTTTTATCCTTAGTTAACAGCTTAGAATATTTTTGAAAATTAAATGTATAATTTGAAATTTGTATTAACTATCATAAGTCTTTGTAATTTTTCTTCTCTGTAATTTTGAGACTTATTAAAATAGAAGTGACAGTATTGGTAATGAGTCATGCCTAATGCATTTTATTATTGCTGTGTGCTCTAGAACATAGTAAAATTGTAATCTTAGAATTCAACATACAAAATCGCGGACTCCTTATTTTATGCATTCCTGAGTAGTCTAAGCATTGCTTAACTAGCTCACATTGGATACAGTGTTATTCACTTGTTTGAGTCCTTGTTTGTAATAATGAAATGTAAACAACATTGTTTCCATGATCAGTATCTTATTTTAAAACAGCCTTTTTGTGGAAAATAAGCAAAATTAGAGAGTCAGATTCACGCATGGTTCACAAAGGGAATGTATTATAATTTACCTTAGGTCATGATCAATTAGGTTATTTTCTCCAGTAATTATTAAAGGAATAATCAACTTAATGCAATTTACAGTGTCTAATTTTAGAGAATAAAGTATATGCGTTCATTTTTTTCAGAACAAGCTGTATGGGTAAAAAAGTCCAAACCAGAGATAATTTGGATCCATTGTGATTTTGACCAGTAAGGCAAAAGAACTTACACTAGTGTAAATAGGTATTGTGTTCACTGCTGAAAAACTTTTAAAAATACTGTTTCTACCTGACCATCACAATATGGTACTAGGCTTACTCTTTTTAAATTGCCAAAATGTGAATTAGTGTTAGTCTCAATAGGATACTTAAGGTAAACATGTTAAATCTCTTACTGAGTATGGCCTTCAGTAAGCATTTGGTAATAAAGCAGCTAATTTTCTGTGGACACATCTTTATGGAATTCTGTAGGTCAGTAACTATGATTATGTAAAAGTCAACAATAGTTTAAGTCATGCTCCACCTTCATGTCACTATATAGCAGATGAGACTTTCTCAGCAAATAAAGATTTCAAGTGAACTTCTGTTGAAAAGACAATCAAACTTATTGACTTCAGGATTTTGGTTTTGCCTTTTCCTTTGCTCCTGTAATTTCAGTACCTGAGCCTTTGGACGCTGAATTTCATACACTTCAAGGTTAATGTGACTAAAGAGTATTGTATATTTATTTAGTAGAACCAGTTCCCAGACACCAAAAAAAATGTGGAAACAACTATCACAAAACCTTGCTTTGTGCTGCATGTATCTGGAATGAAATCCAGAATTCCCAACAGATTATAGGAAGGTGCTGGAAACAAAAGAAGAGGAAAACTGAAGACCATATTTTGGTTTTCACCCCTTTTATTTAGAATACATTAAGGGGTGATGTAGTATTAAGTGAAAAAGCAACTGAGAGAATGAAAATTAAGGAAAGCCGAAGTGTTTGGTTGAATGAGACAGTGGTGATTGCAAGAATAGAGGGGAAATGGAGTGAAGAATTCAATAACTCATATTGTGTATTGCAAATAAAAAATGGAGAGCTAGTGAGTGAAGTGAAGGAACTAAGTCTTTTACCAGAAAATTGCTGTTTTACGACCACTTGCACTAGAACTAAGTAGTAATTCATGGCAGTGGAGAGATCCACAACTACTTTCTATTTTGTTAGCAAGTCTTGATACAACCACTGAAAAAAATAAAATAAAAAGAAAATTACCTTCCCTTGTTTGTGGTATATCACATCTGGTCAGCATGTTCTTCCTGAGAATCTCCAGTGCTCTGCATCTCTTCTTAACTGGAACTTCCAGACCTGATGTGGCCAGGGTAAAATATTAGAAAATGATCCTATTTTCCAGAAATAACCTTGGTCTTCTAAAGACATACAATCTAGATTGACAGGTAGGCAAATAACTAAAAAATCAAGCAAACATACTCCTGTGCCTTAAGTAATGGAAACAGCCAAAATCTTACTACTCCCAAAACTAAAGTATTAAGTAACAAATTAGACTAAAAACTATGTTATGGTTCATGTGAATACCTATTCCCACTTTGATGATGATTACCTCTTCACTGTAGTCTTAAAAGGTCAGAGTTGAAAAAGGGCAAGACTTTAAGGTCAGCATTTCTTCCAGCAGATGAAATATGCATAGCTTGGCTGGCCTTTGCCCTGTAAATACAGAGAAGTTTAAAAAATGTCAGCATTAAGTATGACAAATACCATTGATTTTTCTTGTTAGATGAACCATCTGCCTTTTTGATGCTAGGATGAATTATGTCTACTTCTTGTTAGTAGCAGTGGTGGTATTTGGTTTTTTTTTTTTTTCTCTTGAATGCTCAAAATTTGTTCTCATTGAAGGTCTGCATTCCTGGAACACTAGAGGTTTCTGTAGCCTTGTGGCATGAAGAAACATCTGGCTTTGTTGGTAGTAAAGGTTATTGCCCTCAGCTCCTTGTTTTGCTGTCAAAGATTATTGTCCTCAGATCTGCCTGAAAACTGCTCATATGAGCAGTCCCATTTTTTCACAGAAAAAATGAACTAGGCTAGCTTAAATAGTTTAAAATAGTAGTTCTGCTGGGCTGCCTTCTTTTATGATGAGTGACTTTTGATGAGTACAACCTTTTAGAATCATAGAATTATTTAGGTTGCAGAACACTTTTAAGATCATCAAGTCCAACAATTAACCCAGCACTGCCAAGTCCTCCACTAAACCATGTCCCTAAGTACCACGTGCACACATCTTTTATATACTTCCAGGGACAGTGATTCAACTACTTCCTTGGGAAGTGTGTTCCAATATGCCCTTTCCCTGAAGAAATTTTTCCTAGTACACATTCTGAACCTCCTCTGGTGCAACTTCAGGCCATTTCCTCTTGTGCTGTCACTTGTTTCTTGGGAGAAGAGATGTAGCACCACCTTCTTTCAGGTTGTTGTGGAGAGTGATAAGGTCTCCCCTCAGCCTCCTTTTCTCCAGGCTAAACAATCCCAGCTCCCTCAGCTGCTCCTCATAAGACTCATTCTGCAGACTCTTCACCAGCTCAATTGGCCTTCTCTGGACATGCTCCAGCACCTCAATGTCTTTCTTGTAGTGGGAGGCCCAAAACTGAACACAGGATTCAGGTTCAATGTGTGGCCTCACCAGTGCCAAGTAAAAAGGGATGATCTCTGCCCTAATCCTGCTGGCCACACTATTTCTGACAGAAGGTAGAATTCTGTTGGCCTTCTTGTCCACCTGGGCACAAGTGGGCTCATGTTCAGCCACTGTCAACCAGCACCCCCAGATCCTTTTCCACTGGGAAGCTTTCCAGCCACTATTCCCCCAGGCTGTAGCTAAGCATGGGGTTATTGTGATCCAAGTGCAGGACCTGACACTTAGCCTTGTTGAACCTTGGCCCATCAATCTAGCCTGTCCAGATCCCTCTGTAAAGCCTTTCTACCGTTCAGCATATCAACACTCCTGCCCAGCTTGATGTTGATGGCAAACTGACAGTGTCCTACATCTCATCCAGACCATCCATGAGTATATTAAATGGGACTGGCCCAGTACTGATCCCTGGGGAACATCATGAGTGACCATCTGCCAGCTGGATGTAACTCCATTCACTACCATTCTCTAGGCCTGAGTATTCAACTGTTTTTTACCCAGTGAAGCATATTCCCATCTAAGCCATGAGCAGCCAGTTTCTCCAGAAGAATTCTGTGGGAAATTGTGTGAAAGGCTTTGCTAAATTCCAGGCAGACAACATCTACAGACTTTCACTCATCTGCTAAGCAGGTGAAGCTAGTTAAGCAGGACCTGCCTTCCTAGACCCTTGCTGGCTGTGATCTGGTGTCCTGCACGTGCTGTGTGTCCACACTCAAGATGATCTGCTCCATGACCTTCTCCTACACTGAGGAAAGGCTGACAGGCCTATACCTGATCCTCCTTCAGACCCTTCTTGGAGATAGGTATCACATTTTCTGACCTCCAGTCAACTGGGACCTCTCCAATTAGCCAGGACTGCTGGTAAAAAATAGAAAGTGGATTGGTGAACACTTCCCCAGCTCCCTCAGTACCCTGGGATGAATCCCTTCCAGCCCAAGAGACTTGCTGTGTCCAAGTGCTGTAGCAGCTGATTGGTCATTTACCTTGTAATATGGGGGCTTCATTGTGCTCCCCATCAATGTTTTCGAGCTCAGGGGCCTGGGTACCCCCAGAACAAATGGTATTAAAGTCTGAGGCAAAGAAGGCATTAAGACCTCAGCCTTTTCCTCCTCCTTTCTCACTACGTTACCCTGTGTCCAACAAAGGATGGAGATTCTCCCCAGGTCTCCTTTTGTTGCTGGTATATTTATAGAAACTTTTCTAATGTATTTTATGGCAGTGGCCAGTTTAAGTTCCAGCTGGACTTTGGCCTTTTTTATTTTCTCCCTGCATAACCTCCCAACATCCTTGTAGTTAGGCTGAGTTGCCTGCCCCTTCTTCCGAAGGTTGAAAACTCTCCTTTTTTTTCTGCATTCCAATCAAAACTTTCTGTTCAGTCAGATGTATGTTTGCAGAGAGCAGCTCTGTGTGTACCTGTGGAAGGAGACAACCTCAGGTGTACTTTACTTGTCACCCAGAATTTAACTAGCATGTTTCCTACTGAAGAGAAATATAATACAAGTCCTATTTATTTTATCTATGCTATAATGTTTGTGAGTATTTCTCTTAGAAAAAAATTCCTTGATGTACCTACAGTCTGTGTGATGTACATTTCCATTTTATAATTACTGAGCCAATCAGCTGTACCTTGGATAAAATATAAGCTGTCTTCTGAAGTTCATGGGTGTTATGCATTCAGAACACTACAATGTGATTTATAACACTGAATTACTGCAACGTGCTCAAAATGAATTTGAGAGTAAACAGATTGTTTGCTACATCTTATTAGCACAGTGGTCAGTAGTGTCATAACAAAGTACTCTGGGTGTGTATAATTATGCCACAGTGGATAATGAATATAGCAAAAATAAATAGACAATTTGATCAAATAAGCACTTTGTGGAATTTTTTTTCTAAAACAGCTTCCAGACTGCTGTGAGGAACTAAATTGTTCTGCCATTCTCTGCTTACAAAAATGCACATACTAGTCATACTTTCTCACTGCTCTGTGAAGTGTTGAAGTAGAAAAGTGAATTGAACCGTCACAGTTCTTGCAGCACTTCTGCATTCAGGACGTGGCAGGGTGTTTAAGCAATCTTGCTAAATTAAGGACTAGGCTACTGCTAGTGTTCTCTTTCAATTCTAATGTCTATTTATCTCAATATTATAACTGTAATTTTAACCAAACTGTGAGTCAATGATACACTTGCTGTAGACTTCTTGGCTCAGGCATTCTGAACATTTTATTGTATATTCAAGGGTTATGTTAAACATTATGGAATTTTATAATTTATGAATGCAATTTTTTCAAAAAAGAACTCTTCCATTAAAATAATTAAAATGATCAGAAATTCTTCTGTCGATTTCTGATCTTTGAACATCCAATCCTAATCATGCCAATCTTTTGAAATTGAAACTTTTGCCTATCTTTAGTTTTTTTGTCTTACAATATTCTTTTATGAAAAGGATATGACATGTTCTTTTATATTTTTGGTGATTTTTCTTAGTTTTATTTCCTGAAGACCTTTTGTAGGCAGATGTACCTGAAACGAGAGTAGTTTCAAAAATCTCCTTGATTTCTGGAAAAACATTTCACAGGTTTTCATATTCAGCAATGTCTGTACAAGTATATAAGAAATAGTCAAAGGGCTCTGACTCTGAGGTTCTCGTTCAGCAGTACTGTAGAGTCTTTTTGGACCAAGGGCTGCCTCTGAAACATTGAACTTGATAATGATTGGAACACTGTCTGCTCTGGATTTTTTCAATGATGAGGAATCCCCTTGTGTTTTCAGCCATCCTCTGACAAAGGGTTCCAAAATGTAACTGTTCCATTTGGAAAAAGATATATCTTTTATTAAATATCTCTTAGTCCAACAAGTAATAACAGTTTTGCTTTTCACTAAACCATACATTTATCTAACACACATACATTCATTCAGTGCTGAGGGAGCTCAGGGTCAGAATTTGAACAGAAGTTTAAACAAGCCTTTCTAATATGGTTTTCTGAAAAACAGAGTTTGTATTTTTACAGTCTACTCAGGAGGATTGGGTTATATACTATGTGTGGTGGCTGTTACCTATCACCTGGAGATATGAAACTTCCCTTTGGTGGGTTTCATGGAGCACTGCCTAAATGATTTGGACATGCTCCAACTGGAATCAGAAAAGCTGCCAGCTGCTCTTCCATTCACACTTTTCAGATCAGTACATCTTTGATTTAGCTTTAACTTTGGATGCTCTGACTGGTAAAATAGTTTTCCAATTTTTTTTAATTTTGTTCTTCTTTGTTTTTTTCACGGGGTCTTTGACCATGCTCCTGCATAAGATTACTGTTCCAAGGGTAACTATGAGTTTGTGCAGATACACAAGAGAGAAATGCAGATTCTTAGATTCTTCAATTCTCACTAAGCTTCTGTGCGAGTGACTCCACATAGCTGTATATACTCGTTTTGCTGACGCCTTTGAAATCCTGACACTGACTGCAAGAACTGAAGCAGATATCTTTTTTGAGGGGTGCTGCCCTGGACTACGTGAGGGATCTATGAGAGTGCTCCAAGGCTTAGCAGTATGTGCAGTTTCCACTGAGATCCAGGGTTAGTAGTGAATAGGTAGAACATGCCCATTGTTCTGTCAGTCCTCTTCACCTTCACTGATACAGAAGTGATCCTATCAGTGTTCTGCTGATCACATAGTCACGATGAACAGAGATTACCTTAGGTGCGATGACATCCTTCTTTCTGCTAGCCAGTAGAAGCAGGAGAGGCAAATAAGCAAACAGAAAGTTGCTCTGTATGTTGCTATTCACTAAAAGACCTGAATGCAGTGAGAAATTGATTTTAGCCAGCTGCATGTTTTTCACCTCTCATTAATACCTATTAGGATCACCTGAATTCACTAGCTGAAGGTAGTTTTAAGACTCTTAAGAGAATTAATGAGTTAGGAACAAACTTCAGTTCTGGTAAATCTTTGTGCTTTATTATTAATTTCTGTTTAAAATGCCACTGCAAATTTAGATACAACATATTTAGATTTTTCTAAATAATTCTGAACCATGTGCTTGGGTAGTCCTATTTAAGACAACAGAGATACTCATATGAGAATCTGAAATGCCTTCCTCTTTGCCATTTTGATGTACTTAGGAGTCGTTTTGTAGGTTATGTTAGCAATCTTTGATAATTTGAGAATATTATCTTATAGTATTGCTAAATATAAGATTTTCCTTCTAAAAGGGTTACTAAGGTTATTTCACTTTGACACTTTGCTGAGACTGCTAGAAACAAACTTGCAATTATTTTGACTGCTCTAGAGTTTGACTTGAAGGAATCATAACAAAGAGGTTCAATTTTTTTCATGGAACAATTTTGTTTAATAATCTTTTGCCATTTATATAACATAGTGTTGTATAATTGATGTTTGCAATTTTGTCAAGAAGACAAAATACTTTCCTAATGGATTTATTATGTATTTTAATAACTAGGCAAAAGCAGCTGTAGAGTTCAATTACTATGTTCAGATGTAATTTTAAATACTTTAACTTCCTGTAGTACCTGCAGTGCCTGTGTTAGCCTGCAAGCTGAAGTTTTCTAAGAGCTCAAATTCTTTTAATACAGACTGTATTAAAGCAATTGAAGTCAGGATATGATTGTATTTTTAGGTAACTTTTTAAGTGAACTGATGATTTATGAACAGGCATGATGGTGACAAAAGGGTGAATGATTACAGATTTTGTAATTTTTGAATTAAAATATGTTTGTAAGTGATGTTGTGGTTGCACACAGATCAAGTCCAAAACAGAAACATGTGTCCAGACCTTGCTTATGTGATGGAATCACAATGGGTTGATGTATACAGCTTCCTAAATGAACATTTCCAAATAGTAAGGGAGTTGAAACAGAGACATTTTTACCTACCTCTTAAAGAAATTACAAAAGAAGCCCCAAACAACAGACACCTGTCTTATAGGGACATTTATTAAATATGAAGAAGGTTTTAGGATTTGTTTGAATGCTTGATTTGGAGTGAATGTGTTTCTCTCTCAAGTAGACAGTGAGCCCATGCTTGCAGTCTTTTAAGAAGTGGTTTTTATTTACTAGACTGAAACATAAAAGCAAGTGCTTGAAGAGCAAAGAGAAGTTGTTTGCTTTTTTTATAAACAGTTCTTTGAGATAATTTTTCTGTATGGATTGAACAACCCTCTGTTCTTTTTTTCTGCTGTAGTCAGGTGTGCTACCATAATTTCTGTGTATGTGAAAGGACTCGGGATTGTGATTCTTTCCACACTTTCCTTTCCACACTTTGGAAGTGGCATGCTAATAGTGTAATTGTGAATAATAATGTACTGTAAATAATTAGATGCAGACAGGTAAATAACCTTTTACTCTCTGTTGGTATGTGAACACAGTAATCAAACTAGTCCTCCTACACACATGATGGGCACAAGTAGAAGAGTATCAGAACAAGAATATTAGTTGTTTGAGCATGAAAGGAGTCACATGGCAACTTTGCACCAAAATAGAACATCTATAGGTATATGCATAGTGATTATTATGTGATAACAATGAGCAGGGCAGAAATGTGGCTATATTGTGCTTGTAATGACCATGTGATATCTGGTATGTAGGAAGAACCAAATTATTCATAAGCCATATAATCATGTATGAAAGATCATTGCTAGCCCTGCCCTGGATTCTGTGACAAGTTGCTACTCAGCTCTGGGTCCACAAGGGTTGAGTGTATGCAAATTAGCCTGGGCTGCATTTAGGTTTCCCATGTCAAAGGACCAGACAGTTTGAAAATGACATTTGAGTCTACTTAAAAATAACAGTAACTGAAAACTAAAAGAAATCTTATCTTTTACAAAGCTCCTTGTATCAACCAAGATGAATTATCCCATCCCTGTATGTTACGTTATGTGATTAAAAAAGAAAGACTCATCTCCACGAACACAAACGAGCCCAGAGGAACTACAATGTTTTCAAATTTTGCTAAACAGTTCTAAATGAATTGTTACGAAAAGTTTGCTACACGGGGAACAATGCAGGATATCATCTGGGGCAAGGATGTACAGCACTGTTGTTGAAGGTGCTTTGGAGTGACCATGCAACAGCCAGGGACTGTGGGCACTGAACAGCTTTTGATCCTATAAATAACTTTCCCAGATGCCAATGGAGATATGTAAAATCTAGCTACCTAATGTTTCAAGGAGATGGACTATCATGTTCTCCCCTTTCAGTCTGATAAGAGTTGAATAATATCACTGAATCCTGTTGTGTGCCTGCCAAGAACCATCTCACAGCAGGTCTTATTAGGTAATAATTCATTAATATAGAAAAAGTACCATAAGCTTTTATAGTGCTGTAGACTTCTTTAGGATGACAGATGCTGTAAATACAAATCAGTATTGTTAATTGCAGTGGTTCAAAGTTTTCTGTTCTTGTCCATAAATTACTTTGGCATTGCTCTTGGGGTGTGTGTGGATATAGGTATTGTGTGTGTTTTGGGGCCTCGAGGAAGGAGAGAGAGAGAAATGGAGAAAGGAGAGAGAGGCTGAGAAAAAAGGAGAAAGAGAGAAGGGAAATTGCTTTTCTTAAGAGATCTGAGACTATTTGCTTTACAGAAAATATGTTTGCAGCTGGTGAAAGGTACGTTGGCTAAATAAATGATATTGTTCTCTTTTCTTCAAGGTTTTCAGCAGGGGAGAATGGCTTTAGTATTTGATGACTGGTTTTAGAATATCGTTGAGAGGCTGTAATCTTGCAGAAAATACAGCTACTTTGAATGGACAGACATGTGGAATAAATGGCTTATAGATAATCCCCTATGAATAGATGTGGCATGTCTAAGGCTGGTTATGGATCTGCTATGTTAATTGGTGAGAATGAAGTTGAGTTCTCCAGGAATAAATCAGAGCTGTCAAACAGTATCTAAAATGATAGTCATTTCCTGGTTGGCACAGATAATAATGCTAATGGTTGTCAGTGGAATCTTTGTACAAAAGATATTACCTTTCCTTACTATTTTATCTCCTAGTAATATTCTTACTTTTTTTTTCTCTGGTTACAATCTTAAAAGGTGCACATTATTAACCCCCAGCTATTCACAACAGAATCCACTAGACAGCTACAAATAAAGCAGTGGACTATTTTTTCTTGACTGGTTTGTTTGGCAACAACTGAAGAACACACATTTTGAAGTGAAGTTAAGCTGAGCCCATTTAGAGCACTCTCTCAGCTCTTCTTGAAGGCTGTTTTCCCAAGATATTTTTTTTTTTTTGAGATGAGTTTTGAAGACCTCTGGCCTGCAGGATGCAGTGGGTGTACCTCACATCTTAAAGTCCTGCCAATGGTGGGACATTTGATTTATTTCCAAGGCAAGCTCACCACATCAAAAATAAGTTAGAAAGGACTGATCATTCGCATTGACATGGCACAAAATTATAGATGGAGTGAAGCATAAACACCATAGAAATACATAGAAAATTGTAAGTGAGCTTGCGCTTTGCTCAGGATTCTTGCAGATATAAAGCTTTCTATATTATTATGTCTATGTTGTTCATTATTAAAACTTCAGGTGCTGTTTTCCTTACTCCATGGTGTTTCACTAGCATGGTATTTTCTAACATGAATTCTTCAGAGTCCTCAAATTTGTTTCATGGTTTGATTATTTTGCACTTGTGCATACATTGTGAATAGAAATTTGAGTCTGTTGACAGCAATCCTGGGTAGACAATCAGGAAAAAGTCAGAAGGATTGGGAGTGAAATTTGTCATGGATTTCAGTTGGACTTGCCCTTCTAAAACTTTAGAGACTTTTCCAAATCCTTTTTTTGTGTCTTGTAATGTGTCCAACCCCCTGGATTTCTTTCACTCTTTGTCTTTCAACTACTGTAATTCAACCTATGATATCTAATGATTACTATCACTCAGGCAGGCTTGGGTGACTAAAAACAGATTTGGGAAAAAACATCCAACTTTAGGCTTGGCTAAGTATTCAGAAATTATTGTTTTTTAAACTTATTTACTTAATTAAATAAAACCAAAACTCATTTGATATTTCAAATGTTTCTGTAATTACAACAATACAATATTTGAAAATGTCTTCAGTAGTATAAAAATATGTTTAACAACTGGAAAAGAATGAAAGTAGAGTGAGCCTTTATCTCCTTTGTGTTGGATGTCCATACTAATCTGTCTTAAGTGAAAAAAATGTGATTTAGATAATCAGTTTCTCAGTAGGAGTAGGAGATAACACTGTCAGAGCTTAAAGGCTTGGTTTTGGATATTTCTATTTTTAGACTCCCTTGATGTCTTAATTTCTAGACAAAACCAGCAGTTTACTAAACAAGCAAATATAAAGAAACAACACTTGACCAAGGACAGTAATTTGCTAGCCACCTGTGTACGGAAATGTATGAAAACCTATTTAGGACAGAGGTTATGACTGAGATACCATATACCTCCCCTTAGAGTCTCTCTGTGACCAAGGTTCTGAAACTCCAACTCCAGTCAATTTAGACGAGATTGCAGGTGCCTGTGGCCATTTGAACCACTTAAGTTATGCTCAGATGTTACATGAGAAAAGCTGCACTCCTGTGAAGTGGTTCTATTGGCCAGGAAGAATATCAGACCATCTAGATGGAATTAATACTCTTACCTGAGGATAATTGAATTTAGCACCCACTTAGTATGATGCAAGGAGAGACAAGGTAAAGCTCAGGCACTGTTGTTCACCACTGGGGATACTACATACTAGTAATATTGATAATAAATTAAGGTGTTTCAGATGTAGTGCTTTGTAGACCAGTGTGTTATGACAATGTGTGTTTTAAAAGACTGTGACTCATTCTAATACTACTGTAATGGAGGCTGCATAAATGCTTGAGTGAAGCAAGTATGCAAAAATCAGCTTGTTCATGAACAAAAAGGAGCTTCATTAGCTGAATAAATAATTCACTGAAAATAGTTCCCTTGGCTCTTATAACAAAATTGGTTTACGCAAACAATGGAGCATATTGTAGGAAGATGTTCTGTTCTGCCACTTACTGAGGAAAACATCAAAAATTT
The DNA here is from genome assembly GCF_008360975.1 of Lichenostomus cassidix. Taxonomy (NCBI): domain Eukaryota; kingdom Metazoa; phylum Chordata; class Aves; order Passeriformes; family Meliphagidae; genus Lichenostomus; species Lichenostomus cassidix. The sequence continues at coordinate 18,864,365 of NC_139480.1, read as the reverse complement.
TTAGAAATAAAATACTTTTCATACAGAATGTCTGACTTCACTCTAGTAACTAAAATATTTATTTGAAGTCCCTTTAGTAGAGGCATTGCCTTGACATAGGTAGATGAAATGTATATTTTGAGAACCTGTCCAAGCTCTTTGTGTGTGACCTTTTTGGGTATGCACCATGAGTCTTTACTCCTCCATAAATAATGATTTGTTACTGATGAAGAAATTAATCAGTAACAAATGTATTACTCTGTGAATATGGAGTGTAGTGTGACCGTGGATGATTTTTCTCACATATAAATACTGGAAGTTAAACTTTGCTTCCTCAAAGACTAGTGGGATATTTCTGCAGTTGGGCTTCAGCAGTATCATGTCTTGTGATTTACTCAGCTGTAAAGAATACTTGAAGGTAAAATGCCATATGATACAGTATTGCCTTCAGCATGTCAAGGACTGATAGCATTTATTTTGCAGAATTTTTTTACTGAAAATTTTGAAATCAAATAACTAGAGATCACTGCAATGGAGTTACAGGTGTGCTTGGACTGCTATGAAGAGTATAAGCATCTTAAAACACTGGGAAAATCTGTAATTCTGCTGAAGTCTGAGTTCAGCCAGGGCAGAGTTTAGTGAGATGGAATTGGTTTCTTTGTGCTAGTGTTTGTACCTTTTGTGTTGGATGGATGTCTTATAAGGTGATCTCTTCACAAGTACACCAATACAATTATGCAGACTCAGTGTATTCCTGTATTTTGCCTATAGATAACTGCAACTGGTTATCCAAAACCCACAGACACTGTTTGGGTTTTCACCCCTTTTAATGACAAAACAGCCAACAGGTCCTAGAATGTTTAGTTTTCTTTCTTTTAAGGCTAACCATTTCAGAGGTGAAGAAACAAAAAGATTTCAAAACTTAAAAGACAAATTAGAGCTATAAATACCAAAATTCATAATACTGAGAAAATGCTTTTTCTCTTTGTAAATCACAACTTTGACTTTCTAATAGGATGTATGTGAAATATGAGCTCATTTAGCATTAACTTCTCTCTAAAGAGATTATGGGAGTTTTATTCAGGCAAAAACTGATCTTATTTATAACTATCATACGTGTATTTATAACTGTCATGTACTTATTAGTTCATTAAACATTTCTTCATTAAAAAGAATTTTAATTAAGATTTATAAATTCTAAACTTTGTGAGTTTCTGTTCTTTGGCTTTTATGGTGATTATCATATAAATACACATACATTTAGAATGAACACAATTGAGAAGTTCTTCATTTCACTGTAGTGTGAATTGCTACCTTCAGAAAGGTTCTGCAGTAGCAGATTGCTGGTGATATGCTTTCTTTCATTTTGGGAGAAAAAAATGCTATTTTTGTTATTCAACTTCACAAATTCTTTACTTGAATGCCTTGATGCAGTTTTCAATCAAAAGCTACCCTGTGCTGCGCAAATTGCAAGAAGTTGAAAAGATAACATACTCCATCAGGAATGCAGTGTAATATAACTGGTACTCTTGAAGTGAAGCCATGAAAATGAAGTGTAATCAACCCAAAATCTATTCAGTTAGATAAACTCTCATTTGAAGAAAAAGGAGTTTCGATAATCTGTCATTATTAAGCATATATTCCTATGCTCACTTCTGCGTAGATTTTTCATTTTTACATTGTTTGTTGTATTTCCAGATGCAACTTGTACAGCTGGTCTTAAATATTAGAATATACATTGAAAACTTCAGGGTATAAACACTCTAAGAAAGATGTATAGATTGCAGAAGGAAATCTTACTGTTAAGAGAAATTCAGATTGAGACATTGAGAGCAACGAATCCAAATATCTGAATGGTGAAAACAGGCATATTTATGACATTGGAGGGAGCAGGATCCATCCCTACAAGAGCTTTATAAACCTCTGACACATCCTGAGTCTCAGTTCCCCTCCGTGTCCAGTGGGATGGTGCACCTCACCAGCACCCAGTCAGCCACCACAGCCTGGGAAATACACTGCACCCCCCCAGCAGCCCACAGAGTGTGGGAATTCCCTCCAGGATTAGTCAGCACTGAGCGAGTGCACATGCAAAAATACAAACTCTGTAACATTTACTATGTAGACATGGCCGTTTTAGTTAAATTGAGATTTTAGAAGCTGGAAAAAAAGCTTTTTAACTTGTTTCAAGTTTCTATTGGAATATCACCAAAGTGAGAGCAACATAGTTTACAGGGCCACAGGTGGATATTATTGACTTGAGGCACTTGCATTCCTCAAACATGTCTTTATTACTTTGAAATCTGATATATGTAGGAAGATGAGCTGTTAATGTAAGTCCTTGAAAATCCATCCTATTTTGATTAATGCATTCTCAGATTAAGGATTCAAATATGATACTATTGTATTGCTCATTTTCCTAAAACGAGTAATCAATCTGCAACTGCTATTTCCATAACTATGCAAATACACTAATGTGTTCTAAAAGACAAAGGTACAAATTTATTTTCAAATACTAGTCATTTAGATAGCACTGATTAGAAGCTTTATACATTATTAAGACTGTATAATGAGTTCTTCAGTTTTAAAAATGATTTTACATCTAGATTTATTAGAGGCTTAAACTTCTCTACATTAACATTAGATCATCTGCCCTAGTTCCTCCCAACCTTACCCATTCTATGATTCTGAGATTCTGTGACTTCACTTGAAACTACAGTCAGTTATGTTTATTCCTTTTTCCAGAAATACTTCTGTGTACCTTGCAAGTTATATGTCTTTGTACTCGAAATACAGGATAACATCTATTATTTATATTTTTATTTTTAAAGACAAAAATGAAGTTGTATAGATATATTATGTTTTCAGCTGCAATTATAAACCAAAGACCAGAGATCATAAAGAGAAGTCTCAAATTCTTCAGTTCAAGAAAAAGTTTTAATCACTATACTTTATGGAGATGTGAGTTGAATTAATGACTAAGAATAGCTTTTAATGTGCAGACATTTTTCTTAGATATAATAGCTGCAAGTATTAATTAAATGGAAGTGAGAACTGCAGTGACTTCCCCAAGGGTGGCTTCTAGTAGAAACATGAATGCATAGGGAAGAAAGGAACTTCTTTTGCAACAGACCATTTCTAGCAATGTTCTGTTGGAAAGACTGCATAAATTATGTTAAGCTTATATTGCTGAGTTTTTATTTAAATTAGGATATTAAATTTGTTTTGATAACTGTTATTTAACTAAAAAATGTAAGTGCTTTAAGCTCCACTAAATTATCTGTAACAGAGTTGTGAAACTTTTAGAGAAATGAGATGAAAAACAGTGATCACCATTTTTTTTTCTGATTTCAAATTTAAATTTTTTTGTAAACTCAGAATCATCTTTTCAGCTCTAAAATGTAGATTATGATTTAAATAACTTCACCTATTCTTTCAGTTGATTGGTCATACAGCAGGATTTGGAAGGGAGTATTTTGCTGTATTTTAAGGTCCAGAACTGAGATCAAAGCAATCTGCATCCTACCTGTAGCACTGTCTGAGGATTATGTGAAATAGATTTGTTTCCCTATTTTTAAATGCCTTATCAAGAATATTGAAGAGTCAAATAAGATGAAATGAAATACAGACCATTTGAAGTACGACAGAATGAATTTGCCATTGAAGCATTTCAGAGTTCTTTTAACTGGCTAAAATGGATGTGGTGAATAAACTCTTTTGGTAACTAAGAAATTAAAGAAAGTTGTGATGAACAAAACAGTAATATGAAAAAATTCAGTTAATCAGCTTCCTGGAATAACTCAGTTTCACAAGTGATAATTTATAAAATTTATTTTGATTTAAAAACATAAGTACTTAGAGAAACAGAAATGTAACTGTCTGGTTTGCTATAAATGAGAACACAATCTGAAATGAGCTCATTAATTTTACTGTAATATCTGATATTATTTGGTTAATTGCAGAGTAGCACTGATTAATTATTTAATTACCATGAAACAGACTCCCGTATATCAAGCCCAAGAAAAGTCTGCTGCCTCATTTAAACTCATTAAGATGCTGTTGTGTAGGCACATTTGAATGACTCTCTGGAGAATAAGAGCAGAGACAAATGGAACCACTCTCCACTTCCTCAGACTACAGTTCAGGTCCACTTTGTCCTCTGGAGTTCAGTGGGAAAAGACACTGGTGGCTGCATTTTTGGCTTTACTATTTCCCAGTTTGTATTAATGCAAGCATAGTGGATGCAAAGGGCAGGATTCTTCTCTAAATGAAGGCATGAAGTAGTAGAAATGTACATGGCATGTACACATGGTACATACACATGGGCTGGACATCTGAGCTCTTACTGTAGTCTTTGGACAGCTAATCAAGGGAGTCTAGAAAGCGATTTAGGTCGTGCTGACACTAAGTACTACATTGCTTTCCACCATATCTAGGTGTGTAGAGCAGGTTGGGATCCCTTAGGGTATCTTGCTTGGATTCCATTTGCCACTCCAGAAGTCTCCAGAAAGCTTTTTATAGATCTCATGTGATATCTGCCAGTTCCCTGAGGCCTGGTATTACTCAAGGTCTTGGGGTACTCTAGGTGCTTTTTCCTATTGAAATTTGTGATGTGATTTGTGAAAGAAGGAGCACAGTCTGCAAGAAGCCAAGAATTTCTTGCCTGCCCCAATGAAATAGGACCACATCAGGTGCTGGTCCAGTTAAATGACGCTTCTATCAAAAGTACAAACTGACCAATTTAAATAATTTATATATGGGGATGAAGTTAATAATGCAATTAAGAGACATGGGCCCTATCTACTGAGGAGCAGCAGAAGCAGAGCAGTTCTGTCACGGGGTACAAATGAGGTGCCACAGGTGACCCATCTCTGGCCATGCCCTCACTGAAGTGTCCTGTCCCAAAGATCGTGAGCAGGGGGAACCGAACTGCAGTGGTGACAAAAGAGTCCAAACTGTAGTAACTTGATTGCTTTGTAACTTTGTAAAAAACAGGATCAGAACAACTTGCACTGTATGAGCTATTACAGTACCATATTTACTGGCTGCAGGACTATGTGTGGGCAGCAGAGTAAAGCTCTGTATCTCAGCTGACAGTGGCTTGTGTAGACCCTTTGATTTGGGAGTCTTTATTTAAAACTGCTCCACCCAATGTTTCCATGTGATGGTTGACATCTCCCATCTAGCAATAGTAATGAGATAATGAGCAATGCCATTAAATATGGCACAGTATTAAGCAAAGTTGGGAATATTCAGCAAATGTCTTGAGCATGCCCTCAAGTGAATTTTTTTAAACTTCTCTCACCACTAGTGCTAAAGATGAAAAAAAATTTTTTACACCAGATCTAAGAGTGGAGGTCAAATACTTGGGAATTTATGCCCTAGTCAATTTGCTAATAGTCATTAATCTTCAGTGTAATATGAGAGCCAGTCCCGTTTCCTCGGAAAGACATTCCAAATTCTAGATAAAATAATGGTCGGGGCAGAAATGTGTGATTCTGTAAAACAGTGTAATTATAGAGAATGTGAAATTTAAGAGCTCTTAATTAATGAAACTATTGTATTTTGCTTCAATACTTTGCATAGCTATTTGATATACATGCAGCATGTGCATGTGAAGATGTATATGCATTTTCTTTATGAACACTGTGTCACACATTCAGGGAATGCAGTTAACAAAAAAATAAACTTGCTGTGCCAATGTTTTTCCTGCCCTTCCAGACTTAGCAGGGCATGTATTTTTATAGTTTAACAAGCTTTCCTATTAAATTTTGAAAAATGAATCTATTATTGACATACTTGAAACATATTCAATTAGTCTTGATTTGGTATATTTGATTTAAAGGCTTTTGATTATTTGTTCCATGTTCTAACTTGACAACTTAGAAATGGAATGAAATTAACCTGTCAGGAAGGATTAATGAACAGATTTTGTTCACTAGTTTAGATGATTTACAAGAATTTCACTGCAGCTGATCTTGCCATTGAACCAATATTCATTTCTGAAAATGGATTAAAGGTCCATATGATGATATCCTATACTTTCCATATACTAATTAACATCCATTTATCAGAGGAATAAAATGACAATATGTAAAGCAGCTAACTGCTCTGTACTTTAATTAAAACCAAATTGTTTCTTATGTTAAAGAATGAACATATTTATAGATTTTTAGTATGTACATTAAATACAAATAAGCATAACTGATGGAATAACTAATTAATTGAATGTTAGTTGAGCCTATTTTTATTACAATACATATTCTGTAAACATACTGCTTAGCTGGCAGTACAGAGCTATTTATTGACAAGGTGTGTTTCACTGAGAGGCTTAATGGATTATTTTTAATAGCTCTTGATGAAAAAGTACATAAGAAGATGCTTCTGTAGTCTGATAGTAAGCTGTGAATGATTTTTTAATTCTCAATAGTCAACATTTTTTAAATTCAGTTTTATCTAGCTTTGATAATCTGATAAATGGCAGCGGTGGAAGGAGCAGGTTTGAGAGTGCCTTAAAATTGTTTTCATTCTGCCTCATCTCAGGCTCCAGCTGAGGAGGAGTGGGGGCAAGGCATGGACCGTGCAATGTCTTTTGCTGTTGACGTTTGGTCAGATTACCAAGGAAGAAGAACTTTAAATTGTAACTTTACCTGCACTAATTTTCTTCTTTCATTGCATATGAATTATTGTGGACAATAAAAAAGCAGAAAATAATAGTAATAAATTTAATCATCTGTAAAAATAATTTAAAATACTTTAATTAAACATTAAAGAGCAAATTTTCTGTCTGTTCAAAGGAAACATACACCACTTGGCCTCTATATAAAAGTATGTTCCTGTTCTAAAATCTAGTGATTGCATTAAATTTGTTTTGCAGTTGGATTTTTACTGAGGTAACTGACTGGCTCAGCTGAGTTGCCCCAGTGACTTCAATGTGATTAATGCAAAATAAGTATCTTATTTCTGTGTTGGGATCAGCTGACTAGAGAGAGACATCTGCTTTCAGTGGATGGATACAGTCAATCAGGTGGTTACACACATTGACTGTTAATGCCTGGATTACTGCCTAGATTGTGTTAGGGGCTGTGTCAATTTGGTTTTGGTCTGTAGTCAGGCACAAGTATGGTATAGAAAGGGGAGGAAAAGATGGTAGAACCGTGGTGAATAAATTGGTTGGGGAGCAAAACAGTGGATGATGACTGATGTTAGAAAACAAGAGCAAATGGAGAGTAACAGCTGAACAGGAAAATCTGGCTAAGAAGCCAACAGGGAGATATTTTATCAACTAAAGACTATTCACTCCTGTTTCCTATTGCAGTGTCAGTGTTACTCTGTTTTTAACAGAAATTATTATTTTGTAATTTATTATTTTGATACAGACATTTCTTGAATTGTGAAAATGCAAGCAGATTTAATTGTCATATTTTTGAAGTCATGCAGAATCTTACCTCAGACAGAAACCAAGTTTGCATCCAAATTATGTGGAAGGCTTGTGCTGATTTTAGAGGACAGGAGTTGATCTCTGTGTTTTAAAAATACTACGGAAGATACGTTTCAGATCTTTAGAAATCATGTGTACAATGGCTTTGAGTAGATAATCTTTCTTGATTTCACTGTTTAGGGTAGTAGATACTCTCCCTTATTGTGTTGTTCTCTCTGATATTCCATTTACAAGCAACACTATCTTAAACAAGGTGGTACAAACTCAGTAATTTCATTATTCGGGCAATGGTTGTAATTTCCTAAGAAGCTGCATGTCAAAGGTTATGTTAATTTTCTTTTGTTCTACCATAAGAGTGAATTTCATTTTATGCACAGCATGTTAATTTTATATTGGAGTTGTATTTTAAAAAAGACAGTTCATTAAGTAACTTCAGTGTATTGACAAATGGGCTGGATTAAAGACTATTAAAACAATGACTCTTCAGTGTAACATTCCTGCCACAATGCATTTTAGTATTAACAAGACAACTCTGACTCTCTTATGATGGTAATTTTTAGATACAGTGATTTCTCCAGGACATTACCCTTCTAAATAGACTTTAACTATTCAAGTTAAGCAAGTTGTAAAATATATGTTATCCTGATGATTTAATTGAAATACAATACAACATATCAATAATACTAGGAAAGAAGACTCTTAACGTCTATTATATTTTTGCTTTCCATATGAAGAAGACTTGATCTTTATTCAAGACAGTTTCTGTAACTTTTCTTTAATAAAATATAAGCAAACTATGGAGTAAGGAAGTACCAATTAAGGAACTCGGTAAAATTTCACCAGCAATTTGCAGAAATGACCGTGACTGCTTAAATTATAGTCACTTTAGTGCTAATATTTTATGTTGAGTAATCACAGGTTACTAAAAGTTACTGGACAAGGGTTAAAATAACCCCCATAGAGCCTACCTACCTTGCAGTATAATGATTGCAGGTTCCACTGAATTATTAGTAATCTCTTCTTATCCTGGTGTTACCCCTTTATTTTACAAATGGTCCAAGTATCCATTGGTCCTTCCAGTTAGTTGTGTTTTCATATGGCCAGGTGGCTTCATCTTTTCTTATGGGTATTTAAGTGTCTGCTGAATAAACAGCACACACAGAACATGGACCTGAGTGCTGGTTGCTCTGGATCAGCCTTAGGCAGACAGGGGCACCCAAGGGAGAGCTTCAGATTATCATTTCCCTCTGTAAGCCATGCTGGGATTGGTACCTACAATTTAACTGCATTTCTGTGTACCTTTGTATACCTTCACTAATCACAGTGGATCTTGCCTGTCTGTATTTCTGAACCTTCAGCTCCCTCTTGTCCTGTACTACCCTCACTAGAATCATTGCTATTACTTACTCAGTTCAGAAGTGCCCTGGAGGGACACAGTATATGGGCACACAACATCAGGTTAGTGCTGAAGGAAGGCCTGGAAAATCCCTCCTTCCATTTGCCATCTCACCTTCCAATTGACCTATATTTTTTCCCACTCAATACAAAATTTATACAGCTTAAAGTGTTTTTATTTGCACTCACCATTGCTGAAATAGATTGCGTCCAATAACAAGGCTCCAGTAAAAAAAGTCTAGGTGATTGATTTTGTGCTTATTTTACTGCAATAATATGGTATTGAGGTACATCATATTTCTATTTATACCAAATTAATAGTTTCAGTGTGATTTTACTCTGGGACTAATTAGATACGTAAAGTTAAATACATCTGAAAGTCTATTTTCAGAGTAAAGGCCTTGCTCTGATGTTTTCTTTAATTTAAAGAATTTCTATTTTTTCCTGTGTTAGCATCAGGATTATGAAAATGAGGGTCATGCCCCTATACAGGGAACAACAGCAAGGGCTATTTTCCAGAGCTGGACTTTTGATATTCGATATTTGTAAAGCCACAATCAAAAGAACACTGCAATAGCATAAGCCTTTTTGCAAAGAGAAATAATCAAAGTGTTTATACTGTTTCCTAATTCTTCTGCTTTGAGATCTTCAAAAAACAATGCACGGAGATAGGTGGATGGATGGATAGATGGATGGATTGATGGATTGATAGATAGATGATAGATCTACCTCCTTCATTAAAATTGCAAAGATTCCTGGGGACAGGAAAGCAATTTGTGAAAGCACAGAGGTAAATATTTTGCACAAAGGAAATTAATGAAGTGTTCCCCAGTGGTTCTGAAATGGGGTTGCTAAAATATTTTCCTTGCTGTGCACAGGATAATGAGGTCATCGTAGAGAATCGCACACTTGGACCACACTGGCACAATAGTTCTGCTTCCAGCAGCATCTAACAGCTTTTTGCACCTCATCCTGGGGGTAGGATGGTCTGCAGAACAACTGGCCATCAGCCCAAGTCTTTCCCATGAGGGTGCTGCCATAGTTATAACCATAGGAATTGTGAGAATACTTCTGTGGGTAAGCACCACTGTAGGTTTACATCTCTGGGGCCAAATGCATTACTTGCATGTAGGCTGAAGTGGGAAAAATCTCTGTCAGGCTTCTTACTTCAGTCACTCCAGGTATAAATATATTTTCTCCCATTATTCCTTTACATACATGTCCAAAATGAAATATTCTGTTGAATGGGTGCTTCCAAAACTATTCACAAGAGCACAGCTCTACCAATGCATCTGGTAATAAATATTAAAGAGAAATTGTGGAATAACAGAAAGACATGTAAAAAAGATGAGAAATTTCAGGGTAGTAGAGCTCCAATTCTACCTGGTGGCTGTCAAAAGCTTTCACAATATGTGTGCAAAATTGTGGTTCCTCAAATATATTTCTTTTTAGTACATTCTCTAATAAATGAAGAAACTAAAAAGGCTAATTTTAAATTGCAAATCTTAAATAATTTCTAACAATTATTGTAAAATTTATGTTTGGTTTTCATGGGTTTTTTTTGTAGAGGTCATTAAAGAAAAATTTTTAATAAAGTTTTCTGCATTAACAGGTGCTTGCTATTGCATGCACAGAAAGAGCAGCTTATTTTCCTGTTAAACAAAGAAGTATAAAAGTGTACTGTTATAAATTTAAAATTATTATACCATAAGTAAACTAATGCTTTCTGGGGAATGGAAAAGCAAAGAGATGGGTTGGTGGAAACTCATAAATTGTATGAAAAGAAGTCTGCTTCTGCTTCAGAGAAAAAATATATACAAAGAAAAATAAAATAAAATTTTTAGTGGAAAAAAAAGAGAAAGCAAAAGGGATATGTGTGTAGAAATGAAGACAAAGAAAGATCTGTTGGACAGAAAATTTGGAATAGAAGTGCATGAAAGCTTTGATTGTTTCTAACTTGCTGTGGAACCAGTCTGGTGGAGATCAGGACTTAGTGCTTTGCAATTCCCCTTTGGGCTTACTGTGGCTTGTTTGGACAAGTTCAGAACATTTCACTAGTCCAAGCTTTCCCTGCAGTCACATTCACTGGAACAATGAATAAATCACATCTCAGAATTCCAAAGCATTAACAAGTGACTTCTTTATTCAATATCCATTTCTATAGACATGCTAAAAATTGTGCAGGGGAATTTCAGTTTTTCATAGAAGTGAGAAATAATCATTTGGCTAGAAATGTGGAGTTGATCCTCTCTCTTTTCCTTGCCTAACTCTGGGCCAAATCAGTGTTTTAAAAAAAGCCCTTGAAAACTGACACAAAAATTAATTTTGTACCTGTTTTACCAAAAGGACACAAAAATGTGAAGATTCTCTGGAGTATGCACTCCTTTATATGGAATGCTTTATTATCTTCTTCATTTTTACCTCCTTCAAACAAAAAACTGTAATACAACCTCAGTTGTGATTCCTCTGGGTGTGAGGTGAGAGGACATTCAAAGCTACAGCTTTGTTAAGAGGCAGCTGTTACATTGCCATGGAACATGATGACATGGTACATATTTCTAATCAAAATGTTTGGTTAACAAGAAGGTCAAAGAAGCAATTAGTGGTGGAATACAGTTCTACTGTGTGCCACGTACTATTTGACTAAAATACAAACTGACAGCAGGGCGATTTCTGCTGTTGGAATCACAGAGGTGACCTAGGGCACTCTATCAAGCTTAGTTTGACCCTGACAGCTTTTGACCAGCTATTTGTTGTCATATCTTTCTGACTGAACAAGATGACAAATATACACAAGACCTCATGCTCAAATGCTGCATTCTGTGAAGTGAGACAGATTTTGACCTTTAATTGGTAGAGGTCTCTGGGTCTTGTGACTCCACATCTGCTATCTTTTATTGTCTTGTAGTGGACAGAAATTCTGTTAACTACTGTAGCAGAATGTGCTCCCAGAATAGAAAAATGTAGCTGCAGTTAAATGGCATCAGAAGACTTTTTTATTACACAAGACAGTCCTTTTTAAAAAAAAAGACATTGCTCTGACTTTACAGAAGAAGACAGGTTTAGCTCCAAGTAATAAGACTCTAATGATTCATGTTACTCGGCATTGGTGCAGAGGCCTGACGTGACAAAACAAAAGAAAGGATTTGGGCTCAGTTTGAAAATAGCTGAATAAATAATAACTTTGTCCAGGGCTAGAACATTGGAATAAATATATCTTTACACCTTTTTATTAAAAGTATCAGCAGTTTCAGAAGTTAACCTTTCAAAAGAGGAGGAAGAAATGATTTTTTTTTTTTTTTTTTGCCAATAACCAAAATGAGAGCACTGTTTTCTTTAATTTTCTGTAAAAGATTAGTATTTTCCAGTTGACCTTTAGGACATGTACACTGCCCAAGCAAAATTGTTTACCGTGGATGTTTTCGTTTGCTATTAAATAAAAGTTGACTAAGCCTTGAAATATAATTTCTTTACTTGGTTTTCCTCTGTTTTGTGTGCACTTACATTTTTCCATACATATGACATTGGTATCTGAGTATGTTCAGTTGTTTGTGGATTGCTACTCTATCTTTCTGAATACTGAACTTGCAAACTACAAGTTGAGAAAAACCGCCTTAGATTAAAGAGGGATAGAAAGGCTCATCACTTGGGATCTGTCTTGTGAAAAGAGGGTCAAAAATCAATGAGCAGCACAACAACGGAGGACAGTTTAAAAATTTGCACGGAAGAGTATTGATAACTATGTGGCTTCTCATTCCTGCTCTTGGACTGCTTTTATAAAACCTTCAATGGGTGTGAGCTGGCTAGATGAATATCTTGTGATCTCAGCTCCTTTTGTCTTAGCCCTTCCACACATAACAGCTCCAGAAAGGCGTGAAGAGGGTCACTGCTCAAAGCGACCAGGCATTTTCAAGGTACCACTTAGCTGCTTCTCAGTATCAGAACTTCTGGTTTCCTACTCATACCAGATCCTTTTGCCTGGAAAAGTCCTCAAGTGTTATTTGCCACTTTCCTTTGCTTGCTCTTCCCAAAGTTTGCTGTTCAGCCCCCACTTTTTTTGGTCCTGCATTCAGCTACCTGCTGCCTGCTTTCCTTTCCAATGATTGTTCCTCAGACTACTGTTTCTTAATTACACACTGCTAGCCTGTAGCTAGAGTCTATCTCACACTCAGTCACATGCTTTTCCCCCTGAAAATCTCCATCACTGGTTCGTAGCTATTCCCTGGTTCAGCAAGTACACCCTAAAATGGTGCATGAGTCCTACCTATCCTATTTGGGAAAGATGACAGAACTACCAGTATATTAACACATGTACTACAATATATGTGGAAGTATATAGACATATTTGATATAAAAATATAACTGTGTTATTTAGGGTCTGGTAAATCATTTAAGATCTCATAAAACACTGCTTCCGACATTAATAGAAATCAAGGGAGATTTGAATATTTTCAGATTACTTCTTATTTCAAGCTATTTTAAAGTAAAATGTGTAATGATTAATGGCTATGACTTATGATGGGAGAATGTCTAGTGGGTATCATGCTGTCAGCGCTAAGTATTTTTCTCTTATGAGAATGTAGTTCATTCATGGAGTCTTTAATCATATAGTTGATTTTAGTAGGCACATACATGAGGGCTATTGTTCGGCAAGGATTTCCAGATCCAGGTTGTTGTCTGAGAAAGATGTTAATGTTGAAAGCAGGATAAAAAATGCTTTGACAGTAAAACTCTTAAAGTACCAGCCTGAGAGGTATTACAAACACTAATGTCATCTAGGTAATACATAGACACCTGCAGAGATTTGCAGAAAAGATACTAGAAATATAGAAAAAATCTATAGTGTGAGACTGAATGAACGTGAGGAGAAAGTAGCCTATAAAACATATATTTAGTGGAATGTAGAAAAAGAAAATAAGGCAGAAAAAAAAGGCATTTGTTTGCAGCATGATAAAGGCTCATAACTGGATTTGTGTCATCAGAAATACCACAATTCAATCTCTTATTCCAAGTAAAAGCTGTGGTAACAGTCTTGATGAAGTGTATGCTGATGAATACTCTGTAAATAGTAATCATTTGCAATTATTGCTAGTAGTTCAATATTGTCTCTTTCTGTTTTACATTTGCATTTGGTTCGAGAAGGGTGTGAAAGGAATCTTCTACTCCAGCATTTTGGCTTCTTGTCCCAATTAAAGCTGCATGAAAATAATTAAACCCCCCAAACTTTGCACAGCTTAAAAATGTTAGTTGGGATGACTTTATTTATTTATTTTTAAAGTTAAATTCCCAGCAATTAGGCCATTCTCTCTTCCTGAAGACTGGTACATTACCTGGCTCTGGTTAACACTGGGGATTTTTGTTCTGAAATATTCAGGGCTTTATTCAACTGTATAAAGATAGTTTTCTAATTAAGATACCCTGACTTAGTCACATGGGGCTGGTGGGTGCCCCCCTGAAAAGGCAGTTGCAGTATCTCATGTGGTGCAGTGTGTCTGTGTCAGGCAACTAATTTGTTGCTCAGAAATGCTGAATGTGGAAGTGATCAATGTCTCTTCAAACAAAATTAAAATGTGTCTTAATTCAAATTCTTATTGTACTCTCAATTAAAATGCACACACCACACATAAGACCTACAGGACACCTACATTCCTTGTGTTGGTGTGGAGTTGTATATGGAAGTGTATTGTTGTTTGGTGAAACAACATCAAGAGGGGGATCCTTGCCAGAGCACTTCATTGGGGTCCATTCTCAAAGTGCCCAAAATAAATGGGGTACTGAGAACAGACTTCATGGCTAATAGATGATCTCTTTCCCAGCCAATCTTCTTCCCAAAGCAAAAATATTTCTGTTGAGCTGATGTACCACCTGCCCAGTGATCTTGCAAATCACTGGATTTACAGAGCTTGTAGCAGTAGGTCCCACTGTGATGGAGTGGGAACAACATGGTCTTTGCAACAGTCAAAACGCTGAATAGATCACTTGTTGGTAAAGCATCACATAGGAGTCCAACACATCTATTTGTTCAAGAGCTTACTGGCCCAAATACTGTCATCTACACAGTGCAAACCATGGCATATTCAAACCCTGTGTTTTAACACCTTTCTTTCTAAGATGTTAATGCTTGCATAAGGTCCAAAGAAATGATTAATTGCACTTTTAGAACATACTTTTTATTTCTGCTCAAATTCATGCTTATGCACATCACTCTCCACAGTTTTATGCTTTCTTCTGGGTTATTGTTGGATTTCCTACTATCTTTATGTTAAGTACAGAATTTTAGCAATTGCTACAATCCTAGTGCACACAGCAAGGATCCTGGGACAAATTTGCCATGTGCTGTTTAATATTTTAGTTGTGAATTTATGTTTTGCTGATTTTGTATTGTAGACCTAATTACAGCAAGTTCACTGAGATCCCTGGAATAAGGAGTTAGGTTTTTTTTTTTTTTTTTTATTATATGAACCTGAACAAGTTTGTTCTGTGTCCTTTGGTAACTTTGACAGAAAAATAGGGGGTGTGTGTCCCCCTTTATCTCCTGCTTTTATCTTTCTGTTGGATGTAATTTCCTGGTCCTGTATGCCATGTGCCTACTCAACTCTTTAGACTGAATTCCCCTCCAGTAATAACACGGAAGACAAGGACTTCTGCCTTGATGGTTCTGAAGAGCAGATGTTTTTATGACTTAATCTTCCAAAATTTATTTTTAGAAATATACTTTTCTGAGACACCACTGTTAACTTTTTAATATCCATTTACATTCTTAACATTATTCTTCTGTTTCAGCTAGCCTGTGAAAGCAGGTTGCAATGAAAGAAGCTGCCCTTTGACTTATTACTTGCTCCTACTGCTGATCCAATTTTATTTCACATTTTACTTACAGTCAGCAGAAATCAGTCCAGCAGCCCCAAATGGTTTTGATTCAAAATCAGCACACAGAATATCAGCACAACATATTATAATATATGTTTGCAAACCAGATTAATGCCTTTTCTCTCTGTTGCAAGTAAAAGGTGTCTGCTTGGTATTCCCCACCAAGTAGCACTTTACAATAGAGCAAGAAGTGAGCAGAAATGTTACGGTGCTGCTTTGCAGTCAACATATGTAAAATCAGATTCTGTCTAGTCAGGTTTAGACACTGAAAAAGACACCTCTTTTGGCTGTGACTGATATTCGAAGATTATGTAGTTTAGTGTTTATCTTGGTTTTCCTTCACTTTGTGCTCTTGTGCCAACTTCTGCTCTTTCCCACTTCAGGTGTTTCCAAAGCAAAAAAGCACTGTAGTTTGCTTCAAGAAGAGTGGCATTACTTCCCATGATATAATTTCAAAACGAATGGCTAAAATATTTGGAATTTCCTCAGTAAATGTTTTCAGCTTTTGGTGTGGATTTTGGGAGCTTGTGGTTGGCTCTTCTTGCCCTGCCCAGAGGCAGCTCTGCCCTTGGGATGGGCAGTGAGGGCTGCAGCTGCAGTCCCCCAGCCCTCCCCAGCCCTGCTCCCCAGGGCTCCCACAGGAAGACTTCAGGGCATCAGAGGGATGCAAACTCTTCTTCACATGCGACGTGCAATCACATGTGTATGTACAATTTATTAAGGGTTCAGAGCCTCTTAGGCAGAACTGATGTGGCAAATGAAGAGAAAGGCAGAAAGAGCAGATGCATTGCTCACTTTTAAAACTGCTCTCAATCTCTGGCTAATCAAAATGCTGAAATAAGCAAGACCAGTTCTCTGCACCCATCTGTTCAATATTCAGACTACATTGTCAGCGGTGTCTTGCTGAATTCTTTGAGGCTCAGAGCCTTTAGCACCTGCAAGATCAGATCCTTGACTGTAACCAGATGGTGGCATTGTAGCATTACAGTCGTTTTCTAAAGTTGTCATAATTTCACTCGGGGTAATCCAGAAAACTATGAAAAGCAGAGAATGTATTTGAAAGTGGAATTTGCTCTAAAAATGATGCACGTGCATCTAGAGCTGAAAGAGAATGCATAAGACAAGGGTTCTTTTAATCACTAAAAAGAAATAAAATCATATCAGCACAACATTCTCAGTGAGAATGCATAAGACAAGGGTTCTTTTAATCACTAAAAAGAAATAAAATGTAAGTTTAAAGAAAAATCACCAACAATAATAAATAAAATGTTATGTATAAAGAATAATCAATGTGTAGAAAAATCCAAGCAGGCATTAATACTTAATTTGTTAATGGAGATCCTTAGTATTTAGAAAAGTTTATGAGATGTTGGTTGTGAAAGAAGTTTTAGGGAAAAGGAAGGGAATTACACTACATATGTCTAAAAATGCATTGAATGTGAAAAGATCAAATTAGAGAAATAATATAATTTTATTATACCTAACTTCCCTTCCCTTCCCTTCCCTTCCCTTCCCTTCCCTTCCCTTCCCTTCCCTTCCCTTCCCTTCCCTTCCCTTCCCTTCCCTTCCCTTCCTCCAGAAAAATCATGCTATGTATATTGTGGCACAGAAGCATGAAGTGGAAACATAATAATTCTAAATGTGATTCTACCTCATTATTTCACTGTCATTTCCTATAAGTTGTTAGCCTCCTCAGCTTCATTCTCTTCAGTACTGAAGTGCTGCAGTGCTTTCAAGACTGATAGTATTGATTATTTAATATCTGCCAAACATGTTGAAAAATGTTGTGTGCTAACAACATTTTATCATATTGTTCACAAATCAAGGTCACAAGGGAACCACTCTTAACCCCTTCTCCAAACCAGCTGCTTTCTAGTACCTCAACACTTGTATGTGATTGGTGACTCACACCTGGAGGGCAGCACTCAGCACCTGCTCTGCCCACTGCAGAGCTATGACTCTTCATTGATTCTAAGAATGTTATTGTCACTACCAGTCTTTCTTTCTTACTGTGCTTTCACCTTGATGAGAATGAAAGCATTCCACAAATCTCGAAACTCTGTTTGCAAGAGAAAGCTGCTTTTTCAGGTCTGAGAGTGCTCATGGGTCTAAACCCAGGGAAGCAACAGAGGAACCTGGGGCTAGGCACTGCTGACTCCACTTGGGCAGAGTGGTGTCTTTCCTAAGATAATTTTCACTGACTGTATTCTAAACAGTAACTAAACCTTAGCCATACTGTGTGGAGAAGTCACGGTTGCCATCTCATAGAGACTTTCTGAATGGTGTTATTTTGCACAGGGGCTTGATAGGTGGAGAAACCCTGTCTCTCCTGCTCAGCTCCAGTCTTCTCTGTCCTCTGATCTGCTTCCTACGTGACTTGTCTGCCTCCTGGTGGTTAAGCATTTGACTGGGGATGCTCAGAACCAGGCAGCGCACGGTAGGGAAAAATGGAAAATGTTGGCTGGCAGTGCTAGAAAGAACCCAGCAGTTTTGAACAGCTCAGCTCACTATTACTCTCTTAACGAAATGCCTAGCTGCTAACTAGAAGATGGTGAAATCTTTGTTGCTAGCCTCTGAAAGCTGGGCAAAGACCACCATGGAGGAGTGGGATTGAACTGAACATGGGAATAACTGAGATGGAGGCTAAAGGTAGAGGGTTGATTTGAGCTTGTGATATCTTATAATGAAGTGCAAGGTCTGCTCCAGCATCAGATCTGCTGTCTCTGTAAGTCTGTGAGAGAGGACAATGACAGTTCTTCCTTGCTTACATGGTACAGGCAAGGTGGACAGAAATAAAAGGAGGAGTGAAGCAACATTTTTCTGAAGTCTGATTAACATCTAACTGAAGTTACTGATTCTGCAAGGGACCATGTGTTCACCATCACCCTTTCACTTGTGTTTATTTGTGCAGGAATTTAATGTAGTTGTGATGTGCACCTTTACTGTAGCTAGTTTGAATTTGCATACAAATGAATAATTTCTCTCAAATAAAATTATTCTGAGTGGAAACAGTGTCAGTGTGAAATACCACCAGTCTTCATAGTGGGACTACAGGCACTAGTATTTGTAGCCTTTGAGACCTGCAGGGTGAATCTCACAGCTTTTCTTTTTCAGATGCCATATGCCAATTTGCTGTGTACTTTATTTCCTCATGCCTTATGGCACTGGCTTGTGCAGCCAACCTGAATTTGCATGGTGGATGTAGGGTTTCATTAAAAACTAATCAAGGAGAAATAACCTCCTAAAGATCTGGCATCTTTGCATGAGTTTTAACCCATACCCTAAATGAAGTGTGAGCTTGTGTTGAACTCACCAAGCTAAGGCATTTACTGCATAGAGAAGACTTGATGCAGGGACTGCTATAACTCAAGATAACTTTGAAGTGATGACAGTCTACAGAAATGGTGATTTTGTCCAGGATGACATTGGAAGGAATTGTGACATACCCAGCTATAACACTTGTGAGATTTGACCCTACCTTCTTGCTTGAACTGAATTGCAAAAGCATTCTCTCATAAATCATACTAAAATAAATGAGAAACTGGGAGAAAAAGGGAAGATAATTTTTCCTTCATTTTAGCAAAAGAAGGGGTTAGCATGTGGCTTTTGTTTTACCATTGATTTCTACAGCAACCCATTGAGCCTGTTTTGTGTTTGAAGCTGAAAGCTCACCACTTGTTCAGCTTTTTGTCTCCTGTGTTGTGGGTGCAGGACAATGTTACGTGACATGAAGGCATAGATAGGGACCCAGGTGTTGCTTCTGACTAAAAACCCCTCTGCTGGAACTTCCTGACTAATTTCCCTGATTATAAAGACAGCAGGTGTCAAACATATCAGAGAAAGAACAAAAGACTTTATCTGTCCCTACTTAATTAAAGGCAGAAGTGCACTCAAGCCTGGCTGGCTAAACCAGAAGGCCATGAGGGTAATAGTGTTTTAATTTATTTTAACTGTACAGGAAGAAATTTAAGATGATTGCTGAGAACAATACAGTTAAAATATAGAATTATTTCCCAAACTTGTTTTTGCTTCTGTTTTGATATTTGTAGAAAAGGATTATGTTTGTATTTCCTCACAGTTGCTTTTTTAAAATATGTAGTTTCTGTGAATACAGCACATGATAAAAATTTAAAATATACAAGGTAGCCTGATAAACATGCACAATTATATCATCTTAGCTTTAGTTTAAATGTCATTGAAGGAACAGGCTTTCAACTCTATCATCTTCAGTGGTTACGTTATTGGATTTTTAGCAGTTTAAATTTTGTATTACATGAATCCTATCTATTCATCAAGTGGAAATGTGGCTCACATACCTTATGCTTCACCTTGCTACTATATGTTCTGCATGAATTCAGTCACCCTTTCACTTCTGTAAAGGTTTGCAGCATAAAGGATTAGGAAAAGAGATGTAATCTTTGTTTATAAAAGGCACTTTCCAATGAAAGGCACATTCCAAGGAAAATGACAGTCATATGTTAGTAGCTTAACTATGTAATGTTGTGGAGTATCAGTGATTTTTGTATCTAGCTTGTAAAATTTACACATATTATTGTACAACAAAACCAGACCAATGCCTGACCTAGAAAAATTCTGGGAAAATATAGTTTTAGTCTTTTCATATTATTTTATTGTTTCACTGCTATTAAAAGAATTAAGATCGCTGCATATTGCAGTATATGTAATTTCCCAGTTAATAATTCAGAAGACTTATAGAGCATTTTTATAATATTAATTAAAATGTAAAGGATCTGGTAAACACCCAGGGTTTAGCAAGGCAGCCAGAGGAGATCCTGCTGTAATAAAGCTAGCAAAACACCATGAACTGACTGCTCAAAGGTGTAGCATCAACCTGGGGGTTCAAGATGCTTTGAAATGACAACTACTGTATAAATAAAATGGCTTAACCTTTAGATATATTATTTCACTAGATTTGTAATCATCCCATAAGGACTATGATTGTGCCTCCTGTACTTAACTGAAATAGTTCTTATATCTATAAAGCCCTCTCTGAATATTCAGTTTCTTCAGGATTTTTATTATGCTAAAGTATTTACCACCCGTAAAAGTTACAGCCTGAATTCCTGGTTCAAACTTCAGTGACCAGGCTGGAAGGGCTCTTCAGTGGCTTTCAATCCAATTCCAATATTCTGATACAAATAAATGAAAATATTTCAAATTTATCTTTAAAAATGGGTTTATATCAGATCATAGGAATTTATATTGGACTCAAACACTTGCTGAACTTGTTTGCCGAAATGAAACCATAACTCACAGTTATCCCAAGTGATTCTTTATGGCCTCCTCAATAAATATATGCAATTAGATTCTGCTAACATTGGTTAATGTCCAAAGCCTGAAGCTTTAAAAGAATTGGCATAGATTTAATTTGACTGGTCTTCTAAGTTTAGTTAGCAGTTGTGGTTATGCTGCTTGGGAATCATTTTGGTTGTACTTCACCATCACTGACGGGAATAACTAGGATGAAAAAAGTAGACTTGTCACTGAAGTAGTTAAATGTGACATGAGCATTCTCCTAAGGATCCTCATTTACTTTAATAGAGAATGTTATGTTTAACAGTTTTCTTTTATGTTTTTTTCTAAAGATAGAAGCAACACTAACAGTACTTATGTCTTCTTTTCTGCAAATTTAAGAAGCTGGGCTATTTCTCAATATTGAACATTTAAAAAACCCCAACCCGCTGGATTTCTAGAATATATATATGAAATAGAAGAAGTTATTATAGACCACAGAGCATTGTTCTTTAGTGGAGGAATATCTCTCGCAGGAAAATTGTGGATTATCTATTTTCTTCTCTCTTTTAATAATGTCACCATTTGGGGTTCTTCATCCAGGGTGTAAAACACATAAATGGTGATGTACAGTTCTTTTTTTGAGTCTGTCATGGTGATGAATGCAAAGTGGGCAAGCAAGTAATGACAACAGATTGCCCTAATAATTGAATGTTACTGGTATCCATAATATAACAATCAAATAAAATTTAATAACCTACATGTCAAAATAGTAACGTAGATTGCCTAGAGAAAGAAAATTAGTGCTGCTCCTTAGAACATGTATGGGAAAAGCAAAGCAGGGTGTTTTCTATTCAGAATAGGAAAGCTGAATGAAACGGCAGTTGAGAAAATGGTTGTTTTCCTCACTTGGAATAAATGTCATTCCTCTTATACTTTGACTGAAGGCAAAAAGTGACCACAGTTATTAAAAAGAAAACATAAACCCCAACAGATTCCCAAAATACAGTTCTAGAAGAACAGTGTGAGACCAGTAAGGCAATAAACAACATGCATTAAGTTATACCAAGATAAAGCTTCTGACTAAATTTTCACACTAGGGTGCCTGTGGCCAGGCAGCTGAAAATATGTTTAAAATCTCTCAGGCTACAGTTCAGAGAAGCTCTTCAGTACATGCTGAATCAATTTCTATTCAGGAAGACTGTATGCACAAGACTAAATTTAAGTATGCATTTGTACCCCATTGATCTCAATGGGATTTAGGCATAGACCTAATATTAAACATCTGTTTAAATATTCTCTCAAATAGGGACATTATCCCAAATGGAGACTTGAGTTCAAAGTATTAGTTTTGCGTGTTTCTTTAATTTGTTTAAATTCAAGAGACAAATAAGGAGTTTTCCTTTTGCAGAGCATTTTATGATCACATTATATCACAATCTGTTCTCCTAAATAACAGTTCAACTGTTTTCCATTCAGCAGTTAAAATTCTTGGTTGTGTGAAGCTGAGCTGGACCATGGAAAGTCATTCTGGAAGTGTGGCTGCCAGGCACATGACCGATGCATTCCAGTGCATGCCTGTTCTCTGATCTGCATTGCTGTAAGGGAAAATGTCTATATTACAAAGCTTTGAGAGTTGATTTCACCTCAGTCACCTCTAGTTGTTGAAAACTCTGTGAAAACCCTTAATGGGTCATGCCACACTCCTCTTGTAAGACATGGAGAGATGTGGACATCCTTGGAGGATGACTGACCTTACTTGTCTTAGATAAGCATTTTAGATGTAATAAATTGCCCCTTGGAGGTGGGGGACATTTAACTATTTTTTTGTTTCTGGAAACTACAGGGGAATATAAACTGATGCATTTAGTCAAGCACTCCTCAGATATCTAAGTAGGGTCAGAGGACTCCCATCTCATGCAATATGTATATTCACACATCATGCATTTGACATGGTCATTTACTTTGCAATGTTGAAGTAAGGGAATTATTTTTATTAAATAAGTATGTAGAATATCTGTCTGGCTTTAGCTTGCTTGGTGTTTTTTATTATTACATGTTGGTAAAATTAGAAATGCTGAAAATGTCTATAAACTAATGGCATTAATTAAGGGAATGTACAAAAACATTTTCCTCTGGTCAGTTATAACTTTACTTCTATTGAAACACCAAGGTTTTTGTGTTAGATTTTCATTTTTTCCTGAAATATTTTGGAAAATAAGAGGTTTTTTGCTGTCACTGTTGGTGCTCAAGTGGTGGAAAGCACATCCCCCTAAATACTGTTGGGAAAAAGGAATGGTGAAAGTGTGCCATTAAGATGAGTAGGTAGGTGTGCAGTACTTCTAGCTGTTCATCTTCCTTTACCCGCTGGTCTTACTTTAATTTTCCCTCTCTTGGTTTGTCCTGGTGTTTTTCAACATCAGAGCACAGAGCACAAAGCACAGAGTTGTACATTCTCTGATGCATTATAATGATATGACAATTTCTTGTAAGAGTCTTGCAGTTTAAAGGTGATAGATATATTTACTTTCCGTAAAGGAATCAATTAATCATGGAAGTCAGAGATCAGGGAATCTATTTTCCTCACTCTTGTAAGCATGGAATATATTCACTCATAACCAATCCCACAACAGATTTTAGAGAGAAGCTCAAGAGGTAGGTAAACATTGACACATTTGTCAGGCAGCAGAATAATTTGGTTTTTTAATGTTGACATTCTTTCAATTAAACACTGTCACTGTCTTAGGAAAATTAATACAAGAAAATGATGAGAAATATAAAGCTTCCTCAAGATAAGTTTGGGCTAATCAAAGAACATCATACAATGTATATTTAACCACCAAACCATTTTGATGTTGCCTTTTCAGGCACACACATTTAATGTGTGTGTTCTGCATTGAGTTTGGACGCATTCCTTAAACCCAGTGTATTCCTTTGTACCTTTGTATCCCTGCCTATGTAAGTATTAAATGAAACCAGATTCCCTTTGATTTTCAGAACAATTACATTGCTTTACTTGAGCAAAGCATAATGATGTGTTATGTTTTTTGGTGATGGATTGCCACCTGGCCCTTTCTGGCATAGTATTGCATTCCTCACTCCTAAGAGTTAAAATCTCTTTTCCATTTTAAACAGCTTACATTCTAGAGGAATATGTAAGAAGTGTGGAGTCACCATATTGGAGTATGTAAAACCAAGATTCCTGATAAACAATCTGTACTTATTGTTGTGAAAAAATGGTAAAATATAATTAAATGTGAAGAAAGATAAAATCCATGAATTTGTGAAAAGTCTATAAAAAGAAAGAGCAGCAAAGATTTGCAAAGGGAGAAACTCTTCCTTGTCCATGCAGGCATGATCCTGAGCATTTGTGGTAAATAGTATCTCAACAACTTTATGAACAGCAATAATAAGCAATAATAATAATGAGTCTGAAATCAGAGCTTTAAAGATGCTGCTGAATTTGGCTGAAATGAGATAACCTTTGGTTGCCACCAGAACACCAGTCTCGTGGTTCATCCAATTCTGCTCTCACATGAGCTGTCTTCTGCAGAATCATGCCCTCACTGAAATAAAACAGGGTTTTGTTTTTATTTGCCTGTTCATTCCTTACTTTTGTGTGCCAAACACACTACTGAAATTTCTCATTGACAGACTAATCAGTCCATTGCAGATGCAATATGCTTTTCTGACCCCAGTATAGGGAATTATGAAGGTATGTTTGTCACGTGGGACTAAGTCCAGGTTTATGTTTTTTCCACATACTAACAGATTGGCATGATCCAAAAATGTTTTCAGTCTCTCTTCTATTGATATTGCTTCAACTACAATATCAGTTTTTCCAGACAGCAATGTGTTAGTACTTTGACCTCAGGTAGGTGCAAGAGCAGTGAGCAGCTCTCCCTGCAAAGTGAAATTGATGTTTTCCCACATATCTTTATATAAGAATTGTTTTAGGACTTGATTCTGACATGCCAAGCCCTGAATTTTCTAGCAGCCAATCAATTTTGTAATTCTAGAACTTTTTTCAGTTTGAACTAGTATTTCAGGGAACCAGGCAACATTTCTCACAGATTTATACATCTGATTTTCCCAGACCCTGCTGTATTGGCATCCCACTACACAGAGCTGGGAGCTGGAAAGGATGAGTGTTTCCCATCCAGCTCTGAGAAATGCTGGGCTGACTCTGTGACAATTGCAGCACACCTTTAGCAACAAAAGCTGATATGTAATAAACTAAGAGAGCCAAGACAGGGTTATGTGTAAAATCAGTCATTTTTGTATCCTATGAAAAGTGTGAAAGAGGAACTAAATATGTGAAACATGACTAACAAGACTGCAGCTGTGCAGGGGATGGACTTTCTGGTATGGAATGACAATTTTTCTAACTGGGAACTGAACCCGTTTCATTTGGAATTATTGACTCCTTGAGTGCTTAGGACAGCAATGAAACTTTGTTACATAATATCAAATGTTTCTGTTCTCATTTTCTGTCACTACGTGGCCGGAGAGAGCGTAAGTCAACTACAGAATTAGAGGCTACCATGTGTAAATATCCTAGGTAAGTATTTATGGATATAATTGTTAATGAGCAAAAATTATTTCTGTCTGGATCATCCTCAATTTAGTTAAAGCCTTTTAAAATCATATCCAATATAACTCTCTACTTGAGCTATGCTTTTTCCTATCATGACCAAGAAAATGTTCTTTATGGCAGATTTGGGCTGAAAAACCTTCAGGAATCATGGTGCAGGTCTTACATTCTCTAGTGGGCGTTTTTTTTGTTAGGTGTTTTTTTTTGTTTGATTTTTGTTTTCTTTGTGTGTGTGTGTGTGTGTGTGCATTTCACAGCTTCTTTTGTCAATATTGTAAAGAATTTTAACTCAGAAGAATCTTTGATGTTTTCTTTAAAACATCTCAGATAGTTCATGAATCCCACAATTCTTGTGGATCCCTGATCCAAAGAGGGAAAAAGATAGACCTTGTCACAAGATGATGAAAATTTAGCTCTCACAATCCTCTGCTCTCCAATAGTTACTTGCTGAAGTTAATCTCTTCCTATCAGTTGCCCTCAGGGAAAAGAACTACAAACACAAATCCCAGGCCCAGTGACAACTCCTTTCCCCTCTGGACAGATAATATTTATGGATATAAAAATTAAAAGCAATGGGGAAGTGGTCTTTATTGTGGACTTTTTCATGTAACATTAGCAAAACCTATTAATTCTGATTTCACCAATAAAATCAACTAGAAATATTAAATTGTCCAATGTAATTAAAACTTTTTATGGAACTTACCATCTGAATATGGAAATGTTTCAACAGTTTAATAGTAATCAGATATTTTTAAGCACAAATACTTGGGGTTTTATTTAGTTTTAAAAATAGGTACTTACTAAATACAGAGAAATGTTTTCAGGTTTGGTCATTTGATATATATGATTGGGCTCAGTGCTACAATTAGTTCCAGTGTCCCTCTTGAGAAGAAGGTATTGACAATGTATTTGAAATAATATTGTTACCCAAGCAAGCTGATAGTGGGACTGCCATGCTTTTTTTGTTTTATGCAAAGAATCTGGAAAATATAATCTTAAATGGAGGAAGCAGTAATGCTGTGTAGAGGCATTCTAACTAGTTGGCTTAAGCTGCCAATTACTGTGGATGCTAATTTTGCAGTGCTGCCAGGATTTTATGTTAATGTTATTGAACAAAAGGCTGAAGTATTTTTTAATTTAAAACTACTGAGCTATAAAATTGAACTATTAGGCTTTCCATGAGTTTAAGTGGACAAAGAGAATATTATGTTAAAGGCTCAATTCAGTCACCTTCAAGCCATTACACCTTTTGAAATGTGAAGCAGTAAGTTGCTGTGGTCTATTATTTCAGGCTGAAGTCCTCCCATGGTTCATGCTACTACTCTTAAATAAACTTTATTCTTCCCTGCAATCAGTGCCAGATATTAACACAGAGGACTTCAAATGAATACACCCCCTCCTTCTTCTATGGGATATTCTCTGCATACTCAGACAACTGGTTTCAGGGCAGCCTAATCACATGAAAATGAAGAATTTGGCCACCAACTTCAACCTTGCATAACCTTGCAATTTGCCACACTTTAGCAAGCACAGGAATCTAGAATAAGGTGGAACAGGCTATGGACACCCTGTCCTCTTTTTTGCCTTCTGGGTGTAAAGCAGAGCTGGAGCTGCACTACCTGGGCATTTACATGTAGGTATTGCTTCTGTTCTCTGCTTACTGTCTACAAAATATACAAGAAAGCAGTACATGTGTCATTGACATTACCCCACTTGTGAGCCTGGTTATGAATCCTAATGGCTTAACTGACCTTGTGCTACAACTGGAACAAAGAGGAAGGGAGCTGGGGACTGGTGCTCTGCACTTTGCAATGTGAACTGTCAGTCTTTTTCAGACTTTAAGAATGAGATTTTCATCTCCAGAGAACAGGGCATGAAATCGAGGTACCCTCAGCACTGAGAGCCAGGGTACAAAAATGTCTTTGACTTCTGCAGCAGACTCAGAGCTGGAGTTCTAAACACAGAGGCCTATTTATGAAGCTAGACAAGTGTGTGTATGCAGTTGTAAGGAGCTACGGCACACTTGTGAGAGCAAGCTGGCCCTCATTGCACCCAGCACCCTTTCCCCTTCTGGCAGAACTGAGCCATCAGGTAAATTATTGTGGGTTAACCCCAGCTGACAGCTACGCCCCAGTCAGACGCTTGCTCAGTGTCCCCATTTGTCATCCCTTGGTGGGATGGGGGAGAGCACCAGAAGACTAAAAGTGAGAACACTGACGGGTTGAGCTAGAGATAGTTTAAAAAGTAAAGCAAAAGCTGTCCACACAAAACAAAACAAGGAATTCACCACTCTTCCCATGGGCAGGCTGGTGTTCAGCTATTCCCAGGAAAGCTGCAATCATGTGTGACAGTTACTTGGAAAGACAAAACGCCGTAACTCTGGATGTCCCTCCTTCCTTCTACTTTCTCCAGCTTTTTGTACTGAACATGACACCATATGGAAAGGAATATCCCTTGGGTCAGTTGGGGTCAGCTGTCCTAGCTGTGCCCCCTTCCAAATCCTTGTGCACCACCCACAGCCTCCCTGCTGGTGGGGTTGGATGAGAAGGAGAAAAGACCTTGATGCTGTGTAAGCTCTGCTCTGCCGTAGCAAAAACACCTCTGAGTTATCACCCCTGCTTTCAGCACAAATCCAGGACACAACACCATGCTATGTACTATAAAGAAAAGTAACTCTATCGCAGTCAAAACCAAGACATACAGTAAGTGATTTTTCTGACCTTTACATGTGTCTGAATTTAGAGAATGTAGCTGCAACAAGAAAGATATATACACATATAAATTTTTAAGAACCTATCTCATTTGTTGCTGCACAGTAATTTTAGAAAGAGACCTAGACAGATTGCAATGCAGTCACGTGTGACGATGGGACAGTGGACTGGATCAATGATTTAATCAAAATGTTTGAGGCTTTCATTGCATTCCAGTGGAGGAAAAATGCTTTTGAGCACCATGTGTTCAACACTTGCAACCAAATAGCAGATGAAATATTTGATTCATTTGCAGCAGATCTTTGGTTACTTTCCAGAAAATGCTTGACTGTTTTTTTTTTTTTATGAGATCACTGCTAAAGTTGTTGTTGAGGACATATTGTGGTATAGGCTGAATGTTACTCCGAAGTTTTGTACGTTTTCCCTTCTTTACGGATAGTAGACTACAAGTTTTATTATCTTCGAGTGATATAAGCAGTTAATATTTGACTTATGTGGAGTCTAGTGTAGCGTATAAAACCTACAGGAGGCTGACTGGCACAAGCTGACAATTCAGAGACTACTAGATAACCTGGAGATTTAGTGTATTCTCTAGAGAGAGGCCAGGCTTCTGCATCCTCTAGCCCTTGAATCCAGTTCTCCATATTGTGTTTTTCATTTTTGGTAGAAAAATACCTAACCCTGGCTCTGTACCTATTGCTGACATCAGCAAGAGTTAGGTGTAGATGCCATGTGCTTCATCTAACTAGGACAGGAAATAGTGCATTCTGTGAATCCTACTCTGGGCTTCATGATCCTCATAAAAAATGTGGCATCTCCTTCCTGTAGCTGTATGAGCCAGTGCATGATTCACATCTGATTGATTTAGGGAAAGGAAATAGGATAAAGTAAAACTAGGGCAGCAGAAAGTACACAGTAGATGTAAACTCTAATGATTACACAACAAATCCACTTAAGAGGAGATCATATGATATGACAAAATTAAACTAGCCTGAACAGGGAGTGTTTGAAAAGGCACCTCCTTTGTCTGTGTATTTAATACAGAAGTTGTATGTGAGTAAAACAGAGATCAGCTATGGCCATATATGTCTTATTTTTCTGTGACATTTCTCAATGAAAGGAAAGATTTGTTGTTTCTTTAGAATATATTTGTTTTATGAGCTAATGATTTTGCTAAAGTGTTTCCTTCTACATTGTTCCCTAGGCAGAGCTCCAGGAAGGTGATGTTATACATCCCCCATTCCTGTCTGGCTTTGGTTTTATCCCAGCAGGAAAATCTGCAGCAAGAAGGGACAAAATGCAGTTCTGCTTAACTGCAGATGAACATGCACAATTCTACACATCTATTCAGAGGTAAAATGTGCCATACTAGTACTTAGGGTATTAGCTCTTCTCTTCTATGTCTGTATAAACCTTTATTCAAGGATTTGTGTGTTTCCCTCTACCCCTTCCCCAACTTCTTGGGCATGATATTAGGAAGGATCAGATATTTGTTGCCATAAAGTTGGAGTGGGTAACAGCTTATCTGGTCTGTCCTATCCATGTATTTGTATATATTGAATACATTTACCTAAGATTTCAGAACAATTCAGATTTACAGGAGAAAAGCATCTTTATTGGAGCCATACACATAGATTCAGAAACCTGTGGAAGAAAGTGAAAAGAGGAATTAAAAAGCAAAATGTACTTCTCTACCAAATAGCAGCAGATGCTAGGGACTAGCAAATGAATGTAGTTTCCTGTTGGGGGAGAAAAAAAAATCAGTGATTCAGAATCTTCATAATTTCTTTTTTTCAATCGTGTCGTCTGCTTCCCAGAGAGAGTTGTTTACACTTGTTGTCCCTTCATGCAAGAATGAATCTCAGTAACCATGATGAGCAAGTCAGCTCCAAGAGTAAGACTGGGGAAACTATGTCTACCTGAACTGCCTAAGCCATTCTCAAGCTGAACTCACCTTGGCTCTACATGTAAAATTCTGTAAGTTTTCTTAGAAATTGAGTTCTGTAGAAAAGCTTTGGCCTTTCTTAAATATTAGGCCAAGTTGCAAGCCAGAGTGTTGCCAATCATCTTTCTCTTTCATGGGTGTAGTCATTACCAATGTACTCAGTATTTTAAACATGTGAAAGTCAGACACAAACCAAACCACCAGGAAAAGAATATTTTCATCCCACTTTTTATGTCCTTTTCTTCACATCTTTAAATGACAAAGTCACCACTTCCTGTCCACAATTTTTCCAGAGTTGCACTGTTTCTACAATTAGTTTTTTGTCTTTTTGTCTCTTCGTTTGCAGATGTTTTTTTCACCTAGCTTTTCAGAACTCCACCTCAGAGTGGAGGCTAAGGAAAGGAAGACACAATTTCCAGTTTCTCTGCAGAGGATATGTCCCTTAATGGCTGGAGGAGAGCTGCACAGTGCTGCTGGTAGAAGGAGCATGCTGCAGAATGCACTGGGGAGTCACGCGTGATGGAATTGCTGAGTGTCTGGAAGGGAAAGGTATAAACCCAAGTGGCATCAGAAGAAGGCTAAGAAGGTGACTGCAAGTTTAAGTGTCTGAATAGTAATTTGAAGTTCATAATGCAGAATAGTCTTGCAAACAAAGTATCCTTGAGGGTGAGATGTCAAGGCCTCCATTACAGTAATAGCAAGCCAGTCAATACAATCCAGGGAAACTTGAGAGCAATTTGGATGACCAGCAGATGTGTCAGCTCCTGTTTTAGAGCAAGCTGAAAGTATAGACTAAATCTCAGTTGACTAGAACAGATCTTATTCTGGATGCAGTCTAAGCTTTCAGCCAAACACTCTTTGCAGTCAACAGAAAACAATCAGTCTTGTAGAACTCTTTCATTATAAGCAGGCAGTTGTTGTCCCCTATTTTAGGCTGACTCACCCAAATTAAAATGCTGATTCTGTTGCTCATCCACTAGCATTCAGTGCCATTTGAGATACCTAAAGGTATCTTGTCTAGTTGCCAGCCACCACTCCAGAAAGCACAGGTTTTCTATAGCTACTATGTCATATCTGTCCGATCTAGGCCTTTCAGATGGGACTAAATAACTATGTGTAGATGATGAAACTGAGCCTGAAGATCTTATTTTAAATTATTAACTGAAGTGACTTTCATCCTTAATCCTCTCTGTTTTGTTACATGGGTGTTGGAATTATTCAGTAGTCTAAACTAGTTTTCTGCTTACTGCTAAAAATGTAACTGATGAATCAATTATTTTATATCTGTGTATGTCAACTGAGAAAAACCCAGCACCTTATGTCATAACTAGAGAGATCACCCCTCCAGACGATGGTTTATTACAGGTGGCGTGGTATGAACACAAGTTTGGCGTAATTGAAAGCAGTTACAGATTTCAGTTTTATTATAATTTCATGTAAATGCAGTTCATTGAGTGAAAGCAAAGTAACTATTTACAAAAGGGTCTCAAGAAAAGATTAAAAATAATATTTCTTCAACAGTCATAATATACACACTTAGAAAAAATTGGTCTTGTTTTGCTCTGTTAATTATTCATTGATCTTACAAAAATAGATGTAGAGGTGTTAAGTGAAAATACTATAGTGTGCTTTTATTGCATTTTCTGTAGACAGCATGCTGGAGTATGCAGCAAAAAATGACCCTCTGAGAATCTGTGTGCATCCCTGTTCTAAAATACCCCTTGGTTTTCACTATGACATAAATTAAAATGCTTTATTTCAGTGTGTTAGAAAACAATATTGCAAAATGATGAAAATAATTCTGTTTTAAATAGAAAGTAATTGCATGGGAGCTTTAAAATGACTGTTTCACTCATGAAATTGAAAACCTCAGATAAGTACTGTTCACAGTATAGGGAATTGAAGATAATTTTTCTTAATATCAGTTAGTTGGGGAGAGAAAAAGCCCAGTTTTAATGGGAAGGACTAATGCCACAACCTTAGTGATTTAGTTGTCAAAAGTGTCACTGGCAATGGATTACATTCATAATGACATTCTTTAGACGTAGTATTCAGATAAAAAATTCTCATTGAAGAAATGAAAAAACCCACACTTGCATCAGGCAAAAAATACAAATTTCCTTAATAAATTAGTTTGCTCCAGGCCAAGTTACGGCCAAGGAAATCTTCAGCATATTACTCTGCCTGCTGTTCCATGTTAGTATTTTATCATATTGTTTTGGCTGAAACATAACTAATTTAGCAGAGATATAACACATTGTTTCCCCACCAGACATCTGAGACAATAAAAACAAAGGTGTTTGGGGGTCTTCTCTGTGACGGTTTCAAATAAAGCTACAGTCACTATAGGTCTAAGAAAGAAATGCATTACAGAGATAAGCAAATTAAGTTCCACACTATTAAATGCTCACTGAATTATACATTAGTGGATAACAAGTGCAACTAACAGAGAGTGTTAAAACCACAAACCCTACAGCCTCACTCAATTTTTGTTTTATTCTATGAACAGTTCATCAGATATCAGAAAACACAATACAGTCTATTTTGATTTAGAAATAACTGTGCACTTATATTTCACAGTGGGTGACTTGTAATTAAAATCATTACTTCTGTTAATGACTATGAAAATAAGCTATATAAATGTTTACTATCAGCAGAATGTAATAAACATTTTTTCTTCAAAGTATGTTGACCTGATCAGAAGAGAAAAGAAGACTGGGTTTTTTAAATTAAACCATAACTTGGAAATTCTCCAAAGATGACACGTGATAATTGACAGGGGTTATGATACAACAAGCCAAGGACTAACACAAAAGGTTGACACATCCGTGTGTGAATTCTATGGCATGTTTTGTTTTCTGTTCTAAAAGAATATTCCTCCAGAAAGTATTCAGAAAAAGTATTTTAAAAGACCCTCATTAAGATAATGAGGGACATGCCTCATTATTATATATTCTATCTTTTTGTCTCCTTGTCCCAGTCTCTTCAATCAGACCGTCACAACATTTTCATAACTTTGTCATTATCATACACAAGTGGAATAGCAAAGATGAAAGAAGGGATAGAAATTAGATGACTGCAGAGTATGCATGTCATTTGGTCATGTCAGTAGTTGCTAATTAACTTATCGCATGTTTTATCACTGTGCAGTACAAGTCATAAATACAGCCCAGGGATGAGCTGTTCATTGCATATTCTGTTAAAATGAACTGTGGTGTCTTAAACCACAAAAGCAACTAGCATGAGAAGAGAATATTGTCAATAATTACTTCCTTTCACCATTGTAATTACTTACCTGAATTGGTAACTACCCAGAATGCTATAAGCCACATCCTACACAGCCTGATTTTTTCAGCGCTTCTCTCAGGTTGGCCCTGCATGACAACATATAAATGTGTTGAATGTGGATCTCTTCTACTGACTAAGTTCTCCTTCATTGATTTTTTAAAGATGTGGATAAGTTTTGGTAAGCCTTGAAGTTTTTGATCTTTGCTGTCTCCTGAAAAAGGAAGGTCTGAGATTGTATGCACTTAATTTCTTTTTTCAGAAGTGGTC
Source organism: Lichenostomus cassidix (assembly GCF_008360975.1). Taxonomy (NCBI): domain Eukaryota; kingdom Metazoa; phylum Chordata; class Aves; order Passeriformes; family Meliphagidae; genus Lichenostomus; species Lichenostomus cassidix. The sequence continues at coordinate 18,830,625 of NC_139480.1, read as the reverse complement.
ATGAAAATATAGAGAGTTAAAGTTTATTAAATTATAAAATGGGAATTTCTTCATTTATGGTGTCAATAAAAGTGAATAATCTGTTCTTGTACTTACTGAAACAGCATGGAGAACAGAAGTATAGACACACCTAATCATTCTTATGAAGACCTTACTGGAAAGAGAACCAGGCTTTTAAAATTACCATGGAAAGGATAGTTGTCTTTATATGATTTATAATCTCTTAGAATATCACTGTGTTTATAGTCCATGTGGTTGTGCTGAGGAAGGATCAGGGAGCCATGTACTGACCTCCTGCCTCCGAATGCCTCCAGAGTTCTTGCAAGCACTTTTTTTTTTTCCATCAAGCACCTCATCACATGTGAGTAAAACTGAGCAAAACATTTTTTATGATATTTCCTTTGGGCAACACTAGCTCTGTGGAATGAAAAATTTTTGGTAAACTGTGCCAATTGTGTCAGATCTCTGAGAGGGATTAGTATCTAGAAAGCAGGACTTGGCGGCCCAAGGGTCTCCACTGCCTCAGCAGCTGCAGTGCCAAGGGACCACCCAGGCAGCCACAAGCATGTTTTGGATTTTCCCAAACTCTGATTTTAAAAACTTCTGTTATGTATCCAATTCCTATACCTTTTTCTCTTTGAATACATATTTTAAAAAATTTTTCTCAGGGTAAGCCTGCGCTGCTTGATGTTGAGGAGTTGCTGGGTTGAAAAGGAGAATTTGCACATAGCTGCTATTGAATAGTAAATGTGCAATGGTGGGGACTCCATGAAAGCCTGTCACATCAGGAGCTGCACGTCTATGGCAGGTTTCAATATTGAAGTCCAACCAAAAAGTATATGTTACTTCTGCATCAAAGAATGTCTTACCTTTTCCACTGTACTGCAAAAAAAGCTCTCCAACCACAAAACTGCTCATGATTTCACCTTTTTTGTAATGATTCTCTTAGAGAAAAACATTAATATCAGAATCTTTCCAAAAGAGTGGAGACTTTTTTATTCTCCCTATTAACATGACATGTTCTACATTGCAAATAGAGGCACAATAGCCTGAAGACACTGACAAGCAGGTAGTAAATAATGAGCAAAATCAGCACCTCCCCACCACCCTACCCCACTAAAATCCTATCTGGACATTTTAGTGGGGTGGGGATGAGTTTATAAGGGAAATGTGACTAGAACAGTTGCTCATGTGCAGGCCCTCTGCTCTCAGGGTGCTCCTGTGCCAGTAGGATAGTGGTGAGCTCATTTGTTACCCTTAAAGAGCAGCTTTGCTAAGAAGGCTGAGGACAGTTTCTGAGGCAACAATAAATGCCATAAACATTCGGAATAAATTACCAGCAGACAGAAAACCGTAACAAAGGTGAAGTTTGCTTGCTTTCATGAGCCAGCAAACTTCATAGGCTGTTAGGATGTGAGAGTCAAGCTTCCTGACCCTGCTTTACTTCTCATGGCTGACCAAGGGGAGTGTAAGGGGAACTAGAGGATTATCTGAGGTAAATGCACACATGAGCTAATTATTCAGATTGTATTCCCTCATAACTGGTTTTCATTTGATGCTGGATGTCACTCAGTTCCCAGTGAAGTTGAGGAAAAGGCACCCTTTGAATTCAGCTGCTGTTGGATAAGACTGTGGGTGTAATGCACTGGCACCTATTTCAGCTGTCAAAAATTTCAGTCCCTGCAGCACAAGTGACAGGAGATAAAGCAGGATTTAAAAACTGAGAAGGAAATTTAAATATGTTTCAACATTTGCTGCATTTGGAAGCTGAAATGCTGCCAGAAATTTGATGTGTGTTTTCATATGCTGTACAAGCTTACATTTTTGTTTGTTTTTCACAATAGAACAATAATCAACAGACTGTGGCCTTAGACTGGGGCTCTGACAATTCTTTCTGCTTCTGCTTTATGATCATATGGAGCTCTGGCTTTGCACATTTGGTATTTCATTCTTATCACAGTAATTATTCAGATATTGGTCTGAGAACTGCCAGTAATAATGCATTTTGCCATTCATGATCTTGTGGTTTTGCCTAATTTCTCCTTCTCTCATCTACTTACTATTAAAATGGTGCTAACCTCTGACCCCTGACCCATTATTCAAGGAACTACGTGCAAATACACATATGAATGCACGTGTGTCTGGTTGTAAATACATAGTCCAGGCAGCCAACATATGCATTCAAGGTATCACAATGAAGCTATGAGTTGAAAAACTGATGGTTGCAGTGAAGCGATGGACAAAGTGCAGTGTGACACAATCATTCCCTCCTCTTTCTCCAGACTACAGTGAAGGGAAAAAATAGTCTAGCTGTTTTGTTAGAGCCAGGTGGGATATATTTCAAAGAATTGCAGCTATCATGTGTTGATTTGCAGAAAAACTAGGAAGCCAATTTACTTTACTTAAGCTTGTAAACCCTGGATACAGGGGCAGACATGAAGTTTCACACAAAGTAACAGAGACTTAGTTTTAGGGTCAGGCAGAAATATCAACATACTGATTACCATGTAATCAATAAATTAAGTTTAATGGAGCAGACAGATTAATTTAGAATCATAGAATTGTTTGGGTTAGAAAGGACCTTTTAGAGATCACCGAGTCCAGGCCCCCACAGCAATGACCATGGACATCTTCAAGTAGATCATGTTGCTCAGAGCCCTCTCCAACCTGATTTTCAATGTTTCCAGGGATGGGGCATCCACCACCTCTCTGGCAAACAGCATGAGAATTGCACTTCCCTTGTAAAAAATTACCTCCTTATATCTATCCTAGAACTATCCTCTTTTAGGTTAAAACATTCCCCCTTGTGCTATCACAACAGGCCCTGCAAAAAAGTTTGACCCCATCTGTCTTATAAACTCCTTTTAGTTACTCAAAGGCCATAAAAAAAGTCTCCCTGGAGTCTTCTCTTCTCCAGGCTGCTCTGTCAGCCTGTCTTCATAGCAGAGGTGCTTATCCCTCTGATCATCTTTGTGGTCCTCCGCTGGACTCACTCAAACAGGTCCATCTCCTTCCTATGCTGAGGACCCCAGAGCTGGATGTAGCACTGCAGGTGAGGTCTCACAAAAGCAGAGTCAGAATCACCTCCCTTGCCCTGCTGGCCACATTGCTTTTGACACAGCCCAAGTGTTGAATGACTGTCTGTGCTGCAAGTGCACATGGCTGGCTCATGTCCAACCTCTCATTCACCAGCATGTCCAAGTCCTTCTTGGCAGGGCTGATCTTAATCTTGTTCTTTCCCCAGGTTTTTTGATACCAAGGGTTGTCCTGACCCAGGTGCAGCACCTTGCACTTGACCTTGTTGAATCTCATGAGGTTCCTGTCATCCAGTACTGGAGCTTGTCCAGGTCCCTCTGGAGGGCATCCTGTCCCTCAGTCATGTCAACCACACAGCATAGCTTTCTGCTATCCTTATCTATAAAATAGGAGGGAAAATAGTAACTAAGATGACATTAGCTCCTAAATTTTCCCTGTAATAAAATTATTTTGATAAAACTGTCCTTGTTTTGAAAATGTAGAGGCTCCTATATAATATACTTTCTCAATTTGCATTCAGAATAATGCAGCCCTATTTGCCCCCCAGGAAGCTGAGCGTAATTGTCTGTACACAAAATTTGGCAATTCCTGCTCTATCAAGTGTGAGGGAGTCACAGCTGCACACTATGATAAAGGGTCTTCAAAATACTATGTGCCTTCAAACTACTGAAGTCCCTTTCATTAAAAGATATATAGATGCATGTTTCTAATCAAAACCTTTTGTAAGAAAAGAAAGCAAGCAGGTAGGTAATCTGGTGATAAATGTATTACATGTGTCCCTATCACATCTTCATCTGCATGTGGAGTTCTGAAATGGGCAGTGACTAAAATTTTTGTGACAAAGAGTAATTGCCTGAGAGCTACCAACCCATTTGCTTTTATTTCCTTAATTACAGTGACTTTCGACTGCCACTTCTTTATGGTTAAGCTTCTTGTCCTTCTTTAATACTTTGGATTTTTAATTACACAGAAATTGTGGAAACTTTGTCTCCAAGCAATCTTTATTTGGGAGAAGGAACATACTTTAGAGGGACTTAAAAATTAACTTTATGGAGAAAAAAACAACAACCAAAAAAAAAACCCAAGCAAGCCTCCCATTCCCCCCCCCCAACAACTACAATAAAAATTAAAGGTATAAATATGGGGGTTAGCTGGAACTGGAGCTGGTAGCTTGGATATTATTTGATGAAAACTCTGTTGTGTTTTTATTTCTGTCTGGAGCAAACTCGGAAAGGATTAGAAATATCAGAGAAACGGGATCCCTACCAGCTGGGAATTTATAAAGAACAACATTTTATTGTACTCACACAGCTTTCCTTGGGTCTTCTAAATTATGTTTAGAGACTGATTTAGAATACTTTCTTTCAAAACTGATGGTAGGAAGCTTATTTCATTTTGCCAAAAGATGTTGTATGTGTGGGAAGAAGAGGGAAATCTTGTAAAGTAGGGAGACCAGTCTATTGTACACAAGGACCACCCTTCAGTGAATGAAAAAGCAAAAGTTTAAAGCCTTTCAGGTCTTTCTTAGACAGGGTATGGAGCTGTCAGCACTGTCAGTACAATTTATTCACACTATTCCAGTGCTTATGAAAGCTACTGAGCAGCCTGATCTATAAGTGATTGAACAGAACAATACTCTGGAGCTTTGAGTACAAATAAAAAGCCACTATTTCAGGCTCCATGCATCACAACTAGTGCTTTCTAGGAACACTGCCAGTCTAAATAAAACACAGTCTTGCTGTAATTTTATACAATACTTGAAAAGAAGACTAAGAGTGTGTCATGCCCTTCATAAATGCTGCTCTACCACATTTTTCCATAACCAAGTGATAATTTGACTTGATGATATGCATGCCAGATTTAATTGTGCTTTCATATTCTACTTCCCATCAACTATTGCACTTGTCTTTGTTAGCTAATTATGATACAGAATTTCACTTTATTATGCCAGGATTTCCTGATGCCTGATTTACTCAATTGAGTTGAAAAACTAACATCTAGCTGAGGTGTTTGATCCATTATGCATGTGAGGAGGGTATGTGCTATACAAGAGACCTTTCATTCATCAAGTCTGGCCATTCTTCACAGTATAAGCCTGAAAGTGCAAATGCTCTTCAAGGCTGAAACTAAGACACCAGTGCCAATCCTTTTATCTCTGTTGGGTCCTTATAGCACTGTCACTTGAGGTAAGGCTGGAAGTAGCCATGGAGGGCAAATCTTCAGTCCTCATTCACCTGCACTGGTAGTACAACTCTCCCTAATGTACGCAACTTACTCTTTCTGTGGCACCCTTGTGTTCAGGGGAGCCCTACCAGAAAGGTTTTGGCAAACTGTTCAGAGGTTAGGAGCTTAGTTGTTGACATGCAACAGTTTGACAATTAATGAATGTGATATATCTTGGAAGATGTACATTGGAATAAAGCTGTGGCATTTATTATTTTTATTTCAAATGGTAATACAAAGACTTCACTTGTAGGCTTAGATATTTTTCTATTAAATGTAGTGAAAGAGTCCATGAGTGAAAGTTCTCAAGATTTTGTTCACTTGTATTTTATGGTTAAGAATTAAAATTTTGTTGTCATCATGTAAACATGCATTTCCACTGTTAGGGAACAGTGTATCTGTATAATACACTCTTAAAAAATTAATTGTAGTTTCTTGGAAATACCAAAATGTTGGGGTCTAATCTGTCATATATATTCTTGCCTCAAATACAGGCCTTCAAAATAAGTAGTTTAATCAGTGAAATTATTTGTGATCATATATTGATAAACCAAATGCATTTCTTAACTGTTCTTTCCAATTGCAACCCCTAGTGTTAAAAAATAATATTGCTGACTTAAGAATTATGAGCTGAAAACAAACAAATTGCAGACCATTTTTCATTTAACTTATGTTTTGATCATTTTAATTTCATATTTTCAGCAGTTTTTTTTTCCCTGAAACTGCAAATGTGGATGATTCATTGTATTTTAACAGAACAAAGGTGACAAGAGATAATTGTAATAACATGACTTCAGAAGGAGAGAACAACAATTCTCATAGGGCTACGATATACTTGTAAAAATTTGCACTGTTGGATTCTCCAAAAAGGCTGCTTTGTATTAAGGTGCTGAAATAACTCTTTAACTGTAGCAGGAATGTAGTTTTCTCTGTAAATCAGATTAAGCTCAAATTGGCTTCCATTAAATAAATAATGAACATCCAGACTTACTGAGTGTTAATATTTTGCTGAGGTAAAACCAAACTCTACATTTATTTTGAAGGGCACTAAATCTTAATTTTCCTCACATTAAGTCAGAAAATGTCATATATTAATTTCCTTAATTTATCTTACTACCACAAATACTAAATAAAAAAAAAAAAAATATACTGCATAGTGAAATGAGGTATTTAAGTACTTCACAAACATCAGGCACCAATGAAGTAAACAGATGGTCTCTGAAAAAAACTAAACACTGGTGCTTCCTAAATTTGATAGCTGTTATCTGTTAGCAAAAATGCACTTTATGTGAACTCTTGGGCAGTGCTGATGACACAGTATTTCCCAGGTCACCAGGAATGCAGCACGTGCATTGGGATGATCAATAACAACTTGTGTATGCCAAGAGAAAGGCAATAGAACCTCTGGCAGGGTGTATTAACTTGAAAACAAACCAGTGGGAGATCGCAAGTCGGGATTATAATTTTAAAGGAAAATTAAAAATAAGTGCAAGAAAAATACAAGGAAAAAAACCAGAGTCAGATACAACCTGACACCCTATTAGGGTGGTGGTAGCAGCCCAAATGAAGCAGTTCAATTGAAGCAGTGATCCTGGGGAAGGTCTGGTCTCCACCTGAAGGTCCAGTATCAGCTCTTGTCCTCTGGGAACCCTGTAGACAGGGCTGATTTGGGCAGTCCCAAGGCCAAGTTATATCCAGGTGGGAATGCTTGGCTCCTCCCTCCTGGGTGGAGCATCTCACAATAGGATGAGATAAGTCCATGAGTCATGTGGTGAGTTCTTGATAGCTCATTAACAGTTATCAGGGGTGAGTCATTAGCAGGAGATAACAGCTAATGTCCCACAGCTGGAGGTAAAAGGATACTAAATACATCTATATTGCAACCTAGGACACAGGGTCCCATTTTACTTATGGGAGATCCAGACTGCGTATCAAGTAGAAGAAAGACCATAATTCTTAAGTTAAAATGGATATTTAAAATTGCTCTTAAGTGTGCCTATTATGCTCAGTTTGTAAAGGGAGCCTGGAATAGCTGGATCATTTCAGAACCAATGTTTCTGTAAGTACATATATGAAGAAGATTAATCCCCCTCTAGGTCTTCCTATTCTCAATCACTTTTTTAATGGTTTGATTCTGGAGATCTGAGCAGCCGAACTAAGGAGCACATTAGCTAGCTCAGCTAATATCAACCTGACATGCCTGGGCTTAGGACACCAGCCAGTCTTCTGTATTATTTAGCGTTCTAGTGTTAAAATGAGGGTTTTCATGACTTTGTTTAGTGTTTAAAGTTAACTGAAAAAAGTAATTAGAAAAGAAAATCTATTGAATGCCTTCTGAACCTTCTGCCCCAACCTAATAATGGGCTAATAAATGACTTCTGATAAAAACCCTGCAAACACTGGCGTGCTAATAAGAAAATTTCTCTCCCTCCCTCTTTTTAAAGAGAAACTTTTCTTTTGTTGACTTTTAACTGGCTTATTTATCCCTACAGCATGAAAATAGAAAAGAGAAGCTATTGTGATATAAAAATGTCTAGACTACATTTTTGTGAAAATAAAAAAAGTCCTTTAGAACACTGTGATAAAAAGGAAAAGAATGGGAAATATGACATGACAAAATCCTAGCTTTTGAAGTGGCATTATGTTTTTATTGCAATGAAATTCTTAAAAGTAAAAGGACCTTATGGTAATTTCATCTTGTTTATTTGCACACTATTATAGATGTCTATAATTTCACTCACTTCCTTAGCTGTAGTTTGCACTTCTTATATACTATCTCATTGCTAGTACCAAAATCTGCTTCTTTGCTCTCTTTGCTTTCTCTCTCTTCCCCAATGATGTAGAAAAATATAGGACATAAGTAATATAACTCAATTAGTTACATAAACTATGAAGAGTATATATAATGATTTTCGTAGCAATTGTTAGGCCTTGAAGACTGCAAACAGCTGTATAGCAATATGCAAAGAGATAAAAACAGGTTTGACAGGCTTTATGGAAGGTGACATCTTGAGGTAATGGCAATTTTACCGGTGATTGTTGATAACAAGTCCATGTTTCCAACAGGAATGTTGATATTTTTGACAATGTTAGTGGATGATTACCATTGTCTAAGTTTTACCACTTTTGCCAAAACTGCATACTGCAAAAAGCTATACTATAAACTGAAGGCCATCTTAAGGAGCATAATTAATAGGTAGGAGGGTTGCATTGCAGGTTTTACTCAAAATACTGATGTTCGACTGATGACATCCTTTTATTCTCTGAAGTTGGTTATATCCCTCTGAACACCTGTCTAAAACAGTTTTGAGAGGAGCCCCTTCTATTCCTGGAAAAGGGGTGTGTTTTGCCCTGCTAACCACATGCTTTGTGGTTGATATCATCCTTCACATGTGGGTTTCCTTCTTTGTCATGTAAGATTCTCCTCTACAGCAAAAAAGATTTTGAAACCTGGGGAAGTGTGTGAGAGTGCCGTGCATTTCCCATCCTGCAAAATTTGTTTTGGAAAAGTCTAGAAAAAGGAGAAAGAGGTTTGAAATGAGAAGAAACCTGAGGATAATAAAAAGTAATAAAAATTGCTGAGACATGTGGCCTTGAAGGGATGGAATTAAAAACTGTGGTGAAAGGAAACATGGTGGCATGGGATATTTCTTGGTGTGGGACAAGAAAAATGATTTTGAAATCTTTTCTTGCTGAGAGTGTCAGAAATGGTTTTGGGAGAGAGGGATTTTTAAATCCTCTTCAAGAAGAAAGACTTTTAGATTTTGAAGAAGACACTGTGGACTGTTTTGACTTGTTTGCTTGAAAGTATGTAGATGATTCAAGTAAACTTGGTTGTAAAGACTAGAAAGAAAGACCATTAAATCATTAAAGTGCTGAGGCATAAGCACAGGAATATTTGTAACGCCTTGTTCAGATGTTACAACGGGCCTGGCTTAGGGTAAACTGTATTATAGGCTGTACTCCTGTACTACAGGAGGAGAGTTTATTGTTAAAAGGTAATTAATAACATTCTACCCTCTCAAAATGCAGAGAAGCTATATAAGCAAACTGACTGAGAGTATGGTTGGAGCTGACTGTTTCTCATTATACACTTGTCTTAGGAGGCTGTGGTTCTTAATGCCATTAGCCTGGGACTTTTTATAATAAAATATTCCAAGAGAAGAGAGAAAAAGTGTTGCAGACAATCACACAAACTAATATGGAATAAAAAGAAATGTACTAAGATAGGTGTGGCTTGATAGGGCCTGTCTACTGAGTGATGTGTGAACTATGGAGGAGCTAAATAGAGAATGATTATTCAGTGTTTCTTATAACATAAAAAATGTCCAGACTATTCAAGGAAATTATAAACCAGCAGTCCTAAAATAAAGAAAAAGAAGTATTTTTCCCCAAAATATGTAGTTAGAAAACCCCCAAAACTTGTCACCACAGTGTGTTCTTATAGTCAGAATATAAACTGATTGAAAAGGGCATTAGGCTAATTCAAGGAATAAATCTTGGCCACAAAAGTCTAATTGAAATATTCAGTTCAGGAACTCATAAACCTCTGATTTCCAGAAACTGAGTAAGTGAGTCAAAGATGTATTTACCACCTATAAAGTTTCTGTTTATCTTTTCGTTTGCATCTGCCACTGGCTACTATCAGAAACAAAGTACTGGAGTAAGCAGAGAATTTAGTCTTAAATAACAGAAAACTCATGATATATTAAACCAAAAAATGATAGACTACTTTTCTCAAAACCATGAGCTTGTGAAAACAGAAACCTCTTAGAGATGAAACAAATGTTTTTTTATTCAACAAGAGTTTTTCATAAAGATGTTGTAGTAAATGTTACTAACCTGCCAGGATATAATTTTCTTCCTTGTCTGTGTTTAGAAACATTAAAGCTGAAATAAGTAGTCAGTTAAAATATTTTCTATGGATTTATTCTCTGATGAGTGAAAAAGAGAAATGGATTGCTTGTGACTGTAACAAAAATACTGGTCAAGGAAGATGGGTAGCAAAAAGTGACCATCTGTCACATGTTATTTTAGTGTTAACCTCGGCCTCATAAAATGGGGCCCTCCCAACCCTTCTGTGGTAGTGTAAAGCTATTTCAATTCTATTCACACCCTCTGGGCATCAGTGTGATTTGGAAACCTAATAAAGTAAGTCATCAAAGAACAGCCCATGTGTCCAGAATTTGTATTACTACACTATGGGGAGCCCAAGCCGTGCTATCCTTTAAGCCATATGTCTTCTAAAGCTTCATTTAATCACATGGAAATCAATGTGGTTTTGGTGAAAAGCACCAAAAGAGACTAAGTAAGAAATAGTAGAGAGGATGCTGACTCTGCACTAAAGTACTTCTCCCACAGGACTAGAAATGTACTGGAAAACTCTGAGGGCCAGCTGTTCCATCTTCTTGAATTAATCAGCCACTCTTTATCTAAATTCAAGAATGCAAAAATGAAACAAGGCTTTTCCTCCTGTGACCTACATTTAAAGCTATTTCTGGAAGGAGAAAGTGAAAACCCCTTGACTTCTGCATTTCTGTGTGACTTAAAAGAGACTTTGCCCATTATCTTCTTAGGATACATTTGGAAAGTCTGTTAAGAAATTTGAGCTGTCAAGAAGAGACCTGAGGAAATCCTGTGCTGCAGATAGTAGTTATTTCATGTCAACACATAGACTGAGACTTCCTTGATTGCCATGGGAACCTAGTCATTTTAGCACACTACAATAATTATTTTCATACTGAACTAGCAGTTTGATAAAGATTAGATGAACTACATGCTGAAGATGTTAATTTTCCTTCATCAGCAGTAATGGGAATATATGATGACTAGCTAAGATGCACCTGTGTGTACTCAAGATGTGTAAGAATATATAAGATGAATCTTATATGTATTGCTCTCCAACTTTCCATGCCCACCTTCTGGAGCAGGTGGAATCTTGTGGAACTGCAAGGATTCAACATGAAAGTCCCTTCTTGATCATGAACCTGTCAATAATATGTATAATGCTACATCTGGCAAAAAAAATGAGATGACTTTGGACGATCAGCACTCTTCTTTTCTCTGACCAGTGAAATATTAAAAACTTTAACATTTGGGAGGCTCCTTCTCCTTCTGGACTGCTTCATCTGCCACAATTGCTACAAGTAGGAAGACTGTTCAGTTCTTGTAAGGTAATATCTAAGAACCTTCACACCTTTTCACTATGTGACAAGAGTCACTGGGTGACAAGAGGCGCAGTTTCATGGGAAGTTCACCTGTAACAGTGGTGACAGACATATCAGTACTTAGAAACTGTCCAAATCTGGAATGATCCTTCAAATTAATTCCTTTGTAATTGAGGACAAGCATAGATCTAAGTAATAGGTAAATAAGACTACAATATGCCCTTTAATTCCATGTCATTCTGAAGCAGTCCTCAGAATATTGTTCCACTTTCATTACAAATTCAGCTTGTAAATCTTTAATGAAAACACATGCACTCTTCAGATTGACATTATTATACTTATGCTTTTTGAATAAACTCATTTATATAAAAGATCTGTTTCCCAAGGAGAGTGTCAGAGCTCTTTCATTTCATTTATATGGTACACAAACATTTCTGAAGCAATGTATTCTCAATTTTCTTCATCAATATTAAAGGAGAATATTGAGCATATCTAGAGCTGAGTCAGCATTTGTTAGCTTTTGTTTGAACTCTCACAGACTCAAGGTTTTAACAGTGATTGGAGTAGGAGACTGCATGTCCAGATTTATAGGTTCTTGTCATTAAGATTTTCTTAAACTCTTTTGTCATCTACATGTAAATAAAATTGTGTAGCCACTTAGGACTTATAAAAGGCAGATTGAAAGAAACTCTCCCAGTTCTTCAGATTTCAGCTACAAGAAAGCCATGTGAGGGAACCTTAAGATAGTTTTGAGTTAAAGTGATGATTTTAACTGTAGTTCATGATTTTGTAGCCTTCTTAGATCTTATATTCATTGAACCTAGAGATTTTTAATATGTGGTCCTAGGATGAGTTCAGGACCTTCTTACTGGAGATATTCAGAGATACTAAAGTTTCTGTATTCTCTACAGAGGGAATCAAAGCAAACATTTCAGAAGGTCTGGTTCATTAGATACCTAAAGTTTTAGGGAAAAATAAGTGTTTATATTAAATGAATTGGATCCTATCCTTGAAGTTCATCTCACTGGAAGACTTTAACAATACTGCTAAAGCAACCTTCTTGCTATTGAAATGCTAAGTTACTTCTAAAATAAGAAAAAATATTTTCATTGCCATAGGTGATTTTAAAATCCCTAAAATGTCTTCTAGTAGTTAATATAATTAAATCAAAATACAAAACCATCAAAACCATTTTCTAAGCATAAAAATAATTGTTTTCAAAATTACATGAAACTACACTTCAGAATGAATTTGAGAATCCTTTATTTTGTGTGAAAAATCTTTTCATCACTTTAACAAAAGGTTTAAAGTTATTCATTCTGATTAGCTGATTGTCTGATGATTGCTACTGATATTCAAAGTATGAAGAGTAGTTGAAGAAGCAAACACCATGAAACCTTTCTTACAAGATAGGGAAAAGTTGTGGTATTAATTTTGTTACTTTTAATTGGAAACAAGGAAATTTTTTGTAAATAAACAAAGAAAACTAGAAAACCTGTATGCCTGTTCTGTTCCTATTTTTTGGTTTCATGCCAGAAAACTCACAGTGATAAAGGACAAACAATTAAACTCTGACAGAACCTTCTCTTCTAAGCACCATGATTCCTGAGACCATAAACTCTAAACATTTCATAATCAAAGCAGTTGACATACAATATATCCTGGGTATTTTATCCCTTTCTCTGTGGCAACAGATTACCAGAAGCTGATAGAAAACCTACTGAGATCAATATAGATCTTTTAAATGACATCTACAGACTTGGAATGGGTTCTTACTTCAAACTATTTGTAGCTCAGAGGAAAGTGTTTACATTTTATCGTCACAAACATGTCACAAGTTTGAATATGGCATTTGCTCAGAGCTAGATCTTCTGTGTCATAAATTAGAAAATGTGTTTCTATTTTGGAGGAAATTCACAAAGAATTTCCTGGAAGAGGGGAAAAATGTTTTGCCAGTAGATAGAATTTTTGCTTAAGGGAGACTTTTTGGACTATCAGAATCAGTCTTGTGGAAGTGGACTAGCACAGAGCAGGAAATAGAATAAAATATACTACTGCATATTCAAATTATGTTTATACAAGTTAAAACATTGTTTATTCTATCAGCATCAGCTTTGAGTGGTTGTGACTTCCGCTAGTCAGAAATAATCAATACTTTGTAGATAACAGCAATCCATTTTGGTACAGATAATAATACAAATCTATGCTGGTAGAGATAACATAGTTGTAACTAGAATAATTTATATATAAATGTTTCCTCTATGGATAAATCCTGCATAGTATGCCAGAGTGTAAGAGTGCAATAGAAGATTTTATGACCTGACAAGTGAGACTGCCACTGGCTTTGGAAGTCTGATCCATAGGCCTTCAGCTTGATTTCTTCTGTAAGAGAGAATGCTTTTCTATAAGCATTCAGGCAAAACAGTCAACCAACTGTGAACCACCGGGTGCTCCAAAGACTCATATGTTATACAAAAGATGTGCAAATTATAACATAGTCTTAAAATGGTCTCCAGGGTTTAATCATAATAGCAGTACAGGGAGCAACAGCCTGTGCTCTGTGCTTTTAAATTTCCTTAAATCTCTTCCTGTAGTCTGCAGTATACGACCAACACAAAGTAATTTGTATGGCTACAGTGCCAACCAAAGTGAGGAGGGAACTCTTATTTATAAGAGGAGGAATTCCTTCTACCACCTTTAGATACTTCAAGCAGTGCTGGATAGATGTCCTTTAGTATAACTAAGTTCCTAATAATTTCTAATTGATGTGCACTATTTCTTAGAAAAAAAATATACAGAAATTAAGTTATAGGGAGAGGTAGCTTGTGCCTAAGATAAGAAGACTGCTCTAGTTTTTGTTCAGACCAAGCTGAGAAAATTCCCCGTCTAAATTCAGGGATTAGAAGTAGGTAGTTAAAAATTCTAAATTTTGCAGCTTTTTTTTGGTAACCTTTCTGCATTTAATTAAGCTCTGTTGCTTTAAAAAGATATTTTAAAATGTCATTGTAGTCTAAAGTAGGCAGTTATATCTCTGTAATTGTTTGAAATTGTGAGTGGGAGAACAAAAGCCTAATGTTGTTTTGGGGGAAGCAAGCCAATTGTAAATTTATCCCTGCAGCTGATTCCTCAAGGGCATTGGCACGTGCCACTGTGTATAGCAAAAGGAACATGACCCACCTAATGCATGCATGATCTCCATAATGGAAAAGAAAAAAGACTAAGGTCTAGTGAGGTCTAATAGAGGGCAGGGACCAGAATTTTGAGCAGATGGTATTCAGGGGCCCACCGGCCGCTTGAAAGGCAGGGAGTGGAGAGAATAGGCAGATAGTAATTAGCAGAAGGTGATAAAAAAAAGGGCAGTCAGGATCCCCCAAACATCTGTTTAAAAGAATAAAGAGCCTGGTCTGACCCTGAGCCTTAATGATCTTAAAGGATACAATTTAATTGCTTGGAAAAAAAAATGCACACACACCATGCTGTGCTAGAATGAATCTTGTTTTGAGAGCATTGCAGGAGTTTGAGTAATTAATAATTCGGTGTATTTGTTTTAGAAAGATTATATACAGTGTTAAGTCAATAAATGAAGTAGTTATAATCAAAATATCAACTGTCTTTTTTAGGAATCAGCAAGCTCTTAAAAATTTGAAGTTCTGATAGCTTACAAATTAATATTACTTACGCTGCATTCTAAAATGGCTATTTTGACTACTTGTCATGTATTAATATGGCTATATCTGTCTTTTTTTTCTAGAACCTAGATCCTTAGTTTGTTTATTTGAATTATATTGAGCTCTGCAGATAGCTGCTAATTACAACACCAGAGACCTGATTGTAGATGTCATCATTTTGTGGTGACTAGTTGCTTAAGAATTACTGCTGAACATGACCAAGGAAAGTGCTGATTCACAATGAGGTTTCTCCTGATTTTCTCTCCATCTCATTCTAGCAATAGTTGGGTACCAAAGTCCATGAACAAGGTGTCAGCAGTGTTTACATGATAGTTAATTCTTTGTTTTAGACATTCTTTGCAAAACATAACTTACAGTAACTTAAAATGGTATTTTTTGCTTTCCTTGCTGTTTCCCAGAATGAATAGCTTAATTCAAAAGTATTAAGAAACTCCAAAGTCCAAACCAACACAGACTTCCCCTTTCCAAACCAATGGTAAGCAGCACCGCATTGCAGTATAAAGCTAATGATTTTCTGGAAGTGTGTGTTTATGTATCAGTATGAATGCACATCGAAGAACAGATCATATTGGATGCTTTAATTTGCATTCTGGAAATGGGGGTAAAAAGCACTTTGAGAAAAATCGCAGGTGATCCTAAATTGGAAGGTACTGTAAACATTAAAAAAGAGAGAAGTAAGTCTAAAGGGATCTGAAAGAGATGAAAAACATGAGAAGAAAATAACAGGGTATGCCCTGAGGAGGTTGAAGTGCAGTGTGATTAGTAGCTGTAGTGGAGGTGAAGTAATTAAATGTGCGTGGTTAAGACAGCTATCATATAAAGCTGTTTCCGTGCTCAGCATTACTGAAGTCACCTTAATAGTGCACAATTATTAAAATAAATAAATTTTAAAGCAAACATTTTAGAAGTCTGAAATGTATTCAGAAAATGTGCAGTAGCATACATGGAAATTAAGGATTAGCAAATCGGCATTTTAAGGATTCCTCATTAAAGCAATGTATTAAAAATATCATTTGTTCCTGTTTCAGAGCTAAATGTATATTTAAACATTACCAGAAAGCTTGCTTCAGGACTCTGGCACATCAAATGTACTTATTTAATCTAAGCTTACGTTTAAACTCAACTTTCATTATAAGCACATCATGAACCCATCAGCATTATGATCAGTTTACTGTGGATAGATCAAACATGTTTTATTTGTTAATTGTTAAATTCAGAAAAAAAATTCCAAGCAGTGAAATCCCAGTACATTTTAGAAATTTTAAATTTAGAGTCTAAATATCTTAAGGAAATGTCTGCAAATGTGATCAGCTCACTTGAAAAATCTTGACCTATCCAGTTTCTTTGGGATTATATCTCTAAAGTGAATGGAAAAATGGAAATAGATTCTTGGACACACACTGATCTCAGCAAAAGTTAAAAAGAGTCCAAGCTCTACAGGACTCTTCTAAATTCAGAGCAGCATCAGATAAGAATGGAAATGGGATGGTGATAATATTATTTTGCTCTGTGATTCATTACTTTTGTAGTAAGCCTTCACCACAATCAAAGGAAAATAAATGGGAAATTTAGCAATAAAAAATGTTAATGAACCAAGACCTCAATTTTGCATTATCTTTTGTATGGATACATTCCACAGAGTATCCTTTCCCTGCTTCATCTCCATTCCTTCCAGCTTGGGAAGGAATTCTGCTTGGGAAAGTGCAACACTAGACAAGAGGTGCTATGAAATGGTGTGAGCCACACGTTGGTGATTAGGTGCAAGTCAGTCTGACAGATTTTGTAGAAGAACCCACATCAATATAATTTACACTTTCTTGTACTGTGCCCCTTGGCTGAGTTAACCATGGGCTGAAGTGACAAATATAACAGCATGAGATTGCACAGCAGTCAGTGCAGGAGTGCATCTGCACAAAATGCAAATTGTTTAAAATTTACACTGTTCTTGTTTCTTTTCACTTTTTGTTTACTCATTTAGGAAATTTTAGGCATCTTCAAGGGCTAGAAAAATATTTTTTTCTTTAGAAAAGTGCAATTCTCATGTAATAATTTGGTTGAAAATCAAATGCATGAAAAGAAATATTAGGAATGGTGAAACTTATTGAACTGGGGAATCTGACCATAATGTATACATTGTACAAGGGCTGGAGGAGAAAACACACCAGCTCTTTTGCATAAATCCTCTCTGAATTTTCCTCATATTTTATGAAGATTTATTTCCTCCCAACTTTAATTTTTCCTACTGTTTCTAAGAATTATTACATCTTTGCCTTGTAGTCCTTAAATATGCAGGGTTTATAACATAAACAGAAAAAAAACCCCATAAAAAAGATTTGTAACTCTAATGATATTGCATTTATTTGTTCCTATTGCAGTACAATAGTCTAAATATTTTTCTTCACCTGAAAGAATTTACATAAAACTTCTGATTTCTGTTGGAATTTGGCTTTTTGTGATGTGCTTGCACTCTTTGTGTATGAGGCATACAGGTGTATTTCTCACATCCCAAGGATACAGGCGATGGAACTGCAGGCGTAATCTTTATAAACTTTGTAATGCTTACATAATGATCAACATTTTGGTGTAAAGCACCTGGAATATATTTTCATAGTTACAAGAATACTTCAAATGATGAAGTGCAAGCCTTTGATTAAAAAACAAAATGTAAGAGTCCCTGATTTTCATTTTCCTTAAGTACCCCCTATATCACTTGGCAGTGAACAGTTACTTTCAAGCCTTTTTCTAGTTGTAAAGCACTGGTAAAGAACATCGATGTAAATTTGATTCAGAGTATCCTGGAACTCTTATTTGCATAGAAATACATGTGAAAATGTGGACATTGCACAGTGTAAAAGCCATGCATCCCTTTGAAGGTGTTATTTTAGCTATGGTTGAAAACAATCCTGTCATCAGGCTCTTGCATGCCATTGTCAACTAAGTGTGTCAGTCAGAGGATGAGACCTGGGTTGGAGGGCATGGGGAGGGATGGGGAAAAGGAGGATTGCACTGAGCTCCAGGGACGTGTTGGCAGTGGCACGACATGCCTGCCCTGCCAATGGACGCCTGGAGACTGCAGGGGTGAGAGGAGCTGGGCTGAGGCAGGGCTGGAGGCTGGGCTGCAGTGAGGCATGGCCAAGGGAGGCTCCTTGAGGGCAGTGGGATGTTCTCAGGGAGAGCCCTGGCTCTGCCACCCAGTGTGGGGATGAGGAAGACAGGTGCATTGTAGGTTCTGGGGGGACCACCAGGGGAAAGCACTACAGGCTGCTGGATGGGCTGGCTGGTAGCCAGGCAAGAGCTGTGGGTCAGTGAGGGCCTTACATGCTCCCAGGCTCTGCCCTGTGCCCCTCCTGCTGCCTGCCCTCCTGCTGCCCTTCCTACCTGCCTTTCTGCCTGCCTGCCCTTCTGTCTGCCCACGCCTGTGCCCTGCTCCCTCCCCACCTGTCTGCCCACCTGCACCTTGTCCCTGGCTCTTGCCCAGAGGGCAGCAGATGAGATGCCTCTCCAAGGTAAGTAAACTTTCAATTTACATAATCCTCTTGGCTGCCTTGGTGAATTAGACACACCTAATACAGTCTGCCTCTCTCTCGGTGAATGCATTTACTATCATTAGCTAATGACCAGTTAATGACTCCCCCGACTTCACCTTTTCACCTGCTCTGCCACATGCAGAGAGAGGAGCCCCGTGGTCAGAACATGCCTGGCAAGGTGGGCAGCAGGGAACTGACTCCTCAAAGACACCAAAGCTAAACACAGGATGATGGGGCTCAGGCACTCCTGGTTAGGTGAAAAACCATCTGCTTAGAAAGTAGGTCACACATAATTTGCCTTCCCTAAATTAATTAAAAATCAGTGAGTCAAAGTCAAATGTGACAGGTAAGAGGTAGAATGAGTATAAATCATGATGAAAAGAGCATCATCTGAGAGATCAGCTATTGTAGCTCATGTGTAGCAGGGGCTTTTGGAGGCTGTTTATGCTGCATTGTCTTCGTGCAGATGGGACCCAGTGTGAGCTGCAGAAACAGACAAGGGAGATGCTAACAGTAAATATTATTGAAGCACAGATGCTGTTTGCACTGTAACTCGAGGACTGGGACTATTACAATACAGTTTTGCTGTTGTTTTATACATTTATGTTATAAATATGTCTTTTTACACAAAAGAACCTTGTATTTAGCTAGATAGAAGAAATATATCTATATATATTCATGTAACAGATGTGAATAGTTCTCAAATAAGGAGAGTTACCTATTGGCATGTATTAGGCCAGGAGAGACAATCCCCAGTCTGAGCATCAGTTGTCCTTTCCTGGTGAGGGACCAAGATGCTCCAGCACTCCAAAATCCTGCCTAGACTTGAGTCACTATCTTTGCATTTCAATTTAATTTAAATGCAGTGCTTGCTTACTTGTTATACTCAGTACTTGGGCTTCTGTGTTTTCCTCACACCTGCTGATGACAGCAGTAATCCATCTTAAAGGAGGAAAAAAGTCACAGAAAAATGCCTGTACTCAGACTTGTTTGGGATGTCATTAGTCATCAGAGGAAAATACAAAATCTGCCAGAGCGAACATAGAATTTTGAGTAGTCCTTAAATAATCAGAGAAAAATCTAACAAACTTTAAGTGCTATAAACAGTATTAGGATGCAGACACTGGAGATTAGCTTCGAGTGTTTCAGTAAACTAGGATCTGAAGAGTCCATTTACGTTTACAGGCTTACTTTTCTCCAACTTTTTTTTTTAATGTGTTGAAAGCCACGTCATGCTTGATTGCAATATGTTTCATGTAACCTACTGTACACTATTTTGTGTAGTTGTGTTCAGGAAACCAATCTATACAAATGACCTTGGAAATGTACTTGGCTGTGTCCTGTCGTGTTGGGTCTATGGGTGTAGTGTTAGATCTTGTCTGGTCCTGGTCGCCTTGCCTGGAGTGGGCTTTCGGGGCTTTGGCTGGTCTCTGGGACCTCGCCGGGGCCTGGGCTTTTGGCCCTCCCCGCTGTTCTCCTCTGCTCCAGAGACAGCCGCTATCGTCCTCAGGGCCTCAGGGTCGCCCAATGGGCGGCAGGACCCTGCGGCAGAGGCCGGTGTCCGCCGGACAGGAACGCGGTGGAGTCGCTGGTCGCCCCCCGAGACAAAGAGAGTTCCAGGCAGGTGGGAGTTTCCCAAGCACTGTTTATTGTCGGGGTAGCAAGCTGGGGTGTGCTGGGAGGCTCCCGGGTGAGGCGGACCACAGAGATGCCGGGTGTGGAGCACAACGGGTCTCGGGTTGTGGCCGCACCACCACGGGAACAAAGAGGACACAAGGTTTTAAGGGAAGGAACGGGGTCTCCGGGGGCGGGATAGCAGGGGCGGAGCCAACAGGGCTCCGGAACAACATGAGGGACAAGCGGGGGAGCAAATGAACAGTAACCGGGGAGGGGACTACAGAGAACCAATGAGGGGAGCGCAACAACAGAACCTTCGAGCAAGGGAGGCAACAGGGGAGGGGACAAGGCGGGGAAGCATAACTTTAACCCAATAAACTTAGAACAAAGTTTCCAGGGGAGGGAGAGGGCGGTTCACAGCTCGGCCTCCTCCGAGTCCCAGGAGATGGCATCTTCGGCGGCCTCCTCGTGGACTGCATTGACCGCCGGACCTGGGGACTCGGGATCCGCAGCATCGGGCTGCCGCACCTCTACATATGGGGAAAAGGGAAAGAAAATAAACCCACCACACATGCACTTAGCAATCTGTACAGAATGACTAAAGTCCTGGTCCAGTCATTGTTAAGTCTAGACTGGGCATTAGTGACCACAAGCTTCGGTCAGGTGTGAGCACATGTTTGTACCAACAATGCATTTCTGTTGAGTCAGCCAGGGAGCCTGATGTAGTATTTATGCTGCTGATAATATAGCTGCTCGACACACCAGACTGAGTTACTTCCTAACTCCAGCTGCACTGCACTGCACTCCTCACTTGGTGGCTGCACTGCTCATGGCCTTGGCAGGCTGTACAAGTGCACTGGACTCATGGCTTCAGCAGAGATCTCCAGCTAGTGGGCAGCCAGCAGTGAGAGGCCCTTGTGGACAGGGTGCTGTGGTTTAACAATCCTGCACCTTTGTGCAGCTCTAGGGCAGACCTTCCGTGTCCACAGTCAGCCCTATCTTTGAAAGTGCTCCCTGGGAGATCAGCAGGAGCAGGATGCCTTTGCATTTGCCTTACACTGCTGTCCATAGCACACCCAGGCTGGCAGCTCTCCACATCTTTGATCCCAGCTCCAGGACTCTACTATGCCACGCAAGTCCCTTGATGGCAAGACCTGTGAAAGTCCTTGATTCCAGCAGGGTCAGGTGATGAAATTGTGTTTGAACAATTGTGTTTGAAATTGTGCTGGGAGAAACATTTCCTCCTTTTCAGGAAAGGCATACAGTGACAGAGGATAAAAGCTGGGACAAAGAGCAAGGGAAGAGCCAGATGCCCTGCTAGGCAATTGTTCCTCTGCTTGTGAAGCAACACAGTTAAGGCTGAAAAGAATGTGTCTCTGACTCCATGGGACACCTGCAGCCATGAGAAAAGCAATGCCTGTGCAAAGTGTCATTCTGGAAATATGGGAAGAGCACCAGTGAAGGGGGAATGCTGAGGTAAAAAGGCAATGTTCATGGAAGTCTTTGCTGAGTGCATTTGGCAATGCAGCAGAGCATCCTAAGATGCTAAATTTAGCATTGAGAAGACAGACTTTTTTGTTTTGGAAGATGACAGCTCCTGACATACAAGACAGCTCCTGACATACTCCACTTTTGCCAGCACAGAGATTTGAGGTAGGAATGCTGGCATCTGTGCTATGAATTAGGAGGAAATATTTATGTATTTTAAGGTTCTTGGTCCATGCAACCTGTGGGTCACATGCATCAAGAAGTCACATACATCAGCTACTCAGGGATTTCCTTTGTTTATAGCATGAAAGGGTTAAAGAATTCCTACCAATAAAAATTAAAGATTTCAGATCATTTGAATTTATTATTGTAGATTTTCACCAAAAGAATCTGGCCATTTGTGTTTCAACTCGCTGTGGTCTGAAAAACATTTTTGCTATGGTTAATTTAATGGACTTAAAATGTAAATATTCTCTGAGGAGTCCCAGACGCTACTTTGGATCTCTACACACTGCTCTGAATGCACCTCTTTGGAAGTAATAGAACCTTTGTTGAATTTCATTAGCCTTCTATCCATAAAAAATTATCCACCACAGATACAAATTTAAGCTATAAAAAGTATTGGATGAATAGCTTTTTGACCCAACTTTTATACATCAAATTCAAATTCACAAAATTGATTTATATTTAATTTATCTTACCCTCTTCTCAGGATCCAGATCACATATGCAGGGCACTTTAATTTCTCTCCTTTCTCTGAATCTGAACTCCCCCCAGGAGCAGTTCCTTTGCACTGATTATGCATCTCCAGGGTACATAATTCAAACAAGAGCTACCTTGTACTAACAGTGTTGATTTGCTTGTGCTAACGAAAGCAAGGAGAGCGCTTTGCAGGACGGGACCAGGGCAGGCAAGTGGGGGATGCTCCAGGTTTTTAATTGAAGTATTCTTTCAATAATATTCTGGAGTTGTTGAATGGCTGCAGATTTTTCTCTTCCGTATTTTAATAATCCTAAAATGCCATTCATCTATGAAAACAGAAGTTTCATTTCACACATAACTTCTATGAAGTAGTTGTCTGGAAGGATACAATATTATTTATGGTTGAAAAATATCACTTTCCCCTGTTTTTTTTTCAGTATTTTTTCCCTCATCCACAGCATACTGTGATTTTTAGGACTCAGTTCTTACTCTCTACTCATGAATAAACATTTGCAGAACTATGGCCTTCAGCCCCAATCCTGCAAAGTTTCAGACTGTTCATAAGATAGCAGATAAAGACTGGCTACTGTCAAGAACATAATTTCAAAACCCTCTAAACTTCCATATTAGGGGCTATATTTTATGATTTCTCTAAAGCATCTCTCAGAAATGCATTGGAGTAATTTAAAGTAATTATTCCTGTAGGATATTTTTCACATTTATAAAAATTCATTGCCTCTGTACAGCATCCCATCATTCTGTTGTTCTTTTAAGCAGTCATTACACCACTTCAGAGATGCATGAAAAATTTACTTCTCCTGAATTCTAGTAGGGTATTTCACAAACATATGGTAGGTATCTGTAGTGCAATGAATAACATAATGTAACACAGAGCAGCCACAGTGAATCAGCCCAAAAGCACATGAAATCCAACATCCTGCCTGTAAAAGTGGCCAAATCCTTAGGCCACGATGCCTAAGGAAGTGTACAAGAAAACACAAATGGCACTTGACCAAAGTAATCTTCAAGCCTCTAGCTACCTGTTTCCTGAATTCTAGTAATTTCTGAAAAGTATGTTGGTCTTATCCCACTTTTTATTCACTGTATCCCTGCATTTCTCCCCTTAATCTTCATTGCTACAAATCTACAGATTTACTTTCTTAGACTGGATGATAATATCTTTTCCTTTCTTAGACTGGATGGTAATATCTTCTCCATATATAAAATTAGGGGTTTTTTTTCTGTCTGAACCAAATGCACTATTCCTTCATTTGTTAAAAGGTTTCTACTTCCATTTATAGAGGGGTTAATTTGGGAGCCTTATGAATAAATAGAGTTGCTGGTGAGAGTGGCCACGGACAGGCAGGGTTGGGGCAATGAATGTTCATAGACCTCAATGGTCAGAGATGAGCCCAGAGGAAGGCTGTGGCACCTCAGGGGTATATTTATCAGTAAAATCACAAGCAGCAGTCAAGCACTTAGCACTGAAATTATCTGCCAGATCAGAAAAATGAATAAACCTCAGCAGCCAATTGCAAATGTGTTGGCTTTCTGCTTTCATCTTCCATTCATCTCTTTGATCACACACATATTACTTTAGCTAAGGCAAGTAAGTAGGATCCTGGTGTGGGAACCGTGATCAGGCTTAATTTGTCTATCTGTTCCCTCTGCTTCCCTTCAAGAGGTTAAAAATGTATTTTAACGCCATTGTACAGATACCATAACACCTGAAGATAATCTGTCAGAATCTCTTCCAGAGGTGTATCTGCTCAGTTCCTGGCAAATGCATTTGTAAATGCACAAGAAGTAAGGAGATTGTCTGTTGCAGGCAGTGTTTAGAATTTCCCTCCCATCTTCTCTTAAAGCAACCCTATTACTGTCCTAGGGACATCTCCTAGACCAAACAGGACAGTCCTACCTATGGCTCATTACATCAGCGACTTCTTACAGCCTCCAGATCCCCATGAAGTCAGAGGGCATGTAAATATTTTAGCGAGAAAGAAAGGTTCTTGGGAACTCTCTCTCTCCTAGAGGTGTGGATAGCTTCTCGACTGCATGCATTTCTGTAGTTTAGCCCTTGCAGTGTGTGTTGGACTCTTCAGCCCAGTGTAGGTGGCTGGCCACAAATCTCCTGGTGTAGTGACAAAGGCTGCATTCTGCAGCTGGAGTGAGTGCCCAGGCAGTGGCCCTGCATGGAGCCCTGTGGTGGGAGGGCACACATAATTATCTGTGCCATGGCATGTCAGCCATGACCAGAGAATTATCATGAACATACTGAAAGGAACTACAGTCTCAGCAATGATGGTCCCTGCATATCTGATTCGTGGGAGTCAATTATACCTTGCAGTTATATTTGTCAAGCAATAATGTCCCACGTCTTAAATGGCATAGCTGAAGCACCCTTTTGGTAACTCACAATGCTTGATGCAACCACTGTCCTGATAATTACTGAATAAAAGTCATGGCCAGCATACATAGTATGTACTAGTGTAGAAATACCTGTTGTGGAAGGGGTGGTGAGTGTGGTGCAGTGCTGAAGGCTCATGCTTTAGTCTGATTCAGCACAACCACATAGACCTGGCTCTGAAAGAAGGTATAAACCAAGAAGAAAGCAATGGTAGAGTGTATTGTGAGAAACAGGTTTAGCACTGGAGACAACATGTCATCTCTGGCCATTCTTTCTTTGTGATAAACATTTACTCTGCTAAGATAATATTTTAATGTGTGTCATTAACAGTGACTCAATTTTCTTTTAAAGGAAGTGTAGTGAGTAAAAGTCTCTGTGGTCAGATTCTTAGCATGCATAAACATTCATGTACTTCTCTTCATTCCACTTTGGGACTGGCAAATCATTCTCAAATATCCAGCAGCTACTTGAATACTCCATGGCTAAAAGTTCAGGGTGATGACCACATAGCTCTCAATATATTGACACACAGATGGTACAGTTCTGGCTCTGCTGAAGGTTAGAGCACAAAACACAATAATTGGTGTGTTGCAGCATCAGGTTTCTCTATATTCTTCTTATTTATTTATTAAAAGGTACAGGCTTTCACTGTTCTCTGTCTCTGAGCCTGTAATTTACCAAACTGATTTCCTTGCTGTGAAACTGGCCCATTTTTATTGCTGATTTTTATGTCGAAGGACTGGTGAAACTGGTGATGGCTCAAGCGTTTTTGTAACCCTCAAAACACTGGAAAGTGTCTGCTTCACCCAGCTTACAGTCACACAATGAGCAGTCTCTAAGCATTTTGCCATGCCTAACATTTTGCTGCCATGGGCAACCACTTAATCTGCCTACACAGGAGCTAGCCCTGAGGGGATGCAATATGTGTTGGAAAGGGTAGATTTATACTAAAACATTAGTTTTCAGGGCTGGTAGAAAAAATAGCTGTTCATTTGAGACTTCCTGCTTTATTCTCAGCTGTTCCAATAACAGAAATGTGAAAGATTTCCACAATCAATGTTCCACATGGTTTGCTTCTATAAGCAGATTTGTTTCCACCTCAAAATCAGTACTGTATTTCTGCTTTAGGTTCTACCCTTTTATCATATAAGCATCTTCTGTATAAACCAGACTTGAAAGGTACCCTTGTGAACCATGAGGAGACCAAAGTGAAAACCCATGACAGCCAGTTGGAAATGAATTCAGCTCTCATGGTTTGACTCTCCTTTTTGTTTACATTTGCATTAAGTAGCACAGCAGAAGGAGGCACTGTGCCCAGGCTAGAGGGGGAACCCCTCTCCTTTGGGAGGCAAAGTAGACACTGAGTCTCCATTTAAACCTCATTATGACATCAATTCATGTGAAAAAAGAAAAATCACAGGTTTGCGGTTAATGCCTGTAATAAGCCCTTTAGAAACAAGCTGCCCTGGCAACGTAATTTAATCCTTGCTACTTCCAGGTTTTTTCAATAATTACATATTCCTGTGCTGTAAGAGAACCGGGATCTGTTGTGAATCAGGTCACCCTTGTAGCTGTTTTACTTGAATGAAGAACTCAATTCACACTGCTTCTTAGAGTCTGTTATGACTCCTCTAATTTAAGACTATTACCTGAAACAGACGTATTTTATTTGGCTTTTTCCATGTTGACGGAATGTGAAAGCTTGCAAAATGATCTCCAAGTGCCTCTATAGAATAAGACTTATAAGGCTCATTGTGATAAGTGAGAGCAAAGTAACCATAAAACTTCTCAGGTTGTCTGTGCTCCACATGAGATATTTGGGTCTCAGTGGAACCAAGCTACCCACTCCCCCACTGAATGAAAGAAGAGTGGCTTGCTAAGGCTTTTTTGTGAAAGATAGATTTTCCAGGAAAACCTTGCTCTCCCAGAGGTATATTAAACAAGCCATGCCTGACCAAGACTACTGCATTCCCATATCTAAAGAAGGGCCATGATTCTTGGAAAAATTAGTTTTCAGCTTTACAATGTTTTATATGTCCCATTCTTATCGTTATCAATTATTGTTATGATAGCTAATGAGCATGCAGAATGGATAGGAAAGGTGTTCACTTGCAAAGAACAGCCTCAATTTTGGATTTGAAAAGAGCAGACTGGATCTCTGGGTAGTGAATTCACTTCTCTCCCCTTCTCCACAGGCTGTGGGCTTGAATTTTAGCTCAAGCTGAGATACAGACATTACAAATGAATGAGAACAAGTGTGGTTTTAGGCCACCTTTGTGTTTTGTTGTATTTGCACTCTGGCTGGTGGTGGGGTTGGCCTGAATTACAGCAACTCCAGGGCGAATCTAATTTACACTTGGATTGCCAAAAGTTGTTCTGGCAGTTGAAAATAGTGACATCTGCCAAGGGTGCAAATGCAACCCTCTGTGCTTTTTTCTGATCACGTTGCATGGTATAAGAGCATATGCCACATCAACTGCTACTACTGGCAGCTAAAGCAGTCACATTTTTCTTCCATCAGCAAGCCTTCAGTCTCCTAGGCCACACTTGATGCATGATTTACAATGGATGTAGTAACCGTGAGTGTGCTGGCTTTGTCTCACTAAGAAAAGTTTCAAGTAAGCAGGACTTTTCTAATCTTCAGTCTTTTCAAGCATGTGTCCTCTTATGATCAATTTATCAGAAAGAGGCCATTGAGATATTGATGACTAAGAACTTATGTTCCTGTCTTGAATCTACAGATTTAGGGGTAATGTGACCAGATCTCCCATACGGCAGTAGAGGAAGCTGTTTGTATATATTAACAATACTTCAATGTAAAAAATAAATTTAAATACTTCCATCAAAGAGTATTACTTCTTTCATTTTTAATTCTCCCATGAAGTCTGGAAGTATAGTTTTGTCAGGTGTTTGTGACTATATGAGAGCTTGTTTTGGTCATTCAGGAGAGTCAATGTGTGTGAGCTCACAAATCCTGCTAACAAGCATGGTTCAAGCTTAGCATATCTGTTAATATAGTAACCTTCATTTTCTGAGCTTGGAGATTTAGCAGAACAAATTCCTGTGCAATATGATAGAGATCTGGGAAACCATGAAAAACATGAAGAATCTGTATCAGAACCAAGCACCTTCCCTTCCAATACAAGAACTAAAGACGATTACGTTAAACTAGAAGGGGGCAAACTCTGAGTGAACAAATGAAAGTGTTTTTTCAGTGTCTAGCTAGGCTGTGGAAATCCTTTCACATGATTTGGGCATACTAAAAGCTTACAGAAGTTTAACAGAAGTCTGTGGTTCATTGGGAAAAAAATAAAGGGAATTATTAAACACATATTACTGAACACATAAATATCAAGCCCAGGAAGCCATTGAGGCCTTGGTAGCTAGAGGCTTGAAGATTACTTTGGTCAAGTGCCATTTGTGTTTTCTTGTACACTTCCTTAGGCATCTTGGCCTAAGGATTTTGGCCACTTTTACAGGCAGGATGTTGGATTTCATGTGCTTTTGGGCTGATTCACTGTGGCTGCTCTGTGTTACATTATGTTATTCATTGCACTACAGATACCTACCATATGTTTGTGAAACACCCTGCATTCCTGTGTAAGTCACATGAAATCTTCCAAGGGCCAGCTTCTTCCCAGGGACTAGCCTAAGGTGACAAGATGAGATTTTTAACCCTTAATTACCAAAATTTAGATGAAGTGCATTCCTCCCTGCATGACATAAATGCTTCCCAGAGAAAAGAGTGTTTTTAGTTAAGGGAAAGTTGGCTAAGAAAGAGATTACTTTCTTGCTGTGTTCATGAAATTCATTTTCACAAATAAAGCTTTGCAAGTAGGAACCTTCTCAAGGAATGAGCCCTAATTCAGTCTGAATAACCTGGATCAAAACTTATATTTAAGTTAGCTAACTATTTATAAGCAGATTTATATACTATCCAATCAAATCTAGACTTCTCTGAGCTTTTGGATTTTGGGGTTTTGAAGGCTATATTGATATGAATGTTTTTAATTTGTCTATGTCAATATAATATCCATCAGTTAAAGATCTTCATCTAGCAATATGAAATTGTCTGAAGGAACTGCTTGGGTAGCCTTCTTTTATACATATATTAAATGGTCTTCAGACTTGTATACCATTTTATATCAAATTAATAATTATGTATAATGTACAGTAAGTCAGAAATTAAATGAGGCTACTAATATAAATTGGAAAAAATCCCCTTCACTATTTTATTTCTTTAGGGGAATGCTTAATAAAAAATTCACATGACAATGTAGAAGGGAAATATAGTGTCTTTGTGTGGCTTGATTGTATGATATTTAATGTCAGCTAGGAGAGAGGAGCACCCTGGATCTTAGAGCATCTTAGAATATTCCTTTTGATATACTTGGCTGACACTTTCTTTGTTGCTGACCCTAAGTGACAGAGAAGATAGTGCTATTACTGTTTTCATTAAAGGTCTCATAGCAGTGGTTGAATGTTGGCATATTAATGAGGTTTAGATCTAGGTGGAAAGGCTCCAGGCTTTGGAGGCAGCATGAAGTGTTATTTGCTAATTAGGACATGTGTCTTTCTATAGTCGTGCAACCTTAGAGCTGAGGCAGGGCAGGCCTGGAGTGGGATAGGACACACTTTGGTACAGATTTCTTGGCAGTAATCTGGTTTGCAACTGTTCCAGATGGTTTACAGCTCTTGCTCCAGCTCTTTGATCTTAAGAAAGTGTTGGATTAGCAGAGACTATTACACATGAAAAGTGTGTTAGGAGCCTATTAAGAATAGAATCCAGGAAAGACTCAAAAGTTAGGAAATGCCGTAAATAAGATTGTCTTGTGTATTTTTACTGCTCTTTTTGTGTGCACATTATATAATCCTTAATCACAGGAACACATTATGCTTTGTAAAATCCCAATCTCAGTCACTGCTCACTTACTGAGCAGCTATTCAGTATATTGTTTTCATTCTTCAATGTCTGACCTCTCAATTATTTCACACCACCCAAAATCCCCTCTGGAGTTCCCTGTTTTGCTTATCAATGTGATATTGCTGTTTTCTAGACATCAATATGTCTGTTTCCCTGTATTTGTGCAGGGAGAGGTGATTATATTCTTATGCATATTTTCGACAGGAAACAAGGTAGATAGTAACAAGACAAGTCTTGAGGCCTTGAGACCACTGAATATAGGCCATGGATCTAGTGAGGGAGACTTGATTTAAAAGTCTCTTCTCAGATGTGCATAGTGATGGGATGAGGGGCAATGGAATAGGTTTCTTTCACAGCAGAGCCCTGAGCTGTATCCAGCACGATACACTCCTGACCCTTGCTTAAGGGTGTGATTGAGAGGAAAAACCAGAAAACCCAGGTGTCACTGCAATGACCAGGAAAGAGGATGTTGTAATGCATGCTTGGGACATACGTCTGCACTGTCTTTTGAACTCCTACTCCATTTCTTCGTTTCTCCTCATAGTTCCCTTGTCCAGCTAACTCTTTCCCTCCTCTAGATGATTAATCAGATAACAAATCAAGTGTCCTCTTTCCCTTCCCTTCCAGCCCATCTCAGCAATGAGACAGTCCACCAATTTCCAGTTCCTTTCTCTTGTGTTGAGATTTTTCATTGTCCTATCCTATTTGCTATCCTTCTTCCTAGTTTATTTGGTTTATTTCCATGCTCCACATTCTAAACTCATTTGATCCCAACCTATTTTATTTTCCTGTTCATCCAGGATCTATTAGTTCCCTGTTCTATTTCCATATTTTAGAGTCTCCACAACCTGCTTAGAGTATTGGTAGTGGCCAGAAATGACAGTACAGAGGAGGGATGGACTGCGTCTTCTAGACTGCACTCTGTGTTGAAACTTTTGAAAAAGGCAAATTTTCTTGGAAATAGGAGAAGAAACAATTTGTGACTTGCTTCACCAAATTACAAACTTGAATCACCCTCAGCTACTCAAAGACAGTTTAGCAAAGGTTTTGACATAGGAAAAAAATATGTATTTTTGTACTTTAAAAAATATCTAATGTCTAATTTTTTTTCCTGAAACAAACTCTCAGCAGGGAAAGTTTCTAACTCAGTGGTTAAAAAATTGGCAAAATTATAAGTAACTTTAAATATGATCTTATAATGGATCATGTCAAGTGACTTGAAATCTAGAGTTACCAGGGTTTAATGGGAACTACCATGTTCTCAATGCACTATTTATGTCACTCTGTAGAATACCAGTCTATTAAATCTCATGAATTTATAGTATGAGTGACATTGATCATGAATGAAAATAGTGCACCACTCCTCATTCTGATGCACAGAGGGAAAAACATAGTAAAGCATAGGAGCAGCTGAAAATGTGCCAGGCAGTAACTGGAAACAAAACAGCCCATCATCCTGCCACAACTCTCCTAGTTCACATTTTTGGCAGTTCTGATTGTCCTCTCTTACTGCCCCTTCCAGCCCATGGGAAATTAAAACTGTTCATAAATGCTTCCTAATAAAGGCATCCAACTTACTTACTTATTTATTTATTTATTTATTTATATTGTCTGGCAGTATTTTTCAAAAGCCAGGTTTGCTACTACTCTAATTTGCAGATTAAATTAATGAGAGAGAACTTTTCAAGCTTGGAAGAAATTTTCCCTTCAAAGTTTATTACATAATTTTCCCCTGTGGAGCATTTATACTTTCTTATAGAGAAGTTGGTGTTCCTCTTGGTAACACAATAAGCTTTATTTTTAAAATAATCTTTCCAAATGAAAACTGCAGCTCCATCAAACATTTCTGTTTTTCCAAAATTCCAGCTTGAACATCAATGAGTGCACTTAGTTGCTAATCTTCATTATCTTGTTCTTAAGCAAAAAGGACCTGCTATTCACCTTCCTTATTGTTGCTATCTTCTGATCTTCTGAGAGCTACAATGGAAATATTTCAAGACTTCAGGAACATGAAAGGCTAATGCCAATTTTTATTTAACATTTTGCTCAGATAGCATGAACCATCAAATGTAACAGTAAAATAATTCCTTAGAGTTGAATTGAAGACATTAGTTGGTATATGACACACTGATCAAATTGTACAGCACTTAGTGGACAGTAATGCATCTGAGCAAAACAGGAATGATTTTATATCTAGTGCTTTTGGAAACAGGTTAATAAAATTAGAACCTTAAGTAAAAAGAATATTGAGGTATTTATTTCAGAAAGGATTAAAAAGCCTATCACAAAATGATCAACCCTGCTGTCTTTCCTTGGATAAGTTTTCCTATGATTTAAATCTAAACTAATCTCTAGACAAACACCCTGCTGAAACACCCTGGATGTGTCCTGTTCACTTGTACGCAAGATGTATGTTCAGTTCTCCTCTTGAACAGCGTGCAGTTTCTCTGTAACAACTTTGTAACAAATGAGTGCTTCATTGAACCAAGGAAAGAAAGTGGTAGTGTTCTGTTACATGAGAGTGATGGCAATCTATTTCTCTGAAGTTTGTGTTGCTCCTGTGTTTTGATTAGATGATTGCTGTATTTTTTTTAATATGGGGCCAAGTGTTTTGCAAAAGGGCATGCACATTTTCACAGTTGTATTTATGCATGCCTAGAGATCCCAGCTCTCTAACATGCTGTTTTGCATGCTTAGATACTAAATATGTGAATATGGTTGCGATAGCTGTGAACATAGCTTTTAGCATCACTAAATGTCTCTTAAGTTACATGGCCTTAAAGAAAAAAGGTCTTGCACTTTTATACATTGGTAGTTTATTGATAGCATTTAACATTATTTAACCTTATCTTAATGTGAAAAAAAAAAACTTCTTTAGCTTACCATCTTTTAATAAATATTTCAGAGGCTTGATTTCTATCCACCCTGAAGTACGTATTCTTATTTCAGTTCCTGTACCCAGAGTCCACAGGGACTTTGTACACCTATTAAAGAGCTAAGAAGTTCTGCCTTGGTAGATTTTATACACATCTGTGGCAACGCTGTATTCTTTGCCTGCTCTTTCACACAGAATACACCAGATGGCAACTTCATTAATCCCAAATCAGGTCCATGTAGCTGGTCTTCGCCGTTCTTGTGTTGATATGTGGAAGGTGAAAGAAACAAGTATCACGGTAGCAGAGTGTTCATGACTTCACAAACTGCCGATCTCTACTTTAGATTAGTGTGTCCACTATGAAGAACCCAGACCTGAAAGACAAGATGTTTCTTCTTCCTCCCACATCTAGAATTAAAGTTCCCCTTGTATTCTCTTCCAAGAATAATGCAACACTATGCTCTCCCTAGTTTGGATTTAATTTCCTGCAAAAACAAATGAGATTATGCTAGCACAAAATACTGATCTCATATAAAAACTTCATAATACTAAAACCACAGCCGTGTCTTTTGGATTTAGAAATTTTTCTAGATGCTTCAAAGGCATGGCATTTGGGGAGACAAATTTTGAGGGTGTTGGAAATGATGTCATTAATGTTGTCTTAAAAAGGTCTACTTAAATTCATGGTTACCCTTTAAGTTCCTAGCTGCTGCTAGTGATGTAGTCAGCAAACAGAAACTGGGTGCATTAGTTATAGAGTATTTAGCCACAAAGTGCATAGGGATATAACAATGTCCATTGCCACTGAGCAACTCATACACTGCGTCTGACAGTTTTCACTGTGGGTTCAGCATCTGAGTGAAATGGCTCTTGTAGGTGAGGCTGAAAAGACATCTCCCTGTCCCTCAGCCTGTGATGTGTTGTGGACTTTGCTAAGCACATGCAAGATACACAACTCTCTTCATTGAGTGCTTTGCTCTGCAGTGCTTTAACAAAAGGTTTCTGTGAAATTTTCTCTCTCCTGCTGGCCTGTAATAAATTCCATGTGTCAGTAGTTGCAAAGGCTTTTAAAGAGGATAGCTGCAAGTGCACAGCATCAAATTATTATTTTCCCATGCAAATGAAAATTGCAGTTTTTTGCATCTGAAATCAACAGGAGTGGCATGACATCGGGCAAACTGCTTTATAGCAGTTTGACCTTAGTAAGAATGTTTCAATTTGATTGTGAAAGAAGTTAATTGGCTATATTGATTAGTGTGCAGCTTTCATTATGTACAATTGCTGAGTACCTCCTAGTTCCAAAGGATATCTTTGTCAGTGGTAGAAATTGCTGCATTTTTCAAAGCCCAACTAATCACCAAGAAAAAGCTCCCTGCTCTATGAAGTTACTTGTAAGGTATACCTTTGGGGGAGTGATTTAGCTGATTCAGCAGAGATAGTGGACTTCGACAGAGGAAAATTGCCTAATCCTTCTCTTTTCATTTAACTGCAGAATTTTAGTATGAGACCAGGAGAAACCAAAGAGAAAAGGACAGAATATTGATAAGTTTCCAGATCTGATAACAATGAAGACTATAAATATTTTGACAGAGAAATATTTACAATGCAAAATGATGAGAAAGGTTTATTTTATATCTGCTGCTCAATTGTACTCATTGTAGAGAAAATTGTTGATGCTTTTACTCTTTTTTATTCCTTTTTGGAATAGACTGATATGCAACTACTGCATCCTAAGCTATAGCTTATTTGTCATCTAGAACTTGATGCACGAGCAAATTATAATGACAATGGGAAGATGATTAAGCATTTTTTTACAAACTAGAATGTGATCATTCTTCATAATTATCCCCTTACACTTCCAAACTGGCTTCCAGAAGACAAATGGACATTTGCACATGATGCAATAGATTTTGAAGTGACTGGGACATTCCTCGCTTATCTCAATGATAAATTTCTCCCTGCTTATAAATGCTATCACTTTCAACATTTTTGTTCTCCTATGGAATGAAAAGTTTATTTAAGGATACTGAGAATAGTCTTGAGTTTAGTAGTACAAAACCACAGGATAATTTTGTTTACTGCGTATGAAATGATAGCTGAAGTTTTTGGTCTGTCTTAATTACATAACATTCATATAACAGTAGAAAATCAGTCTTAATAAAATCAGTCTTAATAAAATCAGTCTTACTGAGAGAGACACTAAAGATTCAGGAAATATTTCTCATATTAGGAAGCTTAAGCACAGATTTACAAAATATTTAGATATTGATTTACCATTAGAATTCATATTATGTGTCAGAAAATTAAGAGACATGACTTAGTATGTCATCATACACGTCTTCCTATGTGCTAGGTGCCTCTACTTTGCTATAATCATAATCAGTGGATATCAGCTGAATCCCTTGGCTGCAGGAATATGGGTATGAAATATGTGAGATGATCTACAGTATCACAAGTAGACTCCACATGACAATCTGGAGGGACTCAGGCCTTCTGTAGGAAGTGGCATGGTGCCCATTAAAAGCCCAGGGAATCTGAAACATGTTAGATGATTTTGTTCAGCCAACTGAACCAAATCCCTGCCTGGGGACTAGGGACTCCGAGAGGGGTACAGAGAGTTATTCAGCTGACCAAATGTTAGCATCTAGTTTAAATGCCTAAATTTAAGATATTGGTTGTCTAGTTGCCATTTTTCTGTCTGAAAAATGCACTTCATACCACATTTCTTTTGGTTTGTTGTGGTTTAGGAATGGTTTTCTCTAATTTAGTGATCCCACTTAAACCATATGACAATCCCTCACTTTCTCCCTTCCCCTCTCCCTGGGGTGCACTGGAGAGGAGAATTTGAGGCACAAAATAGGCTAAGAACCATTTACTGGAAACAACAATGAGATAAGAAAATGAACATTATCAGCAACAAAACTAATGACAGGGGGTACATGAAAGAGGTGAATGATTCACACTGAAATAACAATACCTGACCCTGCCATGCTATGCCAGCCCTGAGGAGGCACCTTCTCCCTCGAAGAGACTCCATTTCCCTGCCCAAAAATGATATTTGGTGGTATAGAATCACCTCCTGTCCCAGCTCCTGGCTACTGCAAAAATTAACCCTGTCATGGCCAGAATGAGGACATGGTTCTACTAGCACATGGGAAGTTTTTAATCTGTAATAAAGAGTCATTCCTGTTACCAGTAATTGAGGTGAAGGCAGTGAATAACTGAGTTTTCCAGAATTCTCAAACCGGCTCATCAAGAGTGGGTTGTTTGCAAACTTGTCCAGGTGGCTTTTAAATATTTGCAAGGATGGAGAGTCAACAAGCTATCAGGGTAATCTGTTCCAGTTTTTGACCTCCTTCACAGTAAAAAAAAAAAAAAAATTCTGATGTTTAAGTTGAATTTTCTCTGTATCAACATCCATGCATTGCCTCTAGTCCTTTGACTGGTACCACTAACAAGAACCAGACTCCATCCTCTCTACTGTCTCCCATGAGGTTTTCATACACATGGATAAAATAACCCTGAGCCTTGTTTTCTCTAGGATGAAAAATTCCATCTCTCTCAGCATCTTCTTATATGTCAGATGATCTAATCCCTTAATCATCTCTGTATCCCTTAATCACTAGGTTCCTTCTATTCTCTTTCTAAAAGAACCGTATTTCTGATTTACAATACACACTTTCAAATCCTGTTTTAATTTAAAATTTCCCTTCCAACATTTGTGAAGGGCAAACATTTCCACTTTTAATTATTGCCTATTTTCCCGATTGTCACCTCTAACCATAGAATTTCCTAGTTGCCAAACCATCTAAGGAAGTTGGAAGCATTCCTGGAATGCCTGGCTGATTTTTCAGAGTCCATCAGCCAAATTATTTTGTTTTGGATATTTTCTTTTCAAATCACATTAGTAAGCTTGGGGAAGAGAAATTATTTTTATGCCTCAAACCATCTGCAAATAAACTTTTAGATTTAATTTTAAACTTTCTTCTCCATTCACAAGCTACCTTTTCTCCCCAGTCTGGTTATTACCACCTTTGCCACCAACAAAGCTGGTATTCAGAGAAAGATGAAAAATAAATTCATAATACTTGCTGATGATTTTATGGGAGTAGGTATAATTTACACAAGTTTCCTATAAAGACGTAAATAATTATTTGAGGTGTGAAGACATAGTCCCAATGGGCAACAGGCCACCCAGGACTACTAATAATACAAGAAATATGTTAAATTGCCATTGGAAAGACTTCTCTCAATCTTTTGATCAAATCACATGTAATCAAAGTTAAGGAGAAATTGTTACTTGGTAAACAAAAATCAGTCTGATCCGACTTTCCCAGCCCTAGGGTGGCTGATGAGCTTAATGCATAACCAAAGAGTCTTATTCTGTCCACTTTCAGTTGTGACCTAATTTTAGCTGTTATGCTTGTGATAGGTCTCTAGGATCAAGAAAACAATGGCTACCTCAATCTGCTACCTAGCCAAGGTTTTGAAGTTCCATACTATCAATGGAAAGGAATTGCCACAGCACCTCCTGTGTGAACCTACATTTAAGGAACTATTCCATGGTGATGAATCTGCAAAATCAGCTATGTACATCCATGTTTGAAGATTAGCATCAATAGATTATATCCAAAAAACTTAAAACTTCATTTTACATTTAAGTTCAACTTCAGTTTGCAGTTAACTATTTATTTTTTTCGACAGACATTTAAGTAATCTCATCGTATAAATCACACATGAGTAAATAAGAAAATGTTTCCCTGGTATAGTATACAGGCAAACAGGCTAATTCATGGGCACTCTAGTTAGCCTCCCTAGCATGAAGTTCACGTAGTAATGCAAATACTATGACATCTCTGGAATTGTTTTTTCAAGTGATTATACCAGAGCCTTCTCCGGATTCTAATCAATAGTCTCAATATCTCTGTAAATTACAAAGCACCCATTTTGCTGAGCCAAGCATAAAAATGTAAGTGATTGTTATAGTTCAGATAGGGAAAAGATATGAATAACTTTTTATAAGTGGAAAAATGAAAATATCCATTCTAATTTATTTATTTATTTGCTTGTGATTAGATGTCTTTGACAGGGAAGGATTTTCAGCTTTTTTTGATTTATGATATTATCTTAATGGTCATAAGGAGTTCTGAACCCAGGATAAAACATAATTTTCACAATTTAGAGTGTGCCTCTTCGGTTATCCTATTCTTTGCCTATGTGCTGAAGCTGTGAAAAAGCCTAACTGATTAGGCACATTATAAGACCCTTGAGTTTTGGGAAAATCTCTAGTAATTTTAGTATTGAAGAACAACAGACTTGTGTTTATGGGGTTTTGTCCTGAGACAAGAAATGAAAGAATTGAAATGCAGTCTTTTTAGAAAATCCTGCTGCTTGATATCTGTGTCTTGTCTGACTTTAGAAAATAAGAACAAACCTTTTAAAACAGGTTTTATTGAAACCTGAAGACTATTAGCTATATATTCTTCATTATGCTCTTTTTTCTTCTGTTAATTGTGTCAATTATAGTGGGTTTTGCTAATTTCTGAAATAATCTCAGACTTCAGTTCACTTCTTCAATTGTTTTGGTCCTGAAAACATGCAAGGGAATCAGTACCTTCTAAGAAGCAGAATGGTTTTCTGTATCCCACTTAACTCTTTTTCTCTATGGAATTTTTTATTGGACTCTACAAGGCAGCAATTGAAAATAAAAATAAGCAAACTGTACCTAAAATATTTGCATTTCATTTATTAATTTGTGACAGGTTGTTAACATTTCTTATATCCTACAGAAGCTTTTAAAATCTTGTGAAAATATTTCA
This sequence comes from Lichenostomus cassidix, assembly GCF_008360975.1. Classification (NCBI taxonomy): domain Eukaryota; kingdom Metazoa; phylum Chordata; class Aves; order Passeriformes; family Meliphagidae; genus Lichenostomus; species Lichenostomus cassidix. The sequence goes on along the minus strand of NC_139480.1, from coordinate 18,792,151 downwards.
TTAATTCTTTTGTGGCTGAAAGGATCTGTTGCCTCCCTTTTTTTTCTCAGTTGACATGAGAGATTTGACTGAGGAAATTTCCCCTTTTGATTTTCCCCAAGTGTGTATTCACCTCCTTCAGAGAGGGTGATTTATTGGGAATCAATGTTTGCCAACTTTCTACTAAACCAAACTGTGCTATGCATTCTGCTCTGAAATTACAGCAGTTGAATTTAAAGTGAGGGGTAATATTTTTTTTCTGTTAGTTTTTATTTGGACATTAAAAAAGATCAAGTGTTTCAGAGCATTTCCAGGTGAAATCCACTAAATTGCATGAATATTTGAAAAATTACAGGGAAACAATATAATGACAATGAATTTGCATGTAATGGTACAGCAGTGGAAGCTGGGTATAATCTCATTTAACAATTTTGATCATTTCACAGGAAAAGTATTTCACAGCTTGAAAACATATTTTTGACTTGCCCAAGTTGTTGGTGGTCAATGAATATTTAAATTTTTGTGGTGTCTCCTCTTTTTTTTTTTTTTTGTGCCAGAGATTTTATGGTAACAGTCACCAAAACTCAAATATAAGAGAATGCAGGCATGCTAAAGACTGCATGCTTTTACTATTTGTCTATCATTTGAATCATAGGTGCTCTAAGCTGGGATAAAAATAAATTTTGTAGTGGTATAGTAATGAATCTGTCCTGAACAATTATCTTAAAATTATGAGGATATAAATTAAATTTTTCTCTACTGTTTTGGAGGAATCTTCCACTCAATTCAACTGTCAAATCAAGTCAAATGTCAGCATAATTGGTTGCAAAGTAGTCCTTAATAAGTCCTTAGTAATCAGTATTTCAACTGTCAGTCTAATTTAGTGTGACTGCAATGTTCATAATTACAAGAAGTTTTAGAGCTGCAGTTAACCACTGGAGAGGCAGGGGGGCCCACAGAATGCTTCGGTGAGCTGTCAAGAGATCAGAAACATTTTAAAATTTGAATGTGCTTTTAACCACTTTACTGTGTGAAAGGAGTATGTTAAATGTCATCTTTAAAGGCATCTCTGTGATAATAGCATGGACCCAACGAGATGTGAATAATACAATAATTTGCTGCCATTTTACTAAGTGATATGATAATAACACTGTGCCATTACTTGGAATACTTCTTATTAAGTGCTTGCAGATTAAATATCAAATGCCCTATTGTTCTACCTAAACAACTTATCCATCAATTTTCTGATATTTTCATCCAAAAGAAAAGAAAATTTTATATGTTACGGTAGGGTTCCTATAGTAACAGTTTTGAATGGAACACATCCACTGTGCTGATAATAGGAGAAAACAAAACAAAACAAACATTGCTGAATTAACATAATAGGCACCAAGCTGCAGGGAAATTTGCTTGTGTGACCTTGGAATCCCTGACTGTGACTTGTCTCAGGGAAATTAAGTATAGCATTTAGCATAATCTTACAGAAGGTGATTAATTTACAGGATTGTTTCCCCTTCCTTTCTTCTGGTATTATGGAATACTGTTTAACAATTCCATGGGAAAGATGATTCCTGTAGACTATGGAGAATATGAATTCCTTGCATGCATTTCCACAGCCCCTAGAACAGAAACAGTCAGTTAACTGTTAACTTTGCTGAGATTTGCTAATTTTTTTGCCAAATCCCACTGGCTGTTTAAGAAGTTGCACTTGGCACATCTCCCTCAGGGGTAGAGTAGTGTGCCCTCCTGGTTCCCAGTCACCTGGGAGAATATTGCAAATATGGCACTTAGGGCAAAATACAGAGGATTCAGCTGACCAAACCTAGACCTCTACAATCTTTAGAGTCTTCAGATTCTGGAAAATAACTCACAACACTTTTGTAGTATAATTAATCTATCTTCTTTAGATGTCTATTTGCAGATAAAGTGAACAGCTCATTAAAAGTACATATTCTTTCCATCAACGACAACTTAGGTGAGATGAGTCCTGTATGAAGAAGTTAGTTCTATGTAACTAAGCATCTGATTTGCTTCCAACGTTCATACATGCACCTTTTGTGTTGGAAGTACATTTTAAATTTACAGTAATTTCTGACGAGAAGGTAATAGCAGGAGATAAACATGGGAAATAAAATTCCAAAGAGAAACATTCAACTGCAGTATAAGAGGGATCATACTGTGGCTGCAGCACTGACACAAGGCAGAGGATGAAACCTATGAAGGTGGAAAGTATTTTCAACACTTTCTCCCTATAATTTACAAATTTTCAATCAACTTTATAAATATATTTCCACACTAAAATGTACACTAAAAAGCTACAGTAACTGTATGTATTTCATACACATAGTAGTCACTAGCCAAAAATAAGCAAGTAGTTCAAATTGTCCATTCATAGCTTTCAGAAAAACTTAATTAAGAACTTTAAGGCTTGGGTTATGATGTCAAGAAAGTTAAATCTACAAGCTCCTTACTTGTAATATAATTCTACATTTTTTTAATAGGTAAGCAAAACCCTGTGAATTTTTGTTGTGTAGTAGGCTGTAAATGGGGGTCATAGCAATGTGAATCAAAATGACAAGAACTGTGGTTGAGTTGTAAAGATAGTGCCAAAGTGGAAGAACTTTCCCCATAAAAATCTTATTCTGCTTCTGCAACAATGGTGGTAATTCTGAAGTAAGAGCATCTACACTTATGGCTGGTAGAAGTAAGAGCAGAATATAACCTACCCCTTGCTTTTAAATTCCTGGAAATATTTGTTTTAACCTCTAAATTTTGTTGAGTCTCACTAACTTCTCTAGAACAGACTAAAAAATTAAGTAATTAATTCAACTAATATAATATTTCATAATTAGTAATATTTGGGGCTTTTTTGATGCTTTCCAGGAGTAGGTCATGTTCCTATCTGAGAGCTGCCAGAGCAACTTTAGCACATACAAAAAGTAGTAATAATTATAGTGCATTACAGGATTCCTTTTGCTCCAAGAAGAAAATCTCACAGATTGTGAAATACACTTATCTCTATTTTAAAAAATTACTTTCTGTGCTTTACTTAAAAGACTTCACTGCATTTTTTTAGACAACATGAAAAAGGTTTTATTTTAACTTGTAATGCCAAATACAAATGATACAGTTTAGAAATTTGAATCAGAATTAATTAATTTTGGTGCCAGATGGTGTAACGCTGTCAGATTTATGTCTTTTTTTACAGTAGATGTTTCTTTCAAATTAATAATGTTATCATGTGTAGCCATTTCCCTGTGATTGCCAAAATATCTGTCTAGACATTACTGCACACTGTGGCCGTATGAGGCAGGGGCAGCATGGTGGGGGTCTGTCCATGCTAAAAACATCTGGCAGCTAAGGAATGTTTTCTTCTAATGCTGCTTTCATGTGTTATAGCAATTCAGCCAAAGACACCTACTTCATGCCACTTACAGTTTTAGAGATGAACATGCTGTCGCTGTTGAGCCGCTAGCAGAGAAGTAGAAACCCAGGTTCTCAGGCAAGAAAAGAGAGCAAGTTTATTATTTTGATTTCCATATATATAGACTTCTCACAGGTCACCCAGATTGGTCAGTCAAAAAACTCCCCCTAAGCCTAATTGGCCAGGCCTGAACCACCCATGTCTTGAGACCTTGTTTGCAAAAACATCCAAACTTTATATTTGCTTATAAAGCACAGCAAAATGTTCTCACGACAAAGACCTGTGCTGGTCACAAACATGCAGCATATAATTTACAGGTGTGAATCTGAGATCTTTTTGAGATGGGAAAACAGGAACAGGGAACAAAATGGAAAAAATCCTCATGAATTATTTAATTTCATAAATTTGATGTGTATATTACAGCATTAAATTTTTTTTCAAAAATAAGCCTTCTTTAGGTGACTGTGTTGTACAGATACAAAAAGTCAAATAAACCTTGCTTCCTCCTATAATTTTTGTATCATTTTAGATTTACTAAGCATGTTACCATTTTACTTTAAATGATAAAGTGGTCAAGTATTGTGTGTGGTTTTGGGTTCCACAATATAAGGAACATAGAAAGCTCTTGGAAAGTGTCCAAATGAGGGCTATGAAGATGGTGAAGGGCCTTGAGGGGAAGCCATATGACAAGTGACTGTGGTCACTCGGTTTGTTCAGCCTGGTGGAGACTGAAGGGAGAGCTCACTGCAGTTACAACTTCCTCATGGAAGGGGAGCAGAAGAGGAGGGGCAGCCACTGATCTCTTCTCTGTAGTGACCAGTGACAGGACTTGAGGGAACAGCCTGAAGCTGTGTCGGGGAGGTTTAGATTGGGTATCAGGAAAAGGTTCTTCACCCAGAAGGTAGTTGGGCACTAGAGCAGCTCCCCAGGGCAGTGGTCACTGTACCAGCCTGACAGAGTTCAAGAAGTGCTTGGAAAATGCTCTCAGTCATTCTTGGGGATGGTGCAGTGCAGGGCCAGGAGTTGGTCTCAATCCTTGATGGTTCCTTCTAACTCAGGGTATTCTGTGATTTTATGACTTATTTGAAAACTTGATACACAAGGGTTTCTTAATGTTCTTGAAACACAGTAGTTTACACAATTATAGTTTTATAAGTTTATAATTTTATGAGTATTCAAGTGAAAGTATCATCTGTTATACCTTGCAGGCAGATTGTCACAATCCTCTTTAACTGCAGAGGTGGTAGATTTTACTTGTCCTGTCTTTGTGATTTGAATAGCTATAGTTATGCAAATTTTTACAGGGTCATAATATGGAGGGATTTTTTTTCCCCTAAAATCAAAATAAGTCACAGAAAGCAGAAAAGCAAAACCCCAGTCCTTGGTGGTGATTCATGCAAGTGGAAGTCTGTATATGAAATAAATCATCTTGGAGCCAAGGATATATTTATGGTCAGAATACAGCCCACATGGTTCTCAGTGTGAAATTTTTTTGCTAGATTTTAAGCTATATAAAATGTCAGTGCTGTGGAAACATGAGCCTCTTACAATTAACACTGTGTATTATTTAGATACATTTTTATATGTAAGCCATAATTTTGTTTCATGCATTTTTATTTATTTTTTGCCATTGTTAGTAACTTGTTTCAGCAGACAAAAATTGTGCACTATATAATTAAGAATGGTACCAGAATGCAGCTCTCAGGGTGTATAGGATTTTGAGTAACTGTATACCTTACAAGTCCTTTCACTTCCACCTGAGATTTTCCAGGCATTTCACTTCGGCTACCTTGAAGATAACCAGGATGTCACAGTGGATCACTGACTATGTAAATGGCTGTCAGGGAAAACAAGGCACAATCGGGATTTTTGCTCATTGTTTATGCTATGCATTCCACTGCTGGAAAGCCTACCAGTACAAGTAGAGATTAAGATAACAGGTCCCTTTAAAGCATCTGGATTTGAAACCATAGAGTTTCCCTCTCCTAACAGAGTATATTAGTTTGAAAACAAACCAGTGGGAGACCTCAGGTCAGGATTAAAATTTAATAGGAAAATTAAAAGTAAGTGCAATAATAGAAGAAAAAGTACTGACAAAGTCAGATACAACCTGACACCCTGTTAGGGTGGTGGTAGCAGTCCAAGTGAAGTAGTCCAGTTGAAGCAGTGATCCTGTGAAAGGTCTGGTCTCCACCTGAAGGTCCAGTGGTAGCTCTTGTCCTCTGGGAACCCTGTAGACAGGGCTGATTTGAGCAGTCCCAAGGCCAGGTTAGATCCAGGTGGGAATGCTTGGCTCCTCCCTCCTGGGTGGAGCATCTCACAATAGGATGAGATAATTCCATGAGTCATGTGGTGAGTTCTTGATGGCTCATTAACAGTTATCAGGGTTGAGTCATTAGCAGGAGATAACAGCTAATGTCCCACAGCTGGTGGTAATAGAATACTAAATACATCTATGTTGTAACCTAGGACACGGAGCCATTGCAGTGCTCCAGCCTTGGCATCCTGGATGAGGGTGATGGCACAGCCCCACCAGCTGGGGCTGCAGGGTGGGAGTGAGACCCCAGCACACAGTGTGGCACTGCGGGAATGCATAAGTCACGTGCCTGTGGTGGGGGGCTGCAAGGGGGGTCACGTATATTTTGAGGTAGATATGTGAGATTTGACCAGTGGCAAGTGGTAGGATTTTGGAATAGTTCAGGTTGGATAGAACCTAAGGAGGGGTCAGCTTGAGCTGACCCAGGTGCTTCAGGGTCTTATCCAGTTGGGTCTTGAAAATTCCCAAGGATGGAGAGAGACTGCACAGCCTCTGTGGACATTTTCTCCCAAGGTTTAACCATTCTCACAAGGGAAAAAATGTGTAACCAGTCTGAACCTCTCTAGTTTCATTTTATGCTCATTGTGTTTCTGCCATGCCCCACTGTGAAGATCCTGGTCTGTCTTCCTACAACCTCCCTGTGAATGCTGGGAGCTGCATTTTGCTCTGCTCAAAGCCATTTTTCACACTTTTTTTGCTCTGCTCAAAGCCATTTTTTGAGGCTGAACAAGCCCATCTCCCTGCCAGAGTGGCAGCCCTTTGCTGCTAATCCAGTCTCTCAACCTGGTGCCTTGTATTGGGCAACCGAAACTAGTTACAGTGCTCTAGCAGTGGTGCAAGGAGTGCTGAGTGGAGCGTGTTAATCCCTTCCCTTCATGTACTGCCTCTGCTTGTGCTAATGCAGCCCAGGAGGCTGGTGGCTCTCTGCTGCCAGGGCACTGATGGCTCACGCTCAGCTTGCTGCCCACATGAGTAATTTAGACACCAAAGAAATATAAGCTGGGTTTCTGTTTTTAGCCAAATAACTTATTTTTAGCTCTCTCCCTTAAAAATGTAGTCTTGCAAATATGAGTTAGAGACAAATGATGTCTGGAAAGCGAACAGAGGAAACATTCATTTTAGCCTCCAAAGCCTGGCTAGTGTCCTCTATATATCTATTTAAATGTCTCCCTTTGAGAATGAGGTTATATGTCACCCTATACATTAATTAACTTAGAGGCTTATGTTACCCAACCATCACTCTTTCACTGCCTTTGTGACAGTGCCAGTTTCAAGAAGACATTGAAGAAAAACTGGTTGAAACAAATAACTTCTGAGATCCCAAAATCCTCAGACCAGCTCTGCTGTTTAGAACCTTTATCTGGGTCCAGCCACAGAAATACCAGCTGTCATGAAAATGCTGTGAATCATCTTAGATTCCTCGAGTCTAGTTATCAAACTCATATTTTATATTTCAAGATAATTGAAAATGACAGGAACATTTTCATTGTCTTTGTGTATGTTGTTTTTACATATGCTAAGTGTGACTGCTGTGGTTTTCCTGTGCTTTGTAGTTTCATATGTCTTCTGAGAAAATTAACCATGTCCTAATAAAGAATGCTGGAATATATGTTAACAAAAATGAGTATCTTGGAGATGATTCCTTTTATTTTTCTGAAGGACAAGGATTGTTTATCACAAGCTTTTAAGTCTTCAAAGGTAAAATCAATATTAATCCCCCACTGAAAACTAGAAGCATCCATTTTGTAAGAGTCTAATCTGCCACATTTGACACAACTGCCTATTTAATGAGAAAACATCATTAATACCAGTGAGATATTTTTTAAATAATCTCTTGAATCAGTTAATGTTCATATTTAAAAAAAAAAAAGATGTTGTCATATTCCTTGGTTTGGACACAATTATGGCTTTTTTGGTGTGTTTTTTTTTGTTTGGGTTTTTTGTTTTGTTTGTTTTCTGTTTGTTTTTGTTTGTTTAAGTCCTATTGCAAAATGAATTTAAACTGCATCAACACACAATAAATAAATATTGTAGCTTCATGGAAGTGATAGAATTGCAACATTTCAAAAGGTACAGGTTTCAGAAATCATTTTGCATACTTATGAAACCTCTTATTTCTTAAATTGACATTAGGTTATCAGCTTTTTTAGCTCTTCTGGGGATGGGGAGAAGAAACCCAGATTACAAAATCAACAAATGTTTATGTCTTTGAAATTGATCCCTTTTTAATAGTGGAGACCAGTAATGCAAAATAATCGATTTTATTCTTACCCAGTGTGCCTGTTCCCTCACTAATATGAAATTTACTATACTCATGCCTTCAAATTTAAATGCAACATTTCTTATTATTTACCAGAAAGATCCACCTGATTACTTATATGTAAAGTGACTAAAATAATTTAAAATTATCACTTTTCAATATCATAATTAATGCAAAGGTAGAATATGCTTTATTAGGTATAACATGTGTGACAGTGCAACATTTCAAATCAAAATACATGGAGTAACATATTATTTACTGGATTTTAATAAGAGCTCTAATCTAATAGAAATAAATTCCTTAATGCACATCTATATCCTCTTTCTTTGAATCCTTCTCAACCTTTAAGCATTTTTTAATAAAAATATATTTAACAATATTTTTTTGATGTATAATCACGCAAGTCTTTTGTTCCATTACAGCTACAGCACTCTGAATTATGCTGAGCTTTTCTACTTCATGCATTTTGTTGAACCTGCAGGTTTTTTGTTTAGCTAATCAAATATCCTGAACTATTGCTTTTAAAATCCTATCATAACAGTGAAAAGTACCACTCACCATGCTGTTTTATGCTTCTTAGTCTTCCCAGTGCCAGTGGAGCTTCATCAAACAGTATAGTTCTTAAATAAAAACAATCAAGTTAGAACAGCTTTCAAATGGAAATCCTAAATGATGGATTGCTACTAGCAGGGAATCTATGCAGGAATCTTATAAGCTTATATTAATGGCCTCACTCTAATGTCTTGCATGGTTCTAATTACATGACATATAAATAGGGTGCATATAAGAACTGCAGAACTTTCAATAGAGGAAAATGATTACGAAGCTGTAGGAAAATTCTCTAATAGGAATGAAGTATACTTTGGGCGAAATCTATTGGAAATTGACTGGGTTTTTTGGTTCTTCGCATTCAAGAATGATTTTAAATTCTTAGGGAATAAGGACATGAAAAGTGTCATGCTTTTTGCAGGTTTACAATCTTCTTTTCTTAGTCTCAGTATTATAAGGAGTGTACCATTTCAAAAAGTGTCTGATATTCCCTGGTGTAAGAGTCATTGTGGTGTATTTTCAGTGGGGTGGAGTAGGCTGAAGAGAAAGAACTAAAGGAGGCCAAAATTTAGTGTGAGGAACAGACTCCAAATACCTGCTCAGTCCTTGGTATTTTAGAGATGCATATTTTTGTCAAGGGATCATGACCGTTTCTGTACAAACTTCTGAAATGGTTTTATAGTTGGTGAGATGGATCATTTGGTTTGGGGTTTTTAAGTTTTTTGGTTTTTTTTTGGTTTTTTTTTTTAAAGCAGAAAAAGAAGGAGAAAGAGAAAAATCAATACTGTAATCAGTCAGAAAGGCACTGACTGATTCCTCTGGCAGTTCCCTACAACAACAGTTGATGAGGTCAGATAAGGACATGACAGACTGTCAGTGCTAGATAAACCATTTCTCCTGGGTGGATTAATACAATATTTGTAGCTGCAAGGAAAGACTGCCATTTCTGAATGGTTCTTGAAGGTATTGCAAGAAGGGTCAAATAAAAGTTATTTCAATTAGCCTTATAGTTAAATAACAAGGCAGTTAGGTGACCTTAAGTCAGTCAAGATGGAAAAAACCAAAACAAAATAAACAAAAAAGCAAATCCAAGTGTGAAATTCCAGCTTCCCTGAATTTTGTTATGTCCCCTTTTTACTTTGATAATGTGTTTTTTAAGCGTAATGCCTTTTTGCTAGTTATGAAATCAATGTGTGGGCTTTGTCAGTCAGTCACATCAGCTGTAGGCTCCTTGCTTTCCCTACAGGCTGCCTATTATGCTGTGTCATATAAAGATTATGTATTAAGGAGTAAATATGTCTTTACTATCTTTTGCCTTTTGTAACTTAGATTCTTCCAAATTATGATGGTGATAAAAGGACAGAATCATGTCCCCCATGTTATGAATGAACCTACTCAGATGTCCCTTAATCTGTCAAACCCTCTCACAGGAAAAAAAGATCCTGTAAGGTAAATGTGAGACAGCTTTTATAAAACCCTAGCTAGACTGCTACAGTCTGCATTCTGGTTGACCTTTATTTTTAACATTTGTGCATGTTTTCAATGTGTGACAGCAAGAATATTACACAATGACAAGGCAAACCCCTGGACCCCTGTGCGCTCTCTGGAATTGAAGGCTCCTGATGGCCCAGCTGAGCTGGGCACTAGGACAGCCAGGTTATCATGGGGCTGCTACCACTCAAATGTGTGGTCATTACTGAGTGGGGCCCACTTGTGAAACCACTGCACTTGTCAGCCTTCTGGGTCATTGATGTGAGGGGATTAGCTGGTAGGATATGGTTTTATCCTCAGCTGTCTTGCTGGGTGAAATAGGATGTACAAGGATGTAATGAGGGCTTGGCAGAAGAGCAGTGAGTTTAGCACTTCTGTTTCTGAAACAAGTGTTTCTGAGACTTGTGTTTCCATGTATTTAAGAACACAAATGGAGTGGAGAATTGCTGCCCCGAGGATTTTTTTTTTCTAAGAGAGAAGCTGTATTAAATACCTACACTATGCTATTAGACTGCCTCACTGCCCGCAAAACACCACCCTGAGATTACTTTAATTTATGCTTACAAATAAAAATAAAAAAAGAATCAACAAAGAAAATGTGCAAAACCATAATTTAAACTTGCTGTTCTGCATCTCCTTTACATAAAAAGATCTGAGGAAATTAGATCCTTAGGCATCTGCATCTGGCGATATGAAAACCCCTGCTGGTGCCCAAGGTGGGGATTTCTGTCTTCTGTCAGCGACACCTAAACATGTGGAGGCAAGTCATTAAGCTTCTTTCACAGTTGATGAAATAAACACCTAAAGAGAGTTATCTGTCTTCTGCTACATTATCTTAAATTAAGTCAGATGAATCACTCTCTGGAGGTGACTGTTTCACTGATTAATGAAGTAGATAAGCCCTACTTTTGAATGCGTATTTACCTAAAAACCCCCTGTTTTACTTCAAGTAATTGTAACTAAATAACTGATATCTCCCTTATCTGAGCACTCCCCAGGCATCATGGTTATTTTGTACTTATACCTGTGCCTGTTTATATGTCAGCTTGATCTAGACAGCTAGGGTCCACTTATGAGAATCTAGAAATCACAGGGAAACTGTGCCTAAATCCTCTGATGCTCTACAAAAGGAGCACTGATTGCTAAGAAGGTATGTGTATCTCAATTTCTGTAGAAATTCCTACTCACTTGAGATGTCTTATTTTTAGGCCTGTCTTCTTCAAAATGGTCATAGCTCAGATTTATCTTTTGAATGCATTTAGACATGAATGAATTGCAAAGATCCCCGAGTTTTATGTGGGAAGCACACTGACAATCCAAAGCATATAAGACCCCATGTCACATCTCATCCTGAAACTATATTTTTTCCTTGCCTGTCACTCAGAGGTGCAAAAAAGATCACACCTGCAGATGTCGGTGCTATTCAGAATGGTATCTCTTTTTTTATTAGGAAATTAATTAAAATACAGCCCCAAAGATCCTGCACAGCATTTGGTGGTTAAAATTCTGGATTAAATACAGGGACAAAACACGCCCTTCTTTGTCAGCTAGAATGAGAAGTAGTTTCTAGTACGTGACAAATTACATGAGCTGATCTAAGTAGCCCAGCAATGCAAAAGTGCTTGTTACAAGAAGAGAATCTGATTATAAATCAGGAGAGTGTTTTCTGCTTGTCCCCATTGGTACCATAATTTTGCTGTTGTCAGCCTTTCCTTCAGAACTGAGCTCTGAGCTGCCCTAGAGAAAAGGGTTATGCCAATACTAATGAGAAGGGTAGGAATGTTTGGGAATAACTGGGGAATAATTCCTTTTTGTTTTGTTAGCTTGTGAAATAATGGCAATAAAGATAATGCTAATGAGGTACAAATCTTCCAAGCATTAGTCCTATTTGACCTTGGCTAATGAAGAGCAGTCAAATCCTCTTGAAAACTGAGACAGGGAGATTGCTGTGAGCTAATGACCAACCCAGTTGGGTAGCCTGAGTGGTCACACACTGGGACACAAATAAAATGTGTGAGACAGAACTGACTATAAAATCTAAATATATTTTTGTAAGGTTAGTTATATCTCATGCAACATAAGAGACAGAAAACAAAAAGCACTCAGACCAGCCCAGCTGCACATCACTATAAAACTAAAAGTCCTACAGTTAAGGTGTGTAGAGCAGGCCTTCACTGTGGCCTGTCAGCCAGGTCCCACCCACCACCAAGCCCTCTTTTCCAGTCTGTACCACATCTGTTTCTCCAGGAGGAGGCTGTGGGATAGTGTGTGGAAAGCCTTGCAGGAATCCAGGTGGATGAAAAGTGCCACTTGCCCCACATCAGCTGAGCACATTACTTTGTCATAGAAGATGATCAGCTTTTTCAAGTATGATTTGTCCTTGATCAATCTGTGCTGGCTTCTCCCAGTCATCTGCTTCATGTGACTTGTGATATCCCCTGGGAGGATATTCATTCCAGATCTTTCCAGGGATTGAAGTAAGACTGATGGGCGTTTAATTTCCTGGATCCTTCTTTAAACCCTTCTTGTAGGTTGGGGTGGCATCAGCCTTCTTCTAGTCTTCCAGTGTATCCCCTGATCTCCAAAACTTCTAAAATATTATGGAAAGCCCTTGCAATGACATCAGCCAGCTCTCTCAAAACTCTTGGCTGGATAATCTGTTCTCATCAGTTAGTAGGGGTCGAGCTTGTGCAATAGTTCTGTCACTGACAGTGGATCTGTTTTCACAAAGATGTAAGACTTCATTTTTTAACACTGGGGGGAGACTTACACTGCTAGCAGATGCATAATTTTTTTTTAAGAATATCCCAGTGATAGCATTTACACTCGTGAGTACCTTCCCCCTCCAGCCTATGTTTCCATGATTCCAGTCAGTCTTAGAATGATGTCTGAGCTGGGTTTGCTGTGGTTAAAGGGAGTGTGGAGAAAATAGGAAGGTCAGTTCAAAACTTAAATTATTACACTTTGATCTTTGTCATAAAGTAGCAGAACTGTGTCCTGCTAGAACTATGTCAGTATTTTGATGCCTTGGGAATGCCTGCTTTTCTCTCTTTATTATATCTGTCTTTATGGCAAGGTAGAGAAGGAATGTTGGAGTTATGCCAATGATGTTACATATTCTAGAGATTCCTTCAGTCAGATAATGCTCTTCTGGTCAGATCTGCTGGATTCACGATGGCTTTGTGTGGTGCAGTCACAGAGAGCCATCAGAAGCATACAAAAATGCATTTTTCTGTCTTGTGAATTTTGGACTATCTTGCTGTTAACATTTTGGTTAGGGGTGTAACGATGGGTTGAAGGGGACATCAGTGAACTTTGCCTGTGTTGCAGGATGCTTTTACAGGATGCAGAAACCATATAATATTAGTGACCTATGTAAACCTATGTCCCTAAGGTGTCTTGTTGGAGATTGCTCTTGGTAGGTTCAGTTTAGCTGAATGGGAAGCACACTGTACATGAATGAACATTTTTGAACCCTGTGTGACTGAGACTGGTTGTCTATAAATACTGGCCAAAAAGTTCATTTTTAGACATATATTATTTTTTGTTTGTTTTCTGTGCAGAAATCCTTTATAGTATTTGAAAAAATAAAGAGGCCAGATAACTCCTTGCCATGTGTCCAAAATCTGGAGCTCCTGATTAATCCTGACACTAATGATTGTCACTGAAATAGGGATGGGAGCATCATAGTGGATTAATCAAATTTCCTTAAACTTTGCAGATTTTACTGTAAACACAGGTAGTTTTAGTGTATATGGCTAGGATTTTCTCCATCAGTTGTCAAAAGAAAACATCTTTATAATGAAGAACTGCACATTTGACCCGTGGGGGAAACCATATCCACTGTAAATTTAAATATATTTTGTTCCACTTTTTTACCTTAACAGGCTTACTATGGCTACTACCCTGTTACTGCGAGGACTTGCTGCATCACCATTTAATAACACGGATTTTTACAATAAGTAAGACAGAAATGCCGATTGACTTACATTTGTATCTCAAGGGTAGAAGTTTCAAGATGCCCTTCTACCCTGTTTTTCCCTTAGTAATTTTAGCCTCTGCTAAATTAGAGTTTTCATTTTGCATATTTGTTATCAGTGATTAATTTCACAAAAGGATCTCCTACAATTTAAAACAATTTTAATCTTTTGCATATGGATCGTCACATATCTTAGTGTTAAAAGGCAGAATTAGGGAAATTAGGAGAATTTTCCAATTATTGCTTAATCATGACACAATTCAAAGATTTGAATCTTTCGAGAGGAAATATTTTAAATAATTGTGACACTTGAAAATTGCTTTAAATTACTTCATGCATTTTGATCTACGAAATTCTTCTTGAGGCACAACAGATGAAAAGACATATTACAATAAAAAAAATTCAAGTAGCTTATTTTTTCATTAAATATTTACCAGCCATTCAAACTTTAGTGGATTTACTCTGCAACTGAACAAGAGACCTCAGGGTTTACATCTGTAAATCTTTGTGCTGGTGCCTACCAAAAGGGATTAAACCCAAGGCAAGCCTCTGCCATAGTTGTAAGTTATTTAATAGACAAATTTAGAGTGCAAATGTGCTCCTGTAAGTTTCAATGGTTGAAATAATAAAACTTGACATATTAGATAAAAATTAATAACTGAATGCTTGAGTGCAACAGAAATTATGCATGCACTGTATTTGCATCATAAAAGAAATATGATAAGCACATGTGTGCAATCTGTCACTAGCTCTTCAGGGTCACTCACTCCTCCTTGGAAAAGAAGAAGACAGAACACAGGATAGGAGACAACTGTTTTTCTCAAGGCACAACTTTTCAGATGAGGCTATGCTGAACTAGTAAAACATCTTATATTTTTGGTTCAGAATATAATTTTCGACTGCAGTCAAAGATAGTATATTAATTTGCTTTAAGAGATCCTTTCATATTTTTCTTCTTTTTCTTATCTAGAGGCTTCATCTTCCAGATCAACAGCAACTGGCATTTGGGCTGAAAATACATTTCACATATGTTATTAGTCATATAATGTACATTATGTTAAATACATTTTAAATGTACACAGAAGAACACTTGTGTCATCATGGGACAGTTTCTGTACTGTTGCGAGCAATGTAATTTGATTAACTGAATAAAATCAACTGGACCTTATCAGAGTCTAACTCAGGGTTTTTCCATATGCATGTCAGTTGCAGAAATGTTGCTTTTATCTAAGTAAATGTGATTTTATAGATGTTAAGTTCTTTCCTTTATTTTCATTATTGCTGTTTTGTCTCAATCTCCAGAAGTCAGATACCATGGAAAAGTCACACTGTTTTGCCCACAAACCATAATAAAAGTCCCATAGAAGGGTATAACATATCCTATTCAGTCAGTTCTCTGTCTCCCATCACTTCTGCTTTCTCCCTTTACTGCTAGATGCATTAATGTAAAACATTTTAATGTGGGCTACCATATAAATATTTAAAATGGTTTCTAGTTATAAAATTATTTCTTGTTTCTATTGTTGGTGAATTGTTTGATATTGATTTGAGGTAACTGTTCTTAAGAGAGCTGACTAGAAACTAACTTTTTTCTAGTGAAAAGTTTATAGTTTTGTGAATTTCTTAGATACTTTTCTTCAGTATTTTCTGTCAAAGGAATTTTGTAGATGAAATGGTCTACTTTTCTGGAAAAGTTTTATTGGAAACTTTTAGGACAGCTTTAGAAAACAACTAATTTAAAAATAAATGTTTAAGTTCTGCTTTTGGAGAAATACAGTGCTGAGATAATGCAAGAGTACTCAATTCTGCCAAAGGGAAAAAGTGTAGCCATTACATCAGCACTACTAGCCTTGTGGTGGTGGGGAAACATTTTCCTGGAAGTGCCCTAGGCAGATGTAGATGTCTGAAGCACCCCCGTCAGCGAAGCAAAAAAATCAGATTAAATGTCAGGGTAGATAGGAGGGAGAGCAGGAGTGCCTAGCATGCCAGTGAGAAGTTTTGGGGGAGAAAATGTGTGGCAAGTACTAGAGTCCTTCCCTAATTCGTCTCCCTCCCTCCGAATGTGAGAGAGACAAGGGTCTGCTGCATAACCTAATATTATGATGAAAAATAGGTAGCTTTTGATTGACTTGTCTAAAGTCTGCTTCCCTTCAGTATCATCACATCCAGATGCAGAAAAAATTTTGGTCTGGATGTGATTCTTTATGTACTCCACAAAGCAGTGTCACCTGTCTTGAGGACACATGTGGGGAATGTGCTTTCACTGTTCTGGTGTCTGCTCTTAAACACCCACAGGCCTTTCAGCTCATCAGATAAAGCTGAACGATCAGAGGCACTGAGCTCAGTCTGTACTTGCAGGTGGTTTGTCCAGTGGGGATGCTGCTCTGCTTACATCTTCTCTCATCTACTAGCTGATCTTTATAATTGGAACACCTCACCCAATTTTTACATGGGGTGACAATGCACTAAGGCACAAGGTGTGGTTCTTGGGACGATCCTGTGCAGGGCCAGGAGTTGGATTTTGATGATCCTTGTGGGTCCCTTCTTACTCAGGATATTCTATGATTCTATGATTCATTTTAGCTAAAGTAATGTATCTAGAGTAAACGAGCAGAGTCACCATTTGAGGACAACTTTTTTTAACTTATGAGAGCCTGGAGAAGCAAACTAGCTCAAAAACCCTACTTTTTGTCATCTAAGTTGTCTGAAAGGGATTTTCATCCTTCAGCTGGGACAGCTGGCATGTCCCTGGCTTTTGCTGCAGAGTGCTCTCTGATGGTTGTTGATGGTAAGCAGGAACAACAGTGTACTCAACCAGTTAGCAGAGAGGAGTTTCCCGAGCTGTCTGTCTACATGACAAGGGCTGACACAGTTTGCACATTGTGAGCTTTCGCCCTCTTTAGTCTTGTTCTGCCTTCAGTCAAAAGTGATTATCACTGAAATCCCATTGAGGTTCAGAGGTTCAGCCCTGCCGAGGCAGAGCTATACTTGGGTGTGATGCCTTCCAGCGAAGCCTCATGCAGCAGGAAATATTTCCACATTACTGTGAAAGGTTCTGTTTTTCTTAATAAATCATGGTAATGATGGCAGGATGCTGTGGGCAGCAGCAGTGCCTTTAGTGCCTGTGATACTTCTGTTATCAACAGCACCCAGCCAGTTCACCTCAGCTGACCGCTCTGTGCAGCAAGGGGAGCCTGTGGGGTGATGCTGCCAGGGATGGCTGCAGCTCTGGTGTGTCTGGTGACCAAAAGTGGGGCAGGAAACAACTTCCAGTAAGCTGACAGTGCTAAGGAGAAGTATAATTATCATAACTGTGTTTCTAATTTTTTTTCCTCAGCTGTTCTAGAAAGCAGTCTATGGAAATGCAAATGTTGTGATAACAGTTCTGTAAGAGCTGATGAAAATGTTTGATAAATTAGGTGAATTGTAGGCCAGATTTTTTCAGCTTACAGAATAAGATACAGGCTTCTTTACCTTCCTCTCTCATTTTGACTCATTTTTTGGCACACACCCAGTAATTTTATTTCAGTAGTCTGCTTAAAATTTCTGGTTGACTTTTCGCTCTTGATTCATATTAGTCTTCTGAATTGTGGTGTAAGCTGTGGTGACAGGGACTTTCTTTTGGGGGTGGTTTGGAACCGTAATCACATTTTCACCTTATCACGTCTTCATATTCTCACTCTTTCAGTGTGCTGGCCCCTGGCAGTTGATTCATCATGCGTCCCTAAGCACAAACATGGACTGGGACATAGAAAGCAATAATAGAGTAGAATAAATCATATTAAAGCCTCGTGTCTGGGGGAAAAAGATCAGAGAAGGCTTGCTAGCTGTGAATGTAAATGTATTGTATGGCTTCTAGTTTGTCAGCTCAATTGGTGTGGTTGTGAATTTATTGAGTCTAGGTTTTGAAAAATGCAATGCTATCTACTTTGGCCAGAATCAATACTTCAGTCAACAGAATGAACCAGATTTGTCTGGTCAAATACTCTAGCAAATTATTTCATGTGTGAGCTCAGAGAAATATTGTATATGTTGCTCACTGTGAAGTAATTGCTGATATAAACTGAAATATTAAGTCCATTGCACTGGCACATTCTTAATGTTTTTATAGCTAGTACAGGCAAGAATATGCTATTAAAAATTGAATGAGGAAAGGAAATGAATGGGCAATTCTGTCAAAGATATTTATTTAGGCGTTCATTTGTTTAGCTTTTTTTTTCCCCCACACAATTAGGTGTCTAATAGCCTGAGGAGACCTACTGAATTTCCATGTGTGAATAGCAGTGATTTATTGAAGAATACTCCTTCTCTAAGCATTTGTGATGCATTTTCTGGAAATCTGATGTGAAAAATTACATTTCCAGGTTATCTTGAAATAGTTCATGATTAAAAAAAATTCTTCCTTTGAAAATTCCCACCGCTCAATTTAAAAATGATTTAGTACTAGACATAATAAAATTGTAGATAGTATGGTTTTAAAACTGTTAGTTTCTTATCTGTGTATCCAAACCTAAAGCTGTCTGTTATGGTACACATAGATTCAGTGCAACCTTTACTTGTAATATTTTTTTCTTATCCAAAAATCTACATACTATATTTCACTATCAGGATGCATACAAAAAGAGGAAAGATTTTTTTTTTTTATTCTGTATTCTTCTATCATAGATTTGCTTTACTTTGAAAAAATAAAAGGGAAAGTGTGGAGGTTCACCAATCCGAACCGGCCGACCCAGAGCCTCGGACACCAGCTGTCAGCGTGGTGCAGCTCCCCAGAGGGGATGCTGCCTGGTCTGAGGACTCTTAGGACGAAGTATAACCTCCCACACCTCACCCCCTGAAAGTTTGCTTTTAGTTTATTGGTTAAAAGCTTCTGTTACCTCGCCTTGTTACCGCCCCAGTTGCCACCCATGTCCAGAAAGTTCTGTTTCCCTCGTTCCCTCATTGGTTCAATTGTATCCCTCCCCTGGTTGTGTATTATTTGCTGCCCCGCTTGCTTATTACTGCTGTACCTGAACCAATTAGCTCCACCCCTGCTGACCCGCCCCTGGAGACCCTGTTTCCCCCTTTTTAAACCCCCCAACCGTCGAGGCTCGGCGGGGTTCGTGCCTCGTGTAGTCTCGCGACGAGACCCCACGTCCGCGGACCGCCCAAGAGCCTCCAGGGTGCCCGCTTCCTCGCTTCCCTTTTAATAAAGCACCTTGGACCTCTCTCTCTCTGCACCTCTTTGCCTCTTGGGGACCGGAAACCTCCTCGACTCCCCGTCACCAGACCTGACCCTCTGCCGCAGGGCGGCCGATCCCCCCTGTCCCCATCCGGAGAATCAGGCGGTGCCCCCAGGGACTGACTGGACTGGTCCAGAGGGACAGAGCCGGAGCCGAGTGGGCTGGAGGTCAAGCCCAGCTCCTGCCACAGGAAAGGGCCATTCCTCTCCCCAGACAAACGTATTTCATGAAAGTTTGACAGCATAGTGTAATACCGAAATTATAATGAACACAGGCTCCACAAAAATGCAATGTTAGTATAGTTTGTTGAGATGATAATATTTTCTGTTCAAGTAAGTAAATGTAACTAAAGACTGGAATTATGTGGAATTGTGAGTAGCCTTATCAGGTATATTTAACCCTTTTTTTTTTTAAACTGTATGTTTGCTGCTCTTTTTTTTTTTTTTAAAGTTAGTGATCTCTTCACTAATTTGCATGTCCAAAATGTAACAAATGGAGAACAAAGCTGTGAACGTGATATGGTAACAAGACATGCAAGGAAGACGTGGACATATTGGAAAGTCCATTGAAGGGCCACAGAGTTGATTAAGTTGGAGCCTTTGGCACAAGAGGATGAGCTCAGAGAGCTGAGCTTGTTCAACCTGGAGAAAACAAGGCTTGTCAATATGTACCTGATGATGGCTAGTGAGCACAGGTTCTTTTTGGAGGTGTCTGGTGGCAGAACCAGAGAGGTTTGGAGTGTCAGTCCTTGGAGGTGGATTGCCTGGACATGGTCCTGGGCAAACGACTGTGGCTGATTCTGCTGTGAGCAGGAGACCAGTCTTCACAAACTCTAGAGGTCTTTGCCAATTTCAGACTTACTCTGATCCTGTGATCTGTCCAGCCTTTCCACTTCCCATTTTCTCCCAAGTGTCATTATGTAAAGATCTTTATTTTTCTACCCTTTGTTTATTATTTATTTACATAACTGCTTACAGTATATGGATTAAATAATTTTTTTCTGGGGGACTGTAAATAGATCTAGAGTCTTCTGATGTCTGTCACTGTGCAATGTAACAGAGAATGATGCTTTTTATCTTCTAAGTGCTTTTTATAATTTGTTAGATTCTATCATTTTTGCACTTCAAAATGACTTTTATTATATTTTTTCCAAACAAAGGTTAGTGTCTTCTCCCAGGTGACAAATTACAAGATAAGAGGAAATAGTCTCAAGTTGCTCCAGGGGAAGTTTACTTGCGATATTTTGAAGAATTTCTTCACTGAAAGTGTGGTCAGGATCTGGATCAGGCTGCCCAGGGAAAGGGTGGAATCACCCTCCCTGGAAGTTTTCAAAAAACCTATGGATGTAACCCTTAGGTCACATGGTTTAGTGGTGAACAGGGTGGTGCTGAGTTAATGGCTGGACTTGATGATCTCAGACGTCTTTTCCGGACAATTCTATGATTCTAAGAGAGGCAAAATCTTACAAAAAAGAAGAGAAAGAATCAATGGGTATAAACTTTCCTCTGACTCCCCCTAAGTAACTACTCTGAGCCACGATAAGCAGGCTGTGGAGATAACTCTTCTAGACAAGACAAAGTTACTTTTTTGTATAAGCTATTTGTTTCCTCAAAAAAACCTCTAATAACCTACCCAAATCCATGATTTATTTTACAATCCTTTGTGATCCTAGCTAGGTTCTGAACTACTTGAAACCTCTGGAATTGAAAATGCGGGAAACAAAGACTCTAAAGTGCTGACAAAAGTCTTTCATTCAGAAAATTATAATTTAGTGGAGTTAAGTTGTACTTGCAAATGGCCCATAAGTGGGTTTTAATAAACAGGTGCTGAAAATTCGTGTATTTGCATTATCTCCCTTAAAATACCCCAGGTGTGGATTATACTCAGTTTAATCTTTTCTCTTTTCAGTTCCACTCTCAGAGTGAATCGTGCTGCTTTTCACAGGGCTTGAGATCTGGGGAGCAGGGACAGCAGTGAGGTCCAGGAGATGAAGCAAAATGTTCTTTAAAGCAGGTGCGTTTCAAGTTTCAGAATGGAATTTGTGTAACGTTTATATTAAAATACACAACATCTTACTGGGAGATTTAGTGTTAGACTTTGCAACATTTATTTAAATTTTGCAATAAGCTTCTTTTGCAAAATTGACTGATCCCTCTGTTTGAATACATTAGCTCAGAAACCAAAATGCTGCTTCTATGATTTCACAATCTATATGCAAAAAGAGCATGAATGGAAGTTATAAATACCTGTTTGGTTTCCTGGATGGTGAAACGTTTCTTCAGGCTCTGCTGGTTTAATCAATGGATGAAACAGATTACATTTGGTTATGGTGGTGATAGCCTGACTAATGCATTGACTTCAGTTGGAAAAAGAAATAGCCAGCAATACTTAGAGAAGGAACAGTTAATCCACCCACACTAAAAACGTACCAATGTGATTTGAAATTGCTATGCAAATTTTTTATGTTTCTTAATGAGAAAAAAATAACTTAGTCATGTCTTAAGTAGTAATAAATAAAACATTATCATAATGATGACTTGCTCAAGTATTGAAAGTATTGCTTAAAAAAGTTTGCTCTCCGTTCCCAAATTCCTTACACAGGTCTAAATAGAGAAACTTGTATTCTTATATTATTTATCATCTGCTGATAAAGCATGATGGGATTTTCTGATTTACTTGTCAAGTGATTAGCAAAAACTCTGGACTGTTTGTGATAGCTCCAGTTAATTAATAACTGAAGTATTTTTGTTTCAGGAAATAACCAAAGTATTTTTGTTTCCTTCTGTCTGATTCAAGTGCCTTTGAAACTGAAGCTACTTTCATTAGAATTCAAGCCAGTAATGTTACTTTTTCAACAAGTCCATGAGTCCAGAATTGGTTTCATAACAGAAATGACAATATTTTGGTTTCAAAAGGGCCATGTGGTACCATCAGTTGAAGATCTTATCCATGCATGTGATGAAAGATGGGGATTAGGTCAGGGAGATGCCAAGCAATGCAGACAGGCTCAGAGCTGGAGATTCCTCTACAAAGATGTCAGCACCTGGACAATCCATTCCTCTGAACTGCAAGCCTCTGAGAGGATGACAGAGTTCAACAAAGTCTTCAAAGTAATGCTTGGAACTTCGCTCAGTTCCAATTTGAGCTAAAATATGTTTTTGAATGATATGCTAAGTCTGAGTCTACTTCATATCCTTATTTCATTTTTCCAGAAATTTTATGCAAATTTCCATTTTAATGAAAATGGGAAAAACAAGAGCCTGTGTGTCTGCTCACAGTTTCAAGTCACATTTTTCATAATTCTATGACAACATGTATTGCTCTTTAAGCTTTTCTTCGTAGGGATCCATTTTATTAACCGATGCCTGGTGCTTCCTTTCCTATAATTATTTATTTTTCAAGTAAAATTATTCCAAAGCCGCAAGCACATTCTAAAACCAAAAGCCAGTGGAAAACATTCTTCATGGTCCTTTGTTTTCCTGAGGAAAAAAAACATGCCTCACTTGAAAGCTTCTATGTTCTTGGCACCCAAACTTTTATATTGCAGCCATGAGAAAGTTAGATTAGCATATTACGTTCATAATCCTCAGGTACTCCAGCTCCCTCAAATTTGTCATATAATATGTATAGAGAGACTTGTACACCCTAAAGAGGGGTCATGGGTGCCCATATATTTGGCTTAGTGTAAGATTAATGGCATATGTGATGACTGAAATCTGAGATTTCTGATCTTTGACAAAGGGAAAATTTCCACTTCCACCACTCACTCCCAGCCCTGTCATGTGGAAATATTTATATTTTTTTGATGGGGTCATTCTGTTTGACGTTAAGCTGTGATGCTGCAGGAAGAGTTGTGGCCTCCTGTGAGCTGGATCTACACTCTCCATCCCCTGTGGTGCTTCCATGAAACACCACACAATGTGTGTGGGGAGAACACAGTATAACACTGCAGGATGTGTGTTTTCATTAGACTCACTCATGGGGGTAAATAGGAACCTGATGTTTGTGAATACTGAAACATGTCATGATACCATAACCTGTTTAATATTGCATTGAAATGAAATGGTTCAGTTCAATTAAAATAAATTTTATTATTTTTAACCATGTTGCAATAGAATATTATAATAACACCATTTTTTCTTAAGAAATTTGCAAATTAATTTTTGTTAAAAGATTAATTACCATGAAAAAGGTAATATTCTTATGTCTGATTTAAAAGACAAATTCTGAAGGAAAGTCACAGCAGAATTTATAGCCAGCAAGGTGGACAAAAAGTTTTCTTGCTTTTCGGGGACTTCTAAGCATACTTGCATTGAAGATTAGATCTGATGAGTTGATTGAAGGTCAGGTTAAGCAATTAGATACAAAATTTAAGAGGGCATGTGGGTAAGCTGAGAAAAAGATCAGAGAACTATGATGGAAAACTAAAATATCTACTTTGTTAATAGAGGTCTCAGGCAGTTTATGAAATCTATTGTTTTTGAAGATGTTTTCTGAGCTTTTGTTTGAGATAGCAAGCTCCACCTGGGTGTTTGTTTGCTTCCTGTGCCTTTATACTGAGGTAGAATATAAAAGAAATCAAGGAAGATATTTTTGCTTCGTGCAAACTGATAGCAAGAAAAGATGATTAAACTTTAGTAATTGTTCATTGAAACAGAATAATGAAATATGGCTACAACCAAAATAACTTATGAAAAGGGAGAATACTATTTTTTTCCTTCTAAGCTCCGTAATTTGGGAAATTTTCTCTGGTATGAAAAGCTTCTTAATTCCTTCACTGTTAAAATTTCCCCTTCTGTTCTCCATGTGAAACACAGTTCCTTCTCAAAACATTTTTATTACTTTGATTCTCTCATTGATGGTACACATTCCCATCCAGAATTGCTTGGCTACTATACTTTCCTGATTAAATTACAAACTCATTAGGATTGGCAGGTTATTTGGTTATGCATTATATAAAATACCACATGTATCTAATATTTGATTTGTATTTGACCCTCATTTTCCCATCACAATTTGCCTAGCTGTGCCTGCTCTATCTGATTTACTAATAACTGTTATTGTCACAATATAGAGTTGCAGAACACAAGCACCTTTTAGTAAAGACAGATGTGATGTTTTGAAGGAATTATCATCTATCTGCAAGACCTCAGATGAACCTTCTCTTTGCACAGGGGGAAACCTGAACTGTTCTAATCCTTACAAGTCAATTATCATCTAAACTGCTCATTTCCTGCTGCAATTCAAGATTCATAAAATCTGAATGGGATATGCATTTTTAATGTTATAGCAGGAACCATAAATATTGTTGGCCTTGTTTGCCAGAATCTTAATACAATAATGACTATAAAGCTGCAGGAAGGAAAAATATCTAAGATGCATTGATTCAGTCTCATAACCCAATAATTTTGACAACCTTTTCAAATGATTAAAGAGGCCTGGAGAAATCCAGGCCCTGAAGTATTATCTCTATTTGTGAAACGCTAAATGGTTTTCTGTTGATTTTTTCTTTTTCCCCTTTCTTCTTTTAAATAATGCAGGAGCAGGTGCTGGCATTTCAGTTCAACTAATTAGTTTCTAATTTACTGTAAACATCTTAGAATTCCATGAACATGTCTCAGCGGTATCTGAGAGGAAACAATCTACTGGTTCGATAAATCTCTCCTGAAATACCACTGAGAATTGACTGCATGAAGTGTATGGCCGAACTTAATATATCTGATTTTTTCAGAATACACTGAAAAGCAAGATAACAGTTCCAGGCTTTCCCTGATATTATCATTATCTCTGTAAAGACAGAATCTGAAGGAACTTTGTGTTAATGACCCATTGTTTCAATTTTAAAAGCTATGAAATATTGTCTTGTGTTTCAATTCACAATTGGAATTGGTCCAGACATTAAATGTGTTTGTAGTGATATTGCCACAGGAATATTCAACAGTGCTTTGCAGTATTTTTACATTCACATGATTTGTGTATCTAATTTGGAGATAAAAATGTAGAAGTAGTATTAAAATATTTCTCTTTTTTCTGGGTTATTGCCCTCATAAAGTGGTTGCATTTACAATGAGAAAATTTGGTTGTAACCATTCATTAAAATAAACCAGGAACTTTATCTAATAGATTAATTTAAAAAATGTTTATGAACATGTTATATATATATGTCAAACTTCAATTTTTATTTTTCTCAAGATGACTAGGATTGGAAAAAATAATTGTATTTATTACATATTATTATATATTATTTATATTATGTATTAGTATTACATACAGTCATTTTTATTCCTATGTTCATTATAATAAAACATTTTCAAAAAATCATTTCTCCTTCTGGGTTTTCTTCATTAATTATTAGTTATCTTTAAGATAAATGACACTTTAGAGATAAAGAATGGTACAAACTTACACATGCTTATTTTTTCTGACTTTGTCTTTAAAAACCAAAGACAGTTGTCTCAGTACAGATGGTAGGATTTACATTTCACCATTTGGCTGGAGCCCTAACTTACCTCCCAGGGTGTTAGCAAATCCCTTAGGAATGTTCTGGAGCTGAACCAGCAGTGGTGACACTGAAATCCCTCTCAGTATTGCTACACTTACCAACTTCTTGGCAACATATGCACCTTCCCTTTCTCAGATGTTGATCAGCATCATTTGCACTTGTAGAACTATTGTGGCAATTTGCAATGAACTGAACCAAGAACTGGCTGAGGCTAAAACTATATTTGTCCAAGGTTTCACTTATATTTTTTTATGTTCTGTAACCAGAAGCAATTTTTCCAGGACACTTGAGAGGGTGATGAGGCAGGACTGAGTTGCTTAAAACTTCAGTGTCACCAGAGGAAATATAAGTGTATTTTAGAGACTAAAAACTAGATATGCAGAGTCCTGCTGAAAATGTGTCAGGATCTATTAATACAGGAGTATAGGAGGATTTTGGTGTAGCTATTGCATCTTGAACCTCAAAGATATTAATTTTTCATCGTATTTGAGAAATTCAAGTTTTCAAGAATGATGTTATTCTGATATGCAATTTCCTTAAATTTTCATTGGATATTATGTAGGAAAAAGTTAACACTGATATAAATGTTTAGTGTCTGTTTATCTACACACAAATGTTTAATGTTTTGGATTCTTAATTAGTAAAGGAAATATCAAAAATACTTGCCATGGATTGTGTGAATGGCTAAAAAGTTGATACCAATTGGAAAGAAAAAATGCATAGAGAACTCTGAAGCATATAGTGCTTAATTCCTATGTTTTTATTTAGAGTTTTTAATCTCTGCTTTCATTTGATACCTAATTTCTTTAAATAAATTCTATCTTGCTTAGTAGGAGAAGTGTCATTAAAGTAATGTGTGTTGAGAAAAAAATAAACCAGAGGAGGGGTTAGGACTTGTTTAAAAGAGAGCTGAAAAAAGTTAAAATACATATGAACTTATATGTGGGAAAAAAAAGTTAACTGAAAATTATATTGATACACATAGGAGGAAATCAAATTGATCCAGAGTGTAAAATTATGTAATTGCTACCCTTATGTTACAGGGCTTGACACCTAAACTGATAGAATCCTCAAACTCTTTCAGATGGGTTTTCAGTCACTCTGGAACAGGAGCTGCTGTGCTCTGCACTGTCCTTGTGCCGGCAAAGGAAGCTTCAGCCCTCTGGCTGGAAACATTTTTCTCATGGGATCACTTGTATCCTTGTTTCAAGGTTTTCTTGGCCGATAATCCCCTGTCCTATACCCTTATATAAATTAGTTTAACTCTATTTAACTAAGTTTATTTGTATTAAACTGAGAGCGATGTGTGTTCTCAGTGCATATTCCTGGGTACAAGGGGAGCCTCTGTCCTACTTCACAGGTTTTAAACTTCCTCTCACTGCTGATAACTCTGTTAAAAGAACCAGAAAACAACATCCCCACCAAGCTTAATTACACAGATGCAACTGTTTATGAGAGAAGGATTTCCCCCCCCTTAAGTTATGATATTTAGAAATTTTCTTTTTAATATCCTGCCAAATTCCCTGAACTGTTTCCAAACTGAGCTGGACTGTCATCCAGATAGCCTCAGGAAATTTTATGGCTACATATCTTTATACCGAATAATGCAAGGCTTTAGTTTTCATGAGGAAGTATTAGATTTTGTTTCTATGCATAAAGGATCAGACCAGGTTGTCAGAAGTCGTTGTTCTTTTTCCTATCATTACCATAGATGGAAAGTAATGATACTTTTTGTAGAAATCTGAGTTAGAGTGGGGGCTACAATTAGACTGTAATGTTGAACAAGTAAAGGGCACAACCTCTGCCTCTCTGTCTGTGAAACTGGGACAAATAAAGCCCCTTTTGGGGCTAATACCAAACTATTAATTAGTGTTTATAGAGCTACTTTGAATTCTCATATGGAAGATTTTATTGATATGACATGATGAACTGAGATTCTCATAGTGACCCTTTTTGTTCCTCATACCAAATTTTCTTCTTTTTATAGCTAGGAAATGGAGGATTCTGGAGCGTAATAGGGGAGTTATATCTTCATGGAGAAAATAGGAAGGTCTGAGATTAGAGAAGCCAATTCTTAAAGCACCTCCATAAAGCTGCACTGGAGTGAGAGGCTACCTGGATCAGAACCGAGATCTAACAGAGTCATTTAGCAGAAGGCTAAATGAAGGATTGTTGCCTGATATTTAGCTTTTGCATCTGACTGCAGTGGTTTTTTTTTGTGGTGGTGGTTGTCATTCTTTCCACACGAGTAGCTTTTGGCTACATGTACCTCCGTTATTAAGTCCTCAAGTTATGGCTTGATGGCAGTGGACAGAACAATTTCTTAGCAGAAAATTCTTAGCAAGTGCACAAGTGACTGCTCAGTGAAGCATTGTAATTAAAGTAGTGATGGTATACAATCTACTAAATTACTTCAGACTGTCAAGGTGGTAAAGCAACTGCCAGTGCCAAGTAATAAGCTTAGCAGTAAACTCATAAAATACCTATTCTTTGTTCTGACATGGATCATTTAAATCTCTTTTTCTCCTAATTCAGTACCTGGAGAGAATCCCATAAATAGTTCGGGTAAATATAAAAATGTTTCTTTAATATAAAACTATTGGAGCCTTTTATGGAAGGTAGCAATTGATAGTCCATAAAGTACTCAGTACTGCATTCCTACTGATGATGATTACTAGCAATGGGATAGTGTTAGCCCTAACGCATTGGGTTTTGTGGTGTGAATGTGGGAGATATGTGTGTTCAACTATTACAAATTTCTGTTACACTGGGATCAGTGGTTTTTGCTGGCTCTGTGGTATTTTTTTTGTTTTTTCTTACTTTCAAACATATTATCCTAAAAGTATCTATATATATATATACACTGTATTTCATTAATCTTTTGCAGGGCTATAACTTTGTTAAGTTCATATATATATAATTAGTTGGTTTTGTGGTTGGTTTGGTGGTTTTTTTGTGCTTGATTTTTTAAAATCGGGGCATATTGTAGGAATAAAATAAATCTTGTAGGTTTTGTTTTCATGCCATTTTGTTCAATCAATCACAGTTCATATTCACCTTTGGTATATTCAATAGAGCAGAAGGTAATGAGCATAGAGTGGCTAAATTGACCGGATGACAGTCTCTGCCATCCATAAGTATGAAAATGTACTGAAGATTTTTAATCTGTTTTAAATTGATGGGGAGTGTGGAGAAAAGATGAAATGGTACTTCTCCCTTAGGACATCCATTTGGTGTCCTGTATATTTTTGTATATTTGAACTTCTGGCTGTTGCATTTTTGCCTTTTAATACTATCTAAAGGTAATATTTTTAGCACTTTTTCCATATTATTAAGGACTCTGGTATCCTCTTGGGTGACATGTAGGTTTGAAAGAAGTAGCAATTATTTAACAAATTGATGAGCTCTCAGCTCCCCTTGATTTTTTGAAAGCTCCTGAAATTGTGGCAAGGCTTCCTATGTCCCAAATTTAAGTGTCTAAAAATTACTCATCTGATTCATATCCTAGGATATTCTCACAGTAAAAGCTCCAAAAGGTGAGTCACCTTATTTTAAGACTAGATGTGAAATTAATCTTTTCAGATAACTGTAAATCTCCACAGAGACAGGCAGTTTTAAGGTAAGATTCATACCCTTCGAAGTAGGCATCTAAAATAGATCAGATGAATCCACATTAGCAGAAAAGAAGCATGCCCTCGTGTAAGAAAAAAACCCTGTTTCTTGGCGTTCACTATCCAGGGGCTTAGATGATTAGCTTACACTGGTAATCTAGCTTGGAAATACATTAAGTTGATTGATACTTGCAACACAGACTGGTTGTAAACAACCAGCTCCTCATAATATGTTAACTGGTTTGCATAAAGAATGTAAGTCCACAGAATTGAAAAGAGCTCTGTGAATTTACAACAGTGCCTACTCTTTCATTACCATAAATCAGTGCGAGTTCATAGGACTGAAAACAGCCATGCTGCTTTATAAGTGCTGAGAGGTTGATGTAGTAAGTATATTGAAAATTTTGGTTAAACTATTTTAGAAAAGCTTAGCATAAGCTTGCTGTGACATCTGACCAGCCATTCTTTAACATAGTTATCTAAATGCTGAGAACCTTGAGCTTTATCATCAGCAAATAGTCCTTAAAATATGTAAATGCATACTGATTTAACTTGGCACTAAGGTATAAAATACCCCACAGATGGATACTCAGATTCCAGAATTCTGGAATTAGCATAGATTTCTACTGTCTTTCTGCTGTTGAAACCTACATGACTCTGCACTTTGGTCCTCCTGCAACATATAAGTGTGGTATGAGCTGAATGTTTAGCAAGGACTAACCTATGACACTAACCGATGTCCCTATTCACCATTCTGTCCCCTTCTCCATACTGTTATTTCCTCTTTTTCTCCCCCCAACTTTTCCTGCAATACATGTGGCTGAGGCTGTCTGCCTCCAGTAAAGACACTGCCTTCCAGTAAAAGGCAGCTCTGGAAAAAAATGCAGCATATTACCAGCATTTCAGTTTAGGCTTCCGAATTTATTTCTGGTATTTTTTTGAGAGACATTCATAGGCAACATTTAGCTCATTTGTAGTAAATTCAAGAGATATTTGGCATACAGGCCTTACTCTGCATGCACAGGCCACCTGTGTGGTGCATTCTCAGTATGTCAGAGACCTTGGACTTGTTGGGTATCCTGTAAAGTTCATATGCACATGAAACATGAAAAATGAACATTTTTCCTGTGGGTTTAGCAGCAAATTCAGACTCACTGCCCTGACTGTGCTGTCCCATTTTTCTAGAAGGCCCAACCCTCAGATGCAAGTGTACATTTACTGCATTATATGGAAATTCTCTATTCTACCTCCTGGTAACCTCAGTGAAAAGTTATCAAGTTCAGTAAAAGTCTTCCTTCTGGATTTCTGTTATACAAATGGCCCCAGATATCTTCCTTTTCCTTTTGGTTTTCTGCCGTCAACTGCTTCTCATCTTACTATAATTATCTTTTATTGAAAGCCATCTTAAGTTTTGATTAGGATGTATTGAAGCTACTCTTCACCTGAGCAGGATAAATAAAACAGAGAATATTAAACCTGTAGTCTGATTGTAGAGTCCCTGCATTTTTCTTTCCTTTGAAAAGCAGGACATATGGATATTTATTCTAGGAACAAGTTTCCTGGGACTGCCTCTGATGCACTGACAGTTACAGCATCTCTGCTGAAGACAACTCTAGCATGAGCAGGAGAAATGAAATAAGCAGCTTTAGGAAAGCTTAGTTAGATGTCTTTATTATACACAGTTTGGATCTGTGTCATGCCAGACCTGCTTCTTTTCAATCTGTGGCATAATAAGCTTGCCTGTAGCCTGCATTTTAAATAATAGAGCCTGACTATGTCCTGTTTTTTTTTCCTTTTGAAATTGGATAAATTCATTTATACAAAGTAGTGTTTACTTTTGTTGCTTTGAAAGTGTGTGGGACTCAATTCAGCTTACACTAAATTGAATAAAGGACATTTAAACATGACCAAAACAGGTGCCTTCAAATATTAGAACACAAACCTTGGCTACTTTATTCCATCCATGACAGGACTAATGTTCCTTGGGCTCCCTTCCCCTTCCCTTTCCTTTTGTATTGTTTTCACTGAAATCCTATCTGTACATTACAAAACCTTATTTTTTTTAAAATTTGGATAATGCATATTTTGAAACATATTGTGAAGTGATTATTGTGTACAGCATACACATATGTGCCAAGTCTAGAAAACTTCACAGTGTATGCATAAAAATCCATACACTAGTCTTGAGTAGGATAAATCTTTTCGGTTTTATATTATGTTTATAGATTGTTCCATATGTTTAAAAATATTTTCCCACAAAAAATGGTCATGAATAATTCAGCTTCCTAGTTGTGATATGATAATAAAATACTTATTTATATTTAAAATGTAGTAATTCTTTAGTTTAAAGGAAGGAATAGCCAGGTAATTTTTATTTGAAGTCTCCATTAATCGAAATTGATCTAATACGTTTGTTAATAACATTTTCTCTTTGAATATTTTCAAACTTAAAGTTGTTCACTCAGACCAGCTTCATGTAATTTAGCAACCTGGATTTTGTTCAGTCCTATAAAACCTCCCAGACAGACTCACAGAAATATAATAGATCATCCAGAGGGTGAACACCTCTGCTATTACACTATTGACAGCAAAAAGTGATTACATACATTTCGTGGCAATGGTATTAGAAGTGACCTGCAGGAGATACATTTTCTCTCAACACACTATGAAGCCTGATGAAAAGTCATTAATATGGTTGATGGTCTGACTGCTATCTAGACAGATACACAAACATATATACTGTTTGAGTGATGAAAAAGTTAAACTAAATCTTTATTTAGTATGTAACAATGTCCAATACTTCTGCAGGATAAAAAATGGCCAATGATGTAGGACCTGTGCTGTCTTGTGATATATCAATAAATTTCTCCTTTATAAATTATCCATAACAAATATGTCTTTAAATGAATGAAAGATCCCAGTTATGAAACAGACCTTTCCCCACTCTTGTCCTCACAGAGCAAACACAGAGCTGAGAAATGTCTTTGATTATTTTGTCTACTTGTAGAAAAAAAAAAATCTATTACACAAATCTGTTGTAACTGCTCTCTCCTACCTTCTCCTATGCACATCCAAATTCTTCAGAGACTTAACTTGTGGCTGATAGGAATAATCTACCTTGATTTTCCAGAACACAGGTGAAATTGCCCTTACCCTCGAATGCACATTTACACAGAGCACAACACTAACACCTGCTTTGTACTGCACAGGAGTGCTCCTGACAAATCCCAAACACATAAAAGCAGGCAACAGGTGGAGTTGACATGGCAGTGATGAGACAAAAGGCAGTTAAAAGGCAGCAATGGTCAGAATGATAAACAGCTGTCACTAGAAACCATCTGCTGGAACGGCATAAAGAAATCTGTACTAATAATGCTGGAGCAAGTACTTGTCACATGTGTGTGGTGTTTCAAGTCACTCAATACCATTTGAAACTTGGACATTTCCCCCAGTAAACAGGGAAGTTAGGATACAATTTTAGGTTTTATTTCTTGACAACATCAGACCTCACTCTCACTGGTGGGTATTTCTGTCTGATCACTGAATCTCTGAAGCCAAAAAATCCTGCTGAGATATTACACCTGTGTGAAGTGTGGAGGTTTTGTAATTTTATTATCATTCATTAGCTCATGAAATAAGGATAGAGTGGTTTTCATTCTTTTTCTTCCCTTCCCCTCCCTTTTAAAGATGTTTCAAAATTATGAATATTTAAGGAAACTGTTCTTTGAGGCTATTCTATACCCTGAATTAAGTGTTTCTGAGATGCTGATCATGACAAAGTGTGATCATTATGGTCTTTATGTTTCTCAGTGCTTTCAATTCAAAATTTAAAAACACATATTTAATTACTTAATGCCAAAAATGAATACAAAATATAGATATATGACACTGTGTAAGTGTCCCATAAATAACTACCTAATCCTTTTAGAATTCAATTTTCACTTTTCTTTAATGGAAGAAACTCCTCATTACAATATCCACAACCACTGCACAACTTTATTTTTATTTTCCATTCCATATATTTTTTCCTTTATAATTAAACTTTATTTCTGCAACCAAATACAACTTATGCCTTGAAACTTCTCAGCACTGTAAATTTTTTTAATATTTGGAAGGTATTCAAATGGTACTAATTTGCAAACATAAGGTTTTCTATATTTTGAGCTTTTAGAATGTGAACTATATTAATAGAGAGATCTTAAATAAGGTAGGTTTCCTGAAGTCTTCACTGAAGTCAGCCTTCCAGTGAAGAGGCTGAGCAAGAGATGTTTCTGTTTTAAAAAAGGATTAAATGTCATCAGTTAAATATCTCTTTTTTTTCTGGAAAAATGAATGTGCATTGAAGAGCCCCTTTGAAGCAGAAATCCTAAATAGAGATCTGTAGTCCTGGGATCAGTGTATGTGCTGACCACTTTTTTCTATAATTTTTGAGGTAAGCAATGTGCAGTCTTGTACAGATAACAATCATTCTGCTGCTTGCTATCCAGGAACCCGTACTTGCAAAGAAAGCAGGCAGGACAGTTGAATTGGCTCTCCATATAGTTATTAGAAAATCTGTTCTGACAGCAGCTGAGAAGATGGAATTTCTAGGAAAATGATGTATCCCTACAGCTGTGGGTTGTGAGAAAGCCAGGACAAGTTACTTGTTCCCATTTGTGGGAGGTTTTATTCTCTGTGCTTCTTGTTTCTCAAGAAGCTTTTCCTTTTGATCTTATACAATGACAGCTGATATATTAACTGAACCCTGTCCCTGAGAAAGCTGTTATCTGTCCCATTGCTGCCTGAACTGTGACATAGGTACAGTACAGTCAAGGAGAATATCATAGAATGATGGAATCATAGAATGGCTTTGGTTGAAAGGCACCTTAAAGATCATCTAGTTCCAGCCCCCCTGCCATGGTCAGGGACACCTTTCACTAGACCAGGTGCTCAAAGCCCTGTCTGACTCGGCCAAGGATGGAGGGATGAGGCATCCACAACTTCTGTGGGCAACCTGTTCCAGTGCCTCATGTCCCTCACGGTAAAGGATATTTTCAATACCTTTATTCGGACACCTTGACAAGAAAACATCTACCTTTTTTTTTTTCCCTGTGGAAAGGCATTCATCTTTTGAGACTAGTAGGTAACTGTGTAAAGAAAAACAACATCTCTGTTTTCACATGAAGTTTTAGCATACAAAATGATTTGTGTGTAATTTTATCCCACTGCAAGCAAGATTATCAATTCCAGCTTCCATTTACAGATTTAATTTTTGAATCCCCACCTCTTTCTTTTAATCTTGTTCAGTGTTTTAAAGCAGTTACTGAGTTACTGCAAATCAGGCTTTTTAAAACGTAAATTATCAGCCACAGTTGCTTTCAACCACATTATCAGCAAATTGTTAGAGTGCAATCAATCTAAGTGCTTCTTCCTGTTGTCTTTTGCACACACGCGCTCACACATGCACCCGACAGATGAAATCACACTTGAATGCACTCAGCTAAAGCAGCAGATGAAACCTTTTTTTCAGCTATTCCCCTGTGGCAAGTGGAAGTATGATGATGTCCCTCTGTGGTAGTACCATTGCTTTCCTACAGCACTTTCTTTCCTTTGCATGGTTGGGCTGACAGTCCCACTCAGGGGACTGAACACCACTTCAGAGGGGTCATGTTTCCCTCCCACAGCAGCTGCTGCTGGGCTTTCCCCCTTTCACCTTCTGTATTCAGTGGTCCTTTCATTAGTGACAGAAGTCAGACAACCCAGTGCCCTCGGCCATGCTACTGTGTAAGAGCAGGCACAAATCAAAGGATCTGGAATCTCTCAGCCACAGTACCATGGTCTCAACTGCAGGACACTTCCAGGCAGAGGTGGGAGCTGGTAAAGGCTGTTTAGTTGGGAAGATGATTTTCCATGCAGTGCCAATGCTATATATATATTCCTTCTATATTGCAGGAATCTGGAAGAAGAGAGAAAGAGACAAAGTATTTCTCTCCTTGTCTGTGAGAAATCAGCATCTCACATACAATACTTCAATTCTGACAGAATACTTTAATTTTTAAAATGGCCTTATTTCAAGAACAGGCTGGTTTTATTCACTGAGATGGAGCAGTGTCAGGCAAGTTGTTTGTAACCATTTGCAGAGATCTCAGCTGCATATTTTTCTTGATGATGATGCTGATCTGATCACTAGGGAAGTCTGTAGTTAAAAGGGATGTGATGGCTACAGCCACAAAAGTACTTAAGTGTGCTTCATTAAATATTGTAATACTTACTCCCTGCATAGTCCTTTCTTCTTTAAATAAATGGTCCTTTTTTCTTTAAATTCTGACCCGATCTAGCCTAAATCTTTGAATTTCTTCTAAGTCCTCATTTGACTTCATGTGTTCACTTCCACATTTTTCTATGATTATATCTTCCTTTAGCCTTTCCCATTTTTGAGATTTCTTGGCAGTTGATTCTCCAAGTATTACTTAATGTTCTGTACAATTTTTGTCTAAAATGATGTGTGACTTCTGAATTTTTAGGTGGATGGAGGTGTCAAAAACTGAGGGCATGAGGTGGTATTCAAAACTGCAGTTTGCAGTCCAGATGTGCATCCTTTGTGCTAAGGTATCTTGTACGGAAATGACAGTTCAAGATACCTCAAGCATTTCTCAGTCAGAATGAACTTGCTTCCCTTTTTTCTCAGGCAAAATTTTGCTTACTGGTATAATGAGTGGAACAGTACAACAGGTCAAGATTTTCAACTAAAAATTTATAAAACTTGCAGGGAAAAAAAATTACTTAATTTTTCCAAAAATTTTCCTGTCTTATTTCATCTGCCAACATAGCAGCTATTTTTTTTTGCTCTCACAGCCTCTGATACCTAAAACCATTACTCTTCTAACAGGTTACTAATTTAATTTCATAGAAAATAGGTCAATAGAATTATATCTTTTTTTCAATTCAGAAATAGTTTTACATCACTCAAGTTGTGCTTGCTCAAATCTAACCAGTTTCTCAAAGAAAGTTAAGAAATCTAACCAGTTTCTCGAAGTTATAATAAAGGAGTAAAACTTGTGGAAAAAATATTCAATATATATATATACTGTCATTGTGTCACTGAATTGAAATCAATCGGAAGGAATCTAAATTCATTACTTTATTTCCATTTTCTACTTAGCAGTGCAGATGACTGGACTTGCCAGATGCTGTGCAAGGAAGATAACTGTGTAATATTCAAAATGTTGAGTCCCATGTTGATGCCCAACCACAAGCCAAAGCTTTGCATCTGTTCAGTGGCCTAATAGAAATTCAAGCTGCACTGCCAAAAATGACTCAAAAATTGTTAAGCTTTATCCATCTTTACCAGGGGACCATACATAAATATATGTCATGATTCTTCTTGACTTGGTATACGCTGCATCATTTTTCTAGCAATATTTGCTTTCTGAAAACAGTTATTTGAAAATATCCATATTATTGAAGCATGCTGAAAACAGGATTTTACTTTGTTTTAAACTTGGCAAATGGAAGAGCAAGTCTGTACTAATCAAGCTATCTGAGCTGGTACAGTGATGCATTTTGGAAAAGTAACATGACCTAGGTAGGAAGAGTGAATGCAAACATTAGGTGTGTGTGAGGAGCACCCCAAACTTCTTTTTATGAGAAGGGCTTTGCCCCAAAACTGCTAATTCCAAAAGGGAATGAAAAGATTTCAAATTGGCTTAAGCTGACCATTAGAATTAAACAGTAACTGAGGGGCTAGCAATAAAACTCTGAGGAAAAGAGTCAGCTTGCAAAGAAGCATAGGAGAAACATGAAGATCTCTAACAGGGGAGAGACCCCAGGGAGCGAGGGGGGCAGACAAGGTGGGCAGACACTGCCCACTCTGTGTTGGTCAGGCAGTGCCTTTTGTATTGCTGATTCTTATCCTGAATGTAAAGTTCTCAGATTACTGGTTAATTACATCATTAGTAAATCAATAAACTGCTTCCAACCTGATTTCATTTAAACTGTGCAAGTTAAGCTGTTTTTCACCATGACAGAGAGCCAGTTTTGCTATAGGAACAGAATCTTTGATGCTGGAAAAACAGAACATTATAGCTATAGGGTTGGACTTACTGTATTGGTATGTCAGTGACTGGCCATCAAATCTCTTTTCAACACTTCCAGCAACTTTATCCCTGTGATCATACAAGTGTGGCTTAGTAGAAAAACCCATCTAACTTTTTGTTCCCCCCACCATCCCCAAAGGCAGTGAAAGATATTCCAGGTTTCCATAAGAAAACACAGTGATTAAATACCTGCCAGAAAAAGACATTTAGTCTGGCATTGCAGTGGAGATGCAAAATATACAAGAAAGAAAGACAACAATGCTGAATTATGCTGGGGTGCCCACATACTAATGGTTGTGAAATGTGCTGGCTTGACAAAGGCACAAAGGCAGTCAAGTGTACTCTAAAATTGCAGTGTTGGCTACTGTCCAGGGACAGTAGGTACAAGTGAAATTTCCTCATGTGGAAATCATGGCTCTAGCACCTTGATATTTGCTTTCATTCTTTTTCTGGTCTTACATATTTTTCTACTGTCTTATCCAACTACCATTTATTTTTGTAATTCCCTGGCAGAAGAGGACACTGCATTTCAATGCTGTGTCCATTAAAAAGTGAACAAATACTTACTGATGCCATATGCACACTGTGTTGAATCTATGCAAAAGCAGTCAAAAATACTGTAAGAGGCTGTAAGAGAAATAAACTGAAGTAAAAAGACTCATATTCCTCCTCAAAATCTCTTTTGTATGAATGCTATTTGTCATATATTGTGGGTTTTGTAGTTCTGGATTTTTGGGGGGCTGAAAATTTGCATTTGTTCTTAATTAAGAGAGCAAAATAGCCATCATATCTGTGGACATAAAAACATGTCATACATTATTCTATGTATAGAACAAAACTCAGACTGTCAGGATTGTATTGATTCCCCATGGGTTGCAAACATGTTCTAGTCTTCTGCTTATGCCACACATCTTTTCTTCCTTTCATTTGCACTATATGAGGCTTTATTATCTACCTTGTTTTTTTTTTTTCTCTCCAGAATAATTTAATGCCTTCCTTTTTCTTTTTCCGTTTTTTCCCCCTACTATTAATTCTATCTCACTGGCTTACTGTTGCAGCTGAGAATCCTCATGAAATCATTTTATAGATGCACTATATGGACTGTGGGGGCTGTATGCCCAACTCTGGAATCTGTGACCTGTGCCATAAATATAGCACCTGGTTAAACTGTGAACCTCTTTGTGACTCTAAACTAAAGATGCCAAAAGTTTAGACGGATTCAAAAAAGGGTATGATAAATGAGAGGAGAAAAAATTCGATCAAAGATAGCTGAACAGAAGAGTATTAAACTGATGCAGGAACTTCCTAAACTGCAGAATGTAGTAACCTAAGAGATTTTAGCCTGAAGTATATCACTTAATGTCTGTCTATTTCTTGTACTCCTCTTTAAGCATCCTTTACTAACTATTTTTGAGCGTGAGGTAGCAGGCTGAGTGCTTGACTTATTATGGTATGTCTGTTCTTATATAATCTTTCGTAGATGCTTGTGGTGACAGATTGCATAAGTGAATTAATGCTCATCCATGGACTAAGCAGAGCCTGGACTCATTTGTTTATTATCAGGTTGTATTCTGATTTTCCATTCTTTCTAAAATTTAGAACTGCTCTAAAGAAACATGTAGAGGCAAGAAACCTAACATTACAATTCTTTATCATCAGCACATGCATTAAATATGAATTTGTATCTTTTTTATTATATTTTTCATGGATAATTATGCGTATGGCTGGTATTCAGAGCTGGCTGGTACAGTCATCAAGGGTTTCACTGCTGGTAGGGTATTGACCTGAGCACAAAAATGACACTGCTCCTCCCTTTCACTTTAATGTACTTTGAGTGTAAAAGATTACTGTTTATATTTCCATTTTGGTCCTTTTTTTCTCTAAGGACAGATGCTGGGTAGGCATACAAGCTTGCTACTCCTTGTTTTGATTTTATCTAAGTCTTATTAAAGGCCATGATGGGCTTTGAGGACCTTGAAATATCAGCTGTCTTATTTATGTTATCAAACCTAATGAGAAATAATCCCTAACTTTTGATCCATTGAGAGTGAAATATCTTAAAGCATATATAGGTTTCTTATTTTGCCTCATGTTGGCTGATCTTTTCTGGAACACAGACCAGCTTAGCACAGATGTGTTTTCTCCTCCAATGGATCTAATTTGTTTTATTACTGTTTGTTTTTTAAAGCCCTAACTAATAGTCAACATAAATGTAGGATGGTATCAAAAATGTAATGTAAAATATAGTAAAACTCAAGAATAGTAAGCAGTGTAGATTAATACCCTTTGCTAAAGTGCACATGGAGTCAAGTAAGGTTTATGGTAAAACATTGACATTACCTAAACTATGTTGTATCTAAAAGTTCAATATCTTCCATTCTTTTGTCTTTAGGAGTTTAAGCTGTATAGATGGACATGATATGATGATATAGGTGAATATTGTTTTTCAAAGTTCATGAACTTTTATTCTTTTACTCCTGTAAAATATAACTTATTGTCCTGAAACCAAGCTGTTTAGTCCATTTGCAGCTGTCAGAGAACAGAATCTGGCTCTAACTTCTTACAAGACCAGTTAAGTCAAAGGCAGATTTTTTTCCAGAAGTAGCTGCTTAAAGGGCAATGGAGCTTTCCAGGAAAGAAAGAGAGATAAAAAAAAATCTAAATTTTTGGGAAAATAGAAATTAGTAAAATCCTGATAAATAGTAAATTGACTGGCTCTTACTATGCCATCCATTTCAATGCATTTTGACTCAAATTCTGTGAACAGCTGTTGGGTGAACCATTTTAACTGGAAAGAAAATATTACTGTTTGAAAACTATTTGCCTTTTGTTTGAGAAATAACTTACCTGTGGAAAGTGCACTTTATATGTACACTCTCTCCCACATGCAAATTCTCCATTGTGGATTTCAGACTGGTTGAAAGAGTTCATTGAAATAGTTGATTTTCCCAAATCTTTCAGCAATTCTTTTCTGCAGAAGCCCACAGATAAAAGGAGCCAGAGCAGAGAGCAAGCACTCAACCATAATGTCAACAGCCCAGGTCTCCCTGGCAGGAAAGGTTAATTCTGTAAGCTTACAATCTGAACTGGCTTTTCTCAGCTGAGAGGAAATCTCTGGCAGACGCTCACTGCAGCTGTAGTTTTATTGACAGTAATGATATTTCTGTTTTCAAATGACAGCAAATATGTTTGTTGCTTTCAGATTTGTTTGCCTTCGGGTCAGAGGTCTTTTCACACCTTTCATATATGACGGAAAAATACAAATCAACTTGTCTAAAAATTTAGACCTACAGATTATCTTCAATGTTTGAGTAACAAGTTTATTCTTACCATAACTTGGTACTGAAATATTCTACACAAACATTTTATGTTTATGAGTAAAATGATTCTATACTTCTCACTATTCATTTAATATTTACAGAACTGTAAATCATCTGATTATAGCAATAAAGCATAGCTACTATGATATTAAGTTGTCAGGCTTAATAGTATGACATTGTTAGTGAAACAATATAAATATTCCCAGTTGATACAACATAATTTTTTATTCCAAATATCAACATAAACATGTAATTTCCTTGAAAAGGGGAAAAAATAATATAATGTCACTTTGGAGACTGAATTTTGAAGCATAGTTAAATTGAATTACTTAATCTTGTGAGGCAGGAGTTAACTGAGATCCTCTAGTTTAGCGTCTATTGGTTGAAATCCAGCAATATGCATACAACTCTCCATCTATTTTATTCTTGCATCCACCCAGCAACCCTTTTGTTTCCACTTTCCTTACAGTGTACTAAAAAGTGTCTGATTCACAAAAATATGGAAAGAAATTAAACTGGAAAAAAAAGTGAAAGGGAGATTGTAAGGACAGATAAATCTCAAAAACTTTTTTAGCCCACAGATACTACTTCTTTCCAGGTGTTTGTCAAGCCTGTCTTTGCAGTATTCCTATGCTGGAGGTTTCCATCACCTTCTAAGGCTGTTCCATGCTTCATAATTTTTGCTTTTTGAAGTTTTTATGTCTGTATTGCAATCTAAGTCAATTATTTCTTTTTTATTCTTCTATATGTGTTGAAAACTCATGTTTGGACAACATCTTACAGAGCTGAAAACACTTACTATGTCTCCTCTCTGTCTTGTAGGGAGCTTGTAATAGAGGGGATATTATGAAGTGGCAAACACAGCTACCAAAGGGAAAAACTGTTCTTAAAAGGTAAAATCATCTGGAATATTTACTGATTCTACTGCTACACTAAAATATTAACAATCTAGAGTTTTAAGACAGTTGAATAATGCAGATAATTCCTATACCTTTATTGTTGCAAAGAGGTGGAATATTTATGGTGTTTATCTTTGTAAATGAGGAATAATATTTTTACAGAATGCATACAGATTTAGACAAGAGACAATGAATTCAGGCTCGGTTGCATTATTTGAGAATAATTCCTTCTGTTGCTAAGTTCAGAATAAAAACTGGTCCATAAACCATTCACATTCTATTTTTATTAACCATTAAAGTACCAGCTTTATTTATTTTATTATTTGTTATTAACTTAATATTTTAATCCATAACACTATCATTATGACAGTCATTTGGAACTTTGAGGCTGGACTCACATGAATCCCATACAGGTATGATTCTAGATTTTTACTGTGGAAAGTAAAAGGAAAAACTGAGTTCTTAATACCATCACATAATATTTATAATGCTCTGGAAGGATTCCTTTGCAGAAATAATATCCAAAGATTTACAAAGGCATGATAAACTGATATAATATATCCAGAAATTTTCAGTTTTAAGGTCATAACACCAGCAGAACAAGAACAAATATTTTTGTAGTAGAAAATAAAGCCAAATTGACAAGAGTGTTTTATCTTTGCAGCTTAATTTAGACTGGAAATTATGTCAAATGGAGCAATCTTGCTATAATTTACACACAGAGAAAAATATTATGATTTTGAATTTCTAGTTCCTTGGGTGTATTTTGGTTTTGTGCTGAAATGCTGAATTTCCTGGCCTATGCTGGTTTATTCCCAGTACAGTCTGAGACTAAGAATTACTAGAAGGATTACTTCAATTAGAGTCCCTCAGGTCACAGCCTGTTCCACTGCAGTGCAGAACATTATTGCTTCTCTTCAACTTGGACGTTTTTTCACAGCAGGACTTGTATTAGCAACAAAACCTCACAAGCTGCAAGAATAAGCCACTCAGAGGTTTGCAATCACATTGTAACTGAGAAGGGGGAAGAAAAGGGGGGAAAACTGGTGGAATTTGCTATCAAGAAGTAGCTGAATACTGCTCCATTTGAAACAATAGGAATTATTCTTATTTACCATTAGATGGCATACATACAGTACAAAATACATG
Source organism: Lichenostomus cassidix (assembly GCF_008360975.1). Classification (NCBI taxonomy): domain Eukaryota; kingdom Metazoa; phylum Chordata; class Aves; order Passeriformes; family Meliphagidae; genus Lichenostomus; species Lichenostomus cassidix. Next base: position 18,749,374 of record NC_139480.1, on the reverse strand, counting down.
ATTAAACAGAATTCCAGTGTACAAGGTGAAAGGTTAATACTTCTGTAGTATAATAGATACACACTAAAGTCTCCTGATAATACTTGTTTCCACTCAAAGTTATTATGTCTAAAGAATCCCAGACTCTCTAAATTGAATACTGTTAGATAAGATGCCAGATAAGTCAGTGCTGCTAAAAGTTCTGTGGCAGTTAACTCTGCAGCACAGCTGTGTATGCAGCTCCTGCAGCCCTCTTTCACATTTGCTCAGTTTGACAAGGATTTGCCATTACTTTAAGTTCTGTAACAGACTCACAATATTCTCCATCCCTTTCAAGCTGGTGTCTGAGAGAAGGAATCACAAAAAATAAATTTCTGTATCAGTAGCCTACAACAAATTAATTAAATGAATACCTAACAAAAAAGAAAATTCTTCTCCCTCTGAGAGTGCTGTTCTAAATTTATAAGTACTCTAAGACAATCTGTCATACCAATATAGTAGTTGCTGTGACAAGGTGACCTGCTAAGCATGAAGAAGATACTGCTCAAACTGAGTGAGGATTTTACATATATTTTGTGGTCATCACATTGTAAGATATGTACTGCTATGGTTTATGTCATGAGACATTCCTCCTGGCTGGGTCAGAAAGGAGGGAATACTGCTCCAGGCTGCAGTGGAGAAAACGGCTTGGTAACATCATCCTTTTTGCTCTGAAAGCCTGTGCTCCAGGTATGTTTGCCTGATGTGCTAAGCAGCTGTTCTTGGCTCATTGGGAATGGTCAGTGATGTCCATCAAATGTATGAAGCCCTTGGTTAAGAAGTGGGAGAGGGGAGGAGCTTAATGTACAGCCTTTCTTAAATATATGGAGATACAATTTAAGTCAGGAGGAGAACTAGTTTAGACACTAGTTTAGAAAATAGTGGCAACTTGCTTACAAAAAAGACCCCCACTGAATTTGTGGAGGATCTGTGAGTGTAATGAAAGAATGTTTTGAGAATAAAACTAGATATATTCTCTCTCATGACCTTATTCTCTCCTGCTTCTTGGTGGTCAGGTCATCCTGACTCAGCAGTTAATGCCTTAGTAGCAGATATCTGATGCACAGAATGTCAGGATGTCTTAAAGTTGTCTCTAAATTAAACTTTTTCTTCCATTACTTGTGCTGGAATGGAATTTGTTGAAAGCTGAGGCAGTATCTCAGAACATTCCCACAGAGATGCATACAGCAAACTAGATGACTTTGTGATATTAAGGGAAATGGCTAGGGTGATATTTTCCATAGTGCCAAGTTTTAGTACAGCTTTATTTAGCCTAGAGAAGCTCTTTCAAGTAAGGGTACTATGGATCTGAGAAATAAATATTTTCTTTAGTAGCATAACAATGATGCAGTGAAACACATTCTGGAAAGACAGATAAAAGTCTAAAGTAATCTGAGATTAAAATGTAGGTGTATTAGGGATGAATAGATGCCAGATTGACCAATATGTCTTGTTGCTTGGTTTGGAGAGTTATTTTTCCAAATCTACCATCATTTTTCTTTATTTCTGTCACCCAAATAAGGATGTTATTACAAACAAACTTGTGTGCATTTCTGAGGTCTAGAACTTGAACTTTCATATTCTAACCTGAAAAAGGGGTAAGGGCAGCAGGTATTGCACTTGTTATGAAATGGAATTAAGGGAATCCCTCTAAGTGTGGGGCTAATGGAAAACAGAGGTTGTGGAAATGTTCAATGAATAGGAGGACTAGGAATATTTCTTGATTTTTATTAGGTCTTGTTGCAAGGAAAACCTATTAAAATAATGTAGTTTAAATGAAAACAGCATCAAGTCAGGTTATTGTTTTACTAATGACACGTAATTAGCCAGTAAACAGTGAAGAGTGTCCAACAGAGAAGCAGTTCTGTCTGATCCAGACATGGGTTGAGATGTTCAGATGCTGGAGGCAGCTTGCACCAGCGTCAATTCAAGTTTTGACTGCTGTTGATTCTGGTAAAAGGTCTCTATGCCCCATTAAAAATGTTCACACTTTGATGATTCTTTTCAAGTTGACTCCTTCTGTTTTTCAAAAAAACATTTGTAATTTCCTTCGATCTGATCTGTTCGGAGGGAAATGTCATTCCATATGGTCTTAAGCATTTGAGCCACTTGCATTGGATATTCTCCATGTCTTAACAAGTGCTGATGTCCAGGCCATTTGCCAAAGGTCAGCTCTGCATTCACTGCATTCAAAGTTTCTAGCTAGTAGATAATTATGATGTCTTTTAAATAAATATTGTGGTCAGTGCTCCTTTTAGAGTTATCTTGCACTTGTTGTAGACATATGTAGTGCTTAGGACAGATGAATGTCTTACCAATCTTGTCAAACTTGATTAAAAGCCGGGAATAATTCATGGTATATTTTTAACAATTGTTCACATAGGCAGTAATGCTATTACTTACATCATTGCATGTGTTCATATTAAACCAAGTGGAAACTGGAATTTCCATCTTCCAGGAAATACTTGCAATTCTTAAAAAAAAAATAAAATAAAAAAAAAATATATATTTCTGAGTTGAGAGCAGAAGGTTGGAAATATGCTTTCCTTTTCTTTATCCTCTTTTAGAAGCCATAAAGAGAATGATTGCTTTTTTGGGAAAGGGTGAAGAGAAGAGGTGAAATTTATTTATTTTCTCTTATCAGGTCCCATCTTGCCAGCACACTGCCTTAGGGCTTGAGGGCCTAAGCTATGAGGAACTGGACAGTCCTTGCTCTCTGGAAGATCTTGGGAGTCTGTGCTGTGTAACAATACTAACTTAGTCCCAGGAGCACATTTGGTAATATGCTAAAAGGCAGGGGAGCTGCAGTGATTTTTTGCGTCATAAATTGAATTTCTGAGGCAAGGGGAAAATGTCACTGTTCATGAGTTTTCCTATTTGACTGCATTTGAACCATAATCCTTACTATGTTCATCTCAGTTCAATTATAAATTGTATTTTATTGAAGGGGATGGAGGTAGAGAAAATCAAGAGTGGTGCAAACATAAATTCATATTAGAAACTGGATTAGACTTGTTTTTTTGTTAAAACTGCCTTCTCTGCTCAAGTTTTCCAAACTGGAGATGCATTTTCTTTCATTGCCTCTATAATACAGTGTCTGTTTGTCTTTACGGGTAAGATTTATAAGGACGAATTTCTCCAGCTCTTTCTTCCTTTCATTTACTTTGTTAAGCCTTTGTCAGCAAGGCTGCGGAGTCCCTCTTTTTTGTCACAGGCTTGTTTTTTTCTTTGAATGTAAAGCATCTCTACAGAGTAATCACTTTCAACCTTTTTTCTGGTAACTCCTGAAATCCTCCCTTAGAGACCTAGTTTTTCAGTGCATGACCCTTTCTGCATGAGTGTCTTTTCTCTGAACTCTCTCCAGCTGATTGTTCAGCTTTCTTGAAATGAGGATTCAAGCAAGAGAAATTTCCCCACTCTGTAATTTACTTTCTATATCTTTAAGAGTGTGAATTGTCGTTTGGCAGGTTTTCTTCTTTCTTATCAGGACAGTGCTCTGGAAGTTCATGTTGAAGTTAAAAACAAGCTTTGACATGTATAAATTTAAAATTTAAATAATTTTTTCTCCCTTGAATTTGTTTTAATAGATGATTTTGAAATACTGTCACTTCCTATGGGGTAGAAATCCTGTTTACTTTTTCAAGACCATTGTTTTATTAGATGGGCACCAATATCTCTCCCTATAAAAATGAAATCTCTTTTCTGCTTTGTAAGAGGAAATAAGAGAATACAATTTCTTCTTAAGTAATACAAATATAGGAAAATAAAAAAATTATATTAATGAAAAAATATTCACTGCGTTGAAGAAGAAAGAGGAGGATGTGGACTGTGACAGAGGGTAAGAGGAATGGTGTATTTGTGGTTTTGTTCTGAAAATAGCAATAGATTTTACAATTAAAAAATGTCTAGACTATTGTCTGGACCATACTGGTTACCAGAGGAGAAAGTGAAGTGCTGACCTTACTGCCAGCAGCACACATCTTCAGTAACTGAGAGCAAAGGAGACCAGCAAGTGCCTTCTCAGAGCAGACACTTGTACTAAGAAATGAGGAGATGATGACAAATAATGCTCTGTATGGATGTTTGCCAGAAAAATCCTTACATTAATACATAATGTGCTCTTACTGAGCACTTGAGGTGTGATCCTCCTCTGATCTTGACTGGTCTTGCTGCTAGAGCAGAGGCCTGGGTGCAGCACATGGAGCAGGGTGGGGTGGTGAGAAATGCACTGCACTGGCACAGCATCTCCACCCTTGGGAAGAGCCACTCAGGGGGCTTGCAGTGAGCCCTGGCATTGCTGAGCCCAAGTGGGTGTGTAGGCTGGAAGAACCTCCTGAATTCTGTCTTGTTTAAGCACCAAGACAACATCAGACACAGATAAACCCTGAAGGAGCAGTATATTAACATAAGCAAATTCCAAAAAAGTGGGAAATATGACATGCTCCAGTGGCTCAGGCAGAAACTGGCAACAGAGCTGCTTGAGCTCTATTTTTGACTTAGCTATCAAGCTTTATGAAATTGTGTGTCCCTTAAATTTCTTAGTGACTGTGTTATGTAATACATGGCCGTATCTGACCTCAGAGGTTTACTTCAGAAACTCATTTGTGTTTCAATAGAGTTTGGTGATTCTCAGGGGAAAAACATTAGAAATTAGTCATTATTAAGCTATTGCATGTCCAAACTAACTTATTTTTCTAGTGACATTTCTACTAAAAGTTGTTTGCGGTTTTTATAATTTATACTGAGGGATTCCAACATTTTAAGTCTTACCAATCCTGAGGTGTTGCAGGTGGCTTAGGGAAAAAGCAAATTGACAAATATAAGAGATGTAATGCCATTGTGATCACTGCTTTCATTACATGTGCATTTAAGTGACTATTAGGTACAGAATTAGGAAGGAGGCCACAAGAATTTGCCATAAAAAAGAAAAAAAATCTTTACTATTTAAAAAGACTTCAGGTTTCAGGTTTCTTTTTCTGTGCCTTTGCTATGAAAAGTTGGAAAGAAAAATGCTAACTATTCAGTTTGCTCACTGGTAGTTCTGCCAGGAGAATCAACAAAATAATACAAACCCAAAATCCAAGTTCCAGCTAGTGGGCAAGGAGCAAAAGTGCACAGATAGCAGGAGAAGCTTTGAGGGTAGGCAAGGAAAGGTCCAGCTGTGGAACCAGGACTAGAAACAAGAAGACTCATGAGGAATAGGAGTGGCTGTTGAAGAAAGGCTCACTGCAAGATCAATGGCAGCTTAAAGCAGATCTTGCTACCCAGCAGGATTTAATTGTGGTGAATGTGATACTGCTGCAGAAAAGGGAAAGTAGCTGGTGTGTTTGTATCCAGTGGTTGCATCCAGTGATTTCAAAGTAATATAGCTGTGTTTTAGGAATCAGTATTGCATGCTGCCTTGTTATGTGTAATCCTTTTATTCCTTCTTTTAGTAAATCTACTGGTTTTAAGACATATTTTAGAACATCAAGTTTTAAAATTCATACTTGCCTTGGAAAAAAACTAGTTCACAGAGCACCACAAAGCTTAATGTAATTTTCCAAGGATTCTGAACCAAATGAAGGTATGTTAGTAGTGATGCTTTTAAATGTTAACTCAGCCTTTGATGCTGTTTGTAGGTTACTGCAGGAGGACTTCAACACTTAAATTCTACTCCTATACATGTAAGAAAAACAGATGAGTGACAGAGAAAAGTAAAATACTCAGCTTCTCAAACTGCTGAAATGATCAGTTGTGACTAAAGGCTTAATATAAATTTGAAAAGCAATGAGAATACAAGTAAAATCACTAAATTAAAGAATATTTAAATATGAAGTATGGCTAAGCTAATGATATTCACCTTTAAGCATCAATGAAATAAGATCATGTATTTTTTGCATTAGTGGTGACCTTTGGCAACTTTTAGAGAGCAAATGGCTGAAGAGTAGAGTAAAACATGCTCTATTCCAAAGAAGAGGACAAGTCCAGCCTTTAAGACAACAATGTACCCCTGAACAGAAAAGTGCCAAAACAAAAGGTATGATTTGTCTGTGAACATCTAAAGAGTCATACAGTTATGAAAAGCCAAAAGAGGTCAGTCAAGCAGTCTCATTTACTCCCTGGTTGATTAATTTGTCCAGCACATAGAGGAGAACAAGGGACGAGATTTATTTTGGGTTCACTAGGACTGCTGACATGATCATGTACATGTAAAATAGGAAGACATGGTTGGATGAAATTAGTGTAGAGTAAATAAACAGCTGTTTGAAAACTTATGCAGCTCTCATTAGCCTTTTGCTTAATATGGGAGGAGAATTGAAATGAGGACTTTGATGGATTTATTACCTGTTGATATTTTACTTAAACATGACTGTTATATGAATGACATAATAGAAAATATCCTTTCAAATATCGATACAATGCAGGCTACAATAATCAGAGGGAGGAGGAGAGAGATAAAGGTTAAGATTTCAAAATTTTGAGACAATTTGCTAAAGGGTTTGTAATCTGTAAGAGGAAATTCTGTAAAGGGCAATGCAGAATAATTCATTTGTAGGAAAAAAAAATTGCACAAATGCAAATAGAGCAATAACTGTTGATCTGTGCTTCAAAAACTGAACTGAGCCTTGAGATCTGAGCTCATAGGTGCAAGTTAATGCAATATTCTCTCAAAGAGGCAAATACCTTGCTGGGATGCCTCAGTAAGACATCCAGCATCCAGTTACACCTTATCAGGCAGATAATTCTGCCACAGACAGGTGCAGTCTCAGCTGACATCTCCAGATCTGGGCTCCAGGGAAGAGAGCAACAATAACAGAAATAAAATGACATGTGAAGAAGGGTTAACATAGTAAGAACAGTGTAGGGGGATGGAAGATGGGGTGATTAAAACCCGAAAAACCAGCTAAAATCTTCAGAGGAAGATAAGGACTTTGAATATTCAAAGTTACTAATTAGTTAATTAACTAATCACTGGCTTAATTGTCCTTCACATTCATTTGAGTGGAAAAGTAACTGACTTATTTATCAACAGCAAAGGTAAAGAAGAGAAGAAAGTGGGTAAGAGCAGTAGCTGTGAACCAGTGAGGAGGCTGCCCAGGGCTGGTCATCTGTGAGCAAAGATCTAAGGTGGTGTGAGCCAGCTGCAAGGTCTGCATCACTCCCAGCAGTTCCAGGGAACCACAGTCAGGGAGAAAGCAGGGTGGGGATTGTGGTGGACACAGGAAACAACTGTCAGGGAAGCACAACAACCAAGTGTCATATAGAGTCAGGAGCACATGACAAAAATGTCTAGGCCTGATGTTTGCAAAGGGGTTTGATTACCCACAACCAAAAAAAGCTCTATGATCTGTTCAAGGTACAGTTGATGCCTTAGCGCAATTCCAAAGGGATTCACAGTACATTTTTGTCGGATGCTGCAATGCTTGCTACAGCACTAGCACACTTTGCAGGGGATCCTGGATGTGGTGCATGCTAGACAATCTACTTTCATCATTACTTCTAACAAGAGATTTATTTTTTTCTGACAGATGGAGTGTAAATCGAATTGGGATGCCAGATCTTTTTCTGCCTCCTGGCCAGTAGGGCTGAAATTCCTCCTTATGTCTGGGAAAAGTGGGAAATCTGGCTGACTGCCAGCCTGCAGATTAGGGCTGCTGAAATGCTGTCAGCAGCAGTCTTGATGGTAAATATTCATGAGCCAAATTGTGCCAATATTCATGTTTGGTGTATTGCATATTCAATGTTATTGTCTATACCACTTTGTAAAGGTCATCCTGGCATCTAAAGTCAACGGAAATGACTGATTCACTGTAAAAGATCACCATTCTCTTAGAAAGTGTGAAACCTGCGCATTTTTGAGTAGTCTATGTGGACCACTTGTAAACACTTCTGTTTCTATTATCAGGTGACAGTCCCAACATATAGAGTAGCTTTAATTTAGCAAGAACAGCTGTTAGTCCTGCCCAGCCTTCCTTGATTCTTGCTATGCCTTATTTGACTTTGAGATAGCACAAAACTGCATCTAGAATCTCATAATTTCACTCCCTTGTACAATGGGATTTTATCTGCAATGCGACGCAGCAAAGTTGGCTTCCCAGTTTTTGAATATTGAACACATTTTATTAAAAAAATTAAAAATCACTCTACTTAGCTTTACTTCATGAACTTAATATTTTGGGGTGGAAAAGGGAAATCCCACATTAATTTTCAGCAACAGGAAAGTATTGCTGTGAGTGAATTTCTGTCAGAGCCAAGGAAATGATTTTTTCAGCCACAAGAATTCAGTGCTGCAATGTCATAAGAGCATGTAGTTATTATTCTGAATGCTATGCAGACTGTAACATAAGACAGAAAAAAATGCTCGTGAGGAACATATTGAATTATAATAAATCTGTCTCGTCTGGAGACAATGATGATCTGGCACATTTTGTCAAGTGGCAGTCACATAGGATGCTGTGCGCTGCATACATATTACTGCATTAGCAATAGGCAGCGAGAGGGTGGCACCAACAGGGAAAGTGCTCAGACAGATAGGTTGATCATTTGTATTCCAGAGCTCAGCAAGTGCTCAATTCACTGATCCAAACCAAACATGTTGAAGTCAAGGCCTGTTTCTATAACATGTTTGATATACAGCTGAGCAGTAACTGAATCAAAACAGCATCTCTCTATTGCTGTCTGGTGCCGTACTGGGTGGTGAAAGCAAGTGAAGCTTTTCCTGGCACTGGGGGTATGTTGTATGCAAATGGACCATCTCAGTGGTAAATCTTTAATGTGGCAGACAGAACATTAATTGCATAGCTCCCCAGGATCATGTTGCATGCCCAGTTTCCTTAAGTTAAATTATTCCAGTGATTCTTCTCTCGATGGAGAATTCCAGGCATTGCAGTCCTATTGTGTGCCATAAATTAACTCTTCTGTTGTTCAGCTTCAAGTCCTGCCTAAATCCTGGGGTAAATGCCACTCATATTCACAGTGTGTATTTAGCTGAGACAACACAGTGTATTTGCTACAATCCATATTAATATTCTGAAATACAAGCTAATCCGTAATGTGATGTGATATAATATGTCTACATTTACAACATCTCCTTTTTGTAGGATACCAATTCATCTTCTGAAAAGGAAAAAGCTGTTTATTCAAATCTTTAAAAAAATGAATGCCTGAAGTCGTCTCCCCCTACACATTATAAAACCAGTTCCTGACATGTACACCATGAGGAAGGATCAGCACTTTGCCCTTTGAGTCAGTACTATATTGAGGCCATACAAACACAGACAGATGTGCACACACAAGTACCCACATGCTTTGGGCTGGCAGCCTACACTGAGACAACCTTACCTTTTATTGTCTCCCCATAATTTAGTGTGAGCTTAGTTTTCGCCATGAGCAGGGTACAGCAATTCACTAGAGTCAGGGGTTAACAGCATGGCAATGAAATCCTTTATTTTATCTGAACATTTTCAGCTCTTTAAATCTACCCCCATCTCCACAGATAGGTGAAGATCTCTCAGAAAAAATCCCCTTTGAAAAGCTGCTGAAATTTCTATGCATGTGTGGCAAACAGTCACTTTTACTCTTCTAGGGAGATTTCTAATATGGTTCTTTGCATTGGAATGAAGATGCACTATTTTAGACAGATTAGTTCCATTTGCAAAATGAAAAAGAAAGCTCAGTCCTTTTCAAAGAGAAAAGCTCAGCATCTCCTCAGATAGATTTCATTTGATAGTCTAATACCTTGGCCTTGCTCCCATGGTTCCTTATTACAGTATACTTTTATCCTTCAGGAGAATTGGTCCTCTTGAAAACACAGCAGGTGGAAAAGAAAAGCAGACAATAAAAGGGAAATTTTAAATAAAAACTTGGACTGAAAAAATGTGGTTAAAAATGGGGAAAGATGAGGATTGTGTAGCGAAAATTGCTTATTTACCAAACTAAGATTATTTTTTGGCTCCACTGAATTGCCTCTTACACTTCTTCAATAATACATATGAGAAGGACAAGCAAGACTGTCCATCGTAACAAGCAAGGAAGCCATGTCTTTCTGACAAAAATGTCTGGTAGAAGGGATGCCTTCTGTGACCAGATTTCTGTCCAAGACAAGCAGCAATTGGAACAGAAGAGGTGAAAAAAGCTCCTTTTAATAGTTGAGTTAAAATTTTACATAAACAAACCAATTAGACTACACAAAAAAGGAAAAGGGTTCATAGAGTCAAGAAAGCCTAAATCAAATTGGAAAGTATTCCCTGACCCCATAGCTGTGGGCTGAGCACAACATAAAGAGGAAAATACATCTAGTAAATGTTCTTGTCAGCTTGATTTAGTTAATCTAGACGTTTGGAAACAGAAGTGCCTTTAGGTATGCAGTGACCTGTCTGCTAGATTTGGGCTTGCAATATTGAACACAGGTTCAGTCTATGGTTAACTTGAATTTCTACAACAAAAGTGAGGGACAAATAGTACTTTTTGTGCAAATCTACCTGCTTGTAACTTGTCTGATACTCAGCTCAGCAGGTTTTAATTTGTCTTGATCTTATAAAAGAGAATGTCTGGTTGCTTGACCATGTAAAGCTCCTCGTAGGATCAGGACGCTACAGTATGCAAGCCACACTTTCTTTGGAACTGTTGATCTTACAGCCAGCTCTTCACATTGAAGAAAATTTGTGGCTTAAATTTGCCTTCATTTATGCCCTGCAGTAGTAAACATTTTCCAGATTTTCTTCAGTTAACTTTCATCAGAAATTATTCTAAAGAATGTAAAGATTGTGCCAAAATTTTTTCCTCAGAGAAAGAGATTGCCTAGAAAAAACATGGACCTGTTGCAGTAGGTCAGACCAGGGACATGGAGATTGTAAGAGCTGGGGCTGTCCAGTCTGGAGAAGTGAAGGTTTCAATGAAGCTTTATAAGAAAGGTGGGGGACATCTAAGAAAGGTGGAGGCAAAGAGTTTTGCAGGGCCTGTTGTGATAGAACAAAGGACAATGGTTTTAAACCAAAGAATGGTGGATTTAAGTTAGATATAAGGAAGAAGTTTTTGTTGGGTTTTTTTGTAATGAAGTAATTTTTTAATGGTAGACACTGAAACAGAGAAGATTCCCCCTCCCTGGAAATGTTCAAGGTTAGATTGGAACAGGCTCTGAGAAACCTCACTTGCAGGGGGTTGGACTAGATGACCTTTAGAGGTCCTTTCCAATCCAAGATATTCTATGATTCTATGATTCTATGATTTATGTGTTTCTGTATCTCTGATTCATGTACTTGTGTTCTCAGGCAGGGGGAATCTCTGAAATGGCCTCTGAAGTGATAAAAAAAGAGATGGTTTGGGGGCATCACTATTTAGATGTCAGCCAATTGCCACTGCTGCCCATACTCCTAGGAACAAGAGGAAAGAGGGAAGTGTATTAACTTGTAAAGTCATTTATTCATCTCTCAGGGTTCCCTCATGGAGGTGCTGCTCCTTGGCCCTTCTAATGCAGAGCTGTGCCTGAAGCCATTTGTTATAAAAAGTGACACAATGTGTGCAAGTCTGCAGTAATGTTCAAGACTGTACAACACCAGCTTGAAAAGGTTCTTTATAACATATTTAATGGTGGATTATGTAAATAGAACAAAGTCTTTTTTTTTGTTACATGAGTATGTAATCTCTAAATATTTACAATCCAAACAACTTGAAAATGTTGGCTTTTTTCCACTTTTAAAGGTTATAGAGCCCAGTAATCTCCACAAATACCAAACTGCAATAACATGTATTTAAACTTCAAATGTCTCTGGCAAAAAGTTCTGGTTTTAATCATACCCTGGAAAATGTAAATGTAGTTTCAGAGGTGACAAATGGCTTATGGCAAGCCAGGTTCTGTCTCCTTTACTCCTACAAATTTAGGCTTAGAAAAAATCATTCTATTTAAGGAGTAAAACCCTTTATAAATGAATAAAAGTGGTAGGAACACTTTCCCTGTTAGCAGATGGCATTTTGATAGCTCTATATATGGCTTTAGATATCCCTCTCCCTGGAGACAAGAGCTATAATTTCCTTACAGTGTTCTGAAAAATGGCACAGATACATTTCAGGGTCTATAAAACCTCCAAATGCAGCAGTGATACTTATGCCAGCTCTTCCCTTTCCCCAGACTTCATGTGAAATATAGAAGTTATTGGCTGGAAAAATTGACAATCCCCAATAGTATCTGATCAAGTTACTGAAATGACATGATTTGACCCTGGGTATCTGCACCCTAGTCATCAACGTGTGTGATTTCTGAAACAGTGTATATTCTGATCCCAAATCTCTGTTTCTATGAATAGCTACAGGCGCAAAAAGAGGCTGGGGAGATGAGAAGGAACCACATTAACATGAATTATTTCCTGTTGCCTCCATAGGTCCCCTCAGTTCTTCCACATCTGCTCAGGCTGTGCATTTACCACCAGTCTAGTGGTAAACATAATATGAAATAAACAACCTGACCCTCACCCAATGGTTTTTGGACAGTTTCTTTCCCCTGCTAAATTAATATTTTCCCTCAAGGCGAGATTACTGTGAATCAGAAGTGAGAATAGAAGACATTGGACACTCCACAAAACTTAATTCTTATTTTTCATATATATGTAGAGAGAAATGATGAATGATCAAAATATTTGGTCTTAAAACGTATTGAATTAAAATCACATCTCATCTGATTTTAATATATATTGATCTGCTTATTGAGAGATCCACACATATATATATATATAAAATACATATTTTCACTAAATAACATCACTGCCTGTTCGGTAGATGTGAAAGAAAAGCAGATGCTTAGGAAACAAAATATAAGGCATTTTAAAGTCTAGGTCTTTCTTAATTATATTTTCCTTCAAACTCTGCTTTTAAAACTTAGGTGTAATTCCAATTTCAATAAGCAAGGATAAATAAGACCACGTGAAGTATGTATTAATGTAAACCAAGGCAACTTATTATTTTATCACAGAGCAGGAGTTAATTTCAGACATTTATTAAAAAAAGACATAATAATATTGATCTCTACTTTCTTTTTTAAATGAATATTATTTTGGAAAAATAAATCTGAGGGTCCAGTCCTCTGTAAAACATGTGAAATATTAATTCAGTTTATTAGAAGAAGGTTAAAGCATTTTTTATCGCATATATTTCATATCTTTATGAAATATTTATTAAATTTATGAAATATATATTTCATAAATTGCTTGTGGATTTCTAAAGCAAAGGAAAGTGTCAAGCATGATTTCCACTACAGAAAAACGCACAGCAGTCTCCAAAATATGTATGTACCCTATCGAATATTAATTTTTAAAACTGGTTGTGAAGTATTTGGACTTACTGTAATCTGCTAATATTTTGCATCAGGAAAATTTATGAAGACAGACTAAATCTTGGCAGTTTTATAACCTATCAATTTGCTTTAGGCGAGGATGGAACCTCTATATAAGGCTATCAGAAATTATTTGTAGATAATTGCTAATGACTTATGATGATCTCTGCAGACTGAGACTCCAGGCATCTGTTACTTTTTGCCACACTGTCAGCCATCTTGATCAACAGATTTGAAAACTCAGAAAATTGCACAGCTTTGAGAAAACAGTGATAGACCTAAATTTTGTGAGATGGTCTGTGTGAAAGTGGAACATTTAGCCTGAATATTTTGTCAAAAGCCAACAAAAATAGAAAAAAACACTATCAGCAAAAAAAAGCCTCCTCTCTTTCTGAGCCCTGTTAGCATTTAATTAAAAATGGACTTGGTGGAATCTTGGTGAAACTGAATGCAGCTACTCCCTTATTGTCCAAATCAAGGGTAAATCTTGACAGGAGAATCAGACCTGTTCCCAGGTATAATTCTGTGGGGTAGCAAGTGGCACCTTCAAGGCTACTGTTCCTATCCACCAGTCCTGACGCTGGGACAGAGCACAGATTGCTCAATTGAAACCTTAGTTTCAGTGGAGTACATAATGTATGCAAAAGGGCTCAAGGAAATAAACAGAGGATAAGGAGTCCTTTGTTCTGCTGTAGCTTTGTACGATTTGCAAAGAGTTATTTAATTCTGACTGATTTTCTCTTGATGTCATGTTTGCGTGTTTGGAACCTTGGCTACGCTAGTGAACTTTTAAATCAGTAGTGGACAAAATTCTACTAAAGCTGAATGCTTAGTCTGCAATTTTCAAGTCTCAACTTGTGGAAGGATTAATTTTGTTAATTCTCCCAAGTGCATAAATACTATTAATGACTAACAGCTCACTCTGCTAGACTACTGACTTAGCAATACTGTTCCCTCCTGAACATTTTTCCTTCATCTTAAACAGTAAGATTTTTATTTTTGTGTCCTCCTGCCACCCCAATTGAAAATAATTTCAGAGCCAAAACCTATTTTGATCTGTGTCTTGCAAAATACAGAATTACTTCTGGACTCTGCAGATCAGTATTTGCAGGGTTCTGTTACTTTACAAAATCTACCCTGACTAGTCATATCAACAGAAGTTGCCAGCTGCCTTTGCAATGCATATTAGATATAACATACAAACAGACAAAGACATAAAATGCATAATACAGAAATTAATGTAACATATAAAATACTATATATGCATACATATATGTGTGTGTAAATATATATATATAGATATAAATTATTAACCCATGCAATTATTTTTTCTGAAATGCTAAGCAGTTGTATATCTTCTTGCTTTAAAACAAAGATGATTCAAGCCAGGCAACTTTTTCTTGTTTTTACATTACTTAGTCAATTCCCTAAAGAAATGAGTGATCATATGTTAAACTCTGGCCAGTGGCCATGTGGTATCATTTGTTTTATGTTAATTTCTACACTCTTTTTAATTTCTAATCTTACCACCTTATAGATACCCACTACTTAACAGGACTTTTTAATACATATGTAATGTATTATCACTGCTCATGTTTGACGTTTAATATCACTTTAGTCCAAGGAGCTTACCCAGGGATTCTCCTTCCATAATATTTTATTTGCTCCTATGAAGAACATCTCTGTCATTGACAACAGTGCTGTGCTAGTTGTCTTCAAATAAGTACATGATGTTATATTCAAATTGCCTTTTCTCAGACAGAGCTCATAGTTCCTGTGTGTTTTATTTTGAAGAAGAATGAAATTGTTAATCTTCTAAATGGTTATATTCCCTTCAGTGTTTGCTGGTCTGTTGTGTTCATAATTTCAACCATGCTTGCCTACTAAACATATCCTGCAAAATATTCTCTTGCACCAAATTAGGTGGAGGCACAGTATCACTGATAGTAAAAACTGACTCGTTTGACATCGTCAATTTGGGAATACAGTCGGCTTCCTAATCTACAAGAATTCTGCTTATTTTTGTGTACAGTGTAAATTTCTTAGAATGATAGTTTTGATGTACACAAATAACCTTTTAGTATGGATGAGTCATGACATAGGGGAAGAATTTTTTTTCCCATGGTGTATTTCTTAGATCATTAAATTATGTGAAGGACTCTATAACCTAACAGGAAAAAAAAAAGTGTCAAATGTCTAAAATTTCAGGTCAGAGTTCAAACTGGAAATTCAGCAGGATATATTTGACTATATAGTAATATTTTTTGTCTTTTAGGCTGAACTTGTTCAGGAAAGAAAACTCTTTAGAATTTTAATTTTCTGAATCTTCTGACCAAGCGTAATTAAAAAATAAAAGGAAAATTATATAAAGACAACCCCACCCAAATTTAAATACATATGTCACGCACATACACAAACATGTACATGCACATACTCTTGGATGTTTGGATTCGTTACAAGCATGGGGGTTGTGTGGAGCATTTTGTTTTTTAGGTCCTGATAACCCAGGAATTTAAAGGAGGTTTTAGCCCCAAGCTGCTGTCCATTTCTCAGTGCAGCAGTGTTTAGTGAAGCACACATTGTTTGCAAATGCAGCACTGCAGAGCTCTCAGCTCCCCAAAAGCAATAATCCTGACCTAACTGCACTTCCCGGGAAGGTTTCCTGCAGTTTCTGCCCCATATTATGGTTTGGTTGGCTTTGTGTAATGCATCACCAGCTGCTTACTGAGAAATGGTGTGGCCTTTTTTTACAGCAAGGTGTGTTTCTCACCTCTTTGAAAAGTGTGGACCCTACTTTCTCCATCTTCTTCACTGGGACATTTTTCAAGACAGTAGGGACTGCAGAGTACCAAATGACTTGATTTTAAGAGGCAAGTGACCAAAGTAAGAACGACTTTGGTGTTGGGTGTGTTGATTTGTTCATGCTGTAACAAGGGAATAGATTCCACTTCTTTCAAAAAGCTATTTTGGACAGTCAGACTAAAAAGAGGACTGCTACTTTCCAAGACTACTTTTTCTCCTTCTGACTTCTTCCTGACTGCTTCCTCACTAAAGATTAAAACAATCACCTTAATTACACAGAGCTGTGCTGGCTTTATGAAGCCATTAGAGTGGACATACAACATTTTTATATATGGAAACCCATTCATAATTGCTTCATCTCCATTAGTAATCTTTCCACTAACATGACTAGATTCCATTCAAAACGCCATTGTGCAGCAGACCTTTATAAATGTACATGCATAGAACTGCAATCCATTGTCAGACGTTAGTATTCAATGTTTTTTAATGAACTATAGCAGTCTTTACAGGAATTTCTTCAGCTAAACTTATCTCAGAATTGAAGCATTAGGAGTGAGTCTATATTTCATACAATCCTTGAACCATTTAGGTTAGAAAAGACCTTTATGTTTAGAGATTCCAACTGGAAACCTAACATTGCCAAGTTGACCACTAGGTCATATCCCTAAGAACCACATCTACACATTTGTTAAATTACTCCGGGGACGGTGACTCAAGAGTGGGACAGATTCGGAAAAGTGTCAGCCTAAAGATTGTAACCTGAATGAATATATCAATCATATTTCTAAAGGAAATATCAATATAATTTCAGTTTAATAATGTCTATATTATTTCATTCAACTCATAATTTGACTGTTAACTTTTTTTCAGAACTAGAGGAATCTTTAGCGACAAATAAATATTTTTTTTTGTCAGTTATGTTCCAGAATTGCAAATCATGTAGAGTAGCAAAGTGACTCAATTACCTTTCAGTATGCTCTGCTTAAAATGCATACCTGTCCACATACAATTTTGCAGACTTAGCTTTCTGTATGTTTGCCATTACAGAATATTCTGTGGAAGCATGTCTTTCAACTACAGGAAAGCTCCAAGATGGAATTTACAACAGGATAGGATATATTTAGTATCATGCACTGTAACTGCTGAACACTGAAAAAAGCTCTTCTTCATATTTATTATTATGATCACACAGTGTAAATCACTAAGAAATGTTATAATGATTAGATCTATAAGGCTACAAAATGGTGGGATGATTACTATGAGGTAAAAAATCAATAATATGCAGCTGTAAGGATAATTTTTCTGTCTTTTGTACTAATTGCCTTCATAGAGCTCCATAGCCTATTTCATGAGAACTTCAGCAAGCAAAAGCACCAGAAATTACACCCATAAAAAGAAACAAAAGTAAAGGACACTTGATGTAGTCTCCTACATGTAATTACATTTTGATGTCCTTGATTCATGTGCTTGAGATCATTGTACTTCTAGTGCATTTATTTTGTTGTTGTTCATGGATTGCCAATGACCAGAAACTGATGACATACTGAAGATTACTATATTGTGTAAGGATTTTGTAAAGGAAATACTGGATTGTTTTTAACAAGGCAAATGGCTAAGCAGTATAATCAATCTATATACCTAAACCTGCAGGGGAATAAAGCAAGATCCCACAATAGATCCAAAAGCGTTTTAATATTTTCAGTGTCTCAGCTGGAAACCCAGCCAACTAACATAGAAAAGGAATTATACCTTTTTTTTTTAAATGTTCAGACTATTTCAAGTTGCACTGGTTCTTATTGAAAAACCCTATCTACTCCTAGAGTTTCAATGCTTATCGATCAGTGGAGTCAAATCAGAAAGTTAATGTCACTGCAGGTGACAATGGGTCCAGTGGCACGCCAAGTACGTGCCCAACTGCACGTAAAGTATGTGCAGCTGGTGGACACATGTAGCTCACAACAGCAGCCCAGACTGAAATTTTATTCATTTTACTATCAAGACACTGTAAATATCTTTTGTGAATTAGAACAAAAATAGCCAAGGACTAAAAATTTTCAAGTTACTATCTCATATCAGTAATGTAGAAGTTAATTGAGTTGGTTTTGTTACATTGCAAAAAGTACTGACTCAGCTAACCGTCAGCAAATAACAACTGTTGATATAAACCTTCACCTCCTGGAGGCAATTTCTGTTTATTATAAGATATTGCTGTTGAAGCCTCACTGTCACTGTCACCTACTAAGCTCCAAATGCCAGACTGCTCCCTTTTCTGTGATGCTAAGTGTCATGAGGTGTCTAGCTCAGGATAACTGTCTGTACAGAGGACGTGAACTGATCTGACCCAGATTTCTTCTTGACGACACTAACAGAAGTTATTGTTCTGTGTCCTTCAGCACCAGCTCATGTCTTGGGAGTGGTCATCCATTCTGACTGTCCGGCCTCTAGGAGGGATCATCTGTAGAATTGGTGCTTGAATTTTTCAGGGAACTTCTTCACCTCCTGGGATAAGGATCTTGAGTACCTTACAGATAACAACCTAAAAGCCTATTTTGAATTTGCTTAAGCTAATCTACTGCTCCTAAATAAAACAGCTCAGAACTTGTTTTTTAGCTCTGACTTTGTGTCCTGTCTCATATTGGTCAGACTGTCCCCCTTCCCAAACACAATTGTCACACCTCTTTAGGAGTAGTTTCTGACATGTACAGCACATGCAAACGGTGTCCAAATGTAGTTTTAAGGAGAAGTAGTTTACATGAGTCAAGTTTGTGTTAGGGACCGTGCTGATATTTAACTGGTGTGGATGTTTGTGAGCTATGAACTCACACAAATATACAGCCACAAGAGCTTATGCTCAGTTCTGCTACTATTTAAATAGATCTCTGAATGGGCACCTATGTGGTCCTGCTCCCAACGTGCTCTCATAATGAGAACATGAGCATAGCCCCAGAGACCTCAGCTGGACAAAGCCTCTATGTATTGGCCCCATGGAACCTTTTCCTGTGCAAATCATATCTCACCACAGTGAGTCAGGAGGATTAGCTCGTTCTTCCATGGGTGATGGAGCAAGGAGAAACTTTAACCTCAAAGAAAATTAGTGATGAGAGAATCTTGTGTCAGCAAAACCAAGTGGAAACAAAACTGCATTATCCTCAATGGCATTAATGCAGATACTACAGTGAAGGCAGAGCAAAAAATTTCATTTCAACTTTGATCCTCTTAGCACGGACCTGAAAATCAAAACAAGTTAGCAGACTCTCATTGCAAGGAGGAGGGCAAAATAAACTAAAAATGTAGATTTTCTATATTTGCTTTATAAAAAGTCCCAGTAAAGACACTGGAATTTTAAGAAGGTTCCTTCAGTTGAAAATATGTTAGTTCTGGTTCCTGGCCTCCGAGGGCATTCTGTCACCTGGCCAAATGGGACAATTGCCTTGGGGACAGGGAAGGTGTTGATAAAGTTTGCACAGGAGTGCTAGCTATGAAAGTGCAGAAGACACAAAATGATTTCTTCAGAGGTGATGAACCAGGCAAGGTCCATCCAAGGTTCCTCTGAATGGTGTCCTGCAGCCCACTGTGCTTTCTTAATCATCGAGTAAATTAATCAATGCTTCCATTTTCTAATTACTACAAGATAATTAGAAACAATTAAAATTATATAAACAGACATATTCTTCTTTGGCTTACTTATTTCAGCGATTAACATATCTTTAGCCATTTGTTAAGCAGTTAAAGAAACAAATAAGGTAAGGAAAAGTGGCTCATTTTGGGCACTATACTGAAATTCCTTAGTAGCATAAATGGAAAAGATGACAAATTTAGTGTGAAGGTCTCTTTTTCTGCCCTTCTCCAATAGATCATCAGTCAGCTGGTCTTCTGATTACTTTGTTTTTAGACTGATATATAGAGGGAGCAAGTATATATCTTTGGGTATGTCTGCTCTTATAGAGTCTTAAGAAAAGAATCTGTGCCTCACAGAAACTTATAAACTAAAAGTCAGTGCTGATGGGAACAGAATAGAGATGATGTGGACAGCAGTGAAGACAGAAATAAGATATGAGAACTTCAATTGTAAACATCCCTATCTTGTGCTGTGTGTTCTATTATCTCTTGTTCAGTCTTCCTGGCATCAAAGGTAGTGTTTGCAGGAGAGCAACAGAAGCAGAAGTAGCAGCAGGTGGTGTGCTCCTCACAGCATGTGTTGGAAATTGCCTAAATGAAGCTCTCAGTGTTCTGTTGAGTAGCAGCAGCTCCCAGGTTTCAAGTGAGGTGGACAAGTTGAAGAATGTGAGTCTAAACATTTTGTGCTGCTTATGAATGGCAAATTAGCAGTATGAAAAAAACCAAACCAAACCTGATAAAACTCAAAGTGTGTTTGGGTAGAATTTTCTTTGTCTTCCTTGACTAAATTGGAATGATGAAAGAAGACATTTATGATATTTAAATTGCTTTATTTGTTTGTGCCTTTTTTTGGTTTTTTTTTTGTCTTTGGACTAATTATTTACTGGACTATTGCAGATATTAAATATGCAGGAAGGAAATTCGCCATCAGAACTTGCAGGTACTCCCTCCTTAGGAAATAAAACAACACAGCATCATTCTTGGAAGACAAGTACTTGTCTTTAATATAGATTACAATTTAGTATGCAAAGCCTGATTTTTTATTCTCATTGATCCATAGTGAATTAAATGTTATACTTAAAGCAAAGCTTGGAGCCTGTACTGAAAGTATGCTGTTTTTTCTTGTAAGTCAGTGCAATAGCTGGGAATCTGCTAGAGAGAGTCAACATTTACTTTAAATGATTATGGATGAAATCTCCTTAGAAAATGAGGAGAATGTGCATTCTCAAGAGAGAACATTTCAATTTGCTGAATTTACAAGCACTTCGTATAAAGTAGAGATTTTTCAACTAAAGTCTATATTAAGAAGTAGTACAGACTAGTAGGAATGGAATAAAATAGTGATGAGGAACTATTTTACAAATATCACTTTTGTGCTTTTTCTTAACTTCATGCTCACTATTGTTTGTTCCATTGGACCAAATGCTCACTGGTGGCTAGAGTGCACTTGGTTTGATCCTGGATCATGTGTTCCAGATTAATGTCATGCAGAAAATTCAAGCTCAAGCTCCCAGAGCTCTGATATGTGACTGATGTCCAATGACTGTCAGAGATGCTCTCCTTGCTTGAACTAAAACCCTTCTGTTGATGAGTCCTAAGCTAACTTTTAAATTAGGTTAATCTGGCCTAGGTTACCAGCTGCAGAACCTAAAACAGTTCAGAGTTCAGTATCAGAGCCCGGAATTCTCTGTTTATTTAAAACCACTACTCAGAAGCAGTATTTGAGATAATAAAAGACACTAATTGTGTCATTTTGAACGTGATTTTTTCCCCTCTTCCCCTATGACTTTATGGGGCACATACTATATACTTATGTGGACCCCCAAATAAAAAATATACTTCACAGATGGATCTTATCTAAGATAAGGACTATGTAAATGAATAGATTTTCTCAGATATTATTCTTGTACATTTTAAAAAATGTGTGGTATACTGATTTTTGTGTAAATAGAGTTGCAATTAAAATTATCTAGTCCAAGATATTTTAAATTTCACAATTAAAACAAAATTTAAAATTAATTTGAACTTAGATTAGCATTAAAACAAATTTAGAAAAGGAAAATGAAGGGGCAAGGCCTTAAAATACCTTGAAAACCTTATTTCTTTTCCTGGATCAGCAAGATCTTCATAACATTTTGTCTGCACTTATAAATGACAGAGATGGTCCTTTAAATAGGGGAATGGAGAAAGTGCTTTTTGCAGGTGTCTTCCAACTCTCCTTGGCTGGGTTTAGCTGTATAGGATTTGAGATTTTCACATTCAGTGTTTATCACAATGAAATTAATGAGCTTTAAAGAAGTTGCATCAGTTGGGCTTTTTATAGGGTCTTAAATATCAACTTCCAGTTTATATAGGGGTTCATGCTTGATCCTTAATTCACTGGAAGATGCAGGCAATATAGGTTTTTGCAATACTCACCAAAACCAAGCAAAACAGAATGACACAAATGTAATATGACAAATTATTCTGATTCTCATAGAGATAAGTATTTTGCTATTAATTTCTACAATGCTTAGACAGTGGACTTAGGTACATGTGTATGTAAGCCATAATCACACAGATTTCACAAAGCATTATATGTGGTCCATATGGATACCATGTGAATGTTTTTTGTGCCCATACAATGATCACCTACCATACGATAACTTTCATTTAGTTTCCTCTGGAGTACATGAAATGTTGGCAAAGGGAACAGCATGTGCTGAACATTAATTGGCACCAGACTAACTCATTATTCTCTGAAAGATATTGTTCGTCAATAGGGAACCATCTGCATTGTATTTACATAAGTAACTATTGGTTTCTCTTTTAGTACCATGCTGGATCTTTGACAAAATAACAAGATGCTCCGAAAACAACTACTTTGATTATACATTCAGTTGAACAAGCCAGGCAGAAAAAGATGTATGACTGTGAGTTAAAGATTAATTTAATTTACTGATGGTCAAATGAGTTTCTGTCAAAAACAGTATAGAAAAAATGTAGAAAAACAAAAGAACGTTTGCTTTGGTGAAGTGAGAAGTCCTTCTAGGTTAAAAACCTGTCCCTGGTTGTGACAACTAATGTATATTTAGATATAAGACAAAGGCAGTCCCTATCAGCTTTTGATATTTAAAACTGAGAGGGTTTTTTTTGGTTTTTTTTTTTTTTTTTAAAGGATGGGATCTATGACATTGTATTTGATAACTATGATGTTGCTTTGCCTACGTATGCTTTTTGACATGAATGAGAACCTAGTCTTCTGGTGTTTTCAGTTTTCCACAAAATTTATTTTCCTTTGCGTAACTATCTCCAACTTCAACTGTATCTATTCCTGTATTATTTTACCAGTAAAATGTCCTTGTACCCTTGTGCCTAGTCTTAAAGGATCTTACTGTGTAAACTTGAAAAATGCATGTTCAAGTTTTGTTGAGTTGGATTCAGTCCTATGCTTCCCTCTATTGCTGGTATCCAAAAATCACCCCCAACTCACTCCACTCTTATCTAGAAAACCTGTGAAGTATTCCACTCTTTTCTCATGCAGGTGAATCTTTGCCTGGTCTTCTCTGGCATCAGAAACCCATCTACTTAATTCTAAAGCTTAATTCAAAGCTAATTCACTTTGGAATTGTAGGTGAGGATACCTCAGCTACAATTAGTATAGTTTGATACTAGAGAATTCTTCCTGGGAAGTGTGCTTAATTTTGTGTTCATCTAAAACGTATAAGATCCCTTAACAGTAAATTTCAAAAAGTAACCTACTATTTCTGTAGTTTTATAATTGATTGAGAGTTAGAAAAGAATTTATCACCTCATTTTTGAGAATAGGAAATGCCTCTTTTTTACTGGGCTTAGTATGGACAATTTCTATTTTAACTTCATGCCAGACATGGTGCAAATCATCTAGGAGGGTCATGCTGACATTTATTGACATCCTAGTTCATTGCAGTTGGAAGAAAATTCTGACTAACTAAAAATTACTCCACAGTTGGCTACCACCTTTTGTTTTTCTCAAAGAAATTGTATATGACATCTAATGTTAAATTCTATTGATAAGTTGAAACTTTTCTAGAGCTCACTATAGTGTTAAAATAAAAGTGTAAACCCTGTATAGTTCACTCGTTTCTGTCAAATTTTACAAATATTCTGATGGTTGCTGAGGGGAAGAATGTCTGAAGACCCTTTCAGGTTCTTAGCTTTTATTGTCCTAGTGCTCAGAAAACTATTCATAAACACTTTTTGGAGAAGGAGCAGTGGAAAGAAGTGAAAAATCCCTGTCAATCTGCATTACTTACTGTGACTGTACAGTGCTAATGAGACAAATTAGATACTGACAAATATTACAGATGCAATGATGAGCTACATGGCAGAGTTCACCCTGTAAAAGGCATATCTTAATTAGCAATGCAGGTATACCAACTACACTTGATGGGCTTGGCATGCTTACATTTGTCTGCTATTAAAAGGAGTGGTTTTTTATTTAGCACTAGTGACTCCATCATGAGTGGAACCTTTTTCTCTTGGTTTAATATGATCTGGGTCAGATGTCTTATGTGGTTCACGCTGCATGCAGCTGCACAATGAACTTTGCTGAAATAAAGGAAGAGAGAAATAGGCATGGGAAGCAGAGTTTCGGTTGTTTAGAGTGCCATATTGCAAAGTTTTATTGTGATGGTGGAGCTACAGCTTTGCAGCAGTTCTTCATTTCTCTGGACATCTCCAATACCTGAGTGTCTAAGCAAAACAGCACCTACGGCACATTTCCACAGAGCTTAACAGGGAAAGCAGTGTAACACTATTTCATTTAAATTTGAGATGCTAATACAAAATAACTAACACAACAGTTTTCAAAGTTCAGGTATATAATTTTGAAACAAAATAAATGCAAGGTGATCTTGGGAGCTGTGTTTTGGTCTTATACACATATATCTTAGAGTCAGGACATGGTGTTAATACAATACAGTATCTTGTCTCCAGTCTTAATACTGACATAATGGAAAGAAGTATTTTGTTCTAGGCTTACAGGAACAATGACAACATGTAGGAGATGTTCTTTAATTAGGTCATAACTTTGTCAGTCTAACTCCCCCAGGGTTCACCTCCAGTGTTGCTTAGGATATAGGTCTTTGTTTCTGTCTTGCACATTTCTAACTCCTAGCAGGTGGGGGGTGGGCAGCTGTCATTCTTCACCACTCCAAACCCAATTGCAGTTCTTTATTTTGACCCCTACCTTCTTCCCATCTATACAGGTTAAGAGGTGAGAAAAAAAGAGGTCATTATTTCATTTTCCTGTGTGAAGTGAGAAGTGTTGCTGCATACAGTTATCTTGGCCTGAATATGAATGAGCTGTTAGAAAG
This sequence comes from Lichenostomus cassidix, assembly GCF_008360975.1. Classification (NCBI taxonomy): domain Eukaryota; kingdom Metazoa; phylum Chordata; class Aves; order Passeriformes; family Meliphagidae; genus Lichenostomus; species Lichenostomus cassidix. The sequence goes on along the minus strand of NC_139480.1, from coordinate 18,724,294 downwards.
AACTGTTGCTTTAACCCAGACTTACCTGTTTTAATGTATGTAATTAAATAATGAATATAGCCTGTTAATGGGAATCAAACTACTAGAAAAGTGCAGGATTTTCTTACTCAGGATGAATTACAGACGGTGATTTGTGTTGCTCTCCATTACTTCTTTGATGCTTTTAAAAGTACCTTTGACAAGAGTGCTGATTATGAAAGTTTTTTGCAAAATTTTTAATGGAGTCTAAGAATCAGAGCATTCAAGATTTAAAATAATCCTTATAAATTTCTTCTTCCATACAACTGCTTTTCAGAAAAAATGAATGCAAGTCAAAATGTCTAATGCTTGAGAAATTTAAATGTCCAGTTCCTTCTTAAATGAGACTAGAAGGCAAATATCTGGTTTAGAGTTTGAAGACGTTTTTAATTTTTCTTACTGCAACATATTAGGGTAAAATGGTCTTCAAAAGGCTCATTGTTGGAATACGGGCAGGAAAAATATTTTTGTAGCCATACTTACTCTTACTTTTGAAATTTTTTTTGCTAGTGCATACATTTGTATGCATGAAAATGAAATATACAGTGGGCATTGAGAAACATTTATTTGTGGGAGAAAAGAAAAATAAGTTTACTTTATGGAATTTGAATCTGAGGGGCAGAAATTTTGAAGATCTTTTGCAAACAAGGAGAAAGGTGTGATGGTATCTGCTTTTGCTGGTGGTCATGAGTAGCTGTGCCACTGACTTTTGGATTTATGTCACAAAGCAAAACTAGGTCATATTAAAATATAATTTTAGTTTGACTGCTACATGCTTCTGTATAAATTTTGAGTTTTAATAATGTCTCTTTTCTCCTTGAAACATAGAAAAAGAATACAAAACCATACAGTGGAGAAATAGGTCAAAATGTTACATTCTGATTCTGTTGTGTCAAATTTTGTCCTGGAGTTCATGTAAACTCTGTATCAATCAATAGAACTTAAAGAATATAACAGATGTTTTTTAAATGGGATTTTTTTCCCCACAGCTACTATAATTATGAAAGAATATAAATTCAGACTTGATAAATTATTCCCTATTTCTAATATTCAGTGAGGAACCAGTGTGGAAAAGTTCTATAAATGATAAGAAATCCTGTGTCACTAAATTGCAAGTTATATTTAATTCCTAAAGTACAGCCTCTTCGGTTAATTGAAAACTTGATGAACTACGGGTTGGATATTCAAGAAAGGAAATCCTGATGAGAAAAGGTGGGAAGGTCAGCATTCCTGTCAAAAATCATATACTTTCAGGCACATATGCACTGAGCATCTATGATGACCTTCACTGAGGCAAGCCAAATCAAGAAATGCTCTCCTCTTGCATTGGCATCGTAAAACCACAGAATCATAGAATGGCAAGGAAGTTGGAAGTGACATTAAAGATCATTCAGTTCCAGCCCCCTTGCCATGGGCAGGGACACCTTGCATTATTCCAGGTTGCTCAAAGCCCCATCCAAGCTGACCTTGAGCACTTTCAGGGACGAGGCATCCTCAGCTTCTCTGGGCAACCTGTGCCAGTGCCTCACCACCCTCAAAACAGAGAGCTTCCTCCTCATATCTAAACCTACTTCTTTTAGTTTGAATCCATTCCCCCTTGTCCTGTCACTATACACCTTTCTGAAAAGCCCCTCTCCATCTTTCTTGTAGCTCAGTATTATGCTGAGCATCAGTTGAGAAGGTGTTTTTATGAATAGATAACAAGAGTAGAATGTGCCTGTACAAGATGTTCACAGATTAATTTTGTCAACCACAGAGCAGTGTGGTGGGCAGATAGCTGAGGCACCACTAATTTTGCATTAAAGGTCAAAGGTTATGCTGGAAAACATCAATGGCCTGAGAAATTTTCACTGATAGCTTTCAAACATGCTTGATGTTTATTAATCGACTGTGGTATTTGAACAAACAGCTCAGAAAAGTATGTGCTGCCCTTGCTGCCTGGATATGAAGTCCTGTGCTGGCTAAGCTGATTCTTTATCAGGAAGCAAGGGCATGCTGCTGTCTTCTAATCCTGCTGACACTTAAAAGCTAGCCTGGTGTGTCCTTCCGGAGGGCAGAGAAACAGGAGAAGGAGTTTTGCCATATCACTTCCACTTCCAAGGATGTATAATTTGTGTTAACTCCCTTCTTCTATTTTCTCCTAAAGGGTAGAATAACAGAGTTTATTCTATGCAGGGAGGAACACACGTACCTCACTCCAAATCTGTTCTGGATTTAAACAATAGTAAAACAAAGTCAACAAAAATGCTCTTGCATTTCATTAGCTTTTCCTCATTACTTGTAGTGCTGGAGAAGGCTCAGAAGCAAAGAGAAATCCCAGTGCTTGTACCTACTGATCACATATTACAGTGAAGGTTTAGATGCAGCACTGCTCTGCTGCTCTGGCAGAGCTCTCATGGATTCTGTAACATTAAAAGAAAGGCCACTGACAGTCTTTCAAGCTTTTTAAAGGCCTCTCTCCTAAAATTTTCCATAGGCTGTATTTTTCTGTTGCTATTTGCAAGAGGCTAGAGAGCAGTCTATTATCATACACATGCTGTCTTCTTCTTATGGAACCTTGGGAGCTGTAAAGTTTTGAAATAAGGGGTGCTTTATCTGTGCATCTGTGCAGCTTAAGTAGAAGTGGAGATTAAAGATCTGTAGCACAGTTTGAACAGTATGTCTTCTACACCTGACACTTTGGCAGAGAACTGATAATACAGGTTAGGCCTGAGGCTCCAAAACCTTTGGAAAACATTTCAAAATGTACTTTTTTTTTTTTTTTTTTGCAAAGTGAAAAAGCAACAAAGCAAAGCTGCTGTTTTCTCTCTCTGGAGAAAAGAGCAGACAACAAGCGTGGCTGGTATATTGCCTTTCTGCAGTAGTATCTTTTCCCACAATATCTTACCCATGTCTGTGTCCCTCCTTTCCTTTAAAGTATTGCTCACTTTTTTCTCATAAGATTCTTCCCCTTCTTTTTGCTTTTCTTATGAGAAATTCAACATCCCCTTCCTTCGCCTTTCCTGATGCAAAAGCACCCACTCCTTTTCACCTCCCTCCACATAATGTGTGCCAGCTGAAATTCCCAGGACACCATACGTTTTGCCAGCTGTGGTTTGATGGATATATTTTCTTATTTAGAAAGTTTTCTGTCTGGGACATGGGTCGGGGCAGGTCAGAGTGTTCAGTGCCTTTCACCTGCTGGGGGAGATAAATGCATTGCTTTTAAGATCATGCATAGGCAACTTATATAGGCCTGTGCTAGACTGAAGGCTAACTGAGGTACAGATACATAAAGGGCTGAAAGGTAGCATACCTAGTCCTTTGTTCAAAAAAAAAGGGAAATTAGTAAGATGGGTGGAACTGAGCATGGATGGAGACAGTCTTTTGTCAGAGAAGCTGGAAATACAAATTTGGAGTAAGGTACGAGTTCTCAGAGCTGCACACTGAGAATGTTAAGCTTTGAGGTTTATTTTTGCTCACTGTGCATTCTCACATATTTTTGGTTAAGGACAACATGTTGAGTTCTGCAGAACATTCACCATCAATAGTATTTTGTGACAGGTTTGCAAACAGCTTACAGCAGAGCAACCATAACGATTACCAGGCATGCTTTTCTACTCATGGCATCCCATATTAGTAATAGAATATTCAGAACATATTACTGTAATCTCTTAGAAAGGAAATATTTTAAAAGTTTTAATGATGTTTTAGTGTATGGATGTTTTAATGTGTATCAAGATTGAAGCTTTATACTGAGATTGCATTGATGGCCTTTAAAGAAGATAAAATGGTTAAATTACTAACATTATTGAATATCTCCAAGATGATTTTTTTTGAGACTGAATGGGTATTTTTCCATTTTGTACCAGAATCCTCTCACTTTTCAATGTAAAAATATTAATCACACAGAAGTAGCACTGAGCGTTCACTTTAGGAGTTGCAGTATTCCAGGCAAAAGAAATTGTGCACTTGCACATGCAAACTAAGGACCTTGCTTTTTGTTGCTTGTCAAAGGTAAGGGCATTGCATGTTTTAATTAATGGATCTGCTCCCTCTGCCCCCAGAGGGACATTTCTCTTAGTGCATTGCTGCCTTTGCCACACTCAGAGCAGAGATTCTTGGCAAATAAATTTCTATTAAAAATTTGCAGACAGCCAACTCTCCTCTAGATTGTTTCTCTTCCTCAGATATGCTGACTTTTCTGGGCACTCTGCAAAAGACATCACTAGGGATTTTGATGTAGACTCAGAATATTCTTCCTATTTATCAAAGACAGTCTGTGTCCAGCTGGGTGTCTGGCTTCTTGAGCTTCAGGCTGATTCTTTAACTTAATTTTAATGTGTGATTAAGTTCATTATGGAGGTTAGAGACTTTCAGGGTTCACACTTCAATCCAGCTAAATACAATTAATGAAACAGAAACCATGCTGAAAATAATGTTTGTTTTGTTTTTCCAGGAGGAGTAGAAATGGAATAATCTTACCCTCTGCTCCCATTCTTGCACAATGGAACAGTTGGATTGGTAGTTCTTTTCTTCCAAAAAAAGAGCTGACCTGTCACTTACTGCACTTTAAGGATTGCTGAGGACCTTTGCTCCAGCCATATCCAAATAACATAATGCTTGTTCTTGTTATAAACCTAAAGCCATTTGAGGGCTGGTTTGCTGACCACTGGATACTGCAGTGAGCTCTGTGGGGCTGATTAGGAGATCCTGGAGTTGTACCAGTCAGAAACAAACCTTACTCAGCATTTTTGCAATGCATTCAAGGAATAAGGAAAGAGATTTATTACAAAAACTTACTTTCTTTTGTTAGATTGAAGAAAAGAGAGAATAAAATATTTTTAGAGCCATTCAGACAAGGACTGAGTGCTTTCTAGTGATTTCCCCTATAGGTAAACTTACAAATAATTTCAGCCTAAAGTATGCTATGCAAAACTATATAAAGGTACATAAAATACCTGGTACATGAACTCTGTAAACCTGTTATTTTTTAAAAGTGCTATCATTTGCAAAGAAGAACAGAATTGGCAGTTTACCCACAGAAGGGCCTGCTTTTTGTCTGTCAATCAGGTGGAATCTGACATGTTGCTACAACATTAAATATATACATCCATAATGTGATGTGGCAGCTTAAAAATTGCAAGACAGAGGCTTTTCTAATATCTTCTTGAATTTATTTGCATCATTGGAACATGTATCTTGCTTCAAAAGAATACTTTGTATACAGTGGAATTACTAAAATCCTTTTCATGGGCAAAAAGGTAGCACACCTACATATAAAGGAAGGATTTATTGTCAGTAGAAATGAAATCTTAGCAGTCCAATTAAATAATATTTATTAATCAAATTGTTAGCCAAAATTATTTGTAATTATTGCAAAAAAAAAATCCAAGAGGAAAAAATCAGGTAAAATTGTAATGCATTTTAGTTTCTAGATACTATGAGTCTCATTCTCTTTCTGTTAACTCACCACTTGGAGATTGGTTATAGTCATGAGGCTCCCAGTGCCAAGCCCATGTCCCACTTCTTTTCAACTTATCTCCATTTTGCCAGGTAAATTTCTAGGTAAATGTCTCACCAGCCTAAAGCAACTTTTTCGAGTCAAGTAAGGTTGAAAAAATGCTCAGTTGAAATTCTTGATAATTAGTTGCCATTTTAAACCAAATTTTTACCAACTGCCAAAACGGTTGGTTTGGTTTGAACTCATATCTCTGAGCTGGTTTTTACTGCTCAGCAACACCAAGAATTATTTTAGGGTTTTTTTTACTACTCAAAGAAATATGAAAGAGAAGAAACAACTAAACCTTTTGTTTTGACACCATTTTTCTATTCTTTTGTCTGTTGTGTGAACACGAAAGAGTTCCAGAGCAAGAAGCAATTAGAGGTCATCTCTGGGGACAGTTTGCTAAAGTTATTTTGGCCTGAATTCTTTAGTTTCTGAAATCTACTCACCTATCTGGGCTTAGATCTCTGCAGAGCTACCTATTCCTTTTGTTTGCCTCCTCTTTTCTGCAAGAATTATAACATGGCTTGGTTTTGAGATTTTCAGAGAACTGTTCCAATTACAAAAAGTTACTCAAAAAGGCACCTTACTAACAGTAAAAATTATCTCTGTTTAACTGTGATTTACAACTGATTGCTTTTGGCTGATACCTCCTTACAAGACAATATGAAATGAGGTTTACCTATGACTAAGTAGGATCTTTATTTTTCCAAAAAGCAAGGGGTCAAATAGCAGGAAAGAGTAAGAGATAAATAGGAAAGATAGGAAGGAGGAGGTCCCATTTTTCTGCATATGTAGAGGTGATACTTAGTTTCCCTTCCTCTTCAGTTTTATCAGCGTGCCTTTTGACTTTAAAGAAAGTTATATGGTTTGTGTGTTAAATCTGAAGTTTCATTTTGGAGAGGAATACATTTCCATGCCATTTGAAGCATGCAGCTATTCTGATATGTTTAGCTTGTTCTTTATAGAAAAACTATGGCAATTTTGTTAATTATGAGAAGAGTCTGATGATTTGCAGAGACACTTATCAGCTGAGTGTTTTCATTTGCTATCAAAACTGTAATCTCCTCAGCCCTAGAAAATCTTACATCTCAACTCAGTTGTCAGCTTATATAACCTATATAGATATTTTATCTCAAAACTTTGTAATTTAATACCATAGTTATAAGTCAAAAATAGTCTTTTTTTGCTATCAGAAATCAGGGTATAACAGAGAAGCCCAGAGGACCATGTCTACTGGGAGGCTTTGGATTTTGATGCATTTTTTGTGATGCTGTGATACTGCATGTTACAGTGTGATAGGCAAGAATTTGAGTGGAGGAAACCAGCTATTAATTCAATTATTTCTAGTTCATTGGAAATTTAAAAGGCTCATTCTCTTAAGACAGGTAGACCTCAGTCCAGAGGAGAAGTCTGAAAGAAATGCTGCCAGATATTTCTGTTCAATGAGGAATTTTGTTTCAGTTCTGCAGGAAAGATGAAATGGCAGGGGAATTCTTTTAGGTCCCACAACAGAACCTTACTTTCAGACAACATCTATATTCCTTGCTAGGCAAAATTTTCACCAAATATGCTGCATTCTTCAAAGTTTATCAGTATAACATTTTAATTTTGAGAATCATCTGTAGCTTCTAAAGAAAAAAATTCTTTGTCCATGAGGGCAGTCAGGGAGATTAAAACCCAGTAGCAATGAAAGCCTGATTAATGGTCATTGCACTGTGGAAAAGAAGGAGTCATGGGGTATCTAATCATGGGAGGTGCTACTGAGTGAAACAACATGAATATGACAGATGCAGTCACCCTCCTACATTTCACCTGGACTTACAGGCCACTACAGTAAATCTTTCTTAGTAGTTTTTATGCTCTTTGTAATAGGCCTCTATGCTGTTATTTTAGTATAAACTCTAGATTTAGTATTTTAAAGGACTTTTCAATTGTGTCAAGTTGAATAATTTAGGAAACACGGTTTTATTTATGCTCTAAGTTTGGACTATGATGTAGAAGAATAAAACACTCACTATCATGTTCTGTATAATGACATTTAGTAAGATCAATTAATCCCATTAAAGTAATAAACAGCAAGAATGGATTTCTTTTATAATGATTTTATAGCACTGATTGAATAAGTAGGATTAGATGTGATAACTCCTGAGTATAGTTTGCTTAACTCCTGATTAAGTCATGTGGAAAAGCATTCATGTAGCTAATGATAAACTAATCTATTCAGGAGGACAGAATGTTTACAGCTAATTTATCAGTGACCTGCAACTCAGTGTAAATAACTTATTAGTGATGTGCAACGTGCAATGCACAGGAAAGAAGCACAACTATTTTTAGATTCTTATTAATTTGCTGTGATTATAAACGTGTGCCTTTTCAGTAGCTACTGAAGACATGTTTTATAATGCGACTGTGGGTTGTTTTTACACTATCTCCTCTCTGTTTTTAATTATAGTACCATCATGTGAGTGTATCTGGAATTAGAACACTGTAGCTGTAGGCCAGCAATAGCTTAATTGTTCAAGATCCTACATAAACTAATTGTTACTCGTGATGAGCTTTCTTTAGAAAAGATTGCATTCCCAGATTGAAGGAAGCAGGAAGTTAATGAGAGGATCCTAAAAATAATTATAATAAAAAAATCAGAAGTTTTCTAAATTAAGTTCTAGAATGCTATTTCAAATCACTCATATGCTTTTCCATTTAACACTGCCCTTCTCGCGACTTCCATGTGACTATATCAGTGATGGTAAATATCTTATGATGTCTTAAGGCTTTCAATATTCAGGAAAGACTTTTCAGACTACTGATTTTGGTCCTGAAAATGAACATATATTTATCTGGAATTATCTAACACATTAAATGTAGCTCTTAAAATTACTGAAATCAGGAAAGCAATCAGCTATCACAGAAATTTAAAATTTAGCAGAAATATCTAAAAGTCTTTTCAAAATATTTGATTGCTGTACAGCAGTAAAAATATATAGTTGCTTACCAGCATGATATCTACAATTTGTGTATATTAATAGAACCCATAATATTTATAAAACAATTTTTAAGGCAGACATCATATTACACTTACTGAGTATTTTGACACTTCAGGCAATACCTGGCATTGCAAAATATTTATAAAGCATATTAAAAATATTTTCCTATGAAAAAGATTAAAATTGTACTGAATAAACAGCAGCAACATTTTATTCTGTTTGTAGGCAATAAAAGATATAATTCATCACATACTGAAAATGTAAATGGGTTTTTTTTCTTGATAATTGTGACAGAGAAATGTGTCAAGTGCATTTTTGTGAACAATACTGAATGCCAGTTTTTTTTAAGGTCTCTTAAATTTAATCTTTGCAGTTAAAGAATATCAATTTTAATAAATTTGCTGTGGGCCTGTTATTTTCATTGTCTGAAAAGTTAATTGATTAAAACGACTAATTTTTGTACACTTGTGATCAACATACCTGGCCATGGACATATGTGTCAAACCATGTAACATAAGACACACTGTTGCTTCTAGTCTTACCTAAAAGTAGCCTGAAGTCCTTTCCTTCTACACTGAAAGCTGTATATGAGTTAAAGGGAATGCAACACATACACTAAATTCCACTGAAGAGCTACTCCATCATTTGGAGAATACAATGATTAGATGCTGTTTACACAGAAATGTTTTGGAAGACCAAAACGGTGGCTGTTTTGGGTGGAGGAAGTTTACTGACTATATATGTGATATTGGTTTTTCACTTCAGTGCTCAGGTTCTTCCGCACAAAAGTCCAAGCAGGGTAAGAGATGAGCCCTAAGCCAAGAAACTGTAGCTGTAGATTAAATTGACAAGCCAAAACAGAGTAATGGGAAGAAAAAAACCACAGGAGTGTTAGTTTGAAGATATTGCATTGATTTCTTACTTTTTGCATGAAAAGTAAGGAATTAATGCAATATTTTTTTTATTATTTGGAAAGGGGAAAGAACTGATTTTCAACTAATTTGTTATTATATCAAATAGAAAAGAATGCAAAAGGAGCTGAGGCATGTACAGACAAAGAAGAAGGGGGCCAAGAGGACTACTTATTGCAGAAATCTAACATTCATCTCAAATAAAGCTCTTGCTGAAACTCCTCATGCAACCATTTGTGTGAGCACACTCAACTAAAGTTCAGCATCAGTGGCCTCTCTATTTTTCTCACCATGATCTATTAATCTTTCCCCTCTGAAGTGCTTTCTTGCTTTATCTTAGGGAATGAATTTGTCACTGACCCTTAGTCAAATGGCTGCCAGTTCCTTCTTCATGCAGAAGACCACTTCAGCAGCAGTTGATTTTCAGTTGAATGCTGTGTCCAGCTAGCTCAAGTGTCACCCATTGCCTCCTTCTCTACTCTGTCTTCTGCTTCTTGCAATTTCATGTTCACTCCCCAAGCTTTTGTTCTTTCAGTTATATTTATCATCAAGCTTTCTTTCCCATGACAACTTTCTGCAAGGTAAGGCTGACCCACTCAACTAAATATCAGTATTTCTATTTTTCCTTTTTTCCATTTTCCTTTACTTTTATCTCTAGTATATTTGACTTAGAATAAGTCTATATTCATATAATTTGCATCACTGGGAAGGCCCAGTCAGTAACTTTGAGGATACACACTGGAGTTGTTCATGAAGGACTGCAGCCTGTGGGAAGGACCCACACTGCAGCAGGGGAAAATTTTCCTAAGGTCAAGTCTGTTTTGCCTGTGATCCTGACCTCCAAATCTTCATCTCTACCCATGGGCCTTTTCACGTTTTTTTTCTTACCCCATTTTTTTGAAGATGGGGAATACGTAAATGGCTGCATGAGTGTCTGGCTGCCAGTCAAGATTAATCCATCACATGTGCATAAGTTCTGTAATCTTCCAGATATATTTGTTGCCTTTCAGCTTGGTAGAAAATGAAGCAGAAGTTGCTATTGCAATGGAAGCATGGGCTGATTCAATTGCTGAGCACTTTACAGGTGGAAAGATTGTTGACTGCATGGACTGAATTCTGAGTCCAAGTCTGACATTGAGTCTCTTCCCTGCCTTAGTCATGCCACTTGCCTTCAACAAAATTGCTAGCTTTCAGGGCTTACATTGTGCTTCAAGAAGCTTCATTATATGCTACTTACAATACTTTGCTATGTAAGAATAAAAAACCATCACAGAATTCCCCTGACATTTGTTAGATTTGTAATATCTGACACACCTCCACTGCTGTAACCATGGAAGGACTCTGGGTTGCTCACAGTTGCCAGATAGACATTTTCCCTTTACAGACACAGCTGAAAAAAACACTACTCTTAAATACTATGGAATTTTTTTCTGAACATGAAAAACATAAAAATTGTCCTAGATATGCATGACCTAGAGAAGTTATCCTATGCTTTTCTTCCTATTGATTTGGATTTCTGACCAAATACAGCAAAGGCAGGGAAGAGCTTCTGTCAGCTGAAGAAACCTAAGATCAAGACCTTATTGGGGGATTTTGGATATCACAAGCATGTGAATGCTTGAGTGGGCATTGTTAATCATACATTAAAGTGACTTGAAATTAGTTTCCATATAGAGTCATTTGCCAACTAGAACCTCATGATCTTGGAAAATGTGAGCACCCATCCTTTGTAGATGATGGGAAAGGCCAGAAAATTTGAGGTGCCAAACATGCAGGTTGCATATGACAGGCCCTTATGTTAAATCTTATTTTAAAACCTGCAACGTTTGTCACACTGCTTGAAAAGAATATTTTTTTGTTGCTCTCCTCTGAGGAATAGTTTTCCACATTATACAGCTGCAAGGTCTTATGATTAACTTTAAACACTATAGACTTGCAGCAGGACTAGCATTCATATGGCTAAATTTAGCTATCGTACTGCTGTTGGTTGCTGATAAGCTAAAATTACATCCTTTTGATTTGTCTGCCATTTAAAAAATATTTTAGAGGATTATTAAGTTCATAATCAGAATTATCACTGTCTCTCCACACTGAATTTAGGTCTTTTGGCTGACGTGATTTCATACTTGTCTATCATTGCTTTGATAGAGAAGATGTTTCATAAATTTAACTCTTAATGAATTAACTCTAAAAAGAGTGACAAAATGCATTCTATTTTTTAAACTAGTAAAAGGATATTCAGCATATTCTATGAGAATAATGGAAAAAATAAGACAATTATTAAATGTTTCATAATCCCCCCCATATGGAGAATAGTACCAATAGTTCCTATAATATTTTTCTGGGTGGCTGCTTATCTTACATGTACAAATCAATAATGTCTTAGACAAAGATGTGCAAAGAGTTTTCTGGGGCAGAGAATTCCTGAAGTGTTAAACCTGTTTTTCACATCTAAACACTCTGCCAATGACAGACTCTTCTATTCTTACTCTCCCATTCCTAGCCCTTTCAGACATTTTCATAAGTGTAGCTCTCTAAGAAATCTGTAATAAACCATACTCCTTTTCATTACTTACTGAGCTAAAAGGAGTCAGCAGTAGACGTCCTAGAGGTCAACTATTTGGCTCTTCTTTTGTGACCCTTTGTATTAGTTTGAAAACAAACCAGTGGGAGATTGCAAGTCAGGATTAAAATTTAACAGGAAAAATTAAAAATAAGTGAAATAATACAAGGAAAAGCACTACAAAGTTACATACAACATGACACCCTGCTCGGGTGGTGGTAGCAGTCCAGATGAAGTAATTCAGTTGAAGCAGTGATCCTGTGAAGGGCTGGTCTCTACCTGAAAGTCCAGTAGTACCTCTTGTCCTCTGGAAACCCTGTAAACAGGGCTGACCTGTGCAGTTCCAAGGCCAGGTTATATCCAGGTGGGAATGCTTGTCTCCTCCCTCCTGGGCAGAGCATCCCACAATAGGATAATTCTATGAGCCATGTGGTGATTTCTAGATGGCTCATTGTCTGTTATCAGGGGTGAGTCATAGCAGGAGATAACAGCTAATGCCCCACAGCTGGTGGTAATAGAATACTAAATACATCTGTGTTGTAACCTAGGACACCAATTTGTTTGCCACCTTTTGCAGACAAGGTGATATCAGACCATGGTACAGGGACAAATGATGAACCTGTGAACTCATTAAGATCACTGGGCAGATATTATAATCCACTATAGAATCTCTGGGACACTCAGTGTTGTCCATGACTTCTTTTAATCTTAGTGAACAGCCCCAGTTTGTGGGACTTTTGAAGTGGAAACACCTGGGAAGAAGGTGTTTTAAATTCTTATCTTCCTGCCACATAGCATGTCTAAAGAGGGATGGCAAAATAATGAGGCTACAGCCCTGGCAATACACTCTTGCCTAGATTTCCACCTCTTTAGCCTTGAATTATGTGAAGGCATGCTAATGTTTTAACAGGGCAAAATATGAAAAGATTGTGTTATTTTTGCAAAATATAGAGGTGAAAACTAAGGCCCATTTACATGAGAGGCTTCCAGGCTATGCTTTCACAGCAGAGAGGATTTACTCACAGCAGCTGTATGCTGCCTTTTAACCTGGTGTAATAGAATCTGTATTATCTCTCTTTTGAGGTGGAAGAATGGAACATGTCCATGTTTAAATTATTTCTAAAAGCATCTGTGATTCTACTTAGCTTTGATTTGCAAGACTGCGAAAGGACTTTTCAGTTTTAGAGCTTCTCAAGGCCTTCTATGCCATTGTTGCCAGACCTCCTCATCAGTTCAGATACAATTCCTAAAATTGTTAATAAAACAGATCAAGCCTATGTTTAGAAGGGCCAGCCTGCCTACTCACCAAAACATTGTGTTCTAAAACAAGGACACATCTTTATCACCAGTTTGACTTTTTTTTGTTCCCTTTCACACAACGTCTCATGCTAAATCTTCCTGTTCCAGAGTTCTGAACAAGATCTAAATTAAGAGGATGACTTATTTAACATATTTATACTACTGATAGTCCTTGCTTATAAGTAGACAGTAGATTAAGCTACCACCAGTAAAAGTTCTAGGCTGAAATAGAACAAATAAATTACCTCAAGTGAAAAAATAAATTCAGATTTAGCGTTTGTTATCTCTGAAATGTAAAGCAGATTGCTATTTGTCATAGCCAATGTGGAATTTTTCAAAATGTTCCAGATCATAAAACAGTCTAGGACAAGAGTCACCTGACAATACTCTGCTACCAAGTCCTGCCTTGAATGTGGGGACAGATTTCACTGGAAAGCCGTTCTCTCTTTTGTATTGTAGAAAGGAGCAGGTACAAAGTGTGAATCAATTTTGGATCAAAATCTACCTGAAGTGTGCTAGCTCTGATTTGACCTCACACACATCAACACCTTAAAGCCATCTGCATTTCAAGCAAGACCTTCAGTCTTTCTGCACTTATTCACTGAAAAGCTTAAGGAGCACTGAGCCAACAATGCTGTGTTTGGTGGTTACTGCATGAGACCAAGTGGCTGCTCTTGATGACTTGGTAATTGTGTCCTTTTCAGAAAATTTTCAAAAAGGATTTTGGATTGTTTTTATGGTTTTCTGTGCTTTTGGAAGAGAGAATTGGATGCTGTGAAAAAAAATAATATCTGTTTTGATAATTCTAGTTAATCCTGCTAAAAGTACGTTACATGTGGGTTTTGTATGAAAATGTTTGGGTTTTCTTTCCCTCAAGAATTCCATTACATCCATGCAGCAGAGAGTGGAAGGGCATTTAATGCATATTCTATACTAGGAAGTTCAATATGTCCAGGTATGTTCCTGAATAAAGGAAATGTCCTACATCTATGGTAGCATTTGTATCAACCACCAAAATGGACCAGCAGCTCATGAGCTGCTCACGTGCTGAGCCATGACCATCTGGAGGAGTGTGGGCTGGCCCAGGGCAAAAGCTTGCCTGGGGCTGTTGACTGGCAGTCAGTTCCAATCTGCCAGTGTGGAGCATATGCAGGTGCTGGTGCTTTGACAAATTGTGTAGATGCATCTATGCAGTGTCTGCTCTTGCATCCAATTCTCCCTCCCTCATGCTCTCCAAAATATTCAGCTCACTCACCTACTTGTGGCACAGCTGTAGGAACTCTGCCTTGGTGTGGAACTTCCTCTGCTTGCCCTCTGCTCTCCCATTCTGCTGCACTGAACCACAGCAGAAGCCACTCGACAGGAGTCATCTGTAATTTATGTATTTTTGCTGTCAGTGATTCTCAACTCTAACATCTTCATTGTCAGTGCAAAATTGAGATGCACAGCTATTTTTCTAATGATGTAGCTTCAAAAGGCAACTCAGAACAATGAATTGAACTGTCAGTGAGGTTTGTCAGACATCATTTTTTGCTCCTCTCCTCTATGTCTGGATTCAGGCATACATGTTTAGATCAGTCAGACAACACTATATCCACCATTGTGGGACATACAGAGTTACGGTGGAATAAATTCCTACAGCTGAGCTGCAAATCAACCTCTGGTACTCTGGGCTTTGGATCAGTGTTTTGTTCACATGTGTCCTCTTCAGGCTTAAAATTGTTATTAAGTTTGAAAAACTGAATCTTATTGGCCAACCTGTGTAAATGAGGCCTTTTATTATGACTGAAATTACTCTCACCACCACTGAAAGTTTGAAGTTTTATTTCTTTACAGTGAAACACCTCAGACTGAATATTTTCCTGCTGGACATGTGAAGTTTCATCTCTGCTTTCTCCCTCCATCTGGGACTTTACCTTTCTTGTTCTTTCATTCCCTTTGGTTCCTCTGCTTATCTTCTTAATTATTTGTGATTCAGGTGAATGCAAGCTGAAGATGCTTCCCCTCTGGGAGTGCTATTCTGTGACTGGATCAGGTGCAGATGGCAGAACTCTTGTTAACTTAATTGATTATTAAAAAGCTGACATATGGAAGGAATTGCTTTCTTTCACTTTTCAGCTGGGGGAAATTGTCATGCTGTATGAATAAAAAACTTAGGAAGCTCATGAAAATAAGAGTTATCAATATATTAGAGGGATGCTTTTGATCTTCTCATGAACCTCTCTAAAAATTGTAGGCTGGCACACGCTACTATCATGTGGAGTTGCATTTCTTATACTTTAAGTATGAAAGAAATTTGTCTGCAGAATTAAAGAACTTCCAGCTGTCTTCCACAGAGTTGGATCCTATTAAGAAAAACAAAACAAACAAAAAAAAAACAAAAACCCAACATAGAAATAGTCCAGGAAACATAGGAAAGTTGGAGAGGAGATATTGTAGACAGGATGTGTTTATTTTGCCACATGGTATATTGTTTGAAGTTTGTACCTCCTTATTACTACGGAAAAGTCCTGATTTTCCTCACTGTTTTTATACCCAAACTGACAAAAGAAAAGGACGATTATGCTTCTTATTTGAGTAGTGAAGGCACAAAGCTTGAATTTCAAGACATGGACAAAACTCAACATTAAAGTAGCCTATGAAGACAGAAGATGTTTGAATTTGAAAGCCCAACTAAAACTATCAGTGTCTTCAAACTCCAAAGCTGTCCTAAAGAGGTTCATTGGAACCTTCATGCCTTGAGATTGTATTCCTCCAGCTTTCCTTTCTGGATTTGTGCATCTGCTCACACTGCACATATATAAAGTATTATTATCATTAGGACACTTAATGGATTATCCTCATGCATACACAAGGACAAGATGCAGGCAGCATCTTTCTCTGATGTCAGCTGGAATGTAACATCTTTGTGAGTTGGGACTTTTGCAGACCTTCTCTCTTCTGGTATTGTCCCTCTTCTTTCTCTATGTTATACTGATTTCTATCATCTTTTATGTAATGGCCTACTAAACTCTCAAAAGAGCCAGTTACCAGTCTGATAAAATGCTTCCCCACCATTTTCTTAATTACAGTGTGACAACCAAGCCATATGGTCTAAATGGGACTTTCTGCTACTTGAACCAAAGCCAAATCTTAAATGTAGGTGTCAATGTAGAGGATTAATTCAGGTGTTATCTAATTTAAGAGGAAGTCAGTCCCTTTTTATGTTTGTGAAACTGCAGCTGTATAGAAAAATATAGAAACATCAATTAAGCATAATCATGTCGTGTTGATAATAAAACCAGAAAGGTAATTAATGCTTTAAACAATAGCAAAATGCTCTATATTGAATTGTTAGCAAGTGTGTTGGCTCTATCAACTTACCTGAAGTTCCAGTAAGTTGAACACAAATCTTTATCTTTGTGTGATTGGCTTAACATTCTTTATGCAGTGACATTGATACGTTGGAGTCAACATACAAAACAACATCAAAAGGTATCATTTTTCTTGTCCAGGGAAAAGTGGAAGAAATATTAATCAATTAATTGGAGAAATGAAATTCTGAAGAGAACCCTCTATTCTTTATATTTCAATAAGATCCAATGACATTGGATACAGTGCCCTGGTTCTGAATAGACAAAGAGACTTTAAATTAATACCTATAATTTATTATTTTATCTCTCAACACTAATGCCAGAGGAAATCACAGATATTAATTTTATTTAGAAAACTTAGGAACAGTCATTGAATGTCTTTTAAACCAAATTCTGATAAACACAGTTGTTTTTAGAAAAAAAACCCTGTGCATAGGAATGCTCTAAATTAATACTATAATACAACTGCTTTATACAAAGGCAAACCCCCAAAAGCTCAGTCTTGCCTGTGTTTTGGTCTTGCAACTGGTCTCTGTGTAGTGCCTTCATGCTTGTGTTCATGTGTCTGCCAGCAGAAATCTTTGTGCTGGAAAAAAATCTCCCAGTGAATCTATTTTCCGGATGGTTATTAGATATCTAAACACAAAGTCCATTAGGTTAGTGTAATTTTTATAGGATATATTAATATACCAAGTCATGCTCATATCCATGAAAAATCTTCTGTTCTGTGCATTAATTTTTAATTTTTTATATCTTGAGGATAAAAGTTCATGTTGTAGTAAGGGGAAGGGATGGCAATATTGATTGTATTGAAAGCTAAATTATTAAAATGTGAGGCTGCTCATAAAGACAATCTGGGTGGGGAGAAGGTTTACTGATTACTGCCTCTTGATAATTTATATACCAAATATGTTCAGATTCACTATAAAAAGATTTTCCAGTTGTTAAGCAATATCTAAACCAAACAGCAGTTTTTCTGCAAGGGTTTTCATCTGTAATAAAGGTACTGGAGATGATGGCACATACCAACTTCATGGTGGTGTCTTCTCACAGTTAATTAATTAGAATGTTTTCAAAATAATATGGAACCATAGAAGAGTTAGGGTTGGAAATGGACCCCTAACGTTCACTTAGTTCAAACTCCCCTGCCATGGGCAGGGATGTCATTCAAGTACTGTGAAGTGCTGTACCCAGCTTTGGGCCCCTCACTTCAAGAAAGACATTGAGTTGGCACTGAAATTTGAAAAACAATCAATATATGGTCATGTAATAGATTAATTTTATGGAATTTAGTTTAATATTTATGCAGCTTGAAGATAGTTTTATTTTTGACTTATGGGCCTTTTCAGTGTGGTCACAGACTGAATTGTGCATGCTTTGCTATCATTTAAAAGAAGTTGTGGTTATCTATGCTTTCTGGAGAAGAATAATTACATCTGTTTTGAAGAGGAGAGAAAAGGAAATCTCCTACCCAGAATCATGCAGCAAATCAATTATGAGCAGGGAATTGACCAAGCTCATAACTGAAAAGAATGCTCACACTATATATTTAATAACTGATCTCTTTTTCAACGAATGGATTAGATCCACTATTTATGGATGCTTGGAATAAATCCGTATAAATTATCCCTGACAGTAACAGGATATGAGTGTGGCCAAAGGCAAAAAGACCCCCAAAACTCAAAACCTTGCACAGAAACAAAGAAGGGTGGGAAAGGCTTCCTCAAACTGAGAAAACTTGTCACACATAGTACATATTTATTGAGGAAAGTAGCAAAAATATTTAGTGCTGGATACGATTCACTGTGGAGCATATTCATGGTTTTCATAGAAGGCAGATGCATATTAAGCAAAATAGTCATGCATGATAGTAATTTAAAAAAGAGAAAAAATGCTGATAAATGTTCCATATGTTCTGTGGAAATGTGTAGCTGTCATTGCTCTTGTATCCAGCCTGTCTTTCCAGGCTCACTTAAATGACTGTCTTGTATGATATATGTGCTTCCATTTATGTGGAAGTCAGTGAATAATTCAATTTACTTGACACATCTAGCCTTTTAACCACTTTAGCTTTCCAGCATCATAACATGATACCTACGAATTTACTTGTTAAAACTTAAATGGTTCTTTCCCTGCTGGAATATATGGAAATAATGTTAAAAATCTAATAATTTTTGAATCCGTTTCTTTATTCCTGGGGTCACGGGTTATGTTCTTATTAATACAAGCTATAAAATCTGAAAAAGAGAGTCTATTTCCCTCTAACTTTAAAGTATCCTGTACATCTTTACTTCCATATTCATCACAGGGATACTGATACCCAATTCTTGAACTAGTTTTTTAAAGAAGCTAATTTATACATATATCCTCAGATTAAAAGCATATACTCTCAAATTAAAAGCATTTGCTGAAATCATCAGTTTCTGGGATACCTTTACCAAGAGAATGGGATTTTGCTGAAAATCTGAGACCAGAAGGTAACACAAAAGAGAGATGGAGGAATGAAGAACAGAAGGTGGTGCCAAGGGAAAGCAGCTGCTAGACGAGGCTTCAAGGGGAACATGAAAAGACTGACAGATGTGCTACACTTGTCAGGATTCAGAAAGCCCTCCGTGGACTGAAATACAGCACTCACCTACTTAATAAGGTCAGACTGGGACTCTGCATGCTTTCTTATCTTTCTGATAAGACTCAAAATACCTGGATCTACCCTTCTGCCACGTCCATCCTCTTCTTTTCCATAATGTTTGACCATGTCCCCATCTCAGACCATAGTTTCACCTGAAAATAAAATTAAGGGCTGACAGGTGCTCAGCTTGTGTTCCAAAATACAAGTACTCCTTTGCTTTGTTTTTTTGTTTGCTTTCTCTTTTTTCCTGGTGTGGTAGGGTTTAAATGACAGCTTCTGGTACTAGTATCCTTTCTTTTTTTGTTTATGTCTTAATAAAGTTTTCTCTATCCATAATATAATTGAATTTTACACTATTGTCCAGGTTTCAGCTAGGGTTGAGTTAATTTCTTCTCAGTAGCTGTTACAGTGCTCTGTTTTGGATTTGGATTGAGGATGGTGTTGATAACACGCTGATGTTTTGTGTTTTTACTAAGTCATGTTCATTGTAAATCAAGACTTTCAAGCATTTTAGTTTATATAAATATTGAATGCCCACAGACTTCTGTGAAATGAGAGGTTTTTATTTTGGAGATGATTTCTAAACTACAGAATTAAAATATTGTCCTAAGGTTCTCATCAATCTGATCCATTAGTTGAAAAAGAGATCTGTTTTATATATGTAATGTGAACATTCCTTTCAGTTATGAGCCTGGTTAATTCTCTGCTCATACTTGATTTTTTGCATGATTCTGGGCAGGGTACTTCCTTTCCTCTCCTCTTCAAAACAGATGTAATTCTCTCAACCTTTTTTTTTTTTTTTTGCAAAGCACTTTAGCTCTTAGTGAAATAGAGAAGTGTTGAGAAGCTGTATTTTTATTCATTTTTACATGTTGGCTTTTTTTTCTTTTTAAGACAGCCTTTAATTCCCAACATATTCTTCTAAGTATATTAATGTTCAAAAACTGATCAATAGATATAAATTATTACCAGTTGAAATACTGGAACAGATAATCCACTGATCAAATGGGTTTATGGAACAAGAAATTTAATATAATTTAAATAGGCAAATTTCAGTTCATCAGATTCTCACAAAATAAAATAAGGAAATGGTGGTGATGGAAAGAGGATTAGTTATCTCCTTTGGAGAAATTTGGAGAAAGTTCTTAATTTGCCAGCATCGTCCCTTGTGCTGACATGGGGCAGCTAAATATTTCCTCTGATTTTGGGCAGACTGTAAAACTATTCAGACTGCAACTATTTACAGTTAAAACTCTGAATCTACAAAGTCCACTAGATGAGTGAAAATGGCATTTATTCCACCTCCAAAAACTTTTTCACAGTGTAACTTCCTACTCTGAAGACTTTAGTCTCAGTTTTTTGTACCATGTCTTACCATTTTCTCCAGTTCTTGTTCTCCCATTTTTGAGGGTGTTCCCTCAAAACAATTAGTCACGTGGCCCATTCAGACAAATTGACTTTAGCTTGGTGTACAGTAGATCTCCAGAGCCAGATTCGTGCCTTGCACAATCTCTTCTCTTTTGTGGGAAGACAGTTTTTGATGAGGAATTTCCTGAAGTTCTTTGATTTCTCTGTATAAAAATGCAGATCTGTGTTTGCGAAGTTACAGAAAGAAATTTCTTTCAAAAAGAGCTATGTGTATTGAAGTTATAAGCATAGGTTTTATATTTAATAACATACTCAATTGGAAAAAAATAGATCAATAAAAATAACTTACCACAGCAGTTCAAGGATTGTCATGCATGCAGAGGAGAAAGTGTGATAAGGTTCCAGCACATGGGGCTTTTTGACACTGTTTATTTTTTTCAGTCAAGAAACAAATGCTTTTATTTGGCTCTGAAAGCAACCCTTTTAGACATAATATGCTGGCTTTTGTGCATTTATAAAGATGTGCTTGATCTTGTTGAGATATCTTTCAAAGAAGAGGCATATCCAGGGGTGGCTTACAGACAGACTCTCTGGAGAAGGATTGAAATGGATGTGTTAAATTTAGAAAAAAGACTAACATTTTTACACCTTTTGTAAATTATATCCATATTTATTCTGAGATAATAAAGTTGTTACAAGCTTGTGAAAATAATAAGTATGTGCCTGCACAATATTATTTCTATGTAATATAGTATCCACACCAGAGTAAAATATACAGTGTGTATTTACATTTTTATGTAAGTTTGAAATGGAGGTAGGTTGAATGCTAATATGTAATGGCTTATGGTCAGACTATCAACCAACAAAACACAAGTTTATTTTGGAGAAAATCAATATCTCACTTGGCCAGCATGTGTGTGTATATGTGTATGTGTGTAGGTGTTCAGTTTTGTTCTGATGGCTTATCATTTTCTCTCTGATTAATGTGTTTGTCAGCTAAGTTCTCTTTTTGCACCTAGGTGCCTCAAGACAAAGAATGGAAGTTTATTTTTACTTTTAGTCTTACTGATGTAAAGCAAGAAACTTAATGGATTTTACCCTGTATGTATGTGAATAGGAAATATATGTAGTAGGTAGCTTTGAACACATCATGCATAGCTACAGCTCTTCTATACATTCTGCCAGCTCTAGCAGTTGCTTTGTCATGTGTTAGCTATGATCTGCAATGTCAGGCTGTAGGATTTTTGTAGTTCTTTATTCATTTTTCTCTCAAAGAGTATCTGGGGTGGGGTAGAGAAAGGTGCTAACAACAGGTGGATTTCATGACAAGGGGAAGCAGTACAGCATCAGTGCCCCTGCCAGGTGGGCAGCACATTTCTGCCAGTGTCCTTCTGCAGTACTGCCTGCCAAACCACAGCCTCCCCAGCCTGCCCCAGGCCTGGGCCACAGACCAAAATGCAAAGCATGCTTGGTTGTCATATGGAGGGGATCACACACACAGAGCTGCTCCCAGGGCTGCCACAGGAGGGTGATTGGCCCATGAGAGGCTTCACACAAACATGAAGGAGCACAGAGGTGCAGTGGCAGGGAGAACAACCTCACTGCCCCAGTCAGACATAGGGACACTCTGCTCTGGCTCCTTCCAGGAGAGCTTCAGCACTGATTATGCAGCACTTCAAGACAAGTCAGTGAGAGCAGACCTCAGGAAAACTGTGCAGAATGACATTACAAGATACAGTGAAGAGCATTTAGGGATTGTTCAAAGCTTAGTATGGCTTGTTCAGAGGGAGGAACCAAAGGTGAAGAAAGAGAGGGATGAAAGTGATTAGGAGAGAATCAGGCAAGTGAAAAAAAAAGGATAAGAGGTTAAAAGTGTTTAAACTGGACTTGTCTGTACACTTGTCTCACTGTGTCCTGCCCCCAATCATTGCCATCTGCCTCAGCATCTCAGCAAACTGCATTCCTATTTTCCTGGGTGAGGATTTTCTCTTTCATGTGCATCTGTGTTAGTGGAGGTCTAGGTGCCAACAACCGATGTTAGAAGAGCTCTCAAAGTGCTGGGGCTTCTGGGACCAGCACCTGGAGTGACTGTAGGCACATCAGTGTGTGATTGCTGGTAAATAGCAAGCTGGACTAGCTTGAAAACAGATTAATTAGCTTGGTAGCCCTGTTTTGAAGTCACTGTAAGTCTAGGACAGATATGTGTGTGTGTGTCTGGGGAGGAGCTGACTGCTGGAAAGACAAGTGCATGCCAGCTGGGGAGACTGTGGGAATTGCCTAAGACACTCCTATGCACATGTGTGATTGCTGTGCTGACAAAGCTTTATGGAAGTCTGTCATTTTTTTTGAACTGGACACACTAACTCACATATATTAAATCATGTGTGTACAGCATATAACCCAACCATACAGTTCTTTCACTAAATATTTTTCCTAGATGTAGAAGCCTAAAAAATTCCAGGTTTCTGTCATCTGAAGTCTTCCCGTTTCCTCTGTTCATTCTCTGTAAATCTTTCTCTACATCTGTTCTGATTTCAATGTATCTTTTCTGACCAGTAGTCATTCCAATTGACTGGTCCCCCTGAGGTGTCATCAGTGCTAGCACAAGAGACACTGAACTTTGAATTGGCCTTTTTATGGTGCTGCCATGTGATGATGCCAAATACAGTACTCCTTTCTATACAACCCCCCTGAAAATTCCTTATCAAAAGTGCACCATTATATTCACTGAGAGAATAGCTGGTAAAATATTCCTCCACTAACAAACTGAAAATAGCTGAAATTATTGCAGATTACAATGCATTTTTCCAAAAACTTATGTTAGAAAAATAAAAAAAAAGTTTAAAATTGATAATTCAAATGTTCTATTAAAATCTTAATGTTTTCAATTTCCAGCAACATGTGTTGCACTCCTTGCATTATTTTTCAGTGTCAACCAAGATGAACGAAACCTTGCCTCTACTACTAAAGAAACTTAACTTTGGATTTAAAAAAAGTAAAGAGAAAGAAGGAGGTCTTATGAGCATATATTTGTCCCATTGAAAATATTTTAACAAAAATGCATGTTATTGCTTTTTTTTCTGTATATATGAATAATGTGTCCGCTGCACAACCTGTGAGGTATCTTGGTTCCTGTTGGAAGGAGATAGCTTCTTTTGGGAGGCTGGGTCCCAAGAATGAGCATCCAGTTACTGGGCATGCAATCCTGGAGGAAATTAGTTTGTGAAGACGTTGAGGTTCCAGTGGGGCTGTAAGAGACTTTTGGCAAAGAACTCAAAGTAGGCACCATGGATTGGTAAAGCTGGTCATTGCACAAATAATATTTACCATGCGCTGCTAGTACTTCAAATTCTTATGGGTTCCACCAAAGACTGTTTTTTCCAAATCACATGTGATTTATTTGCTCACATTTTTCAGTCATTTCCAACTATAGCTTAGTGACATCAGAACATATATCTTGATAGGTAACATTAACACAGAACCTTTTAATGTTCAAAATTACCACATGAGATAGTTGGCTTCTTTTTCTTTACTGGAGTAAAACAAAAAAATAAAAAAGGTAAGGAATTAATTATACATTTTTAAGTAGTACTAGAAGGCAGGCAGGAAGATTATTGAACCTCCAACTACAGCTATTTTTAGGAACTGGAATTCTTTTGCATAGTGTGTGTGGCTAGCGCAGGTCTTTCCCATGAGAATTATTTTTGTGTTTTACAAATAAAGATAAAGTTTGGATGTTATTAAAAACAGTGTCCCAATGACATCGCGACGAGAGGGAACTCACAGCAGTCTCAATATGAGATATAAATTAAGCTCCATTTTATTTCACCAAATGAGAAACTTATATACTGTTACAGAAGTTACTATTCATAGCTACACACACACCTGCAGTCTGTTCTCACACATTCAGGGATCCTCCTGTTAACTCCCTTATTCTTTTCTCATAACACTTCTGACTCCCTAATCTTTCTCCTGACATTCTTCCCACAGCTCAGAAACACAGCTGTGGTTCTCAGGCGTCAGCTCTTCAAAACAACTTGTCAGGATTTTCAGTGAGGCCTGGCTATGCTGAGGCTCCGTTCAGGCCTGTCTAGTTAGCATAAGTTTTGCTGGAAAACTGCGTTTTCCAACATCCCAAGATCTGGACGGTGCAGGCCTGGCCAATCAGGCCTAGGGGGAGGTTTCTGACTGACCAATCTGGGTGACCTGTGAAAACTCTGTATATATGATGAAATCAAAACAATAAAGGTCTTTCCTTCTTGCCACTGAAAACTGAGTTCTTTACTCTGCTAGCTACCCAACAGTGACAAGTGTGAACTTGTGTAATAACACTTAGTGTGAACTTGTACTTAGCAAGAGATGCTTCCGAAAAAACTCTTGACACACTGTTATATGAAGATTCTTTGCTGTGAGAAAAGGCTGTAATAACATTTCAAAGCTATCCTCAGCAAAGTAAGGGCTACAATGCAGCACTGAAGAGAGGAAAGAAAAAACTCTGTTCATCTAACACATCCTGCAGCAAACCAACAGCTGGAGAAACAACTGAGAATGAGAGGAGAAACCTTGAATTTAATCCTCCCAGTTTCAAAATATAGAAATTAATCGCTATACCTCCGATGGGAGGAGTAAACTTATTGCTACATCCTTCTCAGAACACAGGTGAGGGAAAAGTGTCAGAAGTTCTCCTTACAGTTCCTCTTTGGGTGCCTAAATTACATTCAGCTCAATTCTAGTCCCATGAGACTAGAAGCTACTCACGACAAGAAAAATCATACTCTCTTAGAAAAATATAGAAGACTTTTTTCTCCCCTTTTTTTCTAACTGTTCAAGGAAGAAATAAAGAGGAGGAAAGGCTGGAGAGAAAATAGTGATAGAAGAGGAAAAAACCTTAGGAAGAGAGAGATATACTAGTATACGAAACCATGCTCTCTCCATTTACAGGATGACATGAGAAATATAAAAGTGCAACAGCTTTTTAATTTGACTCTCGAACCTTTTTGAGTGCTCAGTTATGATGAAATTGGTGTTTGTGAGAGGGATTAATCATCAGGTGTCCTAGCTAAAACCTCTTCAATTTGTAGAGTATGACTTTAAATTTTCCTTATCCTTTTGGGAAAAGTAAAACTAATCCTTCAAAGCTGCCACAATGTGAAGATTTGCTGTTCCACCTCATATCTATATCTACCTAAGCCATCTTCACATAATAGCTGAAGTATGAAATAGTCTATGTCCTGAGAAATCTTGATTATTTTCCTTTGAGTTGGCACATGGCTACACCAGTTCTAATGTGTTCTTGGTTAATTTTCTTGCTTTTAACATTGTATGCTAAGCTGGAGTTAGTACATCATCTCTTCTTGATCACATTTCAATTGCAAAAAAGAAAATTATGCACAATTTTAATTATGCAAAGATGTAACATATCTTTCTTGCCTGCTTGAACTCTACATTTATTCAGGTACATTAACTATAATTACTGTACTGGCTTCTCATACCACAATATCACAAAACTATGGTTAGGATTTAATCAAGTATAAATAATCCTTTCAGCAGACATATTATATGAAAACAGCATTCCATGTGGTATTCTAGTACTCCTTGTAGCCAGAATAAGTGTTTCTATTGCTACAGTCTTACTTTTGGTTTCCACAGAAACCTTTTGCTATCGAATGTAATTTCATTATTAACAGTCTCTCTATGTGTTTTGTTTTGCAGTTTTGGGTCAGTTTCAGAAATGCCACCCAGTTCTGAATTTTGCAGTTAAAATTCCCTCATGTGTTTTCCTTACCTCTTCTGCTTTAAAAAGTAAGAGGTGATCTAAAATACTGACTCAATAGTCTTCTTGAAGCTGGATAGGCTGTCTTGCCAGCCAGATTTGATGTACTTTCAGGGTAAAGTAGCTTCATGAACAGTCTGACCTATTGTTCTGTTATTCTACTTGGTCTTCCTCTCTGTCATCTGAATGTATATACGTGTGTGTGTTTGTGTGTTTATATATACATATCTGAGCTTCAATTGGAGATTCACTGAGGAGAAAAACTGGCATGCAAGGTTGCAAGTGTTTGGTTTCAATTTTGTGTGGATAACTCAAATTGTAGCTTTTCTTGAGGGTGGAATGATTTCTTATTTGAATACATAAAGAAAAGTTCAATTCTTGGGAACATTTGGTTCCTTCCAACAGCTAATCTGAGTTAAGATTTGTCAAAGCAAAGTGTCATTTCTCAGTCTAAATATAGTCTTTTCTCAGTTTCTAAGAGAAATGCCTTTATTGCATCGACTGGCTATGCTTACTGCCTGACATTGTCTATAACTGGACAAAAGGAGTGCTCCATTCCCTGGAGCAGACTCTGACCCAGCCCCACACAGCTGGCTTAGGAGGGGGTAAGCAGTTGTAGCTCAATGAAATATGCTTCCTGCCTAAAACCAAGCTCAACTACTTGATCTCAAGTTGCCTTCTCAGGCAACTGCAGAGTAGGTGGCTCTACCTGGTGTTGGACACATCAGCAAATAAAGGAGCAAAGACAGACGGTATGGAATGCCAATTTTTTTCCATGCCTTTCAAAAAAGTTTATAGAGCAAAATAGACTAACCCAAATTTTATTTTTTCCTCATGTTACAGTATAATTTGAATTAGATTTTAGATTATTGACAAATATAAATTGGAATTCTTTATTGTTCTTGCTCAAATAGAAGGCAGTTACATCTTTTTGACAGATGTAATGAAACGTGGTTGAGAAGCAATCATGCTTAGTGTCCAGCTGCTCCTCCAGAATGTGGATGTGCATGTTGACCACTGAATCTCCCCTCTATGGCTTTACAGACAGACACAGTATGGCATTTATATTTTGGATGTTAACACAGTTTAAACACTTCTAAACTGGTGTCCCAGAAAAAAAAAAGTGATTCTTATGGTGTCTTTGGGACTATAAATTTTTTTTGGATTCAATGTAAGCCTGAATTCTATCTTGACTGAATTGGTTTCTTTTCCCTCTTCCCATAATTGTTAATAATTTTATAAGGCACAAAGTGAATTTAAGATATATGCCTCATTTTTGAAATTTACAGGTGCTGCTTTGTCATCCATTTAAAACAATGCCTGCCATGCCCTTGTTTTAATAGAAACAATTCAGATATTTATAGTAGAGAAATGACATGACCTTAAAAGATGTTAATCTTCCTACTGCAAAGGAGAATATTCCCTTATCACTCACTGACCAATTCATCCACACACATTCACATATTGCATGAAAAGCTTCTAGCAGCATTTAATGTATTCACCCTCTCCCTTTTAATAAATGTGTTACAGACAGGACTTTTTGTTTGTGCTTGGCAAGAGGGAACCTTGTCTGGATAAAATACAGGGGCAGTTTCAGCTCATTTATCTTCAGCTATCTAAAATGTTGATGTCTAATCTGCACAACTTGCCTATAGCTAAGAGCTAAGAAAAGAATTTCAGATAGTGATTTTTCTCAGATAAAATGTGTCTCAGGTGAGACAGATTGATTTCTGGACATCCAGATGTATTTTTTTTCCTGTTCTGTTTTACAGACGTAGTCTACATGAACAACTTAAACTAGACATAGAACTTTTAGCAAACTGAAATGAGATTATGTTAATTTTTGGCACACATCTTGAATTAATTTTGGTATATAAAATACACAGAGTTTCTCATCTGTAAATAGTGCTCTCTAGTGTGTTTCTGTGTAGTAAAAACTTGTCTTAAAGGATATAACATTTGCAAGAAAGGCAAGAATGAGGAAAAAGGTGGAAGGGAGAGCATGATTTAAAAAAAAAAATAGAGAATTAGGTAAGCTGTTTTATTTCCCCTTGTCCTCTCCATTTCCTGAGACAGGCCTGCTTTGTACTTCAGCTGTATTTTGTCCAATATGCATTCTGTGATTTCCCACAAGACAGCTATGGTCAGCAGAAGAGCCAAAGTGATGTGAAGCAAGCAGCCCAAGAACAGTTGAAAGGTTATTGTTACACACATATGAACACTTTGTACCACACTGCCTGCTTTAATTAATTTGGAATACATCAGAGATTCGCGAAAATGTCTGGTTCTGTCTCCACCGTGGTTTGGCGCAAGACATGTTCATTCTCTTATTAGTTTGCTTCACTTTTAAAGACTACAAAATTCTATCAGAATTTTCTTTTTTACCTCTTAAACTTCTAGCTGCTTAAAATGTACTTTGATCTGCTTTAAGATGCTTGAAACTTCATTCATGGCAGAGATTCGAACAATTTCTTCCAAATACCAGCATGAGAGACAGTAAGGGGAGCTGTGGCAACATTTCTTTTTAATTTTCTAGGAGAAATGTCAAAGTTTTCAGATAGACAGAAATATCAAGGAAAAGAACACTAAAGTGGAAACTGCTAGTATAATCAGTAGGAATTAATAAGGTGTAGAAATAAATAAGCATTAGTAAATTTAATGGACAAGCTTTTACACAGTGAATGTATAACAGAAAATCTCATCAGAGTCAGTGATAATTGCTTAATTTTTAACCAAGTTGTGTGTTAAATTCAGACTATATGTTCCTTCCAAGCTTTTATTCTGCAGAGAATGAATCAATACTTAGGGAACTTGAAAGTATTTAGAGAACTTGGAAAAGGATCCTGATTTTCTCCATTTTAATAAATTTTACCTTTTTAGTTTTATCGAAGATGAGAAAATCCATATGTTATCCTTAGGCATCCAAATCAGGGTTTAACAAATTTATTACATGTAACGAATCCAGCCAGGAGTGTTTATATACACCTAATGTTCTGGGCAAATAATAGCTTTAATAAACTAAATTTGAAAAGAAGACACAGCTTTTCTTTGTAACTTCATAGCAACCTGACCTGGACACTAGCTAAATACCAGAAAACCTGAAGTAATGAAACCTGGCTGCTTGCTGGTGTCTCTGACTCAACTCCCTGCAATGCTAAATGTTATGTAGGAGCCTATGGCTCAGTGACAGAATTGCTTTCAGCTTGGCAAGAACAGTATAAACAGACCTATGGACTGACACTACAAGTGCACAAGAGAAGTATAAACAACTTGGCTTCAAGAATCCCAGCTGAATAACATATCATGTTCTACTACAGTTACAATGCTAGATCTCATGAGTGTAGCCTTCACATAGGATAAAAGCCACAGAGAAGGTTGCATGTTTCACATTTCTTTGTGTAGCAAACATAGAGGAGGAAACAAGGATGTCACTTTGGATAAAAACCCAAAAGCCTGTACTCTCTCCCACTCTTGAACACACACACAAACAAACAAGCAAAAAAACCAAAAAAAAAAAAAAAAAGCTTATGCTAATTATCAGAATTTGCACTGGTAAGTGAAATATTCTCCTATTTAAATAAAATTCTAGATAAATCCTTGGCTTCATGTCTTTGTTATTGGACCCCAGGGACTAAAAGTTTTAGCTGCTTTCTCACGAATACCAGGCAGGAGAGGGCAGCTAATAAATGCATTTGCTTTCTAATGATGATTGTGGCATTCTCCGAGAATAAACAGCCAATTGTGCAGTGACACCAGAACAATTTTTTTTATAAGCTTAACATCAATATGATACACCACTGCTTGATATTGATAGAACATCCTTGAAACCATTTCTTAGGCAGTGCTGGAAAGTGTCAGCTTTTGTTTGCCTAACTGTTATGAAACACATCTGCAAATGCTTTTGCATCTTGTGATCATTTAATGATTCAGCAGGTACAGAAGGAATGACAAATAAAGTACTTATCATTTAAGAAAACATCTCAATTGTTTCAGCACCACACTGTAACTGCTATAGCTGCAAGTGATTCCTTTGAAACTATTGAGACTGAAAACTACTTTATGTGACCTGCCTGCAGTTTTAACCACCTAATAATGCTTGCCTGCTGATAAAGACAGCACCTGTGAGAAACCACTCAGGTGTGCTGAGGCAGGCAGCACTGATATGCATCCTGGAGAGCCACTGGAGACATCCTGCAGGCTTCTAAGAGTGAGTTATGTATTATAAGCTGCAGCTGGCTGGGGTTATTTTGTCCCTTAAGTGACACTGATATAATTTTAGTCATATATTTTTCATAAAGGATTAATACTTTTTCAGAGCTTTACTTGCCAATTGGCTCTAGAAGGAACACATATAACCCATGTAGTTTAAGATCATGGAATTATAGAATGGTTTGAGTTAGAATGGACCGTTAAAAATCATCTGGTCCAACTCCCATGCAATGTGCAGGGACATCTCCAACTTGATCAGGTTTCTCAGAGCCTCATCCAACCTGATCTTGAGTGTTTCCAGGGATGGGACATCTAAAACTTCTCTGGCTAAAATTAGACCCTGGGGAAAAAAAAAAACAAACTCAATAATAGTTTGCATTTTCTTCTAAAGTGATCATGATAAACTGAAAAATAAACTATGACTTGTCATTAGAAAATTGATTGTTAAAGATGATTTGGGGTTATTATAAATGTCACTAACCTATGCAGCAAATTTTTATCACTATGAATTCAGCAGCACAAAAGATGACTCGTGGGTCCTTGATGACTCACATATAATTTCTGAAGGCCTTACTGGAAATTGTGTTTAATAATTAGAAAATTAATGATTTACTGTAATGTCAGTCATTAAAATATTGCACATAAGAGCAAATACATTGCTAGGTAAAACACAGAAACAGTAGAGAAAATACAAGTGGTAATCATTCTGCTATTCATTTGTAGACTATCTTTGCTAAATAAAGCTCATGCATACATACAGCATTTTAAGGATGCCTTGGTGGATTGATTTTTAAATTCTCACACACATTTTAAGTCCCTTGTGATGACCTGTTTACTTGGAGAAGTGTTATTCTTCTCCTTCCCTGCTCTTTATTGCAATTTTTGATCACTGCTGGTACTCGAAGCATTATTGGAAGCTCTAAATCATGGGAGTAGGGAAGAGCATTGATGCTGGTATAGGGATATTTTTCCAAGTTTGGCCTCTCACTTCATTCAAAGAAAATAGCTGAGGGCCCTTGAATGTTTTAGGGCATTAAATTTAATATAACTGATAAATTCTACTTTTGCTATAGAAAGAAAGAAATTCTGAATTTCAGCTTCTTGTAAACCACTCAAAAACGGGAGGAATGCTTTTGAGGAGAGAGTACAATTTAGGGGCATGAGGACATTCAGCTGTCATTGCACCTGATGTTCCTTAACTCCTTAGATATGAACAGATTTCTGCTTCATCATGCAATACTCACTGTAGTCCCACTTGCTGATTATTTGTGCCCCCTTAAAATGCAGTGCAATTGATTATATAACAAAGTTCATGAGAGATGTTTAACATATTTATCTTCACATTATCTTCTAAGCTCTGAACTGTGAAAAGTTCCATGCTCCCATTTGCCAGAAGTAATGTGAGTTTTGATGGACAGATGAAATACATCTTCCATCTAAAATTTTATATGTATATTTATATATTAAAAAAATCAGGTTAGCTGTGGTAGTCATGACTAATATCTAATGTACTACTGCACTGCTATGATTTTTAAGCTAACACCTGAGATATTTCTGTGTCCCTATAATCACCCATGAGATTAAAGGACTTATGAAAACAGGTGAATTCTTGCAGAATTTACTTTGCTGGGCTATCTACTCATTGTGATAGGCTTATGGAGGATCTCAAGGAAGTTTCCCAATCTCTTTTCCAACTCAAAATAAGTCCTAGAAATTGAGATAAAATCTTTTTAGTTCTCTAATTGATGTTCAAGGGAGGAAGAATGTGTGGAAAATTGAGATTTTTGTCCTTCACTGTAAAGAGTACTTACACAGGGATTTTCCAGGAACATTCACATGGCTTATTAAGAAGATGGAAAATACCTTTGTCCCAAATTTTTCGTATCACTAAATTTTCCTTCCCTCATCCAGAAGCAGAAAAATACTAGAGCTCCAAAAAAGGTAAAGACTTTCTTATTAACTTTGGCAAGATAATATGTTTTTCCATGTCTCAGTCCCCTAAAACAACTGCTTTTCTTTTTGCTAAACTTTGTGTAAGAGGTAAAACTTGAGATATAATTTTAGTAAGGAAAATTCTCTCCCTAGTGATCAGGCAAAGTGATAAAACCTGAAGCAATTACATGTAATAAAAAGTACTGGTAAAGTAATTTTAACCTAGCACAATCTTAAATTCTGCCTATTATAACATAAATGGACACAACTGAAATGCCTTCTTCCTTTTTTTTCTTCATTTGTTTTATATATTAAAAATGAAAATAAATATGTGATACATATTTATGTGGTCTTCCTTATACTCTGCATTTACAAGACATAATTACATGTTAATTTTGTGAAAAATTGGAGATGTCTTATGGTATGAGAATATATAAAACTGAAGAAAAATATATTTGGGGTTTCTCATAGGGTAGGAGTGGGTTAAAATGAAATTTCTCATATTGGAACTCACTTTTCTGGATGTATGTTGAAGTCAAATTAGTGTCTGAAACCCATGGACCCAATTCCAAGTTTAATTGTGTCATTTTCCTTGTGTCTGAAACCTCTCGAGACAAGCTGTTTTCATAAGCTTTTGCTTGACATAAAGC
This sequence comes from Lichenostomus cassidix, assembly GCF_008360975.1. Taxonomy (NCBI): domain Eukaryota; kingdom Metazoa; phylum Chordata; class Aves; order Passeriformes; family Meliphagidae; genus Lichenostomus; species Lichenostomus cassidix. The sequence goes on along the minus strand of NC_139480.1, from coordinate 18,691,117 downwards.
ACCACTTTCAAGATTCTTACACAAGTTTTTGCCCTTTCCTGTGTAACAGAAGTCTTTCAGAAACTGGGCAATTTTAAAACTTATTCTACTTGAGACCTATGTCAGGGAGCTATGAAACCTAGCTCTGATAAACTTAATTCACAGCATATTCCATTCAAAAAAATGTCCACTTTTGCCAAAGATGTCTGTCTTTATTATATTTGTAAAATTATCTTATAAAACACTTCCTTCTAGAAATGGTAATATTTGCTTTAATTAAAAAACACTTATCACTGTGCTTGCTATTGCATGGAATTTTATTTGCATATTTAAAAGCAGTTTTGGAGTAGTGTTTAGGAAGAAACAGATTTGTTTTTTGTTGTTGTGTTTTACTTCTCATGTAGAGTATTGTAGGATTTGAAGCAAATAATTATTAGAGTCAGGGAACTGGAGTAAAAAATTTTTTACCCAACCTCTGAACTTTATTGCAGAAATGTGATCTCAGATCTTTGAACTAGTTTCATTTTGCACTTGGGTGAAATATGAAGAAGAAAACCAGTAAAAGCTTGTCTGATTAGTTTGACCATTATTTTAAATTCTTTACACCTCTTTTTAAGAAAGCAGAAACAGATGCAAAGACATTACATACTATAATTCAATCATGGCATAAACTACCTAAAATTCATTGTTGAAACCAAATGGACATAAACACATGAATAATTCCCCCTCGTCCTTTTTTTTTTTTTCCTTTTTAAGTTCATGCAAATATATGTATTAAAAAATATTTTAAATGGTGCAGGGCTGTTGGAGAAGACTACATATTTGGGTCTTAAACTTTTGCTTTGTTCTGTCCACCCATCTTACTGTATTACATGTATTATATGTGACGTTACATTTCAGATCAGTTAGCAATATGTCTTTAAGTAAATTGAATTATTTTGTTGCATAAGCTTTTTAGGTTTTCAGTAATGTGATTTTTAATGCAGTGTGTGATATAAATTCAATTCTAATAGTAGTGCTTTTCATTTAATGCTAATATAACAATTATTGTAAATGAAACATCTCACACCACACCTGTCAAATTCATAAAAGGAACCAAAGCTGTGTTGTCAGAAAACCTTCAGTGGTCTAGAACATAATTTTCAAATACATGTATCATAACTGAGTTTTCCAAAAAAGCCTTTAAAATAGCTTTCCCTCAGGCTTCCATTCAGTGTGCAGGATAGAAATCAAAGCGATGTAAGGAAAGATGCTCTTGCCTGTAGGATCTTGTGTCATTTCTTGCAGAACTTGATGGATATAAATCAGGTGTGGGCAGGGACTGTGCAAAGCCTGCCCTGTGAGGAATGCGATTAAATCCTGTCTCAAGCACTAGGACAAAGCCTTTCTTGGTTATGCCTTAGGGTTCCTTTCTATTGCCTAAAAGTTGCCTTAAACTTTTTATTCTGAATGAGTTCTCTGCAAAATTGTTGGTAAATGATCTTTGAATACATATAGCCCTGAGCAGGGCTACATATTTCTAAACATCCAGGAGTTTTCAAGGAAAATTAATGAGCATTTTGGTATCTTGCTATCTTAGTTCCTTATCTACAATACTAATCTTTATCGTTTAGCTCACAATACTGGGATGAAAGTGTGTAAGTGTTAACAAACTTTCAAATATGACAGTGGTGTTAATGGTAGAAAAGGCTGTGAGCAAAGGGATGCCTTTTATTGTGAAGTATTTTAATAGCATGCAGTAGGCAAAGCAGGGAATGCCTTGAGAAACAATAAAGAGAGGCAAAATATAAAAGAGTTGCTTGTTAAGTGAGCACTGTCCATCTTGTGGATTGAGCTTCCAGTCTCAATCCAGAAAAATATTGCACTAACCAAAAATAAGGCTTTTCTATACTGGATATCTAATAGAGAACTGCATTATGAATGCTTAGGCAAACTACCATTACTTAAGTTTGGAAAGCTTGACTCTGCAATTGCAATGCTATTCTGTTTAGAATCAGTTTTGCAGGTGTTATATGGTTAGGGATGTGTATATAGAACTTTTGCATTTTTTATGTTGTAAATGTCATCTGTTATTATAGGAAGGACACAGAGAGTTTTTATAGTAGTCTAAATAAAAAGACAAAATGTTTTGGGTTTGGAGTTATGTAAAATTTTGAGAAATGGGTTGATCCATCCAGTTGTCAGGTGTTGGATTCCTTCAGGAAAATACAATCATTCTATTTCCTGGCTTAGATTTGTGATAAATAGAAAGAGATTAGACTGTTTTTCCTAGTTTTAAACTCATAGAGAATCCTAATGAAGAGATCTGGACCCCATTTAAAGTTGGTAGAATTTTGGTGTTTCATCATTTGTCTCACTTTGCAAAAATTTAATCTTGGTTACTTTAAATAGAAGGAATGGACTATTCTTGATTAGTTGCTTTGCAAATGAAGCAAGTAAGTGTTGACTGTGTTTTGAAACAGTTGGGAAAAACAGATGCTCATTCCAAATAAAGAATATTAAAGAAAGAGCTCTATGTAATTATGGCACAACTTTCTATTAGTACATCGTGACTTTACCATGAAGGCATTTCACTTCTAATACAAGTGCTGTGTATTAATCAATTAATATGCTTAAAGGGTTTTGAAGAGCTACTTAAGTGCTGATCATTAATAGTAATTTACCCTATATAATGTTTTACCATATGCCAGACAGAAGTATGGTTGCACAGTTGTGTCAAAAACTAGGCAAAACTCTAATTGCAGTGAAAGAAGTAAACTGGTCAGATGCCCAGCAGGTAGATATTGAAGACCTTGTTTAGTATGTCACACTTGCAAGAATGAAGACTTGTTCAGAACCAGCAAAAAACCCAAAAAAACCAAACAACAACCCCTCCTCCCAAAAGCATGTTTCCTCATGTGTTGCCTAGTAAAATTCAAGTTCTGGTAAAATTCAAAGATTTAGAGTACTATCTAAAATATGTTAAAAGTAGTGATACTGGAAGTTGCCAGATACCTTTTTCCATCTTGTCAGCATGAGAAGAAAGACTACTAATTAAAAAAAGGAAGATGTAAGACCGTGAGACGTGATGGAGGCCAAGAACTTGATGACATTTTGAAAAGAATATTTATATATATCACAGCTGTAAGCATACCCATTTTTAAAAAGAAGACATAAAGTGTAAAGGAGAATAATCTTTGAATTATAGACACAATGTTTCAAATAAAATATGTGTTGTAAATCTTTATACAGTACAAATTTGTAATAACTATTGAAGATTTCTTCTGGTTTCCCTTTCGCAATTTCTTGCCAATGAATTTTTTCAATTCTCCTTCAGATAACAGCAGACACCATTGCAGTCTCAATAGTGAGCTTGTGATGACGCATTTGGGACCTGTAAACCTTATTCTGCAAAGGACACCTGCCAATATATTGGACCTGTTGTATTTATTGACAGGAATAAAGTAATTCTTGACTCTGTCAGAACAAACAGAAACCTTTGATTTAGGCAGAGGACGCTCACTCACTCACTATGGTTATTTAATCTAATCACAATCTTTTCATGTTTTCCTGTTGGCTTAATTGAGCTCATTATCTGTCTGTATAACTTACATGAAAATATGATGACATTGGTAATGTTGGCAATATTGCAAAGAACAGCATTAAATACTGGATGAAGAACTGGAGGGGAAATGACATAATGCATTTAATGTAGCTATACTGGACAAGGTTAACAGCTCCAATAATGAAAAAAGGAAGCATGTGAGCACCCAAAAAATGCCACTTGTTTTGCAAATATCACAATAAAGTATATTCATGGAATGTCTTATAGAACTGTTAACTCATTTTAGATTGTCATTTGAATGATGTACAATTTAATGATGGTGGCTGGCGTATACAAAGCATTTTTATACACATTGTGCTACACTGCTTCCGATGCCTTCAAGCTTGAAATATTGAACCATTGCGAAAAAAGATGACCAACAAAAAGGAGGGATTTAATTTGTCAGAACTACAACAGCTATAAATGCTTCATTGGTAATGAGAGCATTCAAACTATTGAAAACTCAGTCACATGACCAAGAAAGTAATTTTAGAAAATATACAGTGCAAATCTGGAATTTTTTTTGCTGGATTTTATAAATTAGAAAATTTAGTTTTTTGTGGTTTATGATGAGATATCATTAAAATATTTCCTAGACTAGGGCAAGGTTAAAACAGTGCACATGAAAGCAGCTGTTCATAAACTACAATTTTTACCAAATGACACAACTTGTATTATTTTTGTTTTGGATTATCATCATGGTAGTAAATTAAGTATAACCAGCTCTGTATCATGTAATTGACTGAGAAATATATGAACATTTTCCTTTGGACTGATATTTGTTGTCTCAAATGTGTCACAAGCATTGTTTGGTGGACACAAAAATGTTTAACTAACAACTGTTAGTTAATTTTTCATTCTAAGGTATAGAGAGAATTTTCTACTAAAGGAGCTGCAGAAAGTTCTCCATTAGGCCCAGAAACAAAGATCTTTACTACTCGCTTTGAATGAATACTCTCTTAAGGCTTTTCCTTCCCTCTACTGAAGGGAATAACAAAAGTCTCCTTTAATTTTTTGGAGAGAAAATCCAATTAATAGATTAAAAAAAAAACTTCAACCAAAAAAAAAGAAACCAAATGTGACTGTTAATGGTTGGTAATACCTCTGAAATTGCCCTGTCATTTCTTGGAAATCTTCTCTCTGAGTACATGTATCTTCCAATTGAATATTGCTTGATATAACACAAAGGCTGAAGAGAAATCAAAGTACTGGGGGAATATAAACACATTAATACTCCATAAAAATAAAAGAGATCAGATTGTTACAAATCTAAGAAATAGCACTGGAGAGGAAGCAGAAGCGAGTAAAGAAAAAAATATGAACTGCAAGATACTTCAGGAGACTGAATAACTAAGAACACGAATAATTTTGAAAGAGTGTCTGCCATTCAGATGTAGAGCACAAATGCTTGTGTCTTTTCTATCTATCTTTGTTAATGTTCATCACTTGAGGAACACAAGAGAACTAACAGCTCTCTTTGCTGTTTTAATTATTTTAATTCTAACAGCATTAAAAAAATTAGTTATTGATTTTGTGGACATTTATAGCTAATCAATTTTTTCAATGTTTCCGAATAAAGTATCTGTTGCAACGCACTTTGCACAGTGAAATTCTTCAAACAACCTAGAATAATGCAGGCCTGTTACTAGAGCGGCCAAGATTGTTTCTGTCTGAAAAATGCCAACTCAGTTAAATCAAATTTTGCAATAAAAATTTATTGCTTCCAGCAGTATATCTAAAACATTATTTTGAAGGTCTCGTGGTTTGACAGCAGCCAGCAACCAAGCCTCATGCAACCACTTGCCCCATTCCCCACTAGCAGGACTGGGGAGGGAATTTCAAGGGTAAGAGTGAGAAAACTCAGAGGCTTGAATAAAGACAGTTTCATAGGTAAAACAAAAGCTGCACATGCAAGCAAAGAATAACAAGTAATCATTCACTGCTTCCCATGGGCAGGCAGGTGTTCAGCCATTCTCAGGAGAGCAGATCTCCTTCACCATCAGTCCACATCCCCTCCTTTCTCCTTTTTCATCCCCCTGTATACACATGGGGGGGTTGAGTACATTTAGAATTTCTTCCCATTCCTGTTACTAAGCAACAAATAGTTGGATGTTTAGAGCCATCAAATCTTTTGTAAAAGACAAAAGGTGTGCTTGGGCAGGGCAGGGTAAGGGAAGAGCCGGCCCTTGGAACGCAGTCTCTCGTGGTTCGGACGCTGAGAGGAGAGGCTGCTCTTTGCTTTTCGGCTGCGACCAGAGGAAATCCAACTGTGCCCTGTTTTTTTTTTCTTCTCCTGGCTGGGTGAGCTTTGATTCAACCTTTTTTTCCCACTGGGAAGGGCACATTTTCCCCAGGCTGCGTTGTTCTCGCAGCTGCTGCCGGGAGAGCCCGGCTGCCTCTGCTGCCTGCCCCCGCCCTCTGCCGCACGAGACCACGGCGTCTGCTGTGACTGCAGAAATCCTTGCTACCTCACTAGCTAGCCGGGGAGAGAGCTAGTTCCTACCCCTGCCTCCCTGCTTTCTGCCGCTCCGAGCTGCCTGGCTGCCTGCTTTCCAGCCTGCCCGCCATCACCAGCTGCCTGAGGCTGACCTGACCCTGCGCCACAGCGCCACCTGCAGCCGCTCGGCAGTCATCGCACCTGCCCTGCCCAGCCGGGAGCTCAACAGCGCCCCTGCTGCTTGCGACCGTGATTACACCACATGGGAAAAGGCTCGGCAGCTCACAAGTCATCTGCTATTAGTTTCTGGTTCTAGTTGTGGCTGCTATTATTGTTATTGCTTGTTTATAGATACTAGTAAAGAACTGATATTCCTTTTTTCCCATACCTTTGCCTGAAAGCCCTTGATTTTTCAAAATTAAATAATTCGGAGGGAGGGGAAAAATCACATTCTCTGTCCTAAGGGAGGGTTCAACCTCTCTTGGCAAACACCTGTCTTTCAAACCAAGACAACACAGTATGATGTCATATGGTCTGGAATACCCCTTAGGCCAGCTGGGGTCAGCTGTCCCGTCTGTGTCTCCTCCCAGCCTCCCATGCACCCCCAGAGTTCTTCCCAATGTCGCAGGCCAAAGAGCAGGAAAAGCCTTGGCTCTGTGTAAGCCCTGCTCAGCAACAATAAAACCATCTCTGTATTACCAACATTGGGTTCAGCACAAATTTGAAACCAGCCACTGTGAAGAAAATTGACTCTACTCCAACCAAAACTGACACAGAAGGGAACACATTTTTGGTCAAATGAGAGGAAAAGAATCATGTATTTTAAAAACCAGTCTGGTAGTTGTGTCATAAGCCTGAGGTATGATAAGCAAGATGAAACTCCTCTTCTCTCAGATCCATAGCATGTACTTCTAGAAGTCTCACAGGGTGAGTGCCCTAGTCATTAGCTCTTCTATACATTGGCTTCCTCCTCTCTAAGCCTTTTTAAGCTGTTCTGTACTTTGCCCAGTCTTGAACCAAGAGACACATCTCAGTGTTTTACATACTGGAAAACTTGTTTCCCATCCAGCTTCATCTGTAATCAAATGTTTTATTTCTCCTTAATTTGAAGGTCTTCCTTTAAATTCTTGAAACATGATGAAATGGAGAGAAATGACCAGGTAATATTCCATCCTCTCATTTTCCAGTAAGTAATAACTTACAGCCACTTGTTTTTAGCATACATTATGGGTCTATAGAGTATTACTCTAAAAAGCTTTAAGAGCCCTTCCAAAAGCCCCATGGAAAACAAAAAATTTCTTTGATGCAGCTGTCTTCACAGAGTAGTGACTTACCATGACTGTCAGTTCACAGGTATATAAGTTCTTGGCAGATGAGCTGGGGGTTTGGTACACCAAACCCTCAGTTCTTGTCTCCATAAACCCCAGCTTTTTGCAGTTCAGCTGGTGGTTGGTAATTTATTCTTGATTAGCAAGCCTGCCATTCCACTAACTTCTTTACAACATTTCCAGCTGAACTGGTGTCTGAAATTAGCTTCTTCATAAATTAAGGTAGAATTAGGAATAAAATATACACTTTTGGGATCAAGACATACATGTTTTGCAAGTACCTCTTGTAGGTTTTGCCTACAATTTGCCTACAACTTCTGAGAGAATGAAGCATTGATTTTTTATTTTGGGAGACTGTAAATGTATCAAAAGAATTTATTGATTCCTGTTGGAAACACAATCAACTAAATTTGTGCTGGAAAGCTAAATAGTTCAGGAATGGGTTCAAGAGCTCTCTGTGATTAACAGTACTGTTAATTGTTAGCATGATCCCTAGCTTGGTGTTGTTCTGTGCCAGCTGTTCCTGGGCACAGTAAGGGAATCACTAGGGACAGGAGATCATTCCTAATAGGCCATTTGGACTTGGCTGCTCTGTTCTGGGAGGGAAGAGTTCTTAGCTCTATGGACCAAGAGGAGCTGCACACTGCCAGCTGGCCTCAGGTCCACAGAATGATCCATGGCCCATTTAATTTACTGGTGTAGATGTAGCCAGTAGAACTGTGGCCAGCACGGGGACAGATGAAGCAGAAATGTTTCAGTAGTCAAGATTATTTTCACCTCAATATGAGCAACATTTCAAATTGCCTTTTCCTAGACCTGCATAAAATATTCTATTCTTGAAAACATAATTGTAAGGTTATAAAGAATTATCTTAGCCCTGTTAATTTAAACTGCACAAACTAGGGAGTGCTCTAGGGAAGCATTTACATGGTGCTCTGAGTGATTTCATACTTATCCATTTAATTATCTTCACTTCATAATAAACTCTGCCTTGTAACAGTAGGTAGTGCTCTACCTTGTTCTAATTAATGAATCAGTTATGGACAGTTAACAGACAACCTTCAGAGTCAGAGTATGCTAATTTAGAGAGCATCTAGTTAATCTGGTGAAACATACTGATGCTGTTCATGCTGCCCCACATTTGGAATGACAAAGTACTCCTTCCAGACAGAATCTGATGGTCACTGTCAGGAAAGCTGAAGTTAAAGACAGAGTACTGTTTCCTTAAATCTGTCATGATGCTGTGAGATATTACCCTTCAAAATTATGATTCTTGAAAGACATTTCATGAATAATACATCAGAGACATGAAGAAGATACCTGTGATTGTGTATTAGGATATAGTTCTGAGGCACAGCCTCCACATGTGGCTCTTGGTGCTGAGCCCATCCTTATGTATTGACATCAGACAGTTTTGGGATCCTGAGACCACAGTGGATGTGCAGTAACTACAGATAATAACCAGGGATCAGAGCACAGTGCTGGCAAGCACTCAGAATGTTGTTTTCCTGTGTTTTGGAAGGGAGGGTAGCACGGACACCAGGCAAGGCTCTCAAAGTTACTCCAGCAAAGAGATGTCTTCCAGAATATGGAACTCAAGTGATGTCACACATACAACAGGTGATGAAAATGTGTAGAGGTAAAATGGAGTTTGAATAGCAAATAGCTCAAAAGAAAAAAAATAAAAACGTTTTGTGCTACACTGTAAACAGAAAAGCTTCTCGGTATTTAATTGGTTGGTTTGCATGAACATCAGGGAGAGGTATTAGAAAGCATACTGCAGGGGAAATAAATTACTTCTAACCCTTGCAGAGGATAACCTCTTGAAAAATAATAAGGATTGGGTATTATCAGAAATAAAGACACTCAGACAAATTGATAAACTGATGAGCAGGAGATCCTGAGCACGGGACTATACATGTGTCTGGGTGATGGAGTTTGAGAGTGAAGCTGCTGAGAGTATAATAGAGGTTTGTAACTTCTAATTAAAGTAATTTGTAGTTCTTAATTCTAAAGTTTGTGTGAATGTTTGAGTGGATGACATGTATCTCTCTAAAATGGCTTTGAGAAAAATCTTGAACACCGAATACTGACAAGTTTTATTTAAATAATTGGTACAATGGTTGAAACAGTAATTCAAATATAATTTCTAAAACTTCCTGGTGAAAGGAAAATAAACAAGCTTGACTTCACACAAGAATACAGTGGGGGTTTGGCTCTAAAGACTTTCCAGTGCATGTAAACTAAATGGTAGGCAAAACAGGATTGGAAACACTGAATGTGGTTTTCAAAGTGCCTATTAAATCCCAGATGGAAAGACCTTGGAGTATCTAAATAATGCTTGGCTTACAAGTTTACATAACTGTGATAGAGTAATAACCTGGTAAGGGATAGAAAAGGCATTTAAATTTCACAAAAAAAAAAAAAAGTTGCATGACCTTTCATTTCATTTACATGCAGTTAAAAATATTCATGCAAAATGAAAGAGCAAAAAGGTGGCAAAATCTGTATAGGACACAGCTATTAAGCAACTCAGGAAACTTCAGAAAGACCTAAGAACATTAGAATAGCTATACTGGGTCAGATTATAAACCAAATTTATTTATGATACCAAATGTGTAGGAAAAGAACATACCAAAAAGAAAGGTAAACATTAATATTTCTCCTGGTATACCATCCTAGCAGCCAGCTATCTGCAGCATAGAGACTTAGCAAGACAGAATATCCATCTGAGACTTTGTATTTAATAGATTCAGGGAATCTAATGAGTTGTGCAGCTCGATGGCAAATGAAATTCAATAAAGATAAATGCTAAGTAATGTATATTCCAGTAAATAATTTGATTTATACACATTACTGGGTTTTAAATTAGCTGAAGTCATTCTGGGAAAAATAATAATAAAAAAAAATATAGGCACAGTGTGAACCCTTTATTCTTTGTCATTTGTATATCAACTATTTGTGTTGCAACAGAATCTCCAGACACTGATCTGATCCATTACACAGAGAGTAAAAAGTCTGTAGCCTGAAAAGCCTTGCAATCTGAGTGTACTAACAGACAGGCAGATGTGGGAGAACAAGGAAACAATGTGGCAATATTGATCAGAAGGATAAGCAGTGGTGTCAGATTAATTGACCTTTGCTCATTCTGCATTGGTGGTCAAAAAGGAAACAACGTGTTAGCATGTATAATGCCATTACATGAATCAATGAGTTCTAATCTTACCATCTCAAGAGGCTACAGTAAAGCCAGAAGGAATTTAGAGCCAGAGGACAGAAATTTGGAGAACACAAATGTGGGATTCAAAGGTTGGGAATAGTTAATTTAGTTGGGGAAACATGGTTTCAAGATGTGAAATGATAAAGCAATGAGTAATAATGACATGCAAAGACTGTCAAGTGGATGCCCCTAATTAGCTATTTACTGATGTAGGGCATAGCAGATAAAAATTTGAAAAACAGCATTTGAAATGTAATTTTTTTTCTCACACTGCATACTTAATATATGGAATGAGCTGTTATTGTCTGATGTCACTGTGACTAATGTCACTTCAGTTCTATTCAAACTGGAGCTGCAGGTTAATCTTGAAAATGTCATTCTATTCTTTTAGCAGTGCACATCTCTATGTATCCATATCTCTATGTAACTGTCCAGTCACTAACTCCTTCCATGAAGGACAGGAGAATATTATCCTCATGGACAGTTTAGCAAATAATTGTCCTGCACTGAATTTCTTGCTGCTGTCTCTGAAGCACTTCATGCTAGATACTCAATACGAAAAATAGGACACCAGGTAAGGTAAGTCTCATGTAGACCCACAATTGCTGTGATCTTTAATGAGAAATTTTATTAAATTTCAGAATTGATATTGTAATGTACACCTATAGAAAACTGGCAACATTAATTTTTTAACCTGCATTTGATCTTCAGTTCTGTCTGACTGCTGGACTGCAACTGATGTGAGCATTTAAAGAATGTCTTACCTTCTCTCTCCCTTCTCTAGTACTGGAAGGAGGGAGAGGAGAGAAAAATGGCAATGTTGAACTGATTTAGCTACAAATGGTACCACTAACTTCAAGAACAATTAGAAACTGCACAATGAATAATTCAGCATTTTGTCACTTCAGGGGTTTCCCATTCTGCCTTTATAATTCAGAACACTTTCTCCCCTCCCCCTTCTCATTAAGGAGAAATTGTAGCTGGAGAAGCAGCCTCCAGGGACTGCTGGCTGCTTACCATGCAGGTGGCATTCCCTGGGGGCTTGTGGGCAGCCCCAGCTGGAGACATGGACAGTGTGCATGTGGACCTCTGTGTAGCACACAGGCCTGGCCATGCTCACACAAATACCACACTTAAGAAGGCAATCCTGTTAAAAAAGTTTTTCTTTCTTATTCCCTACATTGTTTGAGGAAAAGGATGTAATGTGGAATTAAACAGAAATTGCATTATCTGAGAATCCTGGAGTGCTAATAATTTACATCCAAGTTTATATATATATATTTTTTTTTAAATTTTTTCTTCTCTAGCAGAGGAAACTGTTACTCTGTAACAACAGGGTCTGATTAAAGAGGAAAAGTGAGTAAGAGATGAGTGGGCAGATAGGCACATAGGCATATACTATAAGTGCGGCAATTTTCTAGCACTTAGTTATCTGAGGAGCTGAAGACCTCTTGTTGTCCTTCAAATGAAATTGCAGGCATTCAACGATGTTTATATGTACAAAACACCCAAATAAACAAACAAAAAACCTTGTCTGCAAAAAACTCTTTTCTGCTCTTGCTACTACTGTCAATAAGAGCATTGCACTGCGGTGACAAAACACTGAACAAAGAAAACCTGCACTTAAAGAAAAGCTTTAAAATAGGCTTCCAAGGACAACATATTGTTCCAGCTCAGAATAGAACTCTGCTTTTTAAAAGTCAGGGTTTGCAAGTCAGTCTATTTATAGTGCCAAGGTTTATTATTGTGGTGTTCAAATTTATATACAGAACACTAAATATATTATAAGGGAATAGTTGGTGTGACAAGATGAGTGCTTATATTTTGTGATTTGTTTATGTATTTTTTTAAAAATAGTACAGGCACCAGGCATAGTTTCTAGCACATGTTTTAAGGAATTATTCAATCCACATAGTGGTCTATAACAAAAATGTGGTCAAAATCATTGCACCTGATTGCTGCAACTGAGATATTAGTGAATCTTTATTCGCTCTAATATTTTTCCATCTACATATATATTTCCACATATACATCCTACATGCTAATAAAATGGTTTGCCTTGCTAGACATCCTTTCAGAAGTCATGGGCCACTTGAGTCCCTTCAGAGCACAGGGAACGTGATGCAGATTCTAGGCTGATTGCCAATCAGGGCAGATATATATCTTAGCACCTCTTCTGTGGTCCTGTCTTCCCAATGTGTCTCTTTAGCAAAGCACTCAGGTGAAATACAACAAGTAGTGGTTTGTTGAATTATCTTGGAGCTATGGTTTCATCAGCTAAGCCTATACTGTCCATGAAAAAAGCAAACTCCTCCTTTGCTGACCGATGAGAACTCTTGAATTTTTCATTATGGTCATCCAGACCATGAAGTTTATCCTATTAAAAGGCAAACTCAGTGGAAAATAAGTGTATTTTAGCAGAACAGTCCCTGAAGTGTCTGATTGCTTGGTGGTACAGTGCTGTCATGGGGTGGGGGTGGACAGGAACACCACATGGGTTGGAGTCAAATGCATTTCAGCTCAGCTTCCAAAATTAGGCAGCTGTACCCTCAGTTACTTCCTTTCATACATGTCTATTCCAGAACTCCACAGTGTTCCTAACACACCCACTAAAGATACAAGATAATTGTTGTTTGTACTCTCCAGTGATGCCGAGCCTTAATTTATAAGATTTTACGAACTGTGAATGTTGAAGTCTGAATATACCCCTGTGGCTTTTCAACACTGCATTTAGTAGGGTGTTATGCTACAGAAAACGTCTTTCAGGAGCTTTTACATACTTGTAAGGCTATTTGTAATGTGAAGTTGAATGGTCTAGATAATAGAGAATAACATATGTCTTCAACATTTCTCTGCTGACAATTTTGCCAGTTTTTAGTATTGCAACACTTTTGAAGATAAGGCTATAAGAGTAGGTTGTTTCATGAACCACAGAACAGATGAAATTAGTCATTAGTTGTGACTACCCAAAGCTGTGCACGTTTGTGTTTGCCAGTCAGTACACTTGGCTGACTGGCCAGTAGGTACATGTGTTCTGCTGCCAAAACAAGACGTATAACAGATGAATTCTGTCTGTCTTTCCCTTTCTGGTGCTGTGCTTTAACCAAGCAATATTCTTCATGGAACTTGCAGGAATTTCATTATCTTTGACACCTGGACTTCTCTTTCCAATTCACTGAAAATTAATCAATAATGCAAAATGCAATAAGGGTGGTCTGACAAGGAAATGTACGATCAGTTAAGCTAAATATTGGCCTTGAGGAATCAATGTCAAAATACATATTAGAAATAAAATGTCGCAGCAATATTGCAGAGATTGAAACATAATGTTCATATCAATTGTTACACACTTGGGCAGAAAACAGTTTTTGAAAGGATATCCAATAGCTTTTATTTCAAGGTCTTATCTCAATGTCTTTTTTTGTCTATACATTCCTGTTGATGATTAACGACTCTCCTGTATATCTAAAATTGCGGGGTTTTTTTACTGCAAATCACATAACTTTAGGCAATGACAATATTATTATGCTAATATTATTACAATATGCTATTAATCAGCATTATATAAATATTTCATAAGTTAATTGCCTGAAATTACAAGTGCCATAAAAATCTTATAAGAGGAACTCCACATGAGTAGAGACAATGCAGTCTGTTTTCCTGCTCTGAAAGACTTTTATCCTCAGAAGCCTGTCTATTGCTTACCATTATGTCAGGTAACCTGATAAAAGATGCTTCTTCCTACAAAGTCCAGTCTTCTCATGTGGCAAGAACTATTTTGGCTACAACACTGCTGTGCAGTGTGTAATAGTGCAGTTAGCCCCTGAGCTATGCTACCTTATGTGAGGAAACAGGTTAGCTGGTTTTGGGACTTCTGAGGCCAGATGCAGTTTAGGATAATATTTGTACCGCTTTAAATTATTTAGAGAGACAAATTTCGCCAGAAAGCAGATCTTAAACTTTTTTCTCTAGTCTTAGCATCTCTTCCCTCACTTTTGTCCTAAATATGTTCCTCCCCACCTATGTATTTTCAAAAGACCAGCTTCATTCTCTTAAATATTGCACCTCACTCTGTGTTGCTGGTTGACAGCTAGTATGTCAATCTATAAACCACATTTAAAATGTATTCGTATTTTCTCATTGTCTCCCTCAGTTTTCATGTGCATTTTCATATTTTTATCTGTTCTCTTGACAGATCAAATTTTTTTCTCATGCTTGCGTAAAGAGCATTACCATAGGTCTGAGGCCTGCATGTGATAGGGAATTCCTGTATATTAGTGCAACATTGTGAGGGTGGATACAAGAGGGTAGAATAAACATTCTATCCTAGTGGTGTTAAAGAGTAGAAGTAGAAATTAAAAACTCTTATCAGTTTTGTGTGTTTTTAAACCATAAAATCATAGAATATCTCTAGCTGGAAGAGATCCATAAGCATCATCTAGTCAAAGACCCAACTATATAAATATATACATGTACGTATGTGTATGTAAGAGAAAAACAATATTCAGTCTTTCCCCTTATCTTGAATTTTGCTGTGGTGATTCTGATTTTTAATTCCAAAGCCCTGTGAACTGTGTCAGCACCACTGACAGATGGCAAGGGAAAGACACTGAGATCCACACAGTAAAAACCATTTAGATGGAATAGCTGAATTAAGCATGTGCTTTTTGAAGTTGGGAAGAAGATAACAGAATGTTATGACTAGCACATTTCAACAATCCATTTTTAGAAATGTCAATTGCTCTGAGTTAGTCAGAAAAAAACAGCCCCCGGCTGTGCTCAGACCCTAGCCCTGACTTTGAAGGATGGTCATGGCTAGCAGCTGCCAGCAAGTAGTAGGTGTGATGCTGAACACCTCAGAACTATTTCTCATTCTGCATGTGACTGGCAGGAACCACCACTGCAGGTTATACACTGTGTGTACAGTGAGTTCAGACTCATGAAATCCAGACTGATGTCTTAGATTGCAGAATATCTGGAATAACTTTAATACAGACATGACATCCAGTGTCTCAGTTCATTCAGATTCTTTAAATTGTTCTGTCTTTCCAATTTTGGAAGTGACACAGAAGGATTTCACAGAGGCTGACACTTCACTGCCTGTTTAGGAACTAGAGGCTCTGGGATAAATGTAGTAGATGCCAGTTTTACACCAAAGGAAAAAAAAATAGCTTTAGTTAAAATAAGTGGTAGATCTATTAACTTCTTGGCAAAGGATGTTGTGAAAACAGGCTTTTTCTTTCAGTGGAAATTGTACAAATAGAAGAAATATTATTTGGAGATTACTAATAGACTATGTATGTAAGTTTGACAGATCCCCATCTGCAGAAAGTAGGCATGGGGAAAAGTGGGGAAAATGCAGTTATTTCCCTGTTCTTGCACTTGGTAGCCTGTTTTTGCCCTCTTCTTCCATTCTCCTGGCACAAGCTTATGGTTACTGGGTTAGGTGAGCCCTTGGTCTGAAGCAGATAACCTCTTCTTGCCTACTTCAACTGCTTAGTCCTGCGAGTCCCTGAGTTCTCTAGGTAGCTTTTAGTCTGGTGTGGAAGTTCATTGTGTATGTATTTTTCCTCAGTGCAAATGCAGAATCAGAAGAACCTCCAGTTCCTTCAAGAAATCCCTTCTGCTTCAGGATTTTCAAACAAGCCGGCAAATCAGCCCTTCTCATAGTAAGAACATTTGCTTAGGCATTAGGTGACCTACTGCCCAGGCGACTCATTGTCTCTGGCATTCTTGAATGCTAGCACTTGCTCAGTCTCCTAATATATCCCCAAAGCTGCAGCTTTCTTTTGTGAACAGAAAAGCTTGTTCAGATGCCAAAAATATTTCTGCCCAGACAGTAAAAAATCCCTGATTTCCATCTCTCACTAGGAAGTGGAACTGTCCTGGTTTGTTCAGGCTTTTCTCCTTAAGGCACTTTGCATGGATCACAGAAACCTAAAACTTTTTCTTCCACTTTTCTCCAATTTTACAAGCAAGCCCATCCTGATACACTGTATCACAACTACCAACCTTGCAGCTTTGAAAGATTAACTGAGAAGCCCCACAGAGCCTGCTAACATCGTGTAATTGAGTGAGGGAGCACTTCTAAAGAGTAGTATAAGGAACTCCCTCCCCTCTAGACTCTCATCATTGGCTGTTTGCTTTTGAAAAGCTTTTTTTCGGGAAGGGAAGGGCACAGGGGAAGGAAGGAGAATGAAGCGTTGACTGCACTTTTCACTGCTTTCAGAAGGAAAATCTCAGCAGTATTCACGCAGGCTGTTCTTGTTTTGTCACTTGTCTGGATTGTTTGCCTCTGCTTGGAAGAATTAAAGCATTTTCATAAGAGTAATCTTATCGCATGAGAGGGCAATTAGACATTTCGTAATCCTATCACCCCTGTGCTGAAATTACCATGCCCAGTTAGCAATAATTCTGCTTCCAAGAACAGAGTGAGCAGCAGCACAGCATGAATTATTTAACTCGATGCTGTGCTTCCTGTTTTCAAGTCACTGGGATAATACTGGCACCACAGACAGTAATTATCCCCAGCATAGAGTAGAAACAGTTAATGGAACCTGCCTTTTAAATCAATATTATTAATTCAAGGAAAGAAACAGCATGTACTATCTGACGCCTATGGAGTTTTGATCTGGGCTTGATGTCACGCTGAAGTAAGTGGTTACCATGGAGATTGGAGCTTGTGTCTGCGTATCTGTCCCTGCCAGCGAGCTGTGAGGAGTGTTTTTGGAGAGGAAGTGCCCATCTGTAGTCAATCACCATTGTTCTGGCACAGCCACATGCCGGCCTCGCTGCAGCCCTCCGAACTGCGTCACGACACAGCAGTGTCAGTCCCTCTGAATAAAGACTCCCTGTTGAACCAGATTTATCCACCCTGCCATTTTCACTGTCACTTGATTATCTGCTTGTATTTTCTGGCTGCGTTAATGCAGTCTCTTGGCACTGTTATCATCGAATCCCTACAGCTTGATATCTTGCAGTTCTGGATGGATTGTCTTGTGTTTGCTTGCTTTCTTTGTCACCCTCTTCACTTAATCAAGGGAAAGCACCCATACTACATCAACCACTTTTCCTGTTTTCTTTCCTCTTAGATGCAGAAGACCTTGAAAGCCTGAATGTGCTTTTTCCCCTGTACAAAGTCATAGCAACCAAAAAGGGCTTGTAATAGATCCTTTTATTAAATCATCATTATAAATTGCCAGCATATGTTTCTGGAACAAAGACTGGCAGTTTGGCACAGTCCACCATGATTATTGAATATACCTGTTTATTAACCAATTAAGTAATGGGCTAGTATGCCAGTGGCATATGAAATCAGGGCATTATTACTAACTGGAAGATGTCAGACAACATTACTTCTGCTACCTGAAGACCATGCAATGAGACATCTTCCTGAATACCAGGTGGAGTTTGTGGTCTTATTTCATTTTCCTCCTTAAGTACAATACTCAGAGTAATGTGTGATAAATTTCTGCTAGAAATTCCGTTGAGTGACTGTCTTGAATACTATGCACAGAATGAATCAACTGTGTTGGAAGCAGAAGATTTATTTAGCTATTTTCCCCTTTATTTTGCTTCTCTTTTCCCTCATTTTTCTCTTCTATATCTCTATTTTATTTATCTCTTATGTCAAGTAACAGCACATTTGAGCTATCTAGAGTACTCACTGAAAGTGATGCAAGAGGTTTTCAAAACAGCCACTGTATATATCCGACTCTGCAATCATTCCTGGAAATGACTGAACATTTTTGTCAGAAATATCAAAGTGAATCAGCTTTAAGCAGATACTTGGAGTAAAAAACTGCAGGAAAAACAATTAAAGTTTAATAAATTCCAATAACAATAAACATTTTGATTGTGAAGAATGTGCCTGCCAGGGATGCTGGGTTCTTACCTAGGCACTGAATATTGTCTGCATACACTGCTACCAGTGGTAGGTCGATTACCACTTGAGAACTCCTAGCCTGGGTACAGGTGGAGCTTTCAAACCTCAGCTTGCATTGTATACTAACTTTCCTAATTACATGATGACTGCATTTTCATATTTGCAATCTGCCCTACTGCTACCAACAGCACAAACATTTCTGTAGTTCAAGGTGGGGTGGTTGAGGCAGGCCTGCTATGGAATTGATTGCCAACTGCAGAGATGCACAGAAAAAGAACAACTACTTTCCCTCACTACCACCCCCTCCAACATGTTTTATTTATATCTCTTCCATTCCAGCTGGCATGCACACTGGCAACTCTGGGATCTCTGACCCTGAACTAAACTGCTGCAGGGCTGATCAGGAGACTTGGCAAGTACTTGGTGAAGCTGAACTGCTCAGCAAATGTTCTAATTTTACCGAATCTATGAATTTTAAGAGAAGTTTGAAAGGTATGCTTCTGAACATTTATTGGTTCTATAAGCAGCATGTTTTTATATTTCCAAAAGAATTGTCCTATAATGTGATTTTTCATTGTAATTGTGGATTTTGCTCTGTTGTGAGACTTGACTGATGATTTTTGAGCTTTTGAGGCAGCCATATTGGATGAAGAGTCCAGCCACACCTACACAAATAAAGCTAATTTGCAAACAGAAAAGCAGTATATCTAAGCTAAGCCAGGAAACATAAGCTTTCACTTCTGAAAGTGAGTGGAAAGTTGGATTCCTCATCTAGGGGGGGGAAACATTGCTCTCTAGGTGAAAACCCCTGGTGCTCGAAATCATGTAATGTAAGGTTAAGGTTTAAGAGGGAAATAAACAACATTTGGAGAGATAGATGAACATATTTAAAACTATTTAAACTATCCATCAGAAAAGCATAGAAAATTGGCATATTCCTACAGAATATGTAAATGGGAGTGAATTTTCATTTTGATAAGGCTTTCAATTAGGAAGCATCTAGACAGGTTTACTTTCTTCTGTACAAGGTTGGGAATTTTTCACCTGGTTGACTGAAAATCCTAGCATATCAACTACAGGAGACCTTGGACTCTTTTTTTTTTAAAATTTTTTTTAGTGATTGCTCAGAGGGACCACCTGACATCTGAGATGTCTGGGGCTTAGTGGTTCTCCAGTTTCAATGCAATCTGCCAAGAGGTGAATCCAATACTTTGTGGGCAATTCACAAATAATTTTGGTAACCAATGTGACATTTTTGATAAAGCAGGACATATGCAGGTAAAAGTCATATGGGTTTCTGGACAAGGATAGTTCATCCTCTAAATCAGGAGTTCTCACAGGAAGCTTGTCACTTGAACCACATTCAATTTATTTAAATTAAATATATTGCATGGGAAATGTTCACCTCTTCTACAAGAGATTAATTCCACATGGAGGAAGCTCTTTTGTCTCTCCAGACTGAATGATTTGGTTTTATTGCTCTCTTATTCTGCAAAATTATCACCAGAAAAAAGATATAACTGCTGAATACAATTGTAATTATTTTTTTCCTCTTTAATCTGGTCCATTATGCAGCAGGGAACTAAGATTTTTCATGACCTGAAGGAGTCTGTATGTAGGACAACAAGCAAATATGTTGGTGTTGGTCACCAATTTTGAGACTCTGAGGTGTGAAGCAGCTTTCTGGTTGCTTTTTCAGAAATTTGGCTTCAGAATTATTTTAAAGTAACGCAAAATATTTGGGGCGCTGTGGCTAGCACAGGTTTTTCCCATGAGAATTTTTCTTGTGTTTTGTAAATAAAGATAAACTTTGGATGTTATTGAAACAGTGTCCCAGAACTTGGACAGTGCAAGCCTGGCCAATCAGGCCTGGGGGAAGGCTTCTGACTGACCAATCTGGGTGACTTTTGAGAACTCTATATATGTGATGAAATCAAAACAATAAAGGTCATTCCTTCTTGCCACTGAGAACTGGTGCCTTCATTACTCTGCTAGCTGCTCAACAGCGACAGGGCCCTTTGTGATCCTACAATCTGTAAGTCCTAGGACTTTGGATTTTGGAAATGCCTTCTAGTAAGAAAGCTCCCAAACTTTGTTGGAAAGCTTTTATATTTCAAAATTTGCAAATAAATTAAAAAAAATTGAAACTTCAATTAATGTAAATACTTTTGTTTTATGAATATTTCCAATTTGTTTGTTCATTTTATTTTTAGGAAATCAGTATTTTTAAAGACATGGTCAGCTCTTAAGTTTCGTATTATAAATATAGCAGACTTGAAGCTTTGCTCCAAACTTGAAATGAAAGAAAATAGATATATGATTTTTTTTGTTTATACTATTTTTTTCAGTCCATTCAAATTCTTTAGCATCTTTTCAATGCAGTCAAAAGGACATGTTCAACCTTTGTCAGCAGCCATGGCCTATTTTATGTTCTGAAAAGTCTTGCCAGAATGGCCCCCTGAAGCAGCAAATGGCCCAATTTATTTATGACAGTGCCAAAAAAACTATTTCCAGGATGTTCATAGGTCAAGATCTCCTTTGAAATAGAGAATGCCTTAAAGACCTATTGCACTGTTTATTTTTTAGTGCGTGTGTGTTGCACTCATGCCCTGAGGCTACAATCAAAATCAAGGAAGTCAAGGGAGATTGAAAGAATTATGATCTTGCTTGCATTTTCAGACTATCCTCATAGCTTTATCCATCTAGGTACTGTCATCTCTCTCCTCTAAGTCATCAGTTTACCCATCAAACAATTTTCTTTTGAAAAATCTCCTTTCATTAGCCTCCTTTGCCCATTTTTTACCTGACAGCTGTCTTGAGAGTCTTATTTACCATAGTGATTACATCCAGTAAAAGGATGGTTGAAATGGATGGTTTGTCTTCTTATATTCCTTCTTCTTTTACATGCACACAAAATTGTATATGGTGTGATTTAAGTATCTCAGCAACTTCTCGGTGTTTTAGGAAAGATTTCAGGGTCATTTTTTGCAGGTGGTCATTGGAAAGGGAGGTACTGCTTTGTGTACAGAGCTGCAAGTCACTCAGTGAACTAGAGCAGCGTTCAACAGTCCTGATGAGAAAGCACATCAGATCAATTGCCTGGAATAAGACCCACCTCATTCTGTTTCTTTGTTTACCCATGTCCTTCCTAGCCCTCCTAAACTTTCCTTCTGATTTGGCCTTTCCTTCAGTCATACAGTGAAATCATTCTGAGTAACTAAGACCTGCCTTTGTGCACTGAGATATTTTACAGGAATAGTGGAGAATTTGTGAGCAAAGCACTGACTATATGAGTATAAGAAGGAGCTGGTGGTAGTGAATTTTTCAGATTTTATTTTTTTTAGGAAATATAGATTTCCTGCTTTTTTCAAACAAATCCATAGAAATCACAGTACCTATATTGTAACAATTCAATAATATGAAAGAAGCCTATTTATAAGTAGTTAATACTTGCCAGTGTTTGTGAGATATGATGGTACTTCCACTTGCTTAGATAGCCCAAATTTGTAAAATACAATAATATTGAATGAATACAGGATGAACTTGTCATTCTTGTTCTTATTGATAAACACATTTCAAGGAACAATGTAACAAAACAAGACTTTTAGATTCTGCAGTGGAACAAAATATATGTGAAGTTTTTCAGACCTCCAGAATTCACATTGCAGTTTCCTCCTCTTAAGGAAGAAAGATGGGTCTGAATGGAGAACAGGATGAAGGGTGATGTAATTTTGTGGAGTTAGAAGAGTGATTGGGCAATAGGAATTAATCTATCTATATTTATTCTGGTTTAGGAATAAGTTTTGCAGGGGTTAACTAACCATGTTCTGTTCATTTCTTCTTTGTGTATTTTGTGGAAATGACTGTTCTCCTTTAATTTATGTTTTCCTAGTGTAAAAATTTGTAATGTTGGTTATTTCTGTCCACTTGGTCAGACTGGGGTCCAATTAGTCATTATGGCTGGAGTCAGTATTTCTGATTCACTTGAAGCCTTTTTATGCTTACATTCTGAGTCGGCATAAGCAACATGAAAAATGAGACTGCAGAGCAATGAGACCAGCAGAGTTTTCAGCATCTGCATACAATAATGTGATTTGATTGACTTGCATGGACCTGAGCCCAAAAACTACAGAAAGGAATCATTTAGGCTGTATTGGCTGACATGTGGAAGATGTTCCTGCTATAAAAATTATATTGATTACAATAGGCAATCATTTTAAGAAAAGCAGAAAGGCTTGTCTCGGTTTTGTGCCTTAGCTTATAGTCCTCTAGCCAGTTTCCATCCCTCTGTTTGCAAAACAGCTTGTACATCTTTTATAATAACATTAAATTGGTTAAGAAAAATATCCAAAATTCTATTCATTTGTACTGCATGGAGGTTTTGTTCATGAATCTCTGAAGAGGGAGAGAGAAAAAAAGCATACAAAGTGTACTCTGTCTTCAGTACAATTCAGGTTACTACACAGAACCTCCTACTCACCACACTTCAGTGAGTCACGCATGCCAAGCATAATGATTCCTCTATTTTTTAATGTGCTCTGATGCTAATTTTCTCATTTACAATTATAAATGTTACATTCACTTAAAAAATCAAATTTCCAAAAATATATAATAATGTAACTCAATAATTTTGACTCATTCTCAAATCCATTTTTTAAATTTTTGTACATTATTGTAGCTATATTACAATAACTTTGTACAGTATGTGCCCTGATAAAATATTGGAAAATATGCTATTAAGTATATTTTTCAAAGTTCTTTCTGTGTGATTAGGTTTTATATTACTAAATTTGAATAAAACATTGATCATAAAACTTTTGAATGAAACTTATACTAAAATCTTGGTTGAAAAATATTCTTCTTTGCCTACACCTTATTATTTTTTCCTCCTGATTCTGAGTTACATAACAGATTTCTTTCTGTCCGTTTTGATTTACTGTTCTTCCTTAATATTCCAGGAAAATGAGATTATGAGTTCACTTGAATCCAAAGACAGATTTCTATGCTAAAATGAAACCAGAGAGCTATACAACATATACCACCTTCAAAAATTTGCAGTGGTGTGTAGAGGTACTTGCTCTACAATTAAAAAAAAAAAAAAACAAACCAACTCTATCAGCCAGAAGGAGCTTTTAAGTGATTTTTATGATTTGGATAAATGTCCACTTACAAAATGAGGTAAGGTTTTGACAAAGGCAGCAGTATGTAAGCAGAAGGCAAAGTATTTTCTTGATTGTCTTTGAAGGATGATGAATTCTGTCTGTATGAATGGAAGTTTTGCCCCGCTGTGTGGTGCCTTTTTTGAGTCTACATGGTAATAGCATCCAATGTGTTCTGCTGCTTGCTTTCCCTAGCAAGTCTGTAGTCTTTCTGGCTTTTTTGGTCAGTCAATTATTTGTACTGAATTTCTCAGACGTCCCACAAAACAGGCTAACTCAATACTGGTAATGATTTATTTTGAAATAATGCTAGCTCTCTTGGACCCTCTCACCACTTTTGTCTACCTGAAATTTTTTTTTTTTTACTCTCAGAAAGCTGTGTTACTATCTATTTTACTCAATAGAGAATCAGTTTAAAAAGTATTTTAAACCACTCAAGTAATATGAATAGACCCATGGAAGTATCTATGCCTTTCTGTTGTCTGGAGAGGAAATCTGACAACTAGCTTAGATTAGAAGCTGAAGGCAGGCTTCAACTGGCTAAACATATGTATTTGTGCAATTTCTTGCCTAGACTATTTCAGATGTCTGCAAAGCTGGTGAATATGATTGGTGGCGTAAATAGAATCCAGAAAGAGTTAGAAATTGCTTGAACAACTCAAACAGCATTAGATATCCATGTTGAGACAGACTGATACGCTAAATTTACATGTGTACAGGAAGGTAACTGCATGTGAGCCAGATGTTTAAGTTTCTGCTATAATAAATGAGGGTGCAACTCAGCTGCCTAACACATTACCTGAGGTGCCCCAGGGTGCACAGAATAGTCTCCAGCTGCTGTAACCAAAGGCTTTGGGCTGCCTATAGGCTCCATGCCATACCTGACAGCCTTCAGGTGATATCCTGGACATCTGGGGAGTCTCAGATGATGCTAAACACCAAAGATTATACAGAGATGAATGCCAGATTTAGTCCATCTAGTGAGCAGAAGTGAGAAAGTTATTCAGCTCACCCTGAAATAATCACCCACTTTTGACCATCTCAGTAGCTCTCTGTACTTGGCTGACTCAGCTGACTAGATTGGGAAAGGCTGAATGTACACCTAGCTGTGTGTCTGGCTCTGGAGCAAAAATTCACCCGTAGCTGGCCGAGTTCTGAAGTTAGGTGAGATGAATCCCTCTCCCATCAGACAAGAATACATGACAGGCAATTCTCCCACACTTGTGTTAGCACTGTCATCCTCAGTTTGAAGAAGCTTGTCAGGCTGTTAGCAACAAGCTGTTTACTTAAAAATGTCAGTTATGTAACTTATGACTATTTAGTAGTTTTTTTCTTTATATTATGGTAAATTAACATCATGTAAGAATTACTCTCATTTCCCACTTTGTTCATTCTGAAGTTTACAGGGTTTTGATTTTTATTAAGACATCAGTGAATACAGTAATTTGAACAGTTTGACATTTTGAGCAGCTGCCTTTTCCTCCAGTTTCTGCATTTTTTTTTTTTTGTTTGTGATTTTAGCTTTTTTTTTTTGTTTGTTTTTGTTTTGGTGGTTTGGGTTTTTTGTTTATTTTTGTGGGGCAAGTACAATGTTTAGCAAAAAAAGATCACTTGGAATAATACTACTGGGTCTGCAGCTTTGGAGAGAATTTTTTCTGCAATGTTCTGCAGGTGAAAGAGCCTAGGCATCCCTTAAACACGTTATTTCATAGATGAAAACCTAGCAGACTAGATGACAGCATCCTTCTCCCCCAAATCTGTCAGGTATTGAACTTTGTATTGGATCAGTTCCAAAGAGTAAAATCATGTGAAGTATAGCACTAGCCCAAAACAGTGGTACAATTCAGTTCATCTAAACACTAGTTAGTTCATAAAGCCACACAGAAAACTTAACTGAGTTGCTGGCATAGGTATTGTCATTGCTATCATCCTGGACATAAATTCAATGAGTTAATTCAGAAGTTTAAGAACATATGTGGAGAGAATATAAGCTATTGTTACTTGGGCACTTTACTTACAGAAGTGGTAAACTAAAAGGTGAAGTGGAGCAGTCAAATGATCCAGCAAATTAATTCTTTCTAACACTAAAACTGCTTATCCCTAGTTATGCCCCCATTCTTGCCCAGAAGTGAATCTTTAAAAGTCACTTCTGATTTAATCAGGCTGTTGAAATTCAGCATATGTGCACACAAAACCAGAGTGCAGGTAAAAACTACAGAACAGATTTAGCTACACAGGGGCACAGAAGGAAGCAAGGAATATGTCTATGTACATGATTACAGAAGTGTATTTTTTCTTCTCTGAAGAAAGGATGTGTAAGATGCAAGCAGCTTACTTGGTTCCTTGATCTACACAACTGTGGTAGGATTGATACATGTGATTGACAGTAGCAAAGGAGACCCAAAAGCAAGGGGGAAGTGGATTAAATTGTGGCTTCTTAATTTATTTCCTAAGGCACTGATGGACAAATGCACCATATGATACTCTGTGCTGTACTACGCTGACAAAAACTAGCTCCTAAACCATAACAGATTTATTCTTACAAGCAGATTTCTACCTGTATTTTGCTCTTTCCTTAGAATATTGGTCTGCAAAATCTGCTGTGGTATGTGCAATAGTATTTGGTAAGATGACAGTCTTTAAAAATACATTTAATATATGTATAAAATAGAGATATGGGAATATGGTTTGTAATCATGTTAAACCTTTCAAAAGGCTTGAATGATATCAGAATGTCAAAGGCAGTAAAAGACCCATACTGCTTAGGATGTAAACTGTGCTACAATTATCTCTGGATACAAACATCTTTTAATAAATTTCCTATCACCTGTACACACAGACATAAATTGGACTCTCCCATTATAACAGCATTGAAAAAAAGTTCTTTTATATTTAATTCTGAAATTTCTTAATCATTGTGCTCTCTTAGAGCAGTCTGTGAAAGTTTACCCTGCTTGTAACAGTTGTGTTTTGCTTCTGCTATATACTTTAGATACATAAAGGAGCATTTAAACTTTCAGAAAAAACAGATAAAGAGTTAATAGAACAAAACCCATTTGTGAAAAACAACACTCTGACTCCTAATATATAAATATGAAAATGAATTACATTTTATCTTCATATTGAGATAAGATGAGGTGGAAGGAAAGAGACAAGGCAGTTTGAAGGGTCTTGTTCTGCAAAAGTCAAAGGTAGCTGCAGCATTGTGTGTCTCTGTATATCAGATACCTTGGTCAAAGCTGTTATATAGAGAGTCTAGGCTTTACAACTCTTTCTCAGTGCTCTGTAGTACATTAGCTTGCACTAATGGTATTTGAGATCTAGTGTAGATATACAGCCAGCCTAAGTCAAATGCCCCAAAAAATCTGTTTTCAAATTACTAAGGTAACTAATTTCTTAATAACCACCGAGCATAATTTAGACTAATTTTATTAATTTATGAAATTACTGTGTTATTCCAAGGTTGTTTTGTATGTGGAAAAAACCTGAAAACTGTACAGGCAAAAATGGATTAATATTTTGCATACTAGTACTACATAATCTGAAATTTTACTGTCTTTCTTGCCCTTGCCATAAAAATTTGCCAGTATTAAAGGGTAATTATTGTGGTGCTCATGAAACAAGAAATGAAGGAGAAGAAACATTATTTAATTTAGGAAATCTGAGATAACAATGGAACAATTTTCAGTCAAAGAGGAAGGAGGGATTTGAGTTACAGGTCAAGGAAGGAAAGAGGTTTTAACTAACAAATAGAAAATCATCAGTGAAATCACATTTACTTAAAGCTCTTAAAACTCAGTTTACTCAGGAAGCGTCCAGAGGACAAATGCTTATATACTTGCTCTTTGAAGCTGCATTTGTCTCCTGTATATATGAGTGATAGATTGCATTTCTACTACAACAGTTGCCTTTTCATGTGTTACCATTCTCAACCTGTTTGAATAAAAAATCCCAAAAATGTGAGGGGAAAGAAAGAAAGAAAGAAAGAAAGAAAGAAAGAAAGAAAGAAAGAAAGAAAGAAAGAAAGAAAGAAAGAAAGAAAGAAGAAAGAAAGAAAGAAAGAAAGAAAGAAAGAAAGAAAGAAAGAAAGAAAGAAAGAAAGAAAGAAAGAAAGAAAGAAAGAAAAGAAAGAAAGAAAGAAAGAAGGAAGAAATAATCAAAAGGGTTTCTTTTCTGACTAGCAGCATGGACAAAACCTTTTTCCCATTCTTTTTCGTCTCTTCTAGGTTTTCTCTTGTTCATTAAGGGATCAGTATTCTAAAACCCCTCTTCAGATACTTACAGGGCATTATTGTAAATTATTGGATGCTATGCTGCTGGTCCTTCTCCTTTCTTTGACTTTTTAAGATCTTAATAGGCTCTCTATCATCTGTGAAACTTATTTGTAACAGGAGATCAGACTCAAAACGTGTTTGGTGCTATGACTGAAGGCAGTGTGTGTATGGATGGAGATGTGCATTGAGAATATTGCTTGTGAATGTTAGTGCCTGCTATAATCACAGAGACAAAACCTCTGTGGCAGTCCCAGCCTCTGCCAATCTCTGTGCACTGACTGGTTTTGGCAGAGACCTAGCCCATTGCCTCTTCATTACTCTCCTAATCATACAACACTGCACATCAGCTTTAAAGAATTGAAAAGTGATTTTGGAAAGCAGCAAAACCCAGGAAATAGTGTGTCATCTTTTTCAGTGACTGGTACTTCCATTTAATTTTTTGCTTTCAGCTGACAGTTTATGCTATGAAGTTCTGTAAAGCCTACAAAGACTCAACACACGCTGAATGGTGCATATGGCTGCAGAGACACAGAGCAGTTATAAAACCAACTCAGAAATCTGAAGTCAGTGCATTATGCCCATTAAATGAAACAAAGCATTGCTTATTGACCACTGAGGACACTGAATGTCTGCTTGTGACCCCTTACTTCCTGTGACATCCAGAGATAAACAGGAAGGTTTTTCATTTAATTGATTTCTACATGAGTGCAAACTTTCTCTTCCCCCTCCCTGTCTCCCAGTACTGCTGGAGTGCTTTTGGACATTCAGTGGTTTCAGGAATTACTTTTCTGTATACCTAATTTGGGCTCCTATTTTTGAAAAACTTGACAAAGGAATGGCTTATTGCCCTGAGCTCTGGCCTGGATTTGCTAGAAGCATACTTGCTGCAGCCGTCACATCTTTCTAATGAATGCATGAACTCACTGGTAACATGAAGAAGAGAGACAAATTACTCTTCACAGAAGAAACAAGCACAAGTGGGCCCCAGAAAAGCTGGCTGCTATATTTAGCTTATAATACTAATATTGGAACGTCATAGTTGTGCCCTCTTCCCTAATGGCAGCCCAGAGAGATTCTATCTAGATTTTATGATCTTATATGGAAAGTAATTCAGCTGTTTAGGGAGCTTTGCTGTGTGCATACAAACAGTGAGACTACTTACGTCTGTTCTCTGTGTTATCAGTACCATTAAAAAGTCACATCAGTTGGGAGGATATGCTGCTTTTCTGCTTTTAATGTCTCTAAGGAAACCACTTTACTTATCCACACTTACTGTGCTTGCCACATCCTCAGTTTACACACGGGCAGGGCAA
Organism: Lichenostomus cassidix; assembly: GCF_008360975.1. Taxonomy (NCBI): domain Eukaryota; kingdom Metazoa; phylum Chordata; class Aves; order Passeriformes; family Meliphagidae; genus Lichenostomus; species Lichenostomus cassidix. The sequence continues at coordinate 18,661,939 of NC_139480.1, read as the reverse complement.
GGAAAAATAGTACATGAGAAATTCTGTTCTTAATGTATCACTAAATGTATTGGTATTAATTGTCTTTACGTTTTTTAAGTTTGAGACTCTGGTTTAGCAAAAGTCCTGCATTTATGCAGGTTTCCACAGGAGTGAGCTGATATGGAGACACTGTGCCACAGGTCTGGTCAGCACTTTGAGAGGAATTTTATTGTTACTGAAGGCCAGAAGGACCAGAAAGAACTACGTTTTGTTAAGAGAGACAATGAATAGAGGGGAAAATGATGAAATAGTCTAAGGATGAAATGTACTTTAAAACCATTTGTGTTCTCTCCTTCCTTCTTCATTTCATAGAAATATTCCCTGTGTTTATGGAATTTAAGGGGAAACGTTATTTTTTAGAGTAGAAATTCATACCAATGACAAGATCAAGAGAATTATTATTTTCACCTCAATCTACTTTTTCTCCATGATTTATCAAGTGTCTTGAGGGACTACTTTTCAAAATGACACCTTTGTCACACATTGCTAATTTCAGATCTTTCAAATTTTTTTTAAGCGTAACAAATTTCAGGCCCAGCAGAATCTGGATGTGCCCATTATGTGAATGAGGTAGGTTTCATAACCACACTGAAGCCCCCATGAATATTTTTAGAACTGTACATCACTTTGGATGACACTGCTGGGAGCTGGAGGAGTTGGAGAGAGCTGGAGTTCCCTTAGTGCTTCTGGCCTCTATGGTGCACTTCATTTTAGCAGCCCAAATTTAATAAAGGCTAAGGAATAGCTGTTTTGCTGAAGAGGATTTACTAACCTCTGATTACGTCTTTAGCTGTCCTGAGAGGTCTTATTTCAGAGAGATGGTATCATGTCCCTTCACAATGAGACATTAACTATGTCAGTTAGAAGTTCTGTGTTCCTGACCTATTGATCAGAGACACACAGATCTTGAATTATGGTAAGTTTTCTATAAATACGTTTACCCAAAACACTGTCTGACCAAATATTTCAAAGATTCCTTCCAGATGGAAGATGTAGAACTATATTGCTGTATTGGACTAATGAAAAATGTAATTTCAACACAACCAGAGATTTTCTGACAATTTTTTTTTCATGGAAGTTTATTTAAATAAATGTTAAAATGTATAAACAAATATTTTTATTTTAATAAAGGGTATTAATTATTTTTCAGGTAAATACAATATTGTATTTCAATATTTTAAAAATATCAAAGAGCAATACATCATTTATTAATGTAGCCAAAGAGGGATTAACAAAAAATTTTCTTATGTAGGAAGTAAAATGTCTTTGTTTCTGGCTAACACACAGTAGAAGTAGTGATAAAAGCTATGCATTGAAAGTCATCTATCTTTCAAGCAAACATTTCAAAATGACAATAGAAGAAAGGAAGTGCAATAATTTATGTAGATTCCCTGGGTAGGGTTAATATGAAACTTACATTTTTGGGTGCATAGAAATATAACAGTAGCATATGAAAGAACATTGTACAGGTAGAGATTACATCATGAGGGTTTACAGCTGCAACCTAGCTTGAGTGTGCATTTATAGGTACAATAAACCTTTAAAATTGCCTTTGTAGCTTTTCATAGTTCCTGTATTTAAAAGTGTAAAGCTGGCATATTAAAAATATGACTCAAACATATTTCTGAAAAAGGGTTAAATTGGTTTCATTTCTGAAATATTATGTACTATAGGTACTCTGTCCCCATATAGTGTATTTTAATATGCTTATGAAAGCCTACAGCTGAATGTAATTTAGTATGAATGATTATCTGTTTGAAAGTTCACTCATTAGCCATTTCTCATTTGTTATTCCAGACATACTGTGATGGAACCAAAAAATACTGCAATTCTTAGGTACGCAGTCGCAACAAGATTCATTTTCAGCATGTAGGGGAAAAGTGTGTCCTATGGGACGGTCACAGATTATCAGGGTGATAAATCGCATGCTTGAGAATAATTATAATGCTTGCAGAAATAGGGAAAGGTTTCCTGATAACCTGAGAACACAAATGCTTGTAATCGTGCCAGTTATTAGCTGTGCTATAGCTATTGTTTTAACCAGTTCATGTTTTAGGATGATTTTTACACTTTCTCTACACATTGGCTGTACAAAGACATTTTGGAAACTTCAAGGTCCTTGATGGAAGGACACTGCATTCGCTGGTTTCTCCAGGTCCTTTTTCCACTCTCCTACACATAGGAGAGAACAATTTCAGTGCTCCAAAGTGAGATGTGCAAACTTATGTTTTTGAGGCTTAAAACAGATGTAAGCAGATAGAGGCTTGTGTGTTTTGCCTGGGAGATGACATAGTCAATACGATTGTGTAATGCAGACCCTTTTTACAAGCAATAATATCATGGAAAATATGACACCATAAATTTTTAATTAAACTCTATATCATTAAGCAGTAGAGTGAAAAAGTACATGCAGTATCCCTGCACAGCTACTTGATGTTATCTGTCTGCCCTTTCACATGAGCCGGGAGAACAAGAACATTAACAAACAGCTTCTATTCTCACAACTTGAAGCACGGAAAGAATAACAAGTTGCGTAAATGGAAGAAGAAATACTAGACTTCACATTATTCCTTTCCTTTTCTCTCTCTTCTGAAAAACTATTAGAAACTGAGGTAAATAGAAATGTTGTAAAGGTTTAGTGTCCTGTTACCTGCTAATTCTTATGTCTTCGTCAGTCACTGAGATTTTACAACCAGCTGTAAGGAGACTACTTTAAATCCTTTTCCATCATTATGAAGAATATTCTTAAAGGGACCCTAATAGGTGTTGCAGGTCCATATTTTGATTTTGAATCTTGGAATTATAATCTGTTAGAGAATTGGAGATTAGGGAATCTTTTTAAAAAGAATTACTTTTTCCGGGTATTGAAAAAAAGCCACAAACCCCTGGTTTGGTGTGTTGTTATTTTATGTGCCTTGCCCAGCAGAGAGGATTATTAAAATAGATGTCTTTTGTTTTGTCCATACAACACTAACTTTCTTTATGTTAAAGATTTCTGACCTAGGAGAAAGAAACCCCCAAAATGTTGCAGTTGGACACTCGATTATTTCTTTAAAATAAGTAAGAGTTGTCATGCATTTGCCAGCAGGACCTGCAGGACTCATCCTTTGTCCCACCAGCCCTAACAGGGTCTTAGGCACAAGCAAATAAGAAACTCCATTGTCTCAGAGACTCCTGCTCACCACTAAAACCTGATGGAACCAGCTGGAGAATGCTGTTTCCAGATATTTTTTTAACAACTGGCTTCACATACACACCATCACTCACTGTGATGACTACCATATATACAAATAAACACAAACACATGAATGTGTGTAAAAATCATTAACAGAGTTTTTAATAAAGAGACAAGCAAACGTTGCAGAGATGGCCAGTCTGTTTCTTGTCAAACAGATGCAGTGGAACTGACTTTTGAGCTCTAATTTGCCTATAAGACATATTGCATCAATCCATGGCAGCACATTGATCTGTTCCCCTTTTATAAATTATTTATAAATGTCCACTAATAAAAGTGTTCTTTTACTTTTATGTCTGTAAGACAGAACTATTTTGTGTAAAATCTGCCTTTTGCCAGCCCTTGCCTCTGGCCCCAAAATGAATGCAATATGGCTCCTGCTGAAGTTTCAGGCATGTCCATCTTTTAATCGTTTTTTTAATGCCATGCATAACATATGGCCAGAAATAGTGAACTGTAATACATTGTCATTTACTGACTTCAGGGAACTCTTTCTCAATTTAATTAAACTGGATAACTTCCTAATGCAAGTGCTGCCTATTTTGCATGAGGAGTCTAAAACAACAAATGAGTTAAAAATGAGGCCCTTTCTGGAAACTGGACAAATCCTCCTGACTGAAGAGATGGGCTCTCATTTGCAAGTATTCTGTATTTCCACTTTTCTGACAGACAGGGGGTGAGCTTATATAGATAAACACAACCTCTTACCTACAAAACCCCACACAGGTAGTTTGCATTGGATTAAGATGCATTAATGTCTCTCTACTTAAATTCCTATTGTCATGTTTTCAGTCGCGTATTTCACACTGGCAAAAATGATAGCCATAGTTTGCATTTATTGGACTGAAGTTTGGTATTTTAAAGAATCCCAGTCCAGGATGTTAGTGTCCTCATCACAATTTCCTCTGACTGATTGAGTGTGATCTCAGGTGAATTATTGCATATGGATGCAGGAAGAACATAGATTTAAACTGACATCTTCAGTTCTCTTGCCCTGGCATTTTTTAGTTTTTATGCTCAGTGCCCTTGAACCTTGAACAATATAGAGTCAGAGGGCATGTCTGAGTCTACCTATCTTGTACCAGAAGAGAACTATGGACTAAACCTAAAGATCAAAAGGATCTATTTTGAAAATTGGCATTATAGTTCAAATCTCTTTTGCAAAATAATGTGAAGGACTTCATTTTCAGGCCAGTATGAGAATAAAATATCAGAAGTCTAAACCTTAAAAAATAAAGTGAAATGAGATCCTTGTCCTTCAAACAGCTCTAGTTTGGGTATCTTACAAATCTCTCTCTGAAATGCCAAATACAAATCCCTGGAATGTCCCCATAGTGGTTTGTGAATATGTAATTACAGAATCACAGACCGCTTTGGGGATATTCCAGGGATTTTTATTTGGCATTTCAGAGATACTCACAAGCTTTCTTTATTTACCAGAAACAAGGCCAATGGAACTGGGAATGCCAAGAAGAAGTAATAAGGCATGTGAACTGTGTTACCTGGTGGTGCCAAATATGTTTGACAGGTTTGTGACTTCATATTATCTAACATTAAGTTGCCTCACTGTCCAGTTTACATATGAAATAACCTGGAAATATTTTTGCTATGTTCATAATGAAATTTGTCATTAAAATGTGTGCCCCTTCAATGAAAATTGCACTTTATGCTTATTTCAGGGGGTCTGCATCTGAAATTGTCAGCGTGGCCCTTGCAACGCCCTACTGGGAGCCCACAGTCTGTACCAAAAAAAAAAAAAAAAAAAAAAAAATCCTCTGAGAAATGGCAACAAGATTTCCACTGGGGCCCCATAAACTAGGATTACCCATTTAGGGAGTTAAACAGGAGCAATGGTTGCTCCATCTGTCTTAGAACGAGGGCTGCCCCGCTCCCCCCTGCAGTGCCTCTGACAGCATGAGAGCATTATTTCCCAGTGCCACCTTCCAGCGTTGCCTTATGAAGAATTTATGTGTTTTGAGTTTTCCTTCATGGCAGGCGTCCAGCAGTGCTGCACTATAAACCTGCCACAAAGAGTGAAAAAAGTGCAGTTTTCAGTTCAACTGGGGGCCCAGACTGATGAGCTTAGACAGGCCAAACTTCTGGAGGTTAGTGAGTCTGAACCTCAGCTGATTCACCGAGCACCGTCAAATTATGTACTACTAAGGAGGTAGCAAACATTTTTAAAGACTAATTACTTGAGAAGGTTGTGGAGGGTGATTAATACATTCAAATCCTTTATTGGAGTTCTCTTGAGGAACCCTAATGAAATAACAAATTCAGGGAGAGGACAAATTCTTTTCCTTTTTTGGCAAGTAGTTATTTAAGCAGAACAATGCGGCCAGCTGAAGGCATCATTAAAGGGATGGCTCACTGTTGCACACCATAACCCCTACTGTGATAAATGGCAAATAAAACATATCTTTCATCCCCACATCAAGGCGGCTGAGGAGGCGCAGAGCAGGGCTGCAGGATCAGGCTCAGCGTTCCCAGGCGAGGATGGCCTGCAGAGGGCTCTCAAGGTCCTCTCAAGAGCCTCCTAACCCAGTTCCACGGGCTGCAGCTGGAGGTTTTCTGAGGTCACCGAGATCTCTCTCAAAAGAGCTAAACAAAAGGATCCTTCAGCATAAGCGTGCATTTCCCCCCTTTTCTATGGCCTTGCTGTTTCTATGTGCTATCTCTAGCCACAACTTTGCCTGCATTATTTGCTTTAGCAAACAGATGTTAGAAAGTCACTGCTAAATATAAGTCTCCCCTGTAACAGTCATTGTGGAAAAAAAAAAGGAAAAAATGCAACAAGCTTGGAATAGGAATGAACACTTTCAGTATTTTTTGCTTACTGTCATCTTTGAGGCGACGGTACTATAGGCACACAGAACACAGATGTCTTGTTTATATTTAGTTAGCTGATTTTGTTCAGTTCCTAGAATGATCTGGGATGTGCAGGGGAACAAATATTGCATTGAATATAATTCTTTAAAGAAGACTGTACTGCAGAATGCATGTCATTTTTGACACATAAATTGAATAGCAGAACCAGCTACACAGATTACTTATTAAGATGCTTGTATTAAAACCCAATACCAACCTGCAAGCAAGTGCTATACATGCACAAGAACATGCAGCCTGCAGCAAATTAAATTTACATATATATTTCACAGCAATGGAATCTTGTCTTGTGAGTTAATAAAATGTTTTAATTGCTTTTAGCCATGGTTTTGTTTTGTAAGAACATGACCTGTACTGGAGGAAGAAAAATGCCCTTTCCCCTTTGACAATTGCTGTGTTTTAAATCCAAAATTCTTGCTGTGATTATCTTTTGATGTAGATCTGAAAAATTCAGAAGGAACAGATTATTGCAGCAACTTTAGTTCCTGTCTTTCCCTGTCTGGTTACACTGAAAGGAAGAACCCTCTAAAATTAGGATAACTGGGCTGTTTTTTATTTCTAGTAGAGTTCCTTTAAGGAAGGACACATCCTGTGGAAGTCCTTGATGGCACCTTCTGGCATTACTTGTTTGTTTGCCTTTTCAGGAAAAAAAGTTTTTTTCTATTTTATTACCTTTACTTCATGTTCCTATTTCCTTTCCTTGCAATACCAGGGTGGCTTTAGCTAGGACAAAAGTTATATATGAAAAACTTACATCCTGTTTTTGTCTCAGTATGCAGAAACACAGCTGTAGAAGTAGTCTTGTAGTTTTTCATTCTAACAGGAACTCTGAATAAGCCATTCAAAGGACTAGTTGGTTCTATTCTCCTTAAATGTAGTGGCAGCTGCCACTGAGTTTTTGAAGCTGAGTTTGCTGTGACTGTGCAGTAACCAGTGGAAGGAAAATATGTGATATTAAAAGAGAGAATTGTAGGTAACAGCAGGAAACTATGACCATGTCACCAGGTGGTAGAGACTGCAAATCTCAAGGCACTGAATGACATGCACAAAAAACCCCCAGGATTCTTCAGGTGTTCTCAGCTTTATAGAATTTTATTAATATTTCTTGTCTTTAGATCAGCTAAGGCTAGAGAACCATTGCTGTCCATGTTAAATGGCTGTGGGCAGTGAGATCTGAATGCAGTAAGACTGTCAGACACACGTACAAACTATTTCTTTTTACTACTATGTGAGCATCTGTAAGTACCTACTCGCTGGTACGATTGAAAAGATTTTCAGTCTTAAGTCTCCAATATTGTCCAATTTTGTGCAAAATCTCTAATCTCTTAAAGTGGGGAAAGTGTAAATTACTATAAGCAGGCAGATCCTGTAGATGTGAGGAGAAATAGAAGACCTTTCCTATCTGTTATCGCTCAGGAGTCATACAGCACATGCCACTGCTGGACACTGGGAGATAGAGTAAGGCAGTGGCTAAAATTTTCTGAAAGTGTTACAGTATATTTAAGCTTTTCCTGGACATGTTCTTGTTATTTTGGGCAGAGATTTTCTATGCAAGGATTTTGAGGACTTAATGTATTTTTCCAGGCCTTAGTAGGTCATATTCCGCCAACCAAGAACCACACATCTGGAATTCTTCAATGTGCTGTAAACCAGCTACATGTGCATCAAACCATCTACAGATGTGCAATGTGGTTTGTTCTGTGCAGGCCCATGAGGTTCACCATGTACTAAAAATCCTGGGTTTATGGTGCACGTGTAGAAGGTATATGCACACAGATTTCCAGACCAGATGTATTGAGATGCTGTACACTGACAGTGAGAAAGGCCATATTGAAAATTCTGACTCTGCAGAGCTTTGATCTGAAGGATATTCTAACCTTCCATGTTTCAAGCACTGGTCCTCCATGTCATTTGCTCTAGACATTCCATGAAATGTCAGTAGTCACCAGTGAGGGCCTAACACCAGTGGAGCTGCCTAACACCCATGGTGTCAATTGGATACTCTCAAAGGCACAGAAGCTAAAATTCATGGTGTTTCTTCCATTCAATACCTATTACCAAATACCTTCCTGGGCATTATGTCCCACTGTCCTTGCTAGATCACAGGGAAATGAGCATTGCTTCCTGGAACCATTTTCTCTTGGGACAACGTGACCATGCATGTTGGAAGAGATTTTAGGAGGTGTCAGTCCAACCTGCTGCTCAAAGCATGATCAACCTGCTGCTCAGGTCAGACTCCTCAGTTGGGTCTTGAAAATCTCTGAAGAGTGAAAAGCTTCTATTCCTGAAACCATCACTGCTCCAGGCTGTAAATCGCAGCCCTTGGCCCCTCCTCATGGGGGAAGTGCACAAAGTGCTCCAGCTCAATGCCATCCTGGTCTCCCACCACTAAATTCACTCCAGTTCTCTGGCTGTGAACTCTGGGGCTCCAGACTATACACACTTTCCAGAGCTGTTAAAGGACATGGAGTAACAGGTACAACCTCTTCCCTGATGGGTGTGCTCCTGCTGATACAGTCCAGGAGGCTGCTGTGTTTCCTTGCTGCCAGGACACACACAGTGATTCACTCTCAGCTGTCTGTGTCAGGGCACAATGAGGGCTGGCTGCTCCCTGAGGAATGAGAGGTTGGAATTTGAGCCCAATGGCCAGGCTTTCAGGGCAGAGCCTCTCTAGCTGGTGTCCATCCCGCACTATGGGAGTGGCGTCAGCAGGGCAAGCCTGGAGATGGTGCCCAGCCCCAAGGACAGCCTGGTGCATTACTGTTGGGGACCATATCTAGAGTCCTTTTGATGTTGAGGGAGTGACATCTACCAGTTTCTCATCAGCTACAGAGCTAGTTATTTTATCACAGCAGACAATCATATGAAGTCTCTTTCATGATCACACAACACCTGTACTTCATTCCTTACTTGCTGTCCTTTGGACACTTGATAAAAGATTAACTAATGGGTCTTTAACTGTTTTTAGCCATGTTATGTGTACTTTATTCTTCTAATATTTTCTTCAGAAAAATACATAAGAGAAAAAGAAGGACAGGAACAGATAACAAGGGAACATCTTGTGATAAGCTTGTTAAACTTCTAGATTTAATAAAGAACACAACAAAATGGCTTTATGGATCAGATTCTCTTGCATTCATAATTCAGAGATTAAATGGGAGCATTCTTCTTATATCAAAAGGGTAGGATAATCACTTACTATTTTATATGCTCAAGTTTGGAATTTCATTTTAGAGACTTTGATGAATATTTCTCCTTCAGCTTGAATGGCTTTTTATTTCACATTTCAAACTTAGAATTCTAAAAATTGCATAACAACGTCTCATTGCAGATCTTCTGTACTGACTTCATCATTGTAGTGGTGATGTAAAGCCCATTAAAGTGAGCACAATTCCTCCTTCAACATAAGTCATTTCTGGATCAAGCAGTAACTGACAAAGCGTGCAAAGTTAATTTTTAATTCTTTTATCTATGTGTGGTAGTTTTGCTTAGCCCAGAACATCAGCAAGGTGTCTTTAACATCTAAGAGAAATTTAAACCCTTCAAAAGCTGTTGTGGTAGGCCTGAAGAAGTGTCTGAGGGGTGGGGAGTGGCACAAAGATGGCTCCTGTGTGTCCTGAGTGAAAGTTCTGGAAGTTTTTACATCAAGTCCAGCAGAGCCAATCTCTGATGGCTCTGAAGGTGATAGACATGCTGCTGGCCAAGTCTGGGCCAATCAGAGATGTTATTTATGCCTCTGTGAAGACATATTTAAGAAGAAGTCAAAACAAAGTAGTCATGCACTTCTTTGTAGCTAGAGGAGGAGAAGGCTGTAAAGATATGTGAAGGGAGAACAGCATGGAGACACCAAGGTCAGTGAAGAAGGTGGAGGAGAAGGTGCTCCAGGCACTGGAGCTGAAAACCCTCTGCTGGCCATGGTGAAGACCATGGGGGAGCAGGAGGTCCCCCTGCAGCCCATGGAGTCCCCCGGGGTGCAGAGATCCAGCCACAACCCATGCCAGAGGAGCGTGGAAGAAGCTGTGATCCAGTGGGAGTCTCATGTAAAGAGTTAAAGCTGCAAAAGCCTTGCAAGGGAGAGAAAGGCCTTGCTCCTGGGATGGAAGCAGCCTGGCCTCGGTTTGGAAATCTGCACTCCATGGACAAAAACCCCACGTTGCAGCTGAAATTCGGGTGGGATGTTGCTCATGAGATTGGACCCAAACCAAAGAAGTTCCCAGAGGACTGTCTCTCATGGGAGGGACCTAGTGGCTAAGTAGAGGACCACTTTCCCTGATGGACTGACCAGAGAAAAAACCCCTTACCCTGCCCCCTGACCATGCTGTTGGTTTGAAGGAGGGAGGGGGGTGAGCCGAGAAAACAGTGTCTTAAGAGGGAGAGGGGTGAGCAGAGAAACAGTGTTTGTAGTAGAAGAATTGTGGTGATGAATGGATTTACGGACTAAGAAAAACCCCTACTCTGCCCCCTACCTGAGCTGTTGGTTGGAAGGAGAGAGGGGGGTGAGTGAAGGAATGGTGTCAGAAGAGCTTAGTTTTACTTTTCATTTATCCTCCGACTCTGTTAGATAAATAAATCACTTTGCAGCTTTAAGTTTTTAGCCTGTATTTGCCTTTGGTGCAACCGGTTACCAGTGTCCTATCTCATGAGTCCAGTGTGTGTGTGTGTTTAACAGTTTTTCTCCCCTCTCCTGCACATCTGCGGCAGGAGAGAGCAGAGGTGCCTGCCATTTATCCAGGGTCAAACCCTGACACTATGGTTTTCTGATGAGGATCTACAAAGCCGTATATGGGATGTAAAAGAAAAGTCTGCAGTGAATAGCAGCTTTCTTACATGTCCCAGATTCCTGAGCATAGATTATTGCTCTTGAATTGTTTTTGAAATTTAATTTTAATGTTTGGATAATAAGCTTATTGTCTAAAAGTTCTTTTGAATGTTTGATACCTGGTTGCAGACAGAAATCTGCTGTTTAGTTGTGAGTTACCATATTTGCCATATGTTGATTCTATTCTTTGCTTAGAGTAGTAAAGCTCAGACTACTAATGTCATATGTGAGTCTGGAATACAATCAGGAAGCCTGTAGATATCTCACAAACAGCAGACAGAAAAACAGAACAAGGCATTTTAAAAAGTGTTAAGATTCTCAGGGTAATCAGACACAGTTAGTTCTTTAATACAGTGCCTGAGCTAACAAGCCCTGTGTCGAGGAGGGACTTAATTGTTTAAACAACGGTAATGTCACTAATTGCGCTAATGGCAGGTGATTCTTGTCTGGCGAAACAGCAATAAGTGAACAGTACCTGCACATGGCCAGGAGGGTGTCTGCTGTGTATTGACTTTATAAACCCACCATAAATTCCCAAAGTACTGTCACTTCTGGGAATATTATGTCACTTCTGCCTTCTGTGGTTTGGGAGTTACTATACAGAAATATACATTGCCACTTGGATAGCAACAAGGCTGGATTTCTGCTTTGCTGGGTTACCTTCAGAACTTGAAACACTAACAGCACTGGGTCCTCAGTCCCCAGCCTGGTACCCTTCCAGGAATTCAGACAGGAATACAGTGAGATCTTGTTAACTGCAGATGTATTGGATTAAGTGTTTGGGTTCAACAAATCATCACATTCCAATGAGATTTTTTTAATTTGAAAATTCTCGTCAGCACTATTGGCGAGCTCTTCCAGCTCACAAAGGGTAACTTCCAACACACTGTCAATATTGCTAACATGTTCTTCATAAGGAGTTTCAGGAAGCTGACAGTTTTTATGGTTTGTTTTTAAGCAATGTCCAATACTTTTAATGCAAATATATGGAAGTACAAATTCATATTTACCTTTAGCAAGCATTTCTATGAACAAAAATCAAACTATGTCTGAAACTAAGTTGCTTTGGTTAGAGTGCAGTCCATTTTGGATGCTAACACAACTATAGCAGAAAACCTCTGGGTTATTTTAATATAGGCCAAGTTACTTTAAAAAACCAAAAAACCAAAACAACAAAAATCACCAGGCATTCCTGTCTGGGTTGGATTAATGTTTCAAATGAATACCAAAGGATTATGATTTCTGAAATTTATTATGCATAATTTCTACCAAAATATAGCAACAATCTGAAACCCAAAGCTGTGTGCCATTTCTAAATTGTAACTTAGCTATGAGTTCATTGCACTTTCCTAATGATGTTATAGTTTGGCACTGGCTTTGAATAGTTCCTTTACTTGTCTTTTGTATTATAGAGGCAACTGTGTAGCCCTCATTTGATGCAAACTCAAACAGCAGGCTTTCCGTGACAGCTGTGTGTACATGTGAATGCTGTTAATGCTGTCAATCCCACTGTCACAAAGTTTTCTTCTTGTAGCAAAGCACTGGATAAAAAATTCCTGATGGAACCACTCTGGGTGTATGTGTATGTGTCAGACCATATTAGGAGCCTTGGGAAATTCTTAAACTTCCCTTAAACTCAACAAATTGCCATATCATCTGTCCTTTAGAACTTGCTGGAATATCATAGAATCATAGAATTCTTTGATCAGTGGAGGTTACTTGTTAATCTTGCGTGAGAGTCAGAAAAAAAAAATAGGGGTAGGACACAACTGCAGTGGATTTTACAATGGCTAATCAAAGCATGCTTTTACCTTGCAGTGAAATGTAGTGTTGAGTCTCCCGCTAACCATTATATAAACCAGTGTTTCTACACCTATAGACATATCAGCTCTAGCCTTGAAAACTATAGTTGACTCCCGATGCCATTTGGCTACTTTAGGGTAGGGCTGCTAGAATTCCTGATTTCTGGTTTGGGGCAGTGCTATCTTAAATACTACATATCACATGAACATATGGATAAGTTCCTACACAAGTATTTTTTGTGTTAATTAGTACAAGTGATAAAAAAATAAGAGATATATTACTTTCCTCATTTTTTCTGACACACTATGACATTTTGACAAACTTGTGCAAGACAATATTTTCTTTTTATTTTTTTTTTCCAGCTTCTGCTTCTACTGGAAATATTTAAGGGTGCCTGTGAAATGAAGAATGGAGAATTTATGTTACCTGTGTTACATTTTGGAAAACTTGTAGAAATTCTCGTGGAAGTCCCTGGCTATAGGGTGTACAGAAAATTTTCCCTTTGTCATATATCTTAGCCTCCAAATCACACTGATTGAAGTTTCCTTTAATCTTGCTTCATGTGAATTTAAAATGCAAAATAATCTCTGTGCAAACAAGCCTTTAATCACTCCTCTCCAAGCTTACATTTTTTTTAAGAGCTGCTGTTTGTATCCTTCTTACCCCAGCCTCATTGCTTCAAGCCCACATCTGGGTTTCCTGTTAAGTCCTATACAAATAGAATCTCCAGTGGTCTTGCTTTGAGGAGAATTTAATACCATCCTTGCTAACGTATGGCTTGCTCCACAGCTAAATGGTTGGCTGTTAACATAAGAGCTCCATGCTAAACTGGGATCTATAAGTACGGACAAAGAAAATGAGAAAGACAGGAACATTTTATAGGTTCAAAATGACCAGCTAATGTCTGCTCGCCATATATGTCAGAGTACATACTTTTGCAATCAATTTGAAATTACTGGATGCTTTTAATAACAACTGTCTATATACAGTAGTCAGCTGAAACATCCTAATGGACAAAGTTAGATTTTTTTTCTTCCTTAAGTAAATTGAAGTGAATGAAAGAGAAGCAGAGAAAGAGAGATTTTATATCCGAGCAAAAATGGAAGACCCCTTATCAGATGATTTTAAAATGTCAAAAAAGGTCTTGTGACTAATCTAATTTCTATGAAAAACATTAGGACAAACTCTATTAGAGCAAATAGCTTCACCTCCCCCTGCCTTCATTCCTTATTGCCTGAGAGTGCTTTAGATTGTGCTGTGAGGGAGCAGCCCAATCGCTGATTCATAGAGTCAGCTTTGGCGTCAGCCTCTTGACTGCTCTTAGGACTAGCACATGAGCACTGAAGGAGAATAAAAGGCTGTGCTTGGCAACTGTCACTCCTTTAAATCACACCATTCAAATCAATGGCCAGTACATCTGAGTAGAGCATATGAGTAGTTGAATGGGGGAGGATTGAAGTGGCAATACTGAGCTCAGGTGTTCCATTAAGAAAAGCATGGCATTGAAGAGAAAATCCCTCATATTTTTGCTTTAGTTCATCTCAGACTTGCTGGAGGTTTGAAAGAAAATTGAAATTCCTTTTAAAGAAGCTTATTTTCATCTACCTTACAAATTTCAAGTATTGACAGGGGCTCCAAAACCTGCATGATTTTCATGTCCTTTAGAAATATATGTCTTTATTTAGCTTTTATTATTTATAGAAAATATATTTTTATAATTTTATATAATTTACAGAAATTATTTAAGTTATTTGCATTTAATTTATTACTAAAACTGCTTTTCTTGCTCAAAGTTATGGTAATTTTACCTCTATGGGAAAATAAATCCATGTTTGGTATTTAAGACTGAATTTGTACATGATTCTTTACCACTGTTTTAAAAGAGATATGCAGAAAACTTGTATTAGAAATTTCAGCTAGCCAAACCAAAATCCAAAGCAACAAAAAAACCCCACAAACCCCCAAAAGCAACAACAAAAAATTGTGCACAATTATTAGGTGCTATGACTTCAGGGTGCAGCTCGCAGCATAATTGCTGGGTTAAGAAAAATCCTGGCTGGTTGGTACAGCTGTCCAGCACCGGGCAAAGCCTTCCAGAGACTCGCTTGTGCACGAGTATGTTTAGCTGATTTAGCCTTGTCTGTCTGCTTGGGTTAATTAGCCCAAATTAGAGATAATTAGTGAGCTAGCTCAGGTGGAACAATATCCTGCTGCAACTATCTAGTTTCTGGTTCTGAACCTGGTTTCCCCTGAGGCAACTCAGTGCTCTCTGCTGAGCTCTGCGGTGTGAGCTTGCCCTAAATAACTCGTCCAGGTTCAGCTGAGTACAGTTCAGAGCCAGGAATAGAACTGCCATCAGTTGACTTCATGACCTGCCTGAAACCATGCTATTGTTGGTTTTCTCTGAGTTCTTGATTTTATTTTTAAAAAGCCTTCAATTTTTCAGCTGAGCAGCTTGAGGCATAAAGAGGTCAGTTAATGGCACTACAGGGAGTAGCACCTGGTATCCTTTGGAGAGCCAATTCCCAGCTCTTTGGCTCTAAGCGGTAGAGCATGCAGCCTCCTTTAGACCTGCTCCAGAAAGGATCTATAAATACAGCAGCACCAGGTTTGTTTTGAGCCCACACATAAGGAGTTTATTTGAAGGCACCCTCAGGCAGCCTTTTCAGTTATGAAATAAATTCTGAAGCTACTCTGCTGTGGCTGAGACTTTTTAGATAGTCTCCAGGTTATACAGTAAGTAGTACGTAATTTCAGTTGCTGTTTAAGGTTCCAGAATGTGGCAGTTGCCCAGATCTGTAAGATAACTAGCTGGCATTCTTCTTTCCACATATTTATGCATTCTGCCAATTGCATTTACTCCTCCCACCTTTTTAAAAATTTCTTCTCTTTCCTCCCTGCACCCTGTGGGGAAAAGGAGAGCTGACAGAAGGCAAGAAAGGTTAGTGTAAACTCCATTGCAACCAGTGCCTGTTGATGCTTGCTGTTAAATGAAGTGTGAAGAGGATTGTTAATGGCCCTTTTTTTTTTTTTTTTTCCTCTTCTCATGAAGATGAGCTTTTTCTTGTTATGATAAAAGAGTGTTTCATGTACACATTGTTCAGATCCAGATCCTCAGCTTTATATATTCTGTTTCTGCTCTCAATTGGACAAGTGAGGTTTGTTTACAAGTAAGGGTTAACAGACTGCATAGCAAATAAGCTTTCATAACTGTTTTTTGCTTTTTACTTGGTCCAAGGTAGCTGAAGTCTAAAGCTGTATGTTTATCTACATTACCTGAAGCAGAGGCTTAGTGGCTTTTTACTGGTGCTCTCAAGAAACATGTGGTTTTATTCATCTTGAAAAATAATAGGAAAGAAGCTACATAATAGCTAAATACATCATGCATTAAATAGCGGGTAAGTTCTCAAATTGTGTGTCTACATTGTGGATGAGATGATGCAATACTATATCCGAGTAGAAATTTATTAAGTTTAAGGATGCTTTTTGGGTTTAGGCCTATGCATAAATCAGCTAAAAACTCATACAGTTACCTGTTTTTGCTAGAGATGGACTATAAGCCCATGCTGCTTAAACTCCATATTTTATAGTGAAGTTCTGCTTCTGGATATCCCAGAATGTTGGAAGAGCAGACAATATAATGACTCAAGGGAATCTTACTGGAAGATAACAAACATAGTATGCATAATTAATTGAGGAGGAAGGAATAGTTTGGACAAATACAAAAGAATTTACCCAACCTTTTAAGCAAGCCTATTAAAATTTGAGTGGGAGAATAATGAAAGATGTGAAGTTCTGTGTAAAAGAAAGCAAATATTAAATGAGTTTCTTGTAGGTAGATTGTACTAATCTAGCCAGGTGTTGCTCATTTACAAAAGAGCAACTTTACTGTTAGACAAGGGAAACTGTAGGATTAATCTACCTATAGAAAGGTAAAGCAGCCAACAAAAGGGATTAGTACTAAGATTGGAAAGTAAGCCTGAAGCTGGTTGAAAAGTTGACACCAAGTTACCTTTAAGAAAAGTCCTGAGGAAAGTTATGACTGAAATTTCTCAAAGATCAATCTTGGAACCATTACTTAATATTTTCACTGATTTTCTTTTTGTGCTGAAGTCATTAATTCTTCTTAAATAGTGTTGAAGACAAAAAGTTAGTAATCATCATCAAGTCAGAGGTGTGCTGAGATATCTCGAATGAAAAAATGGAAAGAATTGAGGTAATAGAAACAGGATAAAATATTTAAATACAGAAAGCAGTCTCTTTACTGAAGAACTAAAATGAATTTCTGTTCAGGCTTGATCAGTGGAGTAGAGGGCACATTTTACAATAGCAAATAAAAAGATCTTGGCTTAAACTTACAGAATGGAGGCTGAGATGGGACGTGATTGCTGTCTAAATGCATCAGAGGGGAATAAACAGCAGGGAGGGAGGAGAACTAATTAATCTAAAGGACATTGTTGGCACAAAACAGAGGTTCATTACACAATTTAAGTCAGAAATTAGAGGAAATATCAGAGGAATGAGGAATGTCCTTCTGATAGAAGTAATAGAATCAAATTAATTGAAGTAGAATCTACTCAGTTGATAAAAGTAATTCTATGATACTATTGTGTATAATAGCAAACAGCTAGACCATGTGAGTCAGAAGGCCTCTGAGAATCCTATGCCCAGCCTCATCTTCACCAAGTGTTGATATTTCTGTCTAGAAGTTCACAGAGGGGAGAATACAATGATCACCCATCAACAGGTGTAACCTGTCTGTAAAAAAAAGTACACAACTTTTTTCATATGGTGTTAAATTTCATGTTCACGGACATCCCTAGAGGCAGGACAGGGTCAAGGCAGAATATTACCTGGAAATGAATAGGGGAAAAGAAAATCAGAATTTTAATTTGATGCAAAAAAGTTTCATGAAGTTATGGGTGTAACGCCCGTATTTGAGAATAGACAGAAAGTGTATCAGAGGACATATAATAAGTGTAAGTCAGTCTTATAATTTATACAATTAATTTTTCCCATTCAGAAAAGTGCTTCAGGTCTAAGATTCTGTCTATTATGTTCTACATATCCTTCATCCTTCTTCTTATTAGCCCGCTTTTTCCTCCCAACCTCAAACACCCTGTTAGAAAAAGTTGGCTCTGATTTTCTATGGATGGGCTGAGGACATTAAAGTGTTTTTGGTGGGGTTTTTTTTTATTTAATTAGTGCATTGAAAAGTCAGAATAAATAGAAATAAAAAAAATAACTGTGATTTTATGTATTTTTGCCTATTTAGTACCTGGACTGTTGGTGTATCAGGTTGCTTGCATTTTAATAGGAGAGAAAGTAATAAACTCTTTTTGTTTTTGCCTTGGATGCAGCAGTTCTTTTCTGCAGAAATCTTAGATATTACCCAGCTTAAAACTGGCAGAAAAATCAGAACTAGTATCCATATTTGCTGCTGAACAACATTTATTCTGTGGCTAAACAAGGATTTTGGTTCTCAATATTGTCAATCTGACACTTTCGACAAGTCATACATTGACCTGTTCTGTAGAAGTTTAATCATTTATTTCCTCTATTAAATGTAAAAAATGCCCAGGCTTTGTCCTCAGTTTGATTAAATATTTAAAAAAGAAAAGCAAAGAAAAAGGGTTGCTCTGCCTGTCAGTACACGTGCATGACCCTTTGGTGCTCTCTTGATCTTTCTTGGCAAAATAAAAAATAAGAACTATGTTACTACACAAAGACTGGTAAATGCAAGGCATTTAAGACATTTTTTTTTCTTCACCCTTTTACTTTCATTCCTATACCATTAATGTAGTTTTGAGTGATGTTTTTATGATTCCCATTACCTTATCTTTTTGTAATATATGGTTTACTGAAAGTATCGACCTAGACTGTACAAATGTACCAAAACATTAGATATTTCCCGATAAACATACTAAAACTGTTTTCATACACACTTTTTAAGATACACATATCTAAATTCACAACTAAAAACAATTTAAGGGTTTTGAAAATGTTGCAAGTTTTTCTAATGTTTCAAGAAGTCTTAGCTTGGGGATGCCAAAGAATTCACTCACCCTCTCTCTTCCTCAGACATAAAAGAGAAATGATGTGGGAGAAGAAAAATCTGAAACTGTTGTTGCCATGCAGAACAAACTCTTAATTAACAATACAGTATAACTGAGTTATATGTCTCATCTTTCAGGGGTTTTATGTTAGTATCTTCAAAGGAAAAGCATACAAAAATTCACTGTTCTGCCTAGTTTTTTTCTTACTTACACTCCATACTTTCCCAACTCTGTACAGTAATTTTCACAGAGAACATTCTGATCGCAGAAGTTTCACTGTGAATGAGAGATGCAGGCATTACCTTCAAAGGGTGCTAACATACTACTTGAAAGGCCATGAACTTAAAAAGACAGAGATCAGCTTCTGGCTAGAGGATTACAAAACCAAAAAGTTTGAATTGATCACAAAAACTGAATTGGAGGAAAAAAGTCCTAAAATGTCTTACAAGGCTTGATTTATGATCAATCATTCAAAGTGAAAACATATTGTTTTAAAAAAAGAACATACTGCTATTTTTCATATGTGTTTTCAGTACCCTTTCAAAATAATATTTGGAAACAGCCTTCAGTAAAGCTCAGTCCTAACACTGGACAAACATGTGCACTCTGAACTGTACTTATGCATTCTCTGCAGAAAAAATGAAAGTATCCGACAGCTGAGAATTTTTCGTGCGGATTTTCATTAACCTTTTAACCTTTTAGAAAAAGTAATTAACTATTCTCTCTTATACAAGCTCACTGTCTATATTTCAGCAGATTTTGTTCAAAATTGAAATATTAAAAAAATATAGTACATGGTATAAGAGAGGTTATTAATTTTTAGTGATTTCCAGTCAATAGTGTAACTGAAAAGTATTTGATAAATGAATGCAAAATCTTATGAAAATAATGTGTTGTGCATTATGGGACTTTTTGGGTAAATAAGCTTGTAAAAAAAGTAAGCATAAACAAACTTTAGCTAAGAGGAAATTCTTACCGTGAGTTGTGTAGATGTGTAGTGACACTTGTGCTCTGCACTATTAAGCCAAATACACTGGCAGAAATACTGCCCTTGTATAAACTGGAAATACTTCTGGATTCAGTCAAGATGAAGACTCTGGCAAGAATGCTTTTTACTGCAATGTGAGAAGATTCAGCAGCTCTAGGAAAGGATTTGGAACAATGCTTAAAAGCCCTTAATGATCTAGTGTACTAACAGTATATACATGAAAGTAGTAAAAGTACTTTCATAATAGACGTGTGATGCATGAATATTGAGAACACTCTGTTCAGGGACACTTGAGAATGTTGCGTGCTGATATTTTAATAAAAGATGATAAAACGTGAGAGAATGCTGTTTCCAAACTCTTTATTAATGCAGCTGTTTAAACTGCTCAACTCCATATTAAAGCCTAGAAAAAGCTGAGGGTTTGTTGTTGCTGTAGTTGTTCCAGTGTATTTGGAATACAAAAAACCTGAAATTTGGAGGCAAATATATGTTTGGTTGTGTTTTAGGTAGGTTTTGTGTTTGTTTTTCATTGACACAGCAGAGACCTGACTTGTGGTAGGCTTTCAGTTACTGACAGCCTACAAGAAATAACTGCTTTGGGCAGAATGGTACTCAGGTATTTGGGATAGCCCAGATTATTTTCAGAAAGAGGAGAAAATATTCCTATTGCCAACCTTTTTTTAATGCACATCAACGTATTAAGGAGGAATGTCTAAAGTCTAGCTCCTTACACATGAGAACCCTCAAACACTAAGATATTAGTCCCAGTTTTTTCTCATTAGTGCTACCCCTCTACAATCACTTGTTTCTTGTGCTTCTCCCTGTTTATCTGTTAATGACCTGGTTATTTTACTATGCTCTGATTTACTGAACTGATCTCTGAATATGTAAATGGATGAAAACCCTTAGCTGAGGAATCTTCTAGGAAAGTGAAGGCTAGAAACTCATGCTTGTTTCAATTAAGGAAAATGGTAAGATTCCCTAATCTTTTGACAGTGCAGAAGCAGTGCGTAATTGCCTCTTAGGATTTGCAAAATTTTCACAGAAAACCATGGGAGTAAGAAATTCACACAGGTAAAGATTATTAAAGAATGTTTCTTTAGACCTCTAATGATTTACAAATATAGTAAAGGGAACTTTCATGTGCTTTCCATTACTCTAATTCTTCATATTTTGATTAAGTCAATAATGTTGCTCATGAATGATAGGTTACAGATTTTGAGCTTGATTTTATGACTATTTAGCCATATGTCTGCCTGTTTAAAATGCAAATGCAATTGCATGCTTAGTTTCTACATGTAGGCAATTATCTTAACAGATATAGAGACAGCATAATTATATCTGCAAGTGTGCATAATTCACTCTGTCTGTGTATGCAGTTATCTGATTTGTTCATGTAACTGCAATAATTGCACGTGCATATACTGCTATGTCTGAATTATCGGAGAAATTTAGCCTTGTGTGGGTTTTGTGACTTCCTTTGATTTTATTATCTAATGAAAACAAGCAGTGTGTAAAACAATGAATATGTGATAAAAGTATCTTACATTGTTAAACACTAATCCTTTCCATATGATTGTGTTTTCCATGTTCTAAACATAATACTTAACTTGAGACCATTGTTAAAATGTTACGTATAAACAATGGCAGACTTTGCTTGTTCTGTAAACTGGACAATCTATCAGACAAAGCTATCTATTGTCCTGGACAGATGTTTGCTAAGGCACTCCTGCACAATATTTAGGCTCATAAACATAAACTGTGAAAACAATCTGAATTTCCTAAACTGTTTCCCTACTAAAGAAACTGCAATTACAATTTTGACCAATGCCTTTCTCATCGATTTTAATTCAAACAAATTCAAAAGTGAGGAAGAAAGCATAAACAATTTTCAATTAATTTGTGGTAGTATGATGTCAAGTGGAAGTTTTTTGGGATCACTTTTTTTCCCCCTGTCTACATCCTATAATCATAAATAAGAATCTGTTAAACCTTTTTTCTCATAGACAAAAAATTTGAAATCACATCTACAAGGCTCATTGTTTCTTTGCACATTTGCAGAGACACAATGCATTTCCAGCACGACATCTTCTGCCAAAATTGCTATTTTTTCAAGGCGTTCCTCTTCTTTTAACTAAATCTGATGTATACCTGAAACATTGCAAACTCATTCACGTGTAAGCTGGATCAAGTGTACTATTCTGTAAAACTTTGAGTGCTTTAGATTGTTTAGAAAGTGTGGTTAAAGGAATACTAGATACCTAGTAAGGTATTTACTAAGTATTAGTATTTATTAAGTAAGTACTTACCTACTGGCTAAGTAGTTAATCCACCATGTTGCACTCAAGAAATAGAATTATTCTTACCTTTATTCCCATATGTATTACTCATTTACTTCTTTGAAATAATTTTTGTAAAGAAATTTCTCCGTATTGAGTGTGAGAAAGCACTTGTCTATCAAATCCTGATACATTTAAATTTTTACCATGCTCCCTCCTTCTTTTGATATTACTGGTAATATAATAGGCACAAATAGAAAAAGACTTTCTGGAAAATGGCTTTTTTATGAAACCTCGAAACATCCTTAATGTGGGAAAAACCTAAATGAATGGAAAACTAATACTAAAAATAGAGAAAACAAAGCTGTATTTGATTCTGTTGGTATATTAACATACGGAAGAAAGTATTTAGTAGTTCTTTTCAGAGTCTAATTTCATCTGTCATGCAGAAGAAAAAAATCTACTATCAGGTAGAGACTAAGAAAAAATCTACTATCAGGTAGAGACTAATGAAAATACATTGTTGGGCTGTGACTATGCATTTTTCTTGGTATTTTTTTTTCATTCATTCCACTGAACACTAGAAGGGCAGTACAGAAATTCCTTGCATTACATATCCTGATGAATTCCACACAGTATTTAAGTCATATGAAAGCAGCTATTGTAAACCTTTCCTTTATTGTCCCATTTAAAGCCACCAATTCAGACCAGTAAGGAAGTTATCCAAAACATTTGTGAAATTGTTAGCATTCCTTTGTTGCGTTAAACCTAACCCACAGACAAAGAGATATGAATTACATTATCACACCAATTAAGAATTTGAGTATCTCATCAGATTGATGTTAGAGGAAAAACTAAAGCAAATCTCAAAATTATGCTTGCATATTTTAACTGCTAAAAAAATCTTTAACTACCTCTACTGTAACTGATGCCTATAGAATTTTCATTATAGTTTTCTTCAAGATCCAGATTCAATTCACAAGTTTAGTTTGGTTGCTATTCAGTTGCAACTTTGTTTTATGTACATAAAGTTTTATGCCTATTTGGCAAAAACAAGCATATATTTCACTTATTTCCCAAGTAAAGATGAGAATTTGAAGGAAACAAAGTCACTGTCTGCATCTGCAGCTGTAAAACTCTTTAGGCAGTTAAGGGATTGAGTTTATAGTGTCACCTTAGACTAATTTAAGATATTGCCAAGGAAGGCACATGTTAGATTTTGGTGTGTACCTGCAACTAGAAATCTGAATGGCTATGTAATTTTTCACACCCATAGGATTAAGGTGGGTCTGTCTGACAAACTAGTTCATCAATTATCAGTCTTCATTTAAAAATATCTGCAAAAAAATGAAGAAAACTCCCCAGGTCTGACTGGATGTGCAAATGGCTTTAATACAAGTATACCCTCCATATATATTTACACAGTTTCTGCTTTGCATAAATGAAATTTTTCTAATTTCATCTTTGCCACTAACCCTTCAGATTTTAAAAATTAGTTGCTCTTTCAGTAAGTATTTAATCTGTGCAGTTTGTTTTCAAGTATTTTAAATATTCAAAATATCCATTAAAATTCCTGAAGTTTCAACGTAAGAAATTGGTTGCAAGAATTTCAAAGCAAATTGGAAAACATAAAAGAAATGAAATAACATCCCTAGTTCTTCAGCTCAAGAATTGACACGTCTTTGAAAGATAAGTGTTAGGTAGAACAGAAATTGTTGAAAACTGTACAAGAATAAGGAGCTGTAATTCAAAGACGTGTGTCATGCAAAGCATCTAATGGGGCCTTCTGGCCTTGAAAATATGAATCCGTGAGTATAAATCTCTGAAACATAAAATGAAATGTTATCAAGATTTTGTCAGGCAAAATATTTTGTCACTTTTGCACAATGTCAGCTGCAGCATTTTCCTAGAATATAATTCTCAAGATGCTACTTTTATTTGTAGAAAGAAGTTTTCATTTTAGCTGGTTAATGAAGCATTGTGTTTAGAAGTGCTTCTTTTTGAGTAAGCTGTCAATCTGCTTTGCTTAAAGGGTTATAAAAGCATTTATCCAGTGTGTGAATTCACGCTTCCAGGTATTTTCAAAATCTCTTTTCCTCATCACCATCTAGGAGAAAAAAGGGGAAGGGAAGGCGAGGCCTTAGGGACATCTCAGATACTCTGTGGTATGCTCATTTGAAGTGTGAATGGACCTTGGCATGCCCTGGCCCTTCTGTATCTCATTTGGCTTTTTGACAGTATGACAGAGGCAAGAATGCCAGAAATCTTGTCTGTCAATGCACATTACCCAGTCTGAATTCTTACTAGAACAATGTGGAGAGGTGCAACTAGATTTTGGAAAGAGCTTAGGCTTAGACTAAGCAATACACCTGAAAACCAGAATGTGGCTAGTTGGGACACAACTCTAACAACACATAAATTCAAGATATATGCAGTCTCCAATTTAATACCAGAGGGGTTGTGAAGTCTAAGAACCATCAAGTAAGAGTTTGCTATATTGTCTGTCCAAAATATCTTGTACTTCATGCCAAGATTTACATTTCTAGACATATGTTCCTTTAGTTCAGCCCTCTTGATCAGGGTTTTTCCCTGGCTGGTGGATTCTGCATTAGGAAGTGTCAGTTATCTCCTTTTGTGCCCCTGAATCCTATCTGAAATCTTGCATTTCTTTCTGCAGGGATATCAGCGGTGGGTGGCATTGAACCTTTGAGTTCAAGAGGCAAGCAGTGCCACCTCCCTCAGCTCCTCCTTGGACACTCAACAGCAAGAAGGGAGATGGTCATGCCTGCCTGAGGAAGGATTTGGATATTCATGTTCAAAAATGGCAGTCAGACAGAAAGCCCAGTCTTGTATGTAAGCAAAACCCCAGGGTAAAGGCAGAATTTCATTGTTCATACTCCTTAATAATTTTTATGACCAACTTGATCCTCTGCTCTTTGAGCTAGCTGTGGTGGTCCACTTCCCAGCTTGTGTCCCACCCTAACCTTCAGTGGTATGTACTGTACAGCCTCTGTGGGGTGGATTCCAGGACCAGAGCCACGAACCCAAATCCAGACATGGCAATACTTCAGGCCTTGAGTCATTGTGCAGCCCAAAATCTTTCTGAGTTAATTTGACTGGTATTGTAATGACAGTTGCTTTCTAGAGCATGAGTGTTAAAGACTTTGGCTTTACAATATACCTGTTTTAAACAACACATTTGTGTATTTGTCCCATTTGAAGGATATCATACTTAAATTGTTAAATACACAGATTACTTTCTAGATGTACTGTACTCTTAAGAAAATCTTAAACATTAGGAAAAAAAATAGTATTGGGAAGGACATGATAGAGTAGAGGTAGATATATATGTGTGCAAATTCTCCCCCACTAAGGCAAGAAGAGTCTGTTCCAGAAAACTACATGGGAAAACCATGCTAATATTTGAAACTATAGAATTTTATTAATGAAAAATGAGGTTATAATGTCATTCTTTTTAAGAATAATATGAAGAATTCTTCTAAATCAGAGAATATAGTGAAAATATAACCCTGATAATGGACCAGTGCCTTTCTTTTGTCTATGAGCAACCTCTGATCTCCAACACAGGAGGATGTAGATGTTTCTTTTTACTGAAAAATGATTTAAGACCTGTACCTTATTAAGCATAACACTGAAAACAATGTTGAAAATAGCAGTTCAGTTACCACAGGACAATAGATTTTTTGCGGTTGGGTGATGGCATGTAGAAGTCTCCGGGCACTAAAAGCAGGCATTTTAACAGTTCATAGCAAAAAGGAAACACTAGATCAGGCATTTTACCTTGATATGTCAGACTGAGAGATTTCACCCAGTAGGGCCTCCTCTGGGCTGAATCAGGGAGGGTGCTGAGCTGTAACTTTGTTTTTTTGAGTCAAACTTTCCATCCAGACATATCAGCACTTATGAAATGACCCTTTTCTCTAGACAGTTTCCTTCGTTATGTTATCCCTGCCAACGTTAGCAGACTGCTCATAATTTCTCATTTGAATTTGTCTGATTTCAGTTTTTTGCCACTGGATTAGACACTCCAGAGAGTTTCTCCACAAGAAGGTTTCATACAATGCATTCAAATCCCCTTTCTGTCTGCATTTTCATAAAGTAAACATAAGAACTTGTTACAGTCTCTTAACAAGAAATAAGAAATAAATAAGAAATAAATAAGAAATTGTTACAGTCTCTTAAAAAAAGACATTTCCTTCCACTTTTAAGCACTTTTATGGCTCGTTTTCTGAATGATTTGTCTATGTAATTTTAATAAAATAGTAATAAGAAAATGCTAGCCTTAACCGACTCTGCAGTGCTACAAGTATGCTTTTTTTTTTTTTTTTTTTTGCCATTGCAGAACACTGTTATGCAAACCACTGAGAATGAATGTCAAATTGCTCATCCAGCACTTCCCAGCTGAATCTCAGCTTTCCAGGATATGCTTCATCATTCTGTAAGTATAGTCTGCCTCTTTCTAGATTTTTTACTTTGCATTTAGTGGTATTTAAATTAATTCCGTGAATTTACTAAGCAATACAGGAATGCCTTATGTGATTGTCTTGGTCCACTAATAATCCATTCTTTCTGGATGACTTTGCAAAATACACTAGAATCAATACTGTGTTTAATTCTTGATCAATGACAGAGGTGCTGAATAACATAGAACATTGATCACCATTCAACCGATTTCTCACACTGAAATCCACCTATAGCCAATTCATAATCTGTTCAATCTACATCTTATTTCGTATAGAGCTTTTTTTTTTTTTAAAGAGAAAGTGTGTCATGCAGTACAAAGTTAAACCCTGATTCTCCTGACAGCTGATGTTATGCAATTCAGAGGCACATGGAAATAAAAAACTGAATGGAAAAAACCTTTATCAGGCACTTTGCTTCACAATGAACAGCTGAGAAATCATGCTGGTTTGACAAGACATACTTTTGAAATAAGCATTCTGACTGGCCTTATGTAAATCCTTATCTTTCCTGACTTTTTAATTGATTCCCAGGTCAGATTTTTCCATCAGCTTTTTAGAATATAATAAAATACCTTAAATTAGAATTAGGTACCTTAAGTTAGGATTGAATTCATGTTTACTTTCTGGAATGCTTGGTACACTCTTTGATCCCCACCAGTATAGAGAAATATAGGATGATTGAGACTTTCAATCCTATGCTATTGATCTGAAATAGAAATTTTTAAAAGAAACCCTGGAAAAAATTCAAAATTTATATTAAACATTTTATTTTCCTTGTAACAATGCATCTGTAAGGTATTTCACTTAACTTTTTAAAATTGGGTGGTTTTTTTTTTTTTGTTTTTTTGTTTTCCAGGCTATTACCCAATGTTTGCTATGGGCAGTGCAAATCTGGTCCCCATTGGCTACAATGGCCAAAAATGTAGTATTGTTGGAGATACAGAATATTCAATGTGGTATGATATCATTTTTCATATGGGAAAATACTGTATGCTGCTCTCCTCAAATTGTACTTTCACAGTATGTCAGCTTCCATGATGACAGCAGTTTAAAGCATTTCCAGCCTCTTCATCTCCTCTGTTATGCTATCATAAGCTTTCAAAAGGTTGGACTCTTGGCTGAAACAATGAACCAATGCAGGTCAAAAATACCTCAAGGGAAAACCCTTTTATTTTCAAGCAAGGTGAGTTCAGTGATCTTGGTGACAGTGCAGCCCCATAAAGAACTGTGTCAGCTCAGCTGTGCCTGGAGGTGGTGTGAGAGCACAAACACAAACAGCTGGGACAGGGATGCACAAGGGGAACATTTTGCTTTTCCAATCCGGTTACGTAAAACTGGCAATGTTAAAGCAGTGTGAGTTTTAGTGAAAGTTAGGTATCAGACAGCAGCATGCCAAATGCCAAGTACACCCATTTCAGATAAAGATTTGTCTCAATTTCTGGGAAGAGAATTTGTGTTTAAATTACTACCTTAGATGAGCTGTCATACCTGAATGCAACACATAGAAATTTGTGTTCAATTATGGTAAAGAAAAGTGGCAGCACAGGCCTTCCATTCATATGTGTTGTTTAAATCGTTCAGGTCAGATAAAGGATCCTGAGATCTATTCTTCTAATGTAAAGGAAATTTCCCTGCCCAGTCATCCACTCTGGTAGTCACTCTTGCAGCACCCCAAGGCAGTGCTATGGGATCGAACCCCCTTTGCACACCCTACACTCATTCAGACCAGGGCTTCTTGCTGGCTCCACCCCGGGTTTTCCAGAGCAGAATCACAGATATTCAGACACTTAAAACAATTTAATCATGGTGCAATAACTAAATAACAAAATAGCAGCTTGAGCTGGATGACTTCGAGAATGGGGCCCAGACAAAGGAACCCCCCAGGGGCTTTTGTACCCTTAGAGTGTAAGGGTGAGAAAGTCTGGGCTCAGGCTTAGGCTCCTGTCCCTGGAGATCAGCCTGCAGCTCTCACTGCAGCTGCACACAGAAGTTCCTGCACCGAGGGTATTCCTCCACACTAAACAGCGTCATGCAGTGTAAATTCTAAGTGCAGTGAATAAATGCAGTTAAAATGCTTATATAAAGAATTCAAGATCTGATACCATATTTCTGAATTTCTGTGTATCTGTAAAAAGCAAAATTTCTTAGTTTTACTAAATTTATTCATGTTTGTCTAAAAACTACCCTGAGGTATATAACTTGTGTGGCCAGTGGACATACACATGTATTATTTCTGCTGTTTTCTATCTAATTTTGCTAGTTTAAAAGAGGACGATGTAGGTTTTGAATTGTAAAACCCCAGGATCATAATTTATATTGGATCATATCCAAATTATCCATCCATATTTCAAAGCATTCAAATTTTATATAATTTATTTTCCAATTAGACAACTTCTTGAATTTTTTTTCAGATTTCAGTAATGTAAAATTCTTGTCCAGAAGATGACATACTAATTCCATGTAATCAGATTACACATATATGTGTGGAAAAATAGGTTTTTATTCCCTTCTCTCACCTAACAAAAGAGACAACACATTCATCTAATAGGTGGTTTAACCTGAAAAGCCACTTTATAGCCACCAGTTTATAATATTCCAATCAGCCTGTTAATTGCTATTGTTTTTTTACTTTTCACATTCTCAAAACGCATGTGAATGAACATAAATATATATTTTCCTTTATTTTGCCTAGCTTAATCACAAAATTCTTCAAAGTGATGTTAACTAGTGTCAGAATGATTTACTGTAACTATTGTTCTACCTCTGTCTTGATTTTTATGTATTACTATTATGATGCCCTTTTCCATCATGAAATAGCTTTCTCTCACCTTACAAGAATTTAGCCACCCATCCTTCTCTCAGTTAGGCTGTAAATATTTAAAATAAAACTGGGTATTTGAAGCAATTTTTAAGCAATGCATATTGCATATATTTATGTACAAAACAGAGCCATTTCAGTAATAACTGGCAGAGAACACATGTATCATGAGCAAATTTTAGTGGCATAATTTTCCACTCCATTATATGTTTGTTTTTTCTCTTCAGCTGAGGTAATTTAATGTCCATTTTTTTTCTGTTGTTTGTCAACCTGTTTGTGTGAAACACTATAAATACTGTCTCAACTGTTATGTTGCCATAACAATTGTTTTATTTTCATGCATGTAGTAGAAGCCTGATGAGAGTGTGAAACTACCATATAAACAGTTTGAAGGACAAGGGTCTGAGATGATCACAAATAAATAAGAATCCATGTTTTCTACATTTTCTATGCTGTTTTATTACATGACTAATCCTAATTTGAACCATCTTTAAGCTCCCTAATAACTTCATTACAATGCTGTTCATTAGAAGAAAGAGAAAGCAGGCTGAATTTCATAGTGGACTCTACTGACATATGATGGTTTGATTTCTCTCCCCACCCCTCTTCAAACCTCTGATGAGAGTGTGGCATCTGTGGGTTCAAAAGTGCCATATGTAAATGACTGAATTTTTCTGCAGAAGTAGCTAGACATTGTGGTTGCTGTTTAAAGGTCTTGCTGACACTGTGATGACTTATGTATGTGACAGCTCCGTTGATTTCAAGGCCATTTGAAGTCAATGGGAATACTTACAATGTGTAAAGACAAAATGCAAATTTTTCCACCATCACAAAGTAGTTTCACTAGAAGAAAGGGCTACACTGTCAAATGGCAAACACAAACTCTAAAATTGTAGTGTTCTAGAAAGAGAGTATCTGAAACCAGAAATTATTAATTCAGTGCAGCTGATCATTGTTTGAATAATTTTTCTGAGTGAAAAGAATTTCTGCCAAGGGATAGTATGGGAATCCTAAGCACAAATGTTGAGCTGTGTACATATTTGTCATGTGAAATATGTGAATGAATTTATTTTTGTGCTTTTGTGTATTTTCTAGTTAGATATTTGTAGGGCAAACTCTTCCTAGGCAACGTGAGGCACTGGGTCACTTTTTGCTATTGACCTAGAAAAGGTCTACACCCATCTAGAGAAACAGCACTGTGCCTGAACTGAAGTCAACTAGGCATTAATATATTTTGAGACAATACTAAAGAAAGAAGCTGCAAAATCACACTTGCTCAAAGAGAGTTATACCACTGAACCTTAATCCGGCAGTGTACTGGTCACTTCAGCATGAATTTTTGTCTTCGTGTTTGTGCTGTGGATTGGAAAAGGGATTTGGAGATTTTGCCATTCACACGATAATCACTTTCCTGGACTTTAACATCAGAAGAGACCAATACATCTAGTCAATGCTGCCCACGCAAAACCATAGTATTTCCTCAGAATCTGCCTTCAAGAATTAGAGTGATGGATTATCTAGCAAACACCTTTTGGAATCACAGGCAATCTTCATAGTTAAAATGCTAGTAGAGAAAAATGCACACATCTACTGGTGGATTCTTAATTTCAAATTTTTAATCTACTTTCTATTGATTGCATCTTACCTAAGCTCCCCTCCACCAGATCTTTTTCTGTCGCTATTCAGTCCTCCAGTGGACTTCACCAAGACTAGAGGCTTCTGCAGCACTTCCACACCAGGTTGCTGTAAATCGTATTTTTGTGTCACTACTTTTTTTTCTTCCTCTTGATCAGCAATGTTTCAAGTAGCAAATCTGCTATATCTCTTGGAAAATGAAATTCCTTAAAATAATGTGTATATGGGTTTTTTTTCCATTTTACACGTACTTCATGTAAGTGTGTCATCATATACGTGGTCATCCTGATTTCTTATGTAAATGAACAGGCAAAAAATGGAAATCGATCTGAGCCCATTTAATGTTCTACGTATATGAGCATGACCTGTAAGCACTACTTATGAGTTGTCAGTGACAACTAATAGCTCTTCATTTTTCTTCCTCCTTTTGTTATCTGATCCCTTTTAAATGGTTGAAGCAGTGGTTTCTAAATTTTTAATCACACAAAACTTCCCAACAGGCTTAAGCAGTTTTATGTAGATTTTACAGCAATGAGTGAGCAATTCTACTTTCTGTCCTATTTATTATAGGGTGGATAGGCAGCTAGAAATGCTGGGGGATTTTGTGTGTTTACTTGCATGTTTTTGAGGTTCCTCTCAGTGAAACTAACATTTGGGTAAAATGATTAATAGTTTCTCAGCCTAAGAAACTGACTGTGCAGTGCAGTGCAGTGGAGACCTGATGGATAACAATGAGGGCACAGCAGCTAACATGCTATGTGTTGGTGTCACCCACCTTCCAGGGAGGCTGGACATATGCCAGAGATGCTAGAGCTGCAACATTTTCCTGGAGTGGTTACTGAAACTCAGTAAAATGCAAATCAAAAAACACCCAGCATCACCTGTTTCAAGCAGTTCTTTGCTTTGCCTTGCAGATGCATCTGAAGTCAGCCATGGGAGGGATAAGTTAATTTAATGTACAGTATTTGGGTCAATGCATTGAAATGTGACAGCTGTGAAATTGGGAAATATGAAAACCAAGAGCAAATGGATGAACAGCAGTATAGAAGTATAGATGCCTGATTAACTGAAGGCATTTTGGTGATCATGTTCAGGAAAAATTTTGGGAATCTTCCCTCAGCAGCAAAAGCAGAAGTCTTGAGGGAATAGTTCGCAAAGTCTTAGTTTAATAATGGTAAGGTATTTTACAGCAGGAGTACTTTCTGAATATAGGAACCTTGCTGAAAAATATATCATTGTGGACTAGAAAAGGATGCTTAGGGGTTCCTATAGTCTTTCACTTACTAATGTGACATACATGTGTAAGATATTTACTGAGTAAAATGTATTAAAAATCAGAAAACAGGAAATTATCCTCATTCTGCCATTACCTTAAAATGTTCTAAATCAGGAAATAAATCTGGAAAGAAAAAAAAAAGTATTCTGCTTAAAACTGTTGGGGCTTTGTCCTTTTATCTTTTTATTCTCCAACCTCACATAGAGGTCAGTATTTTTAAGTGTTTAAGAAGTCAGGTTTAATACTTGTTTCATGGAAAAAAAAATTAATTTCCAGATCACATAACAAGAGAGAGTTTTTAACTGTTACTTACCTCAGCTGTTTACAAAGTTATTGAAAGGGTTAAGTAGAATACTATCAGTCATGCATATGAAATTTAGAGTGAGAGGAAGCAAGTGGATTTGAGGTTGTTCTCCTTCAGTTCATTCAAGGTTCACTGAACAGGAAAGTGAATTTTTATTATCACTTCCTGTGAAAGAGCAGTTGACAGGACCCATCAGGGAACTGCCAGAAACCTCAAGAGTTTCGAGTATGAAGCCCAGAGTCCACTGCAAAGTTTCCATGACAACACACTCATTAAAATAAAAGGAAATTGTGCCTGATATTTACAGCTTTCAGCATACAGTTGAAAGCCTTGTATCTCAGATTTCCAAAGTATTTACACCTGGGACCCACGAATGCAGGCTGTCAAGAAATAAAGGGTAGTTGTAACATTTAGCTGTGAAAGTGGAAAGGTTGTTTGCAGGTTAGATTTCAGCATTCTTCAGTTTCTTGAATTGTTGTGAACATTTCTTCTGTCTCTTTCTTTGGTGTGCTAAAGGGTGAAATGAACTTAATATAAGTTTGAAAACAGTCTTAAGGGAAGGTTTTAGTGAGAGCAGTTTTACTGAAGACAGGGATATTCTTCCAAGACAATAGACTTAGCTCTGAAAATAATCAAATTAAATTTATTTAGCTACAAATATCTAAATTGCAAAAGATAAATCATCACTGATACTTCCTCAGGCTTGGTAGCAATCTCCTACATTGTGATAAAGAACCTCAGAGATGAAGACAGACAATAATAACATAGGTTGTTTATTTGAGGTACTAAAGTCCCACTGAGTTATTTTCTTTAGTATCCCTACTCCTTTTACTGCCCTTTTCCACTCTCTCCCTTACCAATCATGTTGGCTTCCTCTCTGTGACTTCTATGACAAGTTATTTTATTTTTACACAGAAGGTGAGAAAGCTCAAAATGGGGATAAAATAACTAAGTGGAAAAGAGCAGGGATGCCAGGGTAAGGCCAGTAGCAGAACTAGAAAGGATTCTCTGACCTGGGCCAAGAACTGTTCTTATTGCCTCTGATTCTTCCATTTCTGCAATCATACCAGAAGTCAGGCTATAAAAATACTGCTGTTTAATTTGACCTTTAAATGGGTGAATCTAACACTTATTAGTTTGCAGTAATCAAGTATGTTGCTCAAAAGATATTGTAACAGAGTTAAAGAAAAGCAAAACACATTACAAATAGACACAGGCACATGTGAATATACTTCAAATTACATAATTGCCCAGTGTATACATTAATTGTACATTATACTGAATCTTCATCTTCCCTCACTGTACAAATATCTTTATGCAGGCTGCTTGCCCAAACAGGTATCAAATTGCACTGCGTGAATAATGTCTTACATGAACAAAAACATCAGTGAGGGTTGTGTGTCAGCTGCTTGGGAGGATATGTTTATGCATGCAATTATATCAGAATTAGCCTGTTTATAGCTTCTGACTCGGTAAATTGCCTGCAAGGTCAGACAGTTGGACTCCTCTCTTTCCTTTGGTCTCAGTGCTTGGGCTTTGATGTCCTTTGGGACTGATTCAATACAGCAGCATTTGTTGCTTTCTTTTTTGCATCTGGTCAGATGGAATAGAGACAGAGCCCAGCAAGAAACTGCTGTGTGTGACACAGAAGTGTCAATAATTCTGTGCCTTCAAAGGAAAGAAACACATTTTACTGTGTCCCCAGTTAATCAAATTTAGCAATTTCCACAACAATTAATGAAGGAAGCTTGCAGTTTCTCTCTTCTCTGCCCTAAGTTTGTTGTCTTCCCTTGTTATGTATAGCTGATTTTGTTAATTTATAGGTGGCTGCTTTAATTTCTATGTTTTTCATATTCAGTTATCTTTTCTTTGCACATTAAGTTAACACTCTCTCCCTTTGGCTTCCTAGAAATCCTGCTCTAGTGCTTTGGTCATTGGTTGGTTGCAGAGAGAGTAAGAGAGTAGGAGCACTGTTTTGCCTACTGGAGTAAGGTAGAAATCCTTCTAGCCTCAGGGTGTTTTTTTCTCATCTGCTTACTCTCTCTGAATGAGATCCCTCTGGCAGGACCTCCCTAGAGGCACAGGCACTCATAAGCCCCTGAACCCTTCAGCTCTCTTTCAAAGTGCACTCCAGCATTATCTAATAATTTTCTTAATTTCACCATCTTACTGTTAGACCCCAAACCAGAGCCACTGTCTCAACCAGACATCTAGCATGGATGTAACTCTTTGTTCCAGACGTGTAATTGTGACCCTCTGGTTCCTCTGAAAGGAAATACGAGGCAAGAATACACTAAACCTGTTGTGTATGAGAAAAGAGTCAACCAGTTCATAAAAGCCAGTTGTAATCTCAAAGTGTTCCACAAATCAGTTCTCATAAATCAGCAAATAACTTTTCCTCAGAGTAGAGATTCTTGGCAATGTTCTTCCAGTTCTGGGCCCTATACAGAACAGGTTTTATCTCAAGACTGTCTGCTTCATTTCAAAGCTTGTCTGATCTCTAACAGAGCTTCTGACAATAAATCTTATAGGAGTTAAAATCCTGTAGCCCTTTACATGGTGCTGCCATTTTACCCCCTGTATATGAAAAGCAGCATCAATCTCTCCATCCTTCAGTCATAATAAATATATCCTTGAGATATGCTAGAAAAGAACAGGAACTGATCTTGGAAAGACAAAAAAAAAAAAAAAAAAAAAAAGAGGTGAAATTTAGTGTGGGAAACAAGCTGGGGGGAGTCATCTGGAGAGCAAGGTGATCTTGATAATTACTATTTTTTTAATGATTCTGATTTTTTTAAGACTTGGAAGGACATTTAGAATAAATTAACTGAAATATTATGTTGTATGTTGTTTCAAGTATTCAAATGGCTTTGAAAATATCAGAAATGCTGGCAGTGTTTCTTTAAATGTTCTTTAAATATTTTCAACACTGAAGCCACTGTCTGTGTGGAGGTTAGTCTAAAACATACAAGAAGTATATTAGTGAGAGAAAGAAAGCTTTGGTTCATGAAGTCTTTTAATACAGTCCAGGCTTTTTAAAAATTACTATTGTCAGGTGAAACCATTAGGTATCCCTTGGAAAATATTTTTACAAGTAACATCCAGCAGAGCTAGTACTAAAAAAAACAGTACTCTGTTTTTACAGTGATTTCATTGTCTTGATGGTGTAACTCAGTGCAGATTGAGTTTCTGTTTTCTCGGGATCATACATCAGTTTTGTTGAAGCACTTCACAGAGTGGAAAAAAAAAAAGAAAGCTTTAAAATATGACAGCATAGTGAAGGGATTCACTAACAGCAGCACTGTATCACAGATGTTGATAGCTCCTTGAGTTCTAGTGTCATGCTTACTGGTTGCTGTGTATTGTAGACTAGCATCACCCACTCCATGGTGCTAGGGGGAAATTCAGGAATGTACGCAGAGTGGCTTAAGAGGTTTCTTATGGACTTGAAAGATTAAGAGATTATAAAGATCTTGGTTAAATTCTACTCTAAGGACTCTCATGATGCTGGGGAAGGTCAATAGACATTGCAAATATTACCAAATCTGTGGTCATGGACTAGCTATTCTGGCTGCAAGCAGACTTACAGGATGACTGTTGTAGATGTCTGTAAGGTCAGGCGCCCCTTTGCCAGCATCTTTGGAAGATTCCCCTTTTTGTAAACTAATACAGTCATCTCACTTCTCTGGGATTTGAGCTTTCTTTTCATCACAAGCATCATCTGCCAACACTCAGCCAGTCAGCAGCTTGTAATCACCCTCTTCCCATATTAAAGGCACTCAAATCTCAGAGAGTAACCACAAGCCCCACAGATCCTGCTTTTCTGTCTGTGTATAGCAGATTCTAATAAAAGCATCTGCTCTTCTTAATTTTTCCCCTTCTCAATCAGAAAAATGTCCACAGAAGTCTGATGTGAGTTGGGATCTGGAATTTTTGGACCATAGAGCGAATAAAAGCATATGGGTGATGAGGCTCAGAGGAGCCTCACCATGACTGAAGAGACATACACTTCATGCACAGAAATCCATGCATGCTGTCTTCAGTACTCTCCTAGGATGTGGTGGATAGATACCAGCATATTTTCCTAGGATTTCTTTTGTGGAATGGTGATTGGGCTAACGGACAAATTTGACCATTTAAAGCTGCAAATAGGTTAGAAATGCCATTTGGATATGCTTTGGATAGTGCATGATTATAAGACATAACAAAATCCTGATATCTCAGAGATATTCCTGCCTTACTGAGATATATCTCAGTAAGGAAGATTTCTGCAAGAATTCCTAGAGACTCAGCCCCTCCCCAGGGCTGTGCATGTAAGGAGTAAGAGGCTGTCAACATAGAAACTTGTGTTAAGTTCTAGGAAGACTGGGACAGCTTCTCTTTGATGTCTTGTACCCATAACTACTCTGTGCTGCAGAAATCTTCACGTTGTCCCAACTACAGAGTGGTAATTGCCATTTGATTCAGTTTACTGATTGAGGGTGACCTCTCTCCTGCATTGCTGGATCTGCAATGGAAAATGAAAGGTGCAGGAAGGAGTGTGCTTACTTAGCATCACCTTAGAAAACAAATTTTTGGGGTAATATGTTATGTCCAACTCTCTAACATATATTTTAAAAATTCTTTTTTTTACACAAACTTATTTTCAATTATGTATTTTTGGATGGGTTTTCAAAAGACATTTTTGAAAGTTTTGATGAAAAATGGCTGTGCAGAAGAGCATAGCACCAGCCATTCAGTCCTGGCTCACACTAACCTTATGTCAGTACAGCTTGGAAAGAGAAATGTTCAGAAGAATGAAAAATATTAGAAACTGGATATTAAATGCCAATATATTAATCCAAAATTCTGTCATTAATAATTAGGTTAAAAATACTAAAGCTATCAATATTGTCTTCTATTTTTAAATAAACCCATAGAGACCTGAAGTTTGTTTACTATTTTTGGGGTTTTTTTTCTTTCTCTCCACTTTCTTTTTGCTCTTTGTTCATGAACTTAACATCTAACTAAACCTTTATTCACAGATGGGAACTTGTGCATGTCATTTTCAACACATACCATTGTGCAGGCGCTGTGAAGAAAAGTAGTCCCTCTCCTTACATTATTTATGGCTTTTTCATGCAGAGAAGTGAGACACATTAAATGGTTCAATAACTGTCTTCTATTTAATTGTGTCAGCAAGAAGAGTCTATTCTTTCCTGTACTTTCCATTCCCTGGTTCTCTGATTTTCTTCTGGCTGTCTTTGATCTGCAAAGACACAGTCCTGTCTTCCTGAAATTGTATCTTCAGCAGGGATAGTAGGTGAATTGGATCAGATAAAATAAAACCTGATCTGTACACAACCCTAAAACTCAAGCTGAATCAAAATACCTCCAACTGGCACCAGTGGCTCTTTGACCTTCAAAATCAATGCAGCAAAGAAGTTATTACATTTCTAAATTACATGGATGTCATGGTTAGTTAAGCACATTTCAAAATATAAATATACACAAAGCAGTTTATTAAATTTCCTGCAGACCTGGAAGCTCAGAGTAAAACCAGCCATGAAAACATATTGCAGATGTATCAGAATTCTCATGGCTTGGGGGAAGATGAACAGACACAGCAAAAGCATTAAAAATCTGTGGTGCTTTTGCTACTAAGGCCACAGTCCTTAAAATGTATACACAAAATAAATTTTTCTTTAGTTTGTTACTAATGAAAGAATCTGTTTCCTGGTCAGTGTGATGCTACAGTACATTACCTACTCTTAGTCCTTACCCTCACCTATAAGGATAGTACTGTAATCACTAATTATTATCTTTGATTTGGGATAAAATAGTATTTTTCAAAGTCCAGTGCTCTATCAGATGAGAAAACCAGCAGTGAGAAGTGTGCAAGTGCATCCATTCTCCCCTGCATCATGAGAAAGCCCCCAGAGGTGAGTCTGACAGCTAGTGTGACCCCAGCAATGGGATATCTTAAACATCATAGATGTCCTCATAACTTATCAGCATGTAGGATGCTTTTTTTTTCTCTTTATGAAAGAGAATGAATGAGAGTACAACTAATAAAACATAAGAATAGTTTGAATAGAAAAAAGTGTGATTTTATGTTGCCTCATTTGAAAACTTTTTTAAAATTGTGTTTATAGAACCTGTTAACCAATTTGACACTCGTAACAAAAACTGTAGTAGTGATAATAACTGTAATCATTGTACTATGAAATGAACATCAGGGAAATAGGCTATGTGAACAATAATCACTGGAATAGACAGTCACTGGAGCACGTAATCTAGCAAATCACTGAAAAATCACTGTAACGCTTTGCTTGGATCAATAAAACAAATTGTTTTGTACTCACATAAGTGAAAAGAATGAGAGCAATTAATGCCATGGTTGCAAATCATTGACCAGCTGCCTTAAAAAAGAAGTGTGACTTTTAAAACCTAAAATATGCCTTTGTGTCATGGGTCCTTGTAATGAGCCATTGAAATTAGAAGTATGTCTTCAGATGATCTAAATATATATAACTTCATTAAAATCAATGGTATCATGCCATTTTAGATCAAGGACTCATTACCTTCAGTTTTGATAGTGAAGCCTAGAAAAACACTAATAAGTGGGTATTTCATTCATCTTTGATGGTAGCGGCTGTCTGGATATTGTTTTGCTCCTTATCTAAAATGATGAGTTAGAAGATTCAGAAAGGCCTCTGAAAGAAGGAAAAGAAAATTGCCAAAAGGCTGCAACACAGTGGGAAAAAAAGTAGAAAAGAAGTATCATACCTGAGAGAACAAGAGGGAGAGGAGAGCTCACTTAGGGCAGGACTTTCAAAGGCAACTTCGTGTATCTACTTACCATAAAGAGAAGTGTGATTTGCAAAAATTTACAGCTTTTGGGGCAGCCACATTAACAAGAACACCTCAGTGTCTAAACTCCATGCTTAGGCATGATGTGACAGAGGTTAAAGCTGGCTGAACCCTTGACAAATCACTGCAAATCCACTGGCAGCTCAGTTTGGAAAAATACTAGTTCTCTTTTCTCACTTTTTTTTTTTTTGTGGACAGGGAAAAGTTTGGTAGCACTTGGCCTGAGGATGTAGCTTTGTCTGGGGCCCAGGCAGAATGAAGAATGAGACACACCTGGCATTTAAACAGCTGTGAAAATTAAATGCCTTCCAAGTTTTAGAGGACCTGACGAGTGGTCTGTGAAGTTGAAATCTGGGGTTATGCTCTGAAGTTCTAGCAGGGTGCACAAAGTTCCTTTGTGGATCATGTCTCAAAGATCTTCGAAAATCCTGCAAAGTGCCTAACTCACTTCAGCAATGTTGTACTTAGGTTTAGTTTGGGGTTTTGAAACCCACATAATAAAATGAGCAAACAAACAAGCAAACACCTTAGTTGAAGATTATTTACTAACCAGTTCAATATGCTTATGCACATTCTTTGTGCAACAGTGATAATAATCCAAAATAATGAAGGGCTCTGTTTTAAAGGAACATTTGTGTTTAAATGTTTTAGACAGCTTCAATATTTTCAGCTACTTGGTATAACTATATCTTTAATATAATTATTGATTGGGCCAAATTGATAAAAAGTTACAAGTAAATGGCAAGGGATTCAAGGCCAGTGATCGAGACAACTGATTTTAAAATATTTTTTACAATTAATTGTTTTGCAAATTATAATCAGTTATATCAGCTACAAATCAGAACCTTCATGTTTAAGTATTTTGTATGATTTTTAGAGTTACTTAGATCCTATATAAGTCTAATCACGGCTATTTAATCTCAGATGGCTTTGTCAAGAAGAGCAAGTTTCCCCTGCTATAAGAAAAATCTAAAATGAAAGAGTCTTTCAGCTATATAAAAAGACACCAAACTTTTTTACTGACTTCCTGTAATGTGAAAGACAGTAGAGGTAGAAGTGAATGGTAATTTTTCATCAGAAGGGAATAACCTGTATATAATTTAGCAAGGTAGCAAAATAGAACTGTAGGGGATTCTTTACAGTAATTGCATTAGTTGTGTAATAAAATCAACAAAGATACCATAAACAGCACTACAACAGAAACAAAAGCCTTATTCTTTCAGTTATACTAGATTCAAATGTTTAGCAGAACATTTCTCTTTTTAGCAACTTTCATAAGCAAACAAGATTGATAAAGACTTGAATGGGAAACAAAGGTGAAACAAGGTGTTCATGATTGCAAAATAAATCAGTGGCACAAGCCAGGACTAAGATAACCTGTCTTCTTTCTTATAGACTTCTTTTCAGATTGTCCATCATAAGAATAGAATAAAATGATTTAAAAGAACTGGTACAATGCAAATTAAATTAGCATCTATAGGATTACCATTAGAAAACCATGCATGCATTTTTGTCTAATTGCTACTTATTCTAAATGTAAAAAAGAACTATTCATCTGCCTAAGATTTGAATCTTGATTCTGTGTTATTTGAAGCACTGAAAATAAGAAACCATGCTAAGGGCAGTTATCATCTGGTTAGATCAAAGATCCCATTCATAGAGATTTTAGGTATTCATTAGGTAGGTTTCTGAACTCTGATGTCCACCTCTCACTGCTTTATTAGTGGAATGCATTGGTAAATAAAAGAGAAAAGCAGCAGCATCAACAGAAGATTAAGTGCCTTTCTGATTTCGGCAGAAATAAATTGATCTGTAAGAAGTCAGTCTAAAGAACTGTGGTTTCCTATTGATCTGTATGCTTTAAATTTCTGTACTGGTACTGAATTACTCAAAATCCTATTATGTTCCTATATTATCCTCTCTTAGCTCCTCTTCTCTCCAGGCTCATCTAAGGTATGCATTAGCTGATTAAACAGCTGCTTGGTGTCAAACAAAATGTGTGATAAGCAAGATTACTTTACCTTTTCTCAGCAAGAGCTGAAATTGGCCTTTAATTCCTGCACTTAGTTAACAATTTCCACAAAATTTGTTGAAGTGTAACTTTGTGACATTAATCCCTCTCTCAAACTGGACTAAAATTGTCCCGTAGGTTCAAAAGTCATTGCAGACAGTTGGGTAGATGTCTGTGCAAACAGCTCAAATAACACTGAGATTGTTTCGTTACCAAAAAAATGGAAGAAAATAGACGTAGCAGATCTTGGTTTATTTTTGCATTTTCACAATTTGTTTCTTAGTTTCATTTTTGCAAATGGGACTCATAAATGGGTGGTGATTATTGTTCTCATGGAAGACTTTGGTTTCATCTTATTCATGCACTGGGAGATCAACGAGGCTTTGGCTTTTCAAAACAATATCTGGGGTAATTCAAATCCAGCTGCTTGATTACACAAAACACTGAAGCCTAATTAACTCACAGTTTTTGAAAAAAAAAATGAGAGAACTAAATAATGTTATTTTTTAGAGTCAATGGCCTAGCTGTACCATGAACATTAAGTAACCAAGAACTTTCATCTCAGTTTTCTGCTTAATTTAAAAATAAATGTGAAATTTTGCCAAATTATAGATAAAATATTTTCTTCAGTTCTTTAATTTTCATTCTTTTTTGAATGTCTGGAATTTATCTCAGGACCAAATGTGCTAAAATAATGAGGGATGATATTTGACATAATGAGGGGATGGTATTCAAGCCTGAACTTTTACAAGAACATTGCATGACAGTTCCAGCCTGAATTTGCCAAA
This sequence comes from Lichenostomus cassidix, assembly GCF_008360975.1. Taxonomy (NCBI): domain Eukaryota; kingdom Metazoa; phylum Chordata; class Aves; order Passeriformes; family Meliphagidae; genus Lichenostomus; species Lichenostomus cassidix. Next base: position 18,619,684 of record NC_139480.1, on the reverse strand, counting down.
CTGACAATTATTTATCTCAATTTCTAAAAATCATGCAAATGCTGTTGGTTTCCTGAGGAGGAAGGAACATTTAATGAAGGTGGCATTGAGAAATATAACTGCTTTTTAAAAAAAATGGGATTCCACAGAACACAGGGAAATGGGGACTGAGTAAATGTCATATTTACTAACAATAGTCCTATTTGGTAACGAAATATTCTATCCAGAAGTGTGACAAAATTGGACTGGAAAAAACACCAAGGAAAGTATCAGAGGGAACAATAATGTATTATCAAAAAGGACAAGATGATCTACTCAGAGGACACTTGCAATTGTTAACAATTCAAAACACAGTCTGCTGTAACTGAGAATGTCTGGAGTCATCGTGTTCCTTTAAAAGAGGCAGAGATGCTGACAATTATGACAATTGTCATAAAGTACTACGTTCACTGAAAATCTGTTAGACTTTTTTGATATTTTTGAAGGGTAATGCAGATGTTTCTTCATTCAAGGCTTCATTTATTTTCATGTAAAAAAAGGAAAGAAGAAGAGTGAAAGAGAGACATTTCTGTTCATGTACACCATATCCTTCAAATGTGGGAACAGGGCAGGAAGACTCAAACAAATTCAGAAATAAGTAGTGGACATGTCTGACATGTATAATCAACAGCTGATCCTGAAGCTGAGAAGGACAGTTTCATTATTGACAAACCTTTCTTTATAATTTAAATGCTTTCACCATTGAAGAGCTGAGCTGCCCAGGCTCTCCAATGGGAAGGTTTTGATAGTGATATAAGAGCTCCATCCCATCTAAATTCATGTTCAACTGGCATTTCTTTATCCTCTGTATTGCAACAAACCTGCTAGAATGCTCCTGCCCGCAGCTCACTAAAGCTCCTGTCCTTATGTTCTCACTTGCAGAGCAGGTCCTGCCAGGGACTGCAAACCTTGCACAGGTGATAGGTTCACAAAAACTTCTTTCTCACACAACACCAAATTATCCCCAGTATTTTTTCTCTGTGACAACTTGGAGGATCTTGTGATACCTGTCACCTAACTTTCTCTGTCCATATGTCAGATGACTAAAGTGAATCATTCTGTCTGACACTATAATCTCTAAAGATATAGATGCCAGCAGAGGACAATTCATCGTATTTGAAACTCAGTGTTTAAACAGAGTGGAGAGTTCTCAGGATATGAACCACTCTACTCCACTGAGTGTAGAAGATCTATGTCTCTACAGATATCTGTCCATATCCATCTCCATCTTTCTCTCCATGTCCACCATCTCCGTCTCCCTTCCTTGCAATCCTCCATCTTGTATCTTTATCATCTCTATAGATGAATTAGATGATACAAAAAGTTTTCCAAAAGTTAAAGATATCTGCGGTAAATTTGAGCTTCATTCAGATATTCTGCCTTCCACCTAGGATAATTTGAGATCACGCTAACAACAGATAGGTCTAAATGGTAATTCAGAAATTGTGGTACAGCAGTTTGGAAGTCCTGATTAACCTTTTCTCTGAGACATCTGGGAAAAGGGTCACATACTCTTTCAGGTATACAGTAGCACAGGGAGTAGATTACTGAATAAACTGGACCATGTCCACTGCTTCATGCAACACTCGGTTTCTAGGAACTGCATTGAAAAGATTTTCTAAAGGGCAAAATGGTTGTGAAAAGCAGGTTTGCTTTCCCATAATATTATATGGGGAAAGAAAGAAGAACTAGCGCCTCTCCAAGAATGTCTGTGCAGGAGGACATGGAGCAGTCAACTGGGAAATGAAAAATGGGAGTACTGAATTAGATTAGCAAGGTAAAGATATTCTGATCACAAAGGGATTTTTACTTAAAAAGTAAGGGCACTGCTGAAACTTGAATCAAGGCTAAAGTAAATTTGACCAGTCTCTTAGCCACAGACATGCTAATAAAAACCTGTAAGTCTCATGTTAGCAATCAAGAGACTGTAATTTGCAGTACAAAATAAATTCATGAAATCATTATGAAACTTCAAAACAAGATCTCATTCAGAGTCTCCAAATTGCCTTCAGTAACTTTATTTCCTTTACAAGGGATAGAAAACTGTAAGGCATTGAAACAGAATAAAAATGATGAAGGTTTTTCAATAGGCTCATTGTAGGAATAAAGAAAATAAACTATCAAACTGGCCTTTATTGTCAAGGTAAAGAGACATTTTTGTACTGAACGTTTCTACACTGATTTGTGAGACACACTGTCTCCATGTAAAATTTACATCTATATCCTATTCACATTTTAGTCCTGAATACAGCGAGAAAAAATAGGTTAAAATAACTGGGAATTATTCTCAAAAAAATTATGTCACCATTACCTCAGAGTAAATGTGTCTTTAGTTTTTTGTTGCTCCTTAAATAGCTTTTTTGTGCTGCTAGTTTAAGCACTGCTGGAACTCTGTCAATTCTTGACCTTATTTTTTTTTCTTGCCTAAGTAAGGAAAACTCCCAGCTGATTGTAAGAGTGCTCTGTTGTCATCACAAAAGACCCTCTTCTTTGGGAAAAAAAAAAAAGCTGAATTTCCGGTGTGAGATCATCAGGTTCAAGAAAAGGAGAAAAAATGCTCTTGAAAAAATAACTGAAGCAGACAGCAGAGCAGGAATTGGTGATTATCTGGCAGACAGTCAGATCAACAGTCATGGCAAGGAACGAGGAACACTGGCCCTGCAGCTGCAGGCTAAAAAAAAATTGGTGAGTCTAAACAGTGAGCATTTATCAACAACTGGAAGCATTTAGACAAAGCAACTAATTTTTCATTGTCCTCCTTTATAACATTTTTTTCTTGCTACATTTTTCTCTAGTCAGAAAGGCAATTAGCATACAGAGTTTTCATCAGTCCTGAGAGCTTTCTCCCTTTTCATGGACTGACAAAGTAGAGCTGGTTGCACATAAGCAGTTTTTGGCATGACTAAAAGATCTGGGGGCAAGGCAGATAGTCTACATAATTTATTTATTTTTAGTGGGATAACAGAGGCACTGTTCCAAATGAGCTGAATTCTGGTGGGAAAGAGCTTGTTCCTCCCCAGCTTTGCTCTGTATTCAAAATACTCTTTAGAAGTTTAGGGCCTTGGCCAAATAATACGTGGTCCCTTTCAGAGGCCTTGGGCTATACTGCTGAGAGAGAGAAGCAGAGTTCATGGACTGATTTCTTTTCATGGGCTTTCAGTTTACTCTCATTGGAGACCTCACAAAGTTGAGAGATGCACCACAGGCTAGCTCTCTCATTTTACTACTGTGGCTTCTCAGAAGGAAGTATGCATTGTAGTTGTTAAAAATTGGGGTAGAAAGAAACGTGTCAGTATTAAAAGTACGTTATGAGTGGTGGTATGTGACATTAATGACAAAGTTTTGCTTTTACCATAATCAAGTGTATAAAGTCACTGAGCAACCACACTGTTATCATGAGATACCCTTTTCTTACCCCTTACAATTTCCTTTGGCATGTGGACAGTGCAGGTACAATCCAACCCTATCCTCAGCATGCTTCAGAGGGCTTTTTCCTTTCTTTCGTCCATGAATTCAGAGACTGTACACACAACATGGAGGCAAAATGCTTTGGAAAGTTCTCCAATGCAGAGGGAAAGCTCCACATACATGTGAGTGTACTCTAGGCAAGAGTGTATGTAGATTTAATGAAAACCATCCTTGTCAATATGGCTTCTGGGGCCTGTAAAAAGCAAATTAGATAAACACAAAAAATAATGTCTGTCAGAAAATTTTTTGAAAAGTGACTGGATGCTCTAACCATTTTATTATCTTTTATCAGCTGAGGACTTGGGCCTCCATTTATACTAATTGTATGTAATTCATTGCATTGAGAATTAACTAGGTGGCAGTAATCACTCAAATATCTCAGATGTATATAAAAAAACTTATGAGTTTTCTTGTCTGATTAAAGTTGGGGGAGGGGGAGGATGGACAAGTTTCAGATCTTAAAAGAATATTTTGTTTTAATTGAGCTTTGCAGCAGCTTATATGTCAGATTTATTACTAGCACAAGGAAAGCATTCATGGATCCTAATTCATCACTGACATTGCAGATGCACAGAGACTTTAACTCTATGTGCTATGAAGAGCTGCTGAATTTAGAGAACTTTATGTTTAGTTGTCAAACTGTTAACAGAAAATACATACTGTGCAGACTATTATCCACTGTTGCTTCATCCTCACTGGTACATCAATGTTCCACTATTCTGTACATTAAATGTATGCCACATAGGAATGCATGAGGAGGGAAAATAGGAAGAAAGAGGTGGAGTTCTGATGGAACTGAAAAAATAGTTAAAAAAAGAATACAAAATAGGGTGTAAATCTTGAAACAATCCTGTGTCTCCTAAAAAACATTTATTATGAAACTACTGTAGACAAAAATTTTTTCTCCAGTCTGTGTCAGAAGCAGCAACTGGGAGGACAAGAATAACAATAAATTGTAATTTATAAGAGCCTCTTCACTGTACAGCTCCCAGGATAGAGGCTCCAGTAGCAATACAACTCTGTGAAGAGCTCACGTCAAAATCTTTTGATGGGAAGGTAGTCAGCTTCTTCCTATGGAAGCTCTAGGGTTTATTTGTCCCTCAGTCCATCGTTTCCTCCTGAATTTTAAGAGATTGGCTGATTTACAGACAGATTTGAGAAGGTTGCTTGATTTTACCTGGGTTTTTTAAAGTTTTTCTCAGTTTGGAACTAATGTGGTTCAGTCAAAGTCTCTCTGGTCTGGGACTAGACGTTCTTAAATGGTGTCTGTGAGTCCATGCTACAAAGCTCTTATTAGTTCTGTGGTGATGCTTTAGAATATGCTACTTGACAGATATGAAGAAAGAAAAGAGAAATACAGTACACCAGACAGAGATTTCTCTGAAGGAATGTGAAAAAAACTACACTGATATGAGGGCAATGCCTTTTATTCATGAGCACACATATGAATGGAAGGAAGCACAACATGCAGATCTCAGTAGGTCATTAATCATGAAAACTCTCAAGTAAGTGATGATCTTATTGTAGAACTGACTGTACTCTTTCTGTAATATGAGCCCATGAAATTCATTATTATTTTTGGAAATAGGTGTACATTTGCTCCAAGTTCAACAGTAAAATTAATGATTAGTTGCATTTGCACTAATGAGTAGGAAGTTGTGCCCAGTCTTGTTGGAAGTGGATTTGACAAAGTTAACTGCAGAATGAACCCCCTCAGAATTCTGAATGGAGAAATGGGGAAAAAAGATGAGAGAATTTGTGCTGACTCTTTGAGCAGGGGAAGAAACAACTGGCATGCATTTTTGTGGAAGAGATATTATAACAACCAGCAGCAGCAACAGAATACTGACACAATTTGCAGCATGGAAGTGTTTTGGGCTGATGCTATTAAAGAATCTAATGTGATATCTTAGTAAATACATATTAAAATAATTATTCTTCCTGACTAAGGATCCTCTGAGAAATTCACAATAAAACTATGGAGTCAAAAGGAAAGGAATCAGAAGTAAAAGCATTTATGAAACTTCTAAGAGCGGAAGGGAAAGGAAATAATACCGTTAATGTGGCAGATTCTTAAAATAGTGTGACTGGGTAGAAATACTTCTATACAAGGACTGAAATGTAACAGAGACACCCACATCCCTGTAATGCAGCTTTCCCCCTCTCACATTTTCCTTGGTTGAGTTAATTTTTTTTCTTTTTGTCATAACATGATCATCAGGAATACAGGAGTATTTTTTCTCCTTTATTCATACATGTTAGTCACCTATTTTCCCACTGATTATAAATGAAACATTGGTTGTGCTTCACTGATTCTGCATGGTGATGAAAAAAGGATCATGATATTATTACCAATAAATAAATAAATAAACAAATAAAAATAACTGTATGTTAAAGTTGGTTCCATGTATTTATTCAAGGCTCCAAATTGTAAGAGAATTTACAAGGATTAGTACAGCACCCAAAGGCTGTGAAGAGATGACTGGGAAAAATTGAATCTCGGCCAGTGTTAAAGCAAAGGGGAAGTAGGAGATGAGGGAAACATGAGCCTGGCACTACTTTTTGGCATTGCTTTCCACTTACTAGACACACTGACTTATTTACCCCACTGCACATATGAAAAGTGTCAGGTACCTTTGTTTTCATCCACAGTGGATATCACTGTAGTTTACTGCACACAGTGTAAAGCAATGGAGAAGATTACTATAGTCTTTTATCACATCCTACATTCACGTTGCTGTGCTACAAGATTAAACATTTTAGTCATTAGTTTTACCACAGTGAAGATAAAACATATATTTGAAGGAACATGCATAAATGTATGCAAATGTATACAAACATATTTGGAGGACTAGTGACTTTGTTTTTTTCAGGCATGAGAAGCTGTTGAAGTTTAAAAATATCTTTTTCTCATTTTGTTTTTAGCATTTGTGGTTCTCTCTTTACAGCACTAGATTCAGCATTTAGATTAGGAGTTTTCTACCTTTTTAAAATGTTGAAGTTGAAGTAATATATTTACCCCTCCAGAGTAGTATGTTGTTATCACCCAAATCTTTGATTCCAAAGAGAAGAATTTTCCAAAGTATGTTGCTGAAAAAAGCCTACACATTACCGCCAATGTTAGGAAAAAAGGCCTTTTTTTTCACTTTTTGTCCTACTTCTGCTATGAATTTCATGTATGACTTTTAGTCTGTGTTTTCATCTTCGTTTTTTCATACTGTATCTCTGTAACAACCTCCTCTGTTTTTAAAATTGACCAAGATAATAGAAACCAGCCTGGTATTTTCTTGTGGGATTTCTTCTTAATCAATCCATCTGATCTTTCTCATCTATGAAACACATAGATACATTCGTTTACTCATATGATGCTGTATTGCTTAATTATATTTGAAGTATTTTGAAATTCATCAATTGCCCATACTGCAGAATTGTTAGGAATGTTAAACTCCATAATAATATTAGAGGTCTTTATCAAGGATTATGTAATGAACACAGAAGATCTGTGTTACTTTGCTAAAACTTTGAGAACATATTTTAAATACCCCAAAATGAATCAATTCCTGTTTATATAAAGGGCAGGTATATGAAATGTATAATATTATGCATAATTTTATGTTAAGCGAGATATCCTCCATTTGAGAAATACAATAATGAGGATGGTTAAAAGTATATTGTAACTAGCCCCTTACCAGAGAGGGGATTCAAATATTCCAAATGATCTGCAAAATCATTGAAAGAATAGAAATATATGAAGGTGCCTTATGATTTGCTTTCTCTCTTCTTCATAGTGGATCATGGGTTCATTGACCTCTGCTCGTGTTTGGTTCCCTCAACTTGGTTCTCTCCAACTTGTTCTCATTTTTGTAAAAGAAGCCAAGCAAATGTTAACATAGAAGAAATATGTCTTCTAGAAAAAATTACAAAATACATTTCAATTGTCTAGTTATTTCAGCCTCAAGTGGCCAGGGAATCAGTGAGATTGCTTCTGAACACATCTTTCTGTTTCTAAGCACATGTCAAGGACTCTTCAAATTATATGGTCCCTTTCACTATGAATAAAAGCAGTGTTATAACACAGATAAAAGAAATAAAAGAAAGCAGCCACATGATAATGCTTCTGCAAGATCTATTATTGCAAACACAAACTTTAATATAATGATAAGATTATCATATTAATTTGTTATAAGTATGATTTAAAAATGTCTCTTATGTTACTCTGTTATGGTGACTACACAAAGGTATTGCCATAAAAAACCTTATAGTCCTTCCACTAATTGCTATTACATATTTTAAGAGCATTGGTCAGTTCAGGTTTTTTAAATTTTTTTAATTACTGATACTCCCTGCAAGAAAGGAGAGAAAATTGAACTAAAATCTGGAGTCACCTCTATTAGACCCTATTTTCTTCTGGATCTACTTTTCACTGTTTTGTTGCTACAGCATTCAGAGATCACTAGAGGATCATCAATTTAATATTAAGATCTTAATGTCTGCAGGATTTTGAAGTCAATTTTATTATAAGCAAATCCTTCCAGGAGAAAGAAACACAACTAAGCTTAACTCTTATCCTTGCCCTTTTCTTAATCTAAAATAGACATTTTCTGACTGAATGCTGCATACCTCTTGTTCTGAAAAAATATTGTTAAGAGCTGAAGATTCTCCTCTACACTCTATGGCTTGCTGCAAGGGTGCAGCATTATGTGAGAAGGGGAATTTGCTGAGTCCTGAAATCATGTTTGAACTGATTTTATGCCCATATTTCCATTCATAAAAATTATTGCTTGTTCAACTCTTAAGTGAAGTTTCCAAGCTGAAACAGGCAAACTGCTGGAAGCCAAAGCATCACTCAAACTTTCCAAACTTAAACATAAATTCTTCAATTTTATATTTATTGCAGTGTGTTTGGGGTTGCTGTACATTTAATTCCTTATTATTTGGGGACCTTATTATATGATCCTTTATCTTGGAGTAAAAATGTCATTGCTGTACCTTTGGACACCTTCGGACCCGCATAAGGAAATGTATCGGGAAGACACCAGGATATACTGGATTGTTTTCTTTGGTAATATTTCCTGATGAATTTTCCAGACTCGTAAGTACTATCAATAAAAATTATTAAGATATGTAACAATAGATTATTTTGAAGTTACAGCTTATCATGAATGGATGTGAAAATCCAGAACTGTTAAACTCAGCTATCCAGGATCCAGATTCATACTCTGTTAAAATTTCACCTGACTGCATAACAATTGCAGATATATTTACATCAAATTTTAAAGCATATAATGAGTGCATAGGGCCATTTTCAAGACAAAGAACAGTAGGGTCATAAAGCACTCATTCTATCAGAGGTAACCAAGAAATTCTTTGAAAGAAAGGGTTGAATAAGTTAGAATATATAATTTTTATGTGAGAAGTGATGTTTGAGGAGGGATTTAGAAGAAAAATGGATGAATGCCAGTGGTACTTGTTTGGCAATTATTTGCATTTTATTATTCTGATCTCTCTGCATCAAGATTATAAATTGATGCTACTGAGATTCATATAAATTATATACAAAATCTCCAAAGAAATCCTGCCACACCAAAAAACCATGAAAATTAAAAAATGTAATTCCTGAAACAGAAGAATGTCACTACTTTAATTCTATCCCTGTGCACTTGTGTATTACAAAGCAGCCTTAAAATTTCATGACCATTCACTAGTATAGCTGCAATACTTTGGGATTTTTCCATCTGCTGGGTCAGACTGCTAATTTATGTTCTTTATTTTCTCTCTGTGCTGTCTGATCCAGATTTTGCTTCATCTAGTTTACTTATCTGGCTCCATACCATCCTCATCCTCTGATTAATTGATTGCTTTCACATCTCAAGTCACCATCAGCTTGACTTCCTTTTGTGTTTACTGTTCTGATTTAGAATCATCTGTAGAAGTATGAACCATTTACTCTGCAAGCATGTATGCACAAATCAGCTCCTGAGGTGGTGGTGGATAAGCCAGCTCATCTTATCTTAATGAGTGGGTTCAAAAGCCTAATTTTGTCCTTTCCTCTGAAAAATGTAGGCAGTAAAGTTTTGTCTGTCTTGTTATTAATAGATACTGCATCCCTGTGACCAGACCCAGTCTGGGAACCACAAGAGACTGCATGAATGAACTGGGATTAGAGAACCATTATCTGGAACTCTTTGGACCAGAAATCCCAATCCTGTGTTGAATTGTGCCCTTATTGAGGAAAAATCAGGAGCAAGCATCCTCCTTTCTCTTAGCAGCAGGGCACTATGTTCAGAAGAGTGATCACAAGAGCAATACTTTATTGCAGACATCCACACACCGTAGGTGCAAGTCTCTGCTCTCTGTCCTTGGGCAGTGTAGTTTGCTCTCCAGCTGGTTAGCATTTATGCAGCAATCAGCAGGAAGAACTAAGTGGAGCTGCAGTGTTCCTGTGTAGCTCAGCAGAAAAATGTTCTCTGCTCTGCATTCCTTTGGACTGCTCAGATAAATTCTAATTGACAGGCTTCAGCAGCACAGCCATTACGCATGCACTCGCCAGTGCATCAGCCAGGGAAAGACTGAGCTGCATGTAGTGCTAACAATGAACATGCCAAAAGTATCTTGTGGAGGTGCAACAGTGAGATTTCAGGATTATACACTTTCATTGATTTCCACAAAGTATTTAAATGATTTTTTTTTTGTCTGTCAGAATAACCAGGAAATAATATGGGGTTTGCTTTTTAGTTGGTTGTTTTGGTTTTTTTTTGGAGGGGAAAAAAGCAGAAATTATATGGAAACAAGACTATTAATTATTGAATTTAACATCACCGAATTCATAAAGGACAAGATAACTTTTTTCCCCTTTAAATAATTTAGGTCAACTACACTTCATCCATTGCAATGGCAGATGGAAGTGGGAGGGAGTTCATGCTCTCTGAGCATGCTCTGAGAGATGGCTGCGTGAACCTTACAGTGCCTGCCCTTCAACAGAAAAGAACAAGTTTGTAGCAGGGTGAGGGATCCACCCAGGAAGAATCCTTTGAGTGATCAACAGCACTGCACTGCCTTGTTACTTCAATCTGTTAATCACAAGACCTTTTGCTCAGTTCTTCCAGAATGCAAAAAGCATTTCTGTCTGGCCTACTTGTAACTGCTTAAAATAAATTCTTCATTGAGCATCAAATTATCCATGGTATATTTCCATCCAGTGCATTAAATTAGCCTGGATAACATGTAGTTTCATGTAATCCCTAGATGATAATTTGACTGAAATATTTTAAGGAGTCATTATGAGTGTCTTATCCAGAGTATCAGAGAGGGAAATAATTGTACACACTTGACAGAATGAAATGCTTGTAAAAGCAGTGATTGTATCTGTTACAGTTGAATACAAGACAGATTTTATTTATTTCCTCTAAATGGAAAAGAAATCTCAATGAAAATCTTATATTGGTGTTAATTTGGTTTAGTTGCTTAAAGGCTGGGTCCCTACACTCCCCTCTTAGTATCTTCTACTCTGCCAAAATACCGTAAATTCTGCAGAAACAACCAGTATCCTGGCACAATGCCCTATAAAATTCTTGCCTCCCAGTTTCACTTGATTTTTTTTTTTTTTTGCCTAAACACATAGATAATGACAGGTTTACTCTCAACTTCACCAATATAATTCATGCTGACAATTTTATTTTCTTTGACTTATGTATTGGTTTCATTTATTCTTGCTGTCAATCTTTATTGACTGCAGGAAGAAGCACTTGTTTTTATTGGCATTTAAGCCATTAGAGTTTACTGGGCAAAATTTTATTGTTTGCTCTTTTAAGATTTGCAAATATTGGGTGCCCTATTCTCTACAAGCATTTCGTGTTCTCTGTCTCTCATAACATGTAATTACGTACAAAGTGGGTTTTGTGGTGGCACAAAGCTGCTTTGTGGATATACTTACCAACACCATAAGACAGTTTCTTTGTAGATTAGCGGCGGTAAGAGTGCACAGGAGTTCAGGGTTCATAGATCTAATGCCTGTAAGTGGCTTTCAGTTAGAAGTCTAGTTACTCACATTTTTACAATGAGTCTGCAGCTCTGAAAAGGAAAGCAAATAATGATTAACCACACTGTATCAGAGAAGAAAGAGAAGTCCTTCTTCGAGAAGAATATTATTGTGGAAGTGGAAAGAAAAATTAAAAGTTTAATAATATTCCTTGTTGAATGACTATTTCTGAAAGCCTGCAATCGGGAATGTAAAAAAGGCTGCTATAAATATTGCAATGTATTATCTCAAAAATATATAGAAGAGAAACACTTTTATCCTGTTGTGTTGGCAATTAGACACACCTCCTCAATGCACTCAGAAATTGTTCTTCTCTGATTTCTCTGCTTATTCTTATTTCTTGATATTCTGATAAAGTTCTGGAGTTTCCCCCTTTATTCTTTCAAGAACACCTAGAAACTTATATTTTTAAACAAAGCGAAACAAATAACTCTCAGAATAATTTCTAATATAATGAAAAATATTATATTATATTATATTATATTATATTATATTATATTATATTATATTATATTATATTATATTATATTATTATATTTATTATATTATATTATATTAATTATATTTATTATAATATTGGTATTTTGCCTGAGAGGAAAAATTTTCCTAGATAGACAAAATTCCCCTAGATTTGCAGACAAACAAAAGAGGAAGGGATGGATTATGTGCTATTTTCCTATCTTCCTGATTTGTTTGTTTTTAGGTTTGAAGCTACCTAAACAGAGACTGCTTTGCATTTAATTCCTAATAGTATTGCTGGCTATAATTTTTACAATCATGACACTGCTCAGAACCCGAGGCACTTTATGACCCTGTGGTGTTTGTCAGTGCAGAAATACAGAGCAGATAAATGGTTTCTACATCACTTTCAGGGTCCCTACCTTTACAGCCTATTGTCTTTAACAGAAAAATGGAAATGCAGGTTAACAGAGAAGCAGAATAAACAGTGATCCTTGTAATATCTGGAGTTTAGCAACTATAGGGTTTTCATATGTATTACAGTTATAGAGAGTATTAAAGAGGGAAAACAAAAAAAGAATGTTTGTGGAGTCTTACAGGGAGTATGGAAGAAAGCTCAAACAAGAAAAATGATCATGCATTCCTGCAAAATGAATTAATGGTATCAACATCAAGATACATTACAAACAGTGGAAACAAGTACACTTTCTTCAATGCAGTAGAGAAGTTGTGAAAAATTTGCACCAGATGAACAGTTTAAGGTGATGGCTGTAAGAACGTTTTTGCTAACTGCTTCCTGGATGGCTCTGTCCATGGTAAGATTCCATGCATCAGTGACAGAATAATCAAGCTACAAAACAAGGAACAGAGTTTGACATGTTTAGTTGTCCAAAAGGATAGGAAAGAACCTCCAGTGTTTAGCCACAATGAGGAGATGAGGACTACAAAAAGATCCTAATGTAATTTTTTATTTAGCTTATGATCTTCAGTGGCAGCCTCTAAAAAGACATTCTTGCCACTGATTAATAATAATTAGAATAATTAAGTTTAATCATACTTTCTGTAGCTAACGTTTTTGTGTAATTTCATAACAATTTCTGGAATAAAAATGATGGAAATTTGTGCTGCTTCCTTATGGTTGAATCACCAAGCTAATGAGAGCAACACTTCAAGAGGTAACTATGGCTTCCAAAACTACTTTCTGAGTGTATCTTGCTGCATGCACAAACTTTGTCATTACAGAAATGGTAACTCAAATGGCATTACTGTGAGATATTAAAAAGGGCTGGTATGAAGTTCATATGGTTCCCTCCAAATTTCATGTGGTATCATCTGTAATGATAATAGGCTCTTTCCCACTGTGTGTTTGGTGCCACAAATGCTGAAGCATTTTGTGCTCATAGTCAGAAAAAGATGTGTGTCCTGGTTGCCAGCTAAGCAGGAAGAAATAACCTAGAAAGTATTAAAAATTAGATTTGTGTCATTTTTCTGTTATATACTGAGCTTCTGACAGAAGAAAAGTCTGTATTATTAAAGTCTGGTTATTCTGGCACATCAGTGATAAAGAGGGATAAACAGCTTTCTCTTTGCAAGATGTGCCTCAGGTGTATTCCCACTAGGTCTGATATGCTAATATTTTGCTAGTATGCCTCTGTACAGTGAAAGAATTTGCCTATGTGTACAGAAGTTATATTTATGTATCTTGAGTTTTATTAACGAAAAGGTAATGGGCTTAATTCTGTAAGGTAAAAATAGCTTTACTCCTGAGGAAACCAAAATTAGAGCAAAATATAAACACCCTGAAAAAATGTGAAAATCCTGACAAACCATGAATATGTTTTTAAGCAAAGTTCAAGACATGAACAAAAATCTTAGCACTTTGCAACAGTCCAAAAAGGTTGTCAATTCAAAAATCAATGTATAGATTACACTGATCTTTATATGACAGTAATATTGATACCATTAACCCTGCTACATAAACATTGTAGAATATTTTAATGAAATCAGCAACTTTTTTCTACTGCATTTCTTAATTGGTAAATCCTTTTTAACAAAATAAGCAATTAATCTAAACCAGCATCATCTAGGAGACCTCAGGAAGGACAAGCATTTATTTTGATCAAAGAATTGCTAACAGGAATATTTATAAAAGTAATAATGAAACAGAATATCTTAATGAATTACTCTGTGGAAACTTCAGATGAACCTGCCATATTCACTGGGGAAAAAGAGTGTGTTGGTAATTTGTCATTATAACAGGCAGATAAATATAGAACAATTATGAATATGGTCCACTTTATTTATATCTCCACTTCTGCATCTTAACTGCTACAACCAATTTATAAAATTTCAAACTTTAAATTTTATATATCACAATTTAATTGCTGCTCTCTACCATGGCTTGGGCCTTTTATAGACATTATGTGCACATATAGATGGTGAGTGAGGGATAGAATATTGGGATCATCTATCAGGAATACCAGGGTTATACAGGAAATGGGAAAGTAGATTAATCTGTCTTAATTCAGGCATTTAAAGTACTTTCTCTGTGATCCATGGAGAGAAATAAGGGTATAGAGCCAAGGATTCATTTCTTCCTAAGTCTGAGACAGATCAAACTTATCACTCTCTAGCGGAACCTATTTCTCTCCATTGACTATCACAGGAGCCTAGGATGCCTGGATACTCCTCAAACATCTAATATGTGGTAAGAGAAACACATACCTTGGGACTCTTTCCTACTCAAACAAACTGCTTTACCACTAAGGTTGTCTTTCCATTTTTTCCCACTAAAGAAACTAATTTTCAACTCTGAAATTGGAACTTGCTCTGATCCCTAGGCCCATCATTCCTTAAAATGTTTATTAGAAATCTCAAGAAATTGCAAATAATCAGTGTGGAACAAAAGAATTGAAATAAGGACTAGGAAGGTAGAGCCATAAATCAAGTCAGGACCTTATATCTAGTTTGGATGTTATGGTATTAATATGTGGACAACCATATGGGTGAAAACTCATTCCATGATTGGGCTCAGAGGACAGTGGTTAATGGTTGATTATCTACCTGGAGTTTGGTAAGAAGTGGAGCATCTCAAGAGTCCTCTGTAGTCTTTATCAATGACCTGGAGGAGGCATCAATGTGCACATTTATTCAGTCTGTAGATGACACCTAACTGTGGAGGACCAATCAAGATGCTCAGGTGCAGGGACGCTCTCCAGAGGGACCTAGATAGGCTGGAGAAATGAACTAACAGGAATTGTATGAAATTCATAGAAGATACATGCAAATTCCTGCACCGGGGTGGGGGGGGGGGGGCAGGGGGATGACACAAGTTAAGGACAGAGAGCTTGGGAGCAGCTCTGTGGAAAGGAAACTTAGGGACTGCTGGAGAGCAAGGTGAGCATGAGCCAGCAGTGCCCTGGCACAACAGCCTTTTGGACTGCTTTAACAGGATCAAAAACAGGATCAAATAGAAAAGAGGGATTAGCCCCTCTGCTTAGCTTTCATCAGACCCCATCTGGAGTACTGTATCCAGTTTTAGTGTCCCCAGTACAAGATAGTCATCAATATCTGGAGTCAGTTCCGCAGATGACCACCATGGTGGCTCAGGGCTAGAGCACTTGCCTTGTGAAGACAGGCTGAAGGAGAGGGGTTGTCCACCCTGAAGAATAGATGACTTTGAGGGAACTGAACTGCATCACTAAATACTAATGTGGAGGCTATTAAGAAGGTGGAGCCAAGCTTTTCCAGAAGGGTATAGAATCAGTTAATCAGAAAATCTTTTAAATTAGAAGAGACACACTTCAATTATATAGTCCAACATTTCTGGTGAAGAAGTGTCAGCCTGTGAAGCCAGCCCAAAATTATATAGTGAGAGAATGACACATAAATTTAAACAAGTGAGATCCAGATGGATGTAAGGATAAACTTTTTCCTCAAGATTACAGCCAAACATTGGAAGAAGTTACTCAGCCAGATGACGACTCTTTTCCTTTTTAAGGGTCTTCAAGACACAACTGGATGTTGGACTTCCTGAGATTCTGTATAATCCAAATAATCCCATAAGAAGTATCCTGTTCTGAATACACATGGTCACAAAAAGAGCTATAGCTAGGGGTCAAATTTTTGGTTCTTTAATCACTACTTGGGCATATCGTGAATTTGTCAGGGTATGTTAGTTTATCAGATTCCTCTTGAAAATCTTCTAATGCTCTTACTAAAAGGCTGTTAATGCTGGACATCTGTGCTTTAATTGTTAGAAATCTCTTTCTAACAATTAGCCAAAATTTATTAATGGTCTTTGTCCTCTGTTTTTGTGCTAATTTAGTGCTTAAACTTAAGTTACTTCTGTTCCTCCCAGGAATTTACCTGCTTGGTGCATTTATAGGAAGCAGGGATATTACTTTCAGTTTTTATTTTGTTGGGCTAGATAAAGTGGACTCTTACACACCCCTCTCAGGAGAAATATTTTCCATTCCCTCACACTGGTTGCCTGTTTCAGTACCTGCCTCATTCATTTTTCCTGAACACGTAGCCAGGATTTGGTGCCGGTCTGTGCTTCCAGAAAGATTTAGTGGTACAGGATGACACATGCTACTGTCTCAGACAGACAATCTCTTCCTCCTTGAACAGTGGCTTACAGTTTCATACAGACATTGCATAATACTAGGTGAAACTAATCAGATTTTGGCTCCCCTGACCTTCCTCCTTGCTTACTCTTGTGCGCTGCATTAACAAGGGAGTGCTTGAGTGTGTGCAGCCTTAGGGCCTGTCCCAAAGGGTGAATTTGGATGCACCAATATTTACATGTTCAGTATGTGAGCTCACAAAAGAAATAAACTATCTTCTAAATGTGTCATCTCAGAACAGAGCAATCACTATTTGGAGCATTTTCATCTGAATTGAAAATGTTAGACTTTCTCCAAACCCAGCAGTAGCTGGGAAAGAAAATTACTGAAGGCACTTACAAATCCACAGACATCCAGGTTTTCTGGCCTCCTCATTGAGTTTTGACAATCTGGAATACCTTTGAATAATGAAACACCTATTGGGCAAGCATGACAAACCCAGTGACCGAAACACTTATGACACAAGTCTGGGTTAGCAAAGCTTGTTATTGCATTGGCAAAATGCTTACGTATAGAGTACCTTCTCCTCTTAAAAGTGTGTAAGAACTAGATAAATTATTCATGTTGAACTTATGTGAATTGCTTCTGATTCTGTTCTTTAAAGTCTGAAAAGCACATCTGGACATGCATCAGTAAATAAACAGGCTGGGCTTCCCTTGAAACAGCTTGTACTTTGGAAATAACCACATAATTTGAGATCAGGATGACCCTGGTGTTTAGCTGAATAGTGTTAAGGCATTCCATCAACAGGAATTAAAAGATCCAAGCTGAGATCAATTTGCTGACCTGATGAAAACTGGGCTTTGCAATGCTGATTTTCTATAACAGCAACAGCCTTATCCAGTTAATTGTATAAATAATATTATTGGTTTTCCCCTTTGATATTACTGTTATCCTTAAAAATTCTCAAAATTGGGGCATTTGCAAGCCATTCTGGAGAAAAGAATAGCTTGCAGTATTCAAGTGTGTCAGCATACCTAGACTCATATTAGTATGTCCAACAACAAAGGATACAAATGGAAACTGTAATTATTATAATCCTACAGCACTCAGATATGCTTTCTATATATAGAATTTAGGTTTTTTGCACAATTTTATATTTTATTAAGATAAAATAGAACATAGGTTTAAGAAGGAAAAAATCAAACCTGAGGTGACACTAAAAATAATAGGGGCTTGCAGCTACTTATACATTATTTGAAAGTTTCACCATTAACTTACCTGTATGCTTATTTATATGCAAAAGGAGGTAATTAAGAAGTCACTTTGTTCATTTTTTTTAGGACTAAATATTAACATATCTTTTTAGAAATAGGGTTATTTTTCTGCATGCCTTATGTTTCCTCCCACCCACAATTCTGTACTTTAAGACAGTTAAATTTTAAATAAAAATAAAAACTTATATCTTCAATATAGTTTGGTTCAGAAGGTAATGTACACTAAAGGCCAATATAGGCCTAAAGTGATGCAGAAACTGTGCATGAATTGCTAAAATCAGAATCATGGTTCTAAAAGTTCTTGCTCAATTGTCCTTTTACTAGAGGTGTTCCTCCTTTAATTTCTTCAGCACTTAATACTGCATTTCACAGAGGCAGAGATGAGTCCGAAGTTGCAGCCTTAGCTCATATCTGAGCCTTGGTGGAAAGGACAGCTGGATTCTTCCTCACACAACTCCAATCCTTCCATAACTCTGACATCAGTTTGGTTGCTGGCTCATGTGTTTTTGTTTTGTATTTTTTTCATAAAAGCAGATAGAGTAGTCAATAAATTGAGGTTATTTTTGTTTGTTGGAGTTAGCGGATATATTCATAATGTTACTTTGATACATTCTCTTTCAAACAAGTGAGACTAAGAGACATTCTCAAACACATACATCATGAGCAAAGCAAATTAGTTCAACACTGATTTAGAATCATTGAGTTGTGTTTGTGCAAACTAAAGTGCAATTTGCTTTCTTGTCTGTATTCAGCAATTTATGAGATTGCTTCAGGACACTAATCAATAGTGCAATAGGCACTTCTCAGGACCAGATGTTCAATTTAGCCCATGGAACTATGGTCCAGCATATATGTTACACACCTATATAACTATGTATATTTTTTTTAAGTGAAAAAATTTGGAGAGGGTTGAAAAATATATGAGATTGTAGACATCTGTTGATAGACAAATGAATCAATGTTTGCAGCTGCTCTACATTTATTAATTTTCTTTCCATTAAACCTTTTATTTTCTGAATAATTGCCAGGGTACAGCTAAAGGAAATACAAATATTTACCTCTCATAAAAGACTTCTAATGTACATTTAATAGTATAATGCTATCATACTACTCTCACTCTTGTTAAATATTTTAGATTTAGGCTTTAGAAGAGCAGTAGGAAACTAACTTACCTGTTGGAGATAGAAGTGATATTTCTTTCTATCAACTCATGTAGATTTCTTTGGTTTCTATTAGACATAAATAGGAACCACAGTGTTGAAATTTACGTTTTTGAAATGCTGAGAGTTTGCAAGCATTTATAACCAGGTGTAACGGAATGAGGGATTTACTGACAGGTAGAGCAGTGTAGGAATACCTGTTTTTGTAATATGACATTGCTAGCACAACAGAATACTTAGCACTCTGTTTGCCTTTTATATTTATTTGCATTTCCTCTTTTCTAAAAAAGAATGACCCAAACTCAAATAGTCTGTTCTGTGGGAAAATTCAGTACTTCAGGAGAAGTTTTATTCTAAATCTTAACAAAACCCAGAAATTCTGGAGTTTCTCCTGGAAAACAAAATTCCTAAAAAATTGACCAAAGATTCTGACATTGAAAGTTTAGCTGTTACCCTGACTCAGGAAGACCCTGATAGTGCTAGGAAGTAAAGGAGTAAACATTGGTAGCAGGGAGAAGGAAGATTTCCCTACATCTGGATAAGAAGTCCATAAGACTAAGCCAGAGAACTCTCCTGCAATTACAGATCAATGACAGACCTGGAAAGTTTTCTATCTATCTGCACTGCAAGATAATTGTGGAGTATAAAGTCTTGTGAACCCAAGAAATACCTGAGCAAGTATCCAGTATTACTATTAGCCTGGTGTGATTCAGTCACCCAGGAAAAGACATCTAGTGATATTTAATTTACCGTAGGATATCCTCTCTGTTCTCCAAATTCTTGTTCCTTATGGCACAGATGTTCCGTAAGTCCTGCATCACAGTGGTCAGCTCCAGCTGGGTGTTTCAGGGACTGCAGGGGAAATGAAGTCCTTAAACAGTTATTTAAGGCTCCTTGACTGCCTTTCCCATCTTGTTTTACACATGTGGGAGATGCAGTTATGGACACAGCTGTGTGTGTTAGCCCTGTTGTGTCTCACATCTTAGTCCTAAAGATACTCATCTGAGTGCTTGAGGCATAGCTCAGCGTCTTCTTCTTGCTGTTATAGATTATGGACAGGGACGTGGAGTTCCCATTCTTCTGAAAGAGTTTTCCATTAAATAGGCTACAGAGTCTTCTGTACTCAGGTTAAAGGTGCGTATATATGATTAAAAAAATCATAGGAGTGGCTGAAAATTTTTGGATCTGCATATGGGAAAACTAAGTCTTTTGAACAGAAATAGCAATTTCCTATATACCTCCCAACCCAACAGGAACTCTAGTTAGTGAGATCTTGGTTTTTCTGTGGATGAGAAGTAAATATTTTGAAACTTTGCTTTCATCTTGCATAACACAAAAAAATTAAATCAATTAGTCTTTACATTTGTTTTTTTTTATGGTGATACTATCAGCCTTCCTCTTGGAAAGGAGTTTCCCGCAGCCAAATTAACACAGCCAATCTATGCTACAAAGCAAAAAAAAACCCCAAAAGAGAAAACAATTTAAAAAGTGTGTCACTGTCTGTGCCTGCATGTAAAGGAAAGACATACAATGTCAATATTTCATTCTCCCTCAGATACCTAAATCTTGAGAGTTTGAAGTGATATACAATCACTTCCATTCTTCAGACCAGAAAAATGAAAGGTAAGAACTACTTAATGCAGAAATTAAGACCATAAAGTGTTAACATTTTTCATTTTTCCTGACTTTAGTCATGTGCATATGTGCTTGCAGCTTCGTTATGGACTTTACATCCTTTTCAGAAATAATTCTGCTGGTGCCAGACTACAGCTAGGGAGGGACAGATAGATTTGCAAAGTACCCACATAAAATACAAAAGCAGCATTGGAGCACACCATGCATTACAAACATAAATGTATGACTTTTCCTTTATTGTTAGATTAGAGCAAAGGCTTGAACTCTTAGGTCAGATTATTTCAAACTCATAATAGTTAGCAACTATAATAGTTAGCAACATAATCCTCTAGAATTATTTGGAAAACACTGTTTTTCTTGTGGCAGAGGGGTTTGTCTTGTTTTGCTTTGTGTTGTTTTAACAGCATGTGTAATATTCATTTCATCACAGAGTGAAATAACTCCACGAAAAAAAGAATTTTAAAAAATAAGTATTTAGATTTGGCTGAAATTTTGATTTGCTGGGTCATAATTCCTCCTCAGCGGTTTATCTTTGAGGAGGAACATAGAATCAGCATACACACAGTATATATGATCTACAACAGATAGGTTTTTTGCATAAAGCACAAGCTTCCTTGATATCTTGTGAATTTTACTTTACCTTGAACCATCATGTTCACTTTGCCCTAACAAGCACAGAGGGTTGCTTTTCCTACTTCTGAGCTGTGGTGGTCACAACACAGATAAGTTCATTAATTCAGTGCGGATTGAGACATGATAACACAATTGCTGAGAGCTCTGCAACCCCATGAAATTCCTATTGTTAATATCTAGTGATGGTTCTCTCTGTCAGATGGTCAGTAAACACCAATTTTAATTAAGCATTTTTTTCCCCCTCAGATGTATTTCAGAGATTATAAGACATATTAACTGATGCTAAATTTCAAGTATGAAACTTTTTATGATCCTCTAGGAAGTAGGTATCTATTATATTAAAGTTTCCTCTTCTGTGTAAAATGTCATCTTAAACATGTAAAAGGTGGGGAAAGAAGGACCTTTTCAACATTCCCCACAGCAAAATGTGAAGTCATGAAGACTTTGAAATTCTTGCAAAAAAATCCAAACTGAAGCACAAAATCCCATCTCACATAGTGACATTACACTATTTGCAAACATTTGCAGTGCTACTTGGAAATAGCTTGCCCCTGTGCTCTAGATTCTTTGAGTGTAAGTTCCAGGGAAGTTACAGAGCCAAGAGAAAGAGGCTGAAAACCTTTGTGATCATTCCTCATGTTCGTGTGTTTCTTTGTAGGGGCGTCTGATTTCATGCAGACTCATAAATTGGGTGTATACCTAAAATTAAAATGTTATTTTAATCTTTGTCATGTCTTTAGTTTTTTTTAATCACTTGATTATTGCTACTTTTTTATATAGGCCATTTTTATCTCCCCAGAGTTTAATAAAAACCTTAAAGAGTTTTCCTTTTACAGCCTGAACAAGCAAAATCTTTGTTAAAATAATGTGTTATTTTAAATTTAAAGAGTCCATTGTTTGTGGTTTTTTACTGCCTGTTACTTGTAATGGATGGAAAATTGATTCCAGTAGCCTTATTTGAGACCAGAGAGCCTTTTGAAACCTCACATTTCTTAGGAATCCCTCTACAAAAAATATATTGGAAATGCAAAATTATCTTTACCAGATGCTTTGAAAGATGATTTTTTAAAAATGATATTATGGAATAGAGCAGTAAGACTGTTTTTATTTATTTATGGGGAGATTATCTGTCCAATTTTTCAAGAAGTGAATAGAATATGGAATGAAAGACTTTTTTGTTCTCCAAAAATAATATGACTTAGAAATTATTATATTAAATAGTTACATGCTCAGCCAAAGTAGTAAGGACATTTTCATTTGCATTCACCCCAATCTTTAGAACTGGGATCCTAATCAGTCATTAGAATCACCAGTATGAGATAAAGCAACCAAGGAGGAAATCCTCTTAATTAAAAGCTTGGCTTTTGATTGCCATGCCCCATTGCTTGAACCTTAGGAGTTTTAAAACTTGCATTATTCTTTTCTAAGGAATCAAATGGCTCTCTGTGACACTACTGGTGCTTGGCAAAACCCCTCTGCCAAGGGGGATTGTGTGCATGCACTAGTAATCTGTTTTGCAGTCTCTAATATACTAAGAGGAAAATGAAGAACAGTGAAAGTAATTCTGAATGTCTCCTTTTTCCTGCAAAACACAGCACAGCTCTAAAAGTGGAAAGAGGGAAAGTCAAAGACAAATGGGTGGTTAATATACCAAACAATGCCAAACCCTAAGATAGTCTGCACATTAAATTGCAAAAGACACCCCTCTGCTGTCACTCATGTGCAGAATCATCACACTGCAAATGATCATCAAAGCATGTCAGCCAATGTCTACTGCCAGGGAGTTCTCTACTGTGACAAACAGAAACCTATGTCCAGGAGAAAGCTCATAGATACCCTTGGATTTAGAACAAATGTATAAGTGAAATAGCTTCTACAAGGCTCTTGTGGTTATTCCACAATGTATTCCACAATACATTGTGGAATAACTTACCATTTAAAATATAACCCACTTCTAAAACAGTTTGAAAAGGGATAAGTTTGGTTTTGTTGTTTTCATTTTCCTAAACTTTTCCTATCAAAACCAAATATTCTAGTGAGATTTGTATTATATATGAGGACAGATATGTTGCAGAGAAGTCTCAGTGACATATATTCTGGAGAACTACAGTCTCATAAGGAAACCTTGTTAAACATAGTAGACTGAAAAAAAAAAAAAAAAAGGAAGCAGTATTACCACGATATTAGTTTATACCACACATCAAATGTAAGAAGATTCAGCACTTACAAATGCCATGCTATTTACCCTAAACAGCACCAGCAAAATAGCAGGTAACATCTGTATTCTGAATAAATCCCACCCTGAATGTGCTTAGTTGGCCAATTACTTTTCTTCCCTAATGCTACTTCCCTGATGATGGACATTCTGCAGGATAGAGCAAACCTTTGCACTTCTATCATGCTCAGATTATTCCTCAAGGAAATTATTCCTCAAGGAAAAAAATCCATTAACTAGCAAGATGGATGTTACTTTCAGATTCACCTGTGCTAGTGACATCCATGTGGTGGAAAATAACACAGATGTTCTGTCAGCATTTTAGCTGAATCTTTGGAATTTGTAGGTAAGGGAAACAAGTATGGTAGAACTGCATTTTAAGAGGCTGGTTAGTTCCCATTTCTGCTATATTTTAAAGTTGTGCAGATCACAAACACAAAGAGGGAAAAAGGGGCAAATTTCCCTATAAACCTGAGAAGCTTTTTTCAGTGTATTACAGATTTGAAGTAATTGCAAAACATCAAAGTAATTCAAAATAAAATGCCCGCATTAATGTTTTTTTCTTAAATTAAAAGAGTTTTTTTCCTCACTGCCTATGCATTTTAATATAGCCAGTTCTGCAGTAAACTTACATTACTCTGAGTTTTTGGTGACAATACTCAAAAAATATTTGTTTTAGAAATGTCATTATTTTCCTTTTTTTTTTTTTTGTAAAGGCAAGTAAAAGCAACTATTCAAACTATTCAAATTTCATGTCTACATTGACATCCTTGTTCATTAGATATTGCAGTGGTTACTCATCAAAGTGAGTTCCACCATATTAATTTTAATGTGTTCTAAATTGGTTGTTAAAACCTTGATGTTGCAATAATTTTTCACTGATTGAGGAGGGTGTGATTTTGCCTAATTGTTGTGTATTAGAAAACAAACTGGATACTATTCCAAGAAAAAATGGAGATTGAAAGAATGAAGAAATTATCTCTTTGTAATATTTCAGGTAATTATGATTTATAATAGAGGAGAACTAATTATCTAGAAGAAGGAAATTGTTGTGATGTACAGCTGTAACTTTGTACAAAAATAACATCATTAGCTGCAATGTGAATGCCTGATAACCTCGTGTAATATAAGGAATATTTGTGGAATATCCTTGATTTGAATAAATATGCATTAGTCAGAGATATAGGGATATGAGTTGGCAAAAAAACCCCCAACCTGCTTGGAATACAAAGGTTCATAGTATTTAAAAACCTCAGTAACCTACCAATTCAAAAAAAAAAAAAATTCTAATTTTTGTTGAGGACAATATTTAATAATGAAGTCTTTTTTTAAAATAAAACCAGTTGAATAGGCTACTTTTTATACAGCTCAAATTTAAGACCTTGGGAAAAAAAAAAAGAGATGATTAACAAAATCAAATTCAAAAGTAGGAATTGGTTTAGGAGACCTAACTCAGCCTCAGGGTGAACAGACAGAATAACCCATTTTGCTTGCATAGCCAAGATATGCCATATTAGAGCTTCTTGTGCCTTTAGTATATAACTGTCTTTCTGTGAAAAGGAAAAAAAAAAAGGCACAATAGCATTTGTAAATGAGCAAAAGCAAACAATTTGTGATAACTGAATGATTTTGTGAACTAAATCTTATTATAGAGTCAATTCAGAATAGCAGGACTGGAAAAAAGATCTATAAATGCACTGGATGAATCAATAAACATCAAAATTATTGCGCTTTCAATGGATTTCTTAATCAGAGCAACAGCCCTGCTAAAACAATAGCTTCAAAAGGCCCACATAAAACAATATTAGTGGTGCTTTTGGGTTTCCAAACCCAAGGCCTAGATGCTACTGTTCTCCTCATGAGTGCATTTGGCTTGCTCACACTGCAGGAACAAAGCTAAAATCTTCAGGCTCCATGAAAGAATCACTCCTGGCAGTTCCAGAGCTTTCCCACCTCCTGCCTTCCTCTTGATGGACCATTGCTCCTCTCTGCTAATCCGCAGATGTGTCCACAGCCATTTCTCTTCTGCCTTGTGTTGGTGCCCCAGTCAGGCGTGCCTGACTGTGCTCTTGCCAGCAGTAATCCACACCAGCTGCTAACAGCCACACTGTCAAAGAAACAGTTCAACAAGCCTATGATGGAGGAACTCCTTTTCAAAGTACTTAAGAGCTTTAATAGTACAAACTCTATTTCTCACCAGTAATTTATGTCTTGTGACAATCTTGACTTTGGAGCTTGCAATACTGTCATGAAACAGAAGAAAGACAAAATCACTGTGTCTGGATAAAAGACTATTAAGTACATGCTTGCATAGCCTGCAGTAGAGTAAAATTGTGTTGATGGAACAGCAAAAATATAATCAACACATAAGGAATATTCTTTTCTAGAGACAAAGATCATTCTTTCACTTGAGTAGGTGTGTATACATGCAAGTAGCATGAACCTGCTTGTGACTCTGACCTCTCTAAAAAAAATGTCCTGTGGTCAAACATCCCTTAGAATGACGGAGATTTTGTAAACAAACATATAAACCCCAAAAATCAAACAAACAAAACCCAACAGCAACAACAAGAAAAAACCACCAAACCCGCCTTCTTACCTCAGTTCTCCAGTGAAAAAAATGTCTTTACAGAACTATAATAACGGAAAGCTGTAGACACTCTAGGAAGATGACACGGTGTCCTCATGGTAAAGTAACTGACCTGTTTTAATGTAGTTTAACAACAGAATTTTAATAATACTTAAAACTGAAATTTGCCTGTGCCTCTTTTGGCTTTACCAATGCAAGAGACTCTGATTCTTCTGTGACTGCTGCCAAGTAAAGCATAAATTATGTATGTTCCTTCAGTGTTTCATACCAAGAAGACAGTGTTCTTTGTTTATAGTTTGGTTTTTTTATTGTTCGTGAACAAGCAAAGTTGATGAGGAGGGAGTACCATTCAGGAAATAGCAATTGAGAAAGACTTCAGGCTGTCTTCAGCGGGAGGAACTATTTCACAGACAGGAAAGCACAAAACAAAACTAGGGGAAAGAAACATTTTCTATCATATACTTTGTCTACTTACACTGCAGAATTCATTGTTCTTAATCCTTGCACTTTGGGAAGAAGTAAGCAAGCAAGAAGATACTTGTGTGAAAAAGAGTACTGTCTAATAGTCAGAATTAGTTACAATTAAATATTTTTGAGAGTTTAAAAAAACAAGTAAACTATTAGCAGCAACTCTTAGGATTCCAGGGGAAATAGTTATTTTCTGTTAAGAAATCTTTTTCTTAAATACTGAAATTTTTTGTTTCTGATGAAGTAAAAATCTTAAACCACAAACACATGTTGTTATATCTTTTTGCAAACACATATTGTTATATCTTTTCTAAATCTTCAAAATATAAAATTTAAATGAAATGTCATGAAAATATATTTGTTCCTATGGTAAACAGATCTAGTACAACAAGTTTCACCCCATAGCCAATTTTTATGTAAGAACTCGAAAACAGTGAAAAGGTAGTTTTACACTGGAATATTGACAGAACACTAACTTCAGTGAAGTGGCAAAATAGTACTCTGATATCAGCTAGCAGAGCATCAAAACCACAAAAAGAATCAACTTGTGTATGCAAAATGCAAATATTAATCTTATGACTGCAAATGACTTGCCTTATGATTAAAATTTTGCAAGTTTCTATTTTAAACATATTACATATATATATCCATTACATATTGCATGTCTTGTACTACATATAATTAATATGTATTTTATATATTTTCAGGCATCCAGCCAAAAAAAGATATATTTCACTGCAGTATCAGTCAGAAAAGTGTTTTAACACTAAATAAAATTATTTTTTTTAATGGGTGAGAAAGTGAAGATGAGGGGAGGGCATAATTCTGGTTGCTAAAGTAAGTTTATTCTTTATTGTTCAGTACCACAAGACAAATTGCAGGAAAAAAAATGCATTTGTATTATGTTCATAGAAATATTAAGGACTTACATGCTTACTCAAAAGCCTAATTTAGCTCTCTTTTTCTTAATAACATGAAATGTATTAATGTTGAAAGGCCACCAAGTATTCAGAAATAATGAGCTCTGAAGTTTCCAAAGTCATCTAACCAATACTCAGCTGAGTTTTAATGATGAATAACTAGGCCAATCTTTTTTTGGTAACATAGAACTAGGGATAAAACTTGGCCAAGGCAGAAGGAAAATGAAAGAGAAGCTTTGTGAGCCCGTTTACACTCCCTCTGCACACCATCCACTAGATTGCTGTGTTGCTTCCAAGTCTGCTGAGCCAGGTACTCTGAGCCATCCCTGCCTCCCTGCTCTGTGCCTGTCCAATACATTTCCTGGCCTCAGGTTGTCTGTTTATGATTTCTTCCCAGAAACAAGACATCACAGTCCAGCTGCTCTAGACTTCATAATTAAGGCTGTCTGCTCCATTTTCCTGCCACCTTAAACGTACCTTTTCCCAAAACCTTACACTCAGTTTTTTGGGGGCTTAAGTTTAATGCAAGATGCTTCTATCTGAGCACACTATTGTATATGAAATGAATAAACACAGACAGATGAAAGACTAAACCGAGGTGCATGTGTTTGTGTTGTTCAGATAGGCTCCCTGTTCTGTAGCACTTTGTAGATGGATAAAGGTAATTTTCAATGTTCCTCACTTTCCTCTCCCTTTTTTGCAGCTTTCAGCAGTAATATCCAGCTCTGTAAAACACTTTTTTCTTTTTCAAAATGCTTTTGTGTCATGGACATGAACTTACTGATGTGCTCTTCACAGATGTTTCAGTACCTAAACTGCAGCCTACCAGAGCTTGCTAGGTGATGGTAACTGCCTTTGCCAGAATATTTTTCTCTGTGTAGAAATGATTCTAGTACATATTAAGGTCTCCAACCTCCATCAAAAGCAGAGTTTGACAGATAATAAATGAAAGGGCTTGACAGTCACTGGGTAAATGGATAAATGAGGTGTCATAAACCCCTTTGCTACCTCAAGTTACCATGATGCGTGTTGATGCATTTCTTTGTTTAGACAAACATTTGTTGTATTCCAAATTACAACAAACAAACTTCTCCCTAATTTTCATTGTAAAAAAGGAATTTGATTTTTTAATTATTTCAGGGTTCCCACCTCAACTGTGAAAACAGTAATATGAAAGGCTCTCATAAGTTGCTTGGAAAACTCTAGGAGGTTTTAATGCTGTTTGTTATTACACCTTTACGTTACCATTGTGAATCCAATGTATAGGTTTCCTTAAGATAAAAGTGAAACATATTTAAAACATATGAACTTAGCTATATTAGCCCTGCTTAAGTCAGTAAAACATTTAAATGCTCACATACCTATTTGAAAACGTAACTGGTTTTGTTAGAATACAGTGATTGCTTGATTTTTTCAGTGCCTTGAAAGGGAGTTCAACAGAAGATGTTTTCAGTTTTGATTAACTTGATTTTTGCAAAGACTATGTGGAGAAAGAGATATCCATGAAGCACTTTTGACCAAGTACAGATCAATTATAGACATGTTATTAAGAGAAATGTAACGCATAAAGTCAGAAAACCATAAAAGTACATCAGTCTAACTTTTAGCTAATCTGTTTGAAATTTAATTGAATGAATTTTTTTTCAATTTTTTTCACTAATTATCCCTCTAATATTGACTCCTGTGAGCATGCAACTCATGGAAAAGAAATTTGGCAACTTCCAACAGGCGTGAAGTTAGCAATTTGAGTTAGGTTACTTGGTATTGAAGTAGAAAAGAATCAAAGTTGTGCTTTGGGTTAGGAAGCTAACCATCCTGAAATTCCATCCTGAAATAATATAAAAGCAGATACTGTAATGTCTTGGACTCTACTGTAAGAGATAAAGATAGTTCAGATCCTGTGGAAACTTTCAAAAAGTCAGAGTTTTTTCCAGCCACTACGGCAACACAGACATCTTGGTCACCCATAGTCTAGATTTGAGGTAGATCTTCAGTGATGTTAAGGAAATTAGCCTAGATTTATCCTCTTGCAATATGTCACGTAAAGGATACCATAGAAACTTTCCCAGACAGATTTTCTCCCAAGCAGGAGATATTCAGCTCATTCCTCTCCACAGTGAATACAGATTCAACACTTTGAGTGTGGCACACTGGGTTTGCCTTGGATTTCTGTACAATAATCCACAGTTTTAAAAGCAATGATTAGTCTGTCTCACTTTACAAAAATAGAAATAACATCGTGAAGGTGTATTGTCCATTATATGGTCATTCTCAGAGTCCCAAAGAGAGATTTCATGGCATAAACACAGATGTTTGTTTAAGAATCAGTTTTAGACTAGTCCTTTTGGGCAATAAGCAATAATGCACCCAGTATAAGGAGCAGAGATGTTATGACCTCAGATTTGGAATGTCAGCACATAATGAGCTTGTCTAGACCTGTATGGCCAGTCAGACATACAATTGACAGCCAAGTGTGACTTACACAGGACTTTCTTTAAGCTGACAAGTAATTTCCAGGTCCTTGTGCCTGTCCTGCCAGGCTGTCTTTCCTGAGGTGAGTCAGCACAAGTCAATGCCAAAACAAAAAACTTCTCAGGAATTCTATTTTTTAGGACAACCGAGCCAGGAAGAACTAAACAGCAAAACAGAAGCAACCAAAAAAAAAAACCAAAAACCACCCAAACAAAAAAACCCAACAACAACAGAAAAAAAAAAAAGCCAAAAAACCCAACAACAACAACAACAAAAAAACCCCAGCAATTTTCTCCAATGCTTAGGATACACTGGAGGTCTGTTAATTTGCTTAACTATAATCTGCATGTTCTTCAATCATGGTTGAAAGTTAATATCCATTTTCTAACCAAGTGGAAAGCCTGGAAACAGTTTCTTGGTTTCAGGCAATCATCAAACATATCTTCTGGGGATGATATTGGCTGTGATTATCTTCCTTTTCTTTTTAAACTTCCCAAGATCTATTTTTATTGTTTTGTTTCAAAAAGAATAATATAGAACTAGCAGAGCAATGATTTTTTTTCATAA
Organism: Lichenostomus cassidix; assembly: GCF_008360975.1. Classification (NCBI taxonomy): domain Eukaryota; kingdom Metazoa; phylum Chordata; class Aves; order Passeriformes; family Meliphagidae; genus Lichenostomus; species Lichenostomus cassidix. The sequence goes on along the minus strand of NC_139480.1, from coordinate 18,589,196 downwards.
ATTATCTTTTGCTACCTTACTTCAGGGAACCATTCTGGAAGGGAAAATCCATTTCAGCCAACTAAATTTCATGCTTTGAAAGATTGTCCCTAGGAGTGACATTTTCATGGACTGGCATCACATTTGATTTTAGTGCTGTGCTGGCATGGGAGACTAATGGGAAATTACTGACCTTGACTGTGAAGGAAAAGCTGGACAAGCCAAGACAAACTCACCACCCTTTCCTATGACCATATGCATACCCAGGTGGTTACTGTTCCTACTGGTCAAATCTCTAAACTCCTAAGGGTCAAGAAGACCTAAAAAGTCACATTATGGCTTTCTTTTCTTTCTACACAGATAATGCTGCTCTTAGTCATAGAATGGATCCTACTAAGTCTATGTCATTTGTGAAGACAATTACTATTGGTCCCACTGTGAACCCTTGAGGGACACCACCCATTGTTGGGTTCCACTTGAATCTGAGCCATTGACTGTCACTCTTTGAACATGCCATCCAGCCAGTTCCTAAGCCATCTAGTAGTTCCATCCAATGGCAAACCCATATCTTTGCAATTTAGAGGTAAGAATGGTGGGGAGGGCTGCATCAAAGGACTAACAGAAGTTTAGATAGATAATATCCATAAATATTCCCTTATCCACTGATGCAGTTGCTTCACTATAAAAGGCTCCTAAGTCAATCAGGTGATGAAACCATGTGTCTATCTCTGTTCAGCTCCCTGTCTTCCATATATTTAACACATCTTCCAGGAAATTCTGCTTTGTGAACTTATAAAGCACAGAGGTGAGGCTGACCGGCTGGGGAAGCTGCTGCTCATCAGTGAAACCTGCCACAACCCAGGCGCTCACTCTGTTTGCCAGCTGGTTCTTAAATAAGGCAAGCTCAGTGCGAGTAAATAACTAATTAGGTTTAAACTGATGCTTCAAAACACAAATATAAAACCACACTATTTTCTCAGTTAAAGGATGAATTAAATTACCTCGACGTGTGCTTACTACAAATGGGAAAAGCTAGCGCTATGTGAGATTTTACCAGACTAAGTTTCACTATGGTGTAGCCTGGAATCTGATTGTTTCACAGGCCCCCAGTGCCTTACCAAAGTGTGCTTTGGCCAGGACCACAAGGTTGTTTCTGTTGGTTCCTCCCCACTCTCTGGCCTTACTCAATACAGGCTATTATGTTCTGCCTCTGCTGTGCAAAATTAATTTCTTCCATCCAGTAGGGACTTTATAGTATCTTCCATGAACAGTTATCTCCATTTTTTATTTTCTTCTAGCTGTTAAACCTTAACTGAGAATACTTCAGTTTTGTCTCTTGGCACTGAGTTAGTTGTCAATGCATTGTTTGCAAGTAAAGCAGCCCTTGTTCCAAGACAGTTTTTTTTTTTGTTTCTTGACTGGTAGCTTCCTGGCCAGGTTGTTTTGGTCTCAGAACACTTTCAAGCATAACAATGGCTCTCACTAATTACATCAAGTGTGCTGCTGCACATGAAGTGTGATGTGCTACAGAAAACATTTACAAGTATCTAGTTATACTGCATCCCCTAGTGACCCTCTATTATCTCCACTACTTTATCAAAACCCAGCCTGAACCATCACATTTTCTTTCTTTAAATATCTTTCATTTCTAGAAATTCATAATCACGTACTGTGCATATCCTCTCCGCAGAAAATTATGCATAAAACAGAACATGGTCCACAACACCCAAACAAAAATACAAAAATACAAAAATCTTTGAACTAGGAAGCTGGTGATTTTTGTTTATTTGTGTTTTTTCCTGCATATCTTACCCTGTTAAAATACAAATTTGCTGGAAGTGTATTAGAGAAGGGACATTGTTTTATTATTTTTATTTTAAGATTGAGACAATTTAGGTTTACGAGACAAATTGCAGGGTAGAACAAATAATTGAAACTAATAGGATCCCTTCCTGCCTTTTCACCTGGTCCCTCAGTGACTATCTTCCATCTTATTTCCCTATATAATCTGTTCTGTTTGAAGACCTTAGCTTCTGGGAACCTGCCGTGTCACATACTGGGAAAATATCTGGAAAAATTAACTTCTACATTATCAGAAATAATTAATGATGCATCTGCATGCTTTGGAACTGTATGCATGACACAAAAGCAAAAGAAAATTAAAATTTGGAGCTACTTTAGCAAGGAATTGCACTCAGCATGTCTCATTTGCATAGTTTTGGCATAACAACACCAAATGCTTCTAAAAATGGTTATTAACTATCCATGTAGATGCTGGGAATGAATATTTCTCTTCCCACTCTGAATCTCCTTCCTTCTACTTCATTAAATATCTCTCAATGCTCTTTGTTTGTGATCCACTGAAGCAATTTATTATGTGATAACGAGCAATGTTTGTGGTGGGTCTTTAAACAGATTGCTGTGGCAGTCCTTTGAAAGAGAAACAGATGATTCCAGTAATAAAAAAAAATCTATAAGGTCATGAGCCATCTATTTAGATGCAGCATGTGACTCAGCTCCTGACTGACTATATTTGCATCATATATATATGTGATGCTGACAATATTAAAATTGTGTTCTTAGATGATATATGATAACTAACAGTCTGTACTTCACCATGTCTTCTAATAGTTTCCTCAGTGACTATTACATATTTGACTCCATTACTTCGCTTACAGGTTTATTAATTGAGGTTCCTCTTGTGATACAAGCTGTATTTCCCTACCTCTTTTCTTTCTTATATGTCTACCCTTCTCCTATTGTGTTGCCTTCTCCAGCCCTGGCCCTGGCCACCCCCTCCAGTTTACCCTGTTGGTTCCTGTACCCTAACTCCCCCCATGTGCTGCCCCTGTGCCCAGAGATCACTGGGCCAATGTGCTGTCCCCGTCCCTCTGTCTCTATAGAAAACCCCTGACCCTCTGCCATGATGTGTTTTTGCATCTGATGTCTTTGCAGGAGGTCTTTCTCCTGAGGAGTGTTGGCCTCTGGGGGTCTTTGGCCTCTGATGATCTGTGAATAAACAACTCCCGTGGCCATCATGCAAAGACCCTTCTCGCCTCCTTTACCGCCGTTGTGTTGCGAAGAGCGACAAAGCCAGAGCTGGCCTGTGGCTCCCCAGCCTGTGAGAGCGCAGTGACCAGCCCTCGGAGGGAGAGTTTGGTGCACTAAGGTGCTTACCCAGGCTGGGCTGAGATGCTCTCTGGTAAGGTATGCTATACCATCGCAGCAGAAAGAACTCATAACCTTTGAAACTGAGTTTATAGCTTTGGTTTCTATAAGGCTTTTTTGCTTCTAAGAGCCCAGAGCTTAATTTTCTTGAGAGAATGTAAAGAATAATTAGTCACTGAAGGTCAGTCACACATATTAGTTTACTTTACTTATATCTGTTAAAAGTATTCCTTTTATTTATACAGGTTTTTTCTTATAAACTGTCAGAACCTCTCCTGATTCACTTGATGTCTGTTCCTTCTTGTACTCCTACAATACATGTTTGTGAAGAGCTTGACTCTGCCTTGGTGTCCCATTCATGGATGCAAGGGGGCAGCTGCTTTTCCTGCCTGAGGTCACCTCTGCCTTTTTTGCTCAGTCTTCTCACAGGGTGTGCACTCCAGCTTCCAATTATCACAGTGGCTCTGTGCTGAACTTCAAGTTTATCAATGTCTGTTTTGTGCTGAGGGACCCAAAACTGGGGACAGGGCTTGAGCTGTGTTCTAAGGAGTGCTGAGCAGACGGAGATAATCCCTTTCCTCAGGATGCTGGCTCTATTTGTGCTAGTGCAGCCCAGGAGGCTCTTGGCCATCTTTGCTGCCAGGGCACTGCTGGCTCAGTTTATTGCTCACTAGGCCCCCAGACTGTTTTTGGCAGAGCTTCTCCCCAGCTGGTCATTCTCCAGCTTGTATCACTGCAAGACACTTTCCTCCATTTGAAGATATCTGCTTTGGCTTTGCTGAATTTCATAAGGTGCCTCTTGATACCCTATTTCTCCATCAGGCTGAGGTCAATCTGGATAACAATCCTGTCCTTCAGCATATCAACTGCTCCTACCAGGTTTTCATCATCTGCAAACTTGCACTCTAGTGTCCCTTCCAGGTCATGGGTAAGCATGGACAGGTCTGAAGACAGACCCTTGGGATACTCTGCTTGTTACTGGTGTCCAGCTTGATTAAACAGTGCATTAACATCTTTTTGAGCCTGACAAGCCAACTGTTTTTTTTCCAACTTTCTTTTTCACCTATCCCATTGGTAACACCCTAATTGGGATACAAGAACATTGTGGGAGACAGAATCAAAAGCCCTTTTTAAGAACAGTCTTCCCCTCATCCACAAATCCTGCTGAATCATTATACAAGGCATACAATGGGAAAAAATGTTTTGATTATTTAGTGATAAAGAAAAAACTGTATATGTGGAAGTCTTTTTTCAGACCTTTAAGTCCAGTTTTGGTTGTCAAAAGACTGGGGCTATTTCTACATACAAGGCCAACTGTTTAAGTCCCTAATTCTGTGACATGTTTCTGTGGACAACTTAGTGAGTATGTAAAAACCTTTTGAAATTGGTGGTATTGACTTCAGCAGCAGAGATCTATTTGTGTGGAATGACCTCGTTGAACTGGGCTAAATCTCCCACAATTCCATGTTGCTTTTTGGGCAATTATTGTCATCTCCTTTATTTTTGATTTGACATAGATATATGTATAGATTTGAGACACCTGTGCTCTCAAAGATAAAGCAAATTTGCTTATGCTGAGAATAACTTATTTAACATGAGTAGTATGAAAGGAAGAGTACTACACTTTTAAAATAAAATCAAATAAACCAGTTGCAACTTGTTACTCTCAAAGCTGCTGGCAGCACCAAATTTCTTAACTTGGAAATTGTACTGCTTACTGCAGCCAATCACTGCTCAATGGTAATGTGTATTTTAACAGAGCCAGGAATTCTTCTGCTACTTCTTTCTTTGTCATCAGCTATTTTTATCCAGTCTGAGATGGCTATTTAAAGTATTTCCACTTTCTGAGGCTTGAGTTGGTTTTGTTTGTTGATTTGTTGTTTTTTTTTCGTTCTGCCACATTATGTAAAGAGGAAGACTAGTAACTTCTAACAGGCCTCAGAATACTACACTGGCTTAATATCTTCCTCTTCAGTGAATTCAGACTTCTCCAACTCACCTTTGAAGTTCAGCCTAGTCTTTCACTATGGTATTGTTCCCTCTTTTTTCCTCTTGATTCTCTTTCTTCAGCTCATGATTTCCAGCTGAAACGTTCCATTCATAAACTTAATTCATACTTGAGTTTTTGTGTGTTTTTCCTCTCTCCCACTTCTGCCCATGCTCAAAGCAATTGCAATCTCTTATCCTGCTTTTAACAAGTTGTTCTCTTGACATAATGCACCCAAACTCAGCTACTTATATCATAAGCCTCAGGCTCAAGTACTCCAATGTAACTGTATGTTCTGTAAAGCATCTGCATTGAAAGGATTCAACCAAGCCTTTAGTTTTTTTGTTTTATTTTTTAATTCAATATAATTAATATATGTGAAAAATAGAACAAAGAAACTGGAAACATGAAAGCAGTAATAAGAAGAAAACTGTTTATTGTTTACAATTGTGAATGTAGCCATATTTTAAAAGATGAAGAGGGAACCCAATGTTGCCTATCTGAAGTAATGAATATTTCTGAAATCAAGATGGACAAAAACCAAGCCTCTCATATGGGGGATTTCCTGACTCTCCTTTTTCTCAAGTTTGGTCTGCAAGTTTTGGTAATGTTCCAGAGAAACCATGAACTTAAATAATTCATACAGACGGTACAAACAAGTAAAATGAGATGAAAAGCATGAAAAAGCTTGAGATAGTTGTGGCCTCTTGGAAATCAGTACATGAGTCCACATATCATAACCTGAAAACCTGATACATATGATAACCTGTACACTATTATAGAACCCAGCCACGAGTAACAGACACAACTTTGTGCTGTAAGGACAAGTATAACTAGTGCACTAATACTTAATGTAACCCTGCAAAGCATTTCCAGTCCTATTTTTGAAATGTTGTAATGAAATCCTTTCCATTTTGAGGAGAACTGGATGCTGTAATTGGTGGAAAAGTATCTTCTTCAATATATGAGTTTTCTGTTTTGAATTTGGATAGAAAATGGTACTCTCAGATGCCTTATATCTTTTCACCACTTCTGTTAATGTCACCTAAACTTTTGCCTTAGTACTTTTATTCCTGTATCTTAATTCTGATTAATCAAACATGAATGCACTCACACTCATATGAGTAATTCAATTTGTCAGTACAAGTGTGCATGCAAACACAGGACAAGCTCCAGGCTTTCTCTGTAAAAGAATAATGTTTAAAACAGAACAGTATTTGAAATAGCACTGGCGTTGACTTTGCCCAGCTTTACAGGTGCCCCTTTGACAGCACTTACAAGTTACCTGACTCTTTCCCTCCCTTTTGCCTCAGCTAAACACAAGATGATTTTTTGTGTAGAACAGCAACAAAGGCATGCTTCTCTCACAGGGTCAGGAAACCTCGAGTCGAATGTATACCACATGCTGCCTTGGCCAAAAGTACATCTTACTGTAATAATAGAGTCAGTGATCTGACAGCTTGTCTCCCAGGCCCTTGCAAGGCCACCTTGGCTCTGAATGCACATACAAAGATATCTTGTGCTTTCACTTTGAAAGTTCCCCAGAGAATTTTTTGGTAGGATTTTTCTTGCCAGGGATTGCTTTTGAAATGTGCAAAGGGACATGCAAACAGACAAAAAGAAATCATTACTGTGGAAATATATAAAATATGTATTCTGCTCAAAGCTGTTGCATTTCCTGTGCTCACCAGACAGTATGTCCTTTGCAGCAAGGGGGACAAACAAACAAAACTAAAATCCAAGGGAATCAAAACAAGGGTACAAACATTTAGATTACCTGAAAGAAGAGGTATCTTCTTTCGAGATAACTCACCCCTGAACTTGATGGCAAAGTATTTCAAACTTGGATACCTAATGAGATACACTAAAATAGCATGTGCTTCTGAAAAATCATGTGTAGTCAGAAAATAATTTCAAAATCTGAATGAAAAATTCATTAAGTTGTAGGTCATTTATTATCATTTCCTTGAAGATTTTTTCTCCCTTGGTATATGGAAGAATATTTGAGAAGAAAAATCTTTCAAAGTACTTAAGAGAAGGAATAGCAAACCTTCATATTTCCATGATATGGTTAAACATTCAGTGTTCAGTGTTCAGCATTCTTCAAATGTCCTGCATACTAAAGGTTGCAGAGGCTTTTTTTGTTTCACTAACATGTTCCAATCGCTTTAGGCTCTGAAGTGTGAAAATACTGGTCTCAGCAAGTTATTCCTCATTTTTGCGGGATGTTGAATGGTATTGTCTAAAGCTATTGCATCTGCCTGCCTGAACCTGTAGAGAATTAATAAAATGTAGGATAGAATTAGGTAAGGTCTGCATGCCATCATCCACTTCAAGTTTCACTGACTCTTATCAGCTGGTATTAAAAAATATTTTCCACATTGATTCTTTTTCTATTTTAATTTTAATTAGTGCTGCATCAACAAAAACAAAGGAAGAAATTGTTTAAACATTTATTTACATAACATTTAAAACATTTAAAATTAAAAAAAAACCCCACAAGTGCAATTTTATGAGTGGATTCTGTTTTCTTAAGGAGAGAGCAGAGACTAGGGTTAGAGGAACAAATTTCTCTGTCATACCAATCATGTAATATTTTCCACGTAGCCCATGTATAAACAAATTATCTACATTTATTGATTCTATAATTTGTGATTTAATAGTGGATTCCTCAACAGGTTTGATGTCAAGAGCTGATAACATAAATGAATTGAAAATTCCCAAATTTCTTCATAGTTGCACTCCCACTAATAACACTAGACTTTTCCCTACATTTCAGTTAAATAAAAGGTAAAAGCCAAGCCTGCCAAGACTAGAAGTATAAGGACAATGCAGTTCTTCAGCAGACTCTTAGGTTAAATCCAGTTGAGGTTATTTGATTTCACTGGAACTTCTGTTCTATGGGGAAAGATCGAGAGAGTTAGGGTTGTTCAGTCTGGAGAAGAGAAGGTAGTTCTGGGGAAATCTTTTTGCAGCCTTTCAGTGTATAAGAAAGATGGAGACAGACTTTTTACCTCAGGTCTGCAGCGCATTCCATGTAGTGCAATAGGTGCATTCTATTTATGAAAGCTTTATAGCTTTACAATGTTAATGTTAAATTTAATGTTACAATGAACATTAAATAATATTCTACAGAACACAGGTCTTAGTTACATGCAAAATTTTCAGCTTCTAAATAAGTTGTTTTTTTGAGCATGCACACATACGTGGAAAAGAAAGATTTTTTCACATATGTGTGCATGCACAAATACACCCAAGTATGAAATAACTGACCCACCACAAGAAGTCTAAAAGAAGTATTTTACAACAAGCTATGTATAATGTAGTGTTTATATAGTTTGTCTTTATGTCTGTATTTAAACTTTTTTTCTATGTACTTGAATAGCTCTTCTTAGCAGGTCTGATCTTTCATGTAGCACTTAAGATGTTCTCTATACATAGAAAGAATATTTACAAGGTTTGTAGAAAAAAAATAAAATATAGTTTGTGTTTATAGCACTTTGCAGAACTGTTTGGCTGTGGTTTTCAGTACTGTTCAAATGGCTCATAAGACAGGGTTTTATTTCAAGAAATAGACAGGCAACAGAACCATTGCAATTATAGAAGGCACTAAGAAGTATGAGTGCTGAGATCATCTCAATGGGCCTTTCTTCCAGTTCCTCATAACTTTCAGGAATGTTATTTTTTATGTTGAAGATGTTACATTTTGTTTCAGCCCAAAGACCTCTTTTTGATATTTCCTTCCTTTTAAGAACCATAGAGAAGCAGAGGAATAATTATGCCTGCATTCACCTGTGTCTCTTATTCTCTGTATTTTAATGACTCCATACATAATTTTCCTAGTTCACCTGCAAACAACTACTTACTCGTTCAACTCAATCCATGTGAGTTAGTCCACTGGAGCTTCACAGACATGTAAAGTTTAGTACAAACCTTGCAAATAAAGAAAACCACGGGGCATGGTGAGACCTCTAAAAAAGCATATCTCTCTGACCCTGCTCAAAGGCAGAATTAACTGTACTTGAGCACCTTTACATGGCAATTTAACATATTCTGAAAAACCTCTAAAGAAGTAAAACATAAGTATTTCAGTGATTTGTGTAATTTTTTATCAGCTTTCATGATGCTGTTATACAATTTTGTCATTCTTGGAATTAAACCAACTTACCTGTGCCTTCATCAGAGTGCTCATATTTGAATATTATGAGTCTCCACTCAAATTAAATGAGGTGTTTAATACACTTGAATATCAATGCCCACTATGAATTTATTTTTCTTAAGGAATTAGAGTATTTTCTATATTGTTCTCACTTGTCGCAGATTAGAAGCAAACTCTTGCTAAATATCTAGATTTTGGTTGCACCTTCATATATGATGTTATGAGTACTGTCTCATAAAATTCTTGCTATTTTCTGGAAGAGATTTTTCATTTGATACTTGCCTATTCTAAAAAGAAACATAGCAGAACCATACTTTAATCCAACTATGAATAACCTAAATACTGCTTTCTTTTCTGTATTCGTGAAAGTTTATAGGCAAGTCTTGAAAATAGATCCAAGAAACATAACTCAGTGGAAAATAAATGAAAAAAAGCAAAACTCTTAAACAAATAATCAACAAAGTAAACAAACAAAACCTGTGGGAAAGTTCAAATTTGCTATATAAGTCTTCATATCTGATGAATATTCATATATCTTAGTTTACATGTTCAATTAAGGGATGGAATCCAAATTTTTTTTTTTTAATTTGAGAACTTAAAGCATTATATAAAGTACTTATGGAACATTCTCCCAAAAATATGTATAAAAATGAAGGCTATCCAGTGACAGTTTCTGAATGCAAGCATAGGGCAAAATAATCTTTGTTTTTAGGTATACACTGCTTATGAGGATACAAAAGAACTGTAGTAAAGAAACCCCAGCCAGAGAGTTGAAACACTGCGTTCAACATCTGCTTGTGCAAGAAAACAATAAATATCTGCCTGGAGTCTTGCTCTGAGTATTACTGTAGAATACTTTATAGAATAAAGACTAAAAATATGAGGAAAGTCTTGTGCTAGAGGACAACATGAACCCAAGCCTCCTTCATTTATATATATAAATTATGTATATATTAAAAAATATAACTTTTTCCCATCTTGCAGAATGTCTTGTTTATGCCCAACAAAAAACATTACATACTGACTCAGACCTTCCCTGAGACCAGTATTGCAAAGATTTATTTGTTTCATCAGTAGCTTTCCCTTTTCCTTCTTATTGTTAAAATCCACATGCACATTAATTATGTTTTCACTGAGTTAGATATCTAGACTGCCTTAGAAGGAGTGCGGAATGATTATGCATTCCAAGCAGAGTTTCTTAAGCTCTTGCCACTCTAAATATTTCTCAGAAATATTTACCAAAGGGAGAAAAGTTTTTTAAAAACTCATGCAGATGGCAAATCAATGGAAGAATGTTTCTAAAAATAGTGTGTGAAGATGGTTACAAATTGACTCTTGTTAATCAGTGTACACAACAGTGGATAAATATGTGTGTTGGCATTTTCTCTGGTTAATTCAATATTTTTCTGTTGGCAGATACCCGTGAATCCTTATGCAAATTCCAAGTATGAATGACCTCAATCTACCATGGTAATAATAATAAACATAGTTGTGAATGGATGTACTTATATCTTTGTTTTTTCAAATGAAGATGCAATCAGCTAAGTTGTAGCATGATAAGCAATTAAGCGTAAATCTATTTCCAGAATCCTTCATCATTATCTCTTAAAAAAAAAAAAAGTATTATTCTAAGTTTTAACAATCTCTTTTTAAGTGAAAAATGATGTATCTTTTTGTTTCCCTTGTCTTTCTCCTTTTCACCTTCTTGTTCATAGCTCTGGCCCAGGATAATATAAAAAAACCCATATGTGTCACCCATGTGAGTGCAAAAAATTGAATGTGTCATCATAAAAACTACACCTCAGACAATTAAGCAATAGTTTCAGGCCAACATTGCAAATGACCTGCGGTAAATCAGCAGAAATTGATTTCTTAAACCAAGTTACATAACCTTAGGAAAAAAAAAAAGGAAAGGAAAAAGAATCTGAGATTAAATGAAATGCCATGCCTTTGCTATCTGATGTTTTCCTGTCCATAGGTAACTGACATAAATTGTTTCCCATAGGAAAAAATATTTGATAGATGAGATACAGTCTAATTTTGCCACAATTGGAACCTGATGAGTGCTAGCCCAAGTGATCTACTCAGGAAGAGATTTGATCAACTGCTCAGATTTGTACTATGACTCCCTGTCAGATGCTCAGGGTGGAGTTATTACTTCAAATGTATTCAGAGGTCATTAGCTTTCCAGACACATGCCAATTAATAAACTGTGTAATGTCATTAAAGAATTATTTAATTCATTGACATCCTTGTACTAAATAGCTGAGTGGATGTTTTTTCTTGTCTTCCAGTTCTTTTTCCATTACACACATCAGCAGAGAAGAAAAGTTAAATAGATGCTTTGGAAATATATCTAGATTAGAGATGTGCCAAAGTATGTACAAAGCAGGGGCAAAGCCAGCAAACTGACACACCTATTGTTTTACGAAACTGCTTCTGGCCTGTTATTTCGAAAGAGCCAGGATATCTCTGCAAAGATCATGCAGTGTAACAGCTGAAAGAAAAGGACTTCAATCCTTGTGCAATTCATCTGGCTCCTTGTGCATTTGCCAACCTAGTTTTCAACTGTGGCTAAATAAAACAGAGAAAAAGATCATCTGAATATTTTTAAAATTTCTGTGAGTTTTGCATGTGCTCATGAGTATGTATTCTGACTGGGGCCTTAGAATGCAAATCGGTACTGATACCACTGAAGACCTACAGGAGTCAGTTAGTTTTACCTGGTTTTATATATCAAAAAAATAGACATCTAAGTTGAAATAAATCAACCTACTACTGGGGAATTAATCTGCCCTACCTTAAACATCTACATTAGGGCCACACTGCTTGCCATTTAAACAGTTTCTCTTCACCAATAATGAGTCTAGAATGATTTGCTCAGGGTTTAGATGGTTTTAACACTCTAACTGGGGCAATGCCATTCTGAAACTCCTGTTTATTTCACAGATATATCAATCAGCTATGGCTTTTAATTTTCAAGAGAATATGGGCAACAACCTGTGTTTGCACAGTCATATAAATGTATGCATGCTTATATTTAGCTTCTGTTATTATAAGTAACTTTTAAATATATGTATATATATCTGTATAAGATCTCAGTCTTAAAATTTGTTGTAATCTTTCCCAGTTTTAATCCTATTCTTATACAGTATAAAATCAATGAACCTTAAAGAAATGTTTCTATGGATGTTGACTCCATTAGCATAGACCTAGCAATTTTCAATGTAAGTGTTGCAACAACAAGGGACAAAGAAGAGAGTGGTCTTATTTAAAGACCAGGAAATGAATATATTCATGAAACAGGTATAATAACAGTGATTGAAGGAAGACTAAACAGCTTGCTTAAGGTCACAGAGGAAGTCTGTGGTGGATCTGGAGCTAAACCCAGATCTTTCTCCTCAGATATGTGTCCTGAATGTGGGACATGGGAAAAATTGCCACTGAGATGAGTAAATATATTGTCTGAATAATAAGTAGAAGGAAAAAGTATCTTTTTTTTTTTTCTTTTTTAATGCTGTTTACTATGATAACCAACAGAGATTAGAGGTATGGATATAGGCTCATGTTACTTTCTGCATATAAGAAAAAACCTTAATGTAACACCGTCTTCACACAGATTTGTGGGGCTCATTACACACCACACATCAGCAGAAACATCTGAACAAATGTGATTTAAATTTAGCTGGTTTTGCCTTTCCAATGTGTGGCATTTCCTGCAGATTTAATTTTTAAAACTTGCAACCCACTAATATTTTAGATTACAGCTGGAAACTTATAAGGTAATTACCAGGTCATATTACAGACATGAAATGAGTGGTTCTGCTAACCAAAGGCAGAAGCATAAAATGCTTATTTCCTTCATTACAAAACTACTAAATGTTTCCATATTTCTGAGATTAGCACCATTTGGAGGGGGTGGCAAGAAGGGGGCTGGCAATTTCCTTTGTTTGTCATCAGTTATCTTTGCCATTGATTTTGAAAACAGCGAACTCAGTTCTCATATTTGTATTATCTCAGTATGTGTGTTGAGTATCTCTAGCATATGGGTAAAACATTGTACTGCAGGGAGGAACCCTACAAATGCGTTCCACATACAATTATATATATTTAAAAAAGCTGCCAATCCCTTTAAAGATAAGAGGTCAACTAAGAGATGCAAGCACAGTAATAGGGATCTCTATTAAAAATTAGCCTTCACCTTTGATAAAGATTAAAACTGGAATGCAATGAGATGTAACCTTGAACATTTTACTAACACTGTGCAAAACTGCATTCTTCTCACATTGGTATTGTGTTTAGGACTTTTCAGGTGACATAAAATACCTATTTAGGTCTGACACTGCAGCTCAAGGACCATCTGATAAAATTTCTCACCCCATATATTTATTTTTTTAATAATAACCTGTGGAATCCTTTTTTTTATTTTTCCATTCCCAAAATTCAGAATGCACCTTGAAAGTTTGGGCTGACAATGTCTTTATTTGAACCAGCTTTCTCCAAAACCAGTAACAAACAATCTGTGGATGCATAGAGAGGAGAGTCATGCAAAACTTGGTCCAAAATTCAAAAACGGATTTAGAAGTTAGCTTTTACTGCAGTACATTCTTCTATTATTTCCTTTATGCCATGTTCAAGTGCAATGATGTAAAGCTTGCTTTGATAAGCCCAAAGGTACAGTCATGCTTTTGAATGGCAAGTAGCTGTATTTCTGTTACATGTAGCCACTGTGCACCATTAACATTAGTGAATCAAGGAGTGCTAAAATTATATTTTTACTAAGTTTTCTCTTGAATGTCCGGTGCAGGCACTTCTGCACTTCAGTGCAAAGTAGAACTTCTCAGGGAGCTACCTAGATCAAATTCAGGCATCCTAGTCAAGGTAAAAGAGGATCTCAGTTTGGGTTTTTCACCATGACAAAGTGGTCCAAGAATTAACCAAGAATCCACCTGGAAATCTTGTACCTGTGTGAGTACCAGGTTGCCTGGAGCATAGCTGTGCTCCACGTGTATTGTTGGTGTCAGTGTGGTTATGGTTTGTTTTCCCTACAAGATTCCTGTTTCATGACTATGTACATTTGCTAATGCAGGACAAGGAACATATCCCCTGGAGAAAAGATTATGGTAAGAATTATAGATGTTGCAGGAGAGAAAATGTTATTTTTCTGGCCTCTTCCATGCTCATTTTGGACTCAGTATTTCTTTAAAATACTGAATATCCTATTTTTGTTTTTCTCAAAGAGAAATATTGAAACATATGCCTTGATATGATCCAGGTATTGTTTTGAAGTAGAAGGCTGGTTTCATGCAGGAGCTAAATTGCATTCATCCAGCAACCTGGTAGACAAGAAAAGTACGGCAACTAGAGGACTCCTGTCTGGCTTTGTTCTACCACCAGTTCTAATAGATTGTAAAATGCATAAACAGATCAAAGAATCTGTAATCCTTGTAATTAAGCCTTTCCATCTAAAAATTCTCCCAAAGCTACTTTGGAGTGTAAATTCTGCTTCCATAAAGGTTTATTTTGAATTTTATGTTAATTTCAGTTTCTCTTGATATATTAACTGAAGATACATTTTTAAAGATATCTTAATTCTAATCCCTGATAGTGAAAAACAGGTCTATGTTCTTTTTCTGCAACACTGTTTTCAATTTAGTATTTGTAACCCTCGTACAGAAGCCTTGGCTGCCCTGGGACACAGCTATAGGTATGTGCTGGGTTTGAGTGGTAAGGTTCTGTTAGCAGCGAGACTATAGGGGTGGCTTCTCTGAGAAGCTGCTGGAAGATTCCTGCATGTTACAGAGCCAATGCCAGCCAGCTCCAAGATGGACCTACTGCTGGCCAAGGCTGAGCTAACTGGAGGTGTGCTTCTGTGATGACATATTTTAGAAGGTAAAAAAGTTATTGTGCAGAAGTAATTGTGGCCAGAGAAGAGAGTGAGAATATGTGAGACAAACAGCCCTGCAGACACCAAAGTCAGTGAAGGGAGATGGGGAAGGAGGAGGTGCTCCAGGCACCAGAGCTGAGATTCCCCTGCAGACCATGGTGAGGCAGCTGTGCCCCCGAGTCCATGGAGGTCCATGGTGGAGCAGAGACCCACCTGCAGCCTGTGGAGAACCCAACACCAGAGCAGCTGGATGCCTGAAAGAAGGCTGGGACCCCATGGGAAGCTCACACTGCACTCACGGAGAGAGGAGCCCACACTGGAGCAGGTTTGTAGGCAGGACTTGTGACCCTGCAGAGGACTCACACTGGAGCAGTCTGCTCCTGGAGGACTCACTCCCTGGAAGGGAGACACACGGGAGCAGTTTATGACTGTAGCCTGTGGGAAGGAATAATGTTGAAGAAGTTTGTGGAGAACTGTCTCTTGTGGAAGGGACCCCACGCTGGATCAGGGGAAAGACTCCTCTCCCTGAGGGGGAAGCAGTGTCAGAAACAATAAGTGATGAACTGACAGTAACCTCCATTCCCATCTCCCTGTGCTCAGGGGCAGCAGGTAGAGCCCAAAGAGGGTAGGGTGGGGAGAAGGTGATTTAAGATTTATTTTGTTTCTCATTATCCTGGTCTGATTTTGCTTGGTAATAAATTCAATTATTTTGCCAGGTTGAGTCTGTTTTGCACAGATGTGATGGTAACTGGTGGGTGATCTCTCTCAAACTTTATCTCAGCTCATGAACCTTTTATTATATTTTCTCTCCACTATCCAGTTGATGAGGAGAGTGATAAAACAGCCTTGATGGGTGTCAGGGGAGCGACATAACACCAATGTGATACAGAAAGTCATCCCACTTTGTTCTTCAGCAGTGCTTCTTTTAAAGCTTTTTACCTTCCGTGCATGTGACACAGAACTCTATATATGGTCTGTACACACGCCATGCAATTATATAATTGGTTATAGGTGGTTAACACAAGCTAAGCATGCAGTATATGATTGGTATATGCAGATTACTAATTTTGGGCAATATTTCCTATATTCCTTGGCCAGCAAGGAATTTCCTACTTTTGGGCAATATTTCCTGTTTTCTTTGGCCAGCAAATCATCTTCTACTTTTGGGCAAGATCTGGTTTTCTCTGGCCAGCTGCTTGATTTCTTGCAGCATCAGCAAAATACTTCCTCTTATCTATCTTCAAAGACTTTCATGGGTCTGTTAAGACAGACCAGCTGTTAAGACAGACTAGACCCTGACAGATGGGTAACTGGCATCCAGGCAGGGACAACCCACCACAAGGTGATATCCCATGTATTACCAAATAAGTTTCAGGCAGAATGTGTCTGCATAAACAACAAAAAATGTTGTAGTTAAACTGAATTAAGTCTTGAAATAATTTTGAGAAGCAGGAGCCTTGGTTTCATGACACCCTCCTTCCCACTCCAGTAAATGAAATTGTTCTGCAAGATTTGAGTAAATAATGTTTTGGGGTTTTATGAAAAAAAAAATTAAATAGTAAATACATCAATGCAATATGATCATTTGAGTACTCAGACTGTCCAGAAAATGGATAGAGAAACCATGTGAAGAAGTTTTCTGAGGCTTAAAGGTGAAATTATAGTCTTTCAGTGAAGCTTTCAATAAATAGACTTGGTGATTGGCACGGTCAGGAAAATAGAACCTCTTTGAGTCTGGTAAGTGCCTTTTTTAAGATGCAATATTTTTAGATTCTCTATGGCTTAGCAAGCAAGAAACAGAGGCATTCCTTATGTTCCACTCTTTTTAAGGGAAAAAGTCTATGATATGTTTACATACCTTTGAATAAACTGTAAAAATTCTTTTGGAAAAGATTTTAATTATAATAGCACTAATCTTAATTATACACAATTTTTCTCAAAGCTTCTAGGTTCCTGTCTGCATATAAATTAGTGCTCCTGCTTATTCATGGCAATTAAAAGTTGACATTTATTATACATTTTTTTAATAGTTTAAATAAAATTTTTTCAAGATGTTTGTGTACTCTTTTGGAAAGGTCTTCACTCAGACAGTGCCTAAGTCAATGCATATTTCATGGCTCTTCACATCATTTACTTAGTACAACAAGTGTTTTTTGTGTGTGACCAGCTGTCAAAGTGAATTTGTCCTGAATTAGTAAAAAGAATGAATAAACTGAGCATCAAACCCAAGAAAACCCCTTTTCTTATTTTTTTAACTTCAAGGCCATAGAGTTCTAATGAAAAAGCTGACCTTTTGGAGAAAAGGAATTATTGTAACAATTATTCTAACATACCCTGACTAAATTTTAATTAAATATGCTAATAAAATAATTTTGTTCCACTTGAAACTCAATTACAGAATTGTTTTGGAAGGAAAACCAATAATTTGTTCCTCCATTTAATTATTCATTAAAATTTCACTGACACAGGTAGGACTGCCTAGGGAAACGGAGTCTTGAACATGCAATTTTAATCCTGCAGCTAATGCCTTTTAGCTAGTAACTCTTCATAGTAGGTGCTGCTCTGGTGAAGCAAGAAGTTTTTAAACACCTGAAATCCTGCTGTGGGCTAGTGGTTGCCTGTAACATATTCCATCTTTAATGGATGTCAGTTGAAACACTTTCGCAATCATGCATGATTCTGCTTATATTCCCAACAGCTGCAGACTAAACATCTCAATTGGCTTCAGTCAGTGTGCCAAATCATGTGAGGGCTGCTAAATGTGTGGCCATGGACATTTGTTTACAGGACTTTGTTCACAAAATCTGCGTCTCTCCTCTTCAAAGAATTCATTTTCCCATTCTGTGAGCCCAATACATCACATGTAAACCTTACCCCTGCCTTACAGGAATAGCCCCATTCAAGGAAATAAGGGCATTTGCAGTTGACACAGATTCCAATCTTCTTCCTCAGTAAAAGAGATTAAAGAGATTTCTAGAATTTTAACTACCCTGAGGAGAAATTTCCCCTCCTTGATAATGGCTGACCCTATAGTGAGGAGATTGTGTCAAGTGCTCTGAGCTAATGGGCCTAGTCAAGATACAGGATAGGTCTGGGAAGAGTAAATTTGCCTCTGGGATGACAGAAGCATCTCTGATTTCTTCCTCAGGTTGCCAGAATTTAATGAGAAAATTCTAAAACATTGCATTTACACTGTAAAATTTGTTTAGGATTGGTTTGCCAGAACTTTGTTTTTGAAAGACACCACAAAAATTTTTAAGACAGGCTTCTTTAAAAGAGCTACAAGGTTGACAAAAGTTAAATACTATATTGAATTGGACCAAGGAAAAATTAGTTGACCGATAATCAATATTTTTGCAACAAGTAGCAAGAATCACTCTTTAAACAATATACAGCATAAGATATTGGTGTAAACATGTATTTATTTCCAAAATTAATTATCCCATTAAAGAGAAAAGATAAGATACATATATTTCCAAATTATTCTTAAACGTAAATTAGAATAAAGTTTCAGTCAAATAGGTGTAAAAATATCTCTTCAGGATTTTAAATAAGAATATTTCCAGATATCCTGAAAAGCAATACATGTTAGGTTTTGGTTTTTGTTTTTTTTTTGCTGTGACCTAATTTTGAGTCTTAAAGATTTGGCTGGAGTACTGGTTGATTACTCTCTTTCTCCTTCAGCTAAAGACAATTTGTAATTACCTTACTAAATTTATGTCAAAGAAGTGCATGACAGTTTGAAAAATTACCAGTGTGTTCAGTAATATTAATGTTTTAATATATTCAGTGTTTTGAATTTGAGTAAATGTTACAATCCATGGCTCACAGTCCTCTTGCCAGCACATGCAGATAATTATTGCTAATAACCTAACTAACTCCAGTATCCCAGGCTGGTGCTGCAATAAGGCAGTTTGCACCATGTCTGAACTGGACATGACACAGAGCCAGATTTTCCTATCTACAGTGCTGGAGTTGCTTCATAATCCAGATATTTTGGGAGTAAGTATTTGGAGATTGCACTTCCATAAGTAGTCCACTGAATGGAAAAATCCATAATTTAGGATGGGAATCTACCTTTGCTGCTGGCAAAACCCACAGATAGTCACAGCCTATGATCAGCCCCAGAGATCCCAACAGAACATTATTTTCACATGACTTTACCTATTAAAATGTAAATTTGATATAAAAATTTTATCCTTTTTATCTGAAGACATGGTACACATCAGTTACAATTCTCATTCTAGTCTGTCAAGAATTGAAACAGCTGTCACTTCAAATGCAGTGTACTGCAAACAAGCAAAATGACTCTTGAAGTTTTTTAAGATATTTTGGATTTAATCTCTGAAAAGGCAAAATGCTGTATATCGATATTTCCCAAACATTTTTTATGTACTAACACCTCAGTTATTCACAAGATTTCTTCAGCAAGAAATACTTTTCAGAAAATAAAGCATCAGCTGCAAAGGTTTAGATTTTCAAAGTCACCTGAAGGACCCAGGAACAGTGTCCATCAGAATAACTGGAAAATACTTATTTGCTTCAGAAAGATTGCTAGAGATGTTAAGAGTGTAGATAAATATGGTGAAAACAGGGATATACACATTTAAACTTCTTGAGAGACTTCTGGAATTATATTTGGAAACATCACTGATTGTTGAGAAATACTCATAGCTTTAAAACCCCCAAAATAATATCACACAACAAATTTCAACAAACTCAATAAACTCCAGTGAACATGTGTTTCTTCAGGAAATTGGTGTAAATTAAAAATATAATTATGGAGAAACTGTATTAATTTTTATGGTGCTTGATAAAATGTTAGAAATTTTGGAACATTTTTTCCCCCTTTTGAAAACTTTTAGTTCAAAAATACGTCACTGTCTTTAAAACCACAGAATGGATGGGATTCCATTTGTTTCTACTCAATTTTACACTCTTTTCATGTAGTGCTCATAAACTAATGAAAGAACCACAGCTGATTTTTCAGATAGCACAATCATATTCATTGTTGTATGTCATCATATAATAACATAATAAAGAATTAGAGGTGCCAATTATGGGTGGTGCAGGAATGTTTTTTCTTGGAAGGACTTAAATACAACACTTGTGTGATATTATCAAACCTTTATGTAAATTCCTTCTGAATGAGAAAAAGATGCAGTTTTACTTAATTTTAACCATCCAGTATGTGCTAATTGCAAACATTGATAGTCTGAATTACATTATCTCTAGAGTAGTGCAGTGATGTTAGGCAAAACTTGGCTGAAGGTGTTATAACATGCAGTAAGGAGGGAAGATCAATAGTTTTGCAAGTGAAAAGAGGTTTTTTCTTTGGTTTCTTGTGTCTATTTTGCACATTTTGACTTTGCTACATTTCAGTCAAGCAGGCTGAAATTTACATCTGCTTTGTTGTGTATTTAAAATTACTCATGTTGCAAATATTTACGTGTTCTAAACTTTTTTTTTACTGTGAATAAAGCCATTATTTCAATGAACCACAGGAGCACGTATGTAGAAAACTCTAAATAAGTACACATATAAAACTTTGATAGCATCAAAACCCATATGAACCCACATTCTGCAAAATTCATGGTACTCTGTCTAAAGTAATACCTTCATTAGTAATGCATGATTGACACCATTTCCTTCTTATAAAGCATGACTTTCACAACACTCATTAAACTCAGACAGAAATCATGTTATCATTCACCTGTGTAAAGCATGTTTTTCTGATTCTCTTGTAAGGTCAAACTAAATCCTTCCACAGAACATATGCTCTCTTTTTCTCTGTTTCTCTTTTTCTCTCTGTGAAAGATATTATATACGCACTTTTCCTACACCTTTTTTTTCTTCCCTCACTTTCCCCCTCACTGTCTGCTCTACTTTCCTAGACCCCTCTTTCCTGTTCAAAAGTAGTTGAAACTGAACTTCTCACATCTTTGTGAGAAGTCAATTAAGAGTGAATCAAATACACATTTGAAATTTTTCTGAAATTTTTACTACATTGCTCTTTGCTTGGATAAGGAAAAGGTACTCAAAATGTGTGAAAGATTTAAGTGAGTGGCTAAGGAAATAAAATTCATATTAAAAAACCAAACCAACCAACCAACCAACCAAAAAAAAAAAAAACAAAAAAGGAAAACCTTT
Source organism: Lichenostomus cassidix (assembly GCF_008360975.1). Taxonomy (NCBI): domain Eukaryota; kingdom Metazoa; phylum Chordata; class Aves; order Passeriformes; family Meliphagidae; genus Lichenostomus; species Lichenostomus cassidix. The sequence goes on along the minus strand of NC_139480.1, from coordinate 18,567,866 downwards.
GAAAAAAACCCCCAGCTTGTTGAAGCTACTTATTTAGATGCAATCTCTTAAAAAAAATCACCCAGAGATTCTTGAATTCCATGTAATTTTATCCCTTGCTTTCACAGTTTCTGGGAGAAACAATCTCTAAATGTGTTGCATCATCATCTGGACCACAATTGCTACCTAGAACATTCACCATTGTTCTGTGTGATAAATACAACCATTTTCTGCCTGGGGCTGTTCACAATGGAAATTTTCTACCCACAAACAATCTTGTCAGTTTCATAATTGCTCCCCCCTTATAATGAGTGTAGAACATAATGAATGCCAAGCCAATCTTTTGGGTCCAAATCCAGGGATCTTCATCAAGACAATGAATGTGCATTCATTAAATAGAACCATGTTGAAAGTGCTTTTGCCATAATACAGTATAATACATTTTCTTTAATGGGAATGTAGTATTTTAGCACATTACTTAATTAGGGATGAGCAGACAAATGGAGTTAATTCCTTCAGCTTCAGTGAGTACAGCAGAAGCAGTACATTTTCATTCACTGCTTAGGGACCCATTCATTATATTACAGGCTGAATAAAAAAAGAAAGTATTTAAAATATTATATATGGTAAAGCATTATTTAACAATTTTAATGCTAACTGAAAGGATGAGGCTAGAGATGGCATTATCTTCCTCTTAAGTGTCATATCTGTGGAACTGATGTAAAATTTCAGATTATTTTGATGGTCTTGGTTCTCTATTAATGAAAAGCACTGAACAACTGCTTGTTTTGGGAGAACAGAAGTAGACACAATCATGACATTCAGTAATTAAATCCATTTACAAACCTCTGTGGGAAAGTCTGAGCTGGACAAACCAAGACTAAAGCTATTCTTAATAGAATATCATGCTAGTTAATGTGAAGTGTATTGACAATTTTAAAAGTTAGAAAGCTGTGTTTAAAGTCAACATTTGAACTGAGTGCAAAAGTTCCCATGATTATTAAACACTCCAGTCTTATACCACTGGGGCTCCTTTAGGCAAGAATTTCAGCTACTGAATATGAAAAACTGGAGTTGAAAGGAAAGAGTCTCTACTGTTCCCTCTGAAATCTGTAGTAATTTAAATAAATTGAACTTTACATGAAGTGCAATTTGCAGAAGAAAAACAAGATGATGTCCCAAATAATTCTTCCTATAATAGTGCCTTAGGGTGTTATATTATTTACTCTATAGGAAAAAGATGTTAACATGATCATTCAGGTAGATTTCATTATAGATATTGCATGTGATATAGCATTTGACATATTAAAATAAAACTAAATTAAAATATTCTGAGAAACATTATTTAGATTCTTTCACCTTTTTTTTAAAGCCAACCCTTACTTGCTAAGCATTTTCATTTTGGAAGAAAGGGACTGGTGTGGTGAGAGTGTTCACATTTTTCTAACAGGTCAGAGTGCTTGTGTGTGTACTGAGAACTTGTTCAATTCCTTCTCCAGGGATGTGAAGCCATGGTTACCCCACCCCTCCAAGACTGTCCCACTTTCTCTAGGCAGTTGTGAAGAAGCAATATATTCCGCAATTAATTCTCTGTTGACATCTTTCTACAGCGCACAAAGGCCTGAACATTCACTGAGGTCCAGTACCTCAGTGGAAGAGACTGAAAACAGCATCCTATCCTACCACAGTGTAAGCTGGTGTAGCTTCAAAGGGCCACAAAGATGTTCAGAGGGTTGGGGAACCTTTCCCGTGAATACAGGCTGAGAGCTGGCGTTATTCAGTCTCAAGAAGAGAAGGCTCTGAGGAGACCTCCTTGTGGCCTTCCAGTACTTTTAGGAGGCTTATAAAAAAGAGGAAGAGTGACTTTTTGGGCAGACAGTGGCAGGACAAGGAGGAATTTTTTTAAATTGAAAGAGGGCAGGTTTAGATTAGATGTTAGTAAGAAATTCTTTATTCAGTGTTAAGGAAACTTCCCAGTTGGACCATTTCCAAGCCTCTCTGTCAGTCACACTCCCAAGGCCACCCTTTCACTGCTGGGACCAGAGCCCTTTCACAGCAGCAGCTCCAGTGACCCGAACGCAGCCCAGCCTGACTCCTGCACATCCCATGCACACCCAGCCAGACCAGGTTTCCCATCGCAGAGTCTCAGATGTCTCATTCCATAAAGCCATTTGTTCACAGTGCAGTGACACAGAAACAGCTCCAGCTGGTGCCTCTGAGGAGGGACCCCAACAAAGGAACTCCTGGGCTTTATACCTTCACAGTCCAAGCAGTTGCAGGTCTCGCTCTTCCTCCAAGCCCTTGTCTCCTGCTGTGTCTCCTGGTGTCCATTCACCAGGCAGGGCTGCTGGTCCTTGTGCCCTTTGTTCTGCTGTCTCGGGATCCCACCCAGAGCTCAATCTGTATCTCCTCAATCTGCATCTTGCACTGCAGCTTGCAAACTGAGCTACCTGCACCAGGTGTATTCCTCAATGTTCAGAAGGTGGTGAAACACTGGAACAGGTCACCCACAGAGGTTGCGGATATCATATTCCTGGGAGTGTTCAATACCAGCTTGGCTGGAGTCCAGTGAGTGGTATCCCTGTCCATGGCAGTGGGAGTGAAACAAGATGATTTTTAAGGTCCATTTCAACCCAAACCATTCTGATTCTGTGACTAAAGCCAGAGAAGAGCTTTATCCTGTATTCTTCTGTCTATCCAAACATAATCTATCATTGTACCTGCAAAAAGGTTCTATGTCAATAATTTTTTTTAAATCCCTTTATTTCTCAGCCAGTTGGATGAAACCTATTCAGGTGATCACATGAAATAAATTTCTCCTGAGGTACAGGAAAACGCAACACCAGCTCATGCCATGTTCCACTGGATGCTCAGCTCTAATTATTATATCAAATAGAATAGGAAATCTCTTTCTGCAATAGCAGGACTATGACTGAATTTGTGGTGATAAATATAGACATGATTATCCATAAAAGGACGATTGGCCAATATGAAATCCTACTATGAAAATTTATTATTTTTCTATCATTTAAATACTGCATTAGTAAGCATAAAAATCTGATAGTAGTACTATCATCTATCTTGTATGGTATCTTCATTCACAAGGAGGTCTCAATGGCTCCATAAAAGATTTAATAGATACATATTCAATTAATTGCCATCATGTCCGCATTGAACATGTGATGTTCTTTTGTAAAAATGATATTGAATTACAGTGTTTCACTGCTAATAAAAGACTATTAACTGAAATGCCAGTTCTTTGTGTCATATTATTATCTTCATGGGAAGAGACAATACAAAGTAGATTGTTAGCTTCCCACAGATAAGTATAATTCTTAAACACATGAACAGCTCTAAGCAGGAGTTCTGCTTAAGGCTCTAAAGTTGCCAGGGCCCTTGGTAGACAAACAACCATGCTGTGTCTCAAAAGGCTGTGGTTTGGCTGTACAAAATTGTATAAGTAAGGAAGGTGAGAATTTGCTTGTTTGAAATTTACATAACTTACTTGAATTTACATGAAAATATGTAGAAGCTCATTCTGGGGGAATTTTCAATAAAAATGCTGATAATATAAATATTACATAAGGTAAAATAAATTATAAAACTTGTTTTCCTGTCTTGTGCCATGGTTCATCTCACCCTGAATGCTGCCAACAGATAATGTCACAGCTATAATTACAGTTCCAAAATTATATTATGAAGATGCCATTTATCAGTATAAAATGAAATCACATCTGCAAGAAACTGAAAATTCCCAGTGATAGATCACACTGGTTTACATTGTCATGTCATTCTCAAATTCATCACTGTGATATGTATGATAGTTCTAAATGATTAAACATTGAAAATAAACATAAATTGCATCAGCATCAAGATCTATTTAAATACATAAAAAGAAATTCATTCAATTACTGCTCAGCAAGGTAGCTAGTTGAGAAAAGAAATAATTGTTCACAGGGATCAGAGAATACACACTCATTTATCAAACAGAAGGTTGGAAACTGAGCTCAAAACGTTTTTTGTTTCTTTTGAGAATCAACAGACTGCAATGCAGGAAATCAAATATAAGATGGAAGTGTTATGACAACCAATATAAAGTTATATTCATTCTATAAATTAAAAGGATGCACACTAGTCCAATATGTGTAGGGAGGGGGCTGATTTGCTTATTGAGGCTACTTTTTCTGGACTTTTCTAACTTTTAAATGCTTGCTTTTACAATTAGATTATCATTCACTTCTGAAGAAATGTATGTGATTACATAGACTCCTGAAAATTGCATGACTTTTCTGTTGACATCCATATGATTCATAGTCTGTGTGAGAACCTCTGGATTCACCATGTGGACTTTTCTCCCCAGCTGGTGGCTAACTGCCCTGCATCAATGGAGCACTCTAAGCAAAGCAGCAGGCTTCTCAGATAACTACTTTCAGACCCATATCATACTTGGCAGCTGGTTATGTCCTGACACAATATTCACAGGTGAAAGACATGGCATGGCAGACAGTGGCTTTGTACTGGGAACTATGTGGGCTGTACCAAGTGTAGATGTGTTCTGTCCAGAAGAACAAAGAAATGGCAGCATGCAGACTTAGGGAAAACAGAAATCACAAAATATCTATAATCAGCCTCATTGCAGATATTCACCAACAGCTAAAGATGGAAATTGTGTATCACACACCAGGCTCAGAAGATAATCCAAGCCACTCAGAGATTGAAAGATACAACAGTATCATGTTGGTGGGGTACACCCACTGTGCAGGACTCAAGTTCAGTGCTTCTGTTCCCCAACTTTACATTGTTTTACTGGCTTATTAACTGTCAACATAGTCAACATGTGTTTGGTGAGATTTCAGAAGCATCTCCAATGACTTCTCTGTATTCATAGTATTAGTGACCAATAGATATAATAGATATTTAGAAACAGATTGAGATTGTCACTAGCATTTCTTCTTTCATTTCAGTCCAACAGGTGAGGTCAGAAAGTGTCACCTGCCTCTGTGTGTACATTAAAATCTTTCATGAAAACTAGTATTTAGACATTAAATTAATGAGGACTGTTTTATATCTCCTTAAACTTTGGCTTTGGTGTTCAGTGTATTTCATTCTCACAAAATCACTGTTATGAAGACATGATTACCCAGCAGAAAATCCTTTTTAAAATGTCTTACACACAGAGTCTGGTGCACTTTGGGAAACCTTCAAGTCACACGTCACTGGTAATATCGTAAGACCATTTCTTACATTTAGCATCTTCTAGTATTGCCTTATTTAAAGTTCTTTTCATGCTTTTATTTTTCTTAGAATTTGATCCTTGGAAACTCATCAACGTGAATGCCTTCTTGATTTAATAGTGTCACCCAGAACACCTTTTCCAGTTGTAAAAATCTCTTCTCCAGTTCTTTGCCTTTTTCAGATGTGTTCACATAACTCACAGAAAGCTAAGATCTTGGCAGCTGAAGGCTGCAACATTTGATGGATCCTTCATCATGACCACAGTTGCTGGTCTTAGTGAAAATTGTTCTCTAATGCAAGCATAAATCAATGACTCACTTATATTTTCAGTTCCACAGAATAACTATATGCTCTGAAAAAGTCTTTTGTATTTATAAAAATCTGAGAAGGGTGGAAAGTAAAGCTAGAATATTGCCGATATTTGAAAATAAACTTTCAGAATGTAAGACAGAGGAAACTGGGAAATTAGAACTCAAGAAAAGGTTTTCACTACCAAAATTCAGAGGCAAAAGATACAGCTACACGTTCAAGGGGAAAATTAATATTATTTCACTAGTAGGTGAGCTACAAAGATACTTATTCAGAGTAATCATGGAGACATAGTCTTTTAAAGTCCTTTTTAAGTTCCTTTCTTCATTAATACTGTAACTGTGAATGGCACTCTGTAATGCATGGAGCAGCCTACTTATAATAATATGTAAGCTATGCAACAGGCTTCCTTGGTATGGTCCCAAATCCACTGGACTGGGAATAGAAAATTGCCAGAGAGAGGGAAAAAGGTTCATAAAAATCCCTTTGCTGTTATCCTTATTGTAGAAGAAGTTTTGAGATTTTATTTTTGCTGGGGTTTTGTGCTTTTTTGGTTTGTTTTTGCCTTTTCTTCTGAGAGTTTTTTTAACTGTAGGTAATAGGCTGAACAGTTTACCTTCTTTTCATTGTGCCAGAAAATTACTAACTGCTTTTCTGTCATCCTCCTAGATTCTGTCCTGAAGTCAACTCTTTACCTTGAAATTGTTTCTACTCCCTCTCAGTTGCTATCTCTGACAGTTACTGATTATCCATCTACAGTGACTGACCAGAAAAAAAAAAAAAATAAAAAGATAGCCTTTGGTGATATTATAAGGTTTGCCATGAAATGCTGGTTTAGATATATTTACCCTTCACACCTGTTTCAGCCCTACTGATATAGGGACATACTGCAGCGAAGGAAAAACCTATCCAGAGCACTTAAAATTCAGGAATGTTTTTACATTAAAGTTTTACAATTTTTTACATTTATGTTTTTTACATACAAGTTTTAGAGAAGGCTTTCTATTACGATAAATATTGATTTAAGATTTAGATGAGGTTCACATCCATCTCCTTTTCTTTGACCACAACATTCATTTGTATATTAGTTATAATTGTCACAAGCTGTCACTCCATAGTGTCTTTTAACTCTCTTTAGCATTCTCCTCCAAATGAAAAGCACTTTGAAACATTATGCTTTCATATTAACCCTCTCTATAACTTCCTAAAACTAAATAAATTTAGATTTAAATGCTATATTCATGCTGCTTTGATATAAGTCCTCTGAAATATTTGAATATTTATTCTGCTCACTTAATCCTACTCTGAGTCTGGGGGCTCTGTATCACAGGTGTTAGATTAAGCTCATTTTACTTTGACCTGTAAGCATGACATTTATGTTAGTGTTCATTCTCTCTTGCTAAAGTGAATAAACACCACCATTAAAAAACTGATTTATTTTGTCCCTTGTAAGAAATTAAAAACCAGCCAATATGCTACAGACAGTAGCCTTATTTCAACCTATGTGGCTCTAACCACATTTTTTGCCCCATCAAGACCTTCAAGCAAGTTTCCAAAATGTGGCTTTATTTAAATCCATTCATGTATAGACTACACACTTTCTACGTCATCAGCTGGCTGAATGTGGTGGAAAATACAACCAAATATTCAAGAGCAGTTATGCAGAATTACAGTGTATTTAGGCACAGGGCTCTGCTTCTGCCTTTCAAAGTACCACAGATCCTTTGGGGCTGCAATACTTAGCAGAAATAAGATTTGCTACTCTCTTGTGTGACTAACATTTATTTAACCAGAGGATCCAGAGTTAAAACCACTTGAAGTCATACGTCTCATCCATACTAATCATCACAAATACAGGGGTGATAATCTGAAAGAAGTTGAGAGAGTCTTTTTAAGATAGGTATGTGGCAGTATGAACAGACTAATTTCTGATCCTAGAAGAGAGTAGGCCATTTAAGAAAGAGATTCTCTTTATAAATTCCATGCCAGCCTTTCACACTACCCAATGAATAAACAACTCCTTCATTTTTCTGCTCATTTAACATTTTTCTGCAAGCTCTGTAACAAAACTCTACTTATTCAGCATTTAAAAAGACGAATTTTGCTTGAGGACTGTATGAAAGTTTTGTCTGACAATATTTATGTGTATAACTCTCTTAATTTGGCATCAAAAAAAGTAGGAAACATTATTTACATAAAAGATGAACCTGTTAAGATGACATTAACATCAGACACAAACCATTTCCTAAACCATACACACTTAGGGATATGTCTCTGCAGTACAGTGTAGTGCTGTGTGAGACTCTTCTGCTAACTCAAGGTATTGCCTTGTATTCAGGAATTACTGCAACTACAGCATCCCATCAGCTTAATTAACACTGTTGAGACTGAGGTCAGCTGTTTGGGGTTTTTTAATTAAAACCAGCTTTTAAAAATTGTTTTTGATGTAGGTATGTAAATTAAAAACAAACATGATATTGGTCTGTCTAAGACCCTTTGAATCCTCTTTATTTGAATAAGCACATATATCTATTATCTATGTCTACACACACACATATACTTTGTATGCCGCCAGTATCTGCCAACATCTCTACTTAGATTTTGATATTGTTCTCTAAACAGGTTTCAAAATGTTATAAGAACTGTATGATTGGAGCTCCAGAAGAGAAAAAACAAACATTTCACTGAGCAAGTGCCCTCCATGATATGAAATTAACTTGGTTCCTTAGAAATAAAGCTGGCTATTCACATATCTATAAGCACTAGTTTGCTTTTTAGGTTTTTTTAATAGAAGTTTTGATTTTGCTTAAATAAATGATCAGGTTTCTGTATAAATTATGGAATCTGCTACTTTAGTTTGGAATAAAACTTTCTTAATCAGAGAGAATTTGGGGTTTGTTTTTACAAAACTTACAAAAAAAAAATTCAAAATTTTTTTTTTCAAATATATTTTATTGCTTCAAACTTCTTCAGCAAGCCCCCTAGAAAACCTGCAAGAATCTTGGTAACTCTCAACTGAAATTTCAAATCCTAAGAGATATAGTATTCTAACTTGTTAGAAATATAATTTACTTACCTGTTTTAACTGAACACTTAAGTTATAAATTATCTGTATGGAACTTGCTCACAAACAAGGAATACTTTTACTTTTTCACAGTTACTTTTTCTGTCTGTGTCTCATAGTAATTTTATTTTGCTTTTTTAATTTGTGATCAGTTATTCTGATTTTCCTTTTTATTCTCTTCCCTCTTCTTCCTGGGTTTGAAACACAGCAGGAGTCAGGACCTGGCAGAGCAATCACATTGACCATAGTTGCCTCCAGCTGATTTCAAACCTCATAACAAAACAGGAAGATTCAAGGGGAAAAAAACATTTTCTTTAAAATTATCATGGCCAGAAAGTTGATAATAAGGGTTTTAAATACATTTCCCAACAATTTAAATGAACATGGCCTATTACAAAAGAACGGTGAATTAATTAATGTTAAGAGTAAGCACCCTTGACAGTGATGCAGGCCAAGTGGGAGGTATGATACACTGAGGGAAAAAATGCTGCTGGAGCATTTGCAAGAATGCAAGTGAAGAAAATCAGTGCCAGGTGCAGTTCCAGTGGAGTTGTTGAATTCACAACAACGCAAGGTATGAGACAACACAAGGCACGAGATAACTCCCACACCCTTGTCCTTGGGCGTTTTCAGTTGGAGGAATGGCAGCATTTTAGCACACAGGTGGAGGTACAGTTCTTGGCAAGTGAAGCTGATGTTGCATCCTGCAAGGAGCATCAATTATCTGCTGTCTTTCAGAGGAAATTTCCACCCTCTAGCAGGCACACAGGTACCTTCCTGCTGTCTTTCTTTCCCACACTCTTTCAGCACCTTCTTTGGTTGCACAAACTCTGTCCAATATTTTCTGAACCTCTGGGAAATCATCTTTCTTTCTCTCTGCCACTTTTGAGCCTTGCTTTCTTGTTTGCCTCCAGTTTCTCTTAGGCATCCATGAGGATGACCTTTTGTCACAAGCTTCTTCCTAGCTCTGTCACCGTGACTCCCCACCCTCTTGACATTTCTGGCAGTCATACATGTTTAATTGTCCTTCAAGATGACACCATCTCCTACTTTCAGGTGGGCATACATGCAGCCCTCTTTGACAGCAGCAGTTTTAACACAAGTTTGGGTAGTCCAGAGAGCACCTGGAGCACCTACAATGAGAAAAGAGATAAGAAAAAAAAAGAAACCATGCACCATAAGCTGCTGAAGAGCTCTCCATGCTTGGTAGGGTCAATATGTTTCTGTCCTGTATAAAACCACAATGCTTTATTTGCTTTATGCAGTGCTCTTAGTATTGAGCCTTAACTGTCTCAAAATGGCACACTCAAACCTCATCAAAACCATTTCTTAAGGATTTTTGTCTCATCATCCCTGATAGCTAAGCCCTAAGGAGCACATATTTCTATCCTGCTCTAGAGCAGGGAGCAACTGAAAGAGGCAGTGTTCTTTTGATACTCGAGGGGAAGACCCAGAGAAGATAAAGAGGAGAGGGATTTTTGTAAAAGAGGTATTAAAAATGATAAGGCTTTTGACAGCACATAGGAATCTTGGCTAATTTACAGTATGGATAGTCCTAGGGTTCTTGTCTAACCTAAACATAGGCAATTACTTCCAATATCAGGATGCAAAGGCCAGCACCTGGGAAAAGGAGAAAAAAAAATGAGAGCAAGAGACTTTATGTAAATGTGTTCCATGGTGTTAGAGATTCCACAAGATGCTGAAGAATTTCCTGTGAGATGACTCTTTCCCCTTAGCAAGGTTACACAGATTTTTTTCTAGGAGCTGAACAGAAGTGTTAACAAAGACACAGGAATCAGATGGAGAGGTAGGGAGTGAGGAGCAGCACCAGGCAGAGGTGGTGGGAGGAGATGCAAGCAAGGCAGAGCCAGGGATGGTGCAGAAGCATAATCAGAGGCATCTCAGACTGCACAGTGAGTTAAGTGATCTGCAGGCAGCAGCTGCAGCAGTGAGACAGCCAACAGGAACAACATGAATAACAGGTTGGATCAGTTTAAATCAAACCTTGATCCCCAATGAGAGTTAAAAACATTAATAAGTGAATGAAAACTACTTCAGGGGAGGAAAACCATCATTCTCGCAGTAGTCCAAGGGAAAACTGTTGGGTTTTATATTTCACAAAGAGTTTATATTTCATTTGTTGGAGTTTTCCTTTTTAGTTTCTACTTTGTTGGAGTTTCATTCCTTTAATTAAGGTATTGTTTGCAAACAATTTCAATTATGTTTATAAGTGGAATATATTAGTCATGTGAGCACTGGAATGCTCACTGTACTTTTCTCAGATTTCTTGATACAGGCCTGACTTGGTGTTTTTTCAAAAGCCTTTAAAATGATTTTTTAGTTGTTTAATATATTTTGTACTGACTTTGTAGCCTTTTCATCATCCACAATTTAAATTTAAAAGGATTGTCTTTTCTCTTCTTTATATGACAAGATCTTCTGTATGATGATCTCCCTTCAAAATAAACTCAGAGACTCAATCCTGGTTCTATTTTAACTCTTCATTCTTCCTCACTTCTGGAATTAATTTGAACTCATTTGAAATCTGTCGGTAAAATTATTTAAAGTACATTTAGTTACATTTCATATGACTGTGTTTTAACTGAGGTAGTCTAAAATTCACTATTTAGCAGCCCTGGGATGTTGTGTAAATAGTTCATTGTAACATGTGACTGATTGATTTATTGATATAAATGGCTCCTTCAAGTAGGAATGGGGGACAGTATACACCATGCAAAAGCTATTAGATTGAACCTCATTTCCTCCTTAGGGTGTAGTTTGACAAAATAGGTTCCAGTGAGTTGATAGGTTGCACAGTGTATCTGTTTCTAGAGAAAGGGAATATTAGTATCGGTGGAGTCTTTGAAAGTAACATTGGAAGGAGTGTAATAAAACCTGAAAATAACAGTCAGCCATGCAGTACTGGCAGATTACAAAATCTCCTACCATTTAAAATGTCTGTGTTGCAGTCATCTGAAGAGAAAAAGTGCACCAAGGCATGACAAGAATTTATGGCCTTGAAAGTGACCTGCATGCTAATCCAGGAATGAAAGTGTTAAACACTTACTGTGTGTGTAGCATGCTTAGCAGTGAACCTTTACATCCAGTGCAATTAATACCCCCTTGCGTGTTTCTTTGATCCTAGTCCTTTTGATTTTAACTCCTCTGATACAGATGTCTAGACGAACCCAAACTCATCTACAATAAATGTAATCTGCTTTGAAGGACATATGGTTCTGCTCTAAGAAGCACTGACAGGAACTGGTTTTTGTAATATAGTCAATCCATCACTTCTAGGCAGAAAAAGGCGGAAAATAGCCAATCCCCTGAAAATGAAAGTCTCTATGGATATTTTTGTCTCTGCATTTGTAAGTATGTACAGCAGGTAGATTCAAAGCTGCTGAGGGCTGATTTATATTTTTAATCTAGGGTACATACTGACATATGTTCACATGACATAAAACTACTCAAGCTTACAGCAGTGACACTTCTCAGGACTTTTAAAAACTTTGGAGAACATTGCTTGATCCTCTGAAGCTCCTGGGTGCCTACAGATCACCTAATGTGCATTAACTAATCCCATTTAAAAGAAAATATATACTGCCTGACACATGATACAATCTTTGAAACAGACAAAACCAATGTGGGAAAATTTTAAGAAATAAAAAGGAACAGCAGAAAGATACTATTTTACAGGAAAGTTGGAGATTACATTGAAGGTCTAATATGTTCTGAGATACAATGAATCAAGCTAGGGTAATCATCTCTCTCTGAAAAAAGGGTGTGAACAGATGCTCTTAGCAAGTCGGAGTGGTTAATCAGCTGAGTTTCCTTCATAGCAAGAAATCACCAAGTATATGTTTGGTCATCCTTATTTTTGCCATCAAATTGCTTTTTATGAGTAAAAAGTAAATACGCTTTTATGCATAGAAATAATTCTTAGTGTGAAAGGAATTTAGGCAGTAAAAAATCTGTTCAGATCTACATGTTGCAAAATAAAGAAGGAGGAACAAAGAGAGAGAAACAAAAAGGAAAAAAATAAAAAGAAAAAGGAAATAGGAGAAAAGGAAGGAAGAAGAAGGAAGAAGGAAGAAGGACAAAGGAAGAAGGAAGAGGAAATGTGGAAATTGAAAAATCAGACCACATACCAGTTAAATTTATTGCATATGCTCTCACCAGCACATATTCCTTTCTGTCTGGTGTTCATAGGATCTGCCACATTCACCACCAAACCACATCTCCAAGTCCCATATCCACACATTTTTGAACACTTCCATGTATGGTGATTCCACCACTTCTCAGAGCAGCTTGTGAGGAGAAAGGAGCAGCACAGACAATGTGTCTACCCCTAAAAGGGTAATATATCTAACTCTTCCCAGTTTCTTTCCTAATAATTCTTTCTTTGTGCTATCTCCACATGTGCCTAGCATGCCAGAAAAACAAGAATTCACTTGTTTTCCAATTGTCAGATATAGCAGGAACAATATCTGGTAATATTAATCTCATCTTGGAGAGGTTTCATTTAGAACTCTTGAGATTGAAAACTTGTGGTGAACCTTCTATTGAGTTCTGCCAGTGACTAGTCTCAGCAGCAAAAATCAAGGACTATTTTGGGTGGGGATAAATTTTATTCTGCTGAAAAAAACCAGAAATTACAGATAGATCATTAAAAAAGCCACCAAAAGTCTTCAGCTGGAGGGAAAATCTGCATAAGAGTTATCTTTGCAACATTTGGTACATTGCCCACAGTTGATCGCATATGTTTTAGAGGTGTTATCCCCAAACTCTCATCTTGCCTTTACTACCATTGCATCTGTCCTAACTAACAAAATGTCTAAATACACCCAACATTGATGCTTACGTTGTGGCTGAGGAGAACGTCAAGCATGACTGTACAGCCTGTGATGCTGCAGGACCAGCCCAGGCTGCGAGGCTTTTCTCAGCACTACGGCCAAGAATAGCATTTGAACCTTGATTGCAGCCTCGCTCTTCTGAAGTGTCGCTTGGCAACAAAATATGAATCCAGTGATTAGTCTTTCCAACTTAAGCACATTTTGTGGCTGAATTTACCCAAACTTCTCTGAGTTGAACATTTTCTGCTTGATTAAAAGGACTGCAAAAGCTTAGTCACATAAGCTATTTTAAAAGGCACTGAGCTTTTTAATGACTTTAATAAAGTAGTGCATTTGATGCATTCCTGACATGCATTTGTATTTGCATAATTAAAAGTGAAGATTTATATATAGACAGGGTTTTTTATTCTTTTCCTCTAAACCTTTTGCACATAGGCTGCCCATGTTTGATCCTTCTGGCAGAAGGAGGAAAGTTCTAAGTTGCATATTTGAATAGAGGCATAAGGCTGAATATTACACAAATACAGTTATAGGTAAGCAAAAAAAGGGACGTAGAAAAATTAAATACTCCCTTTCTAGTTGTAGATTGGGCATACATGAATCTTCAGTTCTTAGAATGAATCTTAGAATTAGCACCTTATCCACTCCTGTTGATGTGTGCTTTTGTGGGCGTATGACATATATATTCAGAACAAAATGGAATGTTAACAGGTGCCAGTGCTATTAATCTTCTAATCCTGTCTTTTATATCTTCGGTTTTTGTGGCGAAAACTTTCATCCCAATGCTGTGTTTATAGCTAGTAATAATATGTAAGTGCCAGTTTGTCTAAATTCCTCTACTGTTTATATCAGTGTGACACTGGATCTTTTCTTTTTATATATACATCTGTATATATATATGTGTATATATATATATATATATATATATATAAAAATGAAAAAAAAGAAAAAAGGAAAAAATCAAAGTAGTTGTGATTTAAAGAAAAAATAATATACTGAGATCTTTACTTAGAAAATGCCTGGAAAAAAGTAACCCTAGTAGCGAAAGGTGTGAGAATGAGGGCTGGGATCAAGTTGGATTCTGCCCTAACAGGGAGGATGAGGTGGGAGCTGTACCAGGTCAAATATGGGTGCCTCTGAAACACGTGCTGTAATAGTGCAGAGAAATTTATCCGGGTAGCATAATGAAATTTCTTTCTTCCCCCTCCTACATGGTTCTTTATTTCCCAGCATGGTTTTCAAGATCACTTCCTTAGCTGTTCCACCTGCTTAACCCCCAGGTGGGGAGCCTGGTATTCATCAAGCCACCCCAAGCATTTAAGCCACTTTTCTGGGGAGCAGTACATACAGATGGGTAGACAACTTAGAATCATAGGATCATTTAGGTTGGAAAAAACCCATCAAACCCAATGGTAAACCTAACACTACCAAGTGCATCAGTAAACTGTATTGCTAAGTACCATGGATCTTTTAAATACCTCCAGGGTTGGTGACAAAACCACTTCCCTTGACAGCCTAGTCCAGTGCTTGACAACCCTTTCAGTGAAGAAAATTTTCCCTATATGCAGTCTAAATTTTTCCTGGCACAACCTGAGGCCATTTTCTCCCATCTTATCTTGATAGGCTTTTGAATCAAAGGACAAAGCAATGAACCAGTATCTCACGCTGGAGTGACTAAAACCATGATGAAGTAGGTAACTGATACTAGCAACAGCATTTGTGAAAAAGGCATGGATGTTTAATGAGAATAGCCTGTGAAGGACACAGCACCAGCTTTCAGCAAGTGAGGAGTAAATGCCACATTCGACTGAATCTTTCCTATCTCATGCAGGCTTTCCCTGTGCTTTTATCACGCGTGAGCAGAATTTGGCACAGTAAAAATGGCATCCTCCTCCTGTCAAACGTATTTGCTCCTACAGTGCCTGTGAATAGGCACTGTCCAAGATGATTCAGAGAGGAGCCTCCTCCAGATAGATATTGATTGTGCTGCGTTGAATCAGACATGGTATGACTTTTACTTACTGCTGTAAATTGACTTTGCATATCTATGTGTCAGTTTTGCCTACATACTAAAATGTTATCTGCCTCCAGTTCCTTCAGAAAGGGAAGATGAATGTCTCAATACATAAGGACTCTTCATCTAGGGGGCACTCAGGTCAGGGCCTGTTTCAAAGGCATCTTCCTCTACTGGGACTGTTGTAAATCTATATCCTTCAAAAAGGCATTTGTTGTATATAGGTTGATGGCATCAGAGTATCACAATGGCTTAACACACATTAGTGAAAGAAAGTTTGTAGAAGCTGTTGAGATGTTTCAAGTGTTGGAAGGTGGTGGTAGGAAGGAGAGGACACAGGAAGAAATACCCTTTCTGGTGTGGTCAATCACAGGTGGAAGACTCGTGGTTTCATAGTGTGCTTTTATTCCTTTTTCATGCATCTCACAACCCTCTGAACAGTCCAGTTACAATCTGACCCAGGATCTCTATCAGTATGGAAGGGGCAGTCTCTGATATTAATTGTCTCTTGTTCTGACCATTTTTTCTAATAATTTTTCTAAGCATTTAGAAAAAAAGGAAAGTGTTTTTTATATATATTTTTGTGTTTGTGCACATCTGTGAGTCAATCTGTGAGTCTGGGCGTTCAGTGGTATCATTAAAGGCCCAGCAGTCAGTCTGAAGCTCTTCTGTGTTGTTAAACATAAAAATCAGAATGGGAATGCTTCTCAAGCTGGATGTATTACAGCCTTGTGAAGTGTGAAGAGGAGATGAAATGTCAAGGGTAACCTCTCGCTGCATTTCTGTAATAATTTTGTTATCATTTATGATTTATAGCAGATGTCTGTGAAGCAATTATTGGAAATAACATTATGTATGTACATTTGTGAGTGAGAGAGAGAAGGACAAAGATTACCCTTTAGTAATACAGTGCTGTTTTCTGGTTATAAGTACTAGACATAGTGAAGTGATTGACATGTCTGGTGACACCTTCCTTAACCTGTGTTTTCTTAGAAGCTGTAGAAGCTATTATGAAGAGGGTGTAAGGAACATCATAAAACAAAATCAAATAAATCTTTACAATACATGGGATACATTTAGAGGGAGACCTAGGGGAAAATAATTTATCAGAAAACATCATCAGGCATACAGCATCATTTGTTAAAGATCACTGTATATGTGATATTGTCTCATTATAGGCCTGTGAGAGCTAAAGGGGCTGATAATGCATAAATTCAAGCTAGGAAAAATGATAAATTTTTACTTTGAAGTGGAAAAAAAAATCCTTTTAGCAGGTTTCATGAAAAAAATTTGAAGAAAGGAACTTCCACAGTTTCATGGGGAGCTAGAGATCACAGACTTTATTTTTTGTCCTTTAGTCACTTTGATCCATGACTAAAGATACAGAGTATCCTGATGTCATGGTATTTGCAGTTATAAAGCATCAGTATAATTTTATAATAAAAAATCTGCAATAAATCAGAAGTCTACTACTATTTCCTACAGCTGTTTCAGCTCTCCTTAAGAGAGTGCTCACTTTTCTGTGTCTTTACTTCCTCATCCCACTCAGTGCATTCCTGCCACTCCATATTATTCTCTTCTATCCTCAAAGATCAATTTTTACCAAGCCATGATTAGGTTGGTTTCTGGCTACAGTTCAAGGCTCAATCAACCTACTGTAATTTAGACTCCTTTGTCTCCATCCACTATTCCTGCTTGCCATTACTTTTGCCTCTGTGAATATATTCTTTGCCATTTTTCCTTATCTCCTGTGCAGATATTAGATGTTTTCCACAGCATCAGTTCTGGACTTCAATCTGCTTCATCACCTCTTAGGGAGGCAGGAAGCTCCAAGCATGGAACTGGGGACTCAAGAGCATCACTGAGACTAGAATGAATCACTATTTTAGTGCTAAAAAGAACACATTACCAATGGTTTTCCAAGGCTTGCACTTTGGCTGGATAAAATGTCTTTTCATAGGTGCTTTCTTCAAGTATGGATTATTCTAATACAGCTAAGCCTTGCTTCAAAGCACTAAGTGCTAAAGGAATTGAATTCTCTCAAGCTGAAAAAAAAAAAAAGGAACAAGAAAATTTTAGTCATATATTATATTTTATCTTTCTTTATTTTTGGAGTTGTTAGAAACATTTTTGTGATATTTAGGAAACAATGATTGGCATGATATATCACTTGGATGAGAAAATTATGATCCAGACTGTAAATGCTTCATTAAGTTCTAATCTCAGAGAAAGTCTTTCACTGGGAATTGTCAATGTTAGCAGCCCACTTTGCAATCTAAACTTCTTTTATCGGTCCTTTAAAATAAGCAGACATTGAATATCCCTGCATAGGATTTAAGTGACTAGGTTTTTGTAGCCAAGGGAGAGAGTGGGGGCCTGTAGGGTTGAATTCTGTGACATCAGGAGTTGACCCCACGTCAGACAGAACCAGTTCCAGCTCCAAAACAGACCCACTGAGACCCAAAACTGAGCCTATCAGCAACACTGGTGATGCCTGTGTGACAATGTATTTAAGAAAGGGTAAGAAATTATGTGCAGCAGCTGTGAGAGAGGAGTGAGATAATGAGCAAAACAACTCTTCAGACACTGGGGTCAGTGAAGGACAGGGAGGAAGTACCTTGGGTGATGGAGCAGAGATTCCCCTGCAGCTCATGGAGAAGATCATGTTGGAGCATCTTCATCCACTGATGGCCCATGAAGAAGACCATGGTGAGGCAGACTGTCCCCCTGAACCCATGGAGGACCATGATGGAGCAGATAACCATCTGCAGCCCCTGCTCTACACGCCAGAGCAGGTAGAGAAGCCCTGAAGGAAACTACAGCCACTGTCATTGACTACTTCATAACTCATGGCATTAAGTCTGATCAGGTGCATTTTTACAAGGGCGTATTTGATGCTAATGGAGATATTAATGTGAGAGATGTGATCTACATCAGAGAGATCTGGTGCAGTAGATGAAAGCAGGGGATGAAATCTGTTCTAAACTGACTACTGAAGCACAAGAAGAAACTCTTCCTAATTACATTTGAGAAGCATACAAATTATAAAATGGTGTTGGGAATATGAAGCAGCTCAGTAAATCATGCTAGCAATATTTGTGTTTTGGTGTAATAGAAAGTTATCTGAAGCTTGATTTTTAGATCACTACTCTTCATTATAAGGACACCTTTTTTTCTGCTGAGGATGCAATTAAGCTTGTACTGATGTCAGCAGAAGAAGGACTTGGTTTAAAATAAGCATGTAACCCACATTATCATTATGGTATAGTAATTACATACATAATCAAAAGCAGAATGTGGCCTTAGGTGCATTCTACTGTAAACTCTACAGTGTACTGTACACACATTTTGTAGCTCATTTTAAAACCTGGTGATAATATTTTTTATGGGAAAATTGCAGATTTGGGAACACATTGAATATCAGGAATTATTATTACCAGCTGTAAGTATGAATTTCATTGTACTGCAAATATCTGTGAATGTCCCTCTGTACCTTTATACCACAGCGTAGAGTTGCCAGTAAAAGGCCAGAGTGAGCCCAGTTATTCCAGCTGAATGTCAGGTTTGTGGAATCTGTAGATCTTAGCTTGAAGGTTTAGATGGTACCCTGAGTATATCTAGCATTCTGGTTGACCTTTGTCTCCATGAACGTCTCCATCTCTATTAATACTGGCACAGTCAATTTTTTCTTAACAAGATACTTTAAATCTCCATTAAATGTTGAGTTAATGTTTGACTTTGTTAGGTTTTTTTTTACATAATCACTGATGTTTGGTGTTTTTTTCAAAGTAATGAATGAAGTTACTGCTTTCTGACCTCTTGAATATTCTTCTCATGTAGTACATAAACACTTTGCTATCCTGTACCAGTTTCAGAGATGGCATCACCTGAGAATTTTAGATAACTTCCTGTTTTATGTGATACTTCCTGTCTTTCTGGTTTTCCTTTTGTAATGGCCTTCCAACAGCAAAAGTTTTTGCATTTGAATCTCTGGTTTACATGGCTTCCCACAAAAATAAATGCATATTTTAATACAGAATCACATGTGCCAATAGTGTTCTTACTTGCTCAGTTTCCCTCCAAATAAGCAAAACTCTGTTTAGCTGAGACTCTGTCGCAAGCAATATGTAACAAGACTGAAAGGAGACTGTAAGTTAGTCCTATATCAAAGACTTCAAAATAATAAGATATCTCACATGTTTTGCTGCTATTTCTGAGTGCCATTCCAGGACAGGTCTCTCTCCACCTGCAGTTCCACTTGAAGAAGAACTTGTTTTGTATCTTCAGGTATTAATATGAATGCCCACATCATTAGTAATTGGGCACTATGGTTGTCCTCTGAATTACTTCCCAGTGACCAGTCAACCTATTAACTGTCTGTCACACCACAGATGCTGAGACACTCAGTTCCTTTACCACACAAAAGGTTTCTCAAACCTGTGCTCCTCTCTTTATCCCATGAGCATGGCTGGATCCTGTGAAGTGCAGCCAATTTGTACACAGCATGTGCAAAAAGCAGATGGGAAACCAGAACTAGACCTACTGCTGAGTAGTACATGCTCAAGTGAGGGAAAAGGCCCAGTGGAAACTCCCATCTGAGCCGGCTTGGAGACTGATTTTAATTGTAGAATTCTCTGCTAGCTCTCTATAAAATAGTTTTCTGGCAGCTGTTTCACTAAACACATGTAAGTAAATATATAGTGGATCTTCTATCTGAACCTCAGATGCCCACTTAAGCTGGGCTTAACAGACAGCTGTATTCATCAGTGGTGTATGTTGAATACATGTAGCCAAATAAAGCTGAGTTTTATGTGTTAGAAGCAATGATTGTTACAGGAAATCTATAAAGTCTTAATAGATTCAAAAAGAAAAGAGGAAAAAATAGAGAGTATTAAAAGTTCCAGTTGTACTTGGAATCATTCTATCATGGTAGAACCCAGAAGGAAACATTTATTCAAAGTAATGGGCTAGATTAGCTATTATGCAGATAGTTTGAAGTTGCTGCAGTTAAAAACAGGATAAATCAAGCTGAATGTGGCCTGGTAAATGCTCTGGAACATAATTTTAAGTGTTTGGCATGAATACAAATTTTGCTCTCCACAAAGTGAATACAAGCTCAACTTTCAATGTATCATGTGTCTATTCAATGCCACATTATGTAACTACTGCTAGTCATAGTGTTATATTTTGTCTGTTTTGTAGGCAATTGCTTACAGAGTCCTCAACAAAAGTACTATGGGAAAGATTTGGAAAGCAGAAAGACAGTGGTTTACACTGTCCACTTCTAAAACCCGAAAGCAGGCAATAGAGCACAGAGGTGGTCACCCAAATTTTGTTATTTACAGCGCATAATATTTCAACTAATTACCTTCTTAATTTATTTTGTAAAATCAAACACAATGCGGTAAAACATTGAAAAAACCCTAAAAATTTTTTAATGCATAAATCAAAGCCAAGAGAGGCTAGCTTTTCGTAGCTGATTGTAATTTCTACAAATGTCCTCACAGATATATAGGATTTAATCTATGGCTCTGAGAATACCACACAGTAACTTATGTTTTTAAGAAACCATTTATAATGCAAGAATTACCTGAAAATGTTTCTAAACTCAGCAGCCTTCTTTTAGAAGATGAATTTGTGTATTCTTCTTGCTAGAATTTTGTACCTGCAAAATTTTCTTCATTAGTTTTTTTTTGAAAATGAGAGAAAAAAAGTGTTGTATTTTAAGTGACTAATTGAATGAATCACATATCTGCAAAAACTGAAGATAAGTTATTGAACAGCAAACTAACTGAAATGTCTGGAAATTATTTTAATTTAAATACATGAAGTCACATTTTTATAAACTAGTCTATGGGTGGAATATTTTCATTTAACCTATAGCCACTAAAATTAGGTATCTAGTCTAAATCAGTTGTTGAAGCTCCTTTTCTATTCCACAACGAATTAGACGTCTCCAGAGACAGTGAGGATAAATCTGTCATTGGAAGCAGTTATCTCCCTTTGCTTACCATGTAGAAGAAGCCTGAATTTAGCATTGACATCCAACCTTTAGATAATAAAAACTAGAGTATCTGATAGCCATTAAATGCTTAAAAAAAGGCAGCAACTCATAGACTGAGGTAAGAGCCGCTCATGGAAGGTAGTTACAATTCCCCTTTCTGTTAAACTTCTTACCTTTCATGTTTGATAAACAATTAGATCTCGTGTTGCAAGATGAGAATTGTTGATTAGCGCATATGCAACTCATGGAGACTATAGTTCTTTCAGAAGTGAATTCTGTCAGAACTTTACATAAGAATTTATTAACAGTGATAAAACGAACAGGCCTGAGAGCTCATTATGTAAAATCCAGTGTATATGAAAAAGAAATGAGTGAAATGGCCATTTGTTGTGAAATCTACCAAAACATCTTGCAGCAAAACAGAGTAAAATCACAAGGCCTATTATAAAAGTAATAAAAACAAAGCACAGAAAATAACAAACAGAACTTTGTTAGCCGTATTCATTCTCTTATGCTGAAAAATGTTTGAGAGATACAATGAAGGAGTCTGGCACTAAAACAAAAACAAAAAAAAAAACAAAACAAAAAAAAATAAACAAATTAGCTCCTTAAAGAGATAAACTGAATCTGGTTAATCCGGATATATATCTGTTAACTTATATTAACAATTATAAGTTAATTTTTTGTGGATGTCATACCAGTATTTTGTATGCCTGTAGACACAGAGACTGCAGCTGAGTTTCTGAGCTATTTTGAGCATGTTCTGTTGAAATTTGTTTGAAATTGGACTTCTCATTAATTTAATGAAAATAGAATATGAGAAAGATAGTTTCCTGAATGGACTACATTTCTTCTTTTCTAGCAAAACTCAACAATGGGTATAATGTGGCAGAAAGAAAAACTTAAAAAAGTAAAATCTTAGTTTGAATTTTTGTATCCTGCAGAAGTATCCTGTTTGTGTCCTGTATAAGTTTAGAAAATAGTTACTGAAAAGTTTGCTTTAGAGAGTTTGCAAAACAAATGCATTTCCATTTGTACTCTATTACATTTTTGTAATAAGTGCTATATTAAAAGACCAAATTTTAAAGCATTTGTACAGCATCATTAGGTTAGGGCTAAGGGTAATTTTACTTGCCTTTGATTTTGAAATTGAACATGTGTGACTGATCAGATCTCTTCATACTTGTTCTTATTAATTACTGAAATGTTGACTTTCACATTTGACTAATCACCTAGTCAGATTTCATCTCTCAGTTGAATTCTGAAAGGGCTTTCATGCTTCTTTACATGCAGCCTCATGAGGGGATGTGCTCTCCATAAACATCTGCCAGCTAATATACTATGGAGATCCAAAATGCTTCTTGTTTATTTCATGGCTAAAAAAGAATCTTTAGAGTAATTAAGCTGTTGTAGCACTAAAACCATTGTATATTGGGCTTTCTGCTGTTGCTTTTATTTTTGTACCTGCTCTGGCTTTTGGGTCCAAGTGTCTGTTTTTCCCCATGTAAGTTCTTTGGGAAGAGGGTTCACTTTATTTATCTTTGTAGAGAATCTGAGAGAGTAGGTGTTAGTGGATGCTATCCATCTGATTGATCCTAGGCAGCATGGTAGTAGCAACCAATGAGGAAATAATTGGTCAGCTTCTTCAGAGTTTGGAGCTATTAGATTAGTTGAGTTTAGTGCTCAACATTATTATTATGGTAATACTATAGTATTCAACATTTGATGTCACACAAAATGTGTAGTTGTACTAGGGAAAACCAAAGGATCACACACCTCAGTCGTCTTCAGCAATGAGTAGTAGTAGTTGCTTAGGGGAAGGGCAGAATAAATGCATTGTAAACTACAGTTGTTCTGAGTATTCTTCCAGAGACTCCTGTTAGAGACTCAGAAGTCCCTGAATGAACTCGTTCACTGTATCTAAGATTTCCCCAAATATTTCTATGCAATGAATGTGACAATTGTCCACTTGAAAGCCTGTACACTTTTGGTGTTACAAACACTTTGGCAAGAAATTACACAACTTAGCTAAGTGAAATCATTAAAATTAGTGTGATATCTGTCCTACCTGAATTAAAATGAGATGTTTGTCATTGTAATATACGGTTGTCAAAGTGTTGGATGAAATCCTTATTCACATACTTGTAGGTTGGCACATATCTCTGTTCCCTTTGATATGCCATCATTTAAACAACATATCAAGATTCTGTCCTTGGCGCTTGCATTGCTGTTTTCAAAGCTAAATAAAAAATACAACTGACAGCATTCTACAGCTATAATGGCTTAGCTGTAAACTGCCTTCTGTTACCTAGAATATAAAAGAGGCAATAGAAAAAGTTTGTTCCTTTCCCAGAACAATTCCTAACAGGACTTCACAAGATCTGTCATTTTGATGGAGATGCTCTGATACATTATAAAGATAGCTAAAAACAATCTCTATGGACTTCCATTGATATTTTTCCATCTTTCTTTCATATCCTAATGACATCATAAAAACAATATTTAAAGATTTACTCTCTTCCTGGAATGTCTGTTTTGGCATCATAAAACACAACTGTTTTAGACACAGAAATGTCAAAGAAAATCCGCAGAAATATGTAACTAGCCATTGAACATGATGCCAACATTTCATTTTCAAACTGTCCTCAAAGTTCTGTGTATTTGTTTTTAAGGAAAACTTCATGAGAATAGGGATTGGGTCTTTCCCATGTTCAATTTCCCCTTGTTTTCCTTAAAGATGCAATTTGTTCCTCTTTTAAAACTGACCACGGATTCAGACCACAGGTATCAAACAAATCATTTACAGAAGCTCACAAAAAATGTTTAGCTTTGCCAGAGCTCTTGACACCAGAATTGTTTGGCAGTCAAGGTGTCATTGTTCACTCAGTCTTTGATAAGCATGTGTCAGCTTCTTCTTCCAAATAGCTATGATAATAATGGATGATCACATCTGATCCTAAATGGCCCCACTCCTAAGGGATGCCTTTACCTAGGAGTTTACATGGCCCTTGGAAGAAAGAAAGGGGCTTTCTAAATTTGACGAAATGGTGAAGTTGTCAGCAGCAGAGTTGGATGACTCCTGCTTTCTCTGTGTAGATGTGGAAGGCATGAGTAGGCCCTCGGTCTGTAGGTGTCCAGATCATTATCATCTCTTTGGTATTGCCAAGTCTATTTAAACAGACTGAAAAAATATGTGTTGGTGGGAGTTTTTCCTTCACTCCTCTCACTCATGAAGCAAGAATTCCTGATGTAACCAAGTGCTCTCCCACATGCACTGACAGCCACCTACTCATGGCAGATATTGAACTGAAAAGAAGATAACAAGCACAACAAAAACTAGAAAGCAGTCCTCCAGAAAAAAAAGTTAAATATTGCATCCCTGAAAAGGGGGAGCACAAGCCCGATAATAGAAACACATTTTGATGTTCAGTAAGCCCTTTCATGTCTTTCTGATAGGGATGAATCTTATCCATGCACCAGGACAGTCCTTTAAAACACAGCAATTAAATTTTAAGTATGCACCTGTATCTGGACTGAGTACACCCTTTCTATCTCCATCTACCTTCTTGCTGTCTCCTTGCACTCTATTCACACTTACCACTGTGAGCAGTTATTGACAAAAATGCAGTTCTTTGTTGCTGGAACAGAAACTGCTGGTCTTTCCAGGATTTTGAGGCCAAAAGACAAGCTATGCTCAGCTATAAAAGAAGCTTTCCTGCAACCTTTTACTGTTCTTGGTGTAGGACTGTGTAAGATTATCTGGTAGCCATAGAAATCTAACATTTTGAACTAAAGGAATTAAAATGTGAGATGAAGGCTAAGTAAATGAAAGAGACAACAAGTATACAGAAATTTGTTTTTCACTTATTAAATATTTCTAATTAATACTTTAAAAAGAATTCTTTTTTTTCCCTTTATTTATATCTCAAGGTATTATTTGGAGTATGCAAATGTGATGTGTTCCACAAATCAAACCTGGCAACTCATAATCACATCCTGCTGTATATTATTTGATATTCATAGACAATCATTGTCACTGACAAAAGCGTGCGTGTGGGAGAAGTGTCTATCATTCTGCTATACAAATTAATCAATAAAAAAGTGTGCATGAGAGTGCTATGAATAGAAGTAAGTATCAGTAGATTTACCCTTGGAAAGATAGATAATTAATTTTTCATTTTTTCCTCCATGTCTTCAACTTGGACACTTTCTTCAATGTGTAGCTTAAGCCTTCATTTGCTTAGTTGTCCTGCCCCTCCCTATTTCCTAAATCAGAATATTTAAATATGGAAATATATACTAAATGCAGAGTATTTTAGAATATCTTAACAATTTGCCAGCTAATTTTCTAAAAATGTGTTCTCAAATTAAGTAAAATACCTACACAGAGGCTGATATAATTTTTTCTGATTTTTCATTTGAAGATATCAAATTAAATAAATTTTACTTCTTGAAAGTTATCATGATGTTCTGATGTTATAGGATCCTTGTATCTCCTTCAAAAAGTCAGCCCAAATGGGCAGTGCTTCCTCTTACCAGGCTGAATTATGTATTTCATAAGTGTTAGGAAAGCTTTTGTTTCTCAAACAGGAAAATTAACAATGAACTACTTTTCAGAGTTTCTCATTGGTTCCAAGGTAGAATGGATTAAAGAAATTTGTTGTGTTCTTTATCACAAATTGTCCCTTTTCTCTTTCATCTAGGCTATAAGCTGTTAAACATCACACAAAGACAGAAATATATAAATTATGAGGCTTATTTTGGTTTTGGCCAGTTCATTTACCCATGAACAGCAGAGTCCAATGATCAGTATAATGAATTTCTTCTGCAATTCTGCATTTTGCTTTTGAGACAAAGTTTTATTTTTCAAGGCACAAAGGTTTTAAAATGGTTAACATCTTCAGGTTTGTTATAAGGCCATCTGGGTGGAATTTGGTGGCCTTTCTTACATATGTCAGAATAAATAATCTAACGTGGGTTTTTTGGCTTTAGGTTTTACGAAAATCTCAAAACATATTAAAAAAGGTACATCTTGAATCTGAAATCTTTACATTTAGAAGAAATTATTCAGCTCAAATCCTATGGTTATATCTACCAAGGCATGTATTTGAAGCACAATCTTGAATGTTGTCACCCTTGACTCTTTGAGAGGAGTTTGGAATGTGTGTTTATCTGCCACCAGGTGCTCACAGGGCAGAGCTCCAATTAATCCAAGTGATTTTTTTATAGCAGAATAATTCTATCATACATAGTCTACTCAGAGAAAATACCTGTAGACTATTCCATGGAGGAACAGATGAGAAATGTTCTAAAGAGAAAAATAAAATGAGAAAGTAATACTGAGATAAGGCTATCAAAATTCCAGATGGCTAGAAAAGAGGAAATAGAGACATTACTGAATACAATTATAGATTTAGAGAGAACTAAACCATAACTGCTAATTGGATTATTACAAGTATTAATAACTAATGATTAACTTTCATAATGTTAGATTTGGTCTCTATTTGAATACAAAATCAATATACTGTTTGGGTTTTTTAAACACTTTTAGGCATTGTTACATCATATTTATTTTGTGAAGTTGTAATTAAAGAAAATCCTTTAATTCTAAATGAGCTTTCTGTGTTTATTTGCTTTGGGGAATCTTCATGAACAGAAAATGTTCAGATTTCTTTCATATATGATAAAGGTTCCACTTTAGATTGGAAATGTCTCCCACTATCTATCTTGTACATCTGTTTTTTTACATTAGCTTATTAAGAAAAATATAAAGAGATTGAAGTCAAAAAAGGAATTAAAGACAATGAGAACTTTAACCAAAATAGGGAATTTTGTGTACCCACTCAAATAAGTCTTAAAGACGTAAAAAGTGGAAGAAAAATGTTGGCAGGATTAGACCTATGTACATTGCATGATATTTCAGCTCATTGATTTGTCTTTTCACCGTTCAATGAGTAAATACAGAAATTAGAGAAATCAGATATTAGTTGAAGTAATGGGAGGAAAATTCCATCTCTATTATACTGTTTCTGAGCTTATTCATATTTTTTTTTTTTACAGATTAGTAAAAAAATCCCAAAAAGTAAATTAAAATCATAAGACTGACAAAATTTACTTCCAGGTCAGATATTGTATTTTAAAAGACATAGACTTGGGCCAATTTAGATTGCTTATAGATCTAAACATACTAGGAAATGCAATTCTCCTTGCTTTGATGAGTCACTTCAGGCAAAGTGTTCCTGGATCTCAGGCCTAGAAGTTTCCCCATGGATTTTTTTTTTAATTACTCACATTAGTTCCATTTACCAGTCCTTACTTTACCCTAAGTATAGTACTTAAGAGGGCAAAATATTTTTACTAGCCATTTAAAAAAGTTAGATGAAATACTTTTATTTTAGTATTAATGCTATAATCACTACAACAGACTCTTTTACATCTGGATTCAGGAAAGAGTCTATCTTCAAGAGAATTCCTAATTGATAGTCCTAAAAAACACAGATATTCTATTCTAATAAATTGCTACACTGACCATTCTGTTCATTGGGAAAACTTTAGTGAGCAAAGACTGGAATATACCACAAAGAACATATTAAAACTATCCTCCCACTCTTTCTTGGTCTAAAAATGTGGAAAGCAGTGTAGGTTGCACTGTTTTAACACTAGAAGAGAATTATAAATAGCTGTTACTGCAATAATCACTCTAAGGCTACCAGTTATGAATCTAGTCATTTACAAACTATGAAATATAAGGCAACCCCACATTAAAAAATGGAGAATATATTTGGTGTAAAGAAAAGATAAAAGACACAAATTCATAAAGATTTCATGTCTAGTTGCCACAAATTTTGTCTAAATAGAGTAATTCTATAAAATAGAGTAAACTCTACTACAGTAGAGTTTCTCATACTATAAAAATTAACTCTTGGCTTAGAGACACTTAACATATGCAGAAAATCCAGGCTGTTCCTGTTAAATTCAACAAGTTCAGAATTTCACATGTCATGGTGTAGCAATGCTCATTAGCATATAATAGGATCTAAATTTGGAATATGCAAATGTGTAAAGACAAAAAGTGGCTTAATGAGGACGAAGATCCTTGCTGTCACTCTTTTTAGTTAAGTATTGAAACACTGAGAACATCAGAGTTTTCATTTGATTTTGTAAAGATGGCTGTTACGAGAATGAAAGCCTATGTCCCTGAGTAGTTAATATTGCTCAGGCAAAAGTAATGGGTTGTGTTAATTTGTATTTGTAAAGCAATGACTCTTTCAAAAACAAATGTGGTGGAGAATGCAATGTGCATGCTACGCAGAAAACTCAAGAAATATCAAATGGTTTTGCTGTATAAGTAATAGCATAGAAATGATTGACAGGATTTTTAAAATTCTCTTTTAATGGAGCACAAATCTGATTCTGAGAAATACCAATTAGTTGGAGCACTGCTAAATACGGAGTAATTCCAGTAATATTCCAGTGTTGATATAAGCTGCAGAATTAAGCACAGTTAGTATATCATAATAAAGAAAGAGTTGACTGCTGAAAATGGTTTTGACATGCTTTCAAAATAACTTTTCTATTAACTTCTGTTTTTTACACCACATCCTTCATTTTCATTACTCATTCAACCTATCAAAATGTTATTGCTGACCTCTAGATACTTCTTTACAATCTAAATAATTAAAATTTCACAAACTGGATTAATTTATTCAGGGATTCCTAAATAAATGTTACTCTTTTTGTTGTGGATATGAATAACTGACATGGAAAGGACTAAATACCATGCGAAGTGGAAAGTACAGGAGCGAGTTTTGGCAAGGGAAAGAGAGAGTATGATTTAAAAACAGCAAATAGGGATTGTTTTCTGCCTAGGCAAAACATGTATTGGTTGGGATAACATTTTCTAGCAGTTTCCTCCTAGTGGTGCCATTGAGAAGGATTGGGACAAGAAGTGCTCCTTTTGAAAACAATAACGTGTTTAACATAATAACAATAACCTCCTACTACAGGTTTGTTCTCTCTTATACGTAAACAAGTAATGTTTTAAATTGTGGATATCAGAAATCCTGCACAATTACACTTCTTTTCAGTAAACTAAGTACTTAATTCTTTTGTGAATTTACTCCTTGAAAAAAACAGCTCAAGTTTCATTCTGTCTGTGACATCCATATATTTCCTTGATGTAATTATGCCTTGCAAAATTGTAACGACATCATACAACTCATTTCTAGTAGTATCTTAGAAGAAACAACTATGTTTCTAGGCACCTGGAAAAAAAATAGTCAAAGCTATTCTAGCCAAGGCCATGCAGAATGACCTGTTCTTCAGCAAATGTTTGAAATCTTTATAATCTTAATTTCTGCAAACCCAAACTGACATTCTCACATCATACCCAATCGTCCAAGCATGGCATGGTGAAAAAGAGGAAAGCAGCTGCACACAGGCAGTTTTTGTGCAGCAGTCTAGAACTGCAGGATGGCATTAGCATAATGCTCAGTGTAAAATGGGATATCTGTCCTATTAGTGAAGCTGATTAGCTCAGGCTCAACACTGTTCTGCTGCAGCAGGCTGGCTCAGAGCTCAGTCACAAAGGACACATACACATAGCTTTACCAAAAACATAGATTTACCCTCAGGCAATATGACCCAAACATTGTATTCCTAGTCCTAGGATTTCATATTTCTGTTCTTTATAAGGAAATCAGACACTGCTCTTCAGATAAGATGCCTGTAACTATTACGTTTGGCTAAGAGCAAAGAAAATATCTTCTCCATCACTGGAATTCAAATCATGTCACATGTCAGCTACTTAAAAATTACATACATAAATGATAGGCAGTGCAATTTGTGTTCAGCTGTAACAGGTTTTGTGAATCTTCAGCTGCACACACTGTCATTAAATTTCAGCATTCACATTTTAATCTTAATATTCCAGCATCTGAGCAAGTTCATTGGAAAGAAAAGAACAATCTTGACTTAGTACTTACACAGCCTATGATCTGAGGACTAGAAAATTATGCTGAAAGTTCACATGAAAAGGAAAGATATTGTTTCTTCTGCACTAAGAAAATATAATTATTAAGAAACATGGGGAAATGTGCAATATAGGGAATTTATTCATTGTACTTGGCTAATTAAATATATATATATATATTTGGCTAAGAAAAGAATGGTCTGAACTTTGAACTTCTTGCAGATAGTTTTACCTGAATCTCAGTATAAAAGGTAGTTCCACCAGAAAAAAAAGGTGCCTTTTTTTTTTTAGGAGCGTGTGGCAGGTTCTAGGCACAACGAAACCAGCCCTTGGTGAAATTCAGTGGGAACATCTGTTCAAAGAACCTACTTGGAATTTAGCCCAGACATTTGGACAAACCTCAGTTCAGTGTCCAGCTGTTGTGGTGCCAAATAATGTGGGAGAAAAAAGGCAGGAGACAGAAATAAAGCAAACCTGGATAACATATTTCACAACTCCTTGGACTCCCAAGTCAACAAGTAAGTGGCATTACTAGCAAAGATAAACACACATAAATGCAGGGAACAGAATCAAGGATATAAGTTTAACTGAATTGGTTTTCCATGGAGCTAAAATCTTTCTGACTCAGTAAAAATCAAGAGAACCAAAACCATAAAATATATTTATATAATGTGACTTGTGCCAGCTTAGATATACAGAATTGAAAATACCACACTTTGTAGCAATTGCCACATTGTGTGAAAAGATATGTCAGCCCTTATTTAAGATTATAGGTAAAACGTTAAGCAGAATTTCCAGTGTCATACACATGGATAGGATGCATATGCAAAAGTTATGATGCAAGTAGATTTGAATATTGTATGAAAATAATTTGCAATGCAACTAAGAACTACTGCTTTCAATATGAAATTTCCAAAAATTTCTTCATGAGTAAGACAGAGAAGGTGGTGATGGAGGAGGATATAAAATAAAACTGTCAATAGAGGATTGTTTAGTCACTAGGCTACTGTGCTACACTATTACTAAGGAGAAGAGAGTTATACACGCAGGATACTTTAAATAAAATCTGTATTTTCATAGCAGGGTAGGATACTAATTTAGGCCAGGCTGGTATAAAGTGAATCATGGCTAAGTTTTTACCACGCCCCAGGTACATCTGCTGACTTCTAAGGCATTATGTGCCTGAAAAATCATGAGCTGGCCTTTTTGTTAACTTTGGCTAGAGCTGATTTGATACAGTGATTTATATCAAATCACTGAGTGTGGCTGTTTCTTGCAGATGAAAGCTTTGGTGTGTGATGTTTTAAATAGTTCTCTTCTGCTTCCCAACAATACTTAAGAAAAAAAGATTCAGTGAGAAAAAGATAAACAGAATTCCTCCATGAATCTGCTTTACCCAAAACCCACTTCTCTGTTTCTATTTACTACACAGAAGTCCTTATCAATATCACCCCATTTGCTCACTAGCATTATTTTGAAGTCCCAGACAAAACACCCCACGGAAATGCTAAACTTCTTTGAGCATCATCCTTTAACTCCAAGCAACATGACTGCCCTACAGTCAAGCCTGAAGATTTAGGGAAGGGACTGTCACTGCCCAGCTGTGTCTCAACATTTTGTGATCACAGAATCAGGAGGAATCTTGGTGGCAGGTGACAGTCGGGATTTTTGGTTATTTGACTATTTCTTTAGAAGGTTTTGGACTATCCTCCCTCCTCATCCCCCTCCCTGATCTGTCTCTGGGAGGTTGACCACCCCTTGCATATCATGTTCCTTCTTGAGGCCCCTTCAGACTTTTCAGATCAGCTAATTTTTTCCTGGACATCATGTAAGGCAGAAGGCCTGACAATAAAACACATAGTTAAAACAGCTCAGTAGCTTTTAATTTATGCATGCTGTTATTTTGGGATTCAGATTTGATAAAAGCCAAAATGCAAGTATTGTTTATTTTCTTTTCCTTTTCAGGGGGTCAAAGAAGGACAAAATTTTAATCCCTTGGGTGTACAAATAATATGTGCTTGTATTATAACAGCACTGATAGCTCCCATCTGTGACTAAGTGTCGCTTTTAGCAACCCATACCAACACATACTCTGAATCACCATGCAGAATCTAAAGT
This sequence comes from Lichenostomus cassidix, assembly GCF_008360975.1. Taxonomy (NCBI): domain Eukaryota; kingdom Metazoa; phylum Chordata; class Aves; order Passeriformes; family Meliphagidae; genus Lichenostomus; species Lichenostomus cassidix. Next base: position 18,535,319 of record NC_139480.1, on the reverse strand, counting down.
TAAAATAAGCTCATACCAGCAAAACAGACGGCTGAAACTGGTTTTACCTAAGTTAAGATTTTGGAGAGGAAACAGCGGCAGTTCAATGGTCCATAGCTCAGGTAAAACTGAATTATCTATTGCTACATAATAAATATTTTGGATCTCCTTAATCAGGATGATCATAAGAAATATTATGTTGTGGCCAGATGCTTACCCTCCTATGTTTCAAGCTGTCCAGATGTGATCCAGCTCAAATCCTGAATTTGCATAGACAGAGCATCACATCACTGAGCCTGAGCCAGATGAAGTGCCTTTCCTCAGGATACTTGGATTGGATGATGTTTTTTGAAGGAAACATGTCTAGACTAGTTCTTTGGTGCTATGTACAGAGATTGCAGGAAACTAAGCCTCGTGCTGGTTCAAGAGACCCTTGGAAACACAATGGTTTAACAGAGCAAAGTTATCTTATTTTGCCTGCTGTTGCCCGGATCTTATGAAACACGTTGACATTTCTCATAGTTTCCATCTGAAAACATTAAAAAAGCCCTCTTGATTAGGCAAAATTCAGCCAAGAATGTCCCAAAAACTGAACAGACCTCAAGAAACACGTTTGCAAACCCGCACAAACATCTGGATTGTAAAAAGAGACAAATCCAGCAAATGGAGCCAAATGCCAGCTTTTGTTACAGACATTTCTTGTAATTGTAAACAGAATTGCTCATTTGATAGACAGCATCTGTTGCATTTTCGTGAACTTTGAACATAAGTTCTCCACTTCCTGGATGGTTTCACAACTTGATGGCAACCTCCCTTTGCTTTTTATTCTCATTGTCTTGCCATATTTGCATACACTAGATCAGTCTGTTAAAGATTAAAAAAAAAATCTCCTGGGGCATCCAGCAGCAGTCCATTTTGACTTGTATTTGTTCCCCAATTAAGCCTGTAATCCTATGAATGAATTATTCTAATATAATTAATCAGAACTGCATGTATTCAATTCACCGCTGTGGACAAATGGTAACACAATTGTGTTGAAGTCCTTCATTGAGCAGCTACGTCCAGCTACAGTTGCAGAACTTGCAGAAAATGTTAAAAATCGTAGAGAAGGACATCTGTTTTTTGAGAGGAAACTTTATAAAATCTAAAACTGCAGATTGTCTGCTCCTATTAGCAGTATGCTGGGCTGGCACCCAAAACCAGAGAAATGTTTTCAATCACTGTCAGAACCATTGTGGAGAATTGTAAGCAGCTGATAAAGGCCTTTTGATCTATTTCTTCCAAGCCTCCTATTAACTGTCTTTTGTCCTTCAGCATATATAATTTGAATGTATAAATCCAAGGCATTTTAAAGATTAACCATGCTAGAGATAAAGAAAAATGTGTTATAAAACATTTCTATTACTCTTCTAAAACACAATGGAAAAGCATCATAGAATAGAGTCAGAATAGTTTAGATTGGAAAAGACAGTGAAAATCATTGACTATTAACCATTAACCTAGTGCTGCCAAGTCCACCACTTAGCCTTATCTCTAAGAACCATATCTTCAAGTCTTATACCTCTGGGGAAAGTGACTCAACCACTCCCCTGGACACCCTGTTCTGAAGCTTAACAACCCTTTCAGTGAAGAAATTTTTCCCAATTTCAAATCTAAAACTTCTGGCACAACTTGAAGCAGTTTCCTTTTGTCCTATCACTTTCCATTCTCTTGATTTGTTCCAGGGGACCTGAACTGAACACATGATTGGAGGTGTGACCTCACCAGCGCTGAGTACACAGGGACAATCACTGCTCTGGTCCTGCTAGCCACATTGTGGTTGATCCAAACCAGGATGCTGGTGGCCTTGTTGGCCACCTGGGCACATTGCCAGCTTGTGTCCAGCCAGCTGTCACCAAAAGATGTACTAGAGATCTTGACTGCTCTGTTCTGCTTCCTTGTGCTGTAACAGCACTTGGTTGCACAGGCTGGAATAAATCTTTCAAATTGCCAGGTAGATGAATGCAAGAGGAAAAGATTATTTTTGTGCTGTACTTGTTAAATGCATAAAGATACCATTCCTTAATAACCCAAAGCCTAATTAAATTGAAGCTGTACAATAAGACTTGTAATAGCATACATCATGAATCTCACCCGCACAAGCCCTTACCTGGAGTACATTCTGTATGTTGGAAGGAAGAAGACCTGTTCCATGGACATGCTGTGACATCTAAACTCTTTTTAATTTGTTCACCAGCATCTTTGAATCTCATTCTTCAAATTAAAGCTGTGTTTTAACAAACAATTTATTTTGAATGGAAGAATGAACAAGTCCATTTTCTGAAAGTAATGTGTCACTGAGGTGATGGAAATATCATGACTCATGTCATGATGTCTTGGTTTAGTGAAGCACTGCGGCAATTTCAAAACTGCTTTTACTACTCTGATTAAGGAAGGACATATTCTAGAAAGCAGACTGACACTGTTTTCTTGTTAGTTGGGTTATTGTGCATAATCCAGGTTTATATATTGTGTATTTTATGTATAGTATGTGGAGACTGTAGTGACATTATCTTGTGTGCATCAACATCAGAAGGCAATTTAAATTATAAGAAAATTTCCTAATGACAGTAGAAAAGACACCAGCAGATTGTGCAGGTTGGAAATAGATTTGCTGTTTTACTTTTGCCCCTGTGTTTACCCAGGATGATTCAGTACCTGCTATCATTTTTTTGAATACTACTTTTTCAGTGACATTACATTATCTGTTCCAGCTACTATGTTTGTGTGACCTGAATTTGCACTTAATGCAAGTGAATTTCAAACCACTCTGGAAGAATATGTAGAACTGGCTGAGATGTTCAAAACTGCATGGTGATTGTGAGCACGTTATAGAATCATGGAACACCAGTTTGGAAGGGCACCTCAAGGATTGTCTGGTTCATTGTTTCTTGGTAAAAGCACTGTCTAGAAAAGTTTGTACTGACAGGCATTAAAGAGATCTGACTTTCAAAGAGCAGATCCTTCCTAACATGAGATTAGTACTTTAGGAGCCTATAGTTAACTTAAATGACAATGCAAGATGGAAAAAATTGAAACCTGTTTTGAAAAATCATGAAAAGAAACAAAATTTTCCTTACTTTCTTCTATTAAAGATAATTAATAGACTGTTAAAAACAGGTGTAAGGAGGCAGCTGCTGAAGAGATAGCTCACTGGTATCAGTAACATCTCTCAGTTTTGAGCCCAAAGTGATGATCTCAAGGATGTGTCTCCAAGGCTCACACTCAACAGCTACTCAGGGCTTGGTACTTGCCTGAGAATCAAGGCAAACTGCTGGTTTAACATTTTTAAACATTAGCAAGGATTTCTGCACATTTGAATTATTGACAACTATCTGTTAGAAACTGATTGCAGACACCTTTGGCAAGTAATGATTTTCAGTGACTGCCGAAATAGATAAAGGAAGAAAGAAGTTGTGTCAGAATTTTAAAAATGGACCTTTTGAAAATAGAGACAAATTCTTTATTTGCAAAATATATGTAATACCCAGCAGTTTCCATTAAAAATAATTTTTCTGCCTTTGTGTCATGAAATGTACTGATAACTAATCACTCTAAATACCATGATTAAGGGGTGCATGAGTTGCTTTCAGACTAGTAGCACATTTGAGCTGACTAGCACATGTATGTGTGGATATTTACTTGCCATCCTGTGAAAGTCAGCCCATGAACATAGTCTAAAGAGGTAATTTAAATGGCTCTTGATGGGTGAGTTCTCCTGGATAACACTCACATCCTGAATGCAGAATAAGAACATTTATAGGAATACTACAGCTAATGTATTTCACAGGTTTGTGGCTTCTCACTTTTGAGTTCAGGTGGCACGCCCCGAAGCCACACAGAAAGGGCGAGCTGCCACACCGTGCACCTGCCGGGTGTGCCCTGGTAGAGAGGCTCACTGACCGGTCTGCAGAGTCCCTGGGGGACAGAGTCGGGCAGGAAACAAGGTGGGACAGAAGAATGTACGACACGCAGTCTGCAGGCTTCCAGGGATTTATTTGAGGGTCTTCGGGCGAGGGTCCAGGGACGGCGAGAAGGGATGGAGAGACAGGGACAGGCTGAGGGCTGGAAGTCTGGAGGCTGCGAGCCCCAAACAGCCAGTGACAAAGGGTTACATGGGGAAGGGAAAGGGGAGTGGTTTGGTGCGCAGACCAACTGGGACAGTCAGAGGGAAGAGGGACAGGGATACAAACCAATAGTTACATGATAGGGGTGGGTACACAATTCAAATGAACCAATGATACACAACTCAAGAGGGAACAAAGGAGAAGTCTCTAGAAATAATTTCTTCAACCACAGGGGCTCATGGTTGGTTTCCACAGGTCTCCATGACCTAAACAGTCCAGGCTGTCACAGCCCCTGCGGCTGGTCTCTTGAGCACTAGAAGTTGCAGGCATGCACTGCAACATAGGTTATGTTATTTGTTTTTCTGTTTCTAACTGATATAGTCCTGCCAGAATGAAATTTTTGAAATTGATATAAATGTAAATAAGACCTTTCTGTCATAAAAGATTCTGAGATTATAAAATCTTTAAAGATTTTATGAAAATTGAACTTTGTTTACATGAACTTTGAAGACTATATGAGTTTTATGTACCATCTTTTTCTTGCAGAAAAAGGTCTAATAACAACAATAATAATTTAAACACTCTTTTTCTCCTTATAAGGAGAAAAAGAAAGAAGGCAGCAAAAAGTCTTCATGTATTTTATTATTCCTAATGAAAGAATTTTATACCCAGAGCTAAAGGTGAATCCACATGACAAGCTTGCAGGAGGACATTTGTGCTTTATACAATGTTCTGTACTATTCCCTCAGTTTTACTGGACACACATTAATTCCTGCTTTCTTATCAAGTGGCACTGCCAAGAGAAAACACCGTTTATGTCTGTCACACCACTTGTCTCTTCATCAGCTCGGTCCTGCCTTCTTGCCATGCTTTGCTGGTAATAGTGGTGGAGGGAGAGAAGGAAGGAATCTATGCTGATATTGAAACTTCTCATAGTAGCTTCTTGTGCTGGTGGACAGCATACACTGCCTTTTGACTTAAAGCTCAAATCATAACACAGAAGAGAAAGGAAACATATTTCTTTCACTGACATTAAATTTAGAGTAGCAAAGAGACTATTTGATAAGCTGATATATACACAATATACAGGGTTTAAGTATCTTAAAGACTTTTAGACTTTTTTCCCTTCTAATTAAATTTAGAAGTCTTGATTTCCTTTAAAACATATCTGTAGAAAGCCTGAACATGTGTTCAGATTTTAAAGTGTTTCAAAGAAATCTTTTGGAGTTGCCAGTACTCCAAAAATAATATGAAGAAACAAATTTTCTAGAAGGAAAGGGATATTTTCCCAATAAATATTAAGTTCATCTGTTGATTAGCTGGATAGTCATGTTCTGCCTGAACTTTCCCAGTTTCTCTCTTTCAACTCCAGTTTGAGAGTAATGAAAAATATTATCAACAGATCCTTTCTCTTCCTTTGAATAATATTTGGTCTGAAGCAGTAGAATAAATCAGAACAGAAGCCATACAAGTCCTGCAATATGTGAAGGATTTTCAGTTGGGTTAAAGCATGTTGAGTGTCCAGATTGTAAACTAAATGTTTGGCAAGGAGTGTGTCTAGCATCTCCTACTCCTTTTTGTTTTCTAATATAACTTATAGGAGCCAAACTCAAACAGCAGAGGTGACTTTACTGCATTACTCCATGGAGAAATATGAAAAAAGTAATGTGTACAGGAACTGATTTTTTTTTTAATATTGTGCACCTCTGAAAAATGAAATTGAAAGCTGAGAGGAGAGTTAGAAGTGAAATCATGATTCACTTTGACACATGGTAAAACCCAGTAATAACATTGCATCACCAGTTTACTTCTAATGTTTGCAAATAGTATAGGTTACTTAGTGTCTGACACTGATGCTGTTGAAGGTAATTTCTTAAATGGCAGAATACACAATTCATTGTAAAACTGACAGCTGCACCACTCAGCACAGAGGTTTTGGTTCAGTGAGAAAAAAACCTCCTTGTAGTGAGGTTTCGAACATCTTGTATTTGATTGTGACAGTTCCATGCAGAGGAACTGCTCAGATGCTGTGAGGGGCCTCATTGAAACAAGTGACTCAAGCAATACTTTTTTTACTCATGAGCATTTGTGTCTATGGGAAATGTAGCCTCACACCAGATGTTTTCTGCAATATAAATGCAGTTGTGTTTTACTCTTGTGTAACAAGAGTAGATGGAAATGAAAAAAGAAATATTATGTATTTTTTCTGATACCAGATGATTTGATTGAGCCATCTTTTGAAGGCAAAACTACTGATCTGGTATATGGGAGTATTATTTTAAAGATTCTGAGATTAAGTTTTTAGCAAAGCCTACTTTATACAACATACCTGGTATCCATCACTTCCTATCTTTTCTACATACATACTGGGCAAGTCTGTGGCTAGCACAGGTTTTTCCCACGAGAATTCTTCTTGTGTTTTATAAATAAAAATAAAGTTTGGATGTCATTGGAACAGTGTCCCAGAACTTGGGCAGTGCAGGCCTGGCCAATCAGGCCTGGGGGAAGGCTTCTGACTGACCAATCTGGGTGACTTTTGAGAACTCTATATATATGATGAAATCAAAACAATAAAGGTCATTCCTTCTTGCCACGGAGAACTGGTGCTTTCATTACTCTGCTAGCTGCTCAACAGTGACACAAGTCAAATGAAATACCACCTGAACAAAGAAGTGCGGGACTTAGATTAGCTAAAGCTAAACCAGAGGAGAGTTAACAAGAGTAACAGTAACATTTCCTTAGTATTTTTCAGTTTATCATATCACCATGAAAGTCTTAAAGCAATCCCTTTCTTTTCTCTTTCCTTCTGTTCATGTGTTGTGTTTAACCACCTTCATTTTCCCTTCAATATGCTGTTTTCTTCCCCCAAATGTTTTGCTTCTAGTCTGTATTCTCTCATTCTCCCTTTTCCCATCTTCTTCCCACTTTTCCTGTTTTTCTTTCTGCATTACCATACTGTATATTACTTTTTCTTTTCTCATTTATGTCTCTTTTATTACCTTCACTCTAATGTGGTATTTTCTGACATGCCTCTCACCATCCTGGTAAAAGTCACACCACTGAGACTTGTACTCATGTATTGATGCTACAGGTAAATACAGTATTCAATGTCCTTTCCCTAAAGGGAAAATAGATGTAGAAAACCAGGCAATTTCCATAGAAAAAATTATTTGAATAATGATTAAACTATCAAGAAATAAACTGGATAGAGATTGGTAGTTTGGTGCATCTTAGGCTAAATATGATTAGATATTCAATTCTTGATTTTTTAATTGTGTGATTTCCCAAGAAAAATATATTTCACTCCTGCTACATTTGTGTGTACTATATCATATCATAGCTATTTAAATGTTACTACCCTGTATGATTTTGCAATCTTATACCAACAGTAAAGCTGACATTATATTAGTAATGATTTGGTAAAGACTCTGGGGGCAGCTCAGGTATCCAAAGGCATGTAATGACAATTGTGGATATGCCATAGTGTCCTGCCAACACCCCACCTGCTAATTCAGAGAGTTACAGGTCTCAGACCACCTGAGGCACCCCAGCTAACATGAAACACTGGTGTCTAATTCAGGGAGCTGAATTTTACTCTGTGCCTCAGATATTAACTTGTATTAATGTTATCTTAATTTGGAGCTGAATCCCATCCTGAGTGTCACTTTACACATTGTTTCAGTATTACAGTTTTCTCCGCTTCCACGTTTCAGATGGGACATAAAATTGGGGTTGTGGTGTTATCTGGCTACTAGTGATTACCTGGTGTTCACAATTTTAACTACTTGAACTTATGCTATGTGAAATTTCAGATTTCCTGTTTAACATTTGCATTTATTATGCTTGAGCTTGTAAAAGAACTGAAAGCCTCTGGAAAATAAAGGCAATGACTACACATTGCACTTCAGATACATGTACAAGTATGTGCCCACAATCATGCATCTAGCTTTTTAATCAAAGGGAATTAATGGTTCAATGTGGAAAGCTGAGTTGCACTATATAATTGAATGTTTTAGTCACAGTTGAGGGAACAATAATTTTGAAGTTTTTAACTGCTACATATACGTGAAAATTCTCAATAATATTTGTCATAGTAGTATATGGATTTATTCACCCCAATTCTTTATTCCCTGAAGAAGGCAGAGTTCAGACAGAGTAAATCAGGACAGTGGCAATGAGGAGGACCAAAGCAAGGTTACCCTATATAAATGTGGAGCAAGTTTTAGGGCATATAATGTAAAAATATAGAGATGACATCTGCAGTTACCTGCTGGTGCTCACTAGGGCATATCTCGGCTTCTGTTCCTCCCCATAGCTGGGTCTCACATGTACTTTGTGGAGCACACTATAGTTCCTACATTATTGACCTGTGTAGGGTCCTTGTATTTGTAAATCCATGTCCTGCCCATATAAAAAATGGAAATGCATTAAGGTGTGCTGTCAGACTAAATGCAAAAATGCTTCTGCGTTCTGTGGTCTAGGTGTGGCCAAAACAGTCTAAAGCAATCAGTCTCAAAGTGTCTGCTATGGCAGAATAATATATTTAGCACCTATCTAAATCTTATCTGAAAATTACCTCATGTTTCATGCTTCCCTCAGTCCCTGCCCAACACAGAAAGTGAATTTTTGCCTGGCTCATGACATGATTTATTTATTTTTCTGGTGTTATTTCTAGGTTAAGCCTTATTTGTGAATCTCTTCAATGCATGGCAGCTCGTACTAAAGGTCAAACAGGCTGGTCAAAGAAAATTTCAGGTTGTCCTGAAAATGTGGTTTCAAACAATGGAGAATCAAATGCTGAATATTTAATTAATGTCTGAATCCACAAGTAAAGAAAAAAAAATTAAAGAGAATTATTGTAAAAAATAGAAAGCTCTCATTGATTTATTTTGGTTCAGATGAGAGGATAAGCTCGGCTTCTCTTTGCTAGCAGGACACTCACTGTTCTTTGATCATGCTGCTAGAGAGACATGTGTGTTCTGTTGTTTGCTGAAACTGGCTATTATTCAGCAGAACTGAGCCAAAATCCTTAAATTCCCTATAAGTACTCTTCAGTCAAAGCTTTACTTCAGATCACTGGCAATGGATTGAAGGGAAAAAAAAAAAAGAAAAAGGAAAAGATAGGATAAAATCACCACCAAATCTGCTGTCAGATTATTTTAAGAACTCAGTTCCAGTCAGTTAAACTGACTCAAAAATATGCTGGTAAAAAAACATTATAGTGGAAATGAACTTAGTGAACTCAAAAGAAAAACAATAGCATCAGACAATGTAGACTGCTTCCCTGAGCTTCCTGTCATACAGTCAGTCCCTAAATCCCAACAGAGCCAGCGAAGGCAAACAACATTTTATAAAGCAAACACAGAAGTCTGGGTCTTTCCTGTTTTTCATAATGAGGTCACCTGAAAAATGAGCTGGATATATCTCAGGTATTTGTTTTCTGTTGTCTCCAGCAGCTGTTATGCAGAGAAAGGAAGAGTTTTCTTTCCTGTTATTTGGTTTTTTAACAGATCCTGTGCATGTCCACACTGAAGAAAGAAAGCAAGCATGAAAAAAAAGCATGGGCTATGCAAACAATTTCTCCTCATATAGGTCATCGACGCCATGAGTCAGAAGAGGAAAATGGAACTCAGGATGCCTGGCAAACATTAAAATTACTCACAAATGACTTGTAAATTACCCTGTTAAAGAGGTAACAACAAGTTTGTATGATCTGTTTGAATGGCAGAATATTATTCAGGAACTGCTTGCTATTGAGTGTTGAAACTACAAAAATATAACCTCATGCATTGCTCAAAAGCAAAGGGAAGTCCCAACAAAGTACTATATAATTCTTATAGTGAAATGGTACATTAAATATCAAATTCTCAATGTATCATTTAGAAAAAGTTCTAACTCAGGGAAAATACATATTGGGTCCATCCATACTTTACAGGCATTAGAATTCAGCAGTCTTCCACTGAGAAAAGATTCTTATTGCTATCCATATGAGAGACATGTTTCACAAGAAACATTAATCCAGGCAGCATATAGTCATTTGAAATGGGATACATTACACAGAAACAACTATAAAGCAGCTGTTAAAATAGCCCAGTCACAATGGTGGTCCATAAAAAATAGGAGAAAACAGCTACAGACCTAACATAAAACTTTAACAGGGCAAAAGGGAAATCTAGTTCTTAACACTTATCTTAACAGCAGTTTTGCACCAGTATAATCATTAACTTTGATGTGGCTGCGTCTTTTGTTCATCCATGCGAGCATGGGGAAGAGCTGAGCCTACAGTATCTCTGAACATGTTAGCAGTCCATGCACTAAAGATGAGTTTTTTAGTAGTTCCTAAAATGGTCTTTGGTATGTGAATTCCTCAGTGACTGAGTCCACCAATGTGTAGGTATATAGCAAATGAATGTTTACCTTTAAATGCTGTACTTGACTTCACCAGAACACAGTAAGGACTTCTTTCAGAATAGAAGCTTCAATACTGAAAGGTAAGTGCTGTGGTTTTCCGTACTGGGAGCTTTTGGGGTGGGAGTTGTGAGTGAATAAATTTCTTTATGTAACTGTTTCTGAAAAAGGCATTTGATATCAATAAAATATACACAGAGAAATCATTTTTATGAAGCTCCAAGAAAGACGTTTGCTTTTGGTTCTGCAGAATGAAAGGAGAAAAGATTGAAACAATTTCTATTTTATTTAATAGAGTCATTGTGTTTTTTTGCCTTGCTGAAAAATGAGCAAACAAAACCCCAAAATGCACCAAAGGTGATCATATTCATTAAATTTTAAACCACAGATATATGCAGACATTTACTGCCTGATTGGATTCTGAAAGATTACCTTAGCATAGGAGCCGCAAGTTCAGTCAGATGGCTACAGTGGCTAACGTGGTTGATTTATTGTTCTCAGGGGAAAAAGGGAATTGAAATTTGACAGACAGGATATGCTGTATCCACTTACTGGAAGAACATTAATTCCCACAAGTCAGAATGTATGCATTACAAGCAACACATCTTCTCATTTTGTTTTGTTTTGCAAGCAGTATACAGCTCAAAATAGCACGGATGATGCCCGAATACCTAAGTAACTCTTATATAGTGAACTGGTGCACAGGAAAAGGAAGTGTGTCTGTCCAAGAAGCACTTCAAGGAAGCCTTGCAAGCATGCTTGATTTAATGCAACATGTTTGCCAAATCTCTTGAGCTATTAAGCAACAGAAGATACTTTGTGCAGCATGCTTTTCTGGGAAAAAAAGCATACAAGATAAAGAAAGAATGTGTGAGTTATGGATATAAACTAGGTTACAAGTTGAGAGCATCTGTAAAATGTGATTCAAAAAATGCTTAACATACCAACCTACCTTCTTGCCTACTGCATTTGACTCATCTAAATCTTGCACCATACTTGCCTACAAGAAAAAACCCACAGTGAAAATACCATTTAAATTTCTGATACTTAGTTGTGTAACCAAGTGTTTCTTGCAGATGCATAAAATCACATCCTTTAAATTCAAATGCCTTTTAAAATATGCTGCAAATATTTTAGTTGAAAGTTTCCTTGGCATAATGTACTGTAATGCCCAAAGTAGAACTTTTTATGGGACCAGATGCTTTTTTGACAGTGCGATAACAGTTATTCTAAGCAAATTAGATTGGCTTTATTATGATAGAGTAAAATCTAATCAGATCCACGTATTACACGTCACCATCGGTAAACACAGTGTGCTCACATAGCTAAGCACATCCAGTGTGCACACTCACAGGAAGGTTGTAGTAAAGACCACAAGAGGTAGCAATGCAAAATTCAAAATCATTTGGAGGCATTTCTGGTTGGTACCACAGCACTTTCTCAAAGTCAGATGATGAAACATTTCAGAGAAAACTATACTTAGAGAAAACCTATCACTGACAGAAAGCTAGAGCTCTTGGTTTTGCCCTCCCCAGTCTTGCTCAGGTTATCTTAGAGTTCAGTATCCCACCTAGCACTCAGCGAGCCACCAGGGCAACCAATAAAACTATTGGAATTTTTCACTGAGATGTCTTCAACCACTTTTCCTGCAACTACTTAATTTTTTTCTTTTTTCACAGGCTTTTAATGCTTGCACAATACTTCATCTATGTTTTGCCCTGCAGATGGAGTGTTTGCCCTAGGTATACTATTACTGGAGTTTTTCCAGCTGGGGGATGATGGGTTTAGAGATGCCATTTCAGTTAAAAACAGCTTATACCCTGGGAAAGCATAAAATGCTCTGACTAGATAGTTACTGATTTATTGTTGCCAACAGTAGTTTTCTAATTCCATTACTATAATTTCCACTAAAAATTCCATTTACAGCACTCTGTGTTTAGACTCCAGGTAAATGAAGGTTAGTAATTTAGTGCTGTGAATGTGCCTCACTATTCTAATCAACACCTTACTTGTTATAAGCCTTCTTTCTTTCATTCTTTCCTTCTAGGAAAAAAAAATCCCAAAGAAATAACTGCCACACGTTTTTAAGTAGAAAAAAAATGAGATGACTTCAAGTGTTACACTACATATATCACATAAATTATCCTCTAGTCTTAAAACAAACTGGGCACTGTAATTTAAAGCCAACATGCAGTCACCTATTTTCCATTGCTGCTGAACTGGATTACCACCTGCCTTGACTCCATCCTTTGGAAAGCTGCCAGCATTGTTCAATTTAATGCTATATCCCACTGTGTCAGGAAAGACATGCCTCCCCAGTCTCACTGTCAAACAAGTGCTTGTCAACATCTCTTAATTATTGCTATTATTAGGAATGAGGGTTAAATATATGTGCTTTGTGAATGGTAATGTCTATTGTCTGGTTTAGTTTTGTTAGGTTCAGTTGTGCTACTATGAAATAAAGATTTAATTGAAAGATGATTTTAGAGTCAGGTCTCTGAGTTTATATATCATCATTTGTAGTGATTTTTGTGCAAGCTGTGTTAGCATTTACATGGCACGAGAGGGGAGAATGCAAGTTCAGCAAACTAGGAAAAAACCTCTCTCTCAGTAAACATAAAATAAATATCAAATCTCCAGGACACTACATAGGCATAGAAGGATACAAGTGATATTTTCCTCCCAGACAGCATGAAGACTGAGAAAATTGGAAAGTGGACACAGCTCCATACACAATGTCTGTCTTGGTACCCGGGTGAATGGTTATTTCTAGAAACTGTGGCCATGCAACTGGTCATCAGAAGAGGATAGGTCAGAGAGGGCTTTTTTTTTTGTCAATGGAAATAAGTAAATTCTTTTATAATTTTCTCAGATATGGTCAAGCTGACCTCCAAATTACCAGTCATTTCCTATTTGTTTCCCAGATGTGGCCTATAAATGCTGGAATTTGAGCAGCACAAAGTGATAATTTTCATTGTCACAACATATCACTAAGAATGTGCTGTAATCATTCCAGCATCAGGCAGGACACTAGCTCTTGCAGCAGGTATGTTACCTGTGCTGACATATGAGCTCACCACAAGCTGTTCAACTCCTTATTGTTTCCAGCCTCTCCTCTACCAGTGTAGCTCCTCTCTCCTCTTTGTGTAGTTCCAACTTCTGTCTTTTTGGCTCTGGTGCATATTAGATGCTTTTTTTTCCCCTGCGTTAACTTTCTCCTTCAGTCGTGAATTCAGCTGGCCCATGGAGGGAACTGCAACAACTCTTGGTAACCTGTTCCAGTATATTACAGATCTAGCTCATTTGGTGGAAGTTATTTCTAAAAAATGATCCAGCATAGTGAGTGGGGATCTACTCGTGCATACATAATAACTGATTCAGAGCTGGACATGGATCATCTCCATCCAACTTGGGTTGCAGAAGTGACAATCCTCTTGCAAAGTTAGCTTCTAATTTAAAAAAAAAAAAAAATTAAAACTCATAATGCATCCTGAGAAAGAGTTGGAAATGGTAACAAACTTTTCCATAGTGTTCAGGTATCCTATATACTCATCCAGAAAACCAAGAGGATCTAATTTTAACCTGCTCAATTAAAGGATTCAAACTTCTATTTCCCCCTTCCTATGAAAGCAATGCACATGCTGCCTATCAAACCTCCTTTGCAATATTAAATGAAAGCACTAGTTGAATACAGACACCTCACCAGCCAGGCAGTGTGTGAAAGGAGGCTTATTGGACTTAAAAGTCTAAATTTGTTCTGGGTGCTATCTTAAGTCCTAAAGAAGATCGCCCCAATTCTTGCCCCAAAATAATTGCCTTCATTTACAAGGAAGACCAGAGCAAGGAAGTGAACAATTTTAGTTTCCCACATGGTTGTTGTAATGACTATTGCCTCCAGTTTCTGGGTTGTTTCTCTACAGTAATACAAAAGGAAAATGGAAATTCAAATCCTTCCAAAACATTTCAGGAATTTGAAAATAAAGGAAGAAGTCTTCTACAGTAATTATCTTCAAGGCTGATCACTAAAATAGCCATAACATTATTTTCATTAATTTTTAATCAAGAATGTGCTGCTGCTAGACAGTGGCTAGTTTGAAGGATATAGGAAATAAACAGGAGGTCATTTCATAATGTATGAATACACAGTATTTAGAATAGATGAAGTAGGGAAAACAAACTAAAAGTATGTAGTATTTTGTTAGTTGGTGTCCCAGAAGAATGGTTATCATTGTTATATATTTTGTAAAACATCTCTAGAATTTTTGGAGTTTCAAAATATTTACATTTGAGCACTGATTAAGCCAAGAATTACTGTTAATATTCAGAATCCTTTATATTTTATCTAGACCACATATTTTTCTCTTGCAGAAAACAAATAGTAAAGATTTTGATGCATTAAATTCATCAGCCTCTTAGCATATTTTGTAAGCTGGAATTTAAAATGCTAGTATCAATTAAAGATATAACTTTATCCTGGAAGCACTCATTTTCTTTGTTTCATTGAGATTTAATCTATTAATTCCATTAATAACTCTGTCTAACTTATTCAGTACCAGCAATGTTTCCCTCATTCCTTGTGCCACTGAGCCTACAGTTGTAATGCTAAATGTTTTCTTTCTAGTATTTATTAAATATAGAGCCATCAATAACTCTCCCTCATGTCTGGTAAAGCACTGAAAGTTGCATGCTTAGTGACTTGCAGCCTCACCAAGGTGAGAGAGGGTTTGCAGCTGCAGGTGATGCAAGCTTTTGCCTCTCACATTCTCCTCCCCCCCTTAAAAGAACTATGCACCTTTTTGAAGATTTTTTTTTTTAAGAGATGATGCCAAATTTGACAAGGAGAGAGAAAATATTGGTGCCTGGTTTAGATCTTTTGGAGATACTTGGCCATTTGTTACCGCTCTGAGAATGTCTTGACTTCATGCTCAATTATTTTCTTGGCCTTTTAGAAAGTCCCTTCTGGAGCTCTTCTCCTCTGCTTCAGTTCTGACTGCTTAACTTCAACCACCCTTCCTCCTGGGCACAACTTCCACATGTCTGTTGAGGCAGAGTTCCAAAATGCCACCACAAAGCAAGATTTCTGGATGTTAAATATATATGGGCTTGTCCATTCTCTCTGAAAAGAAAGTAGTTACAGGAAAAAGAGTTATGGATTTTGTTATTGAAAGTAAATGGTGTATTTGATATGTTCTCTAAGCAAATGTTTAATTAATTTGTCCTCTCTTTCTCCACCTCCCACTTTTCATGGCTTCTTTCTAATATTTGAAACTCTACTTGGCAGCTTTTTCCCCTTTGGGTTTCTGAGAACTGCAAGCAGATCACCTGCTTATTGAACATGTGCCAGGTATCACTTATCCTCTGAATGTTGTGGAAAAATAATTTTTTTTTCAAGTATTATTTTTTCCCCTGAAGGATGAATATACCTTATTGCTTAGTATCAGTGTTACTCTTCTCTGTCTTTTAAGTTATTCTGTTGTTATGGATTTATCTTCTCCTCAGAATTCTAGGCAAGATTGCATGAAATCACTGAGGACAAGGATCTGAATCTTTTGTTTGCAGCTTATAAGTCTAAAATTAGGTATCCATTTTTAAAACTCTGCTCATAGAATTGGATCACACAGAAGTAATGCATTAATTCTACATATATATATCATCTAATCTTAGAAGCAGATTCAATTTTCACAGTTTGGATATGTAACTACTACCACAATTGTTTGGATAAAATAAAAAAAGAATTTTGCTCTATTTTTAAAGACAGCTACAAATCAAGATAATTTTTAAATTCAAGGTAGTATACTTCCTCTGTGTGAAGGGTATGTGTTTGTGCAGGAAAAAGGAAGGAGGTAGAAAAGGGAATGTAGAGGGCTTCATGACTGGGTCTTGATTTGAGTTTAATTAGAGGGGACTCTTAGCAGTATTTTGCACTCCAAAAGGAGTAAATATACACTAGGATGATAGCCTGTTTACACTGGACTGAGCGCTGAATAACCCTGCCACCTGCTTTAGCACAAATAATGTAAGGGAAGGGAGTAAATCAAGGAAAATGAAGATTCCTTGGAGACACCAACAGCAGAGCTACAGGTAGCACTGCTATGGATGGAGGCTTTGCTGCTCTTGACCTGCTGATTCTCCCTTTACATGACCCAGAGAACATTCTATGCCTGAGAGCACAGTCCACAGCCTCAATAACTGTTTACTAAACACACCTCTTCCACCTAGGGATTTTCTTAATTCTGATAAGATAGAAAAGCTTTCAAAGAAAAAAGGAGGGGAAAGCCCTGGGTATAACCAGTATAATATAGCCTGCAACAGATTGCTTGATATTTTTCCTCCTTGTCCGTACAGGTCTTACCATGTCAGGAGATTCTGTTGTATCCACATGGTTTGTAAGGTCATCCGTACAACTAGAATTTTGGGTTACAAATTTTACCATCCATGTCCGCTTACAGCTTGAGTATAATTCTGCTTACATCTTCAGGGCTGGGCTCCCAAGGTGTCACTTATCATGACAAGTAGCAGAAAACATGTATGTGCTGGCATTTCTAATCACCCTTTTTCATGTAGTTGTTTTCTTAGAAATAAAATATCCTACACTGATGTCCAACTAAAGCCAAATTTCTGTGAATAGAGCAGAGTTAACACATGGCTTGTGCTATTCAGGGCACTCCTTGTTTTAAGCCCACAGCATATTTTCTTTGATAGCACTGTATCCTTCATTCATGGTCAGTTCATCAGAGACTGTAACCTACCATTCATCTCTTTCCAGCTGAGTCTGTGATTTCCTCTATGTTCATTTATGGACTGATACTGAGAGGCACAAAGAACCTGCATCTGCAATGAAGTTCACTACACTTCCTGACAGGATCTGACACTTGATTATTTCTTCCTCATTTTACACATAGTGCATCTGTCTATGTTGGCTCTCATTTTATTCCAGTCGTTTTCTGTAATAATTATTGCCCCTTTTCCTGAATCATTCTATGTTTAGCATACTCTCTGATTTGTCATTTCCAGTTTTAAATGAAAATCTTGAATGATGCTGAATGTAAAATAACCTCCAGAATGAAGGCTTCCTGCTAATTTGATAACATCCCAGTTATGCTTTGTGATTAACCTTCTAGCCAAGTGTCTTTTTAAAATATACAATGTTCCTATTACATTTGCATCCACAGTGTAAATGGAAAACACATGATATATGATCTCTTTTCATCTACTGTCCTTACAGGATACTTCAATCTGCAGTTTTCCTAAAACTTATTTTCAATGCCTTACACTCAGTTAAATTTCTCATAATTCAAATAAGTAATTAATACGAGTCTAGGGCATGTGATCCAGCTGAAAATATTTCCTCTTATAATCTAATATTACTGTTTATCCAAATATTTCTTTTCTTCTATATCACCAAACATTTAGAACCATCCAGTGTCATCAGAGAAGGAGAAGCTTAGTGATGCCCCAGGGTTCTGACAACAGCTTGGTACTCAGTGTTTACCTTATTTTTGTGTTGCAGTAGTCCCAGTATGTAATAAAAATATAATACATGTTATGTATGATACTAAAATGTGTGTTTCCAGGCGCACTCTGATTTTATTTTTGTGATAGATACATGATACACTGAGCACAATTTTAATATGATTTTTTGTAGTCCTTGATTTTTTCAATATTTATATTCAATATCTTTATCTGCTACACTAGTTGTAGTATAGGACAGCATATGAAAAAGCATTTCTTGCTGACATAGTTTCAAGTTCATGGACCTTTACACTGAATGAGATGTTCATAGAAACGACGGTGTTCCATGAGTTAAGCATTCAAATAAGTACTTTGTCAACACAATGTCAGCTGCAAACATAGTAGACATTTCTAACCACTCAGTTGTTTGGGCCTCAAGTCCTCATGCTTATTGTGATAATAAAGTGCACATTTTGTGTCAAGCATGATCAAATTTCACAAGTATCTTGTTTTAAATAGTTGAAATGCCTGTATTTAGGTGTAAAATCTCAATGAATTTGTTTGCTTAAAACTTTAATATTTAAATATAAAAAATACTTTTGCGTTTTCAGTATCATACAAATACGTTTCTAGATTTTCTGCTCTTTGATGAAAAAACAAGTTGCACTGGGAATAGCAGAATTAACAGTTTTGAGTGCTACAGCCGCTTTGCAACAATTATCCAGCAGCACCAAATCCAGCTGAGATACTGAGTGGATGCTCTCTCAATCCCTTGTGACAGTGCTGGAAGCAGTTCACACTCTGCTAACCTAGCCTCCGCCTAACCCTGATGTGCTCCCTTTAATTGAAACACAGTTATAGCAGAACCTTTCTGAAGGCTTCATGGCCAGGTGCAAGGTGGGTGACTGCAGTGCTGAGAACAAAGACCATAAAGTGGTAGTAGATAATCTGTTGGCTGCACCTCAGTAACTATTCAGTCACACCTTTTGAGCAGACATGGAAAGAAACTATTTTTTAAAATGTTTTTTTAATGTTTTTAAAATAATTGCTGTTTATTTCTATAGAAACATGGAATTATCTTCTCAATTCTGATAATTTTTCACTCTTTTCATTGTTACTTTTCTCCCTTTTTAGAAATTATTCATATTTAAACACCCTCCTGTAAAGAACCGCAAGTAAATTTTTAAGTAGAAACTGATCTAAACTTGGGTTTTGAGGCAACTTTTGAATATTGTCTCTTCTATTTTTACTTTCTTTCTCCAGAACTATGTACAAATACATTTGATGTGCTTTCTGTTCATGTTCCAGTCAGTTTTTAAGTGAAAGAACAAAGGTTGAAAACATTTTCGCTTTTTTATCCCTTTGCTTTATTGCACCCATTGGTTAATAACAAAGCTACCTCTTGCCCCCTGATCGCTCACATAATGAAAGTCTGAAGAAGACTTAGACAACTTAAGAATTTTTGCAATTACTCAACAGGCATATTGGCTTTAGTAAGTGTAAAGTTATTATGAAACCAATACATTCAAGTGGAGCATATTTAGCTCATATAGTATTGCATTCTGATCATAGTAGAATGGAATATAGGAGGAATAGTAAATTTTGATGTATTCAGAAGTTGTGATTTTATGCAGTATAATTTAGCATATATCTATTTTTTTCTCCCAAGATGTTTCAAAATATAAAAGGCCTTTATTATCCAGCTTTGAATATTAACTTTATATGTGAATATATGCATTTTCTCTAGTAGAATGTATAAGTATACATTGGTGAAACTATGTGTTCCTATATAAGAAAAATAATTTATTTAAGCACTGAGAAGACTTAGTATATTAGTGTCTTGGATTACTTTTTATGTTCAGGATTTTCTCAGCATTTAAAATTACCCATTTATCCAGTGTCTTAATCTACAAATCCACAGTCCATTTTTAAATTCAAGAAGTTCTAAGCTTAATATTCTTTTTAAGACAGTTTCTGTTTCATCATGAATGTTCTGTGACTTGGATAAACTAGATCCAGTATTTTACAATTAAACTTGAAAATCCTTATTATTAATGATGTTACTGTTATTATTACAGACAGTCTAACTACCTAAGATAAGATAAATTCTTGGTGTTCTGCAGAGACAGAACCAGACACTGTGCTGCACTAAAAGACATAAAATTTCAGGCTCAGTTCCATTAACATCAATTTATATCTGCAAACTATAACTGAATTTGAGAACTGAGTTGGAGTCGACAAAGAAAAAGCTGGAGAAAGGTGGTCTGATAGTCTATTGGTCCATTACTTCCATTTACTCAGTTGTCCCTGGAGAATTGGAAAACTGGCTGTTGTAATAATCATCTTATACTTCAGTGGAATTCTGAGTAACTGATTGCCTGTGAGACTCGGGAATTATCTCTTAACAGATGTATTTGTACAAATGCATTTGCTTTTCATTTAAAAGTAGCAATGTCACTCTCATTTGTAAGGTCTGTGTTTTTATCAGTGTTCTTATAAGCAGAAAAAAAATATATGAATACCACTTAGCCTGTGATTGAGAGTTTGAGACCTAAAGTAACCTGAATTCTTTTGGCATCAAAAAGACTGAAATTTTCTTATTCTTTGCAAGAGAGTAACTGTATTTATCTGCATGTGTCTTACACAACTGACACTAGAGGAAATGGCCCTATGGCTGCCATCACCACAGTGGGGAGTTGCCATATCAATCATCAAGATAACTGGTCGAGCTGGAAGTCAACTCAGGTACAATGCAGCATTGCAGTAGTTACTACAGAATGTGGTGATGGAGTTTTTAATGTAGGGCTTTTATTGATTTATATAACCACCTACAGAGATAGTTATGAATAGATATTTTTGTTTCCTCAGAAGACCTTTTGCACCTTCAAAGAAAAGATTTGCATAGATAAATACCCTCAACAGGCAAGCCCTGAAAACTCACAATTGTCTGTATCTCAAGTTGTATTTCTTACTGTGTAGGATTTTCTTCATTGCTTCGAATATTTAGTGACCCTATTAGTTACTGGAAGAAATTCTTCTGTCAATTACATCATCATTAACAACAGGTTGATAGCTGCTAATGATGTGCTTGATTCAGAAAAATGAAAACTTGGGAACTTCAGTTCTAAAGTGAAGATTATTTTATAGTCAAGGTGTATTTCGTATTCTGTCCATAATGCACCTTGTCCAAAGGGTCTCTATATCTTTCTATACCAAAGCCTTTCATTCTGAAGTAGATTTTCTGTTCAAGATGGCTGATATAACAGACGATACATACACACACTCTACATGGAGACTTGACATTTCTTCTCTTACTTCTACTGAGACTACAGGAAACTATGCAGGCTGCAAACACATGAAAATTCTCCAAACATGGAAACAGTGTAAGTGGTCCTTCTCACTCTCACTAGATGGTGCTGAAGAGTAGTTTTCTGAAAAATAAATAAATAAACATAAAAAACAATGCAAATTGTTCCCAGAAATTGCTGGTTAACATTTCACTTTCATAATTGCTAAAATAGTTGAACAATTATTAGAAGGGGAAAAATGATATGCAATGTAGGTGTAATGGAATTTGAATTCACAAACAGTCAAGATGTATAAATTCTAGCTCTTTACAGAATTTATATGTCAACTAGATTGTAACTTTGAAGATGAAAATATTAGGATTGCAATAAGAATGTTTCAGGACAGGTTTTTCATTGTCTTATAGTGCTCTACTGTGGCACATTTTTTGTTCTGTCTTTAAACACCTAAGCTAGTGGCCTTGTAGACGACTTCAACAGCATGGTGTCTTCCAGTTAGCTATTTGGGATTCACAATTAGGCTTTCCTGTAGGCACCCTTTGAGATTTCTCTCTGAAATCTCTGACAGGCCCAATCTAAAGTTCCGTACCTGCAAGAACACAAAATGTTTTCATTCAGAAACACCTGAGGAGAATGTGCCTTCTGTAATGCCATTGCTAAAAGGTTTGAACAGGTTGTTGTCACTAACTGGCAGGGGAAGATATCCTGTCTTCAGCCTGAGGGGATGCAAGGGGGAAAAAACTATCTCCATACAGAATGCCATAGGCCAGGGAAGGCAAAAGGATAAAGAAAGAGAACACTCATCCTATTGCTGGGATCACATCAATGAAGAAAGGACTTGTGAGGGTGAGAGACTAGGCACAAAATACAGCTTTATGTTGTAGCTTATTGGTGAGAGTATTCACAGGCAAGAAGCTTGAGGAAAAGAAGAAAAATTTTGGGCTCTGATTCAAACATTTCTTATGCTATTTTCATTAAATAGTCTTAGATAAGTATGGAAGCTGCTGAGGACCAGGACTAGAGTTCAGGCTTTCTGGAGGAGCTCCTCTCTGCTGATACACATGCTCATGTTCCTTCCTGTGCTCTCACTTGTGTTCTCCTCCCTGTCTTGCAGCTGCATCCCAGGGGCAAAAAGGTGATTTCTGCCTTTTCCAATAGGGTTGTGAAAGGAAAGAGGAGCCTTGAGGCTTACATATTAATTTCCATAGACCTGTCTAATGCAGGGCTACAGGTGAACAGGTGGGGGAATTCCAAGCTAGACCTCTTTTTCTTTAGCATTTCTAATGACTGTTTTCCCTGTTTAGCATGCTGTGCACGTGCATTCCATTCTGTGGTCACTAACTAACATATTATATAGGGAATACAGGTATTTCCCTCACATTCCATTTCAGTAACTGGAACCTAATCAGAAAAATAACTGAACTCATATGAAATTCTGATGACAAAATTTTAGTTGAAACACTAGAAAAGAAATCCTGGCTTAAATTGTATTTATCTTTGAATAAGATTCCCAAAAGAAAGAAATATATTCGCTCCCCAGCCAACTTGTGATATTAAATACATCAAATTCATTAGAATAGCACTGTTTCATTTTTTTTCTGACAGCTGTTAAGTCCAAACTGTTCTGAGTATAGCTTACTGTACATCTCAGGGGTGACTCCTTTTTCATGCTTTTGTTTGGTTTTTTTTTTCATTTTGAGAAACATAAAAATAAATATTAATAATCTATCTAACATAACTATTTAGTAGCAATCTGTCTGTCTAAATTGAAATCAGGGTTAAAATCAGTTTAAAAAAAATTGACAGTATGTCCTAATATTTGTGGGAGGCTAGTTATTAGGAAGTATACTGCATATCTTTGAACTGGCACACAGGGGAAAAATGATGCATCCTTGTACATACAATAGCAGTACAAATGCAAACACAATACAGACATATGTAAAGCAGATGCACATATGTCTGGTGTAAGAATGACACATAGAAGCTGATTTCTCCCCAACGCCTGTTTTAAATCTGATTCCATTAATTGCCAGCTGGCTGTGAGCTGGAAGAGGGCTGTCAATGGAAATGGCAAAACCAGATTCATCTCTTGATTGAATAAGGATGGTTCAGTACACATAGTCTGCACTATGCATTTATTCATGCACTTTTCTAATTGGTCTGTTCAAATTGTAGAAGATTATATAATTTTAGTTAAACTATATGAGAGGAAGAGAGAGACCAAACAAGAGACAGAGAAGGAGACAAATTATTAATTTATATTTTATTTTAATTCACCTAAATGTAGTTAGATATTTTGAAATGTTTAAAGTTAAAATGAAAGACAAACGAGAAATGCTTTGATTTTCTCATATGTTAACTCCAAACAGCTATCATCCACTGGAGTTTGGAACATAAAACAAGCTACATTATGTGTAAACTAAGAAAGACAGAGCACATGTTGATATAAGAAGACTAACAGGAACAGTAGTTTAAAAATATAAGGTTTTAAAAAAACCTAATAAATTAGGATCTTAATTGACTCAATGAAGAAGTTTCATTTCTTCCCAAAATCTAGCATCATTTTGATTTCAAAGTAGGTCATAAATATTCTGCCTCCCAGAGCTGCACCCAAAAAGACACTCAGATATTTCCTAAAGTCTAAAGAAATAAAGTCGTGCTTCAGTGACCATATGTTTAATCCTACCACAAAGCTGTTTGGTAAGAATACAAGTCTTGGGTCCTGTGCAGGATATTTGGTTGTTGCTTTCTTTACAGAATCCCTGATTTAAGCTGCAGGCAGATCATGATTCATGTGACGAAAACTAAGTCAGATCAACCTTTCTCAGCTCTCTAATACAGTTAAATACATGACATACTTAACCTGTATTTGTTTGGAGTACCTAAACTCACTAGTTATGAAAAATTTTCCAAACTGTGGAGAAAAGACTTTCTATTCTATGGACTGTTGCCACTTTATGCAAGACATTCTTCCGTGTTATTAGGGAGCAGTACTGTTCTATAGTTGGTCCTGGAAAGTGACAAAGTTAAAGATTTCCAAGATACTTTCCAGCTAAAGAAAAAAAAAAGCAACTGTGAAGTGTTACTCTATTCTATATGCTCAGCCTTCTCAGTGAGCTACTGGGATTTAAAGAGTTGAAAGTGTAACTTCAAAAGTAGTAAGGTCTACTGTATGATATTTAAGAATATTTGATAAACTGATGAGAATTTAATATCAAGAAGACACAATGTTTTGTGTATTATATTTCAGTTGGATGACATTTTTCTTCACTTTGCTTAGATGAAATGGAAAAGTAATTTGAAATATCAGAATTTAAATGCCTTGTCCCCCATGTTCTTGACATGTCTATGAAATTTTTCCCCTTACTAGTATTTGGCTGTTGCTATGTTCAGTGATGATTAATAAGTGTAGCAGAGTAACATTTTGTCTAAAATGAAATTATGAAGAATCTGACAGTTTCCTTGTCATTGATATATGTCAAAAACATTTGTCTTTTTAAACATGCAGCAGCACCTTCTTTGAATCATTCAGGTTTTCTGCAGATCTGGACCCTGCCTTACATTTATTTTCACAAGTATGGAAGTAAGAGACATATTTTATTTTAAATGAGGTTTCCCATTTTCATGGCTACTTAAAAATTCCCACTTGTACAGCTATAAAATTGCAAAATATAAAATGCTCCAGTAATAAATTAATTAACTGGGTGTAATTTTAATGTTAATATAGTTTTTATTTAATCTGAAAACATTACTCAAGACTGCAGCTTTCTGCACAAAAGCTGTTTATGTCTTGCAGAATGAAATGCCAAAAATAAGAATTCTGCTTTTGTGCAGCATACAGGTTTTGGTATAAACAAGGTGCTCCTCTTACATGTCCTTCTTGCACACAGCAGGGTTTGACACCATT
Source organism: Lichenostomus cassidix (assembly GCF_008360975.1). NCBI lineage: Eukaryota > Metazoa > Chordata > Aves > Passeriformes > Meliphagidae > Lichenostomus > Lichenostomus cassidix. The sequence goes on along the minus strand of NC_139480.1, from coordinate 18,510,162 downwards.
GATGTGTGTGGCTGGTTTCAACAGTCCTTGATGTCAACAGGACCTTTTCCATGTACTTAAATGGATATAGGAAGAAGAGGACTGGTTACATATTTACAGAATGCATCCTGTTAAACGACCAAAGAACGGTTTACCATCTGTTTTGCAGGATGCTGGCTTTTTCTTCTAAATTATTTATTTTCCTGCCATGTCACAGCTTTAGGACAATTACCTAAGAGTCTGCTGCAGAGCCTGCAGGCCATGGCATACGCCACAGGATTCCCCTATAGACATTCCACAGGCAGAGGCTGTACACAGCATAATTGGGCTGCCGTGAGTAACCTGCCATGGCAAATTACCCAGTGAAAGTGTTGAGCTTTCTGTACCCACCTTAAAAAGTAAAATGTCTCTCAACAAAGACCAAAGGGCTGTGTAAAAGCAGTGAGAACTTTTAATTTGAATTTCCTAGCTGACTGTAAGAGACCAAAAGCTCCAAATCATGAGCTCATGACACAGCTTTTGCCAGAATTAGTGTATTGACTTTAAGGGAGGTATTAAGAGACTGAACTGCATCTAACTCTGAGGCAGCAATCCTGCCAGGTCAGACCCAGTATGTCTGAGTTTGGAACTTTCTGCCTGTATTCATCTGCATATGCATTTTAAAAAGGCTGTGTTCTGCAGTTCCGAGAGTTCATTAAGTCACAGAAGCATCAGTGTTTATTTGGGAAGGGAGGGAAAACTGCAAGTAAACTCGATAGCAAAGCACAAGTATGAAAAAATATATTGAAAGTCTATTAAACTAGTTATGAGTGGGAGTGAAATGTCTAATACCCTTAATGTGCACAGGGTTTGTTACTCAAGTCTCCCTGTGACTCTTTCAATGAGAAATGCCTCATTTCTCATTGAAGTGTATCCTGTAGGTTTCTGTGTCTCAAAACACCAATTTAATTTCCAAAACAGCCATGGGCATTGACTACAGCTTTTGGACTAGCTATAGCAATCGCGGTAGCCTGAGGTAAATTACATTCATTGCACTTCAACATTGCCTGATAATACTCCATTTACTACAAAATGTAGTTTGGTCTTTGATCGGTGGAAGGAAGAGAAGAAGAAACAGAGAAAAGCTTGATCCCTGTTATGAAGTGGCATTTTTCTTTCCTATTCTTACTGCTTTAATCCAACAAATAGCTCTCGATCCTGAAAACAATGCTTTCCAAATGAACAGATCATTGCTGAACAATTGTGAATTAACACAAATTGCTAGCCCCTTAGGAGCTGATACTTTTTCCTGTTTTTCAGAGTTTGTAAAGCATAAAATCCTGGAGCATAATGTTTTCATGAGAAACATCATCCTTCCGGAAGCAGACATGCTTGTTTTCTGTCATTAAAATGGTCTGGAGAGAAAAAATTTAATTGTTCCTTTCTCTTCAGGTTTAAAATAGATCTCTGAAGCTGTTGGCATAACCTGATTCACCTCTGTATCATTTACCGTCAAAAGAATATTATTATCTGGAACAAAGTTCAAATTAGAGAACATTACATTGAGAAAGGGAAAACATAAATGTATAAGCTTTTTCTCCATTTTTAGTGTATCTTGAACTGACTGGTGTTTTATTGTGTTCTAATAGATACTCAGTTACCTAGAAAAATGAGACACTAATGTCAAAAGAGCATGGAAATCTTTTCTTTGTTGGTCTTCTCTCTATTTTTGTTGACTTTTGGCACTTTATCTATTCTGTGCTGTCTACTATTCTCTTTAAAATAAATAGAGGGACAGTTTTTTAAAATCAAATTTGCATGCATTTTAAATTTTCCTTTTTATTTGTTATGTGGTTATTCTCACAGAGTCCCTGACAAGGAGAGGACTTGTCAGGTTCCTTGACCCTTTCAGAGGTGAAGGAGATACTAAGAGTGTCCATTAAGACTCCTCACTAGTGGCTTTTATCCAAAAAGAGAAGAGGTGAGAAATACAGTCCCCTGTTTATAAGTGAAAATTCAGAAGGATGGAGATAAAGATGTGAGATCTAAGGTGACAAACACCAGAAGGGTGTCGCTGGACTTTAGGAGCCTCTTTGAATTCATAGAGCAGGTCAGCTGAGTTTGTGGCAAAGTAAAGTTTCTGAGTTGACTTCTACCTGCTTTGGCTACTCTTGAGTCAAAGCCATGGAAAAGTCAACTGTACTTAAGAAACTTGTTTCAACACTTCTGCTGAATAAATTGTATTTTAAGGTTGAAAACCTACTATTTCTGATTGATAATTTCTGTTAGAGGTATGTGGCAGAAAACTTTGTGATGGTCTGGAACTCTTAATATTTTACAAGCCTTTTCCATCAGTAGTCAGGGAGGTGAGAAATGGAAAATACATCATCTCTAATGCTAAAAAAAATACTTGGTAGTGGATAAAGATGAAAAATCTGTTTCTTATTTATTCTAAAACCCCTTTCCATGTCCTGATAATTTGCCCACTCCTGAAAATGAAGCAAACCGAGTTTGCTTTCATTTTATAACTCTAAATTATTCAGAGCTGTGAAAGGAGGATATGGTATAAACAAAAACTGCATCCAAAAGGAGAGGTACATTAAAAAAATGGAGGTTTGAGAGCATTTTCTTTTACTTTATGTGACTTCCACATGATGACTTGAGAGGATTCAAAACCCAGGTTTGTCATTCACATTCCCATTTCACTATAAGCAGAGAGTGAAGTTGGGTGGGATCTGCTGAGACGAAGATACCAAGCAGAGAAGCTGCCAAACCTATGTCTCACATGCGGGACATGCCTATAGCATTGAGTAGGATATCTGTGTAATGTTGTGTTCAGTTTCCTCTCATCTTGGGGGTTTATGTCACATGTTTAAATTTAGATGATCAGCTCATGTAAATATTTATTTAACCCATCCAATTCTCTAGAAAACTTAAGTAAGAGTCTGACAGCTGAAAGACTTGATCAGGAAATTAAGGATATTTGTTTCTTCTCTGTCTGAACAGTTACATAGTTTATGTGGTAAAACGCATGGGAAATGTTCAAAAGGGAACAGGATTTCCACCTGCTAGATGAGTGGTCTTGTCACTAACCAGAAAAATGGACACTGTCTCACCTGCATTCTCTTTCTCTGGATACCATTAATTTTAATTTTCTTTCTTCATTGTAATAGTATCAGAGAAGACAGTAATGTTAAATAAGTCACTTCAAGCCAGATCTTTAGGATAATGGAAAGGCTGAGGATAGTCAGGACAGATCAGACTGAAGACTTGCATTATGTATAACTTCACACCTCTTGGGTGAATTATCAACTACTAATTTAATTTTATGAAACACGGATTGCCATTCTCTAGGTATGCTTTTTGATGGAATTATCTATGTGTGCTTTTTAGAAGTATATATAATAGATAAATTCTAGAAATCCAGTCAAGCCAGGACTTTCACAAAATATAGATATGGCAACTTTTGGTACAAAACTGACATTCATATCATGCAATTTAAGGTGCTACCATATGGGTCTTTAAAAAGCTAGTTGTCTAGCCTTGATGAAGATGGAGTCACTGGAATCAGTGGAGAACAGAGAGAAAACCATCTAATCTTGAAATTTGACACAAATATTAAAGGAATTGTGCTGGTGAAATCTCAGCTTCTTCCATGGCTGAGTAAAGATTTTGTGGAATCCTAATCTTTCATTTAGGAAGCTGAATATCACCTAATCCCTAGTAAATTTTAGAAGACTATCAAATTTCTAACCTGCTGACATCTAGCAAACTGACAGTATGTTTAAAAAATGCCAATGTCTACTTTGTGCTAATTGTTTGAACTCCTCAGCAGAAAATAGAAACAGTTTACAGGTTGCCTACAAACATTTTAAACACACACCTGTTACATGTTGGGTTCACAGGCATTTGGGAGTTTCTCCATGTCGCTCCATTCCTTGTAGACATCATAGATAATTAGCTAGCAATATATACATTTTGCATGGCAAAAAATCATTTATTTGAATGTGGGTTCTGTGTTCTGTCTTCAATAATCTGTGAGCTACATCCAACCTGGAAATCATATTGCAGTGGCTGCTGGGCCAAAGAGCTCAAAATTTTAAGCTCTGTTGAGTGGCAAAGTTTATTAGCTTGGGCTTGGTGCCACACTGGCACAAATATGCAGCATTTGGCACACTGAGAGGGCGGGCAGGGAATGTCTGGATCTGCCTTCAGAAGGCCTTGCTGACATAGCCTTTTAAAGTGTTAATGGGAATGCATGGGTGGTAGTGTCTTCAGTTCTACATCACTAGAGTTAGGGCTGTGAAAATAGTACATCCAAGTACCTTAAAGAACTTGGGCTGGGAGAAGTGGGAAATAGTTGAACTTCATTCAGTCTGTGACAGAAGGAAGGTACACTACAGAAATATATGACTAGAACTGCTGTTATTGCATATTTCCTAACCCAAGATATGCCACTTACTGAGTGTGGTCCTTTGGAATTTGGGATGTTCATGAATGCCCTAATTACTGCAGGATTACTTTTCCTTTTACTGTTGTCAGAGTACTGCAACTTTCATACACAGGCCTTGCTATTGGTCACCTATGTTTGTATTGTTTTGAGATGACTTTATTGTATATAACTCTGTGTAGAACTGCCCACTTAGAAAATAAAATTAGGCAGAAGGTGAATGCTATTTATTAGCTAAGGCATAATTCAAACTTTTTATTCTATAGGTTTTAAATGCGGTATGTGTTGTACTATACAATAATAAACATACCATTATATAGTATGTCATAAACATAGTCATTGGTATTTTTGGGAATTTTTAGACCTGAATAAACACTATGTTACTGAAGATACATGAAAGTCCTTGTTTATGGGGTGCTAGACCTTTTTGTCATATGCTAGTTGGTAGGCAGGTAAAAATTGTTACTTTTTATGTCGTCTATTTTAAAGTACCCCAGAAGAGATGGGTAATTAGTCAAATACAGCAGAAGTGTATGTTGAACACATGAGTGCAGTCCTTGCATAACCCTCCACTGTAAAGCAATTTATAATATATCAAACTCCTTTTCAGGCATATTAGTACTTTATCAAAAATGAGATAGACTGTTTCAATGAAGTAAATAAGTGCAACTGAGTTGTGGAAAGGAGTTTCTTACAGGTCAAGAAAGTAAAATAATTTCCAGGACAACATTATTGAAATCTGTTTCATTACTTCCTAGTCCTGAGCTTGTATATCCAGCTAAAGATTTGAACTTTGCAGTCAACACATTTAACATCTTAACTTGAAAGCTTATTCTTTCAACTAGATACACAAAAATGTTTATGAACACCTATTCACTGTGATTTCTTTACATGTCTATAAACCTGATTTACATCATCCCTTCAGTCATTTACTTTTCTTGTAAGTTTCCATGTCTTTAAATTTCTCCAAGTTTAATAAATTTTAAATGCAAAATCTTGTGAAAATCATTGTTTCTCTTACATTAATGGAAGGTGTTTTTATTTTAAAAAACACAGATGTTATTCATTATGTTTAAAATCTGTCTGATATACTCCTGGGCTAATTTAGAGCTTCATCATTTATAATTTGGAATAAATGAGAGAATCTGGATTTAATTTTCATTTTATTAGACATTCACTAAATCTATTTGGTAGCTTTTTTGGATATCACTAATATAAACTTGTGTCAGCATTTTATTTCTCAGACTTTTTAGAAGAATATTATTTCATATGATACAATATTAAAATGGCTTGTATAAAAGCACTTTCATGTCAGTATTGAAATGCAGTCAGTGTTTAACCATATGGATAGGAAAAAAGAAATCTCTTCTTTACTGACTTCCTGAAATGATAAATAAACTGTACCACTTTAAAATCCTAAGTATGGAGGGCACAAGTTTTATTCAAAGGTTAACAAAAGGTGGCAGGTTAAATTGCTCAGACATATGTTAAGAAACAGGAAGGGCCAGAAATCTCAGCTCTCGGGCCCCTGCTTGAACCCCTAGACACAGGCCCACCTATAATTCAACTTTCTGTCAAACCTTGTGTCTGTAATTAATCTTTCCTTTAACACAGAAGAAACTGTCTATAGACATCTATGATTTATTTCGTAGAATCCCACCTTCTGACCCTTTCCTGGAGGTCCTTTGCAACTTGAAATAATTTCACTTCATGCACCAAAGACATCATTACATTTCTTACTGATGAGATGTCATATACTTACAGTCACTAGTAATTTCTTACATGGCATGGCTCAATAAGACCTAGCAAAGTGAAAAAAAGGAAATATATTTTCTAGTCTTCAGCAACCTTATAGGCAAAGGCATCTCTGTATATAAAATCAACCTTATAAATATGTATATATCTTCACATATTTATGACTAAAAGTAAAAAGAAACCTATAAAATTTGCAGTGTATCATTTGAAATCATAGTAAAAATATTTTGCAACATGAAACATGACTTTGAGAATATTAACACTGTGTGCATATACCTATAATTGGTGCTGTTCACATGCTTATGATCCTGAATGAGAGCTGATGGCTAAGACGAAAAAAAGTATGGGGAATATCTGAGTTATGTGTAAGGAAATTGAAAGCTTCGGACAGCTCACCAAAATCTGTATGAATGTCAGGCTGTCCTCGGCAGAGGACCAGATTTTGCTAAAGCAGTGTCTAAAATGCTCATGCAGAGGTAAAGTTTTCCAAATCAAACTTCAAGTTGTTGGCACAGCAGTTAGAGGGAACTCCTTTGCAGCTGTTTGTACCAGACTTGGCCTGTAGAATATGTTGAATAAAAGAGTAGAGTTTCCACTGCAGCTTTCAGAAAGCAAATGTTCACTAAGTCAGAATTATTTATAATGTACTAAAGACTACTTAATTTATATGGTGCTGTTCTTGATTCCAAAATCTCCACCACGTGAAATGAACACAACGGTTCATAATAAAGTACATTGCAGTAGTAAATTTCTACCAGCCATGAAATGTTTAGAATATCTTTCACATATAAGCTGTTCTAACAAAAAGAGAATGAAACTAAGTTTGCTTTCAACTACTGTATGTTTGCCTGAAGTGCAGCCTAGTAACAAATCCACCTTATTGCTCTTAAGCATCTGATCAAATCTGGAGATCTTAATGATCTTAGATGTTGAATCAATCAAAAAATAGTTAATTTAAATAAAAATTAACATTTTTGTCAAGAGTAGCTCAAAGCAAATCAGAAGGGAGAAGGTTTTAACAGGGATCATTCCAGAGGATGCTGGCAACATGATCCATGATTCCAGAAACAAATTTATACAGCTGTCATGTAAGGATGTAGCCCATTGAAGTGTGGTTTTATTTTGTTCATGATTCCTAAAATGTATTTGTTGAAGGCCTTATGCTGTCATTTTACTTCTTATTGCTGAAGATAGAAACTGAGTGATGGATTAGGGAGGATGCACATTTCTCATTCTGTTTGAGAGTCAAAAACATTCACTATTCATGCATTCTCAATTCATTAATCTATCTGGATACTAATTTGCATGCTTTGTTCAAGGGAAAAAACCTAGTTTGTGGTATGTCATTATTTTTCTAAAGGTGCATAAATAATTTGTGGTGATTGAATTCTTGCAACAAATTTTTTTTTTCTGTCTGTTACTAAATGTCAAGACAAAGTCACAATTTCAGATGCAATACCAGGTAAAAATATTAGCCTAATTATTTTTCCATCAGTAGTTCCTCTAGTATTCAATAGTCAAATTTTGTTGGAGGTACTTGATCAAACAAAAGGTCATAAAGTTTTGTTTTCTCTTCATAAATGAGCCCTCTCAAGACACTGTATTCAGCCTGTCATGTCACCTCCTCTTATGTTATAGATTTGTGGAGATGTGAGGTGTGTGCTGTCACATTTTTAAAGATAATGCTTTTGTTCTGGTCTTATGGTCTGAAACTGAAAGAGCTGGAGCAGAAAAAACCCACAATTGTTTTCTGTTTCCAAGGATTTGAATGGGTTTTTTTCCCATGCAAATAAAGACTTATTCTGTTATATCAAATTTTCAGATTGAGATGAACAATCTCCACCACTGCCCCTGAAATGCAAGCAGTGAATTTGAAAATCAGTATAGACACCATTCAGATTAATTATTATTTTCCCAGTGGTAGTACCATGAACTTATATAGGTTGTATTTGTGAAGCACAGAAGTCCTATCCCCAGAAAAAAACACAACTGCTTTCAAAAACTCGATTTTGCAATGAAAAGTTCTTATCAGGAAATACACTGATTTGTATTCCTGACAGATCTTTCCAGTGAAACTTTAAAATCCTAAAATTGTGGCAATTTTTTCTCACTAAACAAAACTGCAAAATGTGGAAAACTGTGGAGGAAAAAATGAAAAGCGAACTTATGTTTCCAGCACCTCTTTCCTCTTCTAGGATCTTTTGGAAGTAGAAAAAAACAAACAAACAAAAAAAAAAAAACCAAAAAAAAAAACAAACAGAAAAAGGTCAGGATAAGAGTAGCAATCTTTTGGGTAGAGCGTTGAGCCATTAAGTAGCTGGTCACTTCAAGACTCATGTAAATTAATTTTTCAAGGATTTATAGCTGGTCATTTTCTAGAGACAAAGCTGGTCTTAACCAAACACATGGATGTGATTTTTCAGCTTTATTATGGAAATGGCAGAAGTTCCCGCTGTAATTACTGCTTGGCCTTTCATAGACATAGCTTCCAGAATGCTTTATAGCAAGCTGCTTCATCATCCACTATGTAAGGAAATTACACTTTTCTTAACATGTTCCCATGGTCTCAGTTTGGTAATTACTTTCACATCATGGGGATTATAAGGTGTCAAATTATTATTTTTTACCAAAAAAAAAAAAAGAAAAAAAAAGAAAAAGAAAACAAGAAGAAAAGAAGTAACTCTATTGATATACCCATGTTATAAATGCTCACATTACTTTTAATGGCCTTTAGTGCATTGAGATAAACCCCACACCTTTTTCTCCTACTCTTCATTATACTCTCTTGGGCTTTATAAATACCTGCTCCCTCAGCTAGACTTCCCTATGATCCTGGTCTTCAAAGTCTGGTTTTATGAGGAAACCACATGGTCTCCCTGTCTCAGCATGCAATCTTTCCTGTCACCCGCTCTGGGGGCCTGCTAAGCGTGGCTCGCTGCACACAGATTGTTTGTGAAGCTGCCAAACGGAAGCCAGCAGCTCAGTTCAGCTGAAGGAGATAAAAACAACATTATTTCATAGCTATAAAAAATCACAATAGACTTGTAAATGGTGCCTTGTACAAACAGGGTTTTTCTTCAGGAAAAGAATAGGTCCTTCAATGAAGACTGAGACATCTGTATTGTTCATTCAACTCTTGTGCAATGAGTTGCTATTAATAGCTCTGCATTGGAAAATCTTGCTATAAATAACATCTGAAATCTACTCCCATAATACCCTTTTGTCCTTCATATGCCTTCTTTGGGACATTTGTATATTTACCATGAAAAAGAGTACAAAACAACTTTGGATAAAAATGGGTATGACTATATTGAATGATTCAGTTCCTGGGATGGCATTCATTTTGTGGGAGGAGGACAAGGGAGAAGAAAGATATAAACAATAAACATCTCTGACTTTTCTCCAGTATTCTAGCTAGACTAACAGGCAAACAGACACAGCTTGACAGACAGATGATTGTCTTATCAACTGAAACCATCTTGGAAAGAGTATATCCAATCCTCCTAAAATAGCTAATTAATTGGGAACTAGTCCCTCTGTTCTCTTGATATGGGAACTTTTCACAGCAGATGGTCTGTTCCATGATACAAACTGTATATTACTTTTTACATCTTCTTGAAATGGAAGTCACTTAACAAGCCCTTCTAAATGAAGGGTACCAGTAGGAAAAGGTTGATGGCTTATCTCAGGAGATAAAGATTTTACAAAGTGTTTCAAAAGTTTCATTTGTAATTTTGAGTCTTTTAGTTTGCATAATGGTTTTGTGTTATGTCTTTTGTTGTTTTATTTTTTCATGTGTGAATCTGAGGAATACAGTTTGCTCTTCTCTGCTTTTATTGACAGTAATGTTTTTGCTAGAGTGAAGCTAAACGGACTATACAATGTCCATTAGTGGTTATTAATTGGAAAGCAAAAATTCTTACTAAATTTTAACTTCACTGTACCTTCTCTACTGTGTGTCTCAAAACAGGGTAGATTTTTTTTAAGACATGTGACCACTATTCTTCATAGTCTTTAGAATAAAGGATTAGAAGAAAAGTTTCATTTGGAAGAAGGAAGATTTCCTTAAATCAGTTTTGTCTTCATTCATGCACAATGCTTATTCCACCTTTAATTGTTGAATTGAACCTGGCTTTACAAGTTTTAATTGACGTCTCTCTGAAGAAGCTCTCACCAAAAATAACAACTTGTGCTGCAGCTGTTTGTCACAGCTAGCTGTTTATTGGTTTTGGGGTTTTAGGTTGGCTTTTTGTTTGTGTGTTTGGTTTTTTTTGAAAGAAAATACTCTTCTCTTCTGCTTCCTTCCTTTCAGATAATTTTCTACATCCAGGATCATAAAATGTTTTGCCCTTTTTAATCACTCAGTGGTTTTGTAACTCACCATGGTTTCTCCAGATGTTTCTGCTATGCACCTAAAGGAAGCATGTGTTTGTATAAGGGTAACAAATTTGAGAAGTGTGATATACTTCCTGAGTCTCCTTTTTTTTATCATATATTGACAATAAAAATCAGCTAGATATGAAATCCCAAAATGGTACATCAATGCAGTACTGCAGCTAAGTCCTAGGCTTTCAGCCCTGTTTTGTAAGATGCCTCACATACAGAACCACAAAAATTAATGTTAAAGCAAACTAGTAATAGGGACAATATACAAACATTTTATCTCTTATGCCTTCAGGTGATTGAGTTTGCAAGCAGCACATTTCTGTACGGCAGTATTTCTTTTCCAGACATTCAACAGTGCATATGTGTGTCTGTGTGCATGCAAGTGCTTGTGGAAACAAAGTTCTTAAATGCTCCAGTCTGCACTGCAATTCCATGGTTCCAAGATCATCTACAACTCAAGAAGGTTAAGAAATCCTGATTCCTTCTTTTCATACCTTCATCACTAAGCTGTTATGCGTAGCCAGTTATGCACTGGTAGTCTATAATTTAGAAGTTCAATATTGTTTATGCAGCTGTCCAGGTATGTGCTCATCATTAGGCAATGCCTATATCAGATTGATTGAACATGAGTAAGAAGTAGCTGGTGAAAAGAGACCACACCAGCAGCATTTGGCCCAACAGGGATAATCAGGTGTTCAATGAAGGCATTCAGCTAAGTCATGTGAGACAGATCTTTAGATGTGAATAAATGCTAAATGCAGTATCTTCAGGAGCTTTGGCACTTTCATAATTACCTACTAGTGATATGGAGTCTATTTGTCGTATTTGTTATACATAAAAGTTATATTTGCTCTTTCTAAAGTTAAAGTAGGTAACTGTAAATGTTGAACGGCCTTTGCCAGACCTACTGTTAACAGAGATAACACATAATAATTATTGTAACACATATGAGTTTTCTAGCAATAGAATAGAATTTGCCATTCTGTGCGTGATGATAGAGTGGGATGTTCCGGTTTAAAGTGTACTTGGAAAATCTTTTAATATCTCAGCTCTTTAAATTATTAATAGACTACGAGTAATTGTAAACAGATAGATAAAAGGAAATTCCTTTTTCCCCCATTATCCTAAAAAAATTCCTGTCCAGAAGGAAGCATATTTTTTCATAGCAGTAAGTAATTTTCATCACAAGAATTCTTCTTTTAAAAAACTGTTAACTTGAAACAGCTACTGTTGAATGGCCATAAGGGGTATTCCCAATTTTTGTGAATCTATACCTGAATAATGCTGATTTTGTATCATAAATTTGAATTGTACATTGTAATTTTCTTTAAACACTTGGATTCACGGAAACAAAGGTAATCAATTCAAAATTTGTGGCATAGTAAATAATACCAACTCTTTGTGATAAGACCATCTGTCTGCTGACTCTGTGATAGACATATATGTTGGTAAGACACAAAGTCAGGATTTTGATTTGTGGAATATTCTAAGTAATATAAGTATATTTCTGTGTGTACAGGGTCAATAAAAGGATTTACAAAGCAGACAGCTTGTCTCTGCTTGTTTAAACAGAAGAGAAAAAACATTTCCAAAAGAAGTCAAGCAGTGCTGCTAGGCTGATATTGAAAATTTTATTTATTATTAGCAGCCAAAATTATTTACAGATTTGTTTTCCATGGGAAATACCTTTTAAAAAAGAAGACCTCTTTATTGATGCATTCTGCTTTTTCTGAGATTATGAATGATACTAAAAATTTTAAATCAACATACAAAATAAAAATATGTGGAATATGAATGAAAGCCTTTTTTTCTCTCATGAGAGCAGATATTATTGGAGTGAGCTCAAGAGGAAAAATTATTCGTGAACTGTGATCCACAAGTTACCTAATTTTCTCAAGTAAATATTGGTAAACTTAATTATGTTGCATGTTGTAGCTAAATAAAATTAAAAAGGTACTTTTAAAGAATTTAAATTACAACTTTTGATGGCTGTTTTTACACCTCATATTGAGAGAATGGATACTTTGGTTATCAGGAATCCATACACCTCAGGCTTTGAAGAAGCCATATATTCCTAAATTGATCTAAGGTATGGTTACATCAGCTTTTTGGTGTCACATTTCAGCACACTTTAATGTTTTATGTAACATGGACTTTTTTGCAGTGTGTCCCTACATTATCCAAATCCTGAGACGTGTTAGAAGATGCTGTAGTTATTATCCATAGTTACAACCATTTTCAGACATTTATGTGGTGCCTGTGAAATCAGACTTCTAAACTGTGTCAAATTTCTATTTTCTGATTTCTGTCAGTGCAAAACCTGGACAACCCTACTACCACCAAGCTCTTTTGACATCATCTTACTTTCTTGTTAATACAAAAGTCACCAAAGATATTTGGACAGTAAGAAACAATAGTTTTAATTTGAACTTTTATTGCTGAGCAAAACCTTTGCTTTATATAAAGGATTATATTCATTGAAGCTTTTACAACATTTATAAACCAAATCCTCTCAGAATTCAACAAGAGAAAATGCAGTCATGATGCTTAAGCCAACTACTAATTTCTTTCTAATGAATTCACATCTGCTGTGTGAGTGGGTCAAGATAAAGACACTGTGTATATCTATGAAGTAGATCAATTCATTCTTAGATTTATAAGTGCATATTTTTAGAAGTGTGGGCTTAAGAAATTTTTCACTCACTGCTGGCCACCAACTGCTACTGGAATGTGTTGCATGTACTTGAAGATTCTTAGTCTGGTCAAAGAAAATGTTTGGATGGGGTTGCATTACTTTAGTTGCTCTTTTCTAAACCAGAAGTTAAAAATAACAGATGACAACACTACTAGACACCACTTGAAACTTTCTACTGAGTTTATAGCCCGCTGCAGAATGTGAGTTGGTGAATCAGTGAAACAGTGCTCAATCAGAATCCTAGAATTTAGCCCCTTATGTTTCTATATGGCTCCTGCCAATGATGATGGATAGCAGAGGTTTAACAAGACAAAAGCAAGTACTCATGGTAAGCTGCAAGAAAATTCTAGTACATAATTACTCCAACTCTTTTAAATATCTCAGAAGACATATTTCTGGCTGTAAAGGTAAGCATTTCTGTTTCAAATAATAACAGAGATTATTTTGTACTGAAAATTTTATACAAAACTTGGCAACAAGTTCATTCACTAAGACCAAATGTGAACTTCATTATTGATCTGCTTTAAAATCCTCTTCAGTTTAAAATTATCTTTAAATTTAATCATCTTTTATTGTTGCTTTAAATTATGCTACAGTCACTCTTCTTAGATACTGGTCTTGTGGCTTTGAAAACCAGTAAAATCTGCGTAGTGTCCTGAAAAGTCAGTGGGAAGAAGTTAGACACAAAACTAAAACATTATTTATATGCATAACCATCAAAAAAGAAAAGGTCAACTCTTCTGTCTATATATATTAGATTAATACCACTGCCCTGAAAAGCAATTTTGCCTTATAAACTGCATGTAACCAGACACAATTCACAGCCCTTTCTGCTCCAAGCCCTAATATAACCAGACATTGATACCACTTCCAGTATGCGTTCCAGCACTATAAACTTGCTCAGATACCAGGAAAAAAGAATGGGAGAGAATGAAAAGCAAAATGCCCTTGTGGTGTATGTCTGATACCCTCTTACTGTGGTTTTGACTGGAGTCTGTAGCTCCTTGTGCAAGATTCTTAACAAAGAGTTGGAGACAGTCCTTGTATTTGTTCAGAGGCATACAAGTAATCCACTGGCCTACACATGACACTTGACAATTTCCCCCCTTATTTTCCAAAGAATTTTCTTAATGAAATGAACCATTAAGACCAGTGCATGAATATGAACTGTATATGGCACATTGCCTATGCTGCATTTTAGAGCATGAGAAATGTGAACATGTTCAGGCATCTGTGAACAGAAATTACAAGTTGTGGAAAATAAACCCTTTTGTCCTAAAGAGCTTTCAAGCAATAATTCACTCTTATAGAAAGGTCTATGCTAAGGTCATGCTACCTTTATTTCATAATCCCAGAACACAGCAAGGAAGGGAAGCTGGACATGACCCCTTTCAACTCCTGTTCATCAGAGCAGATGATACAAATGACACAGGTCTTTCACTGCAAGGCCTGTGAACAAGCTGGAATCATGGTATAATCTTGCCAGCAAGAGAAATCTATCAAATTGGAAGCAACAAAGCTTCTTAACTTGTGTTTTTGTTGAATTCATATTTACCCAGAATGAATTACTGTATAATTTTAAATGAAAACTCAGTCTCAGATAGAGCATTCTCTAATTAACATGTTTCTCTGCTTAAACAAAAATGCACATTAATTTTTTTTTAGTTTAGCTGTCTGTTTCTACCTAGCTCCATTATTTCAGTGAGACTAATATTTCACAATGAATAGCATCAGAACTAGGCCATGGAGCTCTAAGGAAGTTAAAATCTTCCATTCTGATTGTGTATACACAGACAGAGTCAGCCCTTGCTTCAAAAAAGCAGAGAGCATTTACAAAGCAGACAAATGGTAACCAAGAGAGATTTAGGTAACAGCTAATGTTGTTTCAAAACACATACACCCTGGACTGCATTCAGGCACACTTGGTGTTAATTCAGTGCCTGGTTGCCCTGCTGTGGTAAACCTATGAATGTCTTGCAGACTGCTGCATTAGATTCAGTACTCTGTGAGTAGAATCACAGAATCATAGACTCATAGAATCACAGAACATAGAATGGTTTGGGTTGGAAGGGACCTTAAAGATTATCTAGCTTCAATCCTGCTGCCATGGGCAGGGACACCTTCAGCTGGACCAGGTTACTCAGAGCCCTATCCATCCTGGTCTTGAACATCTCCAGGGATGGGGAGTACATAACCTCTCTGGGCGACCTGTTCCATCATCTCATTACCCTCACAGTAAATAATTTCTTCCTAATATCTAAGCTAAACCTAACCTCCTTCAGCCTGAGGACATTCCCTCTTGTCCTATCACAACATGCCCTTATAAAAAGTCCTTCTCCATCTTTCATGTAGGCTCCCTTTAGGTACCAGAAGGCTGCTTTATGATCTCCCTGGGGCCCTTTCCAGGCAGAACAACCACAAGTATCTCAGCCTGTCTTTGTAAGAATGGTGTTTCTGCCTGCTTATCAACTTCATGGTTCTCCCCTTTTCTTCCTGCAAAGGGTTAAACTTTTTATTGTATTTGGGGCCTTGGACTTGGATGCAGCACTCCAGGTGGGGTCGCACTGGGGCAGAGTAGAGGGACAGAATCACCTCCCTTGATCTCCTGGTCACACTGCTTTTGATGCAGCTCAGGATGCATTTGGCCTTCTGGGCTGCAAATGCACTTTGCCAAGTCATATTGAGCTTTTCATTCACAAATACCACCAAGTCCTCCTTCCCAGGGCTGCTCTCAGCTCATTCTCCATCCAGCCTGCACTTGTGCTTGGAATTGCCCCAACCCAGGTGCAGGCCTTTTTGAACTCCATGAGGTTTGCACAAGCACACCTCTCAAGCCTGTCCAGGTCCCTCAGGGTGGCATTATTTCCCTCCAGTGTGTCAACTGCACCACACAGCTTGGTGTCACTGGAAAACTTGCTGAAGGTGCACTCAATCCCACTGTCCATGCCACCAACAAAGATGTTAAAATGTGCTGGTTCCAATACCAATCCCTGAGGAAGAGCACTCAATAGCATGATATTTTTAGATGGTGAGTGTCATTCTTCCACTGTACATCACTCAGAAAACAGAAAGAAGGTGTCTGCAGGGCAGAGTAAAACCAGAAAGCAGATTTATTCAGTTTATTCCTGAAAAGTGATGATAGCTATGTGAAGCACTCTAGCTAAACTAAACATAGGAAGTAATCTTTCTTCTGCGCGAAACAGTGAATTTCCTATGTATTTCAATCTGCTGTAGGTTTTAACCACTGTTAGGGTAAAATACCAAGGTCATATGAATTTCCACAGTGCAATAATATAGAAAATTTCTGAATACAGAAAGCATGCCAGAGTTTGCATTGGCACAGAGCAGATATGGCTTCTTGGTTTTGATCTTGGAAAATGGCACAAAGGGCCTGATCACTGCCTCATGCAGTGATTCTCAAAGACTTCTCACATGCTTTGAGAAAACATGCAAGCTGATGGTTTACCCCAGCTGCAGTAAAGAGTGTGGTACCAAATGCTTTGGTTTAGCACCAGTCTGAGCCTGCAGTCATTCAGTGCGCTGCAATGCCAGGAGAAGGGGCTAGATCACTCACCATAGCATCGTTTTTGGCTAAACCTTAAAAGGTCTCTCTGGGAGACTTATCAGGACCTCACTGTATCTTTAATCGCAAGAAAGAGCAGGCTCCACCAATCTGACCATTTCTAACCCCTGTGTAATCTGCATGGGTAGGATAGGATAGGATAGGATAGGATAGGATAGGATAGGATAGGATAGGACAGGACAGGACAGGACAGGATAGGACAAGATGATAGTTTGTTGTCTTTCAGCTTGAACACTGCCTAAAGATATGAAGATCTGGCAAGTCTTTTGATATATTTTCTGAGTATTTGGGATCTTTTTCTATGTACAGTTTTCAAAATATGGCATATGAAATTCTTAAAGGTGTGGCCTAGGAAGAAGATTCACTTTTCATTTGAAGAGAGACATCATTAGAATCCGGCCTAACAAAACTTTCTGTATGTTCTTTTTCCTCTTTGTGTAAATAATTGGTAATGGCAGACACAGCTACATTACTGGCAATTACATAGCTTTGGTGGTGGTGGTGTTGTGTTGGTTGCTTTTGGTTTGGTTAGTTGTGTTTGTTTTGTGTTGCTCCCATTTTGTTTTGTGTTTTTTTTTATTCCTTCTGCAGACTGATATTAGCCTTTTCATTGTTTACAGGGTTTCTGAAAAAGACGAACTACACAAAAGGTGATGATACTATCTTCTGATTACCTGATTGGAAGAATTTTGGGACAGATGACACTGGATACATTTTACAAAGCACAAAGGTAGCTGGCTGGAAGACTCAGATGTGCAGGAGCCTACCTTGTAACACAAAGGAAAGAAAATCTGGAGAGCAATTCAGACATCTCATGCCTTTTGAATACCTGAAGAATATCCTCCATGGCCCCAAAACGTGTAAATAAACTCTAGGTCTGTGCATTATATGTCAGCCCATGCAGATGTCTAGCCTGACATATAATGCACAGACCCTCGAAAAACTCAAATGACTCAGTTACCCTTTTTCATCATTAGGTAGATCC
This sequence comes from Lichenostomus cassidix, assembly GCF_008360975.1. Taxonomy (NCBI): domain Eukaryota; kingdom Metazoa; phylum Chordata; class Aves; order Passeriformes; family Meliphagidae; genus Lichenostomus; species Lichenostomus cassidix. Next base: position 18,492,350 of record NC_139480.1, on the reverse strand, counting down.
ACTGATTTCAGGGATGGAAAACCTGTATCTCTTCTCCTTGTAATGTGATGTTTCTTTATGAATTCCTTTAATCTGTTGTTTAACAAAAATTACTTCCTCTGGGCCAAGGGATATGTTTGATTCAAGGTGTAAATCAAAGAGAATGCTTGATTTCAGAAAACTTCGTGGAGAAACCTCCAAAATTTTACTAATTGCATCTTCGACTTCTGCTTTCCATCTGTTCTGTAGCATATCTGGTCCTCTGTTTTACATGTGCATATTGGATAATCAGGTTTTTCCCATTAGTCTGAGCAACTAGTTACCTCTTTATGTACAGATTTCATGCATCCATACTGTAGAGGACAGGTTATAATGTAAGTATTATTTTATTATTTGAATTTGAATATTAATTATTTGAATTCAATTAGATGCAAACTTATATCACAGTTCTGTGAATGAGAAGCTACACACAGTTCCAATCCCATGCTCATATTCTAGAAGACTTTTTACCACTCTCCACCTCCATGCAACATCACAATTAGCCAGAAAAAAAATAAACAAAAATGCTAACTCATTTTACTGTAGTTTTGCTACATTATTCATATTTAAGTATACATTATTAAAGAAAAAATTTGCCATGGACTATATTTATGGATAGCTTAAAAATGAATTCTGCTTTAAAATGTGAAGAGAATGTGCATGTCTAAACACACTAATAATGGTGTTTAAGCAGGAAAATTAGCTTTACGTCTTTGCTTCTTTTATTCTTTCTTTAAATATATTAGGCTTATATTATATTTATTCATAGCAAAAATGTATTTGCAATGATGGATTTAGCTGCTCTTAAAGCAGTCAATGGCTTGCTTCAGGCCAGATGTCCTTTAAATTATTTGTCAGAAACTGCTGAATTTCTAAAGTTTCATTTCACCTTATTCTAAATATATTCTAAATATAGAAATTATTTAAATAACTAGAAAGTTACCCACCCAACACAAATGCACTGGCACTATTTTCTAATTGCTGCAATCATGTTGCACATTCCTACTGGCACCAGAACTGGTGGCTCAAACTGAAGAAGGGATTTGTTTCACTGCATCATCGAGAGCAATGATAATGGTGCTCTGAGATGTGTAAGCAATGTCACTGCACTATAGGGCATTCTACAAATTAAATGGGAAAAATGCTGGAGTATATCAGCGAGTAGCTGTAGTGAACAACTAGTACAAAACTGAAGGTTTTCATCATGTGTGGATTTTAGCCTGTGCTCCAGTAAGAGATTTTTGAGCTTTATAAAATGCCCTTTGTCACATAGGTGGGAAAACTAGTCATGGGGCAGCCAGCAATTGACTGTTAACTTGGCAATTCTTTAATTGTCAATCTAGCAATTTTTCAGTTTATAGAAAAGTGGTAGGTTCTGTTTAGATGGCACAGAAACTGAAACTTCTTGCTCCTGAGAAGGAATTCAACTGACAAAATTAGATATAGCTCACATGATTGAAATACTACAATTAGTGTGGAAAGAAATCAAAGGAGTTCTGCAGCAATGGATGGAATTCTGTAATAAATACATTGTTACGTATGTACCTATATTGTAACAAACAAATTTAAGTGAACTAATTAATCTTCTAAAAATTAAAGTGGGAAAATTTATGTATTTAGTATTTCCTGTTGGACAGCAAGAAATTATGATAAAGGTCTATGCCTAGATTTCTACTGAATTTCCTTAATCTGCATTTATTTTTATCAGCCCACTTTTACAATTGTAAAGTTTCTGCTAAAGACAGAAAAGAAAAGGAAACCTTCTTTTTTTCCTTGATAGAGAGAATTGACACCATTGACAAATGTGGGTGATCGGTTTGGAGGTAATATTGATGTATGTATTGGAATAAAATGCTTTTTATTTTCCAACAGATTGACAGAAATACAGATTATCTATATTTAATACAGATTAATGAGATCTAATTGGAGGGTATTTTAATCTCACCTCAAACTTGAATCAAAAAATATTGAGATGAATACTGCAAGAAATTGTGAAATATCTGTTTTGGTTTTTATTTATTTAATTTTCACACTGGCATGTTGTACACACTTCCATGCATGCAGCTCATTGCTAGGGTTGCAGACCTTAAGATCAGAACTGTGTAAGTGGGGGTGGCTTATCACCACCCAGTAACCACCAAAGTTGCAGTTCAAAGATAAGTGAGCGTGGCAAACCTACAGAGTTCATGCTCTAGTGAATTTTAAAGGAGAAATGGAGAAACACAGATTCAGATCTGCAGTTTTTCTCTTGGGTTGAACTGAATTTGGATTATTCTGTCATCAAAAAAGAGTGGCTATGCTCCTTGGTGATCATTCCGCATAAGACATTTCTTTCATTTAACCCACTGAGATGTTGGACTGTGTGGTGGACTGGATTAGCTTTCTGCTAAAGACTAACCCATCAAAGCTCAAGTAGTTGCACCAGGTGTGGAGAACAGGGACCCATGGCTATTGGTAAACAGTAGGATTTTAAATTCCCTACCTCTGCTTAATCCAGTCTTAATCCAAATGTATCCATGAAACCTTCACTGCAGATGGGGGCCAGGGTTTTGAGCAGTAGTGTAATGATGACTTTATTGCTTTACACACAGCATTCACTGCCAAAATAGAAAGAACAGAAAAGAGCCTAAACCTCACAGTTTCCTTCTAGCTGTAGAAATAAATAAACACACACTCTTCCCAACCTGGTACAAAAGTACTTTACAAAAGTGAGTTGTTATTTATTTTTTTACTTATTTACCTAATTTTCCCCACAAGGGAATCCTCAGCCTGAAAACCATGAAAATTCACTGTTTAAGAAGATTTTGCAAGACTACATAGCAATGACAGACAGTAAAGTAGCATGAGTAATACAGAGTAATAAAGGTGTTTTAGATGTTAGAGGGCACCCTGAGTTAGTTAGGGGTGAGGTTTTGTGAAGAACACAAACAAGCAAAAGAAAGAGACAAGGATTATTTTTCTTCTGGTTTTGTCCAGCCACATTGCCGCTTCTAACTCTCCTGAGAATCTTATATTCTAAGACTACAGAGCTCCAAAAAAATCATTTGTTTTGTATAGAAAAAGAGATTATATTGCCTGAGCCAAGCTGAAGCCAAGATATTTGGTCTTTCCACTATTCTTTTTTTATTTTTATTTTTTTTTTTAATTTTTCATACTACATGGCAATTTTGTTAATTTTTCTTTTAGATTCTTCAAATCAAGTCTTAGGGACTCTGGTTGAATCCACTAGGTAGCATCGAGGTACCTATCATTATGGGTAATTATTGAAGAGGTTCTGACTCTGTAGTCATTGAGTCTCAAAGCAAACCTGGATGTAATGCAGATGGTGCTGGAGGGGAGTGTCTAATGCTGGGGGTTTTTATGGCAAGCAGCTCCTGGGGAAGCTGGTACTTGACAAACTCCTGCCATGGAAAATGAGATTCAGGTGCCTGCTTGAATTTGGGAATGGGTCACCTGTAAAATAAACAAGGGATTACAGGATTAATTTCCTCAAATTAAGGAGGAAAATACTGAAAAAAACTTCTAGACACCTTTTGTCTATAAAAACAGGTTATTTAGTCACAAGAGATGGTAGCTATGGCAACGTGTTGCAAAAGTTAAGCCAATTTCTGAAAAGAAAATTTTACTACCCTAACATAAAAGGTACTATTCTTGCCACAGTGTAGCTTTATGTGACCTAATTATTTTCAGATTAAATCTTGATAGAAATAATTAAATAAATATCTACCAGACTAAATTTGCCAGTTTCCTGGGCACTAGTGAATATGAGCTGATTACTGAGAATTTTCCATCTGTAATATAGTACAAGCCATGCACAGCATACCGTAAAAAGGAAAGCTCAGTCAATGGAGAATGTTTTACATCAACAAGGGGATTTATTTGAGAAAATGGCTAAAAATGTCAAGACTTCATAATCATAAAAGAGAACAAACTTTGATGCAAACTCATTTGAACCAGAAGCAGGGAGAATGAATCAATTAGATGTGAGAAAGCAATTTACTGCTGACAGAAAGAAAGAAATAGCTGTGGAGATAAATGAGAAATTGAAATGCGTGGAATGAAAATGGGAAGGTATCAGAGATGTTTATGATAAAGAGTAAAATAATAAAACTTGTAGCAGCTAAGAAACATTAAGTTGATTTTAGCAGTATTATGGACCTCTTCATCGCAAAATTACTAAAAATTAACTTAAAAAGCGGTGTGCAACAGATGCATCTTTGATTTGAGAAAAAGCAAGCACAGCAATGTATTTCCTAACAGAGCACAACATTCACAAAACTATAAATGATTACTTTTAAACAACAGCTTCTACTGATGACTACATTTTTATGAATAGAACTAGGTAATACATCTCTATGAATAAAGAATTATCTGAACAAGGGAACCTTTATGTCTGCTGATAGTTTTTAACACATTTAGCAGTGTTCGAGAAGTACTAAAGGAACAGGAATATGTAAATCTTATGTCAACATTTAAATGGGTAAATATAACTTGAACAGGTATAGCTGGAAGGTTGGCACCAATGCAGAGCTATTAACAGAACTCTTAGAAAATCCAGTGTTGATAAAATTATTTTAAAACTCAGCAAAAAAGAGCAGTCCACAGCAAAAGCTTATTCCAAAGACACAGAGAAAGGATGTGGACTTTAAACGTTTTTGGTTTCCTAGTGATTTGCATATTCATTCCAGCTACAGAAGATCTGATCCATTCTGTCATCCTTGTCTGAAGGCATTTCATTTCATGGTCCAATTTCAGGAAGAGTGGTGTATCTTCTTTAGTGGCTTCACCTAAAATGCAAATGTAAGCTTGGGGTCAATATTAAAGGTTTTCTGATCAGCTGAGTCAAGCTAGCACACTGTGCCCCCTCTTGCATTTTCTTGACCTAATAATTTTTGAACTCTTGCAGGATGGCTTCACTACTTCAATGTGAGGTCAGTCATTTGTGTTGAGTTCAGAGGCTGCTGGTAAACCATAGGTCAGATCAAATGAAAGTGTTTTTCCTTATGGTTTGAAACATTTTCTGCATCTTAAATCTGGATGTTTTCACTGAGGAAAAGATTATATCAATTTTACTTGAAAAATTTTCCTCCAACCTCACACAATTATTGATAAAACAGGTGATAAGCTCATCACAGTGTTCAGGAAAAAGAAGTCCATTTCCTGAAAGTATGATCTGGCATCTCTCAAGGAAGGGCACTACCAATGAAAGATTCAGTCCAGCTCTGTAAATCAACACCACCAGGTCACACAGATCTGTCAATATCAAAGCACAACACAGATTCATACAGTTATCTATTCCAAGAGGCAGCTGACCAATACTATCTTTTCACTTTCTCCATTACATGTTGATATCTGGTTAACAGAGCTAAAGAAATACTCATTCTCTTACATCTATAAATAAGCACAAGATTTTGTATTTTTTCAGGCAAGTGTGAGTTCTGGGCTGTGGTGAGGAATTTAAACTCTCAGATATAAGAAGACACAGAGTATGAGTTGAAAAAACAATTTCTTTCTTTCCGGACTCCTGCATTAGTATGTGTTTCCCAATAATCTCTTTCAAAGTTAGCTGTAGCTAAAAAAAGACCTGAAATAGGTACTGGATCAACCATTATTAAGGACCAGTGGCTCTGATGAAGAAATCAATGTAGTGATTTATCAGTGATATGATAGCTACACTAATATATATTCTATTGTCTTTCATATTTTACATATATATGTATACATAACACGATCAAATTGATGAAAAATTTTACAGAATTTTGGGGAAAAGCCTGTTTTACTTCAGTCCAGGCTTAGTTAATAATTAAGTTTAATAAAAAACCACACTTCCTGTAGCTGCATGCTCTACAGAAAATGTTGAAAATCTCAGAAATCTAATTTGAAGTTTACAAGATTTGAAATCTCTTAAAAGTTTAAAGTTGGTTTAGATGTTTTTACCTGCTCTTCATCACACTTCCATTCTGCCTACATTGCTATAAATAGCATCTGAAAAGTAAATATATATAATTAAGTAGCAATAAGATAGAATCCTTGAATTCTCTTCACAACTAATGCATTGTAGCTATGGAGTGGTATAGAAGTTCATAAAAGTCTGATAGTGCAGATTCACTATAAGATGAGAAACAAAACTTGGCTGTAGTACAGTATTTATCCATTGCTTATTTATTAAAAAAATGCCTGATCACCTTCAGATTTTAAATTAAAATAAAATGAAAAAATAATTTATTCACAGATGTCTTGAAACTCTTATTTCTTGGATGGGTGTAATGTTTGTGTCTTACAGCTATCATGGGTCCCTCCCACCAACAGAGTATCAGCTGATAGACATGAAGATGAAAATCATTGAATTTATTACTAAATATATTTTTCTATTCTACAAATATCCAATAGCTATCAAACTGAAAAAAGAAAATCTGCAGCCATGCTTCTTTTGATTTAGCCATTCTTAACTCACAGCATTGTAAATGTGGTAATTCAGCTGCTCAGTAACTTTTCTTGATTTCTGTGCTCAGTGGATTGAGTTCTGAAACATGATGATCTACCATTAGTGTAAGCGTCAGTTTTGATAAAAAAGTAGAACGCTCACTCCCCTGCCTCTCCTTTGAATGACATGGAATCATAGAGTCTCTAAGGACTTGAAGATCACTGAGTCCAACTGCTAGCCTAGCACAGCTGTGTTCATCATTAAACCACATGCACAAATGCCTCATCCACACACCTTTTGAATACTTCCACAGATGGTGATTCCACCACTTCCCTGGGCAGCCTGTTGCAATACTTGATAACCCTTCCTATGAGGAATTTTTTCTGATATCCAATTTAAATCTCCCCTGCTGCAACTCGAGGCCATTTCCTCTCAACCTGTCACTTATTACCTGGGAGAAGAGACTGACCCTCACGTGGCCACAACCTCCTGTCAGGTAGCTGTGAAGAGCGATTAGGTCCACCCTGAGCCTCCTCTTCTCCAGGCTAAATAACCTCAGCTCCCTCAGCTGCTCCTCACCAGACTTATGCTCCAGACCTTTCCCCAGCTTTGCTGTCCTTCTGTGGACTTGCTTCAACACCTCAATGTCTTTCTTGTAGTGAGTGGCCCAAAAAAGAACACAGGATTTGATGTGCAGCCTCACCAGTGCCAGTACAGGGGAATGATCCCTGCCCTGTTTCTACTGGCCATGTTATTTCTGATACAAGCCAGGTTGCTCTTGGCCTTCTTGACCACCTAGACTCACTGGGACATCATTTATTTGATTTTTAGATGTAACCTCTTGTGCCACATGTTGTGCCACATGTTTCTTCATTGCAGAAAACATTATCTGATCCAAAGGAAAGAATCCCACAGCATTTCAATTTTACCACTTTAACATATTTCTACTGTGTGTCCTTTGGTTCATCGTTGCACCCTGTATCTCATTTTCAGATTCTTGCATACTGGGAGAGATGCACAAACTTACTTGTTACATGATGTGATTTCACAATATGCATTATAGAAACTATTAAATACAGAGAGCTGATTATCTCCTTGTGGGTAATTACTTTTTCTTGGGGTCTTTTTTGCTTTTGTTATGAAGTCTATTTTCCTGAGATGAAAAATTTTAAGATGGTATTCATTCCATTCATGAAAATCCCCCACCCTTTTTGTTATTTTCTCTTTGAAACCTATGTTTTGACTAGTATTCTCTACAAGATGCAGCAAAATTAGTACCATTAGCTTCAGTCTACATAGCATCTGACCTAGAGACTAGAGCTCTTTCTTAATCATCTGCCTCAGTAATTGACCCTTCTTTTCACAAGGGTTATTGCAGTTAGGCAGCATTTCAGCCTGCTAGCCTCTCTAGGCTATTTGCTTCAATAAACTCAATGTCCTTTTTGTATAAGCTGGGAGATAGATAATCATGTTGACAAGTTACATTATACAGCTGTTAAACATACAATCCCCTTTTTACCTCATCCTAAAATACATCTCACTGACAGTAAGAAAGCAGTATTTTTAACAGGTACAAGTATACATTACAGGCAATCATAACAGGAAGAAAAAACTGTTCCTTAAACAATCATTCCTGGACAATTTCTTCTATTGCAATATTATGTTAGAGGAGCTATGTGCCTTTTTACACACAAAAGACACTTGATTATAAAATTCACATTTAAAAATTAGATTAAAAGATTAAAATTTCAATTAGCCTTTTTATGGTCAATATCTTGATATTATCACTAGTTGAACAATCTGGGGTTTTTTGCCCTATATATTCTCACATTTCATGCAGTTATACAGAACTATGCAGATTCTTCTTTTGTTATTGGAGGAAGTGACACAGGGATAAGATATATAATGAACTTATTGTCCATTTCCAAGAAAGAAAAAAGGGGGAGAAAAACTCACTCTAAATAGAGACAAAAATGAAATATTTAATGAAATTCCTCATCTGATTAATCTGCATCTTACCAAATACTGCTATTCCACCTGGATCCACCTCTGAGAAAGCCTGCGATGGCTCACGCTCAGCCTGATGGACACAGGCACAATGTAGGGAGCTGGGACCATTCCTCTTCAGAGCCAGGACTGAGGTGCCAGTCTGCTCTGTGCACCCTCCATTCTGGGGGCAATGCCTGGGGTTCACCTGATAACAAACGGGTGAGGTATAAGTTTTCTCTTTTGTTCACACCCTAACTGCACATTTTTCCAAATAACACCTTTTACTGACTTGGTAATGCTACTCTCAAACCTAGACAGAGACAGCTTGTATCCTGAGAGTTTGAGAGTAGAATTTGGCTTTTTTTTCACCATTGTAGGAGAATCAACACTTTTAATAAATATTTTTTAAAAATAAAATACATTTGTGTATTTTATTAATTTTCCATAATTTAATGCTGCCTTGCAAAATTCTGTTCAGTCAGGCAAGCAATTTTTTCTTTTGACAGGCCAGTAAGATATCATTAATTTTTCATTCTCATCAATCACCATGGTAAAGGCCGTCTGAGAAGGTTTTGTGCTTTGGCTGGTAATTTGTCATGACAATTTTGCAAGGTTGTTTTAATGCCTTCTCTTAGCTGATTGAAAATGTCTTATTTACTTCAATTAGTTTTACCAGTGAGACATCGTGGTTTTATACAAAATGAATTGTTAATTGCTCCCCAAAGCCTAGGTAGACACCTGCTTTTCTATTAAAACACAGATCAAACTGAATATGCAGTGAGGGCTAAAATTAACTCTATTGTACAGGCAAAGCAGAGAGACTTAGGGCCTTGTAATATGTTATATATTCAAGCTTATTTGTGACATAAAATATTTTCTGATTTTCAGTTAAGTATTAATTTTGCAATACAGGAAAAATAACAAGCAGAATTATGTTGTTTTTACTTGCTTGCTAGAGACTACTATACTTAATATATATTTATGTATATATCTGTATTGCCCTGATAGGTGTTTCATAAATCCTTTGTAAAGCTGGTGAATTAAGCAACCTTTCAATGACAATCTTTTAAGCTTAACTAGTCAGCTCTTTATAACCTATTTAATACTGACAGATAATAGAGAAAGCAATAAAGAAGATTTAAACATCTACATTAAAGATCTTCGAGGTCTAGTCTCTAATCATGCAGCAGTATTTGTTTTCTGTACATATTGTATGCAATTCTTATAATGATATTAATATTTCCACATGGTGAGGTCGTACCACCACAGTATGGAAAACAATTGTCTACAGCTGATTTCACTAGGTCACCAACATATTCTGCAGCTGGTATGAGGCCATAATTAGTGAAATTAATTAGCCTTAGGAAACTAAGCCATGTGACCTATACTTTAATACACATACTCGTTGCTATGGTAGCCTAAATAGGAGTATGTCTCAAGCTGTTAGGGCCCCTGCTTTTCTTTCAGAATGAACAGTGATAGTGTGTGGTGTAGACAAAGTAAATCCATTTGTTGGATATGGTAAACTGCAACAAATAATAACTTAAGGGAAACTGGTACCTGAAGGTATAGTTTCATAGAAAACTAAATGTAGCATTTAAGCTTTGTGATTAAAAGCTTCACTATTTCCAAACTTCAGGCATGATCAGAATTTTATGGCACTGGTCAGAAAGACTAGAGGTAAGTTAATGTTGTGGTAATGTTTATCCTTTACAGTATTGCTTTCTTTTCTTATAATTCCAAATTCTTCTAAATGCAAACAAATGAAAGCTCTTGGGCAGATATGTCAGAAACACCTTTTCAATTTTTGATTTATACTTTTTTAAACTTCTCACCACTTTCAGACTGTTCCCATAAACTCAATTCATTTGTCCTTCCATTTCTCTTCAAAATCCTATTGACATACTGGCATCAAAAGTCTGTTACAAAAAACCCCTTGTTAAGTCAATAATAAAATGTCACCAGGAGATGTTATTCTCATGTACTGAAGAATTTAATAATATTGTTTTTCAATAATGTGACATGACAAAATTTTTCAAGGTGCATGTTCAAAGATATAAAAGTTTGGAAAAATTAAAAAAGAAAAAAACCCACAGACGTAAGGCATTCATGGAACTGTTTTGAGTGTAGGAAGACTTCATTTTAAAAGACAGTCCCAAGACCATTCTGCACCTTTTTTGCATTTTGAGCAAAGTTTGTGCTTGCTGACACAGAATTTTTGGATGCTGGGATTTAAAACACTCTTTTCTAAATTATTTTGACTGTGTTACCATAAACTTCATTAGTCAACTTCAGTAATTGCAGAATCTTTTAAAGAAGACATAAATGAAGGAAGATTTTGTTACTGTAAGTATAGTGACACGTGTTGAAAAGATAAATATAGTACAGGGAGGTTGCTTGAGGTCTCATGCATTACAACTATTGGAATACTCTATATAATTAGCCAAAGTTAATTGTTGGTTATATTTGGCTCCTGCAGTATAGGGCTGGGTAGTTTCCCAAAGACTCACTGAGGTAAAGGGCTCTGTTTCCACCAACAGCTTATATAATGCCTACATTTCTGCTGAGATTCAGTGAGGCAGTTTATCTTTTTTATAATTATCTGAAAGGTAACCTAGATCAGGTACCATGCTCCTCATGAGGGTTCAATGTCATCCGTGTTTAAAAAAGCCAAACAACTTTTCTGAAGAGTACAAATAACTGCATGGTGAGAAATCCTTAAGAGGTTCATGAATAATTCTGAAAACTTGGAATATGGAAAATACACCCATAATTTTACACATTCCTCATGCAAATGTAAATACTGTCATATTTCTGACTATACAAATTTAAACTTCAGTGATAGGGAAAAGGTCATGATTCATCCCCAGGCCACCCCAGCACAAGCAGTGGGGGCTCCCTGAGGAGGACCCTACACTGCCCTGAGCTGGACTTGTCTCATCACAGGCAGCCCCAGCCCACCCACCACAGGTTGCAAAAATGCAGTTAAGGAAAGGCAAAGAAATGCCACAAAGGCACAGGAAGAGGGGAAAATCTGTGAGAAATGGCCCTGCAGACAGCAAGGTCAGAAAAGAAGGAGAGGGACAAGGTGCTCCAAAAGCCAAAGCAGAGATTCTCCTGCAGAGACCATTGCAGAGCAGTGAGGATTTCCAAGGAAAGCCCACAGTAGAGCAGGGTCAGTTTGGAAACTCCAGCCATTGGAAGGGCCCACAGAGGGGAAAAGGGACCATCTAGGGAACCACCCTAGAGAAGGTGAAAAGAGAGGGAAGGAGCAGCAGAGAGGAGGTTTAACAGGCTGACCAAGTGTACACTCCCATCCCCTGTGCTGCTCAGGAGGTTAGAGGAATCAGGAGGAAAAGACTAAAAAGGGAGAAAGGCGTTGTTTTAACATTTGTCATTGTTTCTTACTCCCAAAATCTCTCTATTTCAATAAGTTCAGCTAACTTTCCCTAAGTCGACTCTGTTTTGGTGGTCATGGTAATCAGTAGGTGCTGTCTGTGTCTTTATCTTGACCCAGGATCTTTTACTCCCACATCCTCCCCCTGCCCTCTGAGGAGACGGGTGGGTGATCAGCTGGGTGGGAGTTTGGCTGTTGGGCAAGCCTAACCCAGCACAGGAACTTCAAGGCTCCTCCACCTTGAAGCAAACCTGATGCAAACTTTTAGCCAAAGGCATGTCTCCCTCTTACATCTAAGAAACTATTACAGATGCTAAAGAACCTTCTCTCTAATGATAGCAGTTCTGGCTTGCATGACAGCATCTAAATTAGAATTTCATCTATAAATAGTATTATATTATGAAACTCTAATGTTTAATTTTGTGGGGGTGCTCAAAGGAAGGTAAGTCATACTGCAGTGAAATTAGATCTGAAGTTTTGCCCTCAGGTACAACAAAGCTGCAACAAAACTAGCTGAGGTACCAGGCCTGACAGTGATTTCATGTTGATCTGTACCAGCAGTAACTACAAATCATCTTAGTCAGGGGTCAGAATATTAATTTTTTTTTTTTTTTTGCAGGGTGCATGAATTAAATCAATGGAAAAACTTTCTAATCATGGCCAGGTTTCCATCCACTATGTTTGTTATGTCACAGTTTCTGTTTATAAAGCTAAGCAAAGCAAAATAAAATAAATAAAATACAGCCCACTACTGTTCTTTTGAAGGGAGATGTGAATTCTATGAAAATTTTAGTCAGGGCGTTGAAGTCTAGTAATGCAAAAGAGACTCGTGTAAATATGAGTGTAAGATTTAAGGAATTAAAGAACAATAACTTCTCAAACACTTTTTGGAAGGTGGATTTTGATAAGCATTCAGAAGAGGGAGAGCACTGTGATGCACAAGAAATTGAAGAGTGACTAGGGACCAAAAGGAAGCTCAGAAAGAGAAAGGTAGAAAAATAAAGAAATTGTAAGAAGTGTGTTTTTTTAATTGAAACAAACACATGGAAAAAGTGACAGATACATAATAGAAGTATTATGATGAATGTGATGGGAAAATCTATCACCACAAGCCAAACAACAAAAAAAAAATCAATAAATCTATCTATAAATGGAATAAAAACTCTAAAAATTTAAATATATATTATTTTTCTCATATAGATTATTAAACTATACTCAGACTTTGCCTTTATGTTCAAGAGTGGAAAAAAAATTCCTGTATTAAAATAGTTAAAATAATTAAATATATAGAAATAAAATAATAGCAAACATTTAATAAAAATAAACTAGAATGAAAATTTCTATAAAAAATCTTACAGTATTTTTCAAAGGGTTAACAATACTTTAGTGAAATAGTAATGCATCAGACTTTAAATAGTTAACCAAATACAGCTAGTACCACTAAAAGTAATAATGTAAAACGCAATACACACCTTCAATAATTTTTAAGAAATGTTATTATCTAACAGAATTCTCTGAAGATATTAAGATCATCTGACTTCCTCTTTCTCCTTTCATAAGGTACTTCAATATCTTCAACGAGGCTAAACTTCCCGACGTTCAGCCCAGCTTTTTAAAACATATGGTCTCATTTTTGCCACTGACTTGCTAAACAAGATTTTTAAATAAGTGCCTCTGTTTCCTACCTGACTCATTCTCCTATCTAATGTGATAAATTTTCTAGGGTGGAGACTTTCCTTTAATGGGTATATGTACACCAGTTACGCCACTGCTAGGCAGTGACACAAATAGCAATGAATATATTATCCTAATATTAGTGTCATGGTTTCAATTTGTAAGTGACTGTTGTCCTCAATGCATGTTGTTATATAAGTTTAATATTTCCACTTTTCAGAAAAAGAAGGAGAAAACAAGACGGGTGAGAAAGATTATTTATCTGGCAAACACTACGTAAGAAGATTATGGTAGTGCAGAGAGCGGTATAAAATTGTGTCTTGGCTACCCAAACTATGAAATGTCTGACCTACTGCTTCACTGCCACTCCAGGGCCTAAAAAGTGAGCACAAAACAAGCTGAAGGAGGTACATTAGTTTGACTCAAGAAGTAGGCAAACTGCTTAATAAATAAAGTTGTAAAAACTAATCTATCATCATTCTTCTTCTTTCCAGGATTGTAGAGAATCATCTCTTATCCAACCAGAAATTTTTCTCTTAGGTTGTCTGAATGAACATGAACACGAAGGAGCCCAGAGCAGCAATAACATTTGGGGAACACCAAGCAGCTTACCAGGAGCCCCTGACCTGTCTCCTCCCAGGGCTACCCTGGAAGGATGAACAGCCCCATGGTCCAGTTCAAGTCAAACTGAGAGGCTTTTCCTGGGGGAAGGCTGAGGGAGAGGCTTTCCCCCCAGAAAGTCTTTTAGACTGGAGACAGGGGTAGGGGCTACTGCTACAGGGTTATGCCCCTCATTATGGGATGCTGTGGAAGAGCATTTTGGGCAAGACTTAGCATATTTAGGGAAAAGAGCAAACAGTTAACAAATCAAGGAGGAATCAAGGCAGTTTCAAGAGGAGCAAGCACAGGAAAACAGGGTTTGGGTAAAAGAAGTCAGAGGGACTGGTCACTGTGTTTGCACAGTAATGCCCTCTGCTGATCTTTAAAATCCTCTTTTAACTATTTTGGGGAGTCTCCATTCTGTGCTTGTGTCTGTGCATGGAGGTGTAGCCACTATCAGCCACTGGATAGGATGGCAGGTCTAGAGACCCATGCGTCGTGGTGCCATCACCTAGAGAAACTGGAGTATGTCTGTGTTGTGTGGGTGTGCATGTCAGCATGTGCTCGTCCAGCTGCCAAGCAGGATGAGAGACTTGAGAGTCAAGATTTGGAATGGCCAAAAGTCTGGGTCAGATCTTGGAGAGTGGGTCTGAGAACTGGTACTGGAGTGACCTGGAGATCCAGGCCAGCTCCTGTAGAGACCATAAGATCTGAAGATTGGCTAAGGCCAGAAATGGGAATAGTCTAAGGAGAGACCTGTTTACACGTGTTTGTGGATGAGGTCACAGAGAAATCCAGGGACTGGGCAGACTGAGTGTCTACACAGGCAAGTTACTTAAGAGGTAGGTCACATGTCTGTCTGTCTGTCTGTCTGTCTCTGTGCTGTACAAATGGTGTTCTGAGTATCAGCAGCTGGAGTAGGGCTGTGGCCTCTCAGGCTCACCTGTCCAGGTGCCAGCAATAGGCAGACCTGTGATCAAGGGGTAGCTACTGCACAGACTGTCTGAGCCCAGCTGCTGGAGGGATCCACACACTGTGTGTGTCTATGCCGGTGTGTGTGTTCCACTAATTGACCTTCATTCTCATTAGTCAGAGATGGGAACAGGGAAGGGATATTGATGCAGTTTGTGTGAGTGCATTCTCTGTCTACTCTGTGGTCTGTGTGACCAGCTTTGTGTACATATCTATATACTTGGTGTGTATGTGTGCAGGCTTAGCCTCACTGCTGGTAGGACCTGTGCATGTGAAGCTGTGGCAGCCTTTTCTCTATTTGGCTACTGGATTAGGTAACTCCTATCACTTCTTCCTATAGGTAATTATCAACTTTCAGCATTACTCCTTTTCCAAATAATAGTTGTCCTACTGTCCATAATCTGTGTGAAAATAAAATATTTTAAGCAGAAAAAGAAGCAGCTAACAATTGTGTTTGTATGTCTCTACAATTTGTATTCTAGATGTACATAATCTAAATCAGGACAATGACAAAAAGGTCTTCAAAGATTAGATGCCAAAGTAAAACTTATTAAAAAAAGCACAGAAAGTGAGAATTTTTGCCGTGCTGTTCTCCTCTTGCTAATCATGAATACTACTTCAGGCAGCAATGCTATGTCATTGTATTTTGATAAAATTAAAATCAATCCTTGGTTTCTCTAATGATATGAAAATACTCACCTGCATCTCAATACTAGCATTACATTATCACAGTCCTGTCAATATATTAAAAAAACGTTTTTCATCTGAGATTAATAACATATTTTTAGATCATCCACTCTCACATATGACTAAATAAAAAAGCACCTGCAAAAACTACTATTTCTAGAATAAAGATAAAAGTGTTCCTAAAAATGCATCAGTCACTAGCTCTCAGCCTCAAGGGCTCAAAAATATATTCTGAGGAATATTTTCTTTTTAAGGAAACTTCCATTGCTTTCAATAGCAATTTTGCTTAAGGAATATGGAGAGAGTACTTAAAGCACAGTGAGGGTGTCATGCTCAACAACCATTTTGTCCTGCAGAGCCAAGGGATAGACTGTTGGTTCTCTTTTGATGGCAGCAGCATCATTTAATGTCTAGTTTTCTCTTGCCAAATCACAAACTGGTTTAAACTCTTCAAGAGCCTCTTCTGTTTCCAATCTCATACATGCAAGTGAAACAAGACAAAAGGGTGAGAGGAGATCAACTGATTAGTAGAGGTAAGCAAAGCATTTCAAAGCTTGCAGGTCAATGTAAATGCCTGACTAAAAGAATATCACTGAGTTTTATTAAAGTAAATGTGACTACCTGGGCGCTTAAATGCAGATAACCAGGGATGTGTGTTATGGTCATTTGCTGAGCTCACAGGATCAAATAATTAATAGTTCTCGCATTTATGAAGTTCTCTTAATATTTGAAATGTTTCCCAAACACTGTCTAATTAGAGAAACTTAATGCCAATTTAATTAGCCAGTGATCACACCCTATATGATTAATCAGTGTTTTATAAATAATTCTTGTGCCTAACAAAGGCACAGAACATCAATATGGGGACTAGAAATCAAGACAGTGCTCAGCAGCCTCATTCCCTGTCCTGCCATCCTTCTAGGATTGTAATAAGAAGTAAAATGCAGCCTATTTAGAAATGAAACTGAGCTGCTTCTGAGCCTGGAAGAGTCCGATGTAACCATCAGGTCCTTCTTGGCAACTATCCAGTGCGTTCTGTCAACCACCCCTAAAATCTGTTATTGGATTAAGCTGATGTGTCTGGCTCCACTTTTTGAGCTCTTCAGGAGCTTCCCAAAGACATCTGTCAGCATTGTAACTGGCTATACTTGCCTGTATACCCACCTCTAGCTGCACCTTCACCACTTTGTCCCTGCCAAGCATTTAACCTACTACCATTATTTAATAATGTATGGGACTCCAGGCATAGCCTGGTATCACATGGTGTCAGGCATTCCATACACTTGTGCTAAGCTACTCTCTGCAATATACAAAATAGGAGCAATTATAATTTCTTTGTCAGCATATATACAGACACTGATAGAGTGATCTGTAGTTCCATTTGGAATGTTATTACCACATTTTAAAAGATTCATAGCAAGAATAAAATGATGTGTCTATTAAGTAAAAAAAAACCACCCCAAAACACTACCTCAAGAAAATGCCCTCAAACCTCAAAACAAATAGGCATAAAGTGTTGTCAAGGTACCCAGAAAAAAAAATCCCTACATATTATTATTAGGATTCATGAGGAACGTTGCAAGAACATTATTTCAACATGTACAGCCAAAAAAAGAAGAGGCACAAACCATTTTTTAGTATCTTGAAACTGCACTAAATTGGTTTAATCCAGAGAGCGCTAACTGCTTGCAGGAACGAAGAGCCCAGTGGGGCAAAAGATTATGTGCTAGAAGTGATCTCCCCTCACTTTACAAAGGACATTGAGGTGCTGGAGTGTGTCCAGTGAAGAGCAACAAGGCTCATGAAAGGCCTAGAAATGTCTTAAGAGGAGTGGCAGAGGGAGCTGGGTTTGTTAGTCTCAAGGAGAAGAGGCTCAGGGAGGAGCTCCTTGCTCTCTACAACTCTCTGAAAGGAGGCTGTGGTGAGGTGGGGATCAGTCTCTTCTACCAGGCCAGCAGCAAGAGGACCAGAGGAAATGCCCCTAAGGTGCGACAGGGGACATTCAGAAAGGATAATAGAAAAATTTTTTCACTGTTAGGGTAGTTATGCACTGGAATAGGTTGCCAAAGGAGGTGGTGGAGTCACCATCCCTAAAAGTGTTTAAGAGGCATCTGGATCAAGTGCTGGTTTAGGGGTTACAGTGGTAGTGCTGGGTGGGTGGTTGAACTGGAGGCTTTTAAAGGTCTCTTCCAACTTTGACAATTCTATGATTCTTAGTTTTTGGCCATGTATTCATGAAAACCCCTGTAAAGCAAAGTTTTCTGCTAGTTTGTATAACATGAGTTAAGCTTAAGGTCAGCTTTCCATTTGGACTCCATGAGAAGATTTGAAATAGATTTTGATACATTGCTATGCTTTTCAATGCTCAGCTGACAATGCAATCTGGCTCAGGTATACCTTGAAGTCAAAGTAAACAAAAGTGTTAGTAGTGAGGCCACAGTTTAAAATTTGCAAGTGTCAGCAGGAAGGCTTATACAAGAAGATATTTGTGAAAATTAATCTGCAAACTTACTCTCTCAGAAGGATAAGTGGATGTAGGGTGTCAAAGATGTGCTGGAAATGGCTCAGTAAATTGTTCACTATTTTGTGGCTTGCAAATAGAAGATGTGGGAATAGCTTCTCTGGCAGCAACTTCGTAGCAAAGAAATGGTTCCTAATTGATGAATGTTATGCAGATTCAGCCCCTGCATCAGAGGCATAAGATGGTGTTAATGAGAGGTGACATTAAATATTATGTAAATTATGCTTCATGTCAAAAAACGTATGGCACTTTAACCATGGTTCAGGCAGTTTTCACATTCTCTTGCTACATTTACAGTGCACAGCTGTCCAGCCTGGTTATATTTATTTACATGGAATGAAACAGCTCAATGTTGATGAACCAACACAGACTACAGGAAGAAGCACAGCAGCAGCACTGTGACACTCTGGTCTGGCAGCCTTGTCCCACACTTACAAAGCTTCTGATTTAAGAAATAGTTTGCTATTTCTTCAGTAAACTCAAGTTTGTGCAGCAGAGTTATCAATGCTGACTTACATCTGACCTGAACTAAGATGTCAGCATATACTAAAACTGTCTGGTGTTTTGTCTGTTTTCCTCTTTTTTTTTTTTTTTTTTTTTTAATTTAAAATGTAAGGGAGGGACAGGGTGCAGGTGGTCTCATGAAAGTCCTCTAAAAAAACCACCTATTGCTAAAAGCCTCTAATTTTATTTTAATTTGTTCAGGCTTGAACCATAAATTGGGAAATCTCATGTATTCACTGGAAGCAAAATCTTATCTTTCTATGAGTTTCCCTGTAAAGCACTCAGTTAATTGGGTTATTTGTGATGGGAAAAAGCACGTCTTTCTTGGAAACACTTTTTCTTGTTTCCAAATGCATTGTGACATTCTGGATTCAATGAAGCTCTCAGTTAGTTTATCTGGGGCCCATTAGCACATGTTTGTCATCACCCAGGACCAAAATAGAAAATGGCCTTATTTCTTATTCCTAAGAAATGTTAAAGTGTTAGGTGTGATAGTCATTAAGTCTCCTGATGCAGAAGAAATAATAAGAATGATGTTTTTGTTGGGGGATGGGGAGTGGCAGGAATCAGGAGGCTGTACAAAAACTGTAATCTCTTACTGGAATGTGGCTTTGGACGGTGCTAGGAACTGCTTACTCATGCTGAGCTGCCCCTGGGAGTCATATGAGACTTTTGTTGTGGTCACATGCTTGCAATCACCATGGTGTAGTACGTTTATCAAAGTCACTGAGGGAATAAAAGCACTGTGCTTTTTAAAGCAGGGCTTGTGGTATGAAATACAGTTGCTTCATTTTTTGTAGAATAATGAGCTCACAGAAACTTTTACCAATGTTCATTTGAGTATAGTCATCACCTTCCCTACAATGTCTTATTTTGAAATTTAAAAGGAACAGTTACAATGTGCTTTTTCTTACTAAAGTATTAAAAGCACCATTAAATTATAGAAGAAGGCTTATCTATCTAGTTTTTGTTTTAATTTCATTTGGAGGTTAAAAATCAGTACAACAGATTAAAAATTACTCAAATTATATAATTATACAATAAGGACAAGGACTATTTCATTATGGAAATAAAATTCACCCTATATTTTAGATTAATACATTTATTTTTTTATTATTTTTATCCAATGGGCCAAAAGCTCACAACAAGATATTTACATGCATCTAAAAGTAGAGAATCCTAGAGTTAAATTTCCAGTGACTACAGCTGTGTTCCAGAATACTTGTGGAGGTGAAGAAAAACCTTTCTCTGACAGATAAAAATTGCCTGTATAAACATATTTACAATTACACATCATGCTGAGTTCAGAGACCAGCACGAAAATCCTACATGCAGATATTCCTGGATCCCTGTGTCATATGAAAAAAAAAAAAGGAGATTGGCTCAGGTTAGAATTAACATAACAAAAATTAGTAGATTCCATAGCAGCAAAAATTGACTTGTTATTTTGTGACCTCATTTAAAAGGTTTGAAATACTGTTTTGCATCCTCCAAAATCTTTCCTCACTTGAATAGTTCATTAATTTGCCAATTTAGTTCTTAACCCTAAGCAGACACTGAAAAGAAAATCCACTCTGAGGAGTGGTGAAGAGGCCCGTGCAGGGCTTCAGTGCAAGACTAGGTGTTATCCCAGTTTGGTTGTTCCTAATACTCAACACCTTTAATATTTCTACAAGTAATGGCCTAATTAGAGGCCACTCTGCAACAAAAATAGTATTACAAGAAGACTCCACTGATTATCAGTGTAGCAGCTTTTCTCATGTAAATAGGTCTCCTGATAAATACTCATGGATGTCTTTGCAATATTTCTGCAACACAGGAGAAGTGAGTGCTTACAGAGCCTTACATAAATTAAAAAATAACAAGAAAAGACTATATTACCAAACTAGATTCCGTATGCCAAACCTGTAGCTAGGGAGTCATAGACCATCTTTCTGCTTTGAACCATCTGCAATTATTTATTATCAGACACTCATACAGTTTCCTTTAGCAAAATTAACATGCAAGAGATTTAAAGCAGTTAAAATTTTATAAGTATGGAAAAGGATGTGTAGGATAAGAAAATTTAAATAGATCTTCTCCTACTTTGGCTTTCCTCCTTTGCATCTTTAGAAAAGAGTGATTTTAAAGCATCAGTTTAAACCTGGCTCAGGATAAATATTAGTATTAAAATGTATATAACAACTTCAGTGTTTTAAATGCATATTGCAAAAGCATTCATATTACGCACTGAAAATAAATGTACTCTCTAGTAAAGAAACGATGATTAAGATAAAACCATACCTTTTTTATTGATTAGAGATTGCTCTCAGTGTTAGAATAATAGTATGAATTAGTGCTGCAACATCATAAATTCAGAGATTGACAAGTAAAAGTGGGTGTACTTCTAGTGCCATCTCTGATAGCCATATCTGTCTGAAAGCTATCAGATATAATTAAACAAAAACAATTCCTGACCTGACTTGTTTTGTTAAAGAAAAAAAAATATGGAATGAGTGAAGCACTTTGATCTAAGAAACAAGTTTCTGTCCAAAGTAGAATTTATTTTTTATGGACTGATTGTGAACAGTTATTATAAACAGTCTGAGTTTTATTCCATCTAGATTCATGTGCATCTGGATGAAGTATTCTTTGGTGCAGGACATGCATGTGATAAAAGAAAGTAGTCAATGGGTATCCTGATTGGCTGCTAGAAATTTCAAAACATAGCATGTTCCTGGCATAAGATCAAGTGTCACATATTGGATGCTCATCACATGTGAAATACCAAGATGCCAACTGCTTTTCATTTAGCCAAGCAACTCTTTGGCCTTCTCCCAGCAGCTGGCTGGTACCCATTCAAAATTCACAGGTTGGTGGGACTGTGATCCCAGCAATCTTTTATTCCTCATTTTGCTTCATTTTTTACTCATGGCTTTCCCCCCTCTCCCTTCTTGTTTCACTCATGATTGCTAGTTTTCTTCTTCTTTCTTGTCTGTGCATATATATGTCTACTTCTCTGTACTCCATAATCTCTGCCTTCTTCCTTTTTTTCTTTCCTTTTCCTTTTTTTTGCTCTCTTCCTTTTGTAGTTCCCTATGTTTTCTTGTTCCTTGTTACTTTTTCTCCTCTGCACTTTCATCTAAAATTTTGGTGTGTCATTCCTTCAATTTTGCCTTCCTTTGCAAATCAATCCAAACCAAAACGCACAAAATATATTACATTATCATATATTGTCAATATATGTACAATACATATGTCAGCTGGATGGAAGGCTGGGGTATACTGGGGTTTAAAACCAACTACTTTAAACACCCTTCACTTTGGGGGTTTAATCTTTCTGGCCATTAGTCATTGCTCTTCCGGTAAGTGAACTGCCAAATTGCAGAGTACAGCCACAGCTGAGTTCTCCCTATTGTCTAGGGTTATGTGCTAGTTTTCTTAAATTATTTCTTAAACAAAAGCCTTATACTACATTTTCAGTCATCACAGCATTGATGATTTTAAGATTGTTTCACATAAATTGTATTTCCTGTCTTCAGCACTCCTAGGATGTAATTAAATGGTTGTAAATGTCCTTATTATGCATTTTCACACACCATTTTAACAATGTTGTGAGATATTCATCATATGCCTCACAGCATTTACTTTTAGACCATTATAAGTTTTCTCAGTAAGTTTTCTCTGCATCATTCAATAGATATTGACTTCTTGAAGCTATGTGATTAATGAGTGAAACAATGCTATATTAGGAATTAGGTTGAACCTTGAGGTGCCACGTCTCACATTTTTTTGCCTGAAGTTGAACAATTTATTTGGGTGTTCTTATTAAAATATTATTCATTTGAGCTCTATAGAACTGATCCTGTGAACACCACATTTTCTGAGGGATATTATCCCCTATTCCTACAGTCATGAGAAACCATAATTAGACAGTCTAGAAATATCATCTTGAAGTTCTCCACAGTAATCAAGCGATCTGGAAGCCTGAGAAGTAGCAAGCTGCAAGTGAGGTGAGATGTTTGCTTCTGATAATGGATTTTATTTGGGAGAATGTTTTCACAGATATACATTTCCAGAAATTTCTGAATTTGCATAAGGCACAATCTAGGTTAAGGAGTCTGGGTGAACAGGCCATCCTTGGAATCATGTACAACACTTTTTTCTTTTTTTCAAAGACTCATCTATTTCCATGAGTGCCCTCTTACATAGTAGCCATGATTTACCTTATGACTGAGTTTAACATTATGTAATTTCTGTCCTGTATCTTCTGTGTCTGAGATGGCAGCATGTTTTACCAGCTGATACACTCTGAACAGCTAAGTACACAGCACACTGCCTGTATATTGTATTGTGAGGAGAAAGTTATAGCAAACTGGATGTTCAGAGCCCATTTCACTTCTCAAAGCCTGAATATCATATAGAAACATTTCAGTTAATGTTTTTTTTTTAAATAATAATGTTAATAGTCTTCAAACAAAAGTCTTTGAAGAAGTCTTTGGGAAAGAGGGATAAAAATTACAACTACCTAAATTTCCTAAATTACAGTTTTCTTTCCTGTGGCACTATCCTTTGGTCAGAGCTACTGTGGTAACAAATTGGTGCTAATAAATTACAACAATTACCCCACACCTCTAGAAAACATTCATCTCATCTAGTGCTACCATCAAAGGCTTCAGGAAGGCCAGTCTAGATGAGCGTTTTGTTCAGAAGTAATCTGTAAATCTACTGTTGCCTCCTGCTTTTGCCTCTTGCTTGATCATCACCTTCCTGGCCCAGTAAATTAAATGCTAAATAAAATTTCTCATGGTATCTTTTCTCCTACTTCATCACAAGTGAGGTATATTTTCAAAATTGCCCTAATAATGTAGAATGTCTTCTAAGATTTCTTGATATAATCTCAGTGACTGAAGCAAATAACTCCTACTTAAATAATGAAAGCATTAAAAAAAGAGAAGATGGTATCTGGCAAAAAGTTGGCTCCACTATTCCTCTCCTGTCTAAACAGAGGGAGAAAGAAGAGGAAAAAAAGAAAGTAGTATATGTCTTAAAGTATTGTCCTAAAATTCTTCATATATGAATGAGCAAAAGTAGTACAAGATCAGTAGTAAATAAAATATGTATATTAGCTATTTGATTTGAACATCTAAAAAGCAGAGGGCTGTATTTGAATTAGTCATCCTTGTCTCCCTTTATAGTCACTCACTGGAGAAAAATAGGAACTTCTAAGTTGTAATTCATGTGGTTTATTTTTAGGTTTTACATAAGGATGAGGAGGAGATATGACAGAAATGCCCTATTTTTATCTTTCGACTATAAAGGGAGTTCTGACAAGCACATTTCAGATGATTATGTCTATACTGTAAATGTCTCAGATCATGTGGTATCAGTACATAATCGTGGAAGAGGTGGACCAGTACATAAATGGCAACTTCCTTGGAATAAGAGGATAATTATGGTAATAGGGAGGGGGAAAAAGTTTCCTGCAGACACAGACATACAAAAGCACTTGAGCAGATGGTGGTGGAAGATCAGCCAGAACTCCATGTACCTACATAGCCAAGCAAATGTGCAGATCAAGCCTCCTTCCTTTTCTGGAATACAAGTATTTAATCAGAGCAGGACTATCTTTCTGCTAATGAATTTACTGTTAAAAAAGTAAACAAAGCCAAACCCAAAAAACTCTTGTCAGACTTTGTCATCATTTTACAGATCAGAGGTTACCAAAAAATCTGATTCCTTCAGATTTTGCACTGGAATTTAAGATGTGGCAGCAGGTGAATGCAGTGTCTTTTAAGGAACCACATACTAAACAAATTCAAGACTGTAGTATTCCCAGCACACCGAACTTGGAGTTTTCTTAGTTTAAGGAGAATGCTTGCCAGGAAGAAATTACACATCTCATACTGAAATAGTCACAGAAATAGAGAATACTAATGCAACAATTACAGGAAAAGAAAAGGAATCAAACTATTTTCTGTTATAAGAAATATTTTGGTATTTAATATGGCAGTCATATGCAGACATCTTTACTTGGTAGATTAAAAAAAACCCCTACTCATAAATTCCAAAACTGTAAGCTGCCAAGACATGCAAATATTTGTACAATTTACCAATATTTTCTTACTATTTTCACAGCAAAATTTTATTTGTAAACCAAAGTACTCCTTACTGCTAAAATTGAACCTCTATCTATCTATCTATCATCTATCTATCTATCTATCTATCTATCTATCTATCTAATCTGTCTGTCTGTCTGTCTGTCTGTCTAAGTAAATTTTCACTAAATTTGTTTAATCTGTATGTTTTTTCCTATGAATTATATTAATCAGGTTAGCTGAGGCTGTTTCCTCAGCACACATAATTAACATTATTTCTGTAAAACAGCAAGAAAAGGACAAAAGCAAGTGTAATGAGGACTCATCTAAAGAAAAAAATACTGGAGAGGGGGCAGGGTGAAAGAGGAAAGGGTGATTCAAGACAAAGGAGGGTAAATTAAGCCAAATACATTTTCATTCTTAAATTCAAGAGAGAACTTGAAGACATTAAAAACTTATTATATTTTAATCTTATGCCTAATTTTCAGGATAATACATGATCTGGTGATGCACACAAATCCCATTGCTTTGCAGACCTTTGCTAATGGTGCTCTAGCCTTGCAGATAAGAAAATGTCATCCAGTCTATCCAAACTACTTATCAGAACAGTTTACTTTAACTTTTGAAATCTTGCATTTAAGTCCATTCTTGCTTTGTTGCTGGCTTTTAGGTGGCGTGTTCTTTCATTTACTCAAAAGAGTTTAACTTCCGTAAGTGGTGACAAAAATGACAAAAGCAATGTCAAAGTGTCATTGAAAAAGAAGTACAAAAGTGCTGATTTGGACTATAAATCATGAATGGACTTACACCAAGTTCACCTTCCAATTATCTAAAATCCTGTTAAAGAATTTTATTTCAAAATAGAGCAGTACATGAACTAGAGGTAAGATTGGATATCTTCTTGTATTGAAGGTCAATTACTGCCAACTATTCTCGCCCCCAGATTCTCCTTTTAAAGAAAAATGCACTATATAAAATACAATCTCATTCTGTTTTAGCAAAGAATATATAATTTATATTTTCAGTGTACCATATACAATCCTTGATTGTGCTATACGGATGAAGGAATATGTGAATAACTCTTATGCATTGGATAAAAAGGTAGTGCCTGATATACAATGCAGTGACAGATCATCTATTTCAGAAAAGAAGCAGACAGAAATTTTACAAAAATTAATAAAGTAAAAACCCTAAGTATATGCTTTTGGGGGTACACATGACATTTGTGTATAGTATCTACTGGAAAATATCCCCTTTTACATTTAAAGTCCTAGATTTACATATCAATTCACATCAGAAGAAGGACAAAACATAAGAAGGGTTATCATTGTTAAGGTTAAATCTTTGTCCAGTTATTTCCAGACATGGATATGTATTTCACCACAAATAGTCAAAATTACTTCAGCACCTCTTTCTATTTTTTACTTTACTTCCTTATTTCTCTTAAAGTAAATCCACTGTTGCATTACTTTTCCTTAAATAGGTAGTTCTTAACAATCTGGATCTACTGTTCTGTTTTTCTACACTATTTTCTTGACATTGTTTACAATCATGGCTTCTGAGGAAGTTTCTGGTAGACAGTATACACTAATAACTTCCTCCAAAACAGAAATATACTTTCTACTGGCACTAATTGTCTCTGTCAAACAATCTGATGGTTTCTAATTGGAATGCATTCACAGAATATCACTGTGTTTGGCACTAATTGGCACTTCTGTTCACATCGTCAGCTGAGAGGTTAAGGACAGTTTAGACCGAAATGATCCTTTAATTTCTAGAAGATGCTTCTATATATGTCAGAGTTCAAGTGCATGGGCAATAAAAGACAGGGATCTAGCTGATAAAGAAAGACCTTAAGGCTGTAAATTTTTCAAGCCATTTTGCCCCCATTATTTTGTAACCCCTTCCCTGAACACCCAGAAAGAAAACCCTTCTATCTGCCCACAAACCCTTAAATGTTCTCATTTTCTACAGGAGATAAAGATTTTATGAAACTTACTTTATTTCTATCAAATTGATGCTTTTACATATATATATATATTTATAATATACAAACTTATCGTTATCTTTTTGGTTTTAAGGTGTTTGAAACCTGAGGATCATACATGTAGTGTCCCAAATGCTTTATTCTGGCCAAGAACAAAACAAAACTTTCAAAGTTAAGTATGACATATATGGAGAAGCTAAAATACAGAAGTCTTTTTAATTTTAAAAATATCTTCTTTCATTTATGGAGATCTTATTTTAAATAATTGAGCTGTTGTAAGATGTCACAAGAGGCATGAGCTTGCAAATTAAAAATGCAGTTTAAATCAGTTTGAGTGCTCTGGGTTTCTATCTGACAATCGACATTCATGAGCCTTTTGTTTCAGTAAATCTCCTTGATATATCAGTTAATAAGCTTTGTCAAAGTGTTTGTGGAAACAACCATACAAGTGGTGAAGAATCTGATTATCCTTAAGGATTCAAATATTCATATTAATGCTGTTGCTCTTGAACTTTTCATTATATTTTTGTAGTTCAGTGTTCTATTAGATACAATAGTGTACTTTATTGGCTGGTTATTTTTCAAGAAAGGATAAAAATATTTCCATTATATAGACATTTCCTCCACAGTAAATATAATTAACACAAAATTATATGTAACAATGTTAAACCGTGTGATATTATAGCAGGTGATACAACAGGTATGTTCAGCACAAGCAGGAGAAAATGCAGATTCTGTATTCAAAGTCATATACACCCAAAAGAAGCCCATGGATCTCCCAGGCAAAGGAGGAGCAGAAGGCAGAAGTAAACTGCAGAAAGATGATGAGTTTGTCCCCAGTGATGTTAGGTTTTGTCATGGAAACAAATAAAAAGGCATTCACCAAGGGAATTTTCAGGATTAAAAAAAAAAAAAAAAGTGTAGCTCTTCAGAAAGAAAAAATGGCCACATGATGTGAAAGGGATCATGATTTAATAACACAATCATTGATAAATTTCATGAGAAGAAAAAATAATCTGATTTGTTATGAAAGTTCAATCTATTTTTGTTTCTAGTTTACTAGACTCTGCATTTCTTGTACTACTTTGTGACTGCTTTACATTTTTCTAATGTTTTATTTGATTTACAATTTTTTTAAGAAAGTGACAGATATGCCAGTTTAGATTTCACAGATCTTTTTATTATGGTAGGAGTAAATACATATCTTGCTATCAGTTATGTACACACTGGCAAATTAGCTGACCCAAGTTTATTTGTTATCTGTCCTCATGTAAGAGCAGAAAGTTTAGCTTTACTGTGCAGTAATAGATTACAGTTCTTTTATTATAGCTGTCCCAAGATATGCTCCAGAATGCGGCTTCTCTATTTCAAAAAGATTGTTAGAAAAGCTATATATTAGATCTATTTTTAATTGCTGGCAGTAGCAGTAATTTCTTGATGGGTACCCATACTTGCTAATTGCATCTTTTATGTTGCACTGTCTCCCTTTAACATCCTATTGACAAACAGATAAATAGAGAGAGGTGGATTGAAAATTGCCTAAATTGCTAGTCCCAAAGAATTGTGATAGGAGGTATAAAGTCCATTTGGAGGCTCATCAACAGTGGCACACTGCAGGAATAAATTATGGGACCAGCACTGATTAGCATCTTCATTAGTGACCTTGATAATAAGGCAGAGAACACCCTCAGGAAGTTTACAGATGATACAAAATTGTAAGGAATGGTTGTCACAGGGCTGTGCTGCCATTTGGAGGCTCCTCAAAAGACTAGAGAAATGGGCCAACAGGAATCCCATGAAATTCAATGAAGAGAACGGTCAAGTTCTGCACCTGGGGAGGAGCCCCATGAACTGCTCAGTACAGGGACTGACTGGGTTGACAGGAAAGAGCTGGAGGTTCTGGTGGGTAGAAAGTTGAAAATGAGCCATCAGTAGGTATTTGCAATATAGAAAGTTGGTGGTACCCTGGACTGCATTAGGAAGAGTGTTGCCAGCAGGTCAGAGGAGGTGATTTTGCCCCTCTGTTCAGCATCAGTGAGACATATCTGGTGTAGTGTGTCCAGTTCTGGACTTCCTGGTACAAGAGATATATGAAACATGTAAACCCCGTAGAGGGACACTGAGAATTGACTGAGAACAAGCTCTAATGTGGATTTGCCTTACTCCTGCCCCCAACAATGAGGGGAGATGGTGTAGAACAATCTCTTAGCCATGTCCACTAGGCTCCAGGATCTGCACCCTCATGGGTACTGTAAAAAATTAACTCTGTCCTGGCAGGAACCAGGACCCTGTATTATCATATGTCCTGTTTAAAGTGGCTTGTATCTCTTGTTCAGCAATGCACTTAAACATGCAGAACTTTAGGACCAAGATTAAACAAATTCCCTAAATAGGACAATTCATAATTTAAAACATAAACATATGCTTGAATCAGAGTCCAAATGCTTCAGCTATTACTCTTAAGGTTGTTTTTGGATTGAATCAAATCATGTTCTCATGAGCCCCATGAGTAATCATATAATCATGAATCACGCATTCAAAAAAACAGGACAAATCATCAGTTTTATTTGTTATGCAGATGGATCATCTGACTAGCTCTAGATGTTTCTGAATGAATAATTGATTCTTGCCCACTATCCAGTGCTGTTACCTGGATAGTGTAAAAAGTCTGAGGTTTTTGCCTCTATAGTATAATTTTAACTGGACTGTAAAGGCCATTCTACATGATCAGGTCTTATGGATAAAACTATGTCTTTTAAAATAATGAAGGACTTGAAGCTCCTTGCATTTAAACCACTGGAAAAAAATATAGAAAACAGCAATGACACATGAGGTTTGACAGATGGGGACATTATAGAAAGATGCCTCACTTTTTTGAGGCTTCACAGAATTTCACTTTTTACAGTGAGTCAAAGATATGCTTCTCTGGGAAAAACTGTTGCACATAGTATTCTGACTTAAAAATGCCACAGATGTCAGCAAAAAAATCAATACTGCTTTGTGCAGATTTTTCTCTAGCTCTGCATTTGCACCAACCTCTGTACACTCCTCAAAGAGCTGGTAAATCCCAGACTCAGTTTGGCTTATGATTTTCTGAGTGCAGCAATAGTACATTTTACTTCTATAAACACTTCTTCCTCAAATCTGTCCCCCTTGGGTTTCTTGTCAGTTTTCAGGTCACTGCTTTGTGTTTTGAGCTTGATGGGCAACCTTTGACCCAAGTGTTGTTTTTTACATCTTCAGATGTATCATCCTCAATAGATCAGGTTTTGCTTGCAAACTGCATTACTTTGTCTAATAATTTCAAAACTTGCTTAAAATTATCTTTTATTTATAAATGTGTCTTTATGCTAGACTTTACCTGTCTTCAAAAGCTGTGGCAACCATTTCACACAAAAGAATAGCTAAAAGAGGCTATGCTGTATGCAGAGCAGCCCTTTTCTCTGTTCAGTGCCATGTGAACAGCTAAACTAGTACAGAACACTACTGAACGTGCACTGCAAAAAAGGTCAGTGCTTCTTTTTATCCTTGGTGCTTCTTTTTTTCCCCTTGATGTCCCATTTACCTTTGACCAGCAGTGTCTGACAGTTTGGATTTATCAGAGGCACTAGGAGTAGAGCAGCTCTGTGTCACTGTGTCTTTCTGCTATCAAAGGAGCTGGGCGTGGAAGAAAATGGTTTCCAGGGCATTGTGACCATATTCGAGGCTGGCAGAGCACCAGTAGAGAGCAAAACTAACAGGTTTTTTATTAAAAATTGTTGTATAACTGTGAAAAGCTATCCTTTATGAAATAACAACCCTGCTGTTGCTATACTGTGATACTGCTGCATAAATAATTTAAAATTATAAAAAGCAAATATTAAATCATTCCAGCAAATCCTTTATTTCTGTGTGTCTGTGTTAATTAATGATTGTTGGTTGCCCTAATTTATTAAAGAAATAATATAAATCATTTGACCCACTTGGAGGTGTTTCACCTTCAGCCTTAGTAAAAACCACTCATCTCTCTCTGCAATAATACATGTGCTGTCAGCTCCTCCTACCCCCTCCATGACAGAGGCTGCTCTTGTGGTAAATGTCTCTTCAGCGTGACTGGCTGCACTTTGTTAATTTACAGTGAATCAGTTTGTTACTCTTTCAACTGTGTAAGCTCTGAGGCACTGTCAGACTGCAGCAGGCAGTGGGCTATGCAGAAAGGTGGTTCTGAGCACGCAGGGGGAGCACTGAGGCTCAAGATGTTAATTTCTGCGAAATGTGAGCTGCTGACTCAGAGGTTAACAGCATCTACACAGTTTCATCTTTCACAGCTTTACAATTCCTGCTCTGGCACACACATATTTTTCAAAATAGCAAAATCTTTTTTCAGCAAATGTATTGCTCACAAAAATATGCCTATGCTTCACCACCACTTCTTAAGAGATTAATTTTTTATTACGCAGTTAATCAAAACATTAACACATGGAAAATTTATGTGATTCAGTGGCTCTGAAGGGTGCTGTGGTGGATTGTGAAATAATAAATGTGTGGGTGAAAACAGAGAAAAATGAAAAATACTGTATTTAACTTTGGTATATCCACTATATTGAGGATTGAAAATAATTCAGAGGTTATCAAGAATTTCATATACCTGGATTATTATTGTTCATGCGTGGTTCATTTAAATTCAATCTGCACTGTGACAGTCAGCTTAAACCAGATATAGCAAGGGGTATAACACCCCTGAGAATGAGTGTCTCTGTCCATTTTGTTACTGCAGGGAAGGAAACAGTCTGGACACACTGTGGTCAGTGCTAATCAGGCAGGGGAACATCATATCATCCAGAGAACTGTGGATGATTTGGGTTGAAATGGACCACCACCTATGGTTATCTAGTTCAACCTGAAATTCAAGTCCAGGGCCAGAACAGACCAAGTTACACAGGAAGTTGCCCAGATGAATATTAAACCTCTCCAAGGACAGAGATTTAGGGACTTCACAGCTTCTCTTATTTGGCTACACTCGTGGGCAAACCTTTTTCTTCTAATAAGTAGTGGGAATTTCCTGTCTTACAACTTGTGACTCTTGGCTTTCATCCTAACACTTTCACTTCTGAGAAGAGTCTTGCTCCATATTCTCTATAGCCTTCCAATGGATGAGGTCATATTAACCTTTACTTCTTAAGAAACCCTTAGCCTCCTCCTTTAATCCAGTTTTCTCAACTTCCTCTTTGTATGCTGTGTGCTCCAGCCCTGACTATCTTGGTTGTCCTTCGTGAGACTCACTCCAGTGTGCCCATATGTTCCTTGTACTGGGGATCCCAAAATGGACACAGCACTCCTGGATTCCAGGGTTGAATTAAAATATTGATGTTGATTTTAGCTCAACTTATGCAGTCAGAGACAGTGGCTATATTATCATAATATCAAACCTGAAGAAAGCGAAAATGGTAGGTAGCAATATTCACTGTCCTTTGTTAATTTTCATATTGCATATTAAAGCCAGTTATCTGACTGTGCTAATAATTCTGTAGGCAAAGATGGCCACCATTGGATTTTTTTCTCACCTATGGTATCTCAAATTGCCCTAAAGAATCTTAAGGATGCGGCTAGTGTATATTGACACGGCATCTTCATCTAGCTCATCACATCTCAAGTCAGACCATATTTACATGAGTGGAAACACTACAGGAATCAAAATCAGATTAGAACAAATAATTTTTGATATCTCAGAATACTTAATGGATGTAAGAAAGGAAGCTTTTAAAAATATGTCCATGTTTAGAGCTGGCAAAAACTGATTTATGACTTTAAAAACAGAAATTGTGGCATTAAATAATCAAATATGATTTTATTCATGCAATAGCAGCTAAAACCCAGTATAATAAAACAATTTCCGAGAAGGATTTGTGCCACACAGGCTAGTTCAGCTGGAAAAGGACCAATAGCAGAAACCACATTTCAACTGAGTCAAGTACAAGTGACTTTGGAAATTGCTAGAAGGTATTTCTGTATGCAGTTACTTGCTTTCATTGCTTTTCAAATATTGCATGGTGGGACATTATCTCAACAGGAAGGAAGGAACTGTAGTACCATTCAAAAAAGGACTAAGGGATAGGAAACTCTGGTTAGTGACAGCTAGCAGCATAAAGTTTGTTTGGTGGCAAGAGTCCTTTGTGGTCATTTACAAAGAAAAAGGATTTTCCAGAAGACTTCCTCATCTCTTCGTAACAAAACCATAGCAACCCCCACGCAAAATATGTGAATGCACGTGTTGCTGAATGCCTGTTTAGTGGGGAATGGCTGGCAGTTTTGGAGTTGTGGCCCTGGCAACAATGATGCCTGAGTGTTTTCCTATGAGTACTGCAGTTGTCTCAGACTCTCAGAGTGAAGGAGCAGAAAGGATCATTCTAATAATTTACCCTGACTGCCAGCATATTCCAGGCCATAGCACCTCTCTCAAACCCTGTCTGCTTTAGACCTTTAAACTGGGATTGAACTACAAAGACACAGCTTTTCATCATTTATGACACTACTGTGAATATGTGCTTGTGAGAAATATTCATCTTGCAATTCCATATCAGTTAGAAAAATCTTTGACCAAGATATTAAGACATTTCACTGCCTTTTGTTAAAGAATAACCAAACAGCAAATAAACAAAACTAAAATAGAGCTAAGCAAAGTCTGTAGGAAATAATGGGATGCAAAAATACGCCACCTAGTAGAAATACATCCACACTTAGGGAATACAAAAAGAGGTAGAGCCGTAAAATATTAATGCTTGCCTTTGACATAGATTAGAGAACTGAACACAAAGTTTTGGCTGAGAATCCCTAAATGACAAAAAAAGCCAGAGCTCATTAGTATCTAAAAAGAACTCCAAAATTAAGAACACAAAATTTCCCTTTTTTATTTTTCTCATAATTTAATTGCTGAATGGAATTGACTGAAATAGGTGAAAAAGATTTTAAATTATTAGTAAACAAATAGCTGTGATTTTGTAAGATATACCTGTGTGATTCTACACCTACAGCTGAAGGTGACTGACTGATCAATGACCAATGTGATAATTTCTCACACTCTGGATATTTTTTTGGGGTTTTGTGAGATATAAGGGACTAGTTCTATAAATAATGACAGTCTCAATCACTAGGTACTATCTTTTAAAAAAACAAGCAAACAAACAAATAAATGCCTTGGGTGTCTCAAATCTTCATGCAGAAGATTTGGTAAGAATTGTTTCAGAAAACAAAGGACTACAATGGAAGACTGAAAGGAGTTAATTTTCAACCTCAGCTTCTTCTAAAGGTTGAACTAGAGAATGTTTTGAACTAGCATGATGTGACTTTCAGAGCACCACATCTTAATTTTTCTGGTCCTTGAAATAATCTTTTGTGAGGTTCAGATGTCAATTTTTGAATTCTTCTTATGCCTGATCACTTAATCTAAGTCAACTCCCTCAGGGAATAGAAGTTGTAGCATGGATTCTGTATGCCTTTTGGGGATTTATCTCTAAGGAAGCATGAAGATAGTTTTTTCTACATCCTCTTTGCTTTTGGGGACACCTCTAGGTAGCTCTCGCCTTCATCACATGATTATGGTTATGATTCTCTTCTAGCTTTTGACAATACAATGATGTCTTGTTTCACTAGATTAGGACAAGCACAGTTGATCTTGTCCACTACCTTGCTCTGACTCCAGTCTCCTCTCTCCATGCTTCATTTGTGGTGGAATGCTATTTTTCTTCTTTTTATCTCTATATATTGGATCCAAAGATACTATAAATTTGATATAAAAATAAACAAAAAAAAAAAAGCTATCAATCTTAAAATATTACTGGTTTCTCTGAGATGCCACACTTAAAATTTGGGAATCTGGTAAATACAGAGAGTTCTGCCTTTAATACCTATGGCTTTCATGTTCATCAGCCACTGAGAGCCATTTATAGCCTTGTAAACTTGCAGGCAATTACCTTTCTGCTATTATAATGTCACATAAAATGGTTCTTCTTTATTCTTTCCCTCTGTGTCTTTCTCGGTGTCATTATCATTTGACAGAAATGTCTCTCATTCTTGAGATGCCTGCATTTCCAGTGTTCCTATGCAGAATATCTTCTTTAAGAATGAAATTAGAATTATAAACAGAAACTAAAGTAAGAATTAGTGGGAAAAGAAAAGCATTAGCTATTTAAGACTTTTATTAGTGGGACAATGATAATAACGTTTATTTTAAATGTTGTTTAGTTAGCCCAATAAAATGAATAACAGTGACATCCATTCCCTGCAAATGATCAGTCAAGCTCTCATGTAGCAATGCAGGTTATTTTGGCTAAAACTAAAGAGAATCCAAAAGGGAAAGCAGAATATGTATGCAGGCAATGTGCTGAAATCAAGTAGGACAAATCTTCTGCTGTCATCTAGTGATGTACTGTCACAAAAAATCCTGGTATTACTCCTGCTGAGGATGTCTTGACAGGTCTGTTTGGGTTGCAACAACAAGAAAGAGGGGAGAATTCAGTCCACTGAGGAGAACTATACTTCCTAAATGTATAGTCAGTGGGCATTTTTTCAAATTTCTCCTTTGGAGTACACTCAAGGGTTTATAAATGAACAAAGCAGTGACAAATGTGTTCTCTTGTCACTTGCTTGGAAAATTGAGTTCTGTTCAGTGTTGTGAAGAGAACAGAAAGAACACAGTGTGAACAAGAACATCAAGACCTGAAAATCTCACTTTGATCTCTTTCTTAAGAACTAACCAGGAGCACTGTGACATTCTGTAAGGAGGCTTGATATTTCAAAAGTTGTAGTTGTGTATGATGGTGGCTTTTACAAACAATGGAAAAGTAGTCTCAATTGAAGTTCACAGCACTTTTTTTCCTCTGATACTATGCAGTTTGAATCCCCTTTTTGCCAAAATGCTAGCAGGCCTCATAAACTAGGTCTACTGACAAGATCCTTTTTTTTCAAACCACATAACTACATGAATTAAGCTCTGTATATACCTCTAGCTATCTACAGGCTATGGGTCAGGCCCTCTTTAACCCCAAATTTTATTTCTATTATCTAATCTCTTTGCGCTGCCCTGTTCAATGCTAGACATTCCACAATATGCAGGAAAGAGAATGAAAAATATTATGAAAAACCACTGGAGGCTCTCATGTGTGAGAGCTAGTGGGCAATATATATTTTGACCCTGTCAGGAATGAAGCATGACAAATAAAATAGGTGGCATGAACATGTCTGTCTACAAAGAGAAACAAAGGCAGCAGACTTTAAATTTACCAGCTGAATGATACAACACAGTATATTTCTAAATGCTTGACCCCAGAAGAGGAAAGAAAATGTGAACTGGAGTTGTTATTTTTAAGAACCCTTAATTTGTGGTCTCTCTTAAATTCTTGGGAAATATTTTGAAGTGTTTTTTCGTTCAATCATTTTTTCTCCATATCTATTTTAAATGTCCTTTTTGATCTCTCAATTGTTCTTCATCTAAAATTTCTGTTGCAGATTATTTACATATTCAGTTTCTGCATAAATGTCTGTAAGTTAAGTTTTTAAAGAATTTGCACTTAAACCAAAGATAAAAGTGAGCTATACTGACAAAGAAATTACATCAAACAAAGCAAGCTGGCCTTATCTTAGGAAACAATCTGTTATTATGGGCAGATTTAATTTGAATTATTGAAGTAGAATTGTTAGATATTAAAAAGACTCAAAGTGAAAGAGTCATACTCATTATCCTTTAACTGGAGTCTCCAGATGCTACTATATTTTCACATGACATAAAGGTCTAGTTCCAATCTTTTATTGCTAACTTGGATTTATCCACCCTGCACAAAATTACTTTTCAGATTAGCTTGAGCTTTATTATGCATTTTATAATATTTTTTCCAAATGTGTAACACAGTGAACCATTAGGATTGTTGAGTAAAAGGATATTAGATAGCCTTCCTGGAAAATTCCTACCTAACTAAAGTCCCTTAAACATTTTGCTTTATAAGGCTTTGAAATACCATATAGAACTTCACTACAGAGAGTAAAATTCCATTAATAATTATATAAATCTTTACAAAAGGTATTGTCTGCTTTGTTCCTTGATTCTTAGCCCTTACAATCTGTCAAGGCAGAATGGAAGTCTGAAGGACAGTTCTGAGCACAGAGAATTCTCACTGCTTATGTAGACAACTTGATCTGAACCAAGTAGATGGGTAGTCTATGCCATCTTCCGAAATTGTCCATGAATAGACTGTGACAAAATTATCATTCCATCCAGGGACAGTCAAGATGTGTACATCTGGAATAATGGCACACTAAGCAGAGATTCTACGAATACTACTAGTAGGTTAGTCATAATTTGGATGGACATCAGGTTTTGTATTTTAAAGAAGGAATTATCCTGGCTTCCAGGCAACTGATGCTGTATCTTTGAGCAGCCATATATAATCAAACTTGTGGTGACTTCCTCCTTGTGCCTCTTAGTGGTGAGTCCCATAATAATGTCTTACACACTCTAAGTATAATTAGAACCTCTATGAATTATCTCTTTAGGTGTTTTCTATAGTACACACAAAAATGTAATATTAAATAACTTTAATTATGATCTATTTGCATTTTTAAAATATCTGTGTTGTGAATATCACACATTGCTCAAAGAAGAGTTCAAATAACTGAAAAGCAAATTGTAGAGTTTATCTCAAGCTTCTGCTGACAGTGATTATTAAAAAAGTCTTCAAATCAATCACATTTCCTCATTCCCAAACATCTTCTGGTACTTTGGCTATCCAAGAAGCCCTAATATATTTAGTTTTAAAAAAATACATCTCAAATTTTAATTATTTGTGAAATTGTGTTATTAAATTGCATTGTTCATAATCTGCTTCTTAAAAACATTTTGTTCTATTAAAAGTCCTGAATGTGCCTGCCAAACTAATGAACAGGGTTTCCTAAAGGAACATATTATTTCTGTACCCTGTGTTCTGTGTTTGAAGCCAAAAGATTTTCCGAAGTTGAAGGTTTACTTTTGTCTAAAAAAACATTAAATAATTTGATTCAGTTTATAACAGGAAAACATCTCTCCTGTCCATCCCTTGCAGTGATACAGCAGTTTCTATCACATGTGGGGCTTATGGTGACAGCATTTTGGAGAAGACATCCTTACTGAAATATTTTGAAGAGGTTATTTATATGAGCAGCTATGTAACATGTATGACCAAATAATGAGGCAGCAGTGGTTCTGCCTCAACAAGGGGGTTGGACTACATGATCTCTGTGAAATGTAGATTATTACTTAAACTTCAATGGTCTGTGATGAAATTATTTTACCATTATCTGAATTAATGACATTTAATGAAGCAAGAAAAATCTACAAATCTTGCCTTCAAAATTATCAATACATTTATTGGCACACTAATATTGGGAATTATTGACTAACAGTAAACTATTTTTCAATCACGAATAGTTGTTTAAAAAGCTGGAAACTCATGCACAAGTAACCCATAAATCTGTTACTCCCAGAATTTTCAGCACTGCTTTCCTGTGCCCATTATATAAATGTGTATACAGTCATGACTAGTTTTTGGCTGCTTTGCCTGTGTTTGTAGTTTGTAAAACATTAATTTCAAGTCAGTTGACATTTCTTATTTCAGTTTATCTATAAGTAACTTGTCTTTCCTCAACAGATCCAAAGAACTTCATGGTTGTTCTTAGCAACTGACTAAACTGCATGAGAATTTGTGAAAGAGTGCCAAGGAATGTTAGACACTAATTGCCATTTTTGAGAAACAGTTCAGCAGAAAGTTTAGATGATCTTCAAAAGAGGGAAAAAGTGTGAATTGTCCACTTAATCCTAATCTTAAAACACTGACAATGTTCAGATGCATTAGAATGAGAAAACAGACCTTGGTGGTAAGATACACACAATCGTCTTCTGCAAGCCATTGTATTTCAGTACATTGTTAGGAGTACATGGGCAAAGTACTCTAAAAGCAAAGTTATTATTGAAAATCTTACCAAAAAGTGGTAGACGTTTGTTTGAAAGACAATAAAAACTGTAATTATCAAGTAACATTATCTCCTTTTCTAAACTAAAAAAAACCCTCTTAGTAGTCCTAGAGCCACTTCCATTTGTGATGTGCAGTGATGTGCACTGTGACACTACAAGAAGTACAAAACTTCTCTGAGGTCATAAAGCATTAAATGTATTGTCTGTGAAGTTTTCTGACTGTTCTTAGTGGTGAAACTGTGACTTACAGCACTGATGAGATATGGTTCAAATGGAAAATTTCTTTTTGAAAGAAAAGTGGGCTTCCATTCTGAATTTTTCCAGCAAACCAGTAAATAGTAGGTACTCATAATATTCTCAGTACCATGTCCTCAAATTTTCAAGACATATGTTAG
Source organism: Lichenostomus cassidix (assembly GCF_008360975.1). Lineage (NCBI taxonomy): Eukaryota > Metazoa > Chordata > Aves > Passeriformes > Meliphagidae > Lichenostomus > Lichenostomus cassidix. The sequence continues at coordinate 18,453,128 of NC_139480.1, read as the reverse complement.
GGGTATTGATCAGGACATGCAACAGATATGTTCACGCCACACTCAGCATAATGAGTAGTAAAAATAAATCATGTTCCCACTACTACTGGCACTTGTATAATCATTAGCAGCAGAGCTGGTAATGAGACCTAAACTGCAAACATGATCCACATGGACAGATACCATCTAGCTGACCTCATGAATGTATATTCTTTTACCATTATTGAGGCTTAGATAGATAGATCTTAATCAACTCATATGTCTGTTTCAGTGATCTGTGGACTTAGAAATGGCTGTTTTATATGTAGAACTGAAAATAAATTGAAGTATTGTAATTCTAGACACCATAGTTATAATTCAGTCTTATTCTAATGGTATGTCTTAAACAGACGTATTAGTTATATCAATGTGGCATATAAGTCACCAGAAACAGAGATATCACAACTGAGATTCATATGTGTGCACATGTGCTTGGACTACAATTACCTGAGATAACAAGAAAAATGTTGAATTATAAGGGCATTTGCTTTTTGAATGCCTCGAGTTATTGACATTACTTTTTCTGGGTATTGTGTGTGGAAGGGAACAAAAGGTTTTCAAAAGTTTTCTTCAGACACATTAGTTATAATTCATTTTCCACCTTAATGAGGTTCCAGATAACCTAATACAGTCAGTGTGGTTACCCTGAATTTTCAGTGATCAAAAGATCTTTGATCAAGGTAGGTTGTTCAATTGCAATTTGTAACCCAGAACATTGGATGGTTCTTTGCAGATTCATATTTCTTAGAGGCATGAGAAAATAGATCAAAAATTTTAAGCTTAACTATCACTGTCCCCTAAGTCTAAAGACTTGCTATGGAATAGATTGAAGATATTTTTTGGGGACAATACTTTTAATTTTAAAAAAATCAGAAGTCCCTGAAATATCATGATTAAATATTATCAATTTTCTGAGATTTGGAATGTCAAAGACTAGCCATTCTAAAAGTACCTGAAGAATTCTAAAATGCAAAGTCCAGGGTTTTCAAATTATGGAAACGCATTTTGATAAATATTTCAGACCTTATGTTTTGGTTTTGAGGTTTGGGTTTTGTTGGTTTGGGGTTTTCTTCCATTGATTGCATTTGAACCATTTGTTGGTGTTACACTAGCAGGTTTTTAATGGAAAAGAAATTTATTTTCCAAACTGGGAAACACTAAGCCAGTGCAAAGCATGAGGAAAATTTAACCATCTTTTCACCATAATTTTTCATTGGACCAATTTCAAATTTTTCTATATGCTCCTCAGCATGGACACTTTGCCTTGATGAGGGATAATCTTCATTGCAATGTGGCAAATGAGCACGAGTCTTTCACATATTTGTGCCATTTATTTTGGATAATTTGCTTTATCTTCTAGGTGAGTGCTTGAGACCATATTAGCACTTCAAATGATGAGATAACTGACTATGCTTTTTCATTTTAATTAAATGAGTTTTTAATGTCACTATTATTGCTTATTAACTCATGAAGTGTAACTCTTTGAAACTGTTGGACAAAGGTCTACCGATTCCATTGAGCTGTGTGATTCAAGAGCCCAAGGGCCAGAACCTGGTATTCTTGCTCACCATTTCAGCCTGTAAGCTAATTCTTTTAATTAGCGTCTCTAACAAATATGATCAGTCTGCCTATTGGTACAATAAGGAGTCAGATTTTCACATTCAACTTTCAATTATGAAAAGTTGTTAGAAGAACATTTCCTTTCATAAAGTCATTTTGAATCACTAATTCTCACATGCTTTCCATTATAAAAAAAAGCCCACAAACAAACAAACAAACAAAACACCATGAAAAACAGATTAAGGAAACTAAAGTCTGAGTTAAGATTTTGTAAAATCATTAAAGATTAAATATGTTTTCTAATTCTTATTTCAATAGACACAGAAATAACACCCCAATTATTCAGAAATAGGTATTCTAACTTGCATATTTCAAGTGTTGAACCATGCTTTTGACATTTTAATACTGATACACATTATGCAAAAAGAAACAATAAAAATCCTTTTTTTTTCCCACCAGTTCTTAAATAGATAGAGGATGATGAATATGCTAAATATTTGTCTGCCCATCTTACATAGAGGGAAGACCAAAACAAACAAGATTAGCTGATGTGAGCTCTGTATTTGTCACAGAAGAAGAAAGTAGAATAAGAGCAGCAAAAAGAAATGAACAATTGTTATATTGAGCTAAATAATATTTTTTAAAAGCAAATACATATAATTTTCACATTGCTCAGGCAGCTTCTGAAAACACTAAGAATCCAAAAATTCATTGTTACATAAACATTCAAACTTACCTAAGTAGAAAAGGTCCATCTACAACTAATGAAAATACTGTTCTGTATTTCTCATTTAGTCATTATTTTCTCATACGTATGTTGGGGGGAAATTTCTTCTCAGGATGATCAAGAAATCTGATCTCAAATACAACATTTGGTCTGACCCTATGAACTTCACAAAAATAAAATATATCTGACAAAAGAATGTTTTGTGTGTTCAGGTGCAAACACCTAATTAGCCACCTCAAATGATATACATTTATTATTGGCACAAGTATCTATGTTCCTGGAATTGTTCAAGGCCAGGTTGAATAGAGCTCTGAGCAACTTGGACTAGTGAAAGGTGTCTCTGCCCCTGGCAGTGGGGTTGGAAATAGATGATCTTTAAGATCCCTTTCAACCCAGACTATGATGATCCTATGAACTACTCGATTTGATTGTCCCACTATTTAAAGCCCGGCTAAGTGTTTAGTGTTATGTTGGAAGGTGTCTGCAAATTTCATTAATAAATAGAATTCATAGTTGTTCTACTTTAATATATCATTCTGCATTTACTAGGTTTCACAGTAACTGCCTTTCCAGGATATGTTTTGAAGACTAGGAAATTCTCCTTTTACTGTAAAAAACTGAGAGCAGAGAGAACTGGATTTAATGGTCCTGGGAAACATTGAAAAATGCCTAGTATTGAATTAATGAATTCGTACACACACAAACTAAAAAACAAGCGAGACCAAATAACATATAGCTAGGAAAACTCTGGTATACAACATACATCATAACCTAAAAGAGATAAATAGGTGGGCAAAAGAATTATTATTAGGTTCTTAATAGTAAAATCTCATGGTTGTTTGGTATGTCCTGCAACTTGTGGACCTTTGCACAAATGTGACTGTTTCAGGGACTAACAGATGGAAAATCTCCAGCTCTACACATAAAAAGATGAGGAAACAAGGATTTATACAACTTCTGAAAATCCAGTCTTTTCCTGATGAAAGTATCACAAACTTCTCTGGGAGCTGTGCCTGTGGGACACAGACCAATGGTAACAGAACATGGTCACAGAACATAACCTGAATATTACCAGCCCAGGTAGTTAGACACCAGCAATCACGAGCAGCTGTCCAGAAACAATAGGATAGCCACACTTCCCCCATTCTATTCTATCTCCCACAAAGCATACATTGGTTGTGCATTTTCTCTCATTCCCTTGGCAGAACAACAAGTTACAGATTTGGAGTGGTTCTAGTTTTCTGTTAATCAGATGCCATTGGAGCTTAAAGGTGGGTCTATCTATAAGTCCATGCTATTATTTTCCTTCTGTCTGGAAGCAGGAACAGAAGTCTGTAGATAGTGGTTTTGGTAGTGAATATCTGTGGGACTGACTGGGGAATTAAAAATTAGGCTGTGATTATGTTGACAGAATATTACATTTTCACCTCCCAATCCCTGCTATACAATGTTTGCTCTTCATAAGAGAGCCACAGAGAAAAAGAAGCTACAAAACTAGTAAGAAAAGGGTGCATCTTTTCTCTTTGAAGATACATCCTGAATAACTTTACAAGAATTCTCAAGAAAACTGTAAAATGTGTAATTAAAGTAAATGGCTAGTTAAAAACTTCTAATTAAAGTAACCAAAATATTAGTAAAATTATCTTTCAAAGAAGGGGAAAGAAAATTATTTAATCCCTTCAGTTACCCTGTGATGTCTCAGTGCCCAGCTGCATGAAATGTGAGGGGTAGGTAAACATTAGCAGAGAGGAAAGATAAGGTCATCCTAGGCGGGCTTAGAGAAAGGGCAGGTCACCCAGGGCAGCCACTCTGGATGCTGCAGATAGTCTTCATCAACAATAGGAGAAAGAATGAAGTAGCCAAAAGAACTCTCTAGGGCCAAGTGTGCATTGTGTGGGCTAATTACCCAGCAGTGACAAAATAGATAAGTGCTGGAACACCCAAAGAGAATCCTTACTGTTAAATATAGCCTCAATACCGACGTTTTGTGATATCTTTTCATGACCCCTATGTCAAATCATAGTTTAGGTAAACACAATTCTACCCTTAAACTTTACTTTGAGATAAGATTCCTTCTGGGTAGTCTGACAAATGAAGAGGCATTGTATCTTTGTGGGTGTGCCAGTCACTAAGAGCAGGACACAGTACAGAACTCCTCCCTCAGTGCTGACCATCGTGGTATATTTAGCCACAATATCTGAAAAAGGTTTTTTTTTTCCTGACAATTGTCAGGCCTCACAGTAAATTAGACTTTCTGAAGAAGAAATCTGTGATCAGTTTCTGACGCTTTCTGGGATCTTTTAGGAAAGATCTTTGGAACATCTCTGGATACTTGAGAAAATATATAAACAGAAAGGAAGTTTTATCACATTCCAACATGAGTTAATGGAAATTTCTAATAAGTCTAACAGTACCTGCTCTCATTTTCACAATCTCTATCCAGTGTGAAATCACCTATAATGAAGTAGTGACTTAGTTCTTTACAAATACATAACACCTTTCATGCCATGTAAAACGCTTCTGCTTTGCATATTTGTTTTTGTGGGTAGAACAGTTGTGTACTAAAACTGTGTAATGTCAAAATCTTTTTAAGGAAAGAGGGAAAGAGTGAACAAATAGAGAGCACAAAAGGATAAATTATTTAAGGGATAGGGATAAGTTCAGCAGAGATTTTTATAGAGTTGAGTGCTAATATCAGGAAAGATGTTTCTGACTGGGGTGAGTGGGTAGGTAACATGGATATGAACTGCATGTAACCTATACTGAAAGTCTGAACTTTTCAGGGTGGTGATTAAAAAAAAAGAATGGAGGAGAAAAAGTGCAACAAAGACCCATTTCCCATTTGGGCTGAATCTTTAAAAACAAGAGTCGAGCATAAATGTGAGAAACTGAAACTTCCTAGTAAACATTCCTGTGCATTAAAGACAGATTCTTTCAAACTCTATGTGCTGTGAACACATATAACAATTTAAATTTATGTTTATGAGCTTTCAGTTACTACTAGAGACACACTTATAAACTGTTCAACTAATTATTTATTAGAAAAAAACCCAGGAAAATTTGTTTAATATTCTTAGCTAGCCCTATCTCTTAAATTCTATGGTAGTCTGTGATTTCACTGTTTTCTTGTCCAGCACTATTACAGAGAAAGTGCTGTACAAAGGCAGAGTTCTGTTTGCAAAGAACAGAATCCTCTTGTGATAATTTAGATAAGGCAGGCTGTGAGTGAACACATAGAGCACATTACATCAAATGAGAGATGCTAAGATTAGATGGCACATTAAAAAAGTTTCCATTGTTTATTCAAAACTGATGTAGTTTACAATGTGCAAGTGCTTGGCTGGTGCTTGATATGCTGTTAAAAATAGAATTAAGAAAACATAAACATAGCTAAGATGCAAAATTTTGAAAGAGTATGATGGAGTGAAATGTTCATGTTCTGAGAAAAAGTCTTTTCAGTTATACTATGACTCAGACATTGTCTGGGTTGCAGACTTTGCAGATTTCTCCTAAACTGGAGGGGATGGTCTGTTTGTCAGGGTCTTTGAATTAGAAGTGTATGCATCTGAGACAATGAGGTATGGCTTCAAAGCAAAGGTAACCTTCATGGGTTTTTTTTTTTTTTGGATAGAGCAAAGAAACAAAAAGAGGCATTGCTTTGAGGCCAGGCCATGTGAACACAAAGATAAATAATTGTGTGTTTTGTACTGTGCAGCCACTTGCCCTCTAATTGGACAAACAGGTCTGATGTAAACCATTTGGGAAGTAAAATTAACTTTTTAAATTTTTTTAATTAACTGTTTTGCAGTTACTTACATACTAATAGATACTTCATGGTTAGCTGTAGCAAAACCCCCAAGGAAAGCCTTACTCATAAAATTGACTCATTTTCTATCTTATGTAGCCAGAAACTTAAAAATAGGAAAATTGAAATTTTCTCATAGTCCGTGCCTACAAAGTGCCGGAACATGTGTAAGAAGTGTTGAAGACATACTGACTATTTGTGGTTACAAAGCAGAAATTCTGATTTCTTGGAAGTGTCAAGGTTTTATACTTTGATTTGGGCTATTCCAAAACATTTAATAATGTTAGAAAGCCATTATTCATTATGTCAAGCAGTGTTTAGGACTCCTTGGGCACCTGGCTTTTGAGTAACAACCAGGGTGGGGGAAGGTAATCTGCAGTTCCCAGTCTTTTCAGCCTCAGGGCAGCCTTTCTGGAGTTCAGACTTTAGATTTGATGAAAGTTAATCAAATCTGAGATGTCTCAGACAAAACATTTGGAGCTTATATATCTGTTCTTTTCAATGAAGCTACATTTCATAATAATGTATCAGATAAACCGTATTGCCAAGAGCAGTTAGTTCGCTTTTTTCCTTTGCTTACCCTTTGCTTTTATTTTCCTAGAACTCCCTCATTTTATTGCTCCTCTTCTAGCCTTCCCTTCTTCCTGTGCTTTTTAAATCTGCTTAAAGCATTCTTTATATCTCCCCAATCTCAAAACAGATCTTCTTCTGTGTCACTTTGCCCTCAAACCCTCTGCCTCCTCAGTGAGACTAAGCAGTCTCATAGTTGTCAAGAAATCTCTTGTTTCACTTACATAGAGGGAAAACATTGCTCAATGCCATGAATTAATTCCATATTACTGTTGATTCTGCTAAAATAATAACAATTTCTACCTAAAAATATCTCCATTATTCATTTTGTAACCCAAGTTCTGACTGATGCAACTTTTCAAATGAAATTGCCTCAAAAGAAAATAACTTTTAAGTTAATCTTAAAGTCCAAATATGCAAAAAGTATTTAAGGAGAATGCCAATAGTTTTGTGAGCACTTCCCTAATAGTAAGAAGCTTAATGACATAAGGTCAACAAGGAAGGAATAGGAGCAGTAATAAATTGAGGTGTCTAGAAAGAAAGAAAAATCTATTAGAATGATGATTTTTTTCCCCTCAGCATCAAAGACTTCTTCACATAATTCGCAATTGATAAGTGATAATACATGACCTTGAAGTTTCACGGATTCAGAAAGAATCTTGTCACTAAAGTACATCAGAGATCTGGACCATTTACTAAATAAGATTTTATATTTTATTGCTCTCCAGGAATGGAGAAAAATCAAACCGAAATTTGCATCAGGAGACTAGTGCCCTTTTGTGAGAAAGGTTTCTGGGAAACCTTTTTAGATTCTTGGCCAGGTTTTTGACTTTAAAATGCTCCATTTATGCACTGTAAAGTGTTGACTTACTTTTGGCTTATTTTGGTTTTGGGCATTACTTTTGTTACAGCTGGGGTTAATTCAGTGAGCCGCACTGGTGGTGTGTGATATACAATCACTCCCAGGTACCATATGTTTTACTGACACTTAAAGGATCTGGGGTGTGCAGTCAGATCTAACTAAAATATGTTGAAAGTGAGTGACATAAAAAAGGGGATTTTTCTAATGGACAATATGCCTTACCACTATATGCACTATAACAGAAGGCAGTGTATGGCTAATGTCTTACAGAGCTGAGTTAGAAAACTAGGCAGACTCATTTGCAGTAAATTGTGATGTCATTCTTACATAGAGTTCTTCATGATAATATGTGTAACAACTTTCCAATAGCTTAGAATACCTGATTGCATAGAGTAGGTTGATCAGGTGAAAGCTCATAATAGTTTCATTTAATGTTTTATTGAATAAATGTCCACATAGAGGACAACTGTAGTGAAAATGGTCGGAAAACTCTAAATGTTGTTATCCAGGTCTATAAAAATATCTAGAGAGAAGTTTCCATGCTCAGAGAAGAATTCAGGAATTTCCAGCACTTTTATGAAGATATCAGCAAATTCCTAGCTGAGATATTAATGCATATACCTTTGAAGTAGGAGCAGAAATTAGTTGTATGCTGCAGCTTTTAGAAAGGTATTGGCCTAGCCACTCAGCTGCTGTCAAAAAAAGTAATCGAAGTTATACCAAATTGCACAAAATGCCAGTATTTCTATTGGTTTCCCATAATTTATTGTCTGTGTTATTGATTGTTGATATACATGTGATGTTTTTATGAGTTGTTTTGACATCTCTCAATACATTGTTTAACATAACATGCTGGCACAGCTTGGCTGGGCAGTCTCCCAACAATACGTCATTCTCAGAAAATGACAGAGAAAATGTTAATTGTATTGAAAGACAGGGTTTTTAAAATACACTTATTGAAAGTAATGTCATTGGAAAATAGTGAGGAGTTGTCAAACAGAGAGATTACAAATCCTGTACAACAAGAAAAACATAATTTTCTGAATCTCACAAAATAATGAAGGAAAGAAAAAACATCTAAAGAGAGAGGACGGGGGGGCTGGAAAGAGAGAGGTCTATACAGAGGCTATTATTGCAGCCACACTGAGAGATGTAAGCTGTAGCATGTACAAGGGGAGTGATGAAGATGTTACACATTGTGTTAGCAGAATCTTCTCTATTGTCCCTGTTTACTTCTGTATCTGCATTAAATATAGGAGTAGCTTGACAGATACTGAAGATTAGAATTTTCTAAAAATACATCTGAAGCTCTAAAGGGGATGTCTGACAGCTTTTGGCATGTATAAAAACAACTGAGATTGTAAGTCCTGATGTATTTGTGTTGTGTAAGCATGCTTACCATTGGCCGGTAGTACAGAGAGCTACTTAAACCTGTCATTAACTGCCTTGATGAATTTACTGAAGGATAAACCCAGATCTGGCATTTACTATGTTCCTGCCTTGCAATCAGTCCACCAGCTACTGTTATACCATGACTGTCAATAAATATAGCACTTTTAAGGTCTTAAACTGCTTAAACTTGAAGTATTTATTTCTTTCCAGATATCTTTATCAGGCTAAAATATTACTTTCACAAGAGCCAACATATGAGAAAGTCAAACTCTTTTACCCTCAGGATCAGTTTTATGCATAATGTGCAATGTATGACTTAAGGGAAGACACAAAATGAGGCTTAAGTAGGTTGTTAATACTTCAGTTTAAAAATTGCAATTCAGTTTCATGCGTGTACAACATACATAAAAAGCTAGAAATACATAAAATTAGTGAAAACCTCTTTCTTTATCTGAAAATTCACTGTGTCTATGAAAATTGTCTTAATCTGGGCAACTGTTTTTCATTCCTTTATATTTTCAAGAAAAAGCACTCTTCTGACATATTTACTCCTTTAATTTGTTTGATTGTTTTGGTTTTTTTTACAAAAGCTCATTGCAACTGTAGAAGACTTCTCAAGATCATTGAATATTAGAAGTCTGTTTTGTATTGTGTGGTAGTTATGACATATAGGATTGACAACAGGCAAAAAAAAAAATAGGACATTCCTGACCAACTCAACATGAAGAGTGTCTGTTCTCTTCTTGAATCTAACACTCCTGCAAAAAAATGGCTTATGATAGGGCTTCTTCTGCTTATTAATCAGGGTGTAAATATATTGGAGTTTTTATTGTGCAGGAATTGGAACTGTGATGGCTTTTGTTTCATTGGCTTTTTATTGATAATAAAGAGGTGTCCAGACTAAATATATTCCAACAAATAAAGTTGACTATATTGAATATCCTATTAGTAACTTTGCAGAAAATATGTTAGACCTTTACAAGGTGCTTTAATGATAATGCAAATCTAAATACATTTACAAATCTAAATATGTGTATTGTGAACAAATAGCTAATTATATTTTCATATAAATTGCTATATATCAAAATGTATAGTTACATTATTGTAGGTAAAAATGTGGGTATGTACTTTTTGGTGTTTAAAATTTTTATTTTTTGCTAAAGTATATCATGTAAAAATAAAAATTTTTATGCTAATGGTCATTTACATAAAAATTATATTTCAGTTAGCAACAGAAGTGTTAATCCACACCAGTGCTATTGTCACCAGGGAAAGATATTGCTCCCTCCCTGAAATCAAATAACATACTTAATCCTATCAAATGAAAACAAATTGCAGTCTAAACTATGGGTCTGTTTAGAGATTCGGATATCAATTTCTATTCCATCATATTTATTGCAAGAGCAACAAGAAATATTTATAAATGCACCTCATACAGTGATCAAAATCTGTGTGGATATGGTTGCCATTAATTACAACTGGAATGTTATACTGCTGCACACCCTAACTTTGCATGCTCATGCTTTCCTCTCTTTCTTTATTGTTCACTGCTTTCTTTTATCTCTCCGTCAAAGAATGACATTCAAAAACATGACTGTACTATAACAGATTGAAAGCCTGTCTAGCCTGTACCTTGATTCCAACAATATCCACCAGCAAGCATTGTATTTATTGCTGCTTCCAAGAATCTGTGGCTCCCATACATTTGGAGCCAGAGATGGGTTTTGTTTAGGAGTCCCAGTGGATTTTCTCTCTGATTAAGCTATCTAATCATCTTCTGTATCTGTGTAAACTTTTTCCATCTATTATTTCCCCACACAAGGAATTCCACAACTGAATTCTTTCTCAGAAAAAAAAAAAATCCTTTTTCTGGCCCTGCCATCATTATTTCACTTGATGTGTCCTGTTTGAAATACAAGGCATGTAATTTGCTTTGTGACCTCTAGACTGTTCCTTATCACACTATAACAAAACAAACTTCAATGAATGAAATGTGAACACAAGACAGAACAAACTTTCCACTGCCCTGTGGTGGGGAAATAACAACCAGGTGTCTTTCCTCACCTGGGATATTGACAAAGTGTGATTTACCCAAAAGCTAGTGTTTAACACGAGCTACAGCTAAATGTTTACTAAATTAACTCGTTCTGTGTGCTCTTTTTTCTTTTTTGCCTAGAGAATTTTCTTATTTTTGAACATAACTTTTGACAGAATAACAGCTGCTATCTAGACATGTTTGGAAAGGACAAATCACAGAACATTTACAAAAATATGCAAGAATATCCAGTTTTCCTAATTTAGGAACAAATAATTATCATTTGAAAATTTGAAGATGAACTGATTTATTTGTCAGTCATTATTCCTAACTGATCATTATTCCTTATTCCAAACTTTTTAGTGAGCCAGAAAACACAAACAACAGGACTAAGGTTCTCAGCTAAGTAATAGGAATAATAAAACACTAAAAACAAATAATAAAAATTTTAGTAAACAAAAACTTTCACAGTGAAACAATGCAATGGGCATGATAGAATGCTCAAAGATCTGACTTAGTAACCAGAGCAATCATATTACTTTGAAAAAACCATATTACCGTGGAAAAAAATAAATCAAATAACAAATTATTATCCAATTGAATATTTTTTATGTTTGTTTGTTTGTTGTATTTTGTTTGTTTGTAGTTTTTACTCTGTTTCTTTGCCAAAATTATCTGTTGAGTTTCTCTTTTTTGCTTATTACTTTTTTCTGATTCCCATTTGCTTAAAATATGCTTGACACTTATCATCTCTTTTAACACATCTAATTGGTATTTTTTTCTTCAGGAGCCTGTGTATATTATTGTACTTCTGAACCACCAATGTTTTTTTTTTTTCCTTTCTGGCAAATAGATAGGAAGTTGGGTTTTTTTTTTTTTGTTTGTTTGTTTGTTTGCTTTTCTTTTTGTTTTTTTGTTTTGTTTTTTTTAACCTAAACATAAAGCCCTATATTTTCACAAATATAGCAGAATGTAACTTACAAGAGGTTGAACATGGGAAATCACCTGTCATAACTTCATCGCTACTAAACCCCAGAGAATGAATGTCTTAAAGTCAATAACAGTGTTCTAATTAAAAGCATAAAGCACCATCATGAGCGCGTGTGGGGGAACCTTTATAAATAACCCTCAAGTTCACTGGTGTGATCCTGATATGGCTAATTGCATTGTGACTTGCCTTTATGTGCTTATGTAAATAGCATGGCTGGTGCAGCAGAGCTCCCGGGCTGCCTCTGTCAGGAGGAGAGTCCTTTCCTCAGGGGCTTTCTCTTTGTGAAACACCAGCTGGTGAGAGTTTTGCATTGTTGGCCCTTATCACCAGTGGCAAACAGGGGAAAAATTAATGAGGAAAAACTGCTTGATTTTATCTTTTTTTTTTTTAATAGAACCTTGTTTCCTGTGCCCCCCTTTCTCCAAACTGAAGCTTTAGGGGCCTACAGCAGACTCCACTTATCTTTTATTAGTACACATAAAGATAAGGTTCTAGCTCTGAGTATTTCTGCAGTGTGTAGTACTCTATTCACTGGCACTTCTGCAAATGTGTTCAAACATTGCTATTTGCACTTTTACCTCTTCTGAAATCCTGACACTTAATCCAATAGCTTTCTGTTTTCTACTACTTAAAATGCAAAGGAAAAACTGATAAAGAGAAATTATTTAAATTCAGGAACTTCCTCCACTTCAGAAGCACGCGAGCAAGTGCTAATATGGCATGAAATGTACACTTGTTAAGTGTTAAGATTACTGTTAATAAGCTCGTCAAGAAAATGTAATTACATACGATGATGCTCTGGTTATTGTTAAATTAAAAAAAACCCCAGCTTGATCCTTTGCAAAAATACAGCTATTTCTAGTGTCTCTGTATTAGCCAGTTATAGAAAAAAAAAGCTGCTGAGAAAGGGATTAAGTATATATTTCTTACTTTCAAAATCTCATACACTGTATTTCTTGCTATAGTGCTCTTCATTCACTTCAGGCCCAAAGCAGAAAAACCATGTTATGTAGCTGTCAATGTGGAATTCCTCTTTACAGGGCTTTTAGTTGTGTTACAGGAAGACTTGTGTTACTTAATTCATAGTGTGAAAGAGAAATAGCCCAAATGAACAAGGCTATGATTTCTAAAAGTTAATTGACATAAATCTATTTTATTAAATCTAGTGATGAAAATAAGAATGAAAACACAATGGTTACACATAAAAGCTCTGCTGGTCATGCATTGGAAAATGACAATACCAGTACTTTGTAGATATAACAAGTAAATAAGAAAGTGAGGTATGGAAAAACTACCCTTATTTTTCTACTATATATTTATTCTTTTTCTTTTCCTGTCCAGATGTCTTCTGCTTTCTGTGTTGTGCACAGGGATTTACATGATCACATTCTGTAGAACTGTTTATTGAAGCAGAGAAGAATCTGGCTGTTCACGTGTCATTATTTTCACACTTCTCCCTGGTCTCTGTAAACCTTCTTTAGAACCAACCTCTACAAAGTCATTTTATTAGGAAAATAGAAAGGGTAGCAAAATTAATTCCTGGTGAAAAGAGCCAAGTATTTGCATGAGGTAAACTGGCAACACTTCATCAAAATGGCATTATGCCAGATGCACCATTTCAGTGATTGAACTAGGAATAATAGTTCCACCATATCAACCTGCATATATTTGCTGCAGAAATATTTGCATTTACCACTCTAATTATTCAGTGACAGATTTTAAATGGTTTGTCAAAAGGAGAAAACTGTGTATGCAGTTTGTTCTCCATTTGAATGAGGAGCCTTCGAAAGATTTTTGAAGATAATGGTATCCATGATCCACATGGTAACAATGATTGTACTGTGATTTTTCTTTTTCAGTTATTTGATCTTCAGCTTTGCTGTATTTATAACAGGTATCTACAGCCTTTGAGACTGAGAGGTACATGTCACCTTACTTTGATATGAATGAGCAGAGAAGTGTAACAAGAAGCCTCAGTGTAACCCTGACATTGTACTTCTACCTAAATTATTTCCTTTTGCAGTTCTGCTGGACTTTTTCAGCTTTCCACAATGTTCATGCTTAAGTAATAAAACTAAATATAAAAACCAGAACTTTTTTTCATCTGTATGGGACAGTTTCCCTAGTAAAATGATTTTTTTTCAGGAGCATTACATGTAAAAAACAATGAATCAGAATGAAAAATTTTGATTTGCTATTGTTTTGTGTACGAGATAAACGAGTCTGTAACAACCTCTCTAAATGACCTACAAAACCTGTACTCTTCTTTCTTTCTTTAGCAGTTCAGTAGCTGATGACCAGACAAACACATTAGTTAATTATGCCTTATCCTGTAGCTGGAAAAAGAAAATATTATATTTTAAAGGTCTTCAAAAAAGTGTGTATTTGTTTCTTCAGGCACTTGAACATTCTTAGTGACACTTTCTTAAAAACAGATCATGGGATTGGAGTCAAATAAAAACAAACATTGTGTCACTCTTATTTGCTTTCTAGGTTTTCACTCTTTAAAATTAATGTTTTCTGCCTTTGCTCCACAACCATAAGATTTACTTTATAAATAAATATTCCAGTGCTTAAATAACACACACTGACCCTTTGATCAATGCCAATTAATAAGGGATTTAAACTCTTCAGAATTGCTGGTACCTATTTTAGTCAGAAAAGGCATAAGCACACAAGACTATTTCACTTTCAGTTCAAGCAGAGAATGGAATATGGTAATGGTGGGGCTTTTTGGTGATTTTACACTGACTTCAGGGGAACTCTAAAAGATTAACTGGTCTGTCAGAAAAATTACTCTCTAGGTTGGTGAGATTTGGTTTGTTTGGTCGGTTTTTTTGTTTGTTTTTGTTTGTTTTGTTTGCTTGCTTGTTTTTGGTTGTTTTGTTTGTTTGCTTGTTTTAATAATTACACTTTAAAGTATGTTTCTACAGCTTGGTAGTCTTCATTGTGTAACAATTGCAGGTTTTAAAAGTTATTTTATATGTAGTGAAAAATTGCATGTTATACCTCATGAAACCGTGTTTTATGTATAGGAAGATTGGCAATAAGATTGTCACCAACAATGATTTTTTCCTTACCAATAACAAAACAGAGGCACTAAAAGCATCACACAAGTCAAGAATGGGATGCTACATAAGCAGAAGGAAATTTGTTTTCTATCATCATAGAGCCTTTTTGTTTTACTTAGCTATTAGCATGTTCAAAAGATGAAATTCAATTTAAGAACTAAATATAGAAATATAGCTCACTGGCCTCCAAAAACTGAAATACCACATAATTAGTAAGAAGTCCATTCAAACCCAAATTGGTGGTGATATTAAAATGAATTTATTAGGGCCCAAATAGTCATATACAACTTCAAAGAATTCAAACAATCAATGAACTATTGCCTTGAATTTTTCTTCTTGTATTTGCTTTCTGTTGTGGGGAGTTATGAAAGGGAAAAATGCAGTAAAATATTATATAACTTATGTGAGAGACAAATAATAAAAGACTTCCTCATGATAATGGGTGATCAAAGTCTATAAATCACTAAACTTGTAATTTAATCATTGTTTTCATAATACAAGACAATAATCCTGCCATTGGATGAAAACTAAAGTGGAAATATTTATTGATAGAGGCTCCTGAGTCAAAAGTCTTGAAATTTATTAGCCTCAGTCTTCGTTAACAGCAATCCTGAATTAGAAAGAATAACCTCCTTGTCATTATTTCTATAGAGACATTTTAAATGAGTCACATTTCATTAAGTATGTGGGAAAAAGTGGAAAAATTATGGATATTATTAATAACTATAAAGTGAGTTGTTTAAAACATATATTTAAATAACCCTGACTTTCTTTTCTCATATTCACACTGTTCATCTTTCTCCAGTCTGATCTCAGATTCTTCTGACTACTTCAATAAATTGTTGTTAACTGTATGTACTTACATGCCTAGGTTTAGCTGAAATAACCATATGTGATATCTTAAAATCTGAATCTTCCCTTCATGTAGCACTACTCAGAGTTTTTCAGTGATTAGCACACTCACAAATTAAAAGATAAATTCGAATTCTATAATGGAAATTTTAAAAGTCAGTTAAATTATGGAATTCAGAAGGTATAGTTTTAGGGACGAAATAGGATTTTTTTGACCAGTGAGCATACTAGTGATGCTGCACTGGTAATTTACTTCTGTCAAGGAAAAAAAGCTCTTGAGTAGTGTGAAATTTTGGCTGTTTTGTTAACCCATGATTTTAGGTTCAGGGACTATTGGCAGGAAGCCCAGACACTTTGGACTGCTGCTGGAAGGCCCTGTCAAATGCTCTCCTACTTATTTTTTGTCTTATAGACAGTTTTGTTACAGGAAAGGAAAAACATCATTTACAAGATCTTTGCTACTCAGAGCCTTTTATTTTATTTTCCCTAATATTGAAAGAAGTAGAAAGTGAGGGATTTTATTTGGGCTTTGCTGAAATGAAAAGGGAAGTGGAAGCTCTACAACAGAGATGCTGGACAGGTCCAGTGGTGTGTACCATAGCCTTTGGCAAACTATCAGCTATACTAACATTAATGAAAACCTTGTCTACTGATTTACTTCTTGAGGGTTTTACCTTGCAAACTGTAGCTGTTTATGTGACGAACTCCAAGAAGTATTTCCAACGATTTTTCTCAGAACCAGGTGAGAATCAGAGGAGTGACTCACTGGAGTGGAAATTGCGTACATCTGTAACTTCCCAGAAAATGAGTTAGTCCACTTTGCATAGATCAATGATACAGGCTTAATCTCTTTTCTAATCTGTTTTCTTCCACAATAAACTTCAAAGGAGTGAAGGTAGTTATATAATACAGAGAAATAGTAATTCTATAATTTACCAACTAAACTTTTTAGAAATACTTCATTAAATTTATCTCAACCTTGACATGAAGCCTATGCACTTGGCACTAGATTTAGAAGAGAAGCACCAAGTTTAAAATGTCTCATGCCATCCCTGGGAATGCTCCCATCTTCTGTGATTATTCAAAACTAATATAAATTCATGGGTCTGTTTTCCCTCCAAGGCAGTGTCCCACACGACCCTGGCAAGCAGATCCTGGAATAAGCCAAGAAGTTTAGGGCTGTGATTCTTGTAGTTCCCTTATTTCTCTCAGGATCCTAAACTCCACAAACTTAGGGTTGCTTTAGGTAAGGATGCTGTCCTATGTTACAATACAGATGTATTTAGTATTCTATCACTACCAGCTGTGGGCCATTAGCTGTTATCTCCTGCTAATGACCCACCCCTGATAACAGTCAATAAGCCATCAAGAACTCACCACATGACTCATGGAATTATCTCATCCTATTGTGAGATGCTCCACCCAGGAGGGAGGAGCCAAGCATTCCCACCTGGATATAACCTGGCCTTGGAAGTGCCTGAGCTAGCCCTGTTTATTGGGTTCCCAGAGGACAAGAGCTACCACTGGACCTTCAGCTGGAGACCAGACCTTCACAGGATCACTGCTTCGACTGTACTACTTCACTTGAACTGCTACCACCACCCTAACAGGGTGTCAGGTTGTAGCTGACTGTGTCAGTGTTCTTTCTTGTATTGTTGCACTTATTTTTAATTTTCCTATTAAATTAAAATCCTGACTTGTGATCTCCCCTGGTTTGTTTTCAAACTAATACAATGTACTTAAATTCCACATCCCTGATCAATTACTCATTGTTTGTGAGAAACAACCCAGATGAATATTTTTCCTAGTTAAGGAAGTCACCTGTATTGTGAAATTGTTGTCGATAAACTCTAGAAAACTCCTACCTTCCTTGTGCCAGTATTATTGCCAGAAGATGTCAGGATAGTTAAAGTTTCCAAAGTACCAGTCTCTGTGAACAAGGGGTATTCAATTGCTTAGAAATGGCCATTTCTATTTTCTCTTCTTGATTATTCATTTTTTAGTCAGACTTTACGTGTCTTGATCTGTTCTCTTATTTCCACCAATAATTTTTATTCACTTATCACCCACTTCAAGAAAAAACTTCATGCCTCCAGGTTCCTCCTTTTGTATGGAGTGCAAATGTTCCCTCATCTCAATGACTAGAAGTAGATAGGAAAATTCCTTGTCAAGGTCAGTGTAGTGGGGAGAGTGACAAAAGTTTCAACAGATTTTTAAATAAGTGTCTTTAGCTTGCTGATCTCAAAAAACTTCAGGTTTTTTCTGTTTCTCTTGCAAATGTTCTACCACTCCATTTATGTTCCTATTAAGAAAACATTAACCATGCTTGTAACACCAGCCCAAATCATATTCAGCACTGGATTACTTTAATTTTTTTTATTAATTACAGAGTACCTCACCAAAAAGTACTTTTTTTTTTTAATAGATTCTTATCAACCTATACATTTCAGTACTCTAAATGCTCTATGACTAATAATGCATTAGTCTACAGAACTGGAATTAATTTATGGCATGTTGTGAAGACATTACTGTAAATGAAGGATAAAAGTTTGCTCCTGTAATACA
Source organism: Lichenostomus cassidix (assembly GCF_008360975.1). Lineage (NCBI taxonomy): Eukaryota > Metazoa > Chordata > Aves > Passeriformes > Meliphagidae > Lichenostomus > Lichenostomus cassidix. The sequence goes on along the minus strand of NC_139480.1, from coordinate 18,434,680 downwards.
TGGACAGTTACAGAATCATGGGCTTTTAGCAAAAAAATCACGCTATTCATACTAAGACTCTAAGAAACACAGTGCTCCTCTATTGCCCTTTCTTGGAGAAGAGAAGGCTGAGGTGTGACCTCATCGCTCTCAACACCTGCCTCCTGTGTTATGATTATTTTTATCATCTTTGGCCACAGGATTAATAGAAGTTATTTAAATATAAAAAACCCACTGTAAAAACTCATTATCTTAATCTAATTCTGCTTTTTTTTTTACTGTCTCTTATTTTTCTCACAAATAACTTCTCATCATTGGTCATAATATCACCTCTTACTTTTTCCTGAGGTTTATGACACAGATTGGAGTAATAAAAAATAATTTTCCTATTTTAGTATTAATGCTACTTTTCAATTGCCTTGTTAACAAAAGTCTATGAGCAATATTTGGTGGAGTTCTTCCAGCATGCAGATTTATGAATATCTGGACACACAAAAATATATCCATATGCAAATCTCAATCACTGTTTTAAATTTCTTCGGGTTGTCTTGCTGTTGTTTTTTGCAGTTTTTTTGCAGTGTGTTTGTTTACTTGTCTTTCTTTTTTTTAATCCAAGAAACAATGCACCACAGTGGACATATAGTTTCCTGTTCTCTCATATTTCTTAGACTGTACTATGAAGGCAACTGGCTAACTTTTCTGTCATAAATGAATGATTAAATAAGAGTAGACATTAAAAACTAAGTAAAAAAAAAAATCCCTATGATAGCTCTGGAGCCAAAGCTGGCACATCTTTATTCAGGCACCTTTGTTAAGCACTGCATCTATACCAATGTGCTGTAGCTTGCCAATCTGAGGAAAAGCAGTGATAGTGCTGAACAACAGCAAGGGCCTGTTTTCTTATTCACCTCTTTTCCCCATGTTCCTTTAATAACTAAACTGTTCAGAGATCACAGGCCACTGCAAAACAAGCACACATTAACAGAAAGGGACATAACCTATGTCCATATAATTCTAATTCAAACAATTTAATACCCATCCCTGGGACTCCAATTGTGATGTGCAGTCAGTAAATGAAGAGCATCATGATTGGCTCAGACTCATGTCAAAGCATTTGTATTTGGTCCTGCTGTCCTGTCTATTGTAGCAATCATGTGCTTCTCTGGCCTCACTTCCTATGCACGTGAAATATAGATAATTTAGAGGGACACTTCATAGAGAAACACTGTGGCTCTCAGTAAATACAGCTAGTGTCAGCAGACAACTTCTGCATTTCCTCTGGTAAGACATTAGGGTTGGAATGAGTCAATTGAGAATACATCTGCAGTGGTCACCTCAGAACATTTTATGATAGAGAACAACTTCTGTGTACTGCAATATAAGGATATCAGTTATATAGAGATAGCAGAATAGTTTATGCTAGTGAAATATAAAATTGCACTTCAAAGAGAACATAAATTCATATATGACAAATAAATGACTGCACCAGAAGTGTAGTGGATTTTTTTCTATGAACTAAGGAGTTACAGACTGTAGAAGTGTAAAAGAAGGATTCTGGGTAATGATTCTGGTATTGATAAGGCCATATCTTAAGCCTTAACTGCAATACCTACATTTGACTTCACTATGGAAATGGCCATTTTTAAAATTGAACTTAACTTTTTGGTCCTAAGGGTATCTTTTAAAGTGTAAAGTGTTTTGTTAAATTAACTATAAAATTTTATTCTGACAATGTGGTATTCATTCAGAAGTTTCAAGAAACTCCGACATGATGTTATGGACTTAATGTATGAAGCATCAGTTAATGTCGTCTCAGTGTCAAAAGGACAGAAGAAAAAAGATACTTTATAATTAATTTTTTTTAAATTTCCTTTTAGAAGAACATACAGAACTGCAGACTTTGATCTCCATAACATGACAATTAATCAGACAAGAAAAATATTTTTCATGCTCAGGTAAAGTATATATTAGGGAAGAGTGAGTGGGCCTTTTCAGAAAGAAAAGTGATTGCTATTATTCAAGAAGTTTATTTATTTTTTAATTCATTGTAAAAAAGACATACAACAGGTGTCCTTTTTAGGTACAATGGGGTATTCTGCTTAGGCTTTAGTTGCTGCTCCCAGGCTTTTCACAGATCCTGTCTCATGACTGCTAGCCTTATACGGCTGTCTGGGGTCCCCCTGCCTGTCTAGGGCATCTCTAATGGCCTTGGCCGCATTTATATGGGTGCATCCAACCTTTACTGCACAGGAGAATTTCAAGTAAAATGAAACAGACCTTCAATATAAGGTGAGGAAGGCAGGGTAGCACAATCCATTCCCTTCAAAACATTCTTTTGACTTATTGACACAATACACCACCCATATAATTTTTAAACTGAGCAATCTGGTGCAATTTAAGAGACATTTTTGAGGATTGATTAGTGTCATTGTACCTGCCTGTATCTCCAGAATTCTTATGGTGACACAAAGTAAAGCAAGGATGATTTAGAAGAAAAGGAGCATGAAACATTAGTCACAAATCCTGTGGATGTTATTTGGTCCACCTGAAGGCTAAGAAAGGAAGTGTATGAACATTATTTTTGCAGATAAAGGGACTGCTAATCAGACAGTTCATTGCAAATCATCCTCTTTTGATTCTAGCTTTAAAAATTGGGACATTAAAAATACCATTTACACCATATTTTAGAAACAAAATTGAAACCACATATTCATATGACAAAAAAGAGGAGGATATTTATGGACTCATAGCCCTTTAAATATGAACAATATGTCACATCTCAGAAGTGTAAGACACACCACTGAATCATTTCACAACAGCAGTTCTCCAATGAGCTTTCAGACAGATATCTGCATCTTAACATCACTCTATTTCCTTGATGTAAATTGGTGAAACCAAATAGCTGCTTTTAAATAACATTGAATTCCACTGCTTTTTCTCAGGGAAACATTTAGGAGTTACTGATTGGTTATTCTAGAATCAGTCTGGTTTTGAGCATATATACATGCCCATGTGTTAGTGACAACCATTAACTACACTTTTCCTTTTTACTTGGTCAAAAATGGGAAAATTAAACCCAAGGGAGACCAAGGACTTTATTCTCCAGTTGTATATGGCATATAGTAATTTTCAACTCTGCAAGGTTAGAGTGGTTTCTAATATTGTTTTAAATTAATTTTGCATTGTATTGCTTTTGTTTATATGAATACAAAAGAGAGACAGCCCTCCATATCCTTGTGTTTTTCCTCTCCCTTCTGCTGTTCTATTTTCATTTTCCTTTTTTTTTTTTAGTAATGTTAAAAGGAGCTTGTGAAATTCTCAATTTTTTCTTACCGTAGCAATGGTAAGAAATTCTGGTGGAATGGAAGCAACCCCATATGCAAAATAATGGAACAATTTGGGGGCTAATTTCTTCAGGTATGGACTGTCTGACCCCGGGAGCCTGACAGATATTGCTGCAGCATTATTAGCAGTCACTCAGGCCTCCAGGTGGAATTAAGGAGGCAGCGATGGCCACGCATTTCAATCTGTGCAGTTAACCTACTTAGATTAGAATCTATTATTTATGGTGATTATCAGCCACTGCAGCTCTTGTAAATGGCAGTAGGTCAGTGCTTTGATAATAATTAAGGTATTCATTATAGGATAAAAACAGAGGTCAGCTTCACTTCTGTCTTTTGAAACAGAATTGAACATAAGGAATTACAAGACTGAAGAAATTATTGCCAGAAAGAACTAACATAATTTTTTTTCATCTTCTTTATTCTGAGGCTGTGTTTTCACAGCCTTCTATATTCATGGTAGCAGTAAAACTAAAAGGTCCCTAATGCCTTCTTTAAGGAGTTCATTAGAAAGCCGTTAGTGAAGTTTTGTATATTTTTATTACTACTGCACTCTGGAATGAGACACACAATACCTACAAGGAGTCTGAAAAAAGGGTAGAAACCATGCATGCAAAGCATATAAACTTTGTACAGTTTTCTGTCTTTTTTATTGCATTGCATGATAAAACCTCTTGTTGTTTGAGCATATACACTACTTTATTCTTTAATAAAGCAACTTAAATGTCATAGATGTCTTACGAAGCTTATGTTTATAAAATTTATTAGACAGTGATATGTTAAATGACTCCTAGGGGATTTGGATATTGCTGAATGTTGGAAAAACCACAGGTAGCACCAGCAGATTTCCTGATATTTACCTGCTGAACTAAATCAGCCTGAAGATATACCATATTTAGCGAAAAAAAAAAAAAAGGAAATGTTTGTTTTTTGCTTTTTACTGCATAAAATGTCTGTTTTGAGTCACAAGTTTTCTTGATGTTGTGAAAAAACTATCAGGTTTTAATGGACTTAATTTTAGCCAGTGGCACTGTCCATTTATCATAAGATCTAGACATCAAAAGATACTCCAGCATATACATCAGAGAAGTATCAAAACCTACCTTTACAGTAAAAGCACATACCACTAATATATATATTAATGGCATGAAAGAATAAGAAAAGTTAGACCAACTTGTATCATGTACTTATGTTTCATTCTTTCTTTATTTTCTTATATAAGAATTGTACTGGTTTGAAACCCGAGCATTTTATTTTGGACAAAATTGTGAGTATGAGAGTCACAGCTCAGTTTATCCCATATGCAAAAGATTATTTAGCTCTCCCCACCTAGCACCAACATCCCTCCTAAATTCTAGTGGTATGGAATTGTGGAAAATACATGCTAGCTACTTGTTTTTCTTCACAAACCTAGAGCAATGGACTGAACACTGAGTAGAGAAGAATGAAGAATGGACAAAATCTCCACAGGATTGCCTTGCACATAATTCTGGGAAGATGAATCTGGTACTGGTCAACTTCCTCTGCCAGAATTAAATGATTGAAATTTTGAAAAACTGTTTCTCTCATGGGATGTAAGATGGTCTCATCCATCTGTGTTTTGTAACAACGTCCTTTAAAGACTGGAAGTAGGCTTTTTGTTACTATCTTGATATAACACATATCAAGACACATATGACACATATTCCATGTAAAGGTATAAAATTACTGATTGTATAACCACTTATTTTTAAAAAAGTGATTCAGGAAATATCTTCAAAATGAAACCAAATATACCTTACTTTTATTTGTTTTCCAGAATTTCAAAAATTATTTTGGATAAAATTCTCGCCTTAACTCCACTGTAAAACTTAAAAAATATGAAAGCTCAACATGTAGCAGATGGCTTTAGGACTGTGCTACAATTTAAAGGAAGGGAAAAGGAAAAGAGATAACCTCATAGATTTCTTAATTTGAAAATGTAGATACAAAATATAGAGGAAAGTAAAAATATCATCCTCAAAATGTTTGAATAAGCATTAAAATCTTTTTGTACAGGTCAGAGTTTCCAACATGTTTGAAATAATTATTAAGTTGATGTTGTGGTTGTGCTTTCCAGTAAATGCTATGTGACTTCCAAATACATTCTTTTACAGATTCTGACTTGTCATTAGCAGAAAATGCTGATTCACTGTGCATGAAGCATCAGACTTTGAAAGTGACTAAAATAAATAGGTTGGCATGATAAAGGAGGATGGACAAGCATTAATGTTATCCTTAAGTTTAAATGCTGTTTCCAGGAAACTGTGGGTAGTCTTAAGTCATCTTTCACTTTAAATAGAGTTGCTATCATTATTTTTCCAAAGAAATAATATTAGAGAAAGGCAAACTCAAAACCAAACCAACACTAGCATTCCCAGTTAATATCATCCTGGCTAAGTTTTCTTATGCTTTCTCTTTTCAGAACTTAAAAATATTCTTATTTGAATCATTAATCAGACAACATTTGATTTCAATCTTCCACTTATTCATAGTTAGTTAAAAAATTGGTTATTTGATACTGAAATGTATTCTATAAAGCGTCTAACACCTTATAAGTAATAAATGGAAGTGGTGGGAATGGTCTACTGTATTTCTTTCCCAAAACATTGTATTTTATTGCATTACATTCTTTCCATTTTACTTTCCTAAGTTCTCTCTTTGTCAGTCTAGAGAGTCACAACTCTCTCAGCTTCTCCATGTAGCTCAAATCCTGCAGCCCCTTAGTCATCTTCATGGCCCTTCTGAACTCATTCCAGTCTGTCCGTGTCCCTCTTGTATGTGAGTCCATCCCTGGACAGTGCCTCAGATATACCTCACAAACACTGAGTCATGGAGAAGAATCACCTGTCTCCCTCTGACATGATGGCAATGCTCTGCCTAACAGAGCTCAAGGAGGTTGGGGGTCTCTTTTGCTTTTACATTTCACCCATTGAATCTCTTTCCCTAATGTCCTCAGTGTTTCACCCAGGCACCCTCACATTCAATTGCATCTCTTTCCTGTATCCCCTTTTTCCTCTGTTGTCTTTCTATTTCAGCACTCGGCCTGCTTTTTTATTTCTATGGAGCCCCCAGTGCAAGGAAAAATGGACAAACTGTATTTTTCTGTCGACTTTGGCTCAAGCATTATATTTAGTAACCACACAGTGTTACCTCATCAGTCTTTTCCCCCTGCTCTGCCTGGTCTGGACCCTGGAAATATGCCCACATGGAGCTGTATAAGACAATCCAATGCAATGCCTGCAGAAGAGGAGCTCTATGCCAAGCACAGGCTGCCTCACAACCAAGTTTAAGGGCATTGGAGTCATTACACTTTTACATTTCTGCCAAAATGAATCAGTCAATTAGTCACATTTTGTTTAGAGTGAAATTCAAGTAAATCTTCACTGAAGTCACCAGAATAATGTTGTGTTGCAATTACCAGTGTGTGATGTTCATGACTGTTATGAAACAAGTGTTATGAAAGCTAAAAATTATGATTTTTTAAAATAGTACATGTAGAGATTTATTTAGTTTTGTTATTTTTTGTTTTCTCCACCACTCATAAACCTTCATTTTCATGTTTTCTTAAATTTACCTCTGAAGAGTAAACCTAGACTATTTTTATTTTGAAATTACAGACTCCACTGTATTCAAGTAGCTGCACTGTCCAGTCTTTCAAAAGGACTCTGACTATCATGAGGTTTGGCAATTGTGCCACAAGAATTTCTTCCTATGAATACTCTGACAGGCTGAAAGCAAAGCATAAAACCAGTACTTATTAAATCTCTAGTAGCCCATATTTCTTTTTTATATTGTTTAACTGAACATATATTTTACTGTCCTTAACTTTGACCATGTTACTATAAGAGTAGAATGCTGGCATGCATTTTTATGTCAACCCTGAAGTGGGCCCAGCATTAAATAAAAGGAATCGAAATCTATTTTTGTTAACCATCCAGGCTAGCAGCAGTGAAACACTTTAGAAATGTGCAGAAATGCCTGTTGCTTCATTTGATCCTCCTTATGACAGGAACTCCATATGAAAATATGAATCTTTAGTGGATATGCCTAATTTTTTAAAAGGAGTGATTTATTGGTGTCCCAACGGCATCACTATTCCACAGTTATTTGCCACCTAAGCGTCATCTGCTTTGCTGAGAGGTAGATGTCCAAACTTTTTTTTTAATATGGTTCTGCATTTTCTCCCACTATGTTTGTTCCTTCACTGGTGAAGTAAAAACCTTCAACATTTTTACAATTTTTAATATAGCTCATATTGAAATGTTTGTAGCACTGTCTTGTAACTAATAACAGTGACACTAAAGGTTTCAAGGTATTTAACCCGAGATGCCTGGGAAAGCTTATGAAGATTTAATGGTGTAAAATCACTATTCTGTTTGTTTTTTAACCAATACAGACTCTGATCATGTTATCCTTGTTCCTAAGATTTTCATTGAGCACTGAAAAAGGGAAAAAGGTGAATAAAGCAACAGTCTTACACAAACAAAATAGAAGGAGAAAGATCTTTTGTCACTTAGCAAATTGAACACCAAAGTGTGGTCACTGGGTCAAAGTCAGCTCTTGAGAAAAATCAATACCATTTACTTCCCAGGGTTTTCTCTTCTTTATCAGGCCCTAGTCTCCAATGGCAGCCAAAATCCAAGTCTGTGCTGGCTCTTCACTATGAGGAATACCCAGATACAAAAGAAAATGTTGACATTTCTTCTGTTTAACCTGACAAATCATCACTCAAACTGTGTAGTCAAATAATGAAAATCAGAGAATGACAAGTGAAAGCTCTAGACACCGCATGATCTCACCTATACAATTAAGAAGGAAAACAGTCTCCTGTCCCTATTTCTTTTTTCACTCTAAAGCAAGTTTTCTAAGAAATTATCCTGTAGAAATTTTATTTAGACTTTGGTGTTTGTAAAGACTTATATTGTCTTTTCACATCTTGCCAATCAAGAACTACTGGGAAAAACCTAAATCAGCAATTCAGGAAAACATAAAGTTCAAGATGAAATAAAAAATATTCAATGTCCTCATTTGAAGGAGTTTTGAGGAGTCTATATACCCACAGATCCTCCTTGTAATAACTTATAGCTAATGCATGCAAAATTTTCAAAATTATTCTAAAGATACCTTGAGCTAGACAATGGGAATGGCTACTTTGCTATGCAAAAAGATAAAGGAAATATCTTCTGGGTAGGTTGCTTGAATACTGAGGCTATGCACACATAATAAAAAGGATTCTAATATATATTTTTTCCCTAAACCTACCCTGCACTGAGGAGGAAACAGAAAAGAGAAGGGGAGAAGATCCACAGAACAACAATCCGACCTCTAATGCAATAGAACTCAGCTCTGAAATGGTACATTAGCACTGATAATTTGAAGAGGTTTGAAGTACCTGGAGCATATGACAAGACATGACATGAGCCAGATTCTCTCTCCTGACCAATGCTGTCTGATTTACCATTTGGTCTGTGACAATAGTTGCAATAACATACTCACAACAGAATGTGTTTCTGACTAAATCAGGTTCCACATTCTCTCTTTCCCAAAGTTATGCTACTTAGCAACCATATTAGATTTCCATTATTATTTTAGTTTAAGAATCTAAAGTACCAGAAAAATATAAAGCATAACTGACTCAAAGGAAAGGACATGTCACTCTACTTGGTTTTTAATTTTCAAGGTCTCCAGCCTAATCAGAGGCTGCTGTGATGTCACAGAAAAGCCTATATTGCCCATTGGAGGCAGCTTGTGCACTTCCATAAAAATAGGCCTTCAATATCCTACATGCTCTAGTGGGTAGAGAAAATGCAATAATATGTACAATATGCTTATAAAAAATATATCTCTTGGAAAATCTAAAAAAGAGAGTAGTTTTCAAAGCTTACTAATTGATTATGTAGGATCTTCACAGACATTATAAAAATGTAAAACTAGAAAAGAAATCTGTGGACTTATGCTTGGAGTTGCCTCTGCTTTTATTTTTGTCTTATTTCCTTGGTGACATAATAAAAGAACTTGGTTCTATTTCTTTCTGTTATATTTACAACTGCCGTTATTCCTAGAGTGGAAAGCAGCAATGCTGGAGATGCAGTGCTTGTGATCAAAAGCTGTGTTTAAATTTATTCCCTGTACTGTTAACTATGCAGATCACTTTTATCTGGGAAACTGAAGAGGCTGAACGAGGAAGGGGTTATGTAGACACGTTCCAGGCAGTGTCGCTAAAAGAGTCACTTCTTCTTGGACTCCTCCACAGGAAGGAATAAGCCTCAGAGCTGCCTGTGAAAAAGCAAAAGCAAACCCTTCAGTCTTTAGAATTTAATTTTTCTAAGAAAGAACAATAGAAAAGGAAAAAAAAAGAAAATTAAAAAAAAAAGAAAATAAAAAGGAATTTCAAAATAATGTCTAAATAACTCCAATATAAAATACAGCTGATGTGAGTTGCAAAGAAGACCTCACAAACTCGTGATTATAATTTGGGGAGGAAAGTGAGAAAAGCATGACATTAATGTCTATTTTTTTTAGTTATTCAATTTACAATATTGAATACTGACATAAAAGGCCAATATGTACATGAGAAAAGTATCATGCAGTGAGAATGCATGAAGGAGAAGCAAGCATACCTCTCCTTTATAAAAGGCATAAAGAAAGTAATATATTTTTGGACAAAAAGATGATATTTAACAGTAGGAACCTGGTTAAATTGGTGCAGGTTTTCCACGCACACAGACAAGTTACAGGAGGGGAGTCCTCTCTGGATTGTAAAACACTATGCTGATGAAAGAATAAACCCTTGAATTTGAACATCCCTTACTGATATTCTAACGATATCATTATAGGTATATGTTGAGTAAAAATCAGCTACAGCAACAACTGAAATGAAACTTAATCAAACAATTTTGTCCAACAGTAAAATGAAAAATCAGAAGGTCAAGAATAGATGCTAAGATGTTTAGCTGGCACATGAAAGAATAGATTTATCTCTCACTGAGCATCTGCAACTGCTTGTATCTTTATACAATTGTTATTTTGATCATATAAGCAGTTCTTGTTCTCAGAGACTCTGCTGTAAGGTTGTCTCTTCAGCTGCTAAGATGAAAATGTCACTTTCAAAATGTGGCAGATCTTACTTATGCCTGTGTAAAAGCAGTTAAAATTGGATTTTCTTATAGAAAAAAAAATTGCTTCAGGACTTGGTTAAATTTTCACCAATCCATAAATATATTTATGGTATGTCGTCTTAGGTTAAAAGACAAGACTCATTTTCTCATCAGTGGGAGTCTTTAGAGTAAGAGATTAATTTAATTAATTTTAAATATCTTTGGTGTAGACAGATGTGAGGAATTATTCACCTTATTTCTATTTGATAGTGAGAGAAAATTACACAAATACAGTCACAAAACTATTTCTTTCCAATCTCTATAAAGAGAGCTGAGGACAGCTTTTTCAGCTGTAGAAAACCTGTTGCCATTTAAAGTCTCATATTGTATTTTTGTTAATAATTCTTGTGACTATCAGAAATAATTGAAAAACTAATTAAAATAGTAATTTTGATGTTCTCATAATATGTGCTCTTATTGTGATATACCCCCTTATTCAATTAATTAAGTTTTAACTTCTTTTGCTCTAGAGATTTTTTTAAATAATCATACCCAGGTTTCATCCACAGCCTTCTATAGTATGATTTATATGTGTTAATGTTGTCTCAGTATAATGCAATAGGAAGAAGGATGTAATGTGTTGTATTTCTGTTCTGTAGCAAGACTGTACTACAACAGATTAGATGTGGTGGGAACTGAGACATCCAATAGAAGAACTTTATGGTTTATGGTATGTGGGAAGAACTACTTGCCAAACAAGGAGAAACCTGAAGGAAGGATCTATAGGAAGGGAACTGGAAGAGTAATAATTACAGAAATTATATTCCAGAAAGCAGAGGACTGAGTGACAAGAGCAAGGTCAAAGGTGGTAAATGATATTTGTGAAGAGACTTGGAGACAGACCAGAAGAATTGGATGTGAATTGCACACGCATCAACAGGCAGAAGGTTATTTGAGTATCATAAGTGTTCTATGACAAAAGAATCAATTTACACTCAGAAAATTATGTGTCTTAATTCATATGTAGTTTTAGGTTGCTTTTTTGTGAGGTCACATAAAGTGTTATTGTCAGACAGATGGTTTTATATTTCCATGAAAGACGTTATTTCAGGAGTACTGGCAGGGTTGCATGTTGTTCCTCATTAAAAGAGACATTTCACCGTAATGAGAAACATGCTTTTCTTATAAGGCCTCCGTGGGAAGTTATAACAAGCATTAGCTAATGTTCAATAGAACCAGGGATTGTAAAAGGAAATACCTATGACAGACATGTATCTTGTAGGTCAGCAAACATGGAGTTGCTGTTGCTTGTAACAGGTCACAGACTGTGTGCTAAGCTAAGGGAACAAGCATTGAGTCCTGTCAGGCTTTGTCAGGACTTCTTTTGGCCTGTCTAGAATTTTTTGCAGCTTCTAACAGCATTATCTAGCACCCAGAGAACTGTTATATGTGCTGTTTGGCTTTTCCTTTGCTTTGCACAATGGTGCGGTCTAACACTTTTTGTTATATATATATATATATATATATATATATATATATATATGTATATTTCTAACTAATGGATACTATCAATATCAAGTGACCTTTCTGTACAGAATGAACTGGCTTTGACCCCAGAATAAAATGCATCTGTGGGTGGTTTGAGAAGGGAGAGCAGGCACAGGGTGATGTCAAAGGCGCTGAAGCACAGGCACAGATTGATACTGGAGTTCCGCAGTTGTAAACAATTCACCCGTGGTCAATTCCAGGTCATCAAAAACATGAATCCATGCACCAGGTATACCTACCTTTAGAGATAACAAAGAGAATAAAGTACAAATATAAAATGCATTTAAACATCTTCTAAAGTCAAGTCATATGCAAAACTAATTTCAGACAAAAAAAGAAGAGCAAGGTGTAGAGCAAGTCAATTGACAGAAGAAAGTGACTCCAAGCAGATTCTAAAGAGAAAGCAACCACCAACATCAGCACCATATCCCTCCAAGCAAAGATACAGACAACTGAACCTGTGGTTTCTCCCCTGAATTAAGCCCTTGGCCTTACAAGAGTGAGCATAACATCTGAGACACACGTAGAGACTGGAAAGTGTGTACATGCATCATTTTAATGATATACAATTTGAACCATTTTATTTATTATCATTATAGCTGGTCTAATAACTTTTTTTTTTTGTTACACTGCTAATACTTTAGTTAGGCTAGCAGTAAAAGACTGGCTTTGTGCATAAATGGTGCTCTTCTTTTGGCCGTGGCATTTTTAAGAACAACAAATTGATGGGAACACAATCAATCCTTTCTGTAAACTGGGTACAACAAATTGGTTGCAGATATTAATCATAATCCTTGCCAGTAGTTCAACTTTGTAAAACTGTAAATGTCATACAGCTCACAGTTATTCATTTGATAAAAAATCTAATTTTTTCTGATTTTATGTAAACCTCAAATTTTGATTGATTTTATATCCATGAATCATTTACTTAATCATTATTTTAAAACATTGGATCTGTCCAGGAAAACCTTAATAAAGACAGATATTTTCTATTTAATTTATTTTAACCAATAAAACTCAAAATATTTCTATAATAGTTAGAAAGCTTACATTTCAATGACACTTACCAAGGAAAAGTGTTACACTAGGTGGACAAATTGGTTTAATGGCAAGAGATGAACAAGGCTTTTTGCACTTTCTGTGCTTCCCTATTACACTATCCATTTGCAAAATATGTATAATGGAGTATGATACAGAGGTTTATAAAATAAGAAGTGTCAGAGAAAAGGTAGATAGGAAGTAATAATTTGTTATGTCTTACAATACAGAATCTTGGGACTCTTCTCATATTTCAGGTCTTAGTGTGTAATTAAATTGTGCTACTCATTTGAACATAACTTTGAATAAAAAATAAATTTGAAATAGCTTAATTATGCATAATTTATTTGTGATTCTAATTATTGTACACAATGATTAGTAATATTTCTTACTGAAAAGGACCATTGACAGAATAATCTCAGAAATTATTAACTTATTAATTCATTTTTATTAGACGGGTCTGAGATTTGTATTACTTTGGTTTTAAGGTTAATATTTTTTCTGTTTCTGTGAAAAGTATTAAGTATTTAATACAGTTTTGCTGCTTGTGTGTCATCTAGTTTTTAAACCTGCTTACTGATTATAAATTCTGACAGATTGGAAGAGGTCTGAAAGATTTTGAGTTCTTAAAAATTTGATAAAGTTAAGTAACTCTGTTAGTACCTCCAAAGAAGAAGGTGCTTTGAACATTCACTCTTTATTAGACACTTGAGAATTTACAAGGCAGCAAGAGGTACTCAATTTTTTAAATGCTGGAAAAGCTTTGATCAGAGTTCCTGATTTATTTACCAGAGAGCCCAACCAACCAGATATAAAGTCAGATTTTATCAGTTCCACTGTTTCCAGAAGGGCTGTTTCTTAATTCAGCTGATTCTCTCAAACTCGTTTCATCTTTTTACCATTTCCTGCTCTCCAGTCTTTCAGGATACTGATTCAAGTTTTCATGGCAATTTTTGGTGAGTTTTTTGCCTCTCATTTAAAAACTTCAGCATTTGAAGCCTTGTAGAGCTCGCTTTTCAGTCATTGAAGAAGAAAGAAAATGGATAATTATCAAGATCAATATTTTCTTCTCCCTTTCTGTAAAGAAAAGCAAAACAACATATTGCAGCAGCAAACTACCTAGTTTTGCTGGGCAGTATATTGGTTCTTACTACTCCAATTATTTTATAATCCTGTTGGGGATTTTCAGTCATCATTTTGCAAAGTGATTTTCTTTATTCTGTTTTTAGTTAAATGGTTTTACCAGTGTAGGGCAATCATAACTCATACCAACCCACAAGACCATGTTCATTCAAATTTTTCATATACCAGCTTATATTGGATTATTTTTTGAACAGTAGTCTAAGAGTATCTTTTCATACTTATATGCTGTATTTTTGTTTATTTTTGGGGAAAAAAAGTTTCTTCCCTGATTAGGCAGTGGAACATCTGATGAGGCCAAATATTGTTGTTTACACCTTGAGCAGTCAGTTCCTCTAATGTGATGGGAAAGTCTCAGAACAATCTATGTGACTTCCAGGGCTGTGAGTCCCTAGAGCTTAAGCATCTTCCTCCAACTTGGGATGGAAATCTTTCAATTTAATTAGTTATCCTATGGCTATTTCTCTATAAACTCTCCTCTGCTAAATCCCTCCTGACATCTGCAAACAAAAACTCACTGCCTTGGAATGAACCAAAACCGATTCCCTGTGACTGATCTCACCAATAAGCTTGTTGTTAACAAAGGCCTTTAGATCTGACAGCGGGTCTGTGCCATGGGGCCTGAGGGTAAGTGCTGTTCCCAGGTCAGGGTCCTCTGCAGTGTGCAGATGCTTCAACTAGCACTGTCTGTTTAATTAATTTCAGTCTGCTTCACCTATTTAAGCTTTTCACTTGCCTGCTGTTTTCCCTATCAATAAATATAAGCAACAGATTATAAAAAGAGAAATTCTGTATAAAGCAGGATGAATCATTTATGCTAACATGATTAATCTCTTTCCATCATTAAACTTGAAGTTTTGCATGCAGCACACCAAATAGATTATTTAAGTACATTGTATTCCTGATATAGTTGAGGTGTTCATATATAACCTATGAATATATTTATAAAGATATAGTAAGGTATATCACTCTTTATTCATGCAGCCATGCAAACATAAAATATATTAGGATATACCCACCCATGTACACACAGGTCTTATGACTATATAGTTGAAATTTTTCCTAAACTCATTTAAGGATGTTACAAAATTCAGCTTGTCAGAATTTGTTAAAATTTGTTTGTGTTAGAAATATTTCCTGTTCCAGGCAGATGTGGAACTCTGTTTTTTTGGTTTTTTTAATGCTACATAAGCAAGTAAGCCTATTCATGTTAGCATTGTTACATTGGTGGAGCTATACTGACCTAACTGTGCCAGCAAAGCATTTCTGTGAAAATCCCAACCTTATACAAAGGATGTTTTTCTAGAATACTTGAGCTACCATTTCCAAATCCATACTAGTGTTAGGACTTTAGTTCTTCATCATTAATAGTCCTGTCTATGTAGCAGTCCTATAAACAAAGCTATGGTTTTATAAGTTGGGATGAACAGGAATATAGCAACCTGTCACCATGGGAAATGAAGGTCTTCAACCAATCAGCTCTCTGTCTTTGGATGAGCTTGTCCACCATCTGGGAAAACAGTCTCATCTTAAACTTCTCAAAGAAATTATTTAACTCAGAAACTGGTTAGTTTCCTGCTTGGTTAGTTAAACAGCCCAAGGAGACTGGGAAGAGCATTACAGATAGCACAAGGGAGGAGGGGAATCTATAGGACCACAAGAAGAAGCAGAGGAGGAGAGGCCAAGGCAAGGAGCATCAAGACAGCAGAACTGTCCTTTCTCAACAGAGAGGATGATGAGAAGAAACAGCTGAATGCGGAAGGATAGCTCAGGTATTTTGAATTATCATAGCTCAGCAAGTGGATGCAGGAGATATAGAAGGGTGCTGTAGAGTGACAGTGGCCAGAAGACATAGTGACCGCAATTAGGTGAAGAAATATTAGCCAATTTTGAATGAACCCTTTTTGATTCACCTTTTGTTTGACTTCAAAATGCAAACATATTAATAGTAGTTATGATAACCCATTAACCTTTTTGAGAGGATAACGCTGGCTTCCTTTGTTGTGGAACATAGTCACTAAATTCTCATCGACAGTCTTCTGAATATAATGAAATACTGTAAATAATGACAACAGGAAAAGTGATAGTGCTACTAAAATATCAAAGCATGGGAAATTGTAAGAAAACTACTCTTCATTACTTCCTCACAGTGTTGTGAGGTGTGGGAAAACTATGCAGGTTTCTGTGACTATCTGCTCTCTGTGTTAGAAGAGTGATGTTCATTAAGTATGAAGTGAGACTCAGCTCTTGAAAATGACACCCAAGGTTAAAGACAGGAAGAAATTCTGAGTAAATGGATCTGTGACTAAGGGAGTCTGACAGTCCTTTTTTTCCACTCAAGGCACAAAACCTTCTGTTCAGGGACACTTTTTCTAACTCAGATTTTACTAAACTAATACCTTTTTTTTTCTCTTTAAAAAAAATCAAATTAGGACATTTCACTAGTAAGTGTGATAAATTTTGGTCTTTTAAATGAAGAAAAGTACATGTGGACAACCTTATGTCCTTCTTTTGTCTCTGAATCTCTGAATACTAACTTCTCCTTTCAGTTTTCACCTGCAATATAGAGAAAATTGACCTTAAGGTCCAGAGATAAAACCCCAAATTTTCTAAATATGGATAACATCTTTTAGTTTGAAATTACTCCATACCAAGAGTATGACACATCTCAGGTATCTCAGTAAACAAAATGTATAGCTTTAAAATAAGCACTGAAACTTAGCTTGAAACCAGATTTCCTCAAATGATGGGCAGTTAAAATGATCAAATTCAATTTTCATTTAATGACTTCTATTTGATAACTTCTATTTAATAGCATTTTGGCAGAAAAATAATATTTTAATTAACTTTCTTGTTACTATTAACCAATATTTCTAAAATGTACGGGACATCCTGTTCTCACCATTATCTCTGTTTCTCAGCCCAAAGCAGGTGACAAGCACTGCAGAAATAGCTACCCATAGCAAGCAAGCTGCTCTCCAGGAGTCATACTTTTTTCAGCTGTCGGCTATATAAGCACCATTTTACTCTAATTTGTCAGAGCAACAGAAGAATCCCAATTATCCCAGTGATTGAAAGAATGTGCAATAAACTACGTTGTTATTTGCATATTCTAAGTAAACCTACTGTCATATTTCCATGAAATGTTCTTTCAAATTAATAAAACATCATAGCATGACAGGTACATTCATCTACGGTTGATGGGTAGTGATGAGATGACAAGCAGCAGTGAAATAGTTAAAAATGGTGGCATTTAAATTAATCTTCAAAGTTAACTTCTCCAATTAAGATGAGTGGAAGATGTCTAGAAATATTTTAGTGCTATTGTTTCAATCTCTATTGATTGCCATAAAGACAAAAGTACATGCATTTACATTATTAAGGCTTTCTTTTCATCTAAATGTAATTAAAATGAATAACGAAGCCTTGAATCTTGGAATACTGCATGAGGAAAAGTTTAAGAACACTTTTTTTTCCAGTAATAGCTTCCTGCTGTCCAGTAAAATATTTTGCTGTGAAAACCTTCAAAGCTCTCCACCACTTATGTGTGACTCTTGAAAGGTTTATATCTGAATAAATACCCACAATATTTCAACTAGAGAAAAATAAGCACATAGTAGAAGAGATAAAGAATGTTGTTCCAGTTCCTCCATATGAAGCCTCTGCAGTTCAGTCTGTATGTGACTCTGTCAAGATGTCTCAGGAATTCACACAGCTGCTGCGGAATTTGGCAGCTTGCTAGCTGCGTAGTACATATTTCTGGGAATGTCTGGCATTTCTCACTGCCTCCTGAATTGACACAGGGTGCTACATAAGCTCCTGACTTTGAAGAGCCTGTTGTGCTCTGACCGTGGCTTGCATGAGAGGTAGCTGCTCACTGAGAGTGCTGGGGAAGTTCCTCAGCTGATGTCCAACTTGTGCAGAGGGAAGCTCAACCTTTGCTTACAGCATAGGTTACGAAACTGGCAGTTTGGTTTTGTTTATTCCAGGGTGCATGTTAGACTGGTAGTAAACCAAAAGAATGAAACATATGTTGAATTATGAATTCTGTATTCATGAGCACTCTAAAGGAAAGACCTTACTGAATGCGGAGACTGAGAACAAGCATGCACGTCTCCATTCTCACCAGAGACAGATTTAGCTCACTCTGGAGAGGAATCTAGATCCAAATTAACAATTACACAGTCATAGGACTCTAACATTAAACAAGTGTTATTAACAACGTGGCAGTACACACAAATTGCAAGAGCTTTAGTTATCCTGCAGATCCGAGTTGCTCCAGAGGTCTGGATGAAGTACAGTGCAAGAGAGAAATGATATAGCAAATTCACATAGCTATGCCTGGATGAAAGGGTGAGATGAAGGCCACATAGATGCAGTGAAATGAGAAACAGCAGTACTTGCACCTATGGCAAGGAATATTTTGTGTAATAAATGTCTATGCACGCAAAATAAGTAAACAATTCTCAAAACACAAGGCTCTTAAAGTATCTGAAATACAATCTCAAAATGAACTGGCATTAAGCCTACTCAGGAAAAGGTTCTCCTTGTGTCTTAGGAGTGTCTGCATTTTATCCCACATTGACCACCTAAGTGGGATTTGCTCTATGTTAGACATCGAAGTTGTTCAAACCATCAATGGAGCAAGATAGTCACCCTAACCTGGGCGTGGTCTTTTCAGAGGAGATGAAGCTCCTTTTGGAGGTGTAATACTTCTCCATGTAAAAAACAGAGCCTGAATGGCCATCTTACATCAGAAGCTTAGCAGCTAGGTAGCTGGATCGAGCTGAGCTGAATCCCACTCTAAACTCCTGTGCAGCTCCTCTCCCTCTGCCTTACATTGTTCAGAAGAGGCTACAGCTGTGGATTTATTTATTATTTCTTCAGCGTTGGTGGGATCTTGACTACGTATGATTTTCCAGCAGGTTTATTGACTACAGCTGAGTCAAGGGGGAGGAGATTGTAATTTCTACTGGTATTCTACCAAAGTAAATCTGCTATCTCCTCTTTCCACAACAAACTTGGAGGTATATATCTGATCCATATCACCTTTCTGAATGACTCCGGACTCAGCCTAAAATCACAAGATATTCCTTATGCAGAACCCTTTTCTAAAAATAATTTTACATTTTTCTCTTTTTTTACTCCTCTGTTGTCAGTGGTGAAGGATCTTTTTATCTTAATCCTTCTTTGTCTGCACTTTATTTAAGAGGTAGTCTCTAAAGCTTTCAGCATTTCTCCATGCTGAAACTGGAACAAATTTTTCATGTTGGCTGTACTCATTGTTCTCTTTCTCCTACTAAGAAGAAAATACTGCCTCACAAAAGTAAACTGTTGTATTGTCATCTAGCTCTTTCATCTAGTTCTCTCTGTTTCTCTTATTAAAATAAGACCTTATTTATACTATTTTTTATTGTGTTCTCTGTATGACTCCAGAGTTTCTCAAGGCTTGGACGATTAAAATTTTTATTGCATTTCTGTTTATTTATTTGTCTAAATAAATAAAATGCATTCAGTTCAAAATGCATTCAGTGATGATTTATCTTTGACTGATATTTTTTGCACTACAATAAAGGCTGGGAAGCTTAAACTTGTGTGTGACTTAGTCAAAGCAGCAGAATAGGTTATTCTAACAGAGGTCTGCTACTTTTGTCCCATGGAGTACCTAGATGCTCACAAACAAAGTGAGCCATCTTGTTTAGACTTTACTGTTTAATATTTTTAAAATAAAATAACCATTTTACAAAACAACCTAAAATATATACCATCTAAATTTTGGAGACTTCAGACCAAGAAACTTTTACAAAAATTCTAGAGGCATTCTTCTCTGGCAAGAATTTTATTTTTCAGAGGAATTTAATACATATATCCAGGCACAAAATGGCATAAGAAGTTATAATTTTTCCCTTTAACACCATTTATAGTACTTCAGTATAATTATCAAAGAGGATAAAATTATAAAAATAAAATAATCAAAATGATAAGATTTAGCAAAAAATAAAGAGTATTCATCCGAGAAGTGATAAAAGTACTCTAATTTCTGGGAGATCATTCAAGATCTCATACTAATATTTGTAAAAGGAACTGAATAAGCCTTAGAAGACAAAAGAGGTTCTGAATGGATAAAACCACTCACTAAAAGACAGAAAAGGATTGATTGTAGGTTTGTCTTTTTTCAAAATGAAGGAAGGCAACCTATGCAATATGTGAGCCATCTCTACTGGGAAAAATGCTGCATATTCACAAGTACTCTATAAGAATGAAATTTAAATATTTTAAAATCATTTTAGTTTATGAAAGCAGTGTAAATAAGAGGATTTTCTGTGAGAACTGCAGGCAAATTTGGTATCTAAGCTTGACCAGCTGCAATCCACTGTAACTGAACATAAAAAGAAGCTCATGAAAAAATGGCCTAAACCAGAGATCTTATAACAGTGACTTGAACCTGCAGTAGACAATTTTAGGAAAATGTCAGATCAGTCCTATGTGAAGATCAAAAAGCAAGCAGCAAGATACTGACATGGGAACAAAGACTCCATACATCCATAGTGCTTCTGTTGCAGAAATTACTAAATAAACAAGGACTCCAAGCTGGAAAATGGAAGATCTGGAAAATGGAAATGTCATGTGTTTGAGGAACTGTAAGTGATATTAAGAGGTGTAAATATCAGCTGTTTTCCCTCTCTCCCCTTAAAAGGATGGGAGCTAAAGATCATAGTCAAATTTTTGAAAGCAAAGAGAAAAATTGTTCATCTCAAACTATATTTTGAAGATGAAAAACTCCCAAAAGACAGTTGTGGTTGCTGAATGCTTGCATGCCTTCAAGAATAGGCTGGACAAGCCCATGAAAGAGGAATAAGTCATGTGCTTTCCAATGATTCTGTCTTATATTATCAAGAAATTATTGAGCCACCAATTATCAGAAACAAAAAAAATTAGTCAGAAAAATGTTACTATATGTTGTGCCTGCGCTGATATTTTCTTCTAAGCCTCCATGTACAGGCACAGTCAGGTGCTATGTTTGATGGAACTTGTTCTGACCCTGCAATCTTCAGAAAACCAACATAAAACTTCAGAATTCTATACACAATATGCTTTAAAACATACCAAATTTTATAATATTTTTATATCCTTACATTTTTTTGTGAATGATTTTAAGAAATGGTGAAAGATTAAGTAGAAAAATTACCACAAGCAGTTTGATAGCAAAAAGGGCATTTCAGCTCCATTGTATCTTATTGAGACTGAGGTGGTTTTCTAAATGTATAGGGTAAGGATTTTGCTGTAATATACAGCAATAGTTCCATAATTCCATTATACAAATAAACCACACTAATTAATGTACAACAGAAATAAATAAATAGAAAAATCAAATGAAGAGTAGAGAGCTCTACAGAAACATTTGATATAGAATTTAAACGAGTGCTGGAGCTGTTAATATTCAAATTGGAAAAATATGGAAAACCAATGTCCATATATAAAATAGGACAACAATGAACTTTAATTATAATTATATATGCATATATCAAAATCCCCTACACTAGATAAACTGTTTTGAATGTGTTTGTTACAACTTCAAGTATTTTAAACTGTTAAGAGAATGAAGTTGATATATGGAAAAAAAACATGGTGCAGTGTTTAAGATCCTGTGCTGCTTCTGCATGCATAATATGATAGTAAAAATGTCCATATTAGATGATGAGGGTGAGTGAATGAGCCTATGGAAATGGAACAGCACAATTGTAAATAAATGCAGATCCAGGACAAAAATAGTCTGAGGCCAAGTACAGGTAATTAATGTATCATTCTTCTCCTGTGTGAATCTCTTATGGGTCATGATTATTTTGCTAAAGTCGTGTAGTCAGGAGACCTGACTGGATAATCCGACATGTCTGAATTCTGAAATTGCTGCCCAAAGACTGTTGGATGTGTCATAGTGAGTAAGTGTTGGCTTTCTGTTCCAAGTGTTACGACAGGAAACCATTGCTTCATCCTCTACTATAAGCTCTTCATACCTGCTACTTTGCTGTCTAATGGATCATTTTTACAGTTACTTATTTGTGGCAACTCTAAATATTCTAGATGTAACTAAACAGCTTAAGAATGTCTTTGTTCAGGAAGAAAACATTATTATTATAATTATAAACCTTATTAAAATATGCCCAAATAAATATATCATTATGATTATAAATATAGAAAGAGGTTAAAGGCATATGTGGTATAGGGAACTCAGATAACTATCTTTCACTGACATTCAGTGAGAACTGCATGCTTAAATCTGGTTCATGTTACCTCACCGAGCCTATATTAAGTCTAGTCATGAGGAAAAACTTTCTGATGATACAGACAGTGAAACACTGCAAAAGACTGCAAGACAGCTGGAGCTGACTGCTGGCCTTTATTGTTGGAAGTTGCACAAACATCTGTCTCCATGACCTAAGATGATCCTGTATTGAGACATAAGGATAAATTAAACAAACCACAATGTCTCTTCCAACCCTATAAATCTGCCATTTTATTCATTGAAATATTTTTTATAACTCAAACATTTTAGGCTGTGGGCTGAAGAAGAAACTTATATTGAAGAAAGTAAAGATACCACATTGCAAAGCTTATAAACCAGAATTATTTTACGGAAAAAAGGTATAGGAGAAAAGAAGACGGACACTGAAATTTGTTGAAATAGTTCAGTATGATAATGACGAATAACATTATTTTAGATTTTGATAAAATAGTAGAGTGTTACCTAGCTACTTGCTACATCACCTTATACCAGTGACAAATATGGGGTGATACATCTCCAGATATTCAATTCTCCCAAATGAAAGAATGAATGATCCAATTAAATGAATCTGAATAAAACACCAGAAAGTGTTTTACTTTGCACTGAAGACATTGAGAGAAATACTTGTAACACAAGTATATTGTTAAAGTAAAAATCTGTACATAGACTTCCTTTTGTTGAGAATAAGGACTCTAGTGAATAAAAATGACATTCTTGTATTGAATTTAATGATGTTTTCGTTACAGGTTTCTACTGAAAAGATACCACCCGTTGAATATTTCCTGCTATATTATCTGGGGAAAGCTGTGAAAATCAAAGACATTTATATCACATCTTTCTTCACTAGAGGAGATGGATGATTACCAAAGCATTTTTGCAGCTATCTTTCATTTCTGAAATAAAAAAGATCAGCTATATGTACACAAGGGCTAAATTAATAACCTGGACAATGGCAACAATAATAATTGCTATATAACACTGTGTACTTTCACTATCATGGCAGCTATATGACCATCACCACACTCTGGTGCCTTGTGACATCCATATTAACCACATGAGATCTGGGGAACTGAATCTGACTACCTTCTGATCATCACTTCAATGAAAAAAGAAATGTAATGAAACTGGATGAGCACAGCGGCGATGGAATCAGAATTGGCTTCAACATGCAACAATCCAACACCACACACCATTTTTTGCTGTCTGAAAGACTGTTACAGTGGAGCTCAGGTTCTCAGACTAAATGAACTGAATGGACTTCTACAGGGATAGTCCATAGACTAAAGAAATGATATTTGTGTGTACCAAAAGACAGGAAAGGTGATGGGTATTAGGAAGCGTGGGATCTGACATGACATAAATGACATGGAATAAGGTAAGGTTTCATCCAGGAAAGAGTTAATTTTCTTCTTAGTAGCTAGTGAAATGCTGTGTTTGGGATTCAGTGCGAGAATAATGCTGATAACACATGGATGTTTTGGCTGTTGCTGACTAGTGCTGACCCTAAGCCAAGGGCTTTTCAGTGTCTCATGTTCTGTCAGTGATCAGCGCACAAGAAGCTGGGAGGGAGCATGGCCAGGACAGCTGGCCCAAACTGGCCAAAGCGATATTCCACACCGCAGACTACCATGCCTTCTATATAAACTGGGAGTGGAGTTTTCTGGGAGGGACTGATCATTGCTGGGGGATGGGCTGGGCATCAGTCAGAAAAGGGTGAGCTAATGTATTGGGCATCACTTTATTTCTTCAATTTTATTCCTCCTTCCCTTTCCTTTTCTATCACAATTATTATTAGTACTAGTATTTTTATATTTTATACCTTGATTCAATTATTTAACTGTTCTAACCTTAACCCATGCTTTTTGCTTTTTTTTTTTTTTTATACTCCTCCCCATTCCACCAGGGACAGGGTCGGGGAAATGAGTGAGTGGCCAAGTGACACTTAGTTGCTGGCTGGGATTAAACCATGACACCTGGATGATTCATAATTGATGTCCATTTCCCTTTTAAATTAAAAGAGGATGAACAAAGAGAGATCCAACAAAGCAGGTATATCAAAAAGGCCAAAAAAACTTTACAAAAATAAATTACAAATGTAAAAAGTAAATCTCTGTGCTTCATGGTGTAAGAATCAGTAAAAAACACTTTATGACAGTGTTTTAATGATACCTACTTCAAAAACACTTTCAAGAATGCTGAAGAATGTTTACTGAGGTTAAAAAACTTTTTTGGAGCTTCTTAGATATGTCTTCACTTGGAAAATATGAACACATGAAAATTGATAGATTATATACATTTATGGGTAATAATGGAATCTACTAATAGTGCATTTCTGTCAAATAATCTTCAAGAAAAAAGGACATGTACCCATCACAAGCAGCCAAGAAATAAAGAAAGAAACAAGAAAGAGAAAAGAAAGAAGGGAAGAAGATACAGGGAAAGAGGGAAGACAGATAACAAAATAAAATAAAAGGTTTTAAAATCACATGTATTTGTGAAATACTGGTCAGAATCTGTAACTACTAGTTTCCAACAAATATGGTCACTTCAGGGCATCTCTATTTGAGGATCACATAGTTAATTTAGAGCAAAGTATTGTGATTTCCTATGTGTAGATGAGTTCTGACTCTTTTGCTTTTCCTCCATTCACTTCTGAGGTGAAAAGAGCTTAGCAGGAATTGGTGACCAGAACACCTGCAGACTGCATAAAGCCTTGTTAGCATCCTCATCTAAGACAATAGTTTCTTCTGGTTCAAAACTGGAATCGTTATGAAGCAGTTTGTTAAAATTATTATTCTGATTTTTAAAGTTTGACCGGGCCAAGCTATGTTGTCAGTGAGATATTGATCTCTTATTAAGTTTATATTAGAATTATTAAGTTTATATTAGAATAAGATACATAAAATATTCAACAGAAAATATTTTATATATGTCTGTGTGTATGTGTGTATTTATAAATGTATTTATAGACATTACACAAAAAGATTTAACATATGATCATTAAATATCAAAAATAACATTAAAATATGTAAATAAGATAACTAAGTATCATTGAATAACTTAACCCCCCAGTTGCTTCAGGCAATTTTACTCAAAATATGTGCCAAATTGAACATACTTATCAGATTAACAGGTTTAAAACATAAGTGTTTAAAAAGGCACTAATAGATAAGAAAAAAATTGAGATAAACAAGGTTTTGAGAATTTGAAATTCTATGACAATTTAAATAGCTTTCAACATTCAGAAAATTTTGGAACTTTGATTTCAATGCCTTGAAAAAAATCCAGCAACAGTAAATGTTTCTCTTGTTTTTTTTCCTTTTGTACTGAACTGTATTTACATTTCATATTCATTTTAATCAACCACATTCAAAAAATAATTAATATTGAAGTATAGTGATGATAGGATACATGAGGTTGCTTTGTACAGTTTCATTATTTCATCATTTACTGTTACTTTGAAAGAAATTACATTTGCAATCACAAAAAGTCTGTTCTTCACAGAATTCTAGATTTAGCTCTATTTCCTCTATTCCTAAAAGCCATCACAGTGAAGACTATTTTATATCTTTTACTTCTCAGAGTTTCTTGATAGATCACAGACTGGATTTGCTTTGCTAGCCATTTATACTTTTCAAAATACAAACACCTTTGTGTGAAGTGCTCCTGTTGGTGACTCCTTGCAGTTCTTCAAACTCCTGGGAGATAGGCTGTCATGTCTGTAATAATTATACATAATTTTATAAAAAATTACTAACTTCTTGGCTTCCTGTATTCTTTTCTTTCATGCAATATAAATAACCTATGTCATGTAAACTACCTATAACAAGTGGAGAAGAGCAATTCAAGATAATGTAACACTTTTAAAATTAATTGTCTGCAACAGGCCTAATCAGAAACTCCTGATAAAAGATACTGTTTTTTCCATTTATTCAGAGTAGTGTTAATAGTGTAGCTGATGCATTAATGAGGAAATGTCCTAGAAACTAGCTAATTCTTGTATTACCATCTCCAGCAACAACGAAATTAGTGTCCTGAACTCTGTAAGTCTATCAAGCTGTAGACATCTCCAGAAGAATCAAAACCAATATAAATCACTTCTGAAACTTCTAAGAAAGCCAAGGACGAGATGCTCTGATGACTCTTTTAAAGCTTGGAACTGAGAAATTCTTGGCTCAAAATGCTGACTTTTAGCCAGGTACTGCACAGTAAGTTTACTTTTTGGCATGCTATAATCAACTCAGAAAAAGTACAAGGTGAACACAGAGAAAAGGCTGAGGTAAAACAAGGGCAGGAAAAATAAACAGTTGCAACTGAGAAAAAATCTGTAGAGTTCAAGATGTAGTGGACATTTTATTCTTAGATAAAGACACTTGATGTTAGGAAAGCCTTTCTTTTATCAAATTTACAGATTGTACTTTGTGACAGACTTCAGTTTTATGCTTTGCAGCTGTGTGAATAGACATAGTACCCAGTACCCAGGAGTTGAATTAAACTGATATTGATTTTCAGTGCTGTATTTCAATAAGTTTTGATTCTTTGATACCACTATGTCAGTGGACATCAGAAATGCTAATGTGTTTAGTCTAAAAACAACCACATAAGAAATACCTGATCCCTGAAAAGTCAGAATAGCTCAAGTGACAAAATCTGGAACAGAACTGCAACAGTGAGTTACTGTTTGTTTAAAGTAAGTGAATGGAAAATATCCTACACTTAGGCTGAAATGGAGTTATTAGAAAAAAATTGAAATTTAATAATAATTGCACTATTCAAAGAAAGAGGGACAAAAATGTGTAAGATTGCAAAATTGTGGACTGGATTACCTAAATATATTAAAAGATGACCCAAGCATCAGATAATTAACAAAGACTCTTTTACCTGACATTACTACAGCAATGGAATCTTATAGAGATGTGATCATGATTGTTATGATCAGTGAGTTTTTTTATTATTGTTCAGTTAGTTCCCATTTGACATTCACAAGTAGCACTGCGCTAAGACTGCCAAAGTGGAAATATAATCTTGTTTAAAACTGGCTTTAATTAAAACACTTAATTTGAATAAAAAACTAGCCTTACTGCATACAGCATGCTTATTAAAGACAGGAAGGTTATTGACCTGACTCGTTTAATCTTGCATCTACATATAACCCCACATGTGTTCTCAGCTTTCACATAGTCCCTGATGTACACACAAATGCAGAGAGATGGCTAAAATTTGGGAAGGAGGAGCCTCTCCTGTTACCTTGAGGTAGGTGCATTTCAACAGACATTTATAAAAGAATTGTTACTATGTTCCTTACTCATTATTTCAAAAGCATTGTCAAACAGAAACAGAAAAACAGGTGCTATAAAATTCATATCCAGTGTTGCACCTCTCCCAGACAATACGAGAACAGGGAAATAATTGATCTTCTTTGATATATCACAGCTCACACATCTTGCCTCCTAGCAAGTCAAGAAAACTTGAGTTGTTTGCTGTTTTCTTTGAGTCAGTTCTCCAGTGTTTGCATAATGTTAGTGTGTAACTTCACTGTGGTGATTGTGAGGCTACTGTGCCTGAAAGACTAGTGAAAGTGAACAAAATTAAGATCTGTTCCCAAGTCTTCATGTAGATTCTGAAAGGAAAGAAGAAAGAACATTAAGTATGCAGAATGAACAAATATGCAAGTTCAGCATTGGCTGACTCTGATGTACCATGTTTGCATATCCCAGGATTTTTGGTCCATATGCCCTATTAGGACATATTAGGAAGATACATGTAATAAGTACAGATTGCATCAGTGGAAAAATTTTAAATGGCCTAGATTTAAATTATAACTTATGCATCAGTCTGTTTCTTCTCTAACTTAATAATTATTGGTTCTGGGTACTGAAATCAAATAGACTTTTGGGAAGATATTGATGCGTTTTTTCAGAAATATACAAACTGCTACAGCTGATATCCAGACTTAAGCCTTCTTATCAGTAAGTACTGAAGAGATTTTCATTGTTATTTATCTCTTCCATTACGTACAAATTTGTTACTGAAATCAAAGCAAAGACTTAAAAACCTACTATACAGCTCAGAAATAGTGACAAATTTTAGCCTCATGTTTGTAAATATATGTCATTTTTTAGAGGAGGAACTTAAAGGCAGCAAAATTTACTGTTTTAATGAGTCATTTGACAACATAGGGCTCAGTAAAGCAATTAACAACATATGAAGCATAGCAAAAATGTACACAATTAGGAAGACAAACAATAGAATAAAGACTATCTCCTCCAGAGAAAAGTAAGCTGCAATTTCCCTGCTACCTGAATTTGGTTCATTAATGAAGAGAGTGCTGAAGATCTCCCTAATGAAGGAAAATCATCAGACCGTAAGGAAAATATATAATACTACATCTGCTTCATTAAGGCTGGCAGCTATAATTCTTTTAAACATAAAGATTTAGTTTGAACCAAATAATTTACTTTCACTCTATCTAGAAAATATAATCCTACCGCTTCTTAAAAGCCTGAGTGAAATTTAGCAGACTAAGCACATTTTAGCCCAGTAATGCTTTAGAAAGAGCAAATCCAAATTAAGAGAGAAAATTCAAAATCACAGGATGAACATATTATCTCCATGCTATGTTTGCTATAATTTATTCCATGACAAACTAGACTCCAATCCAGATTATTCTGTCAAGAGCTCCTACTTAATTCAGTAAAATTTGGATTAGATCCTTCTGACATAACAGTTGTGCAGCATCAATATATTTAGGTGTGCACCTCTACTTATAATTTCCTCATATTACACCAATTCTGTATTTTCTAATTGAGTAAAAGAATTTTTTGCAGTAGTATGCATCCCAGATCTGTGTCTAACAGACTGTCTTTAAGACTTGTAGATTCAGTGATGGATTCTGCAAATGTCACTCTCTCTTTTAAGCATTTCCTGCGAGGAGCAACGCCTCTGATATTTAGTACAATATCCTAATGGAGCACCAAGTATTGACTAATTTCATATTTCTGACCAGTTTATTTAGTACCAAAGTATTACTCTCCCGCTCACTTTCTGGGCCCCCTTGTACCATGAACTAACTCTTTGATGTTAGCAGGATTGTATGCACAATATAACAAAATAATTTTTTTGTAGTAATGAGCTGATCTTGTAAGAGTTTTTAAATAAGAAAGTTCTGCTTGAATTAGGTATTAATATTAAGTTTCAGTACAGGAAAAATTCATGCCAAATCTAGAATTGTCTTCCATAAAAATGGAATTTTAAATCAAGTTCTTGAATTATGAATCTGCTGTAACAATAGAATGACCTATGTTTTTATAATTTTTAAAATGTTTTCTTCATTATTTAATGTTTATAGAAGATGATTGGTTTCTTTTTCTTGTTCTTTTAAATTTTTTTCCCCTAAAGAATAGATCCATCTTGGAAGTTTATCACAAATGTTGCATTTTATCTTTTTTAATTAGAGAACATATATAGTCTCCTCTTTAGTCTTTGCAGTTCTTTGAACTGCCTTTGAATCAAGATCAGAGACTACAACAAAAGAATTTCCTACTGTACAGTTTTATACCATTCTATGTGAGATGCTTAACATGTTGAAAAACTTAATATTATTCAATATTTGTAGCACTAAAAAGAGAAGAATGTGGGGTTTTGGCTGTCATTTCTCCTCATGTAGTTTGCTGGAGGAAAAATAAACTTTCAGCAACAAACACAATTTACAGAAATAATGTTTTGAAGAAGGGAAAACATTATTATTTTAACATTTCTTGTCATTGTTCAAAGCAAATAATTTGTGTATAGCAAAAAAGATCAAACAGGGAAAATGTGTATCTGAAGAAAATTGTACTCCCATTACTAAAAGTCCAGCGTGGGACCCCTTTCCTGTTGCAGATACTCATTTTCCTTGTCAGCAGCTTAAATATTTTGAGCTCTTGGAGCTCTTCATGCCTTGCATATTTCTTCCTTGTGGTTTTAATTTGCAGGGATCTGGGCTGCTAATGCAAGTGCAGGCTGGCCTGGGCCGGCGCAGGCGGGAGATGAAAGTGGCAGCCTTGCCTCCCGTGGGATGCTCGCCGTGACCTACTTGCAGGGCAGCCAGACATAACACGGGCACCATGTGCTCCATCCCGCCGTCAAAACAAACCATTAAAACCAGCAGCTTAGCGCTGCTTCAGGACCTTCTGGTCTGCAAGTGGTGTCTGACTTTTTTGATCTGCTAACTGATCACAGGTGGATGAAAGAAGATCTCTGAGACAATTAACCATGAATTCGACAGGTTCGCTGTCACAAAGGACAATGGTTAGGGTTTCGCCTAGGAGAGCATTGAAAAAGCAGCATTCAGTGATTGTCATGGCAAAGACAAGGAAGAAAAGCAGAGGATGATAACACGGACAGCTTAACATGCATGTAAAAATTCTGCCCTAAGTGTCACATCCTTCTGATTAAATTCTTGGTTCTATCCTCAGTAATGTTGCATTTCTACAGCATCAAATATTTTATGAAAAATACAAGCACAGATAAAAACAGCTGGGAAAAACATTGTGCATAAAAAACCCACTAGTGATGCCTGGGAAAGTCATCATTTTTCAGTAAATAAAATAGTGATATCATGCTCAATAAGCTTTGTATTTTTTAAAAAAGAATTCCAAACTGACTAGGTTAATAATTAAGATTATTTCTTCTTTGATGCCCTCCATGTGGTCTGATTTTTATACTTTAAAAAGGTTGAGTGAAGCCACTGAGGCAGAGCACCCATGGCACCATTTCCAGAGACACCTAGCTGAAGTTTCTTGCAATGGAATTACAAAATAATTATTATTTATTAGACCATTGTTATTATTATTTCATTATTTTGAGGTGTTATTAATAATTTTGAATAACATCAGAGTATATAATTGCATCCCAGCAGCCACTGAGATAGACAAATTCCATATTCCACATAAAAAAAGTTGTGAGAATTGCTTTTTCTTTCTTGCCATTGACTGTAGACCTTTTCTTTTTTGAAATGGAAAGCTGGTATATGAAGCCAGCAGACAATAGAAATCCATCCCTACTGTATGCTTAAATACTGAACTAATATGTCTTTTTGGAACTCTTTCGTGTGAGAATCGATAGGTTTGGGTGAATAAATGACTGCTGCTACCTGTTGTGGGCAGTGATTTATTGGCAATTTGTGAGAAAGGGAAAGTTGTAAAACACTCCATTTCATGTATTTTTTTTTATTTATAGCTAAAGTAACTGGGAAGAAAAATGTTATTCTCTGGTTTTAAGAACTAAGAATGCATAACACGACATTAACAATAAAAGGGGGGAAAATGCATCAGATAACACAAATCTTCATCTTTTTCACAGAAAATAGAAAATCCCTTCCTCTCCCTCATTGAAAAATCCAGTCCTAAGAGATGCAATTATGTGTGGCATTGGAGAGGCCACATCTCAGCTGATATTCTACAACTGCTGACATATTTGTCTGAGTCCCCTGACACACCTAAATATCTGCTATTTTGACTCATTGTAGAAAGAGTGATTCTCAGACAAAATAAAAAGAGAGGGATTAACTGGCAATTCAACCTGCTCGCAAACGCAGGCAGCTCCTGGCAGCCAGAAGGGTCAGCTGTGTCCCGGGGGGCATCAGGCACAGCATTGCCAGATGAGCAAGGGAGGGGATTGTCCTGCTCTGCTCTGACCTGGGACAGCCTCACCTTCAGTCTTGTGCAGTTTTGGGCACCAGAGGAAAGATAAAGAGCTTTTCCAGAGCATCCAAAGGAGGGCTATGAAGATGGTGAAGGACCTCAAGGAGAAGCTGCATGAGGAGCAGCTGAGGTCACTTGGTCTGGTCAGCCTGGAGAAGAGGAGACTGAGGGAAGACCTCATTGCAGTCTGCAACTTCCTCATGAGGGAAGAGGAGAGGCAGGCACTGAGCTATACTGTAGTGAAAATGGACAGAACCCAAGGGAATGGCCTGAAGTTGTGTCAGGGGAGGTTTAGGCTGGGTATCAGGAAAAGGTTCTTCACCCAGAGGGTGGTTGGGCACTGGAACAGCTCCCCAGGGCAGTGGTCACAGCACCAGCCTGACAGAGTTCAAGAAGCATTTGGACAATGTTCTCAGGCACATGGTGTGACTCCTGGGGATGGTTCTGTGTGGATCCAGGAATTGGACTTGATGATCCTTGTGGATCCCTTCCAACTCAACTGATTCTGTGATTCTGTGTTTCTGTGATTCTATGATTCTTTTTACTGAGATGATTGTACTGAGATAGAAGACTTTGAAGTGTTGTCAATTTTACCAAAAATATCTTACAGCATGTCATTATAATTTCTTTGGGGTCTTTTTGGTATTTAACAAATAAATGGGATTTAAGCTTTTTACTTGTTTAGCCTTTTTTATTATTTTTAAATATAATATAATTATTTTTTCTTTCATTTATCTAATGTAATAGATGCTATAAAGAAAATTCTGTAACATTCATAACAGAGAAAGCCTTGGATGCTTTTTATTCCATGCTTATTTTGGGAAATGGATACCTATTTGTTAGAGTTATTTAGACAGTTAGGCTGTTAACATGTAAATTTTCTACAAGAATGTTCTCTTGATGATGTATGTACAATAACAGAAATGAGATTAATAAAATGAGATTAAGTAAAAATAATGAAAATCACAACATTGTTCTCATTGATACTGATCTCTTTAAGTTTTTGACTTGTAAATATCTCTTGGACTACTCTTTTTGCTTCTGGGACTCCTTTCAAGTCCAAGTATAGTTCCAAGGAAAATAAGTAAAGAAGTCTGTTTAGTTTCCATCATACTTGGCAAGTATAAATTCTGGAGAACTGAAGGTCTGAACCAGAATAACAGCTGTATCGCTCAGTTTTCTCTTTTCCTTAGAATACAATTTAAATTTCAAGGACATAAACAAAAACCTCAAAAAGTTAAATGCAGGTGCTGTTTTGGGTTTTTTGTTTGTTTTGTTTTGTTTTTTAACACTTTTAAGAAACAGCTCCATCGAATCAGTTAGGCTGGAAAAGGCTTTTCAGACCACCACATTCATCTGTTAACTCAGCTCTGCCAAGTCCACTGCTAAGCCATGTCCTTAAGCGCCACATCTACACGTCTTTAAAATACCTCCAGGGATGGTGACTCAACCACGTCCCTGGGCAGCCTGTTCCAATGCCTGACAACTCTTTCTGTGAAAAAATTTTTCCTAATATCCAATCTAAAGCTTCCCTGGCACAACTTGTAGATGAGATATTAGCCAATATTTCCAAAAGATTTAGCTAATTTTCAAGGAAAAAGAGAAAAATAAAAAAAGAAGAAAGGAAAATAGCACAATAAGATCACGGACCAGTAAAACTGTGACACTAGCTATAGTATCCCAAAGTCTTTAAACAAGTGGTAGCTCTGGTAGCCCTGCGCAAACTTCAGTGTCTCACAGGGCTGCTGAGAAATACAGTGTAAATAGTAGAAACGCATGTTTGGTTTTTTTATAATGAAAATAATTCTAAATGAGATACACAGATTGATTTTGCTGTGCTGGTCACTGTAAAGATTTAATCTTCAAAACCTTTATATTTATTGCATTTTGACTAAATCAAAATATGATTTCTGGACAAGCTGAGAGGAAAAGTAATTTAACAATCTAAATATGTTTTGAATAACTTCAGTAATTTTATTGTAATTGCTGTTTAGTGTATATTCCTAAATTGTTCAGACTGCAGCTCATGTATGAAGCTGTATTCAAACACCGTGAGCACAACAAGAAAAACTAAAGAGCACTCAAGTGTATATATGGCATGACAAGCCCTTAGAGAAGTGAGCTTTTTTTTTTTTATTGTCATACAGCATCGTCCTAGATTGCCTTATGTCTTGACTATGCCAACCATTCTGCCTCTCATCTGATTTTCCTCATATTATTATGATGGAATGTGAACCCAGACTTCCTTGTTTTACTGCTTTTAAGTACTAGTGTCAGACACTAATATCTGCTTCTGTTGTTCTAGCCTTTAATTTAGTCTACTGTACAGGAAGTGGCCTATTTAATGTCCTTTCCCTTTTAGTTGACTAAACCTAGCTTGAAATTTCTAAAAGGAAACAGCTGCCCTTTGGTAAAACACAAAAATCACTGGATACATTTCCCTATCCTTCCTGGGACTGAGGACTAGGATAGGTTACTAAACCAGAAACAGACACTTCTTGTGCTAACAGGTGGCTACGCCACAACCTTGCTTCCAAGCAAGATCCACATTTCATTAATGAAAGACAAAATCTTGGCACAACTGACGCCACAAGTTGAATTTCCTAAAGTTTCTGGGAAAACAAAAATTAAAATTGAAGTGAAAGGTCATAAAATGTAGTCTGGATTTTGATTCTACAGTAGTCTTCTCCCTGAATTTCGCAGACTGCACAGTATAATTCCCAGAAAATTTTGTCCTCATCTTCCTTGAGAGCCAAGGTGCACAACAAAAAAGTGCATCAGTGTAAAAGGGAGCTGGCATGCACAGTATCTCTAATGCTTACGGAGAGACCAGAACATCTGGCCTTAACTACTGACCTCTCCCATATTATTTCTTAACTTTGCTATTGGGAATGTCAGCTGCAGTCAGCTCAGGTACTAGACATTTTGTTACTTGTTTTACTCACTACTATCACCACTTTCCAGTGTAATTATCAGAATAATGAGTAGTTCTTCCCAGTGGGGATTGAGATGACAGTGAATGTTCCCTTTTGTCTCCAGTAGCATGAGCCAATGCAGAAAGTGTTTTTGAGAGAGCATATTATGGGGAGGAATAACCTTCCAGTGCTGCTCTGTTACCTGTGTTTTGTAACTGCATTGGGTGGTACATAATCGAGATGGCCTTGCTTTGCCTTGAGCTGTGCATTCATTATGATTTCTTTTAAAGACAGAACTCATCCTATTACACCAACATTTATAACTCTGGTTCATTAAAATAGTTCTAATTCTTCTGTATCCAGAATATCCTTCTGAAGCCTTTACAAAATGTGGCCATGTTTCTGTCAAGATTTCCTGAAATGAAAGGTATCAGTTTTCTAGGAAATATGTTGGCCTCTTGCCTACTCCTTCTCAGCAACAAAGCACGCCACTCTTAGTGTCCTGGTTACCTAGACCTCCTCTCTCCTGGCAAGGGCTGTTGTAGAAGGTGAGCTGAGCTGAGTCAGCATTTTAGTGCCTAGGCACAGTCTCTGAGAGTGGTACCACTATGCTTCTTTTTGACAAAATTGTATATCTATTCTATTTTCTTATTTAACCACATTTTGACAAATGGTAATAATACCCTCATACACAGGATGACTTTTTATTTCAAACCTAATATCAGTGTCAAATTTCATACAACCAGAATCCAAGGAAGCAAGTTTTCTCTACATATATCTGTAATTCTCAGTCAGCTACTGATAATTCAGTAAGGATACTAAGAATAGTTTTTAGTGCAAATTCAGAGTTATATGTTGAATTATTATATCCAATTTGACTTTACTCTTGGATTGGGTTAACACTTGCTTTCCTGCTTGGCCTATTGATAGTGTGGTGTGCTGGGCTGTGGGCAGGGAGGACACCATATCTGCACAGCTTTCTCGAGCACTTCTGCCACTGGGCTGAAGAGTTGAAGACATGCTGGGCTGTAATGGAAAGGCAGGAGTTCCCTAGACTTCTTTTTAGAATGTGGACACAATGAGATATTGATGAGGCAAATTGCCTTGAACTGTAGCAACGTGGGTTTTAGGATTCCATGTGCTCCTTTGTTCCTCTGCTTTGTATACCATTGGTTCATTTTGAAATATGCTCTGCTGTACCCCAAAATCTATTGGTGTGTATTCTCCTGCCCATCTTCCCTTCGTCCTCCTGGGACTGGCTCAGATAGAGCCAGCCCCTGCCCCCTCTCCTTCCCCTTAAAAGGCAGAGCCTGGACCAGCTCGTGGTCTTTGCATCTCTGGGCTGCTAGCATCCACTCCCTGCCTTGTGTCCCTTCCCCCTTCTCCTTCCCTGCAGCCCTTTTCCCGTTACCCCAAATAAACATCCCTAGTAGAACAGAGATGCAGTCCAGTTCTTTCCTATCTCCTATATTCCTGCTGAATTGACGCGGTTAGAAGACTGCCGCCATGCCGCAGAACCTCGGGGGCCGCCCACTCTGGATCCGGTGGGATTTACAAGAACCAGAGACCCGGTCCGGGGCGGAGCCGGCCTGTGCCACCCTCCCGGACTGTGATACAACATTGAACCCTGCAGTAAGTCTCAGTCTCTGGATGAAAAAATATCAGATTCTTTTCTGTGATTGTCTTTTTCCCTTAATAGGCTATCACAAGTCTCTAAAAGATGTTTAGTTCTAATCTTACTCTTTTACCAAAAAAAAATTGGAAACTTACCTGCTCAGCAGAGGTTGGTGAAAATGTATGACTCTTTTAAACATTAACAGGTTTAAGGGTTTTTTTAATTATTGTTGAAATTAGATGATCAGTGAAACCACAACAGACAGGTATTTAGAGAACCACCTGTAGTAAATTCATTCTGGAGAACAGAAATTATAAATGCCAAACATAGCAGGAGATACAGAAATTTTAGAGAATGTCACCAGGTCCCTCGTAACATTTTGGCTACAGAGGTTTTGCATGTGTATTTCACTGCAGAGTAACTTTTCTCAAGGTACATTTACCTTGGTATAGGTCCTTTTTTTTGTGCATAACCACAGTGCATGCCATCAAAACTTTATGCTGGATTGCTACCAACTATATTTTTCCAGGGGTGGCATTTTTGCTTCTGGACTTTTTGACCTTTCTATATTGAATTATTAGGGCAGATAAATATCTATCCACTATTCATAGCACATCTATCTTGCCTGGATGTTTTGGGCAGTTTAAAAATGTTGATAACTGGATGCAATTTCTCACCCAAGACAAAGCAGAGCATTTAATAATTAAATATTTTCAAAAAACCTCAAAAACAAATACATGGGGAGCATTCATAATGCTCAAATTCAGACACCTTATTCAGTCACTGGAACTATCCAAATGGCTACATCAAGTGCAGGAAAAAAAACATGGAGAAAGCAAAGGCTCAAGCTATAATTGTCTCCATTCCTTAATTATTAGTTCACACTGCGCTATTCCAAGTGATAGAGGTGATATTTCTTTCAATGCCTGTGTAGAAATATAAGGCTCTCCAGAGTGTGACTCAGGTGATTTACACAAGAATCACTCTCAACTCTCCAACTGAGATTTCGTAGAATCATAGAACCATGTAATGGTTTTGGTTGGAAGGGATCTTAAAGGTCATCTAGTTCCAACCCCCTTTCCATGGGGGATTGTTTCTGGATGCTGAGAAAAATAACCAAGGAAGATATTGCAGCAAATAAGCAGCTTTACACTGGGAAGTTTCACCACTCACTGTGGATGTACAATCTTGTGTGCAAAGTAGACAAGGTTTTGACAAGTAAAACAGCAGGATGTTTTGACTTAATTTTGGGGGTCTACTTACTTTTCTTCTTACTTTAAAAGAATGGAAGTCAAACCAGAGGATCTCACAATTTTATCTTTGAAATGCTCTTCTAATCAAGTTAATTTGTCATTCATGGCTTCATTGTAACCATGGACTGGAAAGGCGACATGGATAATCAGAAAAATGAAAACAAAAACTGTATGTGTGTAAGTTCTTTTCCTTTCTAGCTGGGAAAGGTCAAGAGACAAATTTTGTACTGTGCAGAGCATCTGTAAAAGGTAATTACAGGGACTTTTGGGAAAGCTATATTTTTGTGTGTTTATGTAAAACAGAAAAAAGGTCTTACGGGCAACCCAAGCCAATAGTCAAAAAGTTAAATTGTGAATAAGCACTACTATAAAGCAATGGAATGAGGGACAAGTTCTCATCTTGCCTCCAAAGCAGAGATCAAGTGTTTACTGAACACTTTACGAAAATGATATCACGATTTAATGTTGACATTATATCCTAGAGGAGAAATTTAATTAACTGTATTTACACACAACAGTTTGGAGCCATTGAAACAAATATCAAGATGTCTCTCAGTTCAGTCAGTTGGGCATTTCAGCATGATAGTGTGTAAACCATGTAGGCAGCCTCAAAAAGAACTGAAGTTCACATTAAAGTTTTTATGGCATTATTTAAAGCTACTCTGAAAAGTATTCTTCCCCCACACGTAAATAATCAGCATCACATCCAGTGGCTCTCAAGGCTGAGCAAGGAATACATCTCTGCTAGCACAATAGCCAAAACACAATTGTCTGTCTTCGGGGTGGGCAGAAAGTTGGGAGCAGCAGCTGGAGCATTAGAGGAACTGACAAGTTATGTTTTTATGACCTGCTTGAAACAATCTGTTTCGACATCTCAGGAATTACCACAGCTTCTGGGAAAAGCCAAGCCTGCAGTCTGATCCCAACAAGCCAGTACTCTGCGTTGAAGTTTAATTAAGCCACCTACTGAGAAAGCTACCATAGGGGAAGCTCTTCTCTGAGCATTGGATTTGCAAACCAGTGGAGAGCATCCAGGGAAGACAGCAGTTTCAACACCCAATATATTTGCCCTAGTTCCTATGAATTACATGCCCTACTTCTTATGAATTATGTATATTAAAAGCTCAGTAAGGAATAATATTTACAAATTTGGTCATTACAATGCTGAACTATTCAGTTTATCAATCCATAAATAAAGTATATGTTTTACCCAACCTACTAGTTTAGTTTTGTAATTGAGTAGCATATTTAGCCCTTAATTAGTTTGCAGATTGTCATTACCATGGTCTATTTACTTTTTAAGCTTCTTCTGGTTTAGTTTTAATCCATCAGTATCAGTGAATTTTCAGAAAGCCTCATGATGTGATGCGGAATGTCACTTGTGTCCTTAGATAGCATGATATGAGAATGAAAACAGCCACCAAGCCAGAGAACAAAAGTCATTAGATGGAATTAAAGAATTTGCACATAATAGGTGTTAGTTTATATTATATTAGAAAATGAGCTACTCTTATCTATAACTTATTTTCAAACAATTCAGTTACATTTTCGCGGAATTGTTCTTTAAATTTTTGATACAATATCAAGTGAAGAAATTACCAATGATTTTTAAATAAATGTGATGATGTCAGTGGGACAGTTCCAGAAAGTTAAACTTCTCAAGGCTGAGGCCAGATATAAAAAAGTTTATGTGAGGTTTTTTTAAGAGTAAATACAGATTGGTACTCCTTGGAGCTTACTAAGATTAGTTTGTAGATCATAAAAGGAATTGATACATGACTACACTCCTCTTTCTTCTTGCCTCGTAGTCTTCCTTCTCACTTGTTGCTGTTTTTAGAATAGTCGTATGTTCTAACTGCCACATGGAAACTGTTTTTTTTTTTTTTTTTTAATTTTGAATGGCAATCCAGTAATATTAGTAGTTTTGAGCCACCTCTTTAAAAATGTCTTCCCTAACACATTTCTACTTTATTGCTTCATCTACTTTATCCTATGCACCACTTTAAAAGGTACAGTGGGTACCTACTTGTTACAGACAGTGCCTTATTTTACCTTACAAGGAATTAATTCTTTTAGTCAGGAAAGTGTGATAACTTAAAAATATTTAGACTATTGTCAAATGCTAGCATTTTAGGTTTGTTTGTAGTAATCATCCATTTTCTAAAAGTGGGGGAAATACAGGACTTCTACATTGATCTCGGGCTTAATCTTATCCTAATAAAAATCCCAAGGATATTAGAGGAACCCTATTTTCATATACAGCTAAAAAAAATTAGAATTCATTTTTCACTAACTTATGCAGCTCACCCTGGGGAACCACTGTTTACCAAGGAGGTTGGAATTTTTAAAAACTTAAATGTCATATATATATAAGTTATGAAACATATAATGCTTTTCATAGATGACTGCTACTGCTTGCCAGTCAAAGGTAGTGATACATTCAGCTTTGAAAATTTAGTAATTTAGTAATTTGTGCAGAACACATGAAGAGGGGTAATGAGGTCCTTCAATTTACTGGAAAAACACTGGCAGGATTTTTTGAAGTATGAAGAAATTCAATGGCCTGGGAGCTGTTTTCTGTAACAGCTTCACTCCTTTGAAGATTGCAGTGATATTTCTCTGTTTTTCAGTTTAAAAATTAGACTCAACCTTCACTAAAATCACAGGGAAAAAGTATATACTGGTTTCCTTGAAATCTAGAATGACAATTTACTTGTTTATCTACTACTGAAATATTCTGGTATTCTTTAACTCTTCCAAATAATAACGTCAAAGAAAATTTATTTAAGCCATTGACTACTACCCAGAAATGCCAACATTAAAAAAAGAGAAAAAATTGCACCAAACAAAGCAGAATTAAAAACCTTGAAAATTAGTCTTGATTTGAAAATATGGTATAGGAAATACTTGTTCTTAATCATCAAATTTTTAACACATTTACTAAAGAAAAGGCATTAAATAACGGTATAAATTATGCACACCTAGTTTAAAATGGTATATTTTAGAATTACAATATTATACTTGCTGTAATTTAGAGATGTTAGCAGAGTATTGGAATGAGATATCACATTTACAACTGCAAGTAATAATCACTTATATTAAAGGGTGTTTTACATTCAAAATGTCATGGCTTCGTTAAAAAATGTATATGCAAGATGTTGACACTGTAGATGTATGTATAAATGATGAAATAGTTAAATAAATAACTAGAACTAATCAGATTAAAATCCTGAAGAATGGAGTATACAGGCAAAAGATCCCCAGATTAGTTTGTTCAGACACACAGAGGTTCTTAAAAGAAGCTGCCTATAAGCTTAGAATCTTGAGCAACTGACAGGCAGAACAGGAAAAACAACATAGGACATTAGAGAGCTGGGCTCTAAGTCACATTTAAACATCCAGTGAATGGATCCTTGCAAAGCTGAACCTTTAGCATCTGCAGGTTTTATCACACATGGCAGCTGCACGGGATATGAGCATGAGGCCAGCTGCTGGGATCAGAGCAGGGTGCAGGGAGCAGCTTTGACACAGTTGATGCTCAAGGGTCATATGTTCTTTCCAGTTGTACGGTGTGCTGAGGATTGCAGCCACAAAAATGAAACCAGCTGAGCAGGTGAGGAATGACAATAGCAGCTCCTCCATGGAGTGCAGAGTTCAGGCTGGAAACGCCACAGAGTCCCAGGAGGAAGAGCTTATCTATATACAAATAATAGGAAGTGAATCAGTGACCTAATTTTACTTGTTTTGATTTAGTGTATGGATCCTTCTTAACAGGGTTGCTAGAGCAAGATGAGTTTCAATCACCTGACTCAGATCATCTGTATGAGAACATTGATTGGATTAGTTACTTACTTCAAGGTTTCTTACACATGACCCTGGTACACTTTAAGAAATACTCTTTATCCAGTTATAGATTTTATTACAACAATATTAATCATGAGGAACAGTTTCTTCAAAACTACAAGTTTATGCTGAAGGTGCTATAAATGTAATTTATGATCATGTTTAGAACTAAAACAGCTGCTTATATATGCTTCAGTTGAATCAGAGAAGAAAGCATGCTTGGGCCTTTTGGTTTTGTTTTTGCCACGTACAAGATTAGGGCAGACTCTTAAGTTGGATTAGTGTCCTTGTGTAGTCTGCAAATAGGATATCTATAAATAACCTTAAGTTGTAGTTTAGTTTGTATTTTTCTATGTTCCAGGATTATGAGAACAGGACCAGAGTGAGAGTATGAGGTGAGCATGAGGTAAACTTTTATATGAGGCAAGAAGAATCACCTGGGGCTGTTTCTCATGAAACTGACTTCATTTCAAGGCCACCTTCTATTCCCATAGTTTTTCTCAGGAGGAAGAGAATAGATTATATTCATTTTTATTCTAGTTTACCAGTAGCTTATTCTTGGAGCACACTGTCTGAATTTAAAAAATGGAAATAAATTCACATACCAAAGAAGGGAATGTATAATAACAATTGACAGGTATATCAGATTATTCTTTTATCATAAGAGCAAAAGAGATGAAAGTACAGAAGAGTGGAAGGTTAAGGGTCATGCACTGTTGGGACTCTTTTGAGATGACAACATGAATGTTTGTTTGCTTGTTCAATGAGTTGTGACCTTCAAAATGCTATAGAAATGCAGACATGCAAATGTCAAGAAAAAGCCTCTCCTCAGGAGACTGCCAGTGCTAAAAATTGTTATTGCCGGTTGTCTGAGTTCTAGTGGGGAAAGGAGGAAGACAAGTGTCATCACCACATACTTTGGCTTTCTTGATTTTATTGAAATAGCTATTTTTTTTTAATCAGAATTCGATCTTTTTTGAAAATTATTTGCTTCATACAGGAAGAATTGCCTTGATAGTCTGTTAATCTGATTTTGGATTCCAGAACTCTTTTGGCACCACAAAAAAGAAGTGCAGGAGGGAAACCCCACAAAAACCTAACTATGCAAGTGTTCACTGGGACATGCAGCACTTCAGATGTAGTTTGTCTGAACTACTGATGTGAAATACCTGAGTTCCAAGGTTTCAACTACTCCTGTATACGTTTTATCTTTTATAAAATTTGCTGGTTAATACAATTTTAAATTAAAATTGGAATACTTTTCAGTAGTGTGCCAAAAAACCAAAAAAACCAAGAAAACAATAATTTTCCAATTATGGATAAATAGATGTGTAACAATAAATATGTTTTAGCCAAAAATAAAATTTTGTCTCATATTTTTAACTCCTTCAATTTTTAAAGTTGAATGGCATTTATTGTCAGTCTCAC
The DNA here is from genome assembly GCF_008360975.1 of Lichenostomus cassidix. Lineage (NCBI taxonomy): Eukaryota > Metazoa > Chordata > Aves > Passeriformes > Meliphagidae > Lichenostomus > Lichenostomus cassidix. The sequence continues at coordinate 18,391,495 of NC_139480.1, read as the reverse complement.
AGAAAAAAAATCAGAAGGAAGAAAATTCCTTAAAGTGGAAGCCAAAGGTATTGCTTGAAATGGTAGGGTGGAGAAAGTGAAATATAGGAGGAACTAAGTCTGAAAGTTACACAGATATCTCTTTACTGCATTAGAACTGACTTAGAGAAGCTGAAATCTCAGCTCTTGACATTGATTTATGCTTCAGTCCAAGGCAAGTCACTGAATTTTTGTGCTTTGTTTCTTGATCAAAAGTGCTGTTCAGAAGTTGTGAACAGTCAGTGACAATTTGGATGCCCTGGGTAAAGCTTTGTACTGCTGATGTGTGCATGAGTGTTGGATTGGGCACCCAGTGACCCTGCTGCTGGACAAACAGCACATGAATTAATTTTTTGGTTGTAAAGGTGGCAAAAGTGCAGCCTTCTGCATGTTGTATTTCTCTAAAAGCCTATGTGAGTGGTAACAAGAATAGACCTAAAAGTGACAATTCAGCCTTATTTCATGTGGGATTATTCTGGGCACTCTTTCCTGTGATTTAGTCTCTGCAATGGAAATTTCTAGAGGGATTTAGCAACATCAGAAAAAATACTATATTCATTTGAGAATACAAGGATGCAAAAACTGATTTGATCACAGCATTTGTTAAATGTAAAATTTGAATGGGAAAACTAACTACAATTAAATCAGGCAAGGACTGACATAAGATCTACCCAAAGAGAAATTTTACTTTATGACAGAAATGTTTTGAGCTTTTTTTTTATTGTCTCTGCTGTCCTTTAATTTTAAAAAAATGCAATTCAAATAGAGAACCTCTTCTTCAAATTATAGTGTGTGATTCCTAGAACTGGCATATTTCTGTTAATTTATAGTGTTTAGAGATCACAAGAAGATAATAGATCTGCTTTAGTGATCTTTGTCTTTTACGTAAACTTTCTTCCTGGTCTTCTAAAAAGTTCTGCTTCTCACCAAGTTTTGGGTACCTAAATTCAGTGACAGTGGTTTGTTGTTGTTGTAGGAGTTATGCAAGGTTATTTCAAGTCTCATGTTGCAAGCAGTATCACAAAGCTTCATCGTCTGAATAAATAGGTCACTTAAATTCAGGGTCAGTATTTGTTCATTTGTACACTCCTGAGTCACTAAATGGTGAGCTCATAGTCAGTAACTTAAAAAAGAAAAAAATAATTTCTGTTACCTGTCTGTGGCTTAGTGAATTAGCAAACAGGATTGAGTAAAAATAGGACTGTTAATCATCTGTAGTACAGACAGCAAAGCTGTTTGCAACTGGAACTAAGTCAATCGTACTCTACCACGTCTCAGCCCCTGTTTGTTGTGTCCATGTTCAAGCAGCAATGGAGCCATTGCCCCTCTGGTAAAGTCAAATAAGCACATGGAACCCTCTGGACTCTAACAGCCCATCAAATCACAAACTGCTTCCTTCTTGGAGAAGCAGATCACAAACACAGAATTGGGGTGTGTGTGTGTGTGTGTGTGTGTGAGCGTGTGAGTGAGTGTGTGTGTGTGTGTATGCAGCAAATAAGAAATGCAATTTAGACAAAACATCTGTAAAGATACAAACAGACTTTTACGGACTGAACCAGACTCTTGGTCGCCTCTCTGCCCACAAGAAAGGTGAAGAAAGATCAAGTAATGACAACATTTGTAGATTCTTTTCATTTGCAAGAAAATGAGCAGAGTGATAAGTGCCTGTACAGCAGAAAAGATGCCCAGTATTTTAGATGCTGTGGCCTGTGTTTTTGAACAAGGTTCTTTTTAGATAGTTATTTAGTGCCTGACTCTGCCTCACTTGCAGTGCACCGAGCAGCATTTAAGGGAGAATGCTGTATGCAGGATGGACCTTGGCAATTTATTTTGAGATGAACACTGAGCTGTGGACACAGCCTGTGCTAAAGGCTCAGTGCCACTAATGAGTCTCAGGGACATGAAGTATTGTTCTCCCTCCAGAAAATGGGCCACCTCTATTATATGAGGGACAGCTGCCTTTCAACCATGCAACAGCTTGTTTCACAGATTTCTGTATGTAGGTAAATGCAGACAGGCGTTAGCTGTTCCTCCCTTGGTGTGCAGGAGGTACACCTTATTATCAGCATGATGGAAGGACTGTAGCCTTGAACCCATTCTCCTATCGTTTTTCAGAAGGGGTCTTGAAGAAGGGATTGTGGACCATGTCATTCCAATTAACTCTCTTTCACCAGCATCTTCCTCAGAGTAGTCTGTGTTTTCTTCTGTCTCCCATACCAATGACTGCAGGGATCATACCACGCATTTCCCAAGTCAGTGGTATCTTTGTCTGCCTTTAGGAATTTAGCTTGCTTAGGCTTAGTTTATTTTACCACCTTGTTGAACATCCAGCAAACACGGGTCACTTGTGAAAATGAAAACAAGATGTTGCTCAAATCCAAGTGTTAATATTAACAAAATAACAGGAAAAAGACATAATAATTTCAAAACATCTTCTCTGACTTCTGACAAGATTCAGTAGGATAATATTTTTGTGGTATTTTGTAAGCAAGAGCAGTCTGTATAGCTCAAGAGGGTTATAACAAGTACAGTACACAAAGCTGATTGCAAATATGACTGTTTCACTCTTTGTTCTCCATAGCTCATGCTTCCATCATTTAGAAGGGCAGAACGATAAGCTTGACTCCCTAAAAACAACATTGAACAGTGCACCAAACTGTACTGTAACAAGTACTAGAGATGTTTCCGTTCCCACTGACAGTGAGACCTCACATTTACTGTGGTTACTGATACATTCCTTCCTTTCCTCCCATGAGATAATCCATGTGATGTTTTGAAGTTTGTATTTACGACATAATTTCTATGCCTCCAATCAAATGGAATTTTATTTTTACTTTCTGTCACAATAAAAACAACTGTGAAAAATGAAGGGGTAGTTAATTATAACTATTTTGTGACTTTGGTAATTTTCTTCATTAGCACTTGTTCTATTCTGCAACACGAGATATTTTATCCTCCAGTAAATTTTCAAGCAATTATTTTGCGTACTAAACAAGGAATAAAAACTTAAATAAAAACTTAGTTTGTTTTGGGGCTTTTTTGAGAAATGAATGATGAATGAATAAATAAATAAAGAATAGTTCCTGGAAACTGTAGGAGAAATCCATGTATGCAAATCCTAGCCAATAATTTCAGTTCAAGGATGTCTTGCAGGACTATTTCTGGAAAAGTTTTAAAAGTTTGTTCAGAGGCCCACACCTTTGAGTATATTCTGATATTTTTATGCTGCAGAATATGTTGTCTATTAAACAGATTATTCTAATAACAATTTTCTTTGTAGTAGTCCCATTATGATATTAGACACACTAAAAAAAAATAAATTCATTATAATCTGAGTTTATAATGGTTATTCTTCTTTTACAATCCTCTGTCTTTTTTCTAAAGCAAAATTCTGAGTCTTTGCCTTGTAGTTACAGAATACAAACACTTGTAGAATTCAGATCCTTCCAGAACTAAAGTCTCAGGTACACTTTTAAATAAAAGATTATTGTGATCTTTGTCATAATCTTTTGGGATGACTTCCTTTCAGATCTTCAAGAAGTCCATAAACTGAAGCTGAATGGTTAGCTTCTCAGTGTAGAAATAATCTGAATCAAGAAAGTATAGTAGAATAATGATCTAAAAAAAATATTAGTTTTAATTCATGCATGAAAGTGACCTGATGGCTCATAAAAAATGAAATATGATTGGACTAATTTTCTTTCAAGTAGATTAAAAATGAGACCTTATAAATGTCTAGTTAATAAATTCATGCTAAAATTATTAACCTGATTAGTTGCTCAAATGGGATAGATAATTCCAATTAAAAGTCTTCAAATATGTTATAGGAAAAAATAATATCACACCTTATAAAAACAATATTCCTTTACTGAGTTATTTCTTAACATTCCAGAGTTCATAAAAGCATAGTAATTATATTTTTTGCTTTCAATTTCTATATGCAGATAAAAGTGTACACTCTGTTTTGTTTACATGGTCATGAGTGAAACTAACAAACAGTGAGATTGTGGACTTTCCTAATCAAGATATGAAATGGACACTTCTTGCTATTAAAGGAAAAATCGCATATTTTCATATTTTCCATTTTTTATAATTTACATTTCACTCTTCAAGAAATTCAATGTTTTGAAACAGAAAAGACAGTTGACATGAGATTTCCCTTCAAGGAAAGGGTAACTTAACACTTTTGGCGACTAGTGGTGCTCCATGTGCTCACCCCACCAAGACCAATTACAGGAGAAGGCTAAAAAGGCTTTAATTAGGTATGGTGTAATAGGTGCTCAATCCCTGGTTCTTCCTCTTGACAGGGTCAACACTGAAGGATGAATTTTCTTTATGTTATTAATTTATACTGGGAATCTAACAAACACAAGCTGAACTGTATTTACAATACCATCTGAGAAAACATTATTTTCACTGTATTGGTAGAAAAGGTTGTGATAGGCTGATTAAATTCATGCAGGAAACTCCCTGAAAAAAAAATTCTAAGAAAACTCAAGTTATTTCAGAGGCAAGTCAACTGCCTGAATATATGGTTATACTTCCTTTCTATAATTTACAAAATCCTTCCACTATAATGGCTGGAATTAAATGCTGAAAAATGAGAAAAGGCTGAGATAACTGGGTTTGTTCAGCCTTGTGAAGAGAAGCTTAAGGAAGTTTCAGTATTTAAAGGGTGTCTACAAAGAAGATGGACACTCCCCTTTCACAAGGGGTCACATGGCAAAGACCAGGGGTAAAGGAGTATAAATCATTCCTGGGGAGATTTCATTTAGGCATAAGAGGAAAATTTTTCACAATGAGAGCAATCAGCTATTGGATCAATCCCCTCAGAGAAGTGGTGGATTCCCCAGCCAGGACACTTTCAAAATTCTGCAAGACAAGGTGCTGGGACCATCTTCTTTCGATCATGGTTTTGCCAAGACCAGTTGGAGCAGATGATATCTGAAGTCTCTTCCAACCTGTTATTCTTTGATTTTATGATTGGAAGTCAGTGTGGAAAAGAAAAAAATAAGTTTGTAGACTCTAGTTACAATTCAAATACTGAGATGCTGGTGCCTTTTGGCCATTCTACCATCTTGGTAACTGGTCTACCTGCAAATTAGTCTAGCTAATAATGCTCTTGCTCTTGCAGTTTGCATGCTTGGATTTTTTTAAAAATTGATTGCAATCCAGCATTGACAGATACTATGAAAGAGGTCTGAATATCACAGTAAAGGTTTCTTTTTTTCTCTGATACAGCTCCTTAATAAATTTTCTGATTGCATTGTTTTTATTCAAAGTAGGTAGTGCTTCTTTTGTAAGGCAGGATAATACTTTCATCATGATGGGTTTATGTGCAAGGTACTATGCAACATAATGACATCACTGTCTAGCTTATATGTGCTGTTCATGTGGAATTCTTAAACTGTAGAGAAAATCTGTATTAATCTGTTGTAATTCTAACCTAAAAGATTCAGAAATCACGCAAAATCAAGAGTAAAAAGACAATTTTTATGGCTCCAATTCCATCAGTAACAGCTTCACCGGTAAGGGGAATAAGTCATTACATGTGTGGGTCTACTTTGAATATAAACAAGTTGTTCTCAGTGTTGGAGAAGGTGACTGCTCTTCTGTTCCTGTCTTCCTCTCAATTTTCTTTATTCAGATGAATCGTTGTGAGTTTAATGGCAGAATCATAAGAGAAAGAAACAGAATATCAGACATGTAACTGTCTAGAGCAGTCACAGCAGTCATTTGTGTGAATTATTCAAGCCACTGATGGTGTACCACAATGCCTGTTGCTACTGAACTGGAAACAAAACCAATTGTGTACAAGATGTATATTAATATGTACAGTGTGAAGAGAAAGCAGATGGCAGGGATGCATAAAACTTTAATGTTCTCCAATCTGTTTACTTATTTTAATCAGCTATCATAATCATCACCCACTGTCTGCTTTGTTTACATGGGGAAGTGCTGGTGTGATCAAGAAGAAGAAAATCCCAAGAAATTTGCCAGATCCAAAACCCAGTAATTAGAATCAGAAATCTACTGTGTGCTACAAAGGATTAGGACAGACCAGAAGACACCATGAAGAGTTAGCATTCGCTCAGGACTGCATTCACTCACAACACAACTGAGGTGAAGTTTGCCAGCACAGATTTAGCAGGTGACACATATTGAGAGATGCTGCATTAGCACTGGCCTGCATGGCTCATATTTCTACACCCTTTGAAGTGCAAACACAGTGCTTCTTTTCTAGACGTAGCATCTTTTTTCTCAGTTCTTTTTTCCTTCAAAAAATACTTAGAGGTTTCTAGTAAAAACTGTAAGATGTAGTCCTCAATATGATTTCTATGGTTAAAATGTGGCTTGGATGGAAAAAGGGGGGTTTTTTGGGGTTCTTTTTGATTTTCACAAAATTGAATGGGCAATTCATAATTCAGATGAAAGCATATGTCTTCCAGTACTCAAGGTAAAAGAACTATGCTAAAAATTTAGCTCAAGATTTAAAATATTCATTTTTGTATGAGCCTTTAAAAGCCCAATATGGACTTTAGAGCTGGGTTTGACAAATGTCTTACCCTGGAGGATAATGATGAATACTCTAGACGAAATCTTCAAGAAGAATTTAGGGCATAACAAGTGTATATGGTGCTATAAAAGGCATATTTTTTTAGATTTACATGGTCTACTCTGATTCTCAGTTGCTTGTTATGATGTGGTAAGGATTTCTGTTGTTTCAGGCTTTTTGTAGAAAATGTTGTCCACAATACCAAAATATACTGGCGGTGGGAAAGACAATTACTGCTCACCAAATAACAGTGTTTTCATTACAGATGCCATTGCATATTGTTAAAAAAAAAAAGGAGAGAGAATGATGGAGATTAGTCATTAATATTTTAAAATGCAGCACAGAAACTGGGTTTTATACTAAACATACTTTACAAACTGGATGCATGACACTTAATGACAGAAATGTATAGAAAAAATTCTCTCTGGGAGGAAGGAAGTGGTATAAACGAAAAAATTTGATTTAAATTGAGTTGCTCAGGGCCCCACAAATTCACTTCCTTGTCCAAAATAAATAGAAGCTCCTTCTTTCTCTTCAGTAGGAAGTGTTCCTGCTAGGGACTTTGGTCCAGATTTTGTCATCCTTGAGTTAGGGAGATCCTAGTCTATTATTAAAAGTGAAGTAGCTAATAAATTAAGAAGGAAGTAATTTCGCTATAGAAACAATCACCTGAGAAGTGACTCCTGAGCTGCAATCTAGTGTTCTGTGGGTTGCAAAATTATCTGATGGGAATGAGGCTATGCATCTGGGGAAGGACCCAATGACAAAACTAATCTTCGAAAGTTATTCTGGGAGGGATATTCCAATTTTCCTCCTACACTGATTCTTTCAGGAACACTATCTATGTCATTATTTCCTCCTCTGTAAAGTGGGTAAAATAACAATTACCTTTGAGAAGTAATTCCAATTAGTAATAATGTTGACAATAGCTTCAAAGTGCCAGTCTAATACAGATATTTATTTAGGAAATAAATATTAATCCTTGAACTTACTTGAACAGTGGCCTAAATATTTGTGGAGTAACAAACAAGTCAGTGACTGTGGCTGGATCACAGCTTCTGAAGTGGCGTTGTGACCCAAGAAGCTGAGGCACGGCTCCTCCTAGCAGAAACTCCCAGCAGCAAAACAGGTGTAAGCAAAAGACTTCAAATTAATTTCCTCTGTTGGCCTATATTCATTGTCTAGAATTGGTTTCCTTACCTAAAAGGCATCAAAGTGTTCCTCTTCCCTAAAACTGTAGGGTTTAGAAATGGAATTATGACAATGGCTCACTAGGTTGTTTCAGTGATCTAACAGTCATGTGCCTCCTTTTATTTACCTATTTTTTTTTACAGCTCATCATATTAATACCTACATTTATGGCAAGTTATATTTGAAAGGTTTCTTATTTATCCTTATATTTAAAGCTCATTGTGGATTCAACAGTGTGTACCTGAGTGTCAGGTCAGCTGAGGTAGCTGTTGGGGCTCCTATCTTAGCAGATGTAGTTGAATGAAACAGAGGACTTGAAAGCCAAACACAAACCTGAGCATTTAGCTCAGCTCATGCATGCCAGGAGATGCACACAAACAGATGGGCAGATCCTTCTCAGATAAACTTCAGCAAATATGATGGAGTAGCAGAAATACCAAGCCTGCCCAGCATCAGCTGCATGATGACAGGTTTGATACAGTCCACTACAAGGCATGCTTAAGGCTTACAAACCCCTCAGTCAAACAGAAGGAAGAAAATCTTAATATTTGGGTTCTACCAATTGACCTTTCCTGACACTAAACAAACCAAACAAACCTTGAGAAGTGACTGAAGAACATCAGCTTGTCTCCATGAAGATTCCTTGATAGTAAAAATTTATTCTATCCTTGCTTGACTTCTTACTTAAGTATCAGGCTGTATGTCTTTCCTTCTGTCAAGTTTATATGTTTAACATTTTTTGAAAGGTTAAATCACACAGCATTTTAATCACATACACTTAAATAAAAACTTAATGCTGACCTGCCATGACAATCAGGCACAGTTTAAAATCAACTCACAGGCAGACGAAGTTATGTTTAGTTTGGGGAGTTTTTGCATCTACTTTATGTAAACTAACAGAGCTGTTAGAAGCAAATGGAAATGACATGAAAGAAAAGTAAGAGGTTATATCAGGCAAAGCAGATTTCTTGTTTTTCCTTTCTATATTAGGCAAAACAAATGCATTTAACCATTTAAATACAAGTCTGTTGACATAGATGTAATTTTATCAATCTCAGTTGCATAGAGGGTTTAACTTAAGACAGAAAAAATATCTTCTGCTTTCTTTGATTTTATTCTTTCAGTTTGACCTGGATCTCTGCCTTGGTACTAACAACATGACAAAAAGTAAGATATTTAAAATTTTTTAATACCATATCTTGTCACAACAAGAGACAGAATACATGTAGAAATAGAAATGTTAGAACTATGAGTTGATACAGGTCCCACATAGAGTACAAAATTGCTATATTCCATAGAGTAAGAATCCAAGATGTAAAACAATGACATGGAAAGACCTATAAAGCATTCAATAACTTATTTTATAATGACAATGAGTACCATGTGTCATAGTCTCCTTTGAAGAAAAAAGTCTGTCGAAACGGAAGAAAGTAGGTTATAACATAAGCATTTCATAAGAGAAGTCTTAATCAGCACAGAAATTTAATCCGCACTGATACATACAAATGAAGTACATGATTCAGAATTTAAAGTGGGGAAAATATGTGCATAAAACAATGTGCTTTTACAATATTCAGCATGTATATGGTGTATTTATATGGAGCTGCAGCAGACACCCTTTGATTCATTTAGCCATGTGATGTCAATTTTATGGTACAGATGGAAGAGAGATCACAAATAAACTTATCCCCATATCCCATATCTTCCTTTTCTATTTTCCACTGAATTGAAGTTCAAATGTTAAAAAGTACAGAACAAGCAAAGGAGAAGTGAGCTCAGCTTTTGTGGAAAATGAGACTGGAAGAAAAGATAGGGACTGGAACTTCACCAGATGGGTATTTCTTTGTATTTAATACCCTATTCATCTATTAACTTTTGTTTACACATAATACACAAATATACAGAAACTCATGATCAACACACAAAAACCCTGATGTTACATTGCTTTATTAAAATAGCAAAATCGTGCATCCGAAGACAAGGAAATGTTGGAAAGAGGGTTACCTGGGAGCTATCAATTCAGCAGACTTTTGTGAAGGTTTCTGATTCGTACAAATTATGATGTGATTTTAATTAAATGATTTCTTTTTTCAGGGGACCTCTGTTTCATTCACAGCACAGAGCGGACGATGCTTGCTTAATGAGCAGCTGCTCAATGCTGGTTTTGTTTCATTGTTCAGCGTGTGTGGTCCCATTTGTTATTTACTAGACACTAACAATCCAGATTCCTATTGAGGACTATTAATTTCCTCACAGACTTTTCTTTTCTGATTTCACTATCATGTAGGAATACATCACATAAGCCTTCTCAGCACCCTGTGATACCCAGGATGATGTCATTCCCATCAGAGATGGGGATTTGATATGTAAAGGGATTCAAGTCCAAGATTTCTATTGCACAGCCAGCTTAAGGCAACTGTGAATAGTTTATTCGTAGACTAAATTTAGCCTTGTATGTTAGCTCTACCTATTCAAATATATCACACAGCAACTTTTACTATAAATGAGGACACCAAATAGCTGGCCTAAGTTTGGTTTAAATGAATGGAAAATCATCGACTAGCAAGTTTTTGATGATGATAGTAAATGTATTCTCTGGGACAGTATTCAGCTGTCATTAATATGAGACAGCTTTCTTCTCCTAACAATCCCTAACAATCTGCCCTCTGCCTAGCAGTTGTAGGAGCTTCATGATGAACAGCTTCCATTGCCTCTATGGTGTCTGATGATTGAAATACTGAGCTGTGTCATAGACAGTTTACATAATGTATATTCACAATAGGGAGGGTAAATTCAGATGTCATCAGTGATCTTAATTCTGATGTGTTGATATCTATCTCCTCACTTTTATAACCTTTGTAATATTCCTTTACCATACCTTTCATATATGGCTAAAAAGACAAATCTTAAAGCAGAACTCTCCTGATTCTTTATCATAGTTGCTTCTGTGCATTACAGTAAATATGAACTGCTTTAGGGTTAACAGACAACAAAGGCTTTTACCCTTTTTCTGGTCTCTCAGTTCCCAGTTTGAGCCTCCTTGCCTGGCTATCAGAGTGAGACAGAGTAAACAATAACCCATAGTGGGGCTGGGTACTGAGGTTTATGTTAGAACCACCGAGATTAGTGTTTCTACTCTGTTTATTGCACTTCCTTGCTCCCCTGCTGTGCTCTGCTCACTAGAGCTCCACTTTGCTGGGAGGTCTTTCTCTGCTGGCCCTGGAAGGTAGGTCAGAAAGTTGTGCCAGTTCATCCTATGCAGCTTCTCGGTCCCTGGGCATTTCCCACCAGGTATCACATTTCCAGAATTCTCCCAGACTTGCAAAATGTTTCTTCCAGTCAGGTTCCTCACCCTTCCTATTTTAGGCTCCCTTTTATTTTCAGAGGGAGCATCTCAAGAATCCTCCTTTTTTGACATTCAGCATCTTCTCTCAAGAATTCATTTGTCTGTCCTAAATAAGGTATGCACTGAATCACGCCATGTGATCTTCTCCATAACTGCTGAATCCATCTTATGTCTTCTCTTAATATCAGAATTTGGGAGATACCTCTCTTGTTTAGCCTAGGGGTTACCAAAATTTACGACCAGCTGGTAGTAGTGGCATCCAGGAGGTAGCAGATTCCTACTGTAGGTCTTGGCTAAGTCGTTGTTTCAGTTCAGTTCAGTTCAGTCACTCAATAATAGTGTAAGATATTTCCATTTTCTTTATAAATTATACACATTTATAAATTACATTTTTGGAATGAGAGCAGCTCAGCATGCATACTATTGAGCCGATATAATATTAACAGAATGCCTTTTGTACTGCATTCTCCAGTTATTCTAAAAGATTTATTTGAATGTCCAGCCATTATCTGTCTTCTGAATACCCTCCTACAAGTAAAAGAAACTATTCATTTTATGGCGTTGGGAGGGATGTTTGTACCATGGATCTAATCTGGTTCAATTGCACGCTCAGGGCTTTTAGAGTGGTGGCCAAGGACTTTATTTCATAACACAGTAAGCACAAAAATGTATCATTGACATCAGTACAGTGTCTCCATATCCACCACAGTTTTAAAACATAAATTTGGACCTGATTACAAGGAAGTAAATGAATATCATATTGATCACTATCATGATTCAATATTGCATTCTCATATGTCAACATGTTGTGGTTTGACTCTGGATGCCAGCACCCACAAAAGCCTCTTGCTCACTCCTCTGCTGCAGCTGGACAGAGGAGAGAAAAACTAACGAAAGGGTTCATGAGTTGAGATAAGGAGTGGGAGAGAGATCACTCACTAAACACCATCAAGGGCAAAACAAGCTCACCTTAGAGATATAAAGTAAATTTATTGCTAATAAAATCAGAGCAGGATAATGAGAAGTAAAATAAGCCCTTAAGTATATCAGGGAACAGTACCATGGGTTGAGCATGAATTACACACTAATAACAGTCCAAAAGCCTACCATATAATTTTCGATTAGTTATTTTTAGGTCTCTTTCCATAGAAAGATTGGAACTGCTTTGCTTTTGTGGAATCTAAGTCTGAATTACCCATTTTGTGTACTCCACTAATTCTTAGCCCAGTTGCTGTTGAACTGTCTTCATATATGGTCTTCTTTCTTCTCCCAAGGGTAGATCCTTTTCTGCAAAAGATCTGGTTGGTAGGTTGTTTTGGGGGTTGTTTTGCTTTATTTTGAATTATGTAGATCACTGTTGATTACTGAAATCCACAATCACATATTCGGAGCCCTGGCTCCTTACACATGATGCACCAAGAAGGATTTTCTTAGGGGGAAAAGAAAGCAAAATCACCTGGAGACAGAGGTGTGTCTTTCATCCCACAATCCACTGATTGAAATTCACACCAATGCTGAGAGTAAATATCATATAAACTTGTTACAGGGACCAACAGCAAAGAATGTAATAAGAGATCAAAGATACAATGACATTGTCCTAGAAAATTCACAGTTCAATAACTTTCTAAGGCAAATATCTTTCTGTTTAATAGTCCTTAACAGATTTTGTATTCTTGTCTATATACTAGATAGAATTGCTCTTGTTCATGGAAGGATTTAAAATTTCACCACAAAACAGTGTCTTAACAGGAACTCTTAATGTACTTAACTTTTCTTTGAAGGGCTGTTTATGTATTTTACAATAATTTTCCATTGGATGATGCAGAATAGAAGCCCAGGAGGATGTGGATGCTCTTCACCTATGTGAAAACTCAGGCAGACAATCTTGCTCTCTTCAGCACTCTTCTATTGGTCTCTAGAATCTCTAAAAATTTTCTTCACAGTAACTTGAGAGAAAGAACAGGAAATGCTTGCTCTAGGTATAACAGTGTTACATTATGGTGCAATTAGGAGATGCTTGGTTTGAATATATCAGCCTATGATCTTTGAATCTCTGTCTTTAACAGTGTGAATTAGTGTTTTGATGAGTGTGCATATGCACACATATATATATATATATATAAAAAACATAGTTACACTGTAATCTCAGATATCTATCAATTTGAATAAGATCAAGCAACCTTAATAAATCTTACTATAAATTATTTTTCCTACCATATTTCCCAGGTCAAACCCAAGGCCAGTTTCTCACTTTTTCATAATATGTCTCCATGTCATAGCCAGTCATTTAACAGTGTACAGGTTAGGTCCAAACTGACAGTTCTGTCAGTTGTCAAAATTAGAGACAAAGATAGAGCCAGTAGCAACAAACTGAGTTATTTCTACTATTGTTTTTGAGTGTTTTTTAAATCATTATAAATATCTATCAAGGTGGAGTGGAGAGAACTCAGTTAATTTAAAAGATATTAATAATTTTAAATTGAGTATTGTTAATATTCCAATACACCGTTTATACTCTAATATTTGCTATCATATATTGAAATTAAACATGTTTAAAATGATGGTCATATTTTTTCCACTCAAAATAAAGAGTATATCTTCTGATATACTATAGGTGTTGTTGCAAGCCCTTGAGCCTTTCATTGCCTTCAAACCCAGTTACAAAGAAAATAAACTTTCTAGGAAATGGAAGCATTGGTAAAGTGTTAATTTATTTTAAGCTTCAGGCTATTTGAAAAATCACAGATATACCACGTGTCTGCAGAGCTAAGAATGAAACTGGAACAGTGCTGAAAATCCCATTTTGTGCACTGCTGGCAAAAACAGTAGAAAACACAACAGTGCCTATTTTGTATAAAGCATTAATAGTATGCTGTTTTCTTACTTTCAGCCCAATTTTTTCATAAATGAAATATTCCTATTTTGTCAGCAGGAAATTTTTCATCTTTTTATGAATAATACATATCAGAAAAAACTGGTAATTAGATTTTGCAAATACAAATTTGACAGATACATATGCATAGAAACATATGTGCTTACACATGTGAAGAAATGTTCAGGTGACATATTACTGTAAGAACTCTTGCAACATTAAAGGTTCCTATTAACGTCAGCATAGTGGTGATGGTCAAACACAGGAACAGATTGCCAGAGAGGCTGTGAAGTCTTCTTGGTAGATATTCAGATCCTGCCTGGACAAGATCATGACTGAGCTGATCTAGTAGGTTTTGAGTGGTGAATAGGAGTAGGTTATCTCCAGGGGTAAATTGCAGCCTAAATATTCTATGATGCTACTGTTCATTAAAATTATCACTGAAATGAGGTTGCTAATATTATTCAGGATAAGTTAGAAAATACATTTTCCTGAATCTTATTTTTACAAATATGATAGAAACGTCTCCCTAGGAGGATGTTTCATGTTTTCAGTCAAATGTCAAACCATAGTACTGCTGGGTGCACGTGTAAATTAAATGCCTTATATTGTCCTCATTTTCATGTTATGTTTTCTTCTCTGCATGCTAATTTTCCTTTCTTGAGAGCCACATATCAACAATGTCTCTTTGGAAATTAACCTCCTTGCTAAGATTGTCTGTGAGGAAAGATAAAATGAGAAGAGAGTCCTAAGAACATAGTGGTAGCTAATAATGCAGCAATGAAGTATTGTGGAAGGTTTCTTTCTTCATCCCCCTAAGAAAATGTTGATTTCAACTGAAAGCAATATTTTGAATTAATAAAAAATTCAAATTCTTAGGTAATGCAAACCAAAACCCTCAAAGGGTTCAAACTATTTTTCTCTTTCATTAGGTTTTCTGGTCAGTCCTATATTAGTGTCACCCAGTGTTCTTTAATGTATTCTGTTGCATCAAAAGGGAGAATATACTGGAGCATATTTTTTTCATAAAATTTTAATTGTCTATTGTCCCACAGTCCATAAATATAATTTTCTCCTTTCTTTTCCAGATCTCTTTGTCTCAGTGGAGTAATTTTCCTTTGGCTTACAATTAACAGTAAAATCTTTCATGTTTTTCTTCTTCTAGCATTGTCTTGGTTAGCAGTGAGGTGCAACTCCACAATCACCTTCCAAGAGCAAACTAGTAGTCTTGACATGTAATACTTTTTTTTAATCCAAATTGAGACATTTTCACAATTACTTTAATATATTTCTGATATTGATCTTAAAGAAATGCTGGCGTGATGGCTTATCTCTTGGGGCAGTATTAGCCAAAGTTCCTCATTTTGGAGGTGGAATGAAGGAAGTTGTGATCTAAAAATAACAAAGGAAAAAAAAAACACCTGATTTTGTAGATGCCTTGAGGTATCACTTCAACCCATTTAGTTACTCTGATCATTTTTTTTTCTCACGATCATGGAAAATTATTGCATAGTCAGTTAATATAATTTTTACTAGACTAGTTCTATGTAAGGTAGTATGTAATGATAACTAAGTCCAACATGTTTTTAAACTTTCAAAATCAAATCAACATGTTCTGTCACAGTAAACCTGGAAATTACATTCAAAATGCCTCTGTGGTTCTTGGCCAAAGGTGGTGATTGGGGGGAATAAATATTTTCAAATTATTTTGGTGATTTTGGACTACAGATACCACAATTTCTGAACAAAAAAAATAGCCTATATTGAAAGGAAAAATTATAGTGTCAGATAATTTTCTGGAAGAAATAGCATTATCTAGGGAAAAAAGGAATAATTATCAGGGAATAGACCTATGTATGAAGCATCAGACACAGAACTAAACAAAATAAGTCATCCTATTTTTTACCATGTCTGAAACCTAATTATTACTTTTTAACCAAGCCTAAATGTGGCAAACTGGAGATGGACAAGCTCAGCTCAGATTAATGCTGTGCTAAAACTTGTCAAATTACACATTATGTCTTGTTATGACACAGGAAGGGAAATGAGTGCAGAACCAGGGGAAAAAAACAATTTCATGGCTCTTTTTTTTTCCTTTTAAACTCTTCGAGCACTAAATCCTGTTGCTATCAGAAGATATTTCTGGGTTCTTTATGTCAGACTGGACATGCAAAGGCTCCACCTCACTCTTGCACAATTTTCTAGGCTATCCCCCTGTGTTAAAGACATTTTGAAGCATTTTCATTGATTGCAATGATTTTAGGATGGTAAATTGGAACAATTTGATGTAAAAACTAATAAAAATCAACACAAGAAATTTATAGTTCATCGACCATTAATAGAGATATAGTTTGGTTTGCCTTGAATTGTTAACTGAAGAGTATAGCAAATATCAAAAATGGGCTCCTAAAATACATGTCCACACTAAGATTTTTCAGAGATTAAAAATACCCAAAACTTCTTTAAATACATATTGATTGAACTGTCTTCAGACCACTCTTAGGCAAAGCGAAGAAAAATCCCATTTGTAAGAGTTACTCTGTTTCTATCACCAAGACCAACTGTTAATTTATAGCATGTTTTTTCACCAAGGAACAAGTACATGAACATGAAATATTTAATTTCATTCTCTAAAAGAAATGTGCAAAAGAAGTAAAAAATCTACAAATCAATATCATATTTATCTTAGTCACTGAAAAGACCTTTGTTACTGCCTGGAAAGCAATTACATCTGAAATACAATGGGTATCTTTGATTCCGTTGTTATATTCTAAACAAATGTTGTATTTTTTGTAAGTTGGAGGAACTTCAAAAGTTTGGGAGATTTAGGTCACTTGAATACTTAAATAGGAATGTTTTTCTCTGGTTTTAATCAAAATGTTTTGATCTGTAAAACTAGGTTGAACTATCGCAAAAACTGCTTATGGGGGAATTTATGATGCTTCTATTTCTGCTTAGCTGGAAAAGTTACAATAACAGGCACAGGGACCGTGTGTAGAATTTCTGGCTTGATGGAAGAGAGGAGATAAAAATTGTCACGCCTGTAAACAGTTTGTTATTCTGTCTGTGTGTCTTTCCCATTAAAATTGCCTTCCTCTACTGTCCTATCACAAAGTCTTCAACTAAAGCCACACATCCTCAGGGATAAAACAATTACCTTGTCATAGAAATCTCTGTGGATCCCATACAGCTGTGTAGGGGAAGAAGGCATAGGGTATACTGTATTGATGCACCATACAGGAAATGATGATGCTAATTGTCACGACAGATACCAAAGTAAATACTAATGTTTAACACAAACATGTGAGGGAATTTCCTGCAAGAAAAGATGAGCTAGAAGGCCTTATCCTGATTTGGTTCCAGTATAACACTAATCTTTTCTCCCATCTTGTGAAAAATGCTAAATATCCAGAAGGTAGCAGGATTCCTAATGAGATGTGCCATTTCCTCCGCTGCAAAAATCTTAATCCTAGAAAACAATTTAAATGAGAATATTTGTCAGTGAAGCCTCTGATTACAGGAGAAAAGTAGAGCAGCTGTCAGTTATGGAAAAACGATGCTTTTTGCAAATCACATTTTCACGTGATCACATGGATCAGAATGTGGTTGAACTGGCTAGAATGTTTTCCATGAGGACTACAGTGATTTTCCAGAAATAATGATAATATTATTATCTCCATTATATAGCACTATTCACCTCAATGTATTTCAGACTGTTTTACAGCTAGATGTATGTAACATTACTGAAATGCAGTTAACAGTGAACACAACTGTGCCATTCAACACAACTGTGAAAACTCAGAATGTTTCAGCTGAAGGGCTTTGCAGAGTTCTGGCAAAAAAATTAAGAAATCACAATGTTAAAACAGAGCAAATCCGACCCTGGTTTTAGAAACTGTTGTGAAAGAACTGCTGGTAATAAGTGCATTCCCCTTAGGCTAACAGTTTAAGAAGGACCTGTCCTGAGCCATATGCTTAACTTTTGTCATCTGTGATGAGGTTTTCTCACTCTGGGGAGGCAGGGGAACCTCAAAACCCCACAAAAGAGGTTTCCCCCGAGTGCTTACCACGCTGCCGTGGGCGAGGCGGAGACGGGACCTGCGGGACCCGAACCCGTGCTAGGGCTGGCTTCTCGAAGGCAGGATAACAGGAGCCTCGGCGAATAAAGGAAATGCAGTCTCTCAGCCTTTGGAATCCAGGGTTTATTGGTAGGGATGACGGGGAGTAGAAGGCAGATGGGACCGGAACGGAACGAGGGGAGCAGGAGACAGCGAGGTTCCGAAGGGCCAAGAGCCCCGAACGGAAGCGAACATCGGGTTAAGAGGGATGGAAAGATGGGAGACGTGTTGAGAGGATAGCCAACCGGGACGCAGGGGATACAGACTGACAAGGGCTTCAGGGAATGGGGGTGCAAGGAGGGAAGATACAGAACTTTTAAAAACCAATAATAACACTGCGGGTAAAGAACTTCCTAGCTATTACCTTGATATGGGATAAGGGAAGGCAGATATGCAGTGCCAATCAGACACACTGCTACACTGTGACTCTTGATATTTTGAATACTAAGCAATGCCATGAGAAATCACTAACACTTAGGAAGAGCAGAGTATTATAAGTATTATGTTCTGCCAGTGAGCCAGCTCTTTTATAGTTATTCTACATATTTATGCTCTTTTGAATGTAATAGCTGAAATGATCTTTAATCAGCTTCCATATTCATGCTCCTGGCTGCTTTTCTCCTATCACACAGAAACATTATTTCTGCAAATAAAATTGAAGTTATTTAAAAATGAGGGTTCTTTGTGGGACATTTGAGGAAACCATGCAGCAAAATACGCAGCACACACCTTTGATTGTCAAGTCTTTTTTGTCAGTAAGTTTGTTGCCCTATTGGCATATAGATAATTCCATTAAGACAATGGAACAGTGGAGCTTGTCCTGTGAAAGTTATCTTAGGTCTGGTACAATTGTTAATATAGTGTTAGAATCACAGAATCATAAAGTTAATTCGACTCTGTGGTGTAGCTCTAATTGTATCAGACAGCCCAATTTAAGCTGGCTCCACACTCAAGGGATGGCTCTCCATGTTTCCAGAAATGCTGGAGCTCAAACATAGATACCTGGCAAGTGTGAAGACAGGGTTCAAAATAATTATTTGCCCTTGAAGGGAATTTGCCAGAAACCTTCTGAATGGACAAGCTTCTCCAGGGAAAACTTATTAGCACAGTGCTGCAGCAAGGGATGGTTGTCCTGATTGGAGCCTGGCAGGACTATGTTATAGTGATATTTGCACTAAGTGTGCAAATTCTGCTCTATTTCCCTAGATAACAGAGAGCTGCTTACAAGCTACTAAACACAGTTCATAATATTTCTGTCTCAAATCTTCAAATCCCTTATGCTTTTAGATAACTAGAAAGTGCATCTTAGAGGGTTGTCCTCCATTTCCTCCTCCAACTTCAATTGCTCTGTACTGAAAACAATGAAATCAGAAAAATACTAAGCAATTGGGAATGAATGAGCAATTCAGAATTGCAGTAAATCATATTCTGTTATCCTAAATTGGTACTTTAAATTGCTTGATTTTACCCCACTGATACTGATTAAGCTCACCATGGACTCATATATCAAAAATAAGGGCATTTGTTTAAAAGAACTTGCCTAGCTTTAATTGCCACATGCTGTATATAACACAGAAAATACTGTTCCAAAGTATTGCTTTCAGTTCATGTTTGATATATTCAAATTAATTAATGGCTATAATTTTAAATGTCTAACAAAGAAACAAAGATAGCTGAATTGGATAGTTTAAATTACTGGATGTCCAGGTGCTAGAGAATGAGATAATTATTGTCTTGTGTGGCTTATCTAGTCCTTATTTAGCAAATAATCTTAATTTACATAGAATATGTTGATTTAGTAGAATGAGAAATTAGGTTCTTTTTTTTTCCCTTGTATAACTTGTTCTCTTTAAATTAAATTCTTCCAAGGCAGAATTTAAACATGAACTTTAAACCCATTCATTTTGGAGCTTTAATTTTAAAAGGTGATTAAGTAAAACTACATTCCAGAATTAGGGTCCACTTCAGTCTAATCTTTCACTAAGTCAGTGAGGAAATTTATTTCTTCTACAGATGGTGTATAACAATAACCAATGCAAAGCCTAGCTAGATCTTGGATATCTTAATTAGTGAAGTTAGTCTGGCAGTCTATTCAGTTGTTGCATTGTGGTCACAAGAACTGGTTTGGGATCTCTACCCAGTCCTACTTTGCCAATCACATGTGAAGAGGTTTTGTGGTTCACTCTCCTATTAGGTAACTAAAAACTGTGACCTCACTGTATTCTCCCAATGAAAACCAAAGCAAAGCTAAAATGTTGTCCAAATTATATCTTGAAAATTTGCAAAAAATGAGGAAAGTAATTATTTTTTGAAAATAATTTAATTGTTTCCATTTCATACCAGTAAATAATCAATTAAAACGACCTGACATTCAGGAGAATGAAAAAGAGAAATTTCCCTCCCCCCTCAAAAAAACCCCAACCCAAACCCCAAAATTTAAACTACCACCACCACTAAGCATATGAACAAAAGAAAATGACTTCAACTACAAAAGAAAAAAACAAAAAAACCCCAAAGAAGCAAAAACCAAAACTAAAAACAAACCAGCCAAACCAAAACATACACACACACACACAAAAGAAAAAACAGCCCAAAACAAAAACAAAAACAAAAACAAAAACAAAAAAACCCAAACAACCAAACAAAGAACAAAACAGAAAAATATAAAAAAATAGGGGCAAATTGAAGAAACTGACTTAAGGTCTCTAGGATTTCCCCTTAGAGACCAAGTACCTCTTATCTAGGTTTTGGGAAATTAAATTAAATATGTCAAGCAAGCAATCTGGATCTTGCTCAAAGTCAATATAGAGAAAATCACTATATGAAGTCAATAACACAGTCTCCTATATGATGACAAAGAATAGAGGACACAGATAAATATAAAATCAAAAGAGAAGATTAAAATGTAAAAGGAGATACATAAAAATGTAAACAAATAGATTTATCAAAGACAACCTCATGAATTAGCTACTTTAGGGTGAGACTGAACATGCTGATGAGTGTGAATTTAAAACTCAAAATGTAATATGCATGCAAAACAGATATTTCATTAAAAAGATGGCAGTAATAAAAGAGTGACTTAAGCTAGGGAAAGTCAAATAGGCCATATTATGTCACAATTAAAAACAATAAACTTGGCATGCAATAATAAGCATATTAATAAGAAGCCTTACATTTTTTGCTTACCTAAAAACCACTTCAATATTTCAGATTTCCCATTCTCAGATGAATTAAAAGAAAACAAAAATCTCTCTATAAATGACATGCTGTTCCCAGGTTATATTTAAGATAAATAAGTAATAACAAACAAATAAATCTATGTGACAGCAGCCACTCTGAAACAAAGGTAAATCTCCTGGACCCATGGATATCCCTTGTGAATTTTATAGGATGTGCAAAAAGTCCCTTGTGGGGGACCTGTAATTCTGTTATACTCTGCTGCAAAGACCTGATTTCATGATGATTTTACATGGTCAACCACTTTTACATCACAAATAAAAAATAGAAAGACACTAGAATCAAGATTAAATTCCACATTCTACTCTGTCTTAAACACAGTTCAAAGGAGATTCACAAAGGATGAAACACTTTGTAATACTCAGAAGATTGACTCATGGTGCCAGATAAAATATAAGTAATTTTCTACTGCTTTCACTGAATTTAAGCATACCTGTGCTAGAATAGGACAAAATTTCCTGTTACAAGTCCCATACCATATAGAACCCACATGTCCTGCTCCCATCCAGGTACTTGAATGGCTTATTTGGCATTGTTTAAGGCTAAAAACAGATGCTTAAATCAGTAGTGTTGGATCTCTTGTTTGAATTGCAGAGAGACATGTCCATCGTCTCTTTTGCTGTTGGCAAGAACCATAGGATATTTTGTAAAGAGGATAGTACCCAATAAATCCATCATAGAGATCTGACTTGGAAGAACACAGCAGAAAAAAAGCCCATAAAGTGGTGACGCCATATTATTTTTATCTAACCTGAACAGTTGCTTAAAATAAATATATAAAGCAATCTGTGATTTTAGGAAGGTGTCTGGCTACATAGTAAATAATGCCTAATAGAAAGTGCCAGTTAAATCTGCCCTACTCAAAGAAGTTATTTCACCAGAAAACACATGGATTCGATAACTTATTCAAGAAGTAAAATTTCATGAAATCAAGATTTCAGTAAAAATGAAATACCAAAACACTCATGTATTAAATAAACAAACAACATCTGAAGTGCCAAGGAGATATGTTTTTCCTTAGCATGTGTTTTTGCTTGTGGAGGAACCACTCATTTTTAAGTGAAATTTTGATCAAGTTATGCTTTTAATTCCAATTTTATCTAATAGTTATATAAAGCTTTAATAGGTCAGAGGTAGCCATGTAAAATCGAAACAGATCAGGAAGAGAAAAGTTCATATGAGAAACAAGGCAATTATTTTTGAAAATATTACACATTGCCATCAAAGGAGAAAGATCAATGTGTGAGAGGAATCTATGTGTGAAGAAGAGAAACTTGCATTTGAAAAAAGCAGAACATCACCTAGACTGTGTTAGGAAGAGATGGTGCTATAGGCAGAAATTACCTCAGAGATTTCCTTTTCACCTTTAGATTTGTCACCATTTAAGAACAAAACATGAATGGTTAGACATCATTGAAATCTTTATTTCACTCTTTTTTGACATAGGTTAACACAGAGCATTCTGAACTAATTTTACTTTAAACTGGATTGTGTATTGAACAAGTAAACCATATGGACCTTAAAACCATCAGTGAAACCATTAGCAGTCTGCATAAGTTATTCAAATGGCTAATTGTCTGGTTGAATGTATACCATTTACGCTTAAGCTGATCTTATCTATACTTCTTTGGCCACTGGGCATAAAACTTCAGCAGTATGTCACAGTGGGCAAGTGCAAAGGAAACTTAGGCTCACTTGTGATTCTTCAGTTTGTGTATCCAAAGATTTCATCTGACGTATCACAGTATTCCTTATGCTAGATATACCACACTCTTCCTTATGCTAGCCATATTCATGTGTTTAGTACATATGTAGATCATTTCCTTGTGTGGAAACACATTAAATAAATTGTAGTTCAGTGGCTCCTGTGTTTCTGTCATCTTCCACTGTTGGGTTCTTTTATTAAGTGAAAGTCATGACATGCCACTCTTAAGAAAACAAAATGTCTAAGAAATCAAATTCACTTTCAAAACTATTCAAAAAAATATTCCAGTGTAGACAATGATACTTATAATAGGGAAATCAGAGAAATACCTAAGTAGGATGATTTTCTGCTTATGCCAGTTTTATATTCCCTTTCATCCTTTTGAATCTGTTACAGAATCCTGCACTAAACGAAAAGAAGATACTTCAAGATCTTTCCCTTTCTAGGCATTTTCTTTTATTTCCCTTTTTGGTGGGCACTAGGTGGGATTTTTAATGACTTTTCTTCAAATGGGTCTGTACTTCCGATTTGTGGGAAATTTGTATTAAAAGCTACATCTTCCCTTCAGAATATTTTTTCCTGAAAATAAAGTCATGCTTAATTGGGTTTTTTTGTTTTTTTTTTTAATTTCTGTTAGTAATTTGGCATGCTTTTCACTGTGATTGTTCCCCACCCAGGAGATTTCTCTCTGGAAGAACTAGGTTTACGCTTCTAGTAAACATTTACTGGCCTTCTTTTTTGAAGAAGAAGAAAATTTTAATGAACTAATGAACTATTAGTTGCAACATTTTAATTCTGCTGGAAATAATGAAAGTTGTTATGACTGAAATTGCTTCTGACTTTGAAAACCTTAAGGTGCATTTATTTTGGCTGTTCTCTTTTGCTTTGTTTTATTAGATAGTATTTATTGGCACCTTTTTCAATTTGGTTTCTGTCCAGAATGATCTGTCACTGCTGAGATTATCAAGGATATTCTACAATACAAACTTAACATTTCTTCAGAAGTTCCAAGAGTGTCTTGTTCAGCCCAATTTAATACTATCAGACACATTAATTTTTAGTAGCGTGTGAGATTTGTGATGTGCACATGTCTCACTGTTGCCTTGAACATGAAATTCTGCCAATATTCTGTTCTTTGTTTCCTTTGATAACAGAACATTACTGACAATTATCAAACATGAAGGTATTTCTTATTTTACTTACACAGTTCTACTCACACTTCACTTTCTATATGGTTTCATTAATTTTTCAATATTTAAAAAAGATTATGTGTTATATTTCTGTTCTAGTGATAGTCTTTAGTAGGCCTTTAACTGTTTTTTTTCCTTTCAGTTTGTTCTGATATGACTATAGAGTCCATTTCTTCAGTGCATCATGGAAGATGTATAACAATTTATAACTTTTTTTCTTTTCTGGATGCATTTTATATACACTCTCCTAGGTTGCAATATAGATATATTTAAATATTCTATTACCACCAGCTGTGGGCCGTTAGCTGCTATCACCTGCTAATGACCCACTCCGGATGACAGGCAATGGGCCATCAGGGACCCACCGTGTGACTCATGGACTTATCTCATCCCATTGTGGGATGCTCTGCCCAGGAGGGAGGAGCCAGCTGTTCCCACGTGGATATAACCTGGCCCTGGAACTGCCTGAGCTAGCCCTGTCTGCTGGGTTCCCAAATGACAAGAGCTACCACTGGACCTTCAGCTGGAGACTAGACCTTCACAGGATCACTGCTTCAACTGGACTACTTCAGTTGGACTGCTACTACCACCCTAACAGGGTGTTAGGTTGTATCTGACTTTGTCAGTGCTTTTTCCTTGTATTATTTCACTTATTTTTAATTTCAGTCTTGACTTGTGATCTCCCACTGGTTTGTTTTCAAACCAATACAATACACTTATTAAGATCATAAACCCTAAAGGGTTATAATTTGATCATAGTGCTATCTCCAGTTTCTGGGATACAATTGTATAAAACTAAATTTTTATTGCACAGTTTCATTATGATGCCCTTACTATCAATCTTACCTTTTCCCCCCTAATTTTTTATGTGGTTTTTTTCCTATGTAAATTCTCTCTTTTTTATTTTTACCATGATGACTTTTTTTCTATTCCCACATTTGTTTTAATTCTCTTGGTAAACTGATTCACTACTCTGTTGTTTTGGGGAAGGGTTTTTTCCCACTTCAAAATACTTGGTTATATTTAATTCTTTTGTCTACTATGTGGTAAAATACGAATGACTTTCAATTTTTGTAGCTGAAATGTACACCTTAAAATAAAGAGAAACTGTTAGGCACTGTAAATTAAACAAATTAATAAATAATATGATCTCCTCAGCAACTCCAATTTCTATTTCCTTTTGGCAGCACTGATTTTGAAAAGGGTGTAAAAAATGAAAATTTGTTTTTCGCCTCCTTTTCATATAGTAATAAATGGGAAACTATCTATGTGCTTATTTGTTCTGATCAAAGATATTTGGGACTAGAACATGCAGCTGTTCTGAGGAGATGTTTCTAATTAATTAGAGGAGCTCTGTGCATGTCTGAGGGATTTTCCACCTGGGAAGCTGTTGGAGAAGCAAACATACCCATGTGGTCCAACCCAGGTATTTCATGTCTCAGTCCAACCTTTTCAGTTGAACATCAGCAAGCCTGAGTTCCATATTCAGCTTTGCAAACACTAACATCCCGGTTTTTGCCTCCAGAAGTTCTCCTTTGGCTAAACCTGAGTCTCTTATATTGTTTTTTGGCATTCAAATCTTCTTATTGAGAGTTATGGGGACTGCAGAAACTGTGTGAGCCTCATATCCTCATTGTAAATCAAATTATAGTAGGACACGCTAGATGTTGCAAAATGGTAAATGAATGCCTGTTAGTCACAAAAGACAATAAAGCAAGGTTGCTTGAGGTGCTGCTCTGTCATATTAGCATGACAAACCAGTTGTAGAATGTTTCTGCTTGGACTACATGAAGGTATGATGCTACATTTTTCACTCAATAGTCAGTATGCAATACTATGTGGCCACTGCACTGTGCCCACACACTTGAATAAATCCTAATCTTCCACATCCTTTCACTGTAAGTGCTCTTGTTTTCATAATTCACATGGAGATACTGAGGGTGGAAACTACCTTTCCAAAACTACACATGAAAGACAGCCTTTTGTATATTTGGATTTCATAGTGTTTAGAAGCAATAGTTAGTTGATTTTGTATGGACAGACATAGCAATCAGTCATTAATTGATCCCTTTATAAAAGACATGTGGTTTAGCAGAATTCTTTTAAAAATCTTCAAGATGTTACATTTCCAAAAGTTAGCATTGAAATATGGCAATTCTGCAATCTTGTCACAACGAGAGATCCTTTGACTTTACCAGCAATAAAGAAACATGTTAAATTTTCTGTGTATAATTTTCAGTCTTTTAATCACAAAGTACATCATATCTCTCTTCTTCTTTTGATATTCAACATTTGTAAACTTATGTATAACTTTTAAGCATGTTTTAAACTGATAAACTGATAAAAACCAGACATTTCTAGAAATGGAAAACATTTCTGGTAAATGAAAATAATTTAGAACCAAATGCTTACGGTAGACTATTGAATCAAGAATTGTGTTTCTGGCTTCTGTTTAAGTTTCTCCACTTATGAACTTGGTCCAGCAACTTGATAGACTTTGAATTGTAGTCACTGTGTGATGAAGTTATGATTCCAGCATACCTACATAAAATTAATGTAAGTAATTAGCCGAAACCTAACGAGATACTTGGCAAGGGACAGTAAACAAGAGTGATCTTGTTAAATGAGTCATTTCCGGCAGCAGTAGACAGCATGTCTGAACTAATCAAAAGATGAGGCAGAAAAGAAAGCCACACCACCCATTATGTAGGTTCCTATTAATCATAGTTTAAGATTACCAGGGATTTTATATCATGTGTATTGTTGTAGTTCTCTGCCTCATATCAAGTCAAAGAGCAATTTCTCACTGCTTAGAATACTAGATATTTTTTTCTCTTCTTTTATCAGCATTTGGTGAGAAATACCAAGAGGATCTAATTGTGTTATATTGATGCAACTGATTTTGAACTGTCTTTCCCTATAAAGTCATTGTCAAAACAGTGTTACCTAGAATTTTAGTAAGAGCCATTCCCAAGGGTTCTCTAGACCTCCAGAGAGTCCTATAATTTCAAGGAAAAGTTACCTAAATTGACATCTTTATGTTAAGAAATATGACCTAAAAATTAGAAATAAAAGAAGGATATAATTTTCAGAGAGGCAGCCTTGTTCCAACTCTTATGAAATACTGCCGTGGCTAGGTAAAGTTTCTTAGACTATATTCCTGAAATGGTGTGCTTTAATTAGAGTCTGAAGAACTGGATTAATACACAACTTTGATAATCTTTTCATCATGAGTGATATTTTTCTGTAAATATGAATGCAGTGTTCTT
This sequence comes from Lichenostomus cassidix, assembly GCF_008360975.1. Classification (NCBI taxonomy): domain Eukaryota; kingdom Metazoa; phylum Chordata; class Aves; order Passeriformes; family Meliphagidae; genus Lichenostomus; species Lichenostomus cassidix. The sequence continues at coordinate 18,363,993 of NC_139480.1, read as the reverse complement.
AAAAAAAGTAGGTATTTTGAGGGACAAAATAGATATTGAACCACATGTAGAAGATAAATCATTGGTGGCTACCATTTTCCACTGTATTTATGGTAAAAAATTCTATGCTGGCCTAAGAGGAAGAAAACAGAAAAGCTTTGGCAAAAGTAAAGTTACTACGCAGACACAAACACTGGTGATTTCCCTGGAAAAGGGCAGTGCCAGAAACTAGAGAAAGATTATTCCAGTTTGTAGCCAGCTTCAATATGTGATTCCTTTTGTCTGGTACTCATCACAGTGACACATTAAAGGTAGTGCTCTGAAGATACCACACAAAGTACAATCAAAATGGTAGAGGATTAATAAACATTCAAATTCAGTTCATTTCTGTGCAGTGGAAGTGTAAGCTTTGAACTGATTATGAGAGAATCAAAATATTCTCAGAGGAAGAACAAGAACAAGGATCGCAATTGTTCATCAAAAGATTTTTATCCTTGAAATAAAAGCATTTGTCCATATCTACCTGCTGATCAGAAAGGAGAATTTTTTTTGTCTCACACTTTTTTCTACACTGTGAGAAAAGAAGTCCGAGTCAACTGTAAGGCATCAAACCAACTAAAATTATCTGCAGCACACTCTTGAAAAGTAAAGTCCTCGAGGCAGGTGAACTGGAGGCTCTCACATCACATCTTCTTTTAAGAAAACAGGATGTCTAAACATTTGAATGCATTAGAAAGAATAAAAAATGTATTTTGGTTAGGTTAATTTGTCTGCCTGGAAACTCTATGGATATTTGTTCTATGATGCTTTGTGATTTTAGCATGTATGAAGATATGTTAAACCACGGAATTACTACTTTTCTATTTCAAGGATGCTTCTCTTGTAATTTGTTTTCTGCATATTCCTAATTATTTCAGATAGTTTAAAATGTTCCTGATTTGTTTTCCAGGTGACACACAACAATATTTTAAAACATATTTGTATAATCTCCAATCTAAAACTTCTTTCAGTCAATAATTTCCTGGTATCTTTCATATTAATGACTTCACTTACAAAGAAACTGAATTTTGAAATGTATGGAATTTTCCACCAGTGTAAGATAGCTCCCTCTGCTATGTGCAATAATGCCCTTTAAGAGGTACTTGGAGGCAAGCCCATGCCCCAGAAAGGTGCTAAATAGACACAGCACAGAAGAAGGGTGGAATGCAGACAGTACTTTCTACTTTTCTATTCCTAGCACAAGGGTACTAAAATAATGGGTGTAGGGATACCATGATAGTGTCTATTTCTGAATTAGTCCATATGTCTGACAAAATTTAAAAAAAAGAAACAAACCACAGGTTTGGGTGTTATTTTTCCCAGTTGTTACTCTTAAAGGTTACATTCTTCATGGAAAGAGTTCATAATAACTTTTAAAATTTAAGGGAATAGTTGAAATAAATTATTTAGGTCAAATTACAGTCAGTGCTGTTTGCAGACTCAGAAACTGGTCCAACAGTTTATCGTTCAAAAATTATCTTCTGCACAGAGTCACAGCCATTGCATCGAGAGACAAAGAGACTAAGACTCTTTCAGAAAGGAAATTTCTCCCTAAGGGAAAACAAATGTAAATAGTATGAGAAGAGTAAACTTTAAAACTACTAGTTCTACTGTTTCCCACAGTGAACAAAAATCTATGAGCTGGGCACAGAGCAAACAGAAAGAATGAGTTACTGAATCAAAATGTTTTGAGACAGTGTCTGTTGTGAAAAACTAGGCAAAGTCAGTTCCTGTGTAAATGAATGATGCAATGAAGGAAAAAAATAGGCATGTTCTTACATTTTAAAGAATTAAAGAACAGACTACATAGAAATTGGAGACTACACAGTCTTTGGAGTTAGCTGAAGCTGTAGGGATATGCTCCAACTACCTTGCAGACTTTGGAAGAGATACAGTCAGTGCAGAATTCCTGATAGTATATTAAAAGATACTCTCAGATTAGTAGTAGTAATGGTAATAACAATAGTTCTGACACAGGTTTTCCCTGAGAAGCCAAGAACAATATATTAAAAGGTGTCATATATTTCCTTGACTCTGGCCGGATCTGATCACAATAATTAAAGAAATAAAATCAGTGAAGATTTGAGGGTGTGAGTAGTCAGGGCTGCCTAAATAACAAATAGAATCCCTGGAACAGTGGCAATTGGACCTATTCACAACTCTTCACCTTCCCATAAAAAGCTCTCACCTTTAACATGGAGATTTACTGAAAATGGAGCAAGAGCTGAACTTGGTGTTTTGAAGCCCAGTATAGTAACCTGAATTGGTACTTGTTTTGATTTTCCTTATTATGCTGGGCTAAATACCATGAACAGAAGACTTTCCCCTGCAAGAGAGGCAGAGCTGGCACTAGGTGGAAGGAACTTCTGCGACTCTTCCTGGGTCCACTGGTTCAAGTACTCCAAAGCTGGCTGGGTTGGCCCCACATCTCAGTGTGATTAACAGTGGTTCTCCCCACACTGGTCCTCTGACTCAAAAGCAGAATGAGTTTCACTGGCTAATAACTTCATAAAAACTGATAATCCCAAACCTGTATATCAGAATTCAAATGTTTAGGCATGAAAACGGTTTTAGGCTTTTTTTCTTGTGATAGAGGAGAGATTATCCACAAAGGTTTTGGATAAAGTTTAGCTGTTAGATCAAACTTTTTTTCCCTCTGGGGTCAAGCAAACTAGTCTTTCATCTTGATATGGTTCAGCAATCCTTATTCTGATTTCTTTCTTACTAAGATCTAGAAAACTATTCTTAGTCAATAATTGCCAAATAAACTACAGCCTAGAGCAGAGAAAGCTTATTGGCTGTGTCTTCAATGCTAAAAATGTTGCACTTGATTTTTAAAATTAGACAAGCTGTTCAGTAACAGATGGATTTTCCATCCCTCTGTCTATTGACCTACTGATCTAACAAGCAATCAATCAATTCATCTATCTTTTAAACATATGGAGTAATACCTTGTCTATCCATAGATCTATAAGTCTGTTTCTGTGTTGTTCCACCAAAATGAAGTGATTTCTTCCTTAATGTGTTTGACATTAACATTGTTCTTTTCTTGATTTTATTGCAAGTGGTTCTATACTGTTTCATCAGTTTTGCAGTAATTTGTTATGATAGAGTCATAAGGGCAAAAAATCAGAAATACATAAAGAATGTGGTACAACTGCAGCATAAATTGAAAAGACATTCCTGTTCTGAAATGTATTTCCAAACTGGCAGCTTATCAGAAACTCTGTCTCTAAAAAAAGAACCTCTCAGTTAGCAAGCCTGGAATAAAGTCTTACTGAAAACCAAAAGGTCTGACCCAGCTGTTGGCATTATTCATATGAAATATTTCACTGGCATAATTAAAAAATATTTTAATGTCTTGTTTCAAGTATTGTTGAATGCAAATACTGCAGGCCAAGCTCCTTCTTTCAAAATAAATGAGCAGTCCCAGAACAATAAAAACAGTTGAGGCATTTATGCTAAGACATGAAAAGGGGGATGCCAAGGCGGGTTTCTAAACCACATTCCAAGCATTTTAAATGCCTTTTGATTGTTACCACAAATCCAGCGATTGTTGGGAAAAGGGTATGTGTCATCAAGCCACAGGCAAGGCCTTGAATACATCTGGCTCAATGTTTGTGGCATTGATTAAAACATCGCTCAGTCACAGCTATGCAGCAAATATTCCCAGTCCCTCATCACTATCCTTTTGTAGGAGCATGTCTGACTCTCTGCTAATGGCATAAATAAATTCAAAAGATCAGGATGAATTCATGCATTCTTCTGTACATAAAACACATTTATGATTTTAAAGCTACACCACACAGTGAAACTGCATTCTTTCATCAGCCACTATTGCTGTGATCTCTTAAGGCTCCAAATTCCCCTAGAACTTTTCTGTCATGGAGGCATGCTGTCTTTCCACATTGCAAGATGCTCCTCTATGCCACTTTATGTACCAGAATAAGAGCACAAGTAGTTTAAACTGAAATGCCCCGGTAGGCATTTCTATCACTCTCCAAACCAATAACTGTGACAATAGCAGTGTTTCTGGGGAAGATCTCACAGGTAGGACTTCCTTAATCAATTTTTCCCAAAATATATTTTCTTCTCCACCTCAAAATTTCTTTTGTGATGGAAGGATAAAATTTGTCTAGGGCTTTGATCAGGAAGAAATCTGTCCAGAAAAAAATCCCCAATAAATAGCTGCTGCACACACGCATTGACAGCAACTATCCTGCATTTGATTTTCAGTGTACGAAAGCAAAGGACCTGATACTTCCTGTGTTCAACAGCCTCATTTCAGTTGATCTGGAAAGTCTGCCAGCATATGTGTTTAAAAACACATATCACTGGTCCAGTGCATTGTGGGTTCAAGACTAGTATATCAAGACTAGTGCAGCCATAATTCTGTTCAGAATTTGCTGGACAAAAATATACAGGAAATCAGAGAAATCACTGCTAATTGTTGCAGATCTGATTGAGAAGAAAAGCACTCGGACTTTTTGAACTTTGTGAGATTCTCATGGTTCCACTTCTAAATCTTGTGCAGGTCCCCCTGTTGTGTCAGTTCTGTTGTGTCAGTTGCACTGCCCAGCTCTGTGGCATTTGAAAACCTGCTGAGGGAGTACCTGATCTCATTGTCTATCACTGACAAAGATAAAGTTTCAGTAAAGATCTCTGAGTGACACCACCCTTCACCGGCCTCCAGCTGGACAGAGAGCCATTGACAACAACTCTCTGCATCCCTCCAGCCAATTCTTTATGCACCACATCCATGTCCACCATTCAAATCCATGTCTGTCAATTTGGAGACAAGGAAATTATGTAGGACAATCACAGGTCTTACAGAAGTCCAGGTAGATGACATTGGCCAGCCCTCCCTTGTCAACCATTTCAGTCACTTAAGGCCACTTGATTGTTCAGAAGAACATTTGCATACAGAGATGGCATTTAATGCTTTCGAAATAAAATTAGATATCATAGCATGCTTCGTTTTCCACTGTGGGTGCAAAAGACAGGGAAACTGAACACCAGCTGCAGGCATTCATCTCTAGATAACAATATTTCTGTGATGAAGATATTGCCTTTATCCCGCAGAAAAGCTTCCTCAACATTACATCAAAGAGATGAAATTAGACCTCAGGCAGTTGATTCCCTGTCCCCTCTACAGACATCACTTGGCTTTAGGAAGTAATAGAGGAAAATCTTTAATTTACAGTAGTATTGGATGGACTTCAAATGATCTAGTGAGCCTTGATATTTATCTGTTCGTCTTTGATTAGATGTCTGGAATAATTTCCTTCTTCTGCTGTGATCGAAAGTATTGAGACATTTTCCAGAGTAGTTTCATAACTTTTCACTTCTGATGTTGCTTATAACAAGGAAGAAGAGTCTTTGAAAATCAGGGGAACTCCCACATAAAATGTTCCAGGAATTTTCTAAGCTTCCTGGAAGTTCAAAATTTGGCTCTGTCAGCATTAGCAAGGTCTTGAGTCATGTCTTCATTTTTTTTCTTACATGTCAGGTCTTGTTTGTGTTTTATTCACAGCAATGAAAGACCAGAGACTAGAAAAAAGACAGCTGTCCCATCGTGGTCTTAGAAGTTCAGCTTTAGTCTTTCAGTAGCCTCACCTACCAAGATAGAACAAGGGTGTGTTATCCAGAGTAGGGAAAAGGAGATGGAAGGGTGTGGGAGGAGGTTATTTTTCTATCAGTTTAACCACATGCCTATGTTGTTTGGGAGAATTATTTTCCTTTGAAGATATCTGTTTAATGAAAAATATAGTTATTCTACAGAATGTGCCTGTGTGCAATCTGAATGCCCATGGAGTTTTCATTGTCTATAACACTCTGTGAACTTCAATAAAGCTGGAAAGATAGTGTCATGACCATAAATCATTCTTGTGCTTTTAAAACACTGCTTTTAAATTAGTACTATTTCTATTATAATTTATTCAAATATCATATTTAGGTTAATGGATGCTATCAAATGCATCCATTAGGGTTAAGACAAGATCTAGAATTATATGGACAATATTCATATTTTTGTTCTCAAATCCTCTGCAGGAAGTTTGCAAACTGGAGGTACTATAGTGTGCTTCAACCCATACAAGCAGTAAACAAGCCAAGGAAAATGCAATGAGAACCGGAATCTGATTTCTCATGAAGGCAGTGTAAATTCCATCTATATGACAGCAACAGGATGAAGCAAATAAAACATTAACTCTAGAGAAAACAGAACAGGGGTCTAGGGAACATACAAACTTTTAAAAACTTCAGGCATGGTGAATTAAGATATCAACACATATGGCTGGGACTACATAATACAAAGGAAAATATGAAATAGTCCAAATAATGTTCTTCTGAATTAATATGTTAATGACCTATTTGGTATTTTAGAACTCCTAGTGTTTTTTCTCATTGATAGGCTCACACTAAATGAGTTTGTGTCACTGGAAATGACAGTAAGGTTAAAAAAAGAAATGAAAAATTGATCTTAGAATAGAATAGACTGGAAAGAACAGGACAGAGGGGTCAAACACTAAATGTCTGTGTCCAGTAATGGAAGCCAAGAAGACAGCTTCTGCTGAAACTTCTGTATCTATCAAATATTCTTACTCATGTGGTAGCAGTCAGATTGAAATTATTTCAGACATACAAAGGATGAAAGTGACCATCAAATTTGGTCACTAAGCAGATATTTTGTTGGATAGAAAGTGCTTTAAGAAGTCTGCTACTTTTCTAACCTGTAATATTAGATTGCTATTTAAAAACATAGCCAAGTATAATTATGCTATTTCAAAAGATTGTAAACTGAGATAAGAAACACCAAAATTATATTTTTCTGGGCAATTTGAATTAATAAATTTTCTGCACATACAGCTGTTGACAGTTTTTAATGATATCACAGTCATTATTTTTAAACCTCATTCAGTGTTCAAATGGCCATGGAGGTGATTCAGGGTTGAAGATTGAGGAGACAAGGGATCTAAAACTTCATTTATTGAAGGAGCTGCTTTGTTCATTGTTTACTTAAAAAAAAAACAAACAAACCAACCAGTATAAGTTGAAGATCTGTGTATGTCATGAATTAAATATTAAGAGAATACTGGTAATTAACTAGGGCTAGGGTTAGGGTTACAGCTAGGGTTAGGGTTGAGACATCTAAAGAGCCTCGAGCTGCAGGGGACTCCAAGCCTCCAACAAATCCTGTGCTGTACAAGCCTCTAAGAGACAATGGCTAATTTGATGTTTTCCATTTTTCAAGTGTCCATCATAATATCCTTATCACAGATTTGTAGAAACACTGAGCATTAGCACCTCCCTCCTGATTTACATTGAGCTGTATGTTGATATTTTAGAGTGCTTAACAGTGCTAATTTATCTGAAAAAACAAGCCATAGACTGTTTAATGTGGCACCCTAAATTGGTAAAATTTTTTGACCCTTATTTAATCTTGTGTTATGCAGACCAATGTATTTATGCACTAGAAATAAAATCATTCTCCTGCTATTGTTGAAACATTTCCAAGATTAATTCCTCAATTTGTGAAATATTCAAATATGGTAGTGATAAATACAATTGAAAACTCACACGAAAATTAATATTCTGCCTTTGGTGAAATGTTTGAATAATGTGGAAGAAGTAGGATATTTGGCCACCCACTGAACAATAAAACAAATTGCGAAATAGTTTCTCATTTAGAGAAAAACCAATTTATCCTTTGCACTTATTGAGGCAGAGCCCCCATGAGGGAAAAATTTCTAAGATCACATAATTGAAAACTGTTAAAAAGAGAGCTTTAATGTACCAGGAAATGCATTAAGATTTCAATCTTAGCCCTCTACTTTTCTTGACACGTGAATGCTTCCCTCTTAATATTTTCCCTTTTTAGTCCTTTTTTATACATAATTTCATATTTTGGTCAAAGAAATTTTCCCAGAACCACTTTTAAATGTAAATTCTGTGCTTGTTAAGTGCTTTTTTCTGTTCCCAACATCAAAATTTTTGTTGTCATAACTAGCTACATCAAGATGACTTGTCAATATGTTTTCCTGCTTGTTCACTCCCAGATTATAAAAATCTGCTGTTTGAACATCCAAATCACTCACATTGCATAAGACTGCAAAGTCTTTAGAGAATTAGAGATTTTTTGTTTACACAAGCTGGGGGTAGCAAAGGCAAAAGAATGTGTAAGAAAGAAAAGGAATATTAATTAATTTGCCATTGAAGTTTCTCTGCACAGATAAAAGGTTTGTATGCATGGCTACTGTCTTGATGCAACAAGGACATAACAGGCACTTATGAATCCATTGCTTCAGGCTGCTGAATCAGCATCCATAGAGGTTTATTTTCTTCAGTGCTTCTTTGCAACCGAAAGTTAATCCAGCTTTTTGAAAGCACATGGACTCAGTAACACAAAAGCTGATATGATTCAAAACGTCTCATGTTTTGCAGAGCCTTCTCAGTAAAGTACTTGGTGACCCTGACTGGAGAGTTCCTTTTGAAAAGGTGTAGGTACACAACCATGGATGGCCACTGTGTGAAGCCCCTTCAAACCAAACATGGGTTCCATTTGTGCAAGCAAAAAGGTAAGTGAAAAGTTAAAGTCAGCACTTTGACATAATTAGTAAGCTGGAACAGGTGGAATGCAAAGGGCATTTAAACCTTCCTACAAAAGGTCAGGGCCAGACTGAGAATGGGGTTGTGAAATATGTAGCTAAGCCAGCTACATAACCCTTAGCCAGATCATTCATTTCTTCTAAGCCCTTTAAGAGATACTTACAAGCTTAGCATAGGACAATATCAGCTGATAAGGTTCCTACTAGTGAGACAAATTCAACAAGCAAAATACTTCACTTATTTTTAACAGTGATGGATTTTCATGAAAAACACAGCTGTTTGTGAACCACAGGCCTGGCAGTTTAAGCCTCTCCTCATATGTGCCAGCCTGGGTCCTATCAGTGTTGGCTATCAGCACAGCAGAATAGCAAGTAACCACTTCTCAGATGGCAGCAGGGTCAGGAGCCAGCACTATATGCACTTGTAGTTCTAATGACCACTAAAGGTCAGAGTGCTATGTGTATTGCATCAAATTTACCTCTGCAATTTACAGCAAGCTAATCAGATAACAATTTTAAAGTTCAAACAGAGAAGGAAATGCTTTCAGCAGATAACACTTTTCTTATAGCTATTCTCATGGCAAAACAATACAAACTCTGGAATTCTTCCAGCTCAGAGGAATGTGAATGACTTCTGAAGATATCTCCAGCAATTATGATGGCTATCATAAAAGCATTAGAGTCATTGTGATAAGTTATATGTTGAGAAAAGTGACTACACCAGCAATTAAAATCCACTCATGACAAAACAAACCAAAGATTGAACTATGTCATCCTCTGGAAATGGGGAAAGCTTTGACAAGTAGATTCCTATTTAAATTTTAACCTCTCTGCTTCTGTCTAGTGGTGGTTGCATGGTTTGAGGCAGATCAGCACAGGGCAGTTAGCAATTTATACTCAACACAGACAGACTCTTCAGACAACTCACTCTGCTGTAGCCTGAGGATTGCACCACAAACCCCTCCCTAGTGTTATGTTTATTTCTCTGACAAAAAAAGCTGTATTCCAACCTAGCTGTGATACTATCTGAGCAGAACAGTACATAGCATAATGTTTGTGGTGAGTTCTACAATCGCATTGTAGGTGCAACTACAGTATGGAAAGGAATAAAGTCTATTTTTTCCCCAATTGTCAAAACCTGCTGATTTTCAGTTCAAAACTTGATGTTCAGAGGAACATCAATGAAAAGCCATAAATTCAAGAAGCCAGGTTTGAATTGTCCTCCAGTTTGCATCACATATAAAAGCTGATGCAAGGTAAGTGTATGAAAAGTCATGAGCAGTAATAATTAGTTACATAACTCATGAAGCAAGACATACTGTTTTGTTTGCACGGCTTTCAAAAGAATTCCGTGTAGTTCCACATTATCTCAGCACTCTTTGAAAGGTATTGATGTCAGCCTGAGCTATCTCTATACCATTAAACTACCCTCTGATAGCAAGGGGATTGCCAGAGGGCACTTGAGGCCATTAAAGGAAGCAAGTTTGGCTTTTGCATTCCAGACAATTCTCCAGAACTGTTAAAAACCTACTGCGGCTACTTTGACAACACCACTCAAACATTTCATAGCTCTCACTATCCAAAGGGCATTGGCCTAGGATTTTTCAGGGTATTACAAAAGAGCAATCACGGACACAGAAGTATTGTGGCATTAGTCATCACCACTTATGTGAGGCGTGAAGCTATGATTGTGTTTAAAAGCAAAATTAATATTATAATTCCTCACACTGGGAATATTTCAGAAGGGAAAGTTTGAATGGTTATTCTCCCCTAAGAATTCATATTATACTCTGTAAACAAGCTGTACATACTTAGACCTTTTTTTCTGTTGTTTCCAGTGTCTTAGAGCATATCCTGCACTTCTATCCTGCTCACAGTATTTCTGGCACACAGAGGAAACAATCTGAAATTGTAAAGGGATCTACCCTTGGAAGGAATCCCTGTGTAGAACTTGACAATGTTCAGACTGCTTCCAGTGAAATTATGCAGCTGCACAGGTATGTAGCAGACATAGATACCTTAGCAGGGAAGAAGTAATTTTACATTTATTTGCTAACAGTGAATGAATAAATATTTCTCGCAAAAAATATGAGTAAGTGTGCCAAGAAAAAATTTCTCACTCCCTGTTTATAGTTCTGAGGAAGTGTTTTGTTTAAGTAAGATGACAAATAATCATACTTTCATGTTCTAAAAAGGGTTATCAGATCTTGAAGTAAAAATGAGTCCTGTGAAAGGCCTTGGTTAAACTATTTCCTACATGTCCCTCAGGTGTGAGGTAAAATCAAGCCTAACTCTTCAATGTTAAATTACTCTCATGGAAAAAGTGGGACATCCCTTCCTCAGACCTCCTCCAGGAAGCGGGAGGAACAACACAATTTTTCCAATTTTTTTCTGAAACTTTTTGATCAGGGCTTTAATTTTTTGCAAATTTCAGCCTATGTTCTATAGATTTTATCTCAGAAAAAGACTTTCCCGACCTTTTTGCTCTGTGTGTTGCTCCCATCCCTCACTGGTTGTCTAGCTCTCTTTTTGGTGCTTACTTTTCAAGGGCAAACTATTAGAACACTTTTCCCCTGTCCAGGGTCTGTTGCAATGTCTCCACCTCTCTCTTTCCCCGGAAACAAAGCTGGCAAAGCACAGGGAGGGACGAGTTTGGATATACAAGCAGGAGCAAGTACTTGCCAACAGAAGGTGGGGAAAGACAGGGAGAGAAATCATTTGGGAGTGCCTTAGGAAGATGTTGTTGCCCAATAATGAGCTTTATCCCATTTATCTTTGTAATTATACACTTGAGGTCAGCTCAAGTTAGTTGAGTATGTGAATAAAACTTCTACCACATTTTTAAAAATAATATTTGCATCTGTGACTGGGGGAATTGTGGGACATGGAAGGAGTTGAACTGGTAGTTGGTTACATTTGAAAGTTAAGTTTGATTCAGCTTTTCACAAAATTCATCCTGAATTTAGAACTGACTCATGGGGACAGAACATCAGTGTTTAAGTTCTAACGTTTTGGTGTTCGTGACAACAAATGTATACAGTGCCACATTAAGTATTTTCTTGTAAATACTTAAATTTGCTAGTTCTTGTTGCACTGTTTAGTTAGCTAAATGGTGACCTTGCATAAGCAAAATGACATAAGTTGACCTAAGTAAATAATCAATAGGTTCCAAAGTAGTAAATTTTAAAGATCATGTATTTATCACCTGTTCATTGATCATTAGCAGTCCAGTTATTTTCTGAAATAACCTGAAACCAATGCCATATAACAGTGCTGAGAATTTCTTAATCTTCTCCTAGGACACTGGTAGATACATTTTTTCAGTAATGAAAATGTTTTGAAGTATGTTATTACTAACCAAACAGACATATTCTAACTAAGGTTACATGATTAACTTATTTTAAAATACAGACTAAAATTTTCATGTATCATATATTTTGCTTTATGCATTATCATTGTCAATGCAGCACATTCAAGTCTAAGACACTTCTAGGTTAATTTTATATAATATTCCAGGCAGAGACTTTGAATTTTAGGTTATAGCAGTAGCCCAGTATCAAATTTCACTAGTCTGCAATTATATTTACATAATAAATAAACTATTAATATACATTGGACAGTGACCATAATCTGTTCTTATCCTTGTCGAGTTATTCTTGGTTAATGAGACCTAAATTAATGAACAAATACAGGTCTCACCAGCACAGTTCCAAGCAATCCCCTTGAGAATAAATTTGCATGATGACAGGCACTGATGTGAAACTGTAGAAAATAAGGCTGAGCATTCATTCAGCAGAAATCATTTGCATACAACTGCATTGGGAAAACATGGAGTTTTTTTTCTTGTGACAGAACAGGTTTCTCATAAGGATAAATATGAAATATTAGGAAAATGAAATATATTTTCTGTAAAACTTACAATCTTGTCCAGCTTGACATCAGTAAATTAATGCCACACATAATAGACTATATGTGGCAATTTAGCAGTACGCAGTCTACTATCTAATACTCAACAAACACATTTTATTCTTGTTAATTAATTCACAATTTTGCTGACAAAGTCAATAAAATTATTTTAACAGTTGCTAAATTATCAAACAGGATTCTGCATCATGAATTTTCTGAGCACATTTGTATTTGTTTCTCCAGTTCTTGATCAGCGAAATGGAAATGAAGGATTTCTCTCACCTGTGGAAAAGTTCTCTATGACTCATGTATTTAAAAGAAAAAATTATTCAGGATAAAGCGCCCATGCCGTGATTATATTTAATGACAGAGAAAGATTCAGAGGGGCTCTCTACTTCTGCATACAGCTCATTGCTGAGAAAAGGATTTAGAAGGGAGTGAGGAAAAGCAAGATTGTATGGAATTCAGAAGTTTTGTGTCTACTGTCTCCAAAGCACCACTATTTCCTCATATAATGACGTAAATTGTCCCTCTGATATATGATAATCCTGTGCACCATAGTAATGCTGAGACAGTTTGGTCTCACTAAATCTTGAACTTCTTCACATTATGCTTCAATAAGAGGAATGGATGGCTGCAATTATATGATTATTACTGAACATTAATATTGCAACCATTATATTTTTTAAAGAAGACAATATGCTAAAAATTCATACAGTCGTGATATTGCTAATGGAACCAAATGTCTAAGCATTCTAGAACCCTAATGCCTAACTGCTGACTTTTTCTTTGAGGGAGGAAGGTTGCACGTGTGTGTGTGTGTGTGTGTATACTTTAAAAATTGCTATTAATTCTGACTGTCCATTCCCTGCTAAGAAGCTATATTTCCTTTCCCCAGTCTGGGAGGAATTCTTAAAATCTCAGGAAAGCACGTTCAGACACACTTTTTTACATGACTACAATGTTTGAGAGTGCAGGCAAGATGGGGTTATTTCCATTTTCTAAATGTCATCTATGAAGTGTATGCTGAGATGCCCAGACATTTGTGAGACATTCATGTGTTGTTAATAATTTTGATAAATGACCTACAAGTGACTCATGGTCTTCTGCAGGGGCAGCCACAGGCCAGAGAGGGTACCCTGGAGAATCTCAGGAGAACTAGACAACCCCATCTTGGTAATGATATGTGAACTCGTATGCAGTCAGTGGAGTTTAGTTGATACAGTGGCATCCATAGGGACATTTAAAGTAATCATCAGTCAAAACAAATTTAGTGAACTGATGTTTAAATTAACGGAATAGTTCTCTAGATTTCAGTAAGTGTATCAATTTCATATGTTTCTATTGCTTGTAAAGAAAGTCTAGGCTATAATGACACTGTAAAATCTATAAAGTAGACATAAACATTTAAGTACCTTGATCTGTAAGCTGAACTCTGTATGACAGTCTCCAGAAGGGTTTCAGTGCCTTGTGCATCCCACATCTTATCTGGAAGCCTCAAGTGAACTTGCTGGATCTCCAGGGACATCTTACAGGGTCATTGCTGTCTCTGTGGGTGAATGAATCGACCCTGGATGAATTAGGTGAGGTAGATCTCTTCCTGATCATCTAAAATTTATCAGAAATATTTACTTAGGACTTGTTCTCAAACTTTGGTATTAGTGAGACATCAGATACGTTTTAATATATTTTATACAATAAAATCAAATAATAGATAATCAGTAGGAAAAAGGTAGACTGAAACTTCCAGGATGTAAAAAATGCATTTAAACTATAATTCTAATTTTGAATGCATCTTTTAGTGACTGGTTTTCCCGATAGGAGTAAGTGACAGAGATTTGAATAAATCAGTGGTGGGTGCTTAGTACCTAGCTTTACGTTCTAAATCAAGGGATTGTAAAGAGGCTGTTGCTCCTTGTCATGTCCCTCAAGATAGCAATTTTGATGTAAAATACAGAAGGAGAAAAAGAATGCAGTTTCTATCTTAGAGCAAAACCTTGTGGCTCCAGAATGTGCTAGGGTTGTATTTGATTTTTCTCAAATTCATAAATCATGTTTATGCTGATTATAATATCCAATTTTTCCAAAACCACTTGAAAGCATTGTACTGCTCAGCTAGTTTCTTATTAGTTGTAAAAAAAGTATTTCACAAGCAGAACTTTGCTCCAGTACCCAACTAGCCCCATGTAAGACAAAAACGGTGGTGAACTGCTAGAATGGAACTGTAAAACCAAACCCAGAATACAGGTCTCTGCACCAAGCTCCACACAGTGTGACATAGAGATATAGGCTTAATTCTTTCTTTTGTGAGATATAGGCCTAAATTTAGGCACTCAGTTGCTTAAATCTCCTCAAGTGTTCTGCAGAAAGGGAATTCCCCCCAAGAGATTTTAAGAAAAGTCTCCACTGGGTGTGTAAGGACACCCAGTAATTATAACCCCTTAATATAGGCACCTAAAATACGGTGCCAGCTTTCCTTCCAGTAGTCCACATAAAATGCAGTGCATAACCCTTAAGTATTACTATTTTCTGTAAATTTAGCCCTAATGATCACTGTAAAGAGATGAAGAGCAAGTATGCATTGCCCTCCTCTGTGCCCCTTGCAGGTTTAGATGAAAAAGATATGAGAGTTATTGTCCTAATGACCCAAGACCAAAAGATGGGAGAAAGATTTTTTTAATAACTTTACTTCATTAAACAAGCTTCTGAAGATCATGCTCTGAACACAGGCAATCAAGGACATCATGATCCACACTGAAACATAAAGTATTACTAGAAAAATCAGACATTTTAAAACTCAGTCTTCTAAGAAAAGCCCATGTAACATATGTATGTTTGGAGACTTATATTTCCAATGAAATCTGTTCTGTTTAGCACTCCTGTCTCCATTCATGGACCACAGACAGGCTGGCACAAAATTAAGTATGATCTGCATGCAGACGATTTATTTTTTATATACTATTATGATATGTAGGGAAGATACACACATTTCTGGAAAACATCAATCACCAGCAAAAATGGTGCTTTTACATGTCTCAGCTAACTCTCTCCTTGTCAATCTGCAACAAGGAAGAAGACTAGCATGATTTTTTGGTAGATGTGCTGAAAGGAAGGGCAGCCAAACTCTTGGACTAGAGCTTGTAAGAAGAGGACAACAGGTTTGGCATAGGCAGGCTTCCTGGGAGATTTTGACCAGGATGTCCATTAAACATTAGGAATGTATCAGCACAATGTTGTAACATGTCTTGCACAGCAAAGTTGCAAGGAACATCATGAGATTATTGAAGTCTGAAGAGACATATGGAAAACAGTCTTGTCCCCTGTTTCCCTACACACATTAACAAGCTGGAATTTATACATTGTGTATGCAGCAGCCAACCCTTGTGCTACCCAACATAAGGCTCAAATCATTAGTATTTTTTCAGTGTTCATATGCTTTCCTGATAACTGATGAAGGAAATACTTCTAATAAAGAAAATACCTTATCTTTTAGCACTAGAGGAACTTAAAACTATTTCTCTACTAGTAAACCTTATGGATCAGAACTTGTTCTGTAGATTTATATCCTGATGAAAAAGCACAGTTCATGGTGATAATGTCTTATCTCACTTCAAAATTGTTGTGAATGATCCGTGGTCTGTGCAAAATCTACTGTTCTCCCTATGAATTATTGTGAATTAGCATGAAACACGAACAAGCAGGGGTTTGGGCAATTTAGTGCCCTGTTCCTTAAGCTACCTTCAAATTCAGTGGTCTGTGAAAAAGAAAGATTCAGCTTAAAAAACACTACTTGTGTCACAAGAAAGGAAAATGTGAAATAACTGTACTTTCAGAAACCAATCCAAAAGCATTTTAACACAATTCTCTTTCCCTTGTAATGTCAAATCTCACTTTTTCCAGTGGATGTCTTGGGCTTTGCCTATTAGAGACAAGAGTCATCTTGAAAATGTCAGGTATCTCAAGGGAAATGCTCTTCATCAGAATAGCTGGTAATAACTAATTAATGGCAGAACCTGATTTACAGACAGAGCTTTTAAACAGTTGTTTTATACATCTTATTTATTCCTCAACTTTACTTACAAACGACTTTGCTTTTACCTGTAAAATTTTGTTCACAAAATGTTTTCCTTCATCAAAATACATTTGGGAGATGAGGAGAAGGAACCAAACTTATTTTTCCTCGTTTTTTCTTAAATGAGAAAAATCTCACAGAAGTTATTTTAATTCACCCCATTGCTTGCAAAATTTTTGATAAGTCTTTTGACTAGTTACCTTTATTGACCACAGTTTTTAATTAACAGAGGAGTTAAAGTGAAATTGTGAGTACTTCCTGCCCTCTTTTCCTTTATCTCTGTCTCTCCCTCTGGGTGTGAATACACACCACATCATTGTTGGTTTTATGCCAAGCACAGAGGTTTGGGCCTGTGGCTGCCTGATTCTTTGTTCCAGCATGACTTCTCTGGCTCTGTGCAGTTAGTGGGATGCACTAACTCTTAGGCACACCTAGTTGCATTGAGTATTTGTATTACTCAGCATTTTCCAAGGCATTTAATTGGAAACAGTAAATATTAAACAATGCTCTTGGAATTTGTCAAAAAAATTTCCAATGAGATACCACAAATGCTGTAAACAGCATTGCTGAAACATAGAGAAGACAGACTGTACTGTATATGACATTTTGAAATCCATTATTGTATTTTTAGGGATAGAATATATTTAGATATAAATATAGTATATGTGAGTGTATCTTCAAAAAGCTAAAAGTAATATTCAGATTTTTTTACAGGATATGGTACATTATCAATATCCAAGTTGTTTGCTTCTTTTTTTACTCATTTCCTGATAATTATTCCTATTAAAAATTCACAATCATTTTTACTCAATTTTTTCATTATATTTACATTTCAGACATTTCAGTCAACTCCAGTTTATAAATACCCAGCAACAAAATTTTTACCAAACCATGGACCTAGATACCAAAAACACATTGGTACTTGATAGGAAAAAATAATGGAACAGACACAGCTGAGATATTAGTCTGTAACTTTCTGAAAGACAGACTGAGAGCATAGTGCAATATGAAACCTGACACAGGTTGTGTTACCAGGTGCTTCTGTGAACAAGATGAGGTGTTACTCCACCAGCAACTAAACCTCCAGGAAATGTCTCCACTTACCATAAAGACCCATCAGTCTGGGTGTTTTGCACACAAATGTGTTAACAGTCTTTTGAGAACTACTATAGGTACTTAGCAAATTTATGTGGAAGATAGCAGGTCAATGCACCTCAAATATCTGGAAACATTGTCTTAAAAGCCAAAGATGTATTTTACAGATTCATGGTAATTATAAATCTGCTTTTTAACTTGTAGACTATTATTTTTCTTACAGAAAAGAAGAGCATCACTATTTGTATCTGGTGACTTTCACCCTGTGTTCCAGCCAAGATCATTACAGTTTAGGGGATCAAACAAAAATTTCTTAAAAACCTCTCACATTGTAACAATGTCTGCCAAGGCACATACACTCTGCAGAAATTCAGTCTCTTTCTTAAGCAGTCATGATATACAATTCCAAGGATAAATCATGACTCCTGAAATATATTTTCTGATGTAGTCTGATTTTCACTGCCATATTTTGGCATTTTACATCCGTTTTGTAGAATCAAACATATATTTTTAAGGGAATGATACCAGTAGCACTTTGCTTTTGCTTACATGATTAGCATTAGATTTTGATTCTCTTTTCTTACTTGCCAGAAACACAAAGCAATGCAGTCCTTGGAATTCAACATTTTCTTTGCCTGTTGTATTATCATCACTATTGGATTTGTCCATAGAATTTTGACACACATTTTTAATCTAGTGTTTCTTTCAAAACTGTCTTAGTCATTACAGAGGACTGCTTACCCTTTAT
Organism: Lichenostomus cassidix; assembly: GCF_008360975.1. Taxonomy (NCBI): domain Eukaryota; kingdom Metazoa; phylum Chordata; class Aves; order Passeriformes; family Meliphagidae; genus Lichenostomus; species Lichenostomus cassidix. Next base: position 18,345,548 of record NC_139480.1, on the reverse strand, counting down.
GATATGAATTAGGAGAGGTGATTTCATGATTCATCACTAGTTTAGTCAGTTTTCCATCCATTTAACCCTGAGACTGGAGGCTGGTGGTGCCTTTGGATTTACTCAAGAGTGAGGAGTATTGCATTACTCTGTAAAGTTTTACAAAATTTGAGCTCTGTCCGAGTGCAACTTCTCCCTTAAGTTCTGCTTTTGTTCTGGTTCTGTCTCTGGCTATTCTGATGTGGATGAAATCATTCCCAGTTCCCATTTTTGCATGAACGAATGCTTACACATAGGCATAATCCATGTTCTATTACCTCATCCCAATGCCATCTGACCATCTCATTCACTAATGAACTCTATCAACACAATAGTCCTGTTTTTAAAGATGAGACATTGACATACAATGAAAGATTAGTCCAAGGTCATGTTGGGAATGTGTCTGCATCGCATACTTCAGTATAGAATGGAAGCACTCAGGGCTGTCCTACCATTCTCAGCAGCATAAAACTTCAACATCATTTGCTTCTGGCCTTGTCTGTATTTTTTAGATACTGAAGTACTTTGGCTGTCTTTGGGCTTTTCTGCAAATTTATGGAGTAATTCAGAAATAGTTGCTGCAGAAAAGTTACTCCTTAATAAATCTTTTCAGACCCAGTACTGCAGCAAAACAAGCTAATTTGCCTCAAAACTGCTAAAATTAGTCTTAAAATCCAGTTTATCTTGCAATTGCATTTTAATTTTATTTATTTTATTTTATTTCATTTTATTTTATATTTTATTTTATTCTTGAAAAGAATGCAGAAAAGCAAGCAAGAAATACGTAAATTTCAACAAAGGAATAAAACATCTGAAAATTTTCAAAGATCTGATGTCTTTCCTCCTTTTAAATTATACTTACAACATATACTTTGAAGGTGTACATCCCATTAATGTATGAAATAATTATGATGTAGGGTCTGAACACTGATAAATGCTAACAGCTCGCGGTTATATATAGCTCTGCTTATACTAGAATTTCAGATTTCTGGGTACAAATAATAATATGTTGATGGAAGCTTCATGACACACAGAATGAAAGTCTTGAAATAAAAAGTAGAAAACTGGATTTACAGTAAAGCAAAACTGATTGGACAAATGAGAATACTCATTTGATGTTGAGATGATCAGAATGTTTTTCCTGCCTTTTGATGACCTGGGCAAGGACACACAGTCTTTTCAGAATCTTTGCCACTTTCTATACATGTCTCAGATGTTTCTTCCAAATCTAATTAAAAACATATCCATTGAATCACAGGCATTCTTCAGAATGCAATAGCTGGGATTCTATTGCAGAAGAGATAACATTGCTCTATGAATCCAAATTTGATTCTGTGTGTTACCTGACACTTACAGATGCCCTTGACACATCAATTTGCAAAGCCAGGCACTAATCTCCAAAGTTAAATTTCAGAATTTAAAATTTTGGTGCTTACTGTTATGCTCTAAAAAGATATTTCTAAAAAATTGAAGGGTTATACTTCAAATGGAAAAAGTGAGCTGGGATGTGTTAATTTAGTTTTAACTACAGCTACAGAATAAAAGTTACCTTCTTTCCCCCGTTATTCACTTGCCTTTTTTTTTCTTCCTATTATTTTTCCTTGTTTTTCATTTACTTCCTCCAATCAATAGTCTTCATGATTTTAAATTCTCATGAGAATTCAGATGAGAGATAAAGTTGCTCAGAACCTTTGAAAATCCAGAGGTTTGGTACCTTGTACGGGGACAAAAGCTCTGTAAACTTTGTCTTCACTTTGTTTTAAGTCATGTATGAAACATATATGGAAAGATCCTCAGCAGGAGCAGTGTCATATGGCAAAGATAGAGAAAAGAAGTTGGAAGACATGTGGCTTATGCAATACATGACATTGTCTGATATTTGGATAGTCTGAAATATTTAGTATTTTTTGTAATGTTGTGAGAGAAAAGGACTCTGTTCTCTACTGTTATTTTCCTGAAGATGCCATGTGCATGCTTGTTTGCATATAATTGGTGTGTGGTGAAAATAACACAGCTGCTGTAAATAACACAGCTCTACTGACTTCAGGATATACAATCTGTGGATCATTCCATGATATCTACTGCCTACATCATGGAGTTGTGAGTTTGAAATCAGGACAAATACTGAAGTTCTTTACAATTTTGGCATGAAAGGGTTTATAACACTTTTACCTCTTCACATTGCATCCTGGTGCTAAAGAAACTCATTAAGGTGACTAAAGAAAAAACAAAACAGCTTCACCTTGTAATCAAGTTGTTTATCTTCTATCTGCCTCAGTGGAAAGAATGTGTACATTAGCTATGTATGAATATATACATATTATATAAATATACACACATATTAAAAGCAGCATCTCCTTTCCTCATTAACACTTATATGTTTTGGCAGGCACTACAAAACAAACAGGTGGTCTGCTATGAACTGATAGTGTTGTCAAAATCTGAAGAGCTGAGGGAATTCAGACTGAATTTGCATTCAGCCAAACTTAGCATAATTGTTATTGGCACTTATTGCAATGAAACCTGTCAGGGGTGGAAAGAAAGATTTGTCGCTTTGCCTGGCCAAATGCAGGAGGGAAGAGAACAGAAATATTTATTACTCATTTGTATGTCAAGTTCTTCCCAGTGGAAAGTCATTCTTATTCTTCCATATTTGTTTGTAGGGCATTCATAGGTTATGAATTGTATCAGAACCTAGCCAGTTATATTACAACAACGTATGGACATCTGATGGAAAACTGTAACTACCAGTCACCACATGTTGTGTCTGGATGCTCTCCCTAGTTCTGTATCTTCCTAATATTAAATCACAGATGCTTCAAGGAAAGACGTGTTCCCTGAATATGTTTACTAGAATGGTTCTATGCGTAACGAGAAAATTATTTCCTGATTCCATTTGTTCGAGAGCTGTACCCTGAAACATCTAGATAAGTAGTATCTGTAACAGTGTCACTTCAACCACTATTTTTCTGTTTCTCCTTATGATGTGTTCAACTTTTTTTCTGAATAAGATTTGAAACTTTGGAGGGGAAATACTAGTCTTCATGGTAACTTATCTCAGTCGTCATGTGTTAATTATATTGAGATTAAAATAATTACTCCTTCCATAGTACTTCTTAAAAGCACTCACCTTCTCGAGATATCACACCACAGTGCAGAGTGTGCCAACTACCACCATCACAGGCGACAGTGTATCACAGACAGTCTGTGCACAGCCTTGCTCATGCCAGTGAAAATGAGGGGACAGGATGGAGTCAGTACTTGGAAAAGATTGATTTACATCTTCTCAGCATGAAAAATAAAATATCTCAACCAATAGCCTGGGAAGAACAAAAACCCTGTGATTTTAGACTGGATGACTTATACTCCCTTTCTTATTAGTGGGCAGGCCTCAAGATTGAAGCTGACCTATACTTCATTTTCCTAGAAATCACCATTAAAACACTCTTGATAGCTGATCTATGGGGAAACTTTGAACACATTCCTTCATGTGTCGTGCTGCCACAGAGTCATCCACAAAGAGTGCATTTTCTAATCCTTCCCATAAATTAACATGTTCTTTTCCACAGCATATTAGGATCATGATGGGATCTTGACTTTCCTTTCTATGCTGTGCAGAGATTTGTCAAGAAATTAAGAGCTGCATATCTTAACTTTGGACTACACACTGACATTTTTTCAACATATGTTTACGTCTAGCATATCCAGTGTTAGTCTGCAAAACAACATGATGAGTGCTAATTTGCCAAGAACTCCTCTTCTAGCTACATGTGTATACATGCAACTCCCATGTTCATATGAATGAAGAGCTCCACTCAGGCCAGGCCTTTAGGAAACCAAGACCTGCATCTCAGATAATTAATTGTTTCAGTTTCAGTTAAAATTTTATATAGCCATACATCACCAAAGAAGGGTGTTTCAATCTTCGTGCATGTGATTGTTCATTCACAGAGACAGGCCTTGCAAATAATTTCCTGGCAGGTTTCACAACAATAAAAATACAAGAAATCTTCTTAAATAGAGTCATAAATACTGTTACATAGATGGTTTCACACTTAATATGATCAAATTACTAGAATACTAGTTTATTAATAAAGTGAAAAAATACATCACAAATTAAAAAAAATTGCAGATACTTCACTATTAAACATTTCATTTCACTAAATCTGTTATTCTTTGTAATCATATTTCTTTTTATTGTTTCCTTACAAAGGTCAGAAGAAAAATTCAAACTACAACATGGTTGGTGTCTGTCTTTTAAAATAAATGAGAAGTGTAGAGCTGGTAAAACTGGTAGTGCAAAATATTGGGAAAAAATACTGTATTTTGTTCACAGAAAGCTTATATTTGGAGATGTTTGAAAGTGGCAACCTTTCAAGGGAGAAAAACAAAGAAACAAACAAACCCCCATAGATTTACATAAAGTACTTCCAGGTTACATTTGTCACTTTCTCACTTGGCTAGCCTTTCTTGTAGGTAATGTGGGGAAGTGAATCTGGTGATTAAAGTTGTTTCCAAGTTTCTATGCAGCCAAGAGCATTCCCAGACTTTAGTCCTGTCCATTTCCTCCCGTAAAAGACACATAAAAGGTAGGGGAGAAATAAAAGAAGAGAAAGAGATCAAATGATGAGGGTTTTAGTTTGTAGGGGATTGCAATTTTCAGTCCATCCTTTTAGGAGTTAAAGCACAAATGCCATAGCTGCTGAAGTGCCTTTGAGCTTCCACTGATAACTGCATGAGCAAGGAAGTGCTCCACCAAAACAGCAGGCAGTAGTCTAGTCCTGGAATCTTTGCAGAGGTGCTCTGCTCTTTGTAGCACAGCTCAGAAACACAGTGCTATCCCTGTTCCACTGAAACCCATTGGAGACAGAAAAGTCAGTGTTCACAAATACACTGGCTGGTTTATGAAATTCTCTGTACAACTGTAAACAGTAATTTTGTTCTACTTGGGGAATGTGCACAAGGTAGCAATCTCTGGCACAGCCTTATGCAATGAAATCTGAGGAATCATGAAAAGTTCTCCATGTTAAAAATATGTATATATAATTCCAATGCATGATCATCAACAAGGGCAGTCTTGGGCCTCAGCTGAACTACAGAGTAGCACGTCCTGTTATCAAAAGGGAATCATACATTCCTGGGGGTCAAAGGCCCATTTGTTAACCAAATTCCAGTTACATAGAAACACTTGGGAAAAATATATTCTGATGAACTGGAAAGAAACTGCAAAATATGCATCAGTGTATTGAACTCCAGTGAATTAGCCAGCTAGAAAACGGATTCTGGATGGCATGATTTTTCTCAAAGTTCTCCTAAAACTCAGTATGAGCCCCCAAGCCTAGATGTCTAATCACTGAGGTATTGGGTATCTACCTGCCTTAGTTTGGTATTTGAGGTTGGTATGTCCACTTAAAATGAACCTCTTAATCAAAGGACCGTATTTTTGCACCCTTTGTGAAAGTCTCCTAAAGAACACAATATGGATTCTTTCAGATGAAATGAAATTACACAGAGCCTCAGGAACACATCCATCACATTACTGCCACTAATGGGCATTTAGCACCCAGGGCCAGGCAACAGCCAAGCCAAAGTAAACCCCTGAAACATGTTTAACATAGTTGTGATGGCTTCAGCTGCAGCTTTTCCCCATACAGACCCACTGCACAGCACAAGTTGCAAATGTTGACAGAGGCTGAGTGAAATTCTTCTTTGTCTGACCAAATGTGGTGAGAAAGGGCTATCTTTCATTCCTAACTCAAGGAAAAAGATTACAAATGTGTGAATATTAAGTGGAGAGAGGCATTTCCCTGCATAGGATTAGAGACATCTTTGTAGCTGGAGGATTGAGACACTCCACTGTATGTTAAGTGTAAGCAGCTGTGTTAGTGTCTGAATTTTGTGGTTCCCTCTTTTAAGTAATGAATTGACCACAGACATGATAGCAACAGCTACTTGAGTCATCATTAAGAATGCCACAAAATGCTATGTACCTAAAACCTGGTATTTTAGCTAGTAGTTAGTGCTTCTGAGTAACAACAGCTGAACAAGGTGCATTTTAGCATTTTCAGATGGCACTCACAAAATGTTCTAAAAGGAAGAGACAGATCTTGGAACTTCATTTAAAGTACTCAAAGAAATGAGCTGGCATCACTTGTGCTACCTTGTGTTTGCCAGAGGCGAAGAGTGTACATGTAAACAGTGACTATAAGTCAGCTGATACTCTTGTTACCTTATGTTTACTTGCTTGTATGTCTGTATGTTTGCAGAGGTATTCAAATGAGACAACTGTGGTTGCAATGTTTTGCTGCCCAGTATCAGTGGTTGCTTTGTTGCAGGAGTCATTAGTAAAAAATGGCAGTTGAGACAAGAATCTCAAAAGCTAAAGACTAACAAAAGCCCTTCCTTTTTCTACTGGATAAATACACACCAACTAACTGCATTTTAAGTGTATGGAGCAGTAAGCCTGGTCTGAACTCAAAGCCATCATCCCATAAACACTCAGAGTTGTAGCAGGTAAATTTAAGGTACTGCAGTCCATGAAATAATCACCCAATATCCCTTTCCACAGAGAGAGGGTAATTTAAAACCAAGATAATTTTTCTCTACTTCAAGTAAGAAGTTGAAGTAGGAAAATCAGTGGAAAGACCAAATTGGATCATTTTGTTTTCTCATATATCTGCCTCCTGAGAACCAGAGCATGTACTCAATAGAAAGTATAGAGGATCACCTTCTCTGAGATTGGGCTAGAATGGCAAGTTGGGGCAAAATTCCTTTTCTGGCCTGAAAACCCTCACCAAGCTGGAATCCTCTAACTTGCTGACAGAATTGTTCTGATGACATCTCATCTGGATTTGGAGATTCTGAGCGCTGCTCCCTTGAACACTTCTTTCCTAAGGCAGCCACATGGCATGTAAACACCATGGAAACCAGGTATATCCCTAACAGCAGCTACAAGTGGGACACTGATACAGGCGATAATGACCCAGTTCTCAGAGCTTGAGTTCTCTTCCATTCCTCTGTGATACTCATTAAAAAATCATTATATTTGTATTCTACAAAAGGCAGAAGTGACAAAAGTGATCATAAAAATCCATCTTAATCTTCATAAATAATATTGACTGCTCCACTGAACACTTCTGAGTCACTGCCTTCCTAGACAGTGGTTAGGTAGTCTTCTGTCAGCATGCACATTTTCTGCTCTTCATCAACAAAGATCCAAACAACAGCTAAGAAATTGCAAAATATTCTCTTCCTGCTGTTAAGAATTATTCTAGAACATGTACAGGCATCCCAGAGATTATTACCATACTGTTAGGTCACCTATTGCTCTGACAAAAATGATTTAGGGGTTATTCCAGACAGACAGATGCAGGTTGATTTAGAGATCAGACTGTGCTGTCAGCAAAAGAGGCCAGAATTGAAATTTGAATGGCTGAATGTATGTTCAGCAATGCCATGCTTCTCTGCCTTTATTATTTTGTAAGCTTAGTTGTTGAAATCAATCATATAGAGACCAGAAGGTGAGCATTACATCAATGCAGATATTCTGCAAATGATTGCAGAATCTTCCTTTACAATGTGATGGATTTTTGCTCATTTTTTGTATGCTGAATTTAAGAAGCCACACAAACTCTGATTTTTTGCCTTTGTTTTCTTTTGCTGCATGCTGCTTTTGAAGTCAGATACTCAAAATCAACATCAGTTATATAAAAATACACACAGACACAAAAGGAAAAAAAAGAAAAGAGGAAAGAACTTGGCAGTGGAATCTGGAATGTCTTCAACCAAGCTATAAACTTACATTGTTAAGAAGAGCCAAACCACAGTCACTGCTGATTTAAAGGGATGCTTGTACTTAGTGATCATCTTCATGAAGCAGAATGCATGGAAAACAAACATTAAGGTTTATAAACAGAAAGTAAATAAATGGTGCCCAGTGTTGGTCAGCACCAATTCATTTATAGACTGCTCCTCTCAAACCATGTGCTGTTAGAAGAAAAAAGCACGGAAGTACTTTGAAACTTCAACTTTTATTACAGAGTATGAAAATATCTCAGACAAGCTGAAATTGGGCCCCCTTGTCTCTGTGTATCTGTGTGCCTACACATGTGCTTTCTTGTTGACATGTATTATTATAGAGATGAGCTTCCTACAGACATTGGACTCTGCTTTTACACCAGCTATTTTGAGACCTAGAATAAACCAAGCAACAGTTTGCAGAAACCAATAGTCTGATCCTTATGCAAGAGGTCATCATGAACCTCCAGTCCTCTAAAGAGCACTTGAATTTGATGGGTGTATATGAATGTGCCTGACCTTAACTGTCCACTCTTACCCTTGTAAGTTCTCTTTAGTACTAAAATTAATTCTCTGAAGAATTGTCTACAAAACAATGAAAAATAACAATCACATTGGGTGACTGTGATCCTGGTCAGAGCAGGTTATTGGGAGGTGTCATTGGGTAGAGCTAACATTTCTCACTGATTCTATATAATTTTCTGTGTAAAATAGAATGGGGTGCAATTTATTATCAATCCAGTTAAAAATGTATCATATTTCATAGTTCTTATATTTCTAGTGAACAATGAGAGGGAAAAAGTGTATAAGTATGAAAGATACAATAAGGAAATGTATATTCCAAACCTATTTGAATTTATTTGAGCCTCCTGAGCAGGCCTTAAGTGAGAAAAAATAACGAAAATGTCCACTGACTTCAGAATAGAGTTAGCCAAGCTTCCATACCCAGTAGATTTGTCCAAACTATGAATTCTGTAAGAATTTTTTTAATATATTTTTTAAATTTCCCTTATAATTTTAAGTTAATAATTTGTGAATAACTGTGTTTTATTCACAATATAACACCTTTCCAGCTAAAAATAATTTTTATTTCTTCCTCTTTCTTCTCTATTATTTACCATCTCCAATAATGTGTCTTTTCTTGTAACTTCCAGTCCTTTATTTACATTCTAAGCGGGGATGATATTAAAGCAAAATGTTTTGTGTTAAAAATAAGTCCTGTCCATTTAAAAAAAGCTGAATTTGTTTGGTGCAATTTGGGGAAAAGGGAGCACCTATCTGAAATAATGTTGATTGAAGTGAAAAAGCATTGTGAGCCATTCACAAGGGCACTCAAATCAGTTCAGAAGTTCAGTGGTTAACTATGACCCAGCTTATCCCTTCCTTAGCAGAAAGAATTCTGTTTCTCCCAAGGGCTTTCTTCAGTGCTGTTCACTTGAGTAAATGCTTTCTTTTCCCCATAAAGTTGAGCTCCACAGACTCTGTAATATCAGCTACCACCCTGGAAGAGGTGAATGCTAGAGCAGTTCACTGTGCCTCAATACAGCAAACAGAAGGTGTCTGCCTTCTCATACTGCACATGCAGGGTTGTCTGTGCTAGATTACAGAAGGATTCTCCCTAAACCAAAATTATGCTGAGGGAAAACAACAAACTGCCTTTATCTATGAAAGAAGGAAAAAGCCTGCTAATAGCAGTGAAGTTAATAATAAGAGGCCATTATAGGATACCACCCACTGAGTAAACAACTTGATAACACAGCAAAAGTACCTAGGGAAAAAACCCACAGTGACTCTTTCCAGCATTAGTTTATCTGCTGGTTGCCATTTAAGATGTAGAGGAGGAACAGAATCTGGTCTCTCAAGGTACAAAGTCCTTCACTAACGAGAGACCAGAAGAACATTCTATGCGCTTTAATTTCACAATAAAGTACACTTGAGAATATTTTCAGATAAAAATAGCATTTTTTTAAAAGGCAATTTTTCACAGATTAAAACCTAAAAATTAAACTTTGAAACTATGTAATACATATTGTGTAAGACAGACATCTGAGGAACATGCTGTTCATGATTAATTGAAAGTCAAAAATGGAAAAACCTTGATAAATTCATTATTGCTGTAAATTATTATTTCAGATATGGTTTTGATTTTATATTTTTCTAAGACCTTTTAACTATATCAAAATTGCCTTACTTCTCTTTTGGTCTAGACTGAATTAAAATTAAACAAAGAAATATTATATTTTCAAAAATAATCTGTTAAAGATCTTCAGCAATGTGAAAATTTAACATATTTGATTAAAATGCAAAACATGGAAAGATAATTTCTTTTGTAAGTGCTCTCCCTTCAAACTTAGCTGGATACTTGCATTGTACTGTAACATAACTTTAACTCTCTAGAAAAATGTTTGAAAGGTTGAAGCCCAAAGAAACAACATGCTGTACTGTTCTTTAGTTAGTAGCTAAATAATATACAGAGAAAATATCTACCTCTCTTTGGCTAAGTATTTGATGAATATATCTTTATTGCCCTTTTTCTTCTTTTGAAGGATATTGCATTTCAGAAAAAAAGACCAGAAATACCATCAAAACCAAACCCAACGGGCTGATCTGAAAAGACCACTTTCTATTTTGAAAACAGACCTCTAATATGCGGTGTTACTGGGCTGCTAAAAGGCCACAAACCCTCAAGAATTCACTTTAAGGAAAAAACCCCACTGTGTTGCACGGTTCTTGTACACCTCCAGCAAACAAGAGCACAGGTCATGAAAATCAACCAAAAAGGCACTTATTTGCTTTTTTTGGCTTGGATAAAGTATTTAATCTTGAATAGATTGTAAGGAAAAAAAAACCAACAGATAGGGAGAAAGGATTTCTGCCTTCATATTCATTGTAAAACTTTCTAGTAAGCCCTCTGCACTGGATGGGGATGCAATAAGGCTGTCAGCCGTTGTGTGCTGAGTTCCTGCATTTCAGGCTCATGAAGAAGAATCCGTCATGAGGATGAGGCTTTCTTTTTGCTATAAACACTGATCACACTGTGCTCTCTCCCTGACTCTGTCCTGAGATGGGGACCAGACTCCCATAAGAGTTCTTAAAGATAAACTGATGAAGACCACAGGGAAGCTGTGTGTGGGAGGAGAGCAGATGTCCCCTCTGTTTCCAAGGCTTCTCAGGAGTTAAGACACGGAGGATTGACCACATTTTATTCACAGGGCAAACCATGGACCCCAGAAAATGCTTCAATGAATGATACAGGCACATCTAAGTCAGTTCTTCTGCTTTTGGGCATGTTTGCGCCTTGCGTTAAGCGAATGATGAATTTTTCAAAGAAGAATTCTGTCTGTGGATATTTCCACAAAGAACTAGAGGGAGTATTAAAAAATTATTAGGTGCCAATAGAAAAAAAAGGTGATTAAATAATCACTGCTGCAGCAGGAACTCTGAGAGGTGCTGTTTCCAACATGTACCAGAACCTAAGCCAACAACTTTTATGCTGACTGTATCCAGTTCAAACATTTAGAAGAAAAGACTGTTATGTCAATAATAATATGACATTAGGGTGGTAAAATTATGTCCTGGAGAGGATTTTTTTTTTAGAAAAAAAAAAAAGAATCTTATGATTTAGCTTGTGCTCCTTGGCTTTAAATGGAGCATGTTGCTCTGAATTTTCTGTTAGTAGCTAAACTGTGGCTTGAGTCCCTGCAAGGAATGGGCTGGGGAGCCCATTGGAACTCACTAGAGTTTTCTTCCTGACCATGCTCCCAAACATCTACAGAAACCTGAGACATGTAGAAGGATGGGACATATCCATGTCTCAGTCCTGAAAGATACTGTGAGTTCACAGGGTGTGTCACACAGCCCTAGGCATCAGGATGAGGTGCACAGTTCAGCTGGTTTTATGAAGGGCCAATCTCACAGCTGTGGATATCTGGGAAGCTGATATTTCCTTTTTATGATGGCAGTCACTTCAGTTTGTAACAGAAAGCCAAGTGCTGCAGTCCCACAGAACCTGAGGTATGGAATAATTCCACTGATGTGAGGCCTGTGCCCAAATACAGAACACCTGCTAGATTCACCTGGAAAAAGTAGTCATTCTGAATTTGTGTAACTCTATCCACTGCTGAGTTAGGACTTGAAAAAATAAAACAAAAATAACACAGAATTCTGTTCCAATTTGTGCCTCCAGTGGGGCCCAGTCTTTGGTAGGTGGAAAACCACAGGAATATTTGATTGCATATTTGTGATAGCTAGTTGCAGCCTATTAGGGGGTTGTTGAAGGTTGCTGACTTGCTGGAACAGGTGAGATCCACCCTGCATAAATAAGGGATATAATAGCAGCCATAGGGGAGGGGAAGGAAGAGGAAGTCAGCATCTGGAAAAATTTCTGTGGGAAAAAGCCTGTTGAGGCAGTTTTCAGTACAGTCACAGTGTTATGAATTATTCTTCCTCCTTGTATAAAAAAAATTCCAAACACCATGATTTATTATCTAACTATGAGTGTCACAGTGGAGATGCACCCTATTCTGTTAATATGAATATATCCAGCTGGGAATGGAGGAAGAAATATAAGCCTAAATGAAAAAAAAGAAAAGAAAATATTATGTTTGTAGTATTTCCACCTTAGACTTAAGCTAGAAAATACTGGAACCTTAATGGGAAATATTGTTTGCATGAGGTCTCTAGCATAATTTCCATGATTCTGAGTGTGTTCATTTGAATACTATCCCAAATCCGGTCTGCAAACATAGTCAAATACCTCTGTGACTATAAATCTGACCAGAGTACTACACCTAGCCTTAAATATTCATTGCTACAATTCAGTAATTGTGTTACATGAAAGGAAAAAATGGATATTGGCCAAAATGGTGAGTGGTTTTATTCCTGTCCAGTCATCAGAAGCAGCCTAGTAGGATGTGGATTTTCTCCAAAAATTGACACCAGCTCAGAACTGAAAATTTTTGCAGAAGTGGAGTTCTGAAAACATTCTTCTTCAAGTCAGATTTTTCTTCTTCTTTAGAAACTTTGTCCCTCGTCCTGTAGTTATCTCACCACTAAAAATATCAGAGAGAAAATGGATTAACATCTTTCCTACTGTGATACTGAAGCATTGCTCTGGAGCAACAATATGAAGACTTAATAAACAATCATTCTTATTATTGCCTGGAGTTGGTCAGAAGTCATGGAAAGAGGACTTTGAGTTACTGGACTGTGAAATAGCTTGGTGAAAGGAATGTATGCATTTAGAGCCTGGCTCAATAAATACCTCCTAGGGTGGGGAACAAAATCAAATTAAGATCCATTAATCTGTCCCAGGGCTGAAGATAGCAAATCCTCAATTACTTCTGGCAAGAAGAATCCAATCTGTGTAGAAACTGCTAGATAGTCTGGGGACTTCCAAAAGGCATTTGGCCCCAAATGTAATCCATTAGACATCTAGTGTAACGTGAGCATTGAATTGCAGATAGTCCAAACCAAACCATACAGAAAATTCCATAATTTTTCACCATTTTTAAGGTGAGTTTTCAGATAAAACCCAGAGTTCTATATCAGGACACAGAGACTGCTATTGCTGTACAAGTATACTATGCAGTACCTAGGTGTGGTCTATTCTTAAACCCATTATGGTTATTTTACTCTAATGTAAATAGCAACAGACACAAGTGTTTACAAATGAGACTGCTCCCATATCCCTGTCAGTGCCTTGCCAGCTTCCTGGAGGGAAACTCAGTGATGCAGAACTTTATTCACTGGAAACTTTGTGTGTTTATTTGCAAACAAAAGCTTTGCATGTGATCTGAAGCCTATGATTTGCCTACAGCATGTTGTCATCCCAACTGTGTTTGTTAACACCAGACTGAACAAATCGGGGGGAGTACAAATGTCAAAAGCTCAATTGCAGATTGAAAGCCTGGGTGTGTCTAAAGCATTCACTATTGTTTATCAACAAAGTCACATATTATAGGTATCCTTTGTGCCTATATAGAAAATGAAGATGGAAAGTAAAAAGTAGTTATTCTTCTTATACACAGTGGGCTTACAAGACTCTAGGGCTAACCATTGTTTTCTTTTCCTTTGTATTAAGAAAATCTTTTGAAATAGCTCTTCGGATTTATTTGAATGTGTATTTTCTAGTACTGAAACTATATAAAGTAGGCTCACTCTTTTTTAAGGATTTAAGATTTTCTTCTCATTCATTCTATGAAAAACTGACAGCATTGCATTGCCTGAAGTGTCTTATCGATAAAAGCATTAGTTTGCTAAGCCACTTTACCTGCTTGCTTCTTTCATTTAATTCTTATATATGTCTCACTTCTTTCAAAATCCATGTTTAATCCAGATTATGCATTTTATAACTGCTGTTTTTCAGCAATGGTGCTCTTGCCGTTCTATACTAACGTGAACTCTCCTACCAAACATTTCAGAAGATCCTTTCTTACAAACAGCAATGGAAAAGGATTGCCAAAAGCAGAGCTCACTTTTTCATGGAAACAGCCAAGTAAAGGACACTGATCCTACTCTGGCATGGGAATCTTGTGGCACAACTCTTATCAACCTCAGTCCTCTTGCTGGCATGAGCAAATTACTGGTGATCAAGGGCACATACCTTTATCTTCACAGTATTTTAGTGCTCCTGGCTACTATATGACTAACAGCCACTTGCTGCCCTGAAAATTACTCAGTCAAGCTGTTCTAATTCAGGGTCAGTAGACAGGATCAAGGTACTGATGATGCTCCCACACGGACTGCATGTCGGACACTTAACTATAGTTAACATCTAGCAAGGGCTCCAGATTTCTCAGTTGAAGGACCTCATCAACTTGTCAGCAGAAGACATTGGCTACAGCTGGATGTCAGACAGGATATGTGAAGCACGATACTTTTTAACCCACAAATGGAAATATAGCTTTGTCAAGGAAACAGTCAGTCTAAAATAGTCTTCCCAGGTAGTTAGCTGTTGTAACAAAATTCTTGCAGCACACCACCACACTAACATAACTATATTGCTCCTGGGACCCTCTGCAGAGAGCTGTATTGCATCATAAGTACATGGAAATTACTTAAAAAAAGCCGTAGTACCTCTCATGAGCTTATGCCTTCTGAGGAGGCAAGGAGATTCCCAGGCTGCAGACACAGCGGATGATCCATGTGTCATGGTTTGACACTGGCCAAATGCCAGGCACACACAACAGCTGCTCACTCGCTCTCTCCTGCCACAGCTAGGCAGAGGAGAGAAAAAAAATTAACAAAAAGGTCATGAGTTGAGATAAGGATGGGGAGAAAACACCCCAAGGGCAAAACAGGCTCAACTTGCAGTTATAAAGTGAATTTATTACTAACAAAGTCAGAAGAAGATAATGAGAAGTAAAATAAGCCCTTAAGAACACCATTTTTTTCCCCCAACCCCTCCCTCCTTCCCACCAACAGCACAGGGAACAGGGTGCTGGGGGTTTGTTCAGCTCATCACCGAGATTTTCTTCCTCTGCTCAGGGAGAGGAGTCCTTCCCCTGTTGCGCTGTGGGATCTTTTCCCACGGGAGACAGTTCTGCATGAACTGCTCCCACTCTCGCAAGTAGTAGTCCTCCCAAAACCACTGTGTCTGCCCCTCTCACAGGCAGAAAGCCCTGCTGAAACTGCCACAGCATGGGGTCCCTTGTCCACAGGGTGCAGTCCTCCAAGGGCAGGCTGCTCCAGCCTGGAAGCAGGGCCCCCTCTCTCCGTGGGGTCTCCCACTGGATCTCAGCCTGCTCCAAGCATCTGTCTGCTCCAGGTTTCCACCTGCTCCAGCATGGGCATCTCCCCATGGGCTGTGAGCGTGTCCTAAGTTACAATATAGATGTATTTAGTATTCTATTACCACCAGCTGTGGGGCATTAGCTGTTATCTCCTGCTATAACTCACCCCTGATAACAATTAATGAGCCATCAAGAACCAACTGCATGACTCATGGAATTATCCTATTGTGAGATGCTCCATCCAGGAGGGAGGAGCCAAGCATTCCCACCTGGATATAACCTGGCCTTGGAACTGCCTGAGGCAGCCCTATCTACTGGGTTTCTAGAGAACAAGAGCTATCACTGGACCTTCAGGTGGAGACCAGACCTTCCACAGGATCACTGCTTCAACTGAACTGCTTCATTTGGGCTGCTACCACCACCCTAACAGGGTGTCAGGTTGTATCTTACTCTGTCAGGGGTTTTCCTTATATTATTTCACTTATATTTAATTTTTCCTATTAAATTTTAATCCTGGCTTGTGGTCTCCCACTGGTTTGCTTTCAAACTAATACAGAGTGGATCTCTGCATCCCCTATGGGCTGCAGAGGGATAACCTGCTCCACCATGGCCATCACCATAGCCTGCAGAGGAATCTCAGCTCTGGTGCCTGGGGCATCTCCTCCCCCTCCTTCTCCATTGACCTTGGTGCCTCCATGTTGTTTCCCTCACCTGTTCTCATCACCTCCTCTTCTTTGGCTGGGAAAGCACTGTCCCATTTTGTTTTGATTTTATTCTTAAATATGTTATCACAGAGGTGTAACTAACATCTCTAATTGACCCAAGCTTGGCCAGCAGCATGTCCATCTTCAGAGCCATCAGGGATTGGCTCTGCTGGAAATGGTAAAAGCTTCCAGAAGCTTCTCACAGAAGCCACCTCCGGGCCCCCCTCCCATACCAAAAACCAGGCTATGCAAAACTGACACATCTATGCTGTGGGATTTCTGAAGCCGATTAAGTCAGTTAGAACTCTACAGTGAAAGAAAACGCCTCAAAATTATCTTTGAAGTCTGAAATGTGTCAGAAGCTTCTGCTCAGTTGCACATAGATATATTGTGATTCTGGAAAGACCCTGTTTCTGTTACTTTTAGGCCAAAATTGGTAGTGATGAACAAAAGTATCAAGACCCCACATATTCTCTAGATTTGGTATTTACTTCTCTTACCAATATTTTACTGAAACATCATATTGCAGTATAGAAAACTGTATCTAACCAGTAAAAGACATTCTTCTGGAAAAAATAGGAAGAAAGGATGAACCTAAGAGAACCATGTCTTCCCAAACCTCCTAATCTGTAACACCCTCATAAGTCAGAATTAAACTGACTAAGCCTAACTAGAGGAATGAGTTTGATAGATGGATTCCACGAGAAATATTTCTATGTGAGGTATTGTATTACCTAAAGTCATGTGTTGCATTGCTCCAATGGAGAATAGAGAGCATTGACTTCCTTTGTTTATACAGTAAGGCAAAAGTTTTCACTTTATCTTTAGACACAGCTGAGCAGCAAATGATAATTTTAGAAGTCTTCAGAACAAAAAAATGAGGATAAATACAAAAAGGAACAAAATCTAGAGAAACAGGAGCATATAATCACCTGAATCTCATCCTGCAGATAGCCGAAAGAAAAGGGACTCCAAAGGTGCCACCCACCACCCCACCAAGAATAACAAAGTATTACAGGACTGCCATTTTGAACTTGAAAGCCTGTTTTGCCATTCTGCCCATGAAACTTTTAGGCTGTTATCCTTATATTGGGCCTAGACCTACATCTTCAGATTTCTCTTCGACTTATTTCTACTGATATGTTTTTATATTATTCCTGTTTCTTGCTCCTTGTTTCCTGATCAGCCTTTCTCTCCCACCTTCTTTATTAAGTTTTCTACTGACAGAATGACTTTTAGGCATTGCAGCCTGGAATAAGTTTCTGACGTCTTGAAAAGATCTTCCTGCAGTTATGTAAGTCAATGAGACTATAGAGACACACATGGGGAGAAGTGCTAGATCCTCTTTTATCCTCCTAGCCAAGAAGTAATTTTGTATAGGTCAGTCAGATCTTTTAGCAAATTATGGCTATGCTACGTGTTCAAATAAAAGTAAATTTCATCCTGTATATTCTGACAGGTCCTTCTGACAGGACCTACTTTTATCTAGAATTCTTATTTTAAAACAATTATAATTGCCTCAAAACTAATGTATGTTTCTTATGAAGTTATTATTCTTAGCATTTTCAGAATGAAAAACATATCTGCTATAAGTTCACCTCTGTATTAGCCTGTATTTCATACAGCCTGTAAGCACAAGCTGCACAAGCTGATCTGTATTTCATATGCAGATCAAATCAAAGGCAAGTCTAAGAATGGACTGAAAAACATCTACATGTGGTTTTTGTTTGGATGAAAAATGTAAGAAATTCTCATGAAGCCTACTTTTGCTTCCGCTGCTAGAGCCACTGAGTGAAAACACATGAGGGAGACAAATGGGTGAATAGTTTTTATTTTTTCATTTTGTATATCTACTTACATTAAAGCTAGAGATATAATTAAATAATGCTATAAGCATTTGACAGGCTTGGAAAAAGCAGTAGTGTGAAGAAAAAACTCCTGCATTAATAGAGATCTAGCAATGTAAGTAAGCTACTGATACCTTGTCAGCATTGGGCTACTGCAGCTGTCCAACAACAAAAGCATGACAGTCTCCAGAGCATGCAGAGCTTGCATCCAGAGAACATCAGTTTTATCATTCTCATTGTTTTTTTTCCTACTTGAAACAGAGTATACATGAAAGGAAAGTGAAATGGAAAGCAGTAGTAAATAGGTGCTGAGTTTAAGCTACTAAACCAGGAATGTCTCCATGCTCCTTTGGATACGTTGTTGGTCAGACTCCTTTTCCACACAAAGAAAGGTATGGCCATTTAGTATTTTGTGTGCTTATTCCTATGCAAGAGGGCTCCATGCAGTAGGTACTGGAAATTACAGTCTGCTCTAATAGTTCCTCCTTTGCAATCATTAAATCCCTAATAAACTTATCTGATGAAAGTCAGTGCAGCCTAATGGGGACTTCTGAGTTTCTTTGCTGTTTTTAACTTTTTTCCCATGCCATTGAGGTTCCTTGTTGAATTACTTTTAATAATATGCTCTGTGAATAATGGTGATGTGATTGGGATATTGTGGATGGAATATTTTTTCAGAGAACTCTGATACCAAATGTCACATAGATTTTTCTTTTAATTTGTGACAACACCAATGATATCAAAAGACCACACCTGCACAAGCTGAACGGAAGAGCTACATCCTGAATTCTTATTGAATTGACTGAAGTTGATAACAGACTTGGGGTTTTAATATTGCTCAGGAAAGGATTACAAAGCACTTATTTTTTTTCCTGTATATCAAACAGCAAAATTTAAGTCTAATGAAGCATAACTAACCCTCTTCATAGTATCAGTAGCCCTTTCTCTTTAACTCTGGATTAGGCAACTTTAGGTCATAGAGGTGACAGACATCAACAGTGTAAAGGGAAACCATCCATTTGATTTAAAGTTTATTATCTTATCTGCTTATTATCTAACTCCGCTTAGAAAGCTGCATTTGTAACAAAATACCAGCACAAGTCAAGGTGTGAGTTACACAAAAAAAGGAAGGAGAGAATATGTCACAGAAAACAATTTTTGTGGAGAGATCACTTTACTGAAGTTGAGAACAAACCCAGCTAATGAAAAAGTAAATAAAAAATAAAATACTGTTGATATATAAACTGTAATATTACTAATGTATTTTAAAAATTCTTTTAATTGAAAGCCCCACACTTCAGGTGACTACAAGCATGCTTTGCTCAGAGCAATTGTTCTCTTGTCTGGAATTCAGTCTCCTACCTAGCGCAACACATATCAATATGGAAAATCCCTCTTACTTATTTTCATTTCTCCCTTAATAAGACCATCTTCTATTGGAAACCTGACAGTCGGAGCAGCAGACAGGGAAAAGTAAAGAGTGAAAGTAATTACAGGGGGAGGAAATGTTACTGCACATGCGACTAAACATAGAGAAACTATCATAAGACATCCTTGCAACAATGCAGAGGTTAATGCATTTTGAAAATAGCCACCCAAATACTTCTCTCTTTGACCCAGTTTAATTACCCTGAAAATGAGTACAGAATAAAGAATTCTGATACTCAGTTTTGAAAAGCATGAATGAAAACCTATATTCTCCCTTCCAATTGAAGTTCCATTTCCTGCCAGATGAACCATGAAGTGGTAACAGCTTGGGGCAACATTTTTGATATGAGAGCTCTTCTAGAAACAAGGCTTTGAGAGAGAGTGAGAACCAAAGACACCAAAAAAGAGGAGTACACAATGATGATTGCTATAATAAAGGACATATTTTGTTAGAAGATTTAAAAATATTTAAAAGGAGTTAATATATTACACAAATAAAGCTGATTGATTGCAGTGCAGTTAAGCAATTTGAAGAGTGCCAGATCAGTATTCTTGTTCTATAATGGCCATGATAACTCATCATATTTGCTTTCCTACTTGTAATCATATTTTGTTTTCTTTACCAGAATTCTACAAGTAATTGCTGGTGGCATATAGACTAAATCACAGATGTTAAAACAAAAGATAAAATAAGTACACTGAATGTACATTTCACATTTACACCCAACAAAGGTTGTCAGCTGTTTCTTCCTTGCAGCTGCTTAAAGGTCTAACTGTCCTCTCCTACTGGAACAACTAACTGTTGAGAGACCACAATGCAATAATGTTCTTGTTAATTATTTAATTCTGTTTAATTGTAATTAGCATCAAGCATAACAATCAGAAAATATGTTGTATTAACTGTATAGAGCATTAGAAGTGCAGTTTACATAAGGTTGGCAGAAGACTCCTACATGAAAGAACTAGTCTGACAAATGTCTATTTGTCACATCAACCCACCAGAATCTGCAGGACGATGACTTGAGTTTATCCTGTTCATGACTGGAGCTGAGTGAAGCATTTCCTTCCCACCTGTACCAAAAATGGATCAAAGAGGCAATTTCTACAGCTGTTTACATGTTTTGAAATTTCAGTTAACAGAATTAAGCAGAAATTTCTTCATTGATAGTCGGGAAACAATACAGAATAGATGTTCCCAGGACGTTCCCTGAGAGATCCTCCACAGGCTGCAGGGGAATCTCACCTGTTGAACATGGGACACCTCTTCCCTCTTTTGTGACTGCTGTTCCCAAGGCTATTTCTCACACTTTTTTCCCCCCTCCCTCCTCTCTGCTGTGCAGAAGCTTGAGCTGTGTCCTGGATGGGACAGTCCCAGCCTCTTGTCATGAAGGCTACCCCTGCAGCTCCCCACTAACAAAACTTTGCCATGAATATACAGTAATAAATAATGGTCACCTTTAGGATAAACTCACTCAATATTTAGCCTGAGGATTTGGAGAATAGAGTCTGTAGAATCCCTGTGGTATTTGTCTTCCCCAGCAGCACAGAAGGGAATGCTAACAGGTGTCAGGGAAAACTAGCCCCATGTGGCATCAAGATATTTTATGTTTTATATATGGTATATATATGTTTTTTAGAAATATATCTATACTATATATTATGATACTTTTTATTTTGTCTCCTATAAAGTCAACAGATAAGATACACTCAGAAAAAATCCAATGCAACTTAGATCTTCATGGCTACTACAACAATGAATGGAGTCATATTTTAAACTTTACAAAGGGTAGCAGTCACACTATGAGAAATAAGACTTACAGAGGAAGGGAAAGAAATAGTGAAAAGCTGTGTATCCTACAGATTATTGGTCCATAAGGAGAGTTATAACTTGTGTCTTTATTGGCTAGTTAAGAACAGAGAAACACAGAATCATTAAGGCTGGAAAAGACCTCCCAGATCATTGAGTCTGACTTCTGACTGAACACCCACCACCATGTCAACTAAACCACAGGTATACAGAAGAGAGCAGGTTTTAATATGATTCACATATTTTATTAGACTGTTAGAATTCTAGGAAGTTTTCTTATAGCTCAAGGACTAGACCCAAAACCATGGTTGTCTAGACTGCATAAAAGACCACAAACTATATAAGTGAGCAGTAGATGAAACTATGGCCTTATTCCCTCATTTGGCCTTCCCATTCTGCAGACCACCTGACCAAGATCCGTGTGGGTGTTTGGGAAGGTCCTCAGAGCTAACTCATACCACCCATGAGGTCTCAGCAGGGCTGAAATGGCAGATGATAGGCAACAGAAGGCAAACTATGTGCCATTCCTTGTCTATTTCTGCCCGGTCTACAAATCAAGTAGAAGCAAACTGAGATCTGGACTAAAGGGCAAAGACCAAAGTTTCTTCCCCTAAGATTAGATGTGTATCCAGTTATCTGAACACCAAACAGAAAAAACAGCATAAGTGCAGCTAGGAAAATATTTGGAGTTTGGTTTGGTTGCTCTAGTAATGGGTACAGACTGAAGAGATGTCTCCCATAAACCATGTTGTTTACATGTCTGATGAGCAGCTGGCAGATGCTTGATGACCGTGAAGAAGAACTCACTTCAGAGGAGGAAGACAACTATGAGAATAATCTTTAAGATGCATGGTTGCCTCATTTTTATGTTTTCACCACTTGATCAGATAGGTGTAGGTCCAGTGAGGAAGTGGTTGTCATTCAGTCAAAAACTGCATGACGTGGGAAGGATTCAGACAACTGAAAATGCTGAAACAGTTTTAACTTCTTTCTTTCCAAACCACCTGAAGCAGATATTCCTGAGACAATATTGCCAGAGAGAAAACAACAAATTATTGTAATAATCTCAGCTACACTATGTACATTGGGCACATAGTCTACCACTAGAATGCTAATTATGATGGTATATAGCAGAAGAAACATCAGTACAAGCACAGGACAACTCACCTCTACTGTGTGCTTAAACCTGGGTCAATTTTAGCAGCAGCCCAAACACATTCATTGCTTGTCAAATCTATTTGTATGAATCTGGTATTTCTGCTGCTGGTAGAACATAATAGACTGTGTTACCTACAACATAGCTTTTGAAATGCTTCATCAACTTCAAGTTAATCACGAAACCATTTATTCTAGTCTGGAAATCTATATATATGAGCAAAACTTATTAAAAAAAAAAAAAAGAAGAAAATCATTTCCACAGAAAAATCATGCTAAAAAAATTAAAATAATGTTATTGAAATAAACCAAAGTTTTTAACAATCAACTATCTATCTCATTTTGCTGTCAGTTGCACACTGGCTCAAAATTATTTTGCATTAAACTGCTCTGTTTATGCCAGTTTTCCTTACTCCTTAAAGCAATCTTGCCCTTTGTCCTTTCACAGAAGCACTACCACCTTGGTTGAGGAGCTCAGCTGTGCCCTGTGGTGGTGGGGTTGGAGCTGGCTGGAATCCCTGGCCTCCCCTCCCAGAGCCCACAGTCAGTGCCTGGGCACCAACACCCAGCATGATGTAGGGACACCAAAGGCAGCTTCTGTCTGGCTGGTGCCTCCCCAGTGATTTCTGCAATCATGAGAAAAGCTCACCTGTGAAGACTGGGCATGGCCACCCAAACAGGAATGAATTTCTGAACAGGCTGGCCCAACAGCAGATACCCATACTGTGACCAGGGCTCAGGGTTATTACAGTCTCTCCACCAAAGCACCATTTTCTATTTTACACTTTCTCTTTGGGTAAGATTTTAAACATATATCCCACCAATGCTTTCATCTGTCAGAAGGCGGTAGTATTGGTGAGCAGCTCACAACAGCTCCTAACATGTGAAAGTACCTTCTCTGATAACAATATATTAATGAGATGATTTAATATGACAGATCAGGGACATCTTATCTGACTGATAAAAGACTGATTATATCCGCTTCAGAATATTTCTACTGAGGATTTTAAGGTGAGATCTTAGATAATCTCATATATGAAAAATTCATATATGAAAAGCTTATCTATTCTAATGGAAAGTAAGCATGAGGGATCAATTACCCCTAGTAACAGTCTTTGAAGAAACTGCATCAACCCACTCTTTCCATTATTCTAATTAATTAATAGTGTACTTTCTTAGAATTTATGTATATAACTATCAAGTCACACTGTATTTCGGTAGCATCTCAATATTTAGAGATGTGTAAAAAGAGAATAAAGACTTGAAGACTGTTTAAGAGGTTAATATTTTCTTTCCATCATAATGCTCACAGAATATGCAATAATTCATGCTAACACAAAGCATAAAAGTCCTTAATAAAGAAACTAGATAAAATAATATAACACTCAAAATATTAGTTGGTATTTGAGTTGCGATGCCAGGATTTGTTCTTTAAAACTCAGGAAAAAACTTATCTCAGAACTCTTGGCTCCTCAATTTTCTGACTTCACTGATGCTTACAAACTCTGCTTTGTGCCTCCATTTGGGAAAGCATTTAAACACCATATTTGAATTTAATTTTGGATCATTTTTGACTTGTAAAAGTCACCAGATCTAAAGCAAATACAAGGTGAGGGAGTACCTAAGTATTCTATGGAGACCTGATCAGCAAAATTCATATACAAAAGGGGAAGAACTACAGAGAACCTGGACTTTCCCCTCATTAAATCTTGACACCATCAGTTTTGGAAACCACCGGATGACAATCTCTGCCACATGAATGTCAATCTCCATCTTAGAAACAATGTGGCGACATAACTCAATGACAGCAGCTGAGGACTGCTTTGGGAATTCTCCTTCCTTCAGCACCTGAGAATGTTTCCTTAAGGAAAGAAAGGGAAGAAAGGTGTCAGAAATTATTTTGTATGGATAGCAAATATACAAAGAGGATATTTTAACTACTTTCTAAAGGAGAGCTGAATTACAAAATCAAGCCCATTAGATGTATAAATTGGAACGACAATTTTGTTGCCAGCCTCTTTCTCCTCTGTCATTTTCTGACTCATTTGTTCTAATTCTTTTATAAAGAGTAGAGTCTTAAGAAATTTTCGCCTGTCCCCAAAAGGAAGAGTATCCTCCGTGTCTCTCCCTGTACCATACTATCCCTCCCCACTCTGTCTTTTGAACTCAGCTGAAGCTCAGAGAGGAACTTGTCGATTAGGAGGGAAGGATAATATTCTTGGATATTTTTATCACAGAGCTCGTGACTGGGTATTTAAAAAAGTTACAAAAACATAACTAGTGAAAAGTAGCAAGGGAGTTGGAGAAAGCACCCTCTGGAAAAAGCACAATTACGGAGTCCAAAATCAGTGGGGAAATATGTATCACAACACTTATTATGGAAATAGATACCCTGAAGTAAAAATAGAAAGACTTTGAGGAATGGGAAGTTCTTTCTACTTATTCTAGAAAATTGTAATGGCATTCTGGATTTCTGTCTTCTTCACACGAGTGTGAAAGGAAATGCAGATTTGTTTCAAACTCAGACTGTTTGGATAGATGTGCATTGATTGGAAAGCTCAGTCTCCAAACCAAGTATACATGGTAGTGCTATTCCTTGCACCCCAGCCCTTCTGTCAGTAATCCTGCTGAATCCCTGCTGGCCATCTCCTTGGCTGTGACTCGTGGCATACCAACTGCTCTCCACAACCTTCCAGTCTGGATTTTGGGTTGTCACTGACAGCAAGCTATTTGTGCATTCCCTAGGCAAGCTAGGAAACCTGTTTTGAAAAATCACTCAAAAGAACATTGAAACACAATGGATTACCACAAGCAGTAATTAGTAAGAGCACAGGGACCTGAGTAAAGCTTCTATTTCACACAATTTCAAAACAGTTGTATCTCCAAGGCTGAGAATTCAGGAAGCAGCTGTATCCAAATACACAGCTCATAATTAGAGAAAGAAAGAGGCCCTCCTCCTGTTCCTGCCCCCTACAAGCTTCTGCTGTTACACTAAGCTCATCTGATCACACTACAAACTGTAACTGAGGAACAGGCAGGGAGACAGGAACTGGCACATGAGCAACCATGTAAGAGTACGAGCTGGCTGAAAGGAAAGAAGATGTGACTGAAAGCAGAGGCAGTAAAATGGAGGGGGAGAACAGAGTAAAAGGATGGAGAATATGGGAGGTGAGTGCCTGCTGACTTTGAATAGTTCAGCTGTCTCATGAAAACACAGCTATAACAAGATTCCTATAGTATGTTTCATTGCATCTTGGGTATGTTAATTCCAGACCCATGGCAGTTTTAGACCAGAGGTAGGTTTTGAAACCCAGACATTTATCAATATTTGTAAATATTTCCTTTATTGATTTGTTTTGCAAATGAATCCTAAAAGGTGAACAGAATCACTTTTCACATTGTTTCACAGTTTTCTACAAACATTTTTTCTTCCATGCCTGCTGATTTTCTTTTGCAGTACCCAGTGGCAAAGAGCCACATAGCATGTGAATTTAATCTGGTGTTTGCTTGCTTGATAGCTGCTTCCTCCCTAAGATACCAGACAATTTGACTTGAGAAACCATCAGAAGCCAAGCCCATCTTTCCTCTTGAAATGAAGCGTCTTTGAGTCTGCCTTACCGATGACCTGATATCTGCAGAGAACCCAGAGAAACAAATTTTGGAGGCTGGCAAAAATTGCAAATTGAACATTCCCTGTTTTCCTTCTCCCTAACTTATATCTGCATTGCTTTTTTCTCTTTATCTTCCTTCTAATTTCTCCCCTTCTTTATACGTACTTGCATTCAACAGGTGGAAACATTGGCATAAAATAAAATTTGCTTGGTTCCCAGCATTTTTTCAACCTATCTTCAACCTACATTAATACAGATGTAAACCTGATTGTTCCCTCTTGGACCTTTGGAATATTTTGATTTTGTTGTTTGCAGGAGATGCAACCCTTTCTGTGTACAGCAAAGCTAATGAAATCATGAAATATTCATATTGCATTCCTAATTGTATAATAAAGTGGAACATGTGCTGTTATAGTTGAAATCCTCCAGTCTAATTAGCAGTAGTCTAATAAATGCTTAAGTGAAACATAGGATGTTTAGTGCTACTCAGCTAAATCTCTCTTTCCTCATTCAGTGGTATTAAACATGACATTAATAAGATAATTTTAAATAACACAAAACATATGTGTAAATATATATTCTTATTGTAAATATCTAAATATTAACTAAGGAGTACCTTCAGGGTTTGCTAATCAAAATTTGGCTTGTTCCATTATTATTTTTACTATATATTTGTGGCTTTTTATCTTTTACTTTTTTCTTTTTTCTTTTTTAAGTGCTACTGTTTAATTTATCATCAGATAGTATTATTGTCTCTATTATGGAAACATAATATATAGTTGGAAAAGTCTATTTCAGCTTTTCATTTACTCTGTAGCCACAGAAAAATAATCTGAAATTTATCCTGTAAATCTAATTAAAAAAAACAATTTTTGAACAAAGAAATCTGAAACATCATAAAGTCTTTTTCTTTTCTTTTTCAAAAATCTCTGCTGAAAAATCATTGTCTGGTTTCCAGGAAATACTTCTTCTGTAATAGGTAGGAAGACAAGGAGAAAAGTGACTCTATTAATAACAGCTTCTGTGGAAGAGCCAGCAGCGGGAAACTAAAAAAATGATTACCCATTTTCTCAAAGGTTACACGTGGTTTCAGATGAAGAAAAACATTTTGTACAATGCAAAGATACTTCTAAGTTTTAAATATCATAAATAGAAAGATGAAGGAAAGTGTTTGAATAACCAAAACACCTTCAAACAAAATAAATAGATGTACATTAATTCCCTCATTGACTAATTTAACCACTACTGGAGCAACAATTTGATAAAAATGTGTCCTTTGGCCAGGGTTTTCTACAAGTGTCTATTACAGTGATTATTTTCTCTTTCTCAGAAGTCGCTGATATCAACCCCTGAGACATAATTTCAAACAAAATGGATCTAACAGACAATAATATTATTTCTTCTCGTCGCAATGCTTCCATGTAAGTGTTTCATAAATGTACAAGCTAATTGCCTTCTTTTCTTATTAGAACCAACAATAATGCTGATATTATGATGTGATAGAGGTAGTGATTTATTTTCTGTCATAATTTTTGCTACATTATTAAGGGCACATTTTTGCTACATTATCAAGGTTATTTATGGGACTGTAAGAAGTTAAATATTACCACCCTTTGCAACTGTTGGTGTTTCCTTTTCCTTATTTATGCAACCAGAGTAAGTTGATTGAAATTTAAAATTGTCAATTTATCGACATTTCTTTCCAATTTGTTTCCCTTTTTTCTGTACTGTGGACAAGTGTATATTTTTGCATTATTTATTTAAAATCAGGAGTTGTTTGACATCAAAACGGTGTACCATTTTATCCAAGTGAACAAGGAACAAATTGATGAGGAAATACATTTACGTAATGGACATTTAATCTCTACCTTTGTGAAACTCTTGAGGATTATGTTATCTAAAAATCACAGTGAGTATGACACAGATTTTTTTCCCCCTGATTGCTTTAAAGCCTGGGTTAAATTATGCGTCACTTGCAGATCACACTGAAAACAAAATGTCGACTTTTCTCTCTCTAGAATCTCATCAAGGTGCTTTCCCTCCTTCCTCTTAGTCACACAGAACCTATACACCTATTAGATTTGAAGATTTACATACCATAAGTAAGCACTGAATTCCACTACTGGATAAAGTACAGGCAAAATGTCTGTACATTCAGCACAGACAAAATCCTCTGTGGGACAATTGCTTTATGATAGGTTGTTAACAAAGCCATATTTTACTGAAGTGCCTTTTCAATTTTTATAATCAATAAAAATGTTTGAGTATTGCTACTCTGTTTAGTACTAATTTTTGTACATTTATACAATTATGATGCCCCATAACAAGTAAAAAAAATATATATAAAAAGAATCTACCACACAATAATCAAGTCGGAGCCACTAGGAGAGTTCTACTGACAGCCAAAACTAATATTTCTGTTATAACTCGAATAAATACCAACTTCCATGGCATGTTTAATCAGATTAAAAGGTCATGAATGAATGATATGACAAAGGGCCCTTAGATGTTTAATTGTTTGAAAGATCCCTAGTCAATGAGAAGCTAATGTTCACCACAGAGGATCAGGAAGAATGTTGTCGCACAGACAGTATAAAAACGTGTTTAAAATGTAGCCAGGAATTTACTGTATGCTTCTCTAAGTCTATGTGCAGATCAGTCTATGGGTCTCTCAGAAGTCAGAAAAACTTCCCAGCTTTGTGTCATCAGCACACTTGCTGAGGAGGCACTCTAACCATTCATCCAAGCCATTGATGAACAACTTAATAGTGCGCCCAGTACTGAACCTTGGGGAACACCACCAGTGACAGGCCTCCAGCTGGGCCCTCTGCCACTGATTACAACCCTCTGGGATCTGCTGTTCAACCCACTCTCAATCCATCTCACTCTCTACTCATCCAGTCCACACTTCCTGAGTTTGTGTGTGATGATGTTGTGAGATTTGCTACCTTCCAGTCACCTCTCCCGATGACCATGAATGCTCAAAGATGATTACGAGTGACCTTGCTGTGGTATCCACCAACTCTCTTAGTGTTCATGGATGAATTCCGTCAGGCCCCATGGACTTGTGGATGTCAAGTTTGCTCAGGTATTCTCTAAACCAGTCCTCCCTGAACAAGGGAAAATCTTCCTTTCAACATTCCTTTACTGTGGGCTTCTGAGTCAGAGATTTCTGTGAGCTGGCTTTGTTAGTGTGCAGCCATTCAGAGGGACATCAACAGGTTGGAGAGATGGACTACTGCTTTTCTAGTTCTAAAGTTCATCTGTTTTTCTAAAATTCACCTGGTTTTAAGTGGCCCCTGGCTTTTTGCCATCAATAGCATACTCTTACTTTTGAGTTGAGGAATTGACAGCTGCAATCAGATGGCACTCTGCAGCTATGCATGCATAGGGGCACATATGCCCCAAATCTATTATCAGACCATATTGTTTTGGAAAAAGACCTATCTAGAAACTGATTCCTTCAGAAAGATGTCTCCTTTTCATTATTCACTGCAGGAAGATATATGCTTTTCACATCAATCTGTCTTTGCTTTATGCAAAAGGATTCAGCAACATTGCAATGCATACTCTTTCCATTACCATGTATATATATTTGTTCTTTGGCTTCACAGTGGTTAGCTTTTGCAATTAGAAAGTACCTAAAGTGCCTAAAGAAACACTTGAGTAGAAAATAACCACAACCATATCTTTTGTCTAGCAATACTCTACTTATCAGTACAAATTTTGCAGCAAAATGAAACACATATACTTCAAAAGCTAATTATAATATCATATGTTAATCCCAAGTAACTCAATTTTCCTTAGAATGAATCAGTAAATATAGGGAGGCTGCGTATTTTCACATGACATTTGCCCAGATACTAACTGGACATAAACATTTCTTTAAAGAAAAATTTCAAAATAACTAATATGTAATTAGCATGTGGTTAATAAATTATCATTTTAAAGATATTACTTTTTTTTGACAAGTAACTATAATTTGTAGTCATAGACAGAAAGTGAATATAATACATTTTATTGAGATGTTCATAATCATCCATGGCACATACCATATACACCTGTAACACACTTGAAACTTCTATTAATAATTAATGAATCCTAAATAAATTATGTATAAATTTACCTTTAGTGTAAGGTACAACCCTCAGGCTGATGATAACCATGAAGAATCAAGCGTGAATCCTGCAACAGATTTTCCTCTGTTAATCCAAATTTTCTATTAAGAAAAAGGTTATTTAATTGCAAGTTAGGTAAAACAATTGTAAGGCTTTATTATTACAACAATGTCTCCTTCAGGAGTTGAAGATAATGATGATATTCCCATTTGCAGCCAGCTGCTTCCCTGAGGTTGCTGTAGTAGAAAATGTGCTTCTTTATGCAAGCGAACATTTGTATGCAACAATAGCAGTCTGGAAATGCCATACTGAGCTTAGATAACTCTGAATATCAATGTTTAGGAATCACAGTTGCATATTTTTATAATTTATCCAGTAAAAGAATAATGAATGGCATTGTTATGACTGAAGATGCGCCATTAAAAAAGGATTCAAGATTCTTTATCAAAGTTTTATGTTTCTTGTTAAAAAAATAAGTCATGTGTACCTTAAAGAGTTTATTTTCTTTCCTTCTGTGAGTGGTATCACCTGCCTTGAGGAACTGACTGTCCTGCAGACTCAGTTTCCAATGCCTGATTTTTCAGGTCCACCTGCCACCCCATGCCTCGTCCATTTTAAGAAATGAGGCACCTTTGTGTTACTTACCTGCTTCATACCAAACCAGGATTCAGGATCTTGTCTCTTTTCCAACAAAGGCCAACTTAGAGCTCATTTTTCCTAACATTTTTGTGTACCTAAATTACAAAAAGTTTCTCTGGTTCTTTTTACACACAGTCCAGTACCAGGGAAGAATACTGGTATGCATCTGGAATCACCCTCGAGGCTTTTACCATGGTGATGGAAAGCTGTTTGACTCCTGATGTCTCTGGAGGTAAGAGTACTTATTTATTTAAAAGGTATCTAGATTGCAGAAGAGTCAGAAAGGCTGTTATAGCTGATCAAATAAAGCGAAAATGATTTGTTGAATAATTTATTTGACAAATATGGACGAAATCTGGCAAATACATTGTTCATCAAATAGTGCTTGCACAACTAGATTGAAAAAAACAACCCTTAACCGTCATATGCCAGCATGTATAAAAATCCATTTCTGGGTTATATTGGAAAGAACTTAAAAGAATTTCCTTGAAGGGACCAAGGGACAAGTTCACATAATTTAGGCATTTAAGTTTATCAGCGCTGTAATAAAATTCCCTCTTAAAACCTCTAGGTAGGGAAAGTCCATAAATATCCTATCTTTCATCACTATATCCCCTAAATAACTAGCTGCCTTCTATGTTTTTCCAGAACTAATTACTTTTTATCAGCTCTAAACAGTTTTGTATATTTTTTACATCTAGGATCCACAGACAAGGTTTTCCATGCTTATTCATGTTGAGGAGCCTGTTTTAGGACATAATTATGAATTCCTCTAGGGACAGAGTCCCAATATCTTGAAGCCCTCTGCTTTTATTCAAAGTTCAAGGGAAGGAACTGTGACCTCACGTACACTAGAACTTACAGTTTAAGGATACAGGAGAGAGAACATATTTTTTCTTTCTGGGTAGTTAAAGCACTTATATCCTAAATCCCAGGAAAGGCTCTTTAACTACTCTTGACTTTGCCAGACTGAGAATCAAACAAATGACAGCAAATCTACACAATCATCAGAATCCCTCCTTAATCTTAGTTTTTGTGTTTATGCATAGGCTCACAAACTACCCTATAAACGTTCAGATGAGACCAGATCATGTGATCTGAGAAAGAAGCAGAAAGCAGTGTGACATGACTGTGATGCAGAAATGCAAGCAGTAGCCACTTGTGCTTACATTTCTCTCTTCTTTCTTTCAACACTGTTATGCTCCCTCACAAGTACATCTATGACTGGTTAAGGTTGCTTCTTTGCCAGAACAGGTAAAACCAGTCTAGCTTTTCACTGTGGTGAAATTACATAGTTTCAGTTGACAATTCATCTTGAAAGTTGAAAGTTGCAGCTGAAAAATCTATGTGCACAATGTTTGTTAACAGTGAGCTAGATGTCCTGATGGAGGGAACATTAAAAGCTGTACTTTTTTTCATCCAAAAGTCAATAAAATGTTAATCCCGTTTTTACAGTTCATTGCTTCAGGTAGGGAAAGCTATTCCCTCCTGGCTTGGCCATGAGGTGCACTTTGAAAATCACAAGGAAAGACAGACTTAAGTTTTATTCTGTGGAGCGTTTTGTGGAACATAATCTTGCCTTGGGTTACTTTTGGTGACACATATGGGAGTGTCAGGCAACGCTGCACCTTTTGCGTTCTCCGACTCCTCAGTCTTTGGGAAGTAAATGTTTTTTGTTGCTGTGGTAAATAGCTATGTTGTTAAGACCAGGAAAACAAGATGAATTAACAAACCAGCTGTCTGATGCATCAGTCTTATTTTGAAAGGGAGATTGACCTTTGTTTCAAGCAGTATGCCAGTAGTTAAATTTCTTCTTTTTTGCCAGGGGTTAAGATACTGGTACAACAACTTCACAGGGCTGTTTCAAGACCTATGTAGTGTAAATTGTTGCATGTAAAAAGAATTCAGAATAATATCTCAGAATATTTAAAGGAATGAGTGACATAATGGGTTACATCCAGCACAGGGCTCTTTTACCACAAGCAGTGTATGAAGGAGAGGAAGGAGTGCTGGAGCTGCCTACCTCATAGCAAACATCTGTACAGTCATCAGGAAAGAGAGTTTGCCATACTTATGGACACATCTGGTAGCAGATTTTCTTATGAATGAATATATATCAGGCAATGACAGATCACTTGCTGAAAGTGACCTCCTGAGCAATGTTTGGCTTCTCAACAGCTGTGTTTAGTTGAGAACTCCAGCTGAAGATAGCAACATTTGCCATCACTAGAGGCTGAAAACTGGGATTAAATGA
Source organism: Lichenostomus cassidix (assembly GCF_008360975.1). Classification (NCBI taxonomy): domain Eukaryota; kingdom Metazoa; phylum Chordata; class Aves; order Passeriformes; family Meliphagidae; genus Lichenostomus; species Lichenostomus cassidix. The sequence continues at coordinate 18,312,437 of NC_139480.1, read as the reverse complement.
TTAAAAACTTTCTTTTATTACTCAGCTAGATGATTCATATTAATTGCACTGAAGCAGATTTGCATACAGCCCAGGTTTACAAAATGATTTGAGATAGGTATAGTAAGTATTTACTTTAAGGGAGGATTGCAGGAAGTGTAGCTGTGTGTTCTCTCCTTTCTTTCCTTCTTGCTATCATATTCTATCCAGCTTTCCACACACAAGCTGTGTATTTCAGTCCAATTTCCTCTCTTTCTAAGCTTGCATGAATGCTTAGAAAATATGCACTTCCAAAACAGGATCCCAGAAGCTCTAGCATCTGCTCCATTTCTAGTAACCATTCACTTCAATATCTAATGTGGTACAGACCAAGGGCAAGAGGAAGGGAAAAGACTGAATACTATTGGCAGAGAAGGTCAATTTTTCATTTTCAATAATTAATCCAATTAATTTGTTCTAATAAATTATTTGGTTTTTTTTTTCATTACACTGCAAATTCCTAGAACCATGCATGAAATAGTAAAACATGGAAGAACAGCTATAAAAAGTGAAATGGTATATAAACACTTAAAAAGACCCTATAGCTCAGTCAAAACAAGTAAACAAACAAAAAGAAAGACACTTTTAAAGAAAAAACAGAAGAAAAATCTTCATCTTACTCCCCCTTTAGCCAAACAGAGCTTTCTGGTCTGGGCTCAATATCAAAGATGACCCTATTATTTTGAGGACTGGTAAAAAGAATTTGTTTTGGGGTTTATTTGGTCTAGTGGAAAGAGTCACATTCTTAATTTTTATTCATATTTGAAGTTCTTTCTATTCCAGATCAGGCATTTTATCTACAGAAGAGATAATTGCATTTCAAATAATTGATCACACCAGTTCGACTACATGCATTTTTTCACCTTACAGTCTTGCATACTTTTTGATGTGACCCTATCACTCTGATACACCAAAACTGAGTCCCAGATACAGGTTCTCCTGTGGGTTTGATCTGTCTGGTCTGATTTTTACCCTAGGAAAAAAAAAACCAACCTCTGACTAATCTTTATCTGTGTCTGCATAGCAAATTGCAGGTAGTTGAAAAAGCATCAGAGTGATGAAGGCCATTGCAGCAACAGTGTATTACTTATCCTGAAATAATATACCCTGAGAAGAACCAGAGATATGTGGTTCTGTTGCTGCAGTAAAGGAGCTACAGGATTTTTGGACTGATGTCACACTGCCCAGGTCATGCTGGCTTAGGGGTTGCATGAAATGAGAACCTGTCTGCCTACAATGTCGCATGCAGATGTGCATTTTGATTGACTTTTTCCTTACAGTAACTTCACTGCAATTTCCTCTATCAAAGGCTTCAGTGGGCTGAAGCTTTCAAAGTATCTTGTTACCTTTTGTTTCTAGTTCCTCTAAAATCTGATTATAGTGCCAACTCTTCTGCCATACCAGAGACTTGTCTACTACTGTTTTACCACTTTTAATTCCAATCTAAATATTATTAAAGAAATGTTGTAGTACATTTTAGTCATGGCAGTCCTTATGTGGCATATGTAGCCTCCATATGTATCTTTAAAATGGTTTGTTTTGACAAAAATATGCATGTTCACACAACCATCACATGCCATTTTTACCTATAAAGCATTGCTCTTTAGCATGTCTACATCTTGCCATCTTTCCTCAGCCACCAATGCAAACTGTGGAAGTGATTCAGGACATGGGATAGGAGCCTGCCTCTTTCAGATTCCTCATACCTAGCAAGAGAATTTCAAATTGAGCTCTCTTTTTTTAGTAACTAAAACACTAAAGCATTTTTCATTTTCTTAGGGTTTAGGTTCCCTTTTCAGATTCCTGAAGTTGTCTTTTTCCTTAAGTACTGCCATGTCTCTTACTTTCAGCAGAGATGTGCATGCAAGGCTTTAATAAAATGGAAGGTCTGTTTAAATGATAATATATCATATTTTGTTTTCAGTCTGTTTCATTTCATGGTCTTGTAACAGAAAGGAAATTTAAAAAAAAATAAAACCCTGTACCTATTACTGAATATCTTAACAAGTTATATGAGTTATCTTTTAATTATGCTAAGTGCTGTCTGTAAGCTTATGCAATGTGATCTAGTTTATAATAGTATGAGTACTTTTCTTTTAGATTTATTCTTGACTAACAAAATCTTTAACAGAAAAAAATGTGTCAAGATATTTCAAAATTACAAAACCTAATTTATAACAGTTTAGAGATTTTACTTGTGTTAATACAAGTAGTCCTTTATTTCAAGGTATTTCATATTTTTGGGACATGACAGTTATTGGGTCCCATAATTTCTTCCATAAAGAGGAGATGAATGTGAAGTCACTCATTTTGTAATTTATTTAAACATACAACATAAGCAGCTATCTGTTAAATCAAGCATCCTTATAAAACAAAGTATCTTACATTTACTCAGGATAATAATTTTCAATATTCTTCCAGAGAAGAAAATTCAAAAAGTCATGTTTCCATCAAGCATTTCCATGCCTTTGTATCTGTCTATAGAGAAGGCTGTGATGACATATTGGGCTCCAGATTGTGCTATTCCTGTGTACATTATTCTGAGTCTGACTGACTCAGAATACCTGTTAGGATGTGTGGTCTGGCCTGCAATTCCTTTCCTTGAAAACTAAGAAATTGGTATGAAAATTGCTTCATTTCCAAGTCTTCCCCTGACATGGAACTGACCTGTTATTTGCTGTTGCAACATATATACCATCTATGCTTTCATTTCCTTCCCAACAATTTGTATATGTTCGGAATTCATCTTCATTATGCATTTCTTACTACACACACTGATTTATACCACTTTAGTTTTAATGTTTGTACAGGGATATTTGCAATGCAATTTTTTAATATTAGAAATTAAACCATTAACAGATTTAATTACTGGAGTTATATCTGTAGGCTGGAGTCTTTGTTTCTGGAAAATCAATGATTTAATAGGTTGGCACTATTGTTATGGCTAAAGACTATGAGTTTAGGCAACATAGTAATTTATTAAATAGATATAATTGGAGAAAACATTACAGATGAACAATTATTCTTTAAAATTGTACTAAAATATTTTCAAGTCTCACACTTTGTTCGTAGTTTTTTTAAAAGCCCACAGTTTCCCATGTGACAGTAGAAGGCTGATCTTCTGAAGCTTGCATTTTTGGTTTTTACCAGTACACAATGTAAATGAAAACCATTGCTTTTCACAGGATTTGTACACCTTTCAACCCAAATAACAGAATCTAAGGGCTAGCTACTTAGACTAGACACAATAAAATGTTACATCCATCACTTCTCTGTACTCTGCTTTTCCAGATTATCAAACATGACAAGGAAGAGCTATTTTAGATCAGAGATGCTTAGTTAAGAGAGCAAACTCCTTTCATGAACACTACAAACAAGTCTAACCCATATTTTTTTCCAAGTGGTTAACAAAGAGCAGAATATGCACAGGACCTTGATTAAGGGTAGCAGTTGTCCTCATGGGAAAAAGGATCTGTAGGAAGAGTCCTTAAAACCAGGTGATAATAAAGGAAAAATAATTTCAAGCACATCATAGGATAAAGGGGCTTTTGTGTGTTTGTATGTATAAGAGAAGACACGTGTTTTAGAGGAAAGAGAAGTCTAAAAGCCAAAAAGGCAAAACCACTCTGTTTTTGGAGGCCAAGTAATATCAGGAAGATTTTCTAAATTGTTCTCTGTGAGTTAGGTTTTACAGAAATGGTTGGTCAGTACAAAGTAGAATACTGGTGAAGTGAATGAATGCTGCAAAAAGAAGGAGTAAGCAAAGGAGCACCACTAAAGAAAAGGAGTGTTTTTGCATAATTTTAGCACACCTATTGACATTGTAATATTTCTTGAGCAAGGGAGGTTAATTCAGGACAATTTAACAGCATTTGATTTCTTAGATGTACTTAGTGGCATACCTACGCAATCAGTTTCTTCTCTGGTAAAGCCCTTCCCTGCTCCCTCTGACACCAGGACAGTCTTGCACAAAATAACTGTCCTGGCTTCAGCTGGGATAGAGCTCATTTTAGTAGCTGGTACAGTGCTGTGTTTGGGATTCAGCATAAGGATAATGTTGATAGGACGTTGATGTTTTGGCTGTTGCTGAGTAGGGCTGATGATACATCAAGGCGTTTCAGTGTTCCATGCTCTGCCAGTGCACAGGAAGCTAGGAGGGAGCATGGCCAGGACAGGTGACCCAACCTGGCCAAAGAGATGTTCCATACCACAGAACACCATAAACAGTATATAAACTGCTGGAGCAACTGTGTTGTGCATCACTCATTTCTCTTGGGTTTTATTGCCATCTCTCTTTTTCATTGTAATTATTATCACTATTATCATTATTAGCATATACTTTTAAATTTAAACTGTTGTTATCTCAAGCCAAAAATTTACTTTCCTGCCACCCCCACCCAGTTCTCTTTTCAACAGGGGAGGACAGTAAGGAGTGAGTGAGTGGTTGCATGATATTTAGTTGCTGACTGTGGCTCAACCATGACAACAAATTTTTGACATAGTTTGACATAACAAAACTTGTGTTGTTTTGGATACTTATGGGTCAAAATCATTAACTTGCTCTTGACTTTAAACACACTTGTCAAAAAAGAACCCAAAACCCAATTAAAATTAACCCATGTCATCCAGGTCAGTGTAGAGATGTGTAGAATTTTCTCTGGTAATGTAGAATGATTTCTTAAAATAACCTTGCCAAGGAAGGAAACACTTTCTATAAATAATTCTTAAGAGCAAAGTTACACGAGACAGCTAAGTCAATCACTACGAAAAGGAAAGGTCCTGCTCTTCTTCTCTTTTCATTTTCTTTCCTGTTTTTTTTTCTTTTTTTGCTTGACCAATTTGGCTCGGTACAGCACTATACGCTTTTATTCCAGAGTGTGAGAAGAGGGTTTTTTTACTGTTTTTATAACAAATCCCCTCATTCAGCTCCAGAGACCATATAAGGGTAGAAGAATAGTGGACTGCTGAAAGGAGAGGTGAAGACACCTGCCCTACATTTCCTATGGCTGCACCCTATGTCTATGGATATCACTGATATCTACTGGCAGTGCTGTGTGGATCTGACACCTTGTATGTAATAAACCTTTGAACCCACTTACTTGAACAATCAATTATAAACATCTCTACTCCCCACCACATCACACATCCTCTAGAACATCTGAATATCAGCAATGTAATCCTTCTACATTCTCCCTTTTAGTGAGAAAAAATGTCTGATCCCCTCATTATACTATTTGTTTTGATGAAAGACATGAAAATATGTCCTTCGTTATGTGATCTCATCCTGTTAATCACAGAAATCTTTCCAACTCGTTCTTTAGGATACACCACTTAAATAATTAGCATTCTAGGGAACAGAGAAAGATGGTACTTTGGCAGGAGATTACTAGTATGACAGAAAAGTGCAGACCTCAGTTGAGAAAATGGTAAGGTGGAGCAGAATGAAGAGCTCTGGCATATATTTTCAAAAGTTTTTCACACTTTTTTTTTTGCAATTTCAGTAAATAGCATTTTGAAATTAATTTGTATGAAATAATGTTGCTTTTTTCCCTGTAGGCTGACAGAACCACCTAGAACTTGATCTGACTCTCATGCAAAACCATTATTAACTTTAATTGGTGATGGAAACTGATTATAGATTTTGTCTTAATGCTGACACATCCAATTACTTATAGAAGAGACAGACTTTACAGACCCCTGAACTTGAGTCTATGTTTACAGATTATGAGAAACAAGGATATGAGAGAATCTTTTTCTTATAAGAGGATTAAAAGTTAAAGCTGGCAAGGACAAATGGGAAACAGACATTTGAAGAAGATGGGAGAGAGGAAAGAAAATATATTCCAAGGGTGTGGTTTCATCACTGAATTAAGGAGCTATAAAACTGTGCTGTTGCCACAAATAGTGTTCCTCCTCCCTTCCTGAGATCCTGCACTTGTACATCTACCAAGTCAGATCAGTTCTCTGACTCAGGTGAAAAACAAGGGATTTATTTATCTGCAGCCAGCTCTTTGCTACTTTGACTCACTGAGAAGCCATACAAACTCTGTACTGATGCAAGTGATGATTGTGAAAACTACCCTAAGGGAATATGATGGAGTTTCAGAAGATCAGAAACTCTTGACATTATTGTCCAATGCAAACAAATAGTGTTCCTCTCAGGAAATGACCAGTTTGTTTCTCTGAGGTTTATAATCTCATCTAACTAATTGTAGTGATTTTAATTTCTTCTCTCACTTTTGAAAAATCTACATTGTGATTTGTTTTAATAGCTAGTTTATAAACCATATTTATTATTTTAAAGGGTTTTGTTTTGCTTTCCCACCTGCTGCTCATAGTTTACCAATTCTGAATAATGCAGAAGACACTCAATTAACAATCTGAGATATTTGTTCACACCCTCACCTTTCTTTATTAAGATCCTGCGATGTACTGGAATTTGTCTCATTTGGCAAGTGTCACTCACAGTGGCAGCCACAGAACAATTTTGCCAGCCTAGAGGAACCATGTGCAGGAGAAAGATGCCATACGTGTTGCTATGCTACTGACCTTCACAGAGCCAGCATAACACCTTTAAAAACCTTTGAAACTTCCCAGTGTATTAATGCCCATGAACTGAAACAACACGAAAATTCCTTAATGGCCAATTTAAATTAAAAAAAATAGTCTATAATTACATTAATTAGTAATTTTCACCAGGCTTCTGGCAGCTTTAATTAATTATGGATGCCAATAAATTCAATGAGCTATTAGGGATGTCAATGACTAACCCAGTTAAAGAATGCTTTATATGTTTGCCTATTTTTTTCTTTTTTAGTTTGACCACCTTCTTCATTCTGTCCTGCACAAAGCACTTGTGGTGAAAAAGGCTTTGATAAAAGTATTTACTATTGGCTAAATGCTCTTGCTTAGATACTAACTTATGTGGGGAAATGGAATAAATCAATCCTACAGCCACAGGGTAATGACAGAGAAAGTAGACTGAATAAATTTCCCAGATAACTAGGAGTCATGGAAGATGGTGTCTCAAGACGACCTTCACAGCAACTAAGCAAGTTCATGAAACAGAGGCTGTCAAGCTCCTATCTTGAAGACTCTTTATGGATTAAGATATCCTTAATATAATCAACTTTACAAATTCAGATACTACCTTTCTCTGTGTAATATGCTACTACACTTGTAAATTAGCTTCTTACAAAAACTTTGCTTACTTTTCTCTTACATGTCTTTATTCAAGAAATTCTTCAGCTTTCTTCTCTCTATCTGAGACTATGAAGAGCTTTTAAGTGTGACTAAATATTTAAGGTTAACATAAGTGTTTCACCACTGTTGTGACTTGAAAAACCCAGAGGATCAGATTCCAGAGCTCCACTCACAAGTCCATTCTGTTAAAAATTCATTTGTCTGAAATTTTCTCATCTCTGAACATTTTAATCTGGTAGTGTCTTAAATCTTGAGGCACTCAGACTAGTATGGATACTCAAAGTCCTAATGTGCTTATATAGGTACAGTCACTTCTGGCATATCCAATTTACTTTCTCTTGGCCATAGAATACAATAGAAACTCAAACCAATCCAGAGACTTGGAAGCACCTCTTTGGCCCCTATGCCTCTAGACTTTCTACTGCTTTTTTGTTTTCCCCTCTAAGTGTGCCTCAGTGGTTTTTTTTTTCTCTCAATCCCAAAAAATTTTTGATCTGGAAACACTACAGAGACTTCATTTTTTAATATGAGAGTGAGTTTACAAAGTAGATTTAGTTTGTCATTATAGAAACAAACAGTTCTTTAACAGAGTCTGACAGTGCAGTTGTTATTTCATAGTTACGTAGCTGTGAAATATTCAAAAACTAAGAACAAGAAGCTCCAGTACAGCTTAAGCATATACTGTTTCACTCTGTTCATTAGCACAGTGAAATGCCAAAAAAACTGGCATCACAAGGCAGTATTATCCTTCCAAGGGCATAGCTGCAGAGCAACAGTATGCAAATAGTAAAAGAAAAATAAGTTTGTTTTAATTAGCACAACATGGGCTGCAAATATCATTAATGAATTATATTTGCTTATTCAAACTTACAGCATGACAGGAACTTATTGAAACTTGTTTTAAATTCTGCACCGAATTCCCAAATACCTGCTCCTAGGCCAGAGGGAAAAAGAAAAACTTGTAGTAGTCATTTCAGGATAAGACTGGTGGACAGTCCAGTGTTTTGTCCTCTTGATTCACCCCTTCCATCTTGACTCTGTGAAGGTCTGTGCTAAGCTGTTGCCCTGCCCCAACATGTAATTATCCCAATGGAAGGTTTCTAAGCAAAACATACTGATAAGAGACAACTGATATACATAAATCCCTGAATGATCACACAATGCAGCATCATGCAGCAATATTTGAGGCAATTTCAGATGATCCATCATGGTTTTTTGGCACAGGGTAGGTGCAAAAGCAGTAGAGACTTTAAATTTGAAGATGTAACTGAGCTAAAGAGCAGGGACTTTAATTTGTTTCAGCCTAAAAGTCCTCATCAAACCACAAACTCTTCAATAGCAAAGAAAAATAAATGGGACTTGTCCAACTGGATAAGCTAAACTTATAAGACAAGTAAGTCATCTGGAGTACACCAAAATAAATACAGCCTAATTTGCTACTGGGTTTTTTTTTTGTTTGTTTGTTTTTGCCACTTACAGTTGGCAGTGATCTGATTGGAGATGTTTTCCCATGGGAGGATATAATCTGAGTCTCTCTGCCACCCTCATATTCTGCCATACATAAGAAATGGAGAACTCACCCTTTTCCTCTGCTAGAAGAAATCTACATACTCTTTCTTGCCTTTTCTCATCTGTCTATTTTGCTAATATTTGGAAATATGATGTTGTCTTCAAGATTCCTACCGCTCTGTCAAATTGACTTAAGTCAGTTATCATTTAAAGGGATTTATTTTGTTTGAATTTAGGGGGAGCGGGGAGATTAATGGGGAGGAGGAGAGAGACAAATATATTTACTTAAGTATATATTTGCCTAAGCTGCATCTTCTCAGTACTTAGGACATAGCTTTGTTTTCTAAAAAAATGTGCTCATGCTCTGAAAGTTCATGATAGTTTTTAGATAGTGAGCATGACATCAGTGCATACAAGCAACTAAGTAGTCAGCAAGTCACATCTAAATATTAAGGCATTTCTAAAACGCCTAGTTATTATGATAATGAGTTCCAACGTATGAGTATAGGTAAATAAGCATAAGTGGACGTGATAGTACATCTCAAGCTGAGCTGTTCAATTATAGTCCTGTAACATCAGAGGAAAAATGTTACAGACAAACATTCACACCAGAAACAAGGGAAGCCAGAAATTTATTGCCAGTCAGAAAACTAATCAGAACTGAAGCAAGCAAAAAGTTTGATAAACCTAAATTCAGGCCTAATTTAACATAGCAGACCTACTGAGTTTGACAATGCAACACAAATTAAGTCCTTTGATAATTCTTAGAAGTTCTACTTGTTGGTGTGAAATACATAAAGAATAAAAAATGTCTGTGACATTCAGTTATCTTAATGAAGCAGATAATTCAGCTCCATCTATTTTTTTTATTATTTTTGCTTGTACCCTGAAATAAAAAACAGATTGATGATTTAGGGAAAATGATTCAGAGTCAAATTTAGTCTATAGCAAGGGGATCATAGCAAAACAGAATCATACATTTCATTGATTATAACCCAGGACCCCAGCAACTTGATATGAGCAAGGCCTCTAAAAACTGGAAAACAAAGAACAACCTCCATAATTATCAAGTCACTTATCTGTGATTCCTGAAAACAATCAGTGAATTCCATACCCACAAAAGGCAATTTAGCACTCACACATAAGATTTGACTGGTTACATCACGGTACTTTTGCTTCACTCTACAGTTAAACTTGTCATAAACATTCTTACTTTCTCACTGTATGCACTGAATGGAACTGAGGAAGCATTTCAATTAATAATAATGATGAGTAATAAGCTATAGCTTATTTTCCCAGGTCATTTACCTCTTTTATGTGGTGATGTGGAAGAATTTTAATTTTTTCACTGTCATTACCAAGACAACAACAACAGAAGCACAGTAAGAAACTTCTCTGTATAATCAATCTGATGTTTTAATATGCTTGGGTTGGCACATTTGACTCCAATGTAACCTTGAAATAAAACCAAAGCTGTATGATATAGGGTTTGAATATTTCAGTCTGATTGAGGCTGAAGCTCTGAGATTTTTTATATACCAGAAAGTCTACAATGTATCCTAAAAATTATACATCATATAATAGTTTTAAAAGCAGCATATTTATTTAAGAAATGGTTTAATGGATAGCAAAAGTAAGCAAATTCTGAAAAGTTGTTTAGGTAGCTAGCCCTATTATAAGAATTTAAGGCCAGTCTAAGGAGCCTGATGGGATTCATCCCAGGGTACTGAGAGAGTTGTGTGAGGATACTGTGAGAATTTTCTCAATTATTTATCAATGGTACTAGAGATCTGCAGAGATCTCAGTCAACTGGAAGCTAGTAAATGTTATTCAGACTTTAAAAAGGGCAAGAACAATGATGGTAGTAATTATAGGCCTGCCAGTCTTACTTTGGTGCCTGGTAAAATTATAGAGAAGATTAATCTGTAAGTTATTGAAAAATGCTTGAAAGAAAATGCAGTCATCTGTCAAAGTGGATGTGGGTTCATGCAGGGAAAGTGAAGCCTTACTGAGTATCCTATTATGACAAAGTTACCTGCCTCATGGATGGAGGCAGTATAGTGGATGTGTTGTTAAATGTTGGGTTATTTTCATTTTAACAAAGCTTTTGACATCGTCTCTCACAGTATCCTCCAAGACAAAATGCCCAGCACATAGATAGACATATACACATTGCAATGAGTGAACAACTGCTGAAGGGTTGGGCTAAAAGAGTTTGTAGTAAATGGAGTAATATCTGGTTGATAGCCAGATATTTGTGGGATTCCACATGACTCAATTTTAAGGGCCCCATTTATTCTCTTCAATATTTTTACCAATGACCTGGACAGGGGAGTTGAGTGTGCACTAAGTTTGCCAACAGTATAAAATGTGGATAAGCTGTTGATTACCTTCAAGGTAGAGAGGCGTTACAGAGAGATCTTGATGGACCAGAGCCCTGGGCAGGCACCAACCATACGACATTCAACAAGGGCACATACCAGATTTGCAGTTGGAACAATATGATCCTGGATATATACATAGAACGGGGGGACAAGGGGCTGGAGTGCAGAAAGGAGTACAGGGGTTTTGGTTGGCAGCAAACTCAATATGAGTTAACAATGTTGCCTGGCAGACAAAAAGTCCAATCATAACCTGGAGTACATGAAGTACAGTGTAGCTAGGCAGTGGAAAGGAGTGATTATCACACAAATTCAGTGTTGGTGCAGCCTCAATTCACGCCCTGACCTGCAGTTTTGAGCACCACAATATAAGAATGTGTCCAGTGGGGAGCAACAAAGATCATGAAAGGACTAGAGAGCAAGAGTCAGGAGGATTGGATGAGGATATTTAGTCTGTTCAGCTTGGAATAGAAGAGACTGAGATGTGACTTCATTGCTGTCTACAGCTTCACAATGAAGGTGAGTAGAGAACCAAGTGCTAATCTTTTATCTCTGGTGTCTGTTGAGGGATGAGAGAGAATGGCTTAAAAAGCTATGTTATGGGGATACATGTATTCACACTGGATATTAAGAATATGCAATTCACTGAGAAGGTGGGTCAACCATTAAAACAATCTCCCCAGCTTAGAGTCCATGGCCTAAAGTCTGTTGGTGTTCAATATATGTATGTACAATATTCTTTGATATGTGTTTTTACTTCTAGGTTTTATGTTGTGGAATCAGGAGTTGGACTTGATGATCTTCTTCAGTCCCTTCCAAATCAGGATAATCTATGATTCTCTTATTTTAATGGAATCCACACACTTCAGGAGTTGGTCCTTAGCAATTTTTAATTGTCTGACTTTTCTTAGCAGATTGTGTGTTCTTGGATGCTGCTGATGTGGGAAAGACTGCGTAGATTTTCTGATTCCACTAGGGAAAGAAATCTTACTGTAAATATGCCATCTTCATGAAAGAAGGATTGAGATAGACGATGAAATACAAAAGACCAAGATCTTGATCTGGAAAGGGGGTGCATTTTCTTTCTAATAGGCTGATAGAAAAAAAAGAACAACCTCATTTCCTGGTGAAAGCAGCATTAAAAACATGGACATAGGAAAGAGATTAATCTAGATTGCAACTCCTTCTGACTGGTAATGTGGATTTTTTAATTGGTCAGTTTCATTTACAGGATTATTACTTATTTACAAGGATTAAACTCTTCCCACATGATGCATTTAATGGGACAAGGAAAGTTCATTAATGCATCATTACCCACATCCCAGGAAATTATATTTCTTATGCTCTATTACAGAGTCAAAATTTTTTTAGTCAGTGATGGCAGGAATCTTGAAAAGTCTTGCTCAGTTGCAGGTAGCAGACACTCAAATAACACAAGACTCATCTAGTCCAAGTTTTCACCAGTATGGCACATTAAATACTCCAGCAAAATGTCCAGACAAAATTTATATGTTAGAGAAAAGTGGAACATCCCAAACTTCTCTCTCAAGAGTCAGTTTCACACCCCAAGAGATGGCAGAGACTTGAAACACACAATTTACAACACAGGAGTTCTGACATGTACTCAACTCAATCCAGTAACTTTCCAGAAATTTGCTTGCAGTTTTTACTTTAGTTCAGGCCCATTTTTCATTGCTTCTTTATGTTAAATAATCTTTATTTTGTCACGGGTTTTGCATAATTTAAATATACATAGACTCTTTCCATGTTTCATCTTGATTATGATTTAAACTTGCTAAATATATTATCTGGCTCTTTCAGTCTTTCCCCTGTGTATCCTTCCCTCAGGCTTTTTTATTGTGTGACTTTTTTTGCCATTTCCTTCAAATTTGTCAATATCCCTCACCATCAGAGATATAGAACTAATTGTAATGGTTTGGGTGTATGTTCTAAACAGTTACATATCAAAGTATTATTAACTTGTTGATCTAGGTGCAATGATTTTTGTCAGAAATGGATGGCAAGGTGGTTTAAATGTTAGCCTGGGCATTAAAAGATTTGGACTTATTTATCTAAAAAACCAGACATATCATCTGTAATTTTAGGCAAATCCTTTAGAGCCAGATGCCAATGAGGTCCTTAAGGCAGACTTTCATTGTGCATTGCCAGGCAAAGCAATGACCACTGAGCAGCCCATGTGGGCTTTCCACAGCAACTTACAGAGTTCCATGCTTGAGTCCTAGCTTGGGATAAGTGTTGTATTTAGGCTAATTAACTGTGTTTCTATATTTCTAATAGATCTGTGCCAGGTGAATTAGCATAGCCACCACACTGTGTTAAGTTGGCTATTTGCTTGGTTGGTTCTTTTTCACAATGTCCAGGACCATGCTCAGTGACCATGCTTGTCTTGTATTTTAATGCTATTGCTGTCTCACTTCATCCATGTGAATCTAATGTGTCAGTGTTTGTGTGGTTTCAGAAATTAAGATGAGAATCTGATCTCCAATTAGATGCAAAGCTATACATCTATTTCTGTTACCAGCCTTGCGATTTTTACAATGCAGTGCTGTGAATAATACAAACATGACCCATCTAAAAGATTGCTGCTACAAGGTTCAGGTACTTAATAAAACCTCGACCCCTGTTCCCTAGGCATACAGTTTACCACATTCAATTCCCTGTTAAATGGGGGAGTGGGGATGAATATGGTGGCATAGGCTGTCATTCAAGATGAAATATGAAGAATAATGCATATCTGAAATCATGATCCTTTGTACAACTGCCATTCTGTTCTACATTCTATGTAGAATCCACAGTCCTGAATTCTTCTTCTTTTTCCAGGTATCTAAAAAGCCTCTCTTAAAGAAAGGTCTTTTCATAATAACAGTCAAGCAGTTAGAACTCTGAGGAAAAGAGAAACACAAGAAAGGGACCTTAACAGCATTCAACTTTAGACTTTTAAGTATGACTAAAATATGAGGCCAGTCACCTTAAGCTTCCTATATAATTATTGCAAAAAGACAAGCTCCTCCAGGGGATTATTCAGAGCAGGAATTTAACATTGAAAGACAAGTAAATTATATGCCTAAAGTTAGGAGGATTGACTAACCCTGACTAACCTTGAATAGCGGATGCAATTGCTTGGTTTGAAGAGTTCCTAGCCACCAGTCTGTCAAATGTTTACTGTGAACCCAAAACCTCCTCTGCCCCTTAAATAAAAAATCTTCATCAAATAAGAGGTGGAAGAGTACTGGTGGAGTTCATAGAACTATGTGACATGAGAATATTTTGAAGTCCAAGACCTAGACTCTTAAAGGAGATCAGGAACTATGACAATGTGGCACAGAAGCATCTGAGTCTATAAGCATTATAGCCACATTAACAACTTCATTGAAGGCAGAGTTCTGGTAGATGAAGAGGGAGGTCATCAAGATTGCAGGAACTTTAATAATGAGAGCTACACAGGTTTAGGTAACTGCTGCATTTACAGTTTTGTGACATGATTCCTTTCCTAAAGATTCTTGATTAAAGAGGTTAAGCAGTTGTAAATGTTGCTTGCTGTTAAGTTTATTTAAAATTATATTTTATTTCAGTACTTAGGAAATTAGGTCATCTTTTCTGGAATCAAATACATTTTACATGTCATATTACCTACATTCAAACCCACAATCCTACTTTGTCCTCTTTGTCCTTTTTTAATTTTTGGCTAATAAGTTCAAACTCCCTCCTGCAGTTGTGGCAAGATTGGTTTTTAGTACTAGTTAAAGAACTTAGCTAGGAAGTACTGTCCACACAGAGGTGATCAGAGTTCAGTTTTCTTGGCTGTGAAAATGTTCCCTCCATTAAATTGGTGGAGCTTAGAATAGAGACAGGGTAGGAAGCAGAGGTGGTGCCTCTCATGAATTCATTATAATAATTTCAAATCAATCTGTATTTTCTTTTAACACAGTTACTACTAGGAAAGTCCTCTATTGGTTCTAGGTACTAACCTTCCTGTATCCATAGGTTGCCTACCTATAAGATAAAAATAATAGCATATTCAAATAACTGTCTTAAAAGTATTTTCCTTGCAAAGCTAAAATATGGTTGAGAATGTTCTTGAGATTTTGAGATACCTTAAAACTATGGAATGAAGGATAATTAAGACCCTTAAAGAAATAGTAGGAAGCCTAAAACTACATGGGTTTATGTGTTGCTGTCTCTCAAACCAGAGTTAATTAACTTTCCACATTTAATTTACTTTTCACACTTTTATTGGTTTTCAAAATTATTCCTTCATGTTACTCTCTCATTTTATATATACACACAATCTCTGTGCGTACAGATGCAAACTCACTTATTTTCCTCTGTGATAAAACATAATTTCCTGAACTATTTTTTTTTTCTTTCCAGCTTACATTTCCACGGGGTCCCACCCCATTATTTTAATATGTATATCTGAAACAGATCAACAGATACTCATTTGTGAGTTTCATTAACATGACATTAATCCACTTTCCAGTTCATTAACAAAGATGTTAACTACTGCAAGACTTAACATTGATTCCTTTCCATACTATTTGCTTCTTCCCATTCAATACAATGCCATTTACCATGAATATTCATTAGCAGACCTTCAAAGCACTTCTGTAATCCACATTTTACATGTGCTGTTTGGAATCAAATTTAGAATAAGAGTATTTCGCTTGTTTGGTTCTTTCTTATGCAATACTGAAACTTGCCAAATGTCAAAGCCTTTCACATATTGCATTTGCTCTGTCTTACAGTATTTGTCCCCCTTAGATAGGGTCAATTGCGCAAAAGATGACTGTATCAGATCACAGAATCACAGAATGGTTGAGCTTGGAAGAGAGCTCTGGAGGTCATCATGTTCAACTCCCCTGCTCAAGAAAAGCCACCTAGAGCAGGTTGCCAAGAACATGTGGAGTTAGTTTCTTGGTATCCACAAGGTTGGAGACTCCACACCTTCTCTGGACAATCTGTGCCATTGCTCAGTTAGCACACAGTAAAAAAGTGTTTCCCTATGTCCAGGTAAAATCTCCCATGTTTCAATTTGTGCCCATTGCCTCTTGTACTGTCACTGGACACCACTGAAAAGAACCTGGCTCCATCTATACCTTGCCTCAGATATTTAGATACAAGGACAAGATCCCTCCTGAGCCTTCTCTAATGCAGGCTGAACAGTCCCAGCTCTCTCAGCTTTTCCTGGTGTGTAAACAGTGGTAGTGATCAGTTACTGCAACAGAGTAGCAGGCATGCATGGCCCACATTCCAGTGTGTCAGTATCTAAGGGTAGTGGATGCCTGTCTACAAAATATGTGGTATCCAGAAGTAAATGAGTGACACTGAAGACAGATAATATATTTTGGTTGAAACAAGATGCTCTGGTTACTTCTGATTTGAGAACAAGTGAAAGTATCTGCTAGAAGAACTCAAATTACTGCATTAGCAGTTCTGATTAAATTATCTCAGAGCATTTGAAAGAACAATGTTACAGTAGCTAGATTTTAAGAAGAATGTCAATCTGCTCCTGCAAAGATGCAGGGAGCTATTCTTTCTTAAAAAGACAGTCCACTTTTAAATGCAATCTCACCTCCCTATGTTATCATACTATACCAACAGTGCCTCTCTTTTCATGCAGATGTCTAGACATCTGCTAATGCTCATTGCTTTGATGACAACTTATTCCATATGTGTCCTTTCTCAAAGAAATTATACTGCCTGGAACTGGCATTTCTTGAGCTTTCTATCTTTCAGATTGTGTGGGCTCTTATTTTGAACCTACATACCCCACTCCTTGCTTCTAACCTGTGAACTGTGAAATTCAAAAGACCAGTTGTGCTCTAACTTGTCTGTTTTAGTGTTTTGATACCCTTTTTCCCTGCATGTCTCTTGCACCTGTTTCAACTATAGGACATTTCAGCTAGAGGTATCTCTCTGACAGCCCTTCCCTTCTATCTACATTGCCTTTCTCTTTTGCCATGCTTCATTCCTGGTTTATTCACTGCCTTCTCAGATCTCTTTCTTGTGGCCTCTGTGTACTAGGCCTCTCCTCATCATTTTTTGGTCTACTCCCTCCTTTGAAATGGGGGGATGGGAGGCTGGCAAGGTGCATGTTTCAGAGCAGAGCAGCTGTAAGGCTGCAAATCCTCTCACCTGCTGAGCAGCAGATGGTGCCTCCAGAGGAGCTGCTTGGACAGGACTGCAAGAGGACCTGATCCTCTTGCCACTTGCACTTGTTTTGCCCAGGTGCCTTGATGTCTGTGAAAGAACCGCTTGGGCCAAGATGGAAAAGGCTGCAGGAGAGGCAGTGCTCAGTTTGACTGGATGCACTGGGGCAGTCTGAAAATAGCAGTGTGTCTCCTGGTTACACCACTGCCCTTGTCTGCAGCTTTCTCTGTTGACTGTATTTTCAAGCAGGGCAGGTCAGGAGTTGATAAACCCCTGCTCTCCCCTTCTCTCTCCCTCAGCAAGCCAAACAAACTTGCCTACTAAGTTTATTTATAATGCAACCATTTTACAGAGGGATCTGCATTTGTTTATGCAGTGACAACAAAGATGTATAGTGAGACACTGCTCTAAAAAGGCTTTCATGAAAGCCTCTCAGCATTGTTTGATGCCCCGGAGAGGTTTCTGGTGCTAACATGACTCCAGCTCTCTGAGTAATGCTTTCCTTAACAATATTGCCAAGTGTTAATTAACAAAGAAATGAGGTAGCTCTTTGACCTGATTGTAGTTCTGCATTAGAATTCTGTTTGCAAAGTGATTTTGAATTTTAAAGAAAACAAAAAAGAGATAAATCCTCTTGTGTTTTAAAAGCACATTATAATTTTATATATTATGTATCATATCCCAAAAATGTCTTGAAAAGACAAAAAGAAAGAAAAAGACAGGTATAACTCGATGCCAATTGATACTTTTCCCTGGATATTAATTTGTGGACATTAGCCCCTTTTAATTGACCTTTAGACATATGATTAGACAGACAGTAAGCCCTGCTGACCAGTGCATATATAATTAGCAAATAGCAAGGTGAGGTAGAACTGGCTTAATCTCATTTCATCCCTGAGACTTTATCACCATTTGGCCTAGTTCCCTTTATCCAGAGATAACAGATTTATTTGGCAGTGAATTAAAGAACCAAGTAGCTTTGCATTGTAATATAGGTCAAACAAAACCAGCACATTTGCTACTGGGCTGCTTGACAAGCAAAATGCCTGGAGATTGTTGGGGGTGGGAATAAAACAGTTGCAAAGGGATGTAGAAGATTTTCAGTCTTTCAATAGTGAAAAAATTTGAAAGATTTTAATTTGACCCAGTCAGCAGGTCCAGTGACAGTTCATTGTGCCATCAAGCTGGAAATCAGAATTTAAATTCCAAACAAGCTGGCAACGACTTGGAGAAAAGTGAAGATGGGGGAGATTTGGCCACTGTCCAGGAGATTTCCCCTCATGATAGTTTTAAATAATGTCTCCTATTTGACTCAGGTGTAAAAATCTGGATGAGAAGGAAAGTGAAGCTTGTTCCAACTCCTTCAGTTTACATATGAATAGTAGCACTGGCAAGACTCGTGTGAAGAAGAAGATTATATCAGAGATCATGTTCCCCTACTCAGTTGATCTTTTCAGTAAAAACAGCCTATTTCCTCACCTACAAAATAATCCAACCATTAGGTTGTTAGATCCTTACTGGTCATTCTGATTTACCACCCAACATATTCAGTAAACAGCCTAGAACTTATTCAATAACTTCTGTGGTTTTCAAGACACCTGTGGGGTACAACATTAACTCATTTGTTAATGTTGGGGTGGGGTGTGGCATCAAATGAGTTAATACACCCCACATGTTAATGTGGGGTGCATTAACTCATTTGATGCCACACTAGGTTATTTCAGCACATGCTCAATTGCATAAAACTAAAAATATCCCAGCAACTCATAAAGCACTTAGCAGGTTTTATTAGAATTTTTGGCTATATCATTTCTTTAAAAGTGAATGGGTGCAGGTATTATTAATGAGCAGTAGATAAGGTACAGTGCTACAGCTCCCACTCTACAAGCTCTTGCAGCCTCTATTGCACCAGTGACTGTCTGTACTCAGTAATCTGTCCCAGACAAGTGTGTTGCAAGTTTTGTTCAGTTTTTCTAAATATGACACTGTGTACACACTGATCTGCAGAAGTGTGCCAAAAACTTAGGGAAAGAAGAACTGTAGGTAAAGTAGATTTGGATGACTTTTCCTTTTAATTTGATTATTAGCATGAATAAAATTACATTTCTTTCTAGTGCGGGGAGAGAGAGAAAGGAAATAATAGTATAATACTTTTGATCTGTTGCTTGGACAATCTCATTATTGGAACTTACACCAATGACCATTACAAAGAACTATCAGAAAGCATTCTGTTCCTCTCCTTTCCTCAGAATTCTTACTGGAAAGAAATCTTCAGGTTGATAAGCAATAGGCTGATCATGTGCCCAGAGCTTTGCTAGGGAGATTGGATCTTGGACATATGGCTCTTTGGAGATTAGTCCTTTACTGACTGTCATCCTGAAAACTACCTTGTGGCCCTAGTTGGACGGGATACGGTGGACCCTTCAGCGTCTTGAACATTGTCTGACACTCAGTGCTTCACATGTGTGTATGGACACTGAGCATAAATGTGGGTTTAAATTACAAGCATGAGCCATACTAATGATTCTGAGTTCCCATGGGAAAACCCTTTCCACATATCCACGTGCTCTAAAGAAAATGGTATCAGCTTCCTAAATTTTATTTCGATGGCTAAATCCTCATAGCTCTGCTGTGTCTGCACAAGTACAATAGATTCTATGGATGGAGATTTAGCAGGCCAGAAGGTGGTCTGGTGATCTCTAACTCCATTGAAGTAGCTGTGTAATGGAGTAGACAATGTTCTGCAATTGTGCCATGTGTTGTATGGAGGCTGCTTGTGGTTGCATTGAAACTCCTTCAGACTAATTTAACAGAAAAAAAAGGGGGAGAACTTAAAACTGCCTTCATGCATCTATGCATGCTTTTAATAGAGAACTAGGCTACAAAAACTGACAGAACAGGAACAGAAACAAATTTAGGATGGAACTTCAATTTGCAATCACACTATTGAGGCTGCAAAATCAGGGAAAAAAAGCTGTGAAATTCACCCTAGTCAGACAGGAGTAGTAATGTCATTTTATTAATTCAAGGCAGCTTAGTTATGTTGATGTATTTTTCTATTTCAAGCAATGATATTTAATTTTGCCAAGTCTGATGTCTTGGTGACCTCTCATATTTTAGTGTAATCTTTGCTACTATGATATTAATCAATTGAATTAAATATATGAAGATATTTTAAATTATTCTGTCAGGAAACGAAATATAAAATTATGTCAATAAAGAACATATTATTTCAGATTTTACTTCTATTGTTTCTGAGAATTGGGGAGTAAAGGAGTGTGTATAAGGAGCTTAGTGCATATTAGCTGCTGAGAAGATATTAATGATTTTATCACTAGATTTCAGAATTATATTCTTCAATCTGAATAAGCAGATAGATTTAGGTAAATAGTTTTGATACCACGCACATAATCCAAGGGGTTTAGGGAGCTTCTTACATTGCCCTGTGCAAATGCAGTATAGATGACATTCATCAAAGAGCACATGTTTAGAAAGATGACACATACATATGATAGTAATAGATCTTATTGTGGTTCTTTTTCCACCAAGTCAGACATTTCTGGTTTATATGAAAATTTCATGTAGATAAAATTAGGATTTCAAAATCCTCAGTGACTAAAGAGAATCACAGAAAACTATGCTACAGTCTGACATCCCTTAAAGAGCTAAGAAATGTGTCTGATAATCTGAATTTCTACATGCTTTCTCCTGATGTCTATCAGATAATGAATGGAACTTCTACAACAACTCAAACAAAAGTGAAATTTGAAATATGGCTTTAAGATGAAATGTCAACATAACAAGGTTAATTACATAAATACATCATCAGCCTGAAAAGAAAGACTTGACCCTTCTGAACAGCTCTCCAATTTTTAAGTTAAAATCATTTCAGACAAATTTTTCTCTCTCCCTTTTGCTAACACTCAGGTAAACAAATGAAATTTCCATGGATGATTCCAAGAAAATAATGTCAGTCCTATGGATTTTAATGATAGAAAAAAATGTATTTCATCACATAAGAACTGCCTAAATTTAGGATGGGGTTCAGCTTCCAGACGAAGAGATATAGAGCTTATCCAAACACATCATGGCTCATTGGAGATGCCTTACAGCTCCACACTGCACTTCCAGTTTCTACTCCTGTAAGTCTTTCATGAAACAGATCATGAAGCTAATTCTTGAAGTCTTTTGTAAAATGACATAGCCTCTAAAATGCCCAAGCTTTTAAGGCTGCTTTTATAGGAAAAGTTGACTATTTCTTTTACACTTTATGTATATAAAACTGAGAAGTGTACAAGTTTTAGCCTCCTATTTTGCACAGCATGAGACCAAGACAGGGATGTAATGCATCTACCCTTCTGAACCCAGAGTTTGGCCCTTTAAATCTGCTCAGGGTGCAGATGTGGACCTTCACACTCGTAGAGTGTGCACAGAGTGATCACCACTCTGCAGGGACACAGCCCCCACCCAGTGTGGTGTCCATGGTCTGCCTCCTGCCTCAGCTCCTTGCTCCTAAAACTGAAGCTCTGAGCTCTCTCCAAAACAGGGTTGGGTCTCATTAGTGCAATTTATATCTACCTTTCTTTTTCACAGGAAGTTATTCATACAAATTTATTTGCTGTGAATCACCCTCAAAATACTGTAAGTTTCTACACAATTATTCAGATGACTGATTAGAATGTTTCCTTTCATTAGGAAATAGATGTCATTTTACTTCAGTCAGGACGTGAGAGGGAAAAGGCAAAGTGATATGATATCAAGTGAGTACAATGATTTGATGAGAAATTTTGAAATTATACTGAAAGAAGGTGCAAAATACATCTTGTAATCAAATGCATTATTTAACTGGACAAGCTAAAGTTCATAAGGTCTAGAGTTTTAGAAATTTTGCATGCCCTCTTTTTGGTGTTTGGCTATCAAATCTTAAATTGCACTCTGGAAAATGTTTATTTTTTCAAAACTATATACAAAAGAATATTCACAAAATTTCTTTAGTACTGTAATGCCCTAAATTGTCCCTAAACAACAGGACTTCACAGATGGCCAAACTGTGTCCACACTACTCATGCATTTTGGTTGCAGGATGTCACTTTGGGATTTCTAGTTTCCTAGATTTCTAGATTTCTAGATTTCTAGATTTCTAGACACTTCTCTGCAGATAGCTTAATTTAAGTCTTGCCAGGGAGTTCAAAATAGAAGTAAAAATGAAAGCTTGGTTTATTTTGTCCTTTAAACAATCTCAGAAAAACATCACAAAACAAAGAGAAGCTGAGAGTTTTGATTTCAGGGTGTCAGAGGAAGGAAAATGGTTTTAGGTGTATGGTCATGTCAAATCTAAGGTACATTGTCGTTGTTGAGTGACTCTCCCTACAAGCGTTAATTGCCTCAGAACTGCGAGTGACACTTTTGTTCATGCTACTCATATGCCTATCTAGAAAAAATAAAAAAGCTATAAAAATAAAGAAAGAAAAAGGTCAAAGAATAATATGGTGCATAAACAAGGCACTCAGCTTTGCAGCACAGAAGATAATGGTTGATCTGAGTAGTTAATATTGCTCATTTTTTCCAGGTAAACCTTTACCATTTACCATCCCTTTGATTATAAAGTTCACTGATTCCAACACTACTCTTGGTTGTGCTTCTCTGCAATATGTCACATCATTTGAAGATGTTCGGCATAGATAATTAGCAGGTGACCTTTAAAGTTATCTCTAAAACTATTCTAATTTATTTTACCACAAAAAAGTAATGGCACCTGTGTAAGCCATCCATGCATCAAACCCAGTCATCTAAAGTAAATTCCAGTTCACCTTTAAGTATCAAAAATTTAAGCCTATTTACAGCTTGGATTTACTAATATTTAGAGAAAAAATATAGTTTAGCAAATCCTGTCTGAAGTTACAAATCATATAATACAATGTTTGCCTTCTAAATGTCATATTGAAGGAGGCTTCTCTGTCAGATGAGAGCACAGCATGAGGGTTAAACCCATTTTCTTAAGAATCCTTGAGAATCAAGATAGAGAAAGTGGTGAAGCAGATTCATTCTCATGTTTAAAGCACACTTGTTTTAAATGAGTGTTTGCCTTCCCTTTAAACACAACTTTTGACATGAGCAAATGTCCTGAATAATTATTTATTTGGATCACACTGTGTGGCAGGATGCTCCCCCCTCCCCCTTCTCTCTCTACCTGATCGGTCCCAAGAAATGGATGGCTCAGATTAGGTTGATAGCCTAATCAACAGCTACCTGGTGCTGGCGACTGAAAGTTCCCCTGTGGAATGTAGAGAGAATGTGAAAAAGTTTCAGTGACCACAAATACACACTTTTTTCCTATAAAAACCTCACAAATCTCAGAAAAAGGTAGGAGCTTTGTACATGGACATTGGAGCATGAAGGAAAGTTTCTCCCCAGGTGTCTGGACACAGCCCTGTGGTTACTTCCCTGGGATTGAGTGAGGAAGTCTTAATGTATTCCAGCTCCAAAATTGGATTTGGTAAAATCATTTGTTTCCTAAATCGTATTATTCCGTCTAACTTATAGGTACCTTTCTTAACTTGCATTTCAGCTAGCTCAAGCAAGCATTTCTTGCATTTTTAACTATTTTTATAGTTCAAGCAAGCTTTTACCCCATAATTGCATTTTAGCTATTATAGTGTTGCAATTATGCATTCATTGTGTGTCTATGTGTGTCAATCTGTTCTATGTTTGTATGTTTGTTATTTTCTGTGTCTAATAAATGGTATTTTTAGACTAATCGGCCAAATATCAAAGATCCTTGTGAACGGGACTAAGTCTTGGGGAACTAGCTATCTTAAGGTCTGTCAAACTGCAAAAACTCATAAAGCTCTTGTCTCCCATGCAAGACACACTGCACATGTCCTCTTCATTATTTAAGATCCACAATGTGCTGAGGAAAATAAATTTGCTTTAAATATTTGTTTTTCAGTGAGCATTTGACTTTATATATTTTTCACTTCAGCAAATTGTACTAAAAGTACAAAAATAGTGTAATAACCAGTAGTTTCTGTTAAAAATAAAAATAAAAACAATCATTGCATCAACCTGTTCTTCCTCTTTTCCTTTCATGTATATTGAAATAGCCATCATACAAATATAAATACTCAAACACGTGAACTTGTTTTTATGAACCCCAAAGAGCTTAGCAAACAGTTACATTTATTATGCCTACATCTTCATTATTAAAGACCCAAAGCGAGTCTGAATATCTTAGGCTGAAAGACATAATTTTTCATGTAAGACAGTTTACATATTTTAAAACAAGGGAAAATACAGGATGCTGTAAATCAGCACAATATTTGCTAATAAAGTTGTTTTTGTAAAGGTAGACCCTGTGCCAGAGTAGAACAAAGAAAATTAAATTGTCCATGACCCTTGTTAATGCCCCATGGATCTAATACCCTCTTCTTCTTTTGCACTTACCTAGATCTCAGATAAGAAGATGAAGCAGTTCTGTATAGCTGTGATACAAAAAGTAGAGAGATTCTCTAAGCTGTTCTGACTGCTACTGAAGATATGATACTTGTGTTATTTGGTAAGAAACAGCAAGTCCCTAAATTACTGGGAGGGCACCTCTGTTGGGTTTTGATTTCTTCAACCTTATTCATTCTGAAAGACAGATTAAAAAGACATGATTGAAATATTATCTGTGTATGCTATGAAGTACTTGCTTCACAAACACTGGAAGTTCTGATAGTTTGTGGAAAATATGAGCATATAATCCTTTACAAGAGTCGTCATAACTGAGATTTCTTGCAAAATGTAGATAATTAAGATAACTCTTTCAAGATTATGATGATGATTCTCTGTAATATCTTGGTCATGATGATATACAATAGATAGAACCACCTATCACTATTATTTTTATTAAGCTATCATCCTGCCTTATTGATCTGTTTGATAGGAGACATCCAGAAAAACAAATTTCTTGACCCTACTAACTATTAATAATGTTCTAATTGAATATGCAATATAGCTAAACACTAACAAGGTTTCTCTTGGGATGTCTTCTGAGGTTTCTCTCTCTGGGGAGAGCGGCGAGCCCAGAAACCCCACAAAAGAAGGCTGCTGCAGCAAACCTCCCGCGCAACTCCAGACCGGGTGCCGCCGGGACGCCACGGGCACGGGAGCTGATTTCACCCGAGACGGAGAAAAACAGGAGACAAGGCGATTAAGGAGATGTAGTCTCTGTGTCTCGAAATCCAGGGTTTATTGAGGAGCAGCAGGGCGGCGAGGGCGCATGGAGTCGGGACGGGTTGGAGGGAACGGGGCAAGCTGGATTCTCGAGCGCGCAGAGCGCAGAACGGAAGCAAACATGGGGTTAAGAGGGGAGTGCAGGATGGGAGGAGTTTGCATGGGAGATGCAACCGGGACACAAGGGATGCAGGATTGGCAGGGAAGCCAGGGAATGGGGAAACAAGGGGGGAGGGTACAGAACTTTGAAAACCAATAATAAACTTTGGGTAGAAGGAACAGAGTAGAACGTTCTAGTTATTAACTCCATAAGGATAAAGAGGAGGAGAAGTTCAAAAACCAATACTCTTGTTCCCTGATGCATACTGAGGAGGCTGGCTGCAAGGTGTCTTGGGGGAACATCTTTTTTTCACCCTGAGCTAAAGGTCTCTTCAGACCTAGGGGGCTTCCTCAGGTATATCAGCCTCCAAGCTCGTATGAGCTAAGGTCACTGCAACAGTCTTCAACAGATGGGCTTTAGTAAATATTAAAGAAAAATTATGTGTTGTATGTAGAGCTGATGTTTGTATGTTTAATATTCACTAGATTGTACCTACCACTTTACTGTCATAGCTGGATGGCTTGATGTAATATAAACTTGTGCAAAATAAGAAAAATTATTTCAACACAGTACCTTAAGATTTAGGTAAAGTATCTTCAAATGTTTCATACTCAGACCAATCCTCCCACTATGCCAGTGATGTCACCTTTAATTTCCTTTCAGAAAACCAACATTTCTGGTTCATGAAGTGCCAAAGACATTCTCAGTCCTAAACAAGTTCTAAAATACATGAGATCAATGTAAGCAGTAAGAATAATACCTATAAAAACAAATGAGAAGGATTTTAATGAAAACCTCTGCATATATTTCAGCATCTAAGAGCTTTCCTAGAAATTAAATTTGCAAAACAAATTCTCTATACTCAGTTTTCAGAAGAGTTAATTATCAACTAGGAGACACCAATGTCTCACCACATGCAAAATGCTAGGAAAGTTAGAAAACAACATTTATGTTTTAGATTAAATATCATAGCTCATTATAATGTGGCTATATTCTGTGGAAGTAACAATTTGCAGTGCTCTTTTTCAGCTATATAAATATCAGCTGCATTTTGCAGTTTTGGTCTTTTTCTGTTTCACAAAAATAACAAATTTTATCACAGCAATTCACAAAGATATTTGTATTTTACTCCATGCTGTAGGTCTCAACTTAAGACCTCAAGAAAAGTAGTGCCAACTCAAACCTGGAGGGCTGTTTAGTATAAAGTCTTGTATCTATAAATGAGTCTAATAACGGGTACTGAAGAGAAGCATATACAAAACAGCACAAGTACCCAGAATGGGTCTATTCCTTTTAGACTCCAGCCAGCAATGGTTTAAGAGCTTCCTGAGCTGCTGATTGCCTGCAGGCCATCATCTTTAGCTGACACCAGTGGACCTGTGTCCATAAATTAGTTTAAATTTTAATCTGAATCTTCTTGCATTTTTCATCTTATCACTTTATTTTTCACCTCACCCTGTGGCAAGAAAATTCATAATTTCATTATTAATTTTATGGAAAAAATATTTTAATTGTATTAAAATTTTCAGCGTCATTATATTTTTGGATGCACTTATTACTGAATGGGAAATGGTGAACACTTGTTTCCTATTCATTCATTTTACAGTCTCAGTCATCTTTTTACTAAGTAGAAAAACTCTAGTTTGACTTCCATTAATAAGAAAGCTTCTCATATATTTGAAAAAGAGGTTGGTTATTTTTGGTTCAGTAAATTGCTTGTCAAAATAATTTCAGCCTGACTTCCTAATAGTTTGCATTTAACTTGTTTCTTCTTCATTCACTACTTTTTTAATACTGACACCATTTATAATTTCTAAACAGTGTTCTTTTTGGTATCATCTGTTAGAGTGCCAATAAACCACCAATCATTGTGTTTGTTTCTTTATGTGTTGGTAAAAATGGTGTTTTAATTTTTTTTTTTTTCAGTCAGGGATACGGATGAACACTGAACAACTGATGTGTTAATTGTAAGCAGCCTAAGTTTCAGCTGCTACTTAGAATGTCTTTGTAATTAGCAGTCTCATTTTAATCTCATTGCTTTACTTGAAGGTAGACAACGCAGTGTGCATTTTTATGTCTCCTTTCATCCACACAAGATAATGAATTTTACACTTTACACTCAGTACAAGAAAATGGTTCTTTAACAGCCACAAATAGAGCTGCAGCACCTAGAATAAAATCAAGGATTACTTCTTACATGTGTCTAGGTATTTTCTCACAGGAACTTGTTTTTGTTTTTCAAAAAGCATAGTCTCTGCACTATGCCTCTAAATTATATTTATCTTGTTTACTTAGATAAATGACCAACCTAAAGAACCAAATTTACTATTGCTATTCCTTTACAGCTTCACTAATCCCCCTTGACATTTTGAAATCATAACTGCTTTATGAATCAAATTTCTGGCTTTTTAAATCTCTGAACACTTCCTATTTGTACCATCTAAACTGGGTGGTTCAATTTAACCGTATAAACCTACTTACTTTAATCAAATTATCTTTTTTTTAGTACATATTATTCCCTAGAATTATATAAAAAAGGAGGTTATGTTCATGTCAACTGACCTACGAGGTATATGGAACTTCGCCTGTCAGAGCGATCCCAGCCTGGATCACAGCATGCATTTCTGATGTATCTCCAGACAACGTTTCCTTCTGACACTTAAGGAACCTGGAATGGATAGGTCTAATGCCATGCTTCTCCACTCAATGAAATTCCCATGGTGGTTCAAAGGCCAGGGCAAGTAGAAGTAGCTCTTCAACCATGATGGCTGGCAGAAGACATACAGATTGTTGTGTCTCTAGAACGCTAACCATGACATACTGAGTATCCAGGTGGTATAAGAAGGGCTTTGACTCTTTGCTCCTGTCTTTACCTAATAAATTACAAAATAACATAATTAGATTATGAAAGGATCAAAAGTACATTTTTGATATTTCACACAGTTCTTCAGAGTACATTTGAATTTAGGGGGTCCAAAGATGTTTTCTCTGTGCATATGGGAAAAAAATCTCATTCTGTTTTATAATCTGTATTAAAATTTTACAAAATGCACAACAGTACTCCATGTTCAAATGCTGGTTGCATTATGGAGGACAGAAAGAGGAATTGTCTTGTCATCAGGAGAAACAGAAATTAAAGGTCTATTTAATTTCTTCCTTTGCAATTTTTCAGACACACGGAGTAGTTTCTAGCATTCTTATTCTAGCCAATAATATATTACAACAAATTTTTTTAAGAAAATTAAGGCAAAGAAATCTGCTTTCTGAGTGTTCTTCCTTTTAGTATTAGTATTTATTAGTATTAGTATGATGTCTTTTACTGTCTCTTATGAGTTTCTGCATCAGTCCTGGACAGGTTAAACATATGGGTCATAGTGCACACTTGATTTTCAGACTAATGTTTTCAATTGTTTGTATAGTTTCTGTTCCTCATTGACTACATTTTGTTCATACTTTTGAAAAGCAGCAGCTGCCCAGTGTTGCAAAGGCCTAATTTCAAAGCAGAGGCGAGCGGGCTGAGCGCTGGAATGCTGGTGTGTCTGCTTGGTGCTCCAGCCAGAATTCTAACTATTTACTGACAGCTGAGGTGACTAGCAGTCTGCCCCACATAAAAGGGGTCTTCTCATATTTCTTAGAGAAGATAATTTAGTGTGTATGTGCACAGGTCTTCAGTGATTCTCTTCTGAAAAAAAAAAGAGAACTTATGTTGGGTCAGACAGTGTGCAGACTGCACAAATGTATTATTTATGAGTAGTGCTCAGAGTGGCTTTCGGGAAACACACAGGCAAACACGTTCCAGGCCCTTAGGAGCTTACATGTCTAATAGCAGACCTGACAAAACCAGCGGGAGCTGCACACAATAGATGGAGAAATGAAAAAACAGACAAATGTAGCTTTCAAGATCAAAGGAAAATTAGGTAGTTTATCATATGGGTCCTTCCAAAATATTTCTTCATTCTGCTAAGTAATCCATTCCATGCCAGTGGCATTTCTTCATATTGCCCAAACCTTTGGAACTCCTTTCACAAGCATCACAGGTTTTCAGTCTCTTACATGCACTAAGAGACTCCTCCCACCCATGCCTTTCCCCACTCCCCACCCCACTCTGGACTTCACATTCCATGAAGATAATCTCTCTGTGCCTCTCCAGTTATACTCAGGGCTTGTATTCCATTAATTAAAAAAAGAATACCACTCTAAAGAACATCCATACCTGATCTCAGTGAATTTGGATGTTAGATGGAACTTTGAGCCACCTGGTCTTGTTGAAGGTATCCATGTCCATGGCAGGGGTGTTGGACTAGACGATCTTTAAAGTCTCTTTCAATCCAAGCCATTCTATTATTAAAAGTATGTCAAAAGAGTACAATACTTTAATTGCAGAGTAATGAGGCTATGGCACTTAATTGCCTTGATGAAGGTTCAGGAGGGCTGAACCTTCAAAGCTCTAATTTTATACTAGAATTAATAATATTTGTAGTCATAACTTAAACTGAGCCCGACTATTTCAATGCCAAAATTGTATAGACTAATGGTAAACCTTTAAAATAAGTAGACATGGTTTAGATCCAGTAGAATACAGAATATTGTTTTCATAGTAAATAGTTAATATTTTATGGAAAACTATGTCTACTATTAACCCTAGTGATGTGTCTTCAAATATTAGTGACCATTCAGGCTTACAATTTCATCAAAGCCCCATTAAGAAGTTTGTAATAAAAATGCAGTTCTCCTAAACTTCACAAAGCATCCGAAAATCAAGGGCACTTCCCCTAGTGGTTTATCCACAGTTTCAAGAATAGGCTTCAAGGTACTCTAACATTCAGCTACTGATTTCTATTAAAGGTAAGTACATAACAGCAACAAAACTGTTCTTCATCTGACCTTCACTTTTGGTACAATGCAAATTATTTGTATTTTTTTAAATTTAGGCCTCAACAAGCCTTCTATAGACAACCCTCAGTTAAAATTGCATTAAGCGCAGCTGTCTCTGCTGTGTTTTCTGGGAAATACTGCAATGGAGAAAATGTCTATCAGTTTTTTGCTGACAAACCATTGATCACACATGTCTTATGAATCACTTGACACTATGGATTTTTGCTGAGACTATTAAAGGAACAGCCTCAAGCCCTCTGTGCCCTGTATATACTGACATCACTCTCACATTCAAATTTATGTGCATGCCAGTAATGATCACAAGAAGAAAATTAAACCTTAAAAAGACAATTTTGAAGCAGGTGGTTTAAACAAAGAAAATTAGAAAAATAATTTTTAAATGCTTAAAAATATGCAAATGTGTAGCTAGCCATTCAAAAAGAGAGAATGAGATGAGTGCCCAGAATGTGCATAGTATTTTTAAACAACTAGCTTAAGACTTAAGACAAGTGAAAAGAAACCAGTGGTACTAAGGTATCTTCTTTTATTTCATCAGGAACTCCTTAATTTTCAAAATCTTCTTCTTAGTTATGGGTATGAATAGACGTAGTTGGATATGGATATCCATGAATGGAAATGAGATAGAAGTAGTTTGGATATGGATAGAAATATTTTGCAGCTGTATCAATGCTAAAGAATTAGACAGGTAGGCTGTTAACCACCCTCTCCTAAGGCTCAGGTCAAAAAAACCAGAGAACCTATTCTAATTTATGCTCTTGTCCTCATGCAAATCCTGGACTGCCAAACAGCACAGAAAGAAAGAATTGGCTGCCCCACGGGTTTTGCTACTCCTGAGGTTCTCAAGGTAAGAACGCTGATATTTGACTACAGTGTGTGCAGGTTTATGAGAGAGGACTTCCTTCACATTTTCCTCCATCTTCTCATTCAAACAACAGCTCAAAATTTAGCTTATAATTCATGCTATAGAACAATACCATGTATCAAACTGTTGTATAATATAAATTATTTACTTGAGCCTTCCTTTTGTGAAGCCACATTTTCAGTTGTTTACAAACTTGCCCAGTTTTGACTGCTTATGCTGAACATTTCAGTGATGGGAAATTTTACTAAAACTATTCCAGTTATTTCTCACATCATTCAAGAAATTGTTGCCAGTTTCTCCTAGGCAGTAAAGCAACAGTTGAGGCTTGTTGAGGAGAGGCAGCTGTGTAATTGAGGTAAAAGGGAGACAATGTGAGAGAAATTTTGTGTTGCTACCTTATTGATTGCTTGCTAAAGAACCATCAATACTTTATTTCCAGAGAGAGAAGCAACGGCCTCACATGCGGGAGACAGTCACTTTGCACTTTTGACATCTCTTCAAAGACATACTCAAAAGCACTCACCTTTGCATCTCTTGAAAGTCTCACGCCATGCAACATCAGTAGCTTCCTTCTACTAACTCTCAGAGCAGTCTGTCTGCAGGACATGAAGGACTAAAATAAATGTGGAGAACACTGTCAGCAACCAGCCTATAGGAAATTACTGGTGCTTCTCCTGAGATTTCATTTCCTCTCTCCCTTTGGAGTTCTGCCCTCCCAGTCTAGAGAATCACCATAAAAAGTTTTACACGCAAATTAAGAAAGACCAGGTATGATCAAAAGAAAAGGAAGGATATTCAGCTACAGGGAGAGTGTTGGAGACTCATGGAAAAAGGGTGAGGCAGCTAAATCAACTGTGCAGAAAGTTAAGTGATGAAAACAAAACAAGAAAAATATGTGGAAGGTTCAGAAGAAGATATCAGAAGGGAAATGGGATCATGTACAGAAGATGAAATCAGAGCCAAAACAAAAAAGAAAAGGTCAGGAGCAGAGGGGACTGGAAACCCCTGGGAACACAGAAATTATGTTCTATAGCATCTGTAGGAGATTGATATCCTCCTCCAGCAAGTCACCTGGCTAACAGAGCGGGGAGAGGGTAGACAGCAAAGACCTGGAAGCATGCTGGAATATAATTTGTAGAATTGAAGAGCAACAGAATTAAATTCACCAAGAATTTTACTTGGTTATATGAATATATTTGTTATGACTCAATCTTCAAAAACCCTCTTATACTTTCTACAAGATTTTTTGCCTAATTTAGTCTTCTGGGGTTTTCCATTCCTTTACCATGGTATGTTAATTTTACTTTTTGGGAAAGCAAATAGTATAAATTATTCTTTTTTCTTTCTGCCATGTCCACTCCCTCCTTTGAACAGTTCCTTGTACTAACTGCTTATAATGA
The DNA here is from genome assembly GCF_008360975.1 of Lichenostomus cassidix. NCBI lineage: Eukaryota > Metazoa > Chordata > Aves > Passeriformes > Meliphagidae > Lichenostomus > Lichenostomus cassidix. The sequence goes on along the minus strand of NC_139480.1, from coordinate 18,279,683 downwards.
GATTTCAGATGGTTCAAATTGGCTAAGACCATCTAACATGGATATGTTTAAAGCTTTATGTAAACCTACCCTGTTTATAAAATTTCTTGGAGACTTGCACACAACCATTGAAATTTGGTGAATATTGAGAGTTATTTTTGGTGAAATGTGACTCTCTCATGATATTATTAAATTAGTAATAGGCTTCAAAAGAAATTAAATGATATCACATACAAGATGACAAGCCTTGAGTAGAAATAGTTGTGTAGGAGGTTCTCTTTTAAATGTGAATGTACTAGTCTCACCTCACGAAAACTACAGAGTACTGGATAATTTTTAGTTATGTTGTGCAACATTCTTTCAAACTATAGACATTTGAGAATCAGTTTTCATACACAACTCTTAAGCAAATACTTGTAACATCATCCTGCAGAGAGCAACTCTGTAAAAATGATTTAAAATCCATATGCTATGTAGGGAAATTTACCTGGAGGCATCCTTCTACCTTTTACTGAAAATAGCCTATGCAAAGGTGGTGTTAAGGTGCACAAATCCTTCACAAACTGGATGCTTTAAGAGAGTGCAAAGGTATTTATAATTTCTAACTTTGCAGTCCTATTTTAATGTTGCTTCCTTTAACTTTTATTCTGATCCCCAGGACTTTCAGCAAGTGAATAGACTACCTGTGTGTAAGAGATTTTAGAGAAGGCTGCAACTGTCTTCATTCTTTGCGTGTTTTGGTCTGCCTTTCCTGCTAATGTGATTTGAATAAGCCAATTACATTGAAATTTGGTCCGTGATCATGCAAATAAGTTCATGAGTGTGTATCTCTCTTCCGTGGATTTAAGTAGGGAGTAAAACTGGTCTACAGTTCATTGTACAAGGGGACTGCACAGGATACTGGGGTAATGCTTTGTGGTCTTTTCTGAGGTTCCATTTGCCCTACATTGCAGCAAGATTTCAGGAAGATAGGACATTCAAAGAAAACAAAGAAAGCCTTTAAAAAGTACTGAAATGCTAAAAGTATAGGCTGAATTTTATTTTCTAGGTGCAGTTTGCAACCATGAAGTTTAAGTATGCATTTAATATGAGATCTAGAAAAAATGCTTGGGAAATTATCACTGACAGCTTGATGAACATGCTCCCAAATGCCCACTGTGTACAGTTTCAAACTGATCAAAAGCACTGCTGTAAGAAGTGTTTCATTTAAGTGTAAGATCCCTTTATCAGTGACATCATGGGCACAGTTAAGCTTGATTAAGACTAACCTGGAACTCTAGAAAAAATTATTTCTTTTTTGAAGTTGTGGAACTCCCTGATACTCTTTTAGTGCTAGTGACCTTGACAGAATAATTTTTTGGCAGCCATTTCTTTACACACTGGCACTCTCAGCAGTTTAACTTTCTGTGTATTGTTACACTTTCTTCACAGCTCTGTAGTGATTCTAGACGAAGTCAAACAATTGGGATTTCTTCAGTAAATTATATCCCAGGCAAAGAACAAGAATCTTTATTCTCATTGAAGGAGACATTCCTGAAACAGCACCACTGTAGTGCTCTATATGCAAATGCTGAATTCCACAATCTGTCTGTAAACAATAGAGATGTGGGCTAAATGGAGAGACTTGCCAAATTTTCTGAGGTAAGGGTTGCTAGAAACAAACAGGAGTAAATATAAATGCCCTGGCATGTGAAAACCTACAACAATTATCCACTCCCTCCCAAGTTTAGCAGGTTGAGTTCCCACATTATAATGCTCTTGCTTTTGGGAGAAAGCCAGGTATCAAATTCTGTTCTGGAGAGGAAAGAAAGAGACCAAACTACTTCATGTCTGAGATACTGCATTAAAAATGGTACAATGTCATTTTATACAAAGATTCACAGCCAAATGCTCTGCAACACAAACTTGATCTTGTCTTCCTTTTCTTTCAAAGGCAAAGCATACAACTGCAGCTGCCTACATAGACATGCAGGGTGTTGGAATGAACAGTTTTGAGAGTAAAATCATAGCCACATTGGAAGAAAATATTAATTTTATTTTAAAAAACATTTTGAGGTGAGTACAGATGATCATTATACTAGAAAACTTAAGAAATTATATATATATACACCAGGAAAATAACTTCTTAAAAGTACAGTTATTTAACATTCAGTTATTTTAACACATCTAAATGGCTGTATTAATACACCCAAAACAAATTACTATAACATGACCTTTCTGGTGTCATGACAAAACCAGTTTTTCTCCCATACCCTGTAATATTAAAAAATTAAAGGGGAAAAAAATCCCATCAATGAATTCTTGCAACACTCAATTTTAATCCCTTAGAAATAAACATCACTTTCCTTTATTTCTAAATGAAAACAGATTCTTTCTAAGCCTCCAACTTTGATGAAAATTCTTTTCAAATTTCCTTGTGGTAGTTGTAATGAAGTACCCTAGAAAATCTGTGATTACAAAACAAGCCTGTTTTACATAGGAGGCTTTCTGACACCATAGTGACAGCAATAACACAAACCTCAAAGTAAGTAGATCATTGTTTATTTTCTCCCTCAGTTTCCTATTTGTGTTCCTTGTGGGAAATTTATGTCATTAATAGCAGAGCAAGGCATAAGACGCATAAGAATGCTAGTGGGAATTTTTATTGCATATCCTTTTCAAAAAACATTAAAATTTTTTATACCTAAATAATTTTTGCCTAAATAGCTATTTTATTTTTTTTTCTATCTAGTATATTTTTTTTAAATTCATGGAATGCTTAATTTTCCATCTGTTAAACATATGTTTTGTGATAACAACAAATCAAGTTTTTCAAGAGATCCAAACCCAGTGTCTGAGCTGTTACACACAGAGCCTGAAACTCCTGGTGTGAGCTCACAGCACTTATACACAAATGCATGTCAGGAATCCATCCAGCAAAATATCTGTCTATCCAAATAACTGTGACAAGCAACACTAGCCTTTGAATCAGGACTCTGCTTTCTGTTATGTATTTTTCTATGTGGGAGAAAAATGATCTCAAGATCTTAGGAAAAAAAAAAAACCAACAAACGCTACTGTACTCAGACCTCACAAGCAGATCAAGACCAAAGAAGATGACATTTGATCTTGCACATACTTTTCCCAAACTTCCCATGGCCTTCTGCTGCAGGAAGCACTCGTATTCAAATCAGCAGGACTTCACACATGCTTAAAGACAGGCATGTGCACCATGGCTTTCTGAGCTTCAGGCCATCCTTCAAATTTTTATTAAATAAGAGAAGCTTGTAGTCTGATGTTAAACAGTGGGCCAGACCTCAAGAACTGCTCAGCTTTTACACAGTCAGTGACTCTGACTGACGACCTCAGGGTTTGGTAAGCCTGATTTTTTAAAAAAACTTCCTGTACAGTATGTCAAATCTGGTATGTCCTCTAGTTCCACTAAGATGATGGCCCTGAAGGCAAGAGCAGTAAATCAGTTGCAGATTGAGCCAGGTTCACTTATTTGGCATACAAAAGCTGTTCTTAATATAAACGGCTAGGGAAAATGCATACAGTATGACGGAACTAAATTAAGTTCTTCCTCAGTGACAATAACTGCAACACAAATTTATCAGTAACACAAGGTGCTCAATACCCTCACTGTACTACAATTCAACTTTAAATACTCATAACCCACAAAATTACTACACAGCATATCCTTTCTTCTTTCTCTTTCTTTCTTTTTCTTTTCTTTTTATTTTTCTTTTACTTTTTCTTCTTTTTCTTTCTTTTTCTTTTTCTTTTTCTTTTTCTTTTTCTTTTTCTTTTTCTTTTTCTTTTTCTTTTTCTTTTTCTTTTTTTTTCTTTTTCTTTTTTTTCTTTTTCTTTTTCTTTCTCTCTTTCTCTCATTCCTTCTTTCCATCCTGCTTTCCTTCTTTTTCCTTTTACTATTTAATGCCATGCTTTTGTAATAATTTTAATGGTGAAAAGAAAACTTTTTCCAATAAACAACTTGTCACTTGTGTTTATGACTGAAAATGTGCTTAATTAAAGTCAATGTCAATAATAACTAATGTTTTTTAGTACTTTGGACACCAGAAAACATAAGCCTATCAAGATATTAAATACACAGTTATTTGTGTATGTGTTTGATAAGATGGCTTGTGCTCCCACCCACCTTTTTTTATCTCTTCTGCTATTAGTCTCAAAATCAATTTAAAGTGTTTTCTGCATCTGAGTAAATTGTACCAGAACTGTAATTTGAATAATGCATAGCTTCCTACTGAAACTAAAAATATTTATATCATGTAATAATGAAAAAAAAACCAAAAACCAAAAAAAACTGAACAAACAAGTTTTAAATGGTTGGAGGTTGTCCTGCAAATTGCTGGAACTAATTTCTTACCTGGATATATGTTTCCAGCTCTTTGGCCAATACTTTTCATACAGCACCATTCAGATATCTGAGCCTTCCCATGTCCCTGCTTCCTGGAGTCTTCTACATAACACACCTAATTTGGATGTGGTCATTCCAAAACTTTAAGTGGGCCAGACTGTGGAAAACAGAAGCAGAAGAAAAAAGATACAAATATTTGATCTGTTCAGGTTAAATTTCTGGGTTCTAAGAAGAGTGTCCACTTGCTCATGTGGAGGAAACTGCAGCACTTATCAGGACAGCTTAGAGTGATCACACAGCTTGTAGTTTCAAATCAAGAACTTAGAAATCTCAAATTCTTGTGCTAAAGTAAACCCCAACTGAACAAAAGAAAGACCTCTCTACATATCATATATTACTATGTCCAGCCCCTTGGACACCCCCTTTTCCTCGCCTTTCTCCCTTCTCCCCACAGGGATGCAGTGCCTGGGACCTCTCCCCTCTGCAGCTGACCTGGCAGGATAGCATAGCAAATGTAAGGAGGATGTAGGAGCACCACAAACACGTGCCTTCTCTGAAAATTTGAATAGACCCTAGGAGGGTTATTTCCCTGAGTGAATTGCAATCAGATCTCAGTTTCATAATCCAAATAACAGCTTATGTAACAGCCACGCAGTCAGAGGTGGTGGACTGAGGTTTTACAGTAAGGGGACATGTAACATGTTATCTTATCAAGAGATTAGCACAGAAATTTCTCCCTCCGCCCCACCCTTTATTTGCAATAAATTCTCAAACCATCAAATTCTTTCCATTGTTACAACTTCAAGCAATGCAATCATTTCACATTTCTTAACTAATGAACTGCACCCTTCTCCTTCCTTTTCTCGCCCCCTTCTGAGACATGCAATGACATCAGAAGATTATGTTTAGTTTAAACAAGTCAGGGAGATACGAACATCCCTGAAAATATGTTAATTCCTTCCTGCTCAACAGATTAGTAGCATTTGATTTGACATGACTATAAGTTTACACACTTCAAAGAATTTTTAAAGTAATATCTTCTAAAAAAAGGAAGGAATAAAAAAAATTTCTTTCACATTCTTCATGACTAAGTGATGCATTGCTTTTTTTGGTATTCACAATCTGTTTTCATGCCTTGGTGCAAACAGTTTTGAAAAAAAATCAACTCCAGTATTGTAGCATTAATGGGGAACAGTCTGGCCTCCACCTAACCCTGAAGATAATTATGCTAAAACAATAGCAATGAGCATTCAGCTAACTAGCTAAAACAAGGAAAGACTGCTGCTGCCATTCATCAAAAAGGCCATTTGGATAATGAGGAGAGATGGCCACTGACATATTTCAGCAGGGGAGGCCATCCTGCTGGGAGTTTCTTTCAAAATGCCAAATTCTATCCATTTAAAAAGCAAACACCATGCTCTCTTTGGTTTGTCTGGTGATCTGGGGAGCAGAGACATAAGTCACATAGTACTGTCCAAGTTGGAATAAAGAGCTGAAAGAGATACTGAAGGAGAATAAAATGCTGTAGTGTATATATCATTGTAATCTTCAGTCTCCTGAAAGGACTAATCCGAATTATGAACAACATGACTGCTGTCAGTCAGGAAGAGCAAATCCCTTGCTTTCTGTAAGAAGCTACTAATCTGATTATTGATTTACAATTCTGGTGATTAGTTAAAGAATGTGCATCTCAAGGAATCTGAATATCCTGACTGGACGGACAGTAAAACAGATGTTTAGAAGAAGTGTTTTGATTTAAATAAATACAATAACGCATACATAATACAGCTTTAAAAGACATTTAGACTAGCAAATATTGTGTAGATAAAACAGGATAAATGTTAACCATTATGTCTGGTTTTGTAAGTAGTGTCTAATATGACAGCCACTTCATCACAACATGATCACAGATGATTAACTAAAATGACACCAACAAGGAAGATAAAATAGCAATGGACCTTTCAAGTAAAAATCTGTACAAATGTGTTGTACTGACTTGTGTTTCCGGTCTGAAAGCAATTTATGCCATTTAAAACTGGCATTCCTGATAGTGAGGAAATGTATTTTAATTTTTCTGTAAAAATTTATTTTAAAAAAGTGTCCTTTCATATGAAATAGGAAGTGTAGCAATGTGGGGTTTTAGGATTCCATGTGTTCCCTTTGTTTCCCTGTCTTGTATGCTATTGGTTCATTTTAAAATATGCACTCTGCTGTACCTGAAAACCTATTGGTGTGTTCCCCCTATCAATTCTCCCCCTCCATCTCCCAGGACTGGTTCCAGGGGAGAAAAATCCCTCCCCTTCTCTTCCCCTTATAAGCCCATGTCTGCATCAGAGAGAGGTCTACCATCTCTGAGCTGCCAGCCACTGACCTACCCTCCTCTCCTTCCCTTGAAACCCCTTTTCGCCATATCCCAAATAAACCTCCCTGACAGAACAGAGATGGAGTCCAGTTTGTTCTTTCGTCTCACTACATTTCCTGCTAGAATTTCTGTGGCTGGGAGACTCACGCTGCCCGCGGGACCCCAGGGGCCGGGTGCCCCAGATCCGGTGGAATTACATGGACCAGGGACTTCACTCCGTGAGGGAGCCAGCCTGTGTCAACCCCCCCGGAGCCTGCAGTAACAAGGAAGCAAAACAAATATATTCTATTTTTCAGCGACTTGTCCAAACAGAGGTGCTTTCCAGAATAACAAGCAAGAACCACATTTGAAATTTCTCCAATGCCATCCATTGTCATCTGCTGAAGACATTGGAAATTTCAAGCAGCACAGCTTCAGCCCCTCTGCTGCTAGGATGCATGGTCCTCTCTCTTGCTGACTTGTAACACAAGGGCGAATGTACTTACTTCCTTAAAAGGCTCACTAAAAAATCCATGACTATATGGCAAAGACAATGTTAAGACAATAGGTGAAAAACACATGGAGGAGAAGGAAATTCAGTGGGATATTTCTAAAAGAAAACATGAGCCCAGTGAAACCAATCTCCATAGGTTTCTTCTACAATCTGTAGAAGGTAAGAAGCTCCTCCATGAAGTTATTCAAAGAACTTTGGCAACTGTTTCTGGAAAGATCTATCTTTCTACACAGACTGTATGACATTTACAGAACTTAGCTTCAGTAGGCTAAAATTCATCTTTTGTCATACTCTATACAATGAGGCCACTCAAAAATGACTGTTTTAAGGAAGCAAATATTCTCTTCCTTTTCCAAAAGCTCAATTTCAGAGAAGCATTTTGGGATGCTAGAACTTATAGCTGAAAATTAGAAAACTGCCTGAGGGCAATTTTTTTTTGTTTGTTTGTTTGTTTGTGCTGGGCCACGGTGCCAAAAAGAGTTTGTGCTCCTCACCCAGAATTCAAATAAGCACATGTTTTTCCAGTAGTGATAAAGCAAGGAGTATCCTGAGTTGCAAGGGACCCAGAGGGATCATCAGAATTCAGCTCCCAGCCCTGCCCAGGACCACCCCAAGAATCACATCTTTTAAGGTTTCAGCCATTACGCTGTGGAGAAATAAATTGTGACATGTAAACTTAATAATTCTAAAATCTAAAAAAACCATGCATGCAACTATGTTTCTGTTGTGTTAACTGGACTCTATCACAGAACTGTGATAGAAAGTACACAAAACTGTGTTTCTACTGAACTTTCTCTGCTCATGCTGAAGTCATTGCAAGAGACTGATCATAATGTACTTGGTTTCTCTGAGGCATTTGAAGGAGGGAGAGAACACCACAGCTTGCTGAGTACCATTAGACAGCAGATTAATTATGTTATACCTTGGATAAAAACTGTTTATTGAAACCAGTTACAAACACACAGAACTTCTGGCACAGAATGGGCTTTGCTAGGTACATTTCTGAGTTGATGAACTCTGTGAAAGACAAGCTGTTAATAGTGTTTGCATTGTGTATTCCTAGTACTGATCTCTGATTTCTTAGTGCTATGTGAAAAATGAAGAAATAGAGAAGGGAAGATTATTTGCCCTTATTTGTGCCATACATGATCATGACTAATTTGATACTAGAAATGGAATCAAAGGAGCTTAGTAAAAGGTTCCATATCTAATTCTTTCCCACGTTCAGTTTACCTTGATCTCTGAAATGCTTTCATTTTCTCCTTAGGGCGTGAATACTTGCTATTATAAAATTTACATGTCTGTATTTTTGTGTGAGAGGCAAATTAAGGCAAAAATTCTAAACAACAAACTTCTACAGCGAAGATAGATAATTTCATATTTCTAGCCATGCTGAACTATGGGAAAATAAAACTCACTGCAGCTATGTGTAAGTGGTCACAGAAGTATATCTTGTCTGAAAACCCAAGCATGCAGCATAGTTTTGCTTTAATAAAGTTAACTGTCTCCAATATTTGGAGCCAGTAACAATAACTTTTCTACTGCAAGCATGGCCTTTCGGACTTTGTAACATTCAAATACAAAACCAACGAACCCCTCACATTTCTCTTTGCACTAATGACAAAAGAACAGGGTGGTGCCATGTTGGCAGCACTGCTGGATTGCACTGATCTCTGTCATTTTTGGCAAATAATGAATCAACTTGGCCCCTCTAAAAACCTCATGTGAGGTTAGAGATATGCTATTAGTGTAGAGCTAAAATATACTGCTGTGGTGTTTACAGAAAGCCCTTGCTCAGATTATTCTATTTGAAGTCAATTAGGACACTCCTCTGATCTTACTGGCATGGGTTCTCACAGCAAACACTAGACAGTTGTTATCACTATTGCTGAAGAATGCAGCTATCCCGGGAGAAGGCAAAGGCTGGTTTTAGGAGCTATTCGCTATCTCTGTTGATACTCGTTGGATATATATCTGTTTTGCAAAGTCAGATCAAAATGATTGCCTCTAACCATTATGCAGACTTGCAAAGGTTGTCAAGTACCTGCCAGTTTACAAAGTACAATTCATGTATCTGCTGGGCATTGTGGTTCCACACAGTGTTATTAATTTCCAGTATACTTTTTGAAATATTAACAGTGTCCAACACACCACTGCTTTGAAGAAAGCACCAACACAAGCACAGAAAGAGAATGTAGGTCAGTATGATATTTTTTATTAATTTTTATTTTGCTTTTTCTGTTTGCTTTCATTGCTCCCTCAACCTCATTTATTAACTCTTTGCTGTCCCCTTTGGTGATACTGAAAAACACCTAACAGTAAATCTTTCATTTATACAAGTCTTCCAAACCAAAACCAGGTTGCACTCACATATCTGCATGTCTCTGTTTCGCCTATATAAACACAGTAAAATATGATATGCAAAGTCACCAAATCTGACACATACTTGACAAACAGAGGAGGACAATATTAAGATCTTCCATACCAGAGTGCAGGGAAAGTGTATGTGCAAGGGAAACTTGAAGGTATCCTGAAATAGAGGTGTTATCCTTGTTTTGCCTTTTCTATGTATTTTGTCACATGAGTTTTCTCAGTCATGCTGCTCCTGTTCAAAGCATTTCTCATCAAATGCAAAAGCCCACCTGGCCCACTCAAGGGAATGTCTTTAGCTACAAAGTTTCAACAGGAGATGCACATCTGATGTCACCTCCGTTACTTCTGAAAGTATGGTGTAACATGAGATCAAGTTTGCATTCATTTTCTCATTTTCTTTGGCAATATTATAAGTTACAGCACCTTTCTTGAATATCCACTATATTGCTTTGCTCTTCAAGTCAGCAGCTCTGTTGAACATGGCCCTTTTTTTCTGCAGCTTTGCCTGCTGTTCCTGAGCTCAGGAGAGATTTCTCAGTGAGCAGCATCATCCATGTTACAGAATCCTGCTCTCAAGGCATTTTGCAAATTATAAAGAGTAAAATCAGGGAGATCAGAGGGGAGAGGAAAAGGATTTTCAGGTTTTTTAAGCTAGATATTGGACTCTTACAGCTGCCAGGTTTGCATTGTATGCATTCAAAATTTATGAAATACAGAGGCGGATTTCAGTCTTGATTCTGTGTTTGTCTTTATAAACCTAAGATTTATATTTATGCTATTTTCCTTCTCTGACTATTTAGGAACATGCTGTTATGTTTCTTGTACAAAAACCCCTCTTTCCTGAGTTATTATGCACTGAGAGGTCACGTAGTATACCGTGATATACAGTTCTTTCTACACACCACAGACATCTCTGAGGAGTAACGTTGACACATCAGCCTGGCATTTGAAAGTTAACACAGAAGCAGTAAAGTTAATAACAAATCCTGTTAGCTATAAAGCCAAAACTTTTTCACTGATTTTTATGAGCCAACAAAGTTGTATAATTCGTGTCTCAAGTACACATGCATACACATGTGCAGACATCTAGCATACAATTTACTACTCCAGATAAAACATTTGTAAAATAGAATTTTATCTACTGTGATGTCAAAGTCTCAACATCTAGTGTGATTGCTGATTGACAAATGAGTCACTTTATTGGTTCATCCTTTAATATCCTAAGTGATTTTTTTTATTTCAGAAAATGTTGTGCATCTGCTTTTCAAATTATCTCTCTGCCTTGGTTTCCTCTACTACTGATGATTTCTGGGAGTATTGACCGATACTATAATTTGCATCATGAAGCAAGAATGGACAATTTGAAACTGATTTAACATGACACTCATTTTTTCCTCATTTTGTTCCTCTTTTTTTGACCGTGCCCAGGGCAGTGGGGTGGGAACCAGATAATCTCTACCTAAATATTCTCTAAGGTCATTTCCAATGCAGGCTATTCTATGATTCCAGTCTATGATTTTCCTGTTTAGCAAACATTTTAAAATTTTGATTTTAATTTTAGAAGTCTTTAAGAAAACAAGGAAGATCTTTCTGCTTACAGACAGTATGGTCTACTTTCTAAAGTATCATGTTCAGACAGACGTCTGTTCATCTGGCTCTGGAGAGCTGAATGAGCAATGAGATATTTATAATTACTTATTTTGCCAGAGAATTAATTCAACAGGAAAGCAAACTTTTATCTTGCAGTAGATTATTTTAAATGTCGACGAAAAATTTAAAGCACTGATGTTTTTAAGACTAATGAGGGGTTTGCTTTCCCATGTATTTATGCTTCTGATTGCTGTAAACTTACCATGTAATTAACTATAAATTGTAATGAATAAAAAACAAATATTTAATTTACACTTCCATTCACCATCATAAATGAAGTAGAGCTATGGGTAAAACATACCAAATATATCTTCAAGAATTTATAGCAACACAATAAAAACTTATCCTCCTACCTAGAGCATATCACTTTCTTGATAAATAAAAATATGTTAAAGTTTACAAGATAATCCTGTGAATTTTAAGGCAATCTGTTCAGTGTTCCTGGTCAGGCTATGTATAACAAATAAATACTGTATCCCCCAAACCAGAATAGAAAATACTCCACTTATCTACTTTTACTCTCGTGTCCATCTCTTCTTCTGTGCTTTGTGAGAAATGAATATATCCTTTGATTTCCTACAGGAAAATATTTCATCACCTTTCACTCCTCCTTTTGCAGATATTTCATGTATTTGGGAACATAATTGAGGATTATATAAAAAAAAAGAATGACAAAGTCAGTTAAAATACTTGTTTTTAAAAAACCTAAAATCCTGACTGACTAAAACAAAATTAGACAAACCACTGTCTTCCTGAGTCTGCAAGCAGACTAAAATCAAAGTTATAAGGAACTTTACTCATAGAATTAATTTTGGAGCTTGTTATGGTGATTTAAATGATTCTATTAATTTGATTTAAATGATTCTATTGATTTTATTACTTCACTAATTGTTCTAGAATAAAGAAAAAGAAGGGAAAAAAGGTGCTTATTTTACAATTCTTAACTATTTCTAATTCTTTCCTTGATGACAAGCCAGAAAGCATCTTTTGCAATGGCTAATTTCAAAGCTTTCATCAAGCCATAATGGCATGGCTAAGAGTTTTGCAGCTGCAGTGATGCTCCCAGGTGTGCATAGAGCTTATGAATCCATCTATGAAGCTAGAAAAGGTGCATTAGACTCCTGTGATGGTTTTGAAAGACTTTTTGTTTCACTAATTGCACTAGGACTTACATCAGCTAAGATGCGCAATTCTATTTGGAGACAGTCTATGGTCCAGCATGCTGTAGACAGAACATACTATCAAAAAATATGTTTGTCTTTTCACTGGAAATCATATTGAATAATTCAGATATCCTGCTCTGATTTGATCCTTTTGATTGCTTTTTTTTTCTTTCTTTTTATTCAGTTCAGTAAAAACTGAGAACGTCACATAGGCCAAGGCAGCATTTCAACCAGGGAACACACAGGGTCCCTCACACCCCACTGAGATGTCTGCCCACTTCTTATTTGTGCTGATTTGTATCCAGCTGAGCATATGACCAACTTAACCAGTTGATTCCTCTGCTGAGACTGTTTTCCTGAATTGCAAGGAAAAAAATCATTGGAGAAGAGAGAAGTAAGAAAAATATAACACATGAAGAAAAAAATTTTATATGTGTTGGAGAGAACATAAAAGCGACAAATTCAAAAATAACTCATAGAATGGCATCCTTTCTAATTGCTTAACTATTTCTTGTCTCCTTCAAATTACTGTGGATTCTGTTGAGGAGCTAAAAAATCTTAATTTAACTCCACCATAAATAAATGAAAGCAACAACAAAAGCAACCAGAGTTTCTTCTTTATTTGATGTAAACCTTTCAAATTCCCATCATGTTCCTTAGGACAGCAATTATTATTTAATTACACATAAAGAATGGCATGAGGTTCATATTAATAATGGGGAAAATGGATACAAAACAAGTGACTCAATAATCTTCAGACTTTTCTTCTAAAGCAGAGAATACTTATTATATATTATTATATCTATCATGTGATGATTATTGTTACATTTATTAGAATATAAATGTACTATTAAACTGTTGCAAAACTGGCACTAATTGCTAATTCTGTGTCTGTGATCTGTCAAGGGTTGAGCTGTTTCAGGACACAGATGCAGCCACTTTTTTGCCAGTCCTACCCTCAAAACTCCATGTTAGGAGTATCCAAGGGACAAATTTCCCAAACTAAGCTGTGGCGAAGATGATAGGGCTTCTGCTGGCAAATTCTCTTCAGTTTAGCAGAACAGAATATAGTACTTAAGAAATCAGTTCCCATTCATTCCCTTGCCAAAGGGGTTTTAAACTCCCATCCTACACGGATCATATGAGAATGATGCTTTGCCTTAACAAAGCCACTTCAGTGACATTTGAAAACTGAGGTATTGTATGTACCCAAGGATAGTTATAACAACTTAGTATTACCTTCTATGTGGCTTCATACTCAGTGGTTCAAAAAGTACTTTTCAAAGATGTTACTTTCATATTGCTGGACTAAGGACCATAGCTATGCCCAGGACATTTTTCTAGCCAGTATCAGGATCAAAAGTAACATCCCATCTCCTGTGCTGACCTGCTACAGTGACGTTGGACACACAGCCCTGTGAGAACCATCCCCTCTGGGCTCTGTGATATGCACAAGACATTGGGTAACTAGGAATTGAAAGGTTTTAATGAGAGTAATGATGACTGGAAATTTTGTTTTGTGTTAGACTTTTGAATTTAAACAATTGATTTCAAACTCTGTATTTTGAGTCTTTGAAAATATTTCATTTTAGTAATGTTTAAGGTTTTCTTTAGGTTATGAAAATTTTAAAGTTTACTGTTGCTTTTGTGCAATGTTTTTCTTTTTAATAGAAACTTAGACTTTGTTTAGAAATAAACACTAAATATGTTGTTTCAAGAAGGCTGAAATGGAAAAAATATTATAGCCTGTGCTTGTCCATGCTTATTTTTCAATGGAGATGCATGAAAAAGAGAATTCCTTGTTAAACTTCTATTTGTAGTGCTGAAGTTTTGCTATTGCAAACCCATGCAGGAATCATATTGTAGATATAACCAAGATTTGCAAATCCAGCTGAGGATTGTAGGTCTACAAATTTCATGGAAGTTCTGCAGATTTGATGGAAATCATGGAGCAAAATAACTCAGAGCAGCTTTGAGCATTTCAAGAAATATGTGTATATTTAAAAGCCAGAATTTAAGTTTAACTAAGGAATGGGCAACTGACCCGGAATACTGAATGAGACTGATAAGGCAAATAGAGCAGTCAGGAATGACAAAAAATAGGAAAGCTACTTCAGATCCTGTTTTTAAATAGATCTACAAAGATCTGATTCTTCAGATCTTAATCAGTGATCTGAAAAACTTAAAGAAGTTTTCTAATCACTCATGAAAGTCAGAAAAGGAACGAAACAAAAAATTTTCATCCTGAACCTCCAACAAGTACAATGACCTTTTATGAACAAATAGTAAAGTCAAAAAATATGAGACACTCCTGAGAAAAAAAAATAGAGTGCAATAAAAACGTCATAAAGAATGTCACTTCTATTTCCTTCTGGAAAAAAAAATTAGTTAGATCTTCTCTGACCTTGTTTGTCTGTTAATTTTTTTTCCTAGAGTTATGCCAAATTATCTGAAGGTTTCTTCAGAGACCCTGAAGAGCTGTTAGTCACAGATGCTGCAGATGCGGCTGGGTATTCGCTGCTGCAAACACAGCTTTCACCAAATTGCATCAAACCACCCTGGTTTCTCAGTCCCCAGAAGTGTATTAAAAGCCCCAAATGTTAGAAAATTTGCTACCCACAGTATAATAGACAAATTTTTAGCATGTCTGCACTCATGCCTTTATTTTTGTCCTATGTAAATTTTAGAAAGTAGCCACATACAATATGGCCAAGTGCTTTTTACTGTCTAAACAATGGCCAAAAAAGGTGAAATTTGGTTCATTATTAAAAAGACAGATTCACAGCATCACTGGTTGTTCATAAATCTGATAAGCTTCTAAACAGAATCCTGCTCTGAAAAGTGCATCTCCCAAATGTGACAGTCTACATGTCTATACTCTCCAAGTATCTCTGCCAGGTACATTACTGTGTCAATACATTGAGAAATAGGAAAAGATTTTTAAATGGTCCCTATCTATGCAAAAGTCTTAAAGCACCTCATGAAACAGCTGGTAAACAAAGTCTTCAAAGTCTGGTGTTTGCATAGCAGGTCACTGCATTTTAGTAGAATTCTCACAGCTCTGACGTGCATGCAGACAGAGAAAGAAGTTCCCATAAGAGATTATCACAGGAAAAAGACTCATTCATGTATGCAATTGTTTGTTATCAATAGACAGCATGTACTCTAATTTATTTTGACTTGTTGGATTTGATTCATTGCTTTTGCATATGTTTGCTTTAAACTGGGTAATCAAATCTGGCTGCGTATGAGCTGAACTTTCTGCCTCTATAAAAGTATGCATTGACCATTCAGTGGCACTTCTCCAAAGGGAAGTACACACCTTTCTTACCAATGCGACCCTTCCAACTTCTCCTTTCTCAGAACAACAGACTGAAAATTTCTTCAGAAGGCTCAGCAAGTAATGCACCCTTCTCTAGTCAGACTAGAGAAATAAGATATTTATTAATACTTTTTCCTCTATACCTAAAGAAACATAGTGTATATAATCATGTTCAGGGTGTGCCTCCTCCTATCTAGGAGGAAGAGAAAGTTAGTGATACAGTTTGGAGGGTAAAGGTCTGAAGGGCAATTAATTTCTTCCAACTATGAAGATAAATGGGTAGGGGAGGCTAAATGGATCAGAACTGCCAACAAATAGCCATGTTTAAGGGAAAGACTGAGATGTAAGACTAGTATTAAATACAGAAAAATCTTCATAAATGTCCTAATGGAGGTGTCTGTCCCAGCTATTAAAGTTGGAGGTCAACGAGTCAGTGTTTTGTAGGAAACAAAGTTTCATTGCTGCCAGTCCTCACAGAATCACTGTGGGTATTGGTTTGATAACAGTTGTAGAATTACAGTCTTATCTGTGGACTGGAAAACTAGTCCCTGGGAGGATGCTCAACATATTAGTTGCCACAGAGAGACAAACTTATCCTTTTGGTGTCCTGATGCAGGGCAAGTGGTGCAGAGGACACTGCCTGGTCTCTACAAATACTGTGATGTGAAATATGCCCTCTTGACTAAGTTTACGCTATTTATCTTCTGAAGCTTTTTCAGGAGGCATTGAGGAAGAACCCTGCCTGCATTCTTTCTGGGGCTCTGGCTGAAGGGTAGCAAGCCTGAGCACAGTCTCTATAATGGCAAGCTTAGTCATTAGGATGCAGTCAGCAGCAAAACCCTCTAAGCAGGTTCTGTAATCACATTACAGGATCTGTATAGCAGTGGCTAAACCTGCTGCATGGGGGAGAGAGACTTCCTACCTGCCTCTGTGGGTCACCTTTGTCTTGGCTTTACCCTGTCAGGCTGTGAAGTGCACAGACAAAACAAATCACCAGCTGCAGGCCAGATGTCACCCAGGCAGCCTTTGACATGAAAGTGTCACATGGCACAGAGCATGTCACAGAGGAATTAAACTTGCAGGGGCAGCACTGGTGAGTTAACTGGAAACACGCAGAGAGACCATCATGCTGGCTGTGATACCAATTCACACTCATTTTAAACACACCTTGTCTCACTTTCTCTTCTCTGTAAAACAGGAATACTGGAAAAGGCCTCTGTATACTTCAGAGAACTATTAGAAATCATTAATTTCTGATGTCACAGTGAACTGAAGAATAAACACTATAAAAAAACTGGACATAATTTTAAATGCATTTTTTGTGTTACAATCTACATATATTCATATGGCACCATTACTGAGTATGAACATCCACTTACTATTATACCAGCTCCAGTAAGCCTGTACTAGTATAGCCTGGACAATGCAGCATTCAGAAACTCCATGGAGATAGCAGCTGCATAAATTCCATCAGAGGATGCTGCTGTGTTCGCAAACATTATCATCTTCATCTGCCAAAGTTGGAAAGACACGAAATGTAGAATTCCATTATTTTCTGTTACTACATTTTCACTGAAAATAATATTTCAATTTCCATTCCTGCAATAAATGTCTATGTCACAAATAAATGGGTTTTTTTATTATCCTTTGTCATTCTTGATTGTCTGTTGCAACTAACCTTAAGAATTTTTTTTGCTGATGTTTAATTATTTCAGCTTGTTTGATTAATTCAGGAAGGTGTTGGATTTTTTTTCCTGTCAGACAATGCTCATTATGAAAGTTGGAAGGTAGACTGGTGATAATTAATATTTTATCCTTATAAAGTACTTTTCATCAATATTTATTCTGATTTTTTCCAAAATTCCACCAAATTTTATGTTGTTTTCTTTATTTTACATATAAACTGAAATATTTTTCAGGACTAAATGTGGGAAGATAAATAAATACTGTGTATCTTAAATACCCTGCAGAAGTTCAAGGAGATGAAAAAGGAAAAAAACAGCCAAGAAGCCACACTACACATATTGTTGGCTATTTCACTGACTCAAATCTGAAATCTGAGGCTTTCAAAAGTAATTTCCTTTGCCATGAAAGATAATTACTGTTGTTTTTTCCCCTTGATGGATTTTTGAGGGAATACATGTATCCCCACGTATATGACTAGCAGTGGCACTACTTTGCATTTGAACAGCCTTGGGTTTCCCTGTCCCAGTTCCAGAGAGAGCTCTCCTGTCTGTGCTCCTCTGCCAGAGCTCCTGGTGGCTGCCTACGCCACCACTTACACAACAGCAACACCCATTTCTCAGTTTCATGCTTTCCATGAGACAACACGGTCTTGTCAGCTGGCAGTGGGTTTTGGCTCCTGCACACACAGCTGTTTTTACTACTCAGGGTATTTGAATGCTTACTCCACCCATTTGTTTAATGAGACCTGTAATCAGCTTCAATTCCAATAGGTCATTAACACCTCTCCCACACCAATATGAAACCAAAATTGGACAGGTTTGTTATGCCTGTTACAGCATGCAGTGGAGATACTTTCTGCAGGTTTTAAAATGTCTTTATTATAATTCATGTTGGTATTAACTATGAGCCATCCTCCTCGCTACAGCAGCAACAGAAATTAATAACTCCTCTTGTCTTTCTCCTGTGTGATTATGCTTTGAAGTGTATATCTTTCTCCTAAATTTTGAATTTCTTTTCATAAATACATCAACCAAATAAAAGCAGTATTTTGAATGATTCTCAATATTTTGCTCCTTACAAGAGAAAAATGTAAAGGATTAAAAAATATATAGGAACTACATCTGGCTTAGTGTGGCTTACTAAACCCCATTCAGTAACTGCTGGAATAAAAGGTGTCATAAGCTTCTATTCTTGAAATCATCTGCCAGTATCTTCATGTTCATGACAAAATAGTGGGCTGGATGTAACCTGTGTGGCCTTTCTCTTGTTCTTAAAGGACAGGAAATAGTTGTTACTTAACATCTGAATTCCACCTGCTAAATGAACCTTGCTATAGCATGTAGTACCAGGGAGCTGGCATTTCCAGAGAGGAGAGTTGGTATGTGAATGACACACCTTCATGCATTTCTGCTGTTTTCTTTTTCCTCTCTGGGAATACAGATGAGGCTATTAGTATGGTATCTGCTTATGCCTGGGAGAAAAGCAGAGGAACATGACAGAGGCAAAATGGCAGGATGTGCAGAAGGAGAAGATATGTATCCCATAAACTGATGTGTGCAGTAAACTGGGAAATCACCCTTTGTTTACATTGCAAAAGTTTTAGTATATTTTCATTAACTGCAGCATATCTAAGCATTTTACTGTGAACTCTTGCTGTTACATGCTGTGCAGAGAGAGTCTATAAACAAAGGTGAGTATTAGCAAGTGCTTTGAATTTAACAATGGGCAGAGAAATGGCACTGCATGCTCCAAGCCCAGCCCTATGCCCAGCACACCTCCCTTGCCTGTGTGTTGCACCTCTGTATTTTACTAGCAGATTATATACGCCTCTACTCTGAAAGTGACTAAGATCTATAAATGAGGGAGAAGAATGGGCTCTCTTTCAGTGGGTTTTCATCCTCATGTCTATTCACTTGCATGATCTGGAATCAGAACTGTGAGAGTTGGAACCCACCAGAAAAATGAGCTGATTTCCAGCAACTGAACGTGTGTCTCTTTCCCTTTAAGGGAAAAAAAAAAAAAGGTGACATAGATTGACATAGATAGTTTAAAAAGGTGGCCAACAGAAGGCATTAATGTGTAAACATTGTTTTGGGGTCTTTTGGGGTTTTTTGGTGTGTAGGTTGCAGAACAGGGATATAGATGTTCAGTCCAATTGGAGTTTGGCAATTGTCAATATGACAAAATCTAGTACTGCCTTTGTTGCCTGTTTCGGATACCTTAGTGAAAAGGCCAAGGACAGAAAGTAGATGGTGGTGTAGCTCCACCTCTCACTCCCAAATATCTCCTCTCTGTCACACCTCAACTGGTCTGCAGGGAACACACAGAGCTCTCTGACTTCCCTGGTTAAGCTTGTAACTCACCTAAGTCCTCAGTCTCCATTGCTTTTACCCTAATTCTTTTCTCAAGCTCTAAATTTATTTTATAACAGGGACAAAGAAGTATTCCTGGAAGTATAAAGAGAAAAGTAGGTCAAGACACAGACGTACCTTGATGATCTTCCTTTAGCACTTTTGTGTAGTCGTAATTGAGTCGACCTTTTTAAAAGTGTGCCTTGTATTTTTTTTTTTTTTTTTGCTACAGGTCACTTGGAAATGCAATATACTCAGCCATTCAATTTTTCTGTAGATTTGCAACTGTAATTATTTTATTGCACTTGAGGTTCTTTAGAGCCCATAACAAATATGATGGGGAAGTAAATCAGGTAGAGTTCCCTGAAGTTCTGCTACATACATTGTAAACGCCTATATAGACTTTAGTGTAATCGTATAGCAAATTTTTACCAATGAAATATAAAATTGCCTGCCCAGCAGTAGCAGGCAGATTTCTCTATGCTCCTCACATACAAAAGCAAGCAACTAAGTTGATAAAAATTATAGATTTGGAAGAATTGTGAGGATATGGGTCTTGGAACTCCTTCACAACATTTTCATCTTCAGATTTTAGCATAATGGCTTATGATTTTGACTGAGCCTTGTAGACATTGTTGCATTAGAACTATAACCAGTATAATAAAAAAAGCCACCAGTAGAGTATCCACATCACCTGTAGCATTCTTTACTTCCTTCTTGTAGACCTAAGGCTGTTTAATGGAATGTTTTTAATTAGAAAAAGAGCCCCAAACTATTTACCAATTTAATTTGTTAATCCCATAATTAAATGAAAAGAGAACATTGTGTTTTTATATTAATCATGTGAGGTTGGATACAATTTGTTGTTTCACGACTTTAGCTCTTCCTTGAAGTTCCCAGACGGCACTTCAGAGAGAAAATTCAAGCCTTGAGTTCAGTAATTCAGCTGCCACAAAAATAAGTGTAGGTTATGTGGCTCAAAAAGAAGATGCACTTCTTAAATGATGCAGATACTTGTTGCACTGTTGGAAACATCCTATTGGCAAGACTAGACTAGTTTAACCATGTAGAGTGGCAATGGTCCAAAAATACCAATCAGCAAAGGCAGAAAATTTGCTTAATTTAGGTGCAGATGGCTTGGGTTTACATGATGCTGCCAAGCTATTTTTATCATTGTAGTCTAGGTCTTGGCCAAAAGTTAGGAACAAAATCTAAGCACATATAAACTTCAAAGATCTTTTAGATTTGAGCTAAACCCAAACTTTGTTGACATTTCCATGTCTGAGTTCTGAAGCTCTCAATTTTATGATATTTTAAAACCCTTGCATAAGTTATTGTCTGTAAATAGCACTAGAGAAAGTAAGCAAAAGTCTAGAGTAAAGCATCCGAATTCTGGGGAGCTCTAAGGGTAATATTAACAGATTTTTTTCTGTTATGTTCCTAGTAGCGGGGGGGAAAAAAAAAAGTATAGCCACTATAGCATTATTACTAATAAACAACAAGAGCCTTCTCTTATTTTCAGTGGAAGAATGTTAATTTTTTTGTAGTGAAGATCTGTCTCTTAGTTTAAAACTTCACTTAGAAATCACACTGGTGATTAGTAGGGATGTGCCTTGGTTTATAACAATGTGATATTCAGGGTAATCTCTCTATTCACAACACATTGATCCTTTTTTATTTTGGTGACTCTTCCATTGTATCTGTATGAAAAGGCTGATAAACTGAGTATCAGGTTTCCCTGTTTCCTGTGATATAATTTTGACATCATCTTCGACTGAAAAAGTACAGGATTTGCCATTGGGCTAATTAGAAACTAAAATTTTCATGGTTCTCTTTGACATGGAACCTCAGGAAAAAAAGAGCATTCAGTGGGTCAAGACCAGAAGTTTGTTTTGAGGCAGGGAGTTATCTAAGCAATAGGACACTGACTTTGAGAGCTCAGCAGGGCTGGGCAGCAGCTATGCCCTGAGAGAACTCAGGGCATTTTTTAAGAGATAAGGCCATTTTTTGAGAGGGGGAAGAAATCCATGACAAAAAATATTTGTAAATATCCTGCTAAATTCCTAGTGAGCACAAAGGTAACGGCAGTTGGACTAGCTGGTCAATGTATGTCCCTTCCAACTGAAATGTTCTATTCTGTTCTGTCAACTGACTAAAATCTGACTGTGGTCCATATTGTACACCCGTTTTGCTCTAACTGTTAATACACCTGTACATCTTCCATATACATACAATTTTGTGAATGGGTAAAATGCAACTGTCAAGGGGCTTCTGGACATATAATAGGAAACATGGCTTAATTTAGGAATGAAATTGAAAGTTGCAAAATTTTACTTCAGATGCACAAGTTAGAAGGTCTCATGAGATGATTATGAATATATAGCATGCAAAAATTACTGGCTAATGTTCAGAACTTGTTCAAGTGAGTTTTTATCTCCTTAACAACATCTTATTACATGAATAGGTGCTGGAGTCACTAGGGCTATTCTAGTCTTTAATGGTTTTATTCCATATGATAATGAAACTACCAGCATGCTTCACAGTAGCACTTTCATCTTGTGTTCATTGTCTCTATATATATTGTTGTCCAGTACAAAGATATCAAAGTTTTGCCCTTTTGGAGTACCCCTTTTTAAAATGATGAGACACTTCCAGAGGAAAAAGACAACTCGCTTTGAATTAAGATAATAGATTATGACTCTCATAGGAATAACCTCTTTCATCCTTCTTGTGATCTTGTGATCACAGGGTACATGTGATGATGATAGGGGAGGGAATACACAGAGATTGCACTCATGTGGGAGAAACACAGCACACTATGTCGAAAGCCCTTCTCTAAATAGTGCTCCAGTATTTCTATAGAGAAAGCACAGCTCATTCAAAATGCAAATCTAACAGACATAAATGTTGGTACAGCCACTTGTCTGAGAATGGAGCAGAAGTGTTTACTTTTTTTTTTCTCTACTCTGAGGAGTAATTTATAACAACAATATTCATTCTGTCTAAGCAGTCTCTGGCACCAGAGTATGCATATCAGCAATTGTAATACAGTCATTCACTATTGGCACTTCAGGCCAATAAAGTTTATTTCACTTGGAGTGCTGACATGGCTGTCTGCAAACAAGGCTCTGAGAACTAAGACAGCTGGAATGTCATTAAAGAATATTGACTCTCTCTTCTTTTTTATCTGTTTCCCTTTGGTGGAACATTAGTGCATTTAAGAATGCTAGTTGCCTCCCAAAACATGAAAGTAAAACTGGTAAAATCTCTTTTTATATGTTCCTCCATGTTCCTCCCAAGTAACATAAATTAGTGAAGAAGATTAAACCATGAAACAGATTTGGGGAAGAATAAAAAGGTTTTATACAGTGCCCAGATGGTTGCACCAGAGATTTCATGAGGGCTTTTTGCGAATTTAAAGCTAGCTGTGTAGGGAGGGGCTGATTATTAATAATTTAGTACCTTTTGCAGGATCAATATGATTAATTTGTTATGTCTGCAGTGCTAATTCCTATTCCTTTGTGAACTGAAGACTTGAAAAATTGAAATAACAATTTAAAAGGAAAAGCACTTATAGGGATTAAGGGGAACTGATTGATTCTGGTTTAGTCTTAAAAAGAATTAATAATCTAAAATTAGGGAGTTCTTTTACAGTCGTAATATGTGCAACTTGAAGAACTTGCTACTTTGCTGTTTTACTGCTAGAAGGGTTTTCTGAAAATTAAACTTCACAACTATTGCACGTTCCAGTTATTTTAAAAACACCCTTGCAGCAGCAGCATCCCTCTGGTTTGGTTCTGTGGTAGCTTATAGAAGGAGTTCCGAGCACTTCTATTTTTAAATTACACAGCTTAATAGAGACTAGAAGAATGTAGGAAACTGAGTCCCTGCAAAAAGGGAGAGAGTTTGAAAGAAACAGATCTTCCTCTCCCTTTCTTTCCTGAACTATTCAAGTTATTTAACAAAGTTCATCCCACAGTAATAGTGTGTGTCCATCACAGAGGTTTCTGTGCTATCTCAGACACCACAGGAAGAGCCATGGAGAACAAATGTCACAGGTAAAATTTTGCAAGGGGAGAAAGCTGCCACACCCTCTCACTTAGTGAAAGGTGAAAGATGAAATCTACAACATGGAAATACCAGACACTGCTACCAGTGGTATTCCTATTCATCTCTCCATCTGCTCCATCTGCTCCATCTGCTCCATGTAGCACCTAGGGCACTCACCCATGCTCAGCTCAGAATCTCTGGTGTGAACCTTCCCCGACTGACAACCCTTGGATCAGCAGTCCTCTGTCTGGTGAGAGCACAGTCACAGGGCAGGATGGGTCTCATGCTCCTCCACATTGATATGCATTTTCATGATCATGGAATTAGCATTTCATGCCTCCAGGTCATTCCTTGTGGGACACAATGCCTGTCTCCCTTCTGTTGTTGTGGACGCATTGTCTGCTACATAATAATGGGAAAGCACCTCTCTACAGCATGGATTAAAAGACAGAAATAGGATGTTTTATGCAGAATGAGAACAAAACGCTAAAAAAGCACATGGGACAACTGGATCACATTTAAAAGGAAATTTCCAAGAGAAGTTAATGGTGAAATTGACCTCTTGTGATGTTTACAGCTATTAAATAAAAACCAGAATATTATATTTGGCTCTAGGAAATAGAAAAGAATTATTACCCAAATGACAGTTTATAGAGTGTCCTAGAGTGGGTTCTGTTTCACACAAAGGAGAAACAAAGCTGAAGAATTCTTGCAAAATCTTTAAAGAATTCCATTTAAGTAGCTATACTGTACAATGAAGGGGAATTAACACTTATACAGCCTGAATAAATGCCAGTATGGACTTGCACTATTTGGTGCAAATAAATGTATTACACTGCCATAATTACAACACATGCATAGGATTTAAATCATCGGGCACTGGTAAAGGACTGTGAAGCACAAAATATTTCAATATTACAATGTTAATACCTGAACACTGGAAGGAAGATTGAACTTGGAGTAGTCTCTATTAACATGTTCAACAAGTTGCTTTCTTGTTTTTTTTAAGGAATTTGATTTCTAGAGTTCTTTGGGTTTGTTTATTTTGTTTTCATAATTGCCAGTCCAAATACTGGAGATTTGGGCCCCTTTCTAATGTTTTATACACTTTATTCTCTCGCAAGTACATCACTAGCACAAACATGTACATATATACTTGTCCTTAAAAGCAGTAAATCCTGTTAGAGTTCAACATCTGGTGAGTTTGGCTTATAAAGTGTGCAGAGTAACACTCTTTAGATTGGAACGGTTATGTTCTTTTTCATGCAAAAGTAGTAACTAAGTTATCAGAAGAACTGGAATAACCACTGCAAAATAAAGCCATTTTCATAGTATATGAAGCAATTTCATTTCTAATTTCTATGGTAGTGGGTTTAAAAGATCTCCTAAATAAAATAAAAGAAATGAAATCTTTATAATAATGAAAAAAATCTGGGTTTACACAAGGATAACCATGTTCCTTGGATTATTAACAAGAATAAACCATGCATATGTACACTTAATTTATTCCTTCGAATATATATGCTAGAATGTACAAGCATTCTGCTTTTCAAATATACCTTGAAATTGTATAAAATGGTATAAACAATAACACTGCAAGACAATAGGGAATCTAAGCCCTGCATGGACAGTGGAGAACAATAATTTTGAATTTAGGATAAGGGTAAATGGGAAGCCTTTCTTCAACAGAAGTAAGGGAAAGGATGTTGATGGAGGATCCTGCCCAATGTAATCTGCTAATGAATAAATGGAAAGTATCAGAAATACTAATTATAATAGAATTTTCTTTTCTTCAACATTATTTTAGAAGTTTTCTGCTATAGTCCTTGAATATTCCATGTCATTCGTGGCTCGTATTGCATTTTTTTTGTTGTTTTAAAAACTTAAAGGATTAAATAGATTGTCAGGAAAAACATGGCAGCCTTCTAGGCAGGGTTAAAATTCAGAGCTAATTTTGAACAAATTACATACATTCCAGGATTGCTCTTGCATTCCAGAGTTAATTCTGAAGTTGCAACACACTTCCACAATGATTCTACTTTTTCTTATGCACTTCATGGCAAAACTAAAGTATAATAACTTCAAACTTCAAAACATTTGCCTAGAATTTTTCTTAGGTCTGAAGCACTGAGTAACAAATTAGGACAATGACTGTCAGGCAACTAAAAAACAAATTCCATGCTGAGTTCTTCTGCTCAACAGTACTCCTTTAGAAATTTTTTCTTAGTTAAAGGGCCTCAGCTGACCTAGGACTTCAAGAATCACACCACAGAGATTTTTAAATTTCTAGAAAATTTAATTACAGCAAATAAAGTTACCAGCAGGAACACATTGATTACTAACAAAAGCTAACACCATCCCAAAGTCCTTGTCATTCAAACAGAGAAAACTAAGAGGCTGAAATAAACCTGCCGATGAAATTATTTCTGGCTACATCTAAAATAAAATACAACTTTCCAAGTGGTGAAAAGGTCATAAAAAATCTTGTTCAAGATCTTCCAATGGCTGCTTTTTGCCAATAGCAAAAGAAGCCCAACTGCATGTTGTCCCAAATTCCTGGTGAATCCAGTCTTTTGTTTGTTTTTGCATTGAATACAATGACAAAACCTCTGGATTTTAGTGGTTCTAGAAACTTTGTTTTGACTGATCTAGTCTACATGTATAATCAGGAAAATCAAGGTGAGTCCATGGGTTTCTTTATACAGTACATTGAAGGTGGGCATAACCAAGTTACAAAAGCTGCTGATAAATTTGCATGTGCATCCACCCTCAAAGGGACCTGTAGTAAATATTTTTTTTCCTGGAAAATACATTACGATTTTAGTTGGTTCAGGAGTTTTCACAAAGTTCCTTGAAGGAAAATTACTGAATAAAGAGGAGCTCCAAAGGATTAAAAATGAGCCATGAAGTGCACGTTTTATAAATGCTAGTTCAGTATGACTTCATTGTATTGTAGTTCTCTTCTGGCAGCTCATTCATATCCTTCAGACATCAAGCAGTAGCTCCCAAGTCTGTCTATAACTTGAAGGCAAAGTGCTTCTCTCATGCCTACACCCCATAATATAACAGAAATGGGTGCAGGTTGCTGGGGGAGGTTTCAAAGAAGCAGCACAAACTACTCTGTACCCCCTGGAAATAGAGCAACCAGGGCCTTGCAGAGCTGATGTCATCTCTTACCTGTGAACTATTTCTGGAGGTCCCATTCCTCTTGGTTGTGGATACACCTCTTGTGGCTCAGACACACGAAGACCTTCCTGTGCAGCTCACAGAACAAGTCAAGTTGCATGCTCGTGTCAAAAGAATCTCCATGTAACCCCAAATTCTTTTTAAGTTATGTTTCATTTCACTTAGGAAAGGCCAGCAGTAGACTGTTAGCCAATTTTGCTTTGTACTCTGCTGTGTGAGTAATTATGTTGAGGCACAATGTATTTATCCTGGCAGAAAAAAGAAATTACTAATTACCAGCAAGACTTAATTGCACTTCTTTTAAATCAATATAAAATATTTAAATTATTTCTATTATCTCTACCTCACAGAATCCTTTCTCTTCAGTCTATTTTTTAGCTTTTTCAATTAGTGTAGCAGATCGGATCAATAGATCCATTTCTATATATAGAATCAGCAAAGCAGGGCTTTCTAAATTACACTACTGACTGAAGAACAGCCCTTTTCAGCTCATTAGACCAATTATAGAAAATTGTATTTGATTCACAGGCTTTATAAAATTTTTCTGAGATGACAGAATTTTCCTCTCTATCAAATTTAGCTTAATAGTAGGTTATTTAGAGATAAGTAAAGAAACAATCTTCAGCTTTCCACAAGAGACTGATAAGCTAATTTGTTTCACTTAGCTCTGAGAGTGCTGAGAATATCTTCACACTTTCTAAGGCTCTGGATTGTACCATAAAAGCAAAGTCCTATGGTGGGGGAAACTCCAGCATTGAGCCCTAATGGAGCTCAGAAGACTCACCATGAAGGGGAAATATAGGGTAGTTCCTCTCCTACTGTAGAATATAGAGTAGTAATCCTCAACTCTTCATGGCTTTAGACTCGTTGTCTCCCGATAATGAAGGAAGCTGATTACTGTGTCCAGGAATACTGGCCAATCTTTGTTCCTTCATTCCTTGTCTTGTAGATCTGGGTAAGGAATGAGAAGATGCTAGACCTACACACACTAGTTAATTTTGCTTTTTACCTGTTGTAGTTTTATTGCCTTAGTAACTTGCAAATCATTTCACGTCCTACAGCTATCCTAAACAGTATGGCATGTAATACATCCAAGAGGGAAGAACATTTTTCACCATAAAATTATTGTTCTTGATAGAAATCTCCATTTGTGAAAATACCCTGCTCAGGGAGGATACATAAATTGTGAAAGAAGGAAACCTTTTTCAGTAATAGAACCTCAGAAAATGGCTCTAATCCTCTTGAAGGCAGATCATTTAATCTAACTAACTGTTGCTGTAGAGCTGCAGAAAAGCAAGTATTTCTGGGTAACTTGACCAGAGGGAAAACAATTAGGCTACATTACTGAACTGTAGTAATATGTTTTCTTGGCAGCAGACCTACTTCTGTGGTTACTGCCACGTATAATGTACTCTCTTTAAAGACTAGAGGCTGGAAAAACAAACAATCCAAGAGTGTACTGTACTGAGTCCCACACACTGAATACATGTTAGAAAACTGTATTTCAGTTGTGGATTCATAAGCTTGCTTTACCTCATTTCACACGCACTCAGACCTGCTGGTTCAGACACTCTATTTTAGATTAAGAGAGGCTTGGGTTAGTTTTTCAAAGCTCAGCTAAATCACTACTGAATTCCCCTAATTCACTGGAAAGAGAAGCAGTGAGGAAGCATGACAAAAAGACTAGTGAACAAAACAGGCATTATGGTTATTAAAGACACACACACTTGTAGCTTGTAAATACTTCTATACCTAAATGCACATGAAATGCTGTTAGAATTTTATTAAGACTGAAACATCTGTTGCTCAGAGTTTAGAAAAAACACCCTTAAGATTTCCTGCCCAACTCTAATGAAGCCCTTTTGTATACTTATATTAAGACATTAACTGTAATTACATGACTATGTGCTCTTATTTTTAAGGGTATTTTATTGCTTCATGCAATTGATAAAAGATGGTTAGTCCTTTGAGAAAATGTCTAGAACTGTAGTTTAGGTTAACCAAGTGTAGTTATCAGTGCTAAAGAACAATGTCTCGGGTTTTATCTACTTCCAGTAATCCTTATCCTACATGGAGGCAGAATATTAATTTTAAGGTGAATACTTCTTATGCTGTTCAATACTAGAAATTAGTACTTGATCATGTTACAAACATTCCTAAATTTGCTTCTGCAATATCCCTGTTAATCAAAGCCATTTTAACCTCTAATTTGCCAGTGCAGGACAGGGTAGAGGAAAAGGGTTCAAAGGTCAGAGCATCCATGGTACTTTAAGGTGCCAACTTGCAACACTTAATTTTGCCAAGAAGGTGGTGTTATACAGCTCTTCATGTTTTTCCAGTTCAGGTTCCAGTAAGTTTAGTTGTAGTTCTGAGTGTAGAGAATTTCTCATAGGTCCTTATGTCTCATGCTGAACATGTGGAACTCGAGGACATGCAATTACTGATGACCTCAGAAAAGTTTGGTTTGCGTGACTTGCTTAGCATCACACAGATGGGAAGAGGGAGAGAAGAAATGAAATTCCTCAGAACCATATTAAAAGATCTGAATCAGGAAATCCTCACTTTTCTGTTTGATGTCTCATTTTAGTTACAAGCAACCTCTTAATAATAAGACCTGATTCACTCTTTGAATATGCCTTTTATGCACTAAATGCATGAGGATTCTTGTGGAAATGATCACATTACTACAGAGTGTTTCATAATATTTATGTATAAGCAGGCTAAATTAATATTACCCTAATGATTTTATCTCGGAATTTTGCATCTTCTGAACACCTAAAGTTTTGGGTTTGTTTTCTTTCTTTTATGTAGATATGTATTCATGAACATGTTTTGTGTGTGTATGTGTGACTTTGTGACATCCTGTCAGCTGTCACCTGAAAACAAAGACACTCCCTCTCTGGGCATCACAGTGCCTCCCCATGTGTCCTGAGCATGGATCGTGGTCCTGAGCTAAAGGAGTAACTAAAACATAGCAGTTGTAGGTTTTTATGCTCTGTTCACAAGAAGTAAGTGTGAATGTCACCCTCATAAGTTCTACTAGCAGATAGAAGAACAAATTTGCTGGTAGAAGAAATTTGGATTTAAAATAACGGGTCCATCCTGGACTCTGGCAGGAGCTTCTGTTCACTCCAGCCATGAGTAATCTTCTGGTCCCCTCCAAGCATCTAATTGCCATTTCACCATCTTGGTCTCTTGTTCCTTTTATTTTCCTCTTTAGTCTTAGACCCAACATGGCTGATTTGCTGTTTCCTTGTGTCTTTTGAAACTGCTAAAACAAAAACAACAATAAAATCTCTTCTGTTTTACTGTTTCTACAACCTCCTTTTCACAGACTGGTTTTACAATCAGTTCCCGCAATACTTGGTCTCTCACATTCTACCTAGGTTTTCTGAGATCCTACTTCCAGCCTGCTGTATCATGTTGCAGTTTTACTCTTTGTGTCAGAAAGCTATCTAATCATCCTTTTCTGGTAATTCTTTTTCAGCAAAGCAGATCCCATTTTCTCCACTGCTTCCTTGATTCATGTTATTTTTCTTGTCTGACCAACCTATACTTTGTCTCTTCACCAGCTTTTGGATGCAATCGCCCATACACCAGACTTCAGTCTCATCCTTCACTGCAAACCTCATGTAGTTCTGTTTCCCTCAGGCACCCAGTCTCACGCTTGATTAGTCCAATTTTCTGTTTTCCGGCTGTCAATCCCAATTCCACTCCTCCCGTATCTTATTTTTACTTGTATTTCTTCATTAATGTAATCTTATTCCTCCCTCACTCCTGCCTTGTGTTTTCCTTTATACTCCTTGTAGAAGAGCCTGAGAGAGGGCCAGGGGCAGATTATTCAGACTACACAGGATGGGCAGGTTCTCTGCCTGTGGTTGTGATGGTAGGCTCAATATTCCTGCTAAGACACTCACGTAGATATGGTCATTACAGGTGCTCTGGAGAATGTCAAAGCAGGCCCTACAGAAGACAGATGCAGCAGGCAGGAGTACTGTCCACACATAAATGTGCTTAAATGGTGAAGAGTCTGGTGCAAAGTGAACAGTCTTGTTAAACAGCAGAGGTAAAAAAAGAAGGGAGCAAAAGAAAACAAATTTATGAATCATTGTCTCTTCCTGTGCTGTATGACAGGTATGTAGAAATCGAGATCAGGTTGCAAGTGCAGCGTAACATGTAAGCATCTTGACCTCTACTAAAAAAAATGAGGGTAGAAAAGCTTTCAGCGTTTTACTGGCCTCAGAAACCCTTTGTGGTGTTGTGCCAATACTTGGCAAAAGCATTCATGAGTGAGCAAGTGTCTGTCAGAGGGCAAGTGTGTTAGAGCTCTGCCCTCTACTCTGGGCTTGGTCCATGGCCATTCTCTGAAAAGAAAGTGTGCTTGAGTTCCTGAACAGCAGATCTGCCAGCCCCAAGGTCCCTGAGATTACAGCAGTGACAAGAAGAAACTGGCAAATGCAAAACAAACAGGTCCAAGCTCAGATAAAAGCAATAATTTATGGCTTTTCTGAGTTTTCCCATTTTACCTGTTAACTCTAGACAGACTTAAAACCTAGACAAATCTGTGCAGCCTTTCCTTAGGGTGGCAAAAAGGACACCCTGATAGAAAGACCTTTTCCTTTAGATAACTTTTACTTTCTTTCAAAGGAAGCATTTCTCTTATTTAATATGAACAAAGAACAATATTTTCTCAAGCTTCTTTTTCAGAAATATCCAAATCATCCTGACTTAAATTAAAATATATATAAAAAAATGTAATTTGGCCTAAGAAAGGCAATCAGCTTTTGAAATGTCAGCTCAATTATTTAAAACACAACAAAATTATAGGCTGCAGAGTGCAACATCTTATAATGGGAATCTTAATAAAAGACAGTGTTACCACTTCCACCTCTAACACTGAAACTAATTTAGTGTGTTCTTTTCCTAGAGGGTGTTTTACCTGTTTCGCAATTGTTTTTACCTTTGTTTGGTTTTCTAGCTTTTACCACCACTGAAGAAAAAAGCCCAATAAACAACAAACAGAAACAACTCACTGTTTACATTCAGATTACAGTTGCAAACAGGAACATAATTACTTAAATCTGGGCTGTAAAAATATTAAATTGAAACAGTTGCCCATCTGCATGGCTACAGAAGGGAATACCCTTTACAGAACAGATTAGTCTTGGGACTCTTTTAGTGAATCAAACCACCCAAAAATTCAAAACTAGCAAGAATCTGAAGCATCAGCAAATTCACACTTTTTTTCATACAGGAAATTTCTGGGGATAGAGGCGGTAGAAAATGTTTCAGTTTCTTTGTTTTCTAAAATAATTTAAAATAATTCTAAATGCTTCTGAAATCTCTTTCAACAATCTCCTTTTGAAGGTCTTGTCAACAAAGGGCTGGCACAGCTCTAGCCTTTTCATAGTCTCACCAAAAAGTTTCCCCCATAGTGCCTCACCCCAGCACAGCTTGTGTTTCAGCAAAACCACAGTTGTAAATCTCCTGTAAAACTTTTCAAAAGACTGGTTTGCAAGCATGCTGTTTCCATTATCATGCTCCTGTTCAAACCTTGACATGGCCTGGGTTATGGGACCTGGTCAAACTCTAACAGCTGGATGTAAAACAGCTCAGCAGAGAGTGGAAAATCAAACAGTAGGAAAGATCATAGGAACGCTGGGAAGATACAGGTGGCAGAGCTCTCACAAGCTGATAACCTTGGAAGGTTCCTTTCTCTCTGTCTGTCTAAAATCTCTCTTATCAGTTTTGCTCAGGGATCAAATACGTTGTTTTGGAAAAAATTAAATCAAAATGAGATGGAAAAGAAACCAATGACATTTGGAAGATTAGGACACATTTAAATGCCAGACTTTTTGTCTGCCTAATTTAAATACCTGCTTTCCCTCTCAAAATATGTGTGTGTATACACATGAACATTTATGCATATATGTGTATGCATGTACTATTTTGTTTATGTAAACCCTCATTTGCACACTGATAGCATAGTCAATTATTTCCAGTGAAAAGTGTTTGAATTTTTTTTCCTCTCAGTTGTACCTATTTGCATTTGATATCAAACCTCACAATATTTAATCTAGGTCTTCTCATAATACTCCTTAAAGGGTGGGAATGCCCCAGTGGCTGGAGAACTTAAGAGCAGAGAGCCACAGTCTAAGTGATTACAAGAATAATGTCTCCAACACAATAGGAACTGAAATAGGCTGAACAAGGGTTTCAAACAGTTCTTGGGTTTTGATATTAAAATAAAGGCACAATGAAATGTATCGTTTAACTTAGATAGATGTAATATAAAAATAGAGTAGATGTAATATAAAAATGAGCATTCTAGAAGTTAAAAATCTTATGATTCAAAGTGGTTCTTAAGCCTCAACTTTTTAAATCCTTAAATCATAATAAATAAGTAGACATGTTTGCAAAATCCTCTGAAAAATATATGAATATTTTAAAGAATATTTTTGTTCTTTTGAAGACAGAATTTGGACAGATTTTTTTCCCATTTGTATCCCCAGATTCTGAAGCTCTTTCCAAATTCTACTCCTCTTCTCTTAAGTTCGTTATTTTAAGACTGGATCTAATTATTACTGTGCAAGTCCATACCAATGACATCATTCAAATTGTATTTTACTGATGTTGAGAATATCAGATTAAAAAATTAAACCTCATTATTGCTGAAAAGGGCAAACAGCCATAACAAAAGCAGGAATAAAAAGGAAATGAGGATGATAGGGAGTTTAAAAATAAGCACCCACCTCTATGCCTGAACTATATATACTTTCCTGTAATAACTAAAGGTTTCAATCATCTTACATGAGAGGTTATAGATGTTGTCCATTGTTACCTTTTTAAAAACCCCATCACTTATAGCTCAGCTAAGTTCTCAAGAGGTGTGAGTGCTTTGTTAGCAGACACCTATGGGCATCCTTCTGTCATAAGGGACTCTGGTCAAATCTGCTACATCTGAGAACATTTTCAAAACTCTTTCTGTGGATGCCTGAAAGCTCTTTACCCAGACTTCAGACTTTTTGCTTTGCTTTTTCACCAGAGGGCAACTGAAGTACAGAGAGTTGAAGAGAACCACACCATTCTTAGAGACTGGGATCTAAATGCCCCCAGGGAGGGACCAGACTGAAAATTAAATAATCTTTTGCTAACAGATGGTCTTTCATATGATAGATGAAACAAGTGGATAAAGGAAGCTGGTGAAGTTAAAAGAGAGGCTCCCACTGTTAATTTATTTCTAAGGCATGTACAACGTTTCTCTTTCTTTACATTGCTCTCAAAAGTACTAAAACACTCATGGAAATAAAATTTTTAAAATAGGAAAAAAAAGCCACTGCAAATTTGTTTTGCATTTCTTTGACCTTTTTTTCTGTCACAATCCAATTTACCTGCACTTTTAATCTACTGCAAAGCTACATTATTATGTTTATGCATATTTTTAACACTTTTCTCCCAGTGTAAGGCCTTTACACAGAGTATACTGAATACATTCTATTTATTGTATTTCGATTGAGGTAGTTCAGAAGTCCTGTTCTTTCATCCTACATGATCAGACTGCTTAGTCTCAGCCAGCTGCTCAATACCCCAAAGTTCCAAAGTGAGGTTATCCATCCTATGTGAAGTTATGCAGTCACCTGTCTTGTTCAGAGTGTACATGAGACTGGCTGGGTAATTAGAATGAAAATCTGTACAGCACTGACACAGATCAATGTTTCTTTCTCAGCAAAATAGCAAACCCAGATGGCACAATGTCTTTGCCTTCATGGTGTCTGGGTGCGATTAAAACTTGGCACTCAGTTCAGATAAAAGAGATAATTGATGGGGACAGGAGGGGGAGGAGATGTGCAGAAAAAAGGAATGGCAGGAATTGATTTTTCTCCAGGAATTATAGTTATAATCACAACTATAGCTCATCTTTCTCAAATAAGTTCATAGTATAGACCTCTGCAATTTAACTAATTGTACTTAGTTCTTCTAGTACTTGGGTCTTGAGTACTTCCATAAATGGTCAAAACAACTTTTTATAAACCATAGTCTTTTGCAAGATAGAAAAAAACCCCAACCAAACAGCAAATCAACCCAAGTTATTTTCATAAGTGCTTCAACATGCAGTATGCTGATTCAAATCTGTACATTCTTGGGATGTACCTACTCAAGAGACAACCCTTTAGTGCAGGTGTAACAGCAGCAGTTAATTTTAAATGTATCACAAAAGCAACATCCACACATCAGAGAAGCAAGTGCTCAGTTTGGAAACCATGGGAGGTGACACCCACATGTCCCACGCACCTTGAGGGTTGAGGTGATAGATGGATAGCATGCCAGGCATCAGAAAATGTGTGTTGCTCCTTTAACATTTTTCAGTATGGCTTTCGTAGGGGAAGACTTTTTACAAGGTAAGCAATGTAAACATAAGCAATATGCTTATCTCATGATTTTAGAGAAGCACAAACATATAGATATAAAAAAGTGGCCTCATTCCTCTGGCTATTCTGAAGTGACTAAACCCAGAGAACTTCAGCCATCAAGTCAAGGCTTTTGAACCACTAGTCTTTCTTCCCAGAAGTACTTATTCAGACCCGACACTGTTGTAATGCCATCACACAGCTTGCATCCTGCTGTCTTGGGACTGTCATGAGCAGACAGGCTCCTGTCTGCTCAAATTGTAATGTTTATAAGTATCCTGAGTGAACCATTAGCCTGTGATGCAGCCCATATTGTCCTCATGCCTCTGAATCAGTGAGCAGCTTTCATACGTATCTCAAAGTAAAAGGTCCTCAGGGAAATGAGTCTGAAGCAAGGACTTCCTGAAAAATTCAGTTGACTTTAGAAAAACACTTTCTTCTGCACAAATTATGAATCAACTTTGAATTTCACCAATTCATATTCAGAATCATGACTCATCAGACAAAATCTATGTAGTTGATATTTATAGAGAGGGATAAGTGTAAAAATAGAATTAATATGTTGGTTTTCTATCATTCTGCACTTGATTTAGTTAAAAAAAATCTGTGTAGACTAACCTAAAATGGAGGGGAAAAATTACATACCAGTAAAAAAATACATTCTTTTATAACTACATACTACTATAATCTTTTTCTACACCACTTTTCAAGTTAATTATCTCTCTCCTAGACCATTAATAAACAATAAGGAATAAACATCTACATCAGCAATATCTTTTCTGCTTCCTATGACTTTTAGCAAAATGTGTATTTATTATGTAGAAGCAGTAGAGCATGTTAATTTCTCTTAAAAAAATGACAATCAGCTAAGAAGAAGAAGAAGACATGGATAATGATGTGCATGTATCTGCTTATTAATGCTCTGCACGGATGCATGCACAAGCAGCACTTCTGGTATCCCTGTGTGAAAGTTACTCTTGGTGCACACAAATCGGAGGTACAGAGCACTTCCAATTTCAATAATTGACTACAAGGTCTACTTCTGCAGTCCCTCCTGGGAGTTCATGAGGACACGCATCTGGCACAATGTTAATCATATTTGTTCTGACACACAGCAGTACACTAACTATTTCCCCTGGCAGATTACTTTCTACAACCCAATATAAAAACAGCTGACATCTTCAAAATGCTAATGAGAGATATATCAATTTTTATAAGAGCTTGGATGTCTTCCAAGTATTTTTAAATGTACTCAACAGATTGTGAAATACATTCAGTATATGGTTATAAATGCAATATGTTAACTTTCTTTGTTGTTGTATGCCTTGTAATCTACACTGGCAGAGATTAAATATGACTGGATGAACAAATGCCCCTAAAATATTGGTTTATTCTTTTGCTTAATTGCTTGTTTTTCTTTAGCTATTTCTTACGCTCTAATTGAGCAAAATATAATATCTTTACAGTTGCTACATCAGCTTGCATCACAAAGAAGTCTGGTCCATTGCATTTTGAGCCAGAAAATGAAATTATGATTGGATTACAGAAATAAAACTCTAAACCAGTTGGACTGTGGAAATGCTTTTTCTTTCTTATTGCACTGCGATGAAAATGTTTTAAAATTATGCTTCTACCTATTCTCTTTTAAATGTTTTCCTAACAGAATATCTTCTAGTTTAGGGGTAATCTGGTTTTATTGCAAGCTTTATCATAACTGAGACACCAATATCCCCAGATGAGTATAATGAGACACAAAGTCATGAACAGACTTACTTTGCAAGACCTAGATTTGGGATTAGAGCTGTGATATAATGTTGCTTGACCAAAATAATCTACAGACACATGCAAACAAAATTGTTTTCTGGAATTTCTCCAGTTTTCTGGAGGCTGGAGTTTTCTTCTCTACACATTCTAATCTGACTGAAGTTAAATAAATTAAGAACATGAAGAAAAGTGGGGAAGGAAGGAAGGAAGGAAGGAAGGAAGGAAGGAAGGAAGGAAGGAAGGAAGGAAGGAAGGAAGGAAGGAAGGAAGGAAGGAAGGAAGGAAGGGAGGGAGGGAGGGAGGGAGGGAGATAAACAATGTAAAATGATCCAAACATTATGGTTTACATTGTTTTGCAGAGGATCTGCAAGACATACTGATTTTGCAACATGACTAAAAATTTGGTGGGATATTGCTTGTTGTTACATTGATTCTAGTGAGAAGTGGAACACTGCTGCAAATTCAATTCTAAGAGCTACAATATTGTCTTTTCTAAGTCTGATGTTACAAACAAAGAAGTAAAAATTTTGTAAAAATATCTTTTTGATAGAAAGAGGTAATTGCATGATTTGCAAGATAGTGAAAATGTTGAGAAAGTATGCTTCTCCCTGAATAAGCTTTAATTATTACATACAACTCCAGAAAGTGTTTTTTGTTGGTTTTTTTTTGTAATCTCAGCAGTAATGTTGAAAGTATCACAAACAGTAAAGTGAATTCATACACAGCAGAAGAAATATTAGTTTTAGCATAACAAGTGAAAGATAAATACTAAAAAAATGCAAAATGCTTAGCCAAGGTAATAATTTTGAGCTACATCAAAAAATAATAATTGTGTCCACAAAAGCATGCAGTAAAGAATTTGCTGTGAAATTATCTTGTTCTTGGTAGAACATAATAAATAGTTAAATTAGTTTCCTATTGTATTCATAGTGGAATAACAATTTTTTTGATGGGTATAAATGAAGACTATGTAATATAATTACTTAGATTGTCTGCATTCATTCTGAAAAAGGACCAGTTATAGGCAAGAATATTCTGTTTTATTTCTAAAGGCTCAGCTGTAAATCTAAAGACCCTGACATTCAAACATTGTCACATTTAGGAGCAGAGTTGTCATGTTTCTACCCTAAGTCTGTTGTAGTGGTCTCTCAGAGACTTCTGCATCAGTAACATCCTCAGAAAATAGAAATTAATGTCAGCACCTCAGCCACCACGGTTTATATTGCAGCATATAAACTCAAACTTACCTTCAGTAATGGCTTCAGCTATAGCTTCAGGCTGCTCTGGCCCTGATGCAGTGTGGACATGTTTGATTGATTCTGCTTTGGGAACAGGAAGTTCAGAGTGGTTAAAGCTTCACTCAAGTTGGTAGGAGTCAGCAAAACTCCCATCAGCACATCAATCTTTCAAACTTGTTGATCAGTGCAGACTAAAATAGCAGTTCTCTATAGCAACCATTTCCTACCTTGGTCACAGATGCTTCAGCAGTTTTATGAAATCTTATTTTAATAAACATAAACCTGTGAATATGTTCTTCCAGTGTTAAGGTGATGAGGAAGAGTATCTGCTTTAGAAGGTCTCAGTGGCACAAGGGCAGAGACTTGCCATGAAGGAAACTGCAGCTGTCCCCCTGAATCTCTTTGCCTTTGTGGTACTGGGACACAGAAATCACGTTGCTGCATGAAGAGAAACACTATAGATGACTAGAATATGTAAAGCTAAGAACAAGATGATTGGAGACGCATACCAAAAGTATAAACTTCTCTTGGAAATGCATGAAATTTCCTCTGTGCCCATAGTAGAAATTGGTCAGGAATGTTCCCAACACTTTGCTAGAAACCTCACTTTTGATTTGTAGTACAGAAAACTTGAATCTGAATCCAGACATTAATGGACTATTTCTTCCCCAGAAAGAAAACGGTGCATGTCCATATTTAAGAATTACTGATAAAAATACATTGATTTACAGTAAATGAAGACAAAGCCTGCTATAAGGAATTTCTGATGTGCTCACATGAAGAGTAAATAACCATAGAAATAACCTGAAATTCAAGTTCACTGAGAAGTCCTATGAAAGGCATTTTGCTCTTCTTTCCAATAATATCCAGATTTCAGGCAAATATTGATACCCAGCCACTGAAGGAATTTTAACATACCATCCAGAAAACCAATTTCTATGAAAAGCTGAAGCAGTCTGAGGTTAATCAAATGCAATGTTTTTGAAGAAGTTTCTCTATTTTACTTCATAAAGTGCGTTCCTGATTCTGATAAGCATCTTTATGCTATTGCAATATGTGATAAATAACACTAATAAAAATGAGACATTAACTTATATAGCAATACAAAAATCATTTGGTTTAGTAACAGGATTATAATTGATTTTGTGGATTATTTTTCACTAATACAGAGCTGGTATTACTGTACAATTAATTTTTTTAATCAGTTTTTTTCTTTTTTTTTTTTTTCTGAGCATGTTAGGCCAGATATAGAAACCATATAAAACATCTATGACAAATACCACTCTGTCATTGCATTGCACAGGTGTGGCCATTAAAGCTTTCCGTGGTTTGACCCCACACATCAACTCAGCACCACACAGCCATTCACTACCTTCCTGGTGGGATGGCAGAGAGAATTGGAGGGGTGAAAGTAAAAAGATTTATGGGTTGAGATAAGGACATTTTTATAGGTAAAGCAAAAGCTATGAGTGCAAGAAAAGCAAAACAAGGCACTATTTAATTTGCTGTGGGCAGGCAGGTGTTCAGCCATCCCCAGGAAAACAGAGCCCCAGCACATGTAATGGTTACTTGGGAAGAGAAACACCATCATTCTGAATATTCACCCCCCTTCTTCTTCCTTCCCCAGCTCTATATGCTGAGCATGATGCCATATGGTCTGGAATATCCTTTGGGGCAGCTGGGGTCACTTTTCCTGGCTGTGTTCTCTCCCAGCTCCTTGTGCACCCCAGCTCCACTTGATGGTGGGGTAGTGTGAGAAACAGAAAAGGCCTTGACTCTGTGTAAGTGCTGCTCAGCAACAGTGAAAACACCCCTGTGTTACCAACACAGTTTCCAGCACAAATCCAAAACATAGTCCCATACTAGCTACTGTGAAGAAATTTTGCTCTGCTCAAACCAGCCCAAGGCTGTAGCACTCTTGGTAGAACTATGCCAGGAGAAGAGCAAATATAAACTGTTGGAAAAGTAAAGTTAGCTGTTGACCCTCTTTCTAGGTTCAACTAATTTGCTGATAACTTGTTCTTAAACCCTGTACCCTCTAAATATAAACTTATTACAGCTGTGAGATAGACAAATTGCTGCAGAAAACAAAGTCCGATAAGGGAACTCAGCTGAACAGGTGGGCAGCTGATTACCTGTGGTGGGACCTCTTCCAGTTCATAGCAGTTTTGGCAAATGGATAAAGTACTGAAGCATGAGAAATTGTTATCCTGCCAGCTGGATGGACATTTTTGCAGTAGATACATTACGTAGTGAAAGTCATCTTCTCTGCATTGAAAAAATTATTTAAAATAATTTGCTTCGTATGCAAATATACCCAATCAAATACTGTTTATTAAGTAATATATTTGAAGAGTACTAACAAACATTAATTGAACAATTTGCTAAGGATCATTTTTGCAGATATTTAAGCAGTTTTAGCTCTGGTCATGCAAAAACTGCTCTCTACTGATAGCACCCATATTTATGTGGATTCCAACTGAAATGAATAAGGCTGAAACTATATCTATACTACTGTTGTAAAATAAGATTACATCTCTGCTCTTTCACCAATGGAATTACAAATGAAATGTTCCATTTTGGTACTACCAAGTACACTGAGGCTCCATGACAGGAAAATCACATGCAAACTGCTGTAGTCCTGAACCATGTTACTTCATTCACCAAGGCCAAGAAGGATTTGGACAAGGAAGAGCTGCAATATTGTATGCATGTTCCATATAATGTATGTATTAATGACAATGAATACCATGTGTGGGTCTACTGAAAACAGAATTTACTTCAGGATGTATTTTTACCATATTTTTGAGGCACTGTTACGATATGGGAATTGTAGCTGTCAGTAGAAGTACATGCTGCTGGAGACAAGCAGTGATATCAAAGCACTGTCTTTAGTCCTCTGAGCGTGGTGCAGGCATCCTAATCTTCTGAGGTTTAGAGCATTCCTTACTGTGTCAGTTATCAAGGCCTCCAAGGAGAAGGAAACCATGGAAGAATGCTTATAACCATGTGCATGAGTATGTGACATGATGGCAAATAAGCCAGTGGAACAAAACATGAGTAATCAGTGCTTCTTGAATGGGCTTTACTCTTGCTTCTGTGCCTGGGGGTCCCTCCTGGACAACACTAAATAAATAAATAGAATGCAAAGTTAAGCAAAAGCTTAAACTATCAGGCTGGGCAGTAGGAGGTGTTTATTCACCTGTTTTTTCTTTTGTTGCCCTCATTTTCAAAGACTTGATATTTTGTGGGGGATATATTCGACCATTGGACAGAGGTGTGGCATACAATTAATATGACAGCAACTTGAGTAAAGGGCACCTAAAATAATAGGGGTTGATAAATCTGGTAGAGATTCAGTGTGTTAACAGAAAGATTAAAAAAAAATTGAGTATTAATCCAGTGATTTCAACACACTCTACTAAGAAGGCAGATAATAATATCGCAGTTTTACAAAGTGAGAAACTGAGACAAAAATATGCATCAATTTGACCATCTCATGCTACTATTTGCCATTGCAGCATCAGATTAAGATTCAAATTTAAGATTCCCAGCCCATGATTTTATCAATATTTTTCAAAGGAATATATTGGAATACAAAATATTGTGAAAATCTTGTTTTGTAGAGCAAAGCTCAAATCCCATCTTTGCTTGACCCTTTGCCTGAGAGAAATGAAAATTTCACTTTTCAAAGTGAATGGCCATTTGAAAAAAATTACAAATTTTTGAAAAAAATTACATATTATCATTCTGATTTGTCAAATTTCTCTTATTAAAATTTCTCCATTCTTCATAGATAATTGATCTCTTCAGGAAAACCTTATCACTGCAATTTCTGCATAGGAAGAGTTTACAGAAAATTCATGTCAAAAGGTTTTCAACTCAGTTGCAATACATTTCAGGCAGGAACTTCTGGTTCAGTATCTGGTTCAGACCAAACAGACTCTATATTTGAATCTCAATCTCTTATCTGCCATGTGCATACAAACTTTAATAATTCTGCTTTTTAGAAAGGGTTGTGTCCTTGCATGGTACAGAAACTACTACTAAGATCAAAGAAGAGTGACTTCATGCTTTTTTAAACAGGAAAGGCAG
This sequence comes from Lichenostomus cassidix, assembly GCF_008360975.1. Lineage (NCBI taxonomy): Eukaryota > Metazoa > Chordata > Aves > Passeriformes > Meliphagidae > Lichenostomus > Lichenostomus cassidix. The sequence continues at coordinate 18,237,206 of NC_139480.1, read as the reverse complement.
TTGAGTTCTCCTGCTAAGATCAGAACACATCAAATTCCACAAAGTTCAAAAATTATTTCAGAATTAAAGAAAGGTGTCTGCATTCCACAAACCACATAGGAAAGGTCTCAAAGGTATGCTCCTATTGAAATTACCATGAAAACCTCTACTGACATAATAGAGGATTTTTGGCAATACTGACTGCCTACCCAACACCTATAAATTTTCTAGATTTATCTACATTTGAAAGTAAAAATAGTGACACCTGTTATCCTGAGCTGTGGTAAAAGCCACGAAGAAAACAAATTCTGTGAGTATTCTTCACAGAGATTCACTGCTTCATTGTTTCAAAATTATTTACTTTATTCTCATCTATTTAGATTAAGACATTAAAATCACCACCAAGCTTAGATAATACTTGAGAAGGAAGAAAACAAGTCTATCTCAAACTTCTCAACTGACCTGCAGAAGCCTTTGCTGCTATTCCACAATGTCTTTGTTAGCGTGACTCACTGGGAGCCATGACTGATCACTCAACTAACATTTCTTGTTCTTTCAGCTGCACTAGACAGTCCCAGATGTTCCATGAATAAAATAATTGTAGTGTCCCTGAGAGTGTCAATTTTTATTTGTCACTTCTCTTCCTGAATCTGCTAGAGCTCATCCTAACTTTTTTTAAGTTAGTCTGTCCATCTTTTTGCCTGTGGTTTCTGTCCTGTATGATACCCCAAACCAGAGGATGTAGCCATTCAAAGATTTGTCCATTTCAGGGCCCCTTCGATGGAAGAAGATATCCTTGAACAAATTTGTATTCAAGAGACTATTTGCAATTTACTTTTAATTGTGGTCAAAACCTAAGAATTTATAAGTACTTGATTTCATTAGTTACTGCCTTATTCTTTTCCCTGAAGGATTTAGACCCCTGTACCTGAAGAATGCAGGGCAGCCCAAACAAATGCACAAACTATCCTCAGGGGGCCTGAGTCTAAACTGCAGATTCTGTTTCTATTCTCTGTTTAACTCAATACTCTCCCTTTTGTAACAGACAAACTGGAATTAAAATCATTGTAATCCCAGCTACAATATCCTGAAGAAGACTGGCACTAAATCTTAAAATTTGCTGTTCCAAATAAAACGTACTCACCAGAACAGATTCATGTCCTGCCATTAATTAACATAATTACTTTTACATTCATGAGAATTTTTTGTCAGATTTCTAAGTCTGACTTGCTGTGAATTCTACAGAGAACTGTATTATCGTATTATTTAGACTTTCCCAATATGATGCCATAGATTTTATTTGGCATGTTATTTTCTCTTTCCAAAGAATTTAAAAGAATCAAAACAAGGTAAGACAGCAATAGCTAGGAAATCACTTTACTGAATAATAAAAAGGTCTAAGTGGGACAGAACTCTGAAATTCAGAATATCTGAGATATAAGTAGTCAGGATGAACATGAGAAGGAAAGAATATGGAAGAATGTCTGACATCACAATTAAAATAGAAAGCTATTCTTTTAACAGAGTTTTAGAAGAAATTTTAATGTGATCATTTACATAAGAAGTAGCTGTCACTAGCTGTGTAAAAATCTCCTAATTGGAAAAAAGTTAAGTGCCTATATGATAAGCCTGTAAGATAAGCTTTACTGTTGTATTTGAGAAGGGGTGGGAAGTGTTAGAAAAAGCTTTCCACTTACAAGACTGTTTATTCTCAACTTTGGTTCACTAATTTAAATGTCCCAGTTGAAGGTTTATCTCTACCTGTGTGAAAAGTGCAGGCAGGCATTTCACTTAATCTTCAGCTTGTTTCTGTGCAATGATTAACCTGGGTAAAACTTTAAATAGTTATTGATCATTCCATTACCTAAGCACCTAACAGAGCAGAGGTTAAGTTTGTGGAAAAGTAACTAAGTTTTGCCTGGTTTTATCCTCTAGGTTCTGTTCTACGTGTATGAACTTAAGAGTGTAAATTTTGTCCCTGAAGTCAAGGATATTAGTTGCTTACTTAACATCAAATATATATTTAAGAGTTGTGAGAGATGAAGGTCATATCTAATATTGCACCATCGACCTTAAATGAAGTTAATCTTCATTTATGATTCCTACAGTAAGAGGAATTTAACTTTCACATGACAATAGAGTTTTTTTTTAATGATTCTTGTTAGATTGTTTCCTTTTAGCTTTGTTATGATCAGATATGTGTTTTAGTGAGGCAGATGGTGTTTGAAGAGCAAGAAGTATACAGGCAACATAAACCAATTACTTGAGAAAAATTTAAAGGTTTCTCTGCATCCTGAAACTGTGAGGTTCAAACACATAGTGTGAGGATATTCCTTTTGCTGCAATAGTATTTATTATTCCTAAGTATGCTACTGGGAACTCCTATTTTCCTTTATGTTTAGTGAATAAAACTGAGTTTTATAAGCAGACTTCTAAGAATATCTGCAAAATACTAGTTCCTTTTCACTTGATAGAATTGAATAGAGAATGACTTTTCATATTTAGTTACCTTTACCACAGACATGTAAAGCTAAACAGGATGAGTTCAATTCAGAACATCTCATTATCTTTCTGCAGTGATCATTTGTTTAATTACAGGTAACAGTGAAAGGGATAAAGCAGTCATCAGTGTTCTTGCTGGTATATTTGAGCCAATATAATTCAGTTCTTATACTAGCTCAAATAACAAATGTGTCACTCCATTGCTGAAGAAGAAAACTAAAACATACTAAGAATTAATGTATGATATGTTTTTCCCTGAGAGTTGAGTTGTTAACATTCTAACCTTGTTCAGGGAAAATTGAGAAATGACAGTCTGGTTAAATAGGATTTATTTTACCAACTCCTTTTTATAATCAATGTATTCAAAACTCTTTCTAAGATATTCTTAGTGTTGGTGTACTATAATCATGCTTTACATGGGAATAGATATAGCTATAGCTATTATGGTCCTTTATCTCTCTGAAATTCCTATCCAGTAAAGCCTGATTCACTGAGTAAAGATAAAACAGTAGTGTACTGGGTTTTCATCCTAATTTTAGTAATGACTTTTACACTACAGAAATAACATCCACAAAGCATTGGTTTATATGGGCAGATTTCAATTTATTGCCTCTTCTTACAAAGTGAGTTTGGGAAATTCCTAAAATCCAAGTCTTATGTACTAATATCAATGTATATTGCCAAGAACCCCCTATATTTTATTTAGTGTAAGAATGGAGGAATTGAGTTAAAGGGATACAATTCATGTTCTATTCAAGAGCTTTATTAAATTTAATAATACAAAAAAATGTGTATCATTGCATGTATCATTACTTCTACCTTCCATCATTTTATCTCTCTGCATTCTTGTCAAGCCAAGATATCGCTGGAAGTACAGATTTTGTAAGAGTGATTTCTGTCTGTGATACATTTGTAAAAGGATTAACAATCCTTGATTTAAAAGAAATCAAAAAGTTTTCTAACGTGATTTCCTTTAAATCAATACTGAGAATTCAGTAATGTCCAAATCATCATTCAGATTATTCACTGTATTGGGAAGTTTTGAGGGGGGTAGTGGAGGCAAAGAAAACACCCCGAAAATGGTATTTTACACCATGAAATGCGTGTATTCCAACCTGCAGAATATCTGCCATTATATTTGATCTGTACGGATCTTAAATTATAGTTCATTTGTTACTGAAGTCATTGTTATCAATAGACACTCTATCAATATCACAATTTTGATTAATCCATTCCTCATTGTGTAATTTACTTGCAGGTTTTGAAAAATGCTGCAAAGAAATTCTAACTGCACTTTCCTAAAGGCAACATGAGCCATGCCAGCATGTAAATATAGCAATGTTACTGTTAAAATTGCTAGTACTTATACTTTTATATAAGTTTTTATCAAGGAAGCATATTTCATGCCTCATTAAGACAACCCATATGCCTGAGGTACTGAAATATTTTGTAGAATGAGGATACTAGTTATGAAATTATATTTCTTTCCATCATCTTTTCGAATTACAAAAGCTGATATAGTATGGGACATTAACTCTTTCAGCTACAAAATCTCCAAAGGTTTTCTTGTATCAACCATTTCCACATACTTGTTTCACCTGAAGTATCACTAAACCTGAAAGCACTAAATCTTTTGGTGTGTGCCATACATTTACAATAAATTTGCAAAAGATATGCCATTATCTGTGCATAGAGAGAGAGAGAGACCTTTTAAAGAGAGTAGTAACATTTTCAACCCTGTGAATTCAGTCATTCAGTAATCAATGAGTGATGTTACCAACTGATCAACTCGTAGGTGTTTACGATCAGGTTTCTCTAGATTATTAATTTGCCATAGCCCATCCTAATGGGAATTATACAAATTACCATAAGCACTCAAGAATTTTGAATGCATACAGAAATTACTTTGGAATTAAAGCAAACAGCAAGATTTCCATTTCTGTTTGGTCACACCCACAGAATTAGCAGTTATTCTTCAAAGCCACTAACAGAATACCCAAACCAAGGAAAAAATTGGTACCACCTTTGACTTTTGTTGTCTTATTTTTGGAAAGTCAGCACAGAACTGCTCATTCTACTCAGAACAAAGTCTAGGACACACGTAATGCTTGGCTTAAGGAACACAGCAAAAGTATATGGCTCAAACATTTATATTGAATATGCATGCTAAGGTAATGATGCAAGAAGCCACACATAATCTTGATTATTTGTCTATTAGATGCAAAAAGCTATATTCTATGATTCTATATTGAACACCTTTCTTTTCTCAAAGTAAGGTCAAGCTGCTTCCTGTTCCTGGTAAGTCTCAGAAAGGCAGAGAAAAAGGACATATGAGAGCTGCCATTTACATATGTCATCATTGAACTTTGAGCTGTGGATCATAGAGTCAGAATGATGTGGGTTGGAAAGGAACTTAAAGATCATCTCGTTGCACCCCTCCAGTCATGGAAAGGGACACCTTTCACTAGACCAGATTGCTCAAACCACATTCAGCCTGGCTTTCAACACTACCAGAGATGCAGAGTGCACAACTTCTCTGGGCAACACGTTCCAGTGCCTCACCACCCTCACAGTGAAGAATTTAGTCCTGATATCTAATCTAAACATCTCCTCTTTCAGCTTGAAGCCATCACCCCTTGTCCTTTCACTATATGCCCTTGTAAAAAGTCCTTTTCCAGCTTTCTTGTTGCCTCTTTAGATACTGGAAGACTATTATTTCTATCATCAGTCTGTATATGGACGCCTGTGGTAACTGAAGAGAAGGAATTGAAAAGCTGGATGTGCTCTCCCTCTGTCTCATTCCCTCCTGCAACACCTACCAAATCACCTGACCAGAGTAATGAATTGGATGGAGTGCACTCCTGTCAGGTTTGCAGATGGCAGCAAATTGAGGAGAACTGCCAATATACTTGAGGTCATGGCTGCCATCCAGAGAGGCCTTCTGGAGGAATGGGCTTAAAGCAGCCTAATGAATTCAAGGACAAATGCAGATCCCTGAACCTTTTCTGCAAGGATGAGACCCTTGAAACAGTGCAGACAAGGATGGGGGACAGCTTTGTAGAAAAGCCCCTGGAGATCCTGGCAGACATCAAGATGAGCATGAGACAAGAGTGTGCTCTGGCAACAAAGGCAGCCAGCAGTATCCCAGACTTTCATGACACAGTCTGTCAATTAAGCAAGTGATTATCTCCATGTGCACAGCACTTGCTGGGCTGTCTTAAGTACTGAGTACCTGCCCAGTTTGGGCCTTCCAATAAGGAGGATACAAATAAACTGGACTGAGTTCAGCACATATTATTGGCGAGGGCGACACTTTCCTTGCGAGGAGAGGCTGAGAGAAGCTGGGTTTCTTCCTCCTGGAGCAGGGATGACTTCAGGAGAAGGCAGCAGCCCTCAGCACCAACAGGGAGGGCATCAAGGAGATGGAAGGCAAGGGCAAGACAACAGGCATTGTCTGAAATAACAAACATATGGCCAGATATAGGAAAAAACTATTTCATTATTAGGACATGCCCAAAGAGGATATGCAACTTCCATGGTTACTGGTTTCCAAGGCCAAATTAACCACACCCTGAGTAATCTGACTGGCCTTTCAGTTCATGCTGCTCTGAACAGGAGGCTGATCTAGAGATCTCCCGAGGTGCCTTTGACCTGCCCTGTCCTATGAATGGCCTGAACCAACAAAGCTTACATGAGAATGGTTTTCACCAAAAAAAGACTTTGTGGTCTTTGGGAGAAATTGGAGCGTGTCGGTTTTTTGTTGTTTGTGGGCTTGTTTTGGGGTTTTGGTTTGGTTTTTTTTCCCACAAATCAAACATTTGTGTCTCTTTTCTAGGGAAAATAGAAGTTTTCTGAGATAAAGTGAAATACTGTGTCCCAGAGTTTTGGCCCCAGCATGAGGATGAGATGCATCTGCGCAACAGCTGGAAAGTATTCTCGAGTCCAGAAGTTCACACACTGATATGGGAAAGGTATGGAAAACAAGCTTGTAAACATGGCCAATGACCATGGTGCAGTGTGGCACAGTAGCTGCAATTCAAACTATTTTCATGATTAGCAGAGAGACGTGCAAGCTGTGCATACTGGATTTAGGGACTCCTGTTGCTATATCAAATTGCACACCTATCCACAACATAAACATATTTTTTAATTCTGAGCCAAAACTTAACTTTCAGTGTAATCACTGAATGTATATTACTTTATTCTTCATTATACTATCATGGAGTTTTGAACAATTCCTTATCAGTCATATGATTTTGGCTTTGAAGAAGAAATTTTATTCCCTCTCTATCTTTCCCCTTGTGGGGCAGAGAGTGGCAACAGGTATAAATCAGGCACGTGACTGCTTTGTCAACAAAATACATTAGAGTATAAACATGTTTCTTTTTATAGCACTTAATTTAGCTGTTCTTTTAAAGGGAGACCTAATCCAATAACATATACTAGGCTATTTGTGTGCAATGTGGGCACACAAACTTAAAGTACGTGTATTTATTAGGTTGATTACATGGGGAATTTAGTATATATCACTTCTGCACAAGGAATCAATTAGCTCACAGAATTGGCAGCACGTATTTACAATAAATCAAGATGTCAAGTTGTGTATTAATGATGATTTTGTATCTACCTGAAACATACAAAGCAAATTTCTGGAAAGTTGGAAGTGAAAACAACTTCGGTTTTTTGTTTGTTTATTTTTTTGCAAGTGCAGCAGCACTGAATCACAAAGAGAAACTGACTTGCATATATAGAGAAGGTAATCAGATGGGTGTATCCTCAAATGCCATCAGCATTGGGTTGTGCATCATAAATGGGATGATTAAATGATGCCTGTAAGTAAATGAAGCAATATGTAATAGGTTAGCAGAGATATTGTAATGACTGACCTAACAACACTGGTGTAGATATGAAGGTAAGTCACAATGCATTTAGAGGTGGCATGCCACATGATGCTATTATAAGCAGTAATTTACAAGCTTTATTAGACTTTTTTTCCAGAAGCTACTTTTGAGCTTAAACAAAAATTTTAGTCTGATGCAGAAATCTCTGGGCAAATGTATCATCTATATTACACAAGGGGTCATATTATTTAGTTAGAATGGTCCCTTCTGGCCTGAAAATCTGCAACTTGACAAATGAATTGTAATTAACATAATGACTTGCTCGAGGTATATATCGTAATACAAAGCCAGGCTACATGTAAGCATGCAGATAGATGATAACCATAATGGTGTGTTACCTTCACAAATTGCTGGGTCTGGACATCACTCTGTTGCGGCATAAAAACAAATGGCAATTTCTGAGCTGTGAGGCAAGTGTTTCTAACCCACTCAGATTCTTATCATTTGAACCTAAAGGTGTGGTGGTCATCCACAACTTCTAATGAAATCAGAAGATGCAGATATTTAGCAGACATGAAAATCATATTCATGGAAGTTAGTAGATATGTATTTCCAGAGATAAAGTTGAATGAGAATCTCATAATTAAATTAAGAATCCTACCCAGTGTAGGTCTGGTTTATGGTACGTATAAAATTTAATGGAACATTAAGGAATGGACCTATTTTATTTAGTGCTGCTAGTATCTTATACAAAGAATTTGTGATTTTAGAGGCAATTATGGCTAAGCAAATAGAGCAGCATGCAGGTTTTAAAACACTAGGTTATTCTAATGGCCTCATGTACTGGGTAAAAAAAGACGAGCTTATATTTCACTGCAGTTTGTTCTCAGGTAAGTTGATCAGATATACATTTTCTTATTCTCAGATAGAAATACTCTGTATTATCTTAATTACTGAAGCAAACTGTACTGAGAGCTAATCAGATGAGAGTAGTCTAGGTCAATGTAATGTTGCATCCCCAGGCCTTTTAGAAAACATCTGATATCTTGTGAAATATTTAAGCAGATTAATTAAATTAAGCACATGTTTAACTGTGTTACAATTGGAGCATCCTTTCTATAAGGAGTTGTTTGCAGTGGATGTTAGAATCATCACTGTAATTTTATTTTAGTATTTGAAATAGGCTTTTTGAAACATGATTTCACATTTTTTTGCAGTTTGACCAGCGTTAAAAATGTTTTTTGTCTCAGAACTTATCTGAAGTAAACATAGCTCAACAAGCAATGAACATATTAATTTATGCTAGTTTACACTGTTTTCACTGTACTGAAAGTTATATAATCCTAATGGCTTTTACTGCTTTACTGTAATTTCTATTATTTATTGCAGTTGGTAATGTACTTTCTTATTCATTTAACCTGTTCTTCAGTTTGACCTATGGATTGAAGTTTTCCCAGTTTGTAGAACAGGGTTATACTTGTCTGATGCTTTTCAGGCAGTTGATGTGGGCAGAGAGTGAGAAGGAAAAGGTTCTGACAGAGCAGAACATTTAAGTAGTTTCTTAAAGTTAATTCCCATTTTAAGTGGCTTATCCAGAAGTTAATAGCTTTAAGCATATGATTCAAGATAAACTTTTACATGTGTGATAAACTGAAAGAGTGCTTTGAGGACTTGCAGCTGAATTTGTCAATACAGTGTATACACGTAGCAATATATTTTTGTAAGATACACTTAGTAAATGAGATCAGCTGAATTGTAAGTAAATGGTATTCTATATTGCCATGTCAAATATAAAAAGATAGAGCCATAAATAAGTCACAGAGCAATATAATATTCCTGAAAGAGACTGAACTTTATAATGTGCTTCTTGAGCTCTTCATTTTGGAAAGGAACTCAATTTCCCATTAAAAGGTGGTTAATTTTCCAGGTAAAGGCAGGACAAATATCATCCTCAAAGGGAATAATTTTAAGCTCAATGTTACAATCTGATCTATAACTATGAAGTCCCTGTGGTGCTAACATTTTGGGAGCTGAAGAAATGCCACAATTGAGTAACAGTGATTAAAGTCTTATTTGTTTTTTAATTAGTAGCCATAATGCAAAACTATGGGTAGTTCTATCCTTTAGACGTGATTCTCATACTATAAAAGATTCATGAGGTGTTGCTCTAATGAAGTCAGAGGATTTATTCTTCATTTATACAATAAAAGGAGCAAAGAATTAAGTCCTGTGTGGATACACTTACCTTTGGTACCTTAAATTTAATGTATTCTTTTCTCTTTTGAATACTTAAATGTATTACCACTTCATTCTCTTTCCTCTTCAGCACATAATTCCTTTAAGCGTAACAGAAATGCCCTTCCTTCAGGATTCCATCAGAAAGACTATCCTGTCAGGAAACCAAGGAGTTTTGCAAGCATAGAGGATATGAATGAGTTGATAAACGTTTTATACTTTCAAGTAAGATTAAATGGGTACCCCATAGTTTCACAGGCTGCTAATATCATGCTAAGTCTTGATCAGAAAGGCTTGAGAAGCACTCATTGATTTTTCCTGCAGGACTGTAATTACTGCTAGTCTGTTTTTTGTATCCTACAGGATGTTGTGGTAATGATTCCATCACACACAGCCCATTCATTTCTAATGACTTCTTCCTTTGAGATTTGAACATTTTCCACTATATATTTTTTTTTAATGTACTCATAGAATAACATGCAGCATAAAGCTAATAGAATATATACTTTAACCCATTATTTTTCTATTTTTCCAACCTTTCTAAGTGGAAGCAATCACTTAAGATTTTCTCACCAAAAAAATAGGTCAGCACTCACCTCTGCAAATCTGATACAACCTTATATTTATTTTAGACTGGATGGCTGAAAGTGATTTTACATGGGATGCTAATCTTGTGCTACATAATAGTATGTGAAAATGTGCTCCAGACTGTGAACTTGTGTCTCCCTTAACAGATGTCCCACTGAATTCTGTCACATTTAGTACCTCAAGGACATATTGTCAGCTTTTCTCAGGGAAAATAATATCTTGCTCTGCGAGCTGTCCTTTTCGTATCTGTAGAACTGCTATTGAATAAAGTAGTAGGTGAATATAGCAGTGAGAACCCTTTATGTCAAATGTTCATAATTTATTTCTGCATTAAGGATTTTAAAAATAACATAAGGCCTCATTTTTTTATTTTACCCTCTGTGTTAGAGCATCAGCATTACAAACCAAATAGTAAATGTTAGTATAACCACAGCAAAATGCTGATTGATAAGAGCTTTCACTGCATGTAGGCAAATCACTGCACAGGGTCCCCCATAACATATCTAAAATGGGACAAAAAATTACAATTCCATAATCCAACTAATTCTTCATATCACAGACAATAACATTAGCAGATTTATCTGAACTTGGCTACTTGGCCCAAAGACTGAAGTTAAGATGATGAAAAGAGTAATATTCACCTTGACTAGCAAAATCTGAGACTACACTTTGTAATTTTTATGTTCAGATTCAACTTTTTCCTCCTGTTCCAATTTATGTACAACAAGTGAAATGGATTAAGTCAGATGAAAAATTCTCAAGTTTTTGATCAGAGTCAGAAGTATGGGGGGCATAATTTTTCACAGGATTTGTGTGGTATAAATAGCTGCTCTAAAGGTTATTTAAGAGCATTTTGGTCAGCCTTCTGGTCCAGTTAATTTTAGATGTCTATCTTCCAACAGGGTCATGGGTGACCTGCTAGCCAGCTTAAAAATCTAAGCCAAAGACATAAAGTTATAAAAAACATAAATATTCCCCTATGCCACTTCAGCCACTTTCATCATTCATAAATGCTAGCCTGAACATATGGAGACAGAATAGAAATCTGATGTAGTGTTAGATACTGTCAGAAAATCTGCACTATTTAATTCACCACACTCCTTTTGTTTCTAGTTTTGTCTAGTCTATTCTACTCCATTCTATTCGAATTATGTTTATTTTATACAGTATACTTATTAACATAATTAAAGCATAATTTATACACTTTTACATATAAATACTTAGAACCATCTATAGTTAGTTACATTTTTGTGTATCACAATATATTCTGTGCACACACACCTCCCCCTAATACATATTTTGGGTTTGATATTCCAGCTTTTGAGGAGACATCTGTAGCAGTTGATTTCAGTTTTCTATTTTCACCCCTCCTTCCACTGAGAAGTTATGTTGCAGGAGAATGAAGAGGTAGAAAAAAACTGTGACTTCAAAACGAAAAGCATCTTTTTTCTGTTTATTATCACCTCATATAACACAGAAAACTGTATTAACAGAAAATATATACTATATATTCCCTTAAAGGAGGTTAAGCCTTTGGTGGATAAGGAAGAGAAGCAGAAACAGGGAAAAGAAATTATATCATATGTATGAAAAGCACGACTCTTTTTAAACTGCATGTATTAAGTCCAGATGAGAAAGTAGAAGGCAGCATCCAATTGAGAAATGAATCAAGGAACGGCAAAGTGAAATGACTGTATTGCAATAAACAAAGAACAGAGGCAGGAAGTGAATGAAGCATCAATGAAAATAATGCTAAGGTAAATGGATGCCCCATTACTGAGGACACTTACAGATGTAATCTCTCAAGATGACATTCTCCAGACAATTCTTGCCTCCAGTAATAACAGCCAGGCAGTTCTTAGCAGAACTGTTTGGATTAGAACCACCTTTTTGTCAAGGCCTTAATTTTTTCCTAGTTTTCTTTGTGTGGTAAAGCAGTTGTGAAAAGTCATATGAAAGCCAGACCCCTTTTTATTTCCAGGACACAAGGATTAAGGAGATCTGTGTGTTTTGTGGCTGACATACACAAAGAGGAGATACACAAAAGTGTAAGGAAGACACTGCTGTCAAATGTTCAAGCAGTATTAGTGTCCCTTATGCCAGTGTAAGAACAATAGGCCAGGCAAAGAAAATGGGAAAAGTTATGCCACACTATTGGTTGGCTAGAGAGACAGCTGTTAAATATCTGAGGGAGAGAAAATGAGAGAAAATAAGAAAGGTACTCAGCACAGAGCACAGGTGCTTTGTCTGAAATTTCTGAAGAATGTGTTAACCTGAATGCCAATTGTGAACATGTTTTACTGTAGTGGTCTTACATGTGCTTCGTAAACAAATATACTCCCCTGAAAAGTGAGTCTTGGCAACATGACAGGTGATACACCAAGATATTAATTCTTGGCATCTTTTGACCATCAGACTGTAAATGCTGAGAAAATGGATCTAGAGTATTCTTAACTGTAGACTGCCAAGTTGCCTCTCAAAGAGCAACTATTACAAATATGCCTGAAAGAATCAAAACAACAACAAAAGCCTCATTGTCATTATAAATGAACACTATGTTGCACTAACATATCTTTTGAAATATTTCTCTTTTGCTTCTTACATATTACAGAGACTGGAAAGCATGTGCTACATCAATTACCCCAGTGTTTTTGAAGGAAGGAACTGAAGGGTTGCAAAAGGAAATAAATTATTTTAAAAGGAAGTAAACCTTAAATTCTGAGCAATACTATCTCCAACACAGATTTCATTTCTCCTATTTCAATTCTTCCTCAGTAAAATTACTGAGAATTTCTTAGTTATTTAATTAAGAAATATAATAAAGAGACAAATGACCCAGTGTGCTTTATTAATTTTAAAATAGTTTCAAAAATATTTCTATTTCCAAACTTCTATGGTTCAAGAAGAGAAAAAACACCATGTCTTAGTTTTAGAAGTGACATCCAGTGTGTCCAGACTTTAATTTCTATTTTAGAATCAAAGCTAAGCTATACTGACAACATTCTACTTCAAAGAAATGTGGATTTTTTGCAAACGATGTGACCTTCTTCAGCTACAGACTCACAAACTGTGATCTAACAACAATAATAATCTATGGAAAGCAGAAAGTTGTTGATACTGGCTTCTTGAAAATTTCATATGCCCTCAGGCTTTGCCTTGGGGTTAAGCCCTTGGGTGAGATTCAATCACTAACAAACACTTCCTTTTCCTCCAACCTTCCTGGTCCAAGCCATGTTTCAGTGTGGTGCTTATCAATTCATGCATCTGCTATGAAACAGACCTATATTTTTAATGAAATTCAAAATTTATTCTGCTGTCAGATGTGAACTTTGAACTCTTGATATGAGCTTCAGTCCTGCAAATACTCACACATATGAATAGTCTTCATGCATGAGTGCTCCTATCAAACTGGACAGGGACCACTTGCATGAATGGAGCTGATCATACACATAAGTGTTTTTAGAACTGAGCTAATGTGAGTTATTAGCTTCTAAGAGCAAGTATCTCTTGGAAAACCTTCCACACACATAAACAGAGATTTTAAAGTTCCCTTATAGTTTCAGGATATTAACAAGGCAACTCAAAAAGATGCTTACTCCAGTCACACACTGTATTTAAGCAAAACTTAACTCTGCATTGTGGTGCCTGGTGCTTCTGGGGCTGCTTGGAAGATATTTACCTGGAATATTATAGTCATAACAAGGGACACCCACAAATCTCTGAGCAGACTTGAACTCATGCAAACTAATATCTCTGTAACTGCTGACAGAGCAATGCTACACCTGCTAATGAACTCTTCTGAGAGGCAGAGCTCGAGACTGGTGCTGTTTGAATGTGGCTTTTGAACCTGGGCCAGCCTGATTGGAGACCAAGTGCAAATACACATTATAGATATGGCCCTGAAGGTACTGTGGGGCATCTGCAGGCATTTTGCCAACACTCAATACCAGTGGCAAGTGCAACAGAGCACCAGGACTTCCCTTATCCTCCTAGACCTGCTCCCCACCCATCCCTAGCTCACTAACACTCTAAGTAGGAATGCGGAGGCAAGATTCAAAAGATATACCTACAAAGGGAAATCCCCTAAACCAGGAAACTTTCATTTGCTAAGTACCTGTCTATGACAGGTACTCTACAATGAAGGTTAAGCTGAAGTTTGACACATACATCAGAGACTTGCTGGACTCAAGGGTTTTGTGGAGAAAGGAAAACTAAGATGCTTATATTATTCTTCTGCTTAACTAGAAAGGAAATTGTTGGCATGCATCAATAAGTCAGTATATTAAAAATATTGTATACTGTTCCTGCTCCCATTCAATCAAAACTGACTAAAACTCAGCTAGCACTAGCCACCTAAATACTAAAAATGAACATCTGAGCTCCTCACAGAATTTCCCTTTTGCAACAACCGAATACAAACAAGTTCTTCCACAGTGGAATGGCTTTAATCTTAAAAGATGCAACTATGATATATGTACTGATTCTCCATTGAGAAGTCTCCACTCTGAAGTGTCAATATGATTAGACAGTCTAATATTGAGTTACATGGCTAGCTGTTAAAAACTGAATTATGGCAGATGCACTGGTGTTGGCTCCTATATGCAAACAGAGTGAAAAGGAGGCAAAGGCTTCCGGCCTTTAGCCTTCTGGAACAGATCTTCTCAGCTGAGCTGTCTGCATGGTGTCAGCCCCATGGCAACACAGCAAAAGTCAGGATGAGATCACATTAGAGTTGCAAAGCCTGACACTGGAAACCTGCACAGTGGTATGTGTTTTAGTCTCTGCAAAGGAATGTAGCAGCCTGAATTTTTTTCCTTGGGGTGCTGTTGATTCAGAGCAGGCTTGCATCAAAGTAGTGAAGATGTGAAGAAAGTTTGGGCTTGAATCTGTGATTCAGCCTTCTCCATGTAGCTTTCTGTGGAGCTAAGGCTGTTTGTATTCCCATACATCATTTCAGAGTATTCTCTTCCTAAACATGAAACACTTAGCAGATGCTGCCACTATTGATGACAGCCTTAAAATAATGCTAAGCAACAATATTAGCATTGTAATGTTCTATATTCTCGGACACTGTTTTTGCCACATAGGATAAGACCAGAGATTAATATTATTTTCTTTTGTATAAGGAAATGTGAAAAGTTATTATTTCAGAATAAAATTTAACAGATAAACACACTTTTTTGTTTGTTTGTTTGTTTGTTTGAATGATAACTTTCCATCTGCATGTTTATGAGTCTCTGTGCTTTTCTTTTCTTTTCCCATCTCCAAGTTTATCAGTCTCTGTGCTTTTCTTTTCTTTATTAATTTCATGGTTTATTTAACTTAACAAATATTTATCTATTAACCACTACAGGCTGAGTCCTTGACAAAATGAGGCATTTCAACAACAATCTTGACCCCCTCAGTATGACGCAAATCTTGGCCTCTTCATCAGCACTTGTAAAAGAGTTGACTCATACACCTGACTCTTCCCATACCTGTTCCTCATAAGATCACAAGTTTCATTCTCCTAAATAAAGGTCAAGGTAAAAAAAACAAAACAAAACAAAACACAAGTCCTAACAGTCCAGTATGAATACAGACTGGAGAGTGCAGTGTGCAGCCTGGAGTTTCTCTGGCTTCTCTGCATTGCTGATGTACTCCATTTTCATTCAGTTTACTTCACAGCATTACAGAATATTCTGATTTGGGAGGGATCCACCAGGATCATCAAGTCCAACTCTTAAGTGAATGGCTTATACAGGGATCAAACCCACAATCTTGGCGACCCTGTTCTAAGCAGCTGAACTAATGTTGAAGATATTTTTCAGATTGGTTATTTTGTGGAAGTATTGCTAACAAACTGATTTAAAGAATTCTGTCATGGAGAACTTAAGTTTTTGGTGAAAATATCTCTGCAATAGATTATTGACCCTCTCACAAGTGTATAACATGGTCTGGAGTGCATTTTGGTTGCCTTCATGGGGTCAAGCCTCTGGCTATTTACTAGCCTTTCTCATAAAGAGAAAGATAATGTCAAAAAGTGACCTCACGTCCCAAGGGCACCTGGGAAATCGACCTACATTCAAGGTAATTCCTTCTTTTTTTTCCATTTGTCTTCACTGTTCAGGCTAGCAGAATTCCCTCATGTAACCTCAGGTTGATTTCAGTATTTTATTTTCAGGGTGGAGCACTACCATGATTATTTTCAGTAAACTGCTGTAGAGTGAGATTGTGAAACAGAGGGTGAGAGCAGTCAGCTATGTAATTCTGGCACAATGAGCAGTTTCAAGGGATCAGAATCTTTCCTATGATTTAGGGTGAGTCACTTTGGAAACTATCCCAATTTACATGGAAATCTTCCTTTCCTCCTCTACCATTACTCATTTTCTAATCACTGTATACTGCTCATTGAAGTTCAGAGCCTTACCTGCAAGTCACATGGAAGGCAGCTCAAGAAGCAGGGTCCTGCCTGTAACACTTTTCCTTGAAAACAGGAAATATTAATTCCTCCTTGTTTCCAGGATATTTGAGATGCTATAAGTTGATGAACTGACTTCCTAAACATCTCGATCTCACTTTGAAGCCTAAAGCAATCCAGTATAACCACGAAGTATTGTTACTGCACACAGTGGATACTGTGCTTTGATGTATGCCTTAAAAGAGATCTACAAAAACTTAACAAGAAAAATTGTTGTGCAGGTATTTTTTCACTTTTTCTTTTTTCTCACTCAGTGATAAATCATGAGTTCCTACTACTTGCCAGTTGGGGCAGTTACATATCACTCTAGGACTTACTCTGGCTCATGGGATACTATCAACACAAATGAAAATCTGACATATGAACTGGTTGCCTGGCAGTAGAATGCCAGCAGAAGACGTTAGAATCTAGGAAGAAATGCACATCTCTAGAAAAACAAACAAACAAACAAACCAACCACTGACAAAACCAACCAACCAAAAAAACCCCAGAGAAAACCAAAGGAAGGGCTTATAGACCAGCTAAAAAAAGTTCAGATTATTACTGGCCGGTATAGTGACCATAATTTTTGAGAAGCCAAACCACTGCACTACAAAGAAAACTACTAGACACATATGCATATTATTGAGAATATTAGAAAAATTCAAATGGCCATTTGATCTAGCAGCTCTGAAAGGAAAAAGAAAAAGAAATTACATTGGAGCAGGATGTGCTGTCTCAATACACACCAACTTAAATGCTGTTATTTGTGGCACCAGTGCACCAACGTACTTAAACTGCTGTATAACTAATACTAGGAGACATGAATATCATGACTTGGATGTCCTCACAACTGTGAATTACAAAATCTTTATTTCAAGTATGTTATTAAATAATATTCTGAATATTAACTTGCAAGTTACAGTCACTTTCCATCTTGACTTTTTTTGCAGAGTAGCACTTCATCTTATAGGAAGTCTTGTCAAGAGGGGTTTCTACTTATAAGCCACTGTAATTAAGATAAATAAATGTTGGCTTTCCCTACCAGAGAAAATGTTCCCCTCTACGCAGTGCCTTCCTATTCTCTTAGAATCACATCCTAATCAAGAGTACCTATAGTTCAACACTTCAACTGATTGCAGTCTCAGTATTTAGAACCTGATCTTCCACCTGCCAGCTTGTTTAGCAGAATGATTTGTTCACATTATTGCACTGCTCGTACTTAACTGTTTTGTGGGGAGTTTGCAATTGATCAACTCAAAGTCCATGTTACCATCTATCACTGTCACCTTCTGAAGCAATTTAAATAAATGTATGTACCATGGGGAGGATTGCATTGTGCACCCAGCCTGGTTGTAGAACAATTAAACTCACTGTGAGAGAAAACTGATAAAGATTTGATTAACTTTTGGTAGCAGACATCCACCTGTTTTTCAACTTGGAGGAAAAATAGTTGGAAAACACTAAACCCATGGTCCCCCACATCAACAACCTTCATTTAAAATTAAATGTATAAACAAGTGTTTTCTAGTTCCTGATGAACAGAATTTTTAGAATCATTAAATGGCCTGGATTTTATTATATTACTTTACTGTATTACATTTATTTTTGTACAAAACATTTCTATTTGTTCAAGTTATAGTAATTTTAAGGGACTTTTTTAATGTTGTTGACAGTGCATTTTCTTCAGTTGCACAACAAGTAAATTTTTTTTTTCCAAAAATGATAAAGTTTCACTTTGTAGTAAAGTACTTTTGCCATATGAAAGTATATAAAATCACTTTCTCTTTCAGAAAATCCTACAATCCAGGATCTTGTCTGGGTTCTGCAGACGGCAGCAATTTCTAACATTAGTGACTAATCTCTCAGGATCCCTTTCTTTCTTTCTTTTTCTTTCTTTCTTTCTTTCTTTCTTTCTTTCTTTCTTTCTTTCTTTCTTTCTTTCTCTCTCTCTCTCTCTCTCTCTCTCTCTCACTCTCTCTTCCTTCCTTCCTTCCTTCCTTCCTTCCTTCCTTCCTTCCTTCCTTCCTTCCTTCCTTCCTTCCTTCCTTCCTTCCTTCCTTTCTTCCTCATACAGATTTGAAACCTGGATTTGTCTTACAGAAGGTAATCTTGGTTCCTTTCCACAAGATTCTCTTGGCTCCAAAGCTCTGTAGATATACTGCTAGAAATAAGAGGAATTATTAACTTTATTCAGGCAATCTGATAGGAAAGTAACTATGACAAAAAGAACATGAAAATTTAGAGGCAAAAAGAAAGAACAATGAACAATTCAGACTGCTGACTTTACAGGACTGCCAGTCTCTGGCATCTGAAGCTGCTGCTGAAGAGAAGGTGCCGTGATGTCTGTTAGACCTGGCCACTGCAGACAGTCTATTTAATTTGCCATTGCAGTGTTTGTTCACCTCCTGCTTTCATTCCACTCCATGTTCCAGATTTCTTAGAGAGATATTTCCCATTATTTAGAACAGTTAGGAGTAGCCATGGTCCTTTACAGCAATGCAATAAGAGGTTATGGAAGGCCAGGCCACAAAGGCACTTGAGCAAAAATAGGGTATTAAGCTTTTCACTGCAATTTGCTCAAGTCAGCATGGAAAGCAAAAGCCGTTGTTCCCAGTAGAAGACTTTGGAGATTGGTTTTTTCCATATAGTTGCAAATTTTGCCAGGAAAAAGAATTCTGAATTTATGAACTGTCCTACTGACACTCAGAAAGAGGAAGCAAAAAAAGTGAGATATTTATAGGGATTTTTCAAAAAGGGCATTCAGACTGGAATGGAAGTAGTCACAGTCTTCCTCATCTCAAGAAGGTTCAATGCTACAAAAAGAGAAAGAAAAGAGTTGCACACTTTCAGAAAATAAAAAACAAAAAAAAGCAACTAACTAAAAATGCACCACTTGTATAAAAGCAATTGGAATATACTGTGATCTTTCAGCAATTTTCTCTCATATGACACATTTCATAAACATTGACTGTTTTTGGCATTTCACTGGCAGAATTTGATTTCCTTGTTCCTTACCTGTCTCATGTGCACACACATATATACATGCACATACATACACACATACACATCTGTAGTGAAATATAATAAACTACCACTGATTTCAGCAAAAATTAGGTGAAGTGGGATAATGCAAAAATAGTATCTGCTGAGGTTGACTTTACCTGTGGTAATTAACAGGGCATTTAAAAAATAAGTACTTGATGAGTATCTCTGTAATTATTGCAATCAATTCCAATTCCAGAAAAGAATTAGCAAGTCTTTATTTATGCGCTGCAACGCTTTACTAACACAGTCATGTGACTGTTTTTTAATATTTTCATAGACCTGCATAGTAAAGCCTTGTGTCCCACTTCATATTCCATTCCCCAGTGTGAGTGGTGACAGTTCTTTATGGCCTCTCACGTTGCTGACTGAAATCATACACGTTTGCACATCTAAAAGCCTTTGATGGGCAGATCAGTTCACAGGCCAGTTATTTAATTTCATCAGTGTAATCAGTGTTATATAATAAAGCATAGTATAAATGTTATACAAAGGTTGCCCAAATATACAGAGCCTTAATCCACTGAAATGTTAACACGATGGAAAGCATCAAAAGAATGCCTCCACTGTAGAAAAAGATGAGTGATATTCTACACTGAGGTGATCAATACATAAAGAGCATTAACTGTGGAGCTGCAAATCTAAATTACTAAATGAACAAGGGGCTTTCAGAGATTCCCAGAAGCTGTCTTTCAGGTCCTCACTGACTGGATCATATGCTGTAAGTATCTGTTCTGCTGTTCACAGTGAAGGGCCCATGATTTTCCAGTGAATTATAATGTTTACAACTTCCTGCTAAAGGTTTGCACATTCTGTACCCAGTTTCATTTATTCTGACCTGGGAAATTCTGCGAACTGAGAGGAGAACAATTAAAGCATTAATTGCCAAATCACTTTAAGTTATCACTTACAGCTGCTCCAGAGGTCAGGTCTACCAGTATGCCCTGGCAGTGATGGCAGCTTAGCAGCACACCAGGCTGTATCAGCAGGAGGGTAGCCAATGGATGAAGGAAAATGGTCACCCCACTTTACCTGGCACTTGTTAGACCACATCTGGATCCTTGCATCCCGTTTTGGGCCCCTGGGACAACAAGGATGCTGATAAAGTGGAGTGGGTTCAGTATAGGGTCACTATGATGAGTGGACTGGAGCAATTGGCTGGTGAGGGGAGGGTGAAGGACCTGGGCTTGTCCCACCTGGCTTCAGTGGGACTGACCAGCAGCTCCCAATACCCATGGACACTGAGGAGATGAAGCCAGAACCTGCACAGTGGAGCATGAGAGAAGGGCATAGACAAAACCAATAGGGGTTCCACACAGATATAAGAAGAGGTTTGCAACTGCAAGGATAACTAAGCATTGAAACAGGTTGTGCAGAAAGGCCAAGAAATTTCCACCTTTGGCAGAGCTGGTAAAGTCCTAAGCAGCCTGATCTACTTTCAGTTTTGCCCCTTTGAAGCAAGAGCACTCTGTCATTTGGCAGTTCAAATCAGACAGAGAATGCAGTGGGTTAAGTAGGAGTGACAGTGCATACAGCACATGAGAGATGGATGGACAGAAACAGGCAGTTTTAAAAATACATTATTGCTATGAACAGTACTTTCATAGTCTTTTGCTTATTGTCTTTTTTATTCTTTCTGAATGAATGACCATAGCAAATACTCCAGTGTTAGTGTTAAGAACTAAAAATCAGCTATTCTATTCTTCAAGAGACAGGTTTGGGGACTTGAGGTGAGGGGGTTCTCTGTTAATATTATTCAGAAATATTAATTTGCCAGGATAATTTGCATTTAAAGCTATTAAAGAAATACAGTGGACCCACAGTATAACACAAAACAAATTTGCTTGGTTTTGTTTTAAATAGATTAACAAAGACAGAATTAAAATCAGAAGAGTTGAGTAAAGATTGGAGACAGGTTATTTTACCTTTCAAGCAAGAACTCTATACAGTCTGAGTTTTAAATTAACTTCCAGTGTTACACTTTGTCCTTCTGCATGACTGAAAGATGCATTTTTTTCCATGGTATATTTTTCCGTGGTGAATTTCTCACTAGTTTGTTCCTTCCTAGTTTTAGAAGGCTTTCTGGTTCATATTTCTCAAGTCATCTGCATTTATAGAAGACCACCATTTGAAGCATTATATCCTCTGGTCTTCAAGATACTAAATTCCTCCTCTCACATCCCCAAAGGTAGAAAGAAACATTTTTTAAATTTTGTTTTCAAAACAATAATTAGTGGCTATGAGTAGGATGACATAAGGGCTCCAGGGACACTGAATATATATTAACTTAGAAATTACTGAAAAGTCCAGCTTGTTTAGAAGAGGGAGTAAAATTCAACAGTGGAACACATAGGTGGGATCCATGCAAATGTGAAATAAACATAATGTTCTTGTACTGCACTTTTAGAACAAGTTATTTCACATGTGTTAATTTTTTGTTCCTAGTTAGTTGAAGCCATAATGGTTATTTGGTACCAAATACAAAAGCTCTTCTAATTACAGTTCAAATCCTTTGGCCAGATAGATCATGAAGCAACAAACAGTACTAAAGTGGCAAGAAGGGTGTACCTACACGTCAAAACAAAGGTGCAATAAGCATTGCCACCTTAGATGCAAGGGCCAAATAAAAATAGACCTGGCAGCACCATTGCATAAATGCCCGCATGGGATATAAATTTAAGCATATAACCATGAAACTCTGTTTCATGTACAGTTTCATAATATGCTAACATTCTGCACCTTCAGCCTGATCAGAAACCTGTGGCAACACCTCCCAGCTGCTATTGTTATCTTATTTCAGCTATATTCAAGAAAGCACAGTCAGACTTTGGCATGGATAAAATAGCCATACCCTGTTTCAGTTTCAGTAGAGAAACAGAGTACTGAGTTTGCTCAGGGGAAACTCTTCTCACCTGCTGAGACTGGAATAGAGGAACACTGGCAAACAGAACTGGAGGAGGGAAGTACTTGCACAATACCAAAAGCAGGGGAGGTAAGAACCTCACAGACTGTTTTGGCTTTGAAATTTTGTAGTCGTATAAATATGCAGTATATGGTATAAGCTACAATTCAGTTCTGACTAGGCCATCTGGTAGACAAACCAACAATTTTTGTGAATACTGAATTCAAAGAAAAATAAGAGAGGTCACATATTTGTTACAATTTTTTTCTTACACCTAATGAAAGAACAGATGTTACAAAATATTTATGAAGAAAACCACACCCACAAGTCATTTTAAAGAGAGCAAAGAGTATTTTGGGGCTATGACTGAAAAAGAATACCAACTTATATTTTTGTATATCAGGGATGCACAGAATATTCAATTGCAACATTTAGTGCTGCTTCTCTGATTTGAGACCTGTGCAGAAGGAAGAGAATTTTTAAACCTGGCATGTTTTACTGTTAGGTTTTTTTTCCCTTAATCCTTGCAGTGAGTTTTATTGTCAGGTGAGCTCTTCTGTCAGGATCTCTCTGCCCCATTTAGCAGGCTTCTACATGTTTCAGAACTTGAAAGACTCACCCAACATATCATCAGAGTTCCCATCATTGGCCACGTTGACACTGGCTTACTCCCAAATCAAACATGAATGTCTTTTTTCCTTCTTACTTTTTTTTAAGGTTTCTGTAAAAGAGATTAGTAAGTAATGTAAAAAAATCCTCTCAAAAAAAACCCCAAAAACCAAAAAACATAAGCCTGCAAAAAAACCCCATAAACATTAAACAAAACAAAGCAACAAAAACCAAAACAGAACCAAAAACAATCCACAAAAAAACCCCCACTCACTTTAAAATAGTGTGTAACATACATTATTTCTATCTTAACTATTTAAAGTGCACAAATGAATAAATATCTAAAAGAAGCAAGTAGGAGATGCATCAGAAATAGTACAATTTGAGGTTTTAGGATAACAGTTTAAACCAAATAAAGGCATGTAGTTCAGATCACTGGTACTGATTAAATGTATTGGGGTTACTCACCAATGTCTTCTTACTGGCCTCAATTCAGCAAAGCACTACACATGACTAATTAGGAATACAAGCATGGAAACAGGATTTAAACTTTAGAACAACCATATGGGTGCTTACAGCATCTTACTAAATAAGGACTTGGAGCCTTAGCTAGCAACTTTATCATGTAGCATTTTACTCTCAGTTTGCTGGAGATGTCATCCCTTCAGTCTCGTGATTTTTTTTCTCTCTTGTGCTCTTGTATTCCACATGGCAGAGTTTCCATTTACTCCTACATGCTGGGGGAGAATTTGAAGGGAGAAGATAATCAAGATGTATTTGGTTAATTTCTGTGCTTATATTTGACACATATAGAAGTACACTATTTCTTTGTTTATATAATTTGGTTATTTCTCACAGTTTGCTAGAGTGTTGTGAAAGCCTCCACTTTTTGTGAATGCCTCAATACCAGATTTGAGAGCTAGAAATGAGAGAAACAATGTTGAAGAGCCATGGACTTCTGAGGAAAAATACACTGTGTTAAAATGGCATTGTATAGCTGTTTATTGTTTCTAAACAATTTCCAGATGAAATCTGAAAACAGAGAGATGGTTTTCTTAACTGCCAACTCTGCAAACACAATGTGGGAGAGTCAAGCAAGAGTTATATAACTAATTAAAACCAAAATTATTTAATCAAAACCATTAGACACTCACTACCCATGCAGCTGCATTATCTTTTCAGTTTACCTTTATCCTCCCCCACTCGCTGTCTTGGTTACACTCGCCTCTTATTTTTGAACTGAACATAAACAGATTTTTAGGAAAGGAAATGCATCTCCCTGTGTACCAGAGCATTACCTGTCCTGATCTAGATTAGGCACAACTGTAATGCAAATAAAAACATCAATGCAAAAAGACAAATACAAACAAATTACATAGGTAACCTGCTACTTTTCAACATTATTCAAGGCAACTAGTTTGAGTCTTCTCAGCCCCTCATTCAGTACAGAAATATTTTCCTAGCACTTGTGGTCAGTCATAGTTTCTCTTCATACAAAAAAAAAGAACCCGTTAAGATGACATGAACTGACAGCTCCAACAAGTGAATAAAGACATTTTATTCAGCCAAGTAATCAACTTCTGAAATTGGACACCTTCGAAACTGGGTGAGGTTTTTTACAGAGCATTGGGAAACTCTGTATTGCTTCAGAACTTTGAAGATTAGTTTTATTGCAATGAAAGCCAGAGGGTTTACAAGTGAACATTAAAAACATACAACATTAAATATAAAGAATAAATGTTGCAGACGCTGTACATAATTTCTACTTTGGGATTATTATTTAATGACATGATGGAAAGAAAGACTTTGCTTTTATTTATATGGTATTCTCTCTTAGAATGGATGCTCAAGGCAAAATCCTGGCATGTAAAGCAAGGTGTGCCAAGTAGGCAAAAGAACACAGGCAGCTACTTCATTTTCCCCTTGCACCTGTACAGGTTTGGGGCAGGATGGTGCCACACATACTGAGAGACTTGAGGAGTGAAGGGGTGGCCCACAGTACCTCAGTGAAATTAAAGATGTGGGTTACTGTACTGGTTTGCAGGAAAGGACCCCTCCCTCTCTCCCTCCCTCCTTCCCTCTGTAAATGCCTGTGGGAGTCTGCCCAAGACTGTGTCTCTGCCACACAATAGAGACACATGATGGAAACCTCAGGCTGGGAGACCTCAGCTAAAATCACACCAGGACATGCCCAGGTTAATGGCCCTGGAGACTCTACAGGTGCAGTATTTTATGTTGTATCCAGAGCACTCAGTATTGCCAGAAAATCTTCCAAAGAAATGGCTAACACTATCACAAAGAAATGTCCATGCTAACCCTAGAACTGGAAACAAGGGACTGGGGAACATGGAGCGAGGGTGCCTGGCTTTGCAGTGTACAAACTTCCAAGTCGGAAAAAGAGTCAACATCTGAGAACTGAGAAGGTCACCTTCTCCTTGTGGCTATGCCACTTCCAGACCCTAGTTTGCCCTCATGCAGCCAGCTCAGAAATCTTTGCATGATATTCCCAGAAAGCTTCAGAAAACTTTGGAAAGGATGGAGATACATTGATACATTTGGCAGTGCAAACCCATATGCATGTGGCACTTGGGAAAATGTTTTTTTGGTGAATAGTAATGTTGGTTTAATGGTAGGGCTTGATGAGCTTAGAGGACTTTTTCAGTCTTAATGATTCTATGATCCTATAAAGAACATATTGACCACTCTTTTAAGTACTTACCTCATGAAAACTAAACTTAAAATCTGGATTCCTTATGATTAAAAAAAAAATCATTATGATCAAAAAAACCCTCGTGTTTGTTCTGTGAAGAACAAACACAATTATTTGACAGAAAGAGCAGGCTGAACTTCGCTATATTGACTTAATTTTTTTCTGCAACACTTTTCTTCACTGTTTGACACAAATATTAACCCTACTGTGATCACAATTACTCAAATGACTCTTGAGTCTGATTTGTAACAGAATTCCTTCTCCCTTTTAGAAAAGCTCCAATTCAGAAAACTCTCATATCAACATCTGAAAAACTGTAAAAAAAATATAGTTACTAAATGAAAGCTGAGACTTATCTGTATAATAAAGATCTGCATAACAAAGCATTCAAAGTCATCAGGGATATTCTGACAAGGCATGGAATTGGTAAAGAAGCATGAATAGCAGAACATCCTTACTCACCTCAATGTCTACAAGGAAGGATTGAACATAAGGCCTGCATTTGCCAACAAATTTTGCAGCTGAAAAGTCAGTGAAAAGCCTCACTGGGCTGTTGGAGCAAGACTCCTACGAGACCAGTCATACCTCTCATTTGAAAAGGGATTCTGGAAAGAGGAAATGGTTTCCCAACTGTGTAACCCACATTCACTTCAATTTCCATGTTTGGGGAAAATACAGAAAAGATAACAAAAAGGATCACAGGGTCTTTCAGCTGTTATGAAAGAAGCTGCTAATGAATCCTGAAATATGACTCCAATTGTCACATTCAAGAGAAAAGAAACTGAAAATCACTACATATGACAAATTAAGAATTGCCTTCCTTATCTGTTCTTAATTTCTTCATGACAAAATGTGATGAGTCTGCTCTTGTAAACAAATTTATTTAAAAAAAAAAAAAAAAGGAAGACTGGAAAAAAAGAGAGTACTCACAGTTCTTTCTTTTCATTGGTAGGAGGGGAAATCATTCATTTTACAGAAAGAAATCACTTCATGTTAATATGACTATGCAAGTGTACAACTGGTATGAGCAAAACCACAATCTGGCCCTGTAAATCAAGCTGAGATTATTTATTAACCCTATTTGCTTGGAACATTTCTCTTTCAGAGTTCATAACTCCTGTAACACTCAAGACACTCCAGAAAAATGGGCCTGTCTGTAAGAAGTATACTGAGAATTTATTTAAAAGTGATGTTTGAGGAACAGTGAATGTCCAAATGGGAATTTTGAACTTATGAGATCTTTGCCCAGATATTATTTGACAATTTATATGCTAGTGGGTAGTAGCAAAATACCAAAGATAGTAAACTGATTTGCTGTTACTCCCTAGGTGGCTCAGAGGGGAGATGAGCCCTAACCACAATTATTGTCACTGACACCAATGATGGACTGCTAAATCACAGATGAAAATAGGGCCATGTTACCCCTTGTGCAAAAAATATTGCTCCCTTTTTTAGTTTAATTTTTGTTGTGGAAGCATTGTAAACATCACAATGGACCAAGAAAAGACATGGAATAGAAGGCTATCACTCTCAAAAACCAATCTCAGCATAAGAGTGAGCATAACTGGTCAGTGATGTTTCTCTGATTTTTGATATACCACCATTCATGAATAATGTTTTATACTTTCCATATGCTTTACTGTGTCCACATTGTAATAGCACTGTGGTGCTCTTTTTTAGAGAGAAAAAAAAGGATAAATCTGAGGGGAAAAAAATCCCTTGTGCCGGGGCAGTGAGACCAACAGATGGAAATGCCATCAGGGCCTACAACTTACTTCATGTATCTCCTCTCTAAACATAGAACCTTCTTATGGAAATAGGAAAAGTGGACCAGAGCAGAAAAATCCCTAAGCTCATGGAACTGAACTTCCTGATTTCAGCCATCAACTTAGCTTTACGATCCACAAACCAAACA
Organism: Lichenostomus cassidix; assembly: GCF_008360975.1. Lineage (NCBI taxonomy): Eukaryota > Metazoa > Chordata > Aves > Passeriformes > Meliphagidae > Lichenostomus > Lichenostomus cassidix. The sequence continues at coordinate 18,209,441 of NC_139480.1, read as the reverse complement.
CTGCCGAAGATCAGACTCATGGAATGATACCCATATATGACCCATGGAAACATATTTGATATTGTTTGTGATGGGTATGAAATGCCACAGTTTAGGAATTTCTACCCCTTCTACCCCACAGTTTCTATTTACCCTATCACTACCTTACCGTATCACATGTATTATACAATAGACAGAAAAATAATTGGAAAATAAAGAGGAACAAAGAGTGTGTCTGTGCATGCTATGTTCACTGACATTAAGAAGCATTTTCCAGTGTAAATGAATCAGTGTCTTCTATTAACCTCTCTATGTTCTAGAGGTTTGAAAATAACAAGTCTGTAAGAACTCCATAATCACTTTTATGTATGTTAATTACAGTTGTTTCTTGGATATTTTTACCTGTTTTAAATATCACAAATTTTCAAAGTTTTTATCTCCCTCTACAACTAGTTCTTCCAGGAAACCATAAGTATTTTTAGTTTCATTTGTGGATATGAAATTTAAACAGTATAAACAAATTTGAGAGCATTTGCTGCACTATATTTAGGAGCCCATATTTATATTTTTTATTATGTAATGGAACTGTCCATTTAATCCAAACCTCTTGAAGGCCCCAAACCAAAGTTTAAAATGTCAATGAGAACGTTTCCTGACTACAGGTAAGGATCTTGCTCTCTATGCTCTTTTTGCTGCCAGTTCAGAAACCTGACAGTGGTTTTTCTCTTTTTAATATTTTAACATGTGTCTTCTGTTTAATTATCGTAGAAGAAAAAGAAAAACCCCAAATAAATCAGGTTGCATACAATTAAGACATAGGGAGAAACTTTCATTAAAGCTTAAGGGGCAGCAATGGTTTTCCTCAATACTTTAAAAACAATCATTTCTCAAACACCAAAATGGAGCATCTAAGTTATAAAATCTCTCATTTTTCATCCTATTAAAAACTATTACAGAGGATGTCTTTCCTCAAACTATCTAACACCAGTTTTTGACTGTTAGTGTTTAATATCTGAGGGGTCTTTTTCACAGCTAGCAGAAGAAAGTTTGGAGAAAAATACGATCTGCAACAATTTATTCAGAACATATAGAAATACAAAATATATTTACGTTATGGAAGAATTATATAATATATACATAGACCTTTATGCATTTACCTTTATGTGTGCACATAGACACATATATTGGCCTGAGTTGAGCTGGATGCAGTTGGACATCTCCTGTCAGCAATTATGAGGGCTAAGTGTCTTAAGAGAGGAAAAAGGACAGAAGCTGTATGGAGCAGAGGGAATACTTATTCAGAAATCATGATGTGGAAATTGACTGGAAGCACACTTAAGACAAATACATCTTCTGAGAAGCTGCAGTGCTATGGCTTTGTTTTAATGCAAAATTTTGCAGGGTAGTAAAGGGACAGAGAAAGATGTACTCTTCACCCTGGGCTGCTTTGTGAACAGCCCCCTGCTTACCTCTGATCTGATGGTTACACAAGCTCTTCCTTTGCTGCTACAAAGTGAACAGACCAGCCAGGCTTGCAAGCACCTCATTCAGCAAAACAGTCATGATAGCTGCCTTGGCCAACTCTTAGCATGGGCTACTGATAAATAAGGAGCTGAGCATGCCTGGAGGGATTATTTCTAGAGCAGCCTGGCAGTTTCTAGCTGCCTGTGCTTCTCAGGCTTCCTGCACTGGTTATTGTAACCAAGCCACATGTTTAATTTGAACCCATCCACCATAATAGCCACTTTTCAAAATTGTTTATACCTCTGGTTTATACAACATTCTGCATCAGTGAGTATCATCATTTAGCCAGGCATCATGTGGGGAAAAAAGTTTCTTTTTCTGTTTGTTCTTGCTCACTTAATCCTGGACTATAATACAGCTCCAAAACTGATGGAGAATGGGAGGCCAGTAACCCTTCTGAGAAATGGGGGATCGAAGGTGGTTGTCATCACAATCCCTGTGAGATTTCCAAAAGTCTGTTTGTGCTCTTACATTTGCTTGAATCAATCTTCAGACACTTAGAGCAGAAAGAATCTGATAGTCTATCCATACTGAAAACACGAACCAGAAAACTTTGGAGATTTCCATTTATACCAATTTCCATTTACTCCAATTTCCACTTTGGAAATTGCATTTATATAAACATCACTCTTTGTTAGAGATTGTACCTGAATGATATAAACCATACTGTGAGGACATTTCTGTTGCTATATCTATGCTACTATTATTCAACGAGGATAGTGATGTTGCTTAGTGCAGTGGTTTTTAATGTGCCTAATTTACTTAGCTATGCTGGCAGAAATTTAGCATATAGACTAGGCTTTGCTTTTATTTCTTTCTTCTCTTGTTTTGCTTAATTTAGCTCACATTTCCTCTTAATTTACCTAAACCAAACTAAAACAAGCCTTATGTACACAGAAAAAAAAAAGTATTTCTACTGGTTTAATTAACCTGTTTCAAAAATAAATGCTAAATTAAACAAGGATATATCTTTGAAAAGCATACGGCAGAACATCCAGAAATAATTACAATAGGGATAACTTTGTAAAATGTGCCATGAACACACTATAGAAGAACCACTCAGCTTTGAAGAAATGTGGATAACTCAATTTTACAGGAGGCTGTTTGTTCTCAATATAAGTTGAGCACATGAAAGAAATCTAAAAATTGTAGCAATGCAGTGACTCAGGTCTGTAAAGGTGCTGACATTAGACATCGGGACTGCAGAGAGTATGCTGTCACAGAAAGGATCAGGGGAACAGGACATGCCAGGGGAAGGGCTGATGCTTGACAAGCGTGTATTCCTCTTGCATATCTATCAGCGGTAGCTTTTGAACTTCTTTTTGCTGAGTTTGCAAAGATATACCCTGTCAGCCCCTAACACTGTACCATTATCTGTTTTAAAGACTAATCTCCACTCCCACTGTTTCTTTCTACAGTGTTGGACTTGCTGCTGTAATTACTGTAACAACTGTCTGTGTCACAAGAGGTTTCTGTAAGTTTGCATAGCATTTATCCAAAATGGGGCTTTGATACTTCTTGGGGTCATTAATATATTACAAGCAAAGTATGTAATCAAATATTTATGTGACTATTCCTTTCCATGTTAAATTTTATTTTATTTTATTTTTAATGAGATCTTTGAGCCTCAATATATAGCTCTAGTAAGATCACTCCAACATCTTTCTGGAGGGTAGCAGCCTTTTGACCTCTTGTGAAAGACAACCAGGGAGAAAGCAGTGCTTTACCCAGAGAGCTCTGACTATAGTTAGACTGTAGACCAGAGAAATATATGAAGAACAGAATGACTACAAATATCAGCAAAATTAGACAAAAATTCCATTTATGTACGCTAAGATTTTTTTTCCATAGTACACATTATTACACCATGGCAAAACAAAGCTCTGCACTATTGCAGGGCTGTCAAATAATAAGCATCATATTCTTGGTTTCTGTTCTTCAAGAATGGTTGTTTACAACTCATGTCACAGACTTCCCCTTTCATATCTGTCCAGTAAAAATACAGGGCTTTTCAATAGTGTCAGAGATTTAGGAAGTTTCTATAAACATTAGGGATTATACTTCTATAGCAAAATTGACTGTCTCTGTAATTAACAAAACTCATTTAAACCAAATGTGTCCACTTTTGCCCTGCAAAATGAAGTGCTTCTTTAGTTCTTTCTTTACTCTCCAAGTTAGCTATATCCATGAGTTAATGACTTACTTTTGCTATTACAACGACTGAATTGCTTGCCCTTCAACCACCTTGAAGTGCACAAACAGCTATTAGCTTGCATTAGCCACTAGAAACACACTAGTTTAGGCCTTTTGTGCTGCACTGAAATAGATATATTGGGACATTATTATGTACTTCGAATTCTTCTGATTTACTTAATTCTGTAGAAACTGGAGATTACTAGTCATACCATGCATATTTGGTAACACTTGGCTCTCATGAATTAATTAAAAAAAAACCAACTGAATTGTGTCTTCAAACATATGAAATCTCTGCTCTATGCTTCCAATATCAGGCATACATGCAGCATGCAAAGTACCTGTACCATTATTTATGACCTTCAGAAATGCTGATACAACAGCATATATTCAGGGTCGAGTACAAAACCACCCCATTTCTGTTGGACTCCTTTGACAGAAGAACTATAAACATAATGACTATGTACACACTTGATAAGGACACCATTATGCCATTTATACTAATATGTAATTATATCAGCATAAAACTGCTTTCAACATATACTGAGCACAAGACACACCTACAAAAATCTTGCAAATAAGACTTCTGTCAATGCGCAGCTGCCAACATTGTAGGGTTTGCAGGGTACCTGTGCTGTGCTGTTCCCTGTCCTTCCCTTTCCTTCCCTGTTCCATGTCATTGATTCAAGAGGCACAGAGTGTGTCACAGGTCAGTACCCAAGTGTTAAACACCTATTTTGAAGTACAGATGGGCTCCCAGAATGGTTCTCACACATTAAAGCAAATGTAGAGAAGGGTTTTTTTATTTCTCATTATTTCCTTCCCTCTGCCTCTGAAGTTTTGAAGTACTTGCTTGATAGTTATATCTCATTTTGCCTCTGCTATACTTGTTGTCAGAAACATGGAACTGTGCAATTAATACCGTTCTTTGTATAACACATTTTTCAGGAATACCACAGAATCTGTGGTATTTTCAGAATATTTTCACAGAATTTTCAGAATCTGTGAGCTTCCAAGAAAGCTATAAATTTGCTCCAGGTATCCATCTGCAAAGTAAAGATGTTGGGCATTAGGAGTGAGAACTGTCTGGGTTAAAATACATTCTTCCTCTTCTCTCAATCAGTTCCTAATAGAAGTTTCTTGCACTATTTATTCTTAAAATATAGAAAGAATGCAAGGTAATACAAGACTATTGTTGGTGTAGTTATAGAACATATTTATCAGGGACTATGAAGTTACAGTGATGCCAGCTTTGACAAATATGAATTGAGATAGGATAAGCATGTGGATGTCTTTCTTCTCAGTCATCCGTAGTTACAAAAATATATATGTGGTTTTGGAAGAGAAAATTCACTACATTTCTCTCTCACTGGATGCAGAGGAGAAATCTTCACCATGTGGAAAACATCCCCATAGCGTCAGAAAGGAAATTCTCACAGAAAATTCCAACCAATTCCATATGCTTCCTCATAAGAAAGAGTTATTGGTCTCAATGTTTACAAAACCATTTTTCATGTATTTGTAAAATCAGTGTGTGAGTAATATTTCAGTGCAGCTAGGACATGTGCAGAGCAAAGTTCGTAAGTACATCAACAAGTGTTATACTCCATTAGATCAACAAGTACTGAGGAAAAGTTTTCACAAGGTTTCAGACACAGTTCATACTTCAAACTCAGAAAAAAGACCTGCAGAAAGACTTGTATAACCACAGTTTTGCTTTACTTTACTTCTATAATGCTAAGCTGTGTTATACAAAATGTTATTTCTATTTATAAGCTTTTCTGTGTTTTATCTTTGAGTGAGACAACTTTTGTTAGTACTTCATAATGAAAATTGACTCTTAATCATTAATTCAGGGAGAAAATAAGAATAATTTACATCATGTATTACTTCTACATAGTTAAGTGCAATTTAAAGAAATTAATCTTAGTCATTTCCTTTATGAAATTTTCTTTATGTTGATCGTTCTTCCGCTCAGAAAGCAAGCAAAAAAAACCCAACAAAACAAAACAAAACACAAAACACACAAACAACCCCCCCTCAAAAAAACCAACCAAAAAAACCCCAAAACCAACCAACCAACCAACCAAAAAACCCCACATATTATTGTCTTAGTAAAGAAACAGGATATTTATTTATTTTGTATTCTTATTACACTCTTTTTGGTAATGGCCTATAAAAAAATCTGTCATCTAAGAAAGAAAAAATCATACAGAAATCTATATTTCTTTACCTTACAATTTTCACTCAATATTTGTGTTCTTTATTTGTACATAGATTCCATTCTTATTTTATAGACAAAACAAAACATTGTACATCTATTGCACAATATCGTACATATTACAGAACTTTGTGCAATATTAATTTGAAGTTTGACTTGTGTCAAAGTTGTGTACAAATGGAGAATATTTTCAGTTTCATTCTATTTTCTCAAAGCTGGTATAGAAGAGTATGTTTGTAGTTGAAGATATAATTGGAACTATACTGAGGTTCTTGCTTATGGGATTGTATTAGCAACAATGACAAAAGTATCTGACTTTATGCTGGTAATTGGCACACTGGCCCTTACTGGACTTCATAATGTGAACATATATTTTTAACTATTTTTTTAATATTTAACTCTGGTTAAGAGCAGCCCTTCTCTTCTACCCTAGGTATTTACATAGGTTTATGGAGTGGGGTTAGGGTGCTCAGTGCCTTACAGCATTGAATCCAAAGATTCTGCAGCACTCACAGCTCTCTGATGTTCAAAGAGCCAGGCTCAGTTCTAATATGTAATGTATGTGATTAGTGAACAGAAAATTAAGGACAAAATACATGTAGCATTTTTGAGAGTGTGGACAGAGCCAACAGGCTGCAGGCTGTTGGTGTTCTCTTCAGTCAGGCAACAGTCAGCTGAGCTCCAAATATGATCAGGCAGACATCCTAACCTGGGCACTGGGATTGAGATCTCAAAATGTATAAAAAATGTCATAGCTCCCTTGGAGAAGTCCTTCAGGTAGGGCCCAAACTAAATCCAGTTCCCCAAAGTCACAGTGGGAAGTAAAGCTAAGACAACACTCTATGTGTCCTACAGGATTTGTGTCCAAAAGCCTGATGACCTCCTGCAAGTGGACACTTCCACTATCACATTGCTGAAATAATTGAGACTATGTTGTTCCACAACAGTCAGTGGTTTGCTGGTTTTGCCTGATATAAAATAGTGCAGATTTGTGTGTGCAGCTCTCTTAAGGCCTCATGAAGTGCATTCTTTTGCATTCACATGGGCAAAGAAAATGTCCTAATTGATTATATTTTAATCAGGCTGTCTCACTGAGGAACACCAATAGATGTGTTTCTTTCTATGGGAGAAAGCCCAGTAGTAACACTGGAAGTGATTTCAAAGCCAGGTGGGTAGTGACTGTGGTGCTGATGAACAGCTGTGAGTGTTTAACACCAGTCCATGACCTTTCTGACACACACCCGAGTGACTGAATGGATAAATGTGGGTCAGTGAATTGGGATAATGGGATCATTGCTGAATTTCTGTCTCCTGCTTTGGGAATAAGTGTCTTGGTTTCACCTCTGTCTGTCCCAAGAGGTAAGTGGCTTTCTCTGTTATCATAGGTCTATTTCCATGCTGGTGGGGTACTTGTAGGACTCCCTTAATAATGTTCAAAGAATCTGCATTGCTGATTGACAAATTTCCTAATGTCTTTTGTTGTAGCTTCTGGGATACTTCTTTATGCCATGGAGATAAACAATTAAGAGTAATTCTCTGATATCATAATATATCCAGGTTTTTAGAAAGTTACAGCAATTTCTTCAGGGAGTTCTTGATTTCCCTGTGCAGGGAGTGGTATTGAGTTCAGCAATTCTTTTACTGGCCAGGATTGAAGCACCTTAATCCTCTGTAATACTTACAAATCAGTGTTGGTTTGGGTTTTGTTGGGGTTTTGTCTGGTTTTTTTTTCCTATTGAGCTTCAGCTCTCTTTCTAGATATTTTAATGGTTGTTGTATTTTTTACATTTTACTGTTCCATCATCTAAATGTATGTTCAATGTGATCAAGGCGATCATCATATTAGGTAGTGATTTGCATTGGTTGATCAAGGTAGGGAAGAGAGAAGAAAGAATTAAGCAGGCTTTTCTATTTAGCATCCCTCAGTGAAGCATAAACACGGTTTTCTCACTCGATACAGCAAAAGTTCAGGGCTATGCAGGATCTCTTCCTCCTCCCTCCCAGTGTGATAGATGCCATAAACTGTCACCCAAGTCTTTTCAAACACCAGATATATGGTCTTTCTTTGACTACTTATCTTCAGATAAAACTTGGACTTTTTAATTTTTTTTTTGTGGTGGATGATAAAAATGTGGAAGGCTATAGAGAGTTAAATATATCAATATTGCCAAGAGACTATAAATGAAAAATCCATTAGATGTATCTTCAGGCTGTGGAGTTCATTTTCCACTGTAAAACCTCATTGGTTTTGGAAAATAATATTTTTTAAAAAGTGCAGCTTGTGACATTGGAACACTCAAATAAAATTTCTTAAATATATGTAAGATTACTTTCATCATGAAGACACTTGCAATTTTGCCATTGTCACAATTAGTATCTTGCCATTTTGTACAACAAAACTGGAGAAAAAACAGGATGAGCTAGCCCTGTTCAAGTTCCAAAAGCACACAGAAACAGAAAATGTAGATCAACTTATTATCCTTTTATATAAATAGCTGTCATGTTAAGTCACCACACTTCAAAGTAGTAAATTACCAAAGCATGTTATGTCAGAACTTGAAAACTATAATGTGTTGCTCTTGATACTCTAGACCCCTGAGGCATTATCACAGTCTGCAGTTTCTAGCACAGATATTTACTCTGAGTAATAGTGGTAATAGCAAAAAGCTCACAAAGTCTTGTGCTCTTTGGCTTCCTAGAGTTTGCCAAGCTGTTCATCCACCTGACACAATTAATCCCAACAACTAGACAATATAACAACGGCAATATATGAACTTTTTCTGAGAACCACTTTGTCATATGTTGCATAAAAATATTTGAGGGCTGGGGAATGGTTGGACTGAAAGTTCAGTTCATGATTATTTACAATACGGAAAATGCTAGTCTAAACGGAGACTGTGAACAGCTTTGCCATCTGTTGTTTAAAAAAACAGAAAGAAAGAAGAGAAAAATGAGTTCCATTTGCTTCAAAGAGCTATGGGGTGGTCAAGCAAGAATACTTGGCACAGGAGATGTTTAGAATTGAAAAGAAGTTTACATCTGGTCTCTGCTCACAGCTTATTTAACTCATCTGTAGCTGCCTTTCTTATCCCAAGCTCTGAAATCTATTTCTGCAGTTCTTTGGCCTTGCTGCAGCTAGTCCTGGCTACCAAGAGCAGGGATGTGAGGCTGCCCTGGACTGTCAATGGCTGTGGCAGGCAGTCCAGGGCAGGAGTCTCTGTAAGTACAGCTTCCCCTGTGGACACAGGAGTTCACCCAGCTGCCAAGGCAGACATCCCTGCTCCCAGCAAAAACTGCAGCAGGGAGCAGGACACCTGCACACTTAGTAGGAACAAGGTTCTTGAGTCAAAGCTTATTAGCTTTTTTTTTTTTTTTAACTCGTAGGGCTACACTGGTATTTTTAGGCTGGGGATGGTCTTTGGATTTTCAACAGAAGCAATTTTGGGCACCAATGAACTAGAAGGTGAGCTGTAGTTGCCACTGTCATCAAAAGTGCTTAATTTGACTGTATCAACCCAGCTGACACCACAGCTGGAGACATTTCATGGCGCTTCGCGCTCCGAAAAGCGACCGAACGCCAAGAAGCGGCAAGCAAGGGTGAATGGCTGCGCTGTGCACACGCTGGACACGCCGCGGCAGCGAAGCACGCTGGCAGGCTGTGGCACCCAGGAGGACAGTAGCGAGACAGGAAAGCAGTAGAAATGAAGGAGGCTCTTGCGCTTGGGATTCCAGGAGGTTTATTGAAGGATCTCAGGGAAAGGCGAAGGGCAGCGAGGAGGGTGGAGAGCGGGAGGCGGCAGCAGGGCAGGAATCCGGGACGCAAGAGCCCAGAACAAAGGGCTGCACAGGGTTAAAAGGGGAGGAAAAAGGGGCGTGGTTGGCTCCGAGGAGCCAACCAGGGAGAGTCTGAGGGGAGATGGAAAGGGGTACAAACCAATAACCATACAGCAAGGGAGGGTACAAAGCCTTTAAACCAATGGGGTGCTGTGCTGGGCGGAACATTCTAGAACAGAAACCATAAATGGGACAAAGGCAGGGAAGTGCATGGGGCCAATAGGCTTATGACATGGCACATAGCAATGCTTCCAGCCGCAGGGTCCTCTGGGTCGTGACAAGCATGTTACCCTAACTTCGGAAGTGGCAGCTTTCACCTCAGACCCAGGATTCTGCTTCCTGGGACACTTCCATGGGTCACTGTCACTGACCCATACAGCTGGTCCTCCAAGCTTATCTGCCTAAGGGCCACCGCAACAATTTCGGGGGTGGCAGGACCCTCCACACACACAGTCACAATTTGGCCTTAGGAAGGTTAATAAAACATCATTTGCTTTTGTACTGAAAGAAATGCCAGGACTGGAAGACATTAGTACCAAGATAGATATTTTAGACTTTTGAGAAAGCTTCCTGTCAACTCCTGTCTGAAACAAGCAATTTGAAAATCTCCATCCAAAATGTCTTTTACAACTGAATATTTTTACAAATTTTCAGATATGTGTGTGTTGGTGAGTGTGGCAGGACAGACACCCCCCCCCCCTTCTCTCTCTCCCTGATTGCTAGCCGAGATCGATGGCTCAGATTAAGTCAATGGCTTAATCCTGACTATCAATGCTGGCGTCTGGAATTCAGAGCGAGACACTGAGAGAATGTGAATAATTTTCAAGTGACCGCAAAATACACACTCTTTTCCCTATAAAACACCACGCAAAACTCAGTAAAATCAGAAGCTTTTCTACATGGATATCGGAGCGTGGAGAAAAGTCTCTCCCCTAAGCTTGGACGCAGGCTTTGCGGTTACTTCCCGTGGGATTGAGAGCGGATCTGGTGCATCCCCAGCTCCAAAGAATTGGATTTGGTAAGAAGCATTCAGTTTCCTGAATTGTATTCCTCTTTGCTAGCTACAATAATATTAATAGGTACCTTTTCATTTTTAGCGCTGTATTGTTTTAATCTCCCTATTTTGGGCACACATATATATATGTTTGTTTTAGCTATGAATAGCTTTTCATGTGTTGTGTAGTAAAATTTGTCTAGTTCTTTGTTCCGTTCTCACCTGTGTCTAATAAACTATAATCTATTTTACATTAGACATAAATCGGCTGTCTTTATAAGAACTTACGAGTGAGACTGGGTTTTGGAGTGCTGGTCACTCTGAATAGGTTTGGTTACTAGTTGTCATAGGCCTAGGCAACTGGTAAAATCCATATACCCTCTGTTTCCACTCGTGACAGTGAGTCATATCCTACACCTGAGGAAAGCCAATGCTGCTTGTCTTCCACTGTATTATTATACTATCAGGAGAATATGGTGAGTATTCAATATCATATAAATTTGCTAGAATACATAATATACAAACTTTGCAAGGTTAATAAAAAGATCTCTTGGTACCTTTAAATTTACCTGGCTTTCAACTAACTTAGAAGTGTAAAAAAACTGAACATTCAGTGAAGCAAAATGTGTCTGAGACACTTTGTGAAGACCTTTTAATGTAAATCTACAGACTCTTCTGAACAGACTTTTTCCTCAGGTGATAGGTAAAATAAAGACAAGTCTTCATTTATCAAATAATTCAAGAATAATAAAAATTGCAACTAAAAGTTTAAACTTTTCATCATATTTTACAAACCTAAGAAAACAGGATACTTATAAAAAATAGCAAGTTATTTGAACCTTTGACCAAAAATTGAATTTTTGCCACATAGAAGTTTTCAGAGATGAAAACCAAGTTTAGTAATTTCCTACCATGACCCTTTGCCCTCGCTCCTCCCCTCCTTTTATTATTCACTTACTGGCCTGCTTGGCTATGGTCTGGACTGAAAATAAAATCAAATGATACATGGAGATACAGGCCAATGTTTCTAGCTCATGTTTTTGTGGAAGAATTATTATGTTTAATTCAGATAGGATTTGGCAAAATCTCTCTGTATCTCTGCTGAAATAAACTGTCAAATTCATCATGGTTAGACCAAGACTAACAATCCTGGGTAACAAATATAGAAGAGGTTGAGAAGCTTCAAACCCCTTCACTAAAGTGATGTGTTTGTACTGCTGTTCCTGGGAAGTTAGATCATGCTATCGTAGTTCTTTTCCCCCACATCTCTGTCAGGATCCATCCATACCTGCTGTGTGGATAGTAAAAGTATGTGATTGTGTGGCAACCCCATAAATGTGGTGCAATTTATGCCTAGCTAAAAATAAACACCTTGGTGTAATTCTCTTGTAGCTGTTGAACATCAAACTGAATGGAGCTACACCTATTTTCATCACGTCTTAGTTTAAAATATTTTGAACTTGAGGATACACCGTTCCAGAAAATCACACATTTATGGAGTTATTTACATTGGAAAAGACCTTTAAGACCATTGAGTCCAACCGCCAACCTAACACTGCCAAGGAAGAACTAAACAGAAGCCCTGCAAGAGATTGCCAGTGCAAACAACAAAGTGCAACAGGCTTCCCTGGGATGTCCAGGCTCTGGAGTAAGGCTGTGAGCCAAGAAAATAGAGGGATTGGCTCCTTTGCCTTTTGCCCCTCTAAGGCAAAAACAGATTTTAGTCCCAGACAGGGCCTTAAATTGAAGTTCAACTCTCATATATGACAAGGAATCTGAAGGAAATAAGTTAAACATTTTTTATATGCAGACTTAACCCATAAATGAAACCAGGTTTGTCTTTTTATATTGTGTTACTAAAACATATTATTCTGCAATTACTGACTAGCAACACTCTCATCCAGCATTTGGTGCTGCTTTATCCTGGAATAAAAATATGTCTCAAACCCATTTGGGCCAAAGATTTTCTTATTGCACTCTATTGCTTAATAAGGTCTATAACTATGTAAGGTGTTCCACACACTTTTAAAGACTACCCTATTTATTTAAAACAGTATTTTCTTAGATAATTTCTAGATAATTTCACCCTTTTTTACCCCATTTTGACAGTTTGAGTAGGACTTGAGGGATGTCTTAGCCTCAAATGGAAAATATTTGCTGAAAAATCTGTGGAATAATTAGGAGATACACAACACTTTGCTTTCCAGCTGGTGTAAAAAATCATTAATCCTTTAAAGTCATTTCAGAAATCTGGTGTTAAGAGTAAACTGAAATATTTGCCTTCAGAAAAAAAAAAAAAAAGCTTGGTGTGGCTTCATTTTAAAACTTGCTCTTGTTTTTGAAGTTGTTATATATGTCTCTATCAAAAAGAGAAAAAAATAAATACCTGGAGTTTTCTTCCTATTTTCATGTGTCTTGTCTAGGAAGACAAATTCCTCAAATCATTGCATAACCTGTATAGCATCTATTACATGTAATCACTACCTGCTACAATACAATTTGGCTGCAGCATATTTCTTACCCTGGGGATGAAGGGTCAGCCATTTACACAGAAATTGTGAGTATACTTGCCAACTCTGAACCTCACCCGAGATCTCCAATATATGTTTTATGTTTCCTAGTCAGACTGGGGACTGTGGTTTTTGCTTTCCAACTGGAACAGACAGCCCCAGGATAAGAGAAGAGATGCCTTAGAATATTATTAACCTCTATCTGTCACTGTCTAGCAAGTAATTTTTCTTAAAATACATCTTTCTTGAGCTTTCATCTAAGTATTGAATTCGTACATATCAGAAGATGTTCCTATTATTTTTACAGGGATTTTTTTTCTATTGCCTGGTATTTGTTTGAGCTTGAAATTTATTTTTACATCCAACCCCTTTTTTTTTCCTATATATCCACATAATTTCTAAATTGTTATTCTGTAATCACATGTGCTCATACAGCTCAAGGAGCTCTACTTTTAATGCTTACTAAGAGAAATCAAACATAGTGTTTTTCAGATCACATTTTGCTTCATAACTTTCTTAGATTTGTGTGGAATTTGAAGTCCATGTATTTCTGGCAACAGCTCCATCATTGGATGAGTTGATGAAATAATTCAACTGTGGTGGTCCCAGTGAGAGAAAATGATGCCATCCTACGATATGAAATCTGTGCATCTGCAATATTATATTTTGCAGAATCATATAAAATATTGCAAAAAGGTCCTCTAGTCCATCTGCTTGATTTGATCTCCTTATACCTGTGGCAATATCCTGGCAGATGTTTGTCTAACCTTTTCTTAAAGTCATCCATTGACATCCACAGTAAATGGTTCTTTATTTCTACAGTGCAAGTGCATGTCCATTTTCATGCACGGGCACACACAAAGGGGTGTTGAGTGGAACTTTGGGCCTCTGTATCCCTATGTTATAGCTAATTTTTACAAAATCTTTTCTATGAAAGCAACAACACTTTAAAAACTAAAGTTCTGACAGATGGTCTTTTTATCTGCGTGGCAAAAGCAGTGGTTAATAGCTGTATGTTAGTGAAAGAATTAATAAAACAAAATGAAAAAAGAAAACAACTCTCCAAAAGCAATTAAGCATGGAAAGCAAGACTGGCATACAATACTCTTTTTTTTTTTTCATTAGATTATTAACTAATTAGTGATGCCTGTGTTGACCAGACAGAATGGGACAGATTCTTATTCAGATTGTGTTGTTCAATATATTTAAAACTATTCCTATAACTCTCTCAGCATTTAGGTCTACATATAAAGAGAAAAATTATTTTGATATATCATGTCTCAGAGATCTCATTTGGAAATATTTTTCATTGAAATTCAACATATTCATTTATAAAGATTAGCAGTATACATATTAGTAGTAAGTACTGCATTCTTTAGATTATCTCTATGGAAACAATTTCAAGTCATGAATGACTGATAGAGAAATATCAGACAAACTTAGCAGAGGAAGAGCACCAATAAAAGCAATTATACCTGTCAGAGCAAGTGGGATTGTTTCCAGTTATTCATAGTTTAGATTAAATCAGTGCATGTCTAATTTAAAGTCAGACCTTTCCATTCTGTGTTGTGCTTCTGATTCTATCAGTTGTGATCGTGAAAGTGTAAAGAAATGGAAGAGCATGCCTTACTTAAAACAGACTTTTAGTTCTGATTTGTGTTTGCTCACTACTCAGCAAAAGTGACCACTCACAGAAGTATCTCGAGGGAAATGCAATACAGTTATAGCCTGCATGCTTGTCTCACATTAAGCCAAGAGACTTAAATAAAAAATCTTTAATGGAAGACAAGTACGACAAGCCTAATGCTTTACAGAAAATTAATCTACAACCCTATCTAGAAAAACCCTACTTTTTATTCTTGTATATCACAAATCCAGTTGATTGAAATCTACAGCAAGATCCTGTTAATTTGGAAATATATTTAACCAGAATATAATTGTGGGCAATGCAAAACTGGGTGGCTCTGGCTGGCCTGAAATTTGTTGTCAGCAGGAAGAAGATTAATTTCATTTTACTCTCTTTGTCATGTCTCACTGGCTTCCTGTCTTTTTAGCTTGTTACCTCCAGTGGGCTGCTGCTGTCACTCTCAATTCACTTTCTACTCAGTTATCTGTTATCTGATGGATCTGTCTACACATTTTCCCAATATGACATTTTTCCCCTCCTGGACTGGAACTGTTATCACAAACTGTATCCTATGAGAGAAAATCTACACTGAACTTAAAAATGTTAAGAAAGAAAGAATTAAATTTGTACGATTCTACAACAATGTTCCTGTCCAAGTACCCTGGCTGCCTGAGGAAAACTGCCTTTTTTCTTGTATTTTTTTCCATGTAAGTGAAAGAAGCAGTGATAAGGTATGAAAGCACATATTTATAGGCTCCAGACCTTACGTCTCAGTCCCTGCATCTGTGAGGAAGCCCAAGAATAACAGTACTCCGCAGTGTTCAGAATAATATGGTATGTAGACAAGGAATTGTTAAGAACACATTTGGAGTATTTGAGCCCATTTGTAAAGTGTTCTGGAATCAGAGGGTGTGGAGTGTTCTGCTAGCAGTGATGAGTTTTAACAGCTTTACCCTGTAAGGGGACATCTATGTTTCAGAATGTTTATCATATATGTGTGTACATGTGTCTGTTGACATGCTGCTTCAATTACATTATCCCCACCTGACCTCATACAACAGATCTCTCTTTAATGCAGCTCTGTAGATGCTTATGGACAAAATGGGAAGATCAGGGTCAGACTGCCTTGCTCCTTCCTCAGGGGAGCAAAGGAAAGTCTATTCTACCATTTTATACCCTCTGGCTGCACACAGGGTATGTTTAAGTGTTTTGCTAAATTGCCTTTAACAGTTGGGCTAAATGAATGAGTATACAGTGCCAAGTCAGTGACAAAAGGCTGTCCTCAGTGACTATTACAATATCCAAGGGTCTTAACCCTATAATTTCTCCTAAGGCTAAGAAAAGTTCAGAACTGAGAATGACCTTTTAATGTGCTTGGAAACCATACAGGTTTTGTTATAAAAGTCACTTCCCAAAAGTACACAGGAACAAAAATTGTGTTATCAGAGGCATCCCTGCTTTGTCATACCCTGCTTTGGTGTAGGACAGAAGCTGTTCATTGAGGCTAGTTTTGGTGAAAGACTCCAACACTGTAGGCTCCCTTTATTGCCAGGAGAGACAGACTTCCTCAAGAGGCAACTTGGGAAATCTTGAAATTGCCTCCAATGTCTTTCTCTCTCTACAACAGAGCAAACCAAAAGAAACCACTTATTTTTATAATGTCAGTCTGTTAATTCCTGCAGTTTTAAGAGTGCCTCCAATGCTGATCAGCAATGTGACATTGATTTCAGGTGTGTTTGAGAATATATTTATTTCAGATTGTCAGAACAGGAGAAACAGTTGAATGATCATATGAGATCTAAACCTGGGCAGCAAACATAACAGTGAGAGAATATGGGGAATGGGTAGGGGTAAAATCATGTTTTCCTGTGACCTTTCAAGTTTCAAGTGATTGGTGGCTCAGGGGAATACAAAATGACAAACTTTAAAATCAGCCCTGAAAAATACTGTGTTGTGAACCCACTCTCTGATCTGCCAGCCTTCCTGCTAACAGTCCTCATTTGGGATGTGCCCACAGATATATCCTGGCAGCACTGAATGAGAAAACTTGCATTGTCATAGAATCACATCATAGAATGGTTTGGGTTGAAAGGGACCTTAGACATCATCTAATTCCAAACCTCCTTCCATGGCCAGGGACACCTTCCACTAGACCATGTTGCTCAAAATCCCATCGAGGCTGTCCAATATCCCACTGGATGGCATCCCTTCCCTCCTTTGCACAGGTCCAGGTAGATGACATAAATTGCTCTTCTCTTATCCACCAACTTTATAACCACATTGTAGAAGGCCAAACAAATTTGTCAGGTGCAATTTGCCCTTGATGAATCCATGTTGGCTGTCACAAATCACCTCTTTCTTTTCCACGTGCCTTAACATATTTTCCAGGAGTATCTACTCCATCTTGCCAGCCAGAGGCATGAAATTAACTGGCCTGTAGCTCCCCAGGTCTTCCTTTTTTTTTTTTTTTATTTTTAAAAATGGGTGTTATGTTTCCCGTTTTCCAGTAAGAAACTTATTTACTGGATTACCACAACTTCTCAAATATGACATATAGTGATTTAACCACTTAATCTGGCAGTTTCCTTAGGACCCACAGATGTATCTTACCAGGTCCCATGCACTATGATGGATGCAAACTCAGTGAATCACTTGCTTTGCAGGAAGTAATAAAAACATATTGTCCAAGTGAAGAGTTCAGATCATACTTTGACTGTTGCATGGGAAGCTCAGTCTCCAAACTTAGTCATTACCTGCAGAAAACAGAGTGGTATATTAAGAATATTTCTAAAGGGGAAGTTACTTAGCACTGCTAGAACGCAAAGGAAAGTTCTCTCCATGCTCCTGGAGTGAGGGGAATGGCAGTGAGAAAAGTCCTAGCACTAATTCTGGAATGTGAGCTGGCATTACATGGCCATTTACAGACAGCTGTGACAAAAGCC
The DNA here is from genome assembly GCF_008360975.1 of Lichenostomus cassidix. NCBI lineage: Eukaryota > Metazoa > Chordata > Aves > Passeriformes > Meliphagidae > Lichenostomus > Lichenostomus cassidix. Next base: position 18,191,617 of record NC_139480.1, on the reverse strand, counting down.
CCCTAGCACCACTCTCATAAATTTTTGCTGTTGCCCAAGTCAGCAGGAAATTTTCTGCCTGAAAGTTGAGTTTTACCATTCTTTAAAAAGAAACAAATGAACAAAAAATATCTGCTACCTCTTCAAATAAAAGACAGGTGTTTTCTATTACAGCAAAGTGGTAGTTTTACTACCATGAAAGAATGCTAAATTACTTTTTTAAAAACATTGGATACATTTATCAAAGAGAAACAGACACTACACCTAATTTGCTTTGTCGGTGAGGTATGGTCCATACAGTGCCTTTTTCAACATACATCAAGTACATAAGTGCCTTCTCAAAGTATCCTGGAAGGTGAGTATAGCTAACAATACCAAACAAATGGAAATGAAGATCATTTTTCAGGCAGAAAGAATAAAGAAGGAGCTATAAAAACAAAAGCACTAGTTTTTAAACTAAAGCAAGGAAACTTAAAGTAGAGAAAGAGCATAATGTGAAATTATTTGACAAATCTAACTGGTGGAGACTGTAATAAATTGTGAAATTGAGGTGTGCCATTTTCTTTCCATTGCTCAATACAAAAAGTCAATGTTGGTATTACAGAATATTGCCCTGTGACCAGAACTAACAGTTAAGAGCTTTAATGTACTATTCAGTTTCACTTTTGTAATCTCTGTAATGACTTTAGGTGCCATTCATGCTGTTAACCCACACACAGACCAACCACAATGGTTTTTTTCAAATTATAGTTGACAGACTGTCTTTGTTTTGCAGTGTTTAAGCAATCAAGCAAATTCTTATCTTTCCAGGATTTTTCTTGAACTGTCTATTAATTTGTTTGCTACTTTCAGTGGCCATCAACATCATCATTCAGCAGAATAGACTGAGGATAGGGTGGTAGCCATTTCCTGAAGCAGTATTTTCATCACACTTGATGCATGCACACACACAAGTCTCTGATCCTATACAGATAAAGGTTTCATGTCCAAAAATCTTCTAATTCTAGTTTAGGTCACTTCATAATAATTTTCTTTTTTTCCTGCTGTATTTACTACAGTAAAGAAGAGATGAAATAAAGTATTCTTGTAGAAAAGCTTTTGTTGAATCTGTACTGTTTGACATGTGGGAAATAGGTATCTTGAAGTAACAGAATTATTTTTAGAATAGCTGTTATGGGATAGAAAGGAAAAATCCCTAATATACAGAATGGCATCTAAAGACAAAAGTGAATTTAATTTATTACACATACATTTGCCATATGAAAATCAGGCTGTTTAACAGTACCTAAGCCAAGTTCTGAGAAGCACTTATGAAAGGTCTGATCTCAGCTGAATAGCTAGGGTTATTTTCATACAAGGAGTTACACAAGCCTATGATGTATTTTTATATATATATATTTATAAATAATTTTGGGCAGGCTTCATTACCTTCCAACTGGGGAACTAAATTACTAGCAATAAAACATTACATTAGACTAAAACATTATACTATACGGGTGGCAAACACCACCTTCATTACAAAAAGACATTTTAAAATATTTTAAAACATTTGCATTTTTATTGTGACTGCGTGTTGTAGCCCTTCATCTATAAAACAAATTTCCCTAGACATCATCAGACCTTTTTCTAGAGGAGTCGTCAGACACCACAAAATCTCTTAGATTTTTTTTTTTTTTAAATTTCTTGAATTGCAAAATTTTGTTGTTTAAAAATCTGATATTTCTGGGACATTCCAAGGCCAGAGATGAATACAAAATCCCACTGGGAACCTGGAAGTCCCTTCCCAGAAAGGGAAACTGTACTGTCAGGGTAAAGAAACAGGACATGATTTTTCTGTCTTGCACCTTAGGATAGTATATCACTAATATGTGGTTTGGGGCTGCTACAATATAAGGAAGTAAGGGGAAGACATTTTTTGCCAACACATTTAAAAATATACATGTCCAATTAGGAATTTATTTTCAACCATATAAAATATTAATAAAGGAAGAGTGCAGATGAAGTAAGTAATGCATAGAATAACAAGAAAATTATATCTAGCACAATACCAAGATTTATCTTCTTTATATTGTTAACATAAAATTGTATAAAGATGGTAATACTATCCTGCTTTTTCTCAAATCAGAGACATCTACATTTTGTGTAAAATACCCCATTTTAGGTTGTTTGGGTTTGGTTGGTTGTTTGGATTTTCTTCTTATTAAGAAGCACTGGCATTAATTTACTAATAAAAAAGTAAATTGAAAATTCCAGTATAGGAGAATTCACAGATAACAAAATACTATTTTCTGAATCTCTTCTTTTTCCAGTTTTCATGTCATGAGTGCAATGGAGAGGACATTACTCTGGAAGCTAGGAAAACATTTCTCATCATCAGGTTGACTCTTAAGTTTGGCCCTGGGCAAGTCAGTCAACATCTACTTTTGTATGCTCAACAGTGAAACAGAGATAATAAAGCTGTATATACACTGTAAATCCCTGAGAGCTGGATTACAGCATCCTGCAGAAATACTTTTAGAAGGGATTAAAAAGCTTTGCAATGTAGCCCACACACTTCTCAAGTATTGCAAGAACTGTTGTGCCTCAGAGTTGGCTGTAACACCTCAGTTTAAAATCTGCAGTGCCTGGTAGTAAGATTTAACCAATCTCCTATGGTATCAAGAAAAAAGGTCAAGACATTCCTCTCAGCTTTAAAAACGGTAGTTACACCTCTGAATCACGTTCATACAGTTTGGCCTCGTTCCCCTTTTTTCAATTTCTGCATCTGTCCTCACACAAGAACCCTGGCATCAAGTGGATGGGCCATGACCTCGGGATCCTTTCCCCAGTGCCTGTCTCACAGAATTCCAGCTCTTGCTTCACCTCATCTCACCTCACCTCACTCTTCCTCACCTCGCCTGTCCTTTTTCTTTGTGGCCTCAAGACTGGTAGAAAGAGCAATACAGAGCCATCATGTCAAGAATAAGGCTCATCTTCTTATATATGTCTTAGAATATGCTGGTTTCTGTTCCAAATTTTTCATGAGGAATTTAATGAAAATGGAAAATACAATTACCTTCTCTCACAAAAGCACTGTAAGTATTAAATAGTTAATGACCATTAGGTTTTGTCAAGCATCATTTTGCAATTTGGATTTCTCAATTCTAAAGTATTATTCTGGTAGGTATTTCACCTAATTATGTGTCACCCCTGTCTGGAGAAAAGATCATATATTTTAGCTGGACTACTGTTGCAGAATCTCCTTTATCTCACAGCAAGGCTGTTACCTAATTTAGGGTGAAACAATTAAACATTAACTGTTCTTTTCAGGTCCCTTTACAGACTTCAAGCTTTGAATCAAGCTTTTTTTATATGGGATTCCTTTACAAATAAGTCATTTGAACTTCTAATGAACTTCTGGAAATTATGTGATGAATAACAGACTGCTATTACTACCATCATGACATCAGTACCCTTTTCTTTCCTAAGAACTTCAGCTTTATTTTGAGGAAAAACAAATTATTTAATAAAGCAGGTATATTCATTAAAGATGTTTAAGAGGAGAAGCAGGAAAGTAAATGCTTACATTATGTCAATGAGCACAATATTCTTTGAAACTTTTATCTTAATTGGGTTAAAAAATCCCCCCGAAATAAAACCTTGCTCAGACATTTTTCACCACTGAAAGCTTTGTTATTAAAAACAAAGCTTGATGCTACTTACATAATATAAAGGCCAAATTCAATCTTGGGAGTATCTTGAAAAGATCAAGTGTCCATTTCACAGAACGACAAAAATAGAGAACTTATTTACAAAGCTATAAATTTCAAATTAAAAGTCTGGATTCTTTACATCTTAGCATACTAAAGGAATTATATTACTAAATTACATAGTGGGGAATGTATTTAACAAGCTTCTGAAGAAAAAAAATGTAAAGGAAAAAGGAATGCATATGAGAAGAGACTGTATTTTAATAATCAATATCCTTTAAACTAATTGTAAAATAGTCTGACCTAAGAGAACTGCAATAAGCTGAATAAAAGCTTTCTTTTAATGAATAATTAGTTAACAAATAATTTCTTGATTAGTCTATACAATATTTTTTCTCTCTTAATTTAAGAAACAGTTTATTTTCAAAAGGGAAATTCTGAATTTAAAATCATGCTTGATATGGTGTATGAGTAATATGTACTTAATCATTAATTTCAGATTTTTTCATGGACACTGTTTGAAAATTCTATTTGTAAATATAATGATAATTCAGAATATTATTCTAGTAGAAGAATGAACAAGGAAGAACACCTGGGAGCTTAGCGAATGAAGTCACTAAAGGGCAGAAACCAAGAATAGCTTGAATTCATCCCCAGTAAGAATTCTCATTCTCCTGTGAAGAAGACCAGTTCCAAATCTGAACTTGGCTTCTAAAATCATCTCCCACTTTTATACTGAGCAAAATAAATTTAAAAACAAATCTGTTGAGTACTATCCCTAAACACTGATGGCAAGGACACGTGGTGTCCTTGCTAGGGCACAGCCATGGTCTAACCCCACCTTATTGGCCTCAAGACCCCATCTGAGAGTGCTGAGCTGTGACATTTGGATGGAAGAGTCTCTCTGGACCTTACTGAGGAATCTTGGCCCTTTGTTGCTCCAGAATGGTGTTGACATGCTTTCACACATTTCACGTGTCAATTGTTTCGGGCCCTCTCCTCAAAAACGTCACTGCACCTGGATCTTGGATTGTAGTCTGATCTGCAATTAATAAAAAGTACAATTGAAAGATAGGAATGCTGCATCTCATTTCCACTTGTTCTCCAGATTCTTAGAAATCCCAGACAGATGTTTTCATTTAATATAAGAAAGACATGCAAAGAGTAAAAAATCAGTGTTTTTTCAAGAATAATGTAGAGCACTGTGTCGATTGAATGTTTTGAGCTTGCTTTCATACACTGTTCAGTTGTCATTTCACTAGTAATTTATTTTAAAAGAGTCATCACATGGAACTCTTCAAGTCAACAACACTACCCATAATAATAACAATAACTAATACGTGGTATTTAAACAGAGCTTTTCCTCTTCAAAGCGTTTTACAAATATTGATTCATGCTCTACTGAAAAATAGGAAAATTTTGGGTGGAACGTATTAATGTATAATATTTGGATTAATTAAGATTTATAGAGTCAGTCCTGTTCCTGGAAGAATTCTATTTTCCTGGAATTTGCCTGGGATTATTTTCACCCACTTTCTTTGCCCATCTCCCTGAGAGGTATTAGTTTAAATCTGAAATGCAGATGTCTGGAGAAGTATCACTTTTTTTTCTATGTTTTTCATTTTTATCTCTTTGATACAGTGCTTTGCAGATTTTGGACAACCAACTGAAAGTAGCAACGCACAAATGCATCTTGGGCCATTTAAAAATTATCTTTCACCCAGCTGATGAGCAACACTAATGGTGATGGGGCCTCACCCTGTGCAGCTCTCCAGGGATCACAACAGGTCCAAACTGGGAACATGAGTCAGGGATGAGAGCAGATGGGAAGAAACATGTGTGCAAAGAGTTCACAGGGAAAATTTCCAGTTTACAAATACTGCAGAAGAACCAGGAAAATCACGGTGCCACGGAATGAACTGTGCCCCTCAATTATCACCTGGAAACACAGAAGAAAAAAAGATTACCAGAAAGCTTTTACCACCTGCTGTAGCCATTTTGTGCTATTCTGGAGAGAGAGAATGGCTGTAGAGTGGTCCCAGGGAAAAATCTTTGGTGTGAAAAAGAGCCAAGGACACTGTTCTTTCAGGACCTCCCAGAAATTTCCAGAAGAATAGAGCAAGCAGGATGAGTTTTAGGTTTTGGGATGGGTTTTTTCTGTGTCTGATCTTTATCCATCTTAACCCTGAGAAAATGTCCAAAGCTCCTGCTCTGAGGCAGGCTGAATACTCCTAGGGCTGACTTAAATTTCCTTTCTTATATCAGACTTTTGGAAGATAGATTGACTAGATGGGAAAATGCTCTGATCTATTTCCTGTCCACTCACAGATCCTCTCTTTTCTTTGATATTCCTTTCTGTCATTGAACATGCTCCCTTTAAGTGTAGACAGTGATCTGAGGAAACATGGGATTACTGCAATCTCCACCTGCATGTACTAGGATAGACAATGTGTATTTCTACCTCTTTGCATGACCTATGTGTAAAGAGCATTTATCTTTTTTTTTTTTAATTTCATGTCCCTGATGATCGTTTTGTAGCCCGAATGAACTCAGTTGATTGATAACTTCAGAATAGCCATCATTAATGACACAAGAAGAGGTACCTTTTTTTTCTTAGTGGAGCTGCACTGCATCTCAAATGTTTTGTAACTATTTATCAAAACCTAGATAAATTATTCTTTTAATTAGAAGTTGTGGTATCTTGACCTTATCATTCTGAACAAAAATCCAGTATTTTAAGGAAGAATTTTCGTTTAAGTAGTGTACTTCTGGCTTTCTATAAAATGGATTGGTATTGCATTGCATCATCTAAAATATTTTGCTATTCCCCGTGATGAAAACAAAACAGTCACCTGGCAATTTTAAAGAACAGATTTCAAAAATTAGATACCAGGCAAGAAGCAATAGCAGCTTCAGCAACATATGTAGGGAGAGTACATGTTTCCTTAGGAATAAACATAGATTATTTCTTTTCATTGGCATTCCCTTCTGTCACAGAGAGTGTCCTTATAAAGATACACAGTGATACGAGGAAATTTAATTCCTGCCTGACCATTCCAAGATTCAACTCATTACTGCAGGTTTGTTCAAAAAAATAAGGAATACATTAGGTCAAAAGCATAAATACATAAAAAAAATTAATATTTCCTGAGCATTACTATACATTTTAACAGTATATTAATTTTTTTTTTAATTTTACAAGTACTTGCTTTAATAATAGAATATAAGATAGTCAATTTGTAATTAAATACTGTGTTTCAGTGTTGTACTGTCTTTTTCTTCAGATGGAGAATTGCTTGCTTAATGCTTCTGCAGAGTCTGATATATCCTAGTTCTTCCTGCTTCTGGCCTCAGATCACAAAATCATTTGGTTTCTTAACTTTTGCTTCAGAAAGTTAAAAAAAACTAGATATAGTCTTTTTCTGAAATCTTTCCATCAAAACTGAACAGCAAACAAGGGACAGGTGGTTATTAGAGCAGCACTCTTTTCCCAACTCTTTGAGTGAACTAGTTGGAAATTTCACAATGTCCTTCAGTTGCCAAATTAAAGCATGGGCATTCCTTTTTTTTGTAGTTGTTACATGGCTTAGTAACCATTGCAAAAGATTTATACCTATACTTATCCTGAAACTGTCTGTTGCTCCATTCCAAACATGCAATACTTACACTGTCTCTTATATTAATCTTTTTTTTTTTTAATCTTCTGCTATAAACTGTTCAATCTAACCAAATTGATTGAAGATTTTTTTTTTTTGCATCGGTTGAGTTTTTTCTTCCCAGTCTCTCACATAACTGAGACAACAGGTAACTATAAGCAACCTTCAAACATTTCTTAGCTAATAAAATTTTTGTGTACGTGCCAGCTACTGTTAGTTCCAACAAAGGCAATTCTTTTCTGACATAGAAAAAAACTCCATAAAAATATTAGTTGTACTGCAGTGTAGTTCAAAAGTCCAAATGTATTTTCAAAATTTTGTGATTAACATTTAATTGAAGTTTGGATGACAACTTGGTGGTTTTATCTGAGTAGTTGTTCTAGCCTTGAGTCTTCATCATACATATGTATTGAGAAGATACCAGGCAAATAAATATGTAAAGGCTTTGTGCTCTTTCTTCATTGCTATTTCCTGGCAATAGTCCTATTCCTGTGGTGAGATCCTACACCTGATACTATTGTCAATGAACCTCCAACACTTTAGACACAAGATAGTTTCTTCTCCGTCACATATTTGATAGTACAAAAGTGTCAGAAGTCCATCTGTGAAATAAAAAAAAAGGAAGGTAGTAGAGAGAAGGAAAAGAGCTTTTATGCAGATTGGACTGAAATTTAGATAAAACACCTTCAGAGAGTAAGGTTTTCCTGTTGGAAGTTCTAACTCTGAAGCTCTTTTTACTCTCAGTACTCTCTGTAGAGAGAGCTGATGATATTATCAGTTCCAATTTAAACGTTTCATTCAGGTGGCTAAAATCAAAATGAATCAGGGCTTTGTAACTGTTATTTTGTATTGCTTTTGTTGTAAAGCAAGCTTTGAAAACACAGTTGGAGTTCTCTCCTCTAACAAGATCCACCTTCAAAAGGGCTTGAGTCTCAGCTTCTCACTGCTCCAAAACAGTATTTTTCAAGTTTTTCAAAGATTTTCAAAATGTGGGGTTTCAACACATCTACCAGTTCATATGCTGAACTTTTCTCAAAAAACATTAATCCCTCCAGTTTATGAACACAATCTGACTTTCTCTGAAAATAGAATCCTCATTCTAAGCACTAAAAGGATGGCCTTTGTCTCTAAGTTGATTTGTTTGTAATGCAACAAATGCAAGACAACTCAATACATGACAGAAGTCTGTGTATGCATATAAAATTTCATTTAGGTAACAAAGTTCTGAGTTCTTATTTTAATATTCTCATCTGCACTGTCTTTAAAATAAAAATCACATGGAATGATTTTCTTTGAAAACAAACAAACAAACTGACTTCTCCCCACTTCCTTCCCTCAGTGGATTGTCTAAAGATATTGTTATAATTCAACATAACCTTTCAGATCATTAAAATGCCAGAGCTGCCTCAAGAAAGATCATGGTGTTCCTTGCCTCCAACACCTTGGCAGCATTGATTGCACAGCTCGACACCGCGTTCTGCATCCGGGAAGAGAGCGTAACGGGGGAGCTGCCATCACTCACCGCTGTGCACGCACGGTGTACCTGCTGCAGGTACTGCCTGGCCACAAACAATAGCTCGTAACCCTGCTCACTGCTTTCCTCATATATACACACACACTGAAAAAATAGAAACGCTGGCTTTAGTGCCAGCCCAGACGTGTATTTCTAAAGGTCAGTTTAATTCATCAGAAATACTTGAAAATATGCCAGTTGAAAAGATGCCTTTCCACTGGGTCTTTTTGCTCTTGTGAACAAATGTTTCCTAATGTTGAATACCTACATAAAGGGCAAGTTCCCTCTATAGAACTGCACAGTGCCTTTATTGCTGATACTGGGCTCTCATCCTACATACAGTCTTTTCTGTTGCACTGAAGTCACAGTTCAAATATCAAGCTTAATGCACTTCATGAGGGACTGGGAGGTATATCTCTTCTCTCACCAGTATAAACTTGGAAATAAGTGATGGTATTATCTCCCTTATCACAATTTAATGCAAGCATCTTACAACATCCACAGTATCAGCAGTCTGTCATGCTATCTAGTACATCATGCCATGGAAGTACAAAGGAGACCTGGAGATCTAAGACGAGCAGTGGCTGGTGAAGTGCTATGTACAGGAGGACAGGCTGGAGCACCTCATTCTGACTCAATGTCCACAGCAATGCACTAAAACTCTGCCTCTGTGTGATAGGTAACACACCACAGGCATGGGGAGACAATGAACACAAATTAGAAGTCAGCAATCTCATCTGCTTGGCAGGCTTCCCAACACTCTGGTTAACTCAGAAAGAGGAAGAAACCAGAGGGTCTTTGTTTCTGGGAAAAACATAGCAATAATGACGACGACAGTAATATAAGCAGGAGCTACATATTTATTTGCACATTCTTGTATATATTGGATAACACTGCATTATAAACACATTAATTCATAAAGACAAAGGAATTCCCTTATTTTTAATAATTTACTTAATGGAATGTTTCTGATTAATAAATGTTAGCTGAATGATTTTCCTGTAGATCTGTTTATTGGGGTGTTTTTATTTCAGAAAGGTAGAGCAGCAACTGAAAGAAAAAGCAAGAAAAATGTACCTTTAATAAAAAATGGCTATTATTTATTATTGTTGGATTGTTTTTTTTTTTTTTTGCAATTACCAGAGCTTTAAAAGAAGTAGATATGCATAAGAGATGTCAGAAGAAGCAGCAGAACACAGGAAATAACTCTGGTAATGTGAATACAGCTAAATCTTATGTTTAGGTATGAAAGGAGCCAAAAGAAAAGGTCACACTACCATTTTTCTAATGAGTAATAAGTAAACATGCCAGAATATCAACTAGAGAAAACAGGTGCAATTAGATTTAACTACACAGGTCCTCATATCGAAAGCTACATTGGGTTACACATTGCTTAAGACTTCTGTATTTTCCTTTGCAAACAGGGCAGTTAAAAGAATTTCTTCCTGAGCAATAGAAATACCTGAAGATAGCACACAGGAGCAATCACAGATTCAACTCTTGAAAACCACTTACTGTATCACCTTTAGGAAAGGTGGTCCAGAATGGTTCATACCAGTCCTGAGGTGAGGAATAAAGAGTCTAATCGTGCAGCCAAACATCAGCTCTCTTCCCAGCTCTTTCCAGCTCCTCCCCTCTATGCCTATGCCTCCAGGCCCTGCTCCACAGAACAGGCATTGCAGACTCTGCTTTTCCTGAGTTTCAGCACTATTGCACACAGCATATCTGCAACCAGCAGCATGAGAGCAAACAAACACAGGGACCCTGCCTATATTAAGAGCACGTAAAGGAATTTTGACATAAACACTAGCTTTCACAAGAATAAGGTTTGGTGTACCAATATAACATTTCAAGGTATTTAGATTATTGGCTGTTCACAAAAGCCACTTCATGAGCAGAAATTGAGGGTGGTCATTCCCTGGCTGATTCTTCAGTGATGAGTTGCCTGTAGGACTCCTAACAAGGCAATTCAAGACCTAGACTGAAAATTATTATGAGTAGGTTTTAGTTTCATTGCCTTCTGATTCTTTAGCATAACTATTCATATGTCTATTTATACTCGTGAACATGTCCTGGAATAACTTTGCTACTATACTACAACATCCCCATTGTAAATACTTTCCAGCAGGAACAAGAGAAGCCAGTTTCCCAGCCAAGAAACCAGACTTCAGCAGGAAGTGATCTCAGTAGGCATATCCTTCATTTCTGGAGTTATTTGCTTGAGCCAAAAGTCAAATGAGGACACATCTAAGCACACAAACTCCTGCAAAGAAAGTGTGCTTCAAATTAGAGGGAAATCAGTCAACAGAGGACATATAAAATACCTTAGTCTCTCTTTCTTTTGTCAACAATACACACTTGTAATAGCAATATTTTCTGATTAACATGCTGAAATGATAAAGCATTATTTACCTCTGTAAGTCTTCCAGCTATTCTACTGTGATGTAAATACATATGTGGATTAAGGGGTGTGTTAAAAAAAGTCTGTCTTCAGACAAAGAAGGTTGGAAAATCTTATACAATAGTGTGAAGAACAGTAACATACACATTGAATTCCTGCCAGGAAGCAAAGGTCTTTTGTTTGCCTGCTCCTTATGCTTGAGACAGTATGCAAAAGGTAAGTTACAAAGACATTTGACAGTGATGACTGGAAACCTTAGAACATATGAATATCTTACTGATTTGTGACTGCTCCTTTTTCTCTTTTGCAAAGATTTCAGGACAGTTTATGAATCAGGGCTTCATAAGTATCTGACAGTTTTAAAGGATCTTTTTTAAAATACCATTATTACAATTATTTTTTCCATAGGGTACCTACTTATTTAGTAGTTATGATGGAAAGATACTTTGAATACTGTAATTCATACTCTGTGGTTTCTATAATTCGGTATGGAGCCGTGTATTTTTTGTACATCATTCACCTCTGAATACATTATTGTCTATTTCTTTCTGATTTTTTTTGTGCTGTGTAAAATACCTGAATATACTGGAGATGTGAGATTTGCTGGCATCGTTATTTCCACATCTCAGGGACAGGAGGATTACTGTTAAGAGTACAATACAGGCCTAAGGAAAATGTTTATCTTCATCTCACTTTCCCCTAGTTCTTCACCCTAATCTCCTTGTCATTACTGCCATTCCTTTGGCTTTTTACAGCTGTTGATTCCACACATTGGTGAGTCCTCCCTTTCTAGGCAGCAATACAGGAAACAAAGGACAAGTCCATATCCATCTTTCAGTACCTAATATGACAATAATCCCTGACAGCTGAATGGAGCAACACTAAGGAAAATTCTGCTGAAGTCTTCCAGCCCTGCATTTTATCATGCCCAGTTCAAATGAAATCTTCAGATAGTTTCCCAACACAAATAATCTTTATTGGGAATGGAACTCTAATGAGACTCGAGATTTAATAAGGTTCATAATTTGGCAAAATATCCACAGGTGTTGCACCAAGTGTATTTCTGACATCAGAATGATCTCACTGTATTTTTAACAGAAAATATAACTCAGTGCAATACTAACTGATATTGTCAATTAGATGCAGTTTTCCCATTCTCAAAAAACTCCAGACAAATCACATTTGATTGAAACTTCTTTCCCCTTCCCTCACCAGTGAAATTACATGAGAGGAAACATTTAAGTTCAAGTAGAGCTTGGCAAACGTACAAGCAAACGAAAAGTAGAATGCTAGAGTCAAAATTATTGAACAAGTTTATACACCTTCTGCGTGCATTCTCTGCAATTCATAAGGAAGTAACTAAAACAAAAAAGCTAGAAAAAGAGTAAAAATTGTCAGGAAAAAAAATAAAATTGTCCAATAACTGTAGGGGAAATAAGTCAAAAGAGAGTGATGAAACTAATAAATATGTTTTACTAAGTCTTTAAAAAGAATAAAAATCCCAGTTGGAACTTTTTGATTTTAAATTCAACTTTCTATCTTTTTTTTTCTCTATTATTAGTCTATAACACTTTACTCTTAGGGACTCTTATGAAACATGTATGTCTTTTTTTGTACACATTTCCTGGGTAATAGATTAGACATAATTGTGTTAACACATTTAATCATTAAAACTCTTTAATGAACAATGATTCATTCTAAATAACAACCTATTTGTAGCTAAATTCACAAAACTACTAAGGAATAGGACAGGAAAATAACAAAAATATTGTATTAAGTTTCAACATAACTTGCTTTTTCATGTATTTAAGGAGCAGCAAACTATTTATAAAAAATCAGCAAAAAAGACTGGCAGTATTACAGCATGTATCACAATGAATTGTGATATCAGCACTTTTTGCCTACTGAGCAACAGACACTCCTTGAGTACTGTGATTTAAGCAAATGACTTTCTTTTGACTTCCATTAATTTGATCCAGATTCTCATGGATGGTGAAACAATGCTAAATTATTTGTTCCCCCAGAACTTCCAATCCAAAATGTTTTTAGGGTTATTAAATCTTACAGAAATCTATTGAGAGCAGAAACCAAAGGGGTATTTTAATCCCTCATGCAAGATTTCTGGTAGCTTTTTTACACATAATCTGGAAATATACACTGAACATCTGTACACAGCAGTAACAAGAAATGTGTTAATTTATTATATGAATCCAATAACAATATTTTCTCTGGGCTTTTAGTTCCAATGATCAGAATTCAGTAGCACAAAATGGGAAGGGAGTAGGGCAAGTGGAGAAAATTCTTTCCAGAAAGCAAGAAATAATTATTTTTGGTTTGTACATACTCTGGAAGATTAAAATAGAATAGAAAAAGATAAACAAAATAAAACAAAGCTAAATGCTTTTGCAATCCTTCTTGTTATTAAAATGGCTCTTCATGAAAATTTAATTATGTCTTTTTTTTTGCCCATTGAAGGACTTTGGGCTTGAGTACACTGTTAAGACATTTTTACAGTATCAGGAGTCATAGCTGCCTAGTATAATCTGCTCAGTATGCATAGCAATAGGAATGAAGATGAGACATTCGTTTCAGGAAAGTCTATATAGAACAGCCAAGAGCCATAAGAAAACATGTATTTTTCTACTGCCGAAGTTTGTGTTTTTCATTATTACTAAGTAAATTAAAACCAGAGCAGATACCATACTCTTCTGTACAATGAACAGATGTGCAAAAGTAGGAGTAGGTAACCTGTCTGAGTGTGATGATTTATTTCAGCCGTAGTGTTTCTCTCTATTTCCCCTCCTTCCTGAAAACTCACCAGATACCAGCCAGGAGCAACAGCAGATTTGATATTCTGGCTCTGGCAAGCTGCTTTCTAATGCCCTTTTTCCTGAGAAAACATGGTCTCCATTCCATCACACAACCAGATTGTAAGTGTAATTCTCACATGGCATTTAGTGGTTCCAGTGGTCCCAAAGGACCCAATAGACCAACAAGCAGAAGAAAGATGGTGTTCAAAAACAAGATTCTATCTCCAGAATAATTATCTGTCAGAGTGCCACTTCCTTTTCAGTGATTAAATTTCTGTTGAGAAAGAAAGTAATCAGGAAAAAACTCCAAATACTGCTCAAGTGGCAACATGCCACCTCTGGCTACTCTTTTTTCCAGAAGCTGTACAAATGGAAAGATGAGTTGCCTCCACAAAAATATAAGTACATATATGGGCAGTAGACCAAAGTCCAGTGTTTCCATATGTGGCACTTCTAAGAATGAGGAAAGAGAGTATCATCATGGTCTTCAGAAGCCTCTACCAGAGTTTAGGAGGCCCACTGTGGCAAGAAAGTTGTCCTACTGTGCTCTAAGTCTACACAGAGATTGTTGCTTTGAAGAGTTTGAAGGCTGTTCATAGAGCATGACATTTTGGAAAAAAAATTCAAGGCTTCATTCTCTATTTAGCTATTACTATATATAGTGATATATTTTCACTTCACAATATATACAATCATTATTTTCATTAAGTAAAATCATATTAATTCAGAACTCTGCACAATTTTCAATTTTCTTATCTACTTAAGGTGTAATCAAAGCCTATCTTCACTAAACTGTTACATACTAAAATTTGCCTTTTCTAGAGATAGTAACTTGCTTAACAATTGAGGAATTATTTAGTACATGAATAAAACATATACACAGGCAGAAAAGGATATTAGAGTAAAATGCAAGATTAGAATCCTGGAAGAAATCAGAAATCTCAACTAATTAAAATCTAAATGCATAAGAGTAAGAAAATGTCAGAAACAAAAATCAAACAGAACAAAAAATTAATTCTCAAAAATTAGATTTCTGGTAGCTAAATAAAAAAACCCCACATTCACTTCCCATGGAAATGCTTATGAGATCCCTTAAAGTTTAAGTATACATACAGGATAAATTTATTGAAAATGTTTTGAAAGCAAAATAAATAAAGATCTAGGGTCTAGATGAGACCCTTGTAGAAGAATGCCTGACTTTTAACTCTTCCCCAAAGAATTTTGGCAAGTCAATACTAACACTTAGAATGAGGTCATATATTTCTATCCAAATAACTAGTTTTCTGCAGATTTAACTGGAATGTCAGAGCACTGTCTATACAAAGGTTTACATTTGCTCTAAATTAGACATGGCACCACTAAGAATCATGACACATTTGTAACCAGCAATAAATTTATAGCAGTCATAGAGTCTCTTTTCCCAGTTGCACTTGTAAATATTTCCTTTGGCAGTAGACTTTGAAAGAAGCCATACTCAGTATTCAAGCTGATGATGAAGTCATACCATACAGAAAAATATCATAGGAGAAAAAGTGAATAAATCATCCTTCCTGTAAAAGTAAATAAATAAATAAGTTCACAAAGATATGAAAGGCAGGTTGAAACTAACAAAAAAAAAATTGCATAAATTTTGCAAAGATTGAAATTTAAACCTGGGAGACCAAGATTGTCACCAAGATTTTTAGCTTTCCCAGATAAAGACCTAATTTTTAGCAAAACCAGGTCACATTGTTTGGATGGAAACCAGTTGTTACTCATTATTATGCTGGTTATGAGTCAAAGGGGAAAAACACTCCCCAGACAAAATTCAATGATATGGGTGGAGCTCTCCTTTGAATTTTTGGTTTGTTTGAACTCAGTACTCAAAGCCAAATTTGAGGGATATGAATCCACATGAAATTACGACATTAATGTGGACCTCTTTTGAACCAATTTGTTAAGATTACACAGCTTTTGTTATAAAGCTCCAAAAGAGAAAACTATTTCAAAAATGTCCAAAATTCAGAATAGAGACAAGACATCTGCAATAAAATTTCTGGAATGCTCAAAAGTAATTCTACAAGTCACAGAATACTATAATCCAATAAGAGGTATTTGCTGCACTCTAAAACACAGCATGTCTCCAGCTTCTCACAATCTACTTGCTGCATACAGAAGAAACACTTTACTGAGCTGGGAGTGAAGCTAAGTAAAATCCTGGCTTTAGTAAGATATTTTGGAAGTTGAAGCCATTGTCCAGGTGAAACTGATAGCTATGTCCAAGCAATCCTACACCATGTTCTCCTCAAAAATACAGCCCTTGCAATTCCTTCATGAACCTGAGTGCATGGTAGTAAATCACTCACACTATGTTTTATGGCAATAATATAATTTTATACCCACCTGAAGTGCCCAAAAGGTGCCATTTTAGTTAACTTTACATTGAACTTTGGTTCGTCACATGAACCACTCCCAAAGCCTGAGAACTGGCTTCCCTTTTGGGAGGCAATGAACAAGAGGGTTCAAATGTGCCATTCTGGCCCTTGGAGCTCTCGTGAGCATTCTGAGGTGAGCATTAAGGGTTTCTAAGTGCAGGTGTTGTGGAAATCACATCCCCAGCACAAGCTGGCTTGCTCCACATGGCTTTGTTCAGTCTCATGACTTTCTAATGTCTCTTTAATGTACTTGATTTCATGCATTAAGCCTAGACTTTTTCCTCCGTTTTTTAAAATCCAGTAGGAAAGTCTTTAATTGCAACAATCTAATATCTTTTCCTAATCACTTCAAGCAATAAGTCCTGAGGAATTTTTGACTAAGTCTATGGAAAGTTAACATTTTTGTTCCTTAATAAATGCCTAGAATTACTGAATGCAGCATGCAAATGACTTGAATTTTTCTATGCAGCATGTGTAAATACCACCAGTGATACACGACTAACAGGACACATTCTGTGCCTGGAGCAAGCATCTCAAGAAATTTCAGAGTGCAACTGCTCTTTGTCCTTGATGACATCAAGCATATCCATTTGTCAGAGAAGTGAAAACGTACATCAAACCATTGCCAATTTGTAAAGACAGTTTGGAAGCAAATAACCTTCAGAATTTTAGGTTTTAATGTGAATAGACAGATGAGAGTAAAATAGATGCCAATAAATATGAATTTTTGTATAGGTCAAAAATAATCTCTGATTCAGGAAAATTCTTAAAAAGCTGTGGATTTGGGAGATTTTTAAGATTGATCAGCACATTTATGTGAGAAACAGGTGGTTATTTTTATTAGATAAACTGGCTTCTAAGACTAAACTTCATATGAAAAGAATGTGATTAGGAGACACCACTGAGCTACAATATTTTTTGTCTTTGCTCTCCCTTTATTTCATATGGCAAAACATATATTTACATGCTTCCTTATTTTGTATCATTATTTATATGCATATTTATGTGTTTACTAACATATAGAGCTTACTTTGCTTTGACTTTATCTAATTTCACTTAATTTTCCTCCTTCATGCTGTACCTGTCTCTTGCTATTCCTTCTGACTTCTGCATGTCTGACCATTTTCTCTTCTTTTCTGGCTACTCATTTCATAGCTTTATGCAGCCATTATCAGGTTTTTCTTCCCCATGCGGATACATCTGGTTGTCTTATGTTTCAGCATCTGGATCCACTAAACCTCTCACTGAATATTTCTCTCACTCCATGTGAGATCAGAGACAGCCCCTGATGGTCATGGGAAAAAAAATGGAAAACAAAACCCAAGAATGCTCCAGGATACTAATCAGCATTTTTTATTGTCTTTTCTCAGAAGGTATCTATTTATCTTGGTATGATTAAGGAAGATAGATTCTCCTAAGCAGTAATGACAGATCTTTGTTTAGGGTCTTGCATTCTCAGAGGCAACTGAATGTATTGATTTATGTAGACATGCCAGTCTTCTGAGGGAATAATGATGAATATGTCCAAATTTTACTGCATTTAAGTAACAATAGCATTTTGCTCCTCCTCCTCTGTACCTCACATAATCTTGTGATGGATCTATCAACTCAGTTTTGTGATACTGAACTGACTGAAAACAACGTTTTTTAAAAAATTATTTATTTTTATTTTTATTTTTTTGGAGTGCTGGTTTACAGAAGTTTCGCAGGGAGCTGACCTGATCATACTCCCAATTTTTCAGCCTGGCAAATGGATTATGCTACCACAGACACAGGTAGGTTCAGTCACAGGCAAGATGAAGAAAGACCCTGGTGTCACATCCTGATGGCTGCTGACAGTTAGGTCACTGAGGAAGGCATTGCCTCTGAGGAGACAGACATGGTTTTCTTCTGACCACAGAAGGATACTAGAAGCTCAAGAATGTTGATCTAAAGTTAGATTTTGTCATTAATTCTTTTTTTTCCACTGCATTTATAGCTTCTGCCTACAGTACATAGAGGAAGTCTCAGAAACAGAAAGAGATGGCAACAATGTTCAGTAAATTAACATATACATTTAGAAAAATATTTCAGACAGAAAAGTAAAATACAGTAACACATTTCATTTCAGTAGCATAATTAAAATTTCTGAGTTATGTAAATAATGGCAAAAATATTTTCCACTCAAGTATTTATTAAAAATCCCACATTCACCAGCATAAAACTCTAGCAAATAATAACATCGAACACTGAAGATTTATTACGTTACATGTACTATACCTGCAGAACGGGAAGGTGTAGGATATTTCATCAAAAAATTGATAGGTGGAAAAATAGTATATTTGTCTAAATGAAAACAATGCAACCAGTTTTAATATACTAATTTGTAAAGCAACTAATATCATCCATTTTCTCTTGCTTTAAAATATTAACAAAATCTAGAAATTGAAATAAAAGTTGGGTTTATGTTTTTTTTTACTTTATGAGACTGAGTAAAGTCACACTCTACCCTGCCCACTCTTCTTTTCTTCATGTTCGCTTCCCAAGCTAGAAAATCCAGACATAAAGTCTGGATTTGATAGAGAAGAGACCTGGCATTTTCATTCAAGTTTTACTCCAAAGTAATTAAAAAGAGATGGGAAAGAAAAGCAATTTTTTATTCAGACAGCTTGGTCCTGGTGTCCTTTGATATTTTTCATATTTATTTAGCTCAAAACCATGACAAAATATTAAAGTAACAGTCATTATTAAAGATTAAACTCCTTTACCGTTTGGCTAAGACCTTAGATCCCAAACTGCAAACACGTAATATTTTTACTGAAAGTAGAACTTGCAATCAAGGGACAGTCGAGTTTTGCAAACTGAGCACGCTTATAACCTTTCTTGAAAACTGTATCTAAAAGAGGTCATGGACATCACTAGATCCTCCATATAAGCATTAAAATTAAACAAAACAGGAAATTAAAATACTGTATTCTTGACATTTTCCAGGTATAAGAACAAATGCAAGAAAAGCAAATTCTAACAGACCATATAAATTTTTGCATCAAATGCTTTAGGTCAATAAGAAAAAGGAGGAAAACAGAAGACCACAAAATTTCTTGCTGTCTTCCTCACCTATCATTTTTTAGCAGATCAGCCTAAAGACTGCTCAGTGAATATAACTGCTGTACAGAAGTCACGATCTATCAAAGGCTTTTTTCTTTTCTTTTTACCCAGGTGAGTAAGGCTAAAACTTTCATAATTTTTATTTAAGGAATGCTTTATGGTTTATTTCCTTGTTCTGTAACCAAAGAAGGAAAGAATAACACAGAAACTCTTCTCATAAACATTTTCAATTTGTTTTATTTATTTGCAAAGGCTCATTCTCTTCTGAAAAAGCACGTGTATTTCAATTAAACTAATATCCAGCTTAGGAAAGGTACAGTCACTTCAGCTGAAATCATGTTGAAATCAGGAAACTGTGGCTTCCTTGTCAAAAGAAATTTTTAAAAAAATGAATCTTTAATATTTGTCTATAGGATACATTGACTGCATAAAATCCAAGAGTCTACTAACATTGCTCAACAGTGAAGTTCCCAAGTATTAAAAAAAGTCTTGCACAGGTTTGGTTCTCAAAATACAACAAATACTAAAGGTCATCTTCTCAGGTAACATTGTGATTATAAATGACAAATGACGTGAATGAAGCAGAAAGTTCTTCCTCACTTGCAATAATTCCCTGTCATATTTACATTTCGTGTTACCAAACTTTTTTTCAGTTGCAATCTGAATGCTTCCCCTTTTCAAAGCAGAGAGCCCTAAAGCTTTGCTATTTATGTGCTCCAAGAGAGCAAGAATCATAGAAACATAAGGTATTTTAGGTTGAAAAAGACCATTAGGACTATTGAGTCCTACAATTAACCCATCACTGCCAAGTCCTGCTAAACCATGTCCCTAAGTGCCACATCCGCATGGCTTTTAAAAACCTCCAGGATCTGTTTGATAAGCATTTGACTCTCCACAGCTCTGATCCATATATAGTTGCACTCAATTCTAATGTCTTCAAAAAATATTTGACTGCAATTCCTTTCTTTACCTAAACTTTGAAAGTTTTAGTACCACTCTTTTATTATAATTTTTCCTATTGGTTTCAATGAAGTTTCAGATGGCTTCCATCTCTATAAACATATTCTTTTCTACAATACTTTAACCATTATCAGCCAATTACCACAAATTGAAGGATCTGATATCAGATCAGGCATTCTAAATTAGTCAGAGCCAAAACCAGTTTGTAGCACTGAACCTTAGTCAGTTTTAGCATTTGTCAAATTATTTTGTGGTTCTTATTAAGGTCACCTACTCCATGTGGAAAAAGACATGCATTCTAACAGAAATTCTAGCCAAGTGTAAATATACTTCAAATGAGGGAAGGGGAAACATTGCTCTATTAAATTACACATAAAATTAAGACCATAATCATATTTTAAAGGTTTTTAAAACATTTTCAGTTTTATTGAGCAGTGAAATTTTCTACTTAGAACATTAAGTATCAATGTGCAGGGGAATTTGGGTGTTGGGTAAGGAACAAGTGGGTTATAACAGAAGTTCAACATCAACAGAAGATCAACATTTGCATAATCCAGGGACAATGGCTGAAGCCAATGTTAATCAACATTTTGTCTTTATTATTCCTCTCAAAGTGATGAATTTCCCATAGCACCATAGTTCAGTGAAAGTGTGTAATCCTCTGACTCCAAAACACCACAGGAGTTCTGTCTTGGCACTTAATGAAAGCTTCCTTCTTTTAATTTCAAAACTAACAGCACTTTTCTTGGGGCCATAGCTAAAAATTTTCACTCTTGGAAGTAATAACATAGTACAAAACAGCTGATGAATGGGAAAAAAAAAAACCTGAGAGCAGCTGCCTAAAGTCAGTAATGTAAACCTATTTTTCTAACAGATAATCAAACAAATAAATGATGCAAGTGTTAAAAATTTCCCCAAGCAACTAACTATACATTACATACTTGTCCTGGATGCAGTAACAAATTCTTTAACTTTACATTACCATAGATCAGCCTCTTCTAACCCTATCAAGTAGTCACATGCTACCACATAATACATTACAAAGTTCAGTTTGTGGTAGAACAATTGGTCTGAATAATCATTCATGCATCAAAACACAAGAGAAGAAAGAATCTACATTCAGTTAATGAATGCATCAACAGGTGCTGCATATCATAACTTACCCCTTGACTCATCAATATACTTGCCACTTATTTGAAAGAATTGGGCAGAGGAGAAGTAAAAGTTGTCTTAAGGAATTTATTTAAAGAGTTTGAATATAGCTATATGCATGGCAAAATTTAGTAGAAAGAGTACACTTCCAATAACTGCTGGATAAAGGGCATGCTGCTGGAGCACTGTAAGACCAGAAGCAAGGAATACCTACACCTGCAGTGGGATGTAGGTAGACCCAGGATTCAGTGCAAGCCTCCCACAACCCCTTTGGTCACATTGTGGCTGAAATTCTGGGGTTTACAGTCTCCCTTGCATGCAATGGCTTCTTTGTAGACCACAAAGAGTCAGTTTTGCCCTGTCTGGAAAACAGGACTTCTGGCATCTGTGCAGGGCAGTGCTGTCTGAAAGAGCCTTTTCTGTGGGTCAGATCACCAGTGCCATTCACCAGTTCTGTAAAGTTGGGGTATTTCTTAACCCCTGTATGCCCCAACCCTTCACTTCATTTCAACCCAACCAGCTTCCAGAGGGGATTTGTCTGTGCCACAGAGTCAAAACCAAACTGTGGTTTTTAACCTTATGCTCAAACTAACAGAGCAAAGAAATTTATATTAAAAATTACTTTCACCTAAGGATTTTTTAAAAATAACAGTTTGGGGTAAGAGTTAAGAAATATGATTAAGGCATGCTACAGCTACATGGATGTTAATATTGGTTTTTGTTAGATTTATGAAATCAGTGCCAAGTAGGCTGATGAAACAGCTGCTTTTGGCTTCATTGTGTGGTAGAGGTTCATATAGGCAAATGAGTGAATTACTGGAAGTCTCTAAATAGTAGATCTGAAAAGGAGGTCATAGAGGCTGGGTGAAGAGTAAAGGAGTTTGACAGATTAACTTACACTGAGGACAATCTTGCATTGGAACACAGGCAGTAGACCTGTAGAATCCTAGAAAGACAATATTTGCTTTAGCCACCATAAGTGACATGATGTTGGGCAGTGTTAGACAACTACTGTCTGCTATTTCTGAAGATGTCACCAAGGCAATTTCATCACAGGAATCTCATGACAAAGTGCCACAGAAAATAATGTCTCGGTAGTTTGTATGGAACACATAAGCATGGATACCTTGTTCAGCACTCAGATTGAAAACTCTGCTGACTCTCACAGCTCTCTTTTTGTGTACAAACACCCTCTGCACACATAAAATTTTTCACAGACAAACCGTTACAATACTGACTCTGGAAGGATTTTATCATATTATAAAATTTGTGGAATGTTTAAACAAACAAACAAATCCTGGGTCTTTTTCACACAGCTCAGAAACTCTGCATGAAAAAGCTAACAATTTAATATTTTCTTGAAGTCAAAAATCAAATATATGTCATGTTTCATGGAACTTCTGCATCCAGATGTGTCATTACCTCCATAACAAGAAGAACAGTAACATACAAAATATGCTCAAAGCATGTTGACATTTTAGACATTTTGCCAGTGACTAGGAAATTAAGAAAACAGAAGGAAAAATAACATTAATAATTTTTTACTAGAATTCTACATTTTGTATGATAAAAAGTTCCCCAAAGCAGTGAATCCACAATGATATAGGCTCTCAGAAACCAAGAAGGAAGGTAAGAAGCCAATAATCTACAAATGGAAAATAATAACTCAGCTGTGTAAATTATTGAAATCCTTTTAGTAAGTCAGATGACCAATGATATACTACAGAAAGTCTCTCTAGTAATACATATAGCTACTCAAAGAGCCGTCAAAAGGAGCAGAGCAAGAGCAGGTCAAAGCAATATCCAGATAATTATGTCTGTGTTGTCACATATGACAAGATTATGTACACTCAGGAACTTTTAAAAGGTACCAGAATCCTAAGGATGTTGTGATGAGAGAATTGTTTGCATGTCACAGTGGTAAAGTACTGACTATGCTATTAAAATCTAGAAAGAAATGTAAAACTACAAATCTAATACATTTTGTGAATATATTTCCTGAAAATGTAGCACAAGTGAGGCAATTATAATTACTTTGATAGAAGCAATTCTCAAAAAATTCCTGAAATGTAAGATTCCTGCTTTTTGGTTCCTTGAGGGGACAACCACTGCCCACTGCTTGACTATACTTCTCCAGAGTGGGATGGAACACATGATCACTTTGGCCTACAAAAGTCTTCATAGCTTGGCTTGCAAGCAGCCCTCAAGCTGCAGAACACAATTCCCTTTTGTGTTGATTTCAATGAACGCCCTCCCCTACCTATAACTTTTAATATTTCTTTTTCTTCTCATGTTAATTATTAATGGCTGTAAAGGAGTTCAGGTGTTCTTCCATGTACTCTGTCACTGCACTGTTCTTTTTTACTTATTGCTACACTTACTACCATTTTTTACTCATTGAATGAATCCTGAAAGAAAACGAAATGTTGAAAGGCTCATACAACCAGCCAAAATGGGAAACAGCACTTGCTTGAGCTTTATGTTGCTATCCCTGAGCACAGAGAATATGTTTTTAGGATAGAAGTAAAGCACAAAATATTGTCACTGTGAAGAGATACTTTCTGCTTATTTCTGTCCTAAAATGGTTTGCTTTTCCACTATTACACCTACTTTGAGGTCATTTCTTTTGTGTTAAATCCAAGTGGAAACAGAGCAGATAAGATTATTCAGGAAGATATCATCCAAATTGTAGATTCTGACTTTGCCTTTGAATTAGGGACCACCTCTATATTTTATCATACAGAATTTTACTCTGAGATAGATAACTCATATCTCAATGCACTTTCATGGGGTAATTGGTAGTTGATATCACAATACCCCTAATATCTCAATAACTCTTTATTACCCCTTTAATTGATACCTAAAGACTTATGTGGATATCATACACATTATTCTGGAAAGAATAAACAGCAAATGGTGATTTTTGAAGACATATTAATAAAGATACTCAAATAATAATCAATAAAAACTCATTATCACTTCCACAAATCACAGAATACTAAACTTTAGCATAAAAAAATCAAACCTATTGGAACGAGAAGGCATTTGAATTAAGGCAGATGTAACTATGGGTAGCCAAATCATAAGCACTCCCAGATTTCTGCCTTCATTTGTCCCAGACAATTCTCAATGTGTCACTTTTACTCATCTATTTTCTTTAGTTGCAAGTTGATTACTATCCTACCAGTAAAATCTGCTTATGTCTTGAACTAATAAACACTTATCATTTCTGAAGGCAAAATCTTGATCTGTCCATCTGATGCCTTCCTTCTTCAATATGCTGCTTTTCATTTACAACTGGTCTTCCTGCTAAATCTGTTGATGACTGTTCACTCAACAGAAAGAAAAACTGTGGTGTTATAATCATATGCAGTATATGAGTGATAATGCATTTCATAGGGTAAGACAGGATAAGCAGATCCCTGGCAAAGTTGCATTTTTATTAGAGATTGCCATCACTTAAAACAGGAAGAAAATCTAGATAGAAAATATTGTATCTTAAAACTCATTTTCAATGAATCAGGCATTGTCACAGTTTGAGAATTTATGTTAAATACAAATATATGAAGAAGAAAATTAGTATCTGTAGGAACTTCCTTGCAGCAATTTTGTGAACCTTTAAGATCTTGAAAACACTCTCCACGATTATAAATATTGGTTACAAAAGCATTCAGGTCTTCTTTCAATGGATTTTTTTGCTTGTTTTTTGCCATTCTGCTATGTCTGAATTCTGGCTATTTTAGCAACTTCTCATCTGTGACGCTTCAAGATGTTTCTTTGGTGGTGTACCCCGAGTACTGATTTTTCTGACATTGAAAAACTCCTACTTATGTCCTTCCATCATGTGACATAAGTTTATGTTGTTCTTGGGCCTGATCTGCTATTTCTAAGGGTATGTAGAGCTAGCAATAATAACATGATTTAAGCAATGATAATATAAATCATGCTGTGTTACTGTAAATTAATAATTTTTTATGCTTATTGCTGTATCTTTTCCTGATATAATCTTTATCCTTAAAAATCAAAAATAGCTCATCTATAACCACAGAAGACAAGCTGAACTTTCCCACTGAGAGAGAGTTTTCAGGACAGCCTGGAAAGAATGTACCATATATTCCAAGAATACATTCCCTTGCCTCTGCTATTTTAAGTGCACCTTAGGAAGCTATAATAATTACTATGCTCATCAGCTGTAGTAATTGTAGGGAAGAATGTTCATATCAGAGTTTGCATCACTATGGCAACACAGCCAGTAATAACAGTGTGGACCATTTTAGAACGGGGATCCCCAGTAAAAGATCTGAAGCACCTGCAGGTGCAAAGGATTTTTCCATGCGCTAGAAGGCTCTTCTAGCAGCAAAAACCACAAAAATCTGGGAGAGAAAGAAACAAACACAAACCAAAATCAGTGAAACATCCAACCATGCAGCCTGTAAGGGCCTGTTCTAATAATGCACTGCTTTGCTGTTAGAGCACCACTTCTGCAATCAGAATAACTGACAAATAAAACAGCCTGTAACTGATAGAAATGCCTCTTTGCACCTTTCTGGCAGTGTACTGCCGCCTAAAAGAGGATGTAAATTATAATGAGATGCGGGTGCTAAATTTAATCACATTCACACCCTCTTTAAGGATCCTTCACATTACAAGAGCTATGAAAGAAACTTAGACTCATCTACTTCTAGAAGTTGTTACAAAATAAATGAGAGTGCCACTTTTAAAGTGCAGTGGCAACGCTGAAGTAGCTGCCTATGCGGGAACTCTTATTCTGCAGAATGTTTCCTTTGTCCCACTTTCAAATTTACCTTAATCCACTTGAGATAACCAGAAAAAGTCTCTCTTTGCAAGCTATTCCTGTCAATTTCCCAGTGCAGCTTTTTACTGTAAGTGCAATCAAACGTAGTGACTAAAAGTACTGGTTTTAATGGTCTATTCTAATGCTAGAACTTCCAGGAATAATGAAAATTTGCATTATGAGAAATAGCATAGAAATAGAAAAAGTTAATTTTCAGAAACAGGAAGCCATTTTTCTCTCATTTGAGAATGAAATCCTCAGCATGATTTCATTTTGAAAGAGCTATCCCTTGATGCAAATTTTCTGCCATGGATATTTTTAAGGAGCATTAAAAGTGCGGTTACAAACTGGAATTCTTTCACAGCAGCCCATTAACAGCCCATTGCCTGCACCTGGACTTTTACTTCCCCTCCCATCCTACAGCTACTGTTTCCCCAGTCATAATGATCTGGCAATTTGTACAGACACACACTGCAATAGAACTGTGTGATTAAATATCCACGTATTCATATTAGTCTCTTTTTTACTTTAGTGGATTATTTTAATGGTCTGGTTACTATCACAACCCACAAACAGGCTGGATTTGTAAAACAAGGTAACTGGTAACCTTGGCCAAGACAGATGTGTTAGGGCCTTGAGAACTAGCTACTGTTGACAGGATTCTCCCAAGTTTTCCCCAAGGAAAACTTTATTTTTAGCGAGGAGCCAACTACAAAGTATAAGGAGAAAAATATATCCAACAGCATGAGACTAGAAAGATTTGCCTTCTATGTTTGCACCTAAATGCCATTCTATCACCCCAATCTAAACAAGGAAAGTGATCACAGTGCCCTAAGGAAATGGGCACAATCCCAAAGTATTGCAAAGACAGCCAGCTTTCTCTTTTTTAATTTCGAGTTTTAGTTCATCCAGATTTCATGAACATGAAGCCAGGGCCAAATGCACTCAGGGCATTTTGGATATGAGCTGCACTGCTGACTGTTCATACCAGCAGAGCTGTGGGAAAGCCTCAGCCCCAGCAGGGCTTCTGAACAGTATTTTAGAACTGTAGGCTTCACTCAGAAGCCTGTAACAACACAATGCTTTCTTCTGATACTGTGCAACTTACAAACAAGTGGGATTTTTACTCACTTCTTTTCTGTAGACATCTCTTACTATACATCCCATGGACCACAGGAAATTAGCCACATTTCCATGTTGCCTGCATTCTGACAATATTATGGGTAAGGACAGTATTAGGGATAAGAAGAAGAGGAATAACCCCACACTAACCTCACAATATGTGAATTCCAGTCAAATATGGTTCTGGTTCTTGGCAAATTACCACAGAATGAGAACTGAATGTTAAATGCTTTATTTCACTGAAATTTTGCCACTAAGAATATTTGTACCTCTACATTCTGATGACTCAAAGAAGTGTGGCTTTCTTTCCTACAGATTTCCTAGTACAAAGAAGTTCCAAGTGGGAGAGTAGGATTGGCTGTAGCTATACCAGATAAACAAATGCTACTACATACCTGACCATTTCAGCATATTGAGTATTCTGGGGAAGGCATATTTACCTTTTGTAAATTTTGTAAATCTTTTGTCATGTAACAAAAAGTTCAAAGCAGTCAGTAAAATGCTTAGATCTGCAGTGCAGTTGATCCAGAAATGGTCTTGATTGCCATAAGGAATGAAAAATCTATAAACAGACCTCTTTTAGAGAGAGAAGACAGGAGAAGACAGGAGATGACACCATCAGGTCCATCCCATCCAAGCTAATTGAAAGTTCTTAAAAACCATTAGGATTTTAATTGAAGAGAAGAATCTTGTTTTAGAATGCTAGATTACTTTAGTCATAGCAAGATAGTTACTACTGTGGTATTGATTGGGATAGCCATCCATGTGTCCCTGCATACCCTTTTACATCATTACTAATGTGGTGCTGTGGACTGTATATGCTGTTCCTTGAAGTCAAGACCTGTGCATTTCAGCTCAGTAATCTGAGTTTTTTCTAGGTTTTCTGTTAGTTGCTCCAATGTTACATTACTAGATAACAATTATTCAAGTTTCCACTGTCAGGAATGGAAGTGACCCCTCCCAGACACTTTTTTTTTTCTTTTTTTTTTTGCTTTCTCTTCATTCCTTGATTTACCAAATTTAGTTTTCTACAAGTATGACTTTAGGACAGAATTTTCTTCATCTGTTTACATGTTTCTGAGAAAAATTTTGCCTACATGATCAAAACTTTTACCTCTTGTGCAAGTAAAAATCCTTCCACTAGAGAATTCAAAATACAAATTGTAATGCTTTTTCTTTGTTTTTCCCCATGCAGCTTTAAATAAGTAAATTTAGTTTCCATTTTTATAGAAAAAAACCTCAGTAGTGTTCAGTGTTTATGTTTTTCTTGCTCTTCTTCTGTTGGTCATGCACTCTGCCCAAGCAGATTTAAAAAAAACAAAACCCCATACATAGGTTTCATAGCTATGTTACACTCTAATAATTGGTTGTCTGCTTAACTGAGTCTTCTTTTTTTTTTCTCAAAATGTGTGGGAATGAAGAATGTGCAACCACAAAAATGTCATTCAAATAGGCAGATAAGCATAGAAGGCTAAAAGACATAATTACATAACATCAGGTATTAAAAAAAAAATAAGGACGAAGTCATAATTATCTAAAGGCACATTTCAGGGAGCAGAAATAAATAGAGAAAGTGTTATTGAAGATATGAGTGAATGTAAGCATATTACATAAATGTTAGTCTATAGTGTCTGTGCAGGTATTTAACTGTGATTAGCAATTTCCAGGAAATGCCTCCTCAGCCTCCTTGAGTCAGTGGCTGACTTCTGATGTAACACTGAGTGGCCTCATTAGCCACATGGGAGAGTAGGCCAGGCCAAAAGTGCCCTCTTTGTCCCAGAATTTGTCACCTCTCACCTTCTCCAGGCTTACTTCCTTGATCATTGGGAACACCTGCAGCTGCAAGCAAAGGCTGTGACCCTGAGTGACTGTGCAGCTGCACAGCCATGAGCACATTTCTTCAAAGGGGACTCTACAGCCATGAGTCCTTTCCCTGGAAGGCCAACAGCTAAAATGACCATCACTGGCATCATTACACTCTCCGGGGTGTAAGCAGCACACCTCCAGCAGTGCTGACAAATAAATTCTGGAACAAAAAAAAAGGGTCGAAGAATATGGTCTGATGATGAAACCCTAACTGTGTGGAAGTCAATTGTCAGAATCCAACTGATTCAGAGGTGGAATATTGCCCCTTATTATTAATCAGTGTATTTTCAATGTGAATACATAGGTGTGTATATGTGTACATATACATATGAATATTCATTATGTACCTGAAGCTGCATTTTGCATTCACCGTGAATTCTTTATAATTAAAGTGTTTGCATAATTAAAGTTCTTTCTTGCAGAAATATTTTCTATCATTGTGCAGTAAATCATGAAATGGGAAAAGGAGGCAGATTTGGCTTATCTTTGAATGATATAAACATTATTTGATGCTTTGTGGAATCCATTTATGGCATTTTTTAAAGCTTGCTTTATTGAAAATGTGCTAATATAAAAAATTTAATCTAACCATGTTCTTACTTTAGGCACTATATGTTAGAATCTTTCACTCTTTATTTTAATGCCAATGCCTAATTGGGAGATACATTAAAAATCCCTGATATTTAGTGGATTGAAAAAATCCAGTGTTAATACCTTTTTTAATTATTATAGTATTTACAGACATAATATAGATAATAAAGTCAAACATAAAAATTAATAAGACTATAAAATGAACCAAGTCTATTTTATACACGTAAAAATAGAAGGTTATTTACAAAATTGGCAAACATAACTGATGAGAACAGCATCTGTGTTAAAGGCTGATTTAATTTTACTTTTGTAATATTCATTTAAGATTTTACCCCTTAATTTTGTAATTGGTCTAAGTACAGCACTGGAGACATGACATGCTTTGATTATAATCTCAGATCTAACTGGGTGGACAACTAATTCCTGAACTTGTTTTTTTTCCACTGTCAGTAGTGTGCAGCGGAAATAGAGTCTTTGTCGAAGTGTTTCTTGACAAGTAAAATGGAAATGGTCATCCTTATCTGTTTTGTAAAGATGCTTCAGGGATTTAGCAGCTAATATGTGCAAACTGCTGCTTGTGAATATTGAAAACAGACAGCTGTGCGCTATTTATTTGGTATTACAGTTATATAAATTACTTTATTTATAAAAAGGGAACTAGAAAATATTCCATGGTGTTTTTAAAAATGAGGCTTTCTCATGTTCCAGAATTATGATTAGATAGGAGTTGGTCAAAGCAGATGATTTGAAAAGTGCAAAATAATATATGCACTAATGAATATGCTGTGCATGATGCACTATAAGCAGGGGTTTTCTAATCACATCTCCATTGATAAAAATTTTTAAAGCAGAGAGCACAAGAGACTTCATAACTGAAGGAAATATCAGTGACTAATAATTATGAATAAAAATAATAAATAATTTTTCTCAGTTACAGATCAAGATGTGAACTAATCATTAATTTGTATGGTTTTGGAAGAACAGTTTCTGATAAGTCACACATCTACTGTGCTGTCAAACAAAAGGGAACAGATCCCAGTTTTAAGAAGAATTTGTTTTATCTCATCGCTGGAACATTTACAAGCATTACTGTGCCATTTTCTCACTGGAGCTCACCAGTTAGAGCATGTCAACATCGCAGCTAATGCACATAAACAGGAAATCACCTGCATCAGTTCAAATGATCCTCACAAACTATTTTAAGTTTAGATATCTGATATTACACTGTATGGGCTAAAAATGTACCTAATTTTGGTTATCTGTAGTGATTTTAATGGCAGAGAAATGGAACAAAGAGCTTGACTGTGACTGATTAAACCACTGCAAAGGGTCGGTAACTGCATTCCAAAGCGTTACATCTACAAGCAATTTCAGACCGTGAAAAACACGAAAAGAGGGAGAAAATAATTATCAAAAAAAAAAAAAAAAAAGTAGTTAGTTGCAAATCTCCAGCAAGAGCTGTGATTATAAGAAAGAGCAAGGAAACATATCAATCAGACTGTAGCTTTGATAATCTTTTGGGTTTCACAGACCTTTGAATTATCTGATTTATAACAGTGAGATCCCCAAAGTGAAGAGCTGGTTCTGGACCAAGTTGCTTCTGATACGGGAAGCAGAAGAAGCAGGAGAGAGGACAAACAGGTCTGGCAAAAGAAGTAGTAAAGGAAATTTGTTCTTTCTGCTCTTCCTACTACCATCGTGGCCTGGGAATTTTGGCTGGTTTGCTGCTGCTGATCTTGTATATCACCAGGTTTGGTCTTAGAATCACCAGCACATCGCAAAATAATGGCAACTATCCATCAAACCTGCTATCCCCTAGTTGTGAAACCTGGGAAAAATAAAAACATTCATCAAAATGAATCACTTAGAAGTAATCAACTTTTGCAGGGGATGAAAAATTTATAAATTGCTCTTGAGCTTAGATAAATTGTCAATGTTCTGAAATTATTACACACTGAAAATTTGTATACTGCCTCTCTATTGAGCAGATAGATTAACAGAGTTTGTATAAATTAAGCAGGCAATCACACATTTTACTATAACTATTCCTGTATATATATATCTTGTTCTGCAAAGTGATGTATGAGCAGTTATTTGTTACTAATGATAGACACAGATCTGAAAAATAATATTTCAGTGTGTACGTGTGAGACACAAATGTTTTGGTCTTGAGAAATTTTTTATTTTCACAGTGAAGATTCCTTCACTCCATTTGATATATCTTCTGGAAACATACTACCAAAAAAATGTAATGTAGTTCAGGACTGTGTGGATGACTTTGCCAGGCTCTGTATGGGGCAACCCAAGCACTGCAGATGACCCCAGGGAGGCCCTCATGGATGGATGCTGCTCTACCACCTCCAGGAGTTCTGGGGGGGCCAGAGGGGTGGTGATGGAGGTGGTTACAGCCTGGGTGTGCTTACAGGGCCCAGAGGGACCCCAGGGTTTTCTTACTCTGCTAGTATTAAAAGAAGCACATTTTGTGTTTTATGGAGGCAGCCCTTGCAGACCTGCCGTCTCTGTGGGTAAGTGTCTCTAAGTTTACTCAGGACTTCCAGTCTGTTGTAGTCTATTGAAATATGATTGTATGAACTGGAATCAAGACCAATGCCCATCTAATAACTGAATTCACATTAGTTTATGTCGTATTTCATACAGATCATTAAAGGATAAGTACAGCTGTACCTTTCCCTCATATAGTGAGCCCTATGAAAACATTTCGAAAGCAGCACTAATGCTTTAGCCAAACATTGGGTATAAAAATGTTCTCAAGTTGAATTAAAGATCACATGGCAAAATTAGTCAATTAAGAATGTGTCTCTTGTGCTAGTGCATTATGAGGATAACAACAGTTTTGGTTCTTGTAATCATTTACTTAATGAATAATCATAGAGTAACAAATATACTGCTGGTCTTAGAAATTATTTCTTCAGCAACTGAATGAAAATTTTTTTCTTTTCCAAAAAGTAATCTTTTCAGAAGTTTCATAACTCTCACTCTGGTTCCACTCTTTACCATCAGCCAGGAATATTAAACAGGTCCTAGCAGACACCTTTAAACTTCTAGTGGAATCAGAAATACCTTGTGGTTCAGTTTCTGTTGCTGAAAAGCTCAGATCTGTGTTCCTGAAAAACTACTAACTAGTGACAAATCTTAAAAATAGAAATAATAGTAACCCCAAATTAGCTTCCCTGAAATCTAAATCGTCTGTAAACTGCATTCAGAGCCACAGACTGGTCTTTGAGATAGAAAAAAACAGAACTTTGCCAAAATTGCAATTTCCATACATCACCATACACTGTGATAAGTTCTGTCAGGATCACAGTCTTACATGTCCTGTGTGTGCTGGAGCTGCTGGGTCATCTTAGGAACTTAGGTATATGCCATCATTTAACCCTAGTGGCATCTAAGTACCATGCAGCAACTTGCACACTCTCCCCTCTCCCCTAACAGGGAGAGAAAATGTCACAAGCTGCAATAAAAACAGCATAATAACTGAAATAAAGTAAAATATAAAAATAATAATAACATTAATTATACTAATAGCAATAATAATAGTAATAATAATTATAATAATAGTAACAGAAATAACAGAGAAAGAAAAATAATGCACAAGAGAAACAAGTG
The DNA here is from genome assembly GCF_008360975.1 of Lichenostomus cassidix. Taxonomy (NCBI): domain Eukaryota; kingdom Metazoa; phylum Chordata; class Aves; order Passeriformes; family Meliphagidae; genus Lichenostomus; species Lichenostomus cassidix. The sequence continues at coordinate 18,157,955 of NC_139480.1, read as the reverse complement.
GTGCACAACACAATTCCTCATCACCCACTGGCTGATGAGCAGCCTGTTCCTGAGCAGTGACAGCCAGCTTCTGTGGGACAACTCCCCTATTTATATACTGGGAATGATGTTCCATGGTATAGAATATCCCTTTGGCCAACTTAGGTCATGCTCTCTCTCAGCTTCTTGTGTACCCACTCACTGGCAGGGGATGAGACACTGAAACATCCTTGGTTTGAGTGAACACAACTTAGTATTTAACTCAAATATCAAGGTGTTATCAACATTATTCTTAATCAAACACTATGCTGAATCAAAAATTCAGCACTGTACCAGATACTAGCAAGAAAACTCCCAGTCAAAAGCAGTGCAGTAAAAACCTGAGATTTTGTGGCATTAAAAACTACAGAGTGTTTTAAAGATGGCAAGACTTATTAAAGGTGTATCCAGAATCTGTAGGTTTCTTGTCAATATTTTTTTTCATACAGGCAATGGCACCCTGACAATGTCCATGCTACCACCTGTACAGAGGGGCAGACACATTCCCTGGTGACCTGTACCTTCACAGAGCTCAGCTGCTTTCTGTTGCTTCCTGCAGGTGTTAGTGTCTACCCCCTATGCTTTTAACATTGACAGCTCTAGTCAATGCTTGCAGTTAGGTTGGATGGATGGACATGTCTCTGTGCTCAGACAGTAAAGGACTTTGCAAGAAATTTATAGAGCAATATGATCAGACCAGCAAAGAAAAACAGCTGGTGCTGAGGACACCAGGTTCCCACCACAGAAGTTATGAAGACTTGAAAGTCGTTGTGGTCTGGTCCTTCCTGCTGAATGTCCACTGATTGCTGCAGTTCAGTATGTTCATTCCTGGGGCACATCTCTGAGGTTATTTTCATTCTTCATTAGGCTGCCAGAGCACAGTGGGCAGGGGCAGATATGGCTCACCTCAAAGTTCAGATTTGAAGCAAAACACTAACATGGATGCACCCATATGACTGTCAATTCTACTTCCCTAGCATACAACCACATTTGTTCAAAAAATGGAAATTTATCCCTCCAAATGCCTCTTTAATTTTATTCCTTCAATGTTATTTTCATCTCCTATTTTTGCAGAGTTGTTTGACTATATGAGCATTTTGGCCTTTTTATACACCACTTGCCATCACCTCTGTATATTATGGAAGTTTTGTATCCCCTTGCTTCTCAAAAGCTACATGTGCAGTTATCATCCAACAGCCTAATGCTTTGGCAGAACAACTGCTGCGTCCAACCTTCCTGTATTAAATCATCATTTCTGAGGGTGGAGGCTGAAGGTTGTAAAAAACGACATGGTGTTTAACAGAAGGTGGCACTTATTTAAAATATGTTTTGGGGTTTTTTACTAAGGATACACAAACAGAATTAAATTTTAATGATAATTTCTTTCATTTTACTTTAATTGCTATACAGTCAATGCTTAAATTTTACAATCCTTAGTCACAAAGGACTTTAAGGTCATGCTGCAGGCAAGACTCGTTCCAAAACAAAAGTGGCAAAATACATACAGCATTTTCTACTCATGTCCTATGCATTATTTGAATTTCTTCCTGGAAACCTTGGTCAAATCTCAGTCATTCTGTGCCTGGACATTAGCACTGGGTGGCAAAGTGAGCCAGGCGCTGTGTCAGCAGCATCCCACTCCTGTATGTCTGTACTGCTGAACACCCAAACCCAGAGACCACAGCAGCTGATATTCCCTACTCAGCTCCAAAAACCTTGAGCTAGTGTCTGCAATGTTTTATTTTGGAGATAGGGCTTTTATTTCCTGGGGGTTCTCTCGCAAGAAGTACAGGTCTGTCCTGCTAAGGACATCACTCAGGACTTTTCTCAATAATCTGTACAGTTTTGGTGGGCCACACTGACTGACATAGCTATAATTATAGAAAATTTATACAAGGAAATAGATTTCTTTTTAGATTTTTTAAAACTATTTTTATTTTCTAGTTTTTCTCCAGAGCATATTTTGTTAAAATAACTGTCCTGCCACTATTGGCCTGAGCATTTGTATGTGTGTATGTTTCTGCTTCTTGACTGAAAGCTTGTAAATTTTCAAACTGAAAATTAGTCATTTCTAAAATTCCTAAATAAGCTTTGAGCTGATGAACTTTCCCTGTTTTTTTTAATTGAAAACATATTAAAGGACTTTCAGTGTCTTTCTGCTTATAAGAAAGCAGAAGACTCTGTCATTTACAAACAACTTAAATTACATACACCATCAAGATGCTTATTTTCCCCATAAAATTCAGCATATCTAGGGCTGTTGAGAGGAAAGGCTGGGTTTGTGTGGGTGTCTGAATATAAAGTAATATTGTAGATTGTAAATATGCATCTCTTTTTTCCTTATATGACAAAATTTAAAAAATTGCTGTATGCTTTTAAATATTGCCAGTTGGATTCATCAAAGTAATGTTATTCTAGGAACTGAAGAAACAGAAAAGGTCCTCCTCACTGGGGAACATGTGAACATGCAGGGTGTCTGAAAACACTTGATGGAAGTTGAGAGAAGAAGAAAACCTTTGGGATGGAAAATATTTATTCTTCACTGTATGGCCAGCACTTTTATTTTTTACCCCATGGTGGTCTTACACTATCACCACACGCAGTTTTAATCCTTCCCTCATCATGATCACAGGAGGGAAATTGCAACACAATCAGACTATTGCAGATTTGCCTGGAAAATCATTTTGCCTCTAGCAGGGACCAAATTATAGGAGACCATTAATTATTAAAACTCTTAGCTTCATCCAGTGTTTAGCTTTTCTGAGTATGCACCTTCATGGCAGCAACATCAAGTCTGTCAGGAGGCTCACTGAAGGTTTTCTGCAAGCTCTTCAGCAAAACACTCTGTTCATAGCAGCACACTACCAGCAATAATACTGTGAGCTGAATGAAGATACAGGCATTTTAGTCCCCAAAACTTGGCTTAATTATGCTCCAGGAACCTGCAAGGATCTAACAGGGGTCCTTAAAGGGACACACTGACTTGACTGAGTCTTTTCTATGCCAAGTTGTCAAGTCATACGACTCTCACAGATATCAGCCATGTTTTCAGAATCCTTATTTTGCCGTTTCCTTCTAGTGGTAGATGTTCATAAGGCACAACTGGCAAAGAAAAAAAGAAAAGGAGCTGGAGAACTCTGGACTGGACTTTGGAACTCAGAGTCCAGCTCCAGACCTTCTCCTGACAGGTTCCAGGCCTGATGCACACACGATGTTGTGATGATACACACACAATGGTTTGCTCAGGTTCCCAAGGACAGAAGGAGATACATGGGAAAGGCTAGTTTTTGGAGGAAGGGAAAAGAGACTTATGGAGACAAAGTATCTTTCCACCTGTGGCTTGATGGCAGATAATAACCCTTTCTGGCAAGAAGACCAAGCACTTGCATATACAATTATTTATATGCATTTAATAGGAGCAGTAATGGGGAAGGTTACAACTGCCTATTAGTACAGCTTAGACATGAGACAGTCTTGTTCTTGTTTTTCTTGACAAGCACTGTGTAGCTGTGTGCCCTATCATTATTAGCCTAAACTAAAAGAGAAGTTTCCTATCATATCAGAGTGGGGTTGCAAATGTCAAACAGTATAAAACAATACCCAAAATTCCTGGTTCTTCATGGTTTTATTGCTAATTGGTCGAGACATAGAAAGTTTTTCCAAACTAAGTCATCAGTTACAGTAAGAATTGCCTTTTCATGGGGGAAAAAACATTAACAACGCAGCAAATGGTGAATAATCCTGTGACTTTTCAATGTAGCCCATGGACATACGACATTAGTAAAGATAATAATCTTTAAAAAGAATGGCCTGGTTTTAGTATCTAATCTGGTAAGGGCATCTGCCCACACTGAGCTCAGAGCAAGAGTATGGCTACAGAGAAGAGTGACTCAGTTTGCATCCAATAAGAATGGACCCCATCATCATAAGCTAAAAGGAAGTTGTGTGCCTCACCCTCCTAAGCCCCTTTGAATATCCCAGGCACTGTTTTATTCTGCCAGATGGGTTGATGACAAGTAACAATCAGAAACTCTCTGGTTTAGTGCTATTAAAATCATTACTGGAGAAATTTGGAAAAAAGGCATCAGCATTCTTTCATTGCATTAAAATATTCTGTCTTTTATGAGCTGAGTCATAACAAGCTGAGACATATTTACTACTTAGACAATTTTTAAACATTATAGAGTACTTGCTCAGAATATTACTACCATGAGTAAGACAATTGACATTTTCAACTTTAATATGAATAAACTCCAGCATTAGTATTGCAACAATGCAAATGGCTGCAGTGCCACTTCCATTAATACTGCTCAACCAGGAAATTACTTTAAATTATGGTAGCTGGCAGTTATGTATCTTGTATTTATGACTTCCCAGCAAATGCAGCTCAGAGTGAAAAGGCACATTTTACTACTACAAGAGTGAAACTTCCTTGGTCTTAGGGTTTATTTGTTTGTTTAAAATAGATGAAATGCTACATCCCTCCTACAGAATTACACCACAAGAGCTGTCAGTAGGCCATCTGAGTTCTGTTTTTCCATCCTACATCAAGATCTTTCTGGATAAGATTTATCGTTGCCTTCCCTCAATCGCTCCAACCCACAGCAGTCTCCTCTCTGATGATGAGGGCTAAAAATAGTTCCCTCCTTAGCCCAGCTCAGTAGCTGTAATATCCAAACACACAGAGAAGGCAGATGTGCTAGTTGGTAGCTGAATGTTCTCCTTCACCACTTCCAGCCAAGAAATAAGGCCTCAATGTTGGGCTCAGAATAAGGACTTAAATCTGAAAAACTGGTGCTCAATGTGCATGGTAAGCTGCTTTTGAATCGTGGGAACAAACTCAATTACAATCAAACAGGCAACTCTAGCACAATAAATTTACTTTAGTGTAGGGACAAGTAAACCCTTCAAAATAAATAGATTAAAGGGTACGTGAGCTCCTTGAATAATCAGTCCAAGTAATAATTTTAGCAATACAGAGTTATTTAAAAACTGCAAGCATCTTTTCTATACTTGAAATATATACTTGAAATTTCTATTTTTTTTTTAATTTCTCTATTCATTATTGCCTGCCATAGTGAGAGAAAAGAGACAGCAGTCTCTTAATCTGTGAGTGATCCTATTGCAAATCAGAACTGGGTTACCCAGTAATGAGGGTTGCAAGATGTATATGAAGCCAACTGTATGTGGGTTTTCATTTCTCTATTTCTTCTGCTAATCAATAAAAGCTCTTTAAAGTGAAAAAGTCCTTCCCAATAATGCACAGTAAATTATATTATTTCTACGTTTTACACTCTTAAATGCTTTGCAGTCAGGCTCAGTGCCAGGATTCTACTTCACCAGATCATTACTTGTATAACACAATTAAGTATGGACAGAGCACCCCAAATGAAAGCACAGTCAAGCATCCTCCCACATGCAGAAAGGCTGTAGTTCTTTAAACAAAATATACAGAGGTTAATACAACCACAGTGACTCTACTTTGGACATCTTATTAATATTTTGCAAACATCAATGGTTTTTTGTCTAAGACTTAGCCTCAGCACCCAGCAAACCCAAACATCAACACAGCATTTGTGTTTGGTCATACTTGAAACCAGGTGTATGTAAATGGTGTCAATGTCATCTACATGGCAAAAGAGCCAGTAAAATGAAGTGAATTGTAGTAGTTTGCAGCTTACATCTGTGTCTGATACTTAATCAAATTGTCATTGATTGTGTGTAGGATATCTGCTAACACTTCAAAAGTTTAAAAACTGGGACAGATCTTTAACCTGAAGTGGTACAGAAACATCCTCCAGATGCTTGTTCTCAGGATGGAAGGATTATCTTTTGGCCCTCCATAGACTGTTGCTTTTACACTGAAAGAGGGAGAATTCAAAAAGCCAAACATTGTTGTAATTATCATAGAAGGAAATGGCATCCCTGGAATATTGTCAAAAGAGAGCAGACAACAGGATCTTCAGAAGGATGCTGATAACATTGTCGCCAGTGACACAAAGGATGACCTCCTGAGGATTAAAACAACTACCCCGTGCAGATTCAGCAGTGACCATCTGAAATGTGGTTATGCAGCTTGGCGTTGAGTGGCTCAACTGCCAGAGGATCCAGGAATGGCTGGACAGGGTGTTAATGAGCACAGAGCCATGAGCCAAGGACTCTGGCAGTGGACAGCCACATTCTCCTGTGCCACTGGAGCACGTAACTGCTCCCACCTGCTCTTCATCACTCTGACCCTAAACACATTATCTGTTCTGACAAGGCTGTGCCTACAGGTGTTGCCTATTCTGTTTCAGTCAAAATGAGACAAGGAGGCAGTTTATCTTAAACCAAATAAATACTAATTCTTAATCTTTTTTAACCCAGCACATTTTAACTGCAATTAGTTACAAAAGGTTTATTTTGAAATGTCTTATAGAAAACTGAGCTGATTGGCAGAGCCAATCATGTATGTCATCCTGTATGCCATCCTGCTTCCCCCAGTACTCCACTGGTGGCCTCTGCCAGGGAGACAGACAAATCTTGCCAGATGTTGCAACACCTGAAGTCCCTCCAAGGAGAATCAACAGATGTGTGTGCCTACAGCCCTTAGGATACTTATTGCTAAAATTTCTTTCAAGGGTGACAATAACCTTTAGACTAGACTAAGCCTACTGTGTTACTTAGCAAAAAAAGAACAAACTTCTCAGAATTTCTGGTCTCTACCTTCATTCTTCTTTGGGAAGAAAGGTGCCTAGTGATATTCCTGCTCAAAATACAGCTACTATAAAACATCCTCAACTGTTTCTGAGAAAATGTCAATTCCTCCTACATCTATTACTTCAAATATACAGACCATAAGGCTTTTTTGTATCACAGTAAGTTTATCTGAGCTATCTGGAAGACAGAAAAAATGCAAATAATTTTCTAGCATTGTTGTTTTATGAAGTAATTCAGAGGATAGGAAAAAAACTGCCTTGTAGACAAAGAGAGGGTGGGAAGAAATTTATCCTCCTGCTTCCCTATTATATAACCAATTCCTATTCTTAAGTGCACAAATAAAATAAGAGTAAATTGAAATAAATCAAATAAATTACATTGCAGTTTCAAGCTCTACATTATGTCTTGGCTGTAATAATATACATTATCATTAATGGCTTTCACTTTACAGTGCTGAAAGTCAAATTTGTTATTGTCATCTTCATTCCTTGACCTTTACTATCAGCATTGCTCACATGAAAGTATTAGTCTGCTGTCACACTTCAAGAAACCATGTAATAAGGTCAAATGTGCATCACTCTAAGTCATCTAAAGCTATTTTACCATATTTACTTTGTGACAAATGTGTAAGATCACTGCAATTATCTACAATGATAGTTAGACTTCATGCTATATACAATTCAGATTTCAATTATATTAAAAAGTACTAGTTCCAGGGGACTAGTGTAGCATTTTATAACCATGAATCCAATATCCATTTCACTGAGATGCAGCAATGGACAACTTCAATTTCTGAAATGAATACTTACATTCTGGAGAAAGGTATAAGTGAAAAAATATTGTTATCTACCCTCCAATTAAAAGGGCTTATCTGCTTTTTTGTTTTGATATTCATTAGGATTTGCAGGGTTTGGGGGAGTAATGAAGGTTAGGTTTCATATAAGAGTTCAGAATTGAGAAAATGGTTTTACTGCTAAACATTTAAATTCCTACAGAGATTTGTGAGATACTGCAGTATATCAAAGAAATCTGCATTAAGAGTATGCTTCTCCTTGTATTATGGAAGATGGCAGGAGAAAAATGCTCTGTTCAGCATCCACTGCCATAAAATGATATAAATGCAATTACATTACCAAGGGACCTCATTTTGACAATCCAAGAGGGCAACTACATTTTCTGCTTACAATATATAAAAGATCCTAAGCACTTGAGTGTCTTCAGATTTTAAGCTCTGATTGTTATTCCTTATACTGAGGAGGGAGGATGCTTTTTTCAGTGGCTGAAAAAGAAAAAGGAAGACACATTTGCAATGGCAGTGGATGAGTCTGGAAAGGATGAGTGGAAAGGCCTCCAAAGGGACCATCGGGCAACTGGCTGGACATCTACATAACCAGAAGAGGTCCAATGACATAAAGCTAGTTGGTATCTCTGCTTTGCAAGTCAAAATGCACAGTGGCTTCAGCTTTTTATACAAGTCCTAAATAAAATGGTCAAGCCATTGTATCACTTATTGTCATCAACAACATGGGCAAAGGTCAAAAAACACTTGGTTGAAAGAATAACTGACGGAAAAAAAGACTTAAAACATATTGCATGGTTTTGGGGTTTTTTTCCCTTCTCTGATCTGGAAGTTCTGAGGAGGTCAAGTATTGATTCACTAGTCAATTGCCTAGTCAAGGACTATCTAGTTATTTATGTTTTATAGCTGCTGGAGCTATAATCCACTAGAAATGGTATTCTGAGATTACCTATGCATGCACACATCACAGAGTCAGAAAAAGCACAAAATTTCTCCTGTTCAGCTATAATTAAAAGACAAATTCAAGCAGCTTATGCAGTTCTTACATCCACATTGGCAGAAAAATGTTTTCAAATGAGAACAATTTCAGGAACAAGCAATAAAATTAGGTGTTAATTTACTAAGAAAGATTTTAAAAATTTAGTCTTGCCCAGAAACAGTGTAATAGAGACATAGTGGCAGACTGAATATACTGGGTGTAATATATATTATTTAGGGTTTATAGGATAAAATTAACAAAGGTTCATAGGATTAATATCTGGAAAGGAAACAGGAAGATCAACCCATGCTGTGTGGGCATTTTAGGAACTGAATCACTGGCGTTTTTATGCCACTCCCAGTAACAGATTAGTGTATTGAGCCCTTAAGAGCATTTCGCAGAAAGCATTATATGTTTCGCCATGGACAGCAACCAGTTCAATGGCAGGGAAAAGCAACTGCTTTTCTACCTCTGATTTTTGTGCCTGTTAACTTTCTTTCCAGTCCTGCTGTGGAAAGAGCTCTTGGTAGTAAAAGGCATTCTGTATAAAACATAAATCCCTATAAAATTACTTATAGGTTTTGTAGGAGAACAGAAAAGGCAATCATATTATTCCCTGGAAGCAATTAATCAAGCTTTCTGTAGTGAAAAGATTTGAAAGCACATAAAGCACACATCTTTACAGATAATGAAAGTTTTCTCAGAAGAAATGGGAACTATTACATATCTATGTATGTGTATGCTGTCATTATTTATTTTTGCTTTCATAAGGATGCCTTATTTTAGGATAGGAAACCACCTCTGTTTCTGTTTTGTACATTATTTGTGCATAGCAGCTGATTTTCTGCTAAATAAGCAAGAAGTGTTTTTACAAGTATACCAACTTTTTTCTCCTTCTCATTGACCTAGTGCTTTCATTTTTCAACCCAATTCACTGAAGGTTTCTTGCAGAGAGCTTAGAAACTTTGATTTTTCCAGCAAGCGTCTCTCACACCTGTATGTATACTGCCTACTACCTAGTGAATTAAGAAACCAGCATGTAATACGGCACATCCTTCACCAGGATCCTGAGCAATTCTTGTGCATCTCCCCTTCTTAAATCACAGAGAATGAGACACACATGATATGGGGCTGGTATGGGGCTTCTAGGCTGTGGCAAACACCTGCACAAGGTCTCTGCACATCTAACTTGCATGCCCAGCCTGTGTTTCACAAAAAAAACTGCAGGACTCCTGATGAGCTTCAACCCATGAAAAACAGTGTAGTCAGGCAACTGCATATTATCAACATTATTTTTTCATGTCCAGATTTCCCAGCTGAAAGCCAGGCTCCAATCTGCCAATTGTTATGTACACACCACGTGTCCTAGGTTGCAATATAGATGTATTTAAGTATTCTATTACCACCAGCTGTGGGCCGTTAGCTGCTATCACCTGCTAATGACCCACCCCGGATGACAGACAATGGGCCATCAGGGACCCACCGTGTGACTCATGGACTTATCTCATCCCATTGTGGGATGCTCTGCCCAGGAGGGAGGAGCCAGGTGTTCCCACCTGGATATAACCTGGCCTTGGAACTGCCTGAGCTAGCCCTGTCTACTGAGTTCCCAGAGGACAAGAGCTACCACTGGACCTTCAGCTGGAGACCAGACCTTCACAGGATCACCACTTGAACTGAACTACTTTAGCTGGACTGCTACCACCACCCTAACAGGGTGTCAGGTTGTATCTGACTTTGTCAGTGCTTTTCCTTGTATTATTTCACTTACTGACTTGTGATCTCCCACTGGTTTGTTTTCAAACCAATACACCATGGTAAAAAACATCTGTACTGAGGAGTCTACAAACAAGGCATACCAAAATAGCAAGAATAGAAGAGGCACATGCAGCAGTAACTTGCCTTTGTCTAAAGAGTAAAGCCAAGAAGATTGTGAAGTAGGTCAGTACTGCAATTAATAGGTAATCATCTAAAATGTAACTCACTGCCATTAAAACTTCTTATTTTCTTTTTCTTTTAAATATGCTGTGATTCATTTAATAAAAATACTTAGAAGTTATATTTATTTGCAATCATGTGCTTAGTCATGGCATTATACTTATCAAAAGACCATGATTATATAAGGCTCAAGCGTCAAAATTTATTTTATTTACTTCTAAACAAACATAAACATACTTCTTCATATATTCAAATTCTTGATTAGAGTAAGTTTTTATCAGAGGGTATACCATTCTGTCTACATAAATCTGCTGCCAAATAATCTGAATGGGTATTCTGCACAGTTAATGCTGTATTAATTTGATGCATAGAATAATCCAACTTCATCTAACCTACGTCTAACCAACTCATTCTTTATTTCCCTGGGGAATACAATCAAAATTCTTCACACAGCAGCCAGGTTCATCTCTATTGAATGTACTGATTCCGTTAAAAAGCAAGGGATAGTATTTCATGTGTTTCAGCTACCACTACTCAACTGGAGTAAACACAATATACAACTTTGAACTGACAACACTGGTCTCAGTCCAGCAGAAGATATGTGCACTCTTCCAGACCATTTAAATACCAATAGGCTGGATTTTCTCATCCCACAGCATGTCTGTGTCCTGAGGGAAATTTCTCTTACAGTCCAGTTTCACGATCTGTTTAAGACAGCAAGATGCAGTGCTGTGACTGAAAAGAGCCATCCCATCCTTTTCTTACCACCAGCCTGCTCAGTTTCATGACACCATGTATCCCCTTGGGCTGCGGTAAGCATTTATGCAGCTGCACTCAAAACTAGTGAGGAACTGGTGTGAGTTCAAAAACAACCACAGCACAATGAAAATGAGTTGGATTCCACAGACTGAAATGGGAAACTGCATGAGATGAGGAATGGGTGGAACTTTCCCTTTTGGTGGATGATCATCCGTAATTTAAACATATTTACGGTCTTGACTTATTTAGAGATTTGCCTCAAAAAAATTTTTTTTTTTTTGGTCTATAGATCTAGTATCTCAGGTTATGTTTTTCCTCAAAGTACTCTTTCTATCCCATCTCATTAATCCATTCATAAGTCTGTTCAGAATTTATTGGTCAATGCTTTATGATAAGGTGCCTGTCTACCAGCCACATGGGAAGCCCAACTGTAGGGCTTCTCAGACTTCTTGACTGAACTTTTTCAGAATGTCTTACATCAAGTTACAAGGTGGTCAGAGCCTTTTCTTTTTGTATGTCCAGGATTTTGTATTCATTCTGTGTACTCCAACCTGCAGTTGATCTAGGCATCCTACTCAAGAGATATTTCACTTTTGTTAATAGAACATTTTCTCAGCTTATCAAGAGAGGATGTAGAACTTACTAGCACTACAGCCACCAGCCTGATTTGTGCTAAAAATGTTTTCTCTGTGTAATAAATTTCCTGTAGATTACACTAAAATTAACTCTACCCTGCAGCACTATCAGGTGTGTCCTGTCCTGACACTGCTTCTCCTTGCTGCCTACTCTGAGCTCTTCATCCTTTCAGAACTCCCAGTTCTGACTTCCAGAGCTGCCTGATCTTCATTGCAGACTCTTCTGTCTTCTGGCTATTAGCTGTGATTCTTCATAAACTTGAATTGACTTTGCTCTCTCCAAGTTATACACTCCAAAGCTTTCTTTTTTTTTTTTTCTTCAGCAGGAGACTCCAGAGGAAGTCATATCTCTTCAAGAGTTGAAGAGGATGAAGCACCACGCTATTTGTGATGACTGAACTAAAGCTTAGAATAGCAATTTATAATTCATTGTAAAAACGTGTTGTCCTTTCATTGTGAGTTGATGTTGCCTGTCTGTCAGGTGCCACCAAGCCACCCTCTCAATTCCCCTCCTCAGCAGGAAAGGGAGAGAAAACAAGAGGAAAACTCATGGGCTGGGACAAAGGCAGCTTAATATAGAAAAGCAAAGAGGCTTATTCTCTACTTCCCATCTGCAGGGGAGGTCCAGCCCCTTCCTGTGTGGTAGTGCCCCAGTACACACAGTGGTGACTTCAGAGGACAAACACCTCAATTAAAGACACAGCTCCCTCCACTCCTCCTCCTTTCTTTTGGATTTTATTGCTGAGTATGATGCCATATGGTATGGAATATCCCTTGGGTCAGTTTGGGTCAGCTGTCTCTGTCCCTATGTCCCTTCCCAGCCTCCTGCCCATCCCCAGCCTACTTGCCCTTGGAGTAGGATTGGACAGCAGCAGCCAAAACACTGGAGTGTTACCAACACTGTTCTAACTACAGCCATAAAGCACAGAACTGTGAGGGCTGCTAAGGGAAGAGATCAGTAGCTCCATCAGAGCACACCTTTGTTGCTGTGCACATTTGAAAGCAAATTCTGATTTTGTCAAATGCGAGGCTGTTCAATCTGGTAAAATTGCTTAATTCTACAGGTGGATTGCAAATACATATTTTAACTATGGACAAGGAAAGTTGTTGGGCTCTGTTTCCAAATTTGATAGGTAATTGTTCTCCAATTGGCTTGACATGTCAGTACTTCTAAAACCTTCACGTAGAGTCTCCATAAACAATGAAGCAAATCTGTACTCTACTTTCCACTAACTTCCACCACTGATCAAAAGATCGTTTGAAGTGATCTCAAAAACTGAGTATGAGTGGGAACAAATTTAGCCAAAACATTAATTCTGAAGTTTCAATGTTTTTGTGGAAACTTTTTTCTTTTCCTCATTTCCAATGGTCAGTATCACAAGAAGTGTTGATATAATTATTGAGCAGACATTTCTGTGTAAAGCATCACAAGCTTAAAACTGCTTCAGTAATAAGACTTCAAGATCAAAGTTAAAAATAATTCATTTAGTTGCGATGACAATTCTGTTAATTGAGCAATTTCAAAGGTATGTAACTTTTGCTATTGCAATTGCTTCTTTGTAATTAGGGACTTTTCAAAGAGCTTGGGCTCTCTCAGCAGATCCTTTCAACTGACCACTGTGTCGGCACCATAACAAGACGAGTGGGAAGCTGGTCTCCTGAGAGAAGAGTCATGCAATATTGGTTAATCCAGTCTTCTGCTACTATAAACCAGTCAGTTCTGCACAACAGAAAGCCCTAAATTTTCTCAGCTTCTGTCTTTTACAGTAAATCAGCTGCAAGCAGATCAGCCTTTTGAGAAAAATATATATTTATGTATTTTCTGATACTTCTGATATATAGAAATTATGAGCACTCTGGAAATATGTTGTTTTTGTGACAGATCTGTATCCAGTGTCAAAGCATTGATAGCTTTTAAATGGTCTTCAAGACTGCAATTACGAAAACCAGCACTATATTGCCACTGTCACTTCCATTAGAGATAGTAAAAAAATTAATAAATTTTAAAAATAACAGCAAGAATGTCTTTGTATTAAACCAATTATCTATGTAGCTTGGACTTTTGATTATCTCTGTAATGTAAATGCTGTCATATTCCTATATTCCTCAGTCAGGACAAAATTCCCATTATCTTCAATGAGAAATTCAAGATTGGGGTGCTAAGGAAAGATAATAGATGAACAGTACCTTCAGTGTGTCATCTGAATATCTTATATCTACCAATTGATTCTCCAATGACTGATTGTCATTTACAATATCAAAATTTTTTTCAGAATTTTATTGCATTTCCAGAGAAGAAAATAAACTTTGGAGGGAAAACATACAATAATTCTTCTCATTTTAGGAAAAAGAAACAAACAAACCAACAACCTAGTAGAGAAATAGTCTAAGTTATGCAACACCATCTAGAAAGAAGTTATTTTATCCTTGCTTAGAATAAATGTCCACTCAAAAGGGAATAGTCTGGAATGTTTTCTTGCAATTGTAGTTTGAGCTAGTAGAATAATGTTTGGCAGAGCTCAGCTGTCTTCATAACAAAATGTCTCTGCACGAATATTGCTCATTACAAATTAAAAACAATAGTGAAAAAAGCTACAACTATAAAGAAGGCAAAGAAAATTCTATTTGTCTTTGAACAAAGCTGACAGAAGAAAGATTATTTTTTAAGTTTTCATAAAAAATAATTTTAAATGGGTGCTCTTATCACAAATTAATATGCAAAAAAAATTATATGAGTTAATCTAGCAGAAGAAAATGCTTCACAGTTCTAGACAGGAATAATAAAAACAAAAGCTTTATTGCAATCTCAAAAAAAATTGAAAATGGTTATTATATTATGATGTCATATAAACATAAATAATAAAAAAACTATGAACATCAGTTTTCTGTGGAAACATATTTATATTTGGTTTCCAAAATAATTGCTAAAATAATCTTTACTAAGTACTTTTTTAAATTAAAAACAAATCACAGAACAAACAGTTCAATGTTTCATTACTTGTTTATATGTTTATATGGTTAATAAAAATGTATATTTGAGGTTCCTGTAGTGTTTTTTCTTGTTGAAGACAAGATATTTTTCAACACATATTTCTACTTAGAGTTTAAAAATTCCAAAAGACTCAATTTTGATATTTCATCCGATTCTGTGAAATTTGGCTCAATATTTGTTGCTCATAAGAATTTAGAAAAATTATAGGGGTGAGAAATTTTCTTATAAATGCATGACATTTTAGCACAAATTATTTGAGTTATTTTAGTAATTTCCCCCTATCTCATAATGTCTCACTTTAAAAGCATACAATGATCAGTTAACAAGCAAAGTAGTAAAAATTTCTCTTTTGCTTCACGTCTCTCATATCCCACCCTGAGACTAAACCTCATTTCCTTCTGTGCTATCTGTGGGATCCAAACCAGCAGACACATTTCAGAGCTCTCCTGCAAACACCAAGAATCTCTGCAGGAGTATCCATTGCCTTTCCCTGCGGCCAACAAGGCCTTGGACAGAGCCCACTGAAGCCCACTGTAAGCTTTCTATTACTTTTTAAGGCCAGCAGACCAAGATTTCAGTTTCCTTTCATCATGTATCTCCAAAGCTATGCTCTCCCTGTGCCACTCTGGAAGTACCATTGATTCACTGACTGCTGTCTATCTGAATCCTCTTTCCCCATCATGGCAACTTCCTGGCTGCTCTAAAGGACGAACCTACTTTGTGTTGCCCAAATTCACAAACATTTTCAGAGTAAGACCCTTGGTTTGTCCAAGTTTCTGCACTATGGATTCACTCTCCTGCTTCAAGTCTGGCAGCACAGCTGATGTCTCCAGCTTACAACAGAGGCCATTAACTCAGTAACTGAAAACTTGCTGACAATGCTCCAATTTTCCAGTTTTACTTGGGATCTGCCTCACTCACACAAGCACTGCAAAGAGGAGCAAAACCAAAGCAGGGAGATGGGAATCTGAGTCTCTAAAGCAGACAAGCTGCCTTATCTCAGGAAGGTCTACTGCAAGGCCATAGGCAATTACTGGAAAAATGAGCAGCACACCTGCTAATGAGGATTGCCTAGACATTTAACGTGAGGGAAAGCTTCCAACCCATTTTCCATGCCAGATTTGACCAAAATCACTAAACGATGGAGAAGTTCACTATCTTACAGAGGAGATGAAAGATTTGCACAGGAAATAACAGAGAAATTCATTTCTGTGACATATGCAGGCATCAGATATAAGACTTTGAATATGACCAGAAAATATGCCTTACTTTCAGGAGTTTTACCAGCCATAATTTTTTCTCAAATTGGAACTATCATCTTGGGAAAGTACCTTAACTGATTGATTAAATCAGTAATATGGTCTGTAAGCAAACTGGCCAGTCACATCTACTGTGGCATGCATGGGCCATAAAGGAGTCCCTCAGGCACTGATGAACGCCCACCAAGAGCATGGTGACAAGGTTTCCACATGTGCCTCCTTCTCTCTTTTGAACTCTCTCACAAGGCAGAGAGGGAGCCTGCTGGAGTTCCCTGCCTTCCCTGCTTGCAGCAGTGCCACAGAGCAGTCATGTTGTACAGACTCGTGTGAGGTTTGGCTCTGTGAAATCTCAGATATTTCTCACCCCTAGCAATAGTCCAAACCTGATGTGGCATAATGATACCTTTCCCCACATAAGTATTCTATGATATGCCTCTGACTTGCACTATATAACCCAGAGCACTGTCACTAAATATATAACCCACATGTGGGCTTTACTTTTATGCCTTCTCAGCTTTCAGACTTGTGTCTGTTACAGTAAAACACCTGCTTATCTAAAAACTCTACTTTAGAAACTCACACCAGGGAAAGACACTGTTAGCTGTAGCCCTGCCTTGCAAAGCAAGAATTAACCTATCTTCAGAGGAAAATATTTTTAGAATTTATTCCAGACATGTTTAGTCTGCTTCAAATATGTTTGCACTCTCTCTGTCTTCAAAAAACATGATGTAAATATTTATTACAGACTCCTGATTGTAGGACTTTTTTCTGATTGCAAGTGTGACATGTTAAATCATATCTTTACATCTTCTCATATTTAGGGAAGGGAATTAGTATAATTTCTTGACATATTTATCTCTTTCAGACTGAACTAGTTAGAAGTGCACTTATAAATTGTAGACATTTTCCATTAACTTATTACATTAATCATGTATCATATTATTCATACAAATAAAAAAAACCCCAACATTGACATTTTCCATTTCTGAAAATATTATTTCTGTATTAATTGGTTTAATATAATCATCAACTCTTTAATGAAGGTCCATGCATATTTTCAGAATAATTGGTAATGTATAGATCACATTAATAACAAATAATCAGCAGAAAATATCTTCCTGGACTGGCCTACAGATGTGGGGTAGTACAGGGCCTGATCCCATCCAAGCCATCTCACTCTTCGAGCCCTGTTGCTGTTGAAGAAGCTTTACATTGCTTTGCAAGCATAACATACTGAAATGGTGAAGAGAATACAGAAGATGCCAGTTCAGTGAAATCAAAACATTTCACAGACTTCTTGCCCAGTTTCTCCTCGCTCACCCACCTTATTACTAGTAGCTTGGACGGTTCTCAGAAGGCAAAATTCAGCTAGCAAACCAGAGCAACTTGAAGAGCTTCAAGCCCTCAAACATCTGGGCTCTGATCCCAAGGTTTTTGTACAAGATCCTCAAAAATTTATCTTTTATAAAGTGAGGAGTCCAGTCTTCACAAGTGCTTTAGGATTCCATACCATTGGGAGCTAGATGTTTTTCTGCCAAGGCAAGGATGTTGAGAATTTCACGAATGTTCCAAAAAAAATTTATTCTTTTATTTTAAGGACTGATAAGCTTTACTTATTGCTCTTACCTTGCTCTTATTGCTATTTCCTTTCATCTTTCAAATGGCATACAGATTTGCAGTGACTTTCCTTTTCAGTTTATCATAAGCTCCATCCAAAATTTTTTGAGATACACTCATATTGGTGGATTTTGGATCTAATCAGTAACCTGTTAATATTGTTGTTCTGTATTAATCAACCCTGACACACATGGAATATGTTACAACTAATAATTGATATAGAAAATATATGTAGTGCATTGACATGATACCCTTGTGGGACACGCATGAAAATCCCACATATTTAGTAGGATTTAGTGGATATGAGACTAAGGTAGTATAAGTAAAATCATGCTTTCTTCTCAGCTCTTCAGTGAATAATCTGGGTGATCATCATCAGATCACTTCACTTCCTAGAGCCCTATTTTCCCCCCACCATCTTTTGTCTCTCTTGTGTATCAAGAGAAATACTGTCTCCTGCTCCACGTGCATGCACTGAGTGGCACAGGGGCTTCTGGGGCTCTGTTAGCAAAAAGTGTGAAATTGAGTTTTCTTTGTTTCTTTTCAGAAATTTGCTGTAATAGCCATGAGTGAGAATACTTTGATTCTGGGAGACTTTGCGGTAGATACACCTTTGAATAAGAACACCAGTAGCCCCTAGAAGAGTGCCAGCACTGTAATATCTGTGACCCGTGCACAGTTGAAAAATAAACAGGTTACTTTAGATTTCTTGAAAGGGGTCAGAAAGATAACTCCAGTGGTAAAAGTCTTCTGTATGAAATCTTTGTCAGCTAAAGCCCAGTCAGCTCCAGCAGACACTGCCCCACAAACATTTCCTAGGTCCGACCTCGGTGGAGCCAGGGTAATTATCTCCACATTGGCTCCCTTCGTGTGCTCTGCTGCTGCTGCCAACAAGGGGAGCAGTTACTGCGAGATCTTATAGTGGTTTCTGCAGCACAGACACTTGTCTGCTAGAAACAAGTAGCACACTATTGACACGAAGGGAAATGCCAAATTGCCCCAAATTGCTATACACAGCCACACCCTGAGTAAGCATGGGTTTGTATTCAGAGCCTCTTAGATACAGCAGTGCTTGATGCATGAAATACATTCTGTATTTAGTTCCTCCATGCTCAATAATCGTTATTATGGATCAAATATTTCTCTTGCTTCATAAGAATTAAACATTAAGGAATCATGGCTTCTGCTGCTGTTACTGGAAAAAAAGGGATTTAATGTAAAGTAAAAGTAGTATTTTTCACAAGCATATGTAATTGCTGGTTAGAGGCAGCTTCTGATTAGTATTCCACTCCTGCTTTAGCTTTTCACCCAAGTTTTTGGGAGTGTCATTAACCTACTATATAATTTGCTTCTTTGTTCATTCAGCTCAATCATTTAGTTTACTGTCTTGTGGAATTTAGTCATTTTAGTATAACATTTTCCTGAGAAATGTAATTAAAAAAAAAAGACAACTGACAAGGCACGTGAAAATTTAGAAATGCACCATGAGAAAATAAAAGAGAAGCCTTATCCCTATTGTCAACTAATCAATTCTACAGAGTAATCCACTATTCTTACTACACTTCCAAATGGGGTAGGAAGAGATGAGATAAATGAAACAATGAAACAGTGAACAACGGCAAAAATATATTCTTCCAACGACATGAATATAGATGGAGAACAATGTAACAGAGTTGATTCATTTATAATGAGTTTAGTGCTCCCTTTCTGATTCCACTGGAAATTAATACTTAAATTTTGGAAGTACCATTGTTAAATAATACTTTCTTATATTTTATTTTAAAGGATTTAAAGGAGAAGACTCTGGAGGAAAAGACTATGCACTCACACCTCTCTGTTTCCACAGTGACTTTGCAGTGTAAGTATGAGCATAATCATTCCCATGTATTCAGAACCACAGAAACACAAAATGGTTGAGGTTGGACCTCTGGAGGTCATCATGTCTGACTCTCCTGCTCTCCTGCAGGGTCACCTAGAGCCTAGAGCTGCCCCAGGACCATATTCAGACAGCTTTTGAACTTCTCCATGGACAGAGATTCCACAACCTCTCTGAGTAACTTCTTCAGATGCTCAGCCACTCTCAGAGAAAAAAGCGTTTCCTGATGTTCAGACAGAACCTTTTGTGTTTCAGTTTGTCCCCATTGTCTCTTGGTCTGCCACTGGATTCCACTGGAAGGAGCCTGGGTCCATCTTCTTTACCCTTACCCTTTATATAGGAATCTCCTCTGAGACTTCTTCAGGCTAAACAATTCCAGCCTTTTCTCATAGAAGAGATGTTCCAATACCATAATCATCTCCATGGTCCTTTGCTGGATTATTTGTATTACGTCCAACTTAATTTAATAGTATTTTAAATTACTATTTATTAATAAATGTATGTCATTTATTGCAAACTTTGTAATATATTTTTCAAAATCTGATTAATGATTCACAGTTTGTCCAAGCACTGTTCCAAACATTCTCCTCAGAGCTATGTATTGCTCAGATGAGGTACAGCGAAGCTGCTGCTTGCAGACTGGTGCAGTTGGAGAAACCCAGACCTTCAGGAGAGGGGAGACAAGGCACTGATGATCTCCAGCACTTCAATATAAATCCACGTTCCTGCTAATGAAGCCAGGAATGGTGGGATGTGAGACAGGCTCAACTCACTGCACCAGATGGTGTCCCAAGTATAGTTCTGTGCTTTAATAGCAGGTTGAAGACTAGATAATTTTCATCACATCCATCCTGTTTTGATCAGGTGTATTCTTTAGACTGGGTTTAGAGCATGTGGGACATTAAAGGGGAAATTTCTTTCCTGCAGTTATACACTTCTCATCTCCCTTCCATGTATTGTCAGACTAATCAATGCCATGCCATCAAGCTGTGCAGACAGGACAGCCAATGTCTACCCTGGAAGCACTTCCACATTTTTAGACAGGTGGGATTTACAAAGACTGATATGTCCAGCCAAATCTTGAGACCATATCGTGCTTTAGGAAACCTGTAGGATTTCTCACCCCATGGGACTAGTTCAAGTACAGTGCAAGCTTAGCCTTTGAGCCCAAGCTACAGTCAAAGTACAGTCAATTATGTCCATCCAAAGTATAATGGTCCTGAGAGCCCTGACCCTTCATCCCCCTCATGAGGCATATTTAAAGTCAATGTTTCTCATTTAATATATATTCACTAAGGGGCATGGAAATTCTTTGTCTGTCATCCCCCCCCAGCAACATCTGATATGACATGAACTTCCTTTTCACACAGCTGTTCTGGTCCCCACTTTCCCTCATCTCTTTGGTCTCTTTACATCAGGACTGAATTTGCCCTTTTTTTCCCCACTTCGTTAGGCACCAGAACGCGCATGAGCAGATTGTCTAATACATTGCAACATTGTTAGACATAGAAGAATACAAAATCTGGTCTGGTCATACAGCAGAGGGAATAAAACAGTCAGATTTGGCATAATGATTCCAAGGAACTGTTTACAAAGCCACTGACAGCAAATATTTTTCCATTAAAATCAGTAGGCTCTGGATTAGGCATTGGATAGTCAAGATTACTCATGGCACTTTAGTGTGGCTGTGGTGTTTTTTAAATAGATTGAGAAGCTCTTAAAAACCTGTTAATCTTTAACTTTGTTGATTCCTAGCTAAATAATCTACACACTAAGAGATATCCTGATCCTATTCATGCCAGATTAATCTGAATATCGGTGTCCTCTGAGTCGGACCAGGTGTTTAATGTAAAGTATGTCCTTATCAGTGTGCACTGTCAAACTTGCTTCCAATTCTCCTTTTAATTAGAGTGCAAGTCCACAAAATGAAAGTCTACAAAACAGTAACAAATTTATCCACAAGGTCACATACCCTTTATGTCACATCCTTCCCACAATAAAGAAAGTTGCATGTAAGAATAGGCATTAATTTTTATAGGTGCCTGTCAGTAATTTCAGACTGATATGCTGCTGCCTGCCAGCATTCCTGCTGCAGACACTGAGACAGCACAAAGCCTGATAGAATCAGCAGTCAAAGGTATCTGTAGGTGTGTGTGAAATAGGGTGGGAGAGAAATGTTGTGTTTGGGTTTTTGTTTGAGGGGGTTTTATACCAAACATACAGACTTTCTTTCCTGATTTTTAAAGAAATTAATGTATTTTCATTTAGAAAAAAAATTTTGGTTGGGGTTGTTGCCTTTTTTTTTTTTTTGACCTTTTCTTGCTCATCTCAAAACACTTTTTTGAGAATTTTAATACCTCTGTTTTCAATGCATGCTGTAGTTCATTCTGCATGATTCAACTCAGTTATGCAAGGAATGAGTTTAATTCCAAATAAAGGGTACTGAAATTCCGCAGCATATATGCCCAGTTCTTAGAAATATGGAGAAAAACACTACAATTTTAGTTTAATTAATAAGATATTTTTAAAATTATGTCTAAAATTCTCATCAATTTCAATGAGTATTTCCTTTGTACAATGTTTGATTTGCTCTAAATGATCACAGAGAATGTTGAAAATATAGATGTAAATACTTCTAAAATTGGGTACTATACTGAACAAAGACAAATTTATAACGAAATGAAATGAAATGAAATAAATAAAATAAAATAAAATAAAATAAAATAAAATAAAATGTTTCTTTTCAGCAATATGAACCTATTTGATTATACAATAATTTAAAAAAACCCCTGAAAAATGTAAGAAGAGTTTCTGGTGACCCATAGTGATGAAAAACCATATTTTTTTTTGACATCTTAAACAAAACATCAATTGTATCCTTTCCTGCAAAACCAAAGAGGACAAAACACACAATCCAGTTTATTTTATGGTTGGTAGCAAACATTGGCTCAAGATCTCTGTTCTCTTAATAGTGGTGAGCAAACCACCTCTCTGAAATGACAACATGCTGAAAATATCAGACCATACAAACACAGGATGAATAAATTAAAAATAAGTGATCTTTACGCTCACCAAGTATGGGAATGATAACCACAAAGATGTAGAATTTTTCAGAACATTAAGAAACATCCTTCAAAATGCATGCTTGAGAGAAAAGAGCAGAAAGAGTAGAAAACTGGACAATAGTAAACTACCACTAAATCAGGAAGAAGTCAGAAAGTGTCACAGGGGCAAAAAATCTAAATAATACCAATGTACAACAGAGCTGTGGCCAAGTGGTTTGTTGGGGTTTTTTGTACCAATGTCTGGCTTGCTGGTTCTTTGGCTTGTCTGACAGCATCCTGTTGTGTTCTCCTCACCTCATTTGCTCATAAATAAGGAAGCAGTAATTAGTTTCATACTCGGTACATGTTACTCACGGCTGTTACTACATGTCAGAAGTTGCCCAGCGAGATTATGGAACTGCCATCCCTGCAGATATTCCGAAGCTGTCTGGACAAAGACATAGACATGGGCAACTAAGTGATCCTGCTTCAGCAGAGGCCTTGGACAAGATGACCTGCCAACCTCAACTGTTTTGTGACATAATGTTAGCACAGAAGTTTGCATGGTAAAACCAAAACTCTGTAACATCACAAGGAATGGAAATGAAGCTTTTCCATAAGCTATGAAATGTGCAGTTCCAGGTTTCAGATGTCAGATGATTTTACCAATTATTTGCTCTGTCAATGTCAGAACATATAAACAGTCTCATAATATTTTCTGTCATCTTCTTTAAATTAATATAATGCTCAAGAAGATGCAGCAGTGACAGTTCAAGGAAATCAAAACTTCTTTTCACATAAGGGTACATTGGAAACAGCCATGTGAGCTCCTTAAGCAAGACAGATAATTTATTTTCAGATCTTGTTTGATTCAGATTCTAAAAAGCAGAGCGTGTCTTGGGAGCATGGAAGAAATCATGGTATAAATTTCACTTCTGCCAAGGACAAGATTTGGGGCTAAAAAATATGACATTCAGGAAATATTCTTTTTTCTGAGGAGGCACCTCTGAAACGTGTCTTACTTGTCAAGTGTAGTTATGATAAGATTCTGGTTACACAAGAGCTCTTTTTCTGAAAAAAAACCATACCAACTCATATCAGAGTTGAAAAACTCTGCAGTGGCATCACCTTGAATACTTCTCTTACAGCCTAGAAGTAAAAGTCACTGTGGTCTTTTACCGACACAGTGAACCATCTGCTATCTCTGTCTTGCAGGTCATAGTTTAAATTTCTCAATCTGAATGTAAACAAACATCACAATTAATCCAGAATTTTCTTATCTTGTATTTCACAGTAAGATCTGAGCAATGTGTTGCAGGACAGTACTCTCCTTCTGTTCATTAGTAAATGTGTTCTTCTGCCATTAAAATCAATACAAGCTGTAACTAATTTCAGTTGTATTGGTGATGCTATCTGCTGTGACGGACATGTAATGAGCTCTCTGCACACTTCATTCCTTCCATCTTCTTTTGATTATTCTGTCTGGCCTGGTAAAAATCTCAGTACAAACTGTATTTCTGGGAACCACAGTTAACTTTGAATGCTAAGGTTTCCCCCTCTGTTATTAAGAATTATGGCACCAAACAACAAAGACAAGCATCATAAATCATACAAGATGCAAACAAGGTAGGTGGCATCTGCCATCTTCATGGGAGCTGTCCATTGAGAATCCATATACACAGGGCAGAAGCAATGGGAATAGTTTGCGAGATGCACCAGATAACACAGAACAGAGAAAAAAATGAATAACATTCTTAAACTTTTTTTACCATTCCTGCAAGTCTCCTTCCAAAAAGTTTTTCTGAGAAAGTATTGTTCAAAACATTGATTGTTCTGATGCAGGCAGTACTATAAATTTCCTCTTTTCATTTCCAATACACTTTTGCTCTTATGTATGATAAATTTGCCTTTCAGTGAGCACACTCCTCTGAGGAAAGAGTGACCGAAGTAGCCAAAATTCTTTGGCGTTCATGAAATGTGTAAAGTACTAAAGGAAAAGATGAAATTTACAGATGCATCCAATCAAAACCAGTCTCTGTTCCAGAGGTGAAGCATAATCAGTGTCTGTGGGGTATGTGACATATACATATATATATACATCAAGTATTAAAGAGACCAGGTGAAGAGACTCTGGATATACCATGTCACAGGGGTGCATGATCCATACATGATTTTGTTCTATCATCCTCCCTGAATAAAAATGGAAGGGGAGTCATAGGAAATATCTGTCATAACTTGTTACCCTCCTTGGGGTTTTTTTTGTTCCTGGAGGAACAAAATTTCGTGGGAATAGGACTTTTTCTTTTTTTTTTGTGGGAATAGGCCCTTTTTCCTCCAACTGCAGCTCTGCATCCACACAAGCTCTCCTCTATACCAATCTGTCAAGACTTCCCCAGTTTTTTTTAACGGCTGTTGAATGCAGTTTTGCACATGAAAGATTACCATGCAGATCTGGGAGACTTAAGCTAGTCTAGTGGCATTAAATTTCCTGTGTTAGGAAAATCTTTTCAGTGAGGTTATTTAAGCATGTCTCAAGCCATTTTGAATTAAGAGAACCACCCAAGATGGTACAGAAAACACTCCCGCCAATTCAGTAATATCAGCAGTGTGATCAGATAGAAACTTTCGTGACCTTAGTTTTGTATTGCAATGTGCTGCATTGTATTAGACCATTTCATATTGCATCAGATTGCATTTCATTGCCTTCAGTTGTATTGTATTTATTTTTGCTCATTAAGAACAACCAACTCAAAAAGTTGTGGGAACACTTTCAGAACATTCCATGGGCTTCTGTGAAATAAGAACAGATGTCTCAGTAATGACTATCTCTCACATTAAACCCATTGACCTTGCCCACATCTACTAACCCTCTTGTCTATAATTAATAAGAAATTGACAAAAAAAATCCATGGATATTATAATTGTTTTTTACTTAAGGTTGGATTCTTCAAATACTGAAATTAATGGCAAAACTCTCCCCAGTTACAGTCAGTGGAGGATTTCCTCTAACACTGCAGTAGCAGAAAGGGCTTTGATTCCTTTCAGTAGTTAGTTCCACTTAGACAGAAGATTTATAATTCCTGCAATCATCTTTTTGCAAAAACAAGGTTGTCATATTGTTAAGGAAGAGCAAATATCACCACAGGGTGAAAAGAATCCCATAACCCAAAAAATATCTTAGCAGTCATTCTACAAAGCAATAATTATGCAAAGTTCAGAGAGTTAGCATTGTACAGTGTCTAATTCATTGCCGGAGTAGAGAAAATTATATTTATACTCAGGTTGTGTTTTAAATACAGAAGGATCTGTTTATAATCATGTCATAGACAGTCTTGCATTCAAGTCTGTTCATTAGTTCCAGCCGTGCATATGGGTAGCCAGCTTGGAAAAAATAATTGTCATCTACAGATTATTTCAGACGCGTGTTTAAGTGAGGACTGTTTATATCAAATACACAGGGTCTGAATGCAAACTACAACCTGTGCTTAAGGCACTAGGCCCACTGGCAGTTTCACCATGAACTTGTACAAGCTGATTATCATGTGAATTGGGAGACAGTGGAATGAGGTGCATTGCTGTGCTGCTCCTGGATGGAGCTTCTGACAGAAGCTCTCATAGCTCATCATCTATTATAAATATCAACAAATTCTCCTCTGATTTATCTAAGGTTCAAATTTTCTTTTTTCTTTTTGGATTTTTTTGTTGTTTTTTGGTGGGGTTTTTTGGGGTTTATTTTTTTTGTTGTTGTTTCTTGGTGTGTTTTTTGTTTTGTTTTGTTGTCTGCATCTTGCTAACTAAGCTAACTAATTTAACTTAGCTGCCTGTACAAGGAAAGTAAATATACAGAAACCTTTCTCTGGCACAGAAAGCAGCGAGCAGATCTTGGCCAAGAGGTCAAGAAGCTCTCCCAGCCCTCACAAGAAAATGGCTGCATGAAAACTGCCTGCTGCCAACAGTCTGACTGGCCCATGAACATTTCTGTCCTGTGCCCAGGAACTGCTTAGGGAAATTCTATTTAGCTCAAGCCAAAAACCATGCTGGGGACTGTGCTAGCAATTTAATGATGTAGAAAATTTGAGTTCTAGAGCCTGGAAAAATTCTCTGAGACTGTTTAATTTAGTAGTGTGGCTGTAGCCTCAGAGGCAGGGCCTTCCTTCTAGCCGTTTGCCCCCATGGAAAAGCCAGTTAAGACCCTTGATACTGTACACTTTAAGAAAACATTGAGCAGCATGGGACTCCAATTAAATTTAAATATCTGCTGCAGCATCTATTGTTAAGAAATTAAGGGATGAAATTTCTTTTCTGTCTTTACTGAACTGCCAAAACATAGTTGCTTATATAGTTAGTTTAAAGTGACTGGTACTTTTCTCTGTGCTTCTGGATCACTTTTCAGAGGCACCTACTACCCTCCATTATGTGTGCAGGGACAAGAAGGTTGGCATTCCTGCTCAGCATATCACCTGAACTGTGTGTTACTGTCTGAAAAACCAACACCACAGCTGCAATGCACTTTGCCTGGGGACAGCAAAGGTTAATCAGAGTCAGCAATAATACATAAACTGATTTGGAAGACTTGGAGCCCAGCATATCACTCTGCAGCACTTGTCAAAATGTGATAGCCTGCCAGTACAGCAAATTCTGCCCTTTCAAAAGGTACAGCAGAGATCCTTCCCACTACTGCTTTGGGACCAGGCTGCTCAGTCTTCTGAGAGTTCCTCACAGTACACATCCTTCCTGCAACCTCTTACTAGAAGGAAGATTTTAGTTTTCAATTACTTACAATGGTGTAAACATGATTCACACACAGAGCCAAAATCCTAGCCACTCCTAGCCCTTGCTCAGAGTTACATTCCCTGCAAAATGCCTCATGCTGTCAAATGACAAAACCATCTTAAATGCATTGCACCTGATAATGCAAGCTTTCAAACAGTTTTCTAACTAATTTTGACTGTAAATGACTACAGAAAATAAACTTTGAAATAATTACATTTTTTTGCAGCCCAGACTAGTGCCTAATTATATTCCAAGGAAGTAGTAAACTCTTCTATCACTGATGAATGGTTGGCAACATCGTTTATTTTAATGGATATATATTACTTTGAACTAAGTCTTTGCCATCTGTTCTGCTCCATAATTAGGAATGTAAAAAGAACATATTTCACAATTACATCACTAAAATGTATAATGTATGTTTCCTTAATACATATGTATGCTCTCTGTACAATGTAGCATGCATCTGTGATGTTTTTATCGTGTTTCAGAAATAAATCAGGATGGACAGAAGCTACTTAATTATTATACAGTAATTTTCTTGACTGCCAACTTTGTTCACAAAATTCAGGACATTATAGTAGAAAGATTCTACTGTATAAGCACTTTAAGAAAGGTAAAAGTATAAGTGTAAAAAAATGGGAATACATCCAATAGAATCATTTTAATTTCAGTGTGTTTAAAAAATAAACTTATCAAGATGTAACTACATTTCTGTAACCATATGTTACCTGCTGTTTAATGGACAGCTCTGAGATTTTATTCTAATCTCTTGGGATTTATATGAATATAGAAACTGAAATAATGACTTATGTAGCATTATTATACCTTAATGCAAATAAGAAATCCTGGAACAAACAACATGTTTGATTCACTAGCACTCTTATTGCTTACATGAGTAGTAATTTCATACTACTCTGCTCAGAAGAAAAGAAAAAAAAGAAGAAAAGAAAGAAAGAAAGAAAGAAAGAAAGAAAGAAAGAAAGAAAGAAAGAAAGAAAGAAAGAAAGAAAGAAAGAAAAGAATTATCAATTTTTAAATTTTCATTGTCTTTATGTATTATGATCCAATTCTCTTTTTGCTTGCATGGTTATTGGTGCAATTATTCTTCACCCTTAGCAAAGGATAGTCAACCATCAATTCTGCATTTAGCAAAACTACCATCAACTGAACAGAATCAGAGAAGTCCTTATGCTCAGGAATTTGGAAGCAGTTAATTTGTTACAAGTTTTCAAAAATGACACATTAAAAAAAAGGCAGCAGTAATTAGACTTGAAGTTCTAGAGATATATGAGGGTTTCTGCAAAAGCTGTGGAAATAATTTTTGAACCCCTTGTCAACTTCTTAATGCCATCATGTCCTGAGCCTTATGAAGCCAAGTTAAAAGCCTTTCTTAGTCGCACAAATCCTAAGAAAGGGTAATGGCATCATCACACGTAAAGTATCTTCATAATCCTACTATACTCACACCTCCATAAGTACTTCCATAGAAGGATATCATGATTTCAACGAGTAGAATATTTCAGGTATCAAGTTTCTATCTATCTCAGGCCAGTGTATGGGAAATGCAACAAAGTACATGCATCACACAAGAACCATGGTATCCTGGTCATTGCGTGACTCTTTCACACTAATGATAAAGACTGTAATGAGTAATGTTTTGCACTTCTGCATACTGTGTATTATCTGTATATTGGAAAGTACCTTGTTTAGATTGTACTGGAGATTTTGGATAATTCTGAGAGGAATTCTGTCTTAATGTCTCAGCTTGCATGCCATTAGTGGAAAGGTTTGTACCACAAAAGAGACTCATTGTGACAATAAACAAAGCTCTGGGAATCACAAGGCTTGAGACTGTATCACAGACTGAAGATGACAGGTTACCATATCTTCCTGGTGCTTTTGGATCAATCAAGGTCCCTGTGTGGGTAACCAATAGCCCTGAGTATGGTATTGTTCTAAGGTAGTCAAATTGACCGAAACATGAAGCAATAAATATCTGAAAAGAAAACCCCTTAATTTCTGCTACAGAATTGGGAAAAAAGGGTGGAAACCAAAAGCAATCCACAATCCGTGTTTCCTGCTCAAGAAACAATTTAAAAGCCAGAAACAGCTGCTGCTGCTCTGAGCAGCATGCTGGCTATGTTGATCATTTCTGACTTCAGCAATCATTGTCAGTGTATCCAATAGTATTATCAACAAGCTCAGGGACATGTGGATAGTTTGTCAATTTAAATGGGATTTAGGAAGCAGAAGAATTTTCACAAGTGGTAGATTACTACCCTGGAGGTCTCAGATAAATATCTGGTAGGTCATTCTTTAATCTTTTTCAAGTAGTGCACCTGCAATGCATACGACCTCTCCAAGTGTTGTGCTCTGACATTTTATAAACAGACAAACTGACTCAGTACTATTCCTTCATGTTTTTGTCAACACTAATATAAAAGCAATATCTATTCCAACCTGTTACATGGCAAGGATGAAAGAGTGGTGTTCGAAAACAAACAGAACAAAGGGTGAGATCAGGCAGCATCATGCATAGAATAACTGGAGGTCAAGAGATTTGGGTTTAGTCTCTGTCATTGGATTCAAACTGTTGATCTCAAGAAATCCACTCACTCCTCACCTTTTGTCTCTATTTCTTTTTTTCAGATTAGGGAGTGAATTTAGTCTAATTTGACAAAAGTGACAGCTGAAAAGTAGAAGGACCCTTTCTTCTCACCATGTATTGACTTATTCTGGTATTAGAAATGAAGACCCATAATGTGGCCCCATGGAATACTAAGGCACCTACATTTTTAAGGTCACTTGGTGTGTAATTTTCTATATTCCATAGTCTCCTAGGATTAATTTACTCTTTTTTCCCACTGTTAAAACCAAAATGTTAAATTCCTCTGTTTAGTGGCATTAAGACGTGGGATGATTTTGACAAGTATTTGCTAACAACTTTAACATAATAGCTATGGGTTTCAAAAAGTTCAAAACTGCTGTTTGCACCTTTCAGAAGGTCTCAGTGACAAACAGTATCTTTGGCAGAGGAAGCAGCTCTTCTTGCTAACAACATCTATGTATCAGGGATGGATTTGGGCAGGGGGGACTGTCAGTGTGTAACTGATGCTCCATTGTGTCTGAAATCACCCACTCTCAACTTATATTTTTCTAGAATTTTTGAGGCTTCAGGCCTGCTGAGCAATTAGATTCAGCCACAGGACAAGCAATCTAACCCATCTCAGACTTAGGTAAGAGCAACTTTTGTTCCAGCTACTTTTCTTGACACCATCAAAGATGTAGATCAGAGTCTGTATTATTTGCATCACTTTATTTAATGGTTTTCTGGCTACAGGAATTGTACACCACATAGACACTACAGACTGTGTTATACTGCCACAGGCTCAACTCCAAGCATGTTGTCCTAACTGAGTGTTGCAATGGTTAATGTGTGCTGTTCACAAAGGGTTTAATATCTACTACAGCTTACCTCCTTAGACTGATACTGAAAAAATTATCTGCTTTGATTTGCAACCATATTACATTTTTCAAGACTGTTCTGCTTCTTTCTGTGACATTTTTCTACACAGGATTGTCAAAGGACACAATTTTTAAGCAGAAAAAAATACGCAGTAATTTATTGATTCATAGAAATATTGTTGCTAAGAGATTATTGTAAATCAGATGCTCCTCATGCACATCCCAGTGGGGGACATTGACAATATGAAATACAGCACTCTAATCCAGAAAATGCTCAAACTCTGAATATTGCAGAGGTGATTTTATTTGCTTCAAGCCATCTTCTTACCTTACAAGACAAATGTTGATTAAATAGGAAACATTTAGCATCAGGGTTAAGAAGAAAATTCTATTTAACTTGTTCAGAATCCTGGTCAGAATTCTCCGCTCCAGATCACTCACTGAGCTTGTTCATAATTCTGAGCTCCAGATCATTCTTTCTGTTGTCAGTCAATGTTTAATCTAGGAGACTGATTACAGAATACAGTAACAAAAATTCTTATGTGAAGTGGTTAGACTTTTCAATACAGCCCTTTAAAACCTCCATCTCCTTTCTCTTTTAAAAGTTTGTCTAACAATACTCTTATTTTTTCTAATGACAAAAGTCATATTAAAACTGCTGGAAAACATAGGTATAGAGCATAAGCTATCAAGCCCCATTACTTGGTATGTGTTTCCCAAAGATAAAAGACTACAAAGATAATTTTACATAGATAAAAGACCAATACAATAATGAAAGAGTAGACATAAAATATTTTTATTAACGTCTTTAACAAAAAAAATCATATTAAACCTTGTTTTAATTATTTTAGGCAGTGCTTCCCAAACTGACTATCCTATCACTTTCTGGATATCACTTTCCGTCTTTGGAAAAGACTTAGAAGCAGAAATAAATAAAATTAACTGAATAAATCCAGAGAAGAAAAAAAAAAAAAACAAACTTCTTATCTTCAGTGTCTACAGCCATAGGTTTGACCAAAACTGTGGGATAGCATCTTGGAGCAGGCAAATACTCTTTTCTATTGATTTTTTTGACCAGCACAATCTTTGGCAGACAGGTGAGACAGATATCTGGGGAAAACAATTAAACCATTACAACAGGATTCAACAACATCTGGTTGATCCAAGAATGGTACAAACATGAAGAGAAAAGGTATTCACAATTGAGACACTGTTTTGAGCAAAACAACCACAGTAGACATGGTTATCCCATTTAAAGAGAAACCTTCAGTTTAAATAGTAGGAATAGTAAAGTAACACTTCACCAGCCTTCAGTCATCACATATGGATTACAACAGCATGTAGTACAGGGAAAAGAAACCAAAACTGGACTGACTTTGCTGTGAAGTCGAGTTAGTTTAGACATTGCTAGTCCAGTCTCTGGCAAAAGGACTCCAGTAATCCTTTTCAGTGTGGTCATTGCAGGGTGTCTGCTTTCCAAGTACATGCATAATGCTATGCTACAGACACATACATATCTGCAAACAATTTCAAAGATGCAGGACTTTTGTCAAGTCCTCTGCTTGCAATTTTGACTTATCTGAATGTGTGTGTATGTTTTAGAAAAAGTCACTTATTAACAACAGGGTGATTTAAGGACAGGCTATAGTCTGAAAGTGCCCTTGCACCTGCAGATTGAAGTCTGACTTGTAATCATAATTGATAATATTCTGATAGGTTAAGAGCATATATCAGAGTGTGTGTGCACGTACATGTGTGATTTTTAGAACACAAACCTTCCTGCACAGTTAGAAGTTAAACTGTCTTGTACTAGTCCAAATTGTGTCATTATTTTAAACTACAGATTAGTTTCCAGTTAGATTAAATCCATTATTTGTGAAAAAAAGCCATAATAATGATGTAACCTGAATATTAAAAAATCAATTTTAAACCCAAGACATAAACAGAAATATTATCTGAGTTAGAGGTTATAATAGTGGGGGTATTCCAGTTTTATGTGCACACACATGTGTACCAAATATTATTTCTGCATTTGAACAACTGCCAAAAATACATCAGAAATTTTCCTCCTCTGGATAAGACTTTAATATCAATTTTATTTTCTCCATCAAACTGTAGAACATTTTCTCACTCACAGAATTCCAAGGAGATTATGATCATTTTTCAATATTTTCAGGGGCTTTTTTCATCACAAAGGAAAGTATCCTAAGCTATGTACTGATACTTAGTAATAGCTTCAACTAGAAGCAGAGAATGCAAGAGTGTTCTACAGCCTTCAAAATCTATTATCAAAAGATAATATTTCGATCACCAAGTGCAGGTTTTTGTTACATAATATTATATGAAATTTTTCTTAAAGTGACCAAGCTCATCTTAACAGTAATCCTTTTTTTTTTTTTTTTTTTGCCACCCAGAAAATTGTCCCAGAGCACCATTCCTTTTTGAAAAAGTCTTTCAAATTCAAAGTCTAAACTGATTTATGTCTTTTACCTTGGGCCATGACCATCCTTTTTGCTTTTCCACCCACTGGTAATTAGTTCTTTGATACAAGAAACATTCCAGTCTCCCTTAGATCTTCTTTGGCTAGCCTACATTTGACATGCTCTTGGAGCTTTTCTTACAGTAGCTCTTTATTTCTTCACTTACCCGATAGGCTTTGTTTGAGCCTTGCTGAAGGAATGACTGTGGCATGAAAGTAATTCCATGATAGACACTGACAGCAGCAGAAATGCTATATAAATATTTTCAATCAGAGCTCACGCTTCCAGGAAAACAGTCAATCAATTGCAATCATCTGAAAGAAAAAACAAACAAACAAACAAACAAACCCACAACCCATAACAAACAAAAAACACCCAAACCAAACCAAACAAGTTCTCATTTTCTGGTACTCCTAAAAGTAGTTAAGCAGTTTCCATGAGGCAATCCAATTTCTGCTCTTGATTGGGAAGAATCAGCAAAAAGGAGAGGATAGTATTTCCACCAGATTTCAGGTTCTTCCACTTTCTTTCCAAAAAGACCCCCATTCTTTAAAAATTTCCTATTTCAGGATGACATTACAATGACTTCTGAGGTTTAGCAAACTTTTAACATTTATATGCCCTATTAAAAAAAAGTATGAACAACTTTGCAAACAAAAGTCTTGCTAATGTAAAGGAATATTTTCTTTCAAAAGCATTGATGAAGAATACACAATCCCCCTTTCCAGTCCATTTACCTAGAGTGGGACTGCTTTTAACTCATTTTAGCTGTATAAAGGTTGAGGTGTTGGTCTAAGGTAGTTGGGTAACCAGACTGCTCCTACCATCAGTGCAGAGATACACATCTTAACAGGGCACTTCAGTAGGTGTATAAAATATGTGCCCTAGGCTTTCCCTAGACTTAATGCAAAAAAGGCAGACACTTTCAAAGATCTACCGCGGATGAGGTGAATCTCATTTTCTTTCTTCCACCACCTTCTAAGACATACAGGAAACTGGACCGGATCGCGATCTGAGCTACAGAGTACTTTAGCAGTTGTTCCAAAATAGCAACCAGAGGAGCATGAGTGTAACTCCAGCACAAATTCAGATCGTCATTTGGCCCCCGGTGTTGAGTAACTCCCATACTTTCAAAACGAAACAGTTTGCAAACCACCGAAACTGCAAGCCAAAACTTGCTAGGTTGGCTTGTCATCAGAAGAGTTGTTGTGGGAAAGTGCTTAGGGAATATAAATCTGCCAATCTATCCTTTAACTTGTAGTAAATAATATCTCTGTCGGTGGCCCTAATATTAATTCTGGTACAGTAATGTAAATGAAGAGGATATTCCTGCATGAAGAACTGAATTCAACTAAAGGCCTTCAATTTTTCTCATTATATAGTGACAGACGCCTGTTTCCATTATAAATCTGTAATTCTTGTAAAAGGAATTTTCTTCATGGAGAAATTCTTTTATGGCAGGATAGTAAACAGTGCAGAAATGCTGCACACACAGAATAGTTTGCATATTTAATTCATTATAATTGCCCCAAGGTCTTTTGGACAATTCTTTTCCTATATCTTGACACTATTCAGACTGTGCTCTGTTGCTTCAACATTTGAGTTTTGCAACACTCCACATCTATTTGTTGTATACCCTAGAGTCAGCTTAAAATGTGTAAACCTTTCATCAAAGTTGGCTTTTATTTCTGTTTTAAGTTCTATTTTAGATAAAGCATACTTCCTTTCTTAGAAATTATATATATATGTATATTTGTGTCTTGAGGAATTTTTTTGTAAGCATTGGTGCTAGTGACTAATCTGTGTAATTAGAAAATATATCTTAATTTTTGTCAAATTACTAAATTTCCCACTCTTCTCCATCAAAAGATGATCTGTTTAGAAATGAAACATTATTTACCAACACAATTACACTGTGTATAGTGATCTCAATTAGTGTATTTTACGAACAGAAAATAACTTTTGACTCTTCTTTGATTGGCCAGCAAGAATTCATTAACATAATTGGCATTCACTAAAGGTAAAATTAACAACACAGAAATAACCTACCAAATCTACCGTAATACTATGCCAAAAATGGGAAAAAAAACTATTCCATTTATAAGATAAAGATATTCAAAACACAACTCACTAGACACACTTTCCTAATTACCAACTATTTCTTTCAGATCATCTTACAGGCCATCCCAATGTAAAGTCTGAGGAAATTTCGCTCCTTACAAATTCACCAAATGCAAAGTGGTAGCAGTTTACACAATAAATCAACCTGCTTTAAACATGCAGCACACAGGCATGGTATAGCAGAGATTTAAATGAGGAAGTAGTTTGAGGACTTTCATTCCTCCAGACAACAATTATGGAAAAATATGATTTTCCATTCTAAAATCCACCTACATTTTGTGGGGTTGAAGGACCTCACTCAATGCAAGAACTTAATGAAACCAG
This sequence comes from Lichenostomus cassidix, assembly GCF_008360975.1. NCBI lineage: Eukaryota > Metazoa > Chordata > Aves > Passeriformes > Meliphagidae > Lichenostomus > Lichenostomus cassidix. The sequence goes on along the minus strand of NC_139480.1, from coordinate 18,122,177 downwards.
GATGGTTATGGTTCTGATTTATGTTTTTAAAGATCATTTGAGTGACTAAAAGGGGCAGCAGAGAGGACAAATATTACACAAACACAATTTTAAAGAACCTACTGCAGAATTATACAACATCAGATTAAATAAAGACTAAAGTAAAGAAACTAAACTTGTTTAAAACTGGAGCTAGATGGACCTAGAAAAAGAATAAGCTGCAGTTTCTATTGATACTGACCAAGAAGGTCCCTTTTCCATATTGTGCTCTAATAGAGAAGAAAATATTGTTAAGTGAGAAAAAAGAGGAGCTGATAAGGACAGAAGCTTCCTACATCCAATAGTTTGCTGAGAATGTGCTGAAGTGGAAAGATTCTTCAAGCGTTAATACATACAGAATGGAATCCCTTGTTTACAATTAAAAAAAAAAAATCAACAAACCCCCCATTCTGAAAAATACCATAGGGAGAAGGACCAGGTAGAAGAGGGCACAATTCACAAATCCTATGAAAACAAAAGTAAAGTTCACAAGGTTCACAGAACCTCAAAACAACGCAAGGTTTGCCCATCCCTTACCATTAGTCATGGACAAGAAATGTTCCTCCCTGACCTCTGATGAATCCACTCCCTTCTGCTTTTGGATATGGTGCTCTGTGTTAGGGTGCTACACACACTGACTTTGAGGAATCTTTATTCTGAGAATGAACCTACATCTAGCAAAAAGAACAGGTGACTTTACTGAGTAGACATTGAAAAGTTTATAACTGAGGAGACAGGCGGCATTCTCTGTGTGTTACACTGGAACACAGCAAAATCCTGCAATAAATTAATTTTCAGTAGCAACCACTGAAACATGGAACTTTGCTCTCCAAAAAGGTAAGAAATATATTTCAGTATCAGAAAACCTACTGACAGCTTTCCCAAGGAGACTGACAATTTACCTTCATTTTTATCCACCCTGCTCTCTCTCTTCCCTGCTACTTTGGGAGTCGAGGAAATCTAGAAATGCTATAATAAGAGGTCCAAGCACAACAAATGTGTATGGACTCATAACCCAGTTTCATACACGGAAGTAGTTAACAGGGTTGATTTTCCTTTTCACCCATAATTTTCATGAACTTACCTTTGTCTGCAGCTACTATTCTACACTAAAAATAGAAGACTTGCATCACCCTGAAGGGAGTACTGGGATAGAAGGAACCAGATTGCTTCCTGGAATTCTACATTTGCATTGGAGACCTGAGGTGTGATTTGTGACACCCTTGGCATAGAACACTACTTCCTACCAGCATGAGCAACCACTTTTTGTAGCCTGTCTGTGGGGGAGATGAAGGTGTGCTTACACTTACTGACAGCATCTTCCTTTGAAATACTTTCAGGAGATCAAACTTGCACATTCTTAAACACAGAAGATGCAATCCTGGACTCACACAGGCCTACAACACAGTTTGGAATGGAGTAAAAGGGACAATTTATTTCCAATTAAAAAAGGAATAGTATAAGAATTTTCTTTCAACATCACATTTCCTTCCAAAGAGACATATTTTTGCAGTCATGATACAATGCTTACAATTTACCCTCTAAAGTCTTGCTCCTAAAGGTATTAGAAAGCAACTTGATACCAGAATTCAATAGCACGAACATGGAAACTCTCCAAAGCAGCCTTGTATCCTTGCTGGGTAATAATGGAGAGGGTGGAGTCACATACTATTTGAACAACAAAGCAAACTGTAAGCTATGATAAATAAATGCCTGAAAGAAAACACCCTAGCCCCACCTTTGTCTGATTCAAATGACAAAAATACCAGTTTCACCCAAACCACAATGGCACACATGCACACACACATACACACAAACACTGCAATTCTAAGTTCCATGATTTGATGACTGAAGCATTTTGAACGGGTGAATGCATCATTGAAAACACTGCTCTGTAAAGGAGAACTCACAATATTCACAAAATGCATTTCTTTAATGCTTTTATTTTCTAAAAATTTTGAAAGTTTCAAAAATAAGTTTCAGAATTTACCACCTCTATTTGTTCTTAAAATCTTATGTAAACATTTTGTATTGTTTTTACTGTAGTTTGCTACAGTGCTAGCTGCTTCCCTTTGATATGGGGTCTTCCTCAGTTCATGCCTTGCCTTACTAACAGATCATTTGTTCCTTTGATCCTTCTCTATCAATGAAGAGCATCTACCCTACCTCTTAATTGTATTCCATGCTTTCATTGTCCCTCCCTTCTTTCTTGCCTGCTTATGTGTCCACTATAAATAGAAAGGCCAAATATTTTTCTTCACACATTTACAGATTTCTTCAACTTCTCCCTCTTCTTGACTGCACATGGCCAAAAGACTGAAAAGTATCTCCATACTGGATGACAAGCTGCAAAATCACAGAGTAGTTGCTGTCTTTCTGGAGCCATATAGAAATAAACTACAAGAACAGCCATAACAGGTAAAACCAAAGATCTCTTTAGCCTAGTATTCACTTCCCAACAGTGATGATTAGTAGGTGCCTAGGGGAAAGCACACAAACAGGACAAGCATAAAATATATAAGTTCTGTACATTCTCACAGCCTCCAGTAATCTGTAATTTGGAGATATGATCATGTCTTCTATCTCCAAAAAGGCCAAAGAAGCCTAGGGAGGTGAAGAATGAAATATGACTCAGAGAACATGCTGTTAAGTGAAGCACAACTAAGTTGAAAGATAAGATTGTACAAGGCCAAAAAAGTTTGATCAAAGGCATCAATACCTTGCATACAAAATATTTTAGGAGAGCCTTTTATGTTCTTGACAATGCATCATCACATCTTTGGGAAGAGTAGATGTCATCACGAAAACAAGGAGGAAGCAATTGAACTGTTCCACATTCGGGTATCTTGAGACAGAGAGGTTAGAGGAGATGTACCCTATTTGCTGACAAAGCTGCAGATGCAGCCCTTCACCACTGGTATAAGAGCAGGCACACCAGGAACCTTCAGAATTAAACGCAATTTAATAAGTTTACAATTGCAATTTACTGAAGTAGTAGGTAGAGTCTGTAGTAGACTCTTGGTCCATCACAATATAATGCTCATCTTGTTGGAGTATGAAGACATACTGAAGGCATATACAGTGAATTTTGAATACCAGATTTTTGCTGTCTTGCTTCTGTATGAAGGAAGCAGTTGGCAATATTTTGTCATTTTCTGCACATTTAGGGGTACAGTTTAACACGCAAGTGTATCAGACATTTCTTGCTCCTTCATACATTATGAAAGCTGGTTTGCTCCTGGACTTGGTATGACATTCATTGTTACTAACATGATTATGGCATTTAGAATTTTGAAGTTAAGAAAAGACTCATTACAGTGACTAGCAGTCTAAGAGGAAAGCTTTTGCATTCAGTTCCATGCATTCTATGATTCCTTATCACACTCTTAAAGCACATCTTGCCAGTTTGTATCATCTTACACAGCAGATCCCAATGCGTTATGGCAATGTTATCTGCACTGTAATTCGGAAACCTAGCCAAGAAATTAATTGCATTTGTTCTTTAATCCTTACACTGATGGTTATTTCCTGTCAAAGGGCAAAGTTCAGCCATATAGATAACCATGGACCTACACAAAAAGAAAACAAAACCAAAAGTGAGCAATAAAATATAATTTGGCAAGTGACATTAAGAATGAAACTAAGTACAAAATATTTGACTCTACATATTTAAATCTATTTTTCAGATATATGACCCTCAAGGCTGATAAATCTTTGTTGTATTAGCTCTTTGACCTGAGGTGAAAAAAGGGTAAAAAAATAGGCCCCTTTGCCCCAGCAAACGAATGTATGAAATGGGAATCATAAAAAAACAATGGGACAGCAAGACCACAATTGCATAGATGTGTCTGCAATTGTCTTATTCCAAATCTCTCTGATAGCAGTGGAAATCCTTTTTAATTCCGTGGAGAAAACCCATTATTTGAGAAATTAGAACTGAACCTGAAATCCTTGTGAGATGGGAACAAACCCAAAAGTATCAATAATAATACACCAATAAATGTCAGCAGACATAACAGCTTCTCTTGGGAATTAGAGGTGGTCAGGCCAAAGTGATATCACTATAATTTGCTGCTTTTTAATTGCACAGAATTTAAATAAACCATAACTAAATTGTATTTTTTTATAACACAAGACTTATTATCCTTAGGGAAATTCTCAGCTAAAAGGATTCAGCCTTAATGATCAGCTTTATCTTAATGATCAGACCAACAAGTGCATCAGCCACCTTTGTCCCAAGGGTGGCAGTGGCTTTCTCAGGGGCAAGGCACAAAACTGTAGGAAGTAATATATGTTAGATTTTAATCTGGTGCCTCAAGTCTGTAAGTGTTCTCAGACAAGTACTTTTTACACACCTAAATATGGACTTCAACACTCCTATCGTGAATTTAAATCTTCTATTTCACTGGAAGTTTCATCTTCTAGGAAATGGTATGAAAAATAGCTGTAAGCAAGCAATTCAGCATTGAGTCATTCTCTTCTTTTGACTACAGGACAGAGTTGTAATATGAAGGTTTAGTGTCTCTTCAGAGACACTACTTCAACCCATATATTTAACACATTTTCAATCTGTAGGAATTTATTATTAAGTTTCTCACATTTTACTTTCTTTAAATTATTAGTAATACAGATATACGCAATTTCCCTGCTGACAGATGGCAAAGAACAGTAATTAAATATGGAATCAAAAAATGTAAAACATTATGTTAAGAAAACCAGGTAACAGGGGAAATTAAAACTAGAGGCAGAAAAATTCTGCATTCAATAAGAATACAGACAAGAATGATTTTTAACAAAATTTGGGAGTAAAAGAAATCCTAGTTCCTTGAATGTTGTTACAGAAGTAGCATGAATATAAAATACATCAGAAAAGGAAGACAACGAAATTGTTAATCATGTAGGAAAAGGCAGAGGTGTTCAGCATGTTTCTGCTCTGTATCTGGAACAAAACTAAATGTGTTTTGTACCATAAAATAATGGTGATATATATTTCCTTTTCCAAAATTAGTTCAGGATGATGTTAAAGAGAAGCAAGTAAAAACTATCACAAAAAGATAAACAGGCCCGAGTTACTTTCTCCCAAAAATAATGAGTCATCTGGATCCTTGAGAATTTCAACACATTTTGAAGACACCAGATTGCCTTTTGTTTTGCCTTTTGGAATTTTTTTGCCAATGCTTCAAAGTAGAACTGTTATGTTGCAAGGGAAACTAATGGTGCAGCTGCAGCAGGACTATCAATTAAATGGGGAATTGCTAATGTGTATTATTTAATGCCATCAAATATCACTTCCACTCTTAGTATCATAGAATCATTTAGGTTGGAAAAGACCCCTATGATCATTGAGTCCAGTCATATACTGACAAGCACTGCCAAATCCACCATTAAACCATGTCCCTAAGTGCCATATCTGCATACCTTTTAAATACCTCCAGGGATGGTGACTCAACCACTTCTCTGGGAAGTTTCTGTTAGTTAGTATTAATATGGTCTAAATTTATGCAAGGGTAGTATACAAATGTGTGCGTTCCTGCTGGTTGCCTCTCTGGAAGTATAGTTGATATCTCACTAAAGTGTTACAGCAAGATGACTGCATTTATCCTGAACAATTGACTCGAAATTATGTAGTTCCCTGCTAGTCCACCTAACTAAACATATCAGCACTTCTGAGTGAAGCAAGAATAACAAGAGTGAGAGACACAGAGGTTCTCCATGTGAGGAGGTACCCCAAACTCTACATAGTAACAGAGGCCACAGTTCTGAAGAGAAAGTGTCTCTGACATTAATTAGAACTGTCTGCACAGCCTTTATCACATGTATTTCAAATATAAATCCTGGGCTACTAAATATTGTCTGACTTACTATCACAACCAAACTCTTCAGAAGAAGGATACTGTTAGCAGCTCCTGCTATTTGTGGAAAAGAGAGAGAGTAGTGCTTGTTATCAGTTTCCTTCTTGAGTGTCATCCAGAAAAAAAACGTAGTCACCATTCCCTAGCCAAAGCAGTGCTGGATACACTTTTGGCTTTTCTACTCACTTTCTTGCAGCCAAGCCATTCAATCTTTTACAGTTTTCAGCTCCATCAACCTAGTAATTACCTGTAACTTCTACTTCAGTACCAGCTCAAACACATTTTTAGCAGCATGTTCAACACTGCTACCAGCTCCTTCAATACCTTTTTTTTCTGTATCTGTCTTAAGCGCAGGTAACTTTGTTCCTTTTCAACTCACATGAAACATGCATTTTACATCTTAGTATAACAGTGTCCTTTTATACAACAAATACAGAAATAACACCTCTGTACCAGGATTTAGAGTCCAGTATCCCTCCATCACACAAGATTATCCTAACCAGGAAAGACACAGTCAGAATGCCTCAATTGTTATTTCATTTGAAATTTAAATACTCAGAGCTCAATAATAATCATTGCCCCTACCCTCAAGAATCACTTTACTGTTGAACGTACCCAAGACAAAGAAAAGTTATTAGTGGACTCCACTTTGGTGCTCATGGAATCTTGTGCTCAAAGAGAATGGTACACTCAGACTACCATCAGCCTGGTAGGACACCTTCCTCAGAAGCTATAGCTGTGCCTCTTCTTAGTGCCAAGAGTCTAGAACGTATACATTTCCTTCTTTTATAAAGCCTTAAGCACTGGAGCATTTTAGTCCTTTCACCACCGAAGTCTCATTCATACATGGATGTGTGTTGTTCCCCTCTGCGAAACTCCATAAGGTGCCTTTTTACACATATCATTCTTAATGAATGTCCATAGCAGTACTGAGAGTTGGTCAAAAGCGACTGTCAAAAAACTCAAGTAATACATGCTCTTCTTCAACCAGGGTGGACCTATTGTCTCCTATGTTTCAGCTTTTTCTGTAAGTATAATTACAGTATAATTTGCTACCAAATTGTATAATCTTTTCTTGTTTCTCTGAGGACACATTTTAGATCAGGCATAAGAGTCTTACCAGCTTGAAATATGAGTGAAATCATCCTTTCAGAAAGTGTAATAGCATGGTAGCATATTTGTTACTAGATTTTAGCATTTAGACAGCAATTAAAAAAAATATAAGACACTGATTAACATAGACTATGATATTCTTTATGAAGTCCACAGACACACAACAAAAAATTAAATATTATCAAAAAGTTAGTATACTATTACTGATAAGACACACACAGTAAGGTGTCCTTTGATCACACAGTCATGCGGTTTATGATACATATTTTAGTTATCTATGAATAAAACAGTGAGCAAGGACAGTCACCATGTTTTTGTTTATAATACAAATATTGGAGTGCATTCAGCTGAGCCTTGATCAAAGATCATTTAAGGACACTCATTATTTCTCTTTTATTATTATTAATTATTATTATTATTATTTATTATTATTATTATTATTTTAATAGTCCATTAACAAATCAGGTACCAACTTTTTGTACATGCTAAATGGAACTGTTCTTCTCATAGACTTAATCTAACTTCAAGAAATAGAAAGGGCAGCCTATTCTGGCAAGAGTAATTATACTTACAGAAAATGTACTTAGTACATAACCTTTTCCTCCTCATGAACTTCTGTTTTCAGTTACACACAAAGCAAAGTATTGAAGATTCTTTGTACAAAGACATCAGCTCAGCTTGCTAATGATGCTGTTCTGTGTCTAATACTAACAACAGTAGCAGTGACTGGTGGCAGCTCTGCAGAGGACTACACATGGGATGCATACGCATGAGTGGAGTCTTTGCTGGTTAATAATTACATCCTTTCAGATTAGCAAAGACCAAGAGCACCCATAGTTTGTCAGTCAGAAAGCTGGGGCACACCCATACAAAGTAATCTGGTGGTTCGCTCCTACATGTGGTTCAAAGGACAGATTTTATTTCTGTAATTACAATAATTCCATGGTATTTTTCTCATTACAGAGTGGTTGAGAAGCTGAAGTGGAGAAAGTGGAAGTAGAAGCACACAGGTAGCGATGCTAAGATAGTAGCAAATGTCTGAGTGCTTAATACTGCTGAATTTTGGCCCATCGACCCTTAATTAGCCACTTAGGTAGTTATAAAACTGGTTCAAAACTTAAACTGTTGAGCCAAAGTGTATCCACATATTGCATTTGAAATGTGAACTTATTCCATTATGTTCATATTACAACTACCATATTATTATAACAGCTCCTCATTTAACTCGTCCACCAACTGTCCTTTCAGTCTCTTTAAATTACTCCTCTTGCTTTTAAAATTAGAAATGTTTCTATATGTAGAGTAGAAATTGGTAGCATAGGACCACATAAAAGTAATATTTTGGTTTACAATGCTGCTATTATGTTTGAGCTTAAATTTTGTGTCAAGATTAAGAAAGATCAAGTGAAGAGCTGACAGCTCTATATATTGTCTCCTTTTGCAAGTCTTCAGCAATTTTATTACTTGTTATCATTATAATTATTGAACACCAATTAAACTTTTCTATCTATTCTCAAATATAGAAAGACACATTCATATTGGCACTATCTGCTATAATGAATTTATTATTAACAAATTGCTGAATTATTTTACTGGGAGTACAGCCTTTTGGATCAGGTCACAGATACAATGGAATGATCAAAATCTTTTAACTGTGGTGGTCACAACTCAGACAAGGCTTTCATATCTTTACACTTCAAAATTTTCATACAAGAATTTTGAAAAGGGAAGGTAGAACAGAATCCATCTGTTCTGTACCATTTCACCTGTACTCTAACATTTCTATAAAACTCAAACACAGTCATAAAAACAATGTTTTTTTTTGCTTCATCTCATACAGTAAATGTTTCTCTAAATTTCTACACAAAATCTTGAGATCATCTGTTCCAGTGTTTCTTTAACTTTTATGGACAGATTATGTATTCCCCTACTTTTGTAACTTGATAATTTACAAAATAACAAATAGAATTAAACCTTGGGGGTTTTGTTATTACTTCCCTTTTTTTCCCTCCCTGATTTTATTTGGTGCATGTGCACAAACACAAAATTAATTGAACGGTTCGTGACGTCTTACTATTTCCATCAATGCATAGATTATAGGTTGAAAAACACTCATTTTGACTACCCCATTGAACAAAACACTGAGATCAATTTTTCACATCATTGCAGCAGTTTAAAATATAACACTACTGGCACAAACAGAATTACAGGAGAAAATAAAGGACTTTATTAAGAATTGCCTTGCTTCACAAACTACTCTACCATTTTGGCTCACTCCATATAAAGACTTCAGAGCAGGCAGAGGTGGACCATATTCCTTACTCCTTACTTACATTCTTTATTCATTAATTTGCTGATGACAGTATCAACTCATTCTAAAAGACATAAAGTTGGTTTCCACATTGAAATTTGATACTTAATAGCCCTTCTGCTATTTTTATCCTCCAATTATAACCCTGAATATACTTGCTATCACTAAAAATACAATACTTTTTAATCTTGTTACATTCTTGGCCTTTGTGACTTGGCATTGAGTTCCATGGTCTAATTACAAGTTTTATATGTAGAGGTAATTACAGGTTGGGTTTGCTTGGGTTTTTTTTTTCAGTTTTGAAAGTTACCTTTTAATTCTCCTTGATGTTCCTCAGCTCATGTTAAATGAGAGAGAACACAGTCATCTGATCTATGGTACCTAGACCATCATTTTACTGTATCCCCTTTCTTGATCTTCCCTCTAAAGTGAAAAAAAGGCTTAATCTTTCAAAAGAGGGGCTCTTTTTTCATAGCCTCAGTCATTCTCATTACCTTTCCTTTATCCCACTTTAGTCCTTCAATACATTTTTTGAAATAGGGAAAACAACTGCTGAAATCGTGCAATCTGTACTTTGTACTGAATACAAAGTGCAACCTGCATAACAGTGGAAGATGAGGTCCTGAGAACTCAGTTCTGTGCAGAGCCATGCTTTTTGAATCATAAATATTAATGCTCCAGAGACTTTCCAGTCCGACTTCATTTGACATGTCATGGTATCTAATGCAAATTGTACCACAAATCTGTAAATTCTTTTTGCACATAAGCATATCTTCTTGCATTATTTTAAATCCAGCTTCAATACCAGGTCTTCAATTACCAGAGAATTACATCCACAGTAAGGCTCTGTTACCCACCTGTACTTTTCTAGAGTTTGTAGTTTTCTCTCAGTTCCCAGCCTGGGAAACTCTTCCTGTGTGAGACTTAAAGAGCTAGCAAATACCAGGCAGGGAAAAAAAAAATTGTAGATACTTATAGACTGTTAGAGTAAGAGGTTAACTCTTAAACTTCTATCAAATAAACAAAGCAGATTGAGCTACTAGAGCATCATGTTTTAAGATACCAGTCCTAAACTTTGTATTCTCTGTGAAAGCCTTTTCAGTTTTTCAAACTTTTAGCAGTACCTTAATACTAGTCTTACTAATGTTTGTGGTAGGAGTCAACTTTGACTGAATAGATTCCGTGCATTGATTTATAAAGGGGAAAGAATGTACCCTATGTGGAAATGTACGGTCTGTTACTGATGTAGTTGTCAACATCTTTCCGTTGAATATGAGTCAGCAGTGTCCTGGCAGCCAGGAGGGCCAAGCATGTCCTGGGATGCATCAGGCACAGCATCGCCAGCCGGGCAAGGGAAGGGATTGTCTCACTCTGCTCTGCACTGAGGCAGCCTCACCTCCAGTGCTGGGGGCAGCTTTGGGTTCCACAACATGAAAAAGGCATTAAGCTATTAGAGACTGTCCAAAGGAAGCCATATGAGGAGCAGCTGAGGTCACTCAGTCTTTTCAGCCCAGAGGAGACTGAGGGGTGACCTCACTGCAGTCTACAACATCCTCATGAGGGGAAGAGGAGGGACAGCCACTGATCTCATGACTCTTACGACCCATGACAGGACTTGAGAAAACGAAGTGAAGCTGAGTCAGGGACAGTTTAGGTTGGCTATCAGGAAAAGGCTTTTCACCCAAAGGGTGGTTGAGCACTGAACAGGCTCCCCAGGGAAGTGGTCACAGCACCAGACTGACAGAGTACAAGAAGCATTTGAACAACACTTTCAGGCATATGGTGTGAGTTTTGGGAGTTCTGTGCAGGGCCAGATGAATATCCTGATGGATCCCTTTCACATCAGTATATTCTATGATTCTATGATTCTCTAATCATTCATTATTCCAACAACATATTCTTAAATGCAAACAAATAAAGAGAAGTTGTGGCTTCAGAAGACACACTGGTGAAAAGGAAATTACAGGAGTTGCTGAAAGAAGTGGCCTAACAACTGATCTGCGAGACCTGGTGGAGTCAGTCATATCCCTTACACATCCTAATTTGCAAGCAAACAGGCAGATATAGCAGAAACCTTCCTTTACAGCACAGGAAGGCTGACCTCAACAACAAGAAAACAGCATATGGGAGGTGGAGGAGGGGACACAATGAGTAGGAATACAGGAGCATTGCCTGAGTGTGCAGGGATGGAATTAGAGGGTCAATGCTTATGTGCAGCTAAAATTGATGAAGGGTGTCATGGGTAAGGACGCTTTTGCAGCAAAAATGGGAGACAGTAAAATCTAAGCCTGCTGCTGAATACAGCAGGTGACCTTGTGACACAGCACACGGGTATTCATTTTACTTGTTTCTACTGGCATGGTCTGCTCTCACTCATCCCAAGGTTCAATGTCAAGTATCAAGGATCAAGTCAGGGTCTAATTAAACAAGCCAGAAATGTCATATAAGTCCATGGGATTGGACAGGATACATCTGAGAGTACTAAGAGGGCCAGCAAAAGTCATTGGAAGGGCACTCTCTGTCCCTTGTGAAAGGTCACAGTGATCAGAGGAGGTTTCCAAAAACTATAAAAATGTTACATCTGTCTTAGGAAATTGCAGGAAGGAAGATCTGGGTGATGAAAGGCTGATCAACCTTCTCTCAGTTGCTGGGAAAATTACAGAGCAAATATTCATGGAAATCATTTCTATTACCACAACAGCAAAAATGTTATTGAGAACAGTCATCTTGAATTTCTCAAGGACAAACTGTGTTCAGTCACTGTGATTGTCTTCTACAATTACATTACAGGCTTCTCTGGGTGAGATTAGAGTAGGTGTTGCTCCCCTTGTCTTGAGCCAGAACTTTGATAGTTCTTCAGCATCTGCAGGCAATTTGGGAAGACATAGGTGCACTACAAAGTGCATTAAAAACTGACCAAGTATTGGGCCTCAAAGGGTAATTAGTTTCAAGTCCAATTAGCAGCTGATTCCAAGGGATGTTTCTTGGGATCAACAAAATGGCTGATAGTATTTAACTTTCTCATCCATGACCTTTAGAAATACATGGTGACACCAAATCAAAGGGGGGTTGGTATACTGGAGGGTACAGCTGCTATTCAGACCTCAACTAGCTGAATAAATGTATAACAAATACATCTGTATTGAACTTCCAAAAACAAGAATGCCAAGGTCCCACATCTGGGACAGGATATACTTAGGGAGAAGTGCAGGCTGGAACTAACTGTTCCACAGGAGAAGACCCAGCGGAGCACAAACCAACAAAGTCAGCAGTGTGTGCCTGCAGTAATGAACACTGACCACATCTTGGAGTGTGTTAGTAAGACCACAACCAGCAGGTCAAGGGACATGATTATTTGACCTCTCCTCAGCACAGATGAAGCCACATCTAGGGCACTGTGTTCGGTTTGTTCTCTTGCCAAATAAAAGATAGACTGAAGAGAATCAAGTGAAGAGTTATTAAGGGAACTAGGAACTCTGACATATAGGGAGGTTGAGGGATCTAGGAATACCAATATTCTTATAAGTTTAATGGACATTTACTGCCAGAGCATTCTTAGCAGCATTCCTTATGGTCACATTATGAGAACAGATGCCTTTTGGTAGTCCCATCCAGAAGACCTACAACAGCTATAAGTATATATTAGAGCCCATTAATGTTGCTGGTGTAGTTCTTGATGATGTGCCACAGCAAACTTTAAGCTGAGCTCCACACAGACATTAAAAGGTAGCCTCAAGGTAGTACTGTTCTGCAAGCAGAAACTCCCATGCATCTTTCGTGTTTCTGTGCCTGACAAACTCACTCCTGCTCAGGGATTGTTGCACAGAAAAATGAATTCTAAATCAAACTGGCATCCTAGCCATGAATGATTTTCCATTTATAGCTGCAAAGCCACTGTTAAAGTGGCCAAAACTAGGTTATAAAATATTTCTGCACTATAATTGTTTAGGACCACTGAACTGCATGTTCCAAGCCAGATCAAAAGAAGCACCACAAACCCATGAAAGGCTTAAGTGTAAAGACAGGGTAAATTCCATGTCTGGGATCCATCTGTAATTCTGTCAAACCAAGAGCTCTTGTAGCTGTATACAAATTAAATGTCTGTCTGCCAAAATTAAGTGAATGAAGAACAAATACCCCCTTATCACCTTTTTTTTTTTAACAGTAACTACCCTGTTTTCTTTAATATTAAATGTATAATAACCTCCCTTTTACAGAATACAAATCAGATTGGGAGTTACACCAAAGCCAGGATTGATCCCAGAATTTTTAGACTACCATTTTGCTACAAACATAGATGTGTAAAGGTATGCCATGCTTTTTTGACAGCTGACACAGCTGAAGAGGATGTAGCTTAAATGAAACAGGATTTTGAGGGAACTGTATTGTTTCCTGAACAGGTTCAGTGCAAGCATATCACTGATTTACTATACATTGGCCAGACACAGAGATGAATTTAAGAAATTCCAAATATAGTTGGAATGACAAGGCCTGATGTTTTTACATTTGCAGACTAGTGATACATGCATGATTTTTCATGCCTGGTCATGTAAAAAAAACCCAGGAATTAGTGACAATTTGCAGTGTTAATTCCCTAAATACTTAGCACTTACACATATTAACTTTTATTAATGTGATTTGAGACAGCCAAAATGCAGGATCTAACACAAACTAAAAAGGAAAAAAATTAACCCCCCCCCCCATTTTTTTACTGCTCTATCTCATAAATCCAAATAATTAGCTTTAAGGAAAAAATGTCCATAAACATGAAACCTCCTGAATTCTTCAGCTGCTCAATAAACTCAATGGTTTATTTTGGAGCCTCTGCAAATTGGTCTGTGTAAGAAGTAGTAACTTTTATAGCCCAACTGATCTATCTTCAAAAAATACACTGGGGGACATGAAGGGTTGAAACCGTGTCTGAAAACTTGACCTTTACATCAGCTGGTCTAATCTAATAAAAGATATTACCTCTCCCTAGAAGCCCTTGCTTTGTTTATGGGCACGACGGCCCGGGATTACAGCAGTGCTATTATCAGACAATGTCAAATGCGAGGCTCTCTCCCGGAGCAGGGTGGGAGGGGCTGCCAGAAACGCCTGCACGTCAGGGATCCCCGCGGAGCACCGGGACCTCCAGCTCCGCTGCCGCTCAGTGCCACGCACCGGGCCGCGCTGGGTGACAGGGCGGCTGTGACAGGGCGGCTGTGACAGGGCAATTGTGACAGGGCGCGGAGGAGCGGCCGCCCGGCTGTCTGCAAACGGCGGGCTGCTCCCCGGCTGAGCGCCAGCCCTGGGAGCGCATCTGGGCTGGGCTCTAAGTAGCTGCTGGAGCAGTTATTAGGATAATGTTGCCCACCCAGCACCGCACTCATTAATTTCTAAGGCAGCGGCCCACAGCTTTGCTGGACAGACACTCGGCAAGATCTCCTGGATGCCCTCGGGCTTGTCCCTCCGCCAACTGTCTGTGTCTCCCCTCAGAAGAGGCCGGAGCCGCCGCCCTGTCACCGGCAGCGCCCCGACGGCGGTGCCCGGCCTGCCGCAGCCTCAGGGCACAGGGACCCCCGAGCCCGCCGGACGGGACGCGCGCCCATTCCTGTTGATGCAGCGCCCCCTGCGGGGCGGGGCGGGGCGGGCGGCGGCAGCGCCGGCAAGCGGAGCAGCTCCGTGCCCTCTCCCGGCGCGGCGCCTCGGCGGGGCGGGAAGGGGAGGGAAGCCCTCAGCTCCTCCGAGCCGCGCCGCCAGGACTCCGGCGCCCGCCGTCGCGCCGCACCGGCCCCGCGGGGCTTCCGCACAGAGGAGGTGACTGACAGAGGCAGGCGAGGAGGGCAGGCGCCGGCGTTCCCCCGTGCTGGCACAGTGCCCAACTGCGCCGAGAAGAAGGGGCAGCGCCGGGAAGGAGGAGGAATCGCCGCTGAGGGCGAGGGAGCGCGCCGCGTGCTCACTGGGGAACACCGGCTGGCTAAACGAGCGGGCTCCGAAACAGTGCGCTCGGGCTGCCCGCGCCGCAGGCGGACTCCGCGAAGCCGCGGCCCGCCGTGCCCCCGCGCTGCTGGCGCCCCGCCTCCGCGCAGCCCTGGCCGCGGCGGCTCGGAGAGACCTTCCCGCAGCCCGGGGCGGGGCGGGCACGGCACTCCGCGGCATTCCCGCCCTGCCGCCCCCTGGCCGCGCGCCGCCGCATGCAAATGAGGGCTCTCCTCATTGGGCCGCACCGGGAGCTCTTTGAAAGGGCGTCCGGCGATTGGCCACGCGGCAGCGTTAACGCACACGGGAGAATCTCCCCCCCGCCCTTTTTTTTTTTTTTTTTCCGCTAATGGGTGATACGTTCCTCTCAGACGGTGTGTAACTCTGCGCGCCGGTTACTACTAACAAGTAGTTCCCAGTCCCCCGCCCTCCCCGTGCCCGCCCGTGCGGTGGGGCGGGACAGGGCGCTGCAGTCGCGGCCACCGCCCCGCGAGGGCTCCGGCGCAGAGGGGAGGGGGCAGTGGGGGTGGCGGGGAGAGGTGTTTCCCCCTCCCCCGCGGAGGGATATCCTTGGCGCGCTCGCCGCACTCTGCCCGCACCAAAATATTGGGAGTTAAGAGGCGGCTCGGCGGCGCCGCCGGCTCAGAAGCGCGCGGGCAGCTCGGCGGCGGCGCGGTAGGTCCTGCGGCCGCCACGGCTCCACTGCGGCGCCCAGCCCGCTCCTGCCGCCGCGGCCCCCGCAGGGGCGGGCTCCACGCGCGGACCCGAAACCTTCGGACTCGTCTGCCTCCGCGGAGGACTCTAGTTTTGCTTGCGTCTGCCTGCGCCCCGAGCGGCTTTCTCCGGGTGTAAGAAGGAACGCGGGAGCGGCACGCTCGCTGACTGCGTTTCTCCGGAAGACTTGCTGTGACCGACGCCTGGACTGCTGCAGGCGGGGACCCTCAAGGACTGCGTGGGTTCCCACTCCTGGCCGAAGAAGAAGCCGCGCAGAAGATTTCGGCGGCCCGCCGCCCTCCGCCGGCTCCGGAGAGAGGAGAGCCGCGCCGAGCGCCGAGCCGGGAGGACGCCGGCGGAGCCACCGCGGGGGACTCGACGTTTTGCCCTCCTCGGAAGATGTTGCTCTCCAAGTTCGGATCGCTGGCGCACATCTGCAGCCCCAGCATGGACCACTTGCCGGTGAAGATCCTCCAGCCAGGTACGGGGCTGGGGTGTCCCCTGCCAGCGCCGCGCCGGCGGGTGCGGACCGACCCTGCGTTACCGGGGTGTCACGGTCAGCGTCTCGCAGCTCCTGGAGCTGCGTTCGTTTTCTTCGATTTTTATTTTTTTATTAATTGAAGAAGATAATTTATTTTTAAGAATTAAAGCCTTGGTTGGAATCAGGACAGCGCATACACTATGCGTCCCCCGAGCAGAGATTCGTGGGCATACTATCATTTTTTTTATTATTATACTTTTTTCGTATTATATTTTTTATTATTATTAATTTGGGCGGTGCGGCTGCGGACACTAACGCGGGTGTTTCCCTCTCGTTTCTGCAGTGAAAGTGGAGAAGGAGCCTTTTGATAAAGTCTACCAGGTGGGCTCCGTGCTGGGCAGCGGTGGCTTCGGCACCGTGTACGCGGGGAGCAGGATCGCCGACGGGCTGCCGGTGAGTCGCGGGGCGCCCGGGCGGGGGCGGCGGGCGGGAGCGTGGCGCGGGAATCCGCGGGCGCGGGAAGCGGCGGGCGCGGCCGGCCCGGCCCTCAGCGGCGGGGCGCAGGCTGAGCCCGCCCCGCCGCTCACGGCGCCTCCTTTCTCCGCTCTCCGCAGGTCGCCGTGAAGCATGTGGTGAAGGAGCGGGTGACCGAGTGGGGCACGATTGTAAGTACCCGGCGGGGCTTCGGGGGTGCCGCGGGGTTCCGCCGCGGCGGGGCCATTGTGTGGGCGGCGAGGCCCGCCCCGCTGGCGCGGCCTCTGCGTCGGGAGGGAATTTGGCGGGGGTTCGCCGCCGCAGCGCCGCGCCCGCCCCTCGGACTGCGGCAGCGGCGGAGGGGGCCCGCCGGCCGCGCCCTCCTCCCCGCCCTGCACGCCCTCCTCCCTCCCCTCCCCGCCTCCCTCCCCTCGGCGAGGGGGTGCCCCGGGCCGCGCCGCCCCGCGCTGACCCGAGCCCCCCTCTCTGCTCAGAGCGGCGTCATGGTGCCCCTGGAGATCGTCCTTCTCAAGAAAGTGGGCTCCGGCTTCAGAGGGGTCATCAAGCTGCTGGACTGGTACGAGCGGTCCGACGGGTACCTGATCATCATGGAGCGGCCCGAGCTGGTGAAGGACCTGTTCGACTTCATCACGGAGAAAGGCGCCCTGGACGAGGAGACGGCCCGCGGGTTCTTCCGGCAGGTGCTGGAGGCGGTGCGCCACTGCTACGGCTGCGGCGTGGTGCACCGGGACATCAAGGACGAGAACCTGCTGGTTGACCTCCGCACGGGCGAGCTGAAACTCATTGATTTTGGCTCAGGGGCCCTCCTCAAGGACACAGTCTATACCGATTTCGATGGTACGTGCCCCCCGCCCTTCCCGTGCCCCACCCGGGATGGTGGCCTCCCTAGAGCGGCCACTTAGTCCTTCCGAGTGACCAGCAGCAGCAAGCAGAGCCCCTGATGCGGGGGTTCATATCAGGTCTATCGGTAATAGAAACCTATGGACCCGAAGCAGCTTAGGGGTGTTCAGTTGCGTAGGAAAGAAGCCATTCCAGGCAGTGACGCAGCAGTTTATGTTTCCCCGTCTTGGAAAAAGCGGGTTTTTTTTCCTAGAGGGCGATCTGTTTACATGGAGGTTTTGCCAGTGTCGGATGTTTCCATGTGTGGATATGCAGTTTTTATATGCGGTGCTTTTTTTAACTCGGAGTGGTACCACCCCCGCTCCCATTCTGCCAGTGTCCTGGAAATCCCGCATTGCAGATTTTAAAGTGATGGGGATAAATGCACTCCCTCGAAATTACTTGCTGCAGGGACCGGGGTCGATGCTTTAGAGGTGCGAAAGCTGAACATAAGCCAGCATGCGACCAGAGGGAGCATTTCCCCCTGTCCTTGGAGTGTGACTGATGTAACCGGGGTCTCGCTCCCCCCCTCCCCCAGCTGCCGCACTCACATCTGTTTGTTGTGAAACCCGAAGCCCTGCCGCACGTGACTCACAGCATCACGAATTCTCCGTTTTGTTTGGTATCCAAGGAGCCCTCGGGCACTGGAGGGAGGGGAAGGGGGGCGGGTTGGGAAAAGCTGCCGCATAGAAGCCCCCGGGGGGGCCTTAAAAACATAGAAATCGTAAGCGGCCCTATTTTGTTTACTGCCCTGTGGAATTGGATAAAGCAGATTAGCCCTGTGTAATGCGGGCAGACCTGAGTTTCACCTTCTTGTCGCCCTCTCCTCCTCCCCGCCAGCCCCCTTTGTCCTTTTGTGTCTATTTTTGGTGTGATGCAGCAGACGCCACGTGGTCAGTGAAAGGGAGCTCGCCTCAGTAAACAGTCAGCTGATGGGGCTGTGTTATTCGTTGCAATAACATAGCACAACCGGATGGGCCAAGTCTGTTGATGGTGTAACCCCGCAGATGACCTGAAATTACACTGCTAATGGCTTTGGCTTGTAAAAAATTTTAAAGCTGTTTAGTTTAGGTTTGTTTATGTTTTTTTAATTCCCAAATGCCAAGTTTCTGAATGTTTAGCTCTGCCAGAAGGAACTTAACAATGGGGAAGCACTTTAAACCTTTACTCTAATTGGGGGTTTTTTTTCTGCTTTCAGGAACAAGAGTATACAGCCCTCCAGAGTGGATCAGATATCACAGATACCATGGGAGGTCAGCAACAGTATGGTCTCTGGGAGTTCTGCTGTATGATATGGTTTGTGGAGACATCCCTTTCGAGCAAGATGAAGAAATCTTGAGGGGTCGACTATACTTCAGGAGAAGAATTTCACCTGGTGAGTTCTGTAGGGGTCAAGTGGGTTTTCTGATTTTGGGGTTTTTTTAATCATCCTGCACATTTGAGCTTGTGTGGGTGGATTTTTCTTATTCAGGATTGTCTTTTTTTTTTTTCTTCTTTGTTAGTCTAATGTCTTTCTTTTTTTGTTACAGAATGTCAACAGCTGATCAAATGGTGCCTTTCACTGAGGCCTTCAGACAGACCAACACTTGAGCAAATTTTTGACCATCAATGGATGCACAAATCTGAAGTAGTGAAGTCTGAGGACTGTGATATAAGGCTACGGACCCTTGATACCGATGTATCTAGCACAAGTTCAAGTAATGAGAGTCTGTGAATTACTAAGGACCTCGCACTGGGAGGGGGAGCTACAAGCAGAAAGACCACAGTGCTGCTGCCAATACATAGGAGGGGCTAGAAAAATGCATTCATTATTCTGTAGTTGAATCTTTGTCTGAGGGACTTGATTTTGTTTTCCCCCTTTGCTGGTTTCTGCTTTGGAATGAGAGATTTCCTTTGGAAACGCTGATGTTTGGGAGTTGCAGGCCAGTACTTAGTCAAAGACTGACCTTATTAAGAAAGCAGTGACCTCTTGAATACATGGTAAACTTTTTTGCTCTCATAGAGCCTGGACTAGATTTTATTTGCTTTTGAGTGCCTTTTTGAAAGCTGCTTCAGTGGGACTTTGTTTTTTGAGCTGTCTATGTCCAAAGAAGATCCAGTTCATTATAGGAATTTGCTCCCTTTAGACTCAGTGCTGGAGGAAGCAGCTCCTATGATGCATTGGAGAACCTGTTCGGTGATTGAATGAAGTAGTCCCATCCACTGGTGATGGAATACTTGAACACAGACATTTCACTCCTGCCCCCCTGCCCTTTACAAATCCAACCCACCTCTGCTGCTCAAAATATTTCCTATAGCCTGCACAGAAATATGAACAGGTATATCGGCTTCTTTATCAGAAACATTTATTCATGTTTCCTTTTATCATCTCTACCATTGGGCATGAGAAGCCCCTTTCTCAACTCCCCCCGGCCTTTTGTCACCCTGCGAGTCTTAAAGTATGTATGGGCATGTTGAATGCACAATCAATGCAATATTCAAGGACTTGTACTTTTTTTTTTCTTTTCCATACCTGTATAATGTGTTTATGTAAACTTGGTTTTTCCCATGTACTATACAGTTATTTATTGTTTGGAATTTAGAAGACCTCCCACAGTTTTTAACTGTGGCTATTTATTTGGTTAATTTATTTGGTTAGAGTTATTCAACACTGTGCTTTCCCCTCCTTCTCCCCATGGGAATTCTAGTGGTTTGCCCATGGCACTTTTTTTCTGCATTCCTGTCAACTTTTGGTTAAAAAAAAATAAAAAAAAAATTCTGACCTTACCAGTTTTTTGTTGGAAGATGGGAAATTGTTGTACAAAGTCTAGTTTAAGGGAAATAGAATGACTCTCTAAAGTTAGTCAGTATGCCTTTTGTCTGGTATTATTGTACCAGAGGTGTAAAGTAATGCTGTTTGGAAGGGTTTTAAGTTATTGACATTGTACAGTCTCCGTGCATTGGCTCTGGAAGGTAGAGTGGCAGAGTCATAAACCTTAATTTATTTTAATAGCTGTGTTTCTGTGATCTGGTTGCATTTATGCAGCTTGGATTTGGATTTTTTTCTTCTGTTTAACAGTGTGAAATGTATGGAGATCATATTTTTTATACAGGTATTTCAATTAAACTTTTTGTATATAACATTTCTGTGTTGTGTGCCTACTTTTATCTTCACTGTTACTTGTGACGAGCTGGGGAGCACATTCTGTTACCATCTAAGGCCTCCAGCAGCTGACCCAGAGTTGGTAGATGCTCTATGCCATTAAGCAGTGACCATTTTGGAACAATTAAGCAATCTCTCACCTGGACTCTATCTGCTCCTCCCATCACTGTATTTGATGTTGGACTGGGGAAGGAGTACAATACAATAGCACTAATGGCCTATATAAAAGGGAATTGGCCCTGTAATTGTGGGACTTTTACCTCTGTAAACACTGAGTATCAGTGTACTTGTCCTTGAGTATAACAAGGAAGGATTTCTGTAGCTGCTGGTGCTTACTGTTTTCACAGTTGATATGTTTACTTTCCATTATATTAGGCTTCCTTCTTCCCACTTACACCTTCCTTCTGGGTGTGGACGAGGACTTCCTCTGCCCTTACAGGAAAGCGACAGCATTCTTGGAGATCAGGGTGACTGTTTTCCTTCAACTCCCTTGTATTATCAAAAAAGACTGGTGTGTCTGTCCCTTGACAGAGTATTGGGGAGAATGTGCCATTCTCATCTGGAGCAAAGGACAAGAGAAATACCCTCAGCATTCATCTTCACAGGTTGGCAGTCAAATCCTGCAGATTAATGATTTCATCCTTGTTTCTCTGTAGCCAGAGACTGACCTGACTTGGTCTTTTTGTGGGGGTGGTAGCGATTACTAGGTTTAACTACCACAGAGGGATATATGAGGTTTATTTAAGGATGTGTTCAGTCAGTCATTAAAGGTGTTGTGTAGTTGTCACAGTAAAGGGCTAGGTTTATAATCTGTTTTATGTTATTTCCCTTTCTGGGGATCTTTCTGCCAGCTCATCAGCTATTATTTTGGTTCCCTGTGGGGAATATCTTGCTGACATCACATCAAGCTTCTGATGCTAACTAGTTTAGACTCAAAATGCCAGTGAATAGCAGGAGGTAAATCTGAAGAAAAAAAAGACCATTCTTGGTCTGTACACTTTTCTGATGGTATGGATGGAAGGTGTAAAGTTTTCTCTTGGCCCTAAAAGGAAGCTCATATTACTCTAGTTGGGAAAAAAAACTGCAGTCATTTCCATCAATTTGTTTTCTGTGTTTTCTGTTTTTATTCCTTTTCTATTTCAGATTTGTTTCTCCAGTTTTTAAATGAAAATCTGCACATATGCTAAACCTAGCCCCTGAGAAACTCAGGTGTACATGAAAATTCCTATTGTTGGAACTTTATTCAAAGAAATATAACATTCTACAGTTAAGTTTGCTTACAAAAATTACAGTGTCCTACAAGAAGAATGCTTAAAAGTGAATATTTTGAGTTTTGCTTTGGAATGAGAAATTCCTTTTTCTTAAGAGGGGAGGATTCAGGTATGCTACAGTAGAGATGATCCCAGCACCTAGTGCGCTTCTTTAGGGAAACATGTGGTCCCTGGAGAAATTCCAGTAGCTGACAGTAATTAGCATCTTCTACTCCAGCAGCTTCACATGTTCACAGCTGTTCAGAGGGATGGCAGCAGGGCTGTATGGGTGAGCTTCAAAGGGCTGCCAGAAAAGTGATTCTAAAAACACATTTGTAAAGCTATTGTTGGTTGCTGAGCTAGGGACTTTCAACATTTTCACAGGAGTTGATGTTACTTTCCTTAGCTTCACTGAGAATCAGCGTTGAAATGCTCTGTTTTGAAACATAAAAACTAGGTTTTCACCTTTTGCTACTGAGGCAAAATGCATTAAAAGGATAAAGGTCAAAAGGACACAGGCACGAGTGCTGACTCCCCTCTGGGATTAGCTCAACATAAAAGGTGCACTTTCAGTACTGCACAGGCAGCTTTGGTTGTGAAACTCCCCTGTACACTAATAGAAGCCATGTGGCTGAAACACCATATACTGAAAGTAATGATTTGTAAAAATAGCTTTTCATTACAGTTGAAAGTTGGGAAATGATGTGTTAATATAGTTCCATTAGCTGAGTGTTTCTGCCAAAATGAGCAAGTTGGTGACAGCTCTTGGTTTCTCCTGTGCTTCTATCTGGTATTAATATAATTAAATATTATTTCTCTGGGATCCTCCTCTTCATCCTCTCTCCCTAGTAGGTTGGTTTTCAATAGCGCAAAGCTTGAAAAATAAAATTCGGCAGGTTATTCAAAACACTATAATTTAAATTAGAGCCTGTTTCAACCTTGAAAAATCAATTTAGCAATACTCATACCTATGCATGTATGTGTGCTACTGGCTTCATAACAGATATTTTAAATATATTTTTATGTTGAAATATCTTTAACAACCTAGTGTTTTGAGTCATTCATATCACTAATAAAGCTCATTCCCCTGAGTGCATAAGCATGCACTCACTCTATTCTTTTCTTTTTTTCTTTTTTGTTAACTGAGCTTATATTTACTGAAGCCGCAGAACAAGAGCCTTTTGAACAAATCTAAGGATGTTAGGAAGATTGACTAGGGTGTGTTCTTACCAAACACTCATGGTTCTCTCTCAGTGGTTTACTGACCTCTGTTGGTGAAATTAAAGTACATGTTCCAAAAATGATGATGCATAAATTGGGGAGATTTTAGAGCACCACTGGCTGATATTTTTAGATATGGGTGAACATGGCTAATACTTAGTTATCCCATAATGCTTGAAAGGATACCATTAAAAAATAAAACATTTTAAATTGCTACAAATGAGAAAATAACTTTTCAATAAAAATGGGAGTGGGGATTATGTATTATATATTCAAAAGCTTATCAAATCTCGATCTGATGTTTTATTGCTAACCTGCCTAGTGTGCCCCCAGTCACCTACACAACTCTTGGCATGAGCATTTACAAGCATATTAGCCCTCATTCTTCCACTTCATTTCAGTAACCATGAGATGCACTTGTCTTCTGGAATGCAGATGGCAATAATTCTCACTGGTATAACTAGATACGAGAACATTGTGGCCCTATCAGCCTATTATTACTGGAATTTTTTCTACTAACAGCAGTGATGCTACAATTCGTAGCAGTCAAGATGGTGGCATTTTAGTTTCACTGCAATACATTTTTTGATATTGTCCCAAAATTTTCTCTGCTTGTAAATTTGCATTACTTAGTTTCATAGGAATCTGTGAATTAAAAATTTAATGTTTTTGCCTAAGGTGTTCCTTCAGGTAGCTGATTTACCAGAGACGTATTAAGCTTTGGTTATATTGCAGAACTCCTGAGCAAAGTGATAAGGAGGCCACAAATCCATGCAACTAAAAATGAATTTAAATCTGTGTAAGACAGGATGCCTAATTATTTTCAGAGAAAGTTTGTCTCATACTGGTGAATTCATGTTATCACTAAAAATTGTGTGCATATAGACATATCAGCTCTTTTTTTTCATGAAGAGAAGTGACTAGAGAGCTCCAGAGCTGTGGTGCAATTCAAGGTAAAATGAGGAACAGAAAAGTACATCCTTTAAATTCTTGCAGACATTTTCTTAGTTTCCATTTCCACCCCTTCTGTTCCAGTAAATTTAAAAGGTATTCAATCTTTGTGTCCTTTACTGCTCATAATTATTATTTGTAATACAGCCTGGCACACTCAAGTTTTAACAAACATTAAGTGGTTTCTAAAACTCTGATAAAATCAGCATGTTTATATCTCAGATGTTAGGATTTCCTTTTCCTTAAAATGCTATGAAGGAAATTACTTGCCTACGGAAACATTCTGCTTACATAATAATATAAATTCAATATAGGTCTCAGATTAGCTGTATTTAAGCTCTAATTAATATGGTCTTAGTAAGAACGTTATCTGTTATAGCTAATACTCTACTAATTGACTACACAAACCATTATGTAAAAAGCTGCTTATACTAGTCCACTAAGAGAATTAGTAAGATGCATACTTTGACTTGCACTGTTTCTCAGGTAAGTCTGTGTTAAACCTCAAAATTAGAATTCAGTCACAGACAGAAAAGTAACTTGTGGATCAATATGATTCTTTGTTTACTATTAATGCCTCAGCAGTCACTTTAAGTCTCCAATCAGGAGTACAGAAAGATTACAGAAAATGATACTGAAAACTGAAGTATTTTGCTCTATTATGTACAGGGTGCTGAAGCAAATATTTTATTATTTTATGAGTCATTTTCTGTGTAATAGCTAGGTGGATTTTTCTTTTTTTTTTAATAGTTCTACTGAAAAAATGTTCTTTCATAGAAATAAAAAAGTTTTGCTTGAAACACTTATTCTGGTAATTATGAATGGTCTGGTTTCAAGGTTGAAGTTTCTCTCTCTCCTTTTCTGCTTCCCTTCTTTTAGGACAGAAAAATATAAGCATCAAATATCAGTCTATTTGAATTAAAATATATATAAATAAGCATATGTAACAAAAGACTGGAGGTGTGATCCCTCATAATTTTTTTCCCCAAAAGTTTCCAAACCTAATAGAGTCATGAAAGGTAACAGTCTCTTTGAAGATCATCCTAAGAGAAGATGTCCATTACCTGTGGGGAAATTCTCCTGTGTTCATATTCCAGGAAAGGATTTTGGGGGAGGGGAGAAGGGAGGGAAAGGGGAGGGTTTTTGTTATTGTTTTCTGTTTATTTGTCTATAATGCTTAAGTAATATCAAAAGCCTTAAAATATAAAGATTTACATCAGCATAGAAAGGTGTAACAGATCACTGCTTTGCAGAGGGAAATTTTCTATTGTCCAGGCAGATATAAATAGATAACAAACTTAATCCACAGGAAGGCAGATTAAGTTGTGTTAAGGAAGTTTTATATCTGTAAGTCTAGCTGAACACCAGAGTAAAAAGACTGTGGAGTGTAGTAAATCAATATTTTTGGAAAAAAGCTTTTTTTACATCATCTAGAAGTTACAGCTAATTTAAAATTACTTTGAATTTCATCAGCCTAATTATCTTGAGATACAAAGAGAGATTTCAGTTACAACATTCATCTGCTTCTTGAACCAATATAAAATTTATTGACAGTGCTGGTTTTGCTACTGGCAAAACACTTTTTAATATAGATTTGACCTAATCAATAGAAGTCATGACAGATTTTCTCATGATGGTGAGGTTATGGGGCTTCTGACCTTTTCTCAAAGCCAGCATCAGCTAAGTTGTTCGTCCCACTAACCCTTCCTTTTGCTGGTGTACTGATATTAAGATAATACACTGATGTCTCTGATAGCAATCCAGAGTAAGTAAGGGAATATGCACAACTGCTTGGGCCTGGGATGCGATGGAAGAGAGATGGTACTGCTGAAGGAAGGATATGTGGAATAACAAGATTTTCTCTAGTCAGTATCATCAAGCATACCCCCTAGTTTCTATTTGATAATTTCTGCAACAAGGAATTTGCAAGGAATATGACAAATCTTGCTATTTTTAACCCTACATGCAAATTACATCAAGTGGCTTTTCTTCAAATCAGATACTGAGCGCTTGCTTGAGAGGTGTACAGTACCTCAAGTACAGATGAAGTGAAAGAACTCAGGTCTCTCAGAATCCTACACAGGTCAAAACTTCATTCATAATTATATTTATATATCTCAACCGTATGCCCTATTTTTTAACCAACCCTATAGATGCATTTGCAAATGAGAAAGTACATTAAACATTTCTGAATTGTTAATCGGTGACAACACTTTACAGCTACTCACGAAGAAAAGACAAGTTACAATGAGAAAATGTAAAGCAAGTGAGTTATCATAATCGCATTTACTGTTTTATCTCAAG
Organism: Lichenostomus cassidix; assembly: GCF_008360975.1. Lineage (NCBI taxonomy): Eukaryota > Metazoa > Chordata > Aves > Passeriformes > Meliphagidae > Lichenostomus > Lichenostomus cassidix. The sequence continues at coordinate 18,095,485 of NC_139480.1, read as the reverse complement.
ATCTATGATTTTCCTATTTCTCTGTCATTTTGAGTCTCTTCAGCAGGCATGAGTTCCATTGTCCTCTCAAGGATATTTTTACTAATACTCATATTTCCATACAGGGTTCCAATACTTAAAGGAAGACTTCAACAACTGATCTCGAAAATCTTGTTCAGTCCCTTGTGTAAACTATGAATATTTAGTGTATTTTAAGGAGATGCTGTTCCCCAGTTTAGTGCTTGTTGTGGTGATACACTCAACAAGCTCTAATAGCTGAAGATCACAATTTCCCTGACAACTCCTGGCCAAAATACTCTTTGTGGTATACTACCCGATTCTGCAGTTCTTGTGCAAAAAACTCAGTCATTTCAAGGGGGATGTTGTCTGTGTGATGACTACAGAGACAAACTTAACTTCTGACAAAAGAATGTCTGCCCTAAAGAGAAGATTAATAAGAAAGCCTGAAGTGGTAAAGAAAACCTCTCCTGCAATGCTGAAAAGCGATAAAGAAAGGCGAAAGGAGTCCTTTTGTCTTTCAGAGGTCATACCTGCACCTCTCTGTAAGGCAATAAATGACTTTTTTGTAAAGCAAGGGCAAGGTAACTTGAAAGAAAAGTAGAGCATAAAAATAATTTCAAAACCTGAGTCCTTGGTGGCATTTTTGTTAATACCACAAGGAGCAGTTATTCACCCCTGAGCTTAGCTCAATTGGTTAGAGCATGCTAATAACACCAGAAGTTTTTCCCCATGTAACTGCCTGTTGGTGTGAAAAAGGGTTCATAACAATGTCGATAATATTTTATACCCCTTTTCCTCTGCTGAACAGACTTCCTATATCACCAACTAATGGCACGATACTTGTCCTTTTATGGCCTGTGACAAACTCCTGCTGATACAGGTGATGAGGGGGACATGTGTGAGTCACAGCTTCAGAACAAATGATACACACTTCCATATTCTTTACTAACTTACATTCTTATTATTGAAGACTATTTTAAAACCAATGTCATCATGGCAAAAACTGCACTGGTGCCAAATGTTCTTTTCACCCAGATAGTTTTCACAGTCCTTTAGAAACTTCATTCACTGGTTATGAATATATATATTTATATATATGATAGCAACCTTTTGTCTACCTCTTACTGCCATCTTATAGTACAGATTTCTTGATTCCAGAACAAAGTAATATAGTTGACAACACTGAATATTTAGCCAAGTTTTTAACAGACCTGAAATTATTCGCTCTTTCTGACCAATTTTTCTGTTCTCCTAAAAAGCTTTGAGGTTTTTAATGGAAATTTTGAATGACACAAGTTCATATACATGACTATACAAATTATTAGTATTTCAAACTCCTATAGTAAGTCTGCTTCAGTGAACGGATTAGTTCAGCTGAAACTCACTGACAACTGACCACCACAAATGCTGATCATCAAGGCATTTTTAAAAGCCATAAAGAATCCCTGAACAAACACAGGATTAACAGAGGTGCTCATGAAGTTCTCCCTGAAGGTCTCATGAAGGGCTTGCAGGTGGCTTGTACAAAACTTGCTTGGCACTGGGGACAAACTGGAATGGAAGACACTTCAAATAGCATAGTGATAAGTCATCAAATAGCTTGGTGCTGGTTTCCTGCAAGGAAAGATCATTTCACTTGCGCAGAAGGAGCAAAAAGTCCAGATTCACAGACTTCAGCTAAGGGACTGGCTAATCAAACTTGCTACAAGTAAAACTTCCCAGGTAAATTTTTGAACTAACACCTCTTTGAGGACAACAGATAATAAAAACTGCTTCATTTTCTCTTTTTTTCACGAGTTTTATATAAAACCTGTTTGAGAACATTTGTTGGAGTACCTAATTTGTTGTTTATACAAATTAGGCTAGAATGGTTTCAGCAGGGGTAACTGAAACCCTGGTCTGGGTGGGTAGATCAGTACTTACCACAGTCTGGTTGCTGTTTCTTCTGTATATTTTCACGTCGATTTGCCCTTAGAAGGTGATCTACTTATTTAAAGAGCAATTTGGGGGGTGAAAGAGTCATGTGAAGATATGCTTTGAAACTACAGCAGTAGTGGCCCTTGTAAATAAGTAAATGTCATTGAAAAAATCATAAAGTGAAGGAAAGCCGCAATGGCATCTTCTTCTGAGTAGAGCTGCTCACTGATTACCTAAAACTATGGAGCAGCTATTTGCAGCAGAGTTACCCTGAACATGCATTTCAGCCTAACCATGTCAAAAGCTGGCTGGGGTATGTTGTACAAATTTTGACCACAAGCTGGCCTGCATATGCCACTGTAATTTATACAGTTGATTACCTTCCACTTTCTCAAGGATATTAACTGGCATGAACTTTCATTTTTTTCATTTCCAGTAATTAATTCCCTGTAGAGAGTGACTGAAAACACTAAACAAAAGCATTTAATCAGAAATTATTAGAGTTGGCATCTGTTAATCACCATGCATTTTTGTACAAGGAGCGAAAATTTTATTAAACCTTATACTTAATTAAAACATACTGTTTCCATAGCAGATTGGAAAGTACTGTCATCTGTTTAGACTTGTATCCTAAGATTAATTAAGGGTTGGTTTCCTGCAACATCCAGGCATTTAGAAATTCATTCTGCTGGGCACTGAATGAAGGTACAAAGGGTGAGGGCTGTAGCACAGTCAAGAATTCTTTTATTGAAGGTCTTCCAAACCCCCACCATAATGCAGACTGACAACATAGTGAAGGAATACTAATGAAATTGAGTGGGATTAAAACTAGAGAGTGAAAAATAATGAGAAGAAAAAAAAAACGCTTCACAGTTTTTGGGATTCATTGTGGTAGTCTGGTCTTGTGAATGACATGGTCACTAGAATTTTGTACAATCATTCCTGCCTGAATCTTTATTATAAAACTGAAAAAAAGAAAGGTGATTTTTTGTGTATTTACTATTTCTGAGGAAGTGACTACAGCAGCTTATTGAAAGCTAATGAGACCTGAATGCTCTGGTGTAACATTCGTCTAAAGATTCAGAAGGAAAAATGGAAGAAAATGACATTTACCAATTATTGTTTATTATTACAGCGAGGTGCAAAGACTTGCAAAACATTGCTTGTTTTCAATGGCTTTTAAAATACATCAGCATCCTGCTGCATCACCACTGTAGGGACATGTAAAAGGTGCATATCTCATAACTGTTTTCTGGGAAGAATTTTATATGGGCCCCAAGTTCTTGCCAGAATGTGGTAGATGCTACTCTATCCATCAAGATCACTGAACTGCAGTCAGTCATGTGGCCAAAACTGGTATTAAGGGTTGGCTTGTTAGACTGATCTCATCACTAGGTCCACTGCTTGTTGTGTGTTGTAGAATATCACCGTTAATCAAGCTTGACAAAATTTACTCTGTTCCTGCCTGCTCCTTGCCCCAGGGTTCACTTTTAACTATGTGGATTTCTTATCTCTTCACTATTCTTTACCAGCTTTACACCACACCCTTTAGTTTCTTGTATGTCTTGACTTGGTTTCTCTGTCTCTTGCCTCCAGCCCTGACATCAGGGATTTGCCAACAGCTTTCATGTCCCAGGTGTATTGCTGTTGTGACAACTTTAGAGGGATTGCCCTGGGAACATATGGTCAGATGCAGCAGCAACTAGTGCAATACCTCACTGAGAGCCAGATGCAGACATGGGTAAAAAGTTATAAATGTTTTATATTATTACTATTTATCATTAGCAGCCATTGTTTAAGTAAGTAATATGACTGATCTCAGGCAATAAACATAGGTCTGCTCTGAAGCACTTGCAGTCCAGAAAGGCAAACAGCAGGCAAAGTATATGGGGAAAGAGATGAATATATATTTTTTAAAACAACGCCGTCTATTTCTACTGGCCCTCTGCCTGGCCATTATTAACTCGCAATACTTTGTAGGCATCCAAGCTGGATTTTCCTGCTGTTACTGGAAAATTTTTCTTGGCTCAGATATGAAAATAATTTCCTTTCAAACTCAACACTATGTTGTTACAACATCCATTTTGATAATCTAATGGTCAAATGTGATGATTGTCTCTTGGAGCACCTCACAGGGACACTATTGTTGTGTGATAGTGACCTTACATCTGGGAACAGCCTTGCTGAGGGCTTCCCAAATCACTCTCTTACAAGGCCATATGACAGATATGTGTAAGGCTCCATGCCAGTCGCACTTGTTCAAAAACTCCTTGACACAGTCATGCCACTTGTGACTCCCTGTACTGCTGTGACATATGATTCTTACACTGTAAATATTCTGCTGTATTATGCAAGGGTGTCACTACAGAAGGAGGATTATGTGAGGTCATGGCTAGAGTCTGATCCTGCCTCAGCCCCAGATGTACAAGCAGAAAACAGTTGAGTGGATTAATATGTAAGTGGCTTTTAGAGGCAACGGCCCCCTTATCTGACATTGCTAGGTGAACAGATGCTAGATGTTGCTAGATATTGCTAGGTGTTGCTGGATGGCCCCAATCTGTTCAATAACCATCTGCATTAACTTATAACATAGGATAACCTTGGACAAGAGAAGCCAATGGAATAAGCCCAAATTTGTCACAGACACAGGTACCTTATTTTTACTTTAGGCATGTACACATTACTCTGTCTCTTGATAGCAATGAGATTTAGTTATAGCTGATAGCTAATCTCATCTCTTCATCAACAAAAAAATCTAGTCAGAGGAATCATATCACTTCTAACAGGAAACTGTACAAACTACAGTGGGTCTGCTAAAACAGAAGACACACTGAAGCAGAAACATTAATAAAAGTAGGTGTGTAAGCTAGGCCTGTCTTTCAAGCTACGCAGTGGACTGCCCTGGCAGAATGGAGCTGCTGGAGAAGACCTTTCACTGCCTAACTTAACGTTCCCAGCTTCATTTCATTGATACTCTACTATCACATATAGCAAAATCTTGTCTACCACAAGAATGTAAGTGCCTATGAAGCCTACATGTTCCTGTTGGAGCAAAGTGTTTAAGATTAATTCAAATGTCTTGTAAAAACTATTACTGCTCATGCATATGAATTCTGTGTTGTTTCTGCTCAAACCATACCACATTGTCAAGTTTCCTCTCCAGCTCCTTACCCATTGCTATTTTCACTGTTACAAGTGTTTTCATTTTGTCAGCAGTTAGCTTGCCAAGCTGGAGAGAAAGAGATCTAAGGTTTTACTTATCTTGATTTTAGAAATTACCGTTTTCATCAAGGGAAGTGTTAACATAACAAAAGCAACTTTATTTCAGAAAAATCAGTGAGCTGGAGGCAAGTAGTTGCGTCCCTTTGGCTTGAAATCAAGTTCAGAGAACGTAGGAATTTGTTGTATACAACAAGAGCACATCAGAGCAAGTCTTCCCAGACCCGCTTTGTACCATCTCCAAAGGACTTGGGAAGGCCTATGAAATGAACCGTTTGAAAACTGCCAAGTGGGCAGATACAGAAGCAAAGGCAAAAGCAGATAGCTGCCTTAACTGTGTTAACTTCATGAGCTGTTTGGGCTGGGGAGACCTGAAGTTTGACTGGAATCTTTCTGCCCTGTGACATTTCAAAATAAAGATTATATCTCCATCTGTTCCCTGAAAGAAAGGAAATATTGACCAACAGCAGAAAAGCTCAGATGAGCAAGAATCAAATGATCTCATGCTGTTGGTGACAGTAGTAGATACAGGGTGAGGAACACTGATGGGGCGACAATGCAGAAGGATGATGTCTTGGAAAAGTCCTTTCATCATGGGTTTAGGGATCAGTACTGCAAAGATTTTAAGCACTAATAGCACATAATATCACTATCTGAAGTTCTGTCTAGACTTGGAGACCAAGGACAGATTGTCCTAGATTAGACAGGTTTCAGGGAGATTAGATAAAGTCTCTCGATTTTTTTCCTTTACTTGTGATATTAACGAAATAGGGCTCATTAGGATATCATTAAATCAGTTAGCTCCTGCTCAGGTGCACATGTGAAGACATATGGAAACAAAGTACTTGGTCCTTAACAACATCAACAAGCTGTAATTTTGCGCAAAAGGATTCACTGCTTGTTAAACTGTTAAAGCTAAATATCTCTTTATCCTGCGTTCTCAGTGGTAAATGATTTTGTTAACGCAGATTTCATTTACATCGTTGGATCTTGAGCCTTTCCAGACAATTAAGATAAGCAAGGCTCCAATATGTGAAAATGAGAGGGAAGAGGTTCCAGTAACACATTCTTCTCTCCAGCACCTTGAGGAGTCATACAATTTTAAGACAACTAAAGTACTTATGTACTATTGCAAAGCATCTAGTCAGGCTGGAAGAAATCAACACTTCAAGAGAACTTCTTCAGTAGGTGTTAAGCGCTCCCATCTTCTCAGCAGGAGATGTTCATTATTGAAATCACCTCATGGGGATAAGTACAGGGAAGAAACAATGCAGCACCGAGAGGTGTAAATGGCTTTATTCACTTTGGTGGATCCTCATCCTCCCCGTAAGTCAGGTGCTTAACAATCTGTGATGCTGTCAGTTGTTAGTAGCTGACACAATGAGGCTTGTGGTTGTTTACATCATGTAGTTATGTCATGGTAACAAAGAGAAGGACTCCGGCAATTTTAGTGTACCGGAGACCCCAGACCCTGCGGCCTCTGCTCCCCGAGAACGCCCGAGAGTCAGTGGAAATGTTCAGTCCTCCCTTTCCCTTCTCCCTTCCTTCCCACATGCCTCTTTGTCTGAAGAGAGAAGGGCCACTGAACTACTGGCCACTGAGATCAGACCGGGAGAAGGGAGAGAACTCTGGATGCCTGCAGAGGCAAGGGGATCCTGCTTCCAGTAAGTGAATAGGTATGCAAAGATTCCCAGTTTCCTTGGGAAAGAATTTAGAGAATCCATGAGACAGCTGGAAAGTCAAGGACCTTTTATTGCCCTTGTTTTCAAGAAGGAAGACAGATATTACACATACACACATATGTTTCATTCCTAGCATGCATTTGGCTTTGAAGGTATGTCCCAAATTTCCCTTTTCCATGCCATCCTCACCTTGTCCTGTCTCATCCCTTTGCCTCCTGAACTTCTCTTCCTGCTTGGGAAAACCTGGGACCACTCTACCCAAATATACTTTCTGTCTCAGTGTCTGTTGTCCTCTACTGCCTGTTCTCAATAAATACACCCACATCTAATTCCTTTTTTCTGCACTAGTTTGAGTACTATTTGAGCTGTATTTCTGACTGTTTAAACAGTTGGCAAGTAGTTATGGTGTTTGCCAAAAAGCATAATACTGGCAATGGGGGGGTTATTTCAACAATCAATGCAGTTTTAGAAAGCAATCTCCTTTGTCCTCCTCTTAATACTGTGACTTTGTTACTTTTGCTGCCTTTACCTACTTAAAGATATTGTAGAAAACTGGAAATGAAAGATGTCATCTCTTTCTGACTCTCGGTCAATATAAACCTCCTCTGTATTATTGGGGAGGAAAAAAAAAAAGGGTGGGGATATATTCTTCCAGCCCTTTAATCTGCCTTTGCAGTAGGTCTCTGAATGGCAAGGTCACACATTTATTTTATACTTTTTAGCTGTTAGCCAGATAGTGGCAGTGGAATATGATCATTGGATACTCAAACCCAAGAAAAATGACCATATGGACCATGTTATTAAATGTTACAAAGAAAGATGGGAAGAAAATAAATCCCTGCATGTCTGTTCAGCACTAGAGAAATCTTATCCAAAAAATTCAATTAGTTCCTTGCACGTGTCACATGGAACACAACAGTTTCACTGCTTCAAGTACAATTAGGCTGAGAGACCACAGAGCATTTAGGAAGGAAACAGGCCGGAGTTGGGGGCAGCAGCAGCATCCCCACGCGTGATGGGGAGTCGGGGAGGTGACTCCCAGCTCCTCGCAGAGCTGTGTCTAGACAGTGACAGTGCACAAGCACCCAGCACCGAATGAGGCTTCAATAGCTGCATCTAATCATGGTTTTGATCTGCAAGAAAATTAAAAATATATGAATCCCAGAATCTTAGGTATATGAGGGGTTTGGTTTTTGTTTTGTGTTTTTCTGAAGAGAACTGTCACAATAAAAAAGTAATTAATAATGTATTTTGCTGTTAGTGTCTTTGTAAGAATTTTTTTTTTGTGTGTGAATTGAGGATTTTTCCAAGATGCACTTTGAATAATCCACAATTCTACCCTAGAGCAAAATGAGATTTATACCAGAAATAAATAATATTTTTAAAGGTAAATTGAATCACATGCCATTCTTCTTGTGTAAGTCTCTCTATTTAAAACACACCCTCCTCATTTCAGCAGTATGAGATATGAATAAATCCAAACACTTTATTTATGTAGCTATAGAATTACTACAGAGAAACAAAAGAAGAATCCAAACAAGACGTTTTTAAGAAAAAATACATTGCCAAAAAAAAATTAAGCAGGTTACTTACACTCTCAGCATTAAGACTTGGCAAACCTAATACTAGATCACCTTTTATCTAGTAAGACAAGTGTTTCAAAGGAATACAAATTACCTTTCTAACAAACCTAAAACAAGCATGCCTTTTTAATGTAAATATATATTAAACAGCCATATGCATTACATAAATTGCTTCATCATTACTTTTTTTCTCACTTGGCCCCGTAGTTTTGTGATGTGAACACCATTAACTAACAGTACCAGCCCAGATAGTCTGACCTTTAGTAAACGTTTTGCTCAAGTCCAGCTTAATTACCCTTCAGCTCAGCAAGAGAAGCTATATAGCTATAAACCACAAATGAAACAAACATTTCTGTTATCAACTTTTCCTTCAGAAGGCACATTAAAAGAAAGTTAGAAAGCTTATTTAATGTTTTAGTGTGACAAATATCAGTTCTTAATTTCATTTTCCTTGATTAAAGTCATTGTCAATATCCTCAGACTGGCAAGGTGTCCACGAAACCTACAAGTGGCCCATGAGTGGAAAAGAAAACTCCTGCAGGAGGCAAATGCTTTGAGAATAAATAGCAATATTATGGTGTCATTTATTAAGCAGGAGTAAAGACAGTGTTTTGTTTGCTCTGACCCATGTCTACATTAAGGCAAGAATTTATGTCTTCTATAAGCACATAATTTGGTAGATACACATACAAGAGTGGCTATAATAAAAGTAACTAAAAGGAAAAGGTTTAAAATACAAAAGCCAAATGCTCTTAAAGGTGATTTTCAAGAGATTGTTAAAAATAACTTTGTCTTTGCCTCTTATTTAATATGTACAAAAATTACATAGGAGGATTCTTAAAGGCTTTTACTTCCATTTTAATGGGTTCAGAATAAACAGAATAATATAACACAAGTCAAAACAAAGTAATTTAACAAACAGCAAAAAACACAACATACTATAATTACGTATAATATATCTACATGTTTTCATAAGAAGAAGCAGTGGAAAATGGATTTGCTCTTTTATTCCACATTTGGTTCTCACTATATTCTTAGTGCACGCAGAGGCCTGAAAGAAACACCAGATAGTGAGGTAGCTCTATGATGCAAAGCATTTATCCCTCACTGGTATTTCTCCCTAAAAGGAGAAGGCAACTTTTCTGTAGCTCTGAATAACTTCCCTGGGTGTCATGGTTTAACCCTAGCCATCAACCAAAGCCACACCAAGCTTCCCCACTACTCCCTAGTGGGATGGGGGAGACAGAAGAGTGAAAATCAGAAAACTCATGGGTTGAGATAAAGACAGTTTAATAGGGATAGCGAAAGCTGCAAACACAAACAAAGCAAAAGAAGAAATTCATTCACCATTTCCCATGGACAGGCAAGTATCCAGACATCCCAAGAAAAGCAGGATTTCATCACATGTGGCAGTAACTTGAGAAGACAAATGCAATCACTAGAAACATTCCCCTCTTCCTTCTTCTTCTCACAGCTTTATATACTGAGCATGATGCCATATGGTCTGGAATATGGGTAATTCAGCATCAGCTGTCCCAGCTGTGTCCCTTCCCAACTTCTTATGCCTGACCAGCCTCCTTGCTGGTGGGGTGGTGTGAGATGCAGAAAAATCTTTGGCTCCATGTAAGCAATAGTTAAAACATCTCTGTGCTATCAACAGAGTTACCAGTACAAATCCAAAACACAGACCCATACTAGCTTCTGTTAAGAAAATTAACTCTCTCCCAGCCAGAACCAGCACACTGAGTAACTGGGGACTGTGCAGGAAAAGAAAGTTATAATTAAAAATGTAGGAGATGCATTAATTAACATTACCCTTATAGATCAGTCATCTAGGAAGTATTTGTTCTTATAATACTCAAAGACAAAATATTCTGCAATTGCCATCAAGCTTACCTTTCTTCAAAAGTGGAAAAGCTCACCTACTTAACTCTCAGTCAAAAATAGAAAGAAAATATTTACCCTGATTTTATATGCTTTTGCTCCTGTATCCAAAATAACATACACAAACTTATGTGTGCTAGAATTTCATACCCACACTAAATAAATATTATTTCAGACATAGAGATTAGAGTACATCAAAATACATGTGCAAATGCTAGTATAAACAAAGCCTTTGTCAAAAAAAAAACCTGAGGTTTCTGACCTGATGTAGCCAGTAGATAGAGCACAAAAATTGCCACAGTACTAATTTAGCTTTTGGGCATTAGAGAATTACAGAATTATATTACTTTTGGGGTTTTTTCCATTTGCATGGACACCTGGGATTAAAAAAAAGAAGAATCAAAATTTCTAAAAATCTTTGTTCTGGGATATTTAGTTTATACTTGCAATAAAATTCTCCTAATTAGAGGATTATCTTCATCCCTGAAAGCAGGGCTTAGTCTATTAGTCACATTTAACTTCTGTCCAAGCCACTGATGTTCCCTTCAAGTAACATTGTCCATGGCTAATGTTACTTCTTATCTGCCTTTTCATTATGTATAGTAACAAAAGACTTAATTGCATCTATTTCTCCAAAATGTGATCAATAATTCTAAATGTAGTCTGTTTGGTTCAGAGGAACAGCTCTTTTTCCAAATTAAATCTTCCAAAAATGATAACTGGTTCTTGACATAGACTGTGCAGCTACCATAAATTTGCCTCCTTGACCCACTGTAATAGCAAGATGAAATCAGAATGATTGTTACTTCTGAACTATTTGCTTCTGTCTACTTGTACCACATCATGTAGTCTCCTCGTTATCAGTTTTTGTACCTAGCTCTTATATTACCTCTTATCAGCATTCTCAGCTAGCTTGTTTGCTGCTCTGCTGGAAAGTCAGTTTTATCCAGAAATAGAGAAGAATGCTACTGTTCCCTTTATCCTACAGCTACCCCTCAGTACAGGTGTTGGGTGTTTGACCTATCAGCACACAACAAGGTCTCAGGTGCTACTAAATGATTTTCCTAGGAATGCCCAGTTCTTGAATGGTCCCAGCTCTCCAGTCACTAACTGACCTTCAAACCATTTTTGTGAGCGTTTTCATCACCCCATACAACAAAAAAGTAAATACCGAAAACCAGGAAAAACCCATAAGGCAGAAGATGAAACATGGTAAATCCACCGCAGCCTGAACTGGATTTTTTTTTTTTTTCAGGTGAAAATAGCCCTATATTGAATGAAGGTGGGTACTCATACCACAACCTGGATTGTTTAAGGGATAATATTCTTACAAATGTGTAAAAGTTAATATGCTCATTCTAGCATTAAGCTGATGAGGAGTTGAATTTCATTACCTGTGTGGACACAGACTTCCAACTCTCCTACTTCATATACAAACAGAAGGAATTTAGTGGTATCCTCCACTTTCACCAGATGAAAGTAAGGCAGAAAATCTATTTCACATCTTCATCAAGGTCAGGGTCAGCTCAGTTTTCTAAACCCTGAAGTCTGGGGTTTTGCTGATGCAAAAATTTTGCCCACGTGTGCTTTGTCTAATTAATTATAGTAAATTAATTTAAATAAATTAATAGGCAAGAAAAATAGATTACAAATGGTGATTTTTAATGATTGTCTTTTCACTTCCTTGTGATGTGAATTCTCAAAGATTTAGTCTGTTGGTTCCTACCACATATACCTCTGTTTATATTACATGAACTCACTTGCTATTAACTTGTTTCTGCTTCTCTTTGGTCCAGGTCTCAGGTTTTTATGAGCCACACAGCTTCTTGTCCATTTATATAAATTTCTATCATTTTATCTAATACAGTATCATCAACAGATTCAGTAAACAGTTGTTAGCAACATAATTATCACTGGGTCAAAATCCAAGACCCCAGTCTCACACACATCCTTCTCTTCTGCTAATTCTGTAAATATAAACTACTATCCAAAAGCTGCTGCTGAACTTTAGATGTAGGTCTCAAAAGTTGTTGATTTCTGTGCTTCTAGGATTTCGGCAAGCACAAATCTCCTTCTTGGGAGTACAACACTTTGAGCTGGATTCAAGTGTACATTTCTGTGGAAAGGTCAGATGCTCTGTTCAGTATTCAGGCAGAGAAGGCAGATAGACAATATGCAGGTGAGCTTTCTTCACCTCAGATATAAGTTAACTTTTCACAATGTCTCTCATGACCTTGCTATTCAAATCAGATGTACAGTTTTAGTATCATCTTTTTGTCTCCCAATGCTCATACACAGCACCAATGGGCTCTTGCAGGCAACTCTCTAATGCAGACCATGTTATAAGGTTGAAAAAGTGTGTAATTTTGATAAATGGTACAGAAGATGCCATTACTGGGTAGGTTCCCTCAGCCAGGTACACGTTATGTCACCCTACTGCAGCTGTTCAGCTGGCTGATGGATAAATTCTCTCAGCTGGCTTTGTGAGCCTTAAAGGAATGAGCAATTCACCAGATACTGATAAGAATAACAAGCTTTTTAGCTGCATAGGGAAAGAGCTAGAAATGAATGCACTTTTCTTTCTGCATCCACAGAGGTGTTGTAGAAAATTTGAGTCATACATTTGACCTGGGGAGCTACAGCTGAGGGACATTAAGTGGCCTTGGGAGTATGCAAATTATGCAAAATTCAGGAAAAAAAAAAGTCTTATTATGATGTATCATTTTAACAAATTTCCATGCACAATATGAGGACATGTATGCCCTGAGAAGCCCTGACACAAGTGTATAGCCCTATAAGTGCCAAGTCATCCTAACAGGAGGTACAAAGCCATCATCAGCATACAAATTGTGTGATCTATGGTGTACGGTATGAAAAATTCTTTATGACATTGAACTCTCAAAAATCAGATCCACCTACAGATATTCTAAATCCAAACAGACTGGTTACAAACCCGAAATAGGAGTTTAGTCACCATCCTCATTTCTATGGTCAATGGCAGGTGGCACATAGTTTCTTCGTTAGATATGGAGGAAATTCAGCATTAGCTTCATGATGGTCACACACTTATTTTAAATTCTTGATCCACTGATTCATATTACTAATCTGATGTGTAGTCTTTTTCCTATAGCTCTGGAAATTCCCTCTTTTCTCAGTCCAAGAACTGGTAGGGTATGGTAGCTACATCACCAAGGCTTGCTTGATATGCTCATAATCATCCTCCTCTGGGAGAAGAGGATAAAATTGTGCCTAGCCAGCATTTATATTTTTGTTCCTAATGAGCATTCAGAAACCGTGCAAGCCGATCAGCTCAGACATCTAGAAGTGACCTGAGGAAAGAAAGGTGATACATGTAGCTTCAATATCTACTGTTTGCTTTGCTGCTAACATTAGGACTTGTGCCTCTTGGGTTTTCCCTATGTCCATCTAGCAAGCAGAACCACCTATCCCAAATCACTCTCATGCCATGATGGAAAAAGCTACTAATCAGTTATCAGTTCTTAAAATTCAGGGGCACATATTCCATTATACACCTGGAGACAACAGTCTTTGCTACTTATTGCTTTAAACAGCAGAAATGGTACATAATGAAACTTATTTTTAATGCCAGAAATTAGTACTTTGAAGAACTTGTGTCAGTGTCTCAGACATTATGAAAGCTGTATACTTACAAATCACCCATGGTCTCAAACAACAAAAATATTTGTAAATAAAATGCTATTTTTTAAAAATTGTTTCCCACCAATAAGCACAAAAGAAAGCAAGTAGATTTCCTGATTGAGGAAGAAGAGTAATTTCCTTTCTGTATGTTCTGCATTTTCTATATTTATTACTGTTTTGGTCCATTCCCTTCTGACTAAACTACTGCAAAATATTTTTTTGTCCCTGTGTTAAGGATCATGACAAGAATCTTTAATTAATACCAAGCTTCACTTGAAGCCAAAACAAGAGACATGTGATGTGAAACTCTGCATTCTTTGCAGTTTTGGATGTCTTTGCAGTAGAAATTTAAATTCATGGCAGCAGGTTTTAATGCTGAAGCAAAAGAAACACAGTTTATTTGGGCTCTGGTCCTACTTACTTTTGAAAAGCTCTGTGTGTTCTTTACAGAAAAAATGCATGTTCTCTTTTAAAAAGAGTGAAGAACAGAGTTTTCAAGGCCAAGATCCTTGGTGCCATTTCAGAATGATAGATATTTCATGTCAGTTCCTAGTTATACAGTTGAGGAGAAAGAAAATGAAGCAGCTTTGACACTTATACATCAAAAGCACAGGGAACCCATGTAACCACATACTCAGAGTGAAAATGCGAATGAACAGAAAATATTTTCAATGGTGATACAGAGCTGCAAATTATATTTACTTCCGAATTTTAATCAAGCAATACATAGTAGTATATCAACATACTCACTACAATTTCTTCATTAAATAATACTGTGCAAAAATATTCAGAACATAATGTAAGAAATAAAGTACCCACTTTTTTGAGAGATGTGGCAAAGAGCAAACGAGCAAGTTTCTGAGTGGCATCTTCAAGAGATACAGAAATCATATATTAAATGCTTAAGTCAGCACCTTAAGCGCTTAGTTTGCATTGAGTCTGCCTCAGCTGGGGTATATCCACTGAATAATGTAAAAACTACAAGGGTCTGGGTATATTAGACTTCCAAATAGGAGCAATTAGTGAGATGGTACCTGTTCTCATGTTGAAAACAAGTACAATGCAGGAGTGTTGTACACCCCCCGGCTGCAATGAAGCTAGTGGGCTGTTCTCTGGCATGTGGCATGATTTTACTGTCTCCTCAAAGTACCATAATTTTAAGGGGTGTTTTGCAAGTTGTAGATATGCCCTCATATTTAATCCAGCCTGTCTTATAAACCAAGATATTTTAATAGATTTCTTTCACATTGTTGAAATAAGAATGTTCTTCCCCAGCTAATGTGAATTCATGTAATTGTTTAACCACAGTCGGCGACTAAGTACCATGCAGCCACTCACTCAACCCCACCCCTTCCCATCTTGGTGGGATGGGGAGAAGAATTGGAAGAAAAAGGTGAAAGACATGGTTAAGATAATAATTTATCAGTTGAAATAGTTTAATGACTGATTTTAAAAAAAATAATAGCAAAGCAAAGGGAGACAGCAAAATCAGGGAGGAGTAAAACCCAAGAGAAATAAGCGATGCCCAGTACAGTTGCTCACCACCTGACTGATACCCAGCCTGGCCTTGAGCAATCATTGGCCCCTCCTGGCCAACTCCCCCAATTTAAATTGTTGGCATGACATTCTATGGTCTGGAATACCAATTTTGGCCAGTTTGGCTCAGCTGTCCCAGCTGGGCTCCCTCCTAACTTCTAGTGCAGCTCCTCACTGGCAGAGCACAGGACACTGAAAAGTCCTTGACTTAGGGTCAGCACTACTCAGCAACAGCCAAAACATCAATATCAGTGTGTTATCATTATTCTCATACCGAATCCAAAACACAGCAGTGTACCAGCCACTAGGAACAAGATTAACTCTATCCCAGCCAAAACCAGAACAATTCATAAGGCATGTTTCTGTCCTTTGAACTTAGCCCACTATAAAGGGAACTTTGTTGTTTTGCTGGTGTCAAAACACACATATAGCTTTTAAGAAGACAATGAAATGTGTTATGCTGGCAGAGTCATTCACAGCATCATCAGTTCTGTGAGTGCTTTCTGTATCCTATGAGTACTGAGTCAGGAAAATGTCACTTCAGCTGTGTTTACATCCTTTTACACTCATTAAAAAAAATAAAAGTATCAAGCTTTCTAAAATTACATATTTAGAAAAAAACTACAAACAAGTTAAAATGTTTGCTGAAACATTTATTATTTTTATTCATTTCTATGCCTTGATTTTTGATGCTTGATTATACAGGTCAATCCATCACAAAAGAGACATTAACATGTGATTGTATAAATAACCAAAAATATAGAAATTTGTAATATTGATATTCACAACAGAATGCTGATTAACTCATTCTGGACTATTTTTCAAGTAATCAAAAAAATAAAGTTTCTCAATCCTCTTATGAATATTCTGAAAAAGAAAAAAGATCACTCCCAAATTTTATTATTTCACAGAATCACCAATTGAAGTAGGTTAAAAAAGACCTCTGAGATTATTGAGTCCAACCTATGACCTAATACCACCATGACAACAAGCCATGGCACTGAGTGCCATGTCCAGTCTTTCCTTAAACACCTCCAGGGATGGTGATTTTACAGTCTAGCTGGGCAGCATGTTCCAATATCTAGTCAACCTTTCTGTGACTAATTTCTTCCTGATGTCCAACCTAAACCTCCCCTGGTGTAGCTTGACGCTGTGTCCTCTCGGAGCACTTGGTACCTGGGAGATGAGGCTACTCCCCACCTGGCTACACCCTGCTTTCCAGCTGTTGTAGGGAATGAAAGGTCTACCCTGAGCCTCCTCTTCTCCAGGCTGAGCACCTCCAGCTCCCTCAGCCAACCCTCACAGGACACAGGACACACACTTTGCTCCACTTCAGTCACAGCTCAAAAGATTACTTTCCAGCTGACATCTCTGCCTGAGCACAACAACTGCTGCTGAGATTTACTTGTGTGGCAGATGAAAATCAGCTGTGTTAGGATCAGTCAAATGAAACAGATGTGGCACTGCTACCTAGAGAGTAGATAGAAGGGCACACATTGTCTATTTAGACAGAGCCCTACCAAAAATGTGTGTTAAATAATAACAAAAGAAACTTCAAACTAATTTTTACATTAAATATTTAAGCATTTTTTACAGAAAGAAGCAGCGATATTCAGTTCAATTGGAAAAAGATTTGGAATTCTCTTGAACCCATTAATTTGTCCAACTAAGTGATATCCTATGAGTGGTATTCACAATCACTGGGAAGAGAGCTGTCATGTTACAAATGAAATGCAATTATAAAAGTTTTCTTTTTCCTTCATTTAGAAAAGCTTTCCAGTCTGTGCAACTTTTCCATTTGCAATCTTGAATATCATACTTTTGCTTTAAGTATAACATGAGGTCTTCTTTGATTTACTTATATAAAAGAAAAACCCAAACCAGTAACTATAGGGTCATATGCAAATACCTCCCATAAAAAAATGTGGGACCTTATGTGTGTGTAAATACAAGTTTGTTTAAACTGGACAGAGATCTCTTGATGCATCTCTAAACTCTAAGTGCACTCAGGTAGAGTTGCATTCCTGCTGAGATCTCTCTACATCTACCCTTGCCTAACATGCCACTACACACACCTCTGGCCTGTTTATGAAGCCCAAAATATTGCATGGTACTGTCCCAGCTTTAAAGTGATTCTTTTTTACAGAAAGTTTGAACTATTAATTTTTATTATGTAAACATGAAAAATAATAAATCTTATTGTATTAACATTTAGACCTGTGAGACACATTTAGAATATGACTTTGCCTAACTTTTCATCCAAGTTTTACATTCTGTGGTATATGCAGTCAATGTAGTCTCTATTCCTAAGGAGCAGATGCACACATGCATGCACAGGTATGTGTGAAAGAGTGTGCCCTCTGATTCTTGAAAGGAACGGAACACGTTCCCTTAAAACAGATTAAAACAAAAAAAACACACTAACCTGTTAATAATGGAAAGTCCAAAAGATGCAAGGGTGAGTGGCAGCTGTCTGCTGCCCTATGCTTTTTGGGATGGCCATTCTGAGAGAGCTATAAAAAACAGCTAAACAGAGTTATTTAAGAATTTATTGCTTCAGTCTCAGCAGTGTATTTTGCACAGGCATTTCACATATCTATCCAACAGATTGCTAAGATTTCTGACACTGGAAGCAATGGTCTCTTTGCTCCGTTTTGCTTGTGTCTCTGGAATTGCCTGCCAAGGAAGGATTAGCATCCAGAGGTAAAGGAGATGGTGGCATTACCACTTTCTCCTTAGGGGTCCACTGAGAAGGAAGGGTGAACTGGCAGCTTGCAAACGCCTTCCTTGGCTTTGGACTGTCCCAAATTCCTATGCTCCATCCTGTTTCCACACAGTCTTACCCATTTTCAAAGTTGTGACAACTGAGTTAACTCCTTCTTCTGCACTGGTAATAGGTACCTCACACTTCAGTTTTCCCCTCCTCTTCCCCCCTGCCTCCCTTTTGTGAGCAGGCTTTCTGCCACTCCATGTCCTCAGCTTGGGATCCTGCCAACACAACTGAGACAGCAAGTCTGGAAATAGCCTATAGAACCTCGCTTTGCTAGACCGGAAAGTTTTAAAAAATAGGCTGGAAAGATTTATACAATGGATTGGCAGCTGATTAACAGAAAAACACACCCAGGAGCCAAAATGAATTTTGAGTATTGTGGAAGGATGCCAGCTTGACAGCTCTGCAACCCAAAGCTGTCCACAGGAAAGGTACAGGACAGAGCCCAACTCCACCAGCTGCTGCCACCCTCTCTGAGGAAATCTGATGACTATGATGAGCAACAGTCAGTGTCTCTGGATGTGATTTTTCACTGCAGTAAGACTTGAGGGTTAAAGAGTAAAGTAAACAGTCTCATAAGCACTGTATATGCTTTTTCCTTCTCTGAAGTTCATGGCAGCAGTTTGGATCTCATCAGCACTTAGAGTAGGTCAGACTCATACCACTACTCTGATGTTTTGAATTGCTCAGCAGAACATTTTTTCATCCAAAGAAAATTAAATTCATGTGACAAAAAATTTCAAATCCATCTAACTTCACATAAGTTGTCTGTTAAAAAAGACCCTACTGAGATCAAAAATATTGACAAATGATCCCTGGATATGAAATATATCTATGGCAAAAAAAAGAAAAAAGCATCATGTCATGAAGATATTTTCCACTTAGTTATTTTAATACATACAAAGAGAGTTCTTTAAGTCAAATGTTATTCTTTACTTATCACAATCTTTGGCTTTTTTTCTTTTTTGTTCCTTTGAACTCCTTATTTTCAGCATTGAAAATAGTCTATTACAAGCCTTTTAATATCACCAGCAATATGTTATCAACCATTATTGTGTTTTGTGCTTTTCCCTGTATTCTCTAGTGCATGTTTGGCTTTACTAAATTACAATGATTCTAAGTGTGGCTTTTGGAATAGCAGTAAGAATAATTGCTCTGATTTATATTACTCCAGCTCTGCCGTTTCCTCCTAGTATTTTCAAGTAAAAATCCATTTGAAGCACTGAATCAACAGCACCTTTCTTGCTCTTTGTTGGTTTTGAAAATACTGATTTTAACTGAACTAAGGGTACATAGATTAAAAATATACATTAATTGAGATATAAGTTAACACACACTGAAGTTTTTGTTGCCTATATGTAAGGTACCACATTCTTGGTGCTTTTGAGGAGCCCAAAGCCTCAACCAGGTATTTAAAAGAATTACTTGAAGTTTTCAATCAGATTTTTTTTTTTAGTGGAAAACTAAAGTTTCAATAAAAGCTGTTCTTGTAAAACGGACTAGTTTCAGCTACATTTATTTTTAATGCCTGACCTCTGAAAGATAAAATATTCTGGTTTTCAGGCAAAAATATAAAAACATTGACCCAAAGTAATCTGGGTAAGCTACTACATTAGATGAAATATACCTTGCTCCTTATTCTCTGGTCTGATTTGGAGTTGTCTTCTAAAGGATAACTAGGCAATTCACATACATAGGTCTTTGTATTTTATTTCTACTCTCTGCTTTGGGAAACATATCATCACTTCTAATGAAAGCTGCCTAAAACTGTTCATAATAGACTCTTATAATTGTATATTTTCTTACCACAAAACCAAGTAGTCTATCAGATAAATGTGAAAACCTCATTGACACAGAGAGCATAGCAAGTTATTTTTTATTTCATGTATTCATTATGTTCTTGCAGGACTTAATGGTAACATTGACCAGAGCTGAAAGCCGTGTCTTTGACCAGTGTTGCAAATTCTGACAGGAGCCAGGCTTTTCTGGAGTGCTATGTCAGTAAATCATTGGATCTAACACAGACAGTCAGTGCCTACAACAGGTACTAACAGTACTTTCTCCCTGCAGGAGGTTTTCTCACATCCAAAATTGTGCTCTCTCTGATTCTCTCCAGCAGGCACAGCACTAATCCATGTGTCTTCTCAAAGCATATTGATACACACATTGAGTCACCCTTCAGCTTCCCCAATAATCCAATTGAACTGTTCTGTGCAAAGGAAGTCACTGAGGATACCTGAAATATGGTTATGGTCTAGATTATTACTACCATCTAAAGTACTAGTATATTCATTCAAGATTTGAATATCTGAATGTAGAGTAACTGAAACAGCTCTTCCAGGTATGACCTTAGATACTGAGCTCTCCTAAGCTCACCTTCCCTTCCCTGGCTGAGTCTCTGTGCAGCCAAGATCCTGAGGCTCATAGTATGAGAAAGAACATTCACCCAGGGGCTGTCTAGCTTTCCTTTGGAGTCCAGGATATTCAGATGAGACAAAAGATGTTAAAGTTGTAATAACCACATTTATGACCATTCCTGGTGCTTTCTGTCCAATGTCAATAAATAAATAAATGTTAGATAACTTGACTTTCCTTCCTTTAGTTGGAGCTGAAACTCTCTTTTATTTGTTTCTCTTGCACTCCTCTATCCACTGTAATGGATTTGCTGATGAGATTGTTCTGGAGACTGGTGGCTGAGCAGTCCCTAGAAAAGGAAAGTTAGACCTACTCATACTGAAAGGAACTGGGAATACAGATCTGATTCTTGAGGTCTTTTTACCACTAGGCTATTAAAATGGAGCAGAGACAAAGGAATGCTAAGTTCTCCCAGGAAAAGAAATTTCCAACACTTCAACATAGAAAATGTCTAGATAATATACTGCTGCTTCAAATTTGAAGACACTTCCTCCTCTTATGGTAGAGGGCACAGCAATATTCACTTTAGGAGTATGGATCATTCCATAAGGAAAATTAATGTAAGATCTACACCCAGATATCTGTGCTTTTCAGGGTTGGGGCACACAGAGAAGTAGTATTTTAAAATTCAATTTGGAAAATATGTATTTTCCTTCCTTTAAACCTGTGTTGTGCTTTTTCTCATCTTAAAGGACAGCAAACAAAATTTTTGTAAATTTCTGGAAATAATGGAATAAGTCTTTGTTTTTACTGAGACTTAATTAGATAATTTAACACAACATTAACCTTACTATGAAGCTTTATAAAAATTTTCATCTCCAAGTAGCTTTCCTGTTCACATATATAAAAGTGCATCTAAACCAATAAAGCCTGATTCAGGAACTGATGGGCTCATTTGCATCCTGGCCAGTACATCAATCAATAGCTTTCATTTTGTTTAAAGGCCAGGGGCCAAATTAGAGTTTAAAAAGTCCTTGTAAAACCTTTGGGTAATTTTGAGGTTGAATCTAATGAAAGATTAATGAATACAGGCATCCATTTCTAGCCCATCTATTTACATATGACTTCTACCTTAAGTCCTGCTGAGTGGTAATCAAAGTGAATTAATCTGTTTCTGCAGATAATGCTGACTAGCTAAGAATAGCTCCTGCTACCATAGCAGTCTCTTCTTTTCTGTGCCTGTATCATAAATCTAGAAAGTCAGATATAGGAAGGAACAGCAGGTGCACTCTCTGTTTATCACTCCTAAAAAATTTACCAGAACTTCCACTCCAGGTATCGGAATCATAGTAATTACTTTATGAGGTAAATATCACCTCATAATGCCTTTTACAAGCTACAGACACAGAGAACAATTTCCACTGGCGAATGAGAGCAGAATGCTCTTTGAATCATAAACCATATTTCCAAACAAACTGCTGAGTATATTTGGTTACATTATTCTTTTTGCAAGGGTAATCACTAGATTGAGTAACCTGAAGTTTTTTGTTCTATGTAATAAATGCTTCTAATTAATTTCACTTTTCCAATATGATTTGATATGCAGGAAAAAAACCCATATATTTTCATTACTGTTACATTATTTACTTTTATGAAACACTTGATTTGCTTTCTTGTTTAGGGAGATTAAATATTCCTGGTCAGAAATTTTCTTACAAGAATAACAGCTGAAGTTTTTGTTTCGTTTTTTTAATATGAAATTAATTATTTTAATGAAAGTTTTTATGTCAAACACGAAAAGAATAAATTGTCTTTCTTCATCAAAGTTGCTAGATATTTCTCCTACTGTGCAAGTAAACTTAGGCTTCATGAGAACTCATCCCTAAATTACCTCTGAATTATTTTCCTACTGTGGAAATATTACTTTGAGACTTGGAAATTATGAGAACACTTTGTTTTCTAGGCTATTTTCTAAAATAGTGATGTAATATAAATAATATTTTTTTAAAGTATCCTTTTTTCAGATGCTCCTTTTTCTTAGATCTTCATGATTTAGACTTTATATATAAAATCAACAAATGCTCAGAGCATGCTATTTTTTCTCTCCTTCTCCAGATAACTAGATAATGCATATTTGATTTTTCCTGATCTTCACCAAATATCTGAGTGTATCTGAACTATTTTCAGTCATTCCTTCTTTTCCAAGATAGCTTCCAGTCACTCTTACCATCTGTGGATCACCACTCTAAGGACTGGGAGCTCCTGCCAGTTTTTCATTGACAAGTCCTCTTATTGTTACTAGGTGCTAATCAGAGAAGTCACTGATCTGGAAGGAGTGATTTTAAAGTGTTCATTCTACTGGAATTGAATTCTATTTCTTTGGGATTAAATGTAAAAATAATAAAAATTTCTCCCAAATATCTTCTTGAATGCGATTAAAGATCTTGAAACAATCAATAGAAAGCTTTACTCATGCTGCATATGCAAAAATGAAAAGGAGTATTCTATTGCATCTGAGCAGAAAAGGAAGAAGATTGAACTTGATTTGGACTTTTTCTAATTGAATAATGGGCAATAAAAAACTTGTTTCTCTTTGGTTGTGAATGTTAATCGCTTAATTTTTAATGTGAGTTCTAGAAAATTTAAGGCATTTTACACCAGGCTCAAGAAAAATACACTTTAACTGAAACATAAAATACAGATGGTGAAAAGTTACAACAGCAGTGTACCAGCCCTAAAAATACCAAAGCTTAGTAAAAAAAGCAGAACCACATTCAAGTTAATATTCTGATCCAATTAGGATTTCAGAGTTAGGAGCACGAAGGAAGTAACCACTACAAAGGTAGTCTGCATCAAGAATTACCACTGGCTCTAAGAGCTCTCTTCTGAGTTTCTCTCTCGATGCTGCATAGAAGACTCAGGTCCCTAAGCAAGGGAAAGACCTTTCCATCCCGAAAGGAATGTGAATGTGGTAGGGTAAGATTGCACACAGGAACCCATATGTGGTGACTGAGAAGGTGGAGCAGCCATCAGGCAGATTTTTAATGAGATAATCAAGAGACCAGAACCCAAACAGGTCACTGGGAGCTGCAGGAATGAGATGCATCATTCTGTGATTACCCACAAGGGGCCAAAAACCTATGGACTGATTCTGGCCCTACTAAATTCTGTGCAGTACTAATTTGTGCAGCAAATAGGCAGCCAAGTCCCATTGGTTTCAATGGAAAAGCACCTCAGGATTTTTCCTTTGTGAAGAAACTGAATTAAACGTATATGAAAGAATACAAATAAAACTCAGTGTCCTTTGATAAAACTGGAGAAACTCTCAGTACAATCTTCCTTCTAATAGTTCATTGCAGTTACTCTCTTATTTTCTGAGGGTAGATGTGATTTCTCAGTGTGATTATGTAAAATTCCTAGAGCACTTTGTCATGACATGCAGACCTTTATATACATAGTATACATACTTGAATTATTTGAGGGAGCCACAAGGTCTAAAAAAGCATAATGTATGAGGAAATTCCAAAATCTCTGTGATTCTGATGTCTGAATTATGTTTGTTAAATCACTAACTTGTTTAACTCCAAAGCTTGAAGAGACAACATCTTAATGTGTGAAAGACACACAAATGCTCACCTCAAAAACACACAAGTCCCACAGATGCATAGATAAAGGCTGCCCAGAATATTGTTCACAGGACAAGTCCTGCTTCCCTGTGATCAAAATTGTTTTCTCTGTGTAAGCAATTAAAAGCAGTCATATGCTCAATATCTCCGGCTCTTACTGGAGATATTGTCATCAAGCAGAGATGACACAACAAAAACAAAAAAGGCAGGCATTTGACAAGATGATGTGCTGGAACCTTGTCTGCTCTTTCTAGCTATATTAGGTTACCTAAAAGAAGATATCATCCCACAGCTCTTCCTGTGGTTCTCGTTGCCTTTTGAAACTGTGACACTGTTTAAGCTAGGATCACCTCCCTCATACATGGAGCCAATTCACTCTACCCGAGCAATGAAGACTGGTGAATAAATATATACACTTTTATTGAAAGAGAATTTTTGTAATTAACTTTGAATAAGAGCAGAAATATTTTAAAACCTCTTAGAAAATTGTCTGGAAAAGTGAGCAACAAACTCAGTCAAAAGCTTTTCATGTCCTTATACCCTTTTCTTTCAGATATTACCGTTTACCTCCAGGTATTACATCATTTATTGCCAGACAATACATTTTTCACCTAAGTGATTCCAGTAACGGAAATAAATAAGGTTTATGAAGATGATATTCTGTGAACCATGCAAATGAACTTATCCAGACTCAGAGCTTCACAATGTACACATAAATACCTGACTTTGTTCGCTACATTTTTTTTTAATCTGTGGAGAAAAAAAAATATTCTTCTTGTATGTTATTCATCTCATGTCAAAGTAGGCAACCAAAATAAATCAAATTAATTGGACTCTAAATTGTCATTTTTATCTGTGATATAAAGGGATGTTAGGGAGACTACCTCAAATGTGGAATGCTACAAAGTAGATATTTAAAGTTAGGTGAAAAGAATCTCATCTCACCAGAAAATGAATCCCATAAAAAGTGGCTGTTTAAGAGCCAGTCTATAGAAGAGGTTGTGACACCCAATATTTTACTATCTGATTTAATTCGATGAGCCAATTATAACTTTACAGACTTCTGCAGTTCCTCTTTCAATTGTCAGTTCTAAAAAGCTTTTGTATTATAATTTATTTGCTAATCCAATGAAAATTATTGCACTTTGATCCCTGTCCTACTCTCCTCCTCTGTAACTGAAAAGCTTCTGCTCTTTATTTCTTTTGGTCCTGCTGAATATAATAGCTTTTATCTTACAAAATTCTGAAGCTGCTACATCAACATATGCGAAAGTCATAAAAATTAAAGGTGGCAAGGAAGGAAAAAAACCCAAAGGATTTGTTACCAGTTTTTAAAATGCTGCTAACTTTACAATCTTTAGTTTAAAAACTGAAGATATTTTTAGAAAGTTATTAAATTATATGCTCTATTATCCTGTTTTCAGCCCACATTTGTGGGATGAGGAGTGGCCAAGTTAATTATGTTACTTGATACAATCTTACATCATTTCCAGGGCGGGGAAAAGATATTATCACTTCCCAGAAGGGCTTTCCCTTCTGGCAGGAGAAATTCTGGCTTGGTGGAGAAGAATTGGTCAGTATTTGTCGTAGTTTTCACTGTAAATAATGTCTTTGTCTTATACTTTTTGTTATTAACATTGTAGCTGTTACTGTTCCTTTTCTTATCTCATTTCTGTTTCCAGTAAATTGTTCTTATCTCAAACAGTGATTTGCACCTTTTGGTGCCTCCAATTCTCAAATCCATCCTTGGAGCAGGAAGGGGGAGGGCAAGGTGGGGTAATGAGCAGCATCTGGTTTAGGAGAGTGTCACTGCAGACACTGAACTGGGGAGTACTATTCCTAAACCATGACAACTGTATACTCAGAAATGTGAATTTCATTTTAGCCAAAATAAAATAAAAAGATACATTCTTACAAATGAGTTAGTTAAAATTAATTGCGGCTCTGATTTACAGTGATTCTACTCCTCCTTGTCTAGATCTGTCGTCTGTATTGACAGGTTAGTATTGGAACTGTGATATCTCTGCAAAAGAGTTAGCAATACCTTCTTTCACTCCTTGAATGGCTATGCTTGGACCAAAGCTGTACTTATCTCTGTAGCTCTGGAAATTTTACATGGAAATAAATATGTGGCTGGAGTGGACAGTGATGGACAAAGTCTTTTAAAGTCAGTTTTCACACTGAAGACAAAATGTAGTTTGATAGTGTTATGCTATTGCTTACGGTATCCCTATAGTCAGTAAATGAAAATATCTTCAGACAACAGTTAATTTCAACTATTTTGGGAACTCACAATAGTATGTGATGATCAGGGCATCATCCAAAGACAGCTGTCTTTATTATTTAGGAGAAAGTCTAGACAACCCTGTTATATGTTGCAGCTTTGAAAAGCTGGATTTGACTGAGCTAATCTTATTCTAAATCTTTAAGGGTTAATTTGGGTATGCAGGTTTACAGATTCAAATACCCTTGTAAATATATAAAAAAATAAATGTACAATAAGAGTTCATCTGTTAAAAAAATTATTTTACCAGTGCCTGATGAGTCATACACATATTGCCAGAAACAAGCATAGCAATTATTTATGTCTTGATGTTTTTTTCTTAGAAAAATGAAAGTAGGTAACTGTGATAAGAATTAGTAAATGACCAGTGAAGCCTTTTGGAAGATGGTATTCTTTGGAATTATTTGGAATTCTTTGGTATTATTTGGAAGTTGGTATTCTTAACTTTTTATTTTAACAATAAATTAACCTTGTGGAACCTATACCAAGATCAGGGCTGGACTTTTCTGATTTTTCAGAGGAAAATGCAACACCTGCAAAGAGAAGTGGGCCTTGTAACAAAGGCACACACTCAGCTTTGCAAGCTTCTGGGTACCAAGGTAGGGGAAGCCTATGCCACTCTCCCAGCAATGTATGCAAAGATTAATACTCTGAATTTCACTGAATGGATCTGCCATGGTCAGGGGTTCCTGCTGGCGGGTCTAGCATATCTCTACATGTCAATGTCCTTTATGATGTTTTCAGCTCTTCGTTTACTGCCCCTCCAAATGTGTTACTGTATATTAACAAATATTTTGTGTGTGTGTTTATCAAAACTAGCTGAAAACAGCTACCCTGGACTCCCTAGAAGAGGCCAATGATATTACTCTACTTAGGCAGACGACTTTCACAGGAAAGGGTAGACACTGTACATTTCCAAGGGTTCTGGGTTTGCTGCCCCAGCATGAACTTCTGGGATCTGCAAAGTTCTATTCCAGACAGCCAGAATAGCAGCTGGGAATATCTTTATAATGCCAGTTCCACTGCTTTACTTTTCTCAAATCCATGTCCCCACTGATTTAATGAAATGGTAATTCCCTTTCAGTATGGCTTATGCTAACTGAGTTTCAGTTTCTCTCACAAATATTTCATTTTGTGGGAGATATTCTCAGGGAGAGTTTTATTACTGTACCTTCAGAGATGGAAAATCATGCTGGTTAATTTGCATTAGCATCACTGCATCACACCTTTGAAGATATCCTTTGCTATTTTAGCGACTGCACTCTTTCACCAAGTGAACACATGAAACTAGATCTTCCACCTGATGGAAGCAGGAATGTATTTTATATTTTGCTGCATCAAAAATGCCAAATTTCATCCTTCCACAACCAACATGTATCCATAAACAATGACTGACTAAATATATAGTCTGAGAACATTTGAGATATTTCTGCGTTTGTCACAGAGTTCACGGAACTAAAGCCAATTGTTGTCTGCATGGATATACATCACAGGAACTCTAGGTGACTTCAGTTAGATTTCAGTCAAGAAACCTCATCTCTAATGGGAGTTCAGAACCTGCAGGAGCAACCTGGAAACTCCTCGAATACCAGCAAAATCAGAGTCCAAGTCTTTCATAAAAATCTCACACATTTGAATGAAAACGTTTTAGAAAAATGAAATCCATGTCTAAAGGCAGAAAAAATAACACAGCAGAAATTTCCCTCCAATTTGAGATAGCAGAGGTTTACAGGTTACTTTGAGGGACCCATGAAGATTTCCATAGTGAGTAGCCTGCTTGGCTCCAGCAGCTGGAGATGAGGCAGCTCACTGACCTTCCTCTGAACTGCTGCAGATTCTAGCAAGACATGAAAGGTAAGGCATTGCCTATTTCAGACTTTCAGAAGCTGATTGAACAGAGTGTTGGGCAGAGACCAGAGCTAACTAAGCCAGGCCTTGATCCCACAAGTAGTCAGGGCTTTTTGCCATTACAAAAAGAAGATGAGTTTAACATTCTATAATTTTTTTTAAGATGCAATTTTGCAAGTCCATCAGTGTCACACAAAAAAAATTCTCCATATTTTTTCTTTTCATTACAATTATTTGTTCCTTATCTGTAAAAGTCAGTAAAACTGAAAGGAAAAAACACACCATGAAATAGCTTTATTTTCCAGAGCCAGTGATTGCCCTATTACATTGACTTTATGGTAGTTTTACATTTAGATAACGTTTCAGTGAACACAGGTATTTATTGCCCCTTGAAGAAAATATTGACCCTAGGTTTGCCTTGGTCAATAGCTTGTCTTGCAGAGAATTTAAAGACCTCACAAAAAGTAGATCTCTGATTATTATTTACAGAAGCACGACTTGTAGAAATACATAGTCATGAAAGCGGTAAGTTCTCTCTTATACAATACAGTGTATTTGTAACAGAGTCACTTTTTACTAATTCACGTGTTTACCCATATTACTTTTCTCAAATATTTGATGCTCCACACTTCCAGCTTGAGTGCTCAAGGTTTGATCTCACTAGAAAAAAATTGCAAGGACACCCATGAATATTCACAGTCGCAATATTCTGATTTCCAACAGAGTTCAGACCAAAGGAAATCAGTTTCATCTCATTTTTGATTGGTCATAATGCCAGATATGTTTCCTCTTATTCACCTCTGAAAAGTATTCTAAATCCTGGATAATCATGAATTTCCAAATCTTTATTTTAATATGCTAGGTATTTCCAACTTAGTATAGCAACTGTGAAAGCTGATGGATGAATAAATAAGATCTTCTGCTGTGTGCAAGAATGTCTATACAGCCTCTTGTGAGTGGCTACGAGTCTTGACTGTATATGAGCAGTAACTGCTTTTACCCATTTTATCTTCTCCTTATAGTTTAGATGGGTTCAGAGCAGCAATAAAAAACATTAGTTACACATTGAGCAACTAATTGCTATTGGCAACCTATTAGCCCACTACGGTAAACTGGAAACCCTTGTATTAGGACTTGAAATATATTTAAGTAATCAATGTCATTAAAAATACTGAAATTGCCTATATATTTTCAGAAGATTGTTACCATTTCAACTTTTCATTGAGAAACATGAGCGACTTCCCTAGAGAGACTTCAAAGATTAAAAGAAATTTTTGAAATGTAAACCCCATGATAATAACTTCTAAGTGGCAGTGCTGACTGCTGCGAGCTATGAGTCTGCATATGGATACTTGAAATTACATCCTACATCAAAGAAGCTTACATGATGCATAATGGTGTTTAATGTTAAAAAGTGATCTCCTTTACAGCCTTAGAGCTGTTGTAAAGGCACAAAAGCTCAAAGAAATTCACACATTTCAGGGAGAATAAAATGTAGAGTGATTTCTTCATGTAGAACATAAATAGCAGAATTGCATTTGCTGTTTTCTGCAGCAGGGAAACTTTTCACTTTCTTTCTTGTAATACTGACTTTTCCAAACTTGCTGAAAGGGAAAGCTAGTATTTGTAATTCTTCTTGTGAAACTGAGAAGTCCAGCCAGCAAGAGTTACAATTTCTCATTTCACTTTTGAAATATACTCTGACATTTCAAAACTGAAGCCTACCTGAAGAAACTTAGATTGAAGACTTATTCCACAGGCAACAGCTGAATTTTATTCATGGACTTGATCTGACTGTTTTTATTTAGACAACTTGTCCCATTTGTCTCATCTGAAGCAGGACAGATTGTTTTAAATAAAAGTAATGGAGAATAAATGGAGTTAAAATCTTCTGAGCAAAGCTCTGCCCTCAGAGAATTATTAGGTTAGTTCTCCTGAGGAACAAGGCTGAGGAAAAAAGGAAATTTGGCAGTTCCTCACAGAAACACTATTAAGATCACAATCACAAACTCTTTTTATGCAAGAGATCAGCTTGACTAAATCTTCTGCTCTTCATTAACCTCAAACACAAAAAGGAAGCATGAAGAAATTGAAACTGGGTCAGTATATCAGGGACAAGGATAAAAGAACAGTGTAAGTATGTATGGATGAAATTAGAAAAGCCAAGCCATGAAGTGTGGTACAATCAGAAAAGACCACAAGGAGGAAAAAGTAAACATCTATAAATACATTGCTGGCATGTGGAAAATCTAGTGGAGAGCTGATTCAGTAGTAAGTGGGAGGAAACGGTGGTCACAGATGTCACCAGAAGGGCAAGAACAGTCTTGTGTTGTTCAACTTCGCTGAGGCTCTAGCTGCAGTAAATTGCTAATGTGCAGCACTGGTTTAATGATACTGAGGGCTCATAACAGTGCACTCAGCTGGGTGCAGGCAGAACAGCATAAAACCATCCCTCTGCTTGTCAGTCCCATCCTCTGTTCCAGGTCACTGTCCTTGCAGCAGAAACAGCAGAACAAGAAAAAAGCAGCTTCAGCTGCCTCAGTTAACGGTTTGACATCCTAATGCAAATGAATCTTCACATCTAGTTAACTGAAATGGTTGGAGTATGAAGGTAGAGTCAATACTGGAATAGCCTGGAATCCTTCCATCTCAGTATTAATTCTTTTGAAGAGACTGCAAATAGTCCTATAAACCATCTTTGATAAACAAGTTGTTTTCTGTTCTCTTTGGGAGCTCAGGGAAAGATACAAGAACACAAAATACTAGAAAGCGTAAATATAATGCCTAGTTTAATAAATAGGAAGGCAATGGGGGAATAGAGGAAAAGACAGACAGAGAAAGAGGAGATAGAACAAGAGAAAGACAGAAACAGAATTACAGATCAACCAGCTTAAGTTCTTGGAAAAACACCAGGATAAATAATCAAACTGTCTGTAAGCACCTTGAAGATAACAAGTGAGATGAACAATAGCCAGCAGGGATTTGTCAAGTACAAATTGTGTCAAATCAATCTAATTTTCTTCTATGAGAAAGTAACAGATTTTGTAGAGAGAAGGAAAGAAAAAGATGTAATATATCTTGACTCTAATACAGCTTTTGATTCTCATGTGGCATTCTCATTAACAAGTGAGGGAAATCAGGTCTGGAGGCAAATTCTGCAGACTGGTGACAAAAAGAAAAAAAATAGAAAATCACAGTTTTAGTTGCCATTAATCTAGTCTTACAGAAAAGATGCACTTATTGAACTGGCATGTTTGGAAGGGTCTCCTTCATCCAGAAATGTTTGCTATCTTCAATTCTATATGCACTAATACAAGGTAGAATTATTAACTGCCAAGTAATACACACAGAACAGGTTGATTCCTTAAGGGAGGACTCAGGTAGGTGGATCAGAAGCTCAACACAAGTTAGTAGGGGTGTGCTATTGTGAAAAACTCAGATTTCATGCTGGGATTTAAAAACAGGACTACAGACTGCAAAGCGTGAATTAGACTTTCCACCCTGATTAGCCCTGGCTAGAAGAAGTTGGATTAATATAGGTGGTCTGAAGTACTTCAGATGGATTTGTGTTGAGTTTGGAGGTGAGCAGCAGGGTTCACTGCAAGGTACAGCCTGCTAGGGAGCACTGAAGGAAACAGGGTTGGTCAAAATACAGAAAAGGCTCAGGGGAGATGTGATAATAATCTTCAAATATGAAAAGATTTTGAACAGAAAAGATAAATAATTCTTCTTGTCCAGTGTAGAGAGATTTTTAGGTAATGGGTTTGCAGCAGTGCAAATCTAATACAGGCCCTGGGAAGAAACTCAGGGACAGCCAACTGCTGTAGTAGATTGTGAGGGAGGATGAACAATCACCCTGATTTCTAGGAATGCCAGCAGTGACGTAGTTTACTAGGTCCCACCTTGGACTAGATGACCTCTGAATGTCCTTTCCACATCTTTGTCTTCATGAGGAGAGAATATCTGAAGTGGGGCTGAGAGCCAAAACAAATCAAGGGGAAGTTAAACAAGAGATGCACAGAGGTTCCTCTGTTACAAGTTTCTGTAAAAGAACAGAATGAAAAAATCAGACTGTGGGCTGCGATAAATTTGGGCAGTGTGCACTGACATTAACAGGGAATTACAGACCAAAGGTTTCAGTAAGTTTTTATAAATAAATATATATATATATATAAATAAAACATGTACCTCTATAGATATATATAAAACAATCTTAAAGCCATACATTATTTGCATTGCTATATATTGATAAATTAGAAAGAAATATATTCTTTATGTAATGCATTTATGTAAATTTTTATATATGTAACACATTTTATATATTATTTTTTTATAATTTATTTTTAATAATAAGGGTGGTACCAATCAAAAACATGAAGAGAAAGCCAGGAAAAATGGTTTTCCCAGATATGTGTTGTAAGACCCTCTGAACTTAGTAGTAATTGATGTAAAATTTAGGAAGAACATTCTATAAAATAAGGTTTGTGCATTTTGTTTAGCACCATTTTCAATTTTGAATATTGTCCTTTTAGTCTTACAGAAATAATAATGTTTTGGTGCCAAAAGTTAATTTGCAAGTCTTTATATCAATTTTTTAAAAGTGACTGAAAGTTTAATATATGTGATTTCACTATCCAGTCTTTAGACACTTTAGTAGAACATATTTCTGAACAGCATTAATTCCTCAGATTTTTAATGATCAGAGCCAAGGTGCTGCTATCTCTATGACGTCTTCGTCTTAGACACTAAGACATTAACTTCAGACGTAAAACTCTGTTTTGGCTGTCTAAAGCCATCTTTTGATAAATTTATTGCCAGTTTAAGAAACACCTCAGTCTTCAGGGTTATAGTACTTTCCATCTGTAACAATTCAATAGTGGGACAGAGCTAAAATAATTTCCTCTTGCTGACCATCATATCAGCAGTACCTTTTAACAGCTAGTTTATTTCAGATAATAAATTTCACTGGACTTTTGCTGACAATGAATATATCTTGTGATCTACTGTATCCTTTCCTACAAAGAAAAGTGATCTGTAACTAGCAGAGATCACATTATTTTCTGCAATTTTAATTTTTTCTTACTTGTCCTTTTTTAAGGTGAACTTTTAAAAGAAATCTCAAGGTGGATGTGCTAAAACTGCACATTTCTAGTGGATGAAAAGCTCTTTAATTTTGCTTCTGAGTGACTGCCAATGTCTTGTGTAGTACAGCTTTAAGTATTTATTTTGTAAAATACTGTCTGTTTGAAACTGGTAGGCTTATTTTTTGTAACTTATAAAACAAAGAACTAGAGGAATCCATTATAATGAATGTTTAATTCAAGATACAGCTTGCATGATTTTTTATAATCCATACCACAGCTAGATTCAAAATTTCATGTTTCTGATGGTCCTTAGCCAAGGCTACCACCATCATCATACTGTTTGTTGTTATGTTTATTTAGTTCTAACTATCTGAAGGGCTCAGTTTGTAAATCTGAGCTGTGATATATTCTGGATTATACACAAAAGGGTGAAAACACCTGATTGGGGTCACACACATTCCTGTGCTATACTGGTAATTCTATAATTTGGTCAGTAGAAGTGTTGTCTCACTCAAGTGTTCATCCTTTAATCTTCTGTCTGGTTGCTGGCTTCCAAACATTGCAAAGAATAAACCTTCACCTTCTAGAAAGAAAAGGACATTTGACTAAATAGATTTCAGGCTATGACAAGTTACATAAGATAGGCAAAAAAGAAACATTGTTTTTTCTTTAGTTGTTCTGGTTGGGTTGTTTATCTGGGGTGGTTTTGTGGGGATTGTTTTTTTGTTAATATAAGCCCTACAGCTCCTCTTCGGTCTCTCCCTTCCATCTGTGTGGAGATAACCACAGGTGATTCCATCATTAACGGAACAGCATGTTTTTTGTTTTGCACTTAGAATTTGAGCAAGGTGCCAGGACAGCTGTGCACTGAGAAAAAAACAAACAAACAAACTGACATTAGCAAACATAAGAAAAA
This sequence comes from Lichenostomus cassidix, assembly GCF_008360975.1. Taxonomy (NCBI): domain Eukaryota; kingdom Metazoa; phylum Chordata; class Aves; order Passeriformes; family Meliphagidae; genus Lichenostomus; species Lichenostomus cassidix. The sequence goes on along the minus strand of NC_139480.1, from coordinate 18,061,121 downwards.
TACAGAAGTTTGTCTGTGATTTCTTGGAAATCAGTGTTGCATCTAAACTTCCTAATCTCTCCAGTGAAAGTCAATTTGTAAGTGGCACTGCTTTTGCTTTCCCCTTTCCCAGAAGCTAACCTTCAAATTTCATATCCAGATACAACCTGTGTATTGAAATGCTGGGAAGAACCACATTGCTTTAACATCAGTGAGTACCAGGCTGTGCAAATTCCATACATTGAGTGTTTGGTTTTTTGGTTGGGTGGGAAAAGCTGACTTCAGTACTTTGCTACATGAGTCTGTTGAAGACACAACTGCAAGTTCTTTGCAAGATGACTCAGGTGCTGTGTGTTGGAAAGGAGAACAGACACCAAATGAAGCATTTTAATGTGTTATACAATATTTACCAGAGTCCTAATGTTTTGTAGCAGACTAAGTCCTACTGTGGAAAATGAAAGGTCTCATCTTCCTGCTTGACAGTAATGCTGACTCACTGGATTGGTCTAAACAAGTCAATTAAGCTTCTTTGACACTCAGTTTTGCTATCTGTAAGACAAAAGCTGTGGTGTCTTGTAACAGAAATTGAGAGGAACAGACTAACAAAAGCACTCTATCAGCAGAAATGGTGTTAGTATTAATTATCTAACTGAAATTATATACGAACATTGAGTATGTGCCATCATCTGTCTTCTAGGACAACTGCAACACTTCTTTTTGGTTTCTCTTCTTTCAAGTCTGTATCATTATAGTCTATGAAAGCAAGCATTTAAAGATACTGGTATCAAGCCAAGAGCACCTGACTGAGCTCTAAAATATTAAAGATGACAGAGCTACAAATTGATGCTGAAAGACTTCAAACACATAAACTATAGAATAAATTGCTGACTTTTCTTGTGATGCTTCCTGCCATTGCATTTTTTTGCTCCCCTTACAAAATAAAATCCTTCATTCCCACATTTATTTCTCCTCAGGGAAAGCAATGAGGCTAGGTATGAAAAATACATTAAATCCAGTGTAAGGCATTCCAATACAAGATTGCAACCACTATGGCCACACTACAGCTCTGATTTAGTATATCAATCAGGCGATTCAGACCTCACCGTGAATTTCTGACAGACTTACTTTTTCCTATATCAGGTATTCTCCTTTTTTTTAGTATAAATGGCATATTACATCTCTTTCCTAATGTAACTGCAAGGCTGGCACATGCTAGCCTTATTTTAGTCTATTCTTATACTAGGAAGGGATGTAGTAGTACATAAATCTGGTAATCAGGTGGATCTAATAGATGTTTAGCCATGTCACACTAGAGAAAGGTGGTCAGGTATTACAGAGGTATATTAAAATTAAATAAAAAAGGGGTCAGTTTCTTGCCACATGCATTTTGCCACTGTTTATAATTCCCTGCAGACAAACGTCACTTCCAAGTTTTATGCTATTTAATTACTTATTTAGGATCTCATTTTATCTCTATTGAGATCCAGTGAAACACTCTTAGGAATGAATCAATGGATTGAGAGTTTTGCCTCAGCAGTCTTTTATTTCTTTTTAATCACATGCATTTCAGCTGCTCTAATACATTGAAAAATATGGCCAGAACAGAAGTCACTGTAGCCTGGAAAGCCCTTGCTCTGTCACTTACCATAGTGAGTGGCATCCCAATTTGACCTGAAAGTTCTCCAAATGCTTTTGTGCATGCCTGGGATGACTCTGGAGTAAGCAGCTCTGTTTCTATTTCTTGCCTGCACCTGATCAGGGTCCATAAACGAAGCGGAGTGGCATGCAGCTTCCAGGCTGGGGGCTCCTGAGTTAAAGCAGCCCTGGCACTCTGACCAGAGGTAGGTGTAGCTGCACAGCCAGGCACACCAGGAACACATCAACAGGATTGTCTGTTGTCTGACACAAAACTAACAAAATAGTAAAGTGTCAGCTACCAGGATTATTCCCCTTCCTCATATCAAAGGAGTGCCTCAGGAGGAGTGCAATATCCAGTGGTAATAATGACAAGGCTTACAGCAGTCTCAGTCTCCCAGGTAATCTGTGTTTTGCCATCACAGGAGAGGTCCCCTGATGTCCCAGTTTGGTGTCTGACTAATCCACCTGTGACATACTAAGGTAAGTCTTCATGTTTTGATATCTTTACAGGGAAAACATCTAATTCTGGATAAAGCTGACAAGAACGAGAATTGGGTTAAGGAGCCCGTACATCACGGGCAAGTGGAAAGAGGTAGAAAACTGGCTGTTAAGGGTACACACTGAGCTTCCTTATTCTCATGCATTGCAGTTATTTAGAAGAGAGTTATCTGGAAGAGAGGGTGAGATATGCAGGATATGTATCTGACTGCTTGCAAGTTTGTCCCCATATATCCTAAGAACTGAGCCCTAGGGTAAAAAGTTACGGTGTTCTGCATATAAAATGAAAAAAGGAACAACAGAAAACCTGGAAGGTGGGTTTTTTTTTTTTTTGGTGAATATAGAGGAAAATATAAGAGACCAAGGGAATATAGTATTTATTATTGACTGTTTAGGACACAACAAAAATTAAACTGGGAATTATTTAATAGCTGTGAGACATACAATAAAATATTTGTCAAACAAAAGTGTATGTCATTTTTATGAAGATATCAGTTGCTCCATGATAAATCATACCTCACTAGCTTATAATTTTGCTTTTGTAAACACATCTTCCCCCCCAAAAATAGCTTTTTTTTCTTTCTTTTTAATAATTTTTTATTATGATTCATCATGAAATACCTAGAGATGGAAACTTTGAAGATTAAAAGCATGTTTACTTTAAATAATGTATAAAAGTATTGAATAATATTTCTGGTTTACGTATTTACATATTTTTGGTATATGAAAATTTGTTCAGATTTGTTATTGAGCAATAAAAGTCAAATAATTCAAAAGGGGGATGTAATCTTTCTTTATTGACCTAACACACAACTTCACACACTGTGGCTGTATCTGCAGTGTAATCTAGACATAGGCAAAGCAGACTAGCTGTCACTGGTGACTCCTGGTAACTATACAGCCATTGTTGGGGTAGCTCAGACCACTTCTCAGTCTGTGTCACTTCTGCAGAGATTGTTTAAAAAAAATCTTCATCATTCATAGCTTCTTCACATGCAGAAGGTTGTGCAACCAGAGGATCTATCTGCCTGACTGAAAGTGTCCTGGAAAAGAAGGAGGGGGTGGGATTTTTTTTTTCCTGGGGTAAAAGATTTACTATCCTTTTCTTTTGTCGTGCATTTGAAGTGCAGCTTGAGAAGCTAGGCTCACGTGTGGATGAGGCATCCCCACTGCTGAGCCAGACCTCAGTGGAACACTTTCTATGACTGAAGATGCAGCTCCATGACTGTTGCCATTCAATGGCATAGCTGAGTTTGTGCTGATAGATGAAATGACTTCCGAAAAAGACTTTCCAAGCACCCCTCCTTTGGTGGGGTTATTTTGAAATTTATTTGTTTTAAAAGATTTGGTTTAAAATGCAACTATCACAAACAGAGTCTACCGACACAGATAGAAAAGGCAGAAATCAGCAGGTAGGGTCAGTTCTTGACTGTGCTATTAAGAGAAAAAGTTGGTTTGATTTGCAACCAGAAATGGAAACCAGAATTAAATCCTCCCCAAACCAGTCTGGCTTTGTACTTCAAACCCTAAATTCTGGAATCGGGACTTCTTGTGGAGAACAGATAAGACTGGTTCTTGAACCTCAGTCACACAGGCATTTCACAGGTGATCACTGATATATTCTAGCACCTGTGCATACCAAGAATGGTTCCTGATTCCACAATAGGGTAAATTTGTCTCTAATTATGTATGTTTCCCTACAGAAACTACAGGAAAAAGGCCCATCTTATAAAGTGATTTGGTGCTGAGCTTTATTGAGTACTAAGACATTGTGACACTTTCTTTTTTCTCTTTTTCTCTCATAGGCATGCAAGAAACATAAATGCATGCAAACATGCTGGCACAGGAAAATGAAGACAATGGAAAGAGGTGACCAGAGAATGGGGTGAAAAAACCCAAAGAACGCTTTTCTGTAGATCTCCCAGGAGATATTCAGATCATTTTACCTATGCTAAAACACTAGTCTTAAGGAGCCTCCAGGTGAGCTCTGTTTTGGAGATTGCTATTGCCAGTTGATATCCTGCTCCTCTTCTTGAGGATCCTCTTGCCACACATAGCACAGCTGGCAGAAAGCATGATATGCCCAAACCTCAGCACTGTCCTTGGCAGCCCATATTGCTTTAAACTGGCTCAGATTTAGGCTTGTGCCTGCACAGCAGGCTGAGCTGTGCAGCAGCTGTAGAGGAGCTGCTGTGTGCTGGCTGCTGACAAGGACAGCTAGCCCATGAGACTGGCAGAGAGGCAGGTGGATGGCAGGGTGTCAGTAAGTACCCAAAGAGCCCTGGAAATACTCAGATGATTCCATCTGGAGGTACCTTACTATAACTTAATTTTAGGCCTATTCAACCCTATTAAAGTTACCATTACTAATTTCATTAAAGCAGAAGACAAACTAAGTGTAATTTTTCTGTTGGCCTAATTTCCCACCTCATTCCTTTACTTGCATTCCATCAGTATTTTGATTCCACCACCACCACCTTTCTTCCTGCTAAGCCTTCCTTCCTGTTTTTTTTACTATTTTTGCACCTATCCAAGAAATTTAACTGACAATACTCATCTTTACATGAGGTGGGTTTGTAAGTACAAGTGTTGTGAATGTAAAGGGGACAAATACTACACTAGCCTAGAGGGCAAGGGAAAAAAGCCTACAGAAAATATCTGTGCTTGCCATGCAAAGATTCATAGCTACTTTAAGACAGCTGGCTCAGTCAGCATATGTCAGCAGACTTGGGCTATTTCAGTTCACTGTTGCATATTTTATATCAAGTGACCTGCCAAATGTCATGAAGAGGTGAACAGAGAACAGAGAAATCAGTCAAGGTGATGGATGAGATGCAGACTTGATTGTTTATTCAAATCATTCCCACAACAATTGAGTCTTACTGATTGCAGACAGCATTTTGTCACAACCATTAGGAGAGGGCAAAGGTGACAGGAATTTAATGGCCAAATTAGAGTTATTGAATGGTGCCAAGTATGACAATATTTTTAAACTCTGAAGAAGACTTTTATCAGTGAGCAACAACATTCAGAACTCCTTTCTCTAAACTATCAGTTTCTTTGTTTTGTTTGTTTGTTTTCTTGCTTATTTGTTTTCCTCTTCCAAGTACATGTGCATCTCCAAATGTATTCCAGAGGGTTTCTTCAGTAGCTCCCAGTTTCCCTCCAGGACGTTTCTCTTAAAAGAAACATGGATTCTTGTTATTCCCTCCTATGCACCTTTATATATTTGAACAAATACTTCAAACATATCTTTGCACCCTCCCCTGTTTCCTGGTTATGTTGGTCATGATGTTGGTGTGAGGGAAACAGCAGGAGAAGGCAGTAGGGCAGGGTGATCCTGAAAGGTGATGTGCTGCAGCCCAGGTCTGCGTTGCCCTTGCCTTCAAATGGGATAAGGCTCATACAAAGACTCCAACATGTTCATACAAAATCACTCATTTCTTTTCCATCTTTAAGAACACTGCTGTTGTGTTTGGTTTGAAGAGAGAGGGGAATGTGAAGGGCACAGGGACTGTGAAAAAAACATATTTTTCCAACTACCCTAGGTTTTGTCCTTTCTTTTTCCTCCAGAAACACTGTTGTTTAGGTGAGTATTGTATTAAGCATGTTGACACATTCTCTTGAAGGATGATAACCAGCTCATACTTGCATTCCTAATCCGAACAAATTATATGCTCCATTTTAGAAAACAGTGCCATTCCTTCTCGTCTGGCAAGAATTCAAATGTTTAAAAAATAACTTTCCGACTTCTTTGAAAGAAAATATCAGTCTGGTCCACAGACTCTTTCAACAGCATCAGACTATAAGCAGTTCAAAGGTATTGAAATGTCATAATCTATTAAATATTAATATAAAATATTACAGAGAATTAGAAAAAAAATTGTCACACTATAAAATAATAGAATAAGTACAGCCCAACTAATTTCATGAAAGTTAGTGAGATTTTGTTAAGAAGTTTAAAAGGCTATAGCATTAGAAAGACCTCAAAACATATTAATGATTTTCTTACTTTCAGATCTCATGGTGAAAAGACAAAGAAAAAGCATATGCAAAATTAAAATACAGCAAGAAGAGAAGGAGAACAATTTTCAACCATACATATGTTCAGTCTCATTGAGAAACAGATATTTGAGAGCATCAGACTAGATGGTAGGCTGAAATATGATTTTAAAAATTTCCCTTTTCATAAGTAATTTGTAGAAAAAGTCCCTTTGCCTTATTTTTTGAAGTGGCTCAATTTAACATTTATTTTTGATTAAACAAGGACAGTTTTTTTCCTGAGTTCACTTTGATGGCAGGTGTTTATTGTGAGGCAGGTTGCATTTGGACCCTTACCACTGCTAACTTGGAGTTTCTGCTATGATCCAAAAATTCAAAATTTGAAAAAGAATGTTTAAAAGGATGTACTTGTGTGTTTTAGTTGACCAGAGAATCGCCGGGAGTTGCTGGCTTTGTGCAACTGAAAAACAGATGACATCAGGGTCCATAAGCTGGAGCATTTACAGCACAGCTCAGAAGAACTGCTGACATTATCAGGATTTGTTCAGCTTGAGGAGTACTGCATAAAAATCTCACCAGTCAGAAAAAACAAATTCAAAATGAAAGATGTATTTAGAAATGTCCTTTATGATGATAAGAGTGGAAATCCTTTCTTATGAGAGCAGCCAAAACACTTTGGGCTTTTCACCTTAAACACAGCTAAGCTGACATGATTTCTTTGTATACACCTATGAGGTTTACTGCATGTGGGTCAGAACTCCTAAACTAAACTATTTTTATAACAACTGGAAACAATTCAATTGTATATTTAGACATCAAATTAAAGATTTATAATTTTCAGAGAAGTGAGATTCTATACCATTTTCCAAAGGCCTCCTGAAGACAAAAAACTAATTATTTTAATAAAACAGTTTACAAAATACATTTCAAAATTCATTTAAGTTAATGAGGCACAGAATCTGGTAACCCACTCTTTAGTCTCCCTGTTTTGAAGAAAACCCACCTTTGATGATGAATGCTGTGAGGTTACAACTGTCTGGATTAGACCTGTAAGACCAATTTGAAGTAGTGAAATTCCATACTATCTCCAAAACTGTTGGGAGGACAAGTTTTCTGTGGCAGGAAACTCATTTTCTAGAATTTCCCAAAGCTACTAAGCTTCCAGAGTAGGGAGATGCATATTCAGCTTCCTCCTCTCTCTTCTGTATATCCAGAGCTTTATTTTGAACTGGCTCACAAAAAAAGTATAATTTAAACTATTATTTATACAAAATGTAAAATATTAACCATGTTCCCTGTTTCTTTCTCCTCTGTGCAGTCTTGAAGGCCTCCAGCTCCTTGCTTGGCTGGACTTTAAATAGCATATGGTCACGACTTCTATAAATTGCCTTTTATGCAGACAGGAGTGGGATTTATCTAAGAATTACCTGAGGTCTTTTATCTCTCTGATATATAAATTAAACTACACTTTCTGCTTAAAAATAGCATTAACATATTACAGAAAAGTGTACAGGTTATTTTCAGGTTTGTGTCTAAAATTTTATTTCAATCCCAATGTTAAAAGGCATTGCAGGGATTGAAAAGTCTCCTGCAGAGTTCTTACTGATTACTCTCTTTGCAAGGTGTGGAAATAAAGAGGCAATATCAATACTGAGGGTGAGAAGACTTCAGCTTCCAGGGCCTTCATAATGACATGTTTTATGAGCTTTTCATTCTCACAGACAATCTTAGAAACATGATAAAGAGACCTCAGAAAGTATTGATTTGCATTACGTTCAGTAGTGATGACTGGAAATCAAGTCAATGCAGAATCAGGTCTGGCAAGCTAAATCTTGATGAAGTCTGAAGTAAAACACTAGCTCTTCATTCCTAGTGCTTTGTTTGGCTAATCAAAGGCAGAGAAATATAACTCTATTGTGAAGCTTTATTATGTAAGCCATAGGGGAGTATCTAAACATGACAGCAAGTAGCAATAATTGTCTAAATTATGCACCAAATTGTAAATACAGCACTCCTTTTATTTCACTTCTGGAATTTGGAATACTTGCACCATTGACTATTAACTACTGCACTGAGTTAGGAACAAAGCAAAAATCACATATGTTGCTGAACTCTTATTATGTCAGATTCCACTGTAAAAGTCTAAATTTCCCTTCATGTAAAATTTCAGGAAAATTCACAGTGAAATATATAGAATGCCAAAAATAAAATAAACAAAGAAGTAAAAGTGAAATGAAAGTATCACCTGCAGTAAAAATGACAACAGTTATTTTGTGAAGGCAATTATTTGAGTAGCTTTATATCACATATCATAGAGATGAGAATAGTCTTCCAGAGTTCTAGCATAGTAAGGAAAACATCCACTGCAGACATTTGCTCATTTCCATTGCAAACATCATTAAAACAGAAACACAAAACCAAAGAAAGTTTCTCTTGAGCTACTCATCAGCTGGCTTTGCCTCTTCATGCCCTTACCTGAAGACATATATTTGAGAGCAGACTTTCATCCTACCTGTTCAGCTGTATTTGAACAACAACAGGATCACATTATAATAACTACAATAAAAAAAGTTTAAAACCTCCTGAACTGTTTATGCTAATGATGCTTTTATTATGAGTAATGAACTGTTTCCTCTTCCTGTTCCGCCTTATCTCTTGTAAAATGTATTGTATTATTGATAAGATTGCTTCTACAAGAAAACAAATTACATTTAGTAAGAGAAGTTGTTTATTTAGTCCATTTTAAACATTCTCTAAAATGTGAGTTTAAAACACATGGTTCAGATTCTTATGTAGTGTACTTGAACAGATCAAAGAGAGCTCATCCAAGATCCATGAAGAATGTTGTGATTTATCATAGTAAAAATATCTGACTTGGGTTTTCCCAGATGATTTACCACAGTTGATAAATTTGCTAATCTCTTCCTTTCCTAAGTGTTATTTTTGCATTTCAGCCTAGTGGCCACACCATTGGGATCTTTTCACTCAGTTCTGAAAAATGTGTATATTCAAAAATCAGTCCTGAATCTCTTCTAAATTTGCAATAATTCATACATAGAATTCAACTGTCACATATTTGATTACTACTGAATTGTTTATTTTAGTCATCTCCATTTGTGGTACATGATTGGTGCTTTTCGGTTCATAGTCTTCAAATATTTACAGGTCATGAGCCTCTTGGGGAAAAAAAAGCCAAACATTCCAGATATATGTTTTTGCATTTGTGTTAAAATTCATTTTAATTTCTGGATGCATGAGCACAGCTCTGAATAATCTGTTAATTCTCCTACTATTTAAATATTTTAACACTTGCTGCTAAACAAAACTATTTATATCAAAGATTGTATTTGTAAATTACTATATTTCTCGAACAGTTCTGCTCAGTATGTGCTAACGCTGAATTGCATATGAGAAAAAGTTCCATATGAAAGAAGTACAAATTTTATATAAAAAGAATTTACACTGCAGTGTTCTAAGAAGAGCAAAGGAGCTGGAGAAGGGTCTGGAGCACAAGTCCCATGAGAAGCAGCTGAGGGAGCTGGGGTTGTTTAGCCTAGAAAAAAGGAGGCTCAGGACAGACCTTATCACTCTCTACAACTGCCTGAAAGGAGGTTGTAGGGAAATGGGAGTTGGTATCTTCTCCTAAGTAACAAATGATAGGATGACACAAAATGGCCTCAAATTACATCAGGAGAGATTTAGAATGGATATTAGAAAAAATTTCTTCATGGAAAAGGTTGTCAAGCATTGGAACAGGCTGCCCAGGGAAGTGGTGGAATCACCTTTCCTGGAGGTATTTAAAAGACATGCAGATGTGGTGCTTAGGTATATAATTTAGTGATGGACTTGACAGTGTTAATTTAATGGCTGGACTTGATTGTAAAGATATCTTCCATCCTAAATGACTCGATGATTCCATAATAATCTGGTCAGAGCACACAGAGAAGACAGAACCAAATGCTTCTTGGAGGTGCAACAAAGGGGCAACAGGTGAAGGACATCAGTTAGAGCACTGGAATTTTCACTTGTATATTTAGATTAATTTTCTTAGTCATTGGGATAGCCAAATACAGGGACAGACCATGTAGAGACGTTATGGCATCTCTACCTCTGGAATTGTTCAAGGCTCAATTAGACAAACTTGTTAGGTCTGCTCTGAGCCGGGAATTGGACCAGTTGATTTCATGAGCCCTGGTCCAGTCTGAACTATTCTGTGATCTTACACTTCAAACATTTTCAGGACCCATTTCCTTTACGCAAGTGCCTATTTGAACAAAACTTATAAAAAGGTGGTTATCTCTCAATGTTTTCCCGCTATCAAGCTGTGTTGAAATTAGCCAAGAGGCTGAGCGCAGACTTTCAGAGTGATTGCATAAATCATGTTCCACAAAAAAACAAGCAAAAATGTAGTTAATCAAATGTTGGCATGTAGTTCTTTAGAATAGCCCTATCCAGGTTATATTTAACTTTCTTCCATCTGAAAAAGTAAAAGATTCAGAGAACAAAGCATCATTGTTGAGAACATTAATTTTGGACTCTCCTAGCTGGGCCCCAATCAAAGCTTTCTTTGTTAGTTAGTAAAACCTTCTCATTCTCTTGCAAAGCCAAAGCACTGTAGAAACAAAGGCTGTACATAAGGGGATAAGGAGACCAAAACCCAGCTGACTTCCCTAGTGCAGCTTCAGAACAAATTGCAGATCAGATTCACAGGCAGTGTCAACCCTTCCAAATCACCTAACCATCAGGTGAGTATCTGGTCCCATACACAAGGTTAAACAATAAAACCTGTTTATAGAAGAAAAGAATTGATATGACAGGTTGGAAACACAGTGCTCCACACATTTTGGCAAAACTTCTTTGCAGGTTGTATAAATACATTATCATAGTCTTAACCCTGGAAGTCCTTGTACATTTGAGCCCAGACTTTTGGCTGTGGTAGGTCACATAATCCTTTCATACAGGTATTCAAGGGCTTGATGCTTCAGCTTCTGCCTCACCATGCTTCAAAGTCATCAAACATCACTGGCATGGGTGACAGCATAAATCTGTTTCAGTCTCACTCCTGCTGCAGAGACCACTCGAGGAATTCAGGCTGTGCAGCAAAAGGTCTGTTATTGCAGCAGTGGGGCACTCTCCATGGCCAGGGCAGAGCAGCTCCAGGCCACACAACAGTTACCCTCCAGAGGTTTGGTGGTGTTTTGTAGATGCATTTCATTACTCTGTCAGCCCAGATCTGCTGAATGATGGGCATTGGTAGCCTTAGCTTCATGCACAGAACGGTGTTACTGTCAGTGTCAGGCTTCTGACACTGGTAAGACAAGCATTCAAGAGGAAGCAAAGGCCAAATCCATCCTTTTCTTTTTTTTTTTTTTCTTTTTTTTTTTCTACCTTTTTCTTTCCAGTTAGATTACTTACGCAGCTTAAAATTTTACATCATTAACAGTACTCAATTCCTTACCTGATAAGATAGAGGGCAATTCTATTTACATATGTGAGACACTGCAGATGTCTCCCTTTTACCAAATCCAACCTTCATTCATCACGGTGTAAGGAAAAATCAGTATCCTTTCAACGTGATATTTCAGCATGAGAAATCTGTATGCACTTAATGTTTTAAAAACTGATGAAGAAACCTGATGATGAAATGATCCACAAACATAGATATAATAATCATAAAACTGAACGGGGACATTCAAGTCAAAGAACAATTTCTGTGTATTTTTGGTAACATAACTGTCAAAATGCCATATAAAACACTTAAAGGCTGCTTTTGCTAACCCCAAGCTGGACTCAGGTTCTTTACTAAGTATCTACTTACAAAACAACACACTTGTTACTGCTGTAGTAGGAGAGTTTGTGCTATATTGGGAGAGTTTTGCTGTGCACTTTATCACTGTTATACGTGTGAAACAATTGCAGGCTTTAATTTTAAGTTGTCTGAAAAACTCAGAATTCTTTAACTTCAAAATAAAAACCCTGAAGAAAAAGCTACTCAATATGTTTATCAACATATATGTTTCAGTAGCTATTGTGGTTTCATCAATACCAATACCAGCCTTACATATACTGCCCCTTATCCTGTAGTTAAGCTCTATTTGTGTCTGGTTACATGGAAAACCTCTATCAACAAGATTTCTGATAGAAAATGGGAGATAGAATTGTGTCCAAATGCATGACGATTTTTTTTTAATTTAAACAAGAGCAAAAAAATAGAGAGATTTTTCTCTGATTGTTCAAGTCAATGTTGTAGGAGAGCTGACATTCACTGCCAAATAGGTGCAGTGAGTTGAACACGAGGACAGAAAGGAACAGGAGCATTTACTGAGTTTGATTGTTTCCAGAAGGTAATTTAGTAAAGGGACTGTCTGAGTCCAAACTAGCTCCTGACTCAGGAGCTTATGTGAAACAGGAGAAATCAACCTGCAAGTTCCAACTCAGCTGTAAATTGCTGAGTTTGGGAGTCTTTTAAACAAATTGACTTCACTTGCCTGCTTGTTATTGCAGTTAGCATTTCATTCAAGTGTACACATATATGCGTCTACTAATGCCTTGACAAGAGGAAGAGAGCAACTTTATTTTCAGAGTTTAAAATGGTGTATTTTTTACTGCATGATTATCAGTTGTGCTCACTATGGCATAAAAAAGGTGTGAGGAAAGAAATGCACGTAGTTCAGAAGCACCCACAGTTGCTCTCACTCCAATGCTGAAGAGCAGAACTTGTTGAATGCATTCAGCTAGTGCCCAACTTGGGCAACCAGTCCCACTGCCAAAATGGCAGCTGCCGCCACTCGGAAGCCTTGAGGGCTTAAAATCTGCAAAGACCATCTAAGAAGCTGACATTCCATTACAGAGGATGAGCTTGGGGTAGAGCCATGCCAAGTCAGTTATTGTTCTAGAGTGGTTGTGTCCTGTTCACTCTAACCTCAGTGAAGAATCACTAATAGACTTCATCGCAAGAACTCCACTTATGCATTAGATTTTGTGTGGTTGTGAAAATAACATTCAAGGTCTGAAAATGTCACATGGGAATTGCTTGATATTCTTAGAGGAGGGAAGTGAAGAAGGCAATGAAGAGCTTTGAACCCCCTGGATTATATGAGAAAGGATTCTGGGATGTTAGCTTTTCCACTGAGATCTTATGATTTCTGAAGTCTTGGTAATTGTCAATAAACAGAAGACAAGAAAAAGGCTTATATTTGTGTTCTGTAAAAAAGGCACAATAATTCATGTGAGAGGAAAAGATGATATTTCAGTTAAATCTACAGGTAAATCTGCAGAATAAGGAAAATAGAAACTAACACTCATGTAGAGAAGTCCCTAGAATGGAGCCTGGTAATCGGAGCAACCACAATTCATCTGCTGGACACATAGAAGGAAAGAGTTCAGTAACGATCATTTTGTATCTATCACCCATGAGGTTTTCTAAACCTTTTTAAGTGTTATTTCAGACTTCATAGATAATTATTGCTTGTTCTTGCTGTAATGTGTGGTGAATGAAAGGTGATTTCAGAGTAAAGAACAATTTCAAGGCAAAAAACCAACATCAAGGCATAATTTCTATGCAGTAGAAATTCTTGTAACCACAGATCTACATTGTCTCCTGTGACACCTGTCACTGTGGCTCGCAGAGAATAGATTGGTGTGAGGGGGCAACTTGCAGGTTGGCATATGAGAAGTCCTGCATGGAGAGTCAAATCAGATCTCCTAAAACACATATCTATAAATGGTCAGCTGACTATTTCCTGGTTCTCCCCAGATTCTATTTCCATTGACTCAAGTGAGAGCTTGGGTGCTTTGCAGAGAAACAAAATTGCATCCAAGATGTGCATTGCACAGATGCTTTGGGGAGCTGACAGAACAAGCAAAGTTCAAGAAGCTCTTTCAGCAGCCAGCATTTGCTAAAAAATCTTTCTGGCACTGGCAAAGTGCTTTGTGATGAATATCAGTAAAGTCCAAGGGCCCTAAGTGACTGTAAAAGTGCAAACAAGCACATGCCTACGTAAATTAAATATGGCACAAAAAGCCTGGAGCTGGTGGTGACCGAGTCTTTTAAAGAAACTGAAGCAGTTTACTGACTTCAGCATGGCTGGGTCTGAGCCAGGCAGCCTTTCCTTCTAGAAGGGTGCAGCAGTGTGACTGCAGTGCCACCGTGACACTACGCTGCTTCTCTGAGCTTCGGTTTTGAATTTCTGCGTGGCACTGCACCGCGCAATACAGGCACGTCAGCTGGGAGACCTTTAACTCCTCTGTGATTTATGCGCATACTCTGTGTTTCTGCCAGAAAGTGGGCACCAAAAAGTCTAAAGTTGGAAAGTTCTGAGCAGCCAGTTCAACTACAGGCAAGCTAGGAGATATTTTCCTGCGTGGGGAGTACATCTAATGTACTGAAGAATGCAGGGCAGGAGAAACCAGTACTCACCTAATAGTCCTATTACAGCCCCAGACTTAGAAAACATGACAGAATGGGTGACTTTTATCTATGTACTGTACTGTCCATCTGAATGGGAAAACTGCTTCTTAAGAGAACATACTTAATTTTCTGCTACTGAGATTTTGCTGCATCGCTAAAGACAATTAAATATCCATTTAAACAAAGAAGAAACTTCATCTCCCCTTCTTGAAACCATCTGACTACTGAATAAAAGAGAAACACTTCCTCCTTTTTCCCCTGGTAGTGATATCTAGGCCAAGTCTCTCTTGGCACAGTAGAGGTTCCTCAGCATGAGCATCAATTCCCCTCAGTCTCCACTGTGCAACCTTTTTGACTGGATGACTCACTGCACACATCCATGCATACAGGCTGCAAATGACTCTCCTCACAAATCTTGGGAGAGGGCCATGCACTGCAGCCTCTCTGTTTCTGACCCTGTGAAAGTGTCACACAGCCTGTAGGTATTCCAGATCTACTGATCAGGTGGAGAAAGTTTCCTTTTGCAAGGGAAGCAGGAACTCCCAGATAGACACAAAAGACTAGACACAAAAGACTTTGCAAAAGGTTCTGTTATTTAAAGCACATATACAATGAATCCTACAGCTCAGAAAGACAAGCGCAACAGCATAAATATAAAATGGCTAGCTAATATATTCCTTCCAATTTCCTTCCACTCTCCTTCCACTTTTGTGACAGATGATGGAGTAGGGCTAGACAAACCCCAAGGGAAATGGTTTCTGTAAACAAGCTAGTCTTGTCACAAAGACAGATTTTCTCCTGTATTTTTAGATAATCTTAGAACAGGGAAAGACTGAAAATCTCATATGCTAGGTGAGGGGTTGCTTAGAATTTAGGTGTTTTCATACTGGTCTCCTGCCCTCTTGGCTCTAGCTTGGAGTGTCTGGTTTGCATTGCACAGAAATTATTGTAGGATAAATTGTATATATTTCCAGCTACAAGTCTTTCTATCCTAAATTCTCAGGCCAACAGCAGTCACTGTCTCACCACTTGTGTCTCCCAACAGCTTTTGAATATACCGTCAAATTTCATCTTAGCTTGATTTCGAGGAGCAGTGGTCACAAAACTAAAGCTCCTATAAATTTTAAAATATGTTGCAATTGGTGAGATTTAGGAAAAGCCTTCATCACATGCAAATTTCTAAGAGAAAAAGGGTTTATTTAAACACAGCAAACTCAGAGTATGCAGCAGCCAAGCAGAAGGCAAATCCAAAGAAAATGAAACTTTGATAGTTCTAGTGGTAATGCCATCACTTATTCTGCAGGACAAAATGCAAGTCTGACCAGCTACTGACATGACACTGTTGGGGACAGACATGGCAGGAGTTTTCAAATGCTCTCTAGCAAGTAACAAGATCCTGTGATGGGAGGAGTTTGCTGTTTGATGTATCTGAATGTAGCAGTTCATATCAATTCACCACAGTAAGTAACAAGTTTTTTAACACAAAAAGCAGAGTCAAATGCTGCATTCCAATTCCAGCCAAACTCCGATTTACTGTGACAACTGAAAGAGAGAAGACTTAGTTCTTGTGTGGTCTAATGCTATTTAAGTAGGATGTTGTGTCACTTTCTCACAAACCAGAATGACCATCTGAACACAAAAGTAAAAATAGTGGTCAGCTTATCTGCAGACACCAAAGAAAGAATTTGGAGGGAAGAAAAAAAAGAAAGAGAAAAACAAGGAAGTGATTGAAAACACCAGTTCAGTGAAGAATTTTTTGCCGAACAAAATGCTAATACTTTTTTATTTTAAGGACAATGAAAACACTGCACACTTATGCTTGATCTTTCTGATATTAACTTCAGCAGCTACCAGACTAAGGCACAGATGCAATATATGGGGAAATTTGCAGTTATGGTGCATTTTTGTTTTACACAGTGCACATAAAGATGCTGACCCATAGTTGGATCATTACTTTCATTGAGATTTGAGCAACATGTTTTCTTTTTAGCTTAGGATCCCAAAGCAGAGCTATTGAGGGACACCAGATCCCAGTGTTGCCTGCTAATTAGGAGCCCTACAAATGTAGGTCACAAAAACAAAAGCAATGCTTTTCCGGGAGAAGACAAACGTGTGATTTGTGAATGAAAAGCCAGGAAGTTTTAAAAGTGAAACAGAAGTAAATTCAATCAGGCTCTTCTTACAAATGAAAGCAGTGAAAACTCTTGGCTTTTAGCACTTGAAGAATTGAGAAGATTTTATTAACCCTTTGTTCTTCCAGACAAACTGACACTGTGGCCAATTAACATTACAAATATATTTTCCAGTGCTTATCAGAGGGAGGAATTTGTTTTAGAAATAGCAAACCATCACAGAGCCAACCATTACACAGAAGCAATAGGATACAAGAGGAATAATAGTCTCCTGTTCCCCTAGCTGACATGAAACTACACTTTGCTAAGTACAGCTGAAGTCTGGCTCCCTCCTTCAGTACCAGACACACTTCAAACCTGCCACTGATTATTCAAGTTCTTCCAATTTGTTTTAATTGTGGAATATGTATTTAAGTTGGTTAAGCACTTTCACATGTGAAGATCCTTCACTGGGGAAAGGTGAGTGCTTGTTTTTAATCAAAATAATAATGTCTCCACTATGTGACTTCTGAAGATGCAATTATTCTCCCTTTTAGAGAGACTGATAAGATGCCTGATTATACGGCCTCACAGATAATAAAAAGGATTATAGAAAAGGGTCTACAGCAGTATGGCTCTAATCCACACGTGCTGAATAACTGCCTGTTATTAAAAATCTGACATTCTATCTTTCCCCTTGCTGAAGTCAATGTGAGGGTCTTTTCCCTTTTGTAATTTAGATGAAGACTGATTTACCAAGCCATGTCTTCCTTCCCAGAAAATAACATTTCTACCCATGATGAATGTCATGACTAAGTGGCAAGGCATAGCAGGATGTGTGTCTGTTCTGCAATAACAATGCGCTTGAATGAGAATTTACTGTATCTAAGTCAGAGGCTCCTCCTGCACTAGCTCCTTGTTTTTGCTGAGCAGAATTTTTTGCAAATATCCATTCAGTACAATTTTTTTCCACCTTCCTAAATTCAATGAATTCTTGCTTTTTATCATCCTAACAAAGTGGCAGAGAATAGAATTCTAAAAATGCTATTACTCTCATCACTCTTTTCCACAAGTCTAGCTTTAAGAACTTGTTCGTCTGAATTCCTTTATCTCATCTGTTTAGTCAAAAATGTAATTTTAAGTTATAACTATGAAAAGTCTTTGATAGGTCTTTCAGAAGGACTGCAGTAATCCCCCCTTCACAGTAGTTACCTCAATAACTCAAAATATTCACAGTCAGAATATCATCTGTCTTTTCAGTGTATAAAAAGAAAGGCTAACAACTAGATCTTTAAATACCTAACCCCCCATCCCTTAATACTTTTATTTTCCATTAAAACAGTGGTTTAACAGCCAAATTATTTCATAATCCTTGCTAGAGTCCAGTATTTATGGGTTGCAACACAAGACAACTGGATTTCATTCTGTGCTACACCACAGCTCCTGATCTTGGTAAAATTTCCAAATCCCACAAATTAGTACTTAAATTCTGGCTAAATCCAAAATTGTGGCTTTCAAACCTCACTGCTCAACTGCTGCCAACAATAGGGGCATATGCTCAGACTGAGCAATTATCCCCCAAGACTTAAGTCATAACCATAGAATTGGGCTCTGTACAAAATGCTATAGAAGACACATGGGGTTTTTTTAACTGATTGAAAGGAGATAATTTGCTTTTTTCAATGTTTCATTAGATTAGAGCCCTCATCCTATGACAAAGTACTTCATTCCCTAAAAATGCTGAAGTAAAATATTCCTACAGAAATGGTGAGTATTCTTGTCCATTATCTCTATCAAATGGCCTAAGAAATTCCTCTGGACCATAGGGAGGCACATGTCTACTTCTCGGCAATTATGCATCTATAGCATATTCCCTGTTCTACCCACACAATTTATCTTTATAAAGAGCCTGTATTCTGCTAACAGGATATACACAATACTTCCCTTCACGTTTTAAGAGTCAAACATATAATATTTTCTTTAAGTTTGATTCTGATGTATAATATACAGATAAATGTTTGAGACACTGTGAAATCACAAACAGCCCTACTGACAGACACAGAAGAGGTTGCAAATTTCTTCCAAAGAAAGCAGCAAACAATTATCATATGCAGGTCAGGAGCACCATCAACAAAAGGAATTGGAGATACAAATAAAAGTCTACTAGATAAAATAGAAATATGGAATTAGGCCAGGAATCTAATATTTCAGAGGTGTTCACTGTAGTACAAAAGTATATAGACCCTAATCCCAAAACCAAAGTTGTCTCACAAAGACATGGAATAAATAGAACAATAAGTTGCTTAATGAAATTAAATTTTAATATTTTAACAAATTTAATTTTTAGTAGTGTATAACACTATAGGCCTGTAGATAAATTAATATGGTAAACTGCAATGATTATTTTTGCCTTTTGCTTTAAAATGGGAGCAAAATTATTTTTAAATATTAACAAAAACCAGGGAACTACATATCCTTAAGTTATAGGAACATTATGCAAATAAAGACCTAATGTTATAAGGCCAATACAGGAGATACATTCTTTTTCAGAGGAAAATTTTCAGGAAAAAAAAGAAACAAAAAAAATCTCTTAATAGTATAGTGTAACACAGCAGAGCACTGAGGAGGAAAAACAAGTCTGGTTTGGAGTTTTGGGGAATTTCAATTGTGTAATGTGTTTTGAAACAAAGTAAGAGGTTTCAAATGAGCAACTACTAGCAGAAATCATTTTGAAGGATTAAAGTACAGCTGTAGCATCTTTCAAGTCTTTCTCTGGAAATTTTCACCATTCGTTCTAGCAAAAGTATTTCTCCTTAGAAGTTTGACCTTTTTTTTCCTTCACCTTCTCTCCCCCACATTCTCATTTTTTTCTTAGACCAGACCAAGGAAAATGTCATCCATTTTCCTTCCCAGATGCTCACCCATCTCTCTCCCATCCTTTGCTTTGATCTGTTACTAACCTCTTCAATCATTGCTTAACCACAAAGCTGCTATTTCTTTTGAACTCTAAGTTGAAAATAAACCGATGTACAGGTTGGACTTTGGTGAATCTCTTGCTTTGTAAGAGATTAATTTTGGATCTTCTGATAGTCTAACTGAGTTTTTGCTTTTTCTTCTTAGGTTTCAATCAGGATGTGAACTCTTATGAGAGAATCCCTTAAAAATGTAAGCATGTAACTGGTCTAGACCTAGGTAAAGGAGGAAAAGACGTTTTTTTCTTTATTATTGTATTTCAGAATGCTTAAAAGCTTCATTTCTATGTGAAGAAACATTTTAACTTCTGCATTACCATTCCACAAGCTACCATCCTCTGCATGTGGTAAAAGATGCCTATCAACATCTCTTCAATATTCTTACAGCCCTTAAACCATGATCACCCTCACCAAAGTTTCCTCATTCCACTGTTAAAAATCCCTCAAGAGGCTGAGACCAGAGTATAGTTTCAGAAGTGAAGTATTTAAGTCTTTCCATTCTCAACAGAAGACAAATTAGAATTACATCTGTCATTGAATTGTCAGAATACGTGGGAGAAAAGGACTGCCATAAAAAGGTAATTTCTTTTCCATATTGCTTTATTATTCTTCCTCACTGACTAATGCAGTATTTGGCAGTTTATCTCTGTCATAGGCATATGAGAGTTTGTTTCTTAATGTCTCTTTATTTGTTTCCTGTCTCATTCAATTGTCCCTTGGTTCCCAATTCAGGAAGTATCTATTTCAAGGAATTTTTAAAGCACAAATTACACATGAAATAATTAAAATCCATTAGAAATATGTGCTAATAATTCCTTCAACCACTCTGGCATTCTAACATCACAAGGATATACCATTTTCTTTTGTTTAATTTGATGTCCATATTTAAATACGTCATCCAGATAGAGAACATGAGATTTTTATAAAACAGAAAATTAAGCTGAATTATACAAGTATTAAAAATTTGCTTTAACAAGCAGGTATAAAAACATAAAGTTAATTAAAAAAAATAACTAAAGATCAAAGAACTTTTTAAACTATCAAACCATATAACTTCTTGTGATTTCAGTGTCACAATAATTTTCTCAAGACATGGGAAATTACTGCAACCTCACCTTGTACTCTGCACAGGTATTTTCTATTACAAATGAAAATTTTCTGTTACAATATACTATCCTAGTGACTCAAACTTTTAATCACTTCTTAAACTTAAAAAGAGATGAGTCCATTAAACTGGGTATGGATGTCTTTCCTAGTGTCAGCTGAAGATTATACTGCTAAAATTTCTTTACTATGATGCCCATATTGACATTTTCTCAAGAAGAGATTAAGAAGATTAAAGGATCATTCTTAGGAATTCCTACCATTCTTACCATTGACCTAACCTTGTTCACATTATTGATTATAATTTCTTTTTATATATTTTCTACCCAATTAAATATAGTTCACATAAGATGCTATTTGTATATAAATTATTATTGTGAGGGAGCCTCTTGTCATCAGCTCTTTAAAGTCATCCTTTTTAATTCTACTGCAGAAGGCCAAAGAAAAGCTCTTTGATACATCTTATTCATTTGCTTTCTGACTTTTTTTGCTTACCAAAGCTTAAGGCAGCATTTTTTTAAAAGATTTTCTATACTCTAGCAACATGTGGAACAGTTCTTTTACCTGTAAACATTTACAGATACCTCCTCACAGAAGTGCAAGGGCTCTTCTTACTAAATGCTAATCAGTGGGCTACCTTCACAGGATGATGAGCTGTTATGTCAGATGTTACATTAATTCTACTCTTAATAAATAAATAGATATATATCCCCGAATTCATGAACTTTTAAGCATGACTATGTGTCTGCATGTCTAAACAATTATATCATCTCCTCCAAGTAAAATTTTCTCATGAGCAGTAGTTTTCCTATACAAAGGGTCCTTCAGGTCTGTACTGGTAAATAATTAAGGAGTAAGGACTGTGATAATTTAGTTTGGTTTCATGGATATGTGCCTTTAATACCACAGTAGAATTATATTGTCATTTCATAGGTCAAACGTATATTAGCCTTTAAACTTCTGTGGAAAAAAAAAAAAAAACAACAACAAAAACATATACATGAATGGCTATATTTGTCAAAGTCTGAAAAATTACTAGATTCTCCTGGGAAATGTCAGTTCCTACACTGTTATATGTCACCATATACATGGTAGACTTTTAGGTGAGGAATGAAAGGAGGATTCCTCTGCTGACAGGTACTAGCCATTAAATCTCCAAACAGGGAAGTGTAGGTGCTAAAATGTTTTATGAAGAGGCAACCAAATATCACAGGTCAGAAAATTAGTCAACCTCAATTCCAGCTAGCAAAGCAGTTTAGAAATATTCTCTGTCACCTCATGTCCCTTCTCTATGGCACATTTGGTTGTTTCCTCTCAAAAAGATTTCAAATAAAATGAAAATATAGAGAGAATTTACATCCAGAAGTTCAGGCCAAAGATTTCCTCTGCTCCTACCTCAGAGACCCTGAATTAAGCAGCTGCAGAAATCCTACTTGCATGTTTGGACTGCTCTCTACTTAGAATCTCTGCTTTAGCTATAAAGTTTCCATGTTCCTATGAAGCTTTTCCCACTCCACCACTAAGTCTGCTTTCCCAGAAATAGTCTGTCTTGGCTTCAATCGTTTACCTTGGTATTTGACAATTGACTCCTTAATTATGTCTGCTAGAGCAGCTGGTGGATTTTTAACTTCTGAATTGTTATAGTATTGGATCTCATTAAGTCAAGGTGCAAGGTCAGTAAATGCTCTCCTCTACTTGATATCAAGTAGGAATTGAGTACATACATCTAAAATAAAATAAAAGAGGTTTGCTATATGTCCACATAGCTCGGTGGTCTTGGTGTATGAAACCTGTGCTGCTAAACCCTGATAAAGGGGATGAGGACATGAGCTTCTGTTCCAAGAGTCATCTCTGTAGAGTCAAGGTGACTTACATAAAGTAAAGGTGTTATGACCCTGATTCCAGAATTATTCAAATGCTGGAAAATGACTGATTCTTGGAATTTATGTGCTTCAGGATGGACTTTCCACTGCTCTGGACCAATGTTATGCTGTTTTGAAGACAAAGGAGTCTTTACTGACATGGCACTAATATAAGGGTATATATTAAAAAAAAAAAAAAAAACCAGAAAAGAAGGGCTTATGCAAATATTAAAACTGTCACAGACACAGGAGAAGTGAGAGCATATTGCAAACCAGAGTCCTCATAGGCAGAAACAGAAAAAAAAATCCCAACAAGTACTGAAACCAGTCAACCTAACAACCAAAACTGTACCTTAATATCAGCAAAGAATATAGACAATTCAGCTGTTCAAAATAAGTCATGCAGTAAATCTGTCTAGACTGTATCACAATTTGGATCCAATGCAATTTTTCCTATACAGGAAGAAAGGTACAGCACTACAGACCATGAGCTAACAGTCACAAGAATAGATCAGGAATATGCTCAGACAGCTAATAGACAGAAAATGACAAGTTGTTCTCCCTAATTTTGCTGTAGTCCACGGGGCTTCAAGTAGATTACCTCCTCTTCATCCTTTCAGATTACATTGTTCTGGAATAATCCCAAAGAACTACAAGTCAATACCAGTTCTGCTAAATTTCCTGACCATAATTTGCTAGATTAGTTAATCAGAAAATATCTTATCACTTGGGGCCATTTATAACTAAGATAAGTCCTAATTAAAATAAAGAAAACCAGAAAAGAACTGAAATGTTTTCAAGCATCTCAAGAATGAAAGCAACTATTACTGAAATGTTTATCAAAATAATTAAATTTTTTAGTGTATTCATAAAAAAGGAGCAATAATTTGAACAAAACAAAACAAAACAAAAAACCAAAATACAGCAAACAAACAAACAAAAGTTGTGCATCCAGATGGAGTAATCGAAAAATCAGGATTCATTGCATGCTTGAGTGTCTAATCTAAATCTGAGAAATTAAATAGCCACTTCTGAATACCTTGATCCATCTCTTGACAGCCAGTGATTTATGCACTTAAGTAGCCTAAATAATATTAAGATTCTATGTGAAACCCAAGATGCCATGGTTAACACGACAGTCTTTCACATAAGTTGCCATATTGGTACACTCCATCCTGTAAAATTATTCTTATCTCCTGCTACACCAAATGCTTTAAACTGCCATTGAGATCAGTGAACCAAAGGCAGTCAATATACTTTGAGGTGTCCAGCATTTTAGGGATATAAAAGCTTGTAATATATATCTGTTACATTCAGCCTTTCTGTTTGAGGCTCACGTGATTTCAGTACAGTAGCAAATCTCTCCCATCTCTTTTCCCAGATTTGTTTACAGAGAATAAAAAGAAATCTTTAAGATATCTACAGACCTTATATTTACTTGTAAAGGAACAGCTTAGATGGGGCCACGTTTTAAATTTGGCATTAGTTCTAGACTTGACTCAGAGTTGCTGCAAGAACCTCGCTTACAGGGATGACAGCGAATGATTCACTCAGTGATGTTTTGTTGATCCAGCTGTAGGGCTGAATTAGACAACAGGCTTCTACAAAGACATAAAAATATAATTTTACAGCAGACAGAGAGTGACATGCCTTGGGTCCACCAAGATGACTCACATGCTTGCAGTGAGAAGTAACCCTTGTCTTAGTCAGTTCACAAATTAGCAATGATTAATCAAGCATAAAAAAGGCTGGAATGACTATAGCAAAATGCATCCCAAATAAAACATAAGTCCTTCCAAAAATACTTGTGAGTTTTTTAATATATTCATATCTGTTACGGTTCATTCAACCTGCACCGTGCCTCTGCTGTACTTGCTTGTCAGAGAATGTTACTACAATAAGGGACAGGAAAAATTTAATTTCAAAGTAATATTTGTAAGGTTTCAAAGATGTTTGACTTCAAATTTCCATGTCAGTTTTAGGCCTAGAAATTACTCAGAAAACTGCTTATTCTATTAACCAACCTTTTTCAATTTTATTTTATTCTGCACGTGTTTTCGTATCTTCCCCTACCTCTTAATATATTGAATAGATTAGAAATGTGTAAGCTTGTTCATCATAAGATCTTGTTCATCTTGAAAGCATATATCAAAACAAACAAAAAAAAAGATTAAAAAATAACAAATAGCAATGTACATGAACTTTCTATACCTGTGGCTGAAAAACACTATCCTGATGATTTCTGTGACCAGAAAACAGTTCAGAGGTCAGGTCAGGATCAATCCAAAGAGGTAATAAGATTGGGAGAGGAGAAATGGAAATCATTGCATTTTTTAGAGAGATAAACATGAGGAAACTACAATCTATTCATAGCTACAGGCAGATGGTTTCATAGATGCATGCCCAAGAACAGAAAAATCAGCTCTGTTTGTCAGGAAAGATATATACTGTGAATTATTCACTCAGCTCAAATAATAAGTAGGGTCAGGGTAGAAAAGAATAATACATTGATTTATTTCCTTACAAAAAGGCAAGAATGTGAGTGGCTAGTGCAGGTATTCATTTGAGCTGCTACTCCAAGCCCAGGGACCAACTGCTGCCTCTCTGATTAGGGCTCATTCTCACTCCCTATGTCCCCAGTACCATGTCCATAGTTCTCAGATTAATGATGCTCAGGTCCTGTCTAAGTATTGGAGGTGCTTAAAATCAATTTGTTCCTCTGTTTCAGTGCACAAAGTTCCTAAGGACTGGCATATCACTTCCTCAGAAATGTGCTGGCTGAGGGCATAAAGCTTCTACCCTCCAGTGCAAGCTGATAAAAGACACGAGGCAGCTAAACCTACCCTAATTTCTTAGAGAAACCTGATCCATTAGACATGCTCAGGTCATGCACTGACTTCCACACAATAGCCTAACAGAATAGACTAACATTTACAATATGGGAAACCCACACTTTTGACTCTTTTTGGCCTCTGGTGGTTTTGAATCTGCAGATCCTGGTTTTAAGTAGGTGTTCTTACTGCAAGGCTATAGAATAGCTGAAGATGAAAACTAATCCCTATCCCTGGAGATACCAAAGGGGTGATGCTGAGCAGAAGGGAAAGTGACACTTCAGGCACTGGAGCAAGACTGATCCAGATGGGGATTTAGTCCAGGAAAGGTACAGTGTCTTCATTTTTGGTAGCAGAAATTTTGGTTCAAAGAGTGGGTTATACAAAAGGATGCCAGGACCCTGGAGATGGGGAAACAGCATTTTTTGAAAACTTCTCTCATTCACATTCTCTGCAAACTTGTAATATCATGGCCACTATTGATACTTACATGGGTTTTGACACTTTGTCTACTGACTTGAGTGTGCTGTTATCTATCATGGCCTCTTATCTACCACAGCCAAGTGCCATCATCATAATTCATTATCTAGTTCTTGATTAAATTGACTACTCTTATAAGCACAGGGGAAAAAACAGTTTTGCCTCAGAGAAGCTCAGAATAAATAAAAGGTGTGAAGAGAAATGGTGGGGCCTGGCTTGGTGGCTTGCTGAGGGCTCAGCAGGAATGCTGACATGAGAGTCCCAAATACTGTGTCTTGCAATCTGGTATTTCAGTGTCTAGCATAAATTTCTTCATTTCTGTTTCCTTTATTATGAACATGTTACAAAGATGTGCATTTGCAAACTTTTTAAATTGTAATTTGTATGTTTTTCTTTACCTGTAGTCCTGGAAGACCTATTTAAAATTTCAAAAATTAGAATGGTGAACTCTTTTGTTTTGGGCTTTTTTTTTTTTCCCATTAACTTTGCTAAAGATATCTATTGTGTCACAAGCTGGACAAAGTACTTATAACACTGAATGAGTGGGGGGGGCTACATAAGGATTGTATGCTACTTTGCATTATATTCTCAAATAGACTTAAATTCTGGGCTTCAAAGTATCTTTTCCGAGATACTGATTATAATTAGTGCAGTGACAGCTGGCAGGATTTAAACTATAAAACTTGATTTTTGGACATTAAAATTGCATTTCTGACCAAATCCCAAAGGCCTGAGGAGGGAAATGCTGGACTTGGGACATAATTGATTTCCAGCATATTTTATAAGAAAAATCTGTTCATGGCTAATGTACATTTATCCTTTTATGCTTTTTAAGGTACATCAAAATACCATCTATTCTCATTTAAAACATACCAGACTCTAGTGAACCAGACATTTGGAGCTTATACAAGCTGGCTACTGTTTGACCTAGTTTCATTACAAGCCTGAAACTGCCCATTACACACTTAATGATGAGTAAGATGAAAAATTGAATTCAATCTACCTCGCAGGACTTGAAAAACCATCCAGACAAATCTCATCCAAGAAAAGCAGCTCAAATTAATATGCCAGATTGTGAACTCCAATGTCTGAGGGAGGAGCATTTGTTCTCATTTCTTCTGCCCCTTCCACAGGTGCCACCTCTTACTATGTCCCAGCCATGGGGCAGGTGAGGTTGCACCTGAGTTAAATTCATCAGCACTTTCCTGCCAAAGTACACAACCTTTCAGTCACCTTTCAGAGAGCAGCAGCAGCAGCAGTGGGGCTGTCATGCCCAGGTTAACAAGCTCTGCTTTCTCAGCAATGACTATTGACTTGGGCTTAATATTTCACTCACCATGATTGCTGTTTTTGAGGATGCCTCAGATTCATAACTTACTACAGCCTGTGATATACATAGCTATACACTTGAGTGTGAAATAGTGCATTTAACTACATAAGAACAAAGTCTCTTTCTTTCAGCCGCATAAAGAAATAAAAGCCCAATCCCTCAGATCCTTCTTAGCTATCACAGTGTGATGGAAATGCACCTGAAGTCTTGTTTAAAACACTGGACAAATTGAGGTCTATCACTGATGAGAACAGATAGCTGATCCTAGATTTCCACTAGTATGATTGAAAGCAAAATTTGTTCTGGAGTGTCAAAGAGGTATCACAGTGAATTAAACAGTGCAACCAATTTAAAAGAAAAATGCTTATTAGTGTGAATAGAAAACCATCACAGCAGAAAAATGCCAGCACTTACTGCAATACATCAGCTATTCCCATTAACATAGTAACTAACCATTTCTGGATAATATGATTCATGGCTAAACAGAATACTGAAAAATGATAGCTTCCATCCACATGGCCAAATTACAGTTCTTCCCTGTCTTTATCAGCCTATCTCTGCTGATATTTTATTGAATATTTTTAGCACAGACAGTCAAAAAGGTGAAGTTTTTTGTATACAAAAATATATTCATGCATGAATTGCACTGATGCTACATATAAATAAATAAAAATGAGCAAAACCAAATCTTTGGTTTCAGAGATATTCTCCAAAAGAAGTAATCTCTAACACTGCCATTTTTGAACAGAGTGATTCCAGACTGACTGAAAATCCCAGTCAAAGCACATAGTTTTGCAGTAGACTCATCTGGGTAGTTTCTTAGCCAAAACAATTTCAACAAAAAGGCTGGTTCCAGACATACCGTATTAAATAACCTCTGAATTGGCAAAGAGTGATGCATACATTCCATTTGAGAGTCTGCTATGGGTCCGGTCAGTTGAGGTAATGTAAGTTCAGTTTCACAGCTAGAAATTGCAACAGCATTTTCAGCAAATTATCAAAACAGTCCTTTTGTACCTTCAGTGGTGAAGTATATGTAAAAATCTAACTAGGTAATGTACTATTTCAGACTCTCTAAACTTTTAGAAACAAAACAGCAAAAAAGTGGCATGAGTGGTTACAGTGAAAGCAGAAATAAATGTGAGTGTGTAATTTTATTGGCAGACAGGATTATATGGTCATCATCAAAAAAGAGCCTGTTTTTTTCCTCAATTATGTCATAGTTCACTGTAATTTTACTTGCTCTGTGGGAGCTACTCACAGACAAGAATTAAAGCAGTCTGCAAACTATAAAGATGGGAGAAGTCCTCATCTCCTCAAATTATATTTTTCCTTCTCGTGGTCTTTTCCCTCCCAAGTGGCACATTTCTGCTTATCTATAGTTTGAGGGACATTTGTGTAGGCTGAGTAGAGGTGATGAAGAAGTGCCAAGAGGCTGTCGATCTGTGGGCAAAGCAGGAGCAGAGGGGTGGCCATGGCTCTTGCCTGAGCCTACACAGGCAGAAGGAGGGAGGGCAGGGACTGAAAGGCAGGGATCTGGCTCAGCATCCTCTTCTTCTCTCATCAGTATCCTTCTCTACATATTACTCTTAGAAAACACTCCACAACTCTATCTTTCCCACCTCCATATTTTAATTTTTTAAAATCTTAACGTATCCTGGGCTCTGCTACATTCAGTGTAGCCACGAAATTGGGCTTAACGGTAGTAGTATATCAACCTTCTGAAACAAAGCAAGAAACTTGCAGTGTTTACCATGGTGTCCAGTTAATATCTGCAAAAGCTTGTGTTAGTATCTCCTATCACATATTCTTTTTTCCACCACTATTCAGGGCCAATCTAGTTTTTACTTAATGGTCTTCCGTATAGAAGTTTTCTCAGATCCTTGAAGAACAATAAGGCTCGAGTATGAATACAATGCAATAATACACATGCAAATATGCAACATTTGCTTTGGCAGCCAAGAAAACAAATCCAATCCTGGGGTGCATCAAGCGCAGCACAAACTGCTGGTGAAAAGCAGTAATTATCCTTCTGTATTCAGTGTTGGTGCAGCCTCACTTTGTATCTTATGTGGAGTTCTGGGCATCACAGAAGAGACATGACACTTTCCCTCCAGTTCACCCAGACAGCTCTTTAGTTGAACTAGTGAGTTTCTTCAACTTTTTCTTTAAAAACGTTAATCTATATAAAGAGAGATTATTCCAGGAAACATAATAACACAAAGAATCTTTGCATCACTGATAACAAAATTTCTCCTGCTTCTAATGATTCTGGAAGTTGGGTCCAGAGAGGTACATACAACCAAAGGGACAGATTGCCTACTTGTCATAAGATTTTTTCCACAGGGTTTGAAGTGTGCACAAAAAATGAAGGAAGAGAATGAGGAAGAGCTCTGGTGCACAGATTGATACAGATTTTTTATTCCAAGTGAATCTTAAGAGCAGTGTGTGCAGCACACTGATGTGACTTCATGTACTTTGAGTGAATTCAAACTAGCATAGCTTTCATGGCATAGGTAGAATGTTTACTAATGTGAAAATCTGTCCCTGTGCCTCTAAAAGCAGAACAGAGGTGGCCTCAGTTCACACCTTGCCTACTGTGACCCCCTTCTCCAAGGTTAATAGGTCATTGCTTCAGCACTGGTTTAATTTCTATGAACTGTGAAAATCAACTCTTCTTGTTACAAAGCCTCATAAAAAAAAAAAAAAAAAAAAAAAAAAAAAAAAAAAAAAAAAGGTGTCAAGGCCTAACTCTGGCAAAACTCTGAGCATGAGACAGAGAAGAAAAAGACATAACAGTGAATTACATGTGATGAGTGCTGGTTCTTCAGCGGCTAATGCATTGTTTAAGGTCAAAATCTGAAAAACAAATGTTTACAGCCATTGATATCACTAATCAAATTTAAGCTCCCAGAAATGGTAGTGCTTTCAGTTTAGAGGATATATTTTACTGCTCTTTGCAGATTTAGGATAGTTCACATGCTAAGTAGCTGTAAATCCTTCAAATGCAAAATGTAGCATGGCTCGATTTATGCGTCTCATTTAGAGTCTGTTTTTATTGACACAAAGGACAGTTTCAGTATGTCATAAGTGTCATTCTGATGGCCTTCAGAAATAATACCAGCATGATGGTAGATATTACATAAACATTTTGGATGTTTTGGTGTGTACCGGGCCCTTCACTCACCATGAAAATGGGAGAGAAAAAAACCATATAAATATAAGTGAAATTCACACAAGGGGAAAAGGGTCCTTAATGGTCTAAACTCATATACATCAGAAGACCTCCATCCTTCCCTGACTGCTGTGTCTTCTTTGTTAAATTGCAAACTCTTAGGGACTGTCCCTCAACAAATGACTCCCTTGACTAGAACATTAGAGATCAACCTTGTTAGGGACTCTAGATGCTAATGTAATAGAAATTATGTAAATAGGTATGAATTCCTTTGCATCCCTTAATCTAGGAATGCCACATTAAAAAGTTAATCACTGAATAAATCTACAAGAATTTGTGGAAGCAAAGGAGAGTCTAAGACTTTCTTTATGCGTAATCACCCTTTGTGTTGGCAGATAGAGGTGCACCTTTCTCCTTTGTTTTCCCTGTGGCAGCACAAATCCTTCACTCTCCTCTTGAAACTACTGTGGAAAGCCACATCATGGCTGGTGCCCATATCAGTGATTTCCCTGTAGGAGCTATGGACACACTCCCTTCAGGATGGAGAGTATCTAGGATTGTCATCAAACTGGTTGGCTCTCACAAGGATGGTGACTAACTGTTTCTGAATGAAAATAAAAACTTTTAGGCCTTCCTGGTCCAGTGTGGCGGACACACTCTGAACATGCCTGGAAAGTTCACCGAGGAAAGTTAGGAGACATTTAGGTACTTCCTTAGATGTCTCTGGACTGCTAGGTAGGTGCCCAAATGCACAAACTGGGACATGCATAGGCAGGCAGAGGGTGGACTTGGAGCTCCAAAGTGGACTGGTTTCAGGTACTTTGGCAGAAGCCACTCAGACTGTTCTCTGAGACCACAGCTCTGCAGTCCTGTCCTACTGACAGCCTTGACAGAAAATCAGTAACCTGAACCTTGGTGTGGACCCCCAGTTTCTTTGCTACTCTTGCTTTTCAACATATTGTAGTAAAACTGGGTGTCTGAATCAGTTGAGCTGGAAGAACTTAAAATATCCAAATGCTAGGACAAGCTAATACCAATGGCTGTCTGAGTGGTGAAAACATTGGGTAAATGCTTCTGGAGTGCTTCACCACTTCTCAGTCCATATAAGCCACAAACAGCTTGTGTCTAGCATACAGAGTTTCCTGAAAAGAGCAATATATTCCCACTGTCCTTGAAAATTGTTGCATTAGATGGCTTTCTTCAGCTATCCTTGTGCTGAACTAGATGTCAAAGCTTCTGGCACTCCATCAAACCAGATAATCTATTTCCAAAGTAACAGCTCATTTAGCATTAAAATTGGCACTTAAGGGTTGATATAAAATGTAAATTAAGTGTAGGATATGAGTAAATGAGGCTACTCTTATACTTCAGTTTTTGTATTGGCACCAAGGTTGATAATTTTATCCCAATCATAAGAACTCTTTCTCTTTTTAAAAGTACGGTTTTCAATTTCATTTGTGGTATTGCTTTCAAAGCAGAGAAACATCACCTTCACTACCAATTCACATGAGAGTAATATGACTATCAATCACAGTGGCTTGGAAAGAGCTGGTAAGATTTCAAAGCTAGGGATAAAGATAAAAGAAATTAAATTAAGTAATGCTGGAATGAAGCAATCAAGATTAAATGTGTTCTCAGCTGTTGAGCTAACCGGTTCTGAGTTTTTATCGAACAAAAGGTTAAAGAAACGAACCTTTAACAGCAATTTATTTCAGTTTAATGTTTTTTTAAGCTCAAGCTCACAGCAGCTGAATTTCTTCTGTCACTTAAAGAAAAAGTAAAACACCTGACATAATCATGTCTAGTTAATGGCTCTCAAGAAGTTAATTTAACACTCGTGATGATCATGTCCAAATAGGCTTTGTGATTTAATTAGAACTGTAAGAGTTTTGAAAATCTCAAATAGTAAGTAAATGTATGGGGTGATGATTTAAAAACTGCTCAAAAATCTTGAATTGAATTATTTATTTAAGTGAAATTAAATTAGATGTAACTGAATTAAACCGAAAATAATAATTCTTAAAATGTGAAGAAAGCCCAAGAGATCTTATTTGGTAAATACTATCCTGGGAGAAAAAATGTCAGTGGATGATGAGTGAATATCCTTGATGAAACTAGTGGATATTCAAACAATGGTTGTCATATCTAGCAAGAGTTTCCAATAGAAATGTGTGAGCTCATAGCTCAATAGTCTTCAAAAATGTGTGATATATTTTCCTGGGTAATGGTCAGTTATTTGAATTCTTTCATCCACCAGCTTCCCCCAGCACTAAAATTCTTGCTACTGTGTTTTTGCCCTACACTGTGAAACCAGAGATAGAGGGGCAGAAAGGAGTACATGAGTCAGGGGCTTCGTGATGAGCATACATTGGTGACACCTTGGAGAACAGGCTGTCACTTCCACGTCTTAGGGCTGCAGCAGGACGTCATGGCTTCTGGTGGCTCTGCTCTGAGTCATCTGCCCCAGCAGGCAGCACACAGCCCAGGGCTGCCTGTCAGCTGTGGTCTCTCTCCTGCTTCTCAGGGCATTTGTGTGGGCAGCCAGCTCCCAGGCGATGGAGCAGGGCTGCCAGTGGCCTGCCAAAAGGGAGAAGAGCAGTGTATAAACTCAGACTGCTGGTACAAACGTGCCATTGAAATCACATGGGGTGTACAAGACTCATGCACACAGTTCCTCCTGAGGTTTACTTTAAAGTTTGTCTCTAAAGAAAAGTAAGATAAATTAACTGAAATGCATGAAATTTGAGTGGGGTAGCTAAACTGCAGTAAGCTCCAGTGTAAGATATTCCACCTAGAATGATGTGCCTTAACCTGATTTGACTTTTGTACAAAGAGTGGTCAGCTCAAAAATTAAGAGGGGTTCAAAATTGATGTTTATTTCTTTGCCACCCATGAATTCTTGTTTCCATCCTCACCACCAGTCCCCACATTGTCTCATATGTAGAAGAGCTCTAGGTGTTTCTTCACTTGTAGCAGCTTATGCAGAGCTGCTCATCCAGCTCACACACTGGGGTCCAACATATAGGATCCTGCCTGATCCTCCAAACATAGTCCCACATGCTGCCCCATCTCAGCCTCTCCAGCTGCAACATCATGAGACAGGCTGAAGAGCTGACCTAATTAAAGACAAAGCTCTTTTGGGGGGTAGAAAGGAAAAGATACATGTTTGACAGCCATGGGGAGAGGGGAGAAAAAGCAGACGGCCTGGTGCTTTTCACAGTTTGTTTAAGCCATTCACAGTGCCAACTGCATTGACAGGCACCTGATGTGTTTCTTCCGCCGCCTCACATCCACATCAGACTGGGGCTCATGTGGTCATCTGGATCAGGAGTTGATATGGCTGAGAAATAACTCTGTAAATGAGTAAATGCGAAAGATTTATGTTTAACCCAGGTCACTTATCTAATCAAGTTCTCTTCAAAGCCCTGTAAATGGTTGTACTAACAAAATGAGGGAGTGATGGAAGAGTGGGAATGAGTAACCTGAGGTACGAAGTAGAACAGGTTGTTTGTGCTGCATCAGAGTTGAAATAAATATGGGTCAAATAACAGACTTAGTAGCTTTTAAAAAAAAAAATCACAAAGGAATGTCTCACACTGGAAAAATATTAGGGAATTCAAAGAAATTGGAAGGTTTGTCTTGTTCACAAGAATTCACAGATAGATTTCAAAAAGAATCAAGCATCAAGATCATCAGTTTTCCTCTTTTATTTTCAAACTTGTCAGCACTGTGTTCTCAAATACCTAAATCATATAACTTTCCTCTGAGCACCAAAAAAAGGTCTCCATTTGGTGCCTAAGTGTACTAAGTATGCTTGAGGAATGAAACCCCTGAGGATAGTGAGTGTCTGGCTGCTAATGTGCTTCTTCAGTTCTCAGCATCTGCTGAGACAAGAAGGGAAGGAATGAGCCAAGAATCCCAAATGCTCTTTCCCCATGCAACACATTCTGCTGTAAGGATGATGCTGAGCTTGACTTCAGAATTCAAAAATCTTGCAATCTTCTTTCTGCAATTGATTTTATTGCTTTCTGGGCTTATTTTCAATGCAAATCAGTGACAGAACCAGTTTCTTTAGTAGCTGCAAAAAAAGGTTTCAGAGTCAACCATTGTAACAAATAGCTGTCACAGAAAAATCCTAGGTGACAAAAAAAAAGGGGAGGAAAGGTAAATCTGCATAAATGCTGTTGTGTTAAAGAAAGGAGTAGGTTTCAAGCAAAATTTTATCTAGAACAATCGAACATTTGTCTAATAAAGATAAGTCTTGATGCTTCTAAAAACAGTATCATGAGCATGTAAAACTCCTTAAATCAACAAAAATGGAGACGGCAAGTGCAGGAATGAGAATCAAACCTAAGAACTAAAAATTACATCCCAGAAAAACAAAGAATGAATGAACATGGAAAATGTCTCCCAACAAATCAAGGCAAACAATGCCTGAACTTGGAGGTTCTGAAAAGCGATTCTCTATATTCACACCTTGGAGGGAATGTGTAAGGCCCCAGCCAAGTGGTGGCAGTGGAGGTGATGGTGATTTCATCTTCATCTTTCAGCCCCAGCATCGAGCTCTCAGTCTTTCCACACTACTCACCCTTTTCCCATGGCATAGCACCAGCCTGATCATGCAACCACGGCTTCTTGGGTCTTGTGCTGTGAATGAGTTCCTTGAACTAATTCCTTTAAAAATAGTCTGGTTTGGGGGTTACCTCACAACATTTATTGGCCTGCCTGACTCTGTAGGGTAAGTTGGTCCAGTGGAACTTAGGGACACGATTTACTGGTGGATTTGGCAGAGCTGGGTCTATGAGCAGACTCAATGATCTTAGAGGTCTTTTCCAACTTACATGACTCTATGGTTCCATGAGTTTTTGTGCTAATATTCTCCTTCATTATCTGACTGCCTCAGGCCCAAATTTTGGAAAGGATCCCATTGAATATGCTTGAGTCCTACTGAAGCTGGGCATATGGCTAAGTACTTCCTTGATCAGGCATGTACATATGTGCTTTCTCAGAGTGATGTCTTAGATCATAACTTATTTGCAAAATACATTATCAATTCTCTGGCATGTTTTATGAGAACATGAATAAACAGATAAATAAATAAAGCCAAATAGTTTTTCTATTTTTGGGTAAAGAGAATTTTTGGGCTGATCTTCCTTTACTATGTTCTGAATACAGTTCAAGTGTATATTTTTACTTCTATTTTGTGGTTTAAAAAACAAGCACAATACAAGAAAGTTAAAGCCATCTTACAGATTTTTAAATGTTATTAACTGTGGTTTGCTAGTTAAAGGTAAAATATGGTCTCTGGCAAAATGTTTGTAAGAAGCACTTGGCTGTTTTAGTATAACTGAAGGCCCTAGAGTGATAAAGTCTAAATAAATTCAATAGACTTGGCATATTCCTCTTTCTTACATTATTCACATAATAAAGACCCCATTTACATTCTGTCAGAGACCTTAACAGAAGGCTGTCAATTGTGACAAATTTCACAAAGCAATACTTGATGTGTGTTTATGTCTTTTTGTGCTTGTAGCTGTCATGAAGTGACTAATTCACAACAAAAGCTTTATTTGATAAATTTAGTAGATTTTTCATTTGTAGAATATCTGTGTAGAGAATTCAGTTTTGAGAAAACAACCAATTATTCAACTTTTGCAGCAATCACTTCTCTGAACCATTTAATGCTATGATCATTCACGGACACTTGAAAACCAGGCTGTTCTGTAGACATGGTTACTCACATCACTCACGTGGGATCATTTCTCTCTGTTGTTTGTCTGGGCATGGGTACATGTCTGGTGAGGACTTTCCCACATGCATAGGTGAAATATGTTCCGGTGTCCTGTGGGCATGAAGCTTTGAAAATTGCTTTTCATAAACACCTATTTCAAAAAGGCTATTGAATCTTGTGTAGCAAATGAATTTGAAAAAAAGCCCTATATATAATCCACCAAAAAGTCTTGATAAAATTTATTATCCCAGATTGGTTAAAATGTTTAATGTTACTTTTCTTTCAGGTATACTGCCTGGACTTATCCAAATTCAGACACCTGATGTGTCCACAATTGGAGCATCTAGTCTGACCAGTCAGTACAGGCAGCTTTGCCCCTTGGAAGTGACTCGGGTCACCCAAGATCTGAGCTGCAGTCGTGGGCTGCTTCTCCCCCTGAACTGAATGTGTCAAGAGCCTACAGCATCTGAGTCTCACGATGAGAAGGTTCAAACAGGTGCATGGAGTGCACTATGCTGGCTTTAAAGCAATGCCTGAGCAGCTGTGAGGACTTAGTTCTCTACTACTTTATTCCTTGGCTAACTAGTGCAGTTTTTTGATAGCTATCCAAAATGAAGAAACAGAAAATGTTAGCATTTGCAGTCTCTTTTATAGGGAGGAGCTAGCCTCTGAGCTGATCTGGTTGTCTAGAGTAAGTGTTCTCGAAGAGGAATCTAGATCAAAATCTTAGAAAGGTCACCAGGCCAAAGGTGACATTGCCTTATACTTCTTTTTCATGTGATTGGGCAATCTGCCATGTATTCCTAATGCAACAAAAATGTGTACACTCATTCTGAAGTTCAGAATAAGGGAAAAGGTAAAAATTACAGATGCTTTTGAAAAAAAAAAAGAAAAAGAAAAAAGAAGAAGAAAAAGAAGAAGAAAAAGAAGAAGAAAAGAAAGAAAAAGAAAAGAAAAAGAAAAAGAAAAAGAAAGAAAGAAAGAAAAAGAAAAAGAAAGAAAAGAAAAAGAAAGAAAAAGAAAAAGAAAAAGAAAAAGAAAAAGAAAAAGAAAAAGAAAAAGAAAAAGAAAAAGAAAAAGAAAAAGAAAAAGAAAAAAAGAAAAAGAGAAAAATTAGGCCAGCAGAGCTAAGTTCAAAGCAAGATACGTAAGAGGAAGCAAACTTTTAAACAGCTGACAGAATCATGGTGTCTGAAGTGCCTCATCTGCCTTCAACATCTACTGGAAAAGCCATATCACAGAACACAAGAAGCATAAGAACTTAGAAGAACAGATTGAGAGAATATTATAGATTTCTACCTTCTCTTTTGCTTAATTAGGCACCATCTTTCAGTCCTGGTCAGAGAGAGGACATTGGTTTAGACTGCCTTTTCCTCCGATCTAACATTTTTTTAATTTAAAAATTACTTTTAAAAAAAATCAAATTAAGTTGAAAAAATATTACAAGACTCCACCAAGGTCAATCCCCTTTTCACTAAAAGGATTTTCTTCATTTATCTAATGCAACTTTAAATATATTATGCTGATCAATGTAGTTGTTCATTGGCTAAATGATCTTCTCTATTGAACTGTAAAGTTCCTACAGGAAGATGATTAATTCATATATGTATTTTTTAAGCTGTCTTTACTAAAGAAAGTATTCCAATTATCATATAAATAATGGCATTTGATTTTAAAATTGACCAAATATGCAAATATTATTCTACTGTTGTTCTGAGCTGAGCCATTATACTCCAAAATCAAAAAGGGGTGGGCCAGTTGTGCTCCAATTTACAGCTCTGTGATGACAGATCCGATTTACTTGTGCAAGGAAAATTACTTTGTATTTACCCCAGCGCAACAGATAATCAGATGTGAGCAATTGGAATGAATATCTCTGGGAAACTTTGACATGTTATCTTTGAAAATATGATATTCACTTATTGTCAGTATTGAATGATTTAAATCACTAACTTGGGGCTCTATTATCCTTGGGCTGTCACACCGTCAGGACATAAACCTAGCTTTGAGAGAATTGCCAGCTATCTCCATTTTTTTTAATGAGAGGAACTTCAATCTAGAAATTCATGCAAAACATTACAGATAAGCCAGCAAGTAGAGAAATTGTGCTTTCATGCAACACCCATTAAAAGAAAACTCTACTCCTGATGAGAAAACTTAAACCACCCCAAATGAAAGCAACCCCCACCACCCAGGAAAAGTCCTGAGGTCAGCAATTCAATACTTTGTTTTTCTTGATCTGTAAGGCCACAAATTAATAATGTCTGGGGGTGGGGACACGTTAAGTATGAAGGAATTTGGGATGTTTTCATTATTGCTGGGCAAATAACTCTTGAAAAGTAAGCATCTCTTTTATGCATAGATCAAGTGAACTTGGCAGCAGCAGTGTCATTGATGCTAACAGTGTGTGACAGGAAACAAACCCATGTGACTGCTGTGTTTTGTAAGTCGAGCTCTTGTGTAAGATTCCGGTACATTCTTTTCCAGCTATTCTCTCAGAAATTTGAGCTTTTAATTAAAAGGCAACATTGAAGCATGTCCAGCACTGACAGTCTTAATGCTGTTTCTTCTCCACATTAACATGCAAACCAGCTTCAGTCAGCATGCAAGGAGATACAGTATAATTAGCTTCATCGTCCATTATGAACAAATATGTGTTTTGGGGAGGGAGAGAATGTACCAGTGTTTTCTAATCAAATGATCAGGATTTTCAACTCCTAGTAGACATGGCATTTTCTCATAGAAACTCTAACAACCATTTTATTTTATTTTATCAGTTGGAACAAAATAGATGTATCAAATTCAGGTTACTTGTAAGGATTTCTAACATATTAGAAAATCAAATCAAGTAATTAAAAAAATAATTTGGAATGCAACACCTTTCTTAAAGTAAATATTTATTAATATTGCAGCTAATATCAAAATACAAATAAATAGCCAGATCCTGATCTCTGGAAAGATGAGCTATGGTAAATTTCATATAATATGTATCATCATTTAACTCCCTAGAATCCATTTCAGTCATAAGCATGGAGCTTGGTAATGTAAATGTATTAAAGAGCTTCAATAATATGTAATACTGATTTTTATTAGTATAAACATCGGAACTGATAGGGCATGACATGATATGTTTAATATATCAGCTGGTGCTTCAGTGTTGGGTTTGAATTCTGAAATTAATTTTGAGTGATAAATTAAAAACACATTAGCTGACATGAAGCAGAGAGTGGAAAGCTAAAATGTATGCTTTATTACAAAATTTAATATTTCTTTTCCCTGTAGCTAGGAGGTATATTTTACGTGCTACACAAATAATTAAACACTTACTTGACAAAAAAAGAAAGCAAAAAAATAATCCCTAAATTTCAATTTCTGAGTTAAACATCCTGTAAGGGCAACATAAGACTATAGGATTAGATCTTGAATTTCAGGTTCACATTATCCACTTTCTTCCTTTTCATGGAGCTAGTAATAAAGTAGTATGAAAACAGAATCTGTTCCTTCTCAGACTGTAGAGTAATGTTACAGAATCAAATTTTTATACTGCATTTCATAAGAAAAAACGTGAGAAAACATATCCAATATTTTTATGGTTCAATCCCCAAGAAATAAACTATCATTTAAATACTGTGTTTTCACCTCCAAAGACAACTACCAATCTTGTGGAAATCAGTCTAGTGAATACACACAAATTAATGTAACAAGGAAGTAGTAACTCAAAGATATCAGCATAGCCTTTGAAGGTTTCTGGATTATCCACAGCTCCTTCAGAAGGTGACCTTCTGACAGTTTTTGTAGATAGCTTAATAGAAACAGTTTAAAAGAGAAAATTTGACAGGAAGATCATAGGCAGGTACAAAATAATCTATCTCTTTATATGTCTCCATCACTAAATCATCAGCCAAAAACTTTTTGTTTGATGTTCCCCCATGGACACAAAATTCATACTCATTAGATATTTCTCCACCATCCAGACTTGCTCAAATGGTTATATACTGTAGAAAGGAAACCTGTTTGTTACCTGGTTTAGTTCAGCCTCTTCCAGAGCAAGATGATGGATCTATTCTTTATTTTTCTTTTTGGGTTTCACCATTTACCATTACTTCTCCCTTCACCTGTCTCAAGGCTTTCTGAAAATTCAACTCTTGGCACCGAAGAAGAGGGCAAGAACATCACAGATGTGAAATTCTATAACACAAATGGCTTATACAAAACTTTTTCAGGTAACAACCTTTCTGTTTTGGCTGACTTGTAATAAAGACTTACTGAAAACGTAAAATGGATGATTGCTTCAGCTAGACCTGCATTTCTTCATTATTTTAAAGAAGAAAGAGATGGAAGGGAATTTTTGAACATACTTTCTGTCATCACACAAGACTTTCAGTAGCTTATAAGAATATTCCTAAAATATGCAATCTGCATTATAATGCAGTGAACTCATCAGTGTACAGATAGCTGACGATATATTTATCAGGAAAATTCTTTTAATAACTCCAGTTGCTATGTCTTCATTTGATTGATTTTACAGAAAATGAATGACTATGAATCTGACTTACCACAGACCAAAATCAGTGAGGAAATAATATCCTGATAGGCCATGAACTTACAGCTACATAAAATGTAGTCCCAATTCTCTTCCTTTCACAACATTTTTCAGCCTTTTTCTTACTGTTGAGAAATAGAGCCTCTCCCTAGCTGATCTAGCTATTCACTCAAAAAATTATGTATGTTTAGAAAAAAATCTCTTTTTTTTTTTTTCCCCAAAATAAGGAAGGCCCAGCCATGATACAGTTCTGAGATTAAAGTTTCAGCATGTACTGAAATATTCCAAGTTCTTTATCATTTCCTGTCAGGACTGATATCATGGTTACTGTTTTCTCCCAAACTACAAATAACCTTCATTGATATTAGGAGCAAAGCCTGTTACATATATATGATCTTCCAGTAAAATAAAACACTAAAATTTGCATTACATGGGTATATGCAATTGAAAATCTTTGACTGTCTCCTGACTTACTCTGATTGTGAAAGTCTGCCATGAAGTAGTTTTTAAGAATAACTCTGTTATCTCTGAAAAGCTGAGTAGCTTGGTAACTGCTGTTAAATGCTCTTTCAAATGCCTAATACATGGTCTACCCTCTGGGATCTTGACCAGCAGAGTGGAACAGCTGGTGTTCATTACTGATGGGATAGCCTCAGAGAATTTAGGGATCCTCTGAGTCCTTTGATTTTAAACCTGTGCTCTCTCTACGCCTAATGAAAAAAAAAATATTTTCTGATAATCACACATTTAAGTTGCGAGTAACTCAATATTAGCCTGATAAATGTTTAACTGAAATGCATCTCTTGAGAACTGTTCTAAAATCAATTAAAATATTAAATAGGAGCATGTTTTACCATATCAGTTTCAGAGGACATAGTTTACAGAATGTAGCTACAGAAGCCTCTTATTGATATGTATAAGCAGTGACTGTCCAATTGCCCAAAGGGTATTTTACATTAGACTTCACAAAGATTCAGGTGCTTCAGAAAAGAGAATGTTCTAGAAGACACATTTTTTATTCTTATAAAATCAATATTAGTTTCTTTCAGCATATTTGTAAGTTATTCTCATAAGTAACCACTACAATCAGTGTTTTTGCCAGTGGACTTATTCAAACTGGTTCAATGAATGCATAAAAAAGCAAATTCTCCTATTGAAGTCCAAGGGCTTTGCACACACAGACTCTGGACATGCTTGTGCATGGCACAGGATCAGGCACGTGGTGCCAGAGTTATTCTCCAGTTGTAAATTGAGTGAAAGGATTGAAATTCAATAGATCGAGTCCTTTGTATTTCTGAAGATATATTTCTGTTTCCCTGTTGGAGTTACCACTTTCATTTACCTATGGAACACATATGTTATAATACCTGTTACAACTAAAGATCAGAGCCTGTAAAATTTTTTCTTCACAGCATCAATGACATGTGAGAAAGATCTGGTTTCCTCATATTTTGGAGGAGAAATGGTGGGATGTGGACACATCTACACTGCAGCTCCCAGAGCACCAGGCAGATACAAGGGAGGACCTATGTCAGAAGCCATCTCACAGGGGCATTATTACCCACTCACCACAGCCACACTTACTGCTGGGAGGCCACAGGGTCAGCTCTGTCAAGGAGTTAATTCAGATTCAAATTAACCACTTTTCTAGCAAGTTAGTTTTACCCTGATGACTTTCTTTCTCCAGTTCACTATACAGTTGCACAAATTCTTATGTAACTGAAAGGGAAGAGAGTACTTGTGGGCAGGAGGGGAAGGAGTTGTGTTCTGTGAGCTGCCAGAGTACAATGTGAACCAGAGGAGCTTTGTGTCGGCTCATGGTGTTGGTGGAAGTACAGCAGAGGCTCATCCTTAAAAGTTATTATGCATCTGACTTCCCCTGAAATGAGTGCACTGAACCTATCTGACTTTTCAAAGGTCTTGTAAAATGTTTCTAATAGTGCACAAAATTAACATAATTATGCTGGCTGGAATAGGTTGAAGAAGCCATCTCAGTTCTGAGGGCCAAGGAAGATTTGCATATACCTTTGGTGATCCACATAGTTTTTCAATAATAACACGATATAAAAGAGCTGTGGCTACAGGCTGCATTGAATTAAGGACTAACCTGTTTGAAAATTTTTCCAGGAATCCTTGTTCAGATTCTTCAGCTGAATCTGAAGATTTTCTGTGTAACTTCAGTTGTCCTGCTTCCTTTGTAGTACAGCACACACTGCTGTTACTGAGAGTCCTGCATGACAGAAGCAGAATGGCAGAACATTTTACAAAGAAATACAGACCAGCTATCTTCTTTAAGTGCTGCATGTCAAGCCAGTGATGAGATATGCACTTTAAATGCAGTAATTTCTGATTCCTTGCAATTAAGTCCTTCAGTTCACTTGCTTCATGGTAATGTTTTCCATTTTTCTAAGAAAGAGAAGGGAAATGAAGAACATCTTAAACTAAGGACTTATGTGTCACATGCAGATGGGAAACCAGTTTCATCC
The DNA here is from genome assembly GCF_008360975.1 of Lichenostomus cassidix. Classification (NCBI taxonomy): domain Eukaryota; kingdom Metazoa; phylum Chordata; class Aves; order Passeriformes; family Meliphagidae; genus Lichenostomus; species Lichenostomus cassidix. Next base: position 18,017,969 of record NC_139480.1, on the reverse strand, counting down.
ACTCAGAGATAGCACGTCTATCCTGTGTCTGAAGAAGTGAGTCCATTATGAATGAACAAGACTGAGATATTTCTCAAAATACTGATAGAAACTACCCTGATTCTCACAAGTTAATCACATCAGATCCAGCCAAGTTAATTAGTAAACAACGTTCTTGTTCTGTGATCACCTATGTTCTATATTATTTCTTATTTCCACTTGGTGCTGGAAAAATATTAGCAAGCTTAACACTGAGGATGAATTTTATTTCCCACAGAGGCTTTTTTTAAAGCTTAAAAAGCAATGTGACAAATCTTTTTTAAGGGCTTGTCAGTCATGTTCCTTATCTATCCAGCATCCCTAATATCAAATGCATCACATACACTCAGCCAGAGCTGTTTAGCTTGGTATGCAGACATAAATGAAGAGTAAATAGGGAAAATTTTTTCAGATCATGTCTTATTCCACATAAAAGACATCCATGATATAAGGTCTGTTTTGAGTATTAAAAAATACAGAGGCACATCAGGAAGGATGAGGTTAGACTCAAAGACTCTGATTATAAGAGACATCTATACTGATGACATTTTTGTATGAATGAAACTATTGTCTGCAATGAAAGCTTCCCTGAAGTATATGCCCAGCCACATGGCCAAAATCCCTCACCTGTACTGATTTTGCATCACTTAAAAATTTTGAAGGCTTTTAATGACTACTGCTTCTGAACAAAAGTACTAAGTCATGAGGAATAAATTTTGTTTGCTACTACTCAAAATGATTCAAGGATATTTTATATTCCTCTGTAGGCAATTATACTTGTCATGTCACTTATTTTATTGGGGACAGCTACGTTTTTCCAAATTCCTCATGTTTTATTATACCTCATTTAAAGGAGGTGGAAATATATATTTTTTCTACATGTGAAAAATAAATTCCAAACAACTTAAATGCTATTACTTTATTCATATCTCTGGAATGATTAAATGGGGCAGAAACATCACAAGACAAAAAAAAAAAAAGAAATCCCAGAAGAGCAGGCCTTTTAATTTACTTTTTTACCCTGTACTCTCTAATTAGAGGTATATGCCACATTATCAGCTGTAGCCTTTAAAACAAAAAGCATTTATTGAGGCCAGTTCTAGAGTTTGTTAGGGCATTTTAAGTATGGCTTCTAAAATATTGTAAGAGCAGTTTAGCTTATATAATAATAATTCCACAGAGACTCAGTGTATTCTTCGTTCTCAGCAAATGCCAACCACTTTGTCCTCTGCCATCCTTAGCACTGCTGTCTGCACCTGGTGAAGAGCAGTCTGCAGCTGATCTGCCCATACAGAAAGATAAAGGGACTTAGAAGTGGGGTTGAGTGAGACTGTGCCTGCAGTGCGGTGTAGAAAACACTTCAGTGAGGGCAGAAGCCAGGGGAGCTGAGTGGTGGCAGAGTCTGGCAGCAACCTGTGACTCAAGATCCAGCCCTTCTACCTGCACTGGGGACAGGGGGCAAAGATTAGTGGGGATTAATGGGATATTTCAGAGTATTTTTATCCTGATTCTATTCATTGTGACATTAGTCTCTGACCCCTTTGCATGAACATTGCTTCTGTTGATGGGCAGGGTTTGAGATACATTCTGACCCTGATGCTTTTGAAGGCTGAGAACACCTTCAGCACACATTTATAGAAAGCCCTGCGGAGGGGGCTGGATAGGCCACAATGACCAGCCTTCAGCACAGGCACTTCTGAACTGTGTCATTCATAAGAACTGTCTTCCGAACCTGTTTTAAGAGTCCCAGAGTCTCCATCTTCTTGCCCAGTGATCAATTCCTGTACATCTTGACCCTTTCCATTAAAGCTCCTTCCCTGGGATTTCCATACTTTGAAATGGAAGCCACCAGTTCTCGTTCTGTAACGGACACCACAGGGAACACACAGGTCTACTTTGCAGCAAATGAACTGTTTTCACTGTATTTACATTCCATTTTCTGTGCTCTGTACAAAAAACAACACTAATTCTACCATTTATTTCAGCTTTCAAAACTTTGGTAATTATTTCTCAGTTAGTTTCTGTTGTTTCAGAGCTGTTGCACCCAAACCCATGTGCTACAATCCAGCTGAGACTTTACAAATTTTCAGTGGTGTAGAAAGATTATTTTATATGACTTGATGATTACCTAACCTAGAACAAGTTTCATCTTTTGACAAAAGTAGAGTAACATTGCTGAAAGATCTCTTTGACTCATCTGTATCTCCAGATTCTTTCTCTGTGAACTGATACCTCTTCCTTTACTCATTCAGATACTCCTTTTTCATCCCTGTGGCACTTTGCTCCTTTCCATAGAAAGTAATCTTCAATTTTGGCTAGGGCTTCCCTGGATTTACAGCTGCCCAACAGTTCACGTTTCTAGAGTCTAAAAAACCTTTTTAATATTGCAAGGTAATGGTGATTTGTACATTTGGTTGTTCTTGCTGTGCTTACCCAGATCCATTGGACACCTTTGGTACTCCCCAAAAACACCAAACATCAAGTCTGTCACAGCTGGGACTCCCAGCTATATCTGGGCTATATTTGCAGGAATAAGGAACTATGTGCCTTTTCCACCTGAGCCTTGAAAAACAGCTTCAGACTACAATGGAAACAAATCCTATGTACATATAAACTATTGCTATTTAAACCTGACTTAGCACTCTTTCTTTGCAAACAAACATGCCCCTCACTATGATTGGTCTATTTACAAGGTACTGAAAATACTGTATGAAATTAAACAAATTAACAAATTCCATTTAATTCATAAAGCAGAGATACAGAGTTATGGATTCAGGAAAAGAATAAAAAAACAACCATTGTCAATCAGTTTCAACTCACTTATCTCAGATTTTGTTTTCTACTACCCATGGAGTAACAAGTAAATTCAGTTTTTAGATGGGATTTGAGTGGGTTCATGAAGTGCCTGGGATAAGACTGTCCTCCATTCACTGGGAAGGTGAAGGAATAAACAGAAGTCAGGTCATTAAAATGAAAGAACAATTCAACGAAATGTTTAATAGATGGACTGTAACAACCATTCCTGTGATTTTCAGGTGCATATATATTACCGTGTCTGTACCCATGAAAGTGTGTTTTTACGCACCTGTGGATTGCATAAACATCCATCCTAGCTCTGATTTGTGATGTTTTTTTTTTCTATACTCAAAATGCTAGACTCTGCACAACTGTGCTATACAAGATGCAGGCACAAATGATGAGAATATTCTCACTCAGTACCAGCTGTTTATAATTTCAGTATGTAAGATTATCTAGCTCATGTAGTAAACTGTGGAAATGTATATGGAGAGCTTTGGGGGGAATGAAGCTCTTCCCATCAGCCTCGGAGGAGATGTGATCAATTAGCTTAAAAAGCATAATTAACAGTTAGAAGGCCAAAGCTAAGTGAGGTAAAACCTGCGATGTTTATAAGAGACAGGGAAGCAAACTTAAGAAGGTGGGTAAAATTAAAGGTGCAATTTTGAATTCCTGCATGAGAATTTAAACATACTGTATATACAAATCCAAGAAAGTAGAAGAGATGGTGATCCAGCAGCACAAATACCTGTGGATTTATGTACACTGCTGCTCAGGAGAACAACTTCTCCATGCCTTTTTCTTGACAGATTTCTCAGCCCTGAATTACTCTGTCAACACAAGGGTTTTTCTGTCAGCACATGAGCTTTTCTCTACCTGTCAATGACAAACATGTTGGCCCCATTTACACTGCAGAAGAGCCACACTTCAGTGCACAGGTGAGAAATAGATCTATTGCCATGCTGCTTTATTGTGTGGCAACTCATTTTATGGATTTGTTGATGTGATATGCCTACTAGAGAAGGCAAAGAACACAAACAGGGAAAGGTAATGTTTTCTGGAGATATTTCAGCTGTAGTAAATCAGTGCATTGCCTTTGATTTAACAGAACTGTACCAGTTAATGGAAGTGAGGGTTTCGTTAACAGGACTCCTGGGAAGGAAGGAAAGCAGGTGGTCACTCTGTGGTTACTATCTGCGGTTCAATATCAGCTAAATATCTGTGTAAGAAGAGACAATTTCAAGAAAAAATACTCCCTGTTTTTCTTTCTTTTATATATTTATGTGTATGGATTAAATCTACATATTTTCATCTGTTTTGGAGCTGAAGTGAAAATGGGTGGAAAGAAAGAAACAAGGTGGGGGAAAAAACAGTGATCAAGATAAAAATGAAAACCAGAAAGCCTTAGCTGGCCCGGCTGGAGACTGTTCAAACAGCTCTTGTGCAAACCTCAAGTGAGAGAGATCATTTTAAAAATGTGATTTTTTAAAAATATTGTTACTATTTGTAAACATTCAGTGTATCTCTTTTAAGAAAAACACAAAAGAAGACAAAAACAAAACCAAAAAATCAAGCAAACTAACAAAAAAAAAACCAAAAACCAACCTTCAGTAAGGGAAAGATTGAAAAGTAGATTTAAGATAAAACATAAAACCAATGGAAAAGAGACTGTCTTTTGAAAGAAGAGGACTTGGGAGTAAACATGTGGAAATGTAAGGAAAAGCTGAACACAAATGCTACAGCAGTACAAAGGTGAAGTAAGAAGCTTGGTGAGCAGCTGGGAGAGAACAGAACTAGGAACTGTGCCAGTGAGTGGAAAAGCTTAGTTTACTGTTGCTGATGTTGAGAAAAGGACAAAATCAAAAAGATGACTCAAACCAAATAAGAAGACAGATCCAGGAATTTTCAGGACCTAGATATTCAGCTGGATACTATTTAATCAAATATATTTGAACAAATCTTTTTCTTTGAGTTCCTTTGAGTTCAACCATTTCAGACTCTACTTTTCATGTTAGTTATTTTTGTTCAGAAAGTGATTAATTTATGGAACCCACTCTCAGAATTCATGGGTCCAATTTTGAGAAAGAACTGTCATGTGGAAAAGAGGCAAAGCTGGGTGAGGAACCACACACCTCCCTCTGCCCAGGCTGCTCTTGGCTCATTCACTTCTCTGAGCACTGAATTCATTCACAAATTGGGAACATCTCCTGCTGCTACTTTCTAGCACATTTAGTAAAGTACTGAATATCCTAAATTAGTAGTGTGGTGTTGCTAGGTTTTGATAAAGGTTCCTATAAATTTACTGCAGTATTCCCTGCTTTGTTCAGAAAGTCTGCTGCTGTCAAAGACAGAAAGATAGCTTCAAATGAAATATTTCTAGGAAAAAAATTTGTTAAGGTATAATTTTATTCATACACAGCTACAACAAGACCCAGCTCTATTTACAGAGTTATAGCGCTAGCCTTTAGACACAGTTAATATGTAGGCTTTTAGTTAACCTAACAATATTTTGCTGTGTGGCCGATGCATTAATATGTGTATTGCTGAGCACTTGTCCATAAGGAATTTGTCAGACTGTCACCAAAGACTAAGGCAAGCAGACCAGGCTGCGGGGAAAAACACCTGGGGATCACAGCAATCACTCTGATGGGAATTAAAGCAATAGATTAATTGACCATAAGAGCAATTTTCCTTGTACATGAATCTGCATTTCCCTTTTCCCTTAGCTGCCAGAATTGTAGATGAAAGTGGAAAATATCCTTGACCTTTTCTGTCAAATAAAATGCTTCTCCCTTTGTCAGAAAAGTGTTTTTTTTTTTTTTTTTAGTGATTTACAGGGCCTGAGAATTACAAAGAAAAGGTGTCAATAAAATTGTACCCAGGTTCTCATTTATTCTGCAGTGTCCTGACCCATAAAGATACACAAGAGAATGTTTCAAAAGTTGTCAGCTTGGATCCTTGTAGTCTACCACACTTCCTGACTTCAAAGTCTGTGGTGCGCCAGTTAGCCCATGAATGCAGTATAAATGCTTGAAATAAGACTGCATGGATCTTTGGGAAAACAGTACTGTCTGGAGAGAGGTGATAGGTGCTCAAATCTTTGCTCTGCCTGTAACTCTCTCTGCAGTCCTTGGCAAGACAACTTGTCTGGCTTCCATTTTTTCATCTGAAAAATGTCCCTTCACAGGAAAGTCAGGCGGTTTCATTAATTAACCCCTAATTAGAAAAGCACTTAAACAAGTGTTCAGTTAAGCCTTTTTCTAAAGAACAGTTTAAACATGTGCTTAAATGACATCCTGGATTAGAGTTTACTGCTTACAAAATGCTACTTTATATCTAAAGACAAAAGATGGCACATAAGAATTATATAGAAAAGTTCAGGTTTATTTATACACTATAGACGAATCAAGATGAATGTAGACGAATAAAGTGATCATTTGACAGGGCAGTTAGCTTGTTGGCCTTTTTACTGATAGTGCTTGCTGGCTCTTTCTATGTGCATTATTTCTGGATTAATTAGTTTAGTGGACAGAGCTTGAATAAAACACAGGCACAAAAGGGCTAAGCTAAGAGTGAACTGTCTGACCTATGAAATATTTTGACATTAAAAAATGTTTCATTTCCATATCACTAGGAAACCAAAACATTTCAAAGCATTTCAGCAGGGGAAGCATGTCTTTGGTAAGGGCATTTCTCTGGGGTGCAAGAGATAAACATTAAAGTCTGTGTTTTCTCACTCTCCTGCTGACCAGACAGGTACCCACAGCCACAATTTTAGAGTGGATCTTCCCAATCTGACCAGAAACTCTGCCCACCTCTTCCCCCTCTCCAGTTCTTGTCCATAACTGTGTTTTCCTGTGATATGATTGGATTTGGGGAAATCTGTATATTCTGACCAAATCTGGTTTCTTTCACAGATCTGTTCTCTCAGATAACCAGGTCTCCGCAGGTCTTACTCTTCTCTGGTGAGATTACCACTCCCACCTCAGCCTATCCTATATTTAAACTGCTTTTGTGACTATAAGATCAAACATTTTTCTCAGGAGGACAGATAATCACAAATTAAAATGCTAAGTCCTTTCCATTTGTTTCTGGAACCCTGTTTCTGTCTCATAATGGAGTACAGGAGGAGTGGAGAAAAGATAATATTGGTGTTTGTGGTGGCAGGTATTCTATTTCAGAAGGATCAGTATCATCAGCAAAGCCAGGTGAGATCTGCCACCGTCAAATAATAAAACCTTGATGGGCAGGTATTCCACTAAGCTGGATTGGTCTGGCACAGAGACACTTTCAAGTGTTTACTGAACATTTACATGTAATTTCTTTTCTTCCAGTTGCAACAAATGTACAAATAAAATACTGCAAGCATTTTGAATCATAGAAATGAAGACTACACACTCAGAAATAGCTCCAGCTGGTGCAGAACACAAGAGCCCATCTGCTCAGCAATAGATGTTACTGTGAAGGTATCACCCTTTGTCTCTGCCCTCTACACCAAAACCTACTGGATGGAGAATCGTTTCAGAGTCTTCTCGCCCAAGAAACAGAGACAAGTTCAAGGCATTGTCATCACCATGAGGAACTCCTGACCTCCCGGGGATACAAGAAGTCCCTACCATACAGGCAGTGGGACTTTTGGCAGATCTCATCTATGAGTACCTCAGATGGCACGTGTGAACAGTAGCAAGCAGCTTTGTTCCAGTATAGGCACAACAGGACTGGGAATATCAGTTCTGACAGGCACTGGTAAACTGCCCTGGTAGTTGCTGCACCTGACCATCCACAGTGAAATGGACTAATGGATAGTCACCTCCATCCTCTGACTAGTCAAATGATGAGGTACAACTTTCTGCTAGGGGAAATCTTATGTGACTTGTTGGGTGTGGAAGTTTGTCCATACCTTTGTTGGGCAAGAGAGGAACATATGCAGCAAGGAGAAAAATCTATTTCTGCAGGCCATTTTAACTTCAGTAAGATCTTCATACACTGAAAAGTCATTTTACATGATCTACAAATGACAAAACCATTTTGGGTACAAATTTGAAAAAAACATATACATAAATATGTGTACATATATATGAGTGTGTGTTGAGTGTGCCTATTTGAGAGAAAAACAGAATGGGACATCATTGTGGTGATTTTTACTTTTTAGTTACTTAAATCCCTTTATATACATACTGCAACACAAACTATCTTATTGAAGGGATTACTTATGCATTTTTCCTTTTTGAATTATTAGTAAGTATATGACATTTTTTCAGGGAATCAAATTATTCATTTCTTCCAGGAGAAGTAAAAACCCAAAGAGTAGGAAAGGAAAATATTAAACAAATATCATATAATGTTTGGATCCTAGTGCATCCCAGTCCTAAAGAAATTTTTTTCTCTACTAAATTCCTTATAGTAGCATAAGGACAAAAATATAACTCTACAAAAGATTTGAAAATGTCTTATGGTGAAGTAATCAAAATACTTTCTGTTCACTAAAATATTTAACTGATTGCTAGAAACACTTTAGAATATATAAAGTTAACTCATAACAGTATTGAAGTAAATTACATAAATAATAAATATTCCTCTTCAATTCAGTGAGGAATAGGACTTCATCAATAGCTTTTTCATTACTTTCTTTAGGTATTTTGGGGGCTTTTTGTCTCTGATTTCCACAGAAAGTGTTCCCAAGCTTACTAAAATTAGGGCGACTCTCTTCTGTGATTTCTTGTCATCCCAGTGCTTTGGGATCAGGCCCAGAAAGAGTAAGGAATGGCTCTCTGGAGAAAAGATAAAGTGTATGGAACTGGGGCAAAGGAGAAGTCTCAGGGAAAACACAGGGAAAAACCATTGCACAACTCAGGCTTAACATTGCCAGGGGCAGCTGGGTCAGCAGGGACGGGGGAAGCCGTTCTCAACCCAACAGAACCCTCTTCCCATGGGTGAGAGCCACCATGAGAAACCGGAGAAAGCTTAAATCCCCAGGCTCCCTGACCCCTCCTCACAGACCTTCCCACGGAAAGGCATGAGGTGCCTGTAGGATTTCACATCATCAGCTGCTCACTTTCATGCACCATTGGAGGGCACTTAATCATGTATATCAGCAGAGGCAACACCCAAAGTTTTCTAGAATGTTTCTCTTCTCCAACCAGATATTTTAAGCAGCAAGGATTTCAATTTTTTATTATCTGTACTTTCTTTAGTCATTCTACTATTTGCTTTTAACATAGTACAAATGAGTTAGTGGAGGAAAGGTAATATACCATTGGGTGTTCAGAGATTTCTAGGAATTTTTAATACATAAATGTCAGATTTACTTTATTAATCACTGTAAAAAATTTTTGGGGAAGAAAAGGCCATATATAAGAGTTTAGAATTGGATATAAAAGACACTTCTCATCAGACATTCCAGAGAATACCTTAACGATGTCATTAACTGGTTTTTTCTTAAAAGAAAATGGCCTCACTATACTTCTGCTGTATGTATTACTGGAAAGTTGCTTGTGCTGGTTCAGCAAAAAAAAGTTCAAAAGAGTTCAGTTCAGCATCTCTTTGAACTACTTCAGTGTCCATGTAAATAAACTGGATGACTGTCTTTCATTTAAATGGGTGCCTTTTTGGTTGAATGGACAGTGCACTGGTTGTTAGCTGATGATGGAAACATATCTCACCAATATTTAATTATAGCTCAGAAAAGGCTGTTTCTTTTGCAAATCAGAACTGTTTTGACACTGTCTGTTCTCTTGGGTGCTGTAAGTTTGTAACATAGCTAAGGGTTTCAAGCAACTGGTCATAATTAGAAGACATGCGAATACATGATTCACATGCTGTTAATTAAAGTTGGTAATAACACTCAAAGCTTTTTTATGTAACAGGCAGCTACCTGGGAGCACAGCACACAATAATCTGCACCTGTGAATGTGATGCAGATGTCATGTAATGCAGAAAAACATCTGGTGAGGGGAAACACTGACTTTTCCCCAACACAGAATAGAGAGCACTGAGTGGAAAACACTGCCCTGACCTGGAAAGGAGACTCTCCATTCCTCTTTCTTTTCCCTTTTCTAAACACTAATATTTTCCCTGAAATCAAGTACTAAGAAAGGTTTTACTAGCACAATAAACAACACATAAAAACACAGATGAACAAGAAATACAAAAATTGTGAAATGATGCAACATCACAGCTTGTCTACAGAATTGCAAATTAGAGAAATAAGCAAACTTGAGAAGAATGGAAAGCATCCATTAACTGATAAATTTTAATCCTGAGTAGAGCTATTATTTTCAGTAATATTCAGTGTTTTATTGTACAAAACCCAATTTGAGATAATTAGCAAGGATTAATCTTTCCTTCATTACACCCCAGATTTGACTGTAGTGGGAATTCAGGGTGTGTAAGACAAACTCAACTGAAGAAACATGATGTGATTAAAAATCAGACAAATTCAATCCTTTTGTTTAAGGCAGACATTATAGTGTACTTTCATACAAAACAAAGCAGCTCATGGAGAACATATATGACCAGCTGAATACTGAAAAACTAGTAAATGGGAAAACATTAAAGAGAAAGGATAACCAATACTAGTTCCTAATACTTATATGAAAATCTGCTGAGTGTTATTAAGTAGCAAACAGCAATGACTAGAAGATAGTCCACCATCTCACCTTGTACAGTGAAGTTAGAACATAAACTTGCCTCCTAAATGTGGATGGTCTATCAGTATTATCTTCCAAAAATAAATGAAGTTGAGCCTTAGAAAAGATCAGTTAAGAGTGGTAATTAGGCCAGTAATTAAGTGTAAAAAGTACCAGAGTACAAATATGAGAGAAGATAAGACAAGTACAGAGGTACTAGGTGAAGGAGCACATTTCTTGCTTTCTTCTGTTTCTCATGCAAGCAAGAGACTATCCAAGACTCACCTGCTTCTGATTGCAGTAGGGTGTTTATTCAGAGAATCCTAAATCTCTGCCCCATATCTGAATTTCCTGTTAATGTCTTTGGTGGACATTAATATTGCACTGCTTTCATCTAGATGTACACTTTGGAAATGGCTGAGCCAGACAAATGCATCTCTTAGTGAATACCTTAGTGTCTGGGAAAGCAGACAGTCACTGCAACGTTTTGCTCCATAAAAGCAAAGCCTGCATTTTGTTACCTCCAGAGGAGATCTACTCAATGTATATGTTATACCATCTCAGGAAACAATAAAGAGTTCATTTGCCCATTGGATTCTCATTTAACCCAATGATTAAGTGATATTTTTTTCTTATTGCCTGGATTTCAATTTGCCTTCTCTTTCTCTAGATTTATGCATTGCTTATCCCTTTTATTGTTTCTCCTAATGGCTTATTTCCTTCTGGTAGGTATTTAATCACTCAGTACAGCTGTGTTAGTATATATATGCAGATATGTGGAAAGCCATACTGGATTTCTAAAAGATTCTGTTTGGATTTTTGGAGACAGTGTTCTTTCCACAGCGAGGTATCTACTGACAGGAATGAATGAGATGTTATAAAAAGCATTAACATTCAACATGATTTCAACAGAAATTAAGTGCCTGACAACTTTTGAAAATCTCAGAAATCATAGACAGCTGATAGACTTCTGGTGCTAATGCTCTTTACCTGACCAAGTCAATGGAGAAGTGTTTCATTCCAGTGAGGACAGCAGAGATTGTTAACTGTGGTTCTTCAAGCCAATAGCTGGGAGATAGCAACCACAATCCTGCTTCTCTCTGGTCAGCATTGATATTTGAAGGAGAGAAGAGCACTCACACTGTGGCACTCCTCCTGTCTTGCTCTCCTCTGTGCCTGAAAATGTCCTGGGGACTACTTCCCTGCAGTTCTGACCACTGGCTGAATCTTATTTGGCAAAGGAATATCAATTGGCAAAAGAATATCAATAAGCAAATAACTATACAGACTAACACTAAAGATTCAATGCAAACTAAATGCCCCAAAAAATTGAAAAGATAATACAAAATGCTATGTTTCTCTGAGAAGCAAGAGCTAAGAAGCAGAAAACAGCTACCTGTGTATACTTGGCTGAGGTAAATCACTACCACTTTCTTGAAGCAATCTGAGTTACAAAAATTTATAGCAGGAATTTGACCCCTGCATTGAATAAGATTACTGAGACATTTGGATTTCCTCTTTCTTCCTGATTACAAAGTGAAGACAAAGTAATTGTGCAAAAGACCTGGAAACTGCATTCACCTGTAAGTAACTGAACTTATGATAAAATCCACCATGGCCCTTTGTTGCAGAGAAAGGAAGTATCCAGCATCTTCAGGCAACTAGCCTCCTAGCTGTATGTGCTTGAGGAAATCCTTCCTGACCAGCAATTTATTGATTCTGAAAAATGCGATATTTGATCATAAATCTTGAGCAAGATCAACAATGGTCAGTAGAGACAACATATTAATCACTCTAAAGTGCTTGTAAAGATTCTCAGACTGGAATAAAGAAAAATATTATGTACATTTATCTGTAATATAGATTTTCCTTTCTTGCATTTGTATACCTTGCTCATTTTTTCTTTCAGAGTTATATCTATGGTAGCACGCAAAAACCTTCCATCTGCAATCATATGTGTAAGCTGCACAAAAAAGTGACTTGAGGGTAGGAACTTCTCTGTCAGAGAAAGTAGATTTATTATTTTTTTAATTACTTCTGTATTATCAATTGAATTAACCAACCCAAGTCAAACAGTGTGCTTCTTCTGTGAATATCTCTTATCACCTAGCATTAGGTGATAGTTCTAATTAGAATGTATTGAAAATTTAGCAGAAACCCAAGTTTTGGGGATTTCTATTTCATCAGGTCCAAAACATTCAAAATACCTCATATAGGAGAGTTTCCAGCAATTCCAAATTGGCATTGTCTAGATTATTGACCACCCTTTGTTGTGCTCAGGTGTCATGTGTTTGAAGTGCCATCAATCCCTTGGCAGTCCAACAGCTGATGTGTTTTGCATCTGAAAGATCCTTTCCCCTGGGATTGGCTTGTGAGGGTCAACCTAAACTGAATTTCAAATATCTGTCAGCCATCCCTTCCTCCTGGCCTGCACTTCTTCTCAGGAGATGGTAACACATAAAAAACCACTTTGGTCTGTTTTTCACGGAGGGCTGAGCAGAAAATGGGCTGAAAACCAGACCTGTTTCCACGTACCTCAATGACAAGAAACTGTTTAAGAGGGAGAGTTATCTGAAGGACTTTGTACTTTTAATACCTTTAAGGTCTGATAACAGCATGACAAAAAGTGCTTTAGGCTTCCTAAAATCAAACCTACACTGACTGAGAAGACAGTCTCTTGAACTCCTATTATTCTGAATCTGGAATTATTTTCAGATGGAGCTATTTAACCCAGAATGAATTTCCTAAAATCAGCCTTTTTCACAATCTCTCACAAGTACTTACTCTGCTTACTAACTCATTTTCTTAGAGAAAATTGCAATCTTATTTAATTGTGATGAAGAAGCATGGATTGAAACCTTAAGAGAGTGATCGTAGAGTGGACAATTTAGCTCCAATCTTGCATGAGCTTCTCATTCTCTTTTTCCATGGTCTTCTCACCCACAGACATCAGAGAGTATTCCTTAGGACTGTAGCTTCATGTTCTGATTGCTTGTATTTAAAAAGTCATTCTTAATTTTGTTTGTCTGATCTAGCTTAAATTGTGAGAGAATGGCATAGTATGAAACATTTACAATGTGATTAGAGGTTTTTATGGTTTTGTTTTTCTCAGGTGACCTGATGAACACTATGTATAGACTAGAGCTGCCTGGGTAGTACTGTCAGAGGGAGAAATGTGTATCTCTCTTCATTCACTCTTCAATCCATTTCTTGAAAAGAGGGGTCTCAAAAAAGACTCTAAAGCAACAGATTTTTTTTTTTTTATTTCTCACTCCTTGTAAATTTGCCTCAGAGATAAGGTCCATTTCTCTGCAAGATCAGTTTGAAATCCTGGTGAGTATGTCAAATCCTCTCTGTTATTATTAGCATAACAACTGTGAGCAAGGCAGTCTTCAGATATGTAAAAATACAAGCATATTGTCCAGAGGAGAATTTTTCTGGAAGAGTTAACAACCTAATTATCACAGATAATGGTAGGCAGAGTAGAAAAGGATGATACAAATAAAGAGCAGAGGTACAAACTGGTAGCAGAGAGCTGCTTTATGGGCAGATCTATAAGCTATTCTGTTTGTAGTACATTTCTGGTTTGCTAGGATTATTATTTTTTTCTGCAGAAGGTCAGATAGTGGCAAAAAAACAACAGAGGACAGATAGCTCTGTAGCAGAGGTCAGTAACAGAAAGGTTGCTGAGTTCTGAGCAGGAATTGAAGGGTTTTTCCCGAATAGTCACATGCAACTTTTGTCCTTGAATAGTAATTACAACTTGTCAGAAATCCCAGTTGTTGTTAGATGAAGATAGAAGTTCAGCATTATTTATGGATCTACACTTCTCAAGTAAATAGATGTCCCCTAATTTGCAACTCTAAAAATACATTTAAACTTATTTTTAAAGGGCTTCTGTAAACACAGAGCAGAGTTGGTCAAGCAGTTTTTGACAAAATTTATTTTTCTTGAAAGGTGTTGTTTCATTTAAGCTGAATCATTAATGGGGCTCAACAGCTTCTGCAGATGCGTTCAGTGAGGTTTTTGAATAATACAATTTTGACCTATGTTTTAGTACAACTACACTTTGAGACTATGTGTTCCAAATATTTTGTTTCAACCCAAAAATTCCAAACCCCAAAGTTTGCTGTGAAGCAGACCCTGCATCTTCTGTCCAGCACAGAACTGGTGAGAATACACCACGGAACTCTGCAGATTCCTCAGCTGCCTGCAGTTTTCTCAGCAGTTTACTACAGAGTTAAATGAGCTGCATTTTAATTGCTTTCTAGGTTAATATATCCAGTAACAAACTTTGCAGTATCCTGCTTAAGGTTTGCAGAAATTCTGGCTGAGAATTGTGCTAAGCATAGTAGAAATGGAACAAGAAAATGAACAAAAATTTCCCTGTAGAAAATGCAGTATTTTCATCTGGATTTCTATTGATTCTCATGGATTATAGGTAATTTTGGAAGGATAGTCATAATTTGCTATTGTTGCAATTTGGTTTTCATTTTGGTCTTTCTTTCCTTTGTTTTCCCAATGGGAGCTCATATTAGCCAGTGTTTCTGTAAAGCTTGGACAGGTTATGATAATCCAGCTCAGAAAAACACAATTACTGTGTCATTAACAAATATTACAGTAGCACATGCTGTACAGAAATGTGGGAAGTTATGCAGTTCAAACATATAATAAATATCATATATTCATACTCACATATAATAAATTAACATAATTTCTAAAAAGCAAAAACAGTAAAACTGGAGAATGCTATTTACATTTCTGACTATGCATTTTGGGCTTTTGTATTAAGATAGCAGTAAATACAGAGGGAAAAATATGCTTGATGAAGTTCCTTGCTCTGTATTGTTTTGTGTTGCTTTGATTTGTAAAATAAGGCCACAAGTGAGGTAGACTGTTTAGTACTGCTAGTGGGAATTTTTTTAAGCAATTTCACAAGTAATGATTTTCTAGATCATAGTGGATGGTGTGAAAATAAATTACTTTATTCTCTCTGCATGCTCCCTTGCTCATGTTTTCTGCTATCTGAATGTTTCCAAAGCAGCCACTGTCTGGGCTTTTAGTTCAAACAAAATATAATAATCAAATATTCAACAAGCAAGAGAACCAAGCTCTTCTTTCATACCTAGAACAAGCTCCCACATACTAAAGCCAAGGTTCAAAGGGTGAAGTGAAAAAATTAATAAACTACCACTATGTTTTTGTACCAATGAAAGCTTAGTTACTGCTATGCATTTTTCCAATCATTACCCAATGCACGTGTTGATAATTTAAACTTTTAGAGGTCCTATTACACAATTATAATATAAAAAACTAGATGAAAAGAGAAGAGGAGAAAAAGAAAAGAGGAAAGGGAAAAGGTCTGTCAGTGATGGCTGAATGTTTTAAGAATTTCTTCTGGGATAATCTGTGGAAGCAATTTGATACTACAGAGGGTCAGGATAAGTTATGTAACTTCTGATCTGCCATGCTGCAGAATCAATTCTGAAGATAGCTTAAGGAAGTTTTACAGCTGAGACAGAGCAAATACAGAAGAAAATGTAATGAAAGAAATATTAGAAGGAAAACAGAGAAAGGATAAGATTTAGCCTACAATAACTTACACTTCTAAAATGCAAACATCTAAACCTTATCTCTTCACCCTAAACTCTTTCTAGTCACTGATGATAAATAAGCAAAGATAGATTCTTCTCACATTCAGATAGTGATGAAAAGACAGGTCACATGAATCATCCTGTTGCGCACTTCTGACTATAAAGAAAAACTAAAATTACCATCTCAGACTGAAATGAACAACTTTTAAACATTTATGGTTAGATTAGATTACACTTAGCCTAGCTCTTCAACAGGTGTTTTTTAAATGAAACTAACTCTGCTTTAATGGAACAGCTTGAAGTTTGTTGAAGCAATAGTTTACATGGGAATGGCCAAGTTCCTTCAGTTGAGCTTTTTTCTTTTGAGACTTCTCTTTAGATACTTCAGTTTTGCAGTCAAGCAACTCAATGTTTTGGGATGAATTAGTATGTCTGCCACTACTAAACTAAGGTTGCACACTATCACGTGGGATACCTGCTCACAGAGTGAAGGGTTGGCTTGGCTTAGCACACTTGCATTACACCACTTGTGGTAACCTAATTTCTTTAAGTGTAGTTGCACAGTGAGGCTTTCAAACTATCTGTAACTCTTCAGTTACCAAAAAGGTAAGAGGAGCAGGGTGACTCCAGTTGGTTAGTGAAGTGCTCTTGCTCAAGTTTCTGTGCCACGCTTGCATTACTATTTGACTAAAGCCCTTCTGTAACCTCTCCTGAAGCACCAAAGCTGTAGATCATCATTCACAAATAAAAACTGTATTGGGGCAAAGCTAATATTTAAAGCTCAAAAAAGGTGTCACGCATGCATTTCCCTATCTCTGCCACAGTCAAACTCCCACCAGACAGTTCACTGGGACAATGGCATCTTCTGTGTAATTCTTGTCAGTCTGCAACAGCTTTAAGAGAAATTTCTCTGTATTCTATCACCTCCTGTGTCTGAGTTCAGCAAATGCATCTCATTATAAAAAACTCCAGAAAGTTCTTCTTTCTGAAAAGGTGCTTTGAACTGTAAAAGCTTGTCTGTATTTTCTAAATATACCTTCTTTCTATGCACCCTGTCCTTATGTCTTCACAGATTCTACTTCACCAGTACTATTGCATCTCTTACTGCAAATCTCATAAATCATCTTCCTGCTTTTTAAGGAACAGGAAAATTAAACCTTCCATTGGCTTTAAGAAGACTTCACAGGGAAAAATAATTCTCACTTTAGGGAACCTCAGTTTGTTTCCTGAAACTTTCATTCTTGCTTACTGAAAACAAAATTGTTCTGTAAGTGCAATCCTGTCTGTGCTGATTTGCGTGAGAGTGAACATGTCCCCAGCAATGCACAGCAAAACAGCTCACGGCAGCAGGCTGACATGTTATGTGTCTCCAGGCAAAATAAGAAAAGTCTTATGACAGATCTAAAAGTTCAGTACATGATTCAAAACATTACTGTAAGTATAGTAAATAAGCCATTAAAGGAAATTCCACAGTTATCACTTAGTAAAACCCTTAGTACAGCTTAGCAATTAATACCTTCATTCTTTTCTATTGCTCAGTGGTTACAGCCACAGCACACTTCACTGAGAACAGAATGAGCACAGATAGCAATCAAGCTGACCCAATGGGAGCAACTTGTTTTTTATTGTTGGTGGCTTTTTTACCCTCAAGGGATTACAGCCTCTTAAGAAGAGCAAGAGCTTCATGATGTCCTTTAGGACAAATCCCAAAGGACTTGATCTTTCATGCAACCAATGGGTCACAGATTAGCACAGTAGGCATTTTCCTGGTTTCTAGGATTTTCAGTTTTATTGACAGCTGAGGCTATCTTCCCAGGAATTCTTCACTTGTATGGATCAATTTATTCTGAGAAGCCATGCTGGATACAATCCTTTTTCTGTGCTCAGTTGACAGCTGCAGAACTCTGGGTCAGGCTGGAGGGGTTCCAGCACACCATGCTCCACAAAGCCCTCACACCATGCACAAGGTCCTGAATCAGAAGGTGAATCTGAGCATGTTCCTTTTAAAGCTTGAAACGTCCTCCTCATTTCCTGAGTGTGAGGCTATTTAATATTATATTTGGTTTATCTCTGTTTTCGCACATCTCCTGATAGCTGCCTGACGAGTTCCTAAGGGAAATGAAGCACAGGCTAGTTACAAAGGTTGTGAACTGCAAGGAATTATTAACAAGAGTCAACTGAGTCTGGAGCCTGTGACTGCCTGACTTTTGGCCTGCAGCAGGTTCCTGTGGGACAAATAGTGCTCCGTGGGAGTACAGCGAGTGACCTTCTACCTGGGATATGAGGAGGCATGACAGATGCTCAGGTGCCATGTGTTATTTGTGACACGTGGCAGCTCTGACTGCCCTTCACCTGCCAGCAAGATGATGAGACCTAGAAAAACAAGGAGCCTCACAGGTTTTGGGCCTGATGCCAGTCATACAGCTGAGCTTGGAGTAATTTTTTTCTTCCACCAGCTCGTCTTCTGACACTCATTTTCTTTTACCCTCTACTGCTGGAGAAGTGCAGAGGGGCAGACACTGCCCCCCTTTCCTTCACACTGCCAAGCCTTTCTGAAGTTCATTTCTCTGGACATGGATCCTCTTTTTCCAACACCTGCCATAATAACTCACCTTACGCCTGCTTTTCCCCTCTTCAGTCTTGCAGGTCTCTTTAGGTGTGCAATGTTTCTCTGTGCTAAGATGGATTTTACCCTATTCATCATAGCCCCATTAGCAAGCTGCAGGGACAGGCATCTGATGCCCCTGCCTTTCCTGGGCAACAAGGGGAAAAGCTACTCGAGCACCAAGCACAGTCCCAGGAATGTGCACAGGAGGCTCAGAGCCCTAGGCCAATGTGAGGAACATTTTCTTTCCTTCCTTAGAGGCTAATAATAACTTTGATTGTGTAAGGGAGGCCAGAAAACAGAAGCAGCCTGGAAAAGCTCCAAATTGCTGCTATCACTGGGTAAGTGGGAGGGGATATGGAGGAGAAAGGGAGCCCTTTAACCTAGGCTCTGGCACTGCCAATGTCCAATCTCCTTGTCTCACTCCACAGGACGACTAAATGTAGTAAAAAATGTTGTCTCATTTTTTCTTAGATGCTGAGGAGGAAATTCAACTAAATTAAATCCATCCCATCTTATGGCTTATTGTGCATTACACTATCACTCTGTGTGCCCCATCTACCCACCAGATTCCACCATTCTTTTCCACTTTTTTTAAGAGAACTTTTTAAAGACGCACTGGGACCTCAACAACTGTTTAATTTTTGCAAAAGTGCATGTGACTAAAGCAGGCATCTGCAGTACAGATGTTTACAGATGTTGCCATGGTGGCCTAGAGTACCCTGGTCCTGGAAAACCCTCTGAGAAACCTCTCACATGTTTTTATAGAAGAAATAAACTTTTTCTTGTATACATAAATCAAATTCAAATATAAACCACTGAGAGCTTTGTTGGCCTTGAGCTAATACATCCAGGGTTCATACACTCCAGTACTATATAAATAAGAACAAGATTTGAATGTCCTATTTTGACTGTAATGGCCTTCAAACATGCAAGCAGTACTTGTGAAGAATGTGCCTGACATTTAAGTCTGTTAAGATTCCTGGATAAAGCTTTCGTTTTTCTTTTCCCAAATTCTGCTCCTCATCAACTTTAGATGCAGTTTTCTCTTTTTTTTTGCCCCCCATTCTCTTCTGAAGATGCAGAATATTGTTCCTGACATGCTTTTGATCTTTGATGTGCAATGTATCATTGTTCAAGTCTGTAGAAAAGGAAGTAACATGAAATTAATGTTCATGTTGGAAGTTAGCAATTAAAAAGCAGCAATAACTAAGGAGAAAATAATGCAAAAATGTATTCTACTTAGGAAAATACAGTAATATAATTTCTGGGGGAGGGAGAAGTTTCTAGCTAAAAGGAAAAGAAAGATAGCAACTCCTGGTTGATGAGCAACCCTTAGTCTCCGCTGAGACAAACCATACATCTGTTTAATAGGAGGTAGGCACCATACAAAAGCAGTAAGTTGGTTCATGGTTATGCATGCTTGATTTACTACAGGTCACAGACCAGGCTGTGTGCAGGAACATGTCCTTGAAAGAGCAAATAAATTCAGTTAGTTTTCTGATTTTACTCTGGCATAGCTAACTATTAGCTGGAGTGAGAGATTCTGAGTGTATGTGTACTTCCTTAGGGAGAAATCTGAATTCCATTTTAACTGCTTCAGGGTGATCAATAGAGGAGGTAGAAATGAAGGCTTTCAGTGTCTCTCTGGTTTTGATATATTGGCATGTTTAAGAAAAAAAAATCTAAATCATAGTGGAGTTTTATTTCTTCACATAAAATATGAATCACCTGAGGATGATACTTAGAACTTAAAATTCACTAGAAGTCAGAAATGTCTGCTCACTTATATATATAATATAAAAAATAGTGTTTTTCACCAATATATTCAGAATTGTGAACAAATAAAAGTAATATTTAGAGTACAATTCCAAACACACAATAGAAGAAACAATGAAAAGTTGTGATGATCTTCCCTGCTGTGAGAGTAAGGCAAGCATAGTATTCAGATAATGGTTAAAACCCTTTCCAGACCACTAGTTTTTCAGGTTATTAATTCTCTTCACACGCCTAGGAATCTAAAACTAGGTTGGAAATTCCACTAAGTAGCAAGCACTGAAAAGTACTTGACCCTGAAACCTCAAATCTGAATGACCTTTGAGAAAATATAGGCCATCCCTAGGATTCAGGAAATTACAGTGATTAAATAATTATTTTTATTGACTTTCATTTGATTTTTTTTCATTCTGGGTGTGCTGCTTTTGGCCAGGGTAAATTTGGGGGGAATATCATATTTGGGTCCAGAAGAGGAAACACTTGTCTGTGTTGCACATTAAATAGAAGCAATACAGGAGAGTTATGTTAACCTGTTGCCAGTCTGGAATACTCTCTATGTGAGATAAATTGAGAGGTAATGCATAGATAAAGGTAGAATAGAATAGAATTATTTACATAATTTATACCTTGTACCTGGCATATCCTGCAGTTTCTACAGGGGAAGTACAAGGGAAAGCACATAGTATGATTCTCGGAGTGTCCTGCACATGGCCAGGAGTTGGACTAGATGATTCTGGTGTTCCACTTCCAACTCAGCATATTCTCTGATTCTATGATTTCATTGCCTGTATTAAAAACATAAGTGACAAGTTCTCATATTTGTCTTTGGAGGGGTTATCAGGTCATGCTCAATGTCATTTGTCAGGAAGTGTTCTGTGAGAGCACATTGATTTTTTCTGGTTGTAAGATGACTGTTGTTTTGAGGTGTTTTACTTCACATATGTGGTCTGGGTTTAAGTGACACTTCAGTGACAAGTTTCTTCAGCAAAGGCTTTGTTTCCTCTCTGTGAAATGAGGATTTCTCATTTCTGTTAGCCTGAACAATTAAGAATGGAAAATCAGATTTATTCCCCAAGCATAAAAAGCCCCTAGAACAGGACTGAACTTCAGTCCATGTCAGCACATACATAACAATGTTTTTGCTTACGACATGCTGGTTCCTCTCAATAGATTTTCCTGAGGACACAGGGTGATACACTCTTGTATGTATTCATGGTATGTCAAATTATCTGCGTATGGGGTGAAGCAGGAGAAAAAAAAATCGTTGACTTGTTAACAATCACATTTAATTTTGACCCACAACACTGTAAGGGTAGATGCTGTGCCCGGAGTACAGTGTGGCTGGGCTCCCAGCACTCCACCTTTTAGGCATGTGACTGATCTCAATCGCTTTTTGTGTGAAAGCTCAGAACAGCAGCAAATATATGGCACATATTTAGGTTATAC
Source organism: Lichenostomus cassidix (assembly GCF_008360975.1). Classification (NCBI taxonomy): domain Eukaryota; kingdom Metazoa; phylum Chordata; class Aves; order Passeriformes; family Meliphagidae; genus Lichenostomus; species Lichenostomus cassidix. The sequence continues at coordinate 17,996,106 of NC_139480.1, read as the reverse complement.
TTAATCCATGTTCTTTTTGCTTCCCAGAACATCACTTCATTGCTGGCCAAAGCCCCAAAAAGCTCAAGATAAGCAGACATAAGTTTTGAAGATTTTCTATGTGCTTACTCCTGTTGGGGAGTAATTCTCATTGCTTAAATTTAGCTTATTATACTGAGCATCAAATGGTACACGTGAAAGGGATATTACAAAAAAGTACGTATTATATTTGCTAATATGCATAGGCACTCAAAATAGGCTAAGAACAATTAATCTGGGATTTTAATATTTTCTGGTGAAGATTCTGTCTCAGTTCACGTCTGCTTGCAACTGTTCTGAATTCAATACAGATTTCATGTGTAACAGTATAACTGAGAGCATAATCTGACCTGTTTTGTCTGACTTTTGGGACAGTGTTTATAGCCTTGAAGTCCTCAGAACACAAATATGCTCAGATTTAGATAAAAGAGCACCAACTTAATCAATTCATCAATCAAGATTGTTTACTACATCTTTCTGTCTTTTTTTTTAATTATTGTTTTTCTTGACTTGGTTTTCAAGATGCCTGTGAAGTTAAGGAAGTCTCTCTGTGTAGTTGTTATCCTTCTCCAATTGATCATCTGCTGTGGAAGAAAAAATATTGAATATAAAAGCTGTTTGAAGGTTTTTCAAAATAGAGAGACGCATAATGTGTTTGAAGCATATCTTTTGGATTGTTTGTGGGATTGGAGCCAGGTTGTGTTTATGTATATTTAAATTTCAAGTGAGAAAAGACAATACATATTTCTCTTTATATCAGTTTCCTCATTAACAATAAATAAAGAGCAGTCAACAAGAAGAGGAAGAAGCAAAACTGGGAGAAAAATACCTGAGGTTTTCTATAGAATTTTTATCACTCCTTATATAAGATTATAACTTGAATCAAAACATCATCTGGTTTAGAGTTCAATAGAAGAGAATAAAATTATTGGTTTAGTCTTGTTGGTTTTTTTTTTCACCATCCAGGGTCATTCCATAGAAGAGAACACAGAAAAACATGATAGGAAAGCAATGAAAGATGTGCATAACCACACCTCTTTTTCTTTTTTTTTTTCCTTTTTCTTTTTTTTTTTCTTCTTTTCTCCTGGCAATGTGGGAAGGGGAGGTGACTTCTCCTTTTCTTAGAAGAGAAAGTGACATTATGGAAAATAAGGAAGCAAAACCCTACTGTACCCATAGTAGATTCCTGATTCAAAAGACAGGAAGCTGCGACTCTGCCTGTCCCTTAGCAGTCTTTGTTTCTCCTGATCACCTGATTTACCTGCAGGAATGAGTAAACACTTGTGTTAGATACTACCGGTGATTCACGATTAAACAATTTTTTTCACTTCCACAACACAAAACAAAATCCTCCAACTAATTAATCTTGTTTACCTACTTGGCAAATGAATCTGGGTTAAGGTGCAAATTTGAAATAGCTCTCTGACTTTTAATATTTAGGGTCTATTTGATACTAAGTAGTTCCCCTGAGACAAATAAATAATAGGCATGTTTCAAGTATTGTCCCTAAGTTTTGACTCGCTATAACTCTGATTTTGACAGCAAAGATCATTAAGGGAATGGAGCCTCTCTCTTACGAGGAAAGGCTGAGGAAGTTTGACCTGTTTAACCTTGAGAAGAGACTGAGAGGTGTCCTCATCAATGTCTGTCAGTATCTGCAGGGAGGATGTCAGAGGATGGAGCCAGGCTCTTCTCAGTGGTGCCAGCCAATAGAACAAGAGGCAACAGGCAGAAATTGATGCATGGGAAATTCCACCTGAACATGAGGAAGAACTTATTTACTTGTGGGTGTGGGTGAATGAGCACTGGAACAGGTTGCCCAGAGAGGCTGTGGAGTCTCTGTCACTGGAGATATTCCAGAACTATTTGGACACAGTCCTGTGCCATGTGCTCTGGGTGACCCTGCTTGAGCAGGGAGGTTGGACCAGATGACCCACTGTGGTCTCTTCCAACCTGATCCAGTCTGTGATTCTATGACTCTGATTCTGTGTTGCTACACTTGTATCAGGCTGTCCTTTTCAGAATAAGATTGTCTTTCATAGTTTCTCTGTCACATCCAACCCTCACTGTCTATCTAAATGTTGAAGTTTCAGATTGCATATGACAATATTTTGAGGCAACTGAATTAAGCCTTTCACAGACTGGAGTTAGGAACACTTGTGCAAAATTTGTCAAGATAAAAATTAGCGTATGAATGCTGGTATAAAAGGATCCCAGTTCTAAAAGCAATTTTGGTAGTTTGGCTCCATATTATAGCAATATCTTATATAGCTGAAGTTGGGACTATCTCCAGGCTATGGGGTTAGACAAAACTGCTTAGGGTGATAGTTCTGCCAGCCTTGTGTAACCAGCCCATCTGTGGCCTGATGGAATTCTGCACTGAGATTCAGGATTTGTTCAGCCCCTGTCTCCCTCACACAGATGTGTTGTTACTCACTTTGGACAGCTGAAACTGACACAACAATCACAGTAATCTGTTTTGATTTGTACTTAAATTTTTCATAGCTCTGTTTATCATTTTATCACTGCTTTTCAAGTATATTATATGCTACTATGCAAATTGTTTTGTTTTGCTTTGCTTTGTTTTCTTCTTTCCCCAGACACTTATCTGCTGTTTTCTTAGAATACAGTGTTTAGTCTCCCACAGGCATTTAGTCTTTAATGACACCATGAGCAAAACATAACAGTATAGAATCCAGTATACAATAATTCGTCTGAAAATAGCTGTCGTACACTGCAGATATGGCTAGCTAGAACAATGTCCATCTGCTGGCCCTCATTCGTTTTCTGATGGTCACCAGAGGTCAGTTCAACAATGCCCCCATTGATCCCTTTCTATCCATTAAACTTTCACTACTAAAAGAACAAAACTCCAAACATACACACAAAAGAGAGAAGGAAGAATGTGCTCATTGTGGTTCAACCGGAATTCACAAATACAGAAAAGATCCTCTCTACTGGCTGTTTCCTCCTGCAACTTGACTTCCGAAATAGAGCTATCTTTTCATACAAGACACAAAAACAAAAATGAAAAAAAATCCCACCAGAAAGCATGTGACTTCCAGAATTGCCTGTAGCTTTCCTGGCACTGGGTTGAGAAATATTTCTTCATCTCATGTTGCATAATCATCCTTGACGCATTGTTTGTTCCAGCTCAGTGCTGTTTTCATCGGATAGGAACCACAAATCTAATGGAATATGAGGAGTGTCCCCCGATGGTGTATGGCAGATTTTTGTGGCCTTTTTTTAAAGTATCATAATTATGAAAGGTATTTGAAAATATGCACTGGAACAGATAATTTTTGAAACCATAATTCTTGTTAGCTAATGCTCTTCTTCACAGTGCACATTTCCTGTCTTTTTCCAGTAAGCACACTGATTGCAGCACACTGAGATCTCATTTGAATGAGTGAATGAATGAATGAATGAAAGGAAGAACTAGTAAATGAAAGAAGGAATACATATTTGACATAACAGACTCCTGTGATAAATTTGATTCACTTTAATATAATTACACCAGGGAATAATTTATCCTGTAATGTTTCAGTGACACACTCTAAGGGATTTACTTTAAACCCCATGAAGTTAGTGTAAATTTTTCATTGGTGTCAATGGGTCTGGATCAAGTTTCAGAAGGATTAAATAGCTGCTTATAACTTCTTCTTTTTTATTCACAAAGTAAATAATTTTATGCAGGTAAACCAGTTCACCTGATGATCATTCCTTGAACCATAGTATCTGTCACTGCTCTCTTTTCTATCCTCTGTGAAAGCATCTCTGTCCAACATTTAGCATATATTCTTACTTCAAAACCAGACTGCAGCCATGATTGCTCCAAATTTAATATAGAAATTATCCTCTTACACACACATAAGGAGCCTTGTGATATCCTTCACATTCTTTCATTTAATTTTCTAATGATTGATTTCTTTATCTTCCTTGTCAATGTATCAACTGAATGTTCCAGTGAATACATTTGGGTCTTTCCATGGAAAGACTTATGCCAGACACTATTACATACCTAGCATAGCAGCTGATCACAATGCCTCAAAAGAGCATGAAAAGCCAAGTTGTACCTGACTCATAGCCTGATCACTTGTTGTCCTCTTTTTTCAGTGTGGAGAGAAGTAAATTGGCTCAATTTACAAATTATCACAGATTGTACCTTCAAGTTCACGTTTAAATGTAAGGATGTATTTAGTGAAACTCATGGTATATATATATCTTAGATGTGATACTTGATATTTTCACTTAAAAGACCTGAATGTTAGAAAAAAAGAGTAAGTTTCAAAGCATTTTTGAAGATGGGACTAGAATTCAAAATAATTTTGATTATTTTAAGAAGTGATGTGGAGAAAAAAATTGCATCCCTGTAAGAACAGCACCAAAGTCACATCACTGGAAGGAATAATCTAGACAAGGGGGAAGGGATAAATAAATGGAACTTTAGGAAAGGTGGTAAAAAATTGTGGTGAGTTACTTTACAATCTGTCTATCCAGACTACAAATTTCACGTGTGTAGTTACAATCAAATGCAAAGGTTTTAAATTTCAACAAGGGAACTTAATTTAAGATGTCAAAAAGAGGTTCCTAACAATAAAATAGTGAAACACTGAAATCGACTGTGTGGGATGATCATGAAATTTCCATTCTTGAAGGTCTTTCAGGAAAAATTAATTGAGGGTGTCAGGAGTACCATAGACAGAACTGATCCTTTCTTGGGCAGTGGAGTGACTGAGTGATTTTCTGAGGTGTTTTCTAGCTCAGTTATATCAGTTATGTCTAGAACTATTCCAGTGTTGTTTGAGCTGCTGAATCTAAGGCTTAATCTTCTTCTTGTTGTCCAGTCATGCTCCATGCCCCAGTGTGAGATAGGTGAAAGAGTTATTCAGAACAGGATATTCATACCTCCAATTTCTGAAGGAGGGAACATAAATGAGAAAATAATTTTAAAATACATACTTAAAAATATTATTGTTGTTTGTATAAATAATGAGGACCCTTAATTCACCTTCATGATGTTTTTTGAAGTACCACAGAACTGGAACTTAACTTACCAAAGAAATATTTCTCATTCATTATCTCTGAGACCAAGAGTTACCATTTTTCCCCATCTCCATGGTGAGAAAAATTATGGTGGTGTAATTCTGTCCATTTCTTAAAAATAAAAATCCATGTCAAAAAGAGACACACATTAGGATTGAAATTTTTACCTGCTTACAAGATAGAGTTTTCCTTCAAACTATGGACTCTGTTACAAAAGCATGGACAGAGTATAGCCCACAAGATAAGCTGCTCATGGCCATGCACAAACCTGTCAGCTGTACATGGGATAGCATTTGACAATTTGAGGGGGCAACTTTGCATTGTTTCTTTGAGAAATCTAATACCATATCCAGGAAAACTGATAAAACCTAGAAAAGTGCAAGTCCCCTTTTAGAAAAAAAATATTGAAGACAATAAAGGCAGAGAGGTAAGCAGGAATTTTGGTCTACATCACAGGTGCTAGCATCTGGCAGTTGAAGACCAAACAATACTTGAAAAATACCATGAAGTTATGAATGTGTTTCACCGTGTACTGGAATCATGAAGATTCAAGTTTGGGTAGGTCAGTGCCTCTTTTTTTGTACTTGGAATATTTTATTTTTATTCAAGATGGTATGGCCACCTTGAGTGAAAAAAAAAAACTTTTCCTCTCAATTATAACTATTTTGTTTATGTAACAGAATACCTGAAAGAAAAAGAGCTGCTAGTTCATAGGCAATTCCAATGGCTGTACTCAGATTGGGAGAATACTTCTAATAAAAGATGATTAGGTTTTACTAGGAATTGACTTTTCTGAACTTCTCTTTCTCTTGCATAATCAATCTAGCAAGTTTTCTGCTAAAGATTTGAGTAAACTGAAGAGAGTGGTGTTTGCAAAGGGAATCATATCACAACTGTTTTAATCACAAGAAATTCTGACTTAGTCAGAATCCCAGATTTCTTTTATTGCTTTCCAGGATAGAGGTACCCAAACCAATAGCTTGGAGAGGGTCCTCACAAATTTACACCATCATGCATCCCAGCTATCCATCAGGGACTACTGCACTGTTTTCAGACATTTCACCAAGGAACTAATCTCAAGCCCTAGGTTCTCAAAAGCTCTATGTTTGCTGTCCAGCAATGACTGAAGTCCCCGGGTCTCAAAGTTTGCCTTGATGGTGCCATGCAATGTCCTGGGGAGATGCTGATGATGGCTCTAATTGAATTTGCTCAGGTACCAGCAGTTTTATGGGCCATAAATTTAGCCCAGTCAGAACTCTCTACAAATCTGACCTCCTTCCAGGATTGGAGATGGATTGTTTAGTTTTGGCTGAGGCAACTGTGCACAATACTGCATTATTTCTACCATTAGCAAGGAGTCACACATTACCCTTTTCTAAGAGGGGAGAGTGTTCTCTGAACTGTGTATTGTCTAGAATAATACACAAGGAAACAATAATAACACTTTCAACAGTATTACTTTCTAAGCAGGCATACAAAATTATGAACAATTACAGGCTGGTTCTGATTTACGCACACTGGACACCTGAGCAGTATGGTCTCAGACAGGGAAAAAGTTCATTTCCAAACCCTATTAAAATCACATGACAAGGTCATTTTAACATATAAAAGGGAATTAAGGGTATGTAAGCAAATAAATATAGTGTATACCAGGGCAAAAGAGGAACAAAAATTGATAGTCTTGTTTGGATTTTAAGCTGGGCTTCAACTGTTTAGTCATGTTGATAAATTTAGATGTTTAAAAAATTGATTGCAGTGTCTATTAACCAAACGTCTCTAATTTTCTATCTCTGTTCTGGTCTCGACAAGTACACACTGACAGCAAGGCTATGTCAGTGTAGTCCCTGCTACCCATGGGGCACAGTTAATAGTGTCAAGCATGTAAATTAGAACAGTTGTATACCTTGAGGTTCGGTCTCTGTAGGCCATTATGTTCACTTCTTTTACTGCACCAGTGCAGAACTGCACAGCATAGAGAGACACAGAGTAGAGGTTACAAAGAAAAATAAATAACTAGGGGTTAACAGTTCTTATTTCTAAACTTTTTCTGCACTGAACACAAAGACTGAGTTGCTTGCACTGCAAGCAGGTGTCTGTCATGTTGTCCTTCACTTCTTTGAGATGAAGGTCTGTATGAAGTCTGAGGCAACAATTCTCCTGGTCAACAGAGACTCTTTTCCTCTGGGAAGAGTCATGTGCAGCCTTCAAGTAGAGTCAGAAAATCAAGCCAGCTCTCAGATATTAGAACATACTGAAGGGGAGGCCTGAGAAGTGGGCCTATTTTATTTGCCCAACTGACAACGTGATAGGAGTTGCTGTTAAAAGGAGCCATTGGATGATATAAAAAGGTTCTCTACATTCCCTGCCAAATCCTCCTATCAGGCTTCCATGGGTTCATATCAGGTCACTATGAGATTCTTTTCATCTCATAACACTGAACTCATTAGTTTCCATGACTGATCTGAAACAGTAGCATGTATGGAAAAACCCCTAAATTTAGATGTATGACTAATCTGCTTTTGTTTTTCCTTTCCCGGATCCTCTTTCACATACAAAGTGGAATTTCAGCTTTGCTACAAAACATCATTTTGCTTGTTATATTTCCAGAACATTGGCCTTATATCTGGTGTTCTTTGTTCATATTGACACTAATTGATAGTAGCAGGGCTGTGACACTGCAGTAAGTTTTCCCACAGTACAGGCAAAGGCACTGCAGGTTAGGCTGCCAGCCAAGGCAGTTAATGCTTCCCTTTGCATTCTTTTCAGCTCCCCAGAGAAGAGCTAGTTTACAGACACCTGGCACTGAAAGGTCCAGGACATTATTGCCTCTGTTGTTGCTCTTAAAATACTTATCTAGAAATGGTGTCACTGCACAATCATATTTCAGAAGCTGTAATGTATGAAGGAAAAAGAATTTGAAAGGCTTCAGCTACACAATTTGCAATTAAAGCTTTACGCTAATTTAATTAAAACTGTATTTGACAATTTAAAAAAATGCTCTGTTTGACCTAGGACTAATAAATATAATAATGAGATGAACAGAGAATATTTTTCCAAATGCAGATATTAACACCACACAATATCAGCTGAATGTATGACAAATTCATTTTTCTGCCTTTTACTGTCTCCACCTGTGCTGCAGTTGCAACCCAAAGGGAAGTGAGAATAGATGTCTACCTGGATCATAGAGCTGTTAATGAACTCAATGTGCCCCATTTCACATGAGTGAACTTGTTTGTTAGTCACTGCCCTGATATCTGAGTATACAGATTTGTGTGAGTGTCCTCAGAGTAACTCTAGTAGAAAAAGAGTCTCAAAGCATAAGCATTAAGTCATGTGATGCCTTTTTATTTTTGTTTTCCCATCCCTTAGATCAAAATTTGAGGATATAAAATTTGACCTACTTCCTTTCTGCCTGACCTGAAACAGCTTTTACATATACAAAACAGACTATTTTTTCCCAGACAATCAAATTTTGGAAAAGTTCCCAAACACAAATAAAGAGATTCCCTAGAGTATAACATAAATATTGACATAACAGAATTAATCAGAGGAAAAGGGGATCCATATTCAAAGGTCAGTCTTCTAATAATCCTAAACCACACCACTCCAGACAGGACAAAGTGTTTATTAAATAGAGAAGAGAATTGAAAAATCAGTCCCAGATTCTATACCTGATTAGTGGGGAAAGTAATTTTCCTCTTTCATAGCTTTTAGACCCAAGGCTATCCTGTTTCAGCACCAACATGCAAGAATCAGGGCAAGCCAGAAATGCATACAAAAAAAGAGATGGAAATGATCAGACATAAAATGGGGGACAAAAATAAAAAAAATTTAAAAAATCATTCACCTTTTCACCCTAGAAGACTTTTGTTTTCTGCAAACCTCTGTGTTTGATTTTTAAACTCCTTGGGAGCCAAGGGTTCTGTACATGGACGGACTGCCCCAGCCGGAGCAGCCTGGTCTCTAATGCTAGGATATAGCTAACAGTCATCACTTTGCCGAAATTTTCAGGGAGGGGTGGTGTCGCTGTTGAGCAGCTAGCAGAGTAATGAAGGCACCAGTTCTCAGTGGCAAGAAGGAATGACCTTTATTGTTTTGATTTCATCACATATATAGAGTTCTCAAAAGTCACCCAGATTGGTCAGTCAGAAGCCTTCCCCCAGGCCTGATTGGCCAGGCCTGCACCGTCCAAGTTCTGGAACACTGTTCTAATAACATCCAAACTTTATCTTTATTTATAAAACACAAGAATATTCTCATGGGAAAAGCCTGTGCTAGCCACAGCGTGGAGGAATGTCAACCCAGTGAGTGGGTTTCAAAGATATCCATATTAAGACCCTCAGAAAATGCATCCTTGAGCAGCATCTCTTTGAAAGAGTGAGTGATGGGACAGCCCCCTCCAATAGATACACATGATTATCCATGTGTTCATGGGGACAGACTCCTTGTTTCTCTTTTCCAAAAGTCTGCCAAGTGATTGGAGATCTGTCAGCAGATGTAAGGCAAATTCTTTCCTCAGGCAGGCAGGGAGCTAGCTGTGCAGTTCTGCATTCTACCCAGGGTCATTCACGGTAAGCCATGTGAGCCCCGAACGAGGCACAGGCACCCCAGGCACCCCTTCTTCATGGCACACACTTAGATCTGGCCAGTCTCGTGCTCCTCACCCTCACAAAGTCCTGCACTCCCACTTGACAGTTGGAGACTATTCTCCCTCTGCCTTTGTTCATCACGGAGATTGTCTTGAGAGAAAGGAAATGCAGGAAGACATAGAATACTAATCTGAGCTCATACTGTCACAGAGCAAACTCATGCATGGCACTGCTAGTCACCCTCACTGCTTGCCTGTTAGCATAGCCTGGCTCAACTTCTGTGCCTTTTAATGAACTTCTGTTCATTGAGAATATCACATTGGGATCCCCTATGAAAGATACAACCATCCTTCACATTTTTTGGACATACTGGTGTTTTTTGTTATGTTTAATAGTTTTTTGAGACTGAGCTCTGTTCCAAATTAGCTGCTGATGACAGGGTTTGGAGACATCATATTTTACTGAGCTACTATAAAGAAAGCACGACTCAAAAAAGAAAAATGACCACAAGATCTTTGGTACTTCACAACTTGGTTTTTTTCTCAATTTGACAGAAAACATTGTCATGGCAAAAAGAAAATGAGGAGGGTGACAACAAAATGGGATAAACCCTGAAAATTCACTAATAGAATGAGTTCTTACATATTTGCATTTGCCTTAAAGGTATTTCAATGTTCAGGAACATTACTCCATTCCCAATCTAATACAGAAAATCAGTTATCAGTGACTAATAACCATAGGCACAAAGTGTGTAAAGGTTTTTAAGTACTTGGCATAATGTCTTTTAGACTTTTAAATTCACAACTAAGTAATACATTCAAAGTAGATCAACATTATTTAGAAGTATTTGTTAACATTTGTTAAACGATTTTGCCTTAAAAATGTTCCTTTTCTTTTAAATCAGGAATGTATTGTTTCAATATTTTTTGTGAGATACAGTTCCATTTTTCTATTTGGAAATGTTATTTTGGAGATTAAAACATTGAACAGGAAGATTAAAAAAGAAGAAATATAAAAATTTTAATTGACCTGACACCATGTTCATAGTGCTATCATCAGTTATGCTTTAAGGACAGGTTCAGAAGGGTAAGGAACTAAGCTTCAATTGAGACCCCTTTCTAAGTCCATCTTGTTGCCAAAAGGCTGCAGCAGAGAAAGGTATGAACTGAGGATTTTTTTAATCATGATTATTTTGACCTAAGAATACTTTTTGTCAATTTCTGAAAGCAAGATGAAAAAAATTACATATTTAACAATTCATTCTTTTTGCTACCAAGAATGGCACGTGCATTTAGTTAAAGGTTTCTTCCATCAATACTCAAACCCAAAGCAGCAGAAAAGAAAAAAAAAAGATAAATTATGAATCAGGAGAGTAAGTTTTGTTTACACCGATGGATGCAGAAAATGTTTCCTCTTTGCAGCTGTAAACCTCAAGAAAGAGATAAGTAAATGCATCAATGTACCATTTATCTTGTGTCTGAAATGAAAATTAGGTTTAATAGGAAAAACAAACCTACCGTCTTCTGCTTAGGAAGTAAAAAACAATCCATTATACCATAATGTTATTTGTTTGAGGATTATGAAGCAGTATAATTCTTTAACAAGATCATGCTGTGTGCTGTTGATGTGGAGAACATTGCTAATTCCATTTCGTCTGGTCTCCCACACAACATAACTTGTGACGAAGTCTTGTGTTGTTTCTTTTCTGGAGCAGTCACTCGATGGTATAAGTGACTTTAACCCCTTCAAGTAATAAAAGACAAAAAGTACTGGTGAACCTGTGTCACCTTCTTATGAATAGAGACCAGCGTCAGTAATACATATCAGCCACAGGACACTCGTGTGATCTCATGAATTATATTTCCATTCCATCAGGGATTGAGGCCAAAGAAAGCAAGAAATTCATCTTTACCATCAAAATGCAACAGGAAAAAGGTGTCTTTCAACCCAGGTATAGTCATTACATATCCCACCTCCAGAAAATACTACATACAGATTCTAGCACAAACACCTTTGCCCTCCCATAGTGTCAACAAGAACCATTATCTACCATAAGCTGTGGGCTATTTCTTGAATATTTTAATGGTAATGCTGGAGGGGAATTCATATAAGCTGTGCTGGCAGGAGGGTGCTAAAATGTGTGTGGAAGTTCTAATATGGCCTGCATAATGCAAGCAGCTGTATGTCAACTTGCTGTTTCCTAATGCTCCTTTAGGTCTACTTGTGCTCCTGTCAGGTTTTTGTATAAATGGACTTTTAAGACAGATTTGTATTGTTACATTTTTTTCCTTGATGCCTGAGGGGGATTTAGGTCTAAATCTCAAAACTGAAGGTAGATATTGTATGCACATTGCATATCTAACATGCAAAACTGATAAGCACATAGCAAGTCAGTCCTAAAATGACATGAAGTCAGGTATGAAGTTGAGAGTCAGAACTCCCAGAAAAATAGTTCAAAGTGGAAGGGTTTCTTCCAGCCTTGGAAAAGTCAAGCAAATGCCACAGAAATTTAATCCATCCTCACGAAGACAGACTTGTAGAAACTCCTTTTAAAGGGCTGCTGTCCATTCCAGAGTCAGGTGGCAAATACCTTTCTGTGGTTCTTTTGACATCAGATTACACATTCTGCAAGACTGAAAGATAGGTCCTGCTCCAGTACAGCTGCTGACTCAGACTGCAGGGAGATATGGTTTCTGTTTACAGAACCAACAGGGAGCTCATGGGACGACCCAGTGACACATTGGAGTTCATCCGGGGGAGTAGGGCTTGAAGTGACATTGCATGTGCTACACTGCCAGGCTGCAGATCTTATAAATAGAAGTGCTGTGAAGCAGATGGTTCACTTCCACCCCAGACACCATTTTGACAGACACAACTGAGAAGCAGCTCCTGATGATATGCACATATATGCATATACACACACACTGTGCATATGTGAGTGTTAGCTCGCAAGTGTACCTTGAATTCAGGCTATGATACAGCACTTATGCCTTCATGGCATCCTGAGGTTTTTTGGGGGGTTTCTTAGTACTCAAAATCCAGGTAAAGGGGCAAAAGTCTCTGGATGTTGCCTCAGCCACATATGTCCACTCCTTGGACTTAAATGGAGAGAAGGTAATTAATCAATATGAAATTTCAAAATAGAAATAGATTTCCTTAAAAAAATTGGACACTAAAAATTAAAAATGGATACAAAAAAGCCATAATTTAGAAATTATTTCACTAAGTGAAACTTTGAAAATGCTTCAATATGGGTCATTTGACCTAAGCAGGAATCAAAACCATTTTGCGGAACTCTTTTGTGAGGTTTTATACCTTTTAAGTTTAAAATAACAGTCATGAAAAAGAGCTAAAAGAGAAATAGAATATAAAAATTCCTTATTTTCTGTTTTTTTAATTTCAAAATCAAATTTCGTCATCATTTGCATGTTTTAACAAAAAGCTGATAGCTCTCTTTAAAAGACTTTTCTTATGACATCCAGATTTCTAAACTTAGGAAGCAAAGGCCATTTCTAGCCCCTATACCTATAAGGAGATGATCAGATACATGCCTGGAAGCTGGGTATGCTGGGTTTTGTGTGACATTGCACCACTTCACCAGGACCCAGTGAATATGTCAAATCAGTTCTTTTGATCAACTTCATCCCATATCAAGTGGTCCTAACAGCTTGTATTTTCATTTCCTTGGGGTGCTCTGTCTCTGCTAACACATTTACTTGCACTGTCCCTCTTGAAGTATCAGGCTACCTGTCAAGCAAGGAGCATCCTGGGATTTTTGCACAATAGGTTGCACGTGCTCACTCTGGATAACTCCTATTTGTGAGAACAACGTTAAAATACTCAAGAAGAAGGCAGGTCACCTGTGAAACTGAGCAAAAAAAGGAGAGAAAACAGTAGGAATGCAAAGTCTGCTGATAAGTGATGAGCTGACACGAGAGTTTGGCTCCTAATCATGGTGAAGCCCATTCCCACGTGACAGCACCCATGTTTCATAAGGAGACACCCTGGCTTTGCACCTCAAGCCCATTTGGCCACATTCAGGAGAGCAGAGCAGCTCTCTGCCATGACACCCACAGGGAGCTGCATGAGGACACAGAGGCACAGCAAAGAGTCTCTTGAGAAGATCAAGTTCCTTTGAAGCAGCAAAGGGAACGAACAGGGAGGGCAAACAGGTGCAGATATACATCTGCTCCAGGAAAGTATGTGGAGACTGCCAGGATAACAGCAACATTCCAGAGACACCGTGATGCATTTCGGAAATGCTCTGTGAGTGTACTCACGGACACTTGGCCATATGTACTGGCAGCTTGTCAAGATAACACAACAAAGCTTTGGGAGGCCAACATATGACTTTGACTCTTGACCTTTAATTACAAACTTTCTCCATTGGTACTGTGTTTGTTCAGTAGTGGGATACCTTATGTTCCTTTTCAGTTCAGAATTAACACTATACCTTGGGGTACTTTATCTGAAATTCCATAAATAAACCACTCCAGAGAAATCACTCCTGGCTATCATTAAACTCCCTTCCTGCACACACAGGCAGCAGGTATGAGATTCAGGGTACCTGAGTTTAGTGACTGTCTTTTTAATGCGTTGAAATCAGTAATATCATATACATTACTTTTATGCTTGTTTTGTACCCTTCTCTCCTTTTGGGGAGGTGCTGATTTTGGTTTGTAGCATTTATACATACATTGAGTCAAAGCTTTTAGCACGAAGGGATTTTTCAAGCAGGAAACTTCAAAGCTGGAGGGCACTTCTAGGTTGGGAACCGAATAAAGCCTGTGACTTCCCTTCATATCATCTGTGGCCTCATGACTTTAAGATGTATAGTATTTTATGGTCCATAAAAGTTGTTGGGAAGTAATTCAGTCCTTTACCAGGAAAACTTCTCTACCTCTTCATTACACTATTCAGATAAGATGTTGACTGTAGCTTCCCAACAGCAGCTCAGAAGAGTTATGTAACCTTGTCATTTACCCAGGTCATGTATAACACTCTCTAACCTTGACTTAGACAATTTAAAATCAACTTAAGTATGACTATATGAAGTGATGATATCCCTTTGAACTCCATTGCAGTCATACCCTGAAGAACACAAACATGTAGATATACAGAGCTTCTCAAGCTCTGGTCACATACTGTGGTAGGTACCAACATGACTGTAATAGACCATAATCAACAGCAAAAAATATGTGGAGAAATACTTGGGTTTGGAACTTGGAAATGTATCAGATTTGGGACTGCAGTTTCCTTTTCATAATAAGTCTTTCTCTATCCTTCAATACTTAAATTAAAAATTGTTGCTTCTTCATAATTTCACATGGAGCACTCATGGAAAAACATCAAGCATTGAAATATGTAGATAAACAACAATCCATGAATTTTACTTTCTTTTCTCCATCTTACTTCCAACCAACACAGAAAACCCTTTATATTTTTATAAGCCTCATTCTAGCATAGAAGGAAATAAAGCAGTATTATAAGTAATTGTGAAAAGGGAAACTGCAATGACACAGGCTTGACCTGGATTTCATACAAGGAATTAAATTACTCCAATTATTTAAAAGCACGTCATTCGATTATCTAAAGCCATATAAGGAACAGAATTTCTATACTGAGTTTCTTATGAGCACAAGAAAGAAATAAAACTCTTATCCCTTAAAAGTTAACACCATGATTTCCAACCAGATGCATCAGGCACTTGGAGAGCCAAACAAGACAACAATGTAATAAAAATCTTCCGTGTTGCAGGCAAGGACTTCAGTCCAGCATATATTTAAATTGGTGTATACAAGAGAGGTTAGGCCAGTACTTCACAGCCCCAGGGAGACTGCAATTAGCCTGTGGATAGCTGCACTCATGCTAAGGCTCCCATGGAGCCAGACAAGTGCTTATGAGTACTTTCAAGTGACTTCAGCGCTCCTATGGCACATTCATCTTGGCCTCCACTTCAAGTCCTCCAAAATAAATCAGAGTAGCCCCAGGCATAACCAGCCAGAAAGTGGAACTGGGAGCAGCATGCCAAGAGATGAGTGACCTTTAAAAATCCTTTGGAAGTAACCTCTCAATCAACATTTAGAAGGGCACTTGGATGCAGAACCTGCATCCTTCTGTCCATGAAAAAATTCTTAAAACCAATTTTATGGAATAAATTATTACCATAAATGTGATTCTTGGCATAACTTGCCAAGATAGGTAGGAATTTATTGCTCCTCTCAGGGACGCCTGTCTATATTGTAAAGGGTTTGTTTTCCCTGAAATTGTCAGGCAAAAGCATAGTTTCTACAAGCCATTTGAAATTATGGCTCAATGTTCCCCAGCCTCAGTGCTCACCCAGCCCTCTGCACACAGGATTCCCTATCCCCACTATCTCTCCCTCAAGCAAGCTCACTCTTCCCACCATGAATGCATGACAATAGTATAGATCTACTGACTGTGCTTGAACAAGATCTGGCTAGGGCTAGAAGTAGCTGACTTGCTGAGTAACATTAGCATTGACACTTACTGGTGTCTCACAACTCCTGCTTTCTTATTCCAGCTTTGTCCCAGATGGTAGCAACTGAGGAAAATATAACCTGGTGTGTGAAAGCCCCACGGTTTAGCAGTGTAATAAAGGTTTTGCAAGAACTGGCCAAGACTTCATGTACAACTTTGGTCATTTTGACAAAGGGGAGAGCCTAGGTGAATAATTCATGTACAAGTTTCTGGCTTAAATTTCTTCTTGGCTATATGCATGTGCATTCAAAATATTTTTGCAATTAGAAGACGAAAAAGCCACCTAAACTTAAGGAGATAAAAGAGAGGACAGGTGTTATTGATGTTGTTTAGTTATTCAGTGGTCTAGATATGTGTTCTTCACATGTCATATATATGACAGCTTTCACAGAGCACCAGATCCAGGAAATTTAATTCATGTTTTGGGAACAAGATGCTGGAAAATTTTGTCTCTTGCACTCTTGAAGCAGGCTTAAAATTATTTGTGATGAATTGGCACACAAGAAATAAACAGATATTTTGCCTCTGAACAATGAGTTTTCTTCCTAGAGGCAGCCCCACATATTGAATATAAAGCTGGGTTAGCCAGGTTAATGGGGGAAGAAGGTCTTCCATTTCTACTGAACTCACTGGAAACTATGTGCAGACATTGTTTTACAAACTGTGAGATTTTTTATCAAAATACACTGCAGTGACCTATTTTCTCCATAAAAATGCCTCACCATCTCAACGTGATTCCTGTCACAGGGACTGACATATTTTGCTGTTTGCAGATCCTCTCTCATGTACTAAATGGATGCCACTTCATCCATGGATGTCTCTGATAGTCAGTGGAAACAGAGCCCAAATGAGAATACTAAACATTTAATTCAGCCACCAAGAGTCACCATGCTTTTCAGCTGCTTACATCCAGCTTTGAGGAAAAGAACATTTAAAACCTCTTAATAATTTTGTCCTTTACAAAAACCCCTATGTTTTATTGAAATAAAGATCTTGGAAAAACATGAAAACAGGACAATGACAAAACGTGGCTGGAGCATAGTGAAATCCTTGTTCTTACAAAAATTGCTTTGGCTTCTTTAATTGCTTGAAGAGTTTGGGACTGCAGCTTGGCTTTTTACCACACAAACCATCTGCCTGGCACTGGGCTAGTGCTGACTTCAAGGGACATTCAAGGGACAAATCCTGACTGACTCACCACTGATGAATCATTGTCCCACTTGGGGATTTCCTCCAAATGGTTCCACTCCAAATCATCGTGAAAAGGGCATTTTACTCCTTCAACAACAAAAATAAGAATCAAGCCAAATGAGAAGAACCAAGCAATACATAGTTACTACAACATAATCTGTAAATCAGTAAATCTGCTTAGTTCTTGAGCTTCAGTATCAGTTTTGCTAATACTAAGTACTTTCTGTTGGGGTTTTGGGTTTGGGGTTGGTGTTTTTTTCTTTTTTCCTTTTTTTTCTTTTTTTAGGAACAATGGCCTTTAGAGCATTCACTTAGTGTGACAGTTTTACATATCACTTTAATCATTTCAGAAGTTGTCTATTTATATAAGCTACTAATTGTTCTCCCCTCAAGCAGTAGCACTGCTCTCTGAGGTGTGCTGGTAATCGATCCTGCTAAAGACATGAATATTTCCACTAAATGCCAATCTAGAAAAAGTAATTAGATCAACAGTGGTAAAGGTGGGGGTCTGTTGCCAGGCAGAGGAAAGGCAGGAAATGAGGGCACTGATATTAAGAAAAACTAGAAATGAACAATGCAGTCAGTGGGAACTGTAGCAGAGAGAGGCAAGAGGAATGTTGTGGCCAATGCATGGCACCAGGAAAGGGAAGGGAAGGGATTTGCAGATAAAAGGAAAGACAGAAAAGTAAACAGCAATTTGGAAGGAACAGAGAGAGTCCAAAAATCTCTCAAAGACCTTATGTATTACTCAGGCAGGAGAATGAAGTGCTTTCTACTACATTTATTATTATTATGGACTGCAAATTATTGGGGAACATATCTGGCTTATGATGTTTATATAAAATGTTATATAACATAAGTGCTGATGCGCTGTAATATAACACAGTATTGTTTGGAAACATGTTGCATGTATTAATGAAACAACATACCTTTGCTGGAGAGCCTTCTGTAAGGGCAATTTTCCAGTTCTGGCTCAGTAAAATGTTGAGGCAGCCCTAGAAGATCCTCTTTTGGGCACATCTCCCTCAGCCCACGTTTTTCTGCATTTTTTTCTGTTGCTGAATAAAACGCCCACTGAGAATTTCAATTGTTTTTCTTTTGCTTGTGACTATTAAACAATAAGGTTATATCATATATTATTGAAGTTTTAAAAAAACCTAATTCTGGTTCTGTAAGTTTTGGCAGCTGGCAGTATGTCTGAGCTCTTATACCACTGTTTATGCTGAATACACTGTGCCTCAGCATGGTTCTGAGGTGGTGAATAGGACTGTGTGCACTATAAGGTATTACCTCATAGAAATGTCAAATGTTGAGGTTCATATTTACATAATTGCTGCATATTACATAACAGTATAGTATCTAGTAGGTGGCTTTTGGTTTCATTGCTAATTCTTTTTCTTAAGGGAAGTGTCAAATTTGTTCCTGTTTGCTTAGCTGATTTAGAATAGGTCAGCTCATGCTGAACTTCCAAACAACACAAAGCTAAAGAGGTTTTAAACAACCAAAGGCCCAGGGTTAACAAACATGAGTGGTTCCAGGCAAGCCTGTGGGCTGGCAGGAGTCAACGTGTTACCTAATGGACAAATAAACCCAAGCAGGGATGCCCAGTGGATTAAAATTGCTTGGAAAAATGTTACATTATGAAACTGAATAGGGAAATGGTTAGTAAACTGCAATTTGCTATGATAAATGTAGTGCTCGCTCATAAAATAACCAATAATATTATAGATTTTGTGCAACCTGTGATATCATAGAAGTTTATTTCCTTACAATTCTAGCATAAAAGTATACATTTTGGTCTCTTACTTTTTACTATGCCAAATAAAAAGGAACTCTTAATCCGATCAAACACACATTTTTAAATGTAATGTTTTGCCTCTTCTTTATGATCATAACTTTTTTTCTTAATATTGAGGAGCAGCAATAAATTCATAGCCTTCATATAGCCTTCATGCATAGCTTTCATAGCATTCAATTTCCAAAGTCTTTCCTATATTCCAGTGGACAAATGATCATATACCTAATTTTGACTTTGTAGAAAGATCACATGGGTATCCACTGAAACCCTTTAAAAGCTGCCTTCATTTTATCTGGAATGTGCAAGTAGCCTTTAAGCAAAATAACAGAGGAAGAAACAATATCTAATGCTAGCTCTTCTGCTGATGAAAATTGTTTTATATTAGTGAGAACTTATATTTAAATTTTCTATCATAAAGATTCATTATGTGCCAGGTATTGGCAACATATGTGGCAAGACATTTATTTCTGGATTATCCAGAAGAAATTGTAGGTTGATTACCTATGAGTATCAATAATAAATTAAAAATATTTTAAGATATTATCACTTTTTCAGTGTGGACACCCACTCATGTTTTGCTCCAAGTTTTAAGGCCTAATGAGAGTCTCTGACTGTCCTCTCTGAAAATAGGATGATCACCTCCTTAACCTATCTGTTACCTTCCCTCTTACCTTTCTCTCCACTTATTCCATGGAAGAATATTGTGTCCAGAGAGAAAGGGCAATGGCCTGTGTCTGTAAAGCAGCAGAAAAACTTCCTCCTCTATAGCTTGTTTCTGGATATCTGTAAGAAAATTATGATGTTTTGGAAAAATTCTCTTTGCAATCACCAATCAGATAGATTTAATAGCAGTAGCAAGTAGCAGTGGAGGTTAATGCCACAGAGGATATTCATATCCTCTGATTACTACTGTATTCAGGCTCATTTCCAAGGCTCTTACAGTTGGCATGTGTAACTTACAGCAATTAAGTTAACCCTTGGCTGATAAAAATTAATATATAATGAAAACAAATAGAAATTGGGGGGGTGGTGGGGTAGTGGTGATGGTAATTTTTAAACCTGTTTCAGAATAATTCTGTTTTTTCTCTTCCATATGAAACTCTCTAATATTGAAGTTTTTAGGGAGTTTTTCTATTTTCCCATAGTCATATCCTGTGAGTGAAGACAGGCAACCTTCAAATCAGGCAAGATTTGGTCTTTTTAATGTGGGCTCCATATTTATGCTAGAGAAACTGGTTTTCAGTTAACGTAGATTCAAAATTAGCAGGGTAATCAAATGAAAAAGTTATATGAGTTTTGTCCAACTTACTTTCAAACAACAGAAACATCACTTCCTAAATTATGTTGAATTAATCTCAAAATTGCAACCAGTTGCTGATCCAGCCATGTCACAGCACTCCCAGCTGTGAGCTGGGACCTCTGGGAAACAAATTGCTTCAACTCAATTTAGACAAAATCTTCTGTAGTTGGAAGAGACACCTTTGGTTGTTCAGGTCAGAATGGATGCAGTCATTTTAACCCAGCTTAACCTGGATAAGATATTTGATTTAGTTTCCAGTGAGCAAACACAAGATTACATTCTCAGCTGGTGTCAGCCAAATTCAGTGGAGCTGCATCAGTTTATACCAGGTGGGGAATTAGCCTGGGCTTTTGTTTTCTCTTAAATCAAGGTTTGACAAAAGGCAAATCCAAAACTTCATCACATGGACTTGGAATTTGTTGATAATCTGTGCAGGTGTTGTCTGTTGCAATCTCTATATTGTCTAAATATGAGGCAAAGCAAAATGCCTCTGTGTTTATTATCTGTACATTTCAACACTGTAGCTGCACAGATACAGGGTTAGTCATTATATCTTTGTCTATGAGCAAAACAATACCTTGTGTATCTTGCAATAAAGCTCACACAGGGAAATAAAAGGGAAGTGAACATGATGTGATCATCTTATGTAGCAGATGAACTTTAAAAGACTAAGGATAAAAAAATAATGCTTATCTTCATTAGAGATCAAAATATTATCCATGTTCCAAAAAGTGTTAATAGAAGTTATACTATAATGATAATAATTTGTTAATAGAATGTAGTATAAATGTCTTATTAAAACCTTGAAGAAAAAGAATTCATTGAAGAGAAAGGACATTTCATTATGACCAACACGTTTTTCAGTAAAAGCCAGAATCAAATATACAAAGTCCCTATGGAGATCACTGCAACCGTTTATGAAAGCTCACTGCTCTGCAGACTCGCTATCTGGTTGATATCAGCAAAAGATTACTGATTTGTGTCACTGTTGTCAATCTGTCTCACCATCATTAAGGTAGGCCAACTGAGCATTACAGAAATTCACCAAGCAGGAGCATAGTGGCATGATTTGGAAAGAACTAATTTAGAAACTGAAAGTAGACATCAAAAATTATTGAAAATTTGTGTCAGCACACTTTGGAGGATAATCATATTTTAAGAACATCTTAATCTATTTTCACTTTTCAGAATTCATGCTATTTTTCATTCTTCATTTGAATTCTTTATCTTTTTTACCCAGACACGTGGAGGCTTGTGTTTGTGTGCATGTGTCCAAGTGTATTAGGATCTGTAAGAAACTTTGAAAACTGATGAGTAGAGAATGTAGCAGCATATGTTCTGCCATGAAAACCTGAATTGGCATTTGCCAGTATCATTAAGGAGCTGTGAAAACAAAAATAGCTTCAGAATGAGAATGAGAACATGTGATCTTAAAATCCTGCACTTGGGTTAATTGAATTCCAGTAGGAAGAAGCTCATATGTCACTTTTAGTCACTTTAGTCTTTTTAACAGTAAAAATAGCCAGTCCTTGAATAAATCACAACACAGTAGTTTTAAATGAGCTACAGACAGAAGACAAAAGCTTTGCCTTGTGAAATTCCTCATGACATCTGAATGTTGTTTCACTAGTACACTGTTCTGTCTCTGTTGAAAGGTTTAAGAGGCTCACACATTTGTTTTTCCTAAAGGATTCAAGGTATATAATGATTCAAGGTCCCTTATCTGTCCAGATGAACACCAGCATTACTCTCTCCTTGCAGGAATAGTCTTCTAGGACAGCACAGGTTCTGCATTGGGTTGTGCTTTGAAATCCTCATGCTAAATTTCTCTCTTGCCCACAATTTCCCTTTTGATAAGTTTGACAAGTTACCATAATAAAATTAATCAAGTACCTTTCTCCTAAATTCTTGTCATGGCCTGTGCACTGCAGAGCAAGGTTGGGCATCACTTGCCCGGCTGACAGATCTCAAGAAAACCTGTGATCTTTGCTGCAGCAGAAAACTTTACTGACTTCTTTCTTATAACAATTGGGGATTTAAATAACCATACAATATTTTGGGTTTGAAAGGGCCTTTAAAGATCACCCAACTGTTCTTGGGCAAGGACGACTGCCCTGCAGGCTGCTCCATCTGCCCTGGGGGAACAGAAACTGTGGCTGAAGTGCTCTCAAGGATGTAGTTCAAAAGCCAGTGGGACACTCACAATCCAATCCCTGTGTCTCACAGGTGCCTATTCCTAGGCAAAGTTGGTGTGTGGTATGAAACCAAAGGATGATTTTGTAGTGGGAATTTGAGAAAGCAGGGGCCCCATAGATCTCTCTACTCCCCAGAGATATGGTGTAAGGACCTCAGGCAGCCCCTGAATCCACAGCCTTTCTTGCACACTAGCTGTGCATGTAGCATGTGTTTCATTCATCACTGGATTTCTGCAGTTATACCAAATTAAGAATGGCTGACATACCTTCTGGATTTTACATGACCCAATTTTTTCTCTCCAGCAAGGCAACTGAACCTGCTCACACACTTCAGCTGACACTAGGCAATATTTGCCGTATTTCCTAGGAATTCCCTGGAGATCAGAAATAGCACAACAACACTAGTTGCTTATCAAAGGAAAAGTGGCGAGATTGGAAAGCTGACCTCTATAATAGAGAACAGAAGATTGTGGTCTGAAAGCAGAGTGTCATGTGTCACCAGCACTCAGCACAGAGGTGTGCAGCCCCTAAAGCACAGCCCCAAAGAGAAGGAGCTAAAAAGGGAGTCTGAGGACAGCTATGGCAGCTGTTTGCACCCCCCTGCACTGCTGGCTGTCACAGATGGAACCAAGTGGTCACATGCACTGGACTGTGGAAAGAATGTGTGATGCCTGGGACAGAGAAGTGTCACTTCATGTGACTTCCCAACAGACAGTGTTTGACAGTAGTTAACAGAGCTGTCTCCCCAGCTGACCCCTGAGCACAAAGGTGTTCTCAATAAATGCTGTACCCAGCCTTCTCACACTGTATCTTTTGGATGTCTAAAGCAGGTGCTTGAAGCTAAACACCAGATCTTCAGGCCATATTGGACTCTGGGAGCCAATATGGTTGGAGCCAATAAGATTGGTGGGAGCAGCCCCAAGCTACAGTTAAGTGGTTCATCAATTCAGTGAAAGGAAAATTTCAGCCTTGAAATGCATCATAGTAATATTAGAAAGATCCTGCACCCAGATGCATTAGTCTGGGCAGACTGCCACGGTCATAAGATCAAGGAAAACAAGACCAGAAAGGACCTCAAGAGGTCATCCAACTAATCTCTCTGTCCAAAGGCAGGACAAGCTCTATCTAAATAGACTTCTTTCTAGTCTGTCCCCTGTGATGGACATCCCATAACTTCTCTGAGTAACCTACTACACCATTAAACACTTTCTTGTGTACTAAACGTCGCTTCAGCTGAAGACTGTTATTCTTGAGATAGCTGTGATAGACTTGGCAGTATTTACTTTTTATTTTATCCTCTGATTTTCTACAACAAGTTTTTTTACATACCTGAAGATGACTACCTCCCATCATTTTTTTCCTAGAGTAATCATCATCAGGCACTTCAACTTTTCCTTCCATGTCTGAGTCCTTTAGTCAGTGACCTGATTATTGTATTCCCTTTCCTCTAGACTCTCTTCCATTGTTCTTAAGCTGTTTCTGGTTTCAGATAGAGCTCGGTATAGACATGCCCTCAAGGGTTCTCTTAGGAAACATTTCATGAATATAGTTTCCTCTATAAGCAGAGGATAAGCAGATAAGCAGAGGAGACCTGGTGAGCACTTCTCACAATTTTTCTTGGGATGTTATAACATTTATAGTGCCCTTCCATTGAGACATCTATAGTTTTGTCAATTAAAACAATTTAAGTGACCTATGCAGGTAGCTGTCACAAGGAACATAGCTGAGATTACCCACCTGAGCACTTACACAGATTTTCAGGAATGTGTCATAGTAGATAGCCCACACTATCACATCTCCCATCCTCATAGACCACCAGATTTAAATATCAACTGGCCATGACCATCCCGTCTCTTTTAAGTGTCTGTCAAGTCTTCACTACATCTATTCAGGAGTGCTGAACAGTTATGCAAACATGCAGACTTTTGGTGAAGATATATTTGATTTTTTTAAAAATAATTTTCTTCAGAGAAATTCACAGCAATACCGAAGCTACCTTGTGAAGCTACCTTCCCTACTGGAAAGGATCCTTTTCCATACATTTGTGGAAGAGAAACAGTTAAGTGATAACGATTCATTGTTCTGAAACCACCTCACACAATGTTGAATAAGAAGTGGTATTATGTGCTTTGTAAGCCTGACTTGGCCAAGAAACATGACTCAAATATGGACTACTCACAATAAATTCCCAAATCAAAAGAATGGCAAAAATTTTTAAAAAATAGAAGGTACTCTTGGCTTTTTTTTAGTTTTTTCTTTTTTAAAAAATGTACACATCAGAACATGGTAGTTCCATACTGCTCTGAGAAGGAACATGGTTTGCATTGAGCCCCAGACCTTTGGGGCTGGAGTAAGTCTCAGGAAAATGTCCATTTGTGTGTCGGAGCCACACTCGTGCAAGTGGGGATCACACCTGCTTCACTGACTAAAGATAAACCTTTGTGAGCACGGATGTGGATGCAATGTTTAGCTACGAGTGAATTTACTTCATTAGAAGTGTTAATTAGTTCAATGGATCATACCTCTGTTACATGTCAAGGTCAAATGCTTAGATTTCCCTGGAGCCATGGATATAATTTATGTAACAGCAATACCACAATGTAGACTTATGAAACACTTTATGTTATTCTAACAATGTAGCCCTAGTCACATCTATAACATTAGGGTCTGAGAATAATACTTCTTGTCCTTAGACAAAATTCTTCTGATTCCTTTCTTATCTCAGCTTGTCTCCTCCCTTCTTAAGACATAGCCAAACACTTTGTGCCACATTTTTATTTATGTTATAATTAAAGACTCAATAATTTCTTATAGGGTGTGTTCTTGTTTAGTTCAGTACGTACTTGAATAATTGCTCTCAGAATTAATTCTGTTGTACATTGTTACACAATTATCGAAATATTCATGATTATAATCTCACTTCTGATACTTGTTTCATTTCCAGTCATTAGTACATCCTCATCACACTACCAGTTCCTGACAAATCACTTGCATCAACATCATTTAAACAATGCTCTTGTTTTCCAGAAAAAGGCACTTCAAATAAACATATAGTTAAACGTCAAAGCCTTTGCACCTATTTTTTTCTTTTTAAGAAGGAGCTTCTTGTCCTGGTTTGGTTTTTTTCAGAACCATTAAGCATCAGAAAAATCATCTGATTTCAGCTAAAGATAAAACTAATAACTAATATAAAAATATTTTTAAATGTTTTTTTGCTATTTTATGACATATAATAATGTCATAATACTACTATCAGAGAAGTGGGCTTGTGAAAAAAAAGGTCATTCTTACTGGAGAAATAGCAAGTAGAGGTAGGTAACACTTGTGCAATTATAAGAAGGGCTGAAGAAACAACAGCCTCCAGCAAATGCTGTCCAGAGGGGAACACATGAGCCCAGGCAAGCTGTATGTCTGCAGCTCCTCAATCCACATTGACTTTGCACCTAAAACAAGCTGTAAGAAGTGATCTGCTACCTAGGGACTCTCTCCAAGTCACCTGACAGCTCTGTGTATGATAAACACAGTTCTGTGATCACTTTAAATATTGAGACCTTTGAATGGTGGTAAACTCAGGGCTCCTGGGATTACCTTGAAGTAGAGACATAAGTAGGAAAATTTAAATTAAGTTATCCAACGTGTTATGGGTTATCAAGCTGTAGTCTGACACCACAATGGTTTACAAGACAGCCCATGGAACACTGTTAAGCAGCAAAATTTGCAAATGGGTTGATTAGAAATGTGATAGTAGATGTACACTTGGCCCATGAGAAATTGTGAGGGTCAGTCCAACAACTGGACATTACTGTAATGAGAATATCAAAAGATTCCTCAGTAAAACACTATTTCATCTTTTGCAAGCATATAAAACAAGAAATGTTACAGCTTTTAAAAATTCCTCCAAACATTGGAAGCTTTTATTTTAAAGCAATAGTGTGAGAACACCTTTCTCTCTGTTTCTAGAGCTGCCCTAGTGCTTGGGTGGAAATGAAAGAGAACTTGTGAGAAATCTGCAGTTAGTTTTATTTCTGGGCTGACATGAGTTCAAATTGTGGTAGTTTGGATTTGAAGGGAACAGATTATCCAGTATATCTAAACAAATATTGCTTCTGTTACATCAGAATGCAGCAGAATGTTACATCCCATACATACATGGTTGCAGTGTCTAACCAGACTCCAGAAAAATAAGCAGACAGACAATTTACTAGCATATGATTGGCATCTAAACCAAAAACCTGCGGAAGGAAAAACAATCTCATACTCTGAACAAAATACTTATGTATGATGCAGTTGAAAAGAGGTAATGGATTTAAGAGAGGTAAAGGACTTAATTAGCTCCAAGAGGTTTAAAAAATTTATACATGGTAAAGAAAGGGAAGATAATATTAGAAGCATATAATCCTCTTCTGGGGCCAAAGACTTGCCTTGCCTGCCATTCTCACTCTGGCCACTGAGGCTATGTCTCTAACAGTCAATAAATGAAGGAAACGTTTTTTGTCCTTGTAAACAAATCACACAGCAAAAGTTCTGTCAGAACAGCTACATTCCCTGGATTTGGGTCTCTGCTCTGGCTCTATTTAGTTTCCCAGTATAAACGTACCCTACTAGATTGTTATGGAAAGTGTATAGGAACTAGGTCAAATGTCAAATCAAATGGTCTTTTCTTCTAATGTAGCACTGCAGCCTCTGAAGCTCAGCACCCTTGGGACTTCCTGAGCCAGAAGCTGTTGCTGCAATTTCATAAATGAAGATGACTCTCCTCCATGTCTTTTAAATACATTGGCTTCCTTCTAAATGCTGATATTATAAAAATACTGAATAATTCTTTTTTACTCATTTTTCCATTTTTTTTTAAATTTACTTTTACAGGTTTCATCACTTCCTCTTAATCATCTTTTCCAGTCCTGTCTATTTAATCTCTGCTTGTATAGACACTGTTCTGTAGCACAATTTATCCTTGACATCCTTCCCTGTGCTCTCTAGTTCCATTCCAATCTTTTAGAAATGTATTACCAAGAATATAATTTATTGTCCAGGTGTGGGTGTACAATGGATTTACAGATCCATCTGAATTTTTTAATTCCTCATTGTTTTCCCATGTAATTCCTTCTTTAATTGTCACTTTTTTCTTGCTGAAGGCTCAGCAACTAAACATTTCACTGATGTTTTCAGCAACTTAAAGAGTAGCAATAGCTAATTGAGAGTCCATCACTGTCTATGAACGGTGAAGGTTATTTTTTCTCAGTGCATAACTTTCCATTTATTGACCTCAATTTCATCAGTCATTTCATTGCTCAGTGTCACAAGACTGGTCTGTCACTCCTCACAACTAGCTTATGCTTTTACTATCCTGATTAATTCTGTATCATTACACATAAAATTACCTTTCAGCTCGCCACCTTTCCACAGCTTTTTTGTATCCAAATCCCTGGAGTGCTGATGGTTCCTTGCTGTGAAAAATTAGAGCTCCACCTACCCTTTGATTCCTCTCTTTCACCCAGTAATTTGGAAGAGTGTTTACCCCTCTACCCTATGACAATTCCATTTCATTAATGTTGTTTATCTCTTTTTGAAAATTCAAGTTTGTAAGTTTGAATCAACATTATCCAAATAAACTTTGGTTTCTTCAGAGAATTGCCATAGTTTTTCAAAGTATGACTTTCTTCTACAAAGCTTTTTCTGATTCTTGCTCAATATATTTTATTTAATATTTTGTCTACCAATAATTGTAATTATAATTTCTACCAGTTTTTCTGATAATCACATCACACCTACTGAACCTGCTAGAGCAAGAAAAGCCCTTCTTGATGGCTGATGGCCCATTTGTCACTTCCTATTATTTTGGTGTCAGATTGCTAGGTATCAGTCCCATGAAGCCTTCCCAGCTCACAATTATACAGCCCTCAGATTTTTACCTATAGAGAAAATCAGTACTGTAGCTAGTTCCTTAATCTTTCAGTTTTTGATGGAAGACTTTTTCTTTTCTTTTCTTAACATAATCCCCTGTCCTCTGCTGTTCAGTCACTAGTTTTGAGAAGAAAAATTGAAGAACATCATCCTTTCAGAAGTGTTTTTGATGAGTAGCATATATTCTCCAAGTTTCTAAGGTTGTGTAAAACCATTAGTATTTTAGACTTTTAGCTAGAGTATTCCTTATAACAACTTTTCTCAGTTTAACACAATGTTATTCTTTACTGGTAAATATTATATGAGTATGATGAGAATTTTTGGTATGCTTGTTGATTACTGTCATTGTAGTTTTTTCACACATAACAAGGATATGAAATTTGAGTATTCTGTGTCCACTGCTGCATGGTGGCTCCTGGGAATCTCATGTTTCATCAGATATTGTGCATTAATTTCTGAGATATAATCGAGTTTTGTAGCCATATTGACAAAATTTCATCTTGAGAAGCAATTTGCAGAAGATAGAAGCTGAAGGCCACATCAGGAGAGGACTCCCAGGTGACGCAATTTGCTTGGGAGACAGTGCAAACAGAAGAAAGAAAAATTAATGAAGAGAAAACTGGATATGGAGTCAGTGGTGCAGCAAGAGGGATAAGAACGATTGAGCAGAAGAAAAGAATGGTCACATAGGAAAGGGATGAACTCTGTGGAGACCTCTAGGCAAGGCACTGATTAGATGCACCACTGAAGCATAAGCCACTGAAAGAAATAAAAGGGAGTTGAGTCAAATGGATGAGCCAGACAACGATCTTTTCAGTGAGGTGAACTGGGGTAAAGCAGAGAGATCTCAGCATAGCCTCACTAGTGAACAGGACCAAAGAACCCCCAGTGGCAGGGCAGTGGCTCATTGGCAAAGGCAGGGAAATACATTTATAATGTGTTAACTGAGCGGCTCAGCATTTGAAGAACCACCCAAAACTTAGGTGACCATCACAACTATAAAGTAAATAGTGTCATACTGCAGGTGGTTTGAGAAACTGTAAAGCATCACTGTGTCATGTAAAATTCATTATTCTATGTCCTGGTGTGTAGTGAGCAATGATGTAGTCCAATGTTTTGACATATTTGATTTAGGAGACTGACTTAAAACCCAAAACTCTTATTATAAAGTAACTTAACAATCAAAAAGATGTCTTTTAAAATATTCATGGATATCAAAAGTAATACCCAAAGGTAGTTTTCAGAGAGCTCATAATTTCAATATCCTATTTCACAGCAGCGTAGATAGTTTCATAACGTATGGATTAAGTTCTTATACCTACATATTCTTTTCACAATATACCATAAAAGTACTGCTAAATCACAATTTTTCTCAGTCGTTAAGATTAGAAGTACATATTTTATAGGCAATAGGGAAAACAAACCAACATATAGGAAAAACATGATTTTGAATCATTCTTGGTATTATTTAGTAGTTTGAAAATAGTATACTTATTTTTGTAATAAAACTCAGGTACTATGTAAAGTTTTCTTGGTTCTTTAATAATACACAGAAATTCACTTTAGATTTAGCTATAAGACATTTCAAAAAAATTCTTGCTATATGTTTTCTCTATCTTCTTAAGAAGCACAGCAGAGGCATTAATCTCACCTCATTTTACACAGCTGTATTGTCAACAAGTTCACCTGATCTACTTGTATAACTTCCTATTTTTTTTCAGTAAGATATATGGGCATTTCCAGAATGCATCTCATCCCAAAGAAGAGATGTAAAATCAGTCAGATGAGTCACAGCATAAGTGTCTATTCCTGTGAACAGTTGCCAAAGGAAGCCTTGGTCAGCAATTCAGGTGCAGAATTCTGATGTGTAAATAACTTAAGGGAGATGAAACTCATTCAGGAAGTCTGGTGACACCAGGAGCCAGAAAAAAAAAGGGACATCATAAGTAATAAGAGACTTCAGAAAGCAGGATGGATGGGTTTTCACAAGACAAGAGTTACAGGAAGGAGCAAATTTAGGAAAGAAAGATCATATTTAAGTTCCTGAGATGAGGAGTTCAAACTATAAATGACAAAAGCAGGAAATGGCCAATGAAGTTTCATGTCAGGCAGCAGTGACAGAAATGAGGAGCCTAGCAAAATGCTCAAAGAAAAATGTGAAATGGAAAAAATGGAATAAAATGGACAAGTGCCCCTTTGCTGCAACCAGGGACACTGGGCATAACTTCTATTTTACTCCTTTCAAGTGAAATGCTTTGTGCTCTTCTGTCAGGTTTGTTGGAAAGAAGAAAGCAAACAGGCTGGAGCTCCTCTGCCTTATCAGCACTGCTCGGTGAAATATCTGAACTCCCAGGCATGGGGCAGAGTAGCAACTCTGATATTATGCAACTTCCCTTCCAGTAACACTGCTACCTCTAACCTGTAACCCATAGTCACTTTAATAACAGCCTCAGCTATCTGATTTGCCCTAGATCTCGTTATAGTCAAAGGGAGCATTTTTTTCCCTTTGGCTTTCACTGTGGTCAGCTACATTATTTCTATAATAACAGTCTTTACGAATATCCTGATTTTGGTCCAAATTTTCTGTCACTGTTGTGCACTTCTTTCCTTATGTGGGCTTTTTTCACATCCTTAATATTAATTAAATGCAGAGGAGTTGTTTTTTTCACATTAATTTCTTTTCTCAGATTTGTTCCCTTCCTTTTTCCCCAGTAATTGCAGCAGGATTAACTGCATTGTTAGAGTTAGAATTCTGAATACAAATAAGAGGGTTTTTCCCTTTCTTTTCCCTGACTACATTTCTATTACTGCAATCACAAGTATTGTTAACAACATTAAAGCCCACAGCAGATGTGAACCAGGCTAGAGTGAGGGAATATTTTGATTCCACAAAAAGGTTCAGTGCCGAAACATAATGTTCTTGCTTCCCAGCTATTACAGGGCAAAGTAGTATGCACTTTTGAAAGTTAATATCTAATTTTCTAGATGCCTGCTGCCAATCTGTTTTCATTCTACTTCAATATAGTAGGCAATGAGAAGGGATTTTGCAAAGATTACTACTGGGCTCATTATTATTGCACCAGTAATTCTGCAAAACAAAATACCAAAACTCAGCTGATGATGACATAGTTATACAACAAACTCGGCTGCCCAGAACTCAGAGCCTGGAACAAGCCCCTGGAGGGGACCTCACTCTCACACCCTGCAATGTAAATAAGCCCAACTTATCTTTTATGTTATGGCTTTAGTTTTATTGCAAAATGGGATTTATGTAGGAACTGAAGGGTTATGCAGTCTTTAACCTCTCTTTTTAACCCGTGTTTTGAATACAAACTAGGCCGGGAGTGACCACTGAAAGCTGCTGCCATCTGATGGCTGCAGAGCCCCTTCAAAATAAATTGCCTGAAAGCAGGTGGAAATCCTACCAGGCATAAACCAGGTGTCTTTCAGGCATGAGGCTATGAGCAATTGAATGGTCCTGGTGCCCCCAGCCCGGGCACTGCTGCCACACGTTCCTGACACTCACACGAGTCTTGTGTCGCATCTCTCGTCTCTCCCCGCTTGGGCTCTCAGCTGTCCTGCAGGCAGGGAATAAAGGAAAGCAGGATGACTTCTGTAACACCACAGGAATTGCCAGTATGTTTGCACTTTTCGAGTGATTTGTGTCTAACAGAGGAGAAAAATGAAGCTACTGATTCCAGGGCAGAACAAAGGAGATTCCCTCTTCCCAGGACAACTTCCTGCAAAAAGTGGAGGTTGTCTTTGCCCTTTCTTTTGCTAGAGGTGATTTTCTAAATATGACTTGGAACTATATTTGAATTTCAAGTTGACAAAGTCTTTTAAGTTTTATAACACATGTATTATTTTGTTTCAAATATATTCCAGTTTTTATTGTGTCAATTGTTTAATTACAATAAGATCCACCTGAAAAGTACTCTGACCTTTCAAGGATGAGGTTAGGACAATCATAAATAACCAGCTGTTAATAAACAGTAAAGAAATTAAAGGGAAAAAAAATCAGAAACTTTTAGAAACCTGTACAAAATCTATAAAATTGTATTAAAGAATTGCATGAAAATTGAGCCAAGTTTAAACCAGAAAAACATTCTGTAATATTTTCTCTATCACAAGTGGGTACATGCTATGCATGTTCAGTAACCCTGAATTCCTGTTTCCTTTTCTAATTAAGGAAAAGAGCTTTCTAGGGATGTCCTCAGAATATTACAAGATGCTCTGAGGAGATGCCAAGTCATAGTGGAAATGTGTTTGCTCCCAGTGTGAGAACCCAGTTGTTAGGGGAACAGAGGTATCAGATGCTGGCATGAATTGTTTCTATATTCCTTCAGACAATTAGGGAGCCTAGATAATTTTTTTTCTACATCAATTCTTTCAAACACTCAAATCTAATAAATTTATTAAAATCTAGGACCTCTATGAAGAAATATTTACATGACCACAAACACATCAGTTACCATGTATTGAGGAGATCCCTTCCACACTTTGAAGTGGAGCTGAGCCAGCGGAATGTATGCACACTCCTCAGTCCACTGAAAAGCAAAGCAGTGCTGATGAATCTCTTCCTTGTTTTGACAGTGTTCTTCATGCAGAGTCTTAGTTATCTTACTTGTGACATAGGTCATAAGATAATCTTTTCCCTCATGTAGGATAAGAGATCTCATTTAAGCAGAAGTGGCTGTGAAGGACAAAAATACATTTGGTAGGTGGCAATGGCAGAGTTGGAAACGAAAATGTTTGATTTTGGCTCAGGAAAACTCCTTTAACAGAAGCAAAATATAATAAAGACCATATTTCTAATTCTATATTTACCTACCTCCAACTCATTTCCCCCCTCATCCAAAGGCCTTTCCTTTCAGAGAAAAATGTTTGTATATGAACTACAAATTATGAGATGAAAATAAATCTGGGGAGAAAGTACATTGTGTTTGTCACACAAACAAGCACAACACAGTGATTCCCAAAGATGAGATGAGACATTCAGGTGCCCAGGTTCACTGAAAAAGCCATCCGTGAAAGGAAGAGGTGAAACAGCCTCTCACTGCTGCCTGTGCAAAAGAGAAAAAGCTCATGTGAATTATGTACTTTACTTCTGTCTATATTAACTATAAGTGAGAGCAGAATAAAGCAGAAGGTATATCCCTCCCCATAAGAGGATGCTTCAGAAGGCCCATGAGCTCTTTACCTCCCTCGCATAAGCCCACATTTTAAATGCCACAAGGCATACATTAAATTAAGGATTCCTGCCTATGCAATTATAACATTATAAAGAGTTTGTTCAGCAGTTGTTGAAAATAAGTATCAGCCACTCTGGGCAATTAAATTTCACAGCTCAAAATGACAGAAGGAGCATTCTCCATTAGCACAAGCAGTGGGGAAGTAGATATTATCTGAACTTGGAAATTATTGCTAAAAGAAAATTGCAAAGGTCATTGTCTCTTGCCAAATAATATTATTATTTAAAATAAATATTAATTAATTTTACTTATTAGAAGTACGAAGAGTTGCCAAAACTGTTAGCTGCTCCACATAGCTGTTTTCATATCAGAAAATATGTTTAGATTTTCAGGAATAAGGACTTTCATCACTAGTTTGTACCATTCCCAGTACAATTGAGCTCTAGTACCTGTCAATGGGCCCTCTAGTCTACTGAAAGACATTATTTTACCAATATAATGACATAAAATCTTTTAGGGAATCATGTTTCCTGAGTATTCATCGTAACAACGGAACAGGAACTTCAATGAAACCGACCAGATCATCCCTAAACCACAGGTTTTCTAAACTTTATATACTGTTTAAAATTATTTGTCTGATCAACAAAACAAAGCCACCATGTGCTTTTTCACATCTAATAGCTCTCCAGATGGGATGATTAACAACATACTGTAATTACATGATGCACAAAAATCAACATTATTTATGTTAATTGCATGAAACCACGACTAATAAAGGAGAAGGTGTCAGAGACACTTTCTGGCATCAGCTACTATCTTGTGATCCAAAAAGGCGTGTGCAATATCTATCCAGCCTTGTGTAACAGTTCCACGTGTCACATCATCTCTTGGAAAATACCTAAGGCAAACACAAAAGGTATGGTAGGTACACTTTGAGTCACAGGCAAGGTGAGATCTTGGACATAAAGCTACTCTAAAAATAAAAACGAGGTATAGGATCTCAGTCTTTGCTCAACCCCAGAGAGGGAAAAAGAAGAAAAAAGACGTGTAGAAGGTCTCTGCTCACTGGCTGCCCATGAGTCAGAATTGGCAAAGCAGTAGAGACTGCAGAAGTAAAGTAATATGTGTCCCAAATCCAGGGTGATATTGGGAGTCCTGAGCTTCATTAACTGCTCTGGGAAATAGGCTCTACAGAGATGTGGATGCTCAACACATTTATCCCTATTACTCTAAAATGTTTCTGAAACTTTGCTTTCAGAAGTAAAGCAGATTCCTTATGAACTGCAGTAAATATCCTGCAGTTTATAAGGAAGGACAGAGCTACCTAATGCTACTTCACTTGTGCCCTCCCATGGTTCCTGCAGGACACTGGGATATGCCAGTCTGAGCTTGGATCACTCATCACCCTCCTGACATTAAATCTCAGAGCAATTACAACTCCTACAGCAGGTACCTATGACACATCATCTGAATATAGGCCTTTGTTCCCACTCTTAGCACACCTTCAGATTTACATGCTCTCAGTTCATATCCTCAGTGCACTCTGTCACCGCCTGCCCCTGGCAGAGGGTACAGGAAAAAAACATTCTCTATTGTACTATTTGCATCTTAATCTTACAATTTATACTTTTTTCCATCTGTTGTGCTATGGGCATAAAGATCAAGCCCAGAACACTTAATTTCTTACAAGAGGGTGCCTTTTGTTTTTTTCCTATAATTGCAGGCTAATAGCTATTCTGCAAAATTTACCGATTTAGTCTCCCTATGCTATCTTAGGATTTGCATACATAAGTCTTATCTCTGTTAATGGTGCTGTGAAGGATGCGCATAAATCCTCACATAGAGAGAGAAGAAATTATGCAACTTGTAAGGCTTATTTCTTTCACACTGGAAAACATGTTATAGCTATTGTAATAATCTCTACAGCTCTGATTTGGTATATGAAAGAAACAGGTATTCCATATACTGTTGTATAACTTCATTTAATGATTATTGTAAAATCCAGAACATCTTTGCTATAAAAAGAAGTTATTTCAAGCATTTCTTGTACATTTTAATATACATATTGACTGCTAATTAATAGTCCATTTTTTTCTGCATGTATATATATGACATTATTTTCTTTATATTATCTTTCATACAGTCTTGATACAGTGCATGACATTTTAAGTTAATAAAATTAGACTCCTGCAATTATTCTTCACAGAAGCCAGTGATGGCATTAATAATTCCTTCAAATTGTTCTTCCAGACAATGTAATTTCTTCCATTAAAATGTACAAGATGTTCTCATTGAACATTTCATTAACTACTTCCCTTTGTGCTCTTTGGAGTATGTTTACTATGGAATCTGTGTATATGCGAAATATTTAGAACATTGCTTTAAATTCTTCATATTTGGTCTCGATATATGGATTTTTCACCTTTTACTGAGAAAAGTCTTGCAAAGTCTTATGTAGGCATTAAACCATAGGTACGTAGTACTCATTTGAATTTCTATTATAATCTACCCACTTCTTTCCTATGTGAGCAGATGAAAAATGTGGGTCAAGGGTAACTCTTAGCCAAGTGGCAGTGAACAGTGAAAGCTGAACCTATCTGATCTGGTAGATGCCTGTAATCACATGAGCTGAAATTGCTGTGGATCAGATGTCATTCTATTTGAATATTTGGAGAATCAGCAAAGTGAACTTGCTGCTAGCTGATAAAGATTTGTTAACTACAGCGGTTAATTTTTAACTCAGGGAGGAGGTCTAAAGGTATAGCAAGTTACTAAAAACATGTTTTTTAAAGTAAAATGCTTTTCTGGTTTTCAGTAGCTGATGACAGCAAATCAATACTCTAGAGTATGTTCATATATTCATGGATTCAACAAATAGGTATTCTTGAACTTTAGTCTGCAGACTATCTAAATTTACTGGGAAGTATGGTTAATAGGGCTTGGAAAAACAGTGCAACCTGAAAATATTTTCTTTTCTAAAAAACAGAGGGGTGTTACCCCTTGCCCTTCGTGAAGATAGTTGTTCAAATATTTAAGTTTCTGAATGGACTCTGAGAGCTTAACCAGTAGATGCCTCAATCCCAAAGTGTCCCCATCCATGTTGCACCATCCCAAACAAAGAATTTTGCAGGCACTCAGAAGCAGAGGAAATTTTCAAGTTAGATTTTCGCAGAGATGTGAGCTCCAAAGTGGGAAAAGGAGCAGAGGATCTTTGAGAAGCAAGACAAAAAAAGACAAAGAAGTAGTCAGAAAAAGCACAGAGGAATC
The DNA here is from genome assembly GCF_008360975.1 of Lichenostomus cassidix. Lineage (NCBI taxonomy): Eukaryota > Metazoa > Chordata > Aves > Passeriformes > Meliphagidae > Lichenostomus > Lichenostomus cassidix. Next base: position 17,959,102 of record NC_139480.1, on the reverse strand, counting down.
TCTGTGAGGGAGAGAGAAGCATCTGATGTCACTGCTAATGGAGACAAAGGCATCGTTCTGAGCTCCACCCTCAACCTCGCCTGGTGCTGGAGGGCATGTGGCCACACTGCAGTGTCCACCAGGCACTGCAGTCGCTTTAGGGTGTCCCACTTGACACTTTTCCTCACCTCTGTGACAGCTCATCAGCAAGCTCTGACATTTGCCCAAACAGGCCACCCTGCATTTTTTTAATTGGGGCTTATATCAGGGAAATGGATGCTGAAAGTCTGGGATGCTGCGAGCAGTGGGGCATGCCGAAGGATGTCCACGCTCTCACCCCACCATGAAGGCACAGGGGTGGTTAGGCACCACTAAAAGTGGTGCAAAGTCCCAGCAATACCAGAAGGTTTTCCAGGATAGGCAGGACTTAAGGAATTTACCAAAATTGTCACTGGACAGGAGCACTGGTCCCATCAAGCAGCACAGTTTTGGGTAAGTTCAAGTGCTGTGTGGTACCTGTGAAGGGAAACTGTGGAAAGCAGGAAGGAAGAACCTTAGATCAAGGTAGAGAAGAGCCAGCACTTGTCCTGTGGATTGTCATCTAGGACATAAGTAGAGTGAAGGCATTTCTGTAGTAAGGCAGGGTTTGATAAGATTGAATTTAATCTGTATGATCTGATTTGCATAGGTGGTGGAATCCTTCTACTCTTTTTGGCTTCAATATTTAGATCAGGGATAATGTATTATACAGCATGACAAGCCGTGGATTGAAAACCAAGAATTTGTAACAACCATTTTCGAGAACACTTCTTTGATCCAAATGCTTATTTTGATACACCTACACTAAAAGAGTCATCTCCATAGAAACCTCATGAACCTTATGTCTTAAATAACTACTTTAAAAGACTTATCTTGGGAGTTATTGAGGACACTCAGCTCTTGCTGTCTCCTAAAATAGCAATAACTCTGGAAACTGCAGTGCTATTTTCTACTGTGTATTAACAAAAGTGTAGATATTCAACTCAGATTAATGTAAAGAGTTCAATATTTTAATAAACTGAAAAATAAATCCCTTTACATGTTCAAATATTCTTTAACTTACATTGCATATTTTTTTCATCAGAGCACATTCAAATAGTGCATATACAAACTGAAGTGATTTTCCACTGACTTAATCATGACATATTTGTCTTAGATAGTCAACTCTTTCTCTGTAGTCAGTGGAGAAAGGTACCTGCAGAGAAATACTGTGCCTAGTTCAGATGCCTACTTCTCACAGACTGTAGAAGAAGACTTAATGGTTAACACAGAGGACATGCCTGACTTCTGGATGGTGAAATTTAGGTGGGATGAATTCTGTTTCTTGTGCTGGTCAACTGCTAGAACTATAGCATCTGTGATCCTAGCTAAAACCAGTATGTTACATCCTACTAACTTTGCTCAATCCCTATAAAAATCCAGTAAACAAAAGCTCTTTGTAAATTCTGTGTAAAAAAAATTCAAATACCAGTAATAATAATCAAATACCAGCAGTAAATACATGTTGCAAGTAGATAGGATTCTTCACAAATCTGTACTATGAGATCATTTATTGGCTGTGCAAAAATTAAGCAGCCTATTCAAATCCTTTGTGTATCTCTGTTTACTAATTATGAATATATAGTCCTTGAAAACAGACAGAATTATGTTCTTCCTGACAGTGAGGTGACGTAATAAATGATGGCCCAAAAGGCCTAACACTATGAGGTATCAAAAAGTGAAGTGCAGAGTGCTTTCAGTTCCCGTTGTCATCAGCAGAGTACAACAGAATATTGCTGGGTGATTGGTCCAGCATCCTCACCCAGGATGTTCCTACATGAGAAGTGATAGGGAATTGTGGGATGATGTTTACTTTTCTAGAGATTGGAAAGAATTGTCATGACTAAGTTTTTATTTCTCCAAAAGCTACTTCATGCTTTGGCCTGTAGCTTTATGACATCCTATATTACCATATTACTATGATACTAAATACTATTAGCTCAAAATGTCTTGATTAAATGCCATGCCTTTCACAGCAAGCTAAAAAAGAAAATAATCCTTCTGATTGCCATTTTTAACTCTGTTAGGAGGTATCCTCTGTTAATACTGATATCAGGCGATTATGCTCAAGCTCCTCAACTACTCTGAGAGTCTCATCTTTCAAGTTGGAGATTTTCCTTAGTCTGAGATCAGAGTGAGTAATGCTAAAGTAAAGAAGTGCCTGAATAAAAGGAAGGCTGAACAGAGAGGGTAGCATTAGCAACACTGGACCAGAGGTGCAGAAGAAAAGATAACTTGGGCTGTATTTACTACAATGGCTTCTCCCTGGTTCCTGGAGACCTACAGTGCTTCTAGAGCATCATGCCTTAAATAATGTAACCTCTTAAGGGATTCTTGAGTGATCAGATCAGATCAGATCATAACGCTTTGGATCACAATGCTTTGAGACTGGTTTCAGTGTGTCTATGAGGTGACGCTCTGTGCCATTTAGATTTACTGGCAAAGGTCAGCTTTGGTTTTACTTTTAGATCTGTGCTCTGTATCCACAGCAATGCGTAAACATACTTGAAGGTTTGCAAAAAATTCATGGCCCAAATGGCAGTACCAGAGTACATTTTACATGAAAAACCTCTGGAGACCATCTACTACCAGTTCTGCTCAAAGCAAAGTTAATTTCAAAGCTTTAAACAGGTTGCTCAGAGTTATGTCCAGTTATGTTCTTTTTAAAAGAAATCCCAAGGATGGACTAGCCTCTCCAGACAACATCTTCCAGTGCATGATGACTCTTATTGTGAAGTATCTGTTTCAAAGTAAATAAAAGTATAAAAATGAGGAAGAATAAGCTTCTTCACTGGCCACCTCCACGAAACAAAAGCAAAACAAATCTTTTGTTTCAAACCAGCTTTATTTTCTGTTCCTGAAAACCCTTCAGCATAATCCTGAAGCAGCTAAAAGAAATGCAATACCCTTTACCAAGGGATAATGAACAAGATTTGTAAATATGTACAGAATTCAATACTATCTCAGATTTACTTATCAGCAAGGATTTTCCTCAACCTCTGTCTGAAAGGAGCACTTTAGGAGCACTTACCCCAGTGACAGTGTCACTAAACAACAAGTATCAACCTCCCTGGAAGACAAACAGAGTGGTTGTGTCATGCTACCATGAGCTCTGAAAAGGGAGCAATAACTACTTGGGATTAGAGAGCACTGGAGAAGTAAGTGTTGGTGATACATATGCAGGAGCTTATCCCTGTAATATCCAAGCAATTTTGGAACATATGATCATTTAATGCAGCCTCTATTTTAAATTATGTAATAAAATGTACATTCAATTAGGCAGAGATTTTTTAAATTAACTTGTGATTTGATTGCCTGGGGCTTTCTCAAGGATCTCATTGACAGGTTCATTTCAAGAAAGTATTGAGCACTGGAAATTTTGAATTGCCTAGCCCTTTCTATTGGTTAAGAGCCATACATCCAAAAATACTGTTCACTTTATTTACAGAGAGAATTTAGTTTGCATGCATAGGAATACCCATCAGTTTAAAAAAAATACTCTTACTGGGCAGGAATGCCCTTTTATGGGGAGCTTCAGGCATCTTCTCCCACAAACAGCCACTCTTTTAACCCAGAGGATAGCAGTCTTCCATAATCCCCCCCAAATCCAGTCAACATGTAATTTAATGTGTAACAGAGGCTAAGGTGTAAAGGGAAAAGGCTGGCTCCGCTTCAGAAAAGTTTGGTGACGCACTTTCTTCAGACTACTCTTCTGTCTTGGAAGTGCACATACACATTAACTTTTACCTTCCAGTTCCACTAAGGTTATGTCAAAATGAGTATGAGTAGGTTTTCATTACCAAGGCCAAAAAGAGAATGTTTTCATTAATTTCCTTTGCCTAACCACATCAATGTTTTATATGACTTTAAACCATGAAAGGACTTCTTTTGCATCATCCCAAAGAAAATGCAGGAAGATGATGGGATAGGCAGACATCATTTTGCTCAAACCAAAGATGACCTTGCTGTGATAACAACAGCCATTTTTGTCTCTTCTACCTCCTGGCTGTCTCTTCTTTTGCTAGAAGACAAAATGTGAAGTGTAGGCATCATGACTTTCTCATATTTTTTTTTTCAACCTAACACAGCAGGATCCAGGGGCCTCTAGCTGCTGCACAAAATGGTCCTGATATAAATTTGTTGGGATACCAAGAAATGTGACAGCAGTAAACACATTTTTAAATATTTTGTCCTGCAGTTAGAATATGTGTTTGTTCATCTCAGCAGAGCATGTTAGCTGAGGTTCAGTGACTCACTAAACTGTGGTCATGTGGGCTTTTTGTGAGCTTAGAGTGTGGACAGAGGTTGCTTGTGTCTGCCTGTAGTGCATGCATGGATGTACCCTGAGTCCTTTGTGGGTCTCGGTCTAAATTCTAGAGCTGCACAGATAATGGATCTTTGTCAGCATGGTTGCTGAGTCAAAACCTGTGTCTGTGTGTATGTTGTGGAAGGGGGAAGCCAACAATGTGCAAGCAATGTTGTTTCATTCTGCTTTAGTGCAAAATGTTTCATTTGAGGGGAACCCTCAAGGTCAAACGGCTTTCTTTCTGAGAGTTTAGTGGAGCTCTCCTACTATTGCAGGGCTACAAGCTCTGACCAAAGAGTACCAGCAAAAGTGTCCATAAGTGTATATTGCATCAAGACCAGCTACTGTCATTGCAAGGAGAATCTGGATGGCTGAGGCTCACATTGGCCTAGAGAAGCTGTGAAGTGCTACTGGTATCTCAGGGGAAGCTCTTCTGCTCCACCAGCTGCATCCCACCAGCACTGCAGGTTGCTGCAGTGTCAGTGCAGCACTTTGGGGTATTCCTCCTGTTCCTGGTGTGGAGAAGACCAAGAGCAGATTTACCTCAAGACCTTCATAGTTTTCCACTGTGTGATGCAATCAGTGATCCAAATTATCAGTAGTAGAAGAAGTAGAAGAGCCACTGCATAGCCCGTTTTTTCCTCCTAATACATTGCTTTTACTGTGCCCTATTGATCTCAAAATGCATCTGCCTCTGAGTTAGCATAATTCCAGAATGCCAAATTTCTCAAAGCCACTCAAAGAGAATTTATTCTGCCTTATGTTATCAGGACAGATTTAATATTAAAACCTCCAATCGGGGCCAATTCCTTCTTCTTCAGCTGGTTTTCTGATATGGCTATCACAAGAGATGGGCACAAAAGCTAATTCCCAGCCTCATGGAAAAGAGGTCTGGCAAACTAAGTCTAATATACATATTGTATTCCTAGTCAGCCATTCAGGCACATCTGCCATGCCTTAGAGACTGCCCATTACCTGTGCCGGGAGCTTCATTTTAGTGCACTCATGATACAGAGCCTTTTTGAACTCATACAATAAATCTCAATCTTAAAAATTGCTGTTGCATGAGCAAAAACTGTATCCAGCTTGTTGAAATCAGTTTGTGGTTCAGCACAATTACTTGACACTGTCCTTGGCATCACTGACCTCTTTCCCTTTTTTACTGCTGACATCTACATATAAAAGGAGTAAAATACCGTTTCTGACATTTCCAAATTACTATTCTTAACAAATTGCATCATACTTCCTACAGACAGTGTCAATTGTTGGACCAGGCTGAGGCAGTCTCTGCCCAAGGCTCCTAGGGTGCTGGAAAGCCAATGAACTCAGCACCCAGCACGATTTGGCCCAGCTACAACAAGATGACCTGGTGAAAAAGCAACCTGGCTGCCAGTATAGCCCTTTGGAAACAGGTGGCAATGTGATCATGTCATTTCCTTTCCACGAGCCTGGCAGCTGCCTTCTGTGTGAGACCAAGAACTTTGGTCTCTGGCCAGCACAGGTCTCTGAGTCCCTACTATAAAGATCAAATACAGTCACCACAGCAAAATTTGAAAAAAACACAAAAGCACCTCTGCCCTTCTCTCCCCACCTCCCCCCAAATATATTAAATGCATGTCTCAAAGTAAACGGGCAGCTGTGTGTTAAAGGTCAAATTCCAGATGTTGAAACTCAGTTTTGTTGCAATCCTGCAATGGCAGCAAACAAACGTTCAGCAGGGAGAGAGGAAACAACTAAGAAACTGCTTTATAAAATAGCTTGTTCCTTCAGAACTAAATGGAACAAAAAGTGTTATTACACAAAACATACCAGAAATGGTAACAAACTGAGAAGATTTCTTCACAACCCTACATATAACTTGAATATTTTTGAATAGCATAGTTAAACCCCTTATTATAGCATTTATACAAAATAAGAATTCTACTTCTGCATGATCAAATTGACACAATTCCATGATGTTGTGTTTGAGTTAATAAGATTCCCCAAAAGTTCATAACCTAAACTTTCATGGGTTTATCTTCTACAGTTTTCCCAAAATTACTAGGAAAAGTTTTCTACTCAGATGAATTTTTTCAGCTAATATTTTTCAGCTATTTCAAATCCAATAAAGTAGAGAAAAAGGCAAAAATGTCATCTTATCTTTAAAAGTTGTTTAAACCTCCCTACTGAAAGGCCATACCTCTGAGCAGAGTCCTAAGTATAGTGTGATCAAGAATGTACTTTTTCCTATCCAATAAACTGAGAAACCTAATCTAATCTGTATTGTGTAATTATATAATCTCCATTCAACAGAGCCTTGACACCTAAGAGCAGAATTCTCTGAAGATTTTGATTACAATGACCACTTTCTGCTCCCTCGATGCCCTATGTTTCTATTTGTCATCAGATGTGTGGGGCAAAGACCTTATGAAGTTATGGGGATTGCTTAATGAAATACAGAGCATCATTCATACTTGCCAAGGGATTGCATGAGTGAGCTACATCTGGCATGTAGTTATATCCTAATGTCTACTTTCTGAATGAGATATTTTTTAATAATTTTGTTATTGCTAAGATGGTTTGGTAAAGTGTTTGTGCTGAGCCCAAGTACAGATCTATCAGAAGTGATAGGGTTATGTTTGCATTGCACTGTGCTGCAACATGAGAAGATACTCCAGGTAGTGCTACACAAGCTGGGTCTCAAATTGGAAGCCATGTAGCTATAGCAGCACAAAAGCTGTGCTGGCCATAAAATCATGCTGATGCAGTTTTTCTGCGATTCACTCATGTCAAGTCTCTACATGGCACTGACAAGACATAGCTAGATGCTGCCAAAAGTACCAGAAAAACTGAAATTGTGAGATTTGTATTAGCAGACAATTATGAGATTTTTATTAGCAGACACAGGTAAACATCAGTGCAGGATACAGCCATACTTTGGCCTATCAAATGTAAGAAAACCTTCATATGTATTCAGGAAAGACCATTATTTCCTAGGTCAAACCATGTAAAATTTGAAATTGGCCTTTGGGAGAAAGAGGGATGAACCTTTTTATGATATATAAAATAATAGTCTAGAATTTAATCTCTTTCAGAATGCTGAATGCCTCCTAACATCAGTGGGAGTCCAGACTGCAGATATAGATCTCAAAATCATGCAGAAATTCAAAGACTTCCCAAAAGGTGCCCAAGAAAGCTGAATAACTTTCTTTAATGGGCTGGATTATACACTGCTGCTAGAACAAGTGCGGTCCAAGCCACATGACTACTGTCATCTCAGTAGATGAATGGTTGGATGAATGAATGAATGAATGAGTGAATGGGTAAATCATTACAAGGCCTGTTACGAGCAGAGTTAGTGTTATAAAGAAGCCTGGAAACAGTCTAAGATTTCTTATGTCCCTGATCACCTTTAAAGTGAAAAAGCAGCAGTACAGTCTTTTACAGGAAGCTTTTCTCAAGAATGCTTACTTTTATATATAAGGTTACTTAGCAAAGCCAGAACACTATATGTTTTTATTAGCAGTGAAATAGTGTCTGTAAATAAATGGGAGGAAAAACCCATACTTTGACCCTTAAAATAAATTTGAAATAATTTCATCAAATTTAAATGTTTGACAGCTAAGATATTTGAGGATGTCAGCTTTGTAGTGAAAAGTCTCTGTTAAAATGAAGCAGGTAGTTCAGACTTTATTTCTTGCTTTGCCATACCAGCATTGTGTAACTCAACCTTTCTGGATGGGTTTCTGCAGCTTTGTTCTATGTGTGCCCTTGCCATGGGTCATATATTGCTCAAGCCCCTAATAGCAATTATGGTCTTTGAGACATTACCTGACTGTTGAAATTAACTGAAAATGGTCAAGACATTCATTTAGTGTTGTAACCCCATAAACTGAATTTCTTAAGCTAAATATGCACTAATATGCAGAGCAAGTATTGAGGCTGAAACAGGCTAAAGAAACATACAGACACAAACTCTCCTGGTCTTTACAAAGGCATAAGGGAGAGAAGAGCCCTAATCCTCAATCTCGGCTTTTGACACTCAGAAAGTAGAGGTGTTTGTGCTCCGGCCAAAGAGAAAGTCTACATTTCCCAAGAAAAATTCTTGCTGACTTCAGGAACAGTCCATAATACAGTGCTTATTCAGGTATTTACTTTGAATTTTAGAATTAGAAACCACAACACACAAGAGGAAAGCAATTTTAATGTTGTTTGTTCATTTTACCCAATACCTCTAAAATGTCCAGAAGACAGAGCAAGTGTTATGTCAAGGGCACTCAATGGTGTGAAAAGTTCCCAGACTTAGGCTCAATCTCTGAACAATGGCTGAAATATTTCATTTATGTGGAAGTACTTGTGCAGAGAAACATGCACATTTATGCTAATACAACATTCCTCAGAATCACATCGATTTTGAGAACTTAATCATTAAAAAGGTTGTAATAATTTTACGTTACCAGATATCTCAAACAAAAGACTTAGAAATTTTCAAGAAATTCATCAGTTACGTTGCCTGAATGAAATAAAAGCTAATAGCATTCCCTAGTAATATTATAATTTGAAGCAATATCAGAGAAAACATTACTCCTGGAGAGCAATTGGTTGCTTTGAATAGCAGAAATTGTGACAAGTAGCAACAACTCTCTTAGTTGTGGAAATATTCAGTTCACTATGCAGCTATGGCTACTTGAATGAAGTGTAGAAGTGATTATTAACTATGCTTGTGGAACATCATCAAATTAATTCTGAAAAGAGACTTCTTAAAATCCTCAATTTTAAAATATAGGGTTTTTTCTATGAGTGCAATCATTGGTAGTTCTCATCTGCTTTGTGTTCATGAAGCAAAAAGAAAAAACCTAAAAAGACTCACTTTTCATCATCACTTTTTTTTGTTCTGAAAACAAGGAAATCCTACAGTTCTGGAAAAGGTCAAGGGCCTCTAAAGTCTTCAACACCTAACACATCAAGTGACACTCTCCTGATCATAAGATTAAATCAAGTCACAGGATGTGTGCCCTACGGATATTGGTTAAACTGTTCTGGAGCTAAGTGGATTAGACTGGCATCCTGCATTTTATTTGAAAGTGTGCTATGCCAGAAAGGTCAACAATATTTCAGGGAAGTTGTTAATTGAAATCAACCAAATGAAACAACTCTCTTCATGGAGGAAAACTTTGTCCAGTCTAGCTTTGCCTTCAGGATAATACACATCAGAACTGGCATTTAGGCAATTTGACCAGAATTTTGCTGTTGATCAGCTTGCACAGCAAAAGCAATGATTCATGCAATTTATCAATTCTCCCCATATTTTCTGAAAACTACAGCATTTTTTCTGTATATCTTCATTACTCTTATTTAGGAAAAAAAATTCAGGATGACCTGGGATTGCTGGACTTTACTTAATGTAAGTTTGTAAATTTGCAAATATGGGAACTTCTGTCATGAGTACTCAGTACATCCTTTGGGACATTTGTGTCTTGGAAAATGGATAAATTACTTAGTTTGACTGCAGTTCTGCTTACTCCAGGTTTTTGGGAAGGGGTAACACCTTCTATTAGAGCAGTGGGTATAATGGGGGAAAATATATATGACTTTGTGTTCATGTTTTTTTTTTTAATCTATAGTCCTTATAAGAGAAAAAAAAATGTTTTGTCCTTGCCCAGATCTTAATTGTGATTCCCTGTTCTCTAAGATTTCACCTTGTAAATGTTCCTGCTTCAGAGGGAAGCTCAAATTTAAAACCATAATAATACACTTCTCCTTTTCCTTTTTTTCTTTTTTCCATTTTTCCTTTTTTTCCTTTTTTTAAGCAAGTTTTCTCTATAATAGCAACATTCAAGGTGGTTATCAGACCCTGTTTGTACCAAATGAACTGTAAGTGGCATTTCTATATTGTGATTGATTTACTTTAAGTGGAGGCATCTAAGCCCTTAATGTTTCCACGGAATCTGAATGCACCTCATGCAGTTCATCTCTCTTCCATTGCATGTGTTGAAAGTGAATGCTGGGAGAGGAAAGTTGCAGCACAGTATTGGAGGAAAAAACTGCTGCCAGATGTTCAAAAATCCACTATCCCCTAAATGAGAGTACCTTGTTCTTAGTCACAAGATCATCCTAGCATGAGTTACCTAAATGGAACAGCAGTGCAAGTAAGAGTCATTATAAGCAATAACTTAAATAAGTTATTAATATTACTTAAGCAAGTTACTCTGCACCTGAATATGAGGAAGAGCTTCCTTACTGTTCGAGTGACTGCACACTGAAACAGATTGCCCACAGGGGTTGTGGAGTCTCCTTCACTGGTGATATTCAAGAGCCATCTGGACACAAACCTGTGCCTTGTGCTTTGGGATGATCCTGCTTGAGCAGGGAGGTTGGATGAGACAATGCCCTGTGGTCCCCTCCAACCTTACCCGCTCTGTGATTCTGCAGTGCTGTGGGGTGAACTGTCAGACATGTCTGTCAACCTCACACAAAGGCAGGCTGCTGTAACTACTTACCTAATGATTTTAGGTTTCTATAAATTTAGTCCCATATAAGTAATAAGGGCCACTGTTTATTGCTTATATCACTATTTGTTGGTGTCATGGCTCTGTCCTTTCATGTGCCTCAGCAGGAGCAGACAGCCCATGTCACAGGGAATCTGCCTGCTTACCACCTGACAAGCAGTTTTACTGCACTTAACGCTGTTGCATGGCTCAAAGATCAGTCTTTACCTTCATATTACCATGGCCTTTGCCTATGACTATTTATTTTCCACAAGTATTTGTCAGAAAGGCGAAGGCGTCAGTACACCTGTGCTTTAGCTCCACTTCCGTAAATACTCCAGGGTAAATTATGTTTGTTTATATGTTCCATACCTACAGTGTGGCTTCCTTCAGAAGGACAACTTAATGACAAGGATGCTGCAACTTAATTTTAAATACTAACAATCTTCCTATATCCAAGGTCTGACTAATGTAGGGGAGCTATTAAATAATTATACTAAATGTTAGACTTGAGTGCTCTTTCTACCATATATGTGGGTGAGGATTCTTCACCCTTGACATTTGATGGGACAGCAGATTTTGCCTCTGAAAAGAAAAAAAAAAAAAGTCAATGTTGCTAGAGAAATGTTTCAATGGCTTTCAAATGTTCTTTTCAGGAAACACCCAGAATAGTTTGGACAACATGAATCAGAAAGACAGAAGTGGTTTAAGACATTTCTATTGCCAATTCAGCTGGGAGCATCCAAACACCAAAGCTGCTCCCAGATTACTGTATTACTATTTCTGCAGTTTCTGTGTGTCTGGAGACATGATCAGTGGCTTCTCTCTGATAAACACTTCAGCACTCTTCCCTGGAAAGCTGTCTTAAGGCTGCAGTGGTCTGTCCAACACAAGGAATGAGAGAGCAGTGGATTAGCAGTGGTGCACAAAACTCAGGCAGAGCAACTCACATACACATGGAATTGGGCTTAAAGTCAGCTATGGTCTAATGCATGAACACAGTCTAGCAGCAGAGCTCCTAAGGACCTCTCTTTCCATAACTGTGACATCATTGTGACTCTGTTTTAAACTATGCTATTTAAATAGTTATGGACAATAGTATAATGCATTTGTACAATGTATGTACACACATAATGTATTTAAGTAGTGCAAGGAAATTCTCTGCAGATTGACTGGTCACTGTGAAACTGAGCCCTGCCCTGAGAGGTGCACAGGACAGACCCACACCCAGGACAATACCCCTGCAATAGCTGAGAGAAGGGAACAATTACCCTCCCTTCAGTGGCAAAGGGTAAGCAGATTTCAGGTTTTATCTCGGGGTGCTTACCACTCAACAGAACACCTTGTTAGTATGTGGGCATGGAACAGACCCAGCTGCCCTGGCACTCTCTCAAAAATTGTATCTATCTTCATGTGATGCTCTCTGAGCTACCACACACTGACTCTCCTGGTCTGAACTGCTTTCAGGCATTCTGCCACTTGCTTCTGCAGGCTTGACCCCAGTGATCCTTGCTCTGAATCACATGTTGGTCACTGCAATCATCTGAGTGAAAAAAAAAATTCCAGAGTACAAACTGGAATGAATTCAAGCCTCATGTGACTATGTCCTGTTCATTGTATGCTTCATTGACTTTAGCACAGACACACTGTACTTGCCACAGATATTTTGTAAATACCATCAGTAACATAATTTAAGTCTGTTCAAATGAGGGTGGAAGAATTTTTCTTACGTGGATGGTGCTTTTAATTGTCTGGTTTTTGGAAGCTAAAAAGTTTAACCCATAATTTACTGAGTCCCTTTAAAACAATACATGCCAGAAATGAAAGCTACATAGTGGCAAAAAACCAGAACTGTATGTTTTATTAGTATAAGCATCATTTTAACATGCAATTACCTATAAATTAATAGATAGACATAAATACTCTCACTTTCTTACTGAAAGTATACTTTAAATCATTAAGGAGAAATACAGCATATTTCTTGGTTTGTATTCTTAATGATGACTTTTTTCCCATTTTTTTTTTTAAATCCATCTGAATAAATATAGGCTTTTCATTGCCTTACCTACATTGGAAAACACAAAGAGTTAAGAAGCAAAAAGAGTTTTACTGTATGACAAACAAACAAAGAACAGTAAAATATGGTCACTCCTGGCAATGTAAACAATATCAGCAAAGTACTGGTACATTGATCCAAAGTCCTTTCTGGTTTATGCTGCTGTTAATATAGTTATTCCGGGTTTACACTAGTGTGGCCAAGGAGCAGAATTTGTTCCATTCAAAGATCAGTTTCATCTTTGGATCACCTGCTGTCCCTTCTGAATATCAGCACGCTTTTCCACAGACTGGCACTTGAATGTTTACTCATTTTGTGTCGCATGAGAGAGAATAAATATGTTAACTCACTGCTCAATCAGGACGGCTCATCAGTCAGTCTGATTAGGCACATTGACTCCACCAGCACCAGGAATATAAGAAAGAGGATGGGGCTCATCCAGCCATCATTAAGCCATCCAAAAATCAAGCATCTGCTCTGATAAGTAACTGCAATGCAGCCAGAAGTGAGGGGCAGGGATCTTGAGGAGGGGAAAATCATTACACTTCTCCTCAAGTCTTAAAAGGGAGTGAGTTTCCCTTTGGATTAATTTGAATTTATTTTTCTGAGACTTTCTTAACTGACAATAATCTGAGTTTGTTACAAGATCTCCATTTTAAATGGCTATGCTTAGGAGACCCAAGTCCCACCTGCAACTGCTACTGCCTGAGTGCTTGAAGATATCAAGTCCTTAAAGACTAGGCTTCAAATTCTCTGCCCATGGAATCGAATTGACTGAATCACTAAAATTAACTAAAAAGGGGGAAATGGGAATGGAAAATTACCAGGACACAATACCTTGGGGTATAAATGAGTTTATTGTAAATATAGCAGTTCTTTACTCACATGTACAGAGTGAACTGATTGCCAAATATGTGGTCAGGAAGGCATTCTTCCCCACCTCCCCCAACATACTGTATGAGATCTAAATATTTTTGTTGTCTTTCTTGGGTACACTGAGTCAGGCATCATTTGCTCCATGAGGAGGGCATGTCCCCATGACCAGTATCGTGTGACTCTAGGCAAGAGTGCAGACTTCTGGGCATTTCTTCCACTACATCTCTTAATGTTTATAATTAGAAATTAGCTTGAAAGTGATGAAAGAAATACAAAATATTAAATAAAAGTGCCTGCTTTTTACAAATATGTTTTATATGTTATCTTTAAATAGGCACTTTGATTCCACAAAGAGCAGAACTAAAGGCATGAGGAAGTTTCTTTGGTTCATAAATTTAATTGAGCCATAGTGATGCCAATTCCTCTGACTAATTGGGAATGATGAGATGTTGGCAAGCCCTTCAAGCACTGCACTCCCAAACATGTAACTCTTCACAAACCAAAGGCACCCAACAATAAATACTGATTACTCTTTTTTTTCAGGCACATGATAAAAGACAACTGCAGGCTTGCTTAAGCTGCCCACAAGAATTGTCCACAACAAGGACAAGTGTAATGAAGTTTAAAAAAGAGAGAGAGACAGAAATATAGTGAGAAATTATTTTCTTCATTTGCCATTTCAGAAATAAATCAAAAGGACTGAAACATTTTTCAAAATTTCACTTTTGGTTACCTTGTATCTGGCTCACCCATTATTGTTAACCATTCTACTGATAAAGCTACCCAGTTTTCTTCTCTGACCTTCTATCACCATAGATATTGCAAATCTCTTAAAGCAAGCAAAAAAACAATACTAACACAGTGTTTCCATCATGCATTTTCAAGTTTTGAGCTGGGTTAAGACTAATCCATGTGTCTTCATAACTGATGGGAAATGCCAGCTTACCTTTTCATTTATCCAATTTTTCTGGATATAGGTAAAAACAACAGTCCTGTTTTCATAACAGGAAATTTAGAAACAAAGTAGTACCATAACCATCAGACTGTTTACTGTAGGGTCTCCCTTGTCAAGACTTAAGTTGTGTCTCCATGACAAGCTTCCTGCTATGGTTAGCAGATGGGACAAAATAATTGCTATTAGGCATTTTTTTGTAAGATTGTTACTACCATTTCTATCCCAAGAATTTAAGAGCTGGCTCCAAAACCCTGTGGTCAGGTCCAGTATTCAGTTAATGAGGGGTACCTTACATCCATGAAAATTAATGAAGCTAACTCTCTGTACACAATTAAACATTCGACCCCTAAAGAGCACAGCTGAAGAGTTGAACTAAATCACTTGTAAATGAGCTAAAACAGATGCTCACATACAGTTCTGCAAAGAGCTGTCAAGAGCTGTCCACAGCCTCCCTTAAAGTGGCATATGGCAGGACAGGACAGAGGACAGGACAGGACAGGACAGAGGACAGGACAGGACAGGACAGGACAGGACAGGATAGGATAGGATAGGATAGGATAGGAAGTGCTGAATTACAGCATCTCCTTTGAAGACTTTTATGCTCCCTGACTGATTCCTAAGTGGGAAGACACTTATCACATGCCTTCACATAATGTGCCTGATAGATATTTCCCAGTGTTTCCTTTAGGATACCAGTGTTCAATATCAATAGGAAGGTTTCTAAAACTTTTTTGTGTTCTTTGATATCTTTAAATATTTTATTTTCTTTCTTTTACTTTACTTCTCTCTTAATTGATATTATGTGATTTACTTCTGTTTTGCAAGACTTTAGCAAGAACTTCTGGATAAATTATGGAGTGTAAGTACAATGGTTTGAAATTGACTCTTCCATAGAAA
The DNA here is from genome assembly GCF_008360975.1 of Lichenostomus cassidix. NCBI lineage: Eukaryota > Metazoa > Chordata > Aves > Passeriformes > Meliphagidae > Lichenostomus > Lichenostomus cassidix. Next base: position 17,943,488 of record NC_139480.1, on the reverse strand, counting down.
AAGGTTAGAGGAGGGATGTGGGATTTGAGATGCACTGAATTCACAGCTGAATTAATTAATTAATTAATTCACAGCTGAATTTCCTATTAATCAAATATTAACTGAAATTATTTCACTATGTAGAAACTACAATTTTTCTCAAAATAATGATGCACAACTGTACCCACCCATCAATGACGGTGAACAAGTAAAATGAAATGAAAATCAAGACACTTGGAAACCTCACAGTATGTACATAGAGCACAAGTGAGACACTAATATTTTACTTCTACAGATTTTACACTGCCTCATCATTCTCCTTTGCAGCTCTCACCCTTCATTTGCTGTGTTAAAGCTGTGAATTGTCTAGTGTGGGAGCTGAGTCTTTGTCCTGTTCTTTGCAGGGAGATCATATCAATAAATTGTAGGGTAGAATTTCACACTGTTCCCACTGCTGTCAATGGGCATTTTACATTGAACTCTGCATGAGAAGAGTATCATATAGTACATTTCTGAAAACTCAACCCTCCACAGATGAAGAGTAGTAAGTCCAGTTTAGATTCCTACTTTTCCCTGTCCTGTTCACTTTAATTGCTTTCAGCAGAGGAAGAAAGAAACTTTCACAACAAGTTTGCAGTTGACATTAGGTTTCCCATTTTTGGGTAACAGTGCTTTTGCAAACTATTCCTGTTACTCAAGTTTGTTAAGCTGATTCTACACTATTCATTCTTGTCCTTTTCTGAGAAGGCTGTGAGGTCTGGTGATTTCAGCAAGTCTTAGAAGTAAAAGGTCAAATTTCCAGTACAGGAGAGGAGTTGATTTAATGAAAAACCATGACTAAACCATCTTATCCTCCTGTGTCACAGCCAGCTCCACTGAGTCTGGGGAGAAACATTATGAAGCATGGCTTTGGATTAAACTACACGATTCAAACACAGTGGTTGAGATTTCCAAAGCTAATGAGGGAAATCCCCTCAATGAGTTTGAAAACCCCAAACACTTTTAAAAGATCTATTTACATTTTATATCTAGAAAGCATAGAGTACTTTGTGGATGGTTCATTGCATGCAGTGTTCATTACAACTGCAGGAATTTGGTGTTCACTATAAAATACTTGTTTCATATACTGCCATGTCCTTTCATAGTGCCCTTGCAAAAATGTCATTGTCAATGTGTTTTAATCATTATTAGAAACCAGCATGTGAAAGCACAGTTAAAAAGAACTTGAATCTTTAAAGGTGACTTTCAAGTGTTTTTGCATATGTTGTGTTGAAATGGGTGAATCAGGGATATCTTCACTTTCAGTTCATTTCAACTTTCCCCAGTTGTTCTGCAATTATTTACCAGAGGACAAGCAGGAATGCTGATTCTGCCCCAGAAGCTGTGCTTTGTACACCTGCTTATTCATAAAATATTCAGCTTGCTTTTCAGGCAGATAAAAGTATTGGCTGGAGCTAGAAATCCCTGCAAAGCTTCACTCTTCCCTTCAAATTCAAATTCAAGGCAGGCAAAGCCTGTGAATAATGGAGACTGTCCGAGGGCATAACTTTGCTTACAATGGAGGGAGTATGAATCAGCAAAGGATAGGCACCCACTTATGTTTGAGGCTGATTTACACAAGCCCATAAATCGTCCAAATGAGGAAAGCTAGAAGTGGAAGTCAGGAATGCCACATGTGCCATGACACATGGAGCAGTACTTGAAGATCATCTTACAGAATGATTCCAAATATCAGCACAGCTATCCAGAATAGGAAACTGAGTCAATTAGGGCCACTGAACTCATGCTTACAAACACTGCAAATTGCTCACCATCACACCGTGGTGATTATGGAGTTACTGAACTGGGTTATTAGCAAGGTTTTCTGACTTAATTCTTCATTTACAAAGTAATGTGTTCGACTATTGTGAGCTCAGCCTCACAGTCTTGGGGCAGCAATTAATGCTGCCTCTTCCTGAAACACTCAGTGGAGGTCAAGGCCCTGGGGGAGGCTTCCAAAAATTCCCTCTGCCTGGACACTGCTGCCACCCACAGTTTAAGAGACAACTGATTATAAACCCATATTTTTTTCAGCAGTTTTTAGAGTTCTTCCAAGTCTCAATAATTTTTCTGAGCACAGCAATTGCTTCTCCAAGCAGAATTCCTTGATGTTCAGGCTCTTCACACAGGCAATGGGCACACAAGAGTAACCTCCCTAACCCTGATGCTGACTGTGGGATGTGAGTTCATCTTAGAATCTCAATTTAAATTGTGTTGTATTTACAGAGCCAACTTACATACAGACTATGAAATTCCTTACTTAAGTTGTTGTCATACCAATGAGGGAAATAATGGATAAAAAATAATAAGTGTAGTCATATTTATCATAGATTCATGTCTATCGTAGATGAGAATTTATCTGTACTCCCAGGACAATTTCAAAGCAAAGCACAGAGTCTTTCCTACTTGAATTCCAGTAAAATTGTTTGAATTTTTGCCACCAGAGCCCTTCCAGACTTCCTCTGTTTTCCTTAAAAGATTCATAACAACAAGTATGATCTCTTCTCTGGGATATTTCAATCCCCTCAAAAAACAGTGAATTTTAAAAAAAATTAAAATTGTATCTATCAGAGAATGAGCACCTTGCACAAGCTTCTACCCATGGGTCTCTGATACAGCTGCAGGGACCCTCAGCTGTGGGCCATAGTACATGAGGAAGAGGGGAAGAATATTCCCTCCTGAAGGCCTGAGTATGGGAGGAAGTTGCAGGAGGCAGAGTACTCAGGTTCTCAAGTGAAGGTGTAAACCCATGCAGGCCCAGTGCCTAAATGCAGTAATTTTGCACAGGAAGCTACATCCTATTTATTTTTCTTATTTTCCATTTTATTGGAGTAAAGTTAAACCTGAAAATAATCTATTGCAGGACAGATCTGCAAGTACAAATAGGCCATCTTACTGTTATTTGTCACTGCATTTGAGCTTCTGTTTTACTTCTCTGAAGTGCTGGAGAAAATGATCTGAAGATGACATGAATCTGTGAAACATCTTAATAACTGTCAACTTTGCAATATTTTTCCTGTGTTGCCTCAGCCTTAATTTTGGTAGTAGTATTATTATTGCTTGTAAAAGGTTTCAAATATGGATCCTTTGGGACATATTTTGGAATTAAGAAATACAGAAATGCACAAGCCAATATAAAATTTCTTAAAAATGAAAAATTGTAGATGTTGAGCATTGTAGTCCATTATCTTACCAGACAGGCTTTTCAGTTTTCTTGCATTCTATATATTTAATCTTCAATCCTATAAAATCTTTGCTTAATGTACAATTATTTCACCCGTCCCTCAATTTTCTAGGCTGAGAACATACATCATTATGTGCTTTGTGAATTCAGCTAGATTTAGAATTGAAACAGATTTTTGCTCTAAAGAGTATAACTACACTAATTGCATGCTAAGAGTCTGACTTTCTGAGGGTTTTTTACCTGGTTTGTTTATATTTTTTATAAACATTTTATAAATATAAATTTTTATAAACTTTTATAAACATTTTATAAATTTTATAAAATTTTGCATTAATCATTGACTGTTCTGCCAGAGATAGGCAAAAAGCTACTACCCTTTGTTATTTACCCTATATCATATTTTGCACAGAAGAAACAGAGATTGTGCTGGAAGTAAAACAATTATCCACCTCCCTCCTGGAAATTATCAGTAAGACCATTTTCCTTGCATAGAGTGAAAAAAGCCTGCAAAACTGCTATGTGGAAAAGAGGTTGTGACCTTTGTTTTCCATTGCATGTTGTTAAACTGAATGTAAACCAGTGATTTCAGTAATAAATCATTCAAAGAGGAAAAAAACCCCACAGGGCCTAAACCAAACCATCGTTTTTAAAGAAAACTTATTCAACATTATGAGTTAGTCAAACAAATAATGTATGTAAGCAGTACAGGGAGTTCCTCACATGCTTCAGAGCCTGCAGACCCCACACTGGCAGCTCACTGCATGAGTAATGCTGCACAGCAGTGGTTCCAGCTCAGAGGACCTCAGAGGATTAGAGTTGGATCCTGCCGCTGCAAAGGCACTTTTCAGATAAAGGAAATGGAAATGGAGCTGAAGAGCAGTGTGGAATTCACTCAATATTGGTGAGGAAAAAACCCATGAACACAAATTTTATATTTTTGCTCATATTCCTAACCTGGGGCATTCATATTTTTTTCACAGATGATGAAGACTCAGGACTTAATTATATGATTTAGACTTATGTTAGTTTAATGTGACATTTGAGATTTTTCATCATATTTTCTTGCAAAATTACACATGCCTGTTCATTAAGACTATTACTCAAACGCTATAACACCATGACGGTACTAAATAAAAATGCTTATTTATCTGACTGCCTATCAGCATTATGTATCAGCATCAAGATCCTCATTTGTGGGAAGTCAATTCACACAAGAAACTTCTTGTTTCATATTAAAGAAGATAAATATTTCATGCTCCTGGAAGCTCTCTGTTAGCTGGTAGAAGAAATTCTGACAGTATTCTTTGTGTTTCTGTGTGGTACATTGACCTTGACTGGATGCCAGGTGCCCACCAAAACCACTGTGTCACTCCCTTCCTGAGCTGGACAGAGGAAAGAAAATATAATGGAAGGCTCATGTGTTGAAATCAGGACAGGGAGAGATCCTTCACCAGTTGTCGTCACAGGTAAAACCAATTTGACTTGGGGAAATTAGTTTTATTTCTTACCAACCAAATCAGAGCAATATCATGAGAAAGAAAACTAAATCTTGAAACACCTTCCCCCATGCCTCCCTTCATCCTGAGCTCAAATTGATTCCTAATTTCTCCATCTCCTCCCCTCCAGTGGAAGGGCTCAGCTTTGGCCAGCAGTGGGTCTGTCTTGTTGCTGGCTGACATCGGCCCTATTGGACATATGGGAAGCTTCTGGCATTTCTAACAGAAGCTGCCCCTGTAGCCTACCTGCTTCCAAAACCTGCCAAACCCAAGATGTACTGGCTCAAAATTTCCCGGTGAAATGCCACTTCAACATATTTATTTAAAACAAGACAGCTAAAATTTCAAACTAAACAATGAAAGAACATTTTTGTGAACAGAGAGTGAAGAGCTGTTCTTTAAGTCAGGATTAGATTATATAATTATAGCCTGATGTATTGGGGAATTTCTCTGTTTGGTAATGTAAATAATCCCAATCCTTGTTATGAAATTGCTATGCTGTTAAACACAGCTAGACATCAGAAGATTTTCCAACACCTCTCCCCACCCTTTTGGAATATGTTACAGTGCAAACAGAAATGTCATTAGCAGTGGATGAACAGTGCTTGAACTAAAGAGAATACCCAATGGAAAACCTGTTTATCTCTGGGGAAGTACACGCACACACACACACGCACACACACACACACACACACACACACACAAAAAAGTAAAACCCCCAAACCAAAGAACAGAGAAGCTGTCATTTGTATCAGAGGGGTTCGTTTTACTGAGACCACAGTACAACAAAGAGAAAGAGCACAGAAGAGACAAATATTCAGGAAAAACTTTATGTGAGGAGGGGAACTCGACCCACTCTTACAGAACAACAAAGAAAGACAAGTGTTTAGACCCAAAATCATCCTGCCATAGCTACACTGAGGAAATAGCAGAGGAAACAACCTTCAGAGGTTTCTGTACTCTTTCATGGTATCCCTCCAGTAGAGTAAACAGTTTAAAAGAATAGTCCCAAGCACTGGAACTTGCTCCCCTGCATCTTGCTATGCTACCAGTATGGTCCCTGGGATGGCACCTCTACCAAACAGTAGGCTCCCCTGACATCAGAGTGGCCTTCCGAGCCGGTGGTTTGGATGGAGATGTTTATTGTCAGATGTTATGTATTGCTATATATTCTTTTTACTTCCGCTGCAGAGTCTAAGAACACCAGAATTTATCATTTTGTTGATATACATGTAGTCTTTCCTTTTGAGGGTCCCAAGTGCCTCTCCAAACTCCCCACTACATTGTTATGAAGAAGCATGTTTGTTTAACATGCCATGCCAGTGGTATGGAGGATGTTCATTAGCAAGTTCCTTTTATAAGCAGACTGGTCTTCAGATCCACAAATACATGCAAATTTCTCCAGATGAGCCAAATCACTTAATAAAGTTCAGGTGGTAAATGAACAGCTTCACAAATTACTTCAAGTCTTAGACCTTTGTTGCAGCACCCTTTCTCTTCCTTGCCAGGCAATTCCTCCTCCATAGTTTTCATTATTTTGGCAGGCCTGGGGCATGACTAAAAATTGATGACACAGTTCACCACCGGGATGGATGTTGTTTTACTGGGCAGCCCTTTGAAATCCAAGCTAGTGTCATGTCCATTGACACAGGTCCCACCAGAGACTGGGGACCCTCAGACCCACAGATGTGACAAACATAAGAGAATAGAATGTGTCAGAATGACACACATGGGAGGAGATTTGCCCATTTCCCACAATTTCCCCATGTTTTATGTTCTAAATTCCTCATTTGTGCCACATAGGAAAGCTGAAATCTCTACCCACTGTGCCTGTGGTGTGAACTGCTGTTCTTGTGATACGTTACTTCACATCCCATAGTGCATTGCATCAAAAAGTGACAAAGACCTACATGGTCTTTTGCCAGCAAAAGTGAAAATTGTGAGGACATGCAGTGCTGGTACAGACTCTTTGACCCGTGGTGCTCTTGCAACTCAATTCTGTTCTCTCAGGTGATGAATCAGCAGAAGTATGCGTGCCAAATTCTCTAACACAGAGGAAGCTTGAGTTAAATTAGATTCAGTTCCTATAATACAAATTAGCAGGAAAATAATGACAAAGCTAATCTTTTAAATATTAGTCTGAATCACACCCCAAAACTGACAACAGTTAATTTTAAAAGGACAAACATTTTGTACCACTGGGAATATGCACAGTGGAGATAATGCAATGCTCTTTAAGACTGGTTTCTCACAGCCCATAGCCTGATATCCTGTTATTTAGATGACTAAATCACAAATGCATGCTCAAAACTCCAATTTAGACTTGGCTTGGCTGTCTCTGTACACACTGTATCTGTCATGTTTAGCTACTGCTAATGTTTTGCTATCAATATAAGTGAATCATCCTCTGAATCACTTCAGATTTTCTTTCAGAGCTCTTTTAAAAGCCATTTTAATACTGTTATCCTTAATGTCAGCTCTCAATGAACCAAAAGGTCTGAAGTTGGTGATAAGACTCCCCAATAGCTGGAACAGGCTCTAAATATCACAGGGTAAATCAGATTTCCAACAGTCCTCTTTTTATTGCTTTCTCCTCCCTCTGTGACTTCACCTCTTTGCTTGTCCCACCCAGTATGCCAGATTTGTAAGACTTTGGGATGGCAAATTTCTCTAGTTAGTGAATCTGCAAAACACTACTGATGCCCAGTTTAGCACAGATATTGCAATAAGCCTGAAGACTTTATGTAGCTTCCTATCCCAGCTGCACCAGGCATCTTCATATTCTTTGAAAATACAACCCAGAAACATTAAAATACAAAAGTTTACCAGTTGAATAGAAACTGGTCATGAAGCATCTGAACTTGCACTCACGTTTTAAGATCAACTCTGATTCCTATCAGTGCATTTATTCATCAGCACTGATTTCTTACTAGGTTTTTTTGAAAGACCAGACCTTTGTTCAATACTGTTCACAAGAGAGACGTTTAGCATGGAAGAACAAGATTAAGTGCTTGACAGAATTCATTTTTATAAAAGTATTCAATTTTCCTACAGTCATATATGTCAAATAAATTTATTTCAAATATATTCTTAAATCTGAACAGAAAAATATATCAATAATGTGAAGTGATTAATTAGTAACATTAGTATTAGAATAAGTACTTAGTACAGCAACAGTTTGTGGCTTTTTCATTTTCCAGGCTGGAACAATATTGCTTTTAGAACACCAGAACTTCCTTTAGGATTAACAGAAAGCTTATTTTCAACTAGTTCTACATAAAAAACAATATTGGTAGAACAAACAATCCTAGGGAAGTGCCTTTGTTCTATTCAATACATACAAGAAATCTTGCCTAAGGCAACAATCTATGACATAAATACAGAGTTGCTCAGAAATTCAAGGCTGCAGCCAAAGAAATTTAATATTTCCAGGATTCTTATGCCCATATGGATTATGTCCAAAGGCCCACTAGGACCAAGGAGTGCTGTGAGTGGCAAACTGCAGCTATCAGGGTTGCTGCTCCTTGTCCAGGACTCGACAGCCCATGGGGCGGCTGGAGGGAGTCAGTCTGGCACAGTCTGACCCACATCAGTCCCTCCTACTGTGATGGATTCTGTGTCCTTTTCACTGTCTATGAGGTATCTTTTCAAATGACCAGCTTCTCAGACCTCAGCCAGGAACAAGCAGAAAGAGCTCACCAGCTGGTAATGCTCTTTATCTCATCTCTCAGTTCTAAATTTCAGTTTCTGCAAGCTTTACATGGCACATGGTAAGAGGTTTCACTGTGCCTTCCATCACTTTGAATTAACAGTGATAATAATAATGCTTAACCTTTGTAGAGTTCTTTCTGTCTCCTCAATGCTTAACTAACATTAACTAATCACATTACAATGGCTGGGCTGCTTATTATTCCTACTCTTTACAGTGCCATGAATAATCTGATAATTATTTCTTTAGCTGATATAAACAGCTTGTCCACTCTCCTGTCATTTTCTATTTTGCTTAAGCTGTAAATATCTGATATTAACTAAAGAAATTATGAAGTTTGTCAGGCTCACCCTAAACTAAAGCAGATAATTATGTTAATATGATAGATCTGAGAATGAATATAAGGATTTTACCATATTTTTTTTTAATATCCATATCCCTAATTATGGGCATCTGCTAAGGATTATATTGCTCAAGAATTAAAATGTGTGAACTAGTTTGACTGGAATCTGTTCATATCAATTATTTAAAAGCACTCTGTATTTATTGCTTCAAACATTAAGTACTGATATACTATGCCAATACTGTAGTAGTGTATATGTAAGAGTAGGCGGAGATAGTGGTTTAAGCAGCTTACAGTTAGTATTCAAATTCTGTTTTATTGTTGAGAAGCACCAGACTGTGTCTTTCCCATACCCTTCTCAATAAATTTATAACTTCATGCCTCAGATAATCAGCAGAAGGTTCAGGAAATAAGAATTGCAAACTTACCACATTTTATCCAAGGGTAACTGTGTAAAATTATCTCTAGGCAGCAAAGAAATTAATTTCCACATTCAGGAGTGAAATTAATTTCTTTGACAGATAACTGTTTTTATGTGCTCTCCTTATTCAGTAGAATAGCACTATTGCATTATCTCATGAGACCTACCATGTTTTAGGCCATGGTTGCTTGACAGTCATCGTGAGAATCTCAGCTGAATATAATGCAAACTGTTTGCATTGATGGCGCATTTTCTTTGGGGTCCTGACCCTTGATTTCTATTTTAAGACCCAATTGCTTTGAGTTTGCATCCATGGGCCTCTGTACTTTATAGTCTTTGCATTATCAGGCCCCAACCTTATCCCAGATATGACATGAGCTATACTGCAACCTTCTTGGCATCTGACACAGAATCAGTTATCTCTGCCTCAGTCTCTAAGAGATGAGCAGATCCCATCATTATTCCTTTATTAATACAGTTTTGCATGCATGGTGCTTTGTAAGGAAAAGATGAGTCACTATTCCAAGAGATCTTACCCTACAAATTAGATGTGGCACGTGGAATGATGACAGTAAAATGATGGAGGAAGGAATACATTTTAATATATTAATTTATTGAAAGATTTCGTGAAAAATTCCTTTTATGTTTGTATCTTTTTTTGTCCAAAATATACTATTCAGAAACAAAAGATAAAGTGCAATGGTCAAAATGACACTAGACCCATTCCTCCTGCAAGTTAAGCTCTTCTATAAGTGCAGAAAGGAGAGATCGTGTTCAAAAGAAGGTCCTGTAGCACTCTGGCAACAAAATTTTTCTTATCCACCAAAAAGAGGAGCTACTAAAATGCATAATGACTCATGTCAGTAAGCACTGCACTTCAGCCCTAGCAGGAGAAGAATAACAGTCATAATGCAGTGAAACAAATATTTTTACAAAATTCCAGGTATTCCAAAAACATAACTGAACATTTCTCTTGCTTCAGTCTGTGAAGGAGCATCCTCCCTCTGGCCTGCACCAGGGCACAGGGATCTCACAGAAAACCCATTCCAGCCCTACCTATTCCAGCCCTACAGGTGCCCCCTGTGGATGTCCCCCTCAGCCACCCCAGTACCTCACCAGCATCTACTGGTACAAACTCTACCACCATTTCTGCTTTGAAAGGCAAACCTAACAGTTCTTTAGTGGGGCAAATGGCAGTTTTTACTGTCCACCCTGTACACTGTTGATACCTTGTACCTGGAATAATGGACTAGAGAACGTACTTATTTTCCAAGGTATTCCTTGTCATAGTAAAGTGAGATTAGTTTAATCCTTCCAGCTAAATTAGCACAAAGCAGAGTATTTCAGTCCTTGTCACCTGAGTTGTCACACGGCACGTCATGGGAATGTTTTGTTGAAAAGAAGTAAGAAGGTACCTAAGCCCAGAACCATGAGGATCAGGAGGAAGCCACTGCCTGGGAACACTTGGAGGTTGGGAGCATCGTGACCACACATGACTGCACAGATAGTTAAGGGAGAGAGAGGTGTTTAGTTAGGCGCAAAGGAAGAAATGGTGATATCAAAAGGAATCAGCAGCACTCTTGGACAGTTTCTGTCGTGTTTTGTTGTCACAGACATTTCCCTTGCAGGTCCTACGCCTCTCCGCAGAGCCACCAAGGAGCTCCTGGCACAGCGATGGCAGCCGAGCGGGATGGCAGCGCCACGGCACTGCCTGCTCCATTTCCTCGGGCATGGCTGGAAGGAATTCCGGCTGGCACAAGGCACAGCTGGACTGTAACTAAGGGGAGCGTGTTCGTCTGTCTGGAAGGGTTTCTGCACACGAGGCAGCCCCACATGGAGCGCGGTGTTTCCTTGGGACCACCCTGCCTGGTTTCGCGTGGTGCTCGCAGCAAGCCGCGTGCGCCGGCGGCAGACAAAGGATGACTGTGGCAGTGTCGGGAGAGCCGGCTGTTCCCGGCCGGGAGAGCTACCGCCAATTGGCCCTGGGCTCATTTTGTGTTCTTACATTGCCACCCTCTGACAGCCCGGCGGATAAAAACCCTGCCCTTCAACCGGCAGCTGAGGTTTGAGCCTGAACACAGCACGGTGGAAATGAATTGTTACTTTCAGGTTCTTTAGTAAGGCTACCTGGAGATTTCTCAGTTTAAAAGCTTATTTGGGGATGTGTGGCAGAGAGGTAATTCAGCTCAGTGCAAAAACCTAAATCAGACTCTGTGAGTGTCCCAGAGGAACCAGAGATGAGAAATGGTGTTCTCCCTGTGCCTGATAAAGAAGCTAAGGCACTGGCTATATAGATGACATGTTTTGACTCCAGCCAGCAATGAAGCATCAAGAAGTGGACATTTGCTCACTCCCACTGTGTGTGGGATGTGGGAGAGAATCAGAAGAGTAAAATGTGGGAGAACTTGTGGTTTGAGATGAAGACAGTTTAGTAGATAAAGAAAAACAAAGAATTCATTCACCACTTCCCATGGGCAGGCAGGTGTTCTGCCATCCCCAGGAAGGCAGGGCTCTATCACGTATAGCAGTTACTTGGGAAGACAAACACCATCACTCTGAATGTTGTTCTCCTTCCTTATTCTTCCCTCAGCTTTGTAAACTGAGCATGAAGTCACATGGTCTGGAATATCCCTTGGGTCAGTTGGGGTCAGCTGCCCTGGCTGTGTCCACTCTCAAATTCTTGTTCACTCCCAGACTATTCAGTGGTGGGGCAATACAAGAAGCAGAAAATGCCTTGGCTCTGTGTAAGACCTGCTCAGCAACCGCAAAAATATCCCTGTGATATCACCTTTGTTTTCAGCACAAATCCAAAGTAAAGCCCCATACTAGCTACTATCAAAAAAATTTACTCTACCCCAGCCAAAACCAGCACAACAGAATAAGTATTTATTGAGAATTCACACAAGTCGGAATAACAAAATGTTGAGACAAAACCACCCAAGTGCATTGTACACAGACACTTTGAATACTAATCCATTTACAGGAATAGCAGCCGCTGCTGCATGATCACATTGAAACTGTTTTCCACATATTGGGGGACACATTTTGTCTTCCTGACCTACCTTCCCACCAAGAGCTTGTCTGTGAAAAATTAACACTTGTATCTGTGTGAATGTCAAAGTATGTAACACCTAAAGGGCACAAAATGCAGGGCACAAAGTAAACACTTATATCTGCTCATATGAAATGTGAAAGGTAATTTTACATAATGATCACTTTCAGCCAGAATTGTTTGCATCTGAGAGAGCAGTGCATGAAGAATAACAGAAAAGGAAAAAGCTATGCACCTGTTTTTGGAAAGGGGAGGATTATGTATGCTGTGCATGGCATCTTACTTGATACCTTCTTAAATCATCAAAATTCGTAGAGGAGAGGCATGGATAACTGAAAAGAGCACAGCAGAAGTTTACTGAGACAGTTAGAGGGACAGAGCATGGTGAACAATGAGAAGCTGAAGGAAATAGCTGGACAATGTTCCACACAATCTGGTCTAGTTCTGAGTTTAGGCCTTCTGTCTTTCAAAGTTAGGCCAGACAGCTCTCAGAGGTCTTTGGCAATTTACATTTTTCTGTGCTTAGGGTGTGCTTTCATGGGCATGTGGACCAGGTTGTGCATCTCAGGTTTACTTCATACCTCATCCCTCCCCATCTCAGACAAGAGTGGTGCAGTGAGACAGGTCCCTGTTTCAGCACCAGGAAAAAAGTGGAGCTTAAAACCTTCTGAAGAAGAGTCACTGAAAATAAGGAGTGTTGGTCATAAGGCAGATCAACACTTCTTCTTTGCTACTTTTTCTGTCATGTTGTTTCACCAAAATGCAAAGTTTAAAGTGTAGAATGTCCTTCAGTCTAGAAAAGAGAAATTGTGCAGCCTTTTAAGTAGCCAGAGAAAAAGGCTAGAGAAAAAAACCCTCTTTTCAAAGCGGCATTTAATAATCTAGTCATTATCAACATAGGAAGATAAGACACACAAAATATGTGACATATTACGACTTTCACTTCTATCACGGATGTCACCTTAACTTGTAGTAAATCAGATGGTGAGTTTTGGCATAGAACCTGTAGTAGGTACAACTCAGAAATAAATATTCTCCCAAATAACTGTTGAGGATTTGTTGGTTGTGGTTGTTTTTTTGTTCTTTTGTTTTGTTTGTTTGTTTTTTGGTTGTTGGTTTGGGTTTTTTTTGTTTATTTTTTGTTTTTTTTTCTTTAATAATTTCTCTTCTGTGGCTTTGTTATATCTTTGGAAAGAACACCTGAAGCATCAAAAATCATTCCTGGACAGAGTTTATATGGAACTTGAAAATAAATGGAGACCCTTTAAAAAAGATAAGTATAGAATACAATTGTGAGACTCAAATTCTAGGAAGTGACACAGTCCAGCAGTAAAAGAGAAATAAATACAACTACTAAATATAGCTTGATTTTCTTTGTTTATAAGAACAGGTGTTACTGTTTATTCAAGGGAATAATGACTAGATTTTTTGCACAGTGTTTATTGTCTCAGTATTTAACTACAGTTGAGAAAATCCTCAATCACAGTTCCATTTATTTGCCTATCTAACATTATACTTCTTTCTGAAAATTTTTGTATACTGGAAAGCTTTTAAAGCATGTTGTCAGGAAAAAACAGATGCTGAGACACTGGAATTAGAATCAATTCTATAATTATTAAGAAAAATTTTGGCTGAAATGGGAAATAAATTTGACATCTTGAAACACCTATTAAGGGAATAAAATAACTCTTCTAATTAAGAAATATCAATGAATGAGAAAAATTCAAACAAATAATAGAATAATTAAGGATAATCATATACAACATTTTAATGAATAATTTTAAAGGAAAATCAAAAAGCTTTTATTCTAAAATAATTCAGAATTAGAAAATACTAGTATAACAGTTCTTAGTGACTGTCTTAAGCATCAGAATATGAAATATTTACTCACATGCCATATCCAAAATTCTTAGCTTCAGTATTAGCCTTCTTTATAGCTAAAACTCAGCATCTGATTTTCTGTCATCTGTAGCTGAAAGATTACACAGTTCTCTGTTTATCAGTTTCAAATAAATATAGATTTATGAAGAAGAACATATTTGCCAACAGAAAAGACTGTGCAAAGGATATTTCTGTTGTGGTAAAAATGGCTGAAGGAAACCCAAGTGAGGCTAAAGAGCATTATGCTGAATGGAGAGTCATGAATTAAGATCCTTCTCTCTCAGATTGTTTACAGCTGACAAGACACAACAAGAGATGAAACAAGTAGTGATTTAGTTTCTTTCCTCTAAGAGAAGTCAACAATGAAGAAGCAAAGCCTAGGAAAATCTGGGCAGGTGGGAAGAAGTTGTTTCACTTTGCTTTTGTTTCTGACTATCCAAACCTGTTTTAATTGAGACTAAATTAAGTTAATTTTCCCCAGGTTGATTTCATTTTTTCCATGATGATAATTGCCAACTGATCTTCCTGTCCTTACCTTGATCCACAAGCTTTCCTTCCTAGTCTCTCCTCTTGGCCTGTTGCAGAGGGAAATAAGAGAGTGGATGTGTGGGTGTCTGACCACCACTCAAGGTCAGCCCATGGCAATCACAGAGGACAGCAATGTCATATGAGAATAGTGAGCAATAATAAACACTGACTTAATCAGGACTAGGGAGCCACTGACACATTCATTCAAATAATTTCTTCTGATACTAGTCTTCAGTAATAAGGGAATTACTTCTAAATATAATCAATATAATAAATACACATTTTAAGTATATACATATATCATTTAAGTATAATAAAATACAGCATTCTGGAGACAGAAAGAGACAAGAAGAAGGTTTCCAGATCAATAGCAAAATTATACTCATAACCAGAATAGAAAAAGGTGCATGTCCAATGTGATTATTGAAATTACTGTTTTCTGGCATCCCATTATTTTTAATGCATAGTTTTGATAATGTATTGACTAGAGAAGCAAGAACTAAATTTACCTTGTTTCATCATGGAAAAACTTTTTTTTTCTTTGTGAAACTAAGTTGTCTAATTTTGTTGTCTTTCCTAAGAAAAACCCTGGTCCAGAAAGCATTCATCATAGCAAAAATCAGTCCAAATTTCTCTTGCTTTGGAAAGCTATGAGCACGAGAAAGCAGAAGGTAATAGTGGAAACTGTTTTGCAACTGTAACTACAGTGGCCTAAATGAATGCCTGCTCTTATGTGCAAAGATGTCCCAGATGAATACTTCTGCTTTAGAAAGTATCATTGTGCTCAAATCCCAGGCAGCTGAACAAAATGTCCTCGGTGTTTTCATGGCAGACAGCGCATAGTCTCTCTGTTGTTCTGAAATGGGAGAGAGTAGGTGTACACCAGGGCGCTCACATGGTTTCCTGTTTGGGGAGGTATTTGTCTGATGTTCAGTTCAACATTCTGCTGAGGGTATTTTTTCTTCTAAATTCTCCAAAGCACATAATTAAGGAAGAGGGTTAACCAGTTAATTTAATTAAGTTAAAAACTCTTTCTAAAGTGTGTGCCAACTACCAAAAAAACATTTGGAAAAGCTTCAGTTTTATCCTTGCTTTCCGGAGTGGGCAACCTTCCAGCCACTGAATCAAGAGGCAAAAAAACCTTCTTAGAAAATGTTATCGAGTCAGCACACATTCTTCTTCTCCCACATCAATGTCTCCCAGATGCCTTGAAGCACCAGCTCCAACAGCTTCCTCCAAAACTGGCAATCTTTTGAGGATGTTAGGAGGAGGAGCAATGTTACAGAATCTATAGTAGTCCAGCCAGGGCTAGAGGATCCCACCACATTGTGCCCTACACAAGCACAAGAAGAAGGTCTTGCTCTACAAGAGCTGCAATCCAAGAATGACAAGAGCAAAATTATTTCCTTCAAAAGGCTTAACTGAAACAGCAAGTTTAAAATACTGGAAGGACAGACATGTATATTTCATTTCTGTGTTGTATGTCACCTTAGGAAAGCACATGCAACTTTTCCAGCTGAGGAGTGGAAAGGGTTCACTGCCACCAGCTGTGACATGTGGAAATGTCCTGTAGGTACAGATGTGCTGATCCTCATCCACTGAGTGCACTCTCCCTAAGTTCGCAGATGACGCTAAATTGGGTGTTGATCTGCTGGAGGGTTGAAAGCTCTGCAGAGAAATTTGAACAGGGTGGATTGATAGGACAAGGTCAACGGTATGAGATTCAACAAGACCAAGTGCTGGGTTTTGCACTTGGATCACAACAATCCTATGCAGAGCTACAGACTGGGGGAAGAGTGGCTGGAAAGTAGCCCAAAGAAAAAGGACCTGGATGTCCTGTTTGGCAGTGGCTGAACATGAGCCCACGTGCACCCAGGTGGCCAAGAAGGCAAATGGCATCCTGGCTTTTATCAAAATTAGTGTGTCCAGCAGGACCAGGGAAATGATTGTCCCCCTGCACTCAGCACTGGTGAGACCACACTTTGAGAGCTGTGTTCAGTTCCAGGCCTCTCAGTTCAGGAAGGACACTGAGGTGCCGGAGCAAGTCCAGAGAAGAGCAATGAAGCTGGTGAAGGTTCTGGAGTACAAGTCTGATGAAGAGAGGCTGAGGGAGCCGGGAATAATTAGTCTGGAGAAAAGGGGGCTCAGGTGATACCTGGATTCTCTAAAACTTCCTGAAAGGAAGTTTTAGCCAGGTGATAGTTGGTATCTTCTCCCAAGAAACAAGTGATAGGATGAGAAGTGGCCTCAAGCTGCATCAGGAGAGGTTCATGTTGTACATGAGGAAGAAATTCTTCACTGGAAGAGTTGTCAACCATTGGAACAGGATACCCAGGGAGGTGGTGGAGTCTCCATCCCTGGACACATTCGTGGAACAACTGGATGTGGCACTTACCGCACTGGTCTTGTTGAGCAGGAGGTGATTGGTCAAAGGTTGGACTTGATGATCTTGCAGAGCTTTTCCAGCCTAGATGATTCTGTGATTCTGTGTGATTCTGTGATTCCATTATACCATCCCTGTTTTTTCTCACCATTACCAATTGCTGTACACCATTCCAACTGAGCCCATGTCCAATCCAGGGCAAGTTTTGAATGGTACATCTGTCTGGGAACATGCAGCAGCAGGAGTAGTGGACTTCAGGAGCAGGAATGGCAGCACTAACCTTATGTAACCTGAGCAGACCTTCACTTCTTGTGTTCTCTGCTGGAATGACTCAGTGTGGCGTTGGCATGAACAATCCTCAGAGTTAACCAATGGCACACATGGAAGGAGAGGGAGGATTCAGAAGTAAACAAATATTTAGGCAATGGAGCCTTTTAAAGTCCAAGATGCTTTGCTTATACTGTGTTTTAATGGGAAGGGAAGTCTCAACTGAGACTTGAAGGAGATTGAACAGATAAAAGCTGAAAAAGTAATAGGAAAAATATGTCAAATCCAAGCAAATAGGAGAAAGCAACAAACTGTCAGACAGAAACAGAAGACCAGCAATTATCAGTATCAAAAATAACAAATAGGTAGTCAAAAACCAGAAACAAGAAAAAAACATTCACACAGGCAGACTGAGTTCAACTTCCACTATTTCTTTCTCTAATTCTGGTGTCCTTATTAACTGGATTACAGCTAAACCAGTGTTCTGAGAAACCCAATAAGGAGTGTCAGGTCTCAGGTCACTCCATTGGATCACAAGGTTTGTTCCAGGGTGAGAAGTGTGCAAACTCACTTCCCATGAAAATGTGGCAATTCCACTGTGTGAAAATATCGGGAATCTATCTGGATGCACAAGCCTTTCTTCCAGGACACACTTGAATGAGAGAGTAAACCAGCTCCACATTTTTTAACAGTATATCCATCAGGTTCTTCCTATTGATACACATATTTTGAGGATCAAAAAATGTGAGAGAAAAAATATTTATTTCACTTACAATGTCAAAATATCATTCCTCTGACCTGTTCAAGTTCCAATAAGGGATTTGTGTTACCTATATCTAACATCTGTTTTGGGCCCCAAATAGGTATTTTTATCCTTGGAAACCTCGAGCTTAAAGACTTGTGATTCCACACTGGCCAGAACAATAGCAAGCTTAAATACAGCACACAGTTCAGTCTGGAAATTAAACGGCTGATATCAGTCACAGTATGGATGCAGAACTATGATATGCACCCATTCACGTTAGAATTGCCTACAATACAAAAATTGCAAGGCAAAGATAACAATAATTTTCCTACTAGTTGTTTTATGTGGCAAAAGTCCTAGAAAAGGGCTATTTTTTCCAAAATATTGTCTGAAAACTAGCCTCTTTTTTTGGCTGCATCCACATACTCCTTAATGCAATCTTTATTAGTGAAGGAAAATATATTATACCTCTCCCAGTATGGGGGAAGCAGAGAAGTTAATGGAAGAAGCAGCTGCCAGGCAGGCCTCCCTCAAAAGGCTGTAGAATCATTGTTTTGCAGAACAAGTTCCACTGCTATTCATATGAGACATCAGAGCCATGAAGCAGACTTTACTGGCATGACCAAGGGGAGGATGCACATGGTGCTTGCACTGTCCATAAAGTCATTAAGTGGTTGCATAGCAATTCCTTTGGTAATGGGGGTGATGATGTTACCTAGAAGCATCAAAAGGAACTTTTAATTGGCAAAACAGTTTTCCATCCAAAACATGGCTAACAGCATGTGGTACTTCTACCTTCTAGTAACCTCCTTTTTTTTTTTTTTTTTTTTTTTTCCTGTCATCCCAAAACTTGTCTGGAAAGTCAGGGAGAAAAACACTATTCAACATGAGAGAGGTTCATGTCTGTAGTGCCAAACTCTACTGAATTAAAAAAAAATAAAAATGAAGGGGTTGAGTCATTCTCAATGGAAAAAATAGTGCAAACTTTGGGCCATGGTGGTGTGTTCAGTCTTTAAGGGTTTCTACATGCATTCAAACAGTGCCCTTGCAAACATCTAGCTGGAAACTTGAATAACTGTCTTATAATTCAGCAATTGACACTTCTGTATGTTTAATCATGATTTAAACTAGCACAGTTAATTTGGGACAAAAGGAAAACATGGTAACACAATGGCTCCTGGCAAGAACTAGACAACAGCATGCAGGATTACCATTTGCCACCCAAATTTCCCAGTTCTCTCCCCATGGCCAAGGTAGCTGACTGCTATCTTCCCCTCATTCAGTGTCCAGGCTGACAGGGTTCCCTGTGGTATAGATAATTTTATGGGGCTCCATGGGTGATTTCAGCTGAAGTGACACAAATTCAGTGATACAACTGGTACAGTGGCTGCATTGCAGCTGCTCTGCTCTGTCCTGCTGCTGTGCTTATCCTTAGGTCATTGCTCAGACCCTGAACCACTGGACATATCTCCCACACACCCTCCAAGGTTTCAGATGTTTTTCAGAATAGAGAATTTCAGAGTGGAGAATTTAAGGTCCCTCAGTAAGCCCTCTGCCTACAAGAGAAACACTTTCCTAGTTAAATGTCATTTTTCTTCTCATAAGCTGTCTGCAGCACACCCAGGGACTCCCCAGCTCTGGGCATGTTTGCCTGTACACTTTTAAACATGAATGCCAACATTATATTCACTTCAACAGTAACATTTCATAGCTTATTTTTAAACAGAAAATTTATAAACTGTTACATAACTGACATGCAACAGGGGCCTAGCCCATCCAGTAGCTCCCTTTTTTTTCAAAAGCAGATGCAGGCAGAGCATTCGTCAGCTTGGCAGGAGCCTCTGTACCTCTCCAGGCATTCTGGGCTGATTTTCTCCTGCTTCAGTGTTGTGTATTAAGAGTAAGCTCATCCTCTCTCATGGCTTCAGACCACCAGCTTTACAGCAATTTATGGCAGCTTTAGTGCCTCCAAGATAAATTATAGGTAGTGGCATAAACAAGTGATTCCATGCATTCCTGTGTGCTCTATAAGTGACAGGGTGAGGGCTGTGCAGAGGCAGAAAAAGTACATGGATGACAGTCTTGCTCCCACACAGGAGCAAACCAGGCTCTGTCACCTGTAAAGTCGCTGCTAACACGAGAAAAAATCCAACAGTTCCACAAACTATTAGTACTTCTTAACTTCGTTTGCATGGTGAGTGCAAAAAATGAAGACTAACGTAGTGAACAGTCCCAGTTCCCCCATTCCCTACTCCCAGCCTGCAGCAGAGTGAGCAGAGGGATTACAAGGGAGAAACGGAAAGTCCAGGTCTCCCTGGGCTACTGACTTAACGGCTGTGATTGTGGTTTCCAATACAGAATCAAAATAGTTTCTAGTAGCAACTAGTTGTAAACATTTGAGAACCTGATGGTAATGAACTCACTCTCCAGCTAACAAACAATAGAATCATCAAGTACTACAATTTCAGTCCTGTAAATATAACACCAGTGAATATCGGTGAGCTGCTTCAATCCAAACACCTCACTCTGGGCTAATACCATTCTTTAGAAAACAAACACATGCAGATGGGATTTGTTGTCAGAATAGGATCAGGACTGTAAATGAGTGAGGTCATTCCTAATAATGCTGCTTTTGTAGGAGCAGGTCCTTGGTAGTTGCTGGGAACAGCATGTTGTTTTTTGTCAGATAAACACATAATGTTAGTCTTGCTCTGTTTCAAGAAAAGAGGACACAGAGCATTTAGTGAAAGAGTTATGTAGATTATTTTTCAAACCTGTAAGGGAAATATCTCTCCTTTTACAATGAATTTGCATAATAAGTACAATTCTTTTGCCAAAGAGTGATAAATACAAATATGCTGTGACACGGGACTTCTATTTCCATTCACCTCATAATAATCTTCTAAGGAAATTGAGCCTTGTTTCACCTGGAAGCAGTGGAGCACAGCAATGTGAAGTGACTTCCCAAAGAAACACATCTGTCAGGATCAGTGGCAAAAGCAGACTCCCACACGTCCAGATCCTCAAGGCACACTCCCTTTATTTATCTCATTACAGTGTGGAAATTCTTTGGTAACTTACAGTTAAAGATGGTAGGAAGAAGCAATACCCATGCCCAGGGTTTTTTGGTTTTTTTTTTCTTAGTTAATTGTGTACAAAGAAAAATTTTCCTTTTTTTCAAGACAAATATGAAAGTAGAAAAACACCTTGTAGAAAAAAACATAACTAGGTTTGCTACCAGTTCAAGAAAATGCATGTTCCGTGAGACCAGGAGAGCACACAAGTTTCAGATTTACCTCTCCATCCTGTTCACTTTACCAGTTTTTCCTTATTTGTTAAATATGTTTCCTAATAAAAAGATATTTTTTCAAATAAAAAAGAGTTAATCTGAAACCCAAAGAAGTTAATGTCTTTGATAAAAATGTCCTGTATGAATATGGGATACAGAAGTCTTTGTCTCAAGAACATATGGTCGATCATGATTCTGTGCTCAGACCTGTATCCTTTATGATCATTTACCTAGACAGATACTTTATGCTATATCTATCTGTTGGTAGCTACCTGCTTTGAAAATTAGCCCAATTATTCCTGGATTCACCTTACCTGATTTAATGGATGAGTCAATGGAACTCAGGTGATATAAAGGAGAAAATGTTTTCATTGTGTGCCTCTCTCCCCACCTGCTGTTGAGCCAAGGTGATTCTGCTTGTAATTTTATGTCCCATACTGTACCCAGATATAGGCAAGATGTAACTGTGCCCAAGTGTCCAAATTACATGGAGTTGATTCTGACTCCAGCATATTGTCACACAGGAAACTTCAGCAGAAACAAGATTTCATCAAGATTTTAAGGAAGGGTGTAAAATGTATTTAGATTCACTGAGGAGAGGAGCTTCAGCTGCGTTTTTCCATGAACAGGATCCTACCAGATACTCAGTTTTCTTCCTCACAATTTACCTGGAGACTCAGCTATGATAAAAAGATGTATTGACTAGTAGCATCGTGCACATCAAAAGGTCTAAGCTGGGATTGCATGTTTGGGTGTCTGTCCAGACCTCCTGGAGCAAAGGCCTGTACAAAAGCTAGTTTTTCCAGAAGGGGCAGAGATGAACTCTGCTCAGGCCTCTTGGAAACTCATGTAACATAATTCAAATGGGTGCAGCACATTCTCCCATCCCATTCCATATCTGGCTGGATCTGCTACAGACTATCTTCATTCATCCTCACATCCAAATATGTCCAAGAGTGGCGTCAGAGTGGATACAGCTATCTGCTCTCTTTAAAGATAGATGGAAAATGAAGGTTTCTGAACAGTCCTGTTTCTTCCAAAATTGTACAAGGGTGCACTACAAAGCTGGCTGTGCTTAGTGTCATGAATGCCAGTGGACCTCACAGATTTTTCTTCTGCCTTCAAGGGGAGTAACAGTTGAACTCAGACTGAGAGAGGGAGGCAAAGCCAGAGAGATGCAGAGATGAGACCTTGTTTAAGGAATGCCTGACAAAGAGATTGAAGGCAACCTAGGAACTTCTGTCGAAAGATTCTTCTGTGAAATAGGACCTTACCTGTTTGTAAATAATAATCACAACAGACTTACAGATCACATATAAATACTCCCCAGGATACATCCAGGGCTAGTTCCAGACTTAGTATCTTGAGAAATTAATATTCTGCCACTTTGACAGCCAAAAGGTCTGGCTGTGGGAGGAAAAGACAAGGCAGAACAGACAGACAGCTGTCAGGATATACTCAAATGTGGGGCTTACTGCCTCCGAAGAGGACAGACATCCTAATTTCCCATCACCAGCCCAAAAACTTGCACCTCCCAAGACCAGTGTGAGTCAATGGGGATTTTGAGGTTTGGCTGCCAGCACAGCACATAGCCAGCACTCAGACTGTTTTGCTGTCCTCCGGAAATGCATCACCTTCTGAAATTCCATCCTCTGACCAAGCCTAATCTCAGCCTTGGTGCTATGTATGATTTCTCCGTACATATCGTTTTTAGTAACATTTAACTTAGGCTGTTTGATTTGTTAAAGTGAAATCAGATCTGTCTTGTAAAAGACCATAGAAGTGAGAAGGGACCTAGATGAAAACCTGGTCTAGATCTGCAGAAAGGTGTCATTCTGCACTGCTATACAAGGTACGGTAAGCACAGGGCATGCAAAAACAAAGTGATGATAGAAAGATTTGGGCTGGAAGGGACCTTACAGATCATCTCGTTCTAATCCTCCTGCCATGGAGAGGGACATCTTTCACTAGGCCATGTAAAATTATCAAAAAATTCTATTATTTTATATTTTGAAGAACACTTTGAAGTGGCTGGCTGCCAAGGCAATCAATTTGAACATGAAAAAATTATCTATTCTCTGGTGTCAGGATTGTTCAAACACTGGCTGGCAAAATTTGCTAATACCTAAAATTAATTTAGTTCAAAATAAACAGTGCAGAGGTTTTGGAGTCACGACAATAAAAAGCAAACATCAATTAATAACACTTGCAAAATGAGGTTCTGTGCTGCAAAAAGACTGGAATATATAATTCCTTTTACATGGGGAATGAGGCACAACATCATTAAATCAAAAATACACCAATAAAAGGCAATTTGGGCAGAATCATTGAGGAGGAAAGAGGAGAGAGGGGTGTACATGCCCAAAGCTGCTCAGAGCAGGTGTTCCCTTCCATGTTATCCTCCTGCACACTCTCCCATGCAGCAGAGTTTATCTGCTGCACAGATGACACATCCTGCATAGATTCCTGTATTCCAGTGGCCAAAGACAGTAGATGCACCCAGCCAGCAGAGTTCAGATCTGGCTTTGTCCATCTGCCCCAGCCACAGCTAGAATATGTAGCTCTTAGATTTTTTTTTTCTCATGTAATAGAAAGAGGATGCAATGAAAGGAGATGAAACTGGATGTCAGATTTACTTTAAATATGACATGCATAAGGGCAATGACACCATAATTAATTAAATATAAATCTGCAGTGAGCTGTAAAGGCTATTACCTCAAGATATGCCCTATATATTACATGTAACTCCTTAAGTCATCCACTTCTGGAATCCAACCATTTACCTATAGAGTACTGGGGAAATTCAGACCTAGAGGAAAGGTGTGTGGGAAGAAGAATTAAATGCTGGAACTTTGATGGTACCTGTCATTAGTGGTTTTTTTCCCCAGGTATTTTGCCAGACTGATTTTGCAATACAGCCAAAGGTTACTATGGCTGCATCTCAAATCTTGTTTCAAAATTGGGAAATTTCATGGGTTTTTTGCCTAAGAACACACTTAGAAGTATCCTGCCAATTGTTTAGCTAACAGTTTGGAGTAAGAGTCAATTTTGCCACAAATGTAAGTTTACAATACCAAAACATTGAAAAAAAATTCAATGACATTTGATGACTATGGGTAACACACCATCCTTTCCAGATACAGAGTTTCCTGTCATCTACTTCAATGGTCCATTTTTCCTGTCAGAAATATACCATGAGCTTTAATGTTACATTTAAATTCCTCCCATTTTCTCTGCAAAAGAAATGCAATCTTATAAGAAGCTGAGAAAGTTATAATTCTGATGAAAATATTTCCCTCCCTTACCTTTCTTTCAACTTTTTTATATTTGACAGCCAAGTTGTGAAAGATCAGTGATTGAGCTTTGGGCTCAATTATGCCATCAGATAAGCAGTATATCTCTAAGACTCTCTAGCTAATTTATACACAAGAGATGCTTAAATTGGTTCTCTTGTGTAACTTAACATGCACTGAAAGTTCTGCCATTGGGAAGAACGTCAATCAAATCAAGAAGTTCCACGCAGAAAGCAAGAACAGATGGTTGGTGATGAGTGCTGATTTTGGAAAACAGAGAAAATAATATAAAAGAGAGTTTTTCCCCACTAAGCAAACCACTTTTTTCCTGACTGTCACTCTTTGATATGTAAGCAGTTTTTCCTGTTAGATATGTCCTTTAAAATTGATTGGTTAAACACAGTTTCTTAATCAGACACTCAGAAACATCTAGATTACAGATTAAAAATTACTATGGCAATTGTACATGTGGGTAAGTATGAGATACTGAAATCTGCAAGACCAGAGGTAGTTTTTCATGTCAGTCTCAGGACATTGCTGCCCTGAGAATCCTCAGAATGCTGCCCTTAATCCTCAGATTTGGGAATGTCAAGTATTATTCAAGCAAAATACAGAATAAATTAATTCAAAGTGAGAAGTGCATTCTGTAAAAAGTTTCTACATGTCTAAAACTTCACATGACTTTCACTTTTAGGGTTATAGATTTGTGAATTTTCTTCAGACACTGAATGAATTATGAAAAATCCCAAAATTTGGTATAGATCATGATGCATGTGTGTGGATATGCACACGATAATACTATGCTATGAACGAGATGAGAAAGAATTGCTCTTTATTGTCCAACAAGTCTTTTTTTCATTTTCTTCCTCTTTCTTCTCCAAATAATGTAGAATAAAGAGAGTCCTAAGGTCAATAAAAAAATCTGAAGCCACATGATCTGATCTCCATTCTTAATTGCTATGCAAATCTTTTCTTGATTATTTGTACATGTTGTTCACTATGGCACAAATTTCCGTTAAGCCAATATCTGCCATTCTGGCTTTTGCTCCAAATCCCTCCCTGAAAGTGGCAACCTTTGTGAGGAAGGTGTTGCAGAAGAGTAAATACAGCCCAAGAACCCCAGACTGAAGCTGCATGTTTCAGCTTCTAAGGGGTAACAGATCAATAATACACTGTGTTGTCAGACAGTGCTTAAATCTCAGGAAAGAGGGATATGAATGTTTCAACAAATTCTTGCCCATAACATGTAGGAAAAGAGAAAGCTATTATGAGTAGCCATAATGTCATGGCTTCGTGTAATAGGCATGGATACTTCAAACTTCACATGGCCAGTGGCAAAAAAAAATCTCTACAAGTTCTGAAAACAAGAGATAATAAAAGCACCATCTCAGTGGAACAGAAATTTTGTCTTTGAAAAATAATAGGATGTGAACAAACGTTTAAGGAGGTTTGGAACATTGTGTGTGTACATCCACCAGATATTTAACAAAGTGGCTGAGAAGCACTACAAACTGGCTTAAACAAATTCAGGAAAACTTCAGTGGAGTCAGAAATCAATAATGTTCTTCCAAACATTTAAAAAGAATAGAGAGTATTTGTTAGCTGTGGATTGGTTCTATGTGGAACTGCTAAGTGGTTAATTAGAGATACAGCAAAAAATTTAAGGTTATAAATATAAGCAAGAACGGTTAGTATATTTATTTCCATGTCTGCCTGACCCAAAAATCTAATTGTGTTTTGTGGAAACATTTTAAATCTAGCTAGACAATGTAACTGAGTTCTAATTGTAACCTTGGATTTTTCTGAGTTAATTGACTTATTACCTGGACATTTGAGTTTAAAAAAACATTTGCTGTCCATGGCACTGGCAAGGTTAGTTTGAGAGACTAAAAACACTGGCTAACAGAAATCTTAAAACACAGTCAGTGTGAAGTCATTGATGAGTAGGACTTTTTCTAGCAAATTCCTTCAAATATTATTTTTTGGTCCTGATCTTTTACCAGTGATGTAATCAGGGATTAATTGCTTTTTCTGGCCTACATGAAAGACATAATATTTGAAAGGGTAATATATAACCGGAGAGAAAAATCACTGTACAGGAATAATCTCAATCATATGCCTAAAAAGTCACAAACAAGCAAAATGTATTTTAATCTGACCTGTAACCAGTTCATTATGGGAAGTAGTGGTCTCACCATGTCTTGAAGTGGTTACTTTAAGTTTAAACATATTTTTTTATTTCATTTGGTTTCTTCAGAAAATCCTTAAAGACGGTGAATTCAGACATTTATGCAGCATGGTCATGACAATTTGGCTTGGAAATCTCTAATTATGGGAAACTGTGAGTCCATTGCTTTTGGGAGCCAAAGAGAAAGCAAAGCCTGCAATGCCTTTCAGGTTCTGGTCATTCCTGAAGCTCTGTAGTATGAAAATGCCTGTAATACATCTATCCTAAAACATCCTGGAGAAACTGTGTTTCCTCAAATAGTGAGAGGTCCTGTGATTTTGCCCCTTGATGGATGAGCAGCAACTGGCCTTGCAGACCACGGAGGAAAAGCTGAGGATGGAAGAGCCACAAAGGCTGGGATTCAAGTCGAATAACCTCACTCTCAAGGTGTCTGGTTTTGCA
The DNA here is from genome assembly GCF_008360975.1 of Lichenostomus cassidix. NCBI lineage: Eukaryota > Metazoa > Chordata > Aves > Passeriformes > Meliphagidae > Lichenostomus > Lichenostomus cassidix. The sequence continues at coordinate 17,916,250 of NC_139480.1, read as the reverse complement.
GCCTCGTGGAACTCTCCAGAACAAACAGTTCACCATATTTCCAGTTAGGGGCTGATTTCCATAGGTCAGGTTTGCAAGGCTGTAACAGAAAGGGTCCATGGGAGCAGCACAAACACTGTGAGTGATGTGAGAGACCAGCAGAATCCTCTGGCACAGTGCAGGATGCAGCCCACTCTGCCACTCAGAGCTTGTCCCAGCAGTGCCATGGCTGCACACCTCGGGCCTCAGAGACTTTGATTTGGAATGTACACAACAAAGGTATAATCTTTCAGATTTAGATACTACCAGGTACTTGGTTGAAAAAAAAAAAGGAAAAAAATATTTTCCTCCTGAAGTCTCTTTCAGCTAATTTGTTTGCATGTAGTAGTAGCAGATAAAAATTTCAGGCTGAAGTGTAGCTTTGAAGTTGGCAGCATCTCTCACATTTAATTTTTTTTTTTTCCTATCAGTATCAGAGACTTTGATTTGGAATGTACACAACAAAGGTATAATCTTTCAGATTCAGATTAAAGAAAAACAAAAACACAATTCTTGTCATGTGAAGCCAGAATATTGTCCAGGCTTTTGCTTTTGTATCATCCAGAGTTGGTCACCAGGGATACAAATTATAAAGCTCTAAATCCTGCAGCCAATCCCTGTGCCTTTTAAGGGGGTGTTGGTTTCACGTGCTGGAGTGTGTGCACCAGTTTATAGCAACTAAGAAAAGCTCCTTTCTGCTTGCCATCAACTGAGCTGACTCAAGTCACTACAGTAAGGTGGTTGTTTAAAGTGGGTTTCTCCAAATGTGACAGCTTGCTCAACATCTGATTCTATTTAACTTCTGAGGTTTCTGTGTAAATTGTTGTGTTGAATCTGTATTACATTTCAAAACAAGAGTGAGTATAAAGCTAGAAGTTCACCTTATTTGTACAAATAAAATTACTACAAAACAAATGTTATTGGCCCGTTCATGCTTGGAGAATTAGGTGTTATCACATGGCAAATTTTGTCCTAAATCTGCTGCTTGTGATTTTTGTTAGAAATGCTCATTTAAGTATTCTTTGTAACCACGCCTAAGGGTGCACTGAGGTCAGCTTTCTCTGAGATCTGTTATGCACCATGTTGCACAAAGTAAGTTTTTACATACTGTGACTGCATGCAACTGTTTTTCTGATAGAACCAGAAACCAGCATGTTTTGTGGAAGAAACTTAAAGCATAGTGATTTATTGAAAATTTTTATGTAATTAACTATAGTATGTTTTTACTGGAAAATCACATTATGTATCATAGTTTAACAACTGATTTATTCTGGTAAAAAGTTAAACATAATGCATATATTCACCCCTTCTTCAGTTGGTTAAAAGCGGTTGAGCAATCAGAATATAACCTTTTAATGTGCACTCTCATCCCACTTCTGTATTGGCTGTTGTACAGTTTTTAGTGATCTCAGCAGCATTATGACATTTCAGCTCATCCAGACAGCTTCTTACTCCTGTAGTTCAAGTGGAGTGACCTTAACCTAATGAAGATACAGATACTCAGCTGCAATTCAACCAGCCCCTCCAGAAGATATTTCAATCTATTTCTCCTAAAAGAATTCAAAAACATGTTCTCACAAATTTCATATTCATACAGTTGACTTACAGAACCCACAACCTAGGTTTTGTTTTATTTAAATTTGCAATGTTCTTTTAATTTCCTAACATGCCCATTTGGGAGCATTTCATCGTGCTTGTTTCACACCACCATCAGCAATGGTGAACATACTTAGTGCAGCAGCAGCAGCAGAACAGGACATACAAGTTTGCGTTTTGTTGCATCTTACTCATATGAGTATGTCCAGAAGCTACAGTGAAGAATTACTTCTTGCTTCTGTGATTCCTCCTTCCTTCTAAATACAGGCAGGGACTTCAGTATATACCTGAATTTTGTCTCAGCTTGCCATTGATTCTTCCAGTAGCTGCTATTTTGCCTACTTTTTCTGTGTTACTCTTCTGACCTGAAAATTGACATCTTGCCTCACCAATTGCTTATTAATTCTTCATTTCATCTACCAGCAGAAAAATATCTGAAGGGTGCAAAGAAGACTGATTCAGGCTCTTGTCTGTAGGGTCCAGTGACAGGAACAGAGACAATGGGCACAAACTGAAATAGAGGAGGAGCCATTTGAACACAGGAACATTTGTTTACTGTGGGGGTGACCAAGCACTGGCACAGATTGCCCAGGGAGGTTGAAGTCTCTCACCTTAGAGACAGTCAAAAACCATCTTGGCTCAGTTCTGGGCAGCTGGCTGTGGGTGGCCAGGCTTCTTGCCCAAAGGGAATTAATGACGATTTTCCTTATTGGAAATTAAGACAAGTATCTATCAGTAGATTCCTCAAGGGATGTGGAAGCAGAGGTGCTTAAAACTGTGAATAACAGTGAAATTGTAGGTGAGCATAAGGAGATTAAGGGGTAAGTGGGATTATTTCACGTGGCTCTTGTCATTCATAACACTTTGCTGAGAGAGATCTCACCACAACCAGCAGTGCACCTACAAACCTCAGGGGTGGGAAAAAACCTGATCAGACTGGCACAGAAGCCACATTTTGGAAACATCTAGTTAAAATGAGGTCAAGCTTTATGTTATACGACTGTCAGTTCCTGAAGACTAAGTGAGGAGGCTTTTCCTCCTCTATACCCATAATTTTATCTCAAAGAAGTGAAGGGCATTTATGTTATTGAAATGAATATGGGTTTTTTCCTGCCTGTAAGTTTCAGTTTTCCTAAGACAGCTTGTCTTACCCCAGCCCTCATCAGGGAGACTGAATTTCCTCTGCCAATTCCTTCAGTGGATGTTGAACTTCCTAATATAAGAGAAATTGTTTGAATTTTAGCAAGTAATATTTTAAAAACACAAACACAACATAATTTTGTTATAGTTCAGTCTCACCAGGATTTCAAGCTGCTTAAATGTCTTGTAAATATTTTGATTTATATCATGCCTAGAATATTAATAAAACTGATAATGTATCTGACTATAGTATATAATTTAAAAATATTTTATAAGCACAATTGTGTAAATATGGCAATGCATACTCAAACCCCACAAATATCAACATTAACTGTTTTCTTTAGAACAACCACCCACCAGTATATAATGGCTAGCTAGTGCAAGGAAAATTGAATTTACAATTCAACTAATTCATCTACAAAATTTTCAGTCTTAAAAATATGTGTATTACATTACCATCTTCTAGACCTCTAAAGTATGTCACTCATTACATATTACAAAAGCAAATCTGCTTCCACACCTGGAAACTTTCTGGTCTTTGAAAAAAAATCCTTTAAAATTCTTAAATGCTCAAACACTCCTGCATGGTGGATGAACATCACCAGATTGTTTAGTGCTAATGACTTCACTGGAAGTATCAGCACAAGAAGGGCTTCACAGGGTATATTTTCAGTGATCCTTAATATCAGACAGGTCTTTCTGTTCTGTTGCAAGAAGAAATTTACTTGTTAACAAAATATATTATTAAGAATGTGGTGCTTTGTTGGTACTATCTCCTACAGAATGTATTTTTTTTTTAAAAAAAGGCCTTGCAAGATCTGTCTTCATAAAATACATGGCTGATCTGCTGGGTAGAAATAGACAGTTACAGTAGAATGTACCATAAGAAATGTCTATGTCTAGGTTTGTTTGGTTTTATTTTACTTCCAGATCATTACTATGAGAAAGGAGCAGCTTGAGCTTATTACGATTGCTCTGGTGATTTTTATAGTACCATTATTGAAATTGGACTCGCTATTTCCCCCAGCATATGCCTGAATAACTGAAAGATCTGTGCATCAGAGTGGAATTAAAAAGGGGGTAGAACAATATTTAAAATGGTGCATAGAATAGGGGATTTTTTTTTGCCTTCTTGTATAATAATGTAAGGTCAGTAAAGAGACAAGTATATTTTTTGTCTTTGACAGAGGTGAAACCAGGTGTAGATGTGACTTGGGCTACAGTGAACAATCCTCAGAGAACATTTAAGTTTTTGGAATCTGTAGTCACTCACTTCTAGAATAACATTGTAGGATTAAATCTGATTCTCCAACTTTTATGGAAGAATGACACCAGCGGATGAGCTCCAGAATGTCTGCAAGTGCAGGAACTGTCAGATCATCTTGTTCTTCAGACTAATAAACAAAAATCAGTATGTCTGAGAGTAGCTTAAAAATAGAAAAAGGTTCTACATAATTGTAGGCTTTGACAACTGACAAAATATTGTTCTTTTTAATTAACCTCTCTCTTACACTGTTGCCTGAAAATACCCTATTTGAGACCTTAGTCATCTGCCTAAAAAGAAGCAAAATATTAAACCTACAATTTCACATTATGGAGGTAACCTTCTACAAAAACATATTGAACCATCGCATAACACTGCAAAATATTTTGCTGGCAAGGAGTACCTACTTGTCCACAGTATTTTCATATTTCAGGAATAACCTGAAATTTGAGGTAAAAAAATGTTCTCAGATAAACACCCTAACTGTGATGAAACAGAATATAAATCTGATCTGTAAACTGATCCAGGTATTAACTTTGCTGTATCATCAGGTTAAAGCACAAGTCATAATTAAGGTACACCACTCTCTACAGTATTATTCAGAATGCAGCACAACAGGGGCAGGACACAGTTTATGGGTCTTTTGGGAGTTCATGAGAAGGTACAATAACCAGACAGTATAGCATAAATTAAATACTTGGCTTACAGATTTTATTTGCATGCTCTGTTTTTTTAGTTCATTTTCCAATGGAAAAGAAAATCAGAAAAAAGTAAATAGTGAGGGGGAAAAAAATCTTTCCATTTTCTATTGCTTCTGTGCTGCACATCACAGCTACAGAAAACTGTTAGAATATTCTATCCCTCTGCATAAAAGCATGATTTTTGTCTATTACACATTAAGCAGTCTGTTTAATCTAGTTTATGTATGTCAATCAGGAAGGCGTTCACTATTTCCTTTGGGAAAATTCTCCACAGACTTGTAGATTTTGCTGTCACAGAGGTTATCCAGACAGTTAACTTCTGTCCGTCTTTAACTCTATGCTGTTACTCATGTTTCTCCTTTCCTTCAGTCTCTTTAACTGATTCCTGCCCATTACTGAGAAAGCCTTTAGAAATTTGTAGAGAGCTAAACATCTGCTCCTTCTTCCTGCCAGTGAGTATTTTCTGCCATCAGTGATGCTTCTGAAAGCAGCCTTTCCAAAAGTAAATTTGCAATAGATTGGTGATTGAATTGCATGCTGTTGTAGCAGCATACCTGTGACCCTGAGCGAGTCTTGCATCCTGCTGTGTTAGATGCTGTATGGATGTGATGGCAGATGTGAAACCAGAGCCAAGGATTTTTCATAACCAGTGGAACTTCTCAGCTTGTGCTCTATTGACATCACCTGGTACATCTAGACCTGTATTCCCTGGATCAGGTCTGAGATCACAGTCAAATGAGAAAGGCTGAGCTTTGCTCCACAAGGCTTGGCTGGTCCCCTTGAACCTCTCACACCTACAGATCACCTAGTTACTAATGCACAGCAAAAGTGATGTCAGCCCTGACCACTGTGCTTATGTGACTAGTTAACTTTATTTTTTTCATTATAAACAATTATTCCTCATGGGATCCATTATGATTTTATTATCAAATAGCTTTTGGAATTTTTTTTTCTCCTGTTAATACCATGTCTTATCATAGCAATTAAAAAAAAAAAGTGACTTCAATTATGCAATATAGAGCTGTTAAAATTGCCATGCAAACTTTTGTGGGAGAAAAAGTCTTGAGGGGAGAGGTAATACTATGACAGTAAATCATAAGTTTATATTGAAAAACAGCACAGAAATCAAAGAAATAACCTGTGTTCTTTTTGTGATACATTTTTGTGCATAATTCTTAAGACACAGTCTTGAAATCTGGTATCAACATTAGTACCTTTTAGTGGTTTGGGTTGTTTTTTTTTTTTTTTTCCAGCTTTCTTTTTCTAATTATCTGAAAGAGAACCAGGAAAAACTTTTCATAATTTCCTCATAAATAGTCTAATAGAAGGGGTTTACCTCAGCGCAAATTGCCTACTTGCACCATTTTAATCTGACAGGCTGTTCAAAATATTTTTAAAGCCAGCTGAGGGAATGGAATAGGTACATTTCTTTGCAGCAATGAGTCAGTGGAAAGAGACACAGAGACTCCAGGGGAAACAACTTACATGTTTCATTGCCTTTTGAGCAGGTGCTAGCCATCTTGTGGAGATTACAAACTTAATAGTCCACCTCCACAGTAACCAGGTACATAGCTCTTTTTAAAAGCATGTTGATCATTTTCAGTGTGTGGGTTTTTTTCTATTAGCTTTATGGTCACTTCTTATTTCACATGATTGAACAGAACACCTCTGAATTTATAACACCTGAAAGATGACCACAATATGTCTTCTGTAAATTATATACTTTGGATATTTGTACACTTCTTGCTTTAAAAGGAAATGCTCACAAAACCAACAAATCTTAGGAATTTTCTAGTTTAAATAAAATTCTCCATCTTCAGGATTCCAAGAAAATGTCCTGAGGTGAATCCATGGCTTTTCCAGAGCACTGCAATGGTGAATGAACATATGAAGTAAATCTTGAGATATATCCTAAACTCCCTGACTTCACTCCATTAGATTACACTTCTAATCCCAGTCCAAAAAATATGAATAATCTGATTATCTGAGCATACGCAAAATCCCACTGGGAGTCAATGCAAAGATAAATATCCCCATGTGTTTTCTAACACATGAAACTCTTCTCAGATCCATATGCAGCCAAAAAAAATTTAAAAAGAGGTAGTAATTTTTAATCTAAAGCAGAAATTAGTCCATCTGTTTCATATTTCCAATCTACCAAGTTGCAACTCTCCTTATTCACAAGGAGAGGAGCCTTCCAGTGCCATCATACTCTGTGCCATGGACAAAGTCTTGTTCTCCACTGTGGTTGTCACTGAAAACTGTAAAAGATGCTGGGAAAAATTATAAATGTAATATTATAAAGTCTTTAATTTATTGAACAGCTGAAAAATACTTCTGTGATTAAAACTACATGTATTCATATCTACCTATTTTTAGTGAAAGAATTATGCTTTGCCAAGTATTTCTTATCAGACAAAAAGAATACTATTTTGACCTTCAGCTCAATGTTCCCATGATTTCATTGCTTACAGCAGGCCTTTGAAATTCACCAAGAAGAAAGCTCTGAAGATAAATGCCTCTAGTGTCTCTCATGAAATTCCATTTGTCTATGTCCCAGGTACATATGTGGTGTCATTCCCATCTGTCAGCAAAGCCATGGCAGCATGCCAAAATAACAACTGTGTGGGAATGCTCGGACACACAACAAAATAACCAGAAACACCTGCTAGATCAGGAGCTCTGTGCATGAAACCTCCCTTACTCTAGAGCAGGGAGGGAAATGTAAACCACCTTCTCCTCCTTGCAGATTCTCCCTCAGATGTGCTGCATGGCCTCAGGGTATCATTTTCAGCTCTGAAGGATCCATGTGAACAAAGAGTTTTCCCACCATCTCTATATGAGCAGAGATTTTTCAAATATTTCACAAAGTCAGTACAAGGCCCAAATATATCTTCCCTTGCTAAGCTCTTCCTCCTGACAGCTGCAGTTGTGACATAGAGTTCAGGCTGACTGTGGATGCTCAGGGCTTGATAACACTGATAACATTGGATAATAATATAGCCACAGATACTAACAACAGAATTATTGTCAACATGTGTGAGAAACCTAGGAGATGTATCTAACAACATTAAAATAAAACTATGACACTTGTTCAAAAGTCAAAAATCTGTCAGCTAAAAAAAGGACAAAATTAAGATCATCTGGCTCATTTTACTTCAGTCCTCTTATAGCTGAGACATGGCAGGGTGAATTCAGGAGTCTTCAGGAGTTTTTACTGCACACGTGAGACAGCTCAAAGGAGGACCACTGAGATTGTGATGACCATAGCTGGTTACCAAAGGTTTCCCTGGCACATTTCTTCCAAAAGGCTGGAAGGATTCTCCAGAAGGAAATGGTCACTTTTGTGGCTCCTGGAGGTACTGCCATACAGAAGTACAGGTTACAGCTTTCTTACAAGGTTTTGTACAAACTGCTTTAATATAAAACATTGGAAAAGATTGTCACCTGTGTCCCACTCAGTGTCTGAAGTTCTACAGCAGGCATGTGGGAAGGTGGTCTGGCAAGGGCTTCACAAGCACCTCTTGCTGTAAAGAGCTCAGCGACAGTTATGATTGTTGAGCACTTTGGGATAAAATAACACATTCCTATGGTAAATGGCTGCAGAAAGAAGAAAATCTTAAAGAGGGTTGGGGGGCTATGTTGAATTATGCAGTTCATTTAAACTATTTTCTTCCTGCAGATACATTTGGAGTTGATTAACATATACATAGATATTTGGCACCCTGGTTGCAGTGAATTTTCCTTCAAGCAAAGTAACAGTTCTTTTACTTATTTTCATTCACTGAGTTCCACCAGATAAAAGAGAACAAAATGTACCTGGAGCCTGAAAAGGGCCCCTATGTCCCGCAACAGTGTAAAAGCCTGCTTCATTAACACACATCATTAAATATTTTATACAGAAAGGCACCATCTGCTCTTGAAAATTCTGGGACCTCTGCACAGAAGGTATTTGATTGCCCTCAGCAAAGAGGGAGAGCCTTTTGACTTAACCTGCTAGACTTGGAGCTGGGGTTATTTTGCCAAAATTAGGGCTTTTCTTTGTTACACTAACCCCTTCTCCCCTGATCTTGCTGGTTATCAAGAGCTATCTCCAGTTCCCTTCCACTTGTTTCTGGCTTCCTGAGGATGGAAAACACCACGGATAGGTTGGATAGTAGTATTCAAAATTTACCCATTACATATCCATTTTCTCTTCTATAACTCACAGCATCAGGCAGCTCCACCCTTACATCCACCACAGAGAGTCTTACGAGCACAAACACTGGGCTTCATTTTGGCACAGATTTCCAATTCACAGTTCCTGATTTGTACCCCAAGAGCAAGAAGGGCAAGGTTAATGTCACAAATGGGGTGTTCAGTGCCCCAGCTCTGTCTTACATCACCGTAGCCAGGTTAGCAGGTGGAATATGCTGCAGCCTTCAGGATGCCACAGAGCATGGACTGTGAGCTCAGAACACCCTGAGAGTTCCTCAGAACAGAGTGCCAGAGCAAAGAGCTCCCAGCTGAGGGATATGGCTACTGCCATGATTTTGTGCTGAATCAGTATATGTCCCTTTTCTGGTTTTTCAGGAAACTGATCACACAAAACAAATCTCATTACACAGAAGACAAAACCTTCCTGAAGATTTACATTTCCTTTATGGCCAAGAAATCAACAGTAATTAGGGATAAATCATAGTTTGTAAATATGTTAATGGATTTATTTGGACTATTTGTATAATATTTAAATATCCATAAGTTTATATCAGATTCATAGTACATACTGGTAGTGCACATTACAGAATTCTGGGGTTTTTTTTCCTATATGTCTTCAAAAATGAGGGTCATATTTTTAGAAAATTCCCCTCAAAAAAGAAAACTCCTGATAAAGTATACACCATTATGTTTAATGGTATACATTACTGGTATAATATTGATTTAGAAAATAAAATCATTATTTGAAACTTGTAAATTTTTTATTCAAACAACAAGATAATCCCTGAAAAAAAAAATCCAAAATTGCCAAAATCATTTTCCCATCTTCTGCACAATAGGGCTAGAACTATTCAGCTACTATTCAACAAACTACATTTTTTATTAAAGCAATGATACTATTTGAAAACTAAGAAATATTATGTCTAATGCCATGAAAATTACCATCTCTTAAAATTACCATCTTATCACAATTGATAAAATTATCACCTAGGGGTTGCATATCTGGCAATGTCATCTAACCCACATTCTTTTCCTGTTTTCCAAATGTGACAATTTTAATTTTTTTCATGGTTATTGGCCTAATTGTCCCTGTGTTTTGCCCTCTTCTTTAATGCAACACAACAAAAATAGATAAAGCTCCTCAGCAGCTCTTTTGTTCTACCCTTCATTTGCCCAGTTACTTGTTGCAAACATACGGACTTATCTGAAATGCAGAGAATGTTTTTTCCTACATCATTAGTGTGAAACTGGTTTATATCCCACAGAAATGTTTCAGTTTTATTGCTTTTTAAAAATCATTATTGTAGACTGAATTATTTCCATTTGTAATTCTGGAAATACTTACTGACCACCAAATTACTGACATCCCTTTCTTCTTCTGAGTTCTTTTGCCTGTCTAACATCTGATTGCAATGAGTCCAGCACTGCTAGGCATGTTCCAGTGTTTTATTCATAACAGTTCTTTATAAAACTGTGGGGCCATGTTTCACAATGTAATATTCATTTTCCTTATATGTCTTTACTTACCAAAGTGCATTAACACATTTGAAAAAAAAAAGGTTCATAAACTTTCCTGTAAAAATAAGTCTCTTCTAGACATTTGGTATGTAGCTGTACTGCATAGTCATTCCTCATCATTCCTAGTAAAGAGAGAATTAGCATTCCTTCAATCACTTATCTTTATTAGAATTAAAATTCTTTCCAGGATACTTAGTTCTTAGGGCATTTTATCACAGCACGTTTATGTTATAAACATGCTCTTTCTTGTTAGGAATCACATTAATTTTCCAGTTAGTTATCAAAGCAAATTACTTCTAAATTTATAGCCGTCTGACATAGATTTACAGAATTAGAGCTTAAATTTTTCTTGCTATCTTCAAAAACATAGGATGATACGTGCCTTTGCCCAGTCACAGTATGTACCAGATGTGCTTGTTTGTTTAAGAAAAAAAATTATCTAAATCATGTGTCTGTGATTTGATGAATATGTTCTTTTGATTGCTTCATCACCTTCCTAACAAAACTATTTTCTAACAGGGAAGAAAAGGCACTGACAATATTGCTTTGTTTCTCCCCAAATTTGTACTGCATACATGAAGTGACCTTGAATTAAAGTCTAAAATAGCACTGCTGCTTCCTCAGAAGTACAGAACTAAGAAAGCTAGTCTGCTATGAGGATAAAGAGGATTCTACAGTGAAAGCCTAGTGCAGGAATAAGACTATTTATTATTTAAGTATCAAGTTTTCTGTCTCTTGATTTCCAATTTCTCTCATGAGACTGATCTGGTATATGCTGATGATTCATTCTGATTTTTCTTTTGCTCAAAGCAAGGAAAGCTCTCTCACTCCAGGACAAAGCAGAATTCAAGCAAAACACTTCTCCAGCACTTCTGAGTCTCAGTTGCTCTTCTCGCTGCAATACATCTCTGGCACTATGCTCACAGTCATGCCTCTGCTCTATTACTAATTTTAGCCTTTGGATACTTCAGCTGTGAGCCATAGCCTCTTTTTAACCACAAATTACTTTATGGGTTCCTACGGGCCAGTTCATGTTCATGTTTTTCTCTTCTGAGTCTCCTTTCTCCCAGAGGGGAGTGAACCTCTCCTATCCTTTCATGCAATGGCCTTTCTTAGTTGATAATTAATTTCTCATTTTCCCACCTCCATTTCAGCCTATTTTCTCTCCTCAGTAATGTGAGTACTGACTTTTGTCCTTAAGAACATTTTCTCTAAAAATACTCCCAGTGGATAGAATAGACTAGAGTTTTGGCTGAAAATTTTCCCTATGAAAATTGAATTGGTAAACTCAGTAAAAAATTAGACAGACAGAGAGAAAAGAGAGAGGATACAGAAAGAAAAATATGAGAAATGTTATAAAACATTTTTAGGGGAAAATTTCTTATGCTAACCTTAAAAATGTCTTTTGGAGATTTATGTATGATATGAAGTCGGAGAAGAAAGAAGAGTTATTTCACGTAGTATAATTGTCATCTCCAATATTGATATTAAACAGACAGTGTCAATGACCAACTGGTCATCTCCTGCCTGAAGCCTGACCCAAAAATTCCTTTTCTTTTGCTATTTTTTTTTTCCATGAAAATATCTGGTGCATCTCTGAATAGTCCTATAATAATACCTATTATTGTGATTGAAATTGTAAGTATGAATATATGAAAGCAAGGTCTAAAAATAAATTATTCTAAAGCCCTATTGTAGATATAATGTTTTGAAAAATGGAAGAAGGTCAAATATTTGACAAGAATTTAATCAACTGGAATCTTTATGGAAAGATTTTCTGTTCTATTTTGTGGAAGTACAGCCACACAAGCACCTATACATACATGTGTGAGTAGGTGTCTATACACCATCTGAATATCTAGCATACTTAAATTCCAAACAAAACATAGAAGCTTCTTGATCTGTCATCTCAGGAAGCTCAGAGCTGAATGAGTGAAGCATGAGATGCAATGCAAAAAGTAATCACTCAGAAGAGGAAAACAGGTATCATGTTCCTGATGTAATCAAAGATAAATTGGCAAATGTCACAAAACCTTACTACTACATTACAATAATTTGCTGCTCTTGAAGCATCACTACATTAGTGAGTCAAGGGGTATTCTAACATTAAAATACATAATTTAATGTGAAAGCTAAACTTTGCAGAGACTTAGCTTCCAACCTATTGTGGCAGTGTTAGCTTAGTGGTTGGACTCTGCGGCCTTAAAGGTCTTTTCCAATCTAAATGATTCAGTGATTCTACCAGAGGTAAATAACTATAATGGAATATCTGACATATTTAGAGAACACTTGAGGGGTGAGCTAGCCAGCAATTTTTCATTAAGGTTATTTTCATTAAAGCAGAAAACATCTCTTCCATGAAATTGAGTTTTTCTAGTGGTTATCTTCATTTTTCTGTTCTGTTCCTCATGACGGCTACAGCTACCCATGCCATAGCCCCCTGAATTTCAGCCTTTGGGGAAAGCTGCAAAGCTAACAAAACTCCCTAAATGGGCATCAGCAGAGAGGAGCAGAAGGACAAAATAATTCACATTTAGCTGCTGGTAACCCCAGCTGAAGACTAATATTTTTACTTATGGAAAGGAAGAGGAAAGTGAGCAGTACTTTCTGGGCAGGCAGACAACTAATAAGCCAAAACTCTCTGCAAACACTTTTTTTTTTTTATTTTTTAAAGAAATCTCCTTCTGTTGAAGTAAGTTCAAAGAAATTATACAAAATGTTAGAAGCTGGAGGAGGGAAGGGGGTTTGTTCATCATGCTTTTTACCCCAGTTCTGAAGATAAATCAATTCCAAACTCTTTCATTAAGCCAAATGGATTTCTATTTTCCAAATGTCTAGCTATGATCAGTCAGATTTCTGAGCACGTGCCAAACATACCTCATACATTTACATGGGGTTTCACTAGAGAAAGATTTGCATGGTTCACTAAAATCAACACTTCCCTGCTCCCACCAACTCTCCCAGAAACTGTGTCCCCCCCATGAGCCCACTCTGCTCATTCCTACCTTCAGAGGGACCTGATCCTCCCTACTCACTCTCCCCACCCTCATGTGGCCCAGTTCCTACCTTCCTCATTTCTGCTGATCTTTCATAGGCATCTACTTGTGTTTCCCAGATATCCCTATGTTTACTGATCGGGAAAGGGTTCTTGACTGACTTTTTCCCTTTTGATTTCTAAGGGAATGTCAATGGTTAGGTGGAAGTCAGAAATGACTATGTGGTTTATATGACTTTTGTAACTGACTTTTCTTCCTGTACTGGTACCATTTCAGTGTTTCATATAGTGTTAAATTTTTATTTTATTGAAAGTTTTGATGCAATTTTTTACATTTGTCTTGTTTTATTTTATTTTATCTTATAAATATGAATATTATTTTTTTTCTGGTCATTAGCTATCAGAATTTTTCTTTTGAGAAATATATTTAATTTTTAAAATCATATCTTTGTAAAAGAATTAACAATGAGGGAACCACTCAGCAGAACTTATACAACTGGTTGTGCTCAAAATAAATAAGGGGTTTGCTCTGGTTTTCCACAAATGACATTTTGTGTAGTATCGACTGGAGCATGAGCTGAAAAGATGCCTTCCCTTGAAGTAGCTGTTCTTTCCTCTCAGTTGAAAGGAAGATCCCCAGCTGCCAGAATCAAGCTACTACACAGTAGCAAGTAAATGTTTCAGCAGAAAGATATTATTTATTTAATCACCAGGCATGTAGAAGAAAAGATCATGAGGAGAAGTTAGCATGGATTCACCAAGGCAGAAGCAAGCTTGACCAATCTGATAGCCTTCCATGATGACTTGGCAGGATGGGTCAGTGAGGGCAGAGCAGTGGATGTTGTCTACCTTGACTTCAGCAAGGCTTCTGACACTGTCTCACTCAACATCCTTGCAGGCAAGCTCAGGAAATGTGGGTCAGATGAATTGGCAGTGAGGTGGATCAGGAACTGCCAGGATGGTAGAGCTCAGAGTGCTGTGGTCAGTGGAGCAGAATCCAGTTGGAGGCCTGCAGTCCATGGCATTCCCCAGGGATTCAATGCTCAGTCCAGTGTTATTCAACTTGTTTAGCAATGAGCTGGATGAAGAGATAGAATGTACCCTCAGCAGCTTTTCTGATGATGTGAAACTGGGGAGAGTGGCTGATACACCTGAAGGCTGTGCTGCCATTCAGTGGGACCTTGACAGCTGGAGAGCTGGGCAGAGAGAAAAGGAGGTTCAACAAGAACAAATGTAGGGTCTGCACCTGGGGAGGAATAACCCCACATACCAGCTGGGGCTGACCTGCTAGAGAGCAGCTCTGCTGGGGAGGACCTGGGAGTCTCAGTGGATGACAAGCTGTCCATGAGCCAGCAGTGCACCCTTGCAGCAAGAGGGCCAATGATATCCTGGGATGCATTGGGAAGAGTGTGGCCAGCAGGTCAGGGAAGGTCATCCTGCCCCTCTGCTCATCCTGGGGAGGGCAGGATCTGTAGTGCTGTGTCCCATTCCGGCCTCCTCAGAACAGGAAAGACAAGGAGCTACTGCAGAGAGTCCAGCAGAGGCTACAAAGATGATGAGGGGTCTGGAGCATCTCTCTTATGAGGAGAGACTGCAGGAGCTGCTCTTGCTCAGTCAATAGAAAACTGAGAGAGGATCTCATTAATGCATATAAATATCTCAAAGGCAGGTGCCAAGACAACGGTGCCAGACTCTTTTTGGTGCTGCCCAGTCACAGGATGAGAAGCAATGGTCAGAAACAAAAGCTCAAGAAGTCTGAGCTCAACAAAAAGAGAACTTCTTTGCATTGAGGGTGGCAGAGCACTGGAACAGCTGCCCAGGGATGTCATGAATTCTGCCTCACTGGAGACATTCCAAACCCATCTGGATGTGTTCCTGTGTAACCTGCTCCAGGTGACCCTGCCTTGGCAGGAGAGTTGGACTGGATGATCTCCAGAGGGCTTTGCAACCCTAACAATTCTATAATTCTGTATAGTTTACTGCGATAATGAGAATTTTTAGAATTTCAGAGTGAAACAATATTTCTACCATTGGTAGGCAAGATGTCAGTCAAAGAGCTTGACATTAATATGATTTTCCCCAAAGATGAAGCAAACAGGTCAGTTATGTTGATTCAATGGATGAGTGACACCTTATTAGTTTATCATAACTCAACTCTGTTTGGCTATGTGCCCTGGTCTTCCGCTTATAAACACAGAGTTTCCACCTGTCCCACTCATTGTAGTATTAATTCTTCAGTGATGCTCTTAATATTTCACATTTTCACTATGCAAAGCTGCCACCCAAATAGTACTCACTATATTGGGACTAACCATTCCAGTTTACTGATGGAGAACATTAGTAGCTGTCATATTTTATAAGCTTCACATTAATAATAAAGTCAGGGATTATTAGTTTATTCTATATGTATAAAATACTAATTTAAAAAAAACCCAAATTATATGTGTATTACTGTGTGTTTACCACCATGGGTCCCAACACATAGCAATAGCTACATCGATGTGCAAAAAAAACCATTATGTCTTGAAGTTTTTATGGAAATAAAAAAATTTTATTCAATGTGTTTTATGTCATAATGCCATCTTCAGAGAATCTGTGTTTCTTACAGATTTTAGTCATTCAGTTGAAGCTTAGAAAGCCTCATTAAAGGTTGTAAACTAATGAATACACTCTTAAATAAGGCAAAACCAAACAAACACTGGCTTTTGCAGGGGGTGTGAATATATTCAGAACATAATTATGCTTGACACTGTCAGAATTTGACCTCCTGGAGCCCCCAAAGCAATCATGTACATGACAGAACAAGGGAATTCTGACATAATCTCATGAATATAACAGTTTAATAAATTATAACTTGTACAGTGAGCCACAGCACATGGGATTTAGTTGCCCTTGGTTATATATTTAGAGCAACTCAGGTTAAAAAATATAGCTCAGCTATGAAAAGACTTATGTCTTACTCCCGTGAATAAAAAAAAAAAAAAGCTGATTTTCTCAGAAATAAAGGAAGAGCACATTAAGCACACTACCTAGTAGGTTTACCTATCCTGAGCAAAGAATCTCCTAATCCATCTTATCTGATACAACTGTAATCATATTAACTGCCACAGTCACATTCCAAGAACAGGACAACTTCTAGCATGGATCTATATCTAAAACATCTTGTCCATTAGCCTAGCAAGAAAAAAAAGAGATACCAAAATTTTTTGTAAAGTCTTTCCTTTATGTTACTTGTAATGTTAAGGCAGTCTGTAATTGGAGCACACAGGGACCAGTGACTAATAGACATGAATCTACTGTGAATTAGCTAAAATGTTGTCATTTTTTTTGTTCATAGATGTGAATTCCAGGCGTTCTGATGCTGTTCCTCAGAATGCAAATATTGCCACACCCTGCTCAAATAAAACCACAGAAGGAAAATACAAAAGAAAGAAAAAACCCCAAGTGCAGATGCCATATCTTCTCCTAAAGTATTTACGATTAATATGTTCACACCCAGTATGACCACAATTACAACATGCACAAAAATCCCATGCCTCCTCTGCAGCAATGCATTTTTGCATACAACCACTAACAAAAAGACACCAGTTTTTTAAACTTGCTATTACATTCATTTTACTGCCCTCTCCCTCGACTTTCACATTTTCCCTGTCTACAAGATCTTTTTGCTATCTTGGAGAAATGGCTGAACATGGTAGGAAACATTGGGCAGTTCTTATCGTTATTCACTAAGGCCTGAAAGGATGGCAGCACCTTCCCTCTTGCTTTACTCTTCAAACCAAGCAGCACCTGCAGTACTAAACACTCAGTCACTGGACTGTCAACTTCTTCTTGGTAAACAAAAAGCTTGAGTCAATATTATGTATTTGCAAAGAATATGGATGTTTTAACTGATTAAATGGGAGGATGGGACAGCTGGCTAGCAAATATTGTCCAAAATATGTGAACACAAGATAAAAGAAACATACATTGTCCCAGCAAAATCAAGATAGCTCCTGTGGATTGCTGAGTGTGTCTGTATCTGAACACACTCTATTATTTTTTACACAGATATGTAACATCCATCAGTCCTCATAAATTTTAGAGTTTGGTGAAATCCAGCTCAGTGCCAGGAGCCAGTTATAGGATCGATGCACCTTTGAAGTAGTGCCTAGGTTTGTGTTGACCTTCGATAAGAGGATAAATTTCACCCTGTGTCATTAGTACTGCCCACAAACATAAAAGGGATATGTTTGCCTTGCCTTAACATCTTTGATATTTACCCACTGCTTTGCTGGAGATATCAGGTATAAAGATGACCCTATCTTTCCTGACTATGCTGAAAAGGAGAGATATTTGTATTTAAAATAAGGTTCAAACCTAGGCCGGAAAGATAGTGCCAGCTCTTGCTGAACTTTTCCCTAGCATAGCACAAGAAGCCAGCAGAGGTGAGCTGATGCAACTTTGCTGTAATAATAGGGTTCAAAAAACAGTCATGATTTGTTAATGCAGAGGCCAAAACTTAGCCCAAGAGAGAAGGTTATGATACCACAGAGATCAGACATTACCCAGTGACTGTGATACCCCAGGAGAGGAGAGGAAAAGCTCAAAAACAGCAGTTTTCCCACTGTTCCAGGACATGTGGCACAGTGGGTGAAGGCTGGCCCTGACCACAGGTGCAGACCTCACTGTCCTGCCCTGGTCAGCCCAATGAAGCAGGTGGCTGAATTTGGCCATGACCACTTTGGGCTAACACTGCTTCTCCTGACACTCACAGCATGTCCCTGACAGGGTGGAGGCTGAGCTTGGGGTGTGGGCTACAAAACAAACCACATTTTAGATACAAGCTCTTCTGCTATCCAAAGGACAGCTGGAAATACTTTTACACAGCTCCACTGCTCCCCAAAACAGATAGATCCCATCTCTTAATCTTCTCAGCCCTGCCTGTTCTCCTCTCTATACCTGCTCATAAGCCAGAGGACTCCCAGAGGCTGCCCAGCTGGCTGACCTGCTGCAGGCAACGCTGGCTGCCAGCAGAAGCGGAGTGACCGAGGCCAGCTCGGCTTGTCAATAAAACAGGCCTTGACCTCTCCTTTCAGGCTGGTATGTGTGGGGCTTTTGCACGTGACTAAGAGACACATACACAGACAGAGTGAAAAATTAAGCCGATTTGGGGAAATTGGTTCAAATGGTGCTTCTGTTTGTGATCCTTAAGAAGGTGGGTAGAAGGTGAAGAGATTAAGGTTCAAATGTCCAACGTCACACGCAAACAGAACATGACTTTCACAAACCTGGAATCTTTTTTGACAGAAAATTAAAAACAGGAACATGAAGGTAGAAGTATACATATTACATAATGGAGTTTTTAAAAGTAGTTGAGGATAAAATGAGATTTCTTCTACAAACAAAGAATCATATTGGTAGTCAGTCATCTATTAATTTATCAGTCCTCAAAAAACAGGGGCTATGTCCCCAGGAGTTCCTCTGGCAAAGAGGTCCCTCAGAATCTGGAAGACTGCCCAATTATAATTTAAAGAAACTTACAGCAAGGATGACTGACTACAGACAGAAGTCTCTAACAGCATCAGGAAAAGAGAAAGAAAGGCTGTAAGAGGGTGATTGTGTGTGTCAGAGCACTTTGTTTTCTCATATGAGTGAAGTGAGGACAATGTTTCTTGTTAAGTTTTGCAGTGAGCAGAATCAAGGTCCTGTTTGCTTTCCTTTCTTTCTTCTTTTCTTCTGTCTCCCTTTAACTGTGTGCAGACTCTCTATTAACATGAAAAACTTACATTGATTGTTATGGGCTCTTTTTAGACTTGCATGTGGTAACAAAAAGGGGCCCTTAGCTTAAAATTCTTTTTTCGGCACAATGGAGAGAAAATACAAATTACTGTTAGCCCTGGGCTTAGGCGGGGAAGTGGTAGATGTCTTCTTCCCCTGGGAACTCAAAGGAGCTGCCAAAGAGTTGTTGCCTTGGGAATTCCACCCAGAGCAGAATTATAGAATTGTGTAGGTCAGAAAAAACCTCTAATAACACTGAGTCCCAGCCATTATCACAGTGTTGTCAAGTCCACCACTAAACCCTGTCCCTAAGAACCACATCTACACATCTTTTAAATACCTCTAAGGATGGTGATTCCAACACTTCCTTGTTCCAATGCCTGACCACCCTTTCAGTGAAGAAATTCCTCCTGATATCCAATTTAAACCTCTATTGGTGCAACTTGAGGCCATTTCCTCTCCTCCTGTTATTTATTACATGTGAGAAAAATTCAACTTCCACCTGGATACAGCCTCCTTTCAGGTAGCGGTAGAAATAAGGGTAGTTGTTGTAATAAGGTCACCCCTGAGCCTCCTTTCCTCCAGGCTGAACATCCCCAGCTGCCTCAGCTGTTTCTCATAAGATTTGTGCTCCAGACCCTTCACAAGCTCTGTTGTCCTTCTCTGGACATGCTCCAGCACCTCAATATGATTCTTGTAGTGAAGGACCCAAAACTGAACACAGGATTTGAGGAGTGACGTCACCAGCACCAAGTACAGGGGGACAATCCCTGCACTGCTGCTGTTGGCCACACTGTTTTTCACCAAGTAAACAGTGCACTTCTCCAAGTCTTGAGCAGTTAGTTTCTCCAGGAGTATGCTTTGGGAGACAGCTTCACAGGTTTTAATAAAATGCAGATAGACCCTCATCCTTAAGCAGGCCACCTTGTCACAGAAGTACCTCCTTCAATACCTAAAGGGGCATTACAAGAAAACTGGGGAGAGACTTTTCACAAGGTCATGTAGTGATAGGACAAGGGGAAAGGTCCTTAAAGTGAAGAAGGGTAAGTTTAGATTTGATATTAGGAAGAAATTCTTTACTATAAGAGTGGTGAGACACTGGACCAAGTTGCCCTGAGAGGATGTGGACTTCCCATCCCTGGAGGTGTTCAAGGCCAGGCTGGAGAGAGCTCTGAGTATCTGGTCTAGTGGAAAGTGTTCTCGCTCATGGAAGGGGAGTTGGAAGTAGATAGTTTTTAAGGTCCCTCCCAATCCTAACCATTCTGCGATTTTGTAGAATCAGAAATCAGGATCAGAAGATCAGATCAAGAGCTACCAACACTTTCAGGAGCTAAGGACGTTTCCTAGCTCTCTTTCTAGTTCCTGGGCATTGTCCATAGGAAGAGGTTATACCATCATGAATACAAGGATTGTTTGCTCATGCCATCCCATCCCATGGCCATCATAAGTATTACAATCCAGTATTGAGCTGGCACAGGAGAGTAGCCAAATGATTCAGAAACATCTAAGATTGATTGTGATCAAGCCCATTTGCTCTTTTTTATTACAAACATCTCCTGCCTGACTCACCTTCAGGTGTGGCTGAACATTACTCTTTAACCCTTGCAGCTTCCAATCTGCCCTTCTGCCTCAGCAGCATGGCTGTGAGTCAGTGCACTGCCCAGACATACACTGGGAGATTTTTGTTGCCAGGCTGAGAGAAAATAAGGCAGTCCAGGTCATGGTGTACAGCCAGGAGCCCTTACCACCCTAACCTGTGTGGCCTCACCCATGAAGGGAATGGTCTTCGGCCTGTGCTATCCTATGAGTAGCTCCTGGGTAGTGTAAGGATGCCAAAACTCTACCATGGGGCTTATTTCCTTCCAGTATTAACAGTTACATTGTATGGATAATTTTAGGCTAGAAGAAATCTGTGCGTCAAGTGGCACACTGTTTTACTGGTAATTCATACCCAAATTCTCCAAGTGGCTACACAAAATGTTCATTTTAACCTAGATAGATGACATAAATCCTCACAAAAGCATGTGAAAGATTGCTCAATTAAAGAATTTATTTGATTTAAGACAGTTCCCATGATTCCTCAAACAGTAGGGGGGAAACTCTATAGAGCAATTAATAAGCTGACCAAGTAGATAAATGAATAAATAGATATGTTCGCACACTTCTCAAGTAATAATAATGTAACAAAGCACAATACTCATTAGAAACATCTGGGCTGTCTACAGGTCAAAGATAAACAGGTCTTCTCTTCAGGTTTTTAGTAATAACATTATTAGTACTTACCAACATCTAAAACATTGATCACAGAAATACAATATTCACATTATTTCTGAAAAAGGCCACTACATTTTATCTAAAGAATTCTGTAGCATTTTCTCTCTCTTCTTACATTTTGAATTATTTGCTCCCTAATTCTACACTCCACCAAGTTCAAGAACCTGACAGGATTCTGTATGTGCTTAAAGCAATGATAGCTCGAATTGCTCTGCATAACTTCATTAGCATCAGATCAAAATAATTTCACATCAGTGTCAATTCCCAAGCAATATCATCATGATGAAGAATCTCACCACCTGGTAGGAGAATCAAAAGTGGCTGCAGCCAGGTCCAGCCCTCAGTGGAATGATGTCATTTGCTTCCTTTGGCTTACCTGTCCACCTTTCAGCCTATGCTACTCAGGCTTCTTCATGTCTTTTAGGGCAATAAGCCCCCTGAGTCAAATATGACAGAAATAGGCCATGGGTTATTCTTATGTTGGCAAATGTGTTACTCTTATAAAAGTGAGTCCAAATATTTCTGACGCATTTTGGATACATACTAGCTAAGGCACCAAACATACTGCTTTTATGATATTGGCAAAATACATAAATAGAATTGTGCATGTCCATGTTTCATCAACTGATACTAATTTCCTTTACAAAAACAGCATTAAGAAAATTATTTTGTGGAGGAATTGGATTGTGTCATAATATTTAATGATCTTACTTGTTCCAGTGCCTGAATTAATGACATCTCACCTTGCTGAAAGATGGTTTTACGAATGATTTAGCTTCAGCTCAGTTCCTCTGTTTATCATCTTTCACCACAGTGGGATATATACTGTTCAAACACTTCCAAAATAAGAAATATAAATAAAATTGATGATGACAGTTTCCCAATATAATTGTCCTGAATGTTTAATATTTTGACATTTATATTATTAAACCAAATTGCTTCATTTTCATTCAGTGACTTCCAGTGGAGTTGCAAATCTTGCAAATGTCAGCAAACAGCATACACATGAAACCTCCACTTCTTTGTGATGTACAGTCGTCTCCTTGGGCAGATTAACTGTACAGTGGGCATTGGCTGACTCAGCACCAGGAAAACACAGCTGTGATGCTTCTTCAACTGTCTTGGGTCTGGTATTACTGTTATGGTTTTCATATCACAACCTGTCTGAACTAATAATCTGTCCAGAACTTTACTCAGCTTCATGAAGGATAGGCAGACTTGAAATTCTGGAGTACAGAAGAAAACAATGTGCAGAGAATCAGTGACCTCCAGGCTGAGTAACTACAGGTGAAGTCAGGCTTATTAAATTAGTAACAGCAGTTGGACTTGTGATCCTTGTAGGTCCCTTCCAGCTCAGGATATTCTATGATTCTGTGGTTATCCTTTGTATCAGACTTCAAGGATTTGGTGGTAAAGTGAGAGATGCTGGTGGAAGCAAAAGAAGGTGACAGTGTCAGTACCAGGTTGCTCAGGGTGCGTTAATTCAGAGCATGACTAGTGCAGAGCCTGACTTGGAAACTGGTGCTGCACTTAGTTCTGGAATTGGAAGCACCAGGAAACATGGGCAAGTGGAATGCCATGGCCATGGGTCTGTATAGTTATAGCTTTACAGCGAGCAGTGAGCACAAGCACAGGATCCCCGAATAGTTCAGCTCAGAAGGAACACCTGGAAACCATTTGATCCAAACACCTTCTCAAAGCAGGGCCTATTTTGAAGACAGTTCAGGTTGCTGAGAGGCAGATATTGCATTGCACCAGTCAACACTGGTGGTGTCTGAAATTTTCCACTTTCTAGATGTCCAAGATTCTCTGTGTTGAATAAACTAGGAAAACCACAGAATAAGTTCATTCTGTCCTTCAGCCTTATCACTGACAGGCTACTTCATTCTAAAACATAATGAACCCAACTCTAACTCTCCTTATTCCTAAGGAAGTCAGTAACAAATTCAATAAGTGAGGAGTACTTCCATAATGTGAAATGGGTATAAATAAAAGGAATATCAAAGCCAGATATTATTTACAGCAGCAATTTTATGGCAAGAAGACTTCTGCTCCATGTTTTTTTCTCAGTCTTCTCCCCCAAGGCTCAATCCCAAGTTTCCACCCTGTAGTTCTCCAAGCTCTCCAAGAGTGGTGGAAAGGGGTCCACAGCAATGTGTATCAATGTCCTTCCTGAATCAAGAAACTTTCTAATAACTTCATTCCTCTTGCTTCATTTTACTCAGTCTCTCACCTTGTAAGGCCTGGACAACACTTTATGACCATGTTGGCTTTCAACATATTCAGGGAGAAGGTGTGCTGGTTCTTTTAGGATGTATTACAGAGGTCTCAAAACTCAAAAGTGTGTTCTGTCATATAGAATATATAGGTGTATAAACATCTATACAAAGGCATAACTGAATTCTACTAGGTTTATGCAAAGTAGAGGCTGGGGAAAGATTAAATCTCCAGTTTAAAAAAACCTTAGCTTGATACAGTTAATTACAAAACAAATAAAACATTTACTAAATTATAGTTATGTGTAAGTATATGTAAGTATAGCACACTTGGATAACCCTTAGCAAGACAGTTGGGAGCTGGCAGCAGTCTTACCACAACAGCATGAAGCACCACATCATGGAACTCATTCCCTGCAGCAGCACAGCAAACCTGGCTGTTCCTGTCCTCCTTACAAAACAGAATGCAGACAAAACAGCCACTTACCTTCTTAAGTCTTTAAATCAAGACAGATTTATGAGGTGTACAGATTCATTGCAAAGTAAAAGGCATCATGACAATGCAATCCAACACTCATAAAATGAAAACTAGATGTAAAAGTAGCCCAAAAACCCTGCACGGTTAATTAAGGAGAGAGCTTCAGAAAAAAAGAAGTGGCAAAAATACCAATAACTTTAATTGTGCAAACAATATAACTTAAGTTCAGTTTGAAGAACTTCTAGTAACTCTATCACAGGTGAAATTAAGATGAGGAAATCTGTTAAGTCTGAGTCTTTATGCATTTGTTATATTTTCAAGTAAGTTTTGAGATCCTTTGGAGTCTGTTTTTGGCTCTCTTTTTGTTGCCTCACAAGCTAAAGCAGCCAATAAAAACTCTAACTTTCTTCTGGACAAGGGGTTTTCCATATACTTGCTGAGGTTAAGAATAAGTTTTGCATGGATTTGGCCTAGAGAAAAGTGTTCAAGAGAACAGAATTTAAATAAGCTAGAATCCCCAAAGCAAAGATAATCAGAAGCTAAGAAAGTGTTGTGGTTTAAATACAGAGTTTGAAAAATCCAGTGAGAGACCTCAGGCACATCACAAAGTCTCTCTGTCTCCATTCTCCAGCTGTAAAATAGAGATAATTTTTCTCCTCTAATTCTCCAGGAGGTTATAGCATAAATTCATTAACATTTGCAAGGCATTCAGATGTTTCGTGAATTTCTGAAGCAAAAGAGGAAACTGCTGTTGGTGAATGAAGTCTTTATAAATTGTTATATAGATAAGTCTTGATCCCTTTTATATTTCCCATGGAAATTTGAACTTAATTCTGGAAAAGAATGCAAGGATAGAAAATGGGTTCTTTGAGACCTAAAGCCAGGGATCATTAACATCTCTTAGGGTGAAAGGGACTAATAACCTCTTAATATTTTCAATCTCAACTCCTATCCCTGTTCACATTCACATTACTTCTGCCTTTTTTGTTGCCCTTCTATAGCCATTATTTATTATGAGTAGTAAGAGAACCCTTCTATGTAATGTAATATCAGGTTATTTTAATGAGACTGCCTGAAATTTACTCTTGTTATTAATAAGGAAAGATAAGCAATGAAATCTTGGCCTCCTTGAGATCAATGGGATTTTTTCTGTTTATCTCAGTAGAACCAGAACTTCATGCAGGAATCAATACTGATACCTTAGACCCCTTGACAGCTTTGATGTATCTTTGAGTGAAGGTGCATTGACTTTGCTGCAGATCCTAATAGGAAAAGATGCTTTCAATATCTCTCTTTCAAGGGTTTATTTTGTACCCAAGAGAAATAATTGGTACCCAGGAGAACAGCTTATTCAGCAGGAAAGTGGTCTCATATACACTTGTATTCTGATTCCCTCAGTACGCAAGTCATAAATGAAGGTAAATTTGAGGTGACCTTTTGGTCTCTTTCCTTCTATGGTTGAATGACTGTTCACAGGCAAATAGTAGAATATATTAAGTGCAATATTGTCTGACTGGAAAGAAACGTCTCAATGTAGCTGTGAAATGTCTGCCTGGTCTTATTAAGTAATTCTTTAAAAAGATCAGTAATTTTTTTATTTCGTCTAAAGTGCTGGTCTATAAAACCATGTGACAGTCTGTAAGATATAAATAAAATCTACCATAAAGAATAAGTATTTGTATGAGATATTCACAAGGTCAACAACTGAAGAAAAAGAGGTATAACATCAAGATAATGAAACTGAAAAACAGTCAAAGGTAATAACAGCTTTCCTTTCATATTCTTCTTTCCTTTTTGCTTCTGTATCCAACAATATACTTCAATCAGTGACTTATTAACATGTAAATAATTGTTTATTGTGAGGACTTTCTTTCAGATAAAAGGAGCAAAATGTGTGGTCCACACCACAAAGGGTGAGCAGATTTTTGTTCTGCTTTTGATGGGGCTTCATTTCCCAGCAACTATTTCTTAGGACAATTATTCAAAGACAGACATCCTTTAAACTTGTCAGAATTAAAATGTCTCCAATCTTCGGGCACCTGTTGGATCAATTTGGAGATAAATAGAACTCTTAGAGTTGTGACTGACACAAATCAAAAAGAAAAGTATGTAAATTTTGATAAGAGACTTCACAAAATAAGAATGATATCAGGAGTTTTCACAATTGCAAAAATACGGATTACATTTACAGGGATGAGATTGTGTTATAGTACATTTGATGCTCAATTTGGTCTTTTCAGCCCTGTAGATACCTAGGGCCCAAGGTATTGACTGTCATTCCTTAGAAATTCTCCAGTTGAAGGGCACACTTGTTACCTTACTCAACTCTTCTCTGTGTTTTGCAGGTTTTTTCCCTGATTTCGATGTAAAACTCTTTCTTCGGTATAAATACATAACAATCTGGGCCCCTTTTATTACATCTAGCTTTATAAGCATATGAAAGAGTATGATCAGCTTTGTAGAAATAAATATGTCAATTTTATCTTTATTGGTTGACCAGAGATTCAATGAAAATATTGTGTATTTTCTTCTTTTTTTTTTTTAATGGGTAGGATACTCCTTGGATTTCTTATTATTCAGATTAATTTAGGCGTATAGAATTTTTTTTTTTTTTAAAGTGCACCTTTAAGATCTTGGTGGTTTTAGAGGCCTGATTTGCCAATAGTGATGATTATGGAATGAACTATATCCTGTCAATAGAAGCATAAGAGGAAAATTTAAAGGGTACCAAATAAGATTTTTAATTTGCTAATTAGAAAGCAGTAGGTGTAAGATTTGCCCTTGCTGATGAAGGTCTGAGATCCCAACTCCATTTTGACAGATTGCCAGTGACTAAGTTTTGTTTTGTGAGGCTTACTCACAAGTACCAGAAAACCCCAGAAAAACCTAAAATCAATTATGACATTCAAATCAGAACACAAAGTTCCCGTGGATCTGTGCCCAGAAGCTGCTCCTGTGGATGCCCAAGAGTGTTTTGGTCTGGGCACCAAACAGTTGCCCAAGTTCTTTAATAACACAGTAATGCTTTGTGACACTGTAAAACACAGTCACTGTGTTTTTGTGTACCAAAAATCTGTTGCTACCTCACCCACCATTTTGTAGTTTTGCCGTAAAGCATTTAGTGTTTATTAACCACTTTGCTCTGCTAACTGTTGCCATTACTCCACTCTCCTGACCTTCACCTTTGATTTATTTAAATGGCCTTCATAAAAAGAGAACTTATGATGGAAATATAACAACTCATAAAGAGGCACAAAGAACTCATGCACTAGAAGATGTGTTCAGTATTTTGTGAATTGATAAACAATTCCAGAATGGTTGCCTACTCTAAGAAAGGCTGGAAGAACCATCTGGGCACCACAAGGCTCAGTCCCAACTTGCAAAGTGAGGTACCAATCAAAACCTCATAGGAGTATGTAGATCATATCCTGAGCTGTGTTTTAAAATACAGAGAAGCATTTTAATGAATATCTCAACTGCTGAGAAGTCAGCTTCTCTCCCAGCTGATTGATCAACCTGAGGATCTTGCTTCTGCCTCTCTGTCCTCCCCAGAGAACATCCTGCCCCATCAATTTAACTTGTGTACCTTTCATGACTCGCTGAGATGACACCTCTCAGGAGCACCCTCCCCAGACAGCAGGGTGGGCTTGTGTGCCAGCAAGGACAATTGAGAGACCTACACTGCTCCATGTCCTTCTTGCTAAAGCACAGGTACCTATCCTCTGAGACTAGAGGGGAAAACACCTTCTGTACATTTCCTGAGAACTCCTCTGGCATCCTTTTAGAGGTGAGAGTCACTAGGAAAAATATATTGGCAGGAGTTAAAGCAGGAATCATCTTCTGCCCCTCACTTTTTCCCTCTTGTCCCTACACATGGTTGATTTCTCTTTGGTGGACACACAAGTCAACAAGGAGTTCCGGTATGTTCCAGCCAGGGCTGTGATCTAGGCGAGCCAGAGAATAGATCTGGAGGGTATAAGAGAGGTTGATACAGCCACAAATCACATAAGCCATCTGCAGAAACTCTTCACATCTACAGCATGTGCTGGACAGGAGGGGAGAGCAGGGAGAAGTATAGAAAGGCATTGACAGCAGCCTTATCATTTTTATCTTTAATGGAGAACAGTTTGGCCCATCCTAAACAGTAGGAACACCAGAAAGAAGGGATTAGCAAGTCTATGAAGTCTGTCAACACAGAAAAAAAACATACTTGGCAAGGGAAAGTGAATTTCTGCTTCCATATTTAAATTCAGTGTCATTTCAGCTCACTATGGAAGATATTTTCTGGGAAATAATGGGGCACTTTAGCATCCTTTACAGCAAAGAGCTTAAAGCCAGTAAAGGATTCATTTGTTTCAAGTGGTATTTGCAAAGATCTATGAAGAGGCAAGTCAGGGAGGCAGCACTTGGAATGATGATGCAGTGGGGGTAGTCCCTGATGATTTTTAAAAATCATTTAGACAGGTAAGAGCAAAGGTTGTTCAGTGCTAACAAACAAACATGTTTGATTGCTCTGCAAGAAAATAAAATACTCATCTTTGACCTCAGGCAAGGTCAAAGCAGACTGACAGCACACAGATGCCCAGTGCTGGTCCTAGCTCTTCCATCAGCCAAAGCCAGGATTCATCCCTAGAGAATTCAGCAATTGTATCTTGTGGCACTGGGGCACTGACTTGACCTATTTAACCCTACAAAATAGATGCAAACTGTATCTTCAGGAAATCCTCCCATTTGCTATTGACAAAGATCAAAACATGACTCCTGGGTCACATGTAAAAATCTCTAAACAGAACCTGAAACCGGTTAAGAGCAGCATGAGCAAGCTGCTATTGCATGGTTTGAAATGAGTAAACAAAAGCCACTTCTTGTTACTATTTCATAAGGGTTTAAATAAGCAACCATTTGAAACACAAGATTTTACACTGAAAAAGCAAGAAAACCAGGTTTCATTAAGAGCATTACTTTCTGTAGTCAGAAACAGCACCAAATAGATCAAAGATATAGTTCTTTATTGATTAGCCCTCAGTGTGTGTTTAATCAGCAACTGGCCTATTCCAGGTAGACTGATAGTAAATTAACAGAGTCACTCCTCTGTTCTTGGAAATATCACGTTGTTGGACATTAGGAGGTTCACTAAGTTCAGTGTTTTTAAAGTGAATTCACATGACCATAGTCTAAATTACCAGCAGAGGATTACAGATGTGCTAGTTAACAACTAACGAATAAGCAAACAAAAACTATTTGCATTATACTATTATACTCTTAACCTTGATAGTCACCTTAGTCTTTTTTCACAGCTGTTTTCTGTAGCTGAGGAAACCAAAGCGTACATTCAATTGAATTTATCACACTCTGTATTGCTGTTTCTTTATTGTTTCCGTTATTTTTGTTGCATAGGAAGACCAATAAGGGCTTGTAAATATTCAAACAGAAAAGTGAAAATAAAAGTCAGTCTGAGACCCTTTTTAAAAGCTTTACTCCTAACAAGATGTTCTCCATCTTCAGATGTTTTGAAGACAGGTCCAACCTCTGTTTCAAAGGCAATGTAGCTGATCCACAGCAAATGTTCACCCAAAGTTCATCAACCTGTGTTACTATTCTGATACCAGAAAGAAACTTTGACTACACTGCCTATCAGCAGTGCAGTGTGTACATCTGGAAAATACCTGTGACTCAGATTACACACAGACACTTTCCCTCAAAGAGCAGAAAAGCACACTCTTCACGTGACAGAATACCCAGGACTCCTGTTCCAGGAATGAGGTGTCCATTGGTACATGGCACCAGCACAAAGGCAGGTGGGCAGCGAGACCAAGGCCGGACTGACCCAGCACCCTCACCTGTGTACCCTGCAGGTCTGGAGATGCCTGGCTCTCCCTTTGCTTTTGCTAAGGTTGTGCTCACCATCCTGCATGAGATAAGTCTGGACATGATGAGGTTCACACCTATATTTATACCATTAGTCAAGCTGCAACAGATGCTCTGTAAGGGTGATCATGAGTGGCACAATCTCTCGTTTTCCCATAGATGTAGAAAACGCAATTTTCTATGAGTTGAAGGGCAGGGCACCTATCCCACAAGCCCATTTTGCCTGCTCCTAGCCATCCAGCACATTCTCAGCTGACAAAGTCTCACAACCCAGCTGGAATTATATCATGTCTTTGCTATCAGCTGAGTTCTGCTAACATTGCAACTGCAAATATTTGTAACTAGGGTATATTTTTTTTCTAAACTTTACAGAGTATTTTTCTTTTGTAATCTTTCTTCCTACTTTTTTAATAGGAAGTGCCTCAAACCAGAAGGAAGTTTTGTAGAGGTCCAATCCAGCAAGCTCTTAGAGTTTCCCATTCCAGTGAATAAGGCAGCATCTTTGTGACTTTGAGGGTCAGAAATAGGTGGGAGAGGGAGTTGCATACAAATGAGGTCAAAATGCAATCTTTATTTGAAAATAGGGGGTTTCAAGCTTCAGGACATATTACTGCTACTGCTACAGCAGTCTGCTCACCAGCTAGTCCCTGAGGATATGACAACTGCTTAAACAAGAAACACCACCCAAACTATCCAACACCTCCTGGATTTACACACAGCTTAATCAAGACAGTGTGGGCTAATTTTTCTGCTGTGATGGGGAAATCTACACGAGCTCCCAGCACAAGAACTGAGATCACTCCTACCCTTGCCACAGTTATGCTAGGGAAGGCTACTTGAACTTTTCATAGGCTGAAAAAGGTCTGCAAAGGTGGGGAGTATTATTCCCTGTTTTGCAGTTCAGGAGCTAAGATAGAGACTATGTGGACTGACCAGCATGACAGAAAATCTGAAACTGAGCAGGGATTCTACCTTTCATCTCAGGTTTGTCTTGTGTTTTAGAGGAGGCTGTTTTATTGAGTGGTTGGATAGTAGCATGGAATTCAGGCATTCAGTATATATTCAGTAGCATATTTCAGGCATTAAAAAAAAAAGGAAAGGGTGATTAAAAAACATCACATAATGAGATCATTATACTCTGATGGACAAAATCCTTTCTCAGGGAAAGAATACTACCTGGCTGTTACTCAGAGAAGAAAATCAAAGGGACAGTCATACTGGCCCTGCCACATTGAGTGGTTTTCAGGAAACACTAAATGTAATGTAATCATTTCTAGGGCAGTGTTTTGGCTCAGGGCATAGAAAGATGAGAACCAGAAAATTTGAAATTGAAAAGCCAACCCATCAAGTGACATAAAACAGCCAGTTGAATTTGCATCAGTCAAGGTGACAGCACTATTAATAATATAGGCAGCACTTCATTTGGAAATCAAAGGAACTGTGGATGTATGATTAGCAAAATACCTGTAAATCCTGTTTGAATAGAGGAGGGAACTATGTTTTGTCTTATAAATCAGGATTTTAGTTGCTGTGGTAATGTTCCTTGTATAACTTGTCTACGTAAATGAAACTCAATCCCTGTTGTCTCAAGCCACAGAGGATTATAGAATAATGAAAAACAAAAGTAAACTGAAGGAACCCTGTCAACTGAAGACTTACAATGAAAACTGCAAGTAAAAATTACACAATAAGTTACACAAACAGATTTACTCTTTTTGTTGTTTTCATTTCACTAAGGAAAACAAACTTTGGAAGCACTTTACAACTGGAAAACACAGCATTGATGTTAAAACAATCCTGTGCAGCTGTGTCTGCCTCCTGCACCTGCCTCTCGCACCTTGGGTAGATGTCTTACAGAAAAAACATAGAGGTGCTGACGAACAGCTGATGGAGAAGATGGCTGGGGATGGCAATGAACAAAGGCTGAGGTGGCGTATTATGAGATAATTGGGCAGATTTGAGGTCAGATAATGGACCAATCTAACAGCAATCAATTACACGGAGTAATTTTATTTCTTATAAAACTTCAAGGCAGTTGAAATCCATCTAAGCTTAGTATTCTGGGAAGAGCAAAGCAGACTTTCATAGTTTACTAAATAGCACTACACCATGGCCAATGTTTTACTGGCTTTATCACCACATGCAAAGTGTTGCACAAACAGATTGAGCCAGTGCATAATAAAGCAACAAGTCTGGACTGAGCGTAGCTGCCATCCTACAGTAAACAACCCTCGTCTAATCATGAAATATTATGAAGCCCTGGGAACAGTTTTTGGAAGACACAACATTGCACTTTTTCCAAGTGGCTGAAGCTATTGGCTGTGGCACAGCCCTAGTTCAGGGTCCTTAGGGAAAACCTTTTACTTCCCAATGCTCATGTCTTTCTAGCTAAAGAGGGTCCAAAAAAAGCAGCAGCAAGTGGACAAATGTCAGGATTGTGTAATCAACCACCTTACTTTTTCCCTTTTAGAGAAAATAATATAATATATGGAAGCCATGAGATAATGTCTTATTTCACTTGGTAGAGAGCATGGATTTAACTGTCTCTTACTCAAGTAGGATTTCACAGGCCATGTCTAACTGTAGAGCTATGCTGACATGTAACTGAATCTTTAAAAGGAAAGGAAAATCCCTCTTCTCTACCCCTTTGTAAAATGCAAAATTTCCAGTCCTCATAGCGCTTACCCAGAATGTCTGTGCTACACTGATCTGATTTTGCTATTAATCGTTATCTCTTCACCTAATTACTTACATCTCTGACTAAGTGCACTTGTGAGGCCAGTAAATACAAGGTAGAGAAGTTTGTGTCTCTTTATCTCATATTTGCACCTGACAAGTAGTTTAAACATGGGCTCCTCCCATGGTTGACCTAACATGGCATAATATGCCTTGCCATAGGAATTGCATGAAGAAGTTGGTTCCCTTTAGACTGAGTTATCAGTGCCATAGACACTTTTTCCTCCTTTGGATGCAAAATTCTCTAGGCATCCCTTGATGCTGGGATCACCTGGTGGCTCTGTCTGATGGCAAGAGGAGCTATGCACACAGGCAGTGCTTGAACCTATGTCTGTGTCATGCTCCTTCCAGGTGGACTTCAGACTGTTGATTTTTGGTCTGCAACTCAGAGGCGATTTAGCTGCTGCACAGAGGGTAGACAGGTGGAGGCAGAAAAGCACAGGCAATCCTCATTTCCTCCCCCATCATTTAAATTGGAGACATAGTATGGAAGAGACCCCTGGAGCTGTGTATAACCCAAATTCTGACTGAATGGAAGAAATTAGAATGCTGCAACATCTCACTGAGAGCAGGAGAGATATTGGCAATGCAGCCAAAAAGGACAAGAGAGGACCTATCTAGCAGAATTGCCTCCAACTTTGGTTATAAAACCCATACCATACCCCCAGGTCCAACAGAGACTGGTTTGGTTGCTTGTCGAGGGGAGAAGTGGGTGGCATTTCAGAGCTTGCTGTATGGAGCCTTTTTTAATCTATTTTTGAGGCAGTTGAAGGAAGTATGAGCTTAAGGCAAAAGACTGTGGGGGAAAATAATTGTAGAAAATATTTTGTATAAGCTTATGGGATCTTTTTAAATTTATGTGGCAAGCAAGCAGAGACTTAAGTGCCAAAGCTGTATTATCAAAATGTTAATAGGTAAACACATTAATAAAAATGCTGTAAAATGAAGAATCATCTGGGTTTTTTAACACAGAGGAGATGTTAATAATGATCCCTGCCTCAACCCAGTGCCAACATGCTTCAGAGCTCAAAGCTGCATATAACTCTGAGCACCACAACTCATCCCAATTGTCCTTGTTTCCAGACTGCCAGAGTGCAGGTCAGTTCATAGTCAACAGTACTGGAGGCAGCTGACACATCCAAAAGAATCAGAAATGACACCTGATCTTCATCCATCATTGACAAAGGGTTATCAGCCAACACAAATATGTGCTGTGACTTCTGTATCAAGTGGTTTGTAAACAAATGTGTATTACGGACAGGATTTCAAGAGAGCTCAGTGTTGCCTGACCCAGAAAGAAAAGCAGAACAAAGATATAGTGTGCTGACATGATCTTTCGCAAGTTCTGTGCTCAAAGCATACAGAGAGTAGGATTATCTGGCCATCTACTGAAGGATCTGGGATCTGACAGAAGGATTTGGGACCAGTTTCCTACAGAGAAGAGATATTTAAGGAAATAACAATGATTCAATTGATGCATGTCATCGTGTGGAAGAGTGTCTGGTTTAAAACTGGGATTTATTGGGCACACTTTCTGTGTGAAACAAGTTCAGAAACACTAAGTTTCAGTTTCTCAAATTAGCTGTCATGTAGAGAATTTTCATATGGCACAATTCCACGGATCACTCCAAATTCATGTCATTTTGACTTTAAGGTTAATCTCTGGATTATTCTGTCCAAGACAGGACTATTTTAATTTCTATAAACAGAGAATAAGGAAGGGTTATTCTTTGGACAGGAAAGTAGTTCTCTCTGTGTGTTCCTCTTCTCTGACATCAGAGCCCAGAAAATAATATTCCCCAGACTGGTAACCCTAACTTCTCCCTCATACCCTGTTCTCAGTCCCTTCTGTCCCAAGTCTCAAATCCCTCAGTCCTTCCTGCCTAAAAACTCATTCAAATGCCTTCTGTGTGGAGGCTCCCCTTCCACACTGTCCCTTTCCAAGGCCTCTGCTATTTCAAATCACCTTCCTCCCATGCAAAAGTCACTCATCTTCCTCCCCATCTCTCCTTGCTTAGATTTACTTCATCTCAATTATTTTCCCATAACTTTCACTAACCCTGTCCAGAGCCAGGCCTTGCAATCCCCAGACCTCTAGAGAAATAAGGCCTTCCTAATCCTTTTTGAAATCCAGCCTTCCTTTCCCATCTGTCACCTTTCTTCTCCAAACCCTTTGTCAAGCGTTTCCCCAGACCTTTATTTCTCCTTCTGTTCCCAATTCTCATTTTCTCTCCTGCAGCCCCTGTGCTCCACATCCTTAGTGTTCTCAGCCTAGTTCCCACTTCCTGAGTGGTGCCATTCGTTTATAATCCATTTATTACCCCCCTGTTGGCTGCCAAGGGACAACACGACCTCCTCATTCACCCTTGCCTCCAGCAGAGCCCTCCCCTTCCTTATGCTGCCCTCAGAGAAACTCTTTGGAGATCCTGGGCCCACACTTGGAGCCAGCTGGCATTGGTTCCATCATACATAAAGGAACCTCCTAGCAGCTTCTCACAGAAGCCAGCCCTGTAGCCACCTGGCTACCAGAAACTTGCCATGCAAACCCAAGACAGAAGTAATTATTCAAGAAGTATGAGCATCAAGTTTAATTTCCCTCTTCTGCCAATGGGAATTCAAACTCACTTCTCCTCCTGTTTTGATATTAAGTAGTCATTGGATAAAATGAGCAAACATTCCTGGGAATGGTAATGAAAATCAAGAAATCTTTCTTCTTGTGATATTTATTATAGCCCCTGATTTTCGGGATTGAGCCCTCTATTGTGCTTTTATTTTCATATTGTTAGTCTTCTTTTTTTCTGTGACTATTCCAACTTCAACTCAAGAAGATGCAACAAAATATACCAAACAATGTGCTTCTGAAGACCTCTAATGCTCAATCAAGAAATGAAAGACTTGGCATTGAACTTTCTCAGTCTAGCCAAAGAAGACCTAGCGATAAAAATTCACATTTTTTCCAAGTATTACAAAACTATTGTATCATATTTTGAAGGAATTAAAAAACTCTGTTTCCTTTAAAAAAAGCATTCATAACTGTTTTTCAAGCAGCACACTGTTCCTCATGTTTGCTATGAATGTTCTGAGAATATATTCCAACTTAAAGAGAAACTTAGGGGAAAATTCCTGTTTCTGAAACCTGATCAAGTGTTGAACCAGCTGCTGAACTTCTCATACTAGGGCAATTTGAGATGGGCTGCAGAGAACTGAATTCTCATAATAGTAATGTTAAACATCAAAAAGGGTGGGGGTGGCCTGTATTGGGTTAGCTGCAGCTGAGCAGGGGATTTCAGTGTCATTATTATGCTCAGCTACACCCAGGTTTATCCAGAATTTCCTCAACCCTGAGTCCTTTTGCAGATATTACTTGTTTTGATTATTTTTGTTTTCCATAGTGCAGAGAGGATCACCAGTTGTTGGGCTGACTCTCTCTATTGTCCTCTGTTAAGGTAACACATGAGGACAGTGTAACTTCCTCTCCAAGTGCCCAGGGTGCTGGGATTCCCTCATGGCCTCAGGCTGGGACCTGTAGCCTCTCTCTGCAGAACTATTCCAGATGGGATGTGGTTTTGACAGCTGGACTAACAACTGTCCTTTGGGAAGTGACTCAAAGTATGTCAAAGCTGTCACGCAAAGGGTGACAAAGAGCTATCAGATAACCATTGTCATTGATTCCTGTAGTTATGCTTTTTACAGTTT
This sequence comes from Lichenostomus cassidix, assembly GCF_008360975.1. Lineage (NCBI taxonomy): Eukaryota > Metazoa > Chordata > Aves > Passeriformes > Meliphagidae > Lichenostomus > Lichenostomus cassidix. The sequence goes on along the minus strand of NC_139480.1, from coordinate 17,879,793 downwards.
ACACAATATTTTAACTGTGAAGTATCATCTAATTGCATACTTCCTAGCGGGAAAATTTTTTATTTTTCTCATTTTTATTCCATGTCTTTCCTGTCTTTCTTTTCTTACACCTCCAAGCCTTGCTGTAGCAATTTAATAATTGAGTAACTGTCACTGAAAACAATGGACCAAATTTATTCCAACTGTCACATCCACATTAGGGAACTTACCTCTGGGGCAGATTTGGCTCTCCCATTTAAACTCTCGGTTGCCAAACGGAGCTTTTAGAGCAGCCCCCACACTGTCTAGCAAACTTCTGAAAAAACCTGTAAGTCTTTTAAAAATCCGTTTTACCTAAATGGCACTTTTCAGTGAGGCAATTGTTTTTTGAGACTGAAAACAAGTGTGAGTAAAGAAACATGACACTGGGCTATATCACCAGATCCCCTATTTCTTAATCTGCTTAAAGCTTAAAGAAAACTATTAAACTGAACCTCTCTGGAACAGAAACTAAATCATCTCAGCAACAGTTATCACTCACTTCTGTATTACTTTGAAAAATAAATAAGGAAATATCTGTCAGAGCTATGATGTGTGGCAAAGAAGTTTTCCATGTGTTACCTCCCCAAACTGGATTCTGGTGCTTTTCTAGTAAAAGTTAAATTAAATGTTCTATAATGGTTTGCTTTCATTTCAATACAAGAAAGACACCTGTAGCACTAGTCATGAGAATAGACCTTCTGTGCAGCGACCACTTCAGACAACACTCAAATCACCCACCTTTTGCTTCTGATTCAGGCAATGATGAGGCAGAGGTGCCCTGAGCTCCTTGCTGCCTATCTGATTCTCATGTATGTGATAGCCTGACTAAAGGGCTTGTTGCAAAGATGGCTCATCAATAGCTTCTACACAAATTGCAGTGCTATCCAGAAAGGCCTGTCCTCTCACTGACATTCATCTGGGTTGAGCAGAGCTCTGGGGTCAGAGGAACTGGGTGATCCACAACAACCATTTTAGCAGGCGAGCAAAGTTTGTCATTTCAAACTCTGCCTGTGCTTTGCCAGACAGAAGATTCAAACAGATAGATACCAACAGAATCGGAGAATTAAAGGTGGTTTATCCAGCTATTTTACCACATGGCAACCAAAGGTCTGCCCTGATCTATCTGTTGGTTATTTGCACTGACCAATGCACTGTGAAACTTATGTGCCAAGAGCTCTGCTGGTAATTAAAATTTTCCTTATATCAATTCTGGAATCTGCTATTTTGTATTAGTGGCAGCTAGACACTGGGCCAGCAGTGTGCTGAAATGGAAGGCAGGAATAGGAAAGCTGTAGACAGAGTATCATCATGAACTGAGTGTGTTGTTACGTGCAAAGCATGACCACACATGCGAAGTGCTGATTCCACCCAAACCCATAAAGCCTGACTTTAAGCTGATTTAGCTGCCTCTTTTCTGCTCCTTGTTGAGTCATCACAAGGCTTTCTTGTCCAGGATTAGACCTAATCCTTCTGTGACATCACCCTTTACACTCACTAATGTATAAAGTGAGGGCTGGACCCTGGCCACAATAGCTACCACAGATTTGTAATTCATAGCATACATGAGACTGCTTTTTCCTGCCTGTGTTATAAAGTATCAGGTTTCTGTTTTCTTTTCCTAATTTCTGCAGAACATATTGATGTAATTTGTTCTACTTTGGCATTTTTTACAAAGCAATATGTAGCTCACCCTAACATTTGTAAAATTCACAATTTGTATTTTCTATAAAATACTTGTATTTCAGCTACAACTTCTAAAGTTAAATAAAAAGAAATGTTCTTTTCACATCTTCCAGTGGGGTTTATTTACCTTAATTCTAACATCTGGAAGTCTATCACTTGATGTAGAGGCCTTCATGTTACCTTTATTCTTCTTCCTCTTTTCATGCTTCCATTGCACATTTTACATCATTCTTTTTCTGTGGTTGCTTCCATTTCTCCATAAATCCTATTAATTTAAGATTCTCTCTTTCCTCTGTTCTTTGTTGCAACATTTATGTGAGAAAGAAAAGAGCAACCCACTTCCAGCAACCATTAGGAGCTGATGCCTCTTCTTGGTTTCAGTGTTCTCAGGCAGCAATGAGAACTGAGCTTCTCTCTCAAGGCCCATTCTTGCTAACTGCTAGGTTATTGTAATCTGCAGGAAGAAACTGACTCTTAAAAACAAAACACAAACAAAAAAAATTGGCATCACAGTATAGTTTTAAGACCATTTCTAAACCATTTATCTATATCACCCAAAAGCAATAAGACAGATAGATCCTCTAATATATTTCTAATATATTTAGGTTCTTCAATCCCATTTATTTTGGTATGAATTTCACATGAATTGGAAAGGACCCAGTCTGCCCAACTTTTAACAGTTCCAGGTCCATTAAAGAGTAAATAGATGTAGATAAGTAATTCCTCCACAGCAATAGGAAAGGGAAAGGCTTAAAGGATAAAGCTAAGGTCTGAGATGTGAAACTTTCCAGTCACCGGAACAGGATCAATTCAACTTATCCAGGGAAAAAACAATGAAAGAAGAATTGTTGTCCAAAGAAAGAATCAAAGAGGAGTCTCAGGCTAGAAAGGAGCATTAGGTAGGTGACATGGGAAAACTAACTCTTTTCGTAATACATAAAAAGCCAAGGTAGCATTAGAAGGGGACAAACAAAAGAAAATGCCAAACTACAGATCCTGCAGTAGCAGTCAGTAAGGACAATTTCTTCTCAAGACAGTCTTCTATCTTTAGCCCGTCAATTCTTGGCACAGAGATTGCAAACAGAGTCTACAATGCTCAAGATGGATGAGATTCCAGACTGGAGACAACAGCCTGAGGAGTGATCTGTAAATTGTCTAAATTACACTGGAGATTTCTTAACTGAAAGACCTCAGCACTTCTTCAACACAGTATCACCACTTCGAACTAAAAAATCTCTCAAAACTGATCAGACAACTGACAGCTCTGAACATGCAGACAGGTCTAAATAGGCAGAGCAGTTCCCAACGGCAAACGGCAAACAGCAAACCCAGAAAAAATCCAGGAAAGCTTGGAACCAGAGTGTTGGTGATCCTGTGTTACTCCCAAGTATCGTGGGAGCATTTGCTGCACCTTTCAGTCACAGCTTAGATATTCCTCTAAACAGATGGAGTCATTTCTTTGAACAAAAGAATGAGCACATTCTGTTTTCTGTTTGATTTTACTATTGAAAGATTGCTGGACTTTGTCTGAATTTCTAGTGTAAATGCATATAACAGTGCTCAGCAAATTCCTTTTTGCAGTCCTTCAAAATGAGCCTTCATTTATGCCTAGGCCTCCCAAGTATGGTAATACAAATGATTAAGTAATAGCAATACTGAAGCAAATTCCTTTGGAGTTACATTACTTGAAATCACTTTAAAGTCTACTGCTATTCCTCAGCCTGTCTCTCCTAAAGAGTTATTTGGACTTTCACTCAATTAACTCAGCATCCCCCAAAGTGAGTAAGCCTCCAGATGGTCTCTTCTTTTGAGGTGGCTAAGATATTTTTACTGGGAGGGGGATGCAATTTCTTTCAGACTGCATCTGTGAGACATTTAGGAAGTTATATTGGTGCTCAAAAAATAACGATGCCTGTCCTGAAAAATCATCCTGCTCTTTTATGACAGTCTGTTTTAATTGGCTGCCTACCTAGTGTAGCTGTCTTCTCAGCCCACACTTTTCCCTGAGCTGGGCTGAGATGTCAAAAATGGAAGAAGAAAATGAATTATTTAAACCTTCATGTAAAAGAGCACCCAATTCTTTTGTCATTATACTGATTTTACATTAGCTTATGAAGTTTACCTTTTATATTAGGGCATTTTATGAAGTCACTTTTAATTGACAGCACTGTGAGATGTCAAACAGACATTAGGAGGTATTTCAAACTTAAAGATGGGTCTTCATTCTGATATTTGGATTTCACACTAAACCCTTTTGAACCTTGGTATATTGGAACTTATGGCAAAGTTGATTCTGCATCACGAAATTCAGATCTGAATCAGAACCCTCAGTATCTACTGAAACTGCAAACTCAGTAACTATTGAAAAGCATTGCTCATGCTTTTCTACAGGGCTTTCTGAACCAAGCTGTCAACAATTTTTTTGTAATTGAAAACAACCTCCGATATGGTTCTATCTTTTATTCTATTTGGGGGTTCTATTTTTTAATTTTTCAGGGGGGTGGGGATTTTTTGGTTTGTTTGTTTGTTTAATTGAGATTGACAGAATTCCTAAAAATTACTAAAATTCTTTATGACAGCCTTTAGCATATTTTAAAATACCTCATGAACACAACACAATACAATTTCCTACAAAAGAGTTAAATTTCCATTGATATTTATGAATGTCAGATAATTCTTGAAAATGTGTATGTAAAACTTAAGTAATTCTTTCTGGCCTGCCAAAAAACTCAAAATCACCTTTTGCTACATTAACTCAAATGACAAAATCATTGTTTGAATAATTTAAAATAAGTTTTGGTTTGTATATTTTAAAATGTGAACTCTTTCAGTTAAAGTTGACAGTAAGGAGCTAAGAAGTGGAAGTGCTTTTTAAAAGTTTCCAGTTAAATAATATTGTTTTAGTTAAATAATGTTATTTTTTAAAGTATCTAAGTTTACCAGTCCATGCAACCTCTATTTCAGAACAATATCACTTTAGTATCCTCCTGGCACTAATGGAAAGAATTACAAAAGATATCTTAAATACTCTGATTCATAATTTAGAATATTTTTTAACCTCCAGTATAGTCCCCATGTTTTGCACTGAAACTTGCACTAAATTTACACCAAAAAGTCTTTCTAAATCCTTATTTCTGTGTTCTTTTATTTTTCCTTTTTTTCTCTCCCTTATTCATCTGTTTGCTCTTGCCTGTACTCAGGTTTCTTATCCTTGTTCACAGAGGCTTTAAGAGTACAACTGTTTTTTGACTGTTATGGTTATTGTGGCTGCCTTCTGGTATATCAAGGACACATAGACATTTATTAGGACAGAGCATTTGGTTTGAAAGCAGAAGTTTCATCATCAGTGTGAAGAGTAGCATGCTGACTTCTTTCACCTTTCTAACTGTAATGATCCCAGGATTGCTAATATGAGAATCACGGGGACTATGTTGAAAATATACCTCCCTGCTGAAAATATACCTGGCTTTTTTGGCTAATTGCAACACAGAAAGACAGAAAAAGATTGAGTTTTCCTAGAGATGCTGTTCAATCTCATTTTTCAGTTGCATAGCATTTTCTCCCACACTGCAATTTTCCTAGGTAATAATATCACCCTCACTTTGAAAGGGAGGGAAATATTTATAAATGTGTCAGAGCCCTAAAAGACAATTCTTTTTTGAAAGCTAAAATTTGCTCAAGTAAGAACTTCAGTCACCAGATTTTCTGTGCCCTGTGCTGCTGCATACTATTATTAAACTACCAATGAGTATGAAAAAACGTGACACATTAACCAAACAGTTATATAAACAATACAGATGCTTCCAGTGAAAGAACTGGTCACAAGCCCTGCTAAAGCATGCTGAAGTGAGGGTAGTAGGGTCCCTATCACTGATATAAAACTCTCCTTGCCATGTGGCTTGTGATTATAATCTTTGTTGTAGTTTTCTGGGTGGATAATTGGTAAATGATGGTCCATACATGATGGCAGCAGGACCCCATCCTCTCAGAGTCTGTTAGACAGGGAACATTTCCAACTAAAGTCTCGGGGACATTCTGAATATCTACCATGTTGCTATGATAGATATAGGTGGAATTGAATATCCACTCCCAAAGGAGAGAGGGATGTCATAAACCTCTACCCCAACATTAAGCTTTTTCACACCAAACAAATAATGAAAATGCAACATTGGATTCATTGAAAAACATTTCCTGATACTGCAGGCAGTAAGTTACAGAAAGGAAGTTCAAACCATCACAAACTAATTGCCACTGTAAAACTACATTCTTCAATTCCCTGATCTTATGATATAATTAATGGAATTATACAAAAATTGTTACTGTGCTTCCTCTTCCATCCATGTGTAGAAAGAAAAGTAATCATCTCCAGAGCAATTTTGTTTGTATATCTATAAAAGCAGAATAAAGATCTAGATTTAGACATGCCCCCATCCTCAGCATGCTCTGTTGGTTAGTGATGAGTAGCAGTGCCCTCAATGTATTAGTGGTTTTGGAAACTTCACAGCAGTTAAATGCCTAAGCATGAGTTAAAGTATCTATTCAGGAGGCCAAGCACTTGTCTGTGAAGTCCTTCAGTTCCTTTGCCTTATCTGGCTGAATTAATTTCTTGGTGTTTTTAGGCAGATAGAGAGGTAGGATGCTCACAGCGATTATCAGCTGTGGGCTGTTAGTTTCAGGCTTCTTTTGTTTTTATTTTTTGGTCAGGATCTCTGCAGTGACAGTGCATCTGTCTTTGGTTTGACAGTGCTTTCTGCAATCTAGCCAGAATCCCACAGCTCTGTAGCCCACCAATGTCATGAGCAAGCCCTTTGTGATTTGTCTTCTCATGGAAATTTGCAACATTCCATACTACTCCTCCCCTACAGCTGATTTTTGGATGTGACACCAAGCATTATCACGGTGTACTGGAGAAAGGACATGGCCCATTACAACAAAATATCAATAACTATCACCTCATGGACTGGAGTGACAGATTAAATTCTGGGGTTTGTAATTACAGACAGGAATTGGTGGGTTGCCTTCATGTCCATCTTCCCCTTTAACCCAGTAAGGCATGCTGATATATTTGTAAGGAAGGTGCTAGACTGAAAATGAAATAGTAATGTGCTCCTGCAATAAGGTTTTTGAAGAACCCCATCATTCATATGGGTGCAGACTACACAAAACCCTCTGAGGTATGCACAGAAACAGCACTCCCAGATCAGCATGAGAGGGCAGATGTGGCAGAGGGTGGGTAACCCACTGTGCCTGGGACAAACCCTCCATGGGGCAGGTCCCTGTATGGGGGGTCAGTGAATACACCAGCTGACATGCTCCAAGATACCCAGGGCAGACACCAGAGGTTCCTTTCCTTAGACATTGTGTTAAAGAATTTAACTGGAAATTTGCCTCTGGAAACACTGAGACACAACAGGCCAGAGGAAGATTTCTTGGTCAACAAGCTAAGAGCCCCAGGATTACTGTGTGAAGAGAATTTACTTTGCATACATGTCCCATCTCGTGAGTAGGAAAGGAGGCCTCTTCTGCAAAACTTCCCTGTGCTGACCTTGCCTGCAAGACTAAGTGATAAGTGGCACTGTGATCACTTGGCAGAGAGTATACTATTTCCTCTATCCTTTTCAGATCTCATAAAAATGAAGGCTTATTTATTCGTGTTGTCATTGCTCAACCATCCCTACAACGTGTGAAAACTCATCCATTAAGGGAAATACCAAGAAACAACTTAAAAAACTGCCCACCTTAACATATCTTCCACCACTATCGCAAGGAAATACTAAATAAAAGCAAGGATGTTTTCCTTTCTTAATTTTTGTGCAAGTACCAAGCAAAATTCCTGTCTGTTACCTTGTCTTTCAAAAATAATAAAAGAAATTCAGAATAAAAACGTGTCCATTAGTTCAGAATAAAAACACTGTATCATTCACTATATCTTTGTAAATGTCCAGTCTTCTGGAGATTCACCTGGCAATTCCAAGGCTCTAAAAATTACATTTAACAAAAGAATTTATAAAAACATGAGAAGACACAAGGTATCTTTTTTTTTCCAAAGGAACCATCAATTCCTGTTAGATTTCTTACTTTAAAAACTGAAAAATAAATCAAGTCACAGTCATTTAAGGTCATTAGACTGAAAAATTACATTTTCTTGGAAGTACTTCCAAGTCTAGTAACAGAGGATATGAACTCTTTGCCAGGCTGTTTCTAACAAGTACTCAAAGAAGCTATGCAGTAACAAAGGAGAGGAAACTTTCTGCAGCTTTCTTGTTCAAGGGATTGTTCTGTGCTGATTCCATCCCCAGTGTGATCTGGACGCTGAATGCCCAGTGCACCTCACCATGTTCCTTACATAAACTGCCCCAGAATAAACAGGTAAATCTTCCTCTGTCCACAAAAGGATGCAGCCAAATACAAAGTGTAGCCACAAAAAATCCCTAGTAGCTGCTCATGACAGCCTCTGGCACCCTCTGCATTTCCAGCAGAGCACAGAGGGCTCCAAATGGGGCTGAAGTTGCTGCCTGCAAACTTTATAGCAATGGTTGTGGAAAACTCCAGAACTAACTTCACAGAAATAAAATTCTCTCTCTCTCTCTGTCATTTACTTTACAAGTCTTCTGGAATGTGGTACCACCCAAGTATTAGTCGTGCATCACTATCAAGCTGAGAGCTTGAGTAAACATGAAAAAATCACAGATAAGCTCATTTTGACTTGTGAAAGCCAAAAGTGAGCTGGGATGTAACAAGGGCTAAGTGTGGCATGTCCTGCGATAAGGAAGAGCTTAATCAGGGAAGGGCCCTTGTTTTCAATTTCCTAATTTCCTTTTTCTACAACATTGTCAATAACAAGGGCGTAGAAGGCCTTTTTAATTGGAAAATATCTTATGTCTTCACTGATTCAGGCAGTTGCAGGGTGTGGGTGGGACTTCTACCAGCTCTAGCCAACACGGTCCCAGTATTTCAATGTTTTCTGTCCTTCTACATCCTGCGTTGCTAGGTAAAACAACTTGTCATATTAACCCATATTGCCACCAGGGAATACAGAAAAAAGTAATAAAAGGAATTTAAGCTGGAAGAGAGATGGCTGAATCTCTAAGTACAGTGAGATCACTAATGCCAGCCATTCTAAGCCATTGTGTAAACCAGCTTCATTCTTAGTGCCCAAATTCTGGTCTGATTCACACCTATGTGGATCCAGATAAACTCTGTGAAAGTGAATGGAGGTCCTGTGAAGCTGCATCACAATAAGACAGAAATAGAATATACCCCTTTGCTTAAATCCATCATGTTTTCAAAACTAAAAATTACTTGGGAAAGCCCTCTTTTAGGCTTATGAACTAATGAAAAAAGTAATCCAGAAAGACAAAGGTTTCTTAGGACCCTTACACTGTGACCCAAAACACAAATAGGGTACTACTAGATTATAACACTTAGAGTCGCAGTCCTGGGAGAAGAAATCAAAAAGGAAGAAAACCAAACTCTAATAGAGCAAAAGGGAAAATCAGAATCATCAAGTCTTCATTCTGCATAATAGTTTCTCTTTGTGTTTGCTTCCACTTGGAAACAAGTTGTGCTTTTGACTTTATAACACATAAAAAACATGTAAAATTAATTTGTGTGAGGGCCAGTGTTTCCCCAGATTCTGCGTGGCAACAAGCATGATGAACTGAGAGCTACCCACTGGAAGTGACACTTTGCATCATAAAATTCATAAAGTATCATTTTTTTTCTATGTACAGCACAGTACCAGCTTTCACTGCTTGATTCATCATATTTTTAGTGGGACAGAAGACTAAATAACAGAATGCCAAGCTTGGTATAATGTTTTTAGGATAGAAGGATAGGGGGAATGAAGGTCATTGCTACTGGAAAAGAGCAACCTACTCCACAGAGGCAAAACAGAACAGGGAGAACTGGAAACCAACAGCTTTGGCTCCCATGCTGCACACACTGATGCTGCCTACGAATTGTCAGTGACTGGAAGTCCCCACTGATAGCAGGATGTGAACACAGAGGTGTCACAATTTTTCCAGAGGCATAAAATGGGGAAGCTAAATCCAGACTAGTGAGGAGGTTCTCTTCAGCAGGAGGTGGAAAGCAATTGTAAGGTTTCAGAGGGGTTGTCTCTCTTTGTGAATTCAAGCTGTGAGAGCACAGAAGAATGGCCTGCTCAGTCACAGAAAGGTCCCAAAATTCCTGGCTGTTAGACAGAGCTGACAGATCTCAGCTTTCCTGCAGAAACCAGCCAGATGCTTTAGTCTCTCATATGGCTTGCTATGTCAGGCAGAACAGGGTATGTAATCCATGAGCCAGGAAAAATTTTGCTGTGTCTTCCTCTGCCCCACTTGTCTTGGTTTCCGAGGACTGAAATAGCTTCTTGTGAACAGAAACAAGCACAATCCTGAGATAAAGGACACAACCACAAGAATTTGATATTCACAGCTTGGTTTCAACACCAGTTCTCTTTCTGCTCCCAAAATTTAGACATAATCAGCTCTGGAGTGGTCACATATTAGCTTAGCTCTCTGCCCCTGCCCAGCAGAGTAGTCCCATCCTTGATGTCACAGAGGGAGAACAGTTCCAGGATTGCTTTGTCCTCAGAACCAAGCCCAGGTATTTGTTGGTAGAGTCCTCGATGGGCCAGTCAAACCCACGCCAGAGGCTGGGCTAACAAACACTGTGGGCAGCAGAGCCCTCAGCCCTTTTACTGCTGTACTCACAGCCCTTCAGAAAGCCAAAAGAGCATGAGAGACTGTAGGACCCAGCAGTAACAGCCCTGATTTGTGGTCACCCTCTGTTAGCTGCCATGGACAGCTTCTCCTCCATCCAGTCACTGCATTTCAGACTAGACTGCCCCACAAAAGTCCTGTATCACTGCGCTTGGAGGAGCTTTGGCTACTGATGTGATTGACTTTCCATAAAACAGTCCTCGTCACGATATTTAAGATGTACATAAATTCCTCTTCCAGTGGATCCAGTGAGGAACTAACCTTCCAGAGATGTAGCAAATTTCTTAAAGAAGACACCCTCCAAAATATCCTGTCCAAAAAACAATGCTGTCACAACAAAAGCCTCTACCCAATCCCAGGGGAGAATGGCCAAGGGACCCTGTAAAATCTGCTTCTGGAGACAGAACGTGCTCAGCTTTGATGCAGTGTACAGACTTTTGATAGCTTGCTAAACAGTTTTGAAAATAATTAGTTTAACTTCAACTAGGAGAAAGACACACAACATATATTTCTTGAGCCCTCTTACAAATTTTTTTGCTTTATTCATTCAGGGCTCAGCAGGGTTGCTAACCAATTTCCTTAGTATTGCCAGCAGTCTCAGGATTTCAGCATCACTAGCAAATGCCAAGACTTTCAGGGTATCTGATGTTTGAAACAGAGCTTTGGTTATGACATTTGTTTATAGAGTGTTTTCACTTCAAACTCCCAAAACACTGACCACCACAGAAATCCCTGCTCTGCTACTAATGGGAATCCCTTCTCTGGTCCCTGGATTATTAAAACCTTGGGCAAGGCAGCAGCTCTTAATACAGCAGCTCTGTACTACAGTCTGGGACAAGAAAGGAAAAATAATATATTTAACTAAATTACATGCAAATGTCAGCTAGACAAAATATAGTTACCCACATGGAATTTGGACAGAGCTCTGGTGTTAACACCCTAGCTCCTGGCCAAAGTGCCAAAGCACTTCTGGAAGTTAAGAGTGGCCAAGAAGTTGGTTTTACAGCTTATCCAAAAGCCCATAATGTTTGTATTAACTAATGGATTATATAATAATTACCATTTTAGCAATAAGTTGCAGATCTACATATTATGATTTTTTTTTTGGTGGTGGTATTGGTGATAGTGGTGGTAATGGTGCCTGACTTAAAATGGTCTGTCATTCACTGCTGTTGGTTTTTCCAGTTCTGGGTGGGTTTAGTCCATTTAAGTCTTGCAGGCACTCTTTCTTTTCTGTGTCTCTTGCCGATAAGCATTTCTGCAGGAGTTGTTTATTCTGATTTAAAAAATCAAGATGTATAGTTCAGGCAGTTTTGCAGGGAGGAGCCCTCAGATTTAAGGGAAATGCAGATTTTGCATTCATCTGCAAAAGTTCACTGCAATTCAAGGAGAGTCTGTGTGACCTGCTCATAGCAGAGATTTTGGCAAGTCACTCATCTTTCTTCTTTTTTTTTTTTTTTTTTTTTTTTTGGTGGGTGAGTGTGTCCGTGTGTGTTGTTATTAGGCAAGTGCAGGTGAAAAAAGTATGTGAGCAGCAGAATTTATTAGAGTCTATCGAGCACCAGGGGAGACTAATTATAAAGCTTCAATACAAGACTGACACCATCTGGCTACCACAAGAGTTTGCAGGACGTACAATGTTTGTGTGAAATACTCCTTTTATACCCAGGAAACATCAGTATTTTGACATCCAGTTCCAAGTGGCAATCCCCAGTGAGCAGCCAGCACCAGCTGTGTGCATCCTATGGAAGCTGGAAAAGCAGAGGGATTCTCAGCAGCAGACACTCCTTGCTGCTCCTCCATCACTCCTCTCAGGGCAGGTGCAGGTATTTTATCACCACAGCTCTGCAATGTTGCCAAATAAAACTGTCCCCTAGTGTAAGCAGTTTCTGGTAAAAACTGATTTGGCTTTTTTTATATCTGCAGGATGAACCTCTTGCTTTTGTAGGCTCTTCCCTGGAGCACGCAAGCAAATTATGTGAGAGGCAAGAGTGTTGGTTGAGAAACTGAAACATTTCTCCCAGTAAATCACCCGAGGCTTAAGCCAATGCACTTGAACAATGCACCAAAGTCAATGAAATTGCTCATGTTCTTAAACTGAGATGACTGGATAAGCACCTCCAAACAACAACTTGAAAAACAAATTTAACTAAATGTGACCTATTATTTACCCAGCTCCTGTACTGAGCTTAGATTCACAACCTATGAACTTCATTCCCTCCATCAGGAAAGAAAAATAAGATAATGATCAAAATTATGCTGCAGTTGAATACGAGATGACAAGAAGTAATTTCTCACTTCTCTAACTGCTTTCCCCCAGATGTTTGCAGCTGAGTTATTTGCATTTATTTGGAGCAGAATTGCTTTTTCTTTCCCAGAAAGGAGTAATGCTGCCTGCTTTCTCCAGCTCAGTGAGTCAGAATGAGTCAGACCACAAGGCGGGAGAGGGTCCCTGGCACAGAACTTCTCTCTGCAGAGGGTATGAGGAAGAAGGGAGTTTCAAACCACACATGGAGCTCCCTCCTATCATGGAGCTTTTGCCAGGATGCCACAACTGTAGCACATTTCCCCATTCAGATCAGAGCAAGGGGAAATTGCATTAAGTCCTTGCTTGACTGATAAGGTGAACATTTGCATTTTTGAGGAAGGAATAGAGTTATGTAATAAACAATAAAGTATATGATCCAAAGAAATCATCATTGCAATTACACGCAGAAACACTTCAAAGGTATTACAAGCAGATGGAGAAATAGGATTTTCAAAAGTACAATGCTTCCTTAATAAGAGCTCCATCTGGGATTTAAAGTTTGCAGCTTTTTCTAGTTTCCATAGAAAACTATTTGCGTATCTTAACATAATATAGATTATTACCATGTGTCTGCCAAATTTACTAAAGGAGTGTACAAACTCTACCCAGAAAAGGAATTTTCATTCTTCACATCGTGTGTTAAGTTCAAATCTGTATGTTCAAATCAAAAAGAGATTAATTTTTTTCCTTCCTTGAAATCCTGAAAACTGCATACAAATGTAAATAAGTAAGAAAGAATTGTGAAATCTCGAATATACTTCACTTCCTAATAAATGGTCTAGTTTCCCAAATACAACTTGGAAAACAGCCATCACCAGAGCTACTAGCCAGAGCTATGTGAATATGTTTGTATCATTTGGTTGCCAAAAAATGATCAAATAATGAAATAAAAACTACTTTGACCCAAAATGAACTTTTCTTAATTCCTTGGAAAAAACATACAAATCAGTGAAAATTATTTGAGTACCAAAAAAACCCCTCTTTTTTAAACTTTATGGTATTTTTCGTATACTGAACCTACTACAAATGTTTGCATTTGCTAGCATAGGTTTTTTTTCTTCCTGAAAATAAGGTAACTGGTTTTAATCAGGTTACCAGATTAAATACAAATGCTTCTCTGAGTGTTTGTTGTTCTGTGTCCTGTCCTTAAGAGACTTCAGTGCTTCTGACCATGCCCCATTATTAACATTTCAGCAGCTCTGAGATGGAGCCAAATGCTGCTGTGGGGAGTGTTATTCTGCACCTTGTTGGAGAGCACTGGGCTGGCCTGGATTCTGCCAGGGAAGCATCTCTTCTGTTTGGCAGTTCTTTGCTGCATTTATGTGCAATTTTCTACCTTGAATCAAAACGGACTAGTGACAATTTATTAAAAATTCACACAAGCATTTCCATGAGTTCACACTCTGTTCTTATCACAGATGGACCCAAATTGCAAAATCTGGATCCTGAATTAAATATTCTTTTGCTTTGGTATGTCAGATGCAAGGTCTTGCATTCACTAAGGGAAAAAAAAAAGGAAAAAGAAAAAAAAGCAAAAGGTGTGTTCTCATTTTGAATTAGTTAACTAAAGGTTAAATCCTAGCTAAGGCAAAGAAACTAAGATTTTCTTTGGCTTCTCTACAGTCATCAGCTCAATGTTTAACCTTTTTGAAGCCTATAAACTGCCCTGTCTTCTATGGAGTACTGTTGTGCATCAATTTTTCTGAATTATGGGTACCTATTTTCTTCAGTGAGGAAAATACCCAAGGACCTGAGCAAGGCTGAAGTCCAACCTCAAAAAACACCAGAAATATTAAAGTACTGGATGTCAAAATATGTATCATTTGGTTGTGCTGCCAGCACACTGCACATTGTCAGAGGCAATAGTGAGGCAGAATTCCAAAATGAGAGCTATCACTTAGATCTCCAGTACCACGGAAGAAAGAAGGAATTCTGCAGAAGACATTAGGATTTTGCTGCTCTGCATGCAATGATAGGAAAGCATCTTGTTTTGCCTATGCTGGTTTGTGACCAGGACCACTAGTAATAGCATTCTTCACACTTTTATTTTTGGCTAGTCTGTGTGTTATAACATAAGGAAGAGAAAAGGAAGACCAGTCAAAATGTAGCATAAATTAGATTATTATGATGAAAACACTTAAATTTTGACATGCACTTAACAGTTCTTCTGTTCCCAGCAATGCTTGGAATATGAGCATGTTTTGCAGTAATGCCAGATCCCATGATATCACCCAGGAGCAGTAATGAGAAGGGCTGCTCCCTCTGAAGGTTCCTACAATCACATCTTTCCATGGAAGGTTTAATGTTCAGCAGTCTGTTAGGAAGAAAAGTGTTTTAAAACAGAGTTGGAAATAGAAAAGATGATTATGACACAATTATGCAGAAAGAGAATGGCACAGAAGACTTCACAGAGAGCAGTCTGGGAGAACTCAAAACAAACAAAAAAAAAATGAAGCCTTTTTTTCTGTGTTACACCCAGCTTCTTGACAGAACCTCAGTGGGACTGCTACAGCTAGTTCTCTGTATTGGTTTATCTTCAGTCATGTTAAAAGATCCTTCTGTCACATTCTGAACCATGCAAAGGATAAAATACATAATGCTGTGTACAGTTAAAATTCAGTGGTTCACAAATATTGCAGCCAAGGCCAAAATCTTTGGATTGCAGTGTCAGCTTTATGATAGTACTTTGTAGCACCAAAGTTATCTATTTCCACTTCATAAGCATATTTTATTTGTTATGCTCTTTGTATGCCTTTTGAAGTCCAGAAAACCTTACAGCACAGCATGCTGTATCACCAGACAATTTTTCCTTTAGAATTTTCTTTAGATATTTCCTGGAAGATTGTCATCATGAAATTTGTACTGTTCCACGATTTATGCTTTTTCCCTGTGCCAAATAGATACATACTAATATACTACAATGTATGCTCTCAGTATCACCAAGCAGAAGCACACAATCTATTAAATTCTACTAAGTTCACCATCTGAGATCATTTAAATTATATTTAAGTGACTTCAATCCTCCAAATTCATTTAAAGCCAAAAGAGTTGGCATAAGTCCAGAAGCAATCAGAAGGAAGCCAAGACCTACAGGAGATCGATAGAAAATTTTAAATTTAGAGTCTCTGAATCCAAACTGCTGACAAAGAATGCAAGCTCAAAAAAAAAAAAAAAAAGTAAACCAGTTACTAAACCAGTTAATGGCTTTTCTAAGTAAACATCCAAGACATTTTTTATCGTGCAATGAAGCTTTTTGATATAAATAATCTTTGCTCTTTTCCAGTTCCTTGGTATTGTTTTTAAGCATTGACTAACTACAGAAGCAGCACTGCATTTATGCTACCACAATTAATGAGGTAACAGGTTTTCCATTATAAATTTCTGTTTTCAGGAATTTATAACTCATCTGTGGAAGATTGTTCCAGGCAAAAAAAAAAAAAAGACCAAAAAAACCAACCATCTTGAAGTCCAAAGATCAAAGATCACATTAAACTTCATGTTTAAAAGAAAACTGTACCTTTTTTCTTCAGCACAGCAAGCCAAAAGTTCAAAACAGCATGGAAGGGATAAATGGGTCTGGTCCGCTTTATTTTGGCTTCACATTGGAAGAAGTGATAGAATTTATATGTTTAATAGCAAACATTAATATTAGAGGAGCATTAAACTGATTTTGAGGCAGCATGGAGGTTGGCATTCACTATCACAATTTAAATTATTTCAGTTCCTTACAAGACAAGAGTGTCTCCTAAGAGTTTCAGAAATAACAATTTTAATTTAATTTGGGGTAACCATTGATTTCATAAGATCTGTGATTTTGCCCCCAGCAGATTGTACACAGCAAAAATTCAGTTTCATCATGGGAATGTTTGGGTAATAGGGATAAATAATGTCAAGGTTTATTTAAGTGTTGAGAAAAATGAAAATTCTAGATCAAGCAGAAAATAAAAAAAAATATTAAAATTACCTAAAGTATATTACCTAAATCTTGTCACAAAACAACCCTTCTAAAGTTCTTCTATGTGTCTGTATTTCCACTGAAGTCTGTACTTTTGCAGGGCTAAAACCTAAATACAAGGATGGCTTTAAAAACAAAAACAGCCAGGCATGAAAACCAGAGATACAAACTATCAAAGAGAGAATTCTGGCATTAAAAAAGCAGTGTCTATGCTATTTAATCACTAATATTTTTGTAAGTTTTTTTCTTATTTTCTTTTTAAATAGGTCCATTAGTTTTGATATTAAATGATATATATAAAATAATAGGTTATAAATCATGAAATGCGATTATATTGTTTCACTTAGCATTTATGTTTTATTTGCGTGATGGAATTTTTTTGCAGTGTATCTATAATTATAGGAAGATTTTTTTTCCCTGTAGTTTATTTGACTTCATTCACCACTTCTCAATGTATGCCATATTTAGGATGTGATATAACTAGTTGTGTGAAACCACACCAGTTCTTCCATTTTAGGGCCTACTAAGGAATGTAACCCCTTTAACTGAGTATTTAAATCTCCTTTGGTTAAATATCATAATTAAAATAAGCCCCAAGAAGGCCACCTCTGTGGAGGCAAAAGTGATTCTGCCTGTATGATATAATTTGGGCAGGTTTCATGAGACAGACCCAGTGATGGAATTCCTCCAGGGAGGGCATTGTCACTGGGCTTTGCAGATGAAACTCAGGAATCCTGCACATCAATCTTCTGTGCGCCCAAACTGTTTCTTTGCCTCTTCTTCTAGATTGTCCAACTTTAGACCTTATGAGTTATATATTTGGCTATCATTAGTATTCATTTCTAAGCAATGATCAGAAAAGCACCCCAAAAAGAGTTTTAGTTAAAAAAAAAAAAAAGTTAGCTCTAACAAATCCTTGGGGGAAAAAATCCATATTTATTTTGGGTGTTTCCTTATCTCTCTCTGGCTGATAAATTTATGAAATATATGAAAACTCTGCATCCCACCTGTACTTTATAAGCACAACAAAGATCCACTCTCCAGATGCCCACAATGCAAACCCTACCACATCTCTTCCCTACCAAGGATATATGCACTTTTTGGGAATCAGAAGCAGAGCCCAGAACAAATCTAAACTGTTCACTTGAAAGATAATAATAATGAATATATACAGAGTTTGTAACTTCTCGTGTTCTACAGAAAAGGTCAGATTACCTAGTCTGTACTCTGACACATTACAGGTCATTATATTTTATCAGTTTACCCTTCACAAATGTTTAAATATCTAAATTTAGGACTCTGAAAGAAAAGCTCAAAGGCCCTGAGTTGAAGTCTTCTGCTCTTTCTTTATCCCAAAGGTTCCTGCACCTACAGCCAGGAAAAGGGGTAATTATTACAGCCTGCACCCTGTTGCTGCACCTTAAAACAAGAAAGAGGTGGGAAGACAGCTGTACTGTCACCTCCAAACACAGAAGCTAGATCCAAATCTGAGCTCATCTTTTCAGCGCGTGGGTCAAAATACTATGAAGCTCATCAGTGAGCCTGTTTACAATAGGGGAAATCAAAGTCTTACTAGTGTCCAAGGCCCTTTATATGATACAATACTGCAATAATTTCTATTGCTAATCTTGCTGTTGTTCTCAACATTTCCTGCGTATACAACAGTGACTGCAAACATAAGTTCAAATGTAAACAGCAGACTCTTTTATCCCCGGAGTCAGGCTATTCTCTCAGAATACCACAGAAGTCAGTAGAAGAATTTGTACCAAGAATAGGTTTTGCTCTTTCAGTTGTTTTTGACACCTCAAACACATGCAATTTTTTTTGGTGTGTGAGGCACGTGGACCATCTTCAAGAGAAAGTGGTCATAAAAGGCCACTGATCAGCTGCAGAAAGTCCTCCACTGGTATGTGCCTTCCCATGACTGGATTAGTGCTCTCTGCTGCCTGTCTTCCTTCAGCTGCCTGACCTTTCACAGGCTATGTTTTGTTAGCATCTGAAAGGTGTCAGATGGGAGGTACCATGCCTCAGTAGATCTGTTTGTTCTAATTTCATATGGAAACTTTTCTTCAAAAGGTACCTCTTAAAGAACCCTGTTTTAACTTATGCTGGGACCAGGCAACCTGGAATCAGTGATCTGTCACCCCCTTCAGCACAGCAGCCTGTCTGTGCAAAGCCATGAGGTACAGCACGTGTCAGCCTGGGAAATCAGTCTAATACCAAGTTTCCATGTACAAATCAGGGACCCAGATACCTTGAGGTTTGTCTGCAGCTAGGTGTCAATGCCATCTTCTCTTTGTCTCGTCTTACAAAGGCTCTTGAAGAAAGCCATGAAAAGCCACCAGGAAGACTGTTCCTTCTGTGAGAAGGCTGGGTGCTGTAACCTGCTGATGTCATAGCAACAGGCTAGTGAAGTTTTGTGTTATTTTTGCTTTATTTCA
Source organism: Lichenostomus cassidix (assembly GCF_008360975.1). Lineage (NCBI taxonomy): Eukaryota > Metazoa > Chordata > Aves > Passeriformes > Meliphagidae > Lichenostomus > Lichenostomus cassidix. The sequence continues at coordinate 17,860,662 of NC_139480.1, read as the reverse complement.
GGACATATGTGTACATTCATGCAAATGAGGATTTGTTCCCACTGATTAATGCTGTCTGATATTTGTTGAGCCACCTCACAATGAAACTACTGATTGCTGCTGGCTTAGTAGAAAAATAAAAGACTAAGCAAAGCTCCCATAAAAGTCATCTAGATTAACCCTGTGAATGAGTGTGGTGAACAGAGATTACAGTAATTTAACTAAAATGTTTTGAATCTGCTTAGTTAAAATCCATTAAATTTCCATATCCTTAGAGAAATGTATTGACTCGATGTATATTAGTTTTAGGCACTGAAACAGATTGATAAATTTTTACAAAAGGGAGTGCATCTCAGATTATCTGAATGAATTTACAAATTTAAAAACTCTCTATTTTCACACTGGGATTGAGACTGACAAATGTCTTTTTCTTTTATATTGACTGAAATGATTACATGAAAATTACTGAAATGAAAGTCATCTATCCCTGATTACTGCAGAGAAAACAAACAGCTTCTGTATTCACAGTGCCAAAGAGCAGAAGTATGGTGAGGCCTTTTCTAAAAGATTTCTCATAAATTACCACACAACTTTCTCATTAATCCAGAAATTGTTTCTCTTATCAACCCAGGATTATTTTTGCATTATGTCAGGGATTAACTCAAACACTTCAAAAGTAAAACTGGGAGAGGAGGGAAATGTCTGGAAAAGTAATTCTGGTTGACTTCTGCTATGTTTCTGGAATGTCAACTATTCTTACAGTAGTACTTTGAAATGTGTGTCTCATAGGTGCCACTGTACTACACTCTAAATGGAAGATGTGATCCCTGACCCAACAAGTTTACATCTGCTTTTCAGTTTTGGAGCACAGGGAGCACATAAGAAGAGGCCAAAATACAGAGCCTAAAAATCTAGAGTCACCTGTCACACCTTAGTTTGATCATAACAAAGAACGCCAAAGATTAGGTTTGCATTTTTCCTGACTAAAAAAGGACATAGGGAGAGTTTTTAACTTCTCTGTTAGACCAGGTGAATTAATAAGCTCAAAGAAAGAACTTGCTTTTCTGTATCCTATTCCAGAAAGATACATGAGCATTGCAAGAGCTTGCATTCTAAAAGACCACTACTTTGGTCCAGAAGATGTAGTGTACATTAATACCAACTTAATGGATATTGTAATGGTAAGAAAGAAAACATTCAAGAAATGCAAACCTGGAAGGTCCATCCTTTATGATTATTGATCTGCCTGTGTCCTTCCCTTTACACTGGTGTTGCTTGGACTCCTCTGATGACAGGAGATATTGTGGGTGTTGAATTGCATGTTACTGTCAGTAGAGGAAAAAATGGGAGAGGTGAGTTTCATAACATGAAACTGGGATAGTTTCAACCCATCACTGTGATGGTGGGTTTGTTTAAGCCAAAAGATAATACTCAACTAGGCCACCCATAGGCAATATCAAGTTCAAGTCTGTGTTTCATATTTAGATCCCCATCTTCCATATTTTTCCCAAGGTGTGAAGGCATGGGACTCTCTTAATTACTTTAGTGATGCTAAGGATTTACACATTCTGAGGAGAGACCAGAAGAAATGTCTTACATACAGACTGAGTGTCTCAGCCATCAGGCCATAGGATTAATCACAGAGGCATGGGAATGTGCACATCTGCATGTGTGAACATAGGAACACTTGCAAGTGTTTAGGGACATCACATCTGTGCACCATCAGGAGTCAGTGCCTAGCTTTGATACCCCTTCAAAAATCCACAGAGCCTGTCTCACGAGGGCAGGGGACAAGCTGGAACCCCAGTGAGTGTGATATGTGGGTATGTGTTCATCATTCTCCCACGATAGCAGCAACCTTGTAGACTGTCTGCATTTATGTATTTATTGTGTCGGCATTGCTCATGGAGGTCTTAAATCATCCTAAATGAAACATTTGAATAAAAATGCCTGAGAACTGTCAGCATGCAATTCCACTCTGTGTTCTTTTCTATGCTTTGCAGCCTTCACAGTACAGATGCTTGCAGTCTGGTGTGTTAGAACTTGCTTTTATTTTCAAATAGTGTACTTTTTCAACATTTCAGAGCCATACAACCTCCATCAGGACATAATGACAGCTATCAAAGGTTTTAAATAGCTGCCTGATATTTAGAAATACAGCTTTCTAGGTGTCCAAGATTAACTCCATGATTCATTCAAAGTTGAAAGAAGGAAGGTAATGACTCTTCTCTGATGCACTCTGGTTATAAGGAGGATCTATTTTATTCTTATGTCTTAACACTCTCCCCTCCTTTCCCTGTGAGAAGGGACTATTAGCAATTATTTAGCACCAATCTCCAATCTCACCAATGTCTGACTGACATAAACAATTTAGGAATCATGGTGACTATTGATTAACCTCTCCCCAGTCTACACTTTGCCATGACTGTCTCATACCACAAAAAATCCTTGTCATGCGGTGTTGAATTTGCCTCATTATAGGTCATTGGATCAAGAGCACAGACCAATGTGGAAACAGGAAGCAGAAACAAAGTTTTCTGCTTGCTGAGGATGTATCTATAAATAGTAGCCTAACGATTTAGACACTTTTGTGCTTTCTGTGCTCCCACCAGTTTCACATTCTGCCTGTAGAGTAGATGACCATCATCACAGACTTGTCTGTAGACTGCCAAGGAGTGCAATATCCTGGGAAGCACAATGTGAATCTCATCAGGATGAGAGGAATATTAAACCAGATCTCCTTTCTGATTAACATTGTAATCTTGCAATACTATCTGGTTTTTTTAATCTATGGTTTGGAAAATACTGCTTTTTTTCTGTGCTGAACTCAATACCATGTGATAAATGGGTCTAATTTGCTGCAAAATTGGCTTGGATTTAAGACAGATGCCAGAAAGGTCCACTAGCTGTGACAGCCAGTGCCCTGAGGCACAAGGCACAGAGCTTTGACCACCCCTGCAAGTGCAAGAAGGCTGTGCAGAGCATAGCTCTGTCACCTGGAGGAACCCAGGGACACCAAGAAACCTGGCTGAATTCTGCAGTCCCTGTGTTTTGTGTGGGCCAACTGGCATTGATCTGAATCAGTCAGGACAGATGCCTGTGTGAGCAGAGCTAAGCAGGCACAGACCTGTCTGTGGGACTGCTGATGGTGGCAGACAGATGAATCCTCTCCTGCATGCTTCCTTCCCCCGCAGCAGGGAGGGCAAAGGAGCACAGCACACGGGGCTGAGCCACAGCAGCCTGGGTGCTGGAACAAACTCAGGAGCAAGCTCAGATGTTCAGGTTCAGTGCAGTGGTCTTTGTACAGCAGGGCTTTGAACTCCTTCCTGGATGTGTTTGCATTCTCTCCTTAGAGGCATTCCCTCCTTAGTGGGGATGGTATGAGAAAAAACATTGAATGTTGTGAAGCTTGCAGACATTTGGATAACGGAGTCATGCAGCTACCCCAGATGAATTGTTAGAAACTGTATAGCACATTGGTGATTTGTTAGGAAATACTGGGGTTTTATTATTTTATCTACATAAGTACATTAGTATACAGGGGTTAACACCCCTGAATTTCGCAATAGGCTAAATCTTTCTTTTCTATATTCTGTCCCAAAGTGAAATATTTTTTAAGACATCTCAGTAAATTGCTCCATCCATCCCAAAGTTCTGTCACGGTAAAAATTACTTTTTTTTTAATCCATTTTACAAAATTAGAGGTGTAGATTTACCATGACAATAAATCAGGAACATTTAGAGAGGAAGAGACAGACTGCCACCTACTAAACACACCACGCAAAATAAAAATACATACCCTATACTTCATAGCTAGAAACAATGTCTTTTCTGTTAAAGGTGTAACTCCATAAAAGCAATAGTGTCAGCTACTATAGACTGAATGGCCTAAATTAAAATGGTAAGATCAGACTATGAGGTGCTCTCAAATAAGGTAAGAACTAGTGTGACTGCTTTTGTATACAAATGCCACACCAATGGAGAGGAGGCACAGAAGGGCTTCACTGACTCGAGTGAAAGTGTAAAGCTCCCCTTAAAAGAGAAAATCATCTTCAGAATAGAATGCATCTGCACTGGTGTTCTTTACTGACTCAGCTGTGCAGGAGAGGACTTCTTATGTGGGCAAGGTTTTACTCCTTCATGTGAGAGGATATTATCCATGAGATTGCAGCATCAGTTGTTTCCAATACAGGAGGAAATCTCAACCTTCACTTTGTTATCAATCACAAATTGCCATATTTCAGAAATGAACTTAAGGCTCGAGGAGATCTTGCAGGTCTTTTGACCTTGCCAGATGAAACCTTGCATGAAAAGAAAACAAGTCCCAGAGAGGACTGCAGTAACATTTCCAGCTTCCAGATTGGATTCAATAACTGATGACAGCTTATTATGTGTGAGAAGACAGTGTTGTTCCATTCATCATTATATATAAAGCAATATTTTTTACTTTCCAAATTGGAAGAGTTGTGAGGCTCTTTTTTTCCACCAAGCCATTCAAGGAAGCAAAAATCTAACCCCTTCATATTTTCAAAGAATAATGAGGTTTGCGGTCTTCCGTCTTGGCTCAAGGTTGTTGCTCCTGTCCAAAGTCTTCATCATTACTAGCCCAGTGTGAAACTGACAGCTATTAGTGCAAGCATAGTGATGGACACTTGCATAGCTGACATTCTGAAGTCTGTTTTTTTGGAATGGACATCACTGAATTTTTAGGAGTAGGATTTAGTTTGGATTAAGACAACTAGGTCTTGGTGTTGAAATTGTTTAAAGTATTCAAGGAATATTTGTAGGTTCTTGTACTACTTTAGAGAACTTAGGTACTCCAAGCCATTTGGAGGTAGCACAGGGCTTGCATATGACACTGAATTTGCAAAATATTTGACGTTTCTTGGAACAGCAGGTGGTATGTCTCACAAGCATTTAAAATTACACAGGATCTACATTTAGATAACTGAATCCAGATGCCCATGAGTCTACTTTAGAATGAAATGAACTTGAATTTTGGCAGCTTAGATTCAAACAGCTAACTTTTTGAGCAACTGGTATAAGATGAACTTTGTTCCTATCATATTTGTTAATCTAATGAATATATGTTTCCTCCATATTTTCTTACCACCTTACACTCATTACACTATTATTTTAACCATCAGAGATCTCCTGTTCCCAAATGGCCAGGCAGAGCATGAGATCACAGCCTTTAGATTCACAAGCATTAAATATACCCACCCTGTATGTATCTTCAACATGAATAGAAATTGCATGACTGTGTCTCCAGATAGCTTTAGTCAGATCAGCCACTACACTTACAAAAATTCACAGCAATGTTATCTTGGCTCAGGGCTGGGCACATGCTTACCCCAGCTGCTGGCCTTCCTCCTACTCAGCAACTGCTCTGCGAGTGGGCAAGATCAGGCTGACCGGTGGCAGCTGGCATTGTACTTACAGAGCAGAAGGGAGACTGCTGGTAGGGTTTAAAATACATGTTTTACAGCATGCCAGTGCAAGGCAGGAGCCAGTTTTATGATATTTGGCTGGTATGAAATGTCTATCCTTGATGCTTTAGGGAATGAGAAAATAAACAGCGCCAAATATGCAAATTCAAATCATTCTATTCCATACACGCATTTTACTAGTATGATAGTGTGCCTGGCAATTATGTCCTCAACTAACCCTACATCTAGGTAATTTCTCATTCCCCAGGCCAGCCCTTTGTGGTTATTACTTATAAAATTTGTGTTTTGCACTGTACCTCGAAAATTATTAAGCTGGGACATTGCTTATACATGTCTGCAACTCACTGCAAGTAATTTTGAGGAATATGGTAAGCAAGAGAGGCTCTGTCTTTCCACAGTGGTATGATTTGTCTACAAAATCACTTGTAAATTGACATTTATATCTAAATAATCAACTTTGTGTTGAATTAGATCTTTCTTGAACTCTTGTATATAAAATGTATATACAGGAATATTTATGTGCAGTGACTTTTTTCATATACTTTTTAACTTTCAACCTGCTAAAAAACCTGCTGTAAACAATTCTTGGACTCCTACATTTTTCACTACTACATTATTTCTGCAATACTATTAAGTGAAGCATTCATACTTTTATCTAAACTAAAGGTAGTATTTACTGGAGCATACTTCTATGGAATTTTTCAGCAAAACCTCTTTTCCAAAGACTTTGAAATCCACTTCACACAGAGATGCTTCAGCTAGTGAAGGCTTGGTACTTAACTATCAGATGTAAGAGGGATGTTGTGTGACATCTGAGGTCATGAAGCAGCTTACAGGCAGCATTCAAAAGCGTGTATGGACGAATCCAAACTAACTGTATGAACACAAGCACTCTCCATGAACTTGTAAAGCCTGACTATGAAAGAGTTCATTGTATCTGTGTGTACGTGTGTGTGTGCAGATACAATCACTGGCGGCTGGCCCTTCACAGCAGACCAAAGTCAAACAGCAAGTGAAAATGAGGACATGGAAATCAACCTGCTCTGCAGCCACCTTAGGTCTTTCTTATATTCTTTTTAATTTTTTTTAAAATTAAGGAGATCAATTATGCCAAACAAGCAAGAAACCAACCATAACAATTATTCACAGTCCAACACAAATATGTAACCAAGCAGCAGAGAAAACACCCCAATAAAACAGCACAAAGACAAATAAGTGAAAAAAGGGAAATGGTGCATGTTGCTTAGTGTGGATATGAGTAGGATGGGGTAGAATGTGCATAGCACAGGCTATAAAGCACTTATTCAGCTGTTCAAATCCAGGGACTGGAACTTTTCTACCATATCCTGGTTACTCAGAAGTTGTTTTGTAGTGTGGTTGGTGTAAGCTTAAATCCACCACGACACCTGATGATGCCTCTGAAGCACTGTCAAGAAAGGGACTCCCTGTCCCTTCCCAGTCCTAATCTGGGACTCCCTGGAAGTGCAAGAAGTATCACATTTCCAGGTGGATTCAAGAGGCCAGGATGTGGTCCACATGACTGTGGAGATTTTGTTCCCTGTCTATCTGGGGTGACTCACCTCAATCACCATCACTACTTGAAACATCAAATCCCCCTTGGTGACCACAGAAAGCCACAAAAGCCCTGTTTCTCACAGTGGCTGAACCACAGGACTTGCTTCCTGCCTTCTGACATTTCCTTATATAAATTGGAGCTCAGGGGATTCCCTCTCTTATTGCATTTAAAAGAGCTGTTCCTAGGCTGTCCTCAGTTTCCCCTTCCTGGACACACTGCTGCCTGTTAGGGCTTCCAATCATCCCCTGCCTTTTATTTTTTTCTTTTTCATTTGTTAAGAAAAGGGATTTCCAACTAATTTTCTTATATCATCTGCTTTCTGAGAAGCTCCTAAACAATCTTGCAGATTTCCCCAATACTTTGGTTCCCTGAACACAACTCGGAGCAGAGATGCACAAACCAGAGAGAAGGAGAGTCCCTGCTTATTGGCCCCTTAACCCCAGCTGAGAGGCTCCTACATAGCTCCTACCCAGTCCCACTATATGCTGTAAGCTCCCATAGTTATGCCAAACCCTTTGAAATCTTCACGGTCAGACACCTCATCCATCACATAGATCAAACTCAGCCAGAGCTCAGATGAAGCCCTCAGGTTGATTTTTACAAACAAACAAATCTCCAGTACGATCTGAGAGCAGGGATGGTGCTCTTGGAGCCTGGCCCTTGGCTCTGCTGCTCAGCTGAGATTTTGAGTCAACTGAGCTGAGGCAGTTATATACATTAAAGCCATCAGCATTCTTCTCCATCTCACAAATGCTTGAAAAACATCAGACAAAGATTACAAGTTTTAAAGCAGGATGCAAGATTTACTCAAATTAACTGAAATCAGTGAAACATTCCTAATTGACTCCACTGATTTTTAAGCTGGACTATTCCCAAAAGCTTTCAAGTCATTTTTAGAGCTGTGGGAAGCTATTGGGAACAATATACCAAGAAAGTGAAGTAAAGCAAGCTGTGAGGAATTGGGAAGGTGAGAAGATTTCTGGCATTTTTGGACCATTTGCCAGGGACTTGGCACTCTACTCAGCTGTAATAGAACATACCACAAAAGGGAAAGATGGTAGCATTTACCCTGAAAAGAAACAGACAAGGTTTTAGTATTGCTACTACTATATCTCTGAGTGCAGAGCCCTTCTCTTGGCCCCAAGGGAAGCAAAGGATTTCATCCACATGGGTTTACTCTTGTAAGCTGTCACATCTCTGTAATAAACTTATGGGACATAAAAACAACAGTGGACATGAACCAGGTGTCTCAACTCTATCCAGAATCCAAGCTTACTTTATCCACTGTTTCTGAATAAACATCATAACTGCATGAGGGAACGTTATATCCCAAATATATCCAGATAATGCATGTGTATTTTAAGCTTTCTCCTTTCCATGAAAACCAAAATAGCAATTTCTTTACCATTTAAAGAAGCATCATTGAATGGGCTCTTTGTGCAGCCAAGTGTGCATATACTTGTCTTGGCATCATGGAAATGGGAGTAGGGGATGTGCACGGATCAAACATTTGCCTGGCCAGATTTCATGTTCTTAGCAGGTTTCCCTGCGAACACCACTGGAGCACTTGTAGGTCTCTAGAACCAAATGTCCCTGGGGCTGGAGGAGGGTTTGGATCCCCCTGCCCTCCCACAGTGCAGTCAGGAGTTGGTGGGAGGGCAGCAGCTCCTCACCACAAACCCTCCCTGCCCTGCGCCATCCAACTGGGTGAAAGGGAAAGCTCCAAGTACAACCTGCTCCTGCCTCTGCGGACTTATCACAGACACAGGCCAGACCTGGCAACGAAACTCTAAACAAACGCGTATTAGCAACAAAAAGTCGGCGCTCGTGAGTCCCCAAACGCCGCTGCTCTGGCACAGAGCCGCACTTCCCTCTAGCGGCTGCAGCGCTCCCTGGACAGCTCGCCAGCAGCTCAGGAGCCGCAAAAGTCGGGTCCCCACAGGGCTGCGTGACACAGTGACATGGACTGACACACTCATGAGCGTGCTGCGCAGAAATAGGTAAAGATGGGTATATGCAAGAAATCTTCAGTTAGCAATGTAAATGTTTTTGGCTTGAAGGATGGTTATTTTAGGATCCATCACACAGTGTTTAATACATTTATACACATGCATATACTTACATCTACATACATACTTCTTAGCGCTGCTCACTCTGAGTTGATTTTTAAATCAGCACTCTACTAGATAGCTTTTCCTTTTTATTTAGGCACTTGCTGTTCATAGACAGACATGAGCCAGAAAGAGTTCAGAACAGATAAATATTGCATTACCAGACTTCTTTCACTTTGCAAAGGGAAGTCGAAAAGCTCCCCAATAACAGGATGTGGATTTCTCCGATGGAAAACACCCAGGGTACTCCCTGGGCCTTTCAGTAACCCCCAGCAGTTTCACAGCCAAAGGCTAAAAATGACCTGATGAGCAAGTAGCACCTTCAGTAAGGGAAATGGCAGCAGGGGTGCCTTGATGTGGCACACACTGTGTATTTTAAGCATGGATTTGTGCACGATGTGAAAACCATGCCAGGGAAACTCATCAGCCTAGATTTCTACCACCTCCCTGGATGCCATGGGTCCCAGATACGCAGCTGCTGAAAAGCTCAAGGATGACACTTCACAGCTTTCTGGCACAGCTCAGTAGGTGCTTTTCAGGGAAAATACAAGAAATAATACATAAACACTGGCTTTCCCTCTAGCTAAAGAAAAGAAACAGAAATTAATTTAACCGGGAAACCAAAGTAAAAAATTAGATTTTTGCCTGTGTAGTGATTTTGTGTCAAAATACGATGACACCCATCAATTAAAAAAATACAGCACTGCTTTCTATTTCTGTTTGCTTACAACACAAACGGGTTTTGTGCCTTGCTGTCTTGGAAGGCTGCTGCATTTCACATTGTTTGTGAGTTATATACTTTTAATAGAACCTAATGAGACATCTTCTGCAGAATCCTCCTCTGTTCATAAACGTGATCCATTGCTTGCATGTGTAGTATGACATACCAAAAATAGCTCACAGCTCCTACCCATATTCTGAATATATCATACAAAAGAAGCACCATAGAAGCAGCAGACAGAAATAGAAATCGTGGGCAAAGTAAAAAGGATTATTGTAATTCAGACTCTTGTAAGTGCATTGGCATTGTCTTTCCTCACACGATCTCATCCTATTTTTAGCAAGATTCATATCCTATTTAGTACTTGCAGCTTGAATGGGACAGAGACAGGTGGAAAAAAATGCTTTTCCAAAATGGCTGCAAGCTTTCAAAGAAAAAAAATCTCTTTTGCAACTGAAATTAACCTTCACACTTTTAATAAGCCTAATGTGGGGGGGTTAATATAAAACCTAATCCCTTAAATTTATAGAAGAGAGAGAGAGAGATTTTTCACGAGCTCTGAAGGAAACAAGATATTTTGCCAGTTTTTACCACAAAAAGTGGTAAGTGTGGATGCATGGTGAAGACCAGAAGTGTAGTCATATGGTGAAGAATGTTTTTCATGGTCACCACTTCTCAGCCATTTCTGCTAGGGCTTCCTTCCCCTCTGGTCTGGCCTCAGTCTTGTCTTTTCCATATCTCTGCCTCTGAAGTTTGTTCCTATTTTTCTCCCTGGGGCTGGTCCTGCTCTCCCTCGTAGAAGGCTGGGCAGGAAGGAGTTAAGTTGCCCCTGCCTTGGCCCATTCAGGAATCCTGGCTCCACTTTCACTCACATCCCATTACTCCTCTCCACCCACAGATCTTGATCCCAGGAGTTCAGATTCCTGATTTCTTCTCCAAACTCCTCATCCAGTTGCAACGCCCTGGCCCGGGGCAGCTCAGTCCTTTGCCCTCCTGTTCTTGCCTAGCCCATCTCAAAGCTCCACCTGCTACCAAGTCCTCATTGGCTCTGCTATCTCTGTACTCCCTCTATCCAGCTTTATCCTGCACTTTCATGGTCCTTATCCACAGTTTCCTTGCTTCCTTCAGAATTCATCAGCCTCTATACTATCCATTACTTCCTTTGTTCCTTTGCAGTCCAAGGTTCCTTATCCAACATGTCCCAGGTAATGCAGTAAATTAATCCAGTCATCATAGGAAACTTTATCCAAGGTTTTAAGTCCCAAGGAAATCCAGGGGAAGAACGTCAAAGAAAAATCTCCAAGAAATTCAGTGGAAATCTTGTTTAGCCTCTTTAGTTTTATTAGGGGAGAGCTTTATGAGTCTCAGGGGAACCTACCAAAGAAACCTCTAGGAAGAGGAATCACTTCTCTCTGCTGTCCTGGAGTAGAGTTGTGGAAGAATGAGTCATTTTGCAGATCAAAAGGTCTGGGAATTGTTCATGTTTACAAGAGACATGGATTCCAGATCTAAGCTGAAAACACACTGATTAGACAGGAGATCAAAGTAAGAACATCAAATACATCTGACCCAGATGTAACATGGCCACAAGGGCCTTTATAGTTTTGTCACGTTATGCCAAGCCATATTTCCATTTAAAAACAAACAGTACCTTATCTGAGTAGAATGGGACATCACAGACAAATGCAAGTTTCACCATTTTGCTTAATATATGTAGTTACATTTCTTTATCCAGGTGCTTGAATGGATAACATCTGTTGCTTTCATCCCTAATTCCCAAATGATTCACTGCCAAACCATGAAAAGGATGGGAGTTTTACAGATGCCATGCGCTCCTAGTTCAAATATATGTCATTTCACTGTTGTTGCTGAACTGCTTTGTCCCTCCAGGGAAACCTGACCAGAACTGCAAAGAGACACCAAACAAACACACCCTGCATAGCTGTGCTGGCAATGTTCACAGTGGAGTCACCTGAATGTTGCAGGAGGACTGAAGGGAAACCAGCTCTGGGGAATCAAATCACAAACTCATTCCACCATCAAGTACAACAGGCTCCAGTGCCACAGTAATGGAGCAGGAGGGATAGCTGTTGCTTTTAAGCAGATATTTAAAGCAGATTTTTTAACATTAATGCTTATGTAACTATGCAAGCTTCACAGTAAGTGTTGACAACATAAATGGCAATCAAAGGATGTCAAAAGGAAAGATCAAGAAGTGCAAATGTGTAAAAATTTTATAACATAGTTAATGATTTCTGAATTGCTAATAATGATCTTTTAATGATCAATTAGAGCTATTGTACAGCAAACAATTATATACATAACATAAGTAGCAAACAGTCTTTTCAGAGGTAATTTCTCCAGTATCTGAAGGCCTCATCCCATAAGCTGATACAACTTTGTTGAAGTTTTGCCAGTTAATGATCTGCCCAAATACAATGAAAAGAGTTTTTATGTTTTTCTTTTAATTATTTCATTCCATTAAGTTAATTAAAATAACAAATTATAAACAGTCTAAGTTATGAGGCCTTGATATTTGGAGACATGGTGGTTTCACACATTAGGGCAAGAATCAGCTGCAGTTTCAGTAGAGACACCTAATGTCTTTGAGGCAAAGACTGTGATGTGAAACATCAGAACCTGGCATTTATGAAAACTAGTGTTTGAATCATCTTGCTAAGGACAGCAGTGATAATGACAGCTACCTCTTAAATACCTGAAAATGTTCTTTACAGTGTTTTAAAGAACGTGAGGAAAGCTTAAAAACACCTCAGTATCAGTCAGCAAGAGAGGAGAATGCACACACGGAACGAATGCATCATCCGCTGACCAGAGGCATAAAAGCACCATTTAACAACAGTATTAAGTTTGTACCTAAGCAGGGGACCACAAGAAAGTGAAGTTTTTGTCATGGTCATTACATCCTCAGCTGAAGTGAGAATAAAATGTATTTTGAGCTCTTCAGAGATAACCCATGGCCATTTTTGTTATTAGATTCTAAACTAAACAGAACTCAATTAATACAAAGCCTGGAAGGAATCCTAAAACCTAACAAAATTCTACAGAGCAGATAATCTGATGCCAGGTTGCAGTAGACGATGGAATCTAGCAGGAATTGCTTACAATCTAGCAGGTTGAAGTTATACAAAAGATAGCAAACACAAATGCTTGGATTTACAGGGAAAAGGGGGAAAAGGAGGGGGATATGCCATTTCCTGCAAAAAATGTTTTGTGTGAATTGTTTGCCAAGAATCATTTGCAGGACTTGCTGCACTCACTGGTCTGTGTTTCATACAACACAGATCTCCCTTTTCTTAGGCAGGAAGTGGAAACAGGTGGTTTCAGTTACTTTTGTGGGTTGCATTTGATGAATTGCTGTATTCTGCAAAAAACTAATTTTTTTTTGGATGCTTTACTTTCTGGTTGTTTTTTTTTTTTTTAATGAACACTCAACAAATACTGGATGACAAGAACACAGCATTTTTTCAGTGTAGTTTAATTACTCTGAATTCTAAGAGAAATAAGAATCTCCTTTTCTCCTGTAATTTCAGCAACTTCTTGTCTCACTGAGTAGACATACCATGCCATAGCATTGCCTAGTTGTAAGTCCAGGAAAGGAGCATACCCTAAGAAGAAAGTAATTTCCTGCTCTGATTTGGTATAAGCAATGAGTCTCTAACACTTCACAGGTGGTTTTAATTGCTTTAAATATTCCTAACACTACCCCATAAAACACCTCTGTAATACAGAGGTCTATTTCTGACTGAAGATGCTTGTGTGGGTAGGGGCCATTTATGGGGTTTGACTCACTCATCAGGGGCCTTGTGAGGAAACATTCAGCTTGCCATGAGCTAAGGAGTGGGCAGGCTTTCCACAGTGGGGAGCATATGGAGAGCAGTGATGTACTTGTCCCATCACCTTTAGCCCAACCAGAGGTCAAAGTGGCTCCTACAGGAGTTCAGAATAGCACATAGGTTACTTCCAACTTAGCAGGGTGAGACTTACCCCAAAGAGTTATGTTTCTAATTAAGGAACAAATTTCTCCTGCTGCTAGGCTGTATTAGTCCATTTTGGTGGTTTCTGTGTGAAGGCAATCCCTGGCTGCCCTGATGGGTATATCAACACCCATTTATCCTGAAAAAAGTGCAACCCGGACAACAGAACTGACCAGAGATTCTGAATCCAAAGGGTTTGGTTTTGAATGAGGTGCACAAACACCCTGGTAAAGATTTCTGAAACTCAGTTGCTGTGCCCTAATGAAGCTGACTCGAGATACCTGCGCTCCTGCTCTGAGGGCAGATGGGTCAATGCCAGACACAAGTGCTGATCCAGAGTCAACACACCTACACTGAGGAGTCCCTGAGCATCTCTTGACCCTTTTAAACAGCCCTGGCAGTATGGCTAGCTCCATGTGGCAGCTTATCACACAGTGCACCCAAGAGTTTGTAAACTAGGTATGACAACAACACTTGTAAAGTCTTTTTGGAGAGACTTGATAGAGGAACAGATAATTCCTAAGTAGCCCTAAAAGCCACCACTGCTAGACACCAGAAATTTTGTATACATAATGCTGGCTGAAGAAAATTCATGCTTTTTTTTGGGAAGACTTTGGAATATATCAAGCAGGTGTTATCAAAAAAAAACCCCAAATAATTTAATTGGAACATTCAGGTCTGGTCCTGATTGGTACTTAAGGCATTTAATATCTCATCGTAAACTATCACATCATAATTATATTTTTGTTGTTTTTGGAGAAATTACAAAATTGGTCCAGAAGGCAGATTCTCACAGAGAATTATTACCATTGATGATTGAAAAGAAAATTATTTCATTAATAATAATGGAAAACTAATAATACAGCTTACTGGATCAGTAGACATACTCAACCAGCATAACAATAGAATCTTATATTGAAAATATACTCCTTGCATGAGAAGTTTCACCCTGGAGAAATGGCATGTAATTTATTAATAACATAGCATAACCCATAAACTGCAATACAACTGATGTGATTTGGGATTAATTATCATTGCTATGTACCATAAAACTTCTGCAAGCATAAATTTTTATCAATGTGATAAAATAAGTGTTATAAAATATGTCTGTCAGTTGCCTGAGGGGTGTTCAGAGTGTCAGAAGAACTTTTCCAGTTAAAAAAGGACACATTTTTCTGATCTTTTCCTTGGTGAAACTGCAATGCAGATCTGCTTTGAAAAATGTATACTGATTCTGAAGTCTTAGTGCTTTTGCATCCAAGACTCATTTGTACCCTTAGTCTGTGATAACCTGCATTCACAGTGATGCAGTACTTCACAGCCAGACTTGATTTCCATCATTGCATACCCATTACAATGACATTTCTGCTAATTCAAGCCAAATTAAGCCTCCCTGCAGGACAAAAGACTATTAATTTCTAAACCAGAAGGGACTGACTTTGTTTGCTGAGTGATACTGTTTTCTCAGCTTCACTGGGGATATAATAGTCTGACTTTGCATTAAGTCTCCTTACACATCTAAAACAAGAATCATCATCAAGATAGCAGCATTTTTTTTTCACTGAGGGGTAATAGCCTTTGTGTTCAGAAATATTATCTATGTTTTACTTGGCCAACAGTTTCATAAATATTTCTATTTGCAGTTTTACTCAGCAGACAACCAGGCTTTGGTAAAGGTATATAAACACATTGCCAGCCCCACTCAGTACTGCTTAACTCTTGCAGAGAAAGTCTGCAACCATAATAAACAATTTGCAATATCTATGTGAATCATCTACTGTGGACTGGCACTGTACCAAGAGATCTTCAGCCACTCCAGCTCAGTGTTTTGCGAGGAGACTTTTTATGAGGCATTTGGCACCTGCAGGCCCAGAGATGCAGCTACCAGTGTCACCCAAATTACTGCTCAACTCACATGCAGTCCTTTGCAAGAACTTCCCATGTGAGGGACTGGCTTATAAAGGTAGTTTTGCTTTTTCTTATATGTGGGCAAGGAAACCCATCTGCTATTCAATAGCTGGTATTTATTCCTGTTTAGACCCTACTCCTGCATATCTTTGGAATATGAGATTTCTCTCTGTGAGAGAGACAGAATAAATAAAGTTTTACCTGCTATGCTATTGTCTAATTCTCTAATTCAAGTAATCAGACAAAATCCATTTCTCTTTCTTCTCTTTTGAACTTTTGTTCCTTTCTGAAAGCTCGTTCACTCCATTAGAGGGGAGTCCTCAGTGAGTAGGGTATTTTCCATGCAAGAGACCTCTTTAAAACTGGCAGAAAGGTTTCTGGTTTCAACCATTCACTTTCAGTGTTCTCAGCCATGGTCCAGTTAAAAACTGTTGGCAGTTCTCCCACTGACTCCCAGCAATGGTAACACCTGACTCACAGTGATACCCCCAAGTGACAGGGTTGGCTCACTAGTTCCATCCCTTCAATGCTGTTGAATCACTGTGGATCACCCCGGTTTTTACTGGCAAGGAAAAGCATCCAGTATCTCTCTTTAGACACCAACAGAAGTGAGGTAAAACAAGACCAAGTGTGGGAAAAAAGTAAGAAGCAAGCAAAGGCCTTTGGACAGCTGTGGTCTGAGGAAGGAGACTGGCTGCAGATAAAAGCAAGGAGGGAGTGGGGAGGAATGCAGCAGGTGGGGAAGGGAGGGGCAGAGAAAGACAAGAAGTTAGCCAGAAAAAATGATCCTCAACATCGTTCAATCAGTATCACCAGCCATTTCCAAAATCCTTTTGGTGTTGGAAAGCATTCTTCAACTTCTCCCTGCCTGCATGCATAACTTTACTAACTAGCTAAATGTTTGTCTTTAATTTTGAAGCTGGAGAAAGCCAACTAAGCAAAATAACTTAAGCTGTGTTTGAAGCTAGAAAAGAATAATAATTTCATCTGTCTGGTTTGTTTGATTTCTGCTACAATATTGATTCTGAAAATCAGTTTCTACTTTAAACACTAGTCCCTGTATTTGAGTGCTTTTATACTAGAAAATATGTTGTGACTCCTCCTAGCAGAAACAAGTATTCTAGAAAATCATTCCACACTTGTCAGCAGGAGATGCATCATTAGCTATTAAAAAAATGGGAGGTTAGAGAAGTTTTATGAAGTTTAGCAGTTCTTAAGATGTCCTCATAAGAAAAGTTGGCATTGTGAAGAAGAAAACATTTTGTCCTGCTGTTAATGCCATCCCCTAAAAAGCATTGTTTTTCTTGGAATTGGTGCTTTTTAGGGGGAAAAAAGGGAAAAGTTAAAAAATTTCCATTTGGTAAAAAGAAGAGATTGAGGACAATATGAATTTGTTATGTTGCATTTTATCATTTTTTCTATCCATCTATTTTGTTATTGTTGTGGGAATAGAGAAGCACTGACTCCCCGAACAAGAAGCTGTATAAATTCCAGATATGACCATACAACCAAGCCTTATATAATCAAAAGCAATTTTTTTTCTCCCTGTCTGTTATTTTCCTTGAGTTCTTGCTAAAAATGCAGCTGCCCATCCTTACAAAATTTACATTAATTCATGGATTTGATTGAACTGATATAAATTATGCTTCACAGTCCAAAGCCTGGAGTTATTTCATCATTTTGGACAATTCACATTGGGGTTTTTGAGTGGTTCTCCCACTTCCTTGGTGATATGAATTTCACAGAAGCACTAGAAAGCACAAAATCACTATGATCCCTGTGTCCACTAGACATGTTTGGTTTGCACCAGATACCACTGAGTTCATCCAAAACCCAGGCTGGCACAGGCTTGTCAGGTTCTCTAGAGCAAGTCAGGTAACCATACAGATGCCTTCAGTAACAATGACTTTGCATGGCCACTTAGCCCACTACATTTCCTCATTAAGGTTAATGCTTTCCATTCCTGAGTCTGGCCTTCAAATTCACTGAGAGGCACTACAGTCATCACACCCTCTATATTTAGAGATGTGCTTTCCTACCTCACACTGGGAAAACATTGTCCAGGCCAGTTTATCAAGTACAGGTCTACCCAAAGAATAAAGCTCAATGAAGCAAACAACCCAAAAATCCCACAAATAATTTACAGGAAGGCTAGATCTAGAACTCAGGAATCTCACTCCTGCCTGCGCTCCACCATAGTTTTGTTTGTGGACATTTTGTTATATGAATGCCCTATGCTTTCAAAAAGGTGTTACAAAGGTGGCCTTGGAGAAACTCAGAGTGATCTCTGCTGAAATCTTGCAGGATGCAACTGGCTGATGCCTCAGTGTGCTGCCATTACACACATCTCAATTCATCCATCCTTGCCAACAGGTGTAAGTCAAAAAGCTCTGGGGACATGTTCCATAGCTCTAGCTGTGGAAGAACCAAAGTAAAATGTCAGTGTGCTACTGGAATGACTTTTGTGGCAAGAGCTTGCTCATTCCATTTTACTGGCATCCCCTTCACCATATATTCCAGACTATTCTAGATTTCAGAAGATTCCATGTTTTGCTTTACATATTATCATATCTATTTTTTCCTATAGTCCTACTGGGTTTAAAAAAAAAATAATGTCGAAGCTCACCTAGTTTGGATGCTTTGGTAAAAATGTCCTGTCTGCTGCTTATTCGTAGAGGATAGCAGGATTAAAAGAAGCAGTATTAGCAATGACAAAGTTCACCAGTGACTGCTTCCCACAACTTCTTATTTTAACAAATCCCCATCATCTCTTTCTTCAACCTGCTACTAGGAATTGTAGGGTTTTAAGGCTTTCCTGGAACATTAAATACAGTTGGCAAGCTTAGTTTGCAGAATTGTGACCTTTTTTACTCTATATTTGTAAACACAAGGACTCAAAAAGTGTTGCCTGTCCATTCTTTTACTAGCAAACTCAGAAGCCCATGATCCCATGATAAAATCCCTGTCTATTCCAAAGAACAGTGAAACTTTTTGTCACAGCATAAAGTATTTCCTGGAACCATTTTTAAGTTCAGAAATAAACAAATTTCCCATAGAAGTTTATTCAACTGCTATTCAGAGAACACTAACTTATATAGCTGCTTCTTTCCAGTACTGTGCTTCTAACTCATGTAAACACTGTGTTCTTATTTCACATTGAGGGAAGTCCAAATATTATTACAATACAGAATGCAAGCCAATAGGAAACATGTAGCTCCACTGGTAATGCTTTCCCTGGTAAATATCAGACTATTTTCAGAGCAATAGCAGATAATTCTTCAGAAGTACTACATATTCTTGTTTATAGAATTCTATGAAAGCTGGCAAGTTTTTAAATTACTGTTAGCGGACACATAAGTTCACAGGATTTGAAACACATGCTCTGATATAGCTAAATTCAACAGCCATGGATGTTTCCCATGGAAGTGTGAGATGTAGAACAGGGGTCAGCATCTTTCCAATTGCAGTCTGCCAGACTACTTTTTCCCCCAGCTAGAGGCTAAGTGCACTTGAAGGAGCTCAGCAGCAGCTAAAAAATACTGAATACATCTGAAGGGATGAGGCAGATGGTAGTTTCTCCTATTTGTGAAGCAGGGCTGTTTGCACCCTGAACTCAGAAAGAGTCAGGAGAGCCACCAAATGTCTTGTCAAGACTCAGTAGCCCCTGCTCTTTATACATGAGTGACATTCAGGACCTACCTCTCCCCCACTTCTGGAGCACTATGTTGTTGACCCTTGCCTTAGAAGGAAACATTTCAGCCATATGCAGACTTCTCTCTCTGCAGTACCTTGAACCCTCCAGGCTGATGCTGAACCCTCTCACATTAAAATTTAATTGCATCAGTTACAGACTGAGATTATTCATAACCTTAAAATGAATCAAGTAGCAGAAGACTGACCTCACCTTTCTTCAGGTAACAAGAATGTAACTGTCTGGTCTATACATATTCCAGCACCTCATTCCATCCTTGCTAATCTCTTACTTTTTCTAACTGTGAAATCATAAAAAATGAAATGAAAGGAGAAGTACACTAGACTGTGACCTTCACAAAACCATATATTTTTGCTGACCCAGTACATTTCCATAAGGTTTTGGGAAGAAATAGGTAGAATTTAATTGACTGCAGTGTCAAGTCAAGGGTCTCGTACAAAACACTGCTATACTGCCCCCAAAAAGTCACAAGCTTTCATTAACTCATCTGGCTCATATAGTGCCAGGTTGCAAATTGATCATAAAAGTGATTCCATTAGTCTCAGCGCTGACAATCCTGGGAGCTCCAGATGCACCGGCAAGAATTCTGAAAAGGTGTTTCTTGCCACCCCATTTCTATGCCTGTGATCTGCAGAAACCATAGAGCTGTAGACAGCAGGAGCAACTGGTGATATATCTGACTGACAGAGGGGAAGACTGAAGAACAGTGAGGGACCAACAGTTGTGTTTAAATCATTTCTGTTTGTACACATGAGTAATGACATAAATATATTTGGTTTTTAGAAAAAGATTATGAGTCTTTAAAAATAAAAATCATACTTATAAGGTTTTCATCATTCTGTCAAGTAAAGTTAAATCTGCACTTGTGCCCTATACCTTGACTATCATAACACATGGGACATATGTAAACTGTGTAAGAAAGATTACTTTTCTCCTTGAAGTATTATTTTTCAAAGAAAAGATAAAACTCTGTTCCTCTATTATTTGCTGAATAGGTTATAAATCCATGACCTAATTTTGCAGTTTAATTGTAGTAACATTGTGTACAAATCTGTAATCTACAAACCTACGAACTTTTAAACTTTGTATGTGATTCTAGTAAATTCATTCTATTAAAGGCAGCAGAACTGTTGATTTTCATGGAAAAATGGGCTCTAGCCAAGATGGATGAATGGACTGACAGTGCCTTATGCAAATCAAGAAGGACAAACCCAAATTGCTGCACTTTGGAAGGAAGATCCCCTTGTTGTGACACCATCTGGAGACTGAGAGCTGGAGAGCAACTCCGTGGCAAAAAGCCCTGGGGGTCCAGTGGGCAGTGAAATGAAGGTGAGCCAGCAGTGCCCTGGCAGCAGAGAGGGCCAGCAGCCTCCAGGGATGTATTAGAAGGAGCAGAGCCACTAGATCAAGGATTCACAGCAGTGCACAGCAAAAGGGCAAGAGACAGCAGGTGTAAGTTGGAGCAAGGCAGGTTCAGCCTGAATACACAGATGAACATTTTGCATGTGAGGACAGCTGCCAAAAGAGGACGTGCAGCCTCCATCCTTATCGGTTTTCAAGAGTGGGTAAGGCAGCTACTCAGCTCTCACAGCAACCCTGCATCACCACTTAGTTGGATGAGAAACAACCTGGAGTCCCTTCAAACCTGAATTTCCCCATTTTTAAGATTGTATTATACTGAGAAGATCTTGGTTTGTACTTTTGGTAAAACAGCAGTGTAGGTTTATTGATAAAGTAGGTGACCTATTCAACACTTTTACTTAAGTGCAATGAGGCCCATAAAATTAAGAGCTCACATTTCCAGCCCCTCCCCTCAGCACAGTAACTCTGAGGCAGTAACCTCCAGAAGCATTCAATGTAACTTATTTTTGGAAGCTTGAGAGTACCCTCTGCTGGCTTAACACTGAAGTTGTGAAAATCTGCAGCATAACATACTGAACAGCATGGCAGAGATAAACTCCTTTTCCTGAGTAGCACATCTGTGCATCTCTGTATGGGGCAAACAGCTGTGTTGTAGCATTTATCACCTACAAAGCGAATGCCTGAAGCAACACTCCACCACGGGCCACAGAGCTCTCCTTCCCAAACAACTGGAATTCTAGAGCTGCCTCATTAGGATGACTGTCTTGTCAAAAAGCCTGTCAAACGCCATCTGTGTTAAGAGCTTTAACCTAAAACAAAACTTATTCTAGGGACACTCTGTTTTGAACATGAACAGTGTGCAATGAATTGATAAAAGAATTATGTCCTAAAAGACACAACAGCTTGTGTCTTAATGACTCATCTTTTCTCCCTTGCAAGCTCATGGGAAGAGTTTATCAAGCTTCTACAGCTCACACTGCAATCAAATTTCTGGTTGCAAAAGTTAATATCAGATAGGAAGAATTTTTTTAATCACTGCGTATATTATGATGTATAACAAAAAAGATTTAAGAGTTATGAAGTACTTCAACTGGAATGTGTTTACTGTTGTAATACTATTGTAATCCTATTACACATAGGTCTATATAGACCATCTATGAAAGTATTTCTTTATAAACATAAGCATTTTGATGTATAGATAAGTATATGTAAAAATGGAGTAGAGACAATTCTTTATTTCTTAACGTAAATACTAAGAAGCTGCTGCTTCAGTCTAGGCTCTTGGACAGAATTATTGAAGAGCTCCAAGAGATTGCCACTGAAGGTGGATACCACACCATCCCTTTCTAGTGGTTGCTCCATACACCTGGTGACCTTGTATTCCCCCTTTTCCACTCCACTGATGTGTGATCTTTCCATTTGTCCATGCTGAGCTGCCACAGCTAACCTTGCTGTTACTTGATAAATAAATTAAAATAACTTTCTTAAAGTTACAAAATCACTGAGGGGATACACACACAAAAAAGATTTCTGAATTTTCCAAGAGTAAGTTGATTTATGTTAGTAATGAAACTGTGTTTCACTGTTGCCAAGAGTTATTGTTAGCCATTTTCTTCACCTAACTACATTTCACACAAAAATGTTAGCTGTTGTTATGCTTTTCTAAATGGTAGCTTCTGGCTTTCTTTCCTTCAGTGCTTGAAAATATGACATTGCTTACTCCAGAAACCAAAAAAATTTGAAAGCCAACCAAAAAGCCGTATTTTTTATGCCAAAGGTCACAGCTGAGTCTCAGTTCCCTGAAACTGTTCCTCTTCCACCTTTTGCAAAGCAAAGATCCTATACAGGGCTATCTTTTGTGTCTGTGCATTACCTCAAACAAATGAGGCATGATCACAGCTGCATGGGGGAGAGTTCTTGTTTATTGTGCCAGTCATTAAAAAGAATTACTATCAAATGATAATATATTCTGATAGATAAAATAATGTGGAATGATGGAAAATATATTACCTCAGCAATTTTGTAATTAGATACTGCATTTCCAAATGGCACAGAGAGAATAATTCCATATTAGCAAGGGAAAAATAAGATAACCACAAGGTCTCACTTGTTAGAATAATGATTAATTTAGTCACTTATCCCCTTTTTGGGCAGCCATTTTTATCTAGGAAGAAAAAAACCAAAACAAAATAAAAAACCCAAATAAGTAGGACACCTTATTTCTTAGTTTTAAAGAGTGTATTCCTTCTTCCTCCATCTCATTAAAAAACCCAAATAGACTTTTTTTTTTTAACTAAGAAATACTAAAGAAAATTAATGTCCACTTTTTAATTGCAAAGAACTTCTTACAGGTACACAGAATGGGCAAGAGTAACAGGATCTGGACCAAATTCCTAGAAGCCACTGAAAAAAATCAATGTGACCCAAACTGATTTTATTTAAGGAGCTTTTTCTTTTTTCCTCAAGGAAAATAAATTTGCTTGTCTTGGGTTTTGCCGTTTATAGTCAGAATGGAGGGGGTGGATGAGCAGGATTTAAGCTGATTAGCAGGAACTGGTAATGAAGGTCAAGTGCTTTTTGTTAACCAAGCCAGTCCAGACTGTCAGTGCTTTCTTGCTTAGTCCAAGTATGCTATCTATCAAAAAAGCCTCACAAATACAGAAAGATTTATGAAGTTACTGCATACATAATCTACCAAAATAATACACTATGTGGACATCACAATCTGCACAACATGAGCCACCACCACCAAAGTATCCATGATTTCTCAAATATGCTTAAAACACTGACAAAGCAACCAATATGTACTTAAAGATCCAACTGTTTTCTTTTCTTCCCTCCTGGATTTACTGAGAATACAGAATGCAGCAATGGAAACACATCCTAGCTGCACAACTTTACAGCCACTGCTCATGCAGTTTCTGCACTAGTGGGTGCAATGGTAGGTATGAATCCTACACATCAAATGCTGTGATGCAGACTGAGGGACGTGTGAGGATTAGGGCACATCTCTAACAAAAGCAGATCAAAAAGATGACCCTCGGTCCCAAAGAGCCTACAGTCACCCCACTAACCAAGGCTGAATTAGAAGGGTTGAATTCAATTAAAAAACACCATTAAGTAGCGAGACAATATTTTCACCTCAGCAGCAGACCAAGAACTGTAACCAAATACTATTTTGCCTTCAAAGCAGTAGCAGGATCATAACCCTTTATGTCAGAAGAGTGGAGCTGGGCAGTTCAGGGATCAGCACAGGAGAAAAACTTAGGCAGAGTCCTAGACAGAAGGGTCCAAGGCAGTTGGCTGATTTTCAGTGACTGCCTTCTCCAATCCTCATGTGTGGGAAATCAAGAAAAGGTGGAAGGAAGCTGACAACCTGAGAAGAATGAATGAGCTCCTGACTAAAGTCCTAAGAAGGAACACACAAGGTGGAAACAGTGGCAAGTGACCCAGAAGGAATACAGAGCCACTGTCTTAGCATGAAGGAATGGAGCCAAGACAGCCAAGGCCCACTTGGAGAAGAGCCAGCAAGGGATTTGGAGAGTATTAAGGGCTCCTACAGGCACGTCTGCAGCAAATGAAACCATGAAATTAGACAAGGTGTGAAGTTGCTGAAAGGGATGAGAAAAATTCCATTTTGATCCAAGGAAGGGAAGGAAAAAAAAAAAAAGCACAGGCAGTTGCTCTGAATAACCTCAGAAGATTCGTTTCAGAACAGATAAAACACAATCTTAGGAAATAACCCATAGCAGTCTGACAGGCAGAGGGAAGGGAGAGGTATCAGGTCAGCTGGACCATTATGGACAACTGCCATTTATATTATTGCTACATATAATCCAGGACTACTTGGGTTTTTTAAAGCTTTTATTTTGTTGCTGGGGTTTTTCCTTTTTGTTCCTTTTTTTTTCTCCCGACACATTCTTTTCAGTTAGGTTAATCACTTGTTAAGGCAAACTTGAATTACTTGTGTGCCTTTGTGCTTTATTAAGAATGGTCTGAAAATAACCTGAAGGGCAGGGTGCACCCTGTTCGGCAGGGAGAATTGTCTCAACATATCTACATAGTGCCGCATACACCGAGAGCTTTATGCTGAAAATGTGATTTGGTGATTTTCACAATTCTTGGTGTTTTTTCAACTTGCAAATGTCATTGTTTGACTTTTGAACTGACAACTGCCTGACTGAATAGTACCTCTCCCATCCATATTAGGATGATGTATGACCAGTCCTCACCGTCCATAAAAGGAAAAAGTGCTGTGTTTGTACACTATATCCCACGTATTTTACAGTCACCTGTGTCCTGACCTCATCTATAATTTATGGACTTTGGCATCTTTCCTGAGAAAGAAGATTGTGATTTGAACCCTTTCAGGTGATTACTAACTTCCTGAATTACCTAAATCATCAAGGTACTCTGCAAAAGCGACTTCATTTACCCTATTTATGAATTTATGGTATTAGACTTTGAAGAGAACTCAGTGTCTATTATAGATAGACATGTTGGGAATTCACATCAAAGAAAAAGTTCAGTATTATGTACCAATGCTCAGCTGAAAATGCTTCAGCATATACTTAGATTTCTAAGTTTAGACTGCAGGAGAATTGTGGTATAGATGCTGAACACTTGAGACTGTTTTCCTGGTCTTGTTTAGAGCTTTTATTGAAACATGCGGGTCTAGGTTTGCTTGCTTCGCAAAAGTGTTCCTGGACCTTCTGTGAAGTCCAGCTATCACATACAAGAGATCTTGTCCTTTTAAGTGCCTAGATACACTACTCAATACTATTTTGCATTGCAAAAAACTTGGTGTTGGGTCAACAAACCCCAAAGTAGTGACAAAACAATCTAGGAAAATGGATACTGCTTTCACTTTGATACCACACAGTATGAATTTCACAAAATAAATCCTAGCTGTGAATCTAGAAGTTCACCTTAGTATCTATGACAAAAGTACCTAACCAACATTTCACTGAGGCACAAATCTTGTTTGTTCGATATCTCAGATGCCTTCTGAAGTATTTACCAACATATTTATATAGTTGGACATGAGACCTGTAATTCTAGACAATCCTAAGTACAAAGTCTTGCACCACACAAATGATGTCCTTACAATGCAATGAAAAATTTAATTGGAACAGCTCGCTTTCTTTCAGCACTAAGCTATTAACATATACAGTAGAAAGCATTGATAGTCTGGACTGGCTTAGTTAACAAGAAGCACTTGACCCTCATTACCAGTTTCTGCTTATCAGTTTAAATCCTGCTCATCCACCCCCTCCATTCTGACTATAAACGACAAAACCGAAGACAACTGAGAGTCCAATCCCCACTATACTCAAGGCAAAAGAGGGCAAAAAAAAATATTAAGTTCAGTCAAAACAATTTTTAGTTTCTACTTCTAAAACAGAGCAGTAATTACAGTCTGAAGTAGTAAAATAATACAGAATAAAACAAGGGAACTAACTCTTCAGAAACTCAGCATCAAGAGGGTGTAAGGCAGTAGCATAGTACTGAATATTTATCACATACATAACTTGGCCAATATTCTTTCAATGAAAACTCTAAATATTTGGATTCATCTTTCTGGATCCCACAATAATTTAATGCAGAGCAACAGGTGCCTATAATTGGTGGGCAGGAGAATGGGAGAATTGAGAAAAATAGAGTATTAACAACTCCTAACACCCAGGTACCACATCTTTTATGTCTTGTAGGGACTGAGAATCTGATGGTTCTACTCTGATAATGGAAAGCTGAAAATGTTTTTCTCCAGAACTGAATAACAGTTTGGTTTTATCAGACTACTTTCATTACTTTTGCAGGTCAGGCTAGGAAGAGTTTCTCCTCTCTATCACCACAAAAAACCAAATTCTTGAAGTTTTTAGTTTTTATCAGCTCATCTCAGGATTGAGCTTAACTAAGACAATTCAGTTAAGGCTTTCTGTCCAAAGCTTTGGTGTGGGAAGCAAATGCTTCCCACGATTTACTTAAGAACCTCATCAGGCATCCCCCAGAGTCCCAAATAAGTGGAAAGGAACTTAAGAGTAGCAAGTTCTTCTCCATATGGAAGCTTTATTTCAGGCTTGGAACATTAGTAGAAGAGTTTGTACTGGACAGACAATTCCCTTGAATGAGTTCATGGTAGTTTCCAAACTGGTAGAATTGACATTTCATGTAATGATTAACAACCATTCGTACCATCACCTGCAACACCTGGGAGTTACACAGTTCACCTTGGAGTGAATAACAAATACAAGCTACACTACTGCAGGACCCTTAGGGGCTAATACTGCTGTAACTGGCTACACCTGTACTAAAAATCCCTCAAGATCCTTGAGGTGTATTTCATGTGCTTCCCAAACTGCCTAATTTTTCCTCCTTTTAATTTAGTAATTATTAAGTACAATACCTTCCCTCCAACTTGCAAGATTATGTGGCACATAGGCCCATCTCTGACCCTTACAGCTGAAAAAACACTGAACATTTCATTCTCAGACTGGCAAGTTAAGAAGTATCTAGATGTAACAGCTAAAGGAAACTGACTTAAAGAAAACTGTTACAGACACCTTAATACCACTAGGTATTTAAACTACCAGGCACAAGATCAGCTTAGACAGTCTTTAACGTAAGAAGCCAACAGAATTGGGTTTTGTACAATATTCGCCTAAGTATCCATTGCACATACAAATCCTACATACACTGTTCACAAACTGAACTGCGTCTTAGTTTGAACAAAGCAGTCTTCAGAAGTATAGACAAGATGTCTGATCTCCATTGCTCAACAGGTCAATCCTATTTATAACCTTTTTATGTCTCCTTACCTCAGGGTACTGTTTATTACTTCTCCATAGCCAAGCCTAAACTGTGCTCTTCTTAGCTGTATTCTATAACCCCTCCCTGTATCCACCACCACAATGTATTCTAAACTTTACTCATGTCCACCAGAGACTGCACCTAGATGGTCCTTATCTTATTTACAGCTGTGACAGTCCTACAGGATATATCTATTTTAGCTCTTATACTTGTCTCTAACCTTAAAGGCAACACATAAGGAAGTTGTGTCTACGCTATACTTATAAGTTTTCCCTCTGAAATGGCATGAGAGACAACATGAAAAATTGATTGTATTATGCTTCCTCTGCAGAAGATAGGAAGCCATTACCTAGAGAAGTGGGCTGTGGTGAAAGTCATGTATTCATCAATTCTAGAGAGTACTCCCATAATAACTACGAGCCACTGCACGTATGTATTAGCCAAACCTACTTTTCCTCACTTTATAAACTAGTTTACATACTTAATGCAAGTATCTGTCAGAAAGACCTGTCTACCTGCCTTTGAACAGTTAAGTGTGACATAATTCTTCCATTAGAGCAAAGTGTGTGTGAAAGAGGGGATGTTGTTGGGCTGGGTGGTTTTGTTTTTCTTTTAATACATATTCCTACACAACTGAATGCTGGAATTCAGTGCTGAACTGAAATACAGTTTAGAAGGTTCTGGGATTTTGTTATTGTGAAGATTGTGTGAGGTTGTTTTTGTGGTTTTGGAGGTTTTTTTACTGACTTAAAAGAAAAATAGACATGACAACACATCAAGGTATTAACATCTAAAAAATTTTAAGGCACATTCCAACAAAATAAACTTTTATTGAATGCAATATTAGGCATTCTATTTTGTTTAAGGGAACAATGCTTTTCCCCCCAAAGAGATTCCCTTTGACAATTTCCAAAAGCTGTATTTCAGTTACAGAAATATTTCTCATGATTAGAAACAACAAACTTCAGTGTAAATTTTCCTTGAATTATGAAGTGCAACTAAATTCTTCCAAAAGATAATAGTTTACAGTAGGCACTAGAATGAGAAGCCTGCTTGTTTACAGTTGCTGGGTACAATGTTATGTTCATTCCAATTTTATACTAACCCACCTAGAGCATTGTTCCTGAAGAATTCTATAAAAAGTGGGATTTAAGAATAAAGAAATGCAGCTTAAAGAGCAGGCTGTCACCATTAAAAAAAAAACCTTAATGGCAACCTGCATATTTCATACCACTTCCACAGTATGTCAGCTAGCAGAGGCTTAGTCCAATAATTTAAAACTTTAGATAGGAATGTCTTTTGGTTCTGAACGCAGATCATAAGTCATCATGTTCAGTATGTGAAGGCTCAGTTGTTTCACTCTCTACTTTCTCTCCTGTGAAGTTAAATATCACAATTAGAATATAAATCTACTATTTGACATATAAAATTATATATATATTTTTAAGAGAAACCCAAAGCAACATATTTATCAAGACTAGAAAAGCAACTAAGCCATATATAACACCTACTTGCACCATCCTCCTAGTCTAAGCTTGTATTTATTCATATTTTTTACTAGATACAAACAAAATATTTTAAATAAATTATACTGTTAGTGGAAAAAATATTATACTGTTAGTGGAAAAAATATTATACTGTCAGTGGAAAAAAAAATCAGCACAGATATTTCTATTCTAGGCTTTTGTTTTCAGCTATTCACAGTGAATTGCATCCTTTCCACAAAACCTGTCAGAAGTAGTTCCAGTATTTGAAAAAATAAGCCAGGTCTTACTCAGAATTGTTTTCTATTTTACAAACTGCTCAGTTCAGATGTTAAAACAACTTTTAAAAAAGCAGAGCAATTTTATTATATCAGGAAAAGCATAATCTAAAAAAAACCCTTAAGCCAGTTTGTCAACCTTTCATTTTTAGTGTCAAAATGTCAGACCACATTAAAAAACATAGTAACTGATACCCTGAATACCTGCATCAGAGAAGTACATAACTGATTCGAAAGGACTAACAGTGAGCACTGAGAGAAAAAGGAATGACCTGAGTGGCCTTGAGTAGCAATACAATATACACCTTTACAACTTATTAATACAAGATGAAAAAGTAGTCTTGGGGATGGAAATGGGGGAACAAAAAAACCACACAAACAAGCTAAGAAGTAGAAAGAAAATAAAGCTATGAAATTAAGTGTCTCTCATCCATTCTCCTACAGCTGTTATTACAAAATAATCCCATCTTTCTCTTTGGAATTATAAAAGAAGCCTAGATGGAGTAATGGAATGTTTAATGAATGTAGTTCTGTCCATGTAAGTCAATACATACTAGAAAAAATGACAGTTGGACTTTTTGACTGAAGGTATAGTTTAAGTAAAGGTAAACAGTTCCCTATGACTGACAGATGGATGTCTTCTCCATTTTCACCTTCACACCAGCTCTGGCACTTACATGATCAAAAAAAAACCAAATTCAGCTCTGTCATCCAGCAAGAAGAATTCCTATTTTTCTGAGATTTCAATGAGTTGAAGCAGATTGCATGTAATCAGATAAAACTTTAAGCCATTACAATTTATGATAAAGGAAAGAAGTGGGGAGGACAAACGCCTTCTTGTGACAGCAGGAATTTGCTAGCTCATTTTATGTAATGAAGTCAAACCCTTAAGTGACTTAAAAAGACAACCTTAAGTTATGCAAAACTGAACACAAGAACAGAATATTTAAAAACATCAACTATCTTTAAGCAAAAAAACATGAATGTCAGAGTGTGGCCTACACCATAAATACTGTAGGAACACAGCTGTAGGAAGATGAGAAATTATACAGAGGGGTTTACAAGTAACTAGACCCTTACACTGAAATAAAACTCCAAGTTGTCGATACAGCATATTATTTAAAAATGGTCCCTGAAAAGTTACTTGCCTGGTTTTACAGTTTGAACACATGTTCCATCCTTATCTTCAAACCCTTCTGAACATACACACTTGTAACTACCTGATGTATTAACACAGTCATGATTCTGTTTCGTGCAGACCTTTTCAGGAAGGTTACATTCATCTATATCTAGAGATAGCACAGGGAAAGAAAGAGTCCACTGCTGTTATTTTGTTATAAACCTTACTTGCGCTCAGTCATATAAACAAAATTCTATTCAAATGTGAAAAACACTGAGGAGTAGAATGCTGCTGCAACAGATTTAGCTTCTGTGAAAATAATCTAATTCTTCATGATTTGGACAGCATTTCTAAGTTTTTCAGGTAACACCCACTACAGTTGTTTTTTAATGTTTTGAACATCTCTGTACAGAGAAATGTATTAAGCAATTATGTTTGGCACAATTAGGCAATTCGTCTTAACATACTGAGCATTTCCTCCCCAGTCATTTTCTATTTATGCCATCAAAGTATAGCTAAAGGGGACAGAGAGCTTGTAAATACTACATCATCATAGTTAATAGCTACTTCAGATCATATGTTCTGCTCTTTCCCACAGAGGAAGTCTAATTTCAAGTTATAACTCACTAAGAATGAGTATCATTTGAACTTGGATATTGATGGATTAACAGAATTCTTGCCTTTCTGTTACAAAATGAAGAGACACACATCTGATGAAGTGGTAGGTAACCGACAGAAGACTCCTGTAGCTATTTCCTGAACCTGCTATAAAACACCTTGTTCCCTTGTACCAGTGGTTCACTTTAAGCCTTGTCAAGCACATTAGCTCAGTAATATAAAGACAGTTATTAAAAATCTTTGCAGCGAACAGAACAACTGGGTTAATCTTGACAGGCATGAACACTGAAGCACACAAATGTGAACATACTTATGAGCTCCTCAGCATGGCTAACCAGTGTTCTACTTCTCAGGTACTGCTAAATCCACCAACCTGTACATCTCTCATCTTCCTTCACGTATCCAGATGCGCAGGTCTTACATTTGTCAGAACCTTCTCCTGTGCAACCTACACAGCTGGCATCACATGCTAAAGATAAAATATTGTATGCATGAAAAAAACTACGTATCTGAGGTTTAAAATACCACCCTTAAAGTCAGACAGTTTACCCACACAAGGAACCATAGAATGGCCTAGTCTTGACCTTAAAAGATCATTTAATTCCAACCCCCCTGCCATGGGTTGGACACCTTTCACTAGACTGGGTTGCTCAGAGCTCCATTCAACCTGTCTTTGAACACCTCCAGGGATAGGATATTCATAATTTCTCACGTCCAGTGCCTCACCACCCTCATAGTAAAGATTTTCTTCCTAATCTCTAATCCAAACCTACTCTCTTTCAGTTTGAAGCCATTCCCCCTTGTCTTGTCCACTATGTGCCCTTGTAAAAAGTCCCTCTCTACCTTTCTTGTAGGCCTCTTTAGATACTGAAAGGCTCTGGAGCCTTCTCTTCTCCAGACTGGACAATCTCAGCTCTCTCAGCCTGTCCTCATAGGGTAGGTGCTCCTCTGGATCAAGATCTTCACAGTTGTCCTCTGGACCCACTCCAACAGGTCCATTCCTTCCTTATGTCAGAGGCCCCAGAGCTGGATGCAGTACTTGAGGTGGGGTCTCACAAAAGCAGAGTACTAATAACCAGAAATCTCTTGTTTTCCCCATGCAACAGATCTAAAGCATCATTCTCCCCCATGCCCAGTCAGGACCAGATAATATGCATTTTCTAGTATTACCTCTAGCATTAGATTAGGATTCTAGACAGTAAAATACAACAGCAGATTGAAAAGAAACCTTTGCATGAGAAAGATCCATCTGTGTTCAAACAATACTGGTGATCTTTGCAAGGAGAAGCAGCACATTCATCTAAATCTGAAAGATAAAAAGTGACAAATTAATTAAAACAGTAGGCATTATTAAATAGCCAGATTAACACTTGAATACTATAAACTGACTGCATTGAGAATAGTTGCAATGAATTTCGGGTCAGGTATCCAACATGTTAGAAACAGAACTAGCCTGATAACATATACTGTTTTGTTCAGCTTTAACCCATATTAGAAAATCAAAACTGATCCTTAGAAGATGTTTTGTGATGAGAAATAAAAGATGTATCAGAAATTCAAGAGCTCAAATTAAATAAACTTCCAGGATACCAGCAATCCTTGTCATTTTCAAGTCATGCATTTATGCAAATATAGTAACAAACAAGCAGACAGGCTACTGTTCTGGAATACTATTTTCTCCTCTACTCTTACATTACCAAATTATGGAACTTTTAAAAAGACTAGAAAACTTATGCAAATGCACATACATACACCACTTAGTATTCTACACAAAGCAAACTGGAGCAAATCAGGTTACTGTTAGGACCAGTCAAGATGAAAATCAATTCTACCGCAAAGTTAAAACATGCAAGCCTTATGATTTCGAGGAAAGGGTGCAACAGTATTCCATTAAAAAATTCAAACAAAAAAAGGCGATATTTCAGTCCCTCTCTTCCTGTCTGTTATTGCTGTCATTCTCATCCTGGTGCTGCACCCATCATTCCTACTGCTTACTCAACTGATTTATAGCTCATTAGTGACAACAATTATTTGGAAAAAACCCAGCTGTACAGAAGACAATATCAAAGCATCTTAAAAATGCCCTTGGAATGTTCAGTAGTTACCTAAGCAGGTATTGTAGGAGCTGTAATTCCTGTCCAGTTCTCACTGGCACTTTGCAAAGGAAGCAGTGTTCACATAATTTCTAAGACACTGTTTCCAGGCATTATGTTAAAGGTCTTTAAGGGGTCAAATTCAACCAGTTAAACAGAATGCATTACTCCCTCCTAGAGCATTCCTGCATTGGGAGTGTTTTCAGTGTTCACATCTTTCCTGAAGTGTTTCATAGTTATCTCCTCATAAACCAAGTTAAATGCTAAGATAGAAACAGGTAAGAGAATAACAGAAGCACTGAGCTTGATGCCTCCCAGTATTTCTCTCCAATAACAGGAAAGGCTAGCATGCATGGCTTTTAGTGAAGTGTTTGTACTCTACTAGGGTTGAGGATTTACAACAAAGTTACATGAAGGCAAATGTGCAATTACTACAAAATATGCAGTTAAGTTTACAGAAATCTTCCAGTACTTGACAAAATAGCTTAAATCAAGAGCAGGGCATTGTTTAACATTGAAATAAACACCAAGAAAACCCATGTCTAAAAAGAAACACCCCACTTGATGCTATCTGTATTCTATTAAACTAAAAAGACATACAGTGAACAGTGTGATAACTACAATCACCAGGCAATCAGTGGTGAGAAAATACTGCTTTCCTGCAACATGAAACAAATTAGGAAGAGAGAGAGACTACTAAAACTGTTGAAATCGAAACTGACAGATCATTTCCATAAAATACAATAAAACTTGGAAGTGATGTCATCTAATCTTACTAGCCATTGCTACTACAAAACCTGTTTGAAGTCTGCCAAGCATTACTCACCCACACAAGCTCCATCTTCATTTTTAATCCAGCCTTCTTTACATTCTTGGCAGTCCTTGTTACTTGAACCAGTACAAGTTTTACAGGCAGCATGGCAGGCTGAGAGAGGAGAAAACTACAAGCTGAGTTTTGTTGAGAAATTCCAAGACAAGTTTGGGTAGACAAATTCTCAAAGAAAACTTTATTTAGCATTCACTGGAAGCCATCATCTTTTAGTAGCTTGGAACTCCCATTCACAAGATGGCACCTCCATAAGGTCAAGATTTAATTTAGAAACATGCAGCTATCTGACCAAAACAACTGAAGAATCCCAGAATACCCCTGGAAACCAAACCTAACAATTACAGTTATTTGCACCACTGAGAACAGTGCCATGGAATTCTAGTGACTAGAAGTGGCAGGTCCAATTTCTAAAACATTTGGAAAGAGGAGACCAGGAAGGTAAACAGCTCATCCCCTCAAGGCTGGGACATCAGTTTAAACATCGGACTCTGTACTTCTCCACCTAATGAAGCCTCACACTACTTCATTTGCAACTAGCTATGAGAGCAATATATGAAGAGGTATCACTCTGAAGAATTTCAGAAGGAAATATACTAGGAATCTGGCTGCATATGCATATATATATAAATATATATAATGCGTATATAACACACTATATAAAACATATGCATGTTATATACTGTAAGAGAAAACAAATCATACAGAAGACCTACTACACAACCAGATTAAAAAACAATATTGCCTATTTAAAAACAATCTTATTAGACTGTAGGGTCAGGATGTAGCTGTTGCAGAATCTCACCAAGGGTCTAAGAACAGTTGAAAAGCTGACCAATGCAAAATTTCATTCCTATGACCTGGCTTTGTTTCAAAATTAATCTCTGGCATACCTAACTAGAATCTAAGTACTAGGCAATACAGATCAACTGTTTTCATGGCCATTTATTCCATTTAAACTTATCTGAGATATGAGGAAAATCTAGCTTTCAGAGTAGTCCAGTATGCAGTAATTTGAGCTCAAGATTTTAGCAGTACTTGGGAAGCAGAGAGACAAAGATTTTCATGACTTCTGCTTCTTAAAGCAGGAAAAAAAAATTTAAAAAATCAAGGGCTGTCTGGAAGGATGACTTAGCAAAACCTTAGAATTCCAGCAAACTGACTGACATGTCTTTTATGCTTAAAGCTGAGTGACCAAACTATGTTTTATTTCTACATTTGTTAGTTTAAACTGTTTCTAGTTTTGCTTACAAAAACGGAGAAACACAAAGATATACGCATGTGTTAAGACTTCATTACCTGTACAAACAGAATGTGTCTCATTTCTCAAGGAACTGAAGTAACCACTAGAACAGTCCAAGCAAAATTCTCCTGTGTACTCCTTGTTACAGCTACACGAGCCATCTCCACCTCGGGTACCATCACCATCACAGTGGCCATTTCCATGGCAAGGTCTTTCTGATCCACCACGACAGGCTAAAAAGGGTCAAAAGTATTTTTAAATCAGATGTTCAGGGAAATAACTTTCTACTCTCAGACTCAAGCAACCGAAGTCCCTCCCTCTTCACAGAAAATAAAATAAAAATTAATTTTAAAAAAGAGCCACTAAACCAGGATATAATTTCCAAAGTCTTTTTTGTCCTTGAAAGCAAAGAAAAGGTTTGCAACAAGGCAATGCTCAATAATACAATGAAGTGTGAGAGAAACTCAAAATAATCTCCAGGAAAGTTCAGTTATCAATTTAATTTTGGGTAAAGACCATGGCTCAGAATTTTATTTCTTTTTCTAGCTTCCTGAATAAAATTGGTATCTTCATTTTTTCTGGATCTCTGAGAAGGCTCATATCACAACTGTAAAAAACCTACCAGATATCATTTAGATCAATATAGGGAATGGGGACCTCATTTTTACCAATATATTAAGTGGCCAAAATTGATCTCTTAACAAGATGCACGGTTTTAGAGATTTATAAATTATACCAGCTTCAGAAGCCAAAATATCTCTTATCACTTTTGCAAAGACGTAACTTTCATCTCCCACCTACTTTTACCCAATTTCTCTCATTGACTTTTTAACTGATCCTCAGGTGCAAGTTTCTTCATTTAATCCCACAGCAGCATTTTTGGCTGTTTTACTCTTGAAACTTGTCAAGAATTCTTGTCTACACAGATTCTCCAAGGACACCTAAACAAAAGACTTGATATCACTGACAGCCTTTAAAGATGGGTCAGATATGGACATATGAGCATCAGACTGATGGTTTCTGCATGTCTCCATACCCTTGATAGCTTTGTACATTACTACATGCCCAGGAGACCTTTATTCAGGCAGGATATTCACAAGCTAGTCACCTAATTATGAGGCAGCAGCCAGGTACATACTACACAGCAGCTCGTGTCTCATGCGAAGTATCATGTATCATGTATTAGTCCATGACAGCCAAGACTGAAACAAACAGGTAAAGAAAACATATCTGCTACTGAATTTTTCAGAAGAAAAATTACCAAGACAATCAGGTCCATAAGTTCCAGCAGGGCAGCAAACTTCTATTGTTTCAATGCAAAACCACTTAAACAGATCAGGATACTTCTTCTTTCTGTATATAAAAGACATTCATTTACAAACACAAAGAACAAAGATTCTTTAAAAGCCAGCTCACACAACTGACCCAGCACAATACAGGGGAGAAGTCTATAGCACATGACAGATTAGAAACCTGTTTCTTCTGAAGACTTCAGGAACCAATTTCTAAAAAAAGTCCTCCAACTTGAAAAACAAAAAGCTTAGCTATAATCACAGTCAAGCTTCAAAGATGGGTAGAAAAGTTAGTTGCTACTCTACCACTCTCAAGAGGTCCAACTTCTACGCCGATTACCACCAACTATTCTTTTGATTGCCAGATGAACAAAATGTAGTTTCAGGAAAGAAAAAAAGCAAATAAACAAAAAACCCACAAGAACCAAACAGTCCTTTACAGTTTTGTGACAAAGGAAAACAAATAAGGGACTAAACTTCAAAGTTTTCCAATGCTAGTTTACCTAGACACCCCACTGCTAACTGAGTATATAACTCAGTGTATAAGAAGCTAGTGATGACACTTTTGTGCAACACTGCTGGAACTGACAATCAAAAAGAACACAGTACGGCAGCACAGGATACTAAGTCAGCCTGAAACCAGCTGTACCCAATGGCAGCTCTTGAAGGATAATGAAGAATTACCCATACTACTATTGTTCAGGCACAAAAGTTAACATTAGTAATTCATCCTCTTAGATAATTTTTTCACACAAAGATTTCTGCCAAAAAATAATACTTACAATTTGAACCACCATTTCTCTATTAGTTCTTCATGTTCTTCTACCATGTTGTTACATTCAAAGTTACTACTGTCGCACAGATTCTCTAAGATCTCTACAAGACGAATTTCACTACGAACAGAGAAGGAAAACTGTAAATTTTATTTAAATGTTCAACATAACTCAAGACATGACAGAGCAGCCAGACTTCACCTTAGAATATTTCATCAGTTTATGGGGTGCCCTGAATTAGTTTCAAAACACCAAATATCAGAATAAATAACTAATAAATATTACTTCAGTCAAAAAAACCCCAACCAGAATAATAATCACAAGAACCCTGTGACTTGCCTGCATTTACTATGTTTGTAGATTATAGGTTTGATAGATTTTTAGCCTCCCAGGAAACTGGAGTGCAGTACTTATGTTCAACAATACATTCAATGTATTTTTATTTGATACAAGCCTGAGAATCTCACAACAACATCTCAGTGCTCCAACTAAGCTAAAAAATTAATTTGAAATTTGAATTTGAAAGATATCAGGTTACTTTGCTCCATGGTCAACCAGAGATAGATAGATAGATAGATAGGGTACAGTAAGCTGCTTTTTCTTTGGCATTGAAATAATGACAGCTCTAGGGAGGAGACAGTGCTTTAGTTCTAAAACAATTACTTCAGTACTCTGAACTTTTTATGACCAGCAATAAAGTATTGGCCATTATTCAGGATCATTATTTTAAGACTTTATTGGGTAAATAGAAAAAACCTACTATCACTAATGACAGAATTAACTTCTGTTGTTTTCAGTAACAAGACGAATAAAGGCATTAATAAGGTGTTTCAGTCGTTTTTATAATCTCTATATTACAATGTAATGTAACATTTTAATAATTAAGAATTTAAGTTTTGGCCAAGAGAAATCTTAGCTGCAAATTTAAAAATTGAAGTTTCAGACAAACACTGGTACAGTGAAGCTACACACAGTGAACACAAAATGCAGCTGAATGAGAAGTGCTGAGACAGCTCACCTGGACTCATACTTTGACAGCGTCTTCTCTTCCCAAGCAGTGTTTCCACCACCAAAGTTTTTTTTAGCTGTATCTGCTAAACCCTACAAATAAGAAGTACCAGAAATTACATATTGTCTGTTTCTAACAAAAATGAAGGGCAATAGTAAATGCTTACATTAAAATTGTGAAGTCCCATGCAGGAACTACAGCAGAGTTCTGAAGCTCCTGATCATATTGCTAAGTGAAAGAAGCAGCTAATGACAACACAAAAAGTGACAATGTGTAGGTTACAGCACACATTGATTAAATTTTCCTAATGCATTAACAAGGCCTTAATGCAGTCTTGATTTACAACAAAAAAAGCCCATGCCTATATGAAACTTTACACCCTTCTACCTCAAGCTCTCAGGAAGTTTACTGTTATCGTTTGAACAGAATCTCAGCTTCACTGAGTTTTGATAACAGCCCAGTCTCGTTGTAACTCACGCACACAACCGGACACCAGGGCGATCAGCACAGCTGTCCCCACTCACAGCCACTGCCACCTAACACCTGGCAGAAACCCCCCGCAGTTCAAGTGACCTAGCTAGCTTGCAGCTGCCGATATGCGTATAGAGTACTGAGCACCTGTCACCAGGCGCAGCAGCGCCTCGCTGCATTTACTATCCACATGCACGGCTGCTGCAAGTGGCAACAGACAGTGAATGTTTGGGGACGAAGCTTTCCACCAGCACTTCCCATAGAGCAGGGCACGCTCCAACCCAGCCAGCCTTTCTGCGCAAAGAGCATCACAACACCTCGGCGGCAGAGATGGAGGAGCTCTTCCACCCACCCGCCTGAGCACTGCGACCGCTGCCGAAGCGGGACCCGCCACCCCACCGCTGGGCCGGGCGCTGCCAGGTAAGCGGCCCCAGCGGAGGCGCTCCCGCAGCGCGGCCTCTGGGCGCAGAACTGGCCAGACCCGCGTCGAGCCCACCGGCGATGCCCCTCGGCGTGGAGCCGCCTGAGCCGCTGCTCCTCCCCGCCGGGAGCCCCCGCCGAACCCCCGCCCCACCGCGGGGCCCCTCGGCCCCGCCGCCCACCTGGTTGAACCTGTCCACGATGCCCCGGCAGGTGGAGCACGCCAGGCGCCGCCGCTCGCCGGCGCCCCGGACGGGCGGTGGCAGCAACAGGGAGGCGCACAGCAGCACGGCCAAGGCCACGCGGGCCGGTCGCGGCTCGGGCCCCGGGCGAAGAGCGGGGCCGGGCCCCATGGCGAGGGCGCGGGACCCCTGGACGCGGAGCGGGCCCGCCCCAGCCGAGCCCCCTCAGCGCCGGCCGCGCTCGCCCCGCCCTGGCCCCGCCGCCGCCGGCCCGCGAGCTCCATTCAGATTTCCGCGTCACCCCACGCGCGCACCCACCGCGGGCGCTCGTTGGTCGAGACCGCGGAGCGAAAGGACGTGGTCCAATCAGCGCGCGCCACGCTCCGGACCAATGGGAGTCCCCCGCGTGCTCAGAGCGCCGGGCGGGGGCGGGGCGGGGCTGCCCGAGCGAGCGACGCCCATCGGGATCGCGCACCGCCGCCATCATGAGGAAGGGCAGGCACGGGCTCCGGAGGGGCTTCAGAGCCGCCCGCCATTTGTGTTCGGCAGCCGCCGCGGAGACCTTTAGCCGCCGGGGGCGTGCCCTGCCCTCACCTAACATGGCCGGCGGGGGAGCAAGTCACGTGCTCGCGGGGCTGGCGCTGTCGCTCCCGCGCTGCCGGCGCCCTCTGCGGGGCGGCCACGTGTGCGCGCGCGGTGAGTGCGGGACGGGCCGCGGGCACTGCCCGGGCCGGGGCGGGAGCGAGGGGAGGAGGGATGGAGCAGCGGCCGGGCGGGAGAGCCGCCGGCTGCCCCTGCTTTTGCCGCCGCCGGGCCGGAGGGCGTTCCCGGGAGCCACGCCGGGCGCTGCCAGGCGGCCGCAGCAGCTCTGCCCCTCCTGGGCACGGGAGCCGTGGCGCGGCGGGAGGGAGCGGGGCCGGGCGGGGCAGGGCAGCCGCCTCCTGAGGGGTGTGCGCGGGGCGCGGTGCCTGCCCCTGCCGCGGGGGCCGCAGCGGTGGCTGCAGGAGCAGCGGGGTGGCGTTCGGTGTCGGCCTGAAGCCCCTGGCAGGAGCGACCAGGCGGGAGGGACTCCAGCCCGCGCAGAGCGCACCGGCGGGGCTGGCGCTGCTCCGCTGGGCTGGGCTCGGCTGGGCTCGGCTCGGCTCGGCTCGGCTCGGCTCGGCTCGGCTCGGCTCGGTGTGCCGCTGTGCCCTGCTGCCACCGGGGCGCCCGGGGACGCGTCGGGGTGGGAAATGGGTGGGTTTCAGTGGAGAGCATTTGCGTGTTTCTGCCCTGGCCCCAAGAGTGACATTTCTCTCCAGCTCCTTAGTCCCGTCGCGTCTGACAGTGTCCCACACTTTATGTCCTGCCTCAACTTTGCCGCCTTGTCTTAGTTGTTTAGGTTTTTTTTGCAGCCAATCCTCAGACTCGTGAGGCAGTGTATATAATAGTCACTGTGCTGTTGTTTCCAAATAAAAGGTGGAAAAGCAATCCCAGCAGGTACAAGGTTTAAATCTGACTTCATTGTGGTGCTGACTCTAGAGCAAAGTTGGAAAAGCTATCAAAGCGTAGGAAAGTTAAGATAAAAGGGATTTTGGCAAAGCTAGACGAGGCTAAAGAGGGAAGACCTTATGGTGGATGCGCTTGATGGTTCAGCTGAGATGCCTCTGAGGGAGTGAAATGACTGTGGGCAGATTTAACATGCGGTTTGGCTGCCGAACTATCATATCTGCTCTGAACAGACTCTGAAAACCGTGATAAAGATATGGTAGGTTTTTCACAGGAAGAGTTAAAAGTCTTTTTGACCTAATGATTCTTCCACTGAAAAGGTATAAAACAGCAACAAACCATTTTTGATGGAAGTACCTTTGCGGTTTTTTTTAACAGAAAACCCTTTTTTTTTCCCACCCAGTTTAATCCCAGGAAAAGATGAACTCCTTGTGTTAAAAGCCCCTGCTCGTCTATGATTCAGTCTTGATGTAGGTACCTGGGGGGAGTCAGTGTGGATATGTTGTAGAGGCTTGAGGAAGATTCTTCTGAAGTTGCCAGAATGTAATCAATGGAGAAACCTATATGTATTTGTTTATGATTATTCCTCTAAACTTCATTATGAAATCGTTTTTATTAAGTGAAAATCTGTTTCTGTGATTCTGGTATTTAAAAAATAAAAAATTGTAATTGCATGTCTTTTTCTTTTATATAGCAAATTTATTTTAATCATCAAATTCAGTTTTTACCTGTCCTGATAAATTTCACTTGAATTTTGATGCTTGTCAGCATCAATTTTCAACAGAGCAAGTTATCTTAAGTCTTGACAAGACCACTGAATTTATTAGGCTTTATCTCAGAAACCTGGGTGTTGTTGTCATGTTTTGTTTTTTTATCTTCTAGCATGTTTCCCTTCAGGGAATTTCAGTATTTATAATGCATGTCATTATCTTCAAGATGTACAAGTATGCTGGCATGCTTACTTTCTTCAGGCATACAAAAAGATTGGAGTCAACAAGATTTAAAAAAAGCAGTTGTGATAAAGTGTGTGGGGGATATGTAGCTTCACTTTCATTCTGATTTAGGAAGTTGGGGACTGATTACTCATGTGGTTATCAGCTAAAGATACCAGTAGCAGGCTGGGTTGTAGATCGGTCAGAGGATAATGAAGGCAGTATTTATAGGTAAAGGTAGCAGCTCTTGATTGTGCAGCTAATAGCTCTTTATTATGCAGCTGATGTAGTTAAGAAGGAAAAAGATAGAGCTTCTTGGCACTTAGGTCCTTTTACAAGGGTTTATTGGGTCCTAAAATACCTGCAATGTTAAGAAGCTGTGAATTGGGAGTCAGGAATATTCATATTCACCTGATGCATGAACTGCTCAAGTGCCCTGTTCCTGTGTGCAACAGTGGATTGCCCCTTCCATGTCTGTTTTTTTCCTCAGTTAAGTTTGGCCAAAAGCATGAGATTCCTCTGCATTTATTTGAAGAATTTGGCAAGATTGCCTTCTATAGACTAAACTTTGTGCAAGATAAATTGCCCTGTGCAGGGACCTAATTCCTGCCAGTCACTTTTGGAGGTGCTCCTGATGTCAGACCCATACCTCTACTACTACTGCTGAGGGAAAAGAATTCTGTTGTAGCATAAACCATTTTTACCTATTCTTGTAAAGAAATAATACTAGGTGTAGGTTAAAAAGACTGTTCCCACTTCTGGGGGTGAAGGGTTTGTTTAGGCTCCTGACAATGAGCCCAGGCTTAGAGCTTTAATTACAGTCTGTAGCAGAGAGAATCATCAGGAAAAGAGATGCAGTCAGTGTGGTATTTAAAATAACATCCAGATACATGCAATTTACTGGAACTGCACAAATTTCAGGATTTATTGGTGCTAGTTGTGAATATAAGGAACACAAGCTCACTCTTATTTTTACTAATGAACAGCACAAACATCAGTTAAGAAAAAGGTAGCTCTAGGAGGCAATTGCTAAGTGATCCTAGGAGATCTGCCAACTAACTTATATCTGTTTGATGGACATATTTAGACCAAAACACAGGAGAAAACATCTCTAATCAAAACCCCAGCTGTACCTTAAAAGCGCTAGTTTTGAAGTTTCGTTTCTGTGAGAGCACAGCAAGAATAACAACAACCAAAATCTCTTATCTTTTATTAAATTTTAAACTCACAAAAAGTGGGTAGCATAAATTAAAAGAACATGAAGTACATTTGCTCTGGCATCACCTGGACACATGATTTTATCATAATGATAAAATACAACATAAATACTACCATAAGAAAGGCTTGGTGTTGTGAAAGGAAGTACTAGGGAGAGGTGGTCTTCATTTCTTGGTAGAAGTGTGAAGGATGGGGTACAGATTGGCTCATGCCTTAGTGGCGTGTGGCTGCCAGAGGGGATTTGTTCTTCTCTGGCCAAGTCCAGACCTAGCTGCTGGCAAACTTGGGAGATCAAAGATCTGTTCTGAATAATTTATCATCCTCGTGGGTCCTCTCCCACTGTTTTTGGAGCCCTGAATGAACGAGAGTATGTTCTAAAGATCATGTGTAAATCCAGTGTGCAGTTAAAGTGAGAGTAAATTACAAAGCACAGACATAACTGAGGTGACAGTCTGAGCAGTGGGGACAGTATGGAATGAAAAGGGATATACTTTCGTAGGTAGGGTCCATGTTGTCTTGAGTTTTTTTAACTGAAAACTAAAACGATTACATTTACAGAGGATGGGAAAAATTCTGAATTGCTTCCTGAATATATTTTAGACTACCTTAATTCATTGAGTGTAATAGAAAACTTCCTGGATTATTTGATTTACTAGTCTTTATTTAAACTTTTTGACTGCTGCAGTACATTTTCCTTGCATCATCAATCTTTTTTTTCTGGTGTACACTTCATGCCATATTATTAATGTAATTTCTTTCTATTTTCTTTTTAATAATAATAGAATATATGTGAATTTCAAACCCAAGATGGCTCAGAAGAGGAGCTCGAGTGGGCGGTCATTCCCATTGCTGCTGCTGCTTATTGTTGTGGCCTTTGTTCATTTAACTGTCTGTCCTTTTACAAAAGTGGAGGAAAGCTTTAACCTACAAGCTATCCATGATGTGGTGTACCACCAGCTGGACTTGGATAAGGTAAATTGAAAAGAATGTCTTCATTTTTGGTTGCTGTTAAAGATTGCAATTCCCTCAAATATGTGTAGGATAAATGTGGTGTGAATATGGTTTATTTTCCCTCATTTCTGATTTGCCTGTTTTAAGTAGATTCTCCTTTTTGCAGTATGACCATCATGAGTTTCCCGGAGTTGTCCCAAGAACGTTCCTTGGACCAATTTTTATTGCTGCTCTTTCCAGCCCAGCTATCTACGTACTTTCTGTGCTAAGAATGTCCAAGTTTTACTCCCAGCTGATAGGTATGAGAACTTTAAATCCTCAGAGATGTCACCCATTAGTGCATCAGTACAAAAACACTGTTGCTGCATTCAATGTTCAGATCAGTGGTTAAATTGTGATACTCTCTTCCTCAATGAGGGAAAACCCAAACTGTGGTACTTGGGGCCAGCATGGCCATTCTGCTCCCTCTTTGGGGAGTAACTAACAGCACACAGAAAGTCTGTGCTAACAAATGCCAGGCAGAGTAGGAAAAGCAAGTGTCTTAAGTATTTTCAGAGAGTACACTCCCATGTATGCTTCAGAAAGGATTGTTACCTTTGGCATGGAAGCACTGATCTTTGTACAGAGCTACCAGACAAGTTAAAAGTGGATTAGAGTGGATAAACTAAATGGAGTTTTGGTTGGGGTTTTATTTCTTTGAAGGTGCATATATTGTGATATTGTAAATATCTTCAGAATG
This sequence comes from Lichenostomus cassidix, assembly GCF_008360975.1. Taxonomy (NCBI): domain Eukaryota; kingdom Metazoa; phylum Chordata; class Aves; order Passeriformes; family Meliphagidae; genus Lichenostomus; species Lichenostomus cassidix. The sequence goes on along the minus strand of NC_139480.1, from coordinate 17,815,901 downwards.
TCTTCCCATTACATTATAAAACATGGCTGTTCATCAGTGATCCATCTGATACTACTCTTTAATTCCCATTTTTACTCTCCTAATAGTCCGAGGAAGTTTGGGGCTCAGTGTGATTTACACATTATGGAAGCTGCAGAAAGAAGTTAGAAAGCAGTTTGGAGCAACTACAGCATCAATCTTCTGTCTCATCACTGTTACTCAGTTTCATTTGATGTTTTACTGTACAAGAACCCTCCCTAATGTGTTTGCACTTCCTTTTGGTACGTATTTCGCGAGGGGAAAAAACTAAAATGTAAAACTTCTTTTCAAATGTATCAGTAGTTAAACCACAGGAAAAGTATGGTCAGACCAAATTAACATACCTGCTTGATGAAATTGTGTGATAACAAGACTAGAAAGCTTGAGGTTTCTTTCTCTTTTTTTTTTATCATATATGCTTACAATGACTGCTCAATCAAGTTTTATTGAATCTATGTGGGTTTTGTCAGATGACTTTGATTAGCTAGAGGTTTTAGTACTCATATCTAATGCATAAAGCAAGGAGCTGTGAAGAGGCACGAGGTACACCTGCAGCTCAAAATAAATCCTGTGAACTTGATCTGCACAGGAAACATCTTTCTCATGTGACTGTGGAAGAAACTCCTCCTTGCAATATCTTCACCTTCCTCTTCTGAAATTGTCTGCAAATGCAGCAGTTTCTACATAGAAAGGAAAAAAAAAATCAAAGTTAAACCCCTTCTCTACATATGCAGTTTTCCCATAGAGCACATGAAAAGGAAAATTAATCATATGTGAGAGATATTAGCTGAGTCACTAAATGTTTTGGTGCAAGTTGTTCAGCTAATAAAATTGTGAGGTTGGTGTAAGAACCCGTGTAGATGAGAACTGAGAAACAAAATAAAAGCTGATGAATTGTGAGATAAACACTGTGTTGTAATAAATGTCTCAGATAATTTCTGCAGGTATTAAAAAATACAAGTTGTTTCATGATTTTGTACTATTAGTATTTCACATGTTTTCCTTAGGACCATGACCACTTTACTGTGTAGAGATTCAAACTGAAAAAGTAGAGACAACTTCATTTGTAGAGATCTGGTGTGTCCCACCTAATCACACAAATGAATTTAGAGATCCTTCTCCCTCAGCGGTAGTCTGTAGTCTCATTTTCGTATTTGAAAGGAGTTTGTGTTATCATGAATACATCATATACTTAGCCAAGAGAATAAGCTAACTGCTCAGCTGATACTGAGCAATAATAATTATGAATTGTAGTTTGAGAGCCTTTTAGTACTCCCTTAAGGTTTTTTCTTCTTTACCCCCTTAACAGGTATTAAATATACTGTCTAGAAAGAGTTCCCATGTGTTTCTTCTGTGGTTATACTTTTCCTAATTACTTAAGCATCAACAGTATAAAGCTGTGCATTGTTCCAAATTACATTTCTCTAACAGAGGAAGAATTTCTGGACTAGAAATGGTAGGAAGACCAAGAGAGGATTGATGGGAAGTTACAGGAACAAGAAGATAGCATTAAGTGTTGCCCTTTAGAAAATGAATAATTTGGTACATGATGTGTTTGGGGGATTTTTTTGTTTTTTTTTTTTCCAGTGCTCCTGGCATTGACATTTTGGATACAGCAAAAGCAAAGGCCATTCATTTGGTTCTCAGCTTTGGCAATTATAGTCTTCAGATCAGAGCTCTGCATATTCTTAGGCCTCATGCTCCTGGTGACGTTATTAACTAAAAGAATCTCCATTTACAAGGTGCTTTCTCATGCTGTTCCTGCTGGAATTTTTTGGTTGGGTAAGTGTTTGGAAGAAAGCAAATGACATTGAATTCAGGAGAAGTCTGGAGTTTTGACTGGTGTATCTGCTGAATGGCCCTTAAGGCTTTTTTTTTTTTGCAGGGGTGGGGGGAGGTTGAGGGGTGTCATGGTTTTTTTGTTGTTTTATTCTATTTGCTAATAATATGACAAGATTTTTAATTTCTTTGAAAATTTCTATGTGAGGAAATAGGTGTGCACAGAGCAGAGAAAGCTACTGTAGCCTCTGTCTTTAGATGTGCAAGTTGACTTCAGTGTAATTAGTCCCTTGCTGTAGCAACTTGTGCGTATTATCAGTTGTAGTATCTATTGCCATGGTGATAAGCTGAATCCCAGGACAAAATACAACGGTGGGATACAGATACTAAGCAAGAGGGTTAGTATGGGGAGAGTTACAGTTCAGCTGTGTTCTGTTACTAAATTAAATTTGACAGCTTAAGTGATCTTGCTGGAGAGGTTGAAAAATCCCCTTTTCTCTATCCATCTGTGGAAGACCCATGTACATATGCATGGAAATATTCTAAGCTGCTGTGCCAGCCTACCTAATTGAAAATGCTGTTGTCAGATGCGTGATGATGACCCCTGGCAGTGTGCTGTCCCTTGCAGAGAGTGCAGAATAGAAACACTAAACAATTATGCCATGTGCATTTAGAGGCACCTCACAGTGTAAGAGTTTGGAGGTCCAATGGGAAATTAATCACTGGCAATCCCATTTCCTTCCTGAGCAAAATCCTTAAATACCAGAGCAGTTTTCACAGAGCTGAGTGGAGGAGATGGGGCTGATGGCTTTGCTGCTCTTCTTTTTGCCTTTTATTCCTTATCCTCCTTCTCCCTCCACCCAATAAATAGTAGCAAACTTTGTGATTGCTTTTGCAATTTAACAGCTTTACAATAAGAAGTTAGTACTATTTGAAGTTAATATGCACTTCTTGTCATTCATTACATTTAATGCTCTTAATACTCTTTTAAACAAACCTCAGTTAAACCACTTTTTTCACACCTGGGGTTGAAATGGTGTGAATCTCAATTGGATTCTTATCTAACATGCTTCTTCTAAGGCTTTTATTAAGAAGTGCCTCCTTTCCCTGCATTTCCCCTGCAAGACAGACATATTCAGCCTTCTCTGTGGTTTTGGGTGAGGTTTACAATACATGTTTCAGTTATGTTGGTCTCAATATGCTGTATATGTGCTATTTGGATGCGTTAGTTTGCTTTTCCTTGGTTTTTAATTAATGCAGATGTCTGTCTCTTTGATTCTTTTAGGGTTAACAGTTGCTGTGGATTCTCTATTTTGGAGGCAACTTGTGTGGCCTGAGGGGAAAGTGCTCTGGTATAACACAGTTTTAAACAAAAGTTCCAACTGGGGAGTATCCTTTGAAACATCCAGGGAAAAAGAACACTACCAGCCAAAGCAAAGACTTGATGTGACTTATTCCTGAGACTCAGGGTGTTAGATTCTGCTTTTCATTGTTTGAAACTCACGAGAAAATGTCTGTTTTTAGGTGTTTCTACAAATTGTAAGTTTCCTCTGCTAACTTTTTTCTTGCCACTTTGTGTTCTACCAGTGTAAAGCCAGGTTTCTTCCTCTTGGTTTTTCATGTTGCCCATCATTAGTGCCATTTGATGTGCCTCTCTTGGGTGATGTGAATGCTTGTAGTTCTCCAAAGATATGGCAGGAAATGAAAGGCTGGAAAAATGTGTATGCAAAAACTGTACTGCAGATTTGTAAAATGTGTGTGTACTAAAGTAAACAATAGTTACTTTACTTGTTAGCAGTGAAAGCATCCTTAACTCTTTTCACCTTGAAGACCTCTCCCTTCTTGTGGTATTTCTATTCAGCCCTTCCTCGTGCTTTGGGATGCAGCATTATATTTGTACCTTTAGGTGTAACAGAAAAGAGAACTCGGATTTTACTTTTGCCAGCGCTGGGCTTTATCTTCTTGTATTCGTTTCTCCCACACAAAGAGCTGCGTTTTATCATCTATACTTTCCCTGTCTTCAACATAGTGGCTGCTAAAATGTGCTCACGAATGTAAGTTCAAAATCCTGTTTGTTTGGTGTTTTTTTTCATCTGAAAATGCAAAAGCAAAACTGTTACTACTAGTTTTATGCACTTCTTTCCATCTTGAAGTCTGGGTCGTATTGAAATGGTCATATGCTGTAGAAAAGAGGTCAAGGTCGTTGTACCCATTTCACTACAGAGAGAAGTGGAAACAGAAAAGTCAAATGCTTTGACAGGACCAAGTCTGGAGCAGAGTTGAGAATAGAGCCCTGATTTTACTGTTAATGTTGTTTCAATGCAGTTTATTTTACCTACCAGAAAAAAGACACATTCCAGTGTAATCTTGTGCTGTTAACATAACTTACCTCAGGAGATAGTTCAATGCACAGGTGAGGCTTGTGAAACATGGAGTTAAATAGTTACATTTGGGTATGTTGAGTAAACAAATTGAAGCTCAGAGTTAAACTTCTTTGAAAGAGAATACATTCATAGCTAAAGTTTTTAAACACAGAAATACTTAGCTTCACTGATAAGCTTGTCTTAGCTTTATTCATGAGAATATTCTAATTTAAATGTCACTATAAGTTAATCTTCTAGAAACTGCTAATAAGTACATGCCATACAGGATTAATAAAATCTGCTTTAATCTTTATTATCTAGAAGTGGAGTTTCCATAACACTTGTGTCACAGTGGTCAGTGACCAGTATGAAAGAAAATAACAGTTTATTCTTGCTTGTTTTTCTCTTCCTCAACAGTCTGAATAACTACCGGAGATCCTGGATGTACAGACTTGGATCTTTCTTTATTATAATGCATCTTCTAGTTAATGCTGTCTATTCGGGAACATCTTTATATGTTTCACATTTCAATTATCCTGGAGGAGTGGCTATTCAGAAGTTGCATGAGTTGGTACCTTCAACAGCAGGTATGTAAAGCTGGCTTGAGGTATGTTCACCGAATTTTAATTTCAGTATATCTTCTCATGTATTGAATACTGCTTCTTCAAACTAGGTACATGCATCTTTTTTGTTACTGTTTTGTTAATTTATTATTAATCAGAGTCTACTTAGAATAATTTTCAAACTGTATTTGATTTTCTTTATGTAGATGTCTCTGTTCATATTGATGTGGCTGCAGCACAAACAGGAGTTTCTCGGTTTCTGGAAATCAATTCTGATTGGAGGTATGTTCTGAGTGAGGTGTTTTGATCTGAAGATCTGAGTAGCATGCTTTTTCCTTTTTTTGCATATGCATAGGGACAAGCTTTGCAAACACAGTTTTTGGTACAGCGTGTTTATTAAACCAGCTCAAGAGCAGTGTGAATCTTCAGAGAATTTTTTATGTCTGCAGTACTGCCATTTCAGAAATAAAGCATTGCAGTGTTTTTTCATTGTGTTGGTTGATTCTGATTTGCCTAAATAGTATAGAATATTTCAAAGGACGAGAGGAAATGGCCTCAAATTGTGCCAGGGGAGGTTTAGATGCGATACTAGGAAAAATTCCTTCATGGCAAGACTTGTTAAGCATTGGAACAGGCTGCCCAGGGAAGTGGTGGAGTCACCATCCCTGGAAGTGTTAAAAAAATGTGTGGATATGGCATTTGGGGCCATGGTTTAATGGTGGATGTGGTGGTGCTACGGTGATGATTTGGCTTGATGCTCTTAGACATCTTTTCCAACCTTAATGATTCTGTGATTCTAAAGACATCAGAAAAAGCACAAAAATTGTTAGCTTACCAGAATTTACACCAATATATTTAATGCAGCTACATTTTATACCCCACTAGACCTTGTGAAACAGAGCTGTTCTTGGCAAAACTGTGTATATAAAGATTTGTTTGTCTGAGTGATGTGTGGCAATGTGAGGTTCATGTACATTTTAATGTAGAAAGTCTGTTTTTATGTGGAACATCCTTCATACAGATGGCATTGAAGCTGCTGCTGTGAACACATTCATTAGCTCTTAGAGAAGTCTGTTGAGTGTTTTGGTACTATGACCAGCAGTGACAGATACATTTAAGAGTTGAAATATTGGAATGAATAGTAGGAGACATTGTGGGATGGCATAATTTGCTTTTCAGGATGCAAACCAGAAAATAGGCACCTTTCTGATTCTTAGGCCCACCTTTTCTGCTGAAGCATAGGTTTTTAATTTAAATAAAAATTATCTAAATGAAAATTACTGATTAGAAGGTAACACAAAATCTCCCTTCATACTGCTCAAAACAAAAGCAATACGAGCAGATTTTGGTTTTAAGAAGTGCTCTGAGCTTGGAGTTCTTTTTCCCCAGTTACAGTATTCAGGATCAGATGAACAAACATAATTTAATTATTGGTATGTTTAGAGATAAAAGTACTTCGGAAATAAATCAGAAGGGGAAAGAATGCTTTTGGGGGAATTACAAAAATCATTGATCTCACTATGCCTTATTTTATTTCCAAGCACTCTCACGATGGCAAAACAAAGACTGTTTAAAACCTTCACAATTACCTCTCTACTGTTTATTTCAAATTGCTTTTTTATGTTGACTCTAGAGAAAGTCTTAAGCCATTAATTGGGAGGAGACATTAAGCTGTTAGAGTACAAGGGATAGAATGTGCATGATAGCTAAAATATTTCAATCTTAATACACTTAAATTCACACACTACTTTGAATACAACTCTACTCTCTAAATAGTGCTTTGTTTCAATGAGCTTTTTGCATTGGTGAGTTTTGGATTACTTTGGGCTTGTAAGGCTGTAGTGTAGTGGGATTGGAAGGTGAATGAATAATATCTGTGTCACTGATGGATGTTTCATAGTGTTGCAGCTACAGTGCAGTTTCTCTCTCACTTTTATCTCTACTCAGCAAAACAAAGCCTCAAGGAAGGGCTGATTCATCATAAAGTTCCACATTAAAAAAATCAAGCAAAATCCACAACTGAGCATCATACACAGGCCTACCACTTTGTCTGACAGCACAGTAGTGCAAAGTTTAGTGATACCAACTGTGCATTTTCTCTTTGTCCAACAAAGTGACAGCCCTTCAGATGGGTAAAAACTAACTTAACTTCTTCATAGACAGTGTATGTTAGGTGAAACAGATTGGGATGGGGTGGCTATGAAGGCTGATGATTCATCAGGATAACTGCAATCCATAAATAAAAGTGTCTTTAAGTTAAGAGCTTTCAGTAGTGTGCTCCGATTAGATCTATTTGCCTCAAGAAAAATGCAAGCGATCTATTATTTTTCTTCAAAGGGTGATTGAAAGGAGCTTGATGCAGGTTCTTACACAGAACAGGTGTTACAGTCTTGTCTTCAATTAGTGCAGTGTCTTTGAACCCTGAATAAATATGCTGTGTAAGCTTAAAGTATTTAAAAATAATGAAATTCAGAAATGATTGCAGTCAGATGAAAGGCCTTTTACTTGCTGATGAAGAAAATGCGAAATTAGTAGTTGGTAAGGTTGTTACAAAGTATGCTGTTCTTCTGCCAGTTTGGATGCATGCACCAACCTAAGAGGTATTGTGATATTTTTGGAAATAGCAGATGAAATCAGCATGCAGTTGTTTTAGAAGAAGAAAACACCTGTTCGGTGTGCAAAGTCTAATTCTGCATTATATGGTGTATTTAGTGACACTTCTGAATTCTGTCAGCCAGGGATCTTTTTGAGTTGCCAAAATTTTAGTTAACAATCCACACAAAACCTCTAGTTTCCCATAAAGTATTTCCTTTAAATATGTTTATGTTAATGGCTGCCCTGTCAGGCAGCATTACAAAAATATCAAAGAGACTTTTTTGAGGGAATTCAGGCAGATGAAAGAGCAGGCCTGCAAAGACACACGTTGCCAAAGATGCAGGCTGGATTTAATCACAAAGGTTACAGAGCCTAACAGTGGTTTATGGAGTGTTTTGGAGTGAACAGAGTTGAGTTTTTTCTTCTCCTTTGAAGTTGCTGGATTGAGGACTCAATCAGGCTGCCATGTCCAGTATGAATATCCTATTCCTTAGGCTATAAATTGCACCTGACTCTCCTCAGTGAATGAGTAAATAATGATTATGAAGTAGAACCCATATCCCCATGAGACAGTGAGGGAGGTCTGTCTCAATTCCTAGAAGATTAAAGGGATTCATACAGCTCTGAAGAGATAATGAACTTCAGTTTGGGCTTAGGTCAGATGAGAAGTGGCTGAACCCAGATCTTTCACATCCCTGCCAAAGGGCTGTCACTTGTTTTCTCATCCTGTAAATTCCCCCAATAGCTACACTGAACATAAGTCCTTTTAAGAAATAACTTAAAGTGTAAGTGTACATAATAAATTATCCTAGAACTCAGTAGTTACTTTTTTAAAAATATATATATAATTTATATGTATTCTGATACTTAAACAGTTTATAAAAGCTGACCCAAAGTGACTTGACCAAACATGTAGTAGATCAGGAAACTGAACTTAGAAATAAGAAGTGCCAAGTTAGTACTGTAATTGCCAGGCTCTTTCTTTCCTCCAGTATTCAGGTCTTCTCCCTGCTATTCTCTGAGGCTCCTACTCTAATGTATGACTACCAGAAGAAAAAAGTTTCTGCTCAAACACCACATAATGTATTTTTTAGAATTACTAAAAAACCCCACAAACAAAAACAAACAAACCACATTTCTCCAAATGCAATTCTTGTAGAATAAAACTTAAAAATTGGTCCAGTTTCCTACAGTCTTAGGCTTTGGTGTCCATTCTCCACTGAAACAAATAGGGAATTGGTGAGAAATTTTCTAGGAGTCGTGATTTATATCACAGTAGCAGCAGAAAGACTGGCATAGAATGACCACGTCCCTAAATTCTTCAAAAATACTGTTTCCTCCTCTGGTACTATTTAATCAGGAGATATAACTGAGAATGTTAGTTCCTTTGCATGTTTCATCTTGGATGCTACATGCCTCTGCAACAATGGCCATGTTTAATAGGTAAAGCAATGAATAAAAAGAAACCTGCTTTATTTTTTACAGGTATGACAAAAGAGAAGATGTTAAACCAGGAGACCAATTGATGTTTTCTTACACACATATACTGATGGAAACAAATCCTCTTCAAATATCACATTACAAGACAACCCACAGGCCACTGGCAAATATACCTGGCATCAGTAAAATTGGGTTGAACCTTACTTCACTACCTCCTTTTACTTTAAACTTGAAACCAAAATTAGTACTGTTGGAAAAACTTCCTCTATCATCTTGACTGTGAAATTAAGTAAGTATTTTGATGTGATTTTGCTGATGACTGAACTATGTAAGGCAGCAGCAAATTTTCATTCCGGCACTGCAACTCAGCTTCTGTGGAAAAGCACAGAAAATCTCTGTACTGATTGGTATTTAGCTCTGTCCTGTTTCTTACATAAATATTATAGTGCATTCCTAGTCAGTATATACTCAGTATACTGAGTTGTATTGTTATATATGTTTGAGAGAGGTTGCCTACAAGTTCAGTGGTATTAAGTAAAACCTGTCTACTTGGTTTGGTAGTCTGTTTCATCATTAGCACAGGTATGTCGTAACTGTCCTGTATAAAAAACAAAATCAACAGGTTTGTGCTACGGCAATAATTTGATATGTAATCTATGTGTGCAAAGATGTATTACCTAATCTATCTGCAGGATTGTAGCCCCTTCTGCTGTCAGATTGCCTGTGTGAACCATGATGTTATCAACATAGGAAAGCCATATTCACTGTAGCTTCATACCTAATTGTGGCCTGTAGGCTACCAAACTAATGAAAGTGAGACATTCACTTAAAAAGCAGTTGGACCTCTTGAAGCACTGTTTCATGAAAGATTTGAGTACTAAGGATGATTATCTTCATTCCAACAGCTCATGAAAAAGCAGCAACTTGGACTTCCCAGGAAAAAGAGTTTTTAAAGTAATATTTTCTCTCTTCTGCTGTAATGATATCTTAATTTGCAGTGCAAAAATTTACCTATGAAAATATTCACTTTAAGATAGGTGCTGTTTTCCTTTTTTTTTAATTAAATAATCCCTTTGGAAAGGAGTACTCTAATGTGCCATGTGCTGCATTCTATGAACTAGAGTAAGATTGCATGCTCTGTAGTTTCTTTAGTAGATGTTTTTGTTAAGTATGTCTGCATAGATTGCTGAGTGGAACAAGGAAAATAAAGTTAGAATTCTGGTTAGGGCCAGTTGTAATATGACAGAAGCTCCAGTGTAAAATATCAGAATTGCTGAAATTATCATGGGCAGAAAACTATTCTTTGCTGACTGAAAACTTGAGTAAAATGTAATTATGGAATAAAGTGGTTTGGGTTTTTTGTTTTGTTTGTTTTCTTTTTACTCTTAAATGTGTTTGATTCAGGAACTACCTTTACTGGTGTATATTTCAGTTTTGGGGACCAGGTTTTCCTTTTATCCTCTGGTTTCTGTATCGGAGGAACTGATCTGGTGGGGTGGAGCCTGCTGCCCCGTGGGTGGCTGTTGTTGCCCAGGCTTTCTCAGCATGAGCAGATCTGGCAAAGGCAACCTGCAGAACTTGTTGGTCCAGTCTCTGGCCGCTCTTGAAATTTAAATCATTCAAGTATTATCTACTTGACTTGTCTTTGGAAGAAAACTTAGGTTTGAACATCAAACAACTCACAAGAGACAGAAGGAAATACATTTGCAAATAACTGCAAATTTGGAACCACACAAAGGAAAGCTTTTGATTAAGGATGGAGGTAGGCCTTCATGTGAAGGCTAATCATTGTCTTCATTGTAACTCCCCCGCACTGTAATCCACAACTCAAGAACCCAAACAAAAATTCATCTTGCCCCGATGTATACAAATGTCTGCACTGCTGCAGTTAGGTGTATGGTTACTCCAGCTTTCCAAATCCCTGGTTGTCAGAATCCCTTTCTTGGAACTTCCTTCTGTTAACTACAGAGAAAGCCTAGGACTACTCTACTTGCAGAGTAGGCATCTCAAGCTACTGTCTGAAGCGGCACAGAATATGTAGATGTGAGGCATTTGAAGAGTTTCATCTTGCTGAATATCACACTCACATCACATCCTTCCACAGACTTTTATTCTGGTGTGTAGGTGCTACCTGTGGGACTTAAACCAGTGATGGTGTTCAGCTGTGGAGCTCAAATGAACTTGTATTCATAGCCTCATCACCCATGGAAATGGAAGCTATCAGCTCAAATTAGCCTTTTAGTCTATTTGTTTGGGGTAGAGACAGGTAAAATACATACAAGGAAACAGGAAAGAGATAGTGGATTGCAGTTTTGAAATGTGTCTGAGGTTTTTTGGGGTCCTGTTACATCTTATTCTCTATATGTGGTATTGAAAGTGCTTAGTTTGACAATCTGCAAATTTGGGTTTGTAAAGGGCTAGATAAAGGTGCCTGGAGCACCACAGTACCTGTGGCTATGTGACCTCTGTAACAACATGTGTCAGGACAGGTTTAAGTTAGATAATAGGAAAAGGTTCTTCACCCAGAGGGTGTTTGGGCACTGGAACAGCTCCCCAGAGAACTGGTCACAGCACAGACTGAGAGTTCAAAAATGTTTGGACAACACTCTTGGGCACATGGTGCAACTCTTCAAGATGTCCTGTGCAGGACCAGGAGTTGAACTTTGATTATCCTTGTGGGTCCTTTCCAAATCATGTTATTCTTGGATTCTATGGGTAACTGCCTCAAACACAAGCCATGAATACTGTGGTGGCCCACACTTGCACAAAGACAACACAGCTAGAAAACTGGGAGGAAGATTACTGCAGTTTTTCCCCAAAGGCTGCTTTCAATAAAACACACAATCCTTGGAACAGACACTAAAGCCATCTCTCCTTTCTCTTAAATGAACCTTTTCATCTCAAGTCTTGTGTTGCCTTTCTTTAGCTCCACAAGAATAGAGTTTATTTTCTCCTTTAATATAAATTAATAATTCAGTTTACTTGCATTGAAGAAAGAAGTGTGAGTTTAAGTTCCCTTAGATACAAGAGGGCATCAAGGAAGTCTCTCACTCCTACATACTTGATGTGGGGTATTACATATTCTGCATTTGGGAGACATAAGAGGAAGTGTCAAGTTACAGAATGAATGGGGCAGGTAGGAGGTCAGCGACTGAACACTTGGAATTGAAGGGACTTTAACGTAATAAATTTCTCATGCCTATTTAAGTTCTCAGAAGAAAAATACCTTTTGACTTGACTGATTACAAACAATCCTGCCATAAAGTACAGCTTTTCCTAACAAAACCAGAAATAAGGTGTGCATATTGAATTATGGAAGCTTGAATTAACCTGAATAAAGCAAAAAGACCGATAGTACAGTTCATTTATAACACTGTTATAGAATGAGATTTATGTTATTTATGTTAGGGTGTCTTGTGTAAACTCCCCAGGGGTCAAATGCTGTGCAGCATCATACATTGCTCTTTCAAGTGACTTACTTTCTTGCAAGCAATGCTTGTTCCTGTGAAAAGTCTAACATTATTTGGACAAAAATATATCACTATGTTACTTCACATGAAGAATGTAAATGATCATTGTCTTACAGCCTGAGATTTAGGACCCTGTGTTATAAAACTAAATAAAGTAAATGCATGAAAAGAGTTGTGGAACTCGCCAATAGAGGACATTTCTGGATGCTGAAAGTAAAAGTTGCTTCAAAACAAACTGATCACTCTTGCATTAAGAACCAAAAGAACTAAAGATCAAGGAACAACTTCCAGTTCACAAAATCTCTAATATCAGAGCTGGGAAAAAATCAAACTATTTACCTTATACCTGCTCTAAGTACTTGCTATGAGTCTTTTCTCTCAAGAGCTAAATTGGAGTGAGGAGACAATGGAGAATGGTTGTATTGGATCTGACATCGAATACAACCATTCAGAAACACTGAGCACACTTTTTCTCACTCCCTGGCCATTTCACACATCCCCTTAGTGAGACTGGTTACACATTCAGAACAAGATTGAGACTGCGCTGCCACTCCCGCAGTTGTTCCAGGACCATTCTTAATTTCCTGAATAATTCCAGTTCTTCCCATAATGGTAAGGAGCTTGAAAACTGATACAAGGTCTCAGCATTGGTTTGCTGTATCAATTTCAATGCAAGAAAGAGCGTTTCCCTTGCATCTGACAGCACTTTTTCACAACTTATACAGAAATTCCAGAAATTATACTCTAGTGTTGCTTCCCTTTACTACCTGTGCTCATTCTTAAATACACTCGTTCTACCAACACCCTCAAAGAGCTTTCCTTCTAGCTTAGTATTCAAAGGCTCTTGTACGAGTGACTTCACTTTCTGTTTGCAAGAAAAGAAGAAAACTTTTCAACAAGCTGAGTTTATCACTGATGTAAGACTGTTTAGCCAGAGCCATCTCAGTGAGCTGGTTACATTAATTAGTCTCAACTATGCCAAGACTAATGTTAAGAGGCTGTTAAACAGTGATACTATCTGCTTAACGTGTGACACCAAAGATTAAAAGGGTATTTGCAAAAATTCCTAAAGGTGAGTAACAAATACCTCTTCGGAGATTTTCTTAATTTCCTATTTAAGTATGTATGATTTCTAAGTGTAATTAGTCCATTTTGTATGCAGCTACTTATTTTAGATCACCTCTTTAGATAAAGATGAGCAACTACAACTACTTTTGACTGCTCATTTCAGACCTTTGTTTATGACAGAAAGGGCAGCCAGTGTTTCCTCTGAAATTCTACATCTTACTGTCATGGGCAGTCTTTCACCAATTCTGCTTTATTTCAGCTACAACTGCCCTTGGTTCTGTACTAAGGCTTCATCTGTGTCAGTTTGTGCCTGGTATAAGGTTAAAATGGTGCCTGAAATGGAGTCCACCTTTTCCTTTAAAACTGCCAGCTTAAGAAGCTAAAGAAGGCATTGCTTCATAGATTAAATGAAAGAGTCAGGGATTGCTTAGGCAAAGACCCAGTCCTTAGAAGCCAGGTTGATACCTGAGTTGGGGACATTGCTGTGTATTTCTGGTTGGCATACTCATTTTATGAAACCACTTTTGGGTCAGCTTTGCAATGAAACCAAGAAGGTGAAGAATCACTCTTTCTTGTTGGCAAGAATAAAACAAAAGATGAGTATGTTTGTGAAAGAGTAAAATGCTTAGTTTATAAAATTGGAATAATCAGAAACTGGAAAGTGTTATAATTGTGTATTATACATGTGTGTATTTCTATTTCCTGTGTTTGGAGGTACTGAAAGACAAGTTTAATATGGTCAGCTCTGAATAGTGACAGAAAAAAAAGCTACTTTAGGGGAGAGATCTCAATAACTATAAACACCTACTCTGTGCTGTCATCAGTTTAATCAATTACATCCTTATGCTGGTCTTGAAACTGCTTTAGTTAAGATTTCTGTTCTTTATAAATTCAGAAGCTACTTTTGGGAAGCTCTGAGTATTTCTAGTAAATGTTTGCTGACTAAATTCTGCAAACGTTTCCTTCGCTTGGACTTGGGTAGGGAAAGAGGCCACATACAGAGACAAATGTGGGGGAAGCATTATCTCAGGTTTCTGGAGCGTAATATACATCTCAATAGATACTTTCCATTATATAGCTGTCACAAGACCTGAGTTCTTTGAAAAGGCTATTGCAGATCTCTACTTCTTCCCCTTCCTACATTTATTACTACAAACTGTTTCTTGCTGCAGTGTATAGTTGTTAACACACACCTACTCTTGAAAGAAGCAAAAGCTTTAAGATTTTTATCTACACTTGACTTTCTATGCTAACACTGAAAAAAAGTCTGCTTAGTAAATTTATGTCTCAAGTTGTTAATGTACTGAGATTATCTGTTTAAGTACCACTTTTGGAGAGTCACCATATTACGCATTCAGGAACTGTCTGCTGCCTCAGGGATTGGTGCAGCACAAACTCAGGTGGTTGAAAACTCCCACTGATTACAGCTTTATTAGTCTGAGGGAAGGCAGTGTAAAAATGGGGGGACTCCTATCCATTACAAATATGAGAAGGGTTGGAAAAACCTGAAATTATTGCAATTACTGAGAATTTACATTAAAAATAATAAACCAAACACAAAACACTCACTCAATAACTTACCTCAAGCTTCAATTAAAGCTTTCAGCTGTTCTTTTGGAGTGATTCTTTTCTCACAGGCAGCAGTGCCTGAACTGAAGGAGATGCTCCTGTAACTCTTATGAAAAGATCAAGGCTTGTGTTCTCAGTTTCTCCTATTTTAATTTTAATTTAAGAATTAAATTTAATTTTTATTTAAGAATTCAATTTAAGGTCTTTGGGGCCTTTGTATTATCTTTATAAAAATACTAACATAAGCTTTTAATTAATTCTTAACCAGGCTGACACTGAAACTGCCTGGTCTTCAGAACTAAGGCCTTCAAAAAACCAAACCAAACCAAACCAAAATGAAAAAGAGAAATCACAGATATAAACAAAGTAGACTAACTTCAACTGATAAAATTTTTGTTTTAAAAATAGTGACTAGTTCTTGTGTTCTTAGGAAGTTTTGAAAAAAGCATGACTATACAATTAATTATCTGTATAAGAAGCAAATTTGGGGCTACAAAATGCCATCACTACAACTTTGCACACAGGGAGTTTGACAGGAGCTACAGTAAAGACTCCCTTTAGAGAGGCCAAGATGCTTGCATCCAGAGAACTGTGATTTTCAGGTAAGCTTGTTCACTGCCAGTATTGCTCCTTGGTTGATGTAACTCAACAATGCTTTAAGTCATAGGCTGCACTTACATTCAAGCCTTGAGTGAAAGTTACATCACTTTAATTTAAAAAGAAAAATGTTTTTTTCATCCTTTCGCTCCACTGGTTTGGAGATTAAAAAAGGGTCAAGGTTATATTCACAGTTAAAATGTAGGGAAAAAATCCTGAGATAATAATTAACCAGCAATCATTTAAACATGTTTCCCAATAAGCTGCTTCAAACTCACCTACTTCCAGCTATATGTAAGCTAGAACAAATTGTTTTATTACTGCAGAAAAAATGTGTGCTGTTCTCATTTAACCCTACAGGAACAAAGAGATGCTGACTGCTGACAGAATTAAAAATTATCTTGGAAAATACTGCAGGGAAAAAAGCAGTATTAGTCTTTTCCCAAGTACATGATGTAGTAATTTACCTAAATAGTACAGGTATAAACATAACATCATGGAATAACACTTGAAATACCTGAAACCATAAAATGTTTTGAGAAACAGCACATGGAAACCAGAGCCACTTGTGAAGTAATTCTACAAATTTCCCTGAGGTTAAAACAGCTTTTGGAAAATGAAAAAAACCAGAATCCAGGCTCAAGTCCAAAGAGTGAAATGGAAAACCCATCTTTTCACAGAGCTTGTTCTGTAGTATATTTATGATAACAATTGTTTGCATTCATTTTTATTCAATGGTTGTCTTAAATGCATCTGAAAATAAAAGGCAGTGTTGACTACCACTGGAAAATTGCAAATAAAATGTTTAATTTCAGAAACTGAGTTCACCATTTATAAATACACTAAAACATAGTAAATGCAAAATTAGATTAGGCATAGGTAGAGTATTTTAACAAAGCTACAACTTTTCTAAAAGGTCATAGGCAAATGATGACTTGTTTCCCAAAAATGTATTCAATGAAAACTGAAATGAAAATATGAATCTTTCTAGAGTTAAACTAGGGAGAATGTTCATTTCAAATGAAAATGCTGGCTATTTTTTCCATCTTACTTGAAGTTTTAAGGGCTCTATATCCCATTTGCCTGATGGACACCAACAGTTAAGAATCAACCCTACTACATAAAGTTCTAAGCAGTGCACCATATCCATAAGGCTATTACTGAAAACCAGAAGATCAGTTATTTCTGTACTAGGAGCTTTAAGACAGGCTGTTCTACACAATTGAAATTACATTAGGAGTAAGGGCTCAGTTTTTACAATAGGGACCTTACAGTTTTGATGCACTAAAGATTAGAAAAGGCTTCATAATGACATTAGAGTCTTTGTGGTAAGTTGCCTTTTTTGTACACGGTATTAAATAACAAGCATTAATTCACAAACTTTGAGAGAACTTCCAAAGACCTTTTATAAATACCCAGAATATTTCTGTAATTCATTTAAAATGTAAAACCTGAACAGGAGAAACCAGAATGGGAAGTTTTACTACCGATTGCTGTATAACTGACATTCCGTATCATCTTAAATTTAAGGTTTATTTTCAGCTATTAAGTCAACAGTCTCCTGTAAACACATCTTTCTCAGTAACTCTTCTTAATCCTTTAAGTACTTTAGGGCTTGCAGTTAAAAACACCATATGATAAAAAGAGAGCTTGAACCCCATCTTTCATGTACAGCTTTCACAACTACAAAACCTGTTTTCTTGCAATTAAAGCAATGTTCAACTAAAATACAGTACCTGGTTTATGGTTTTTACATAATAATTGAATAAAAAACTACAGAATAGAACTGTTTACATCTTTTTTTTTTTTGCCATTCTATTAAAACAAATGACTGAGCTTTTTTAAAGTTCATTTACAATTATGGATTAAAACCTACATAATTTTGTATAATTTGACGAGGCAGGCTATCTCTAGTGTGAACTTTTAAAAAACATATATACAATATCTGGCCTGAAGTACTATGAATAAGGCACATGTAGACATATTGAAAGCTGAAAAAAATGAACCTAAAATTTGGAATTATAGTCACTGATTAGATGTCATACATGGCCCCTACTGGAGCAATTTAAAAATCTGAGTTATAGATAGTTAATATCCAGTGAGCAACAACAGATTTAGTCTAGCAGTTTGTTCATTAGTTTCAATACTGGAAGTATATTAAAGGAAGATTCACTTTCAAAAAGATAAGCTTTTCAAAGTGTTCAATCATTAACCTTGACTGACTAAAATTGTTGCTTTCATTGGATGTATTGAACAATCTCTCTGAAGGAACAATGCTTGGTGGACAACCCAAGAACCTGACAGCCAATTTTGACAGTACTGGCCAAGATGACTTCTTAAAGTTCCAGTAAGTTAGAGGATCACAGTTATGCTCAAGCACTTCTTCCTCCAAGTAAGAAAGCACCATTTCCTCTGGTAACTTTGCTCTCTCTTTCAGGTCTTTTGTTTTCTTCATGTCACCCATGAGTGACCAAAGATTATCTTCCCCATACGAATTTGTAGATGGTGAACCTATATCACATCCATTGGAAACAGGTTTATCATCATCTGAGGTAGAACTCATTATTTCCAGCTCCCTGATTAAGTCTTGTTTATATTGTTCAGCCTCCTCTTCTGTAAATAATGATGTTTTATACCGGGGATCCAGCAGTGTAGCAAAAATGTACCTTGGATCATGAAGCGTGGAGGACAATCTACTCACCATAGCTTCTTTCAAAGATTTCAGCATAGTATCTATGCCCATAGTTTCCTCAAACAGCATTTCAATTTTTCTGTTAAGTATATGAATCATTGGAATCACTTGGCTTAGAGTAGACATGTGTGTACTCATCTCCCTACTTGCAGCTTCGAAAGGTTTGAGAGCGTGACACACCGACTGCATGACTTCCCACTGGTCACAACTTATTAGCTCCCGAAAGCTGCACTCTATTGACATTTCATCAATTGCTCTTTTCTGTTCAATAAGACGTTCAAGCATATGAAATGATGTATTCCACTTGGATGGAACATCTTGTATTAGCTGATGCTGAGGCAACTCATACTCTTTTTGCAACTCAGCTAACTTCTCTTTTGCTTTTGCTGACCGATGGACGCGTTCACAGATCTTTCTTGCAATACTAAGCAAATTCTGAACCATTCTCTGGCTTTTAATAGCCTCATTTACGATAACATTAACAGTGTGACTAAAACATTGTACACTTGAATGATCACCTTCATTTAAAGTTTTCTCTATACTCTGATTATCAGTAACAGTAATCCCAATCTGAAGTCCAATGGAAGTAATCCATGTTTCCCACCAGTATTCTAACTGCTTTTGAATACTGATTCCATTGTAGTCGCAATCGATCTGCGATACATTTAGTAGTGCTGAACAATGGTAATCCTCACACTGTGGTCGAAATGAAGACTCAAATGTTACCCAGTGAGCGGTCAGGGTTAGATATTCTCGTGTTTGGTTGCTCATCCATATTCCAGATGTAAAATGGATCACTCCACTTTCAGCTTCTTTAAGATGTGAAATAATTATTTGTTTTACGTTATCATACATATCTGGAATTGCTGTCCTAGAAAAGTAAGATGGAGAAGGTAAAGAATATTGAGGTTGCAAATATTCAAGCAGCCTGTTAAAGCCAATGTTGTCTACAAAAGAATATGGCTGAAGGTCAAGTGCAATCATTTCGGCTACAAGACTTGTGATTTTTTTGGCAACTGGGTGAGAGTCACAAAACTTGTCATTGGTTTCATCAAAATTTGAAGATCCTAGTAATTCTGTGCGGAGTGGCATGTGATTATCCGTAGATGAGGATAATACTGTCTCTGGGACATCAGTTTTCAGTACATTGTTGTGAAACCGCTGCAAATGTCTTAGAAGGCAACTTGTGCCTAGGTTTGTTGGCTTTTTCCCCCTACTTATTATACGTCCACAGTGTGTACATATTACTTTTGTTGAATCTGCAGAACAAATTGAAAAGTGATTCCACAGTTTTGAGGTCTTCTTACTGTTAACAGGAAATATAATTTGATTATCATGTGTAACCATTGTAGGCAAGTCAGTCAACTTTGAGGATGAACATTCTGCAGAAGCCAATGTGGCGTAAGGAGAATTTGCCAAACTCACATCAAGAAAGCTCTTTTGGTTTCCAATTACATCCGGATGGCGTCTATACAGATGTCTCATTAAGCAGCTTGTGCCCACATCTCCTTTCTTACCACGACTTATCATACAGCTGCAGTATCTACACACTGCTTTTAGACTGTCTGCAGGTGAGAGTGAAAAGTGGTGCCAGACTTCTGACTTAAGCCTTTTCATAATCCTTTTATTTTGCTGAAACACAGCAGTAGGTTCAAATATTAGTGGACCTAATCCGTCACACTGTTTTTCAGGAGATGAAACAAAGGAGACTTCACCTATATCATCAGAAGATGACAGCATTGAGTCTTCCACTAGACCATCTCCAGATGTGAGATTAGTATGGATCTCCTCTGAGATTCTGTCTGGAGAAGAGGAAACAGAAGTTGGCTCTTTCATTAATTTTCCAGGAGAGGATGACATAGAATTCAGATCACTATCTGATGGCAGTAAAGAAGGCAAGAGAGTAGGAGGTGCGGTGTAGAGAGGTGGTATGCTGGTACCACCCCCATTCTCTTGCAGCACAATGGAACGATGGGCTCTCCACATGTGTCTTATTAAACAACTTGTTCCTAGATCTTTTCCATTTTTTCCTCTACTGAATTCATTCATGCAGTGGATGCAAACAGCTTTAGAATTATCTAGAGGTGACAAATAAAAGTGTTTCCAGACAGCAGATCTCCTTCTCGAACCTGATGCACTCTTTGGAATTACAACTGTTTTTTCTGCTACATTCTCAACAGTGTCATCATACTGGTTGTTGGCCTGCTGTGGAGATGTACCAACCATGACTTCTTCTTTGCTGCACTTTTCAGAAACTGAGAGATCTGGTATTTCTTCAGAAGAAACAACAGAAACAGATTCCTCAATTATTCGATCTGGAGATGGTATTTTAGAAGCCATTTTCTTCACCAGTTTTATGGGAGATAACATAGAACTCAGATCTCCAACATCTGCAGATTGAGGGGGCAGCAATAATGGAGATGAAGAAAAGGAAGATATACCTGGCATAGTTCCATTTTCTTGAATTAGTACAGTGGGATGTGCTCTCCTCACATGTCTCATGAGACAACTTGTACTCAGATCCTTTTCATTTTTACCCCTGCTAAATTCTTTCATACAGTACATACATATTGCTTTAGTGCTATCTCTAGGAGATATAAAAAAATGGTTCCAAGCAGGTGACTTTTTTCTGGAGCTTATGTTTCTGCTAGAAAGGAGGCTTTGTGTCACAGCTTCCATTGCTACATCATACAGCGTATTACTATACTGAGAAAAAAGAGATCCATAATCATCTTCATTTTCCGTAGACAAGTATTTGCCAGGGTTGTTGGCAATGAAGTTCTTTTCTTTGTCTTCCTGTTCATCACTGCTGTCTGCGTGTTTGAAATCATCTTGTTCTGTCTTTATATCCGTTCTCTCTGGAGTACAGTTAATATTGTTGTCTTCTTGCTCTACTTTCAAGTTATTGATTTTACCTAATACAAAATTATCATCCATTCCGGGGGAATCTGCTTTACTCATGTCCATGGATGATAAATTCTTGCCAAGACTTCATTTATTAATAAATATAGATAATTTAAAAGATCATTTAAAATTTGATTAAAATTATGTATCTTGTATACTGAATGTAAAAACAAAATGTGTGCATATCTTAAAATAATCTCTGGTTTATGAATTCTGTATCTGTGTTGTGCATAAGCAAATATAATTAATCATGAAAATGCATTTAAAAATCATACTCAATTAATGGAATCTCATTTTTTCCCAGGATCAGGACATTTCACGTCATAGGTCAATGTTCTCAAAGACAGCTACTCCTAAATGCTTCATGTTGTAGATATATTCCTAAAAAATGAATGTTCTATTTTCTTGTTGAAGAACGCCATTCTGTTCATCTTGATTGGGCAACTGAGATTCTTTTGCACCATCTAAAAAAAAAAAAAAAATCAGAAGACAAAGTTGACTAACACACATTAAAAAACTACAGTAAAGGTGAAATGAAAGCAGGCACTAAATATTCAGTAGGTTTTGGCTTTTTTTCTCCTTTGAGATAAAAACAATTCAATGAACTATTGAAAAAAAAAAAGGAAAAAACTCAACCTTGACTCAATACATTTACTGTGGGCAAGTATGTGTCTACACAGCTCTGGTTCAACTTTGACAAAATCTAGAGTCCAAGCATCACTTTTGTATTTGCTTGCCTCATCCACATACCTTGCCTCCTCCTCCTACATCATAATTCAACCACTGCATGCACACACAGATACCAAATACACAAACACACATCTAAACCCATATACTACATAAGTGTCTGTATCTACCAATATATATGAACACAAGCAAGCATTTAATCACATTAGTGCAGAAATATGTGCTTAAAACCAAATATTACATCATACTCCTGTACAAGTGAACCCCTCATCACTGACAGCAGTCTTTAAAAAGAAAAAAACAAGTCTGTATAAGGGTGTCCAGCACTGCCACACAAATCACTCTTCCTCTGACCAGACTCCCATGTTTGTATTTATGCCATAACATTCCCAGACAACAACACACAGTAGAAACAAACTACTTTCGGAGTTTCATGATTAAAACTGGAAATGTTTAATTTAGGACAACTGAGCCGTATAAATGCCATACTGACAGAGAGGTCTTCCAAAAGTGTAACAACGTCACTCAGAAGCAAAGACACACACAGTTGCATATGCTGGTGCCTAGGGCAGCACTGCCAGCTCAAGTTCTTCTCAAACCCAATGGTCACACTAGAAAGCCCATTTACGACAAGACAGCTATTTCCAGTAATGAGTGAAGACTTTTCACCACCAAAGCCAGTACAAGAATAGGTTTTTGAAGCTGTATACAAAGTTACATACAAAAGAGCAACAGCAGGCTCAAGAGCTGAAACTCCCAAGTATCGCTCACAAATATGAAGAAGCTGTCTGCATTATCAGTCACTTTTTTTTCACTACAATTATATCAGAATTCTAAATTTTGCTAAACCTGTTCTCATTCATTCGTGTCGTTAATGCTGTTAGTGGTGTATTCATTCAAGATAATGAACAGTTTTGGCCACACTGGTCATGGTACACTATGCATTGCAATTTTTGCAAATTGAATTTTTATCTTTCTCCACAGCTGAAGCCAAAACACAAATTTAAATTCATTATTTTAAAAACTTCAAACTTCCCACAACTTTTATGTGTTACTAAAACACAAGAAGAACTGGAGTGACTCTCGACGTGTCCTGCACAGGGTCAGGAGGTTGGACTTGATGATCCTCGTGGGCCTCTTCCAACACATTCTATGATTTCAGCAAAATTAGCCTCAGAGAAATTAGCCACAGCCACAAAACACATTTAAAAACTCTGTTACTCACACTGACATTTCACCCCTGTGTCAAGATATACGTCATATTAGCTTGTAACCTATTTTAACTGATTTTTCTCTGAGGTCTGTTTACAAGAGAAATTAGAAACACTTATTTTCTGTGGATTTCTGATTTATGGAAAACCTATCATATTATAGAGATAATTTCCTTTCTTTTCCAGTGCAAGTGAAGGCACAGGAAAAAGGAGGGGAAATCATCTTGCAGCTATTTAAAGAAAAGAGAGATGGAGCAGTCAGAATTTGCAAAGATGTAGGGAGAAATTCTGCTTTTCTTCCTGTGCAAGTTTTATTATTTGTGCCTTTCTCATTCTTGGGGAAAAAATAAGAAGATACTTTCAGATACCAAAAGATATGAGGGTTGAACATGAAGAACAATGAAGGAAAGGACTTGAAGAAAAACCTTAGATTTCTAGAAGAAATTTACACTACACAGGACTTTCCACTGGCGTGAGAAATGACATCTAAGAACAATTTTGGCAGCCAGACTAAATTTACATGATTCAGAATAAAACTGAATGAAACAGAAACTAGTGATCACACACATACTGATGATATGGAAGTACGTGGATCTGGGATAAGAATAATAGTGTAACATAGTCAACTTTTTTTAATAGCAATCAATCTAAGGATTTTTGTTTCATCTTTACTTTGATCTAATCTGTGAATTTGGAGCTTGCACTGCAAACAGGAAAAGCAGGAAAATATAATAAGCTGTTGTGACTTAAGATCACAGAATAGAAAGGCTCACAAGCAAGTGACTTGATGCAGAGCTTACAGAACATAAATTATGCATGGAAGTGCCAAGTTACAGTAAGGACATTACTGATTCCTAGCTAGATTCACACCAAATACATGCGTATATCCACTGGCACTGGGTTCTGATGAAGCTGTGTGCAATTTCTTTGGCTCAAAACAGGTAATCACATCTTTATCTTCCAATTCCTGTAATTTCTTAACTGTGCAAAACCAATTCTAGGTTTGAAACAGAAAAACCCGCAGGATGCTTCAACTGCCTTTGTCCTGATAATCAGTTGCTGCTTAACACAGTGAAGCTTAAGGTAGCTGTGATGGGAAGATTTGAAAACCTGATAAATAAGACCAGTTGCAAACTTTATAACCACACTTAACTAGATTGACATTCATTAACAACACATTGCCAGTGGTTAAGTTCTTAATCATTATTGGCCATTATCATTACATATTCAAACACTTAGGCCCTAATCACCTTATCCTAAATTAGCTTTGAGTACACAATACCACTGAGCTGATGCCATGTAGTTAAATACTAATGGCTGTGGTCCTTGGCAGTCTTAGTTACTGAAGCTGAGGTGAAGAGATGAGGGAGTTATTTAGACTCTGAAGCAGGAACCATGGAGGTAGACTTCCTCCCTATTTCTCTTTGCTGTCACTGTGTGTTTTTAATACTCATCATCTCTTCCACCAAAAAATGTGGGAAGCAATCTCATCTGCTCCTGTCCTTATTATCTTCATTTCTTTAGGATCAAAAATTGTTCTTGGTCCACCAGAAATCTTTCCTGCTTGTTCTGTATCCTTGGTTTTTGACTGCAGTTTTTACTACTTGAATTGTTGATTCACATGTTTTTTACCCCCCCTTTTGAGCAATTAAACGTAGGTCTCCCTTTGCAGCTACATTATTTCTGTATTTATGCTTAGCTGTGAAAATGCCTCCATTATGTTAGCAGCCTTATTATGTTATTAGCAGTGTTAGAAAGCACTTACAGACTGTGATCAGTTACACTGTTCTAGTGTATTTATGACTATGTGTAAGAAAAGAAAACATTATTTGTATTTTGCCCACTTTATGGCTGTTATAGGTTTCTGGCTACATAGTACATATATTTGTCTGCATTGTTGCTGCCTTCTAGAAATGAGCAGAACTAGCTGAGACTAGAGAAGGCACTCACTTCCTGAGAAATCCGCGAGGTTGGATGCCCCTTAGAAAATCCTGAGTGTATTTTTTTCCACTTTCCTTCAAACAGCTAAGCATGATCTTAGTTGCTTTGAGAACTGGCCAAATGGCAGAGCTCAAAGGGCTGCAATCAGCAGGGCAGTCTAGTTAGGGGAACCTAGCTATAATTAACCTGAAACACAGGAGGGTCCATCTGAATAAAAGGAAAACTTTCTTTTATGAGACAGCAGTAGAGCACTGGAAGTGGCTGCCCAGAGAGGTTGTGGAGTCTCCTCCGGAGACAATCAAAACCCGACTGGACAAAGATCCTGTCCTACCTGCTCTAGCTGAGCCTGCTTTAGCAGGGGAGCTGGACTACATGACCTCCAGAGGTCCCTTCCAACCCCCATCATTCTCTGATTCTGTTTTATGATGTCACATCACACTGTAAAATTAAGCCAAGCTATTTCCCTTCAAACACCCTTGCAGGTTCAACCCAAATTTTCTTTAGAATACAGTCCCCAGAATGCTCAGGGTTAGAAACACAGGTATGTTTTTCATCTCCTCCTCCCATGCCAACTCTATTTAAGAGTCAATCTGTCTTAGTAAGAAACAAAAAAGGACAGAGTGTTTTAAAATTTTATAGTCACCTAGAACGAAGTATGAGTTTGGTTATGATCACCTTTACATAGCTTTACATACCCTTGGACCCAAGCTATTTGAAATTAAGGACTACTGCTAAACAAACAGAATATTCAAGGAGAAGAAAAATGTTTCCAAAGGTAGAAAAGGCTACAGGCAATCAGCTCAAAATTAAAGTGATTTGTGCTTTTGAAATCACAATGAAATATAGTCACCTTGGAATAAAATATCTTCAGAGAAAATAAATGGAACTAAATAACAACTGTCTACTCAAATGTGCTACTCTGGACTATTAGCTCCGGACCGAGCAGTTGCAGTCAGTGGTTCACTGTGGTAAGAAGCCTGCAGAAACATTTTATAGGATTTTCCATTCAAAATGGGATTACTGAAAGCATACAGTGGTTGACAAGAAATGTCCGGAGAATGTCACTGATCCTAAGTGCCACAGCAAACTGCCATGACCAGAAGAAATAACTGCTGAAGGAAGGAGGTAAAAAGTGAAAACACTGGTGCCTCGGAAATACAGAGACATACAATAACACACAGAAGTATGAAAAGTATGCAAGAACACTGAACTATAAGCAATTATTTTTTGTAGAGCAGAGCGGGGCCTGTAAGGTTTAAACAATTTTAGATTTTAGATTGAATAGTCAGGCGATAATTATGAACTTGATTGTATCACAGAATCTTGGTGCAAATAATGGTCTAGAAAAAGTAGTTTAAAGCATAAACTTTACATTCTTTTTGAAGAGCATGTAGTGTAAATATAAAGACATACATCTGCAAAATGCAAGTGCAGTTTTTTCAAGATGTGAAATGTGGATAGTGAAAGTAAAAGCATTTACTATTTTGAAAAAATCAGAAGTAGTGACAGATTTTGAGTGTAAAATGTATATAAAAGCTCATTAAAAACAATTTGCACAAACGGATGTCTGTTTTAAAATAGTGTTAATCTTGTTTATCTTTGGAAATGTACAGGCATCATTAAAAACACCAAATAAAAAGAAAAACAGAAAGAGCAAGCAATAAGAAATACATACTTTAAGAAATTATTATTTGTTTCAACTGCAATGGCAGGTACTGTGCTAATTAAGAAATATTTGCTAAAGCAAAACAATCAAACAAAACAGAAGCACACACACAAAACCCTCCAAAAATTCAGAAAAACACACATTCAAAATCCTTAACAAATAAGCAGAATGTATTAGTATAAATTTATAGTCCAGATGAACCTTACTGCTTTTCAAATCAGGAAACCTTGAAGAAGGAAAACTAAGAACAGTGGCATTTTTTCTACAGAAAGTTCCTATGACAAAGTATCAGTACTAGCTCACCCATATGGAACTACAGAGGTTTGCAAGATACTGAGCAATCAAAATGCAGAATTAGAAGAACTGGAAAACTGGCATGTTAATCACACTTTGAAACAAGGTGGGTCCTACTCTCAAGTCTCACAGAAGCTCACAGGAATTGGCACGGATGCACAAGCATGAAGTAGGGGGATGCAATAGTTTCATCTTGAATAAAGCACAGAAAGACAGGCTCAATAGAAGAAACAAGTAGTTCTGGACTTCATGGGAGGTATGATTTGTAGAGAACTGCTGGAAAAGAAAAGAGATGACTCCTTTACCATTCCATTACTTTTTAGTCACCTGAAAGGCATATTTTATGGTAACTAGTAACTGCTGTGGTTTTACAAAGGTTTTCCCTCCAACTCCTAAAACACCCTCTCACATCCACAGCCCCAAAAGCTCCATCTGGACACAAAGGAATCAAGAGTGGAAACAGCATCACCAATACTGAACACTGCTCCTTGTTGACATGAATAGTCTCCTGTGAGCTCCCTGCTGCACTCATGCTACTTGTCAGGACACATAACAGGGACCTTCAATTTCCTGAAGTATAAAGATCTCTTATGCCCCTTCATGTTGCTCAGAAATTCAGGGCTTGGTGTAAGCTGGGGCCCAAATTGCAGACAGAGAAAAAAAACAAGGTGCAGAGTTGAGTATTACAGTGACTGTTAGACTCTGAGTACTCAACTCTAATTACAAATGCAGGAATTTTGCTGAAGTGGAGACCAAAAAGATAAAAATGGCTGCTAAATGTAAATATTCCCCTGCTTCTTGCCTCTTGCCCCACAAAACATCAAATAATTTTACTGGGAACACAGACGATTTTAAGCAGTAAAACAGATCTGCTAGGGCCAAGTTATACTTTTTTGTTTTAATGGACTCCTCTATGGTTTCCTGTTTTCCCCACCACCTCTAAATGAATAATAATTTGAGAAGTTAACAGCTCAGAAGTGAAAATTTTAGTCATAGACTACAGTTAAATGGACAGCATTGAGTTAAAATCTAACCAGCACACAGAATACACCTAACACTGTACAAACTCAAACTCCTCAAATGTAGCCTCTTACTCTTCAAAGATGTTTTTATTTTTACATCTGCTTTCTTCTCTTGCTGCTGTAAACTTGAAAAGTCAATGGGATACTATTTACTAATTATTTTCAGATATTCCCTGAAACCTCAGAAAAGATCCAAGAACTAAAAGCTCCAGTTTTGTACCAATACATCTATCTCAAACCCCAAATCATCTGCAACAGTGTATAGAAGAGTGCGTGTGCCAGCTCCCCCTGCACAAAACTACACTGGTTCTTACTCCATTGTGTAAAAGGTTGAAAACAATTCATGAAAGTGGTGAAACTGAAGGGTAACAATATGACTTCTAAATTAACATAATTGAAAAAATACTTTGGAACAAAGTGGAAATAAAGATGTAATATTTTTAAGTAATGTTTATTTAAAAAAAAAAAGGATCCAGTTCTTAATTCAGTTCTTTCACTCGTATTATCCTCAAACATAAAACTTCTTAAAAGAATTGAGATAATTTTAAAACATGATACATTACTATTATACAATATTATACGTTTCATATTAATTAAAGCGTGATATAAATACGGATGCTCTTGTTACCATGCGTATTATTTACATCGGGCTGACATTTAGTTCTGGAATCCCCGTTCAGTGGTGTAGCAGGATGCACTGCCTGGAATATGGTAAAAAAACTTGAACAATGCCCTATTTGCAAACCTACAGGTGGTAAATGAAGATGGGAGAATCATGCTGCTTTTGGTGTTGAATAATGCTAAAACCAGTCTGACTCATCAATTCCAAAGCTAAACATCCTGATAGTGAGATGAAGGTGTGGTAGATCTGCGCCTGGATAAACGAACAGACAAGTGATACAAGTGATACTACTGATAACTTATCATAAGCTGCTGAGCTGACACAGCTGGAGACATCTGACCATCGTCAGTCACTTTACACTATAAAAGCCCAGTCCCAAATCTTAATGCAGGGTCTTCTAACATATCCGCTTCTTGGAGTCTATGTATGGAGATTCCTCCCTTGAGTGGGGACATTCCTCAAGGTTACTCCTCTTACTCCTGGAGGCTGAGCTAAAGAGATTTGCCCAAGGTCATTGTTATGGGTGAGTAACATCAATCTACTTAAGTGTTTTGCTAGCTTTAATACAATTGCTTTAATAGGACTGCTTCAATACTGCTTCATAGTACACTATATTATAATAGTTGTTATAGTTCCTATACCGTGTAGTAATTCTGTAAATGGCTTCTATCGAATCATTACCGTAATAAATCATGTATATTTATATAAATATATCTGGTTTGCCGTCCTTAATCCTGCAAGACAAAGTTGTATAAAGATTCAGTTACTCCTGTATAATCCTTTAGAGAAAAACCGTTGACAAAGTCTGGGGTAAGATTTGATCCAGCAGTACCCAGGCTCCTCTCTGAGGGGGAGTTTGGAAAGCAAGGTGGTCCTTTCTGCACCCTGTGATTCAACAGGATGGCTTCTTTAACAGACTGTCTGAAGCTCCAACTCTGCCCATGAGAAGCGCCCAGCCAGATTTGGTAAACAAACTCAATACTGAAATGTCATCAGAATCAATGAGACAATGGCTGCTCAGCATGTGTAGGAATAAAGCAGGTGTCTGATACAGGGCAGTGAGCCAAAACTCAACCTTCTTTCTGGAGAAATCAATCTTCATAATTCATCTGCCAATTTATGAAGCACATATCTATTTGAAGCATCATCCTCCACCACCTAGATTTAAGCAACACTGTTAAACATGCTAAAGCCCATAGCACAGAAATCCCAATTCTACATGGTTTAGAACAGCATTTCTCTTTACAAGTAAAGTAAAAATGCAAAGCTACAACAACAAAACAATCACCCCAGTCAAAACTGTATCACTCTCAACTTTTTAGTAAAAATTAAAGAACAATGTTGCATTACCATCATACATAATATTATGTATCACCAGAATTAGTAGCATTATTCACACCTACAACCAACCACCTGATAAGCCTTTAATTGTTGCTATTTTTTTTTCCTTAGTGCACTAAAAATACCATCAGATCTCAAATGGGGCTATATCCCTTCACATGTCCTTTGCTAACTTCCTAGTGCAGCACACTGTAAGGAAGGAGAAAAAAAGCATGTTCTACACATGATAATAATTTCTGTCCCAGCTTCTACTAAGAGATTGTTCACAAAAAACAGATCTATCACAGTAAGTAAATCACGTCAACATTTGTCAAGGATCCAAACTGTCTTAAATGTTGAAGTGTTATTTCTTATTATCAGGCATGCAATACTTGCAGGATACGTTTCTAAACTATTGTTCACACCTACCAAATGTCAGACCTGTCTTTCATTTGTTAAAATGCCGATGTTTTAAGCAATAGCTTCATTAAAATTTTAAGCAAGATTTTCCCAAGTCTTATACATCAGTTCAGTGCTGCTTCAAATTAAAGCTACAGTAAATTATACGTTTATTTTGGTATTTTTATCTTTTACAATTTTTGACAAACAAATATCATATGCTGATATGATGGTGAAATTCTTAATGTTACAAGAAATAATGTGGTCTTCTTAAGAAAAAAATTAGATTTTTTTTTTTTTTTTACACAGCTGAAGCATGTCTTGTCTGGCTTAGAGCATTTTTAGAGCAGGACATCAAAGTTGCTTTTCGTATCACATGCTGTACAATTTGGGGCTGACAGGAGATGAATAAAGGCTGCAGTAACACAACACAAGGGTAAAATGGAGAAGATAAAAATAAGAACACAGGAGGAAATATGCATCAGTATAATCACAGAATAAGAAAAAACACACAACCAAAACCACAGTAACAACACGTAAATTAGAAAAGAATGAAAGGCAAAAGACTAAAGATTTATTCCATATTTCTAGAGAACAGTAGCCTGCTTTCAGAAAAGCATCAGAAAATTCAAAGCAAAGCTCCTCTAACAACTCTCTTCTCCAAGTTCTCTCAATTCTCTGCATAGCCCACTAGACTCTTCTTTTTCTCCTCCCATGCAGCCCACAGCTGACAAAATATATGGGATAGGATTAGGACAGGAGCTTTTTCTACTGACTACCTTCCTAGCTTGCAACATAATAAAAACCATACACTTTTGTGGGGTTTATTTTTGTTAAATGTCTACCTTTAAATCCAGTAAGAGTGAAACTTCAAGCACTTTAAGGATGATCTCAAACAGTAAGAAATGAGACATCTGTAAAGGAGATGTTACAAAACTGAATAGGTAGGATGATGAAGAACAAAAAATACTGTTAGGAGAGACACACTATGTCTTGTGCAGTCTTCTTGGAACTCTTGCTGAAAACATTCATGTAAGTATTAAGCGGGAAGAAACCTCGAAGAATGTAAAGTGAGTACTTTACAGAATATAGTATTACATTAACCTGTTACAACTATAATTTTTCTAATATAAAAAATTGACCTGTACCTGTTGAACTGCTAAGATTATCATATACTAGTATTTATTTCCATGCTAGCCAGATGAAGTCTGAAGATATACTGTTTTAAAGACCCTTCATAGCTTCCCATCAACCCAATTCTGTCCTTGATGCCAGTTGTTTATATGTCCTCAGATAGTTTCAGCAGTGCAATTGAGAGGTTTTCCATTACTTATATACATCATATTTGTATATGTGTAACCTCACATAATACCATGCTTGTATAAAAAAATTGTATCCTGGAATGCTTGTGAACTTAAAGGAAGGTTAGAAAGAAAATGCAATTCATGGTACCCAAATAGACAAAAATATTTTCAAGAGTTTAAACAGTAGTTTATATACTTAATAGGGATTTTTTAAAGGTAAGCTCAACCATTCTTTTGTCACAAAACTTTATTTCAAGTCAGAAGAAACCTGGTATGGAGAAGAAACAAATTTCTTTGGAGAATCATTTGCAACTAAAGGTATCTTCTTTCTTCCTCATGTAATAAACTGAAGAAGTATGTCTAGATTTTTTCTGAAGTAAGGAAAAGATCACCTCTTTACTAAATTGCTAAACAAAACAGAAAGCAATATTCACAATACTATCCAAGGTAATTTTTAGAGTTCAGCAACACTCAGTTTCACCACCATGACAATGAGTACAAGAATGGTAACAGAAGAGGTAACTTTAAAACCAAGCTCCCGTATCACATGCAGACACAATCCACATGCCCATGACAGGGTGAACTTCTTATGCCTCTTTCAAGTATTTTCTGTCATTCTGTATGTTCTAAGTAAACTGTACATTAATCAGAAGCATCTGACATTTTCACCTGAAATCCCAGTTTAAAAAACAATGATCACATCTCTGTGTCTCTCAAAATAAACCTTCCTATTCATGGAACAGGGGAGAGGGAGAGAAAAATGAGTGTGCATGTCTCTATATTCACTTGTCATTCCTTGATTCCTAGTCTCCATGACAAGAGATAATTTCCTCTTAACCCCTTCTAGGGATATATTCTCTTCGCCTTCTTCAAGGCAAAGTGAGACTTTGCAAAGACTTAACTGACTCAGACAACCAAGCCAAAGGAAGCAGAAATTGTTTCCACCAGCACCACACTGAGCACTAGCAGGAAGTCCAGCTTCTCCCACCCCAGGCAAATAAATAGGTCCTTCTAATAGCTTCTTCTCCTAAAAGAAATGTTTTATAGAAGAACCATCCTACTGCCATAGACAGATCTTAATTTGAGCAAATAAGGTTTTGCTCAAGGAGCAAAAAATACATGACTAAAGCTTTTTGTCATTAGTACTTAATTCTAACCAGTGCAGTTCATGAGCTTTAACTCATATAACGCAACTTCATTTGTAAATACGTTTTACGCAGTACTACTACGCGGGTGCTGTATTCAGAGAAGGATCCACAACATTATTAGTACAAGAACATGTAAAGAAATGGATAACCCTCGCTGTTCCCATTCACTTGATTCCTATTATTATATATAACTATTTTAATAAACCTAATCTTTTGTGAGGTATAGAAAAGGGAAATAAATAAAAACATTTAGAGAAAAGGATGAGGAATCTGTGCTCTTTATGAGCATCACTGTATTTCCTGTCATAAATGGATTATGGTTTCCCCACAGTTCAGTAGGCCACAAAAGACAACTCAAAATCACTAGGAAAGGAAAAGAGCAGAACCTCAATTCCTCATGTTTCCCAGTATCAAAAGCAAGAATGCTGCTGACAGCACAGTGTACACACAGTTTGGCTCCCTGAAAGCTGACCCACTCTTCCCACTGCTCCAGCAGCTATTAATACAAGTCACAGCAAGTGACAACCTCCCATGTAATGAGTTTTACACTGTTGTCTTTTGGCATTTTTTCCCCCCCTCCCATCTGCACATACGTTCCCATATAATGCATATCATGTTTCCACCTTTAAAGCAGAAGAAAGAAGGCGAACCACAGAGTAAAAACCAGAAAATCTTATATGATTGCCATCAGATAAGCCACATTTTAGAATTGGGATTTCGAGTCCCAAATCTTATGTTATGAAAAGCTGTCACGAGCTAGGAGCCAGTAGTTGCGTGTTTGATATGAACAGGCAGCAGTTTTCACATTGCTTTGTTCTCTCCTACCTTCTCATGGCACATCTAGCACTACTAGATCCCTTTAATCAGGAACTAGATTTTCAATGATCTAAACTTCACATAAAAATTAGTGTATAGCATATGCACTGAAAAACAAATTCTTACAGTGGATACAAAAGGATGTACACCTACAACATTCTGACCTACCACAATTTAAAATTTTACCAGAGAAGGCAACATCTGGACAGCATGTTCTCAGGAGACTCCAGTTCTCTATCTGTTTTTGGGGTACCCACTGTCAGGAGAGTGCTGCCTTATTCACAAATGAAGAAAGCATCTACCAGAACATTGAGCCTGCAGTCAGCAATTATTTCATATGGGACTATAAATCAACAAATAGTTCTTGAAGGTACTAAGACCAGATACAGATACTAATTTTCATTAGACGGGTAGTACCAAAGTGGATTATTTTCACTGAAGGCTTTTAACCTTGAAAGTCACAATATACTACAGTGCTTGACATCATGTAATGAAATCGTCCAAAGCATTCAGTGACCTTGAGTATATTAGAATACAGCATTCACTGTATGCTGTATTCTAATATACTCAAGCATGGAGAGGGAACTTTTGGATATTCTGGAAGAACAACATTGTCCCTTTAATCAGATTTCTTTACAGTGGTCTAAAAACGACCTGAGAGGCTAGTGCAAACAACTACTCTCTCCTGCTATTCAGCTCTGCTCTGGGCTTGGAAAGCACTAGGAGTTCATTTTTGCTTAGACTCTGATGAAGAACAATCCACAGGCAGATTTAGTGTGTAACAAAACCTCTCACATCTTCTGTATGTGTCACTTAGGGAAACTTCACTTTAAGGAATGAATCTGAATCATGTTTTTAATTTTCTCTTCCTACAGAGACCACTGTCTTTCTGGGAAAGGCTGTGAAAGTTGGGACTGTTCAGCCTGGAGAAGAGAAAGCTCCAGGGAGACTTTAGGCTAGCCTTTCAGAAAGAAGGGTTTGTAAGAAGGATGGGGACAAACTTGTTAGTACAGCCTGTAATGATAGGAAAAGGCTTGTCTCAGATGTATTAAACAAAAAGAGGGTAGAGTCAAACTAGATATAAAGAATAGATTTTCTACAATGGGGATGGTGAAATGCTGAAACAGGTTTTCCAGAGATGTGGTAGATGTCCCATCTCTGGAAGCATTCAAGGTCAGGTTGGATGGGGCTCTGAGTGACATAGTTGAAGATGTCCCTGCTGATGGCAAGGGGTTTGACTAGGTGGCCTTAAGAGGTCCCTTCTTCTGATTCTATGACCCCACCAAGACCTCCTAGCTCAACATTTTCCCCACCTTAAACATTTTGTCTGTCTGTTGCTAACATGCATGCTAACCAATAATACAGACAGTTGAACTATTTTATTCACGGCACAGAGAGGATGTGATAAGAAATAAACACAAAGCTCTGAAACACTACACAGGAACAACATTTATTGTTACTCTACATATAAATGCTGATGTGCATAAGAAGTATTTTTTTTCTACTGCATCTTACTCAGGAACCTCAGGCTTCCAAAAAATCTGTACTCAAAGCTCAAACTGAATATAAAAAGTTTTAATATTTTCAGACAAAAACCTCAGAAGAAAATACTAAAACGAATTCTCTCAGTGAAGACATGAAATCTGATTAAGATGCCTGTAATTTGAGTACAGGATGAATACAGCATCTAAGTTACCTCCCCTTTTAAGTGGTATAATTCAGGGTAAGGATGTACATATGCCAGCTGATACCACAGAGTAAGAGGTGCCCCATAAATCATAAAATAGTTACTATTTCTGTACCACTCTAAAGATATCCAGGCTTCTAAATTCAATTTTTAAGGCTCGGGCACTCTCACAAACCTTCTGCTAAATTATTAAGCTACACACAAGTCAATGCACAGGCATACAATTATTCATTACCTTTATCCATTGTCTTCCTCTAAATTAATAAAAACAACAATAGAAGACCCAAAACAAATAAGCTGCCAACTAGTTTTATTGAGAAAAACAAACAAACTTACACATCTGTTCCACTGCAGGCAAGCGGCTTCATTTGAGGTTAAATACTTGCTACTCAAACTTAATGAGATGATTGTATCTAAAGAAAAGAAGAAAGTAATTACTTTTAATATTTTTTCAAACACATTAACTGTCACAGTCACAACTCATGAAATGTTCCAAATTTCTCTTTAGGTCACAGCTCCAGGAGCTGCACTTATATGACTCTAATCTTTTTTCAAATCCCTAGCTCTCACAATTATCGAGAAAAACTAGACATTCTCACTTGTAGCACTCCAAAGCAAAAAAAAATACCAACCCCCCCCCCAAAACCGGTATATGCCCCTCAGATGATTGCTAAAATAAAGTTAAATTTTTGTACTTATTTTAGAACTGCTCCATTTTTCATGCTTATGCTGAATGAAACAGAGTCTACACTACATGCAAGATTTTAAAGGATCTTGCTGACACCTTTCCATGCACTACAGGATTCACCTGGTTACACGTTTTCTTCATGAGCTAAACATATTGCTTACACACTGCACCAACCATGAGTATTAATCAACATGCAATAGCACAGGATCAACACAAGATTATCATTCCCTGTGTATGAGAAAGAAGCGGTTGCAAGTGGAGCATATTAGATCACATATTTTGACTTAGCAACAAAACAGACCAAAACAGTTTATCACAGGACACATTTGAGTTTTGCAACTTCAGTCCCACTGACCATTATACAGACATGAGTGCCACTGTGCAGAGGCCCCCCCCAGCTGTTACACTGCTCCCAGTACACTGAAAAAAACCCAACCCAATAAAGAAAACATTTTGCCACCATAGAAAATCCATAACCTGCAAAGCATTCTCTCTTATGTTGCAGTGACTACTCTTCTTAATCAGACTGAGATGTCTAACTACATATACAAACACACACACACACACCCCCCACACACATACACCCACACTTTGGGGTTTTCTCCTTAGGAAGAAGGTCACCTCTCAGAGGGCAATATACAAACACACACACACACACACACCCCACACATACACCCACACTTTGGGGTTTTCTCCTGAGGAGGAAGGTCGCCTCTCAGAGGGCAGACAGTCCTGATGACTGGCTTAGTGTGCATTATGAAAAGAGCTTCTTTTACTCACATTTTTTACCTTAAAACACTCCTTAGTGCCTCTTAAGCAATTGAAACATCTCCAGAGCTGTGCTGCTGGCTAATTTGACTGTTGAGGTACTTCAGCTATCCCTATTACAGCAACATTTAAATAATGTATACAAAGAGGAAGGTGTCAGCCAAGGAGACAAGACCCACCGACGCACGGTGCTCAGTGGAGCAGTTAGGGAACGCTCCTCAGATGTGGATTAAGCTCCTCAGGCAAAGCAGGGAAGTGAACCTGGCTCTCCCACATTCCTTACAAGTGCCAGAGCCATCAGACTACAGGCAAGATAAAGTACAAATATGCATCTTTGTGCTCCCTGATGTCTTTAGAAAACAAAAGCAAAACCCCTCAACCCTTCCACTCCCATTTTCCCCCTCTTTGATTGGTTAAAGATTACTATAGTTTCAAGCCAGGCCAAACATTTTTTTCAATTCAAATTCATCTTTGGGTTTTCTTGGTTATTTTTATGAGAAGAATAATAAAGAAAAAGTAATTTTAGCTGGATCTCAGCTTACTTTTTTTAGAGGCAAACACTTATTCAGAAAACGGCATATGGAATTACAGCAACAGGTAAAGCAACATAATTATTGAAAAGCTGCTTAAATTTACCTATTTGGGTAAACTAGGCACAAATTCTTTGATCATTGTCATATGAGAGAAATCTATTATTAAATATATTTTCCCATATATTTTGAAATAATTGCAGAAAGTATTGCTGAAATATGTTCAGCTGTTGAAGTACTGAACCCAAGAACTGGCTTTCATATTAAATATACAGAAAATCTGAACAGTCACTGCAAGAATTACTCCAACACATCAAAGGAAAAATATATCTGTATGACAGTAGTGAATGCAAACTAGAAGACATTACTTTAAAAAAAAAAAAAAAAGAAAAAAGAAAAAATCCAACAACCTTTCACAGCTGTAACAATGAACTAGTAACCTTCCAAACCTTCAGAGAGGGATCATCCGACCCTACATGTTATTAAACAACAAAACAGGAAGGGAAAGAGGTGAGAGATGGAAAGGGCCCAACTGCACAGCAATTGCTAAAGAAAGCACACAGGTTGTTAGCTTACATAAAGATTATAGCAATACAATAATATTTCTTATGTCAACATCCACCGAAAACCAGTCTTAGACTATAGAAAAGACTCATACCTCACTTTCCAATATGTTGTTCAATATTTAAAAAATCACTATTTATTCTGAATCATCACACTTGAATGAAAATAAGGGCTTTAAAAATCAAGCTATTTCCCTGTTGCTGCATTAACAGCCCATCGTATTGAGTTCTATCTCATCACAAAAAAACCCGAAAACCAAACCACAGCCCCAAACCCAAACCAATACTATCACGGTTAAACTATGTATCACACTGATTCAGGACAGAAGTTCCTTTGCTTCACTGAAAATAAAAAAAACCAAACACACAAAAAATAAATAAAAGTTTTAGTTTTTCTTAGTTCTTGACCTGAGAGCTTTAGATTTCACTTGAAAACTACAGTTAGGCCACAGAAACTACTAAATTTTTTTCACTAATTGACTGAAATCAAACAACTCCATAGTTGTAAATTGACCAATACTGAGAATGTCATAACAAATGCAAAATAAAGAGCCAAAGATGTACAGAAAACAAGGCACAACTGCCACATAAGAACACTTTCTTTGTGAAGTCTGTTTTGAAAGTGTACACTACAACATGTAACATTATGTAAATTACGTTAATTTATGTTACTACTAAAATACACATTGTCCCTACTTCAGGAAAAAATGTCAATCATGATGATGAGTTAAACACTCTGCTCTATATTGTGCAAAATTCCCCACTAAACTATCTATAATACTCTTTTCTATATAAAACTAAGCCAATATACACATATCATTATGCTATTTGCATAAGACTGATTGTTTTAACTGTTCATTACAGTGGCAACCCCATAGCAAAATATGCTTACTTTGAAGATGAAAACTTCTAAAAATTAAAAGCGAGCTGCAAAAATACAGGATTTACAAACCCCCCTGTATATATTCTTCCCTGTGAATGGCAGTAAAATGCAGCAAGCTGTTGGGAAAGACAACATGTACATTCTTTAATTCAAACTTTCTCAGAGGGAAGAAAATCTCTCAGAAGTTAATGTATTTAAGGTTCTAAAAACTCAAAGAGAACAAATTCTAAGAAAAAAAGAGAGAAGAAAACAGATAGACCCAACAGGCTCAAAGGCCACTTCCTTCTGTAACACCGAGTTTTTAGAAGTATTTGATAGGATATTCTACTTTAGAAGATGGAAAATTTTAAATAAACACGTAAAATTCTCTGACCCTCCTATATTTTCCAAGGCCCTGTTCAAAGTCTCAGTGATGTGTTATGTTTATTGAAGAAGACCCCCTCTGCACTAACCACCTGTGACACTGGCATTCTGCAAACATGACTCTTACTCTGGACATTTACTATCTTGGTTTAAAATGAGCCATAGTAGATGGAAACACCAGACAGAGAGGCTGTAGGAGACAAGTTAACAGAAAAACAGCAAACATTACTCTAAGCTAATCGCCTGTCTAGCCTTCTGCTATTCTATACCTTGCCTCTCACATTATCAATGAGGATGCTGTACCTGTCACACTTTTGCCTTATATAGATGACACAAACCAGTCATTTGGCCACTTAAAAAAACGTACTTGTCAAAGGTACTGGCAAAAGCAGGGTTTAATATGAATATGTGAAAATGCAACTTTACAGAATTCAGTGGCAAGGTTTACTCTATTATTTACTACACAGACTAAGGCATACAAAGGAAGATCAAATAAGCAATTTGGAATGATTTACACAAAAGCTGTGAATGCAAAAGCAGTAAGAGTGCAAATGATATGGATGGAAATTATGAAAAAGGGTTTAGCAGCACTTAATATTTGAGTACTTTAATATTTACAAAGTGATTTGATAGTTTTCACAACAATTGTGAGAATGACAACTATGGATTTGAACTAGTAACATTTGTACCATAATTGATTCACATACACACAGGTAAAACAATGTTTACACCTATTTCTATGTGTCTAAAGACACCTATGAAAAATTCCCCTCAAATTCACTAAAATACATCAAATCCCTTTGCATTTCCTGACAGGCAATGGCTGCACCTTGAGGAACATGGAGATAGGGGCTGAGGAGCTGGCAGTCCTTGAGTACCACAAACTTAAGGGTCTGCAAGCTCTGGGAGGCACCAGCACAGCCTGCTGCGGTCCAGGTGAGCTCCAACAGCCTCACTTAGGACTGCTGTTTATAGGGTCAGAAGATGACTGACTTTGGCCATCAGTAACTTTCCAACCTGGCCGTAAATCAAGTCAGTAACTACCAAGCTTTTTTCCCCAAAGTGCAGTAACAATGGCACTGTTCCACTCAGGCTACAATCAGGTAAATGGTTTACCAAGGCTACAAAAGGTAATTGCTTATCCTTTGTTTCCCACCTTTACCATGCCAGAGCTCCTGGTACGATCAGGGAGTGCCTCACAGCCCAACTGGTACAGTTAAGGGAAGCTTCACCACTCAGCTTGTTTGGTCAAGGCTTACCAGGAGCTTCCAAGAACGCAGAGCAGTCACAAGGATGGGAAGTATTACACCACCAGCAGTAAAAGTTATTGTTATGCAGAAGTGCAAATGTTTAGAAAACTTTTCTCCGAGATGCTTAGTTTAGGTATTTCATTTCACTTATTCTCAACCAATTCTTACATTTGACTGCTCTGGAGAACTCCTGTGGAATAAATTCCTCAACATCTGTTGAAGTTGGAAGGTACTAGCAACAAAAAGTATCGAAGTAGATATACATCCAACTGTACAAAAACTGTCAGCACCTTGCCTGTTGGTTTTATGCCTAGGGGAGAGCACTTGAATTTCTAATTGTCTACAAAGAAAGTTATGTTGCTTTTAACAGAATTTCTTCCTCTGCAAAACTAATCTCCATAGTGAATAATAACTAGAATGCCCCTGCCCAGTATTGGTACAAATACAGGCTTCCTAGCAGCAGCATAGTATCTTAGAGATAGTTGATAAAGTCTTCCAGACTTCACTCCCCCCAGTATGTACTCCATGAATGTCCTCCCAAGGGTGCACGTCTGCACTTAAAGCGAAACACTGCATTATTGAAGATAACCCTTAGAAGAAAAGTGCTGTGCTCCTGCTCTTGAAAAGCAAAACAGATACACATGTATAGTGGGCCATAAAGACAACAATACGTAAGGAAAGTCTGGAAAGTACATTCATGTTATGGGGGCTAGAAAGGCTTTCTCTGCTTAGTATTATAGGCATAGCATGACAGCTCATGTTAAATTATTGAAATCTCTCAAAGGAACCCACCAGAAATGAGACAGAACTGCTTCTAACACACAAGCACTAGGGAAAAAGGTCTCTACGCGGCAAAGTCAAACTCTACCATTTAGCAATGATAAAGAGAATCACCATTAATGCAAAAGATGCTTTAAGCTTTCATTACAATAAGAAATGTTTTTACACTTTTAATAGGCTGTATATGCAGCAGACAACTTTACGTGCATCGGAAACTCCCGGAAATCCAAGTAAGCATTCTAACACAACTACTCTAACATCAGCGGCTGTCTCGGTGAAAATCTAGAAGCTACAGAAGACATTTTTAAGCAAAAATACCACGCCCCAGGTAGAAAACGAGAGCAGCACTACATGAAAGCTAAATTCTGCACTTTTCCGAGACACCATTCTTGAGCGACTCTGCCCAGGAGGGATGGCTGAACTTCACCGCACACAAGCACAGACGCGGTGCTTACGCCGCGGCCGAAGCCGCTGGCGGGCGCCTGCCCACCTCATGTCCTGTTTCTCGGGAGAAAACGCTTTTTAGGATTTCCCGGGCTTTCCGGTCCCGGCACCCCACTGGGAAGCCTGAACCCCAGGCGGCCCCCGGTCCCCGGGCAGCGCCGGTCCGCGCCCTGAGGAGGGCGGCGGGCTCTCCGCCCCGGGGCTGCCTGGGCCATCTTGGGTCGGGATGGCAGCGGCCACATGGTCACCGCTCCCTCCGCGGGCCAGGCTCCTGCGGCCCCGCCAGGTGGGCGCGGGCGCTCAGCCCCGGCAGGTCCCGTCGGCCCGGCCCGACCCGCGCCCCGCACAATACCGGGGGGAGCTCGAGGCGCGGCCGGCGCCGCGGCGGGCACCCCTCGCCGGGTGGTGGGGCCCGCCGGGCGGCCCGGGACGGCACCGAGCCCCTAGCCGCCGGCGACCTCCGTTCACCGGGCCGTCCGGGCCCCCCGCGGCGCCCCGCAGACAATAGAGCCGGCACCGCGGGCCTGGTTCCCGGCTTCCTGAACCGCCCCGCCGCCACACGCCCCCTCCCTGGCCTAGCGGCGCTGTCCCAGGGGCGCTCCCGGGAGGGACGGGGCGCCGCCGGGCCCGGGACGCAGGTCCCCGGCCGCTCAAGGCAGCGAGGCCGCTGAGGCCGAACGCGGCAGTGGCGGGCACGGGAGGGGGAGGAGGAGGTGCGGGACCAGGGGAGCAGCGAGCCGGACCGCCCTGCCCGGCGCCCTCCCGGTGCGGGAACGGTGCTACTCACCTCCCCGGGCGGCCGCCGCGGGGGAAGCCGGAGGTTGCCGTTGCCGCCGCCCGGCCGGGCCCGAAGGAGTTAAGAGGAAGGGCCGGGCGGGCCCGTCCCATTCATTACCCGGCGCTTTGTCTCCGCCGCCGCCGCGGCGCTGAGCAGCTGCCCCGGCTCGGCCGCCGCGGGGCGCGGGGCGCAGGCGCGGGGGGCGGCGCCACGCACGGAGCGCGACATGTCAGCGCGCCCGGCCGCAAAATGGCCGCTGCGGGCCGCGCCGCTCAGAGCGGTGGGGCACCTTCGCACCTGCGCCCGGGCGGTGCCCCAGGTGGGCCGGGGCCCGACACTGGCCTTCTCCGCAAGGGTGCTGCCGATGGTCGTTGTGCCCCGCTTCCTTCCTGGGGCGGCTGAGGGCGGTGGCCGCGGTGGCTCTGAGGGCGGCGGGCCGGGGTCGGGGCGGTTCCCGCGGTGCTTCAGGCCCGGAGGGACCGCCGGGGCCTCTACCCGACCGGCTGCGCCTTCCCCGGGAGGCCGCGGGCGGCCGCTTCGAATTGCCCATGGGCCGGCAGCGGAGAGGCCTTTCTGGCCGTTGCTCCGCTGGAGTGGGGACGGACACGCTGTTACGAGCGCAGCCCTCGTCTTGTCAGGAATTTAACCTCCATTATTCGTATCCGCAGTTAAAGAAACCCACCGTGATGTGTATTCGTGGTCTAACGCACAGCTGGTTTGGTTATGGGCGCTGTTTTGATGTACTCAGTTTGCCTCGGGAGAGGCCCTTGGCGTGGCGCTTGAGCCTCACCTGAGCAGCTATCCAGGGAAGGATGTTCAGGGCTGAAGGGAATGCACTGCCCCGCTTCAGCGAAACAGTGGCCAGCTGTGTGCTTAAGGTCTTGTTCTGGATAAAGCTCCTCTAGTTCCGGTGTTCAGTTGTAGGTCGGTGATTGTCTTCTCCAATTGAGAAACATTAGTTAAGGTTATTAATGGGCCGAGGGATCCAGGCACTTCGGGTGCGGTGAGGGTGAAGAAGGGTGGTTTGTTGGGTCCTGTTGATTTATGTAATTTCTGCAGAGATCTGAGTGAGATGATCTGGTGTGACTGTGACATTCGTTGTCAAATTTCCAGTGGCAGTCGTAGATTTTGCCTTCTTTGCCTTACGTGTTGCTAGTTATAACTTGCTGCTTACCTTTGGGAGTGAGAACAGGAGAAAAACATTTAAAAGTACTGTAAACAGTACTGGTTTAGAAACAAGGCTAGATTTTAGATTAAGACAGTGTTTAGAGAAACCATGCTTAAGCAAGTCCTTGTTTTTTGATCTGAGTTGTTTTCATCAGTTAATTTTCTTTTTATTTTCCTTTGTAATTTGAACAGATTTAGTAAAGAATAT
Organism: Lichenostomus cassidix; assembly: GCF_008360975.1. Classification (NCBI taxonomy): domain Eukaryota; kingdom Metazoa; phylum Chordata; class Aves; order Passeriformes; family Meliphagidae; genus Lichenostomus; species Lichenostomus cassidix. The sequence goes on along the minus strand of NC_139480.1, from coordinate 17,772,304 downwards.
TTTGGTTGGATATATACCAGTATATGAAGAAATCAGTTGATTACTTTTTGAGTTGAAATATTGGAGCTCTTCAACACTCTTCCATAGTAGTTGTATGTTTGTACTTAAGTACTGGTGTAATTTTCTAAATGGATTCTACCAGTCAACATACAGTAAATTATCTGTTGTGATTAATACTTAGGATATCTCATGTCAAGTTTTTTTTATTCATACACTACTCAAACTCCCAACAAAATAGTTGTTACACCGTGTGCAGACAGTCCTTCTTTGTTCCTTATTACAACTTTTTAATTTACCATTTCTTTTTATTGATAGAGTTCAACTGTATCAATGTGAATATGTTTAGTATATATATCAGTTACTATCGGTGATCAAGGCCAAGCAACTGAGGCCAGAGTGATTTGAGGTGAAGTTACTTAGACTTGCTCAGTTTCCACTGTTACAAAGTACAGTTATATGAGTAGAACTGCTTAAAAATGAAGTTTTATCTTGGCTAGGTCTGCCAACCAGACTCAGTAATAGAGGTGTGAGAGCTTAGTTAAGAAGTCTCTATCACCAGTCTGTTGACAGGGAATTATGGTGGTGATGATAACAACTGTTGGTATTGAAACACGTCATCTCATAAAGCATGTTTTAGAAAACTATGGAATTGCAACAGTTGGAATGACATAGTTATGCTTATCACAACATGGAAAGCTAATATTAGAGTATGAGGCTTTGTTAACTGCCTTTTTTAACAGCTGTGATTTCAGAGAGTTTCACAATCCATAGCTGAAAATTGTACAGTAAGTTAAAAAATAGTGGAAAATAATTTTGTACTTTTGTACAGAAAGAGCATGTTGTTCTTTCTGTAATCACCTCTCTGTATCTCTTCATTTTTTTCGTACATCCTATTCTGAAAATTTCCTTAAGGGTTAAGGAAGTTGAGATTAATGAAAGTCAATTATTTCTTTAAATTATCTTTTAACTGTCTTGAGAAACAATCAGTGATTCTGTATATAATCTACAGGTATACATCACAGATTGAGTGAAATAGCTGGAATTTCTCTGTTGTTGTTTTACAAAAATACACTGGAAACTCAAGAAATTAGGTCTTAAAAATCTGAGCACAGCTGGATCCAGAAAGTCTTCTCACAAACAACCAAGTAATATGAAGCGTAAAACAAAGAGATCATGGTGATCTGGTGACAGGCAAAAGAAAGAGTAAGTGACTGCGATTCCTAGAGAAGGCTCCAGACTGCCGGCTTGTGGTGAATGTAGCAGCATTGGTGTGGTGATAGTCTAAAGATACAGATTTTTCATAAAGGTTGCAGTCAGAGGTATAAGTATGTGAAAGAGCATAGTCATTTTGGAAGACATAATTAGGAAAATCTGCAAGGTATCCTGACATGAAGAACCCAAAACTACTATTATTTAACTTCAGAAGAGTAATTGTATTTTTTTCTTTGATTTTTTTTTCTCCATTTATGCATTTATAACCTTGTTATCTGTTTCAGATATTGTGAATAAACATCTTTGTTTGCATGGTTAACTGAACCTGGCATGAATTAAAAGTGATATGATATTAAATGAATATAAAAAAGTAATTTCTCACTCCAGTCCCTGGAGCAAACTGCAAGTATCTGGCTCCCCATTATGTTTTGTAGAATAGTGGAAAGCTAGGAGACCATCCTCCCAAATAAGTGGTTAGGGTTCTCTGGAAAATAGGTATTACTGTTTCAGAGAAGGGGGAAACATCACCAGTGTAGCTGTAAGTAATCAGCTCTCTCTCATTCTCAGTATGGGAGTGTACCTTGAACTTGGAAGGCTCTCAGGGAGACTATAGCAAGAGCCCAAGACCAGTTGGAAACTAAATTAAATTCTTGTATCCTATCAGATAGAATAGGATATTCTGTACAGAACTTAAAATATGCCTTAAATACACCTATTTCAACATTACATCATTAACCAAATGTAGATGTTCAGTGCTGCAGACAGAGCTTTGTGTTTTGTGGTCCCAGGGTCTCTCCAGTCACTGGGCTGTTCATCTTAATCTAGTTTTATTGCTTCCTTCCTTCAATTTCTTTCTTGGTAGTAAACATAATGTTGATACTGTGGTGATAAATTGATGTAGTTCCGTGTTTCTTCTTTTGTATACCTTTGGAAACACTAAATGTTGATCATAACTGTGGGGTAAGTAGTAACCATTTTGATGCTGTTACCTTGTTTTGGCAAAATTGAGCAGTTAATACTTATCTCTAAACCTGCTCTGGTAAGCTTATTTTCACTCAAACGTTTGGCTTCACCTCTAGTAACTTCTGCATCAGTGATGCATTTTCCATATGAAGTTATGAAGACTAAAACTACATCAAGAGATAGCAGTTCTTAAATAAAGCACAAAGAATTGTGGATTCTTGTATGCACAGAGGTAATGCCTTTAAAAAACTATCTCCTTTCCTCCCTTTATAGACTCCAGCCTTTTCCAGGAACCTATCTAGGCAATGTCAGCTTAATGATCAAAACCTTAAAATAGAGGTCAGAAGTACTAAATTTGGATGTCCAATTTAGTATCACAAGGGTATGATTCCTTAGAACATGTAACATAGGAAAGTACTTATATATTTAGCATACATACTCATTTATTTCAGCGGGCACTTGGCTCTGCTCATCAGATCCAAGGTGTCAAGGTGGGTGCTTAGGAAACAAGGAAAAAGCAGTCACAGAGTCATTATGAGCAAGCATGCACTGCCAAAACCATAGTGCCCTTGTGCATTTATATTAATTACCTCATTTGGTATAAGTACAGATGTTTAATCTCAATCATCTTAACTCTGTAGCACGTCAGAGGTGTATATCACTGATTTTTGACTTGGAGTTGAGCATATAATAGCATGTTGACAGCATTTACTCATGCTTACCCGTTATGTGGAGTGAGCATGGTGCTTGAGTGTGTTTCAGGAGTACTCAATTTGAGGTTCCTATTCTAGCATTTTTATTGGGCCTGTGGAGATTTTGTCTGCGTTATGAAGCCGTCAGATTCAGAACTAATTTATATATACATGAGTTTGGAAGTTCTCTATTAGCCAGCATCAGGCCCTGGCCGAGGCAGTAGCAAGTCTGGGACAAAGAAAATTGTGTAGGGCTCATTCCTACTTGTTAAGTGGTATGAGTTGGGTTTCTCTGAACAGAAGAAGCTACAGGCTATGTTGGTTGATCTTGGTGGTTCAGGTTTTTTTGTGGATGTCGTGTGTTGAGTCTTACTTCTGACTTATTTTTCACTTTGTTTTTCCTTCCCAGATTTTGATGTCACCTTCTTGTAGGCCCTCCCCATGTAAACGAGGAGGCAAGGTTTTACTTCTGAATAAGCCCACCTATTTTTGGATTTCTTCTGTGATAAATGACTAGGGATTCTAACACTCCACTGCATACTGTCTTAATCATCTGTAGCCCAGGTTTGTCCTTTAGAATGAATGAGGAAGAGGTAGTAAAGTAATTAAGACTGGATTTGGGTCTCATTGCTGATTGAATTTTAACTCAATTATACTAAGGCTGAAGTATTAACTCATTGTAAACATTGGAGATTGTTTCTTAGAAATATGTTTATGAGTGACCTAACTAGGAAAATAACTTCCCTCAGAGTTTATACTTCATCTCATATTACATTTGCAAGTTTTTATACTGACATCAGAGGAATTGAGAACAAGTCACTCTAAGGATTTCAATAAATAAAATAAACTTTATGTATTATTAAACTTTATGAAGGCAGTGAGCAACTTGTCTTTGCTTGGATGAATGCTGTATAGAAAATTCAGTGTAGAGGAAAGGATCAGGAAGTAGCAAAGAGAGAAGGTAATAACGTATTTGCATTAATATAGTTTACATGGGTTATGCTAGCTTAAGCAGTTACTTCATTTATCACAAAATCAGGTGTGTTCTGAAATCTGAACCTGATCAGCAGAACGACCACAGAAATTAGAAGTAAAAGAAATAGTATTTCTCAGAAATCATTGTATGTCAGATATATGTATAGAGCACGCTTTGTTTTCCCTTTGCTATGGCTGCATTTGACAACACTGTCCAGTTCAAATAGGTCCTTTTTTTTTTGCATTAACTTTCTATAAATTCTGTCTTCTATCTGCTGCTGAGGTTTCCTCTGTGTGTCTTGCAAAGAAAGAGGTCAAAATTGAATGTAAAGTGTTTAACCACGCTGTTTTGTAGCTCTTTGCTGTGCATGTGTGATATTTTTAGAACTTTTTGCATAACAATTACTGTTTTGTTTTTTGATTCCTACCCATTACCACTGATGTTCTGTCTTTGCCCATAACTTGGCTCAGTTAGTTATGCTGTGTGAATTGGCAGACTCTCTAATTCTAAACGTACAGCTGCTTTTGTTAGCTAAACTAATGATGGCTAATAACTGGGGCTGTTGAAGGAGCACTCCCAAATACTGGATTTACTTCACTGCTGCTCTCTTGTGCTGGTAATCATTTTCATCTGATCATGCAGGGAGGCACTCCTGGGAGCTCAGCAGAAAATTGATGACTCGTTTATGAAGGGGTTGTTCCGATGGCAGTTATCCTGTGGCAGGAATAGCTTCCCACAAAGACCTTTGCAGGGGGAGTTATTATGCAGGACATAATAAAGGTACCAAATGTAAACACTAGGAATTGAATAATTAATGCTGAAGAGGCAATGATGGAAGAGAAAGGGAATACTATTCTCTTATTTTTATACATGAGTGCAAATAACTCCATTCAAAGGATTTGTTCATGATAAAATAGTCTCTAAAACAGTAGATGCTAGTTTTGTGTTTTGGAGGAGCTACAGGTCAGTACACAGGCAAGCTTTGTGCTTGTGCTGCAGCATGTTGTAATTTGGGTGTGGATTTTTGTTTTGTTTTATTGAAGCATAGTTTGCATATGTTTTCATGTATGTCCCAATCATGAAGTTGGGTTTTGCATGTTTATAGAGTCCATAGGAGTGAGCTCAATCCTCACCTTCCACCATGCAACAGTTGTGAGCATATATTGTGGAGAGTGTCTTTAAAACTGCAAAATCTTAAAGGTACATGATGTTAAAGAGTTCAAGATAGTGAATGAGTAATGCAGGCAATAGGTTTCCCTGTCAATTGTGTATCTCAGCAAAGTGCTTGGTGTATCTCTCTGTCAGCAAGTGACAGGATACATACCTCTTCTAACAGTAGGTGACCCCAAGCACTAGTTCCAACAAATGCTTAAATGGAAATGGAGTGAGGGCTTTTGCATAGCAGCTTCACTACTTGAAGACCACTCTGTCAAATGATCTTCAAGCTTATCTAAAGATAACATTCCTTAGGACTGTTTAGCAGATGCAGCTCACAGAGGTATTTCTTAGCAAGCACACTGATCAAGCGTGAATTCTGGTGGAGCTCTGACAGTAAAAGGGCTCTGGACCTTTAGTACTGTAAAAGGCACTGACACAGCTCTCAGTCTGTTTTAAAACTTGTGTTTTGGTGGAAACTGTTCATTTGGATCAACATGAACTGTTCTGAAGGGTCAGACTAAAGTGTCTCACCAATTTTGTAGACAGAACCACTTTGGCTGTGAGAATTAGAAAGGTGGTACATGCAGGAAGTAAAATCTACTGAGGTTGTAAGAAACAAAGAATCTTTGATTCCATAGCAGTTGGTGAACATTATGAACACCTATATTATTTCATTTTTACTTGCCCTTTTGTCATAGTACAGCTAAAACTTCCAGATCAGAGTAGTAAGAAGGAAAATCCAGACAATTCTTCCTAATTAGAGAACAAGGAATATGTTCAGTAAACATGTAGGAGTAAATTGGACCAACACTTCTCTTACATATTTGATCCTCATTCTGGAATGGTCATCTAGGACTTTGGCCCATATATCCCACTCAGTCTAGTATGACACATCAGCCTTTCTGACAAGGTATCAATGATAACTAGGAGATGGATCAGTGATCCATGTATTTTTCTGTAAATACAATAATTTTCAAAGATCACCCAGCAGATGTGGAGTGATCCTGCACCTCCCCTCAGACTGAAAATAAGCTGCTGAAATTCTGTCAGCACACTTTTATAATATGCCTGTTGATAAGGTTACAGCATCTTTTCCATGGTGAGTGCTGTTCTGGCTTCTCAGAGGTTTGGGAACAACCTTTCTTTTGTGAACTTGCAAAGTCATGCCCATGAGCCTTCTACCAGTACCACATACCATGATGGATGAAGTAAGTGAGATCTAAAAGCATTCCCGTGTAGGATGAGAGGACCTTAGTGATGTTGTATCTCATGGATGAGTGTGAAAGTGTAAATTGTATAATGGGGAAGCCAAACTTGGAAACTTACTGGTGATGGATTGCCTTGAGGTGTCATACAGAAGCATCACATGCAAGTTTAGGCAGATTAGGCATCATGATAAGAAGACCCCTACATGTATGTTATGGCCACCCAAAATCTGACTTGAAATGCAGGTTCTAAGGAAGGTGTGGAGTGAGTTCTGATTCTTGTCCCTTCATCAACCAGCTGTCCAGGCCAGGAGAAGAATAGAGTTGTATCCAAGAAGATCAGCACCCCACCAGTATTTAGTGCTGCAGCAAGTCTGAGTTGACTTTTACTAATCTCTGAAACAAAGGTGATGCACTTTAGAAACATAGAAATGTGTCTCATGAGGTTTGACTCTACCAGGAAAGAGGAGGTTGCTGAGGCAGATAAATAGTGGTTGTGTTCCTTTACCACTTCCTTCTTGCAGTGATTCTGTTGAGAATTTGACAACTAGTGGAGATGAAAACTGGTAGGCAGGAGATCCTCCTTCTGGGCAGTTTTCACGCAGAGTGAGCTTTGGTAACTTTGTAACCAATTTGATGCTACCAGGTAAGGGGTGTGAGGATTCTTAAGTACTGAGACTGAAACCCCTTGCCCATGTTGAACTGGTGTGAAAGAAGGTGGTGAGGGACCTGTTGGCGTCAAACAATGGATCAGAGGGTCTCTTATTTTTTGCTTGAAATTGAACCTATGCTAGTAGAATTGTATTGCTTTGAATACTCGTGAGGTGGAAAAGACAAAGGTAACAGATCTTTGAAGTTAGGGGGACATGTGCCTCAGCCAATACTACATACTCTCCTATTTGGAAATACATGGGCTAATGTACTAATGCTTAAAATGGAAGGGTTGAAGATCCTGCTTTGGTAAGCCTGTGATAAGGTCAATGAAAATTGACTTCAAAGTCTAAGGCTCCTAATACAGAGCTTTGTGTTGAGCGTGCTCTGATCTTTGTGCTGTTGCTCTGAAATGCTATATCAAGGAATGATATGCATTCTGTGTCCTAGCCTGGGCAGTCCAGAGCAAAAACTCCACATACCTTCTGACTGAGAGTAATTGAGAGAATCTAGAAGCATGATTTTAAATTACAGAAAAGTGGTCAAATGGTGCAAATATCAATAAGGAATACCACATTACCAAAGGGGTATCCAGGGACTATGGAGTGCTGTAGTCCACCTGGCAGAAAAAAGAAACTGGAGAAAAGCCAGACTTGCTGTGTCTCAGACATGTTAGAACATGGACACCATCAAGGTTTCTGTGGAAAACTTGTCTCCACTTAAAAAGCGTTTGTACAGCTGCACAGCAGATACACATGTGAATTATCCCTTAGAAGATAAATCAACATATTTCCTATCATAAACAACATTGTTCCATTGTTCCAACCTAGGTTCATGACCACATTATTTCTGTTCATTTTTATACCCTGCACACTAATGTGTATGATTTGGTATGATGCTCCCTCTTTAATACCTTTCTATCACAGGCTGAGTTCCAGTGCAACAACACTAATTTTTACCAGTGTGCTGTAAGACTTCTGAGACTAGTAGGATCACTAAAACAATTTAACTGGAGACTAGTTCCTCACAGGCAAGTACACAAATGACCAGATGGCTTCCATAGTTCATACAAACTTTCGTATATTGGAAATTGAAGGTACTGTGTCTGAGCTTAAGGATCTATTCCTACACTGGGTGCACTGTGCAAGTGTTAGCTGCTTTAATAGCTTCTGTTTTGTTCAGAGATCGGCGTTCTACATGGTGCCTGATGAAGAAAAAAGGATTTGGAAAGTACTTTTCCTATTCTGCAATATTTCCTTAGCCAAGCTGCTTAGGCTCTCTGGACATTAATTAACTTTCTGCAAGTAATAACAGGTGTATCTATTTCTGATTCTCTAGTCATATATTTATTGTAGGACCAACTGGTTTTTGAGGCAAGCAAGCATATTACTGCTAGAGAAAACATAAAAATGAATTGGTAAATTGTTTTGCAGCAGTTTAGCTGAGTGGATGCTGAATACTGAAGGGCAAAGAGAATCACACCTACTCTCAATCACTGGCTTTTTACTATATGCGGGACTTACTCTGGATGATCGGCATAGGCAAGTGTTTGTGTTAGGCTGGGCCAGCTAAACACCACTGGACCAGTTGTTTTTTAAGGATGTGGGTGCAGCTGCCTTGCAGATATGTATTGTAGCAAAATTCTCCAGTTCTTGAATATGTCTGTAATGGCTGTCTAAAAATAATTCCTAACAAAGGGTGTCCTTCGCAGGGAAGCCAGAAATAACCTGCTTTTGCTCTGTCAAAATGTAAGGCTATTATCAGTTAATCTACAACCAGCAGCCTGACCCGGAGACCACGCAAGACCTGACTTTCAAGCACATTTTCTACGTAAGGAATCTCGAGCCTGGACTTCTCCACAATGAGATAATAAATACCACTCGCTTCAACTTTTGAGCCTCGGTTTTGTAACGAGCCCCCGTCCGTTCCCTGGCTCCCGTCCGTTCCCTGGCTCCCGCGCTAGGCCGTTCGAACGTTCTGCCCGGAACCCGCGGCGGGCTGGGGCTCAGGCTCGGGCCCGGGCGGGAGCGCGGGGGCAGCGCGTTCCCGCCCCGAGCGCGGCCGGTGCCGGCCCGGGGCGCGGTGAGCGGCGGCGCGCAGGCCCCGCCCCGCGGCGGCGGCAGCGGCGGGGCTGGGCGGTGCCTGGCGCCCTCACGTCCCTTCCCTCCCTCCCTCCCTCCCTCCCTCGCTCGCTCGCTCCCTCCCTCCCTCCCCGCCCGCCTCTCCACCTCCCCCCCGTCGGCGCAGCGCTGTGGTGAAGCCGCATTGTTTGTGCCGCGGGGGGAGGGGAGCCGCTCAGCCCCGGGAGCCGAGCGCCGAGCCCGCAGCCGGACGGCGACGCGCGCCGCGCCTCACGAATGCGCCGCGCCCGGCGGCAGCAGCAGCCCCGCAGCCAGCGCCGGGTGACCGCCGCGGGCAGCGCGGCCCTCGTAGCGCCCGCCCGCCCGCCCGCGGCTGCCGGACGCGGGGCCAGGCGGCAGCACCGGCGGGGCCTCCGCCATTAACCCGGCCGAGCGTCGGCCGCAGCGGCGGAGCAGGAGGTCTGTCAGCCGCTCCTCGGCGGCTCCCACAACGTGAGTACGGCCGGGCGGGCTGCGGGGGCCGGCGGGCGGGGGCTGCGGGGCCGGGAGCCGGCGGGTCCCTCCGTAGCGGAACGGGAGAACGGCAGGCGGGGAAGAGCAGGACGGACTGGGCACGGCAGCCTGCGGGGGGGAGGGGGGCGCAGCGGCGGGCGGGCGGGCGGGGACGCGAGGCGAGGCGAGCGCGGCGGTTTGGGGGAGGGAGGGCGCCGCTGGAGCTGTTTTGTCAGCCGCCATATTTGTGGGCCGAGTATTTTCGCGGCGGGGAGGGAGTGACTGTTGGGAAGGGCTGGAGATGATGGGCCCGGGCAGGAACCATCCTGGCGGGGGCCGGGAGGGGGGTGCACCGCGCCGGGCAGGAACCATCGGCGAGAGGGGAGGGAGCGCGTTGGAGGCTCGCTGGGCGTGGGCAGGAAGTGTTGGCGCGGCACCGGCGAGGGCGGGCCGGGGGCGTGGGCAGCCGCGCGCGGGCGGCAGATCCCGGGATGGCTGCGGGCTCTGGCGGCGTGCGGGGTCTGGCGGCGGGGGGCTCTTTCCGCCGGCCCGGGCGAGAGCGGCTCTGGCGGCCCCGCGTGTCTCGGCCGTCCCCGCGCCCCTTCGCTGGGCTCCGTGAGGCCCCGCTCTGGGCCGTGCCCCGAGGGGATCGCTCCTGCTGCGCGGCTGAAGCCGTGGGTGGTGTCCGCCCCGTATGCATGTAAGCACTGTTTGCTTACCGGCCCTCATTGTCTAGGACTAGAGAGCATTCCTGTCTCTTTCTCTTTTTAATGGTCTACATGAAAGTGCTGTCGAGAATGGAATTCTCTTGAATTCCGTTGAGCAGGGGATCCAGGGACCAAAGGCAGTTTATTTGAAGAGGTGGAAGGGCGGAGATTGTAATTTAGAGGTATACACAGTCGCACTTTTCGTGTTGGTTTTAGCTATCCTACGCCTTAATAAAAACCTATTTTTTTTTTTTTTCTCCTCGTACCGTGTATTCCACAGAAACAGCTGTCTACTTCTGTTGTGTTGAGGAAAAACGTCTGCTGGTGATTTTCTTCCCAAGTAGCTGATGCAATTCTAGGAGAGGAAAGCTCTGGATAACTTTCCTAGTTTATATCCTGCAGTTTTTGAGGGCAGGACAGTTCTAACAGAAGTGCGTTAAAGTAATTTCGTTTGCGGTTAGTGCAGTATCTTTGTTAGCGTTGAACGAAAACTTGTCTTAGTTTACACTTTTTCAAATTTAGGTCTTGGTGCTCATTCCTGTCGATCTACAGGATACTGGGAAGGGGGTTGGGGTGTGGGAGGGAGAAAAGCTACCTGATAATAGTCTAGGAAAAGCAAACCAGTTGTGGGTCATGAATTTGCTATGCAGAAATCTGGTTTTCATCCGTAGTATTTATACAACATTTGCAAACAGAAAAATTTTGGAGAAACAAAACACTGCTTTGGCCTCTGGGGCATTTTAAGTTATTCACGCCAAATTTGCATGAAATTCGGCCAGACTACTACCAGTTGCGATTTTGTGTGTGTTGCATTGTACTTGTATTTGGATACCCTAACTTCCTTCCTAATTCAGCTGTATTTACTGATGAGTATTACGGTATACTTAGATGTTAGCTCAATCATTTTTTATCAGTCTGGTTTGTGCAGTTCATTTGACTTTTGAAACAGCCACCCTAAATCTTGAAGCAAGATTAAAGTTCTTGTGCTTTTGAGTATTTTCTTCCTATTCCTAATGCCTGTCTGAAGCTATGCTCAAGAATCTTGGGAAGAGGAGGATGGAGAACTTGGAAACAGCATTAATGTGTTTTTCTGTGGTACTGGGCTAAGACAGTGTGGACAAGTTACACATGTTTTTGATTTCTGAAGGTCACCTCTCATCCCTCCCTCTGAATGTTTTCCAAAACGTTTTTTATCCCCAGGAGCGACTATGAACAGATACACAACCAGTTAAGATGTAGGAAGGGACATTAAAAATACCAAACCAGACTTTTATATCCAGACAGAATTGAAATGCAATTGTATGAGGTAAAAATGTTGTAAGTTGTGTTTCTTGATTGGCAGGTATATTAAAGTGAGTCCATTCTGATCTGTAATAAGTTGCTGTATGAATCCTATGTTGTTTTACAGAATTTAATTATTAAATGCTTCTTCCAAAGTTGTTGCTAGAAGTGGAACCTTTTGCATTCTTATGTTGTTTGTTAAGAGCAGATTAGAGATCTGTCATGATTAAACACTGACTGTTGTCTGGTTATATGGTATAAAATCAAATCATAAGAGTTAAGAATTATCTGTATAAAAGTCAGATTTATGAGAAGCACAATTCTCGCATGAATAATAAAACTAGCTGAGATTATGAAAGCAGGGTCCGTTTGTGAGAGCAGACAGATCCAAGTCTTTCAGGAACTAGTCTTAGGGTTGCTTGCCTAAATGATTTAGTCTTCCTGTAAAAGGAGTTCCTTCAGTGCTTTGAGGATTTGCCTTTAGAAGCTGGCATCATAGACTTAAACAAAAGAAATAATTCATGTAGTTGTTCAGTGATTGCTGGTTTTTTTCCTGAAATAGATATACTGGTCTTTAAGAGTAGTTGTGTTTTGATCTATTTCTCTGCTATATTGGCAATACATGCAAACACTATTAGTTGTGTTATCATGAGCAACACTGACTCGAAATGCGTAGTTGAAATGGTGAGGTCCTAATAATTCTTTAGGCAGTGGTTAAAGATCAAGGGTTTTTTATGTAGCTGAGTTTGAATGATGCTATTTATTAATGGTTTATTGGGGAGAAGGAAGAAGAGGAATAGAATTTTAAACTTGACAATGTCACTCAGATTTGTAATATTTTCAACCCATACGGGAGAAAAACTACACCCAGTGTGAAGATGTGTCAAAAGGCATAAGTATGTATGGAAGCTTTTAACTTAGAAATTTTATGACCAGAATACATGCTCAACCTAGTCATGGGGCTTTGGAGATGGGGGAGAGAAAACTATCTTTTTGTATGGTATGTGATTTTTTTGCAGTAAGTGGTAAACTGAAAAATTGTTTTAAAGAGCTTGGGACTGGGTTTAAAAACAGAGATTTTTATCTGTCAGCAGTTGATTTGAGAGCAGCTCCTGAAGAATCTGTTGAAGGGTGTGTGTACACGCATACTTAAAAGCAGGGAATGTGTTTTGGCTCTAAGTCAAATCTACATTACAGGTGGAATATTTACTAGTTGCAGTCCATATTGCACCATATTGGGCACTGCGAGTTCTGTTATGTTCTTGTCATGTTGTGAAGAATAATGGTCTCACTAAGGACTGAAGAAAGTAAAAAAAGTGTAGGGCTGTCAAACTACCCACTTGCCAAATGTGGAAGTATGTGTGCTTTTCTAGCTTTTAAATATAGTTATAGTAATGGAGTTGATAACATGAGTGTTTCAAATTGCACTTGAAAAAAGTTCAGAGAAAACTTGTTATTCTTTCACAGTTGTGTTAGTTCCTTTGAAGACAGGTCTAGAGGACATAATCTGTAGCTGTTGCAAAAATTTTCAAACTGCAGGCACCCCTAAGGTGTTAAGAAGTATTGTGTTAAAGGTTTTCTTACAAGATAACAAATACTATTTTTTTTAATCTGTGACACTTCTGAAATGTTGTTCTCATGCAGTGGTCTTGCTAACAGTGCTTCTGGAGGGTTTTTGTAGCAAGGATTTTGTATAGCTGTGTTTACTCAGGGAAGCTGTTATTTAGAAGATCTATTGATCACTAGGTTCAACTTGTATGAAACTGTGAGCAGTCCTGTTGAGTAAGAGTGACAGACTTTTGGGTTTTTTCATTTTTAATTAAATATATACGTAGAGGGCTGTAGAACTGAAGGGTTTTTTCCTTACTACAGTAAAACTAGTATTTTAATATGGTTGTTTGGAGTTCATAGTATTAACTGTTGCTCTATTTTTAGGTAAACATTACCAAATGAGGAGAAAAGGAAGATGCCATCGAGTATCGGCAGCAAGGCATTCTTCTTCACCATGCAGTATTAAGCACTCCCCAACACGAGAAACCTTGACATACGCTCAAGCTCAAAGGATGGTTGAAATAGAAATTGAAGGTCGCCTGCATAGGATCAGTATCTTTGATCCTTTAGAGATTATATTAGAAGATGATCTTACTGCCCAGGAAATGAGTGAATGCAACAGCAATAAAGAAAATAGTGAAAGACCACCAGTTTGTCTAAGAAGCAAACGCCATAAAAATAACAAAGTGAAAAAGAAAAATGAAGCTCTTCCGAGCTCACATGGTATACCTGCTACAACAGCTCCTCTTCCAGAACCAAAAGTACGGATTGTTGAATACAGTCCCCCTTCAGCTCCTCGGAGACCTCCAATTTATTACAAATTCATTGAGAAGTCAGCAGAAGAGCTTGATAACGAAGTTGAGTATGACATGGATGAAGAAGATTATGCGTGGTTAGAATTGATAAATGATAAGCGTAAAAGTGATGGAGTGTCAGTTGTTTCACAAAATATGTTTGAATTCCTTATGGATAGGTTTGAAAAAGAGTCTTATTGTGAGAACCAAAAACAGGGTGATCATCAGTCTTTAATTGATGAAGATGCGGTGTGTTGTATATGCATGGATGGTGAATGTCAGAACAGCAATGTGATCCTGTTTTGTGATATGTGTAATTTAGCAGTACATCAGGAATGCTATGGGGTGCCATATATACCTGAGGGCCAGTGGCTCTGCAGACACTGTTTGCAGTCCCGCTCTCGGCCTGTAGACTGTGTGCTGTGCCCAAACAAGGGAGGTGCCTTTAAAAAGACAGATGATGATCGTTGGGGACACGTGGTGTGTGCTTTGTGGATTCCAGAAGTTGGATTTGCCAATACAGTTTTTATTGAGCCAATTGATGGTGTCAGGAACATTCCCCCAGCCAGATGGAAGTTAACATGCTACCTCTGTAAACAGAAAGGTGTTGGTGCCTGCATCCAGTGCCACAAAGCAAACTGCTATACTGCATTCCATGTGACATGTGCTCAAAAGGCTGGTCTATATATGAAAATGGAACCTGTGAAAGAACTAACTGGCAGTGGAACAACGTTCTCTGTGAAAAAGACTGCCTATTGCGATGTACATACTCCACCAGGTTGCACGCGGAGACCTCTGAATATTTATGGAGAAGCTGAAATCAAAAACGGTGTTTGTAGAAAGGAGGGATCAGTCAGAACTGCTAGGTCTACATCAAAAGTCAGAAAAAAGACAAAAAAAGCCAAGAAAACAGTGGTTGAACCCTGTACAGTTATGCCAACAGTATCTGCTCCTTATATCCCCCCCCAGAGGTAAGCAAACCATCAAAGTATGAGAATTCTTAACTTTATTATTGTTTGATTTTAAACCAGTGCTTTTATATGCCACCTTGAAGTTTTTGTAAGTTTTTTACATGCTTACTCTAAAAGCCTTTCTCAGAGAATTACTGTTTATTATGTACACTGTACTTCTGTGGAGTTGCATTAAAAATGCAGTAACTTCCTCAGAGAAATTAGTAAGTGATCAAGCGGTGTGTCTTGTCCTCAGAAAGTTTGTTTTTCTGTTCTGGTCAGACGAAGTTATGTTGTGTGTTCAGTTGTCATTTGCTGTACTTTAGAGAATTAACCACTGAATTTGGAATAGCAGACGCAGTTGATCTTCATATTAAAAAAAAAAAAAGCCGAGCTCAAAGTTAACTTTATTTGTATTTTTGGAATCTAAACTTCTTTTTCTAATTTTAAGAGACCCAAAATGAAAAGTACAATTGTGTATATAAGTTTTGAATCTTGTTCATCTCACCTAAATTAAGAATAAACTTGTACTGTAAGATTTAGGTAAGTATTGGGAAAAAACCTTCAAGGAAGTGTTTTCTTTGTGGGGCAGAATAACTTCTCAGGAGGTGTTTCCAAAATTTATATGTTTACAACACCAATTATATTTGTTTACCCCTTGAATTAAATTCTTACTAATTTAAGAGCAGTAGTCTGGAGAGTTTCTGAGAACAAGCACCACTTCCATGTGCAGGCTCATTGCCTGTACTTTGTGACAGGACTCTGAATGCACAGACAAGTGAGGGCTTTTAAAATAATAGGATACCTTGTAAATAGCTGACTCACAAGTCTCAGGTAGTGAGCAATTAAAGCTGGTTAAATTAATCTAAATAAATAGGTGTTTTGAGACTGCAGTTCTTTCCTGTAATAAGTTTTGTTGATGTAAGAAGCTACTTATTGAGTGTCTTTGACAAACAGCCTTCAGCTCCCATGCGGTGTTAACAAACATCAGATTGATTGCTCTGTTCTCTGTTATGATTTGCTCGGTAAAATTATATTTTTGTTTAATGATGTTCTGCAGAAAAACTTCAGTTGACGGTAGGCAACTAATATTGCTATTTAAACAGGAACTGTTGTCCATGGAAGGGGGGAATTGTTGTAAAATAATTCAGCTTTGTCGTAATTAGGACGATGTCAATTGGTAGTGTAGTGTGTTTTTGGTTTTTTTAGTGGTTTTTTTGTTTAAGAAAGAACATGGAGTTGAGGATTAGAAAGTATGTTCTCAGTTGTGCCTCTGGCAGCTCATTCCATTGGCAACTTTTAAAAATGCCAGACCGTAAAAAGATGTTATCATCAGATGGCTTTTTTAAAATAGTCATTAGATGCCAGGAGCAAAAATACAAAGACATTTTCTTCTTTATTTTTTTTCATGCTAATGATTGGATTTCTTTTCAAGACTGCAGAGAAATTCAGCTTTCTTCTATTCATGCTTCTTTTCATATTTCTAGAAACAAGTACACTTCTTATGCTGTATGTCGTAAGTGTAAAAAATGTGCACAGTTTAAAGCTGTTTTGAAGTTGAACTTCATTATAAATTGCTTGTCTTCAGCTGAGGGAGGCCCTTGCTTAAGTACTCTTTGTGAAGTGAGTATGTTCAGTCCTAGAAAACTGAGCCCTGAATTAAAAGTAAAACAGAAACGGGCATATTGAAAGGAAAAGTGATTATGTTGCAGACCCAAATCTCTAGTTTTAGACCCAAAGTTGTCTAGTTTTCTTTGGCTATTCTTCAATTTTTTTTCAATTATAGGAAACAGTCTTGAGTTTCTGTAGGAGTTAAGTACATTACCACGAAGTATTAAAAAATTATTTGGATCATTTTACAGCAGTCTTCATTTAAATTATTCCTTTTCTCTAATCTATGTTTTTAATATGCTTTTTTTCCCTCGGAGCTGAAGCATGATTTTCCAGAGGTCTTGAGGAAGAGCATTTGAGCTATTTAAGTTAGTGCAGAGTAAATATATACACTTAATGTTTAAACCCCAGTGCTTTTTTATCTTAAGAATTTTTTTTATATGTTTTCAACACCTCTGGAAATTGAGGCACATGTAGAGATGCTTGGTTTGGATTGCTCTCTTAATAACTAGACTATACACCCCTTGACATATTGGTGGCTCTTGAGTGTACAAATATGAAGACCATAGTGAGGAGTAAAGTACTTGCTAGATGCAGCCCCTGAGTACATCTGATGAAGCTTAAGGAAAACCATCTTGCAGTTTATGTTCTGTTTCAGGGGAAGGATTTGTTTCCTTTCCTGGATAGTGAGAGTACATGAAAGACTGAGCATTTTAATAACACAGTTTTTAATAATTCTGTTTTCCAAAACAATTATCCTAATGTTGAGGAGAATTTAGAAAGACTGGGTGTGGAACAGCATACTTCATCATTTCTACACAACTTTCACAGCTTATGAATTTCTGGATCAGCTTACCTTAAGTCAGGTTTCTATGCTACTGCCTTGAACGACTTCGACCAGAATTTCTTACACAGATTGCATACTCTAAGATTTTTGCTGTTAAATTATATTGATAGCATCATTCTCTATTAGTTTATAATCTGATTATATGACCTCTCAGACTTTCATCTGTGAACTACTGATTTGAGGATGCTGGATTAGAAATTCCTGACTGTTGATCCGTTGATGATAGAAGATGCGTGCTTCTATCATCAGAAGAATCTGTTGTTTTTTGTTTTTTTTTTCTTTTTTGTAATTTATTTTTAATGCCAGGCCTATATGTGCCCTGTTGCCTAGGTATTTTGGAAAGTCTATACCTAAGTATCTATTTCCAAAGGTGCAGTAGTTCATCTTGGAGCCTTAAGGTGGTTTCAGCTTTCAGCGCTTTCAATGCTGATTTGTAAGTTGCTTAGCACTTCTAATAATGTATGGGACCACCAGGGAACTCTCATGCTTGGAGGATGTACATCAGACCTTTTGGCTGTAGAGATGTGTTGTTTCTTTACTAGGAAATTCCATTCAGTTTTTATTGAAATATAAAACTCTTGAAGCTTGGTGCTTACACTGTACTGTTTGTACTTAAAACTTTTTTTGTTTGTCTGTTTTTGGTGGGGATTTTTTGGTTTGTTTTTCAGGTTTTTTGATTGTTTAAAAGTAGAAATAAGCTTTGTCTAAAAGTTTTGTTTCTGGGAAGTGCCAGAGCAGTTGTGCCCTGTGGGGAGGAGAATGGGAAAGGACATTCTCAAACTGTCCCTCTGTATGGGAGGGACAGACAGTACCTACTCCTCTTGGCAAATGGTATAGTCAAAATGTAGCCTCCCACTGATACCAGATAGTTTGGATGAAGAAAATGGCAAAGTTGTTCCTGAAGTGTGGTATTGCTACTGGGGTTGTGCAATGGTTTAATTTTCCCTAGTAGAGAGATGTCCACACTGCCCCCCCACCCCCCAAAAAAAATTCTAGATGGATGTTTAGACTGCTGGTCCAGAATTTTCAAGTTAGGAAATCCTAACTTTTAGGTTTGGCTTGACAATCTAACTCTATCTAACTGCTTCTCTCTGTTAGTTATCTTGCACTGAATCTGTGCTCAATTTCTTGTGGATTTTTTTTTTTTTACCTGCTGCTGCTCATCCTAGTTCTTTAAAACTGTTGCTTTACTCAGCAAGCAGGATGGGTACAGGAAGCAGAAAAGTTACAATGTTAGCTGGGAAAACTACATGGTTTCTCTTATTTTTGAGTGCTCTATTCCTTAGTACAAATGGCATTGGTTTTGTGTAGTTTCTTGATTTTAGGTGTCAAAAGAGGCATTTAAAAGTATATAAATATTTGCTTTCATCTTTAATTTCTCTTTCTACATGGTATGTTCGTTATGTCTGAAGTTAAGAAAACATTTGAAATGCAATAGTTGTACAGAGAGCAAAGATTAAGTAAAAAAGCCCTACTGTTATTAGAAGTAGGAACACTATATGTTGTTGCATGAGATTTGTTGCATTACTGATATGAAAACAGAATTATAAGATTGTTATGGAAGTAGGTAAGTAGCAGCCGACAACTGAGCAAAAATTGCTGAGACTCTTGCAAAAACATTTTCAGCTCTTCTTACGGATCAGCATTTATGTGCTCTACATTAACTGATTTCTCTGTGTTGATCTTTGTTTTTATTAGAAAGAATAGTGTGCCTGGTATTAAAGCTGGATTTCTGTTACTGCGTATCAAGGCAGAACCAGGATTTTCTTTTGGTTTGTAATTTACTCAGTTGAGCTATCCTGAACTTTCTTACCAAGTAACTAAATGTGATCTTGTTATCTTAACACAGGAATTTTGATTGTCTCTGAAAGGAAGTATGGACCAGAAAAATAAATAATAAATATACAGCATTTCAACACTTTTTGTTTGAGAGGAAAACATATACAAAGCCTTCGAGACACTGTTAGTCTGCATTCACAGATAATGCTTGTTATTCATATACGTAGCTTGTGGAATTCTTTTGGGGATTTTAAAACATGTTTTTTAGGGTACTGTGGGGCTTTTTTTAATACATTCAGAAAGTTTTTAAGTGGGGGGAAAGAATAAGAAATTTGGCTTAAAATTCAGCATAAAAAATCCATTGAAAAATACTCCTAGGGCCAGCATTGTAAAGAACTTGGAAGCTGAATAAATGCAGACTAATGTCTGTTAGCTCTTTATCCTTGAATATACATGTATGTATAATTCACAAAATTGTGTGAAAATGCTTATTTTAATTCCAGGGGAGCATGATGTAGGTATGCCTTGTGACTGTACCTAATACTTGGATCATAGAATCACCTAAGTGAAAGGGATGCCAGAAGTCATCGTCCGCTGATGTTTCTTGTCACGTTATTTGACTTTGAAACCTTTCTGGTACATGTAGAAACTACTGCTGATGTCATTCTGATCTCTTTGCTTAAATAAAAGAAGTAATTTTCTCTAAATCAAAAAAAGAGCTACTGTGGTGTTCGCTATTTTTGCCTCTCTGGTATTTTAAAAAACTAGCTTATTTTGAAGCTAGTTCGTCTTGACACTGGTTGGCTTATTAAATAAGGATTAATTAATGTGTTTGAAGAAGTGTGACTTGTTTAGTAAATTGTAAAAGTAGATTTTGAGTAAACATAATACATTCTTTTTCTTCTGTTTATTTTATGTGTACAAGGCAAAGAAGCTTAAAACAAAATATTACGTTACTTCTGTAAGGCGTATCGTTAGTATTGTGTGTGTTTTCTATGGGGTTTGGTCCACAATGGTTATGTATGTGATAATGCAGTTATGAAGACCAAGATTTGTGTGATATTTTGTTTTTCAGACCTTCTGAGTTTCACCAGTTATGTGAACTTCCATTAATTTTTTTTTTTTTGGTGGTGATTAGAGGGTGCTCTGATTTGTGCCATAGCAAAACATCTAAAGAATGCATTGTTTGAAGAACTGTCTCCTGGCAGTTTTTTTATTCCACAATCAAGTTACAGAATGCACAAAAAATTAGTAGATAAATACTGAGGTTTCTTTTTATTACAGATCAAAAGGTGATTTTTGATTAATACATCTGATGTGAATTTAGCCTTTTGATACTAGATTTCAAAATCACGTGTGGTATGGTTTTGACTACCACAAACAAAAGAAGTGCAGGAAAATATCTTGAGTAATTTAATGAAAAGTCATTGTATATGTATGGGAACTGGCAGAAGTAAATCTGTGCGTATGATTTTTCTGAGAAGAGATTTTTTCAGTGTGACGGGGGGTTTCATTGTTTGGGTTTGGTTTTGTTTTCTTATTTAGTGTTTTGGGTTTTTTTCTTCCTTATCCAAAATTTTGGAATATCACAAACTTAGTTGTTAGAATAGGAAGATGATAACTTGTTATAATTAACAGAGAATTAACTGAAAAAACAGTATTTTCTTACCTCCTAAGTTCACTGTTCTGCTTTTTCTGTCCAAGCAAAATTTTACAAGCTCTTTGCTCAAATAAGAAAAATAGGAGTTTCACAGTCATGTGAAGCAGGACAAAGTGTTTCCTACATGTGCATTCAAAATCAAATACTATTTAAATACTAGTAAATGGGGAATAAAGAATAGGAACCTGGAGAGACTTTCAGACTTCAGAAGATGTATCAGTAGCTAAAATATGTACTGTTGGGCTTTCAAACTAGGAGAGGCAAATTCAGCAGCTAGAGTTTTGTAACATAGCAGACAAAAAGGAATAAAATCTGAAAAGCAGCTCTAATTAGGAAAGTGTGTATTTGTTGCATGGGGATTCTGCAGACTTGTGTTGCAGAGAAGTTTAAATGAAATTTTTTCAGTCTTTCCAAGATTTGATACCTACTCTTGTTAGGCATGCAGCTGACTTCTGCTTGGTATTAAAGGAATGTTATCCTTTTTCAAAAGGAAATACAGACATGCAGATGGATTCTGATTTTTACATAGTTAGTCATTTACCCTTGTTGTCTTTTAAGTTGGTCACAACAATTTGAGGTTTTTTTTTTTTTAAGTTAATAAGTCATATGGTACGTTTTATCTTTTATTAAAGAATGAGATGACAAAGTTGTGTCTCTTCACTGTTAAAAAAAAAAAAGTATATTGAAACATGAATACAATCACTTCGATAAGCAGCTGTTGCCAAAGCTTTTCCGTGGAAAGAGTAGGGAGAGTGTCATCTGGTTGGGTGGGCTTTCTGATCTGAGTTTTTATATCTGGAGCTAGGAGGAATAGTTGGTAAGGCTCCAGAATTAATTCCAATTCCCCAAATAAATTCTTCCGTAGCTTTTTATTCTGGCGTGATGTTAATTGTCTTCCAGTGTCATTGGAATTACTACAGTTATCTGTAGGGAAGTCTTGTGTCTTTCTTACTTCCCTACAAGTCTCAGTATATTTTGTGGAACTTTCCTGAACAAAGCTTGAAAATTCAAGTGTTCTGGAAAATCAGTTTACTTAGTTGTGCCTTGTTCAATTTAGATTTTTTTATATTTTGTTCTGACAGGTTTTAGAAACATATCTGCAATCTTTGGGAAAATCAGGTTATGTTATTTGCTCAGTAAAGTGGAACATGATTTGATTGTTTATGGATATTACCATAGGTTAAGAGAAACTGGTATGCTAGTGGTGATGAAATTTTGCAGAATAGAATGCAGTTTTGCTGTGATATGTGTACCTTTAGTACTGCTTTACTGGATAAAGGACAATGCAAAATAACAAACTGATAGAACTGGAGTCCTGAGACAAGTGTTGTAATTAAAATACTAGGTTTTGTTCATGTTTAAAAATTGCTTGGTTTTAACGGGTGTTTGATGTTCCTTTGGGTATTTGATTAATACAGATTTTCATATTCTTTGTGCTTGAGTTACTATAGTAATGCTGTCAAAATCTCATACTTGCTCAAGAAAATGTTTTCTCCAGTTTGTGTTTCAAAAACTTGAAAAATCTTCAGGTATTGTAGTACTAAAATAATACCTGTGGGGTCAAAAAGCATGTATAGTCTGTGGTTAGTGATGATTAATAAAAGAGTGGCTGATTATCTCTCATTGGCTTTCTTAGTTTAGACTACCACATTGTTGATTACCAAAAATACTGATTTCACTTTTCCCTGTAACCAGTTGCTAGAGTTGCCACAGTGCTATGTAACTGAAACTGGGAGAGGAAGGAAGTCATGAGTCAAAGAAGGCAGCTGTGAGATTCCTTAGTATGTTAAAAGTACATCTTCTACATTGACAAAAATGATTTTGTGCATTTATCTAAAAGGTGAGAAAACAAAGACTGAGTAACACACTTGGCTCTGAACGCATTGACTAGTGTGTTAAGTGTTACCTATCACCCTTTGCAGGGTAGATTATCCAGCAAATGTCTCCATGAGAGGAGGAGACTGTGGGTGCTGTTTCAAAGGGTCACTTCAAAAGGGACCTTTCCCTGTTTAAAGATAAGCAAGGAATTGTATGACATCCCCGTTTGTAGTTCACATCAGTGTTTCACAGTGCTGGGGCTGGGGAATGGAAATTGTACTGTCTCACTCAGCTGGCTGTGGTATGATTCAAACAATTCTGAAAAATGTTTTTGTCATCTGTGTAGTTTTGGCACGTTGCTCTAAAAAGACAAAAACAAGAATCAGTACAACTGCTGGTGCCAAAACATCAAAAGGCTTGCAGTGGTCATCGGCTTGAAACCTAATGCTTCTTTCATGAGATCAGTTAGCAGCAGTCATTGAATATCTTTGGAGCACAGGCACCTTTTCAAGAATTTTCAAATTCCTCTATCAGTGTACTTTTTAAAAAATAACTGGTAAGTTGAGGGAAAATTATGGTTTTTTTCTCTGAGTACTTGGGTATGCTTGACTAGTTGTTAGAAAATAAAACAATACAGAACGTTGTTCTTTTTTGATGTACTTATACTGGAAAAAGTTCTAGAGTGGACAGATACCTTAACAAAAAAATGCCTTTGTTGAGGTGTTTTCTGTAGTTCTGGGAGGTGAATTAAGTTCTATAAGCCTTGCCTCTGCATTGAGGATTTATCAGTGTAATGTTGCAATTAATGCTGTCATGTCCAAGCCCAAGTCAGATCCTGGATGATTAAGCCTTTAAACAGCTCTCCCTTACCTGAGCCAAATATATGCCTTTTTCTTTTTTTATTCTTCGGTATTTTTTTTTTATTACATCTTTGTTGGGAAAAAATAAAGAGGGAAGTGGAATGTATAGCAAATTCCTTTAAGGGGCAGGAGCTTCAAAATCAGACACAGTCTGTGCTACTTCTAGGGTTCTACAGCAGCAGTGTCTCATTTCGCCAAAGTAGTTATATTGTCTGTCAAAATTGAAAGTGTTTGGGACAGAACAAGTCTACGTGGAAGTGTCATACTAAGCAAGAAGACGGTTAAAGAGCTGGGATGTAGGTAGTGCATTGTTAGCATCTAACAGCAGATGTAACATCCTCCTAGCACCGAGTTCATAGTGTAGAGGCTCTGTAGATATCTGCCACATGAAGAGTTGCAGACCTCTGTACTTCGAGAAGTATAATGCTGTTACCCATGTGTGGTGTTTAAATGAAATACTTGGTTTTATTTGGAGGAAGAGCAGAGATATGTAGTTTCCAACCCCTTCCTAAGTAGTTTCTGCACTCCAAATTACCTTCCATTTATTTATATTTTAAAAGTTGGAGAGTGTCTTCTGTGAACATCTCTCTTAAGCTTATTTTAGCACTTTACTGTTATAATTATTTATGAATAGAATGGTTTGTTATGTGAGTTGGCAAATGTACTTAAAGCCGTAGTTAAAAGATGTTTGCTTAGTCTTGCCACATCTGATGGGCATGAAGCCAAGACACCTTTCTTCATGTTATGATTCTCTGATCTTTCCAAATAGGTGTGTATTTAGCTGTGCTTTTGTACTTTTTTGACTCAGTTCAGTAGCTTTTACTGTTTCCAAGAGATTTCTGAAAGTAATTACTTGATTTTGATTGCATTCTATAATTAATTGTAATTATGTTGTTTGAAGTTTAGTGTGGTCACATCTGTTCTGCGTTGAGTAAATCTTTGTGGAGCCCGTGTCTGCCTTCCAGTGAAAGATGTACAAGAGAGTCTGAAGTCCATCTGCGGACCTTCTAAGCTTTAAGTTAAGCTAGGATTTTTCAAGAATACCTAACTAGCTTGGTTATTAATTAAAAAAACCAGTGTCATTGAGGAACTGAAGGACACAATGGTGCTGTGTTTTGAAGAAAACCTGGGTTTGCTATGCCTTTACCTCCTGATGACTGAGGGCTTTAGCTGTAGTTAGTGTAGCACTGAGTAGACCTATTGCACTTTATTTTCTACACAGCCAAAAAAAACCCCAGGGACAGATGACCTTTGGTGAATTCAGAGTAGACTCACTTGTATGTTAGTCTGAAAAATATTTATTTTTTGCAGATATTCTTAAAAATCATTTTACCCAAGGCTTACTCCTAACTTTACATTTTTTTTGGTGTTTGACTACTTTGCTTTTATTACTTAACTGCAAAACTGCTTTTTTCCTAATACTAGAAGGGGAAAAAGCAGAAAAATATGTATATACAGTCATGATTTTTATTTAAATGTCTCATGGTACTGCTCTACAGATCAGACACTTCTTGAATTAATATTTGCCTGGTTTAGTATTACATTTTGGAGAATATCTGATAAGCCTTCTACTATCAATTGTAGAGTTTTACTATGGGCAGTAATATTCTGAGAGAAGAATTAACAGAATTAACAGAAGAATTAGCTTTCTGTTCATTGTTATTATCCTTTTTGTAACTGTTTTACATCCAGCTCTCTTGGCCTCACACCTGACCCCTGACCCCAAATGAAGGAGCAATTTCTCTAGCAATACAGGTGCCTTGGGGCATCTTGTGTTAATTTTACAAGGGCTGCCACCAGTTACAAGTACCTGCGTTATCATACAAAGAAAAAATCTTTTCATTCTATAACCATTAACTTTTTCTGACTTTTATTTTGCTGTAATTCGAAGATACTGTAGGCACAGAGAGCTGAAGTTTTGTTTCAGATAAGCTTTCTTTTGTATATAAATTTTGAGAGGCCAGTGTCACGTGAGAGACTTGGACAGTCTATCTACATGTCATTATTTGAAATAGAGGAGTCAGTATTGTTGTCTGTGTTGTTCATACAGCACTTTTCTAAAGTATTTGTAAATAAGTATACGCATAGAGTATTTGCATTTGTTAAAAAGCAGCTTTGGAGAAAATACTGATTGATTTTGATGGAGGTAGTTTGCTTAACTGTTTTTGTCAACCTCACTTGCATCTTCTATGGTTATTTTCATTGTATATGTGGGGTATAATAATTGTTCCTGTGTTTTTTATTTATTGTTTCATTTATTTGTCAAAATTTTAATATTAATAGAGTAATATAAGGCTTTAATTTCATGTTTTATGCAAAAAAATTTGAGGATGTATTGTCTGTAAAATAAACTACTAATTCTTTCTGTCGATGGCAACAAATGATCTGATGATTTTCATAGTGATTTGGAGCTTTTTATCTGATTTTATTTTCAATAAGGAAATTATTCTGAAATGCACATAAATCTTTATTTTCAGCCCTAATCTGGGATTGCTCTTCCAATAATGATTACAAAAAAAATTGATTCCTTTTAGCTTTATAAAGTACCTTAATGTATTTGGTAGAAACTGCAATGTCAAGTAGGTGTATTTGAATGTAATTTACTACTCAGAAATAATTATCTGGAAGGGATGTTACTGAAACAAATTAGTAACATGGTGATTACTTCTGGTTTTACAGTATACATTCATATATATGTGATGTTTAACTTCCATAGATAAATATGTTTTATGCTTGCTGTGAAAAATACAATATCAGTTTTTCCATGTTTTAGATTAAATAAGATTATGAATCAGGTGGCCATTCAGCGAAAGAAGCATTTTGTTGAACGAGTGCACAGTTACTGGTTGCTTAAAAGACTGTCTAGGAATGGTGTTCCACTGTTGAGAAGGCTGCAGTCCAGTTTACAGTCACAAAGAAACACACAACAGGTATGTGACATACTTTTTACTTACAAGAAGAAATCAGAAATTTTTTGTTTTATGGAGTAAAAAATAAGCTAAGAAACCTAGAGCAAAGTAAAAACTTCTTTTACTCAGGACTGAATCATTTTTTTGCCTTATTCTGAAGTGATAATATTGGAAGTCAGGAATTATCTGATACTTTTTAATATGTGAGATAAAAAAAAAATTGTTCTGGTTTTTCCTTTGTTTTGCTTAAAGGTTTCACAAAAACACTGTCATCAAAAATATCATAATGCCATTATTCTTTGATTAGTGTTGTAGTGTTTTGGAACATATTCTTCAATGTTCTGTGAGTTAGATAAAAAATAAAAGTTATATTAAATTCATCAAAAGATGCAAAGCAGATGTCTTATTTGACACTTGAAAAAAATTGTGGCTTTTAACAGGGTGAAGGGTTAGACAGCTAGTTTACAGTTTTCAAATTCAGATCCATATTTCCCACCTTGTTCAGTAATAACAGAACAAAAGGCAAGTTGATGATGAAGTTCAAAGACCTGTTTCTGGTTTCACTTTTGGCACGGTTAAGTGGGATTGTAGACAAGCATAAATTTAGTCGTACACTCCTTTGAGAAAGTTGCTGAAGAACATCAAAACGACGACTCCAGATGGTCTGTTTTGGTTTCAAGTCACTGGATAGCTTCAAAAACAATTAAAACTTCTGAATTGTGTGGATCCATGTGTGTAAACTTCGAAATGCTGTGAAGCATCATAATGTGGAAATTCTTACTGTGTGCCAGTTACCTTTTTTTAATTGAATGGAATGTGTAGTTGGCTGTGTTCTTTCCATTCTCCAGGCATTTGACTTCCTGTAAAATAGCCTCTGAAACTTAGGAATTAATATTAGACAAATTTACTTGTGTTAAATTAAATTCCCCCCCACTCCCCCAAAGTGAAACTACTATTTTTGGTAGAATTGTGTTTCTGTTTCTAATTAGGTCACTGACTGATGTAATCATAAAAATACTGTGGTCAACACTGCTTCCTAATTATTTGATCTGTCATGTTTGTGATTGTCTATTTTTTTAGCTTTTCATTTGGAAAAGCTAATTAATCATTTCCAGAATAATTGAGATTGGAAAGGACCTCTGGAGGTCATCTGGTACAACCCCACTGCTCAAGCAGGGCCACTTAGAACAGGTTGTCCAGCACCATATCCAGTTGGCTTTTGAATATCTACAAGGCTGGAAACTCCACAGCCTCTCTGGACAGCCTGTGCCAGTTATTGGTCAGCCTTACAGATAAAAAAAAAATAAAAATAGGAGATTTCTGCTGTCCATTCTTTCTTTGTGGCCATTGCCTCTTGTACTGTCTCTGCACCACTGAAAGGAGCCTGGCTCCATCTTCTTGCATCCTCCCTTCAGGTATTTATGTGCATTGGTGAGATTTCTGCCCCTGAGCCTTTTCTCCTCCAGGCTAAATAGTTCCAGCTCTCTCAGCCTTTCCTCATAGCTGAGATTCTCAAACTCCATTTACATGGATTCCTTTTAGAGGAGTTAACTTTGAATGTAAATCGTCCACTTGTTTATCTTGTTTTCCTTGTTTCTGTATTTCTTTGTTCTGACCTTTGGTTAATCTTTTACTTCTGCATGAGAAGTTCTGAAGAGTGATACCTGTCAGTGTACCTAATTAGTGTTACTTAATAATAGTTGAAATTCATTTACTCAGATAATAAACTTATTTTAAAATGATCTTGAGTCCTTATAAAATACTAAAGTCAAGCATGTAAGAGTGGTGCTATTGTAGCACTGTACAACTAGACCATAGTTAGTGTCTAAAAAGTTATATATACCAGTTTTCTTCTGGGATGGCATGATGAGGCTGCAACTTTTCTCTATATTTAAATAAGGACTATCACAATAAAACTGTTATTGTAATTGATGTTTGAATAAAATAAGCCTTTTATATGAGCAGTTTAAAATTCAATTGCATGTTTACACTTTGGTACAAACAGTGTTTTAATTTTTTTTTTTCTAATTTGAGAATGATTCTTAAATAAGGAAATAATAAAATCATCTTCTAAATAAATCAGAAGCTCTTTATTGCTCTGTTAAAAAATTTATTCTTTTGAAAAGTAAAAACTAGTTTCAGGGTGAGCTGAGTATTAAATAATTCTGTTGGTGAAAAATGTGTAGTCAGTGCTTTTCAGTGAATAGCAAGTGTCCTGTGTATGACGTTGTGTCTTTTCCATAGCACCTTCAATATGTATGTATAAAAGCAGTCATAACTGCAAGGCATTTAATGTATTTTGTTACTTCCAAGTATAAACCTAATTATAATGAAGACATTAATAAATGGCTATGTCATAGCTGTTGTGAG
The DNA here is from genome assembly GCF_008360975.1 of Lichenostomus cassidix. Taxonomy (NCBI): domain Eukaryota; kingdom Metazoa; phylum Chordata; class Aves; order Passeriformes; family Meliphagidae; genus Lichenostomus; species Lichenostomus cassidix. Next base: position 17,743,737 of record NC_139480.1, on the reverse strand, counting down.
AGCACCTTAAAAATTTTTAGATAGGCATGATTATTTTGTTAATTTCAGTCCAGGTGAGCAAATACTTTTTATTTTATATGAGAGGTCAGAATGTCAAGGAACCTACACAGATTTTCAGTTAATTAAAGAAATATAAACAGTGATGTAATTCAGATTCAGAGGTTTTTTTGTTGTTATTTAAATGGGAAAGAAGCGTTATAATGAAGAACCAAAACCCTGAAAGTGCTTTCAGGATGCCTAATGGAAGGTGATTTTGATCCCTTTGTTTACTAGAACAAATTTAGCAGGGAGTGGTCTTCATGATTTAGATTTACTTACTAATAAATGTGTTTCAGAGTTCAGTTATGGTATACTTTTGAAGGTCTAAGAGATCTAAACCAGGCAAACAGACCTGTGCTTACATATAATGCCTCCCCATCTGCAGAAACAAGGAACTCTTTAAGAGAATGGTTTATACTCTCGCATCTCACTCCAAGAGAATGGTTTATACTCCTGCTTCTCTCTCCACCTAGAAATTAAGGAAAGGTGTTGGAATACTCTAATAAATTTACATCCTCATTATTTTAGTTTTTTTGCCTGAACTTAAAGAATGGTTGAATAAAAATAAGGTGTGAAATTTAAGTGCAAAAGCTTGTTGCTGCTGTAGTGAAGTTAGTTTAAAACTTCTGTTAAAAGAAATAAAGAAGAAGGTGCTGATGACTTAAACTCACACCTGCACCGAAGATTTCATTAAGAACACAAATTGCAACCACTAAATGGTTTTGTCTGATTGGCATACAAGTGCAGCAGAGCATGCTAATAAAAATTAATTGTATTGCTCAAGGTCCAGTTTCATCACTGTCATTCTATTTTTGTTTGTATCATATTAAGTCACACTCTGTGTAAGGAGTGAGGCTATTCTCACACGTTCACATCCAGCATAAGGAGGGATTTGGTGCTATACTAACAGTATTCCTGCTAGTATGGAGAGACTGGCAGCATACTAATGGCGAAACTAGTTCTCAGTTGGTGCATGTTCTTTGTGTAGATTTAAAAATGTTTTCCACTTTGCTCAGTATTAATAAACGTATAAGTTTTAGCTTTTCTAGGTAATACTGTGTTCAGCAAGAACTAAGTCCATTGGAAAATCATAGACTTAGAATGGGTTAGAATGGAAGGGGCTTTAAAGATCATGTAGTTCCACCCTGCTGCCGTGGACCTTCCACTATCCCAGGTTGCTTAATGCCCCATCCAGCCTGGCCATGAACACTGTCAGGGATGGGGCATCCACAGCTTCTCTGGGCCACACGTTCCAGTGTCTCACCACCCTCGCAGTTGAGAATTTCTTCCTAATATCTAAGTTAAATTTCCCTTCTTTCAATTTGAGCTAATTGCTCCTTGTCCTATTAGTACAGTTCCTGATAAAGAGTCCCTCTCCAAACGAGAGTTTCTTTATAAATTTTTCTTGTGTCATCAGCCAAGTGAAACTTGGTTATAAAAGTTATAAAAAGAAAGACTTGGAAGTAGAAAAGCTCTACCAGAATGGTAATAGAAATTTTCTGTGTCAGAAAGCTAGAAATTGTCAAAGGAACTCTGTATATCTTAAGTTTTTAGTGGTTGGTTGTTGGAAACCAGTGCATCATGCTCTTTTCAACTTGCCTGAATCTTTCAAACAAATTACAGTATATGTTGTATGTCAGATACTAATGAGGTTAGGGCAAAGGAGGGTTATCTTAGCTATTAAGTAAACTGTCTGTCAACGTTACTTTGCATAGAAGTGTCAAAAAATGGGAGGCTTGCTATTAATCCCCGAGCCAGAGTGCCATTCTTGTGCGCACAAAAAAAAAGGCAAGCAGGGTGCTCTTGATATTTCGGGTCACATCTGCAGATTGACAAGTGTGTGGCTACTTTATGAAATAAAATTGGTAAAACAACTGATTCAAGTAAAAGAATTTTTTTTTGGAATGCAACTGCACCTTGAAGTTTAGCCAGATACTTAAGTCTTTAATAAACTACCCTAAGGCCTGCTGCATCATTATTTTTTCTTGCGGTATTTAAGTTTCCTGACCGCCCTAAAACTAGTACAGCTTCGTTGGCTTAACTTTCACCAGGCTCGGTTCCCCATTTTCTTAAATTGTGCAGTTACATAGGGCTAAAGAGCAGACTCTGAATGTTTGCAAGCAAAGGGAGGACAAGCCTTCTTCTGGCAGTCACAACTTCATTTTGGTCCTGAGAAACAGTAGAACTGAAAAAATAGTTACAGCTATGTCAGTTAAGTCAGGTTGCTTTTCCACACATGGGGTCTATACTCAGAGATTAAGAGGTGTAGGAGAGCAGCAATTAGTGGCAGTGTAGACTTCCTACTTCAGTGAGTCTCTTGAGAATTTTAAGGAATTGAAGGTTATTGAAAATATTATAAGTAATTGAAAATACTGATATTTTCTGTCAGAGTTTGCTTTGAACTATTCTGACCCCAGCAGTTAAATTATCTTGTGTCTATGCCAAGATTTAACTCCTTAAAAGAAATTATAACTGTCAGTTGTAATAGATTTAGGAAACGGACCAAGAAATTTCTAACTCCAGTTTTTATGATGTTGTTATTTTTTTGGTTATTGAAAAGAGGAACAAACTATTATTGCCAGATTGTTGTGTTCTAGATAGTTGGTATTTAAGAATTTTCAATTTCAATGAAGTCAGAGATTTGAATAAAACTAAGCTTTACTTTTACAAAGTATATGAAGCAATACAATACAATGGAGATGATAAAATTATAGCACTGGCAAATCTATTAAATAATGTTTTTAAAATTGCAGTGTTTGTAATTCTGTTTTTCGAACCATCTATCTGAAAAATTGCACAAGCTTCCTTTATAGGACTTATGGTACTTCTAAATTATCCTTCTCTTAAGGAATTTATGGCTTTTAGTGTAAAAATTTGTAATGATGTTTGTTGCTCATCTGCTTAGCCACTTTTCTTCATTCCTCTGTCTTCTATATTTTATAGCTTATGGAATCTACTGTTTTCATTTTAGCTTTTAGAGCACCCTCCCTCCACGATGACTTACCATGTGTGTATTGCATTATGCTAGTTATGGGCAAGCATGCAAAGTTTTGGATATCTCTCAGAAATTCTGTTGTAAAATACTAATTTTTAAAATGTAATAATTTTTCTAAGCAGATGTTTCTTTTGCATAGTTGGTACTAATACCTGGACTTCTGTTTCTTTATGGCCTCATTTCAGGTGAATTACCAATACCGTTTGAATCCTATAGGTAGTATTCCAATATCCTCCCTTTTTCTTATGGAAAATAGTAAAGGCAAACACACTGGGCAAAAACATCTGGGTTTTGTATGTACACATCAGTCTAAATACTGCAAGTGTTAAAACATTACTTACTCTGAGAAATGTGTAAAGTAAATTCTTTCATCCATTTTCTAAAAGGGCGTATTGCTGCATTATTCATCTGCAATGCCATTTGAAGTTACTATAGTATCTAACAAACACCTTTTCATTTCCTGTCCTCACAAGCCATAATTATATTGTTTTGTTACAAGTGTGTCCTAGTTCTGCTGGGTGTGGGAGAGGTGGACAGGGTTGACCACATGAATAATTTGCTTCTACCAGGCTGGAGTTTCTGAAGAAACGGTGTTCACCTAGTTTGGATTTTGATGCAAAAATGCTGTATTGTATTTTGCACCCTGTTGTATTTCTAGGTTGCTGTTTGCTGTGTTGCTTATTCTGCTGTCAATAGCCTTTGACACAGGATTATTTTCCAGTTTAGATTTTGTTTTCAGTTAGACCCTTGCGAAACTCTGGATGCTCACCACAGGTTTTCTGTTGTTGCAGCATAAAGCTTATGACAACTGCCATAAGACAATAGTTTCTTCTTTCCTGTGCATGCATTCTGTAATTGTATAGAGCTATCTTTTAAAAAAAGGTATGCATTTTTCATTTCATGAAAATGTTTTGATTCTTTTCTTAGAGAGAAGATGATGAAGAAATGCAAGCCTTAAAAGAAAAATTGAAGTACTGGCAAAGGCTGCGCCATGATCTTGAAAGAGCGCGTTTGTTGATAGAACTTATACGTAAGCGTGAAAAATTAAAAAGAGAACAGGTAAATGGAGCACCTTTTAATTTGGTGAAACTGTTCTGAAGAAAAGATAATTTAAGTATGCTCACACACAGTTTTTTCAGTTGAAGGACTGCTGTATTTTAATCCTCATGTAGGGTCAAGTAACATGTGCATGTATGCACTCAAGCTATTTAAAATACATAAAATTTTCACAGAATCATATAATGGCTTGGTTTGAAAGGAACATTAAGGATTGTGTAGTCCAACTCCTCTTTGATGAACAGGGACATCTTCAACTAGATCAGGTTGTTCAGAGCCCCATTTAGCCTAACATTTAATTTTTCCAGGAATAAGGCATCTACCACCTCTCCAGGCAACCTGTTATTCAGAGCTTAACCCTGATTGTAAATAAAATTTCTTCCTTATATGTAGTCTGAATCTACCCTCTTTTAGTTTAAAACTGTTACCCCTTGTCTTATCACTACAGGTCCTACTAAATAAATCAGTTTGTGCCCATCTTTCGCTTTAATTACTGAGAGGCTGCAATAAAGTCTCCCTGAGGCTGCCTCTTCCCCAAGTTGAACAACCCCATCTCTCTCAGCCTTTCTTCAGATGAGAGCTCCAGACCTCTGATGATATTTGTGGCCCTCCTCTGGACTCACTCCAGCAGGTTTCTGCCCTTATGTTGGGAGCTGCAGAGCTGGATGCAGCACTCCAGGTGGGGTCACACAAAGGCAGAGTGGAGGGACAGAATCAACTCTCTTGACCTGCTGGCCACACTTTTTTGATACAGCCCTGAATACAGTTCACTTTCTAGACTGCAAGTGTACACTGCTGGCTCATACTGAGGTTTTCATCCACCATTACTCTCAAGTTCTTGACAAGGCTGGGTTTGTTCATCCCTCAGCTGGTATTGATACCTGGGGTAGCCACAACCCAGGTGCAGAAGGACCTGGAACTCAACCTTGTAGAACTCCATGACATTCCTAAGGGGCTCACTTCTTGAGCTTGGCCAGGTCCTGGATGGTATCCTGTCCTTCAGGTGTGTCAACTGCACAATTTAGCTTGGTGTCATCTGCAGATTTATTGAGGGTGCACTCGATCCTTTGTTCTCATGTCATTGGTAAAGATACTAAACAGTACTGATTACAGTACAGACTTGTGAGGGACATCACTCATTACTGATCTCCATCCAGGGTCTGAGCCACTGGCCACTGCTCTCTGGTTGCAGCCATCCAACCAATTCCTTACCTATGGAACAGTCCACCCACTGAATCCATCTCTCTTCAGTTTAGAGAGGAGGATGTTGTTGGGGACCATGTCAGAGGCCTTAGAGAAGTTCAGATAGATGACATCCATAGCTCTTCCCTTGTCTGCTGATACAGTTACTCCATTATAGAAGGCCACTAGGTTGGTTAGGCAGGACTTGCCCTTGGTAAAGCTGTGCTGGCTGTCCTGAATCATCTCCTTGTTCCCAACATGGAATCTTAACATAGCTTCTAGGGGAGTCTATTCCATGATCTTCGCAGGCACAGATGTGAGGTTGACAGGTTGGTAGTTCCCAGGGTTATCCTTTTGCCCTTTTTATGGGTACAATGTTTCTCTTTCTCCAGTCACCTGGGTCTTCACTTCATTGCCAAGACATTGCAAATACCATGCATAGTGGCTTGGCTACTAGACAGCATCCATGTGCTCTTTCCAGGATACTTGTCCCTGCTTTCACTGCCTATGCACTTCTTGTCTGCTAGTCTGATCAGTCAAGTTTCCACTCATCTCTGCCAGTCTCTTGCTTTCCTTTTCCAGTGTCTTAAGGCTGGGTATCAAGCTTTTGTGTTATATGGAAAATGTCATTAAAGATCTCCCAGGTCTGTTCTGCTCCTCTCTCTGAGGGCAGTTTCCCATGGAGTCCTATGGCCTAACTCCTTGTACAGATGGAAGTTTGCTTTCCTAAAATTCAGATTTCTGACTTTATTTGTCACCTGACTCATATCCCTCAGGCGTATTAACTCCATTAGTGTATGAAAACTGCAGCCCTGGCTGCCCCCAGTCCTGATGTCTCAGATTAACTCCCTGGCATTGGTGACCAGCAGATCCTGTATGACATTCCCTCTGGTAGGGCTGTCTATTGCTTGTCATGGTACTTTTCCAGATGTTAGAGTGGTTGAAGTCCGCAGCAGGACAAGAGCCTTTGGGTACAATGCCTGCTGTAGCTGGAACAAGAAGGCTTTGTCAGTAGACTCCCCTAGGTCTGAAATTAATGCCAACCACAGGGTGCCATCTCTCACCTTGGTGTCTAAGCTTTCAGCCTGCTCATGGCATTTCTTCAGGGACAACTCCTCACAATGTATTCATTTCTCAATGTAGAGGGAAACCCCACTGCCCCTTTCTTGCCTCTTGGCCCTTCTGACCAGCCTGTAGCCATCCATAGTCACACTGCAGTCATGGCATTGGTCACACCAAGTTTCAGTATTGGAAATCAGGATGTAGCTCTCTAGCAACCCTGTGACTATCGGCTCCTGTTTATTGCTCATGCTGTGTGCATTGGTATAGAAAAAATATTTTAAAAGACATTCTGTTAGACTTTGGAAAGATATGATTGGTTTCTGAAGAACTGTGGAAGATTTGATCTGTTCAGGTTCTCCCAGTACATGTCTGTATACTTAGTAGCACTTTTATTCTTCTGTCACAAAAAAAAGAATAATAAAAGCTGCATCTGAGGTCTTATGACATTCTGCAGTTAACATTGCCAGGAGAAGAGATTTGAGGAAATGATAATGCAGAAAAATAAAATTTTGTATGAAAACTGTGAAAGCAAAATGTTTGCTCTTAAGAGTTTTTAGTGGTCTTTATTTATAAAAACACCATTTCATTTTCACTTCTGCAAACTGTGAACATTGATTGCAATCTAATATAATTTGCCATTCTGGAGTGCTTTCTGGAATTCTAAGCATCATTCATGGGCATTCACAAATCACTTGCTATACATGTGTATTATTATTTATATGGACATATTTTATGTATGTAGTTTCTTTATACTTTATTTACATGTTCATATTATATGCACACACCTTTCATCTTTCATTAAGAATTTACTTTTGCCATAACAAGACTGTTTCATTGCTGGTAACTCTTTAAATGGACTGAAAGTTAAACTACAGAGGAATTGAAATAACTCAAAAATAATGAAAAATTTAAAGGATGTTCAAGTATTTGAGGATGTTGATTCTGTTTTTTGAAATTATTTCCTTAGAATTTTTGTAGAACATTCTTTCCAATTACTCTTTGTTTTGGTCTTATTGTAGCCTGTAAATCAGATTCTCTTTTTGAACTTCAAACATAGCAGTACAACTGAAATTTAATTTCAAGTGTGTTATCCTTAAATTCTTGCTATTTTCATATTGTTGGTGAATTTTGATGCTGTTATTATGTAACATCTTTTCAAAGAAAAATACATTTAAAAGTGGAACAAAAGTATTACATATAAAATACAAATTTGAGTTCCCGGAGTTAAAGGAATGAAACTGATTTTTTTCTTATAAAATCATCAGTTGAAAACCTATGTCAAATGCCAACTGATGATGTTGAAAGTAGTACTGAACTCATCTACTTAAATGTACTTATATTTTATTTAAAATCTAAAATACTATACTATTACTGCAAAAAAACTTTAATACAGTATGTTAATGAGTAATGCTCAGTTGAATAACTCTTACTTCTTTAGGTCAAGATTGAGCAGGTTACTATGGAACTTCAGCTTATTCCCTTCACTGTACTTCTGCGATCGGTTCTGGATCAGCTGCAGGAAAAGGATTCTGCTCGTATATTTGCTCAGCCGGTGAACCTTAAAGAGGTGTGTTTGCAGCTGTGTTTCCTGGTGTTTACACATGGCTTGGTGGCACTTCAGTACAAGAAACAAGTCATTACATGTGGAGTTGGAATCAGTGATACCTTTTAATCTTTATTCTGATAATTAACATTATGAGTTACGGTTTACTGCTATGAAAACCTTTTTTTGTTAATACACCAAAATAATTGCCGGAAATACTTGTATGGAATGTTGGGTACATATTGATATTTTTTAATAAGATGATTTGGTAAACCAAACTCAAAGGTTATAAAAAATTGAAATGTAGATAGTCTGTTCTTACTTGCACGTGAAACTAGGCAGATTTAGAGTGTAGATGTGTGTGTGTGTGCATATACTGCATACAAATATGTTTATTATACATGGAATCACAGAATCATGAAGGTTGAAAAAGACTACCAAGCCCATGCCCACTAAACCATATCGCAAAGAGTCACACCCGTTTGTTTGGAGCACTTACAGGGATGGTGGCTCCACCACTTCCCTGGGGAGCCTGTTCAATCCTTAACCACCCTTTCAGTGTAGAAATTTTTCCTAATAGCCAATTTGCCCCTGGTGCAACTTGAGGCCATTTCCCGTCATCCTGCCACTAGTTACCTGGAAGTAGGAGTACATAAAACCACAGAATTAAAAACAAAGTAGTTTCAGGCTCTCTTAGTAGAGCTCAAACTTGTTACCCAAGATGCAGAATATTGTAATATGTAACCTTCTGTTGTCAAGCAAATGTTTGCAATATCAAGATGTGCAATTCTAAGTTACATTTTGAATTTCTTGGATTAAGGTGTTACAAAATATGTTTAAAAGTGGATCAGTTAGTAACTAATGTTACTTTATCTCTAAAAAGACAATTTTACCCATTTGTGTTTTAACTATTTATTCAAAGGTTCCAGACTATTTGGATCATATTAAACATCCTATGGATTTCTCTACCATGCGGAAACGGTTAGAAGCGCAAGGCTATAAAAACCTGACTGAGTTTGAAGAAGACTTCAATCTTATCATAGATAACTGTATGAAATACAATGCAAAAGATACAATATTTTATAGAGCTGCAGTGCGGTTAAGAGATCAAGGAGGTGTAGTTCTCAGGCAAGCCAGGCGAGATGCTGAAGGAATTGGCTACAACAATGAAACTGGAATGCACTTATCAGAACGGCCTAAACTTGAGTCACCCCAGCCTTTCTCCTGGGAAGATGGTAAGATGTTTTTCAGTTGTTTTTGAAAGTTGCATTTTTCATTGCACACACCACTTGTGTTCCATACAGATGTTTAGGATTGTTGCTGTTCAGTTTGCCAACTAGATTCCTCACCCCCGTTGAAAACATTTCTTGAAACATTCTGGTGTTTCTATTCTACTACATCTGTCATTATCTATCAGTGCTATCCAGACTCTGATTTCAGTGGTGTCAGAGCCTAATTTAACAGCTTACACGGAAAAGGTTTTTAAGTTGGGTGCTTTCTTTCACCTGATTTTATATGCTTGTAAGCCATGGAAAGTGACTGCCGGTTTTCATAAACTTCAGCACATTCTTAAATAACCTACTCAGTTGAAAAATTGAGCATCTTTGTAATACTGGGAATTAAAATTTATTCTTCTGACGTACACATGAGTTTTCTAAGGTTTGGCAGTGGAGGAGAATAATTAACACATTTCTTTTATAACCGTAATTTTGTCCTTTTCTTTACCAAGAAGGAATTCATCTATTTGAGTGGGAAGGATTAATTATGTCTTCCTTCTGACCCTTTACTGTTTTGCTCTACTACTTAGTTTTTTTAAAGCGAAATGCTGATTAAGACAAATAGTAAATATATAGTAGGAATTAATTTCAGTATTTCTGACTATAATCTAAACAGGTTTTTGGCAGTATTTTTTTATTTTCACATGCAAATTTAAATTTTTTCCCTCCAATTCATATTATTATTCTGAGAAATATTCTGGGAAATGCTAACACATTTTCAATTGTACATATTTTGACTTCAGTGGATAGATTACTGAATCCTGCAAACAGAGCACATATGTCCTTGGAAGAACAGCTGAGAGAGCTGCTAGAAAAACTTGATCTCACCTGTGCAATGAAATCCAGTGGGTCAAGAAGCAAAAGAGCAAAGCTGTTAAAGAAAGAAATCAGCATTATTCGCAACAAACTAAGTCAGCAACACAACCAAGCTCCTCAAATAGAATCAGGTATTGGAAGTTTCGAAGAAGAAAGTGCAGCATTAGAACAAGATGGAGAAGAAGAAGGTAAGATTGTAAACCGGGTCTAAATGAGTACTGTTCTTAACCACTTCAGTCAGGTGCTGTAGTGTGAATAATGATGTGAATTAAAGAGTTTGAGAAATTAATGGGAGTTAAATTTAAAATACTAATTTCAAAAATTAAAATACTAGTTTTAAAATATGCAAATAGCTACTGAATCACAACAAATATTTTAAGAGTAGAATGATCTTAAAAAAAACCCCTCCATTATTTTACATGGTAGCAAAGCTTTAAAAATTTAGGTGTTAAAAAATGAAAGTGCAAACAATCTCATACGAAAAGCATTTGGAAATGCCTGAGTGGAAAATGTCTTTGTACTTTTGGAAATACACTTAAATGTCAAAATATATGTTAGGAAACATGTGAGCCTAGGTCATGGTAATGAAGACTCTGGCTGTTGTCCTGTCTTTGTAGCCTTTTTTATTCTCTACTCCAGACACTGTGGAGGAGGGTGGGTAGGGTAGGTTTGGGGGTTATTTATTTATTTATTTATCTATTTTAAATAAAACTAACTATTGATAAGACTTAACAAACTTCATGTTGTAGAGTCAAGTCAGCCGTATCTAGCCAGCTCTTCCCTTTCTGCTTCTCTTCCTCCTCAAAACATTTGTCTCAGAACTGTGTCTACTCTTGGCTAATTGCCATTGATTTCAATGAGAGCAGTGTGCTAGGAGGACTAACTTTATATTTCAATTGATATCATATTTGCATTTTTAGCTTTTAAAGTAATTTCTGAGGTTTTTATTGCACATTTTTAAGTGATGCAAAAAAATCTGTCACTCAAGAATTCTATTGACTTTGTTTTATTATTAGCTCTAAGAAATGAAACTTTCTGTTTAGGAGAGTTAGAGATGTGTTTCATTTTTGAATAAACACATTTTGTAGGAGGAGGAAAAAGCTTAAGGGAAAGCGGAAGCATGGTAATAAATAAAATAGTCTCTATCTGTTGCAGCTTGATGCTATCAAAATTTTTGAAAGCTGAAGTCAATAAAATGGTTGTCCTTAACTGCCATTCAAACAGCAACTTAGTGTTTAATTCCAAACATAGAACTTGCTGGAGATTTGAGCGTTGGTAGAAAAAGCATACATGAATCAGCACATTATCTTGTTCAGAAGCTTTTAAGTGTTCTCAAAATATTTAATGTTTTGTTGGTTTTGTTTTTTTTTTTTAATGTGGATATGGTTTTAATCTTCAAGTGATGGTACTAAATATAGTTATTTAGGAGTGTGGGTTTTGGCACCTAATTAATCCACAACTTTTTCTATTTGTAGCTTAACATTTTTATGCCACAGCCTTTCACTTCAGCTATTTTTTTTTGTGGAAAAAATAGTCCACAGTGAGCAGTAGTGGTTTTCTTATATTTACAGTATGCTTTTTAAATAAAACATAATGAAAGGCCTGATCTAGTTAATTGGTATTGTTATGGTTCTGATCTAGTGAAGAGTAACAGTAATCAGTTTAAATTTCAGTTCTCAGATAGATAGTACATAGAGAAGTAAATAACCCAAATTGCCCAAAAAAGATAAGAAAAGTAATAGAATCCTGTGCCCAGGATCTGTACAGGAGCTGACTTTGAAAGAGCTGTGAATTACCCCCTTGCAATTCTGTTTCCAGTCTCTGATCATGTGAAAAATATGGTACCAGAATAATCCCATGAAATTTAGGTTTTACTGTCTGAATAATTCTCAGGTGGTTTTATGTTCTTAAATCTTTTTGTGCATATTTTCTAATTACTTGTAAGAAAATCAGAATTTGTTAACAAAGAAAGTCACCTTGGAGATTCTAAATGACAGGATTTTTTAATTACTGGTACATTAAATGTGCTTATCTGACTGTACATTCCATTCTGCTGTCTTCCTGAAATATTAGTTACCAATTCTAATACCTGTGTGCCTTCAAATCATGGTGACCATAGTCATACTATATTTAAAAAATAATTTTTTTTAATGTGAACTATGCTATTGTTTGATTAAACCTTAAACAATGGGGTAGAGATTTTTGTGCTCTTAGAAGTCACTGATTTCCAAGTAAACACTACTGGGCCAAATCCAAACAGCATAGACATATCCACTGCAAACAGAGAACTTAAACACTTGGGGGTTTTACAGGTGGCATAGAAAATTTAACTAAGTTTAAATATTTTATATGATAGCATAAATAGTACATTGGTGTTATACGGTTACTCTAGAATAAGTCTTTCCTTTCTGATATTTTAAAGATTCTTTTGGAAGCTAGAAAGGTTTTAAGATCTTTTTGAGTTGATAATTACGGTTTAGGACATCATTCTGTTTAGTTTAGGAAATGCTGCAATAGTCGAATGTGTATTTTCTTTCCCATTACTTGCAATGAAAAACTGAAACTACTTTTATGCACTCACTGTCATATCTCTATTGTCTTTTCCCCAGCATGGGTTTACTGGAATTGACTGGGACATGATGATATTAAAAAAAAGTTAAAATGAGGGGGGAAGGGGCATGGAGATAAATGGTAGAGGGTGGTTTTTCTGATTTCTCCTATCAAGTCTGCATTGTCAAGTGTGTTATTTGTCAACTAGTGGCTAATCAAGCTGCAGGATTTCAGGAGGTGTTGGGTTTTTGTCCCCCATTTTTTATTACTTTTTAGGAGATAAAACTTTTGGCCACAACTGTAAAACAGCTTTACAAGTCATGCTGTTGTGTAGATTTTGTGACACATTTTAGTTCACTCAAGTAGAACAGTTTACAAATACTTTTTTTACTGGTTATCTGATAAATTTTTTCTTAGGCAGGTACGGTGAATATTGATAAGGTGAAATAGATAAAATGTATATTAAAAATTTACTTGAATGGCAGTATAATTGCATTTAACAGATAATCATGCACCACCCCAACTTTCTAATGAAAAAATAGATTTTGTAGTTTTTACTTAATGAAACTAACATAACTGCATGAGAAGAAAAAAGTACTTATCCAGGTATAAATTGTTAACACCAACTATAAACATCTTCTTTTCTACCCCTGTTACATTCCCAGTATAAAAGTAGGAGCTACTAACTAGGACAGATTGTTGCTAGACAAGTTTTGTTTTTAAAATGTTATGCTTTGTTTCCAGACAACAATTTATTTGGTGGGCTGCACATTTATAGTGAGTTTTATAACAGACTTTATAACTACAGGTTTTCAAAAATCACACTCTATTTATAATTTTTTCAGGAGATAAATCTCCCCCTAAACTTGAACCATCAGATGCATTACCTCTTCCTTCAAACTTGGAGACTAATTCAGAACCACCAACCCTCAAACCAGTAGAACTCAATCCAGAGCAGAGTAAGCTTTACAAAAGAGTAAAATTTGATAATGAATTATATAGCACTTCCATTCAGAAAGAAATAAATGGACACACTCCAGAACACTTACTTGACAGTAATCTCAATGAGTCGACTGTTTCTGCTGTAGCTGAGTCATCAACTGATGTAAACAGACGTACATCCATTCTCTTCTGCAAATCGAAAAGTATAAGCCCCCAAAAGTCTGCAAAGAACACTGAAACCCAGCCAACTTCTCCACAGCTAGGGACCAAAACCTTTTTGTCTGTAGTCCTTCCAAGGTTGGAGACACTTCTGCACCCAAGGAAAAGATCAAGGAGTGCATGTGGAGATTCTGAGGTTGATGATGAGTCCCCTGTAAAGCGCTTGGATACAGGTAAATGTTTACAAAATTATTTGAATGGATGCATCTGGAAAGTTAACATACCTGTTATTTTTTACATACATGTGATTGTTAATCTTCAGATTTTAGCACTTGAAACAGGTTGTCCTCACAGTTGAGTAGTTACAGTTCAGAAAATTTTTGTTTAATTTTTGTATTGGCCCTTGGCAGTTAGACTTACTGAACCAAGTTTTGGTTCTTTGGTTTCATGATGCAGTTTTTAAGATTACACCTATGGGTATGTGATTTTTTAAAAATTTCCCGTAGTTGAAACCTGTAGGAAAGATGAATTGGTTGCTTTTTTGCAAAACCCGTGTTAAATTACATGGAAACGTGACATATGGTGCCAAAACTAGAACGCTTGTAAGCAGGAGCATGAAAAATACTTGTGCCATGGATAGCTTCATTTTGCTGAGTGTTACTCCAAGCATATTTTCACATTATGAAACTGATGACTGTATATGAGGCACTTTGTATATCTAAGTATTTTATGGAAGTGTTAAAATCCCAAAGTATAATGACACTTCATGTGTTTTTTTTCTTTAGTCTGTGTACTTTAAATAAAGTTGAAGGATCTAAGTGTAAGATTGTGCTCTTAATGAGACTTCTCCAAAGAATATTTTAAAGAAAATGTTATCTTGATACAGTTAGCGCAGAGCAGCTCAAAACATTTATTACATCTTTTCTTAGCACACCATAGTTCTGTTTATCTGAGAAGCTTGCATAAAACCTTTGAGGAAGAAAAGCACCATAAGGAAATTACTTAATGTATATTTCATTAATGTCATCCATGGCCATTCCCATGACTTTAATATTACCTTTGAAATAAATACTCTGTTTCATTGTTCTGTTGGGAACCCTTGCAGGTATGAAAACAGCATGTGGGGGGTTTGTGTCTTTGAATGAAAGAGATAGGAATTCAATTTAAACATTAATAGTGAAGATGTGCTCCAAAAGCTGGAGGGAGGGTGGGTTTGTATTTGGGGAAAAGGGGACTGTTGTTGATTTTTAGGTTGTTTCTTTTTTGTTTGTTTGGTGGGAATTTTTTTTGTTTGAATTGTGGGATTTCTTGGGGTATGGGGTGGTGCTTTCTTTTTGTTGGTTGGTTAGCTAGGGTTTTTTTGAATGATCAGATGAGGACACTAATGATTCTAATGCTGGAGTCACAGCATGAGAAAATTTTAAGTGAAATTTAGTGGGGGGAAATGTCTTTATATTTTTGGGGCTTTGGTTTGCCTCTTTGGAAAGCCTCAACTTCCGTTCTTTTTCCTAACAACTTGTAAAGAGCATGCAGATTGGATCTGGTACTTTAGTTTTCAAGTACAATCAATTGAAGGTAGTGTGATAATAGAAATTACTTAATCTTTATTAATATAAAAAGCTTTGGTTTCCAAATATTCTAATTTGCCATTTTATAATCTAGATAATTTTGTTATGTACCTCTATATAGATAGCATGTTATCACACACAGTGAATTATTTTGTGCTGGATCACACCAGGAATTACTACTAATTCCTTGAAATTTTTATATTAAACATTGTGAATTCTTTCTTTTTTGGGGGGAAAAAAGGGTTTTTATTTTGTAAGGAAACAAACTTAATTCTTAAAAGAAAAAAAAGGCAGCAACAAAAAACCCACCAGACCAAAACCAAAACCCACCAGATTTCTGAATACATTTACAATCAGCCATTTTTCTTCTTTTTCTGTATCGAGTTAATTGTATGTGGAGCAAATATGCTTTTGATTATCTTCAAAACAAACAACCCAGTTGCAGGAATAAAATCCAGAATGAAAAGGTTTTGCTTTTGGTAATTTAAAACAAAATTATGTAGTGTCTTCCTGAAGCTAGTAAAGATATAAACAGAATTAAATTTAAATAGAATTAATACTTAGGGGGCATTTACAGTTGGAATTTGTACTTGTACAAGAAGAGTGGATAGAAACAGTTTAGCCAATTAATATATACCTGAAAATGTTGTTGTTGTTCTTTAATAGTGTCTTGTTTTTTAAGCATATATGGTTCAGCATAAGATGTGGCAGCTTATCAGCTCTTATTCCTTTGATTAATTTTCCTGTTTGCAGCCAAACATTTTGCTTTCACATAGGAAATTTTATTCCTCATGTTAATCTCAAATTTGTGTCTCCACACTAATTTAAGCAATTTGCAGTTGGCAGCTATCTTGAGCTACGATTCAGCAGGAAACCAGCACAAATGTCGTGTACTTTCCAAGATCTAAAAACAGTTGAGTGTTTTTTTCTGTATTCAACTGGTGTTGATTAATTTAAATGCACAGTGATTGTTTCATGTGAAGTCTGATTTGAAATTTAGTTAGTTGAGCACTTAGTGATGTCCAATAACTTCAGCTGCCTGACTTCAGGAAGTTTGAAAACATACAGCATTTTCAGGTGTATTTGCAAACAAAATATTGGAGATTGTGAAGGCCTAAAAGGAATTATTCCCTGGCTTGTTAAATTAGTCAGTGTAAGACTGACTGCTGAGTTGTCAGGATAAGTTTGGTTGGTTGGTTTTCTAATGGGTTAAAAGGCCACTGGGGAGCTCAAGACCATTTGTTAAGAAAATAAAGCAAATTAAGGAGGGAAATTAGGAGGGAAAAAAACCCCAAACCCTGCTGCATTTCTTAGTTTGGTTTTTCTCCACTCGGACTTTAGATGGAGTTCTAGCAGCCCTGTGGAAATTTCTCCCAATTGCATTTCTGGGAACCTTTTGAGAGATAGGGGAGGGTTTTTGTAATACATGTTGAGTAACGTAAGTGCATAAGGCAGAAAGACAGGGAGGGAAACCTTGTCATGCCAGTCAGTGCAATTACATTTAAGAATGTAAGTGTTCCTTTTGGTTTTATTTGATATAAATAATCGTAATATTAACTTCCTGACTGTGAAAAATCCTTTCCATGTTTCTTGGTTTACGTTATTAAAATGGAGGGAATTTTGAGCAGGATAGTTGAGAATGGTGGGGGTTGATGAACACCTGGATAAATGGCGAGTTTGTGCTCTTTTTGAGGCTTGTGAAGTGTGTGCATGCATAAGGTACATTATGCATTAGTATTCTGGAAATTTTTCTTCTGTCTTAAACATGTTAATTTCTTTTAAAATTATGTCTTTTGGGTTATTTTTAAGATATTAATTATTAGCACCCAACTTGCAATTGTTGTGTTTTCTAAGATGATTATAACCAAAACTTCTGTAACAATAAAGAAATATTTCTGAATGCCCTTATGTTTTTCTTGATGCTGTAGGAATTGTGGAGACTTTTACTGTAGTCTTGTACTGCTTTTTATTTTAGGGTTTTTTTAATACTTAGCTCATTTCTTGGACCAGGTTTGGCATTCTAAAAAATTAAATGTCATAGTCCCCTATGTGCTTAATCTGTGACATTTAAGACTATTTTTTTTCTCTGTGGTGCAGATGGTAAACAGAACTGTGGGATTTATTGAAGATATTAAAAAAGTTAGTGAATTTGGAGATTCATGCTATGCTTTTTGTAAGTGTGTTCTTAATTTATTTAAGAAGACACTTGCCATGATGTTAGGGCTCAGTATAGTTGATGTACCTTCAAATTCATGGGCTTAGATATCATGAAGTCCCCTCTTAACAGACATAATAAGGTATAAAAGTGCATCGAGTCAACTGACCTGTTTGGAACATCAAAGAACAGTTTGGGTTGGAAGGAGACTTTAAAGGTTATCTAGTCCAACCCCCACATACTCAACTACAGGTCAGATTTAAGGGATGGACAAGAGAAAAGGTTAATGCAGTGACTCCAGCAGTAGTGTCAGGCACTGAACCTGGCAGGCAAAAGTACCAGTTGCTTAAGGCCCATTCTGCTGTGAGTGGAGAGAGTGGGACACTTTACACAGTATGATTGACTGTGAATTAATGTCTCTCAGAGAAGGTTTGTGGGTGGGTTTGTGGGGTTTTTTTCCTTTTCCCCTTTTTCCACTCAGTGAGAACAGATTAGATTATGTATTTGCATGCACAGAGGGATATCCTCCATTAAGAGTAATTCTGGTAGCATGTAGTTGCTCACTGTGTCATACATGCAGTCCAGTGTTTTGGGACAGTTTTCATTGATAGCTCTCCTTTGTGTTTCCCATTGTAGTACCCAGGTGTAGTTTCTTTGGCGTGCACAGGGGAAATGTACGCATTAAGAAGATACTGCTA
The DNA here is from genome assembly GCF_008360975.1 of Lichenostomus cassidix. Classification (NCBI taxonomy): domain Eukaryota; kingdom Metazoa; phylum Chordata; class Aves; order Passeriformes; family Meliphagidae; genus Lichenostomus; species Lichenostomus cassidix. Next base: position 17,725,695 of record NC_139480.1, on the reverse strand, counting down.
GCAAAGAAACATGTAGTGCTCAAGAATGGGTGAAATTGAAGCAAAGTTGCATTTTTTTGTTGCTACCAGAACAGTGGTTATTGGTCATGCTGTCACTTTGACACATCATGCTGTCCTAATGTGGGGGTAATGCTCCCACTTTTTGTTTTCTCTTCTCCTTACTTTTATTCAGTTTTCTTCCTTGGATTTTCCTTTTTCCCTTCCTTCCAAAGCTGTATTAATGCTTAAAAATTACTTCCTAACAGCATGTCATTGGGAAAAATGGAGACAAAGGCAAATGCTGGGAACCTACCTTCAGCTTATAAGCATGGCTAACTCCTGAGTTCTCTAAAAGAATTCTGTGGAAGATAAATGCACTTCAGATCTGAGGGGGAAAAGGCAACTGTGGATTCATCTGCTTAGACACAAAAATATGAACATGCAAGTCAGCCTTATTTTAACTCTTTTGTTCAGTGTTGCCTAGAAATAGCAAAGCTGGGCTGATATTTAATAGCTCTTGATTACCTTCACCTGATGATGCTTCAAGCACTGTCAGGTTGACTGCATGAGCAGTGAAACATCTCATTTGGTCTTTGCAGCTCTTGTCCATGAAGCTTGGAAGACAATCTTAGGATAGCAAGCACTGTTAATTTTTGCTAGGCTGGTATAATTTTTTAGTATGATGTTGCAGTCTCAAAGGATTCAGGTCATGTACTTCCTCAAGTACACAGCAAATTATCATAAAAGGAGTCTGTAAAGCACTGAATTTTTATACTGAATCGTGAAGTTTTAATCTCACTGCATGAAATACCTCTCAAGGTAAAAAAGGCCTGGAAAATTAGCACCAGGAATGCAGCTGTGTAATTTACTGAAGTAATTAAAAGATTTTCAGTTTATTGTGGTGTCCTGTATGTCATCTCAGGCGTGGCAGATCTGTGCCATGATCTTTCTTTCGAGTAGCAACTTGAGTTTCATTTTCTGTTCCCTGTCCTAGAAAAAAGGAAAAATTAAGAGCCAGTTTTCCTAAATATCTGTAGAAGAAAAATAAATGCTAAATTATTTGTTTTATTTTTAATAGAATAGGATAGCTGGACCTGCTTACATATGAGAGCTCTGGAGTTCTCTGTACATCTGTTTCCTTTTCTTTGGATACCATACCCAAAAGTTGTTTTTTCACAATTACAGAGAAAACTTTGCTTTCAATGAAGAAAAAAAAATGTGTTGATAAATGCTTTGTATAAAATCCTGTAGATTTTAATCTGTAGCCTCCCTTTGTAGGTACAAGTCCTGCTGGGTTGCTCTGAAAGACTGCTAGGCACTAGGTTTTTCATGCAGTATATTGATAAATAATTACCATGCTTTTTCATTGTATGAGTTGAGAATTAAAATCCTCTTTATTGATTTAAGTCTTTAAGACGTCTCTGAGGTTTTTTTATTTATAACATGATTTTGTAGGTGAGAGAGTAAAAATCTTCAAACAGAAAATGTGTACAAAAATTTGTTTCTTTCTTAAGGATCTTCACTTTTTGTGCGTAAATCAGTAAAAAATGTTTGGAAAAAAGATTCTGAACTTAAATCCTCTTAAGTAGTTTTTGCCAAGGTAATTAGAAGTAAATGATCCTAAATATTACTGACTTTCTATAGTAATTTCTTGGATCCTGAATGACAAACCATTGGTCTGTATGTGATTCAGTCACTTAAAACTTGTATTTTACAATCATCTGTGTGTGTTCTACATGTCATGAATTACATAAACCAAAACTGATTCAAGAATTCAGTTTGTAAAGTTAGTTTTGAATTTTTCAGATTTTGTGAGTGCACTTTTTAATGGCATTTTCTACTATACTGCTTCAGCAGTCTATACCACTGGAACAGCTGATACTGTCTTAGAAGAAGTTGTAAATTTTTTTTTTGAGAAGTTTTTCTGCTTGTATGCTCTTTTTTCATTTCAGAGTTTTCTGGAGTGTTTTCAAACTCCTCCACTAAGGTTGCCTCCCACTTGCATATTTTAAAATGCCTTGAACAATCATCCTACAGTACAATGATCCTGTTGTAGTGCAGAGCAACTTACGATCCTTATCTTATGGAAGCTGTAGTTATTAAATGTTGATCAGTTTTCCTTTCTGTTGTGCAAATCAGATTCTGCTGTTATAGCAGACTTTCATCTGATTAGACAGAGACACTTCTTACTTCCAGATTTGAAGAAAATTAGTAGTTACAAGATAAATTCTTTGGCATTCTTTTGGAACCCATCAAACAGGTTAGTCATTGAGCCACCAAACCTTATTTGTTCTGTGTCACTTAAACCTTTAAAGGTTAAAATTTTGTGGTTAGGATCTTGAAAGCTGATGCTGTTTGGTATGTAGGTGCCCCATCATGGGCTCATATTGAGCTGTCTTTGCTATCTTTAGCCATGACCAAGCTTTAAGCAAATTTTAAAAGCTTTATTTCCAAGGGGACTCTTCACACCAGGCTTTGTAGTCTTTAAGTAACTGGCTTCCATTTTTTCTGCATCCTGAAGACTGTTTTAAGCACTGGAAACTTTGATGTGCTCTAATATTCATCTGTGTATTCTGAAAAGAAGAATTGTGTCTAATACTCCTACTGCACTCCAGAAGTTACTGTTTGAAGTAACATTTAAAGGGTTTCTCTTAAGGCCACTTTTTAAAAAAACCTAGTGGATGGCTTCCTGTTTCTCTAGTCTGCCCATTTTCAAGGGTTGCACTGTTAAGAATACAGTAACTTCTAATGATTTATTACTTTAAAGTACTCCTTTATCCTTTGTTTACATATCTGTAGTATAAATCCCCTTAAATCAATGACATCCCCATTTTTACTCTTACTGGAGGTATTTTTAGATACATTTCTAAACTGTGTTCTTGATGCTTATCCTTCCCATGGAGGTTGTATTCTGTGCTTTCAATGACTTCAAGTATTTTTCAAAAAAGAGGCCTGAATCAAATTGAAACTTACTTAGATTGTCCCTTTAGAATCCTTAGCTATTAGTGATAGAATATGTGGGACACTTGTGTCATTCTCACTGTCTCTGGACGCTGCTGTAAGGATGGCTTATTTATTTGAAAGCTCTGTTTCCTTTCAGAGAGACTTAATGGCTTTTTCACTGTCTTCCAGGTTCTCATATTAACTAATATCATGCTGGGTATTTATCTCTTTGGATCCTAATTATTTTCTATTATCCTCAACATGGAATGGAATTCAATTAAATGATCATTTTGGAACGCAGAAAGACAATTACATTTGAAGTAATTAATTTGGATCATGTTGGAGACACCAGCCATCCTTAAAACAAAAAACAAATAGAAATGAACACTCTTGGAGGAAGTCTTTGACATAAATGAAGCTATGCTCTTCATTCAATAGATTGCCCCATTTCCGTAAGTTACAAAGTTGTACGTGTTGTAGTATATGTGACACAGATTGGTAGCAGAGTTTTACCAGTCCCAGCATTCTTATTCCCAGAACAAGTTCTGTGAGAGCAGATCAGTTAAGAATGCTGCATCTCCATCTTCTTCCCTTCCGCAAAAGAACAATCTTATCTTCCTTGGAGAAGTGAAACCTACCAAGAAAGAAACGGTTTTTAAAATAAGATACACATTTTCCTCTACTGTTTATATATTTTAATGAAGGGTAATGTCACTGGTTCTGGGTAAGTGCACAAGTCGTGACTGAAAATGAGACTTTAGTGTTATATAAGTGCTGGTGCACTGTGTGCAGTCATTTTTTGAATGCTCCCTGTTTTTTTAGTGGTTGAACCTCAGCCCTTCAGGTCTAGTTTTAGTAGAGCACTTCATCTTACTTGTGTAAGATGTGCTTGGTTTTTCATCAAACTATGCATAGTACAGTTTTAATTGCTTTAGAATAATTTCGTACAAGTTTTGCTTTATTTTTGTTTCAGCAGAACTGTAAGATGTGGTTACAGTCTGAAGTGTACAATTCTGTATTCTGTGGCAACATTTTGTACATTCATGGACATGCTGTGCAGCTCTTTGGACTATCCTGAGCTTTGTTCCTCTACTATTTTTTCCAGACTTCTGCTCTCTTTTGGGAATTACCTTTTCCATTAATTCTTCCATTAGTGCTTCCATTAATTTGGTATAGGCAGCAAGATTGTAACTTGCTTGATGCAGGTAGTCAGTGAAAGTTTTAATTGCAGCTTAACAGCAAACTGGCACCGTTGAGAAAAAGTTAAAACTTTGCCTGATAAATACAGTTTTCAGTGCAGTGAGAGACCTGTGAACAAGTATCAGTCTGATCATCTTTGCCTTTTTTATTTTCTTAGTTAGCATTTCTTTATTTTCAGAATGATTGTGTTGTGTGCTGTAGTTGACAAGGCAGTAAATTTTCCATGCAAATTGAAGTTTAGCTGAAGATCAGAAGTGGCACTAACCCTGCATTTAAGATTGATAGCAGACTTCATTGTTTGAGAATCCCTTTTTAATTGAAAAAAGTTAAGTTCTGCCTCTTGAGAGTGGACTGTTTTTTTGAAGAAACTTAAGAACAGAGGGGGGGGGGGAAAGAAATTAACTGCTAATGAGAGGCCTTTAGTTTAGTCTTTAGGACTTAGGCTTTAGGGGAAAGAGAGGGTTGTCATTCAGTGGTGCTGGTGAGGCAGTGTGAGAAGTTCAGTACCTGACATAAAGCTTCACTCCGTGACTATAGAGGAAGCTCATTTGATCTAACAAAATCATGAGCTTTTGGAATGTTGGAAGCAGGATGAGTTAACATCTCATGGATTTTCTTCATTTGTATTTGACCTTCTTAGTTATATCTACTGATTCAATAAAACACATGTTCCTTAGGGCAAGTGGAGATCTTCAATTTCACTTGCTCTAGCAGCTACAGGTCATTGGGTGTTTCATGATTCATGGTAGAAAATAGTTTTGTAATGATATAACAACAACCAAATTCTGTAGTATTTCTGATTTTTTTTTTTTTGCACATCAGTGCTACTACCGTAATGCGCTTAGATTTTATTGCCTGGATTTTTCTGGCAAATGACAAGGTCACTTGCGAACTGCTTCGTCTATGACTAGATGTGAGTGTGTTTTGTTTAAAATAAACATTGAGGTTTTTCTTTCCTAAAATAATGCATGTTCCTTATAACTTCTGAAATGTGAACTGTATAAACTTGAGTCTCATGGCTTGTGTAAGCTCCTGTCATTTGGGGCTTGATGCTCAGGAAAATGATTCCTTCTGATAGCTTGCATGTTCTTTGTTTTTCATACTTCCACAAGCAAGAGAGAAATATGTCTTGGAAGCTCTAAATTCTTTGGCACTTTAGTATTCCTTACTTGTCAAAAATGTTTTGGGTTTTTTTCCCCACTTACCTACTTAGTTTAACCCCAGCTGACAGCCAAGTACCACCTAGCCACTCCCTCACTTCCCTGCTCCTCCCTCCCCTTGGTGGAATGAGGATGAGAATTGGAAAAAGGTAAAACCTGTGAGCTAAGAACGGTTTAATAACTGAAACAAAAAAAAATATAGTAGTAATAATAATAGGAAAAAGAGGCATGAAACCCAAGAGAAACAAGTGATGCACAGCACTGTTGCTTTGCACCCACTGACCAATGCCTGGCCCAATGCTTCAGCAGTGATCAGCCCCTCCTAGCCAACTCCCATCAGTTTGTCTATGAGGCATGGCACTCCATGGTGTGGAATATCCTTCTGGCCAGTTTGGATCAGCTGTCGTGGCCATGCTCCCTCCCAGCTTCTCATGCAGCTGCTCACTGGCAGAGCATGAGACACTGAAAATTCCTTGACTTATTCTTAGCACTACTCATCAACTCAAACATCAGTGTGTTATGAACATTATTCTTACACCAAATCAAAATACAGCACTGTACCAGCTATTTGGAACAAAATTTGCTGTATCCCAGCAGAAACCAGGACACCACCATTAGTAATCACTCTGCAGATTGAGAAAACATTTTTTACTGTAATCCTAAGTGAATTAAATGAGTCATTAAACTCACAGGTTGTAATAAATCTAGAATAAGGCTGGACTGCCACCACAGAGAGCTGTCTCCATTGCATGTTTCTGTTGTATCCCTTTTTCCTTAACATCAGAAATCAGGCGATCACATGGTTGCTGCTCCATACCATGACCACATATTCCTTGGTACTGACATGGTGACAATGAGAAGACACCATTGCCAGGGACTGAGTGCCAAAATGTCATTTTGGTGACAGCACAGTCATAAACTGATTGAAGCAATAAAAATATGAAGCACTTCTGTCCTGTGTGTGCATATATTTACAAAACCAGTGTATACAGAGATAGGTACCCAAGTCATTTTTGGTTTGTATATGATTAAATATTTACACATGCTCTTACAATGCAGGTACTTCTTTCCACTTTCACAGTCCACTGGAAGCGTGAACTGTGCTCTTGTTCTGGCAGCAGCCATTACTTGATCTGTCTTTCTATTTAAAATTCAGTCTGTGATCTGACTTGTTTCTGCTGATAGCTGATTCACGTTAGCTAGATGCCTGAGCGATAACTTGAGTAATGTGTCTCTGGCTTGTGGTAGGATGAAAACAAAACAGTTTGTACACCTCCCTTGAAAGACAAGTGAGGACAGGATATTGAAGAATAAAAAATATTTTTATTCTTATATTTTACGTCTTTTTGCAGAGACCTAAGAGATGTCCTTTGCAGAATGCTTTTTCAGCTTTTAATTTCAAATGCCATGTGAAATGTACTGTGATAACTTAAATTCCCCTATACACTTTCTCATAAAGGATATTCTGTTTCAGCTCAGTCTAGGACCCAGCTTCTCCTCAGTCTGCAGATATCAACTTGCTGAGAGTGAGAACAAGATTAATCAATAGTACTGATCAATAGTTTGGTGCTTAACACTCAGGACAGTGCTACCTTTATAATTTTTCTTCTGTAGACTATCAAAGACGAATACAGGAGTTACAAAACAGATGTTCTTGAATGAATATTTACATTGTCAACTAAATGACAATGAAAGAGAATGCTTACATGTAAATCTTTCAGAACATTAAATAAATTCTCTTTTTTCTCTTAAAAATCTGAAATCATTTTGATAATCCAAATGGAAGGTCTCTTGGGGTGGAGGGAAAACCTCCTTAAGTCATTGTATGGAAATGCTTGAAAAATTACTAGATTGTACAAAGTAATGTGCTAAGCTCAAGTTCCTTAGGTGTCAGCCTTCTTTGCAGAGGTCTTCACAGCAAACAGACTGGAAGAATTAAACTTAATACGGGGAGTTCTGCTGTAATTGTTTTTTACTGCAATGCTCTGTGGAGGGGCCCATGAAGTTACATAATCTAATTTGACTGTGTCTGAATGTACAATGATCATGATGGCCTTCAAGTCTTTGGTAGTGGTAGAATGGCTGGGATGGGTAGCTCTTTCTTGTGTTGTGAGTGGCATGTTCAGAATTGAATTTGTGTTAAAATTTTGTTCTCTTTGTAGCCTACAGCTTGCAGTAGCCGACTGCAGGCTGGTACCATTGCCTTTAGTGAGTGCATTTCTGATGATATTCTAGAGTCTCTGCTGGATTCTTTCCTTGTTAGTCCTTATGTCCACACCCCCACACACTCTCCCACACACCCTGGAAAGTCTTCAGAATGCCATCTTAAAACTCTTCATTTGTTTGTTCATTGAGGTATAGAAATGACTTAATAAGGACTATACTGTTTGTATAGCAAACCCAGAGCAAGAATGGCAACAGACCATCAAATAAGTAGCTTGTAATACAAAAGCCTTTTTAATGTTTTCATTACAGTTACGGAATTAAAATGTAATATCCTTCAATGTCTATAAACTTGTGTTAGGGGAAGACTAATTAAAAATAGTAATGTGTATATTATTGATTATTGGTGACAGAAACCTTCATGTCAGTCAGTTTGAATTTACGAAAGTGGAAAGACTACCAGGAAGAAGTAGATAGTGTCACAAAGAAATCCATACCAGTGTTTACTTCCATTGTTTGAAAAGTATTTTAAAGATTATAGAGTTGCTATAGAGTTCAAATGAGTCTTTTGTTGTCTTGATAATCTGCCTGATTTGTAAGATTTTATTTTCTTGGGGTTTTTTTTTCTACTCAGCTTTTGCAGCCTGATTATTTTAGTAGTTGGAAGCATTACAAGCAAAGACTGATTTGATACTCCATTTGGCATTTCCACTATTACAATCTCTGTGCTTTGGTTTTTTTGGTACCTTACCTAAATGTTCATCCTTTCTTTAAAATCTGGACAACAGGAATTTCCTATTTATCATGCTTTTTTGAAATTAAATATTTTGTTAATATTCATGTTCTTTTTCATGACACCAAAATACTTGAAAAACAAAACAATAATAATACATTGTGCATATAAAAAGTTGTTAATGAAAATGTTGTGGTTTCCAGTTTGATGCAGTTCATTTTTTGTGTTATGCTGCAGGTCTGTCAAATGGTTTTGGAGATGAAAGTAAAGAGAGAGCATTAGATGATACTCCAGGAAGAAAAGTTGAACCTCGTCGCCGCTGTGCATCAGAATCTAGTATTTCATCTAGTAACAGTCTCTTGTGTAACTCAAGGTAAAACTGTGAATCTTAAATACAAATTTGAGACTGGGTATATCAGTTTTCTGTACTGCTTGTGATCCACATTGGAGGATATGCATAAATTTTGGAAAAAAGAGTACATTTCAATTTTTTTGGTTATGTCAGATCTAAGATGCCTTTCAGGATTGCTAGGATTCTTCTGTTGAATTCAGGTTATTGCAGATCCAGGCAGTTATATTTTTAAATTGACTGTGCTTCTCTTGCTCTGTCAAGATACAGATATGTTAGTGCATATAGTATCTTGGTTTAATTACCTTCCTAATCTGGAATGCTAAAAATGTGTGTGTTACAAAGCAGAGTATTGTACACAGAAAAGGTAGTTCAATAGCTTTGGAACTGTAGGTTGTCAGTCTGTGGATTACTGGGTAGTTACTACAGTGATGATAGTAACTGTATACCAGCTATTGACTTTCATTCCATGGAGTCTGTTGTTAAAGGCAGGACTGTCAGAAGGGACACCTCTGCCACCATTGATAATATGGTTTTGGAGGCATCACCAGTGGTGTGTCTTCTGAGAGAGCACTAATCTCTAGTTAAAAGGTAGCTCTCCAGTCCTGAACTATGAGGATGGGGCATACAGGAGAGTATAGGGTGAATCATTTAGACAAAAAAAGAGGACTTTATTAATGCTAAGGGTATGGTGTTAATGCAGTCACGTCAAACAGGCTGTCAGAAACAAAGAGAATTTAATATTGCATCTGTTTTAAATGTGATATTCTAGATCAAATTGTCACTATAATTGTTATTCATATTCTATGATTTCTTGAAGAAAATTCACGTGTGTAGAGAACAAATACCCCATTTCGAGAATAGAGATTTCACAATTGAAAGACTGGAATTAGTAGTGAAAAGTTAAAGAGAGAATGGTTGTGTTTTCTATGTAGTGGAGCTTTTGGAGCAGTGGAACTGTCTTTTGCTGATAACCAGGCAATTCTGTGCGTGAAAATAATCAGGGGTTTGGCTTTTACGTAGTTGTTTCTATTTGTTACACAAAATATTCTTAGAGCTTGCGCCTCTGATTTTACTTTGTACTGATGAAATTTAAATTCTTGTTCAAAATTTTGATTTGTAGTGAACAGTATTAATTATCAAGTAAGGTTTTAATATTAATACTTTTGTAGTTTCAGTCTACCGAAGTGTGGTAAAGGTAAACCTGCCCTGATACGGAGACACACACTGGAAGACCGAAGTGAATTGATATCATGCATTGAAAATGGAAACTATGCCAAAGCAGCAAGAATTGCAGCTGGTAACTATAAATAATTGTATTCTTAACAGTATTGTGTAACTATAATTTTGTTTGTTTATTTGACAGATTCTAACATTCTTATTTTCACTGCTTAAATACATTAAGCAGTCTGAAAGTGTTGTTCGTATCCTTTCTGAAACTACTGGATTCTGCTTTTGACTCTTTAAAGACTTTTAAAAGAATAGTATCTGACTCTATTTTGATTAATTGTCTCTCCTAGCTTGAGGAAATAAAAAGGTTTTGAAAGAAGAAGAGGTGTTTTCTTTTACAGATCTTGTAAAAGAAAATTAGTAATCATATGTGCAAGATTAGTAATCCCTTACTACCCTGTTGAAAAAATTCTGACTAGGAAGAATTCCAAGACTTTAACTTCTATATACACCTGAGAAGTCTCTGAGTCTGGCTGAATGCATCCTGTCAGCTTGTGTATGATTTTCTATTCAGCATTAAAATACTATTTTCTTTGCAGCTGAGAATAGTGTAGGTTTCATTCTTGTTAGCTGTCCTGAAGAAGGGGGCTTGCGCTGTTTTCATGTACCAGATACAGTTCTATAATATTATTTATCAAAACTTTGTGTGGATGAAGGATGCATAAATTGAAACCCTCGTGGCATTTTCTAACTGCCATGTGAATACTTCATAAACTGTTACTAAGAGAGCGGAGAAATAGAGCTTACTGTGCAGAATGACTGAACTAATTTTTAATGTGATCACTTTAAACACTTCTTTCCTGCTGTTTCTACTTTTAAAAGGTCTTAAACCACTTTTTCCCCCTAGTACATTTTTGTAATGTTGAGATAGAACATGTATCTGCATGCCACCTTTCACTATAAATAAGCAATGCCCATTTGAAATGGGAGTGGACTGAGAAGAATTGAGGAGTAAGTTGTATTTTGGCAAGTAGAGAGCTACTTCTATCACATATTGGCTTACTGCTAAGAGAAATGGCAGCTGCAGCCCCTGAACTGTATCTTGGTACCACGTTTCCCCATACAAGGAGTGCTGCATCACCTTTACAGCCTATGAACTTGGATAATTTTTTCCCCTTTGATCACCACCCCCAGTTCCGTCTTGAGACTATAACTCACTGTCTTCTGACCAGTCTCTGGACTGTATCTTGGGGACCAGCTGTGTTTTGGTCAACTGAAAGGCTTAAACCTGTCTGAGGCTTCAGACTGTTGGTGAGCAATGGGGAAGTAAATGAAGGAACTGGTAGAAGTGCACAGTAACATAAACTGAGTTGTTTGTTACCCTACCTTTTGAGAAGAAATAAAACACTAGTGCTGCTGCCTGGAAACTTGTTGATGTTCTTGAAGTTGAATGCAGGAAAGGGCAGGGCAGAGAGACCAAGAGAACTTGTTAAAAATAAATAAAAACTAAAATGCATGTAAGAACTCAGGCATAAGAAAGAAAGGTGTACCAGACAAGTATTGTTGAGTTACCAGGTGCTGATCTCTGTATGGGTATCCAGGTATCCAGCACTTGGAAACATACCATGCAACTTGCATCTTCAAAATCATCACCTCTTTGACAGGATTGTCGTCACAATTGTAAAAGAAACTGTCATTTGAAGTGCTATAATTTTATGTTTTCTTTGGAGCTTTTTCAAAGGGAAAGGATTACTGGAATTTGGCAAGCACTTCCTAAGAATTAATATGTTCTAAGATATGCTATTTCTAGAAGTGTCTAAAAAAGTTTCTAAAGATAAAGGCTTTATCTTTAGGCTTGGAATAAAGTACTACTATCATGTAAAGAGCTCTTATGAACACTACCCGGTTTTTATGGGTATGTGTGTTAAAGTTGGTATTAGTGTTTGGATTCTAAGGATCATGAGCTATTGATTAGGAAAGCAAGAATGGCAGATTTGTCTGAAGTTTCATTCTAGAACATTTTAATTTTATATTTCTTCATTCTTAGAAGTTGGGCATAGCAGTATGTGGATTTCAACTGATGCTGCAACATCTGTTCTTGAGCCTCTAAAAGTAGTATGGGCCAAATGCAGTGGATATCCCTCTTACCCAGCTCTGGTAAGTACCCAGCTTCCTGGAGGGGGTGATACTGTTTCTGGTCTGAAAACACCATGCACAAACTTAAGTTAATTGGTAATTTCCAATTCAGGTTGAATAAAGGTGGCTTATTCTGCCCTCTTTACATGCATTGAGTTTGTAAAGTTACTGCAACATCAGACTGTAAGTCAATAATCTCTGCTACCCTGCCTGTCCTTTGAAATGTGCAATACTCCTGTGTCATGGTTTAACCCCAGACAGCAGCTAAGCCTCCTGCAGCCACTTGCTCACTCACCATGGGATGGGGCGAGAGTTGGAAGACTGAAAGTGAGGAAACTTGTGGGTTGAGATAAAGACAGTTTAATAGAGAAAGCAAAAGCTGTGCACACAAGCAAAGCAAAGCAAGGAATTCATTCACTGCTTCCCATGGGCATGTAAGTGTTCAGCCATCCCCAGGAACACAGGGCTCCATCACATGTGGCTTGGGAAGACAAACACCATCACACTACACTGAATGTCCCCACCTTCCTACTTCTTCCTCCAGCTCTGTATGTGGAGCATGATGCCATATGGTCTGGAATGTCCTGTGGCATAGTTGGAGTCAGCTGTCCCGCCTGTGTCCCTTCCCGACTTCTTGTGCATCCCCAGTCTCCTTGCTGGTGGGGCAGTATGAGAAAGGGAAAAGGCCTTGACTCTGTGTAAGCACTGCTCAGCATTAACAAAAACATCTCTGTATTGTCAATTCAGTTTTCAGCGCAAATCCAAAACACAGCCCCATGCCAGCTGCTGTGAAGAAAATTGCCTCTATCCCAGCTAAAACTAGCACACTTGCCTCAGTAGTCTTTGTTTCTGCATTATATATATTTCTGCTGCAAAATGAGTATAAAAATATTCTTGATTCTGCAGCTCATTAAAGAAATAAAAAACTCAATAGTTGGAATAAATTGACTGCAGCCAATTGTGAATTATGTGCTGGAAACTTAAAGCTGTTGTTAATATAGGAGATATTTATGTGTATGTTAATATAGGAGAAAGAGACACAGTTCTACTTACATCAAAGCTTGCAGAGAAAATGTTGATAAGGTGTTTGGCTTCTGGCCTTTGGGGTTATACGAACAGTGCATACACTGGCTTGATTTATATATGACAATCTTGAGGTTTAATATATGTGTGCTGAGGACAACTGGAAATGTAATCAGTGAGTCAGGTTAAAACCTCTGGAAGTGACATTCAGAGCACTTGAGTTTTAAGTGCCCTCCGTGAGTGACTGAAAGACACTTGGGTCAGATGCTGAAAATTTGAGGATTTGATTGTCTCATGAAATGTGTTAGTGCTAGACTTACGCTGATGAAGACCAAAAGGTTACTTTTCTGCCTTCTCCTTTATGTCAGCACTGGTGTTACTGAGAAAGGGATAAGTTGATTGAGGAGTTAAACCTCTGTCAGGAGAGAAAAATTCTTCTGCAAGCTCCCCACAGTATTGGCTTTCTATTCATTTAGTTCCCAAAGTCCGTGTACTGTGGCTTAAGACTGGTTACAGTGTGGATGCTAGAAAAACTACAGGAGTTTGTATAGTAGGAGATGGGTGGAACAGGAATGGAGTGAAAGCTTTTCTTTGGGTGGAAGCTAAGCACTTCGTAATGGTGTGATCTGCCTACAAAGGAGTTTTTCCATCAGGATGATTAGTTAAATGTTAGCAGCATATTCCCTCTCCCCTCAAGTTTTGTTTAGAGAGACTTTGTGAGTGTAACTGCATGTTTTGCCAAAGGCTGAGTCATTAAATTGGATATATTTTGAAAGTGATAGCCTTTTTTTTTTCTATTTTCTTATTTTTCTTTTTTTTTTTTCTTTTTTCTTTTTACTCCAGAGTTTGAGTATGGAGCATGTATTTTACAGGAATACTTACACCTTAACATAGGTTGTTTCATTAAGGTATATGAATTTCAAACCCCAGAATTTGAGGCCAGTTACAGCTTTTAGAAATCTTGGTTTGACTTCTTCATTCTGAAACCTGCTTGTCAGTCTCAAAGTTGTTCTAAGTGAATTCAGACTGGACTTTCAAGAACTGATATGGGCAAAAAATACTTTTTTCATTGCTTTTTGTCAAGTCTGCCACTAGGTCACCACTATGCCTTTTCAGCTTATGTCAAAAAGTTGTGTGTAACACTAAGTCAGTTTATATTCAGTGGCTGTTTAATTTATTATTCTTTTTGTGTTAACTTGATGTAATTTATTTTAAGAAGGTATTGCAAATTATTTTCAATATGAGGAACTGTCCTTTCTTCTCTCTTACAGATTATTGACCCCAAGATGCCTCGTGTTGCTGGCCATCACAACGGTGTTACTATACCAGTGCCACCTCTAGATGTACTGAAAATTGGAGAACAAATGCAGACCAAATCAGACGAGAAACTATTCTTAGTACTATTTTTTGACAATAAAAGAAGTTGGTATGTTATTGAAATGTATTGTTTGATGCGGTGACTTAAAATTTTAAGAACCTGTACCTTTGGTCTAGAAGAAAATTTAAACATTATTTTTCCATGGATATCATTCCTATGAAAGTATAAACTGTAAGGTTAAAATTTCATATTTGAGTCTATTTTTGTACTAAGGCGTATATCGTCACTGAAAGATACCTTTTTATGGTTAGTTCGGAAGAAAATAATATAAGTCATTAAACAGCCTTTTTTATTTACAAGCTGCTTTCATTTATTAACTTGATAATATTGCTTCATTGCTTTATTGGTTTTTTCAAAGTAGTAGTCTAACATTTATCTCTATCATCATTCGTCATTGCCTTCCGAATTACAACTCTTTTCCTACCAATGCTCAATTGCATTTTCTTTGAATTTTTAACCTCTCTTTATTTAAATGCTTTATTAACACTGTTATTTGAAGTGCTTAGCCTTTTCTAAATTTTTTTCATGAAACCTGTCCTTTTTCTGTTTCTTTTGGTATCAGCAATTTGCTGTGTAGAGCCTGAGGGGGGATAATTCACACAACAAAACATTCTCTTTCCTTCCTCCATGGTCTTTGGTTTTAGGGCTGGTGGGGTTTTTCTGGGAGGGTAGGGGGAGACACATTAGGGGGGTTTGTGTTCCTTTGCTTGTTAGGGTTGTTTTAGGTTTTGGTGGTTTTTTTCCTAGACATGGACACTTCTCATCGACCTTTCATCAAACATGTATCTTCGTTTTCTGTGTTCTTTGTAGTCCCTCTCCTCTTCAGGTTTCCACACAGGTCAGGCTCACTGTAAATCTGTCCATATGTCAGGTTTTCTCTTCAATTTGCTTACTTTTAGGTATCAGTATGGATTTTCATGTTTGTTTCTTCTTGTTCTTCGCCACTTGTATCTGGAGGACTTGGAAAGCTTTCTTTTAAAAATACCTTCTTAAAACTTCCTCTGATCTATATTAAAACTGATAATGGTTAGACTGCTGCTTTTCATGCTGTTATCCTACTGTTCTGTCTGTGTCCTTATACTGACCCATCCCATTTTATGTCAGTGTGTGTGCTCAGTACAATAGGACTGTAGTTTAGAGTGCTTTAATAAAATGAAAATATTTCAGTAGCCAGTTTTACTTATTTAAAAGAAAATTTTTGCAGACTTGACTGATTTCCTGTTGATTCGGCTCAAAATGGTCTCCCACACTAATGTTTTTAAACAGGAGGACTTCTGCCTTTTGTAGGATGGAGATTGCAGACCACAGTAACATACCTTAATAGATGTTCATTAATTTACCTAATTTTTGTTTTCCTTGATGTCTGTAACTTAAGAAAACAGGATTACAATCAACATTTATTAAAATTAAGTTTATACTTTTAAAGTAAATATTTAGAATGTTTTCCCTTTAACAAGAATGGAATGTAGAGCTTTTGCCATCATCACTCCCCTATGCCTAGAATTTGAAGATATTTATGGAGCTTAAAACAGAAAAGTACCCTGAATATGTAGCTAGTGAGATTTCATACTGCAGGGTAAAAGGATGCTAAGCAGAACTTCTTGCCAGTTTAGCTTTCCCCATAAAGAACAAATCAAGATCCTTTAAGTGTAAGGCAAAAAACCATAATCTGAATACTCCTTGTAATAATGCAAGTGAAAGAATGCAGAGAAACAGTATCAGTCAGGTGAATCTCGAGCCACATCCATTGTTAGTTGCTGCTACCTGTTCTTTAACTGCATCAGTATTTCCAACTAATTTTTGTTTGATACTTAATTACTAAGTACATATCATTGAATTGGAATGTATTCTCTATTTTATGGAGGATATTTTCTTAATATTTCATGTTCTTTAAATATTTAAGACAAGTAAGCACTATTGTAAAATGTGTTGTTTTCTTAAAGATGGTAAAGTTGATCTGTGATATGAGAGACATGGTATAGTAGCCCTCAAATTTCTGGACAAACTTCCTGATTTCATTCTATACTTAACAGATTTATTTTTTACCCTTTTCTTACAGGCAGTGGCTTCCCAAATCCAAAATGGTTCCCCTTGGGATAGATGAGACAATAGACAAGTTAAAAATGATGGAAGGACGTAACTCAAGCATACGAAAAGCAGTAAGAATTGCTTTCGATCGTGCTATGAATCACCTGAGTCGAGTCCATGGAGAACCAGTCAGTGACTTCAGTGATATTGACTAACAGAGATTCTCTAGCAAAGCATGAAAAATACCACAGAGACTTGAACTCTACTAATGAACCTCTTTGTCTAAAAGAATGTATTGAAGATACAACCCCTTAATTGTTGATTCAGTGGCTGAGTTCTGCAAACTTGAAATAGTAGAGCAATTCTTCTAAATCACCATTGCCATATTGATTAATTATTTTATTGTGTTGTAGATTGGAGGATTTTCCACTAAACCTGTTAAAATGTCTTGTTCATAGTGTTCATAATTGTACATAAATGTATATTCAACACTTAACTTATTCTGATTTTAGAAGTAGCTCCTTAATTCCTTTTATAATTTTGCTGGGGAGGGAGTTGGTTTTTGTTTCTTTCCATGCTTTTTACTTTTTTTTTTTCTTTCTTTCTGAGGTTAAATTACCTAAGCACCATCTTCCAGCTTAAGGTGTTTAGTGGATCTTAAAGCCTAATATCAAAATGGCATCAAATATATGTTTGCCTAAATCATATACAGTATGGTGCTGCTTGTATAATTTCTTCCTTGGTCTGTAGCTTCTGAAAAAGACTTCTGAATGTTTGTGTAAATTGTTGCTCTTTGCACAAAGTACCACGTATTTAAGATTGATGTAAATTTACAATTACAAATATGTATTTTAAGAAAGGAAGTTGCGTTATTTTGGAGGGTACTTTGTGAGAAAGACATCAATAAAAATTATACTATGTACATCACTTGCAAATCACCAAAAACACTCCATTGTTGCCCAAAATTACTTAGGGTTGTTTTTGTTTTAAACAAACCTGGCTTAAAGCCTGCAAGCACATTATTTCTTTCAAAACCATATCCCATTTATCTCCCATTGGTTTAATTTTGTTGATATGTGTGCCTCCCTGTGTTTTATTTATTGTAGAAAATGTATTAATTTGCTTTATAATGAAAAATGAAATTGACAAATATATTGATATGCATTTTTATACAGGCACATGAGAAGACAACTTGCTTTGGGAAAAAAATGTATTGGAAATTGTATAAAATAACTTGATGGTTTGTGTGTAATTTGGTTTTTTGGTAACTTGTAATCTTTTGTTTCCAATGAGGGGATTTATGTAACTTTTAATTTAGAACACTTTGGTAGCAATAGAAACTTTGGATACATTTTTGTATGGTACATGTGATGTATATAGAATTAGTACTTTATTTTTATTTTTAAGAAGTAAAGCATTATGTTTGGGCAGGGGGAAGAAGGAGGGTGGGTTTCCAGAACTGCATTTTTATATTAAAAAGAAAAAAAAATAAAGTCAAGATATTGATTGTTGTAGCTACTTTATTCCTACCTTCACTGAGATACTGAATTTGTAACAATGAAAATGGCAAGGTATGTTTGCAATGTGATTTATAATGGCTCCATTATTTATAAATGCACTGTGTTTGAACTCTTTTGCAGTGATATCGTAAATACTGTACCAAGTTATATAATATGAAACACCAAATAATGCATATGAATGCACGAAGTATTTATGCCCAGCTTTTTTATAAAGGATTAGCAAATACAGCAAAACCAATACTTTTTAAATCTTTTTTTTAAAACTTCATTGAATAGCATACTTCATTGTTAAACCTGCTTGAATCTTTATTTTAAAGGGACAATTACTTTTTAAATAGTTTTTAATGTTTTTATTCTCTATTGTTTGTAATACCCCCGTAGAAGCTTGAAATAAAATTTCTTTCTCAACTGTAAATTTTGTCCTGAATTTAGCCCCTGAGATTTTGCTGCAGGTCCCATTTTCTTACTCCATGACTGAGCTGTTCCAGAGGCACTAGGCCAAGAAGCTGATTGTTCTCCTGTGGCACCCAGCATTGTCCTTACTGAGCCCTTTGCTCAGGAGGTGTTCCAGTTAGCTGAGACCAATTGCCTGTGATGGACTCTGGTAATTAGGGATGAGTAGGATAAATTTCACAAATGATCAAGCAAATAGTTTTCTAAATCCTGACAGCAAACACAGCTTTAGAGAAAATGGCAGGTGCCCTGGAAGGACCATCATTGAGGTGTGCTGGTCTGATGGCCACAACAGCCACATCCTTTTTCAAAGGTAAAGTGAAAATCTGGTTGTTTGCATTAAATTAAAGCTTCTGTGTAATGACATCAAGGATCTGCCATATAACCATGTTCTTCTTTAAAGGGAATGGAACTTAATTTGGGCAATGTTGAGACAGTACAACCACTTGTCATCAGTAAGGACTCTTTGTTAAAGGCTTTAAAAAAAATGCCCTGCACCAGATTTTATTTCAGGCTGGTTCCACAAAATATACTCAGATTTGGTGTGTGCAAAACTAGATAATGATTCACAGCCTCATTTTGACACACAGAGAAATAAGCTTTTTTTCTGTCTTGCACTTTGAAAAGCTGAAATGCAGTCACAGTGGAAGTTGGAAGATGATAGTACTTGCATGATAAGAATGTTGATACCTGTGAAATACAAAGTGCCAGTAAAAAAAAGAAGTATACATACAGTTGCAGCATGATTTATTAGAAGGCTTCCTGCATTCTCAGTTGCTTCTCACACTGGCAGCATTGGAGGAGGGGAAAATGAGCTCATCTTTTGTAAACAAAAGCAGTGCATTAATTTAATTATTTTGGAATGGTGTTCTTTTTAATCTCCAGTGAAAGCATTAGTTTTAATTTTGCCCGGACTTCCAAGTTTCATTTTAGGGCTTTCCTGTTCAGAGATGCTTTCATCAGTTCTTGGAGAAGGAAAACGTGCTGCCTTCATCTTACAGGGGACTGTATGCACTTAAGAGAATTTTCAGCTGGAAAACTTTACTGATACAGGAAACCTGTTAAGTATCCTGACAAAGCACGCTGCATCTTCTTTTGATGAAACTGACATGAAAGGCTAGTTTATTTTTATTCTGGATATGTGATGCAAACTGTCACGGGAATTCTTCCCAGATCCTGTCAGAGGAGGTTGCAGCAGTTGCTACTGCTGTTCCAATACTCTCTTGTGACAACATCCAGTATCATCCAGTGGCTCTTGAGATTGGGTTAAAGTCTAAAAATTTCTCAGACTTGCCAGTCTTTGGTATGATTTGAGTGTTTTTCAGGGATTTCATTCCTATGTAGTAGAGGATGTCTGCTCTCCAAAGCTGTTTTGTTTCCAAGTTCTAGGGCCTAACCAGATGCAGTAGTCAGATGAACACGTGTATTGGAATGTGCTTCACTACATTTTACACCATTCTTCTATGATTGTAATAAATACTATGTAGAGTGGAAATTAGTGCTCTAATGGAGAGAAAAAAAGGAACACCACGTTCAGTCTTGCCAACTGCTTGAGGAGTGTTACAGTTGTAAATACAAGGTGTAAGTTTGCACATTCACTGCTCAGTTCTGGTGTGATCATTTCCTGTTAATAGAAGTGTGAGAGACCCATATCGTTGGTTGAAACAATGTGAAAATGTCTTTTCTTGTATCAAAATATGAGCAATTATATTATAAATATTTAGGGGGAAAACGTGGCTAGAGAATAATGGGGTTTTTTTTTAAGTTTGTTACCATCTGATTTTTTGGGGAATGTTTGTTGTGATTTTTTATCTTTTACACTAGAGGGAGCAATGCGCACAGACCATCAACACCCACCAAAATAAATATTCAGTTTTTCCTTTGCAAAATGCTGCTATTAAAACTTACTGCTTGTAAAGTCTTTTTTGCTTCTAGTATTTCTAGTCCATCAAAAATAGCTTTCTCTGTTCTTGCTGCGAGTGGGCTGGTTTGGGAATGCTTAATTTTAACTAGAGCTAGTACAAAGGGTGGATAGCTCTGGATTTTCTGGCTCTCATGTCTAATTGCAAGTGACAAATCAGTACTTTCTCATGGTTTTATTTAGATGGTGATTTTCCTTTCACAGTTTGCATTCTGTAGTGTTAGAAAATGACTCAGAGGTGGTTGCTGCTGGCAGCACAGTGCAAGTCAAACAGTGATTAACAGAAATACTCAGGTTTGGAGATGAAGGTTCCAGATGAGACGGTCTTTCCTGCAGCCTGGCAAGAGGAGGTTGTCTTGGGGAGATATGTAAGGGAATAAAATAAATTAATCTCAGACTTGTAATCATATGGGTAAAGGTTGTTGTCTATGTGAGAAAAAGCTTTCTCACCCTGGGTGTGTCTGTAACAAAAAATACAGAAGTGAAATGTGAATGGAGGACACACTTACTGTCCACATCCTGCTTAGCACCTTTGGGTTACCTTGTTTAGATTTTTGTTTAACATCATTCAGTTGTTACAACTTACCTGTTTTATCAGTTCTTCCTTGAAAGATTTATTTCCTCTAAAACTTTTAATATAGAAAAAGAGTAAATTCAAGGTAAAGAAAATTTGAAAAATAATATTTTGGAATAGCATAAAATTGATAAACTCTTTTAAAACTTTGGGGAGTTACTATTTGATGGGAATGGGCTGTAAATTTCTTTTTACCTGCCTACTTATTCTACTTTTATTGCGTGTGCACAGAAACTGCTATCAAATCTCTGATGGTGAGGAAGGAAAATACAAGATCTCAGCAGCTGTACGTTAATGTTATTCACGATATTTTACAATTGTTTCCATGTCTTAAACTAACACTGCAGTGATTGCAGTCACCCCATTCTATTTTCTGCTTATACTACATGGAGAGACGGACAGCATAAGAATGTTATTTTAATAATCTAAAATATTCTTTACATTTTTTAAATTAATCCCCATGATATCACATATCCTCATCACACTGCTGCTCTGCTGCTTTTGTATTTTCACAGTTCCTTCAAGCTCAGCTCAATTTTTGATTGTCTGTTTTGAAGTCTTCTCTGCAGCAAGCCAGACAAACCCTGGTTTGTCAGCAAACCAGGGTGGTCTCAGCTTACTGGGCTTATGTCTGGCCATACAAAGAGGTCTGGGGTAATGTGAATAGTTTCCCTGTCCAGTCTTTGGTTGCTCCTCTTTATACAAAGTTTTATGTATTGATAGCTACTTTTTAAATTTTCCCTATTGAGCTGCAGTTTTGGTCTTGTCTAAGATGTCTGGAGCCATTCTCCACCATGAAGGGCTTCACGCTGTGAATTTTAGGGAGATTTAACTATTCTCTGTTCAGGTTCCCTGGCAACAGTCCCAAGTAGGTTTGGCCTGAGCAGATGGGTTAGGAATGCTCACACCTCCTCTGCTCCTATGGTCAGTTACTGGCTCCTTCACTCCTCCCTACTTGGCTCTATGAGGATAGGAATTTTCACATCCTTATGAAGAAAAAAAAAACCAAAAAGAGAAAACCCCCATCAAACAACAACAAAAACCAAAACAAAATAAAAATCAAACCAAAACAAAAACCAAACCCAAACAAGCAAAAAAAAAAAACCCAAAAAACCAAAAACCCAAACCCCCCCCCCAAAAAAAAAAAAAAACAGAGAAAAAGCTTATTTAAATACAAGGAAATACAAGAAGGACAAAGGAGAATCTACATCTGTCATCTGTGCCTCTCTGGGAAAACAGAGTTGCTAATAGATGGTGCAAAGGTTTTGAAGGATTGGAGGTCTTTTGGCTGATATTTTGGTTTTATTTGTCACTGTTTTTGAGATTGTGGGAGTTAGTTTTTTCAGTCTCCTAGTCTGTTGAAAAAAAGTTCAATACCCTTCTTTTGTAATTTTGCTTTAGGGGCATAGGAATTGATACTCATGCTCAAGTAGATGGAGAACTGCAGGAACATGAGTATTTTTTGTCAGTAATCAATAGGAAACTATTGAAAAACATTAATGATTTTTTATCATGAAATTTGTAGGATTTTGGGTCTTTGAAGCTTGTCTAATTTTTCAGTGTGCAGAGTTCACAAGGGTATTGTAACACTGTAAATTACTTAAGTTCTAAGAAAACCAATCGTCATTGTTTCTTAGGACTCATTTAAAAATAATTTAAGGTGTTCATAAAGTGTTGCAACTTAAGGTTTTCTGTTTAGCAGTTCTATACAGAAAATTTTATAAGGAAACCATTTAATAAAGAAAATAAGATAATGAATTTAATTTAAATAATGATAAAACATAACAATGTTTAATAATATGTTATAATATTGATATAATAGTTAAAATTATAATCTTAAAATAATGAAGATAATAGTTTATATTGTTGAACAAAGGGATCAGCTTTATTTACCAAAATGTTTTCTTTTGTAATAATTCTGATTTTTAATGCTGCTTTAATAAAAGTCTATTGTTCCTCAGCTGTTCCTCTTTCACTGAGAATGAGTGACAGCAAACCAACACTTGCTAGGAAGCACAAACCAGAAAACATCACAAGATGCTACACAGATGAGAGGAGACATCCTGGAGTTTGGACAATCCCTACCCAGGTGCTCAGTGCAGCAGTGCTTCCCTTCCATGAATCAGAAACTCATGGGCAAAGCAAGCAAATAAGCTTCCTGCTTGGATTTGACATGTGGCCATTGAAGCAGTGGGGTAGAGGCAACTGGGCACTAAAACCAAAACACAAAACTTAATGATTTTGTGACAGGAACCATGCAATAGCAGGTCATTGCCCTTGACGGCCCAGAAAGCGTCTTCAATGCTGTGTTACTTTTTAATTGTTAAGGTGCTTCATAAGTAAATATGACTTGGTTTTGACGTTTTAGCTAATTTTCTTAAGCCTAATTATACTACAAATTATTTTCCTTCCCACCCCCCATTCATATGTTAAAATAAAATCAGAGTAAGTAATCAGAATTAATGGTTCCCAGGATAAGAAAAGCAAGCATGCTGTGTTTTTTTACTCTTGATTTTGTTTACTTACTCTCACATTCCATTTATTATTTACTTAATAATATTTTGCATTGTTGTGGTGATGTTTATCCAAGCCATATCAGTAAGAGTTATAAAAGCTGTAGTTATATAAAGACAGTGATATTTTATGTGAATAAAACGTGTCATCCAATATTGTAATTTCTTTCTGATTTTCAAAAGACCTGGAATGGAGTGAAAAACACTTCTCATCAAAATAAACAGAGAGAACTCTTAGCAGTTAAGAGATGTTACTGAATTATTTGATTTATCAGAGATTATGTCTGTCCACCAGAAAATACAAGAAAATGGTAAAGAAAACTGAAGAGGTAAAGAACTGACAACTGCTGTTATTTTAAGAGTCCTAATTTCTAGGCAAGTAAAAGGAGACTGCACAGAAAATGAGAGCAAAATTCTCAATTTAGAGTTAGAATTAAAAAAAAAATTAGGTCAAAGACAGTAACAGCAGCAGACAGCCACATGACACCTCCTCCAGAGCCTTGTATGCCAGAGACTGTTCATGCTGCTGACTTATTACTGCAATTGTTCAAAGTGTCCATCAAATCTCCCTTGCTTCATATAAGCTACTTGCATAAAAATAAACCATTAGCATTTTAACACCTCAGCAATAAAAAGTTTTAGCTTTGGAAACTCTGGTCTTATTTTATATTTAACATTCAGTAGTTTCATTAATCTTGGTTAGTGTGACACTGTCTTCCATGTCCAAGGTTACTAGAGTTGACAGTGATGTATTCAGTCAGGTTAGGTGTAGCTAATGAACTACACAAGTCTCTTTTATTACCTGTCTCTCTAAAAATTACTTCTGGGGACAGTCTGAAGTTCATATTAGCTCTTGTATTCAAAAGTCTTTTTAATGTCAGCTGCATGTGCATCTAAAGAGCAAACAGCCTAGAAAGTGAAAACAGCTGCAAAGCTGAAGCTGATCCTGCTTAGCTGTTGTGTTTGCAGAAAGAGAACACGGGAAAACTTTACAGTAGATCTTGGTCCTCTCAAGCACACATAATCAAATGACCATTATCTTTTCTGATCTTCATGGGATCTGCTATAAAATAAAACCACAGGCTGTTTAGACAACCTCTTACTGATTGATTACAAACAAGAGGGAAAACAGTTCTAGAGCAAGACAAGCAACACATGGCTTAGTGCTGCTGCCATTAAATTAGTTCTGGTAAAAACAGAAAATTCCTATTTCCTGGTGGAAATTGAGTGAATTTTTCAAGGACAGTAGAAATTCAGATTGTCCAGAGCCACAGAGGAAGCCTGGGACAGAGGTAGGTATCAAACTGAACACATTTCCGCCTCAGTGACAAAATTCTGTCTTCTTTTTTAATCAGTTGATAGATTTGGAGTTTCATCACTGGTTCAGCTGCTCAGTGAATTTTGTTAGAAAAGGAATGTGTTGGGCTGACCCTGGCCAGCAGTGAAGCACCTGCAGAGCTACTCCATCGCTCTCCGTGGGACACAGGAGGGCAGAGGAAGAGCAAAAATGAGAAAACTTGTGGATCAAGATTAGACAGCTTAATACATGAATATGGAATATGCCTTTGGGCAGTTCAGGTCGACAGTCGTGGCTGTGTTTCGTCCCAGTCTCCTGCAAAGCCCCAGCAGAGAGGCAGAGTGAAAACCAGAAGGACTTGGTGCTGTGCAAGCACTGCTCAGCAGCAGCCAAAGCACTTGTGTGTGATCAGTGCTGTTCAGTCACAAACTCAGAACACAGCACAGTATCAGCTGCTGCGAAGAAAGTTAACTCCATTCCAGCCAAACCCAGCACAAAAGTTTAAGGTTCCTTTCAATTTGCTTTTATTTTGCATCAATGTTGTTGTTATGGAAAATTTTTAATTTTTATTTTAAGGCAAAGGTCCTCCAACCTCTTGTTAGAATAGTCACTAGTGCTGTAGGCAGAGCAGTCCTATGGGATTTGAGAGACTCAGATAGATTCCCATTTCATCCTGTGGACACTGAACTTGGGCTCCTGTTACCCCAATCAGCCATCCATTCTGTAAATAGAAAAAAAGCCTTGTTGAAATGAATATGCTTCAATGAAAATTTAAATTGTTACCAAAACCAGCTTAATAATTATATCAAAATATTTTGATTCAGTATGTTTATTTATCTTGGTCTCTTATCTACCCCTAAATCTTGATTCTATCTAATTTCTACTCCTGTGCTGCAGATGTGAAACACAATATAATAATTTTTTTTTCCTTTAAAAGAGATACTAACTGATCTTAATCTATTTACTGCTATATTGACTGCTGGTACCACTTGTTTCCAGTATCCAATCTATGCCATGACAGGATTGCAATAAATAGAAGTTCTACTGTGCATTCTGGGAATGCATTTGGGGACTACCAAAGCAAATAGTGTGTGTAGTTAAAGAGTTTAAATTCATCTGTAATGTGTTTAAAGTTATGGGGTTTTACCAGTCTCTGCTTCTTCATTTAGAAACTCTATTTCCCTTGCTTTACGTGCTGATAAAACTATGAATGTTTTAACATTTTATGTAAGTTAATTTCATACTGCTAGATCTCTGGGCAAAAGGATGACAGGTTGTTAAGTATTATTCCCTAAATACATGTTAAAGCAGTAAAAAGAGAAAAAAAAATCCTTATTTTGGAAAAGTGGAGGCACTGAGTTTTAATCAAATGATAGCATGGAATTAGCACAATGGTCTTTAAGGGATTTGTGTACTTCATTCTGATGGATGAGCTGCTCATTTAGTACAAATATACTACAAAGAGATAGGAGAACTATGTTAGGCATAATTTTTCTTGTGGAAAACTTTTCTCATTAAGACCAGCTTATTGTGAAAACACAGTAAAACTATAAACTACTTATATTTCACAAACATAATTCTGTTTCAGGAAATGAGTACAACTTCAGTTAGTTTTCCCTCAGAAGCAAAATATGGATACCGTAATGGGCTGAATTTTGCCCAAACTTTAGGCTTGGGCTAAAATTCATGTATCATCACTGAAAAATTACAGTCATGGACCAAAATTTTCAACAACAAAAATATAAACTGGACTCTCTTACTCTGTTAAGGTTGCTTGCTTGTTTGTTTACTTGTTTGTGTTTTGTTGCTCCTCCTCTCTCTGCTCAGCCCTTACAATTTCTGATAATCTTTCCCAAGGGTGGAACTGTAAAAGTAACTGCCTGGAGAAGTAATGAAGAGGACATGGTCCTGCTTTCCATTTTCTCTGTATTCCTTCATCTTTCAGATTTCTTAGGAGCCTGCTTTTAACAGTCATGGTCAGATTTCCCTTTAGTTGATTTTCTTTCTCCTCCTCTGCTGTGAGAGAGGAAATGAAATTGTTAACTCAGAAGGAGGTGAATAAACTAAGCACATCTTCAGCATGGGGCTTTTACCATTGCAAAATGTGAGATTTAAGAAGGTGCACAAGAACCAGTTTAGCTGGATCCTGCTCTGTGCACACAAACAGGCCTGCTGAAGTAAGCAGTCTGAATTTCTCATGACTAACATTTAAAATTGAGTGACAATATGTATCCAATATGAAATTTTAAATTTGCTGCTTGGTTGGATTTCTTGCATTACCTATTTTAAAACAATATATGTTACAGAAAAATACAACTCTGCAAAGGTGTTGATTTCCAGACAAGATTCTGAAACTAGCAGGTCAGACAGAAGAAATATACACAAATAACGTAAAGGTAATTAAAACATTTTATTCTTCAGTAAATATGCCTGTATCCTGCAGAGTAGAACTGACTTGTGTCCAATTTGTTTTGGTAAACTAATGCTTTTCAGATAAAAAACCTCTTTTTGTATTATGTAACACTGGTATAAACATATTATAATCTGTAAAGTAAGTCCTTTCACTAAATCACTAAATTTATTGCTATTTGCCATGGTTTGATTCATGCAGTCCACAAATGAGAGGGTTTATTGTGTCCTTCAACTGTAACTGAAGTCACAGAGTTGACTTACTGCTTGTGATGTCTCAGGATCATGTAGACAATAGCAACATCAATAGGCCTTTGGCAGAGAAAGATTATAATGTTCTAAGACTAAATTATGAAAGTTAACTATTTGGAAGATCATGGGAATCTCTAGGGTGGGACATAATTAAATTCTGACTTGTGCTCTGAGGAGGATTTGCTGTCAAAGAATAAAACTAGGGCATTAAGCATTAAACAACTTTTCAGTTTTAAAAAGTTTGTTTTATCAAAAAAGGTCACTCGCTGAACACCATGCTTGCCCAAAATAGAGAAACTTTGACACTAGCTTTGTAAATTAATGTTCTGGGGCCCATTTAACCCATTGCATTGGGTTGGAGCGGCAAGGTTTTAGTAGCAGAGGGGCTGCAGAGGTGTCTTCTGCAGAAGATTCCAGAAGGTTCCCCCATGTCTAACGAAGCCAAAGGCATCTGGTTCCAAGGTAGACCTGGTGCTGGCCAAGGCTGAGCCCATCAGTGATGGTGCTGGTGCCTCTGGGATAACAGATTTAAGGAGGGGGGAAAATACTGCTGCACAACAGCTGGAAAGAGAAACGTGAATGTGTGAAAGAGCTCTGCAGCACAAAAGGAGTTGGAGGAGGTGCTCCAGGCACTGGAGATGAGACTGACCTGCAGAGTGTGAGGAGTCCCCCCTCTGAGGAGGAAGGAGTGACAGGGACAATGTGTGATGAACTGACCACAGCTCCCATTCCTCCTCCCCCTATGCTGCTGGTGGGGAGGGAGCAGAAAACTAGGAAGTGAAATTGAGCAGCCTGGGAAGAAGGGAAGGGTGGGAAGATGTTTTAAGATTTTATTTCTTCTGATCCTACTTGGATTCGATTGACAATAAATTAAACTAATTTCCCCAAGCTGGGTCTGTTTTGCCTGGGGTCTGCTGATCAAACAGCTGAGTAATCTCTCCCTGTAACTGCTGGGTGATCTCTCCCTGTCTGTGCCTCGACCCAGGAGCCTTTTGTCACATTTCCTCTGCCCTGTGCAGTTGTGGAGGGGATGGACAGAGTGGCTTTGGTGGGCAGTCAGGGTCAGTCCCACAAACCTATCAAGGAAGCAGCTCTGATGGTCCTGGTGGGCAGCAACCATGCAGGATGGATCTGTGAGATCAACTCTGTGCCCTGCTTGTTTGCCAAGGAATCTGAACACAGCCATGCAAGTAGTTTCTCTCCTCCCCTCGTGTCCACAGTGCAAGCACATACTTATGGTTTTACTTCCAGGTGGAGCTGCTCAGCTCTGGCAAACTTTAAACTGTTTCCACAAAGACTCACTCTGTAGTCCAGGGAACAAACATGAGATACAAAATGTCTGGATTCATTGCTTGATAAATACTTAATTGCTTATTTAAAGGGGAATAACTTTAGCAGTGATAAAGACCTTTCTCATCACAGGCAGAATAATTAGCCAGCATGGTTTAAGCTTATCTCTGTGACTTTGCTTTGGAACAAGAAAACTGCTGACCCAAACAGATCCTGTACTCACCTGGCAAAGGCTGTTCATTTCTGTCTTTCAGTCCTTATTTTATGCAATATATTGTGTACTGGGGGGCTTGATGCATGCAAGAACGGACAAGTCTCTTTGCAGACCTTCTGAGACTTTCCAGAGTGAAGGGCACCTCAGCTAAGCAATTAACTCTATAGATTTTAAAGAACTTTTGGTGAAAAGCTTGGCTTTTAATCATACATACAATGTAGATATTGTAATTGTTTCCATTTCTCTTTTGCAGAGTCTTGTAGTAAATAACTAAAAGGCCACTTTTATCTCAGATTAATGATTTGAAGCTTCTTCTGAAACAAATAAATGTGTTGATTTGAAAAATGTTGTTTTCCTGACTGTCATTTCCCTGCAACAGAAGTCCTATCCAGGTATCTACTGAAGTATGAGCATTGACATCTACCCATGGAAGGATTAGAGTCCTATACTCTAAACTGCTACACTTTATTTGTAGAGCTGAAATGTACTGCTGCAGAATTAGCATAACTTGGGAATGTCATTTGGTAATCTTTTTATTTATGTTTTCCAAATTTGTGGTTTTTAGGCCATTTGCAGAGTGCTATTACTTCCCACTCTCCACAATCCGACCAGCTAGAAGTGATTTCTTACTTTTCCTGATTCTGAGGAATGCTTTGTCACTATCTGTCCAATATATCAAAATGCATTTGCTAGCTTCTTCTCAAATTTACTGAGAATACTGAATTGCCACTAGATCAGTATTTACTGGACTGATGGGCTGTAGATCCATCTGTGTGGAGTATATGTGCCCACCACAGCACAGCTCAGACAGAACTGATGCTAAAGCAGATATTTCAAAGCAGTTGCTCTTCCACTGTTAATGAAGACTTTAAAGTGACAAGAGATCTCAAAGGTTGAGTGGTGACTGTTTTATCAGATTCAAAATAGTGCAGCTTTGTTTTCATATTTAAATAGTCAGTTGGAATCACAAGGCTACAGAAATAGGTAGAGTGAAAAGGATTCCTACTTCAAAAGGTTGCAAGCAACAATTTTAGGTATCTAGAGAGTATTTACCAAATGAACCTATGCATATAATTTTTTGCAATTATTTGCAGCTCTGTTGTTGACATGAATCTGAAGCACTTAAAATGTTCACTGAGGTCTAGGAATAAGAAACAGTATTTAATAATTACAGAAAACGTTGTTCTGGTGAGTCTCACCTGTATAATTCAGTTTCTATGTGCCTGTCTACACATAGCTAAACCCACATGATGTAAATGGATTCACACAGGGGCAGTTTGTTCATTCACCACACAGATGTCTGAAAGAGATCAAAGCTCAAGTTCAGGCAATCTCTAGCCATGTCCCAAGACCCTTAAATGAGGACAAAAAAATTGCTTCTGTTCCCCATTCTTCTTGTACATTGCTGTAAAAAAAGGGGTATTGGAAGACATAAAGCTATAGAGAAAAGTCAGCAAGGAATATTTTAGTTGTTTTTTGCTCTACTAAGAGTTTTGCATACACCTGACAATTATTGCAGCTTTTTGACACTACTGGTCTGGATGATGGCCCTGTCCTACACCTGCAGAGTGATTACAAAACAAGTCTGACTGCAGAGCTCAACCTTATATAAATGAGATTTTCACAAAAAAACCCCATATATGCTTAGCATGTACATTTTTAGTAAGAACTGAGTGACAAATGTCCAAAGACTATGTTCTCTTCATGAGGTTACTCTTCTAGTCAGTTCTTTCCTTTCCCTTTCTTGCTCTTAATTCTCCTAGCACCAGCAACAGGAAAAGGCAAAGCAGCATCAGCCCTGCTATCTTCATCGTTTGGGAGGTTTCATGCAGTGTGAAGCTGGCTTTGTTCTCAGACAACAGGAAAGATATCATTTTCAACAGAAAGAGAAATATCTGACAGTCCATCCTCCTGGTGGTGTTTAATTCTGAGAAGCCAAAAGTGAGCCTGCAACAGATAAAAAGTAGATAAAAAAAAAAGGAACCTTTTTCTGCAACAATTTTTTTTGTAGGAGAAGAAATAACAGGCTTCAATTGCTGTCAAGATGTTTTAGGTTTGACATTAGGAAAAAAGTTCCCTAATACTGATACTTTCACAGCTCAGGTTTAGATGGCTGACAGATTTTGTGGAATTTTTGTAATTTTCTCTTAACTGAATAATTAAGTAAACTATCAGGATGTTGGGGTTTTTTTTCCCTTTTTTGCATAATAATAATAATAATAACAACAACAACAACAACAACAATACTTCAATCCTCTTTCTGCAAATGTCATTGTGGTTAAAACTTTTACATCTGATGTGAACCATTTTTACTTTTCCCCTCTTGCAGGGAGTTAAAGATAGACCATTTCTGAAGTAAGATATTTCCAAGTGGAGAACTAAAAAAGAACACATCAAAAATGGACCAAAGTTTTGGAAATTTTCAAATAAAAAGGCAAACTGTTTTATGAGATGGAATTATCATCAATACTTCAGTAATCAGTGGCAAGTTGCACGAATAAGTAATTTTCTTATTTTTTGCTGGTGTTTTTGTTTGTGTTTAAAAAAAAGAAAAAAAATCAAACCTGAATTACTCCATGGAAACTTCACTTGCTCATGCTCAAGGCATTTCACATGATCTGTTAAACACAAATTTGTTTCAATTTGAACTCTATTTTCCTGTTCCTGGTGCCATCCATATTTATAACATTGATAAAATATTTATAACAAGTCTGACCACATTTCTTAGTATTTTAATTGTGAAATACCTAACAGTACTGACATTTAAAATAACATTTTCAATATCAGAATTAATACTGAAATTAATAGAGTAGTGGAAACTTTAAGAACATCTTTATAATTACAATGATACTGTGTAGAACTTTATTTTTAATAGGAAATTATTTCATTATTATGGATTTGCTATCAGCTTATAAAAATACCCTGAAAAGGAAAGCTGTGTGTGGTTGAAATGTAAATCTTTTACCTTAGCTTGACACTGTAATTCTTATTATCAATCTGATAAAAAATGTGTCTGGAAGCATTTTGGAGACTTACAGAAAGGAGAGCCAAAATGTCCTCCAAATCTAGTTTAGCTGTCACCAAAACCTTATCAAGCCTCTTTCTTCACAGGAAGTTTCTTACATCTTAACATCCATATCCTTCTCTGTTTTCAGTCAGAAATGAGCTGAATATAGTAATTTGTGGGGTTTTTCCTATGTCAGTCTTGATTTAGCTTAAAATCCAAATCCTGTTTTGATCCTTCCAATGAACATGCCCTTTTTAATTGCACCCAACTTTTACCCAGAGAAAATTCCAGCTATGATTTGAATAAAAACTCAAGAATATTGACAAGTTTGAAAAGAACTGTGTGTTTTCCCCCATGAAGGCCTGCTCTTTATGCTGCAGATACTCTCTTTGATGGGTGATGCCACAGGGACAGTTTTGTTTTAACATAACATATTGCCTGTTAAAATAAATCTAAATGAACACAGAGGTCACACTGAGCTGGTCCCAAATGTCCCTATAGACATATGTACAGACAGGTGGTTAACACAGCCTGCTGGCCAAAACAAGATCTGGAGGGATTTCTCCTTATTCCTGACAGATGGTCAGGTCTTCTCAGAGATCCTGAATTTGTACATTTAAAATATTTATGTGGTTCTAAGATGGAATTATGGGTTCTCTGGGTGCAAAACCTCTATCCACCTTCCAAAGACAGTTTACTTGGGACTTTGAAATTAATTTCCTTTCCTGGATAAACAAACACAAAAGTACTGAGGACAGAACTTGGGTTATTTAAGGAAAAAACAGCAGTTTAATTATATTGCATCAGGCTCTATTTCCATATATATATGTGTGTGTGTGTGTGTGTGTGTGTGTGTGTGTGTATTTTTTTAAAAGGCATCTGGGGTACTGGGGTGCATCTGCTCTCCTTCAAAGTCGCTGCTTTTGTGGTTTCTGCAGCAGCTTCTCATCCTGCACCTGCTCCCTTTATCAGGAACAGGCTCTGTGGGAGCAGACAAGGCTGCCTGTGCTGCTTACTGCTGTGGAATGCAGCTGAAACCATTGCTATCACAGAAGGATACATATAGTGATGCAGTATTAACAACTTTTCATCTTTGGGTTACAGACAATTCCCATAATGTGATGGACCTGCAGGTGATAATGGCAACGCTCATGCTGTGGCACTGCTTTAAATTATTACTGTATTTCCATCAATATTATCTGCTTGTACAGGTAGAGACAGTAGCTACAAAAATGTCTAGGCTTATATTCAGAGAGATTAAAAATGGGTTCCTTCACAGGAAAGAGTGGATAATCTGAGCCTTTGGGTTTTGAGTCCTGTATTCTGCTACAGAAAAGTCTTTTCAAGCCTATTCTAAATCCACTAAAACTTAAAGCTGGTTTGCAAAGAAATTTTGCTCTGTCAGCTTCTGCACAAGGATGGTTCAGTGTCCTTGTAAATACAGAGACTCTGTTAAACTGACTGAAGCAGACCAAGTTTGTCTTTACAGAAAAACATATTTCTGAGAAACAGCTGTGAAATTTTTTAATCAATGGAGGTTTTAAAGTGAATTTCAGCATGTGGCTGCAGCAAACATATGGACCAGAAGATGATTAATATGTGTACACAGAAACTCCCAAGAAATCCCTATTGTTTTGATAGATGAGAATGACTCCCAGTAAGCACCAGGCTCAATTCCATGCTAAAATAATAATAATTAAAAATTAATTTGCATTAATAAAGTGTGTTAGCCATAGAAAGCTGTACCTGTTGATGTGCACAGCATTAACCACAACTATTTCAGTCTGGAGAAGTTTAGCCCTTGCTTGAAAGGTGCTGTTGGTGACCCAGATGAAAGTCTAAAACATTTCTAATGATGTTTGATGTTTCCCAAACAAGTAAACACCACCTGAACTTTTTTCTAGTCATAGTTTAAACTTTTGTCATCTGCAGATTACTACTCAAATACGGAAGCAGTGATTCTGCCCTCATACTCCTATTAATTTCATTGAGGAGTTATTAGCTGTGGTCCACAGCAGGATTCCTTACATATTTCTCTTTGCAGCACCAGGCAGAAGTGGAGATTTCATTTAGTGTGGAATTTTCATTTAGTCTGGAATTTTCTGTGCCCCTGTTTCTCTGGGTGGTAACATAAAGCACAAGCTACAAGTAGCTTACCTCAGGAGCTCATCGTTTTTATTCCTTTATGTTCTTTTCCGTGGAAACACTGGTCTTCATGCCATTAGTATTGCATCACAGAGCTCTTTGAAAATAGACCCACTCAATGGTTAATGTTGGAAGAAACACTGGGATACAATAACAATTAGAACTGGAGCAGAGTAAATGATTGTGGTTTTAGTGTTGGAAGTCACTTTTAGAATTTTGGATTTAGTCAGCTGATCTATACAGGGACACAGAGTAGATGGCCTCTTTAAGATACCCATAATAAATTATTTCCTAAAGGTACCATTTATTTTCTTTTTTATGATGTTTGATATCACATCTGATGTTTTCTTCAAAACTATGATTTAACAGAAAGGTGATAATGTAAACATGTCAAACTACATCACATGAGGATATGTATATTTGTTATTGTTGTGACACAACATCTGCTCCTAGTCATGTGCTTTGTATGAGAATTTTACAATAAGGAAAAGTTGCAAAATTTGAACAGAAGATGAAGCAGTAAAACTGGCAAAGCTTAGTGCAACAGCACACACCAAGAAGAGGATTTTTTTGTTTGGTCTTATCTCTGCTTATGGCAAACTCTTCTTCTGTGTTTACAGCCTTAATAAAAGCTGAACAGTCTGTGACTGCCATTCTGCTAAGGTGGGAGTATGTTAGCATGGGAGTGCATTTTTTCAGCCAAATCCACACCTTAGTGCCTGGTGGAAGGAAGCCTACTTGCTTGCTTTTATAGTTTTAAAGGACTGAAAGATTCTGCTCTAGGGTGTGCCAAGTGTGCTGTATTACAGACTTGAGCTTTCCAGACGTGCACTAATGTTCATTGAGGCATTATGTTGTACATTTTCAAATGCAACAGTCTTTTGTATGTGACCCCTTTAGGATATTCATGATTCTTTTTCAAAAGTGGAGCAACATTTCTCTTCATTTAATTTAGACAGGAGGAATTTTAAAGCTTCTGAAAATCAGGTATGAATAATTTCAACTTGGAAAGTCAAAATGAATGTTCACTGTTAAAATTAATCTGATTATTATGGACACAAATGGTTGAATACATTTGCATTTTTTCAACTTCTGTGATGGAAGTTGTTTGTGTTTACTTAGAATCTCCTCTGTGTATTACTACACCAAATAAATAGCAGAGCAAATTGAGCTGAGACAAAGTTAACTGAGAATGAGTGATCATTTTGTAAGATATTATGGAAAATTGCACTAGAAATCTCTTACAGTTAACTAGCTGATATTATATATTTAATGCACAGTTTACAGTGACTGCAATACGGTATAAAATATTAAAAGAAAGCTTCCATTTATGAAAATGAACCTGTAAATATAATGCAAATTAGGCTGATAGTAATTGATTGTTACTGGATTGCTACTATGTGATTAGTTTTCAAACTTGTTATTGTTTCTCATTTGTAGCCCTGAAATAAAATGCAAACTGTTTAAGGAAAAGTAGTATGTCTTCAATAATGTCCCAGTTTGGTATGCTCTATATCATGTATCCCCAATATATCATTATTATTGACCAAGGGTCCCTTTCAACACAGGCTCATCGGGTTCTCCAATGAATTTGGCATTTTGAGGTCTCATTGTAAGCTACATATTAACCATACAAAGAAGGAGCTGCACATATTGCAGCGTCGTGGGAAACATAAAACAATGCTCTTAGCTTTTATCTTTGGACAAAATAGTTTCCTTGGCAGCAGATGACAGAGCAGGGAGCAGGTCTCAGCATTCCCCAGATGTGAACCTGCATTCCCCAGATGTGAACCTGCATTCTCTCTGTTGCAGGGAATGTCTGAGTGCCTGAGATTTCCAAGCCCAGCAATCCTAGTCCAGGAGGGCAGTATGCTTACAAAGCAGGCAGTTTCAAAAGTATGGCTGTGGTAAACCTAATTCTGAGGCTGCATCATGTATGTATATTTAATATATGCTCTCTAATCCAGATAATTGTGCTTAAAATCTTTATTGCACACATTTTTCCTTGAGAACAGACTGTTTTTGTGTTTTTTTTAAAATCAGCATTCTAAAATATATTTAAGTAGGATACAGATATGTTAAAATATTTTAGATCAAATATTGAGTAAATAAATAACTTATGCCCACTAACCTCTTCAAAGAAATCAGATACCTGTGCAACTGATAGGTGAGGAGTTTTCCTGTATTAAAGCTGCTTTGCTGGCTAAAGTCAGTTGAGAGAGAATTATACTTTACCAAGTCACCTTCTCTAAAAGGTTTAATTAAACTTTTATGTCTAAATGTATAAACCATTAATCATGGAGTCTTAGAATAGAATTACAGAATACTTTGGGTTGAAAGGGACCACTAAAGGTCATCTAGTACAACCCCCCTCCAATGATCAGGGATATCTTCAACTAGATCAGGTTGCTCAAAGCTGCATCCAATATCTTAAGTGTCTCCAAGGACAGAATATCCACTATTCCTCTAAGAAACTTGTTCCATTTTTTCTCCATACAAATTGTAAAAAATTAGTTCCATATAGCCTGTCTAAATCTACCCTCTTTTAGTTTAAAACATTACTCCTTTTCCTATCACAACAGGCCCTAATAAAAAATTTGTCCCCATCTTTTTTTATAGTCCCCCTTTAGGTAGTGGAGGCCTACCATGAGGTCTCCAGGCTGGACAACTCCAACCCTCTCAGCCTTTCTTCAGAGCAGAGGTGCTTCAGCCCTCTGACCCTCTCTGTGACCCTCTGCACTTGCTCCAACAGGTCCATGTCCTTTCTCTGCTGGGGATCCCAGAACTGGACTCAGTGGGGTCTCATCTGAGCAGGGTAGAGACGAAGAATCATCTCCCTCCCTGCTGCCCACAGTACTTTGGATGCAGCCCAGGACACTTTCAACTTTCTGTGCTGCAAATGCACATGGCTGGCTCATGTCCAGCCTCTCATCCACCAACACCTCCAAGTCCTTCTCAGCAAGGCTGTTCTCAGTCCTTTTGTCCTTCAGCTGTATGGACTGATAATTCTTGCACATAATACTGCTCCCTGTAATTGTAAAATGTTGATGTTGTAAAATATTTATTATCAGATATTATTATTTTTTTGTAAACTGAAATTTCTCCGATTGTTTCAGGAGAGCTGAACATCCTTAATTTGATCTTCAAGATTCATTGAAAAATAATATTTTTTTTTTAAGAGTGCAATAAATTTGTCATCACTGATCACAGGATACTAAGTTTAGGTTTTAAAATTTTTCTTCTGCAATTGCCGTCCACAAGATGGCAATCTTGGACTGAAAGTGTCTTCACAAATTATTCTGCTGATAGTTTGGCTGCTGTTTCCAACTTTGGGAGTAGGTTTGAAGCCTGGTGTGCTGTGCTCATGTCTGGGGCTGCACTGCGAGCAACCCTAAGGCACATTCTGATGGGCCCCAGTACCTTCAAAACTGGCAGCTCCAGCAGTGCAGAAACACTCCTTTGTCTAACCAGTTTTCAGTGTTACCTACTTTCATTCAGGCAGCTAGTTTTGACACAATCTTTTAAAAGTATAGAGGCTGTTTAGAAGTCGGAACACCTCTTAATGGATTCTGTACGTTTAATGCAAACAAAAGCCTTGAACATAACCACATATTGCACATTATCTGCTCAGTATAAATGTTACCTCACCCTGTCCCCACCAGAGCATTAAAACCTCTGATAATCTTTTTAAAAACACTGACTTAATATGTAACCTTCAGCATTAAGAAACAACTGCAGCTGCAGCTTCTCAGCTTTGAGAACTCAGCATTACCACCATGGTGTACATATGCCCCAGAAGGAGTTGCTCATCTATCTCCTGGGACACTCCAAGATCTGAAGGCATTATGTCAATCCGAGATTGTCTGTTTGGCAGGGTGTAGTTGGTAGTCCCATCCCCTACAGTCCTAGGGGATAAATCAGCCTTCCTGCGAATGGTTTCAGAAATGGGTAGCAGGAGGCCCTGAGGAGGTGTTTGGAGGAGGACATGCAGAGCATGAGTGTCACAGCCATGTATCAGCCCTGGAGTTCTGATTGTCTAGCTGTTTTCTCCAGCTAAAAATATTATTTCAAAACCTGAACAATGTCAAACCCTCATTTGCTAGTCTTAGTGGAAAAAATCACAGCTAATTTTGCAATTTGTCTGTATTCATTCAATGAGCAAGCTGCACCTACTCATTACTATTCAAGGCATCTCATCTTTCCAAGGCTTGAATTTGGGATATGGAAATGTCAAAAATCAAGAATTAAATATGAAAAGGAAATTGTCAGAGAGAAAGCCAACAAAAATAAGATTAGCAGTTTTATCTTTTCTTGCATTAGGTTTTATTTACATTTTCTGAGTTATTGATGGCTTCTGAGCATCAAAAAGAGGTTCTATTAACTTTCTTTAGAGCATAAAGTGGACAAAGACCATTGTGACTTCTCTGTCACCAGGCTTAGTTAAAAGAATAAAGATTGGTGGAAAGGAAATGAAGAAATCCAGCTCGTTCTTCCATGTCCTTCAGAAAAGGGGACAAAAGCTAAGGTAGCCACAGAGAACAGTACAGGCTGAAGCTGTGGTCTGATCCTGTGCTCGACCTCTGTGCAAACAACCAAGAGCTCACCTGGGCAGCAGTGCCAGGAAAAGGAGGTGTTGGCAGACTGGCAGGAGTGGATGCTGTCACATGGTGACAGGATAGTGCTGTCAGCCTGGTCTGCTCTGATGGAAATACTTTCATGGTTTCTCCTTTTTTTCATGTTTTGATCTACTTGAGTCTTGCTCAGAGGGATGAAACTGAGCTGCCATAAGCTGTACCACTTTTTGATATCAGACTTATATTTCTGCAGATACCTTTTTTTTTCTTTTTCCCACGAATTGCCTTCTGCTTTCCAGATTTGACAGAGGAGCTTAAAACAAAATGGAATCATTAATACTTCTTTCAACAAATCAAAGCTTTTACATTTATCACTGCCATGTATTATGGCTATTTGGATAGTTTCCACTTTGTATGGTTGTGGTTATTACTATTCCAATTGAAATTAATTTTGGAGATATTAATGTTTTATGACACATTAAACAAAGTATTTTAATAAATATATCTTACCTTTATTCATCACCTGCAATATTTTTTGGTTAGGAATGTATAAGAAAAATTGTATTTTGCACATTTCAGCTAGTATTTCTGGGAAAAAAAAAGGGCTTACCAGAATGCAATATTACTGAATTATAGTGTCTTACACTGACAGAGTTGACTGTGAAATAAATTTAGAATATGCTACAATAATCTTGCCTTAGTATCTCAAGAAAGGCCTGATTCAGAAATGCTAATAGGAAGATTGTACCCAAACCCCACAACTGTGTAAAAGGTTTGTTAAAAAGGTAATCTAAACACTGAGAAAGCCTACCCATGTAATGTCTCTTTTTATCTCTAATGCCAGCAAAACAACACACCTACATAACAGTGTAGAAAGGTGACAGAAGAATTAGCGGTCTGGTCTAAATCTTGTGATGTAATGGGGAGTTTTTCAATTGCTTTTAATAAGAGAGAGATAATGTCTTGAGAATGTAAACAGTCTAGAGTTATTTGTGTTAATTGCTTTTATTCTTAAAAAGCCCCAGCAGGAGCTCTTTTTTAGTCCAAACTGCCTGAAGAGACATTATAATGTGTATACATGAGCAGAGTTTCTTTTCTTCTTTTACCATTTCTTATAACATTGTGTACACTGCTGGTTTGTATTTCTGCATTTAAAGTTGTATTATTTTCAGAATAATTAAAATGAGACTGTTTCTCTGCAGTAAATATATGCAAAATCAATATTATCCTTTTATTTATTGTATATACTACGAAATAGAAGATAAATTATGTTTAAAATAGAAGCAAATTAAAAGAGAAATCACTTCAGAGGGCATGAATTTTCTAAATGACTGTTTGGATTTGTAGGTTATCATAGGGAAACTATTTTAAAAACTATTATAATTTAAAAAATATTTTCTAAAATTAATTACTGTGTAAAAAACCCATTGTACTGCAAATGAGATTTGTATAACAACACCACGGAAAGTGTTTACTCTTGTAAACCCAAATTATAATACCACTTTGTTTTACTTTGAGGGAAATGCAGAGTTGGGTGCAGTCAGATGTTCCTACTGCAATGATGCTCCAAAGTGTCTCTTGGCAATTCTTCCAGCTGGGGCCTTAATTCCTGCTGTTAAGCTGTGGGAGGTTTCTCTAGACAAGGAGGAAGGAGGAGAAAAAAAGAACATTTAGTAAAAGATTCTTTTTCCTCTTCAGGTTGGGGCAGGAGCTGAGCACACAGGGAACCTTTGCTTGTGCCGCTGTGATGGCTGCTTTTGCTGGGAAGCTTCTCATCCACCATGGTGGCAGCCACAGCAGCATCTGCACCTTGAGGGGCTGTGGTGCTTCTGGCCTTCCATCATTTCTGAAATTCTCCTCAGCCTACAGAGATGAACCACCCCTGTGGGAAGAGTTGCCTTATTCCCATACAGGTGTGGGATTCTGGCTTCTTACAATATGCGAAACTGGGAGGGTGTAAATGTGACTTGTTCACTGTTTGCAAACAGTGCAGCAGCTCACTTTCAGGGCCATGGCTGAGTCAGGATCTGGTGACATAGAGGACATCAGACACAGAGAATGGAAGCTGGCATCCCTTTTGCTCCCAAGCAGTGTGGGAGCTGATCCTGGGCCATGAGCTCCTGGCACACTGGAGACCCCCCAACAGCAGGTGTTGGCTCATGCCCATGCATGAGTCTGTGTCAGAGAGAAGGTGCTCCTTGCTCTTGAGAAGTGACCACAGTTGGTCAGTCATGCAGCCCCTCTTTCCTCCTCCGTGTCAATGTTATTGACCTCCTGTCACTGGCACTGCTCGTCCTCCAAACAGGAGCTCAGGCTCATTAGTGGGGCAGCTTGTCCTGCTCCTGCCCTGGCTGTGGCTGCTTCACGAGGAAGTGACAAACTATTGATGAGGGAGGTCTCATGAAGATTTATTCCTTGTCAAAAACAGAGGTCATTAATATAATTTCCAATTAATTCTTTTTTCTCCTGTCAGAAAGGCTTCCTGCCAATTTCCAGGATCGTGTTTTTAAATAATCTGTGAGGATTTGTTGTATTATTTACACTGGCATAAATTATACTACTTTCACAGAAATTTGGCTAATCATCTGTTGCTGAGATGTTCCACTGGGTTACAAGGCAGGGAGAACTGCATGCTGGTTTAGACAGAGGGTCTCTGGCTTTCCAAAACAGAGCCTGTCACTACAATCACCCTGAAAGGACAAGGGTTGATTAGCTTTCTCTGAGGCATTAGCTCATTACATGATGATAAAGTCTAAAAGGTAGATGAATATCATTTGAGCTTTTACCTGGGGCTTTTGGGAACCTTAGTTGTCCCTCCTGCCTCTGAATCCTAGCACCTGGCTCATTTTCAAAGCACCTCACCCTGACCAATCCAAGACCCTGCTTCAGTTTCTTCATTTGTGAAATGTGACTTAACAGCTGCACTGCCAGTCTCAAAAACTGAAATATGCTGAACAGCATTCCAGAGCATTACTGGTTTGTTTTCAATATTCAAGGCTTTTGTGGCAACTCTTGTAGGTTTGGTTTTGTTTTCTTTTAACTTGTGTAAATTTTTTATGTCATTAAATATTAGAAACATATTTTTGACGATTTTTTGCTGTAGTTAGAAAATAAGAAATAAGAAAAATATAAGAAATAAAACTGGATATTTTCACATATCCCTAATAGTAAAATGCTTAAAAAATCCCACAAT
This sequence comes from Lichenostomus cassidix, assembly GCF_008360975.1. Lineage (NCBI taxonomy): Eukaryota > Metazoa > Chordata > Aves > Passeriformes > Meliphagidae > Lichenostomus > Lichenostomus cassidix. The sequence continues at coordinate 17,684,071 of NC_139480.1, read as the reverse complement.
TATAGGAAGAAGATAATTAGCAACATTATCTAAGTATTAGCCTGCAAGAATCAAATTAATCGTTATCTACAGACAAATTTGTAACGTGCCAATCATGATAGTTTTAGTTTGATTCCCAAAGAATCTAAATTGCAGCATTTACATATAATATGGATATACTTACTTCAGTGGTTTTAATATTTTAGCCATCCTAGAATAAACAGAAAAGTAAATTTCTCCTGAGAATGCAGAGAATGCTGTGGCAGAAGACATTCAACTGGTTTCAGTAACATAATTCTGTTGCCTTCAGCAGAGTTTTTAGATTGGTTCTGGTTTGGGACCTGCCCCAAAATGAAGAGGACTCATCCAGAATTAATCTGCTTTTTCAGATATTCTGTTTCTGAGATCTTCACTTTCCCCAGTGAAGGTCAGGGCAGTAGGAGGTAAAACACTGTCATGATTAATATTCCTCACATCTGTCTGGAGCAGAATGCCTAGTGCAGGAAGCCAGCTGACCAGAGGGCATTGTTAAAGAAGGTGATGCATTCCTATAGCTGAAAGCACAAAGACTCTAGTGGCAAACTTCTCTTTTGTAAAGAGTAAGGTTCAGGTCTCAGTCTGGCAAATTTGTATCATTGCACCTTACTCAAAAATAGAGGGCAATTGGTTTAAAGGAGGGGGTTTTTTCAGTCACAGAGAAAAGTTGCTTGGTTTCAAGACTGAAAATAAAAAAAAAAAAAAAGCACAACATGAATTTGCTTAGTAAAATAATTTTTTTCCTTTTTTTTTTTTGGTCCACAGAGATTTTTTAGAATGGTAAGATTTTCAGCATTGGGAGGTAATTGTAGTTTTACAGTAATGTTCAGAAATTGACCTGCAAGAACTATGTTCTATAGTTATATGGCTTATTTAAAAAGTTGCATGGGACTAAGAATAAGTTTGCACACTTTATTTGTGATTCATTAGCACAGGCAACATTCTGCAGCAACCTTGGAAATGCCAAGACTCCACAGTGCAAAGAAAGTATCACTGTTTTTTTCTGGTGAAGGCTGCCTTAATGTCAGTCCATGCCTATGCCGAGCACTCCCCCATAAGTGATCACCTCATGATGTGTTGAGAAACAAGCCACCTCTCAGATGTTTCCTTTGAACTTATTCTTTTCAGTGAAGTTTTTGATGAAAAATAAAAGAATAAGTCTCAGTTTTTCATTTAATGAAGAAAACATTAAGTACTTTAGGTAGACTATAAAATTCTCTAAACAGATAAAAAATTCAAAAATTATTCAGAATTAACTTTTTTAATTTCCTTTTTTCTCTGTTCCTATTTCACAGGTTAACCACTTTATTATCTAGATCAAAATGTCAGAGTTCCTGAAGGATTGAGAGTTTCCAGTTCATGTGAATGGCAGTTATTTTGCATTTAAAAATCTGTTATAAAGGGAAATCTGACCTAGGATGTCTGGAGAACAGCTGAATTGTAGCTCACTTGCTGCTTCTTTTCTTCCTTGTCAGAGCGGGGGAAAGTTTAGGTCTGCTATACGGAATGAAGCATTTTTGTAGGAGAGAATATGTACTAAAAAGTAATGTTTTCCCAACTAAAGTCACTGCTGTTAAGGTCAGTGCGTAAAACACATTAATAACATTTTGATTTGTTCTTCTCCCAGAATCTCAAAGCAGAAGTCATTACATTTTGAGAAAAAGAACAGAGATAGTCTCTGGTGTAAGACAGTGCTTTTGCACACTGGACGTCAGTGACAGCAGGCTGTTATGGGTTTCCTAAAGAATAATGGCTTGTGTTACCATTAGACCGAGGGAGGGTAGGACCAGTACTTCTAGTGCTCCATCACTGACAAACCTTGGGCATTTAATGCCATCAGTGACAGCCCTCACTCCTCCACACCCTCCTGAACTACCAGAATGAAAAGATAAAAGAAAGAGCCTTAGCTTCAAAGCATTTAAGTCCTGAAGAAGGACAGGAGCTTGATGGCCTCCCTGGATTCTTTGGGTGCAAAGTAGAATGCAATGGAAATTATAGGACTCAGGATACCAAAAAACATCAGCTGTGACTATAGTGAGCAAATGGTCTTTAATTAAACACATGGAAAACCAAAATGTGTATTTAAGAATGTCCCTCTGAGATCCCATTTCTTCACATTCCAATTGTTTGAGAGGCTGCTGCTGGAGGAGTCTTCCCCATTTTGAGTTCACTGTAAAGAAAAAAAAAAGCAACTCTGAAATTCAGTAAACAGTTATTTAAAGGTTGACTGAAGCTGTAAGTAAATAACTTTTATGTCTTTAATGGTTGAGCATATATTAATGACTTCGGTCATGTTAAGAGTCATTTGGAATTGTAAAGCACCAGCAACAATTTCAGGAAGTACTTCTAGTTGTAATTGTATATCCTCTCTATTATGATGCTGTTAACCTGAGATTTCAGCCCCTAAGCTCTCCAGAGCTATTTATATGTTTACTTACCCCAAGGTACTAGCCATGAAAATCCTTGAAAAAGCACCATCATTAGCACCCAATTAAAGAGAAAACTTATGCTAATAAAGCCAGGAGTTGCTTTTTAATGCTATGAAAAAGAAAAAATATTTAATGACTGTATTTCTGGAAACCTTTTGATGTTCATGATAATTAGTTCAGTCCAGCTACTAAATTAAGGGCAGTTTGAGTATTATACAGACATTTGAAGGTTGTTATATTCAGAGAAGACCTTTTGCAATCCTTTTCATACAGATTTAGTCAAAGAATGCCAGCACTGGAAAACTGACTCAAGGATTCTGTTTGGGTTTTTGGAGGCTTTGTGTAAATCTTAGATGAGGAAAATAAATGAAAATATTTGAAAAGGTACTTGAATAGCTGCAGAAAGTTATAGTTCGTACTTCTGCAGAAAGTTATAATTCCTACATTCAAAATCGTTGCTATTATCAGTACAGTCCACTGAAGAATCCAAAGTATATCAGTCTTGAATATATTCAATAACAAAGAGTTTATGACTTATTTCAACTACAATACATTTCTGAACCATTCTAGTTCTGTGCAAATACCTCTCTCAGCAATGTCTTCATGTGTCTGGTGCCAGTTTCAGAGGGCAAACAAATATACATTTTTGAATAGCCTAGATTAGCTTCTGATCTTCTCTCAGAGCGGTTCAAAGGGACAGAATACCTCATTTTCCAAGTACCTAAAAGCTGGTTGTGGCAGTGGTGATCGGATGGAGTACAAAGAAACTGTGTCAAGGGGGTATGGTACTTTCCAGTCCCTGGATGGTCCCGCAATCCAGAGGGTGGGCTGGTACAAAGTGCTACAAATTAGGGTTAAAATTGCTTTACATTGTATTAACTTCTCTATGTCCCTGTGGCAGCATTGCCCAAGGAGGCTTGCAAAAAGCCATCCTGGTCCTTCCTTCTTCAGTGAAGGCCAAGGACAACTTTGCCATCTGGTGTACACCCAACTCACCTTTCACCTGAAATACCTATACACAACAGAGGTAAATATAAATAATGAGAGAGTGTTTATTTTTAGTATATGAAAAGATGACAAAAATTGAGGATTTTCTTCTGGCTGGGTAAGAGGGTGCTGCTCTCCCTTATCTGTGTGAATTACCAACACAGTCAGCAACTATTCTGTATTTTGCCTCTCCTCTCTCCTCTCTCCTCTCCTCATTTAAATATATTTCCATTCTTTTTTTTTTTTGTAACTTTTTTTGTCTTTGACTTATTATGTCAATTCTTCACAGGAACATCTGAAGTGGAACATTTACTGAACTCAGAGCAGCTGAAGAATGCATTGATATTCAAGGATCAAGGACCCGCTAAAGATAACATCCCCTACGGATCAGATTCCTTCAGGATCTACAACACAGCTCCTAAAAACATATAAATCTGTATGGTCTAAAGTATCAAACGGTGTAAATGCCATCACTACTGCAAGCCATTTGGCTATTACAGTAAGGAAAGCTGCAAGAGTTTTGGTTATACATTTGTCACGGTACATTTTTGATCTCAGACACCACACTGAGCTAAAACACACTGCTGTCCTTGTAGCGAGCTAAACAGATCAAAGGAATCAGAATGTAAAAAATGCAATATTTCATGTAATAAGTATATCTCCCCGGTCATGGACAAAATGACAAAAGCATCTAAAGATGCATAAAAAAATGCCAAGAAGATTCTGCTCAGCGGCATTCGTGCATCACTGTGAGCTCAGGCGGCTGCTGCTCATCTCCGAGAGAGCCCGGCAGACAGCGAGCGGCAAAGCCCGGCTGAGGCTCTGTCCCACGCTGAGGTCGGGAGCTGGGGCAGCTCATTTCCCTGTCGGTGTCTCGGTTCAGCTCCACGGGCCAGCACACAGCCATTCCTGCCCCTCATTCCTGCCCCTGGGACAGCCCTGTCCTGTCCCAGCCCACCATTGGGCACGGCCATGCGGCTTAAAGAAGGGCAAAAGAAGGCCGCAAAGGCAGAGAGGGGAAAAGGTGTAGGAAATGGCCCTGCAGACAGCAAGGTCAGACAGGAAGGAGTGGGATGAAGTGCCTCAGGTGCTCGATCAGACCCCGCTGGAACTGGTTGATCCTGCAGCCCATGGCACAGCCTGCTCCGGAGCAAGGTAAAGAGTGAGAAGGAAGGATCATCAGAGAGGAGCTGCTCTGTGCTGACCACAGTTCCGTTCCCCATCCCCTGGTGCTGCTCAAGGGCTGGGGTGGTGGTGGTGTTTTAATCTTTGTTTCTCCCTTCCAAACCTGTCTTAATTGTCAACAAATTAAATTAGTTTTCTCCACAGTAGGTCTGTTTCCCCTGCGACAGCAACTGTTAAGTGACCTCCCTGTGTTCATCTCGCCCTGTGAGCATTCTCATCCTATTGCTCCCCATTCTCTTGGGCAGGGGCAGTGAGAGAGCAGGGAGAGTGCAGCTGGGGCAGTGAGCAGATGGACAAGGCCAGCCCACCGCAAAAACACAGCAGAGACTGCAAAGTGTTGCAGGGGCAGGAGTGGTGGATTCACACAGATACACTCCTATCCTGGCTGCCTGTTTTCTGCCCCCCAGAGCAGTGTTTCTGTGATTGGGCTTCTTCCACACGAGTGAAGAGACAGCTGTTATATGAGTCAGTGCAGAATTAGGGATGTTCTCCTCTCCTGTGGGGCAGTGCTGTGTTGACATGCATACCATGCTTGGATAGGCATTACATGATGGTCAGCACTGTGGTGGAGCACGAGCCGGGCATGTAGTCCTGTGCTTGATGTGCTAGATTAGCTTCCTGACATAGAAAGATGCTGCAAATTATACTGCCTTTTTCATATGGGGTTGATGAGTCTTGAGGCTGCGGCACAGAAGTTTACATATCATCCAGAAATGGATCAATCTTCTGCATCAAAATTGTACAACTAAACCTTAAGGACAGATAATCAAATTGACTGAGCATAAAGTGGAGACCAGAATATCGGACTTGAATTTCTGCTCTGTGATAAAGCAATACCCAACATAAGCAGCAGTACACTACTGCACATCACAATAATCAATTCTGCACAGTCAGTTGTGAGGAGAAGGGGTCCCTACACATTTCTGCAGTGTTTGCTAGAGTCCTGCATATGCAACTCAGAGGTGATTTCATCTACACTGTCAAAACAGTTGGTTTTGCTGCCAAAGACTCCTGCTTGCATTAATGTGTTATGCTGATTGTCTGTGGATAACCCTTCATAGGCAGCTAAAGCTTTATAGGTATTTCTCAGGATATCTTAGTGAATTTTCTTCAGATACAGATTTTTAAAGACATTTTTGAATCCTTAACATCTCAGTGATATTTTTCCAGCTGGAATTCAATACAGTTTAGGTAGGTTCCTCATCACACTGACATCCTTATTTCATGATGTATTTCTCATGGTCCCGAGAAATTAATTCAGTAGTATAAATAAATAAATAAATAAATAAATATACTTAACACCTATCTAAATATTAATGAAGTATAGCAAAATTGCATCAATGCTATTGATACGGGTTCAGCTTTCTTCTGTTCAGGTTACAAAAGCCATCAACCATACTGCTAAAGAAGAGCATGTCTTTGTCATTTTAAGAGCCCAACTGCATTGTGAGTACAGAGATATTTAGCTTAGGTAAGACTTGTGGTAGTGTGGAATAGGGGATCCTTGGACCAAAAGGAGTGAACCATGTCTGTGTTATTATGTAGCTCAGTCATGCAAGGCAAGGTGGGTCTCAATTAGTCAGATGAAGCACATACCAGAAGTTACTTTACTGCTTCCAGACCTGGGCTGCTTTATTTGCATGTCCCCTCACTGAAACGTGGCAGTCACTGCAAAACCAGAGAGCTACATGGTGGGCTCTGATATGCTGTGGAATCCTTCATATTTCAAAGTCATCAAGGCCATGTGTGTGCAAGTCTAGAACTGAAAGACATGCAGTTGCACATGTGTATTAATAGAGAATGCAATCTTTTTGTAAATTGTAGCTGATTATTATTTAAATTTGAGATCTTCCCCTCTGTTTTTCAATTATGCTGAAAACATTGATGACCAAACATTTCTCTAAAACATTAGACTTCCTTGTGTGAGCGTGTTTTGGTTTGGGTTTTTCTTGGTTTTTTTTTTAATTATAATTATGAAATTTTTTACATGGTGCTAGCAATGCCAAAGTCATGGGTTTGATACTCATATAGGCCATTCATCTAAGAGTTGAACTTGATGATCCTTGTGAAACCCTTTCAACTCAGAATATTCTGTGATCGTGTGATCTTAACAACTCTGCAGTACATTGCTAATGTCTGTTGGAATTAAAAAATAGAAAGCAGAAAAACGTAGCATAACAATGGGTGAATGTATTTCAGTAAAAAAACCACGAAAGATAAATACTTGAAGTGCATGTTCAGAACACAAGATAACATAGAAAATTTAGGCAGGAGATTGCAGAAACAGAAGGAATCACTATATAGAAAAGAAATGAAGAATGTAGAAAGGCCTTTAAAATAGAATTGTGTCCAAGGTTGGGGGGCATTGAAAATTTTTTTTTCCATCCCTCTTGCTAAGCAACAAATAGCTGGGTGATTAGAGCCATCAATTCTTTTGTAAGAGACAAAAGGTTGTGCTAGGTGGGGCAGGGGAAGGAGGCAGCCGGCCGTTTGGGGACTGGGACTCTTGTCATCCGACACCAAGAGGAGAGGCTGCTCTTTGCTTCTGGCTGCAACCGCAGGAAATCCAACTGTGCTCTGCCTTTCTCCTCTTGGCTGGGTGAGCTTTGATTTAACCTTTTTCCCATTGGGAAGTGCACGTTTCCCCCCGGCTGCGTTTTCTGGCAGCAGCTGCCAGGGAGCCTGGCTGTCCCTGCCGCCCTCCCCGCTTTGCCGCACGAGACCACAGCGTCTGCTGTGAATCCTGCAGAATCCTTGCTACCTCGCTAGCTAGCCAAGGAGAGAGCTAGTTCCTACCCCTGCCGCCCTGCTTTCTGCCGCTCCGAGCTGCCTGGCTGCTTTCCAGCCTGCCCGCCATTACCAGCTGTGTGAGGCTGACCTGACCCTGCGCCACAGCGCCACCTGCAGCCGCTCGGCAGTCATCGCACCTGCCCTGCCCGGCCGGGAGCTCAACAGCGCCCCTGCTGCTTGCGACCGTGATTACACCACACGGGAAAAGGCTCGGCAGCTCACAAGTCATCTGCTATTGGTTTCTGGTTCTAGTTGTGGCTGCTATTATTGTTATTGCTTGTTTATAGATACTAGTAAAGAACTGTTATTCCTTTTCCCATGCCTTTGCCTGAAAGCCCTTGATTTCAAAATTAAAATAATTCCGAGAGAGGGGAAATCACATTCTCTATCTAAGGGAGGGTTCAACCTCTCTTAGCAGACACCTGTCTTTCAAACCAAGACAAATTGCAAAAGCAAAAAAGAAAATAGAGATGATATAAAAGGGTGAAAGTTACTAGAAAGGACAAAATACAGAAATACAAGAAGACATTAAAAAAACATAATTGGATTTGGCAAAATGAGGAGGAATCGTGAGAGAGAACATGGACAGTAGCAATAACAAGAAAATCAGTGAGGAATAAATTGGTTTTATTTGATAAGTTGGTTTCTTAGTTTCTGACTCTTTTTGGTAGATTGTTATGTATTAGGCTGTATTGAAATGGCTTAGCTGACTCTGAATATTCAGCAGAGTCGTGCATTGGGATTGTTTCACTGATAGCTGATAGAAGCTGCATGTCTGTAGCAAACAAGGCATTCAGCTAATCACCAAATTATATCAGAAATATCTAATTCAGTTAAGAACATGGAATGTATTGAATTGCTTTCCTGTGGTTCATCCTGTGTTTCATGGACTTTTTATGTGCATGAATTCCACTCACAATTTCTACTCATCAAGTCACTGAAGAACTATTTCAGGTTTAGTCAAAATCTCTCTCTTATGTCATGGAGACGCGTATTCACGAAGAATTAATTACTAAAAATATTTACACTTCTGATTACTCGTTTAAAACATAACAATATTGAAAACCTCTTCATGTTTAATATATTTTTAATTTAAAAAAGTATTAGAAAGCAGAGACAGCAGAATATGAAGCCTTTCCTGTTTCACTCATCTTGAATGTTGGATCTAGGCATGGCAGTGACTAAGTGTCATATGACAGCTCCTTGGTTTGCTGTGCCAGGCAGGATGCTGTTTCAGATGAGAATGTAAGAGGAAAATTTATGAAACAGCATTAATGAAACTCAGCCCACTTTTAAATATCTGCTTTTCAGTTCTGAAGCAGCATCTGAATCTAAAGGTAAAGTATCATCTTCCTTTTCCCTGTCTGACATGAGTGAATTGCCAAGTGTATTTTACAAGAATAAAATAAATGAGATTTCTTGATGTACATGAATAATTCTGAGCAAGCCTGCAAAAATCCAGATGCCCTTGTTGCTCTAAGCAAGTTTTGAAGGCCAAACTAGGCTACCTGGCTGCTCATTAAGTAGTTATTTTTCTGATCCTTTGGAAAGAACTATCACTTTTTGTGAATTCACTCTAGCATAGCCAGAAAGGAATGACTCTCATCACAATTTTGTAAGAGCAGGGTCCTGAAATTTCAGTACCTGAACAGACTAAGCAGACAGATGATGTGACATGTACACACATAAATGCCTTCCCTTGGTCTCAAAAGATTCTGACATGTGGATGTTTTGTTTTGTAGGGCTGCTCTCAGTGCAGGAGCTGATATTTCTGGCTGTTCAGAAACATTCTCTGTAACAACCTCTTGTTATTTTCATGTTTCTTGCATTAAGTTTGTTCACTCTGGAGGCTTAAGAGCCTTTAGATCTTATATTTGCATTGTATAGATGCTCTGAATGTCTTTTTTCAATACTTTTACATCTGCAGACCTCTTATAAGGATAGTCTGACTTGTCATTTTGTCATTAATGGTTCTTCTCAAAACTCAGAAATATTTTTGAACTGTAAGCCTATTGCACAAATACAATAAAAAGGGTCTGTGTGGGATGAAAATTATAACTGAATAAGAAAAACCCAAGTGTCCTAGGTTGCAATATTGATGTAGTTAAGTATTCTATTACCACCAGCTGTGGGCCATTAGCTGCTATCACCCACTCCAGATGACAGGCAATGGGCCATCCGTTAGCTATTATCACTTGCTAACGACCCACCCCGCATGACAGGCAATGGGCCATCAGGGACCCACCGTGTGACTCATGGACTTATCTCATCCCATTGTGAGATGCTCTGCCCAGGAGGGAGGAGCCAGGTGTTCCCACCTGGATATAACCTAGCCTTGGAACTGCCTGAGCTAGCCCTGTCTACTGGGTTCCCAGAGGACCAGAGCTACCACTGGATCTTCAGCTGGAGACTAAACCTTCACAAGATCACCGCTTCAACTGGACTACTTCAGTTGAACTGCTACTAGCACCCTAACAGGGTGTTAGGTTGTATCTGACTTTGTCAGTGCTTTTCCTTATATTATTTCACTTATTTTTAATTTCAATCTTGACTTGTAATCTCCCACTGGTTTGTTTTCAAACCTAAACATATTTTGGCGCCCAACGTGGGGCACGACCTGGGGAAACTCAGAAATCCTATCACCATGATGGTCAGCTTATCTATATGGGTGCTGTATCTCGCTCTCTATATTTTTCCTCAAATGGGAAACTATCTGCCTGTCGTATTGGTCCTGTTGTGACCAGGGAATGGCATGAAAATTGCTCTATTGGTTTATTATGCCTATTGCATAGTAACCTGTGAGGCGATGAATACCATTCGAAATATATACTCGACTTTGTCTGCCTGGCCTAACCTGAGCTGCTTCGTCTGGGACCTCCTCGGCAATCGCACCCACCCTCTGGGGCTAGGAGGAGAGAGCGGTTTCTTCCAGCCTTTCAGGTCAGGCACTGCCATTTTTGACAATATTGAGTTCCCTCTAGATGCTAAGGATAGCATAATCTTTTTGTCAGTTCTGTTTTCTTTGATCAGCATCGTGTACATCTTGCTGAAGATCAGAACAATACTTGGTGTAGTACAGCGTCTTCTTGAAGAGGAGGAGAAAAGAAACAAGCCAGCAGGCACTTTGTCCACGCAAACTGCCACTAAGAAGAAAGGAAGCAAAGGAGCAGTCAATGTCTCAACACAGACCATTGCCGAATCAGAACAGCCAAAGCCAGTAGCGGTTGCCCCTGTCCAGAAAAAGAAATCCAAGAGCAAATCAGTCCACACAGCAACTGATGAGGATGCGGCAGGACCATCTCACCAAGCAAAAGAGACAGAGCCGGAGATCATCACTCGCTCTCTATCCCTGGGGGAGCTGCGTAACCTACGGAAGGAATTCACCCGGCAGGCGAATGAGTCCATCTTGACCTGGCTGCTCCGTATCTGGGACGCTGCAGCTAATGACACCATTCTAAACAGAAGTGAGGCCAGACAACTGGAATCCCTGTCTCAGGATGTGGTCATTGACCAGGAGATTGAGAAAACCCAAGAAACTCTCAGCCTCTGGCGGCGATTGCTGCTGAGTGTACGGGACAGATACCTGTGCAAAAAAGACCTCCAGATGCACCAAAGGAAATGGAACACAATAGAACAAGGTATCCGATGCCTGAGGGAATTGGCCGTGCTAGAGATCATTTTCTCAGACAACGAGAGATTCCCCAAGAGCCCAGATAATGTCCGGTGCACTTCACAAATGTAGCTAAGATTCGCGCGGCTCGGACCAGAGATATACTCTCGTTACCTGGCAACACTGCAGTAGAGGGAAGGCGAAGACCAGGTGGGCGTATTAGCAAACAAACTGAGAATTTATGAAGACACTGTCACTGCCCCACTACGCACCCAGGTCTCATCGGTAGAAACAAACCTGGCCAAGCAAGTCCGGAGCTTAATTGAAGAGAGCCATCAAAAACTAAAGAAAGAGCTCACAGAAAGATTTTTCCATGCCACACCAAAACCAACCCGAGTCTCTGCCATCAGGAGCAGACGTACTCCAATCAGGGAAAGAAAACAAACTCCACAACGTGACCTCTGGTTTTTCCTTCAAGAGCATGGGAAAGACATGAAGAAGTGAGATAGGAAACCCACCTCCACCTTAGCAGCCCGGGTACGTGAATTGAAAACGGAAACATCCACTTCAGGAGGCTCATCTAGGTACAATACTGCCCCAGTCTCTTGTGAACAGAACTCCAGACAGAATGGAAGCAATAATATGACTGATCCTCTTGAAGGGACCTCAGGAACACATTTACAGGAGAAAAACATCGTGCACCAAAAACAAGATTAAAGGAGCCCTGCCTCTAGCCAGGTAGAAGAAAGGGACAATCGGATCTATTGGACTGTGTGGATCCGATAGCCTGGCACATCTGACCCACAAAGATACATGGCTTTGGTTGACACCGGCGCTCAGTGCACCCTGATGCCATCCAGGTATGTGGGGACTGAATCCATTTCCATTTCTGGGGTGACAGAAAGATCCCAGCAGCTGACTATACTAGAAGCTGAAGTGAGTTTAACTGGGAATGAGTAGCAGAAACACCCCATTGTAACTGGTCCAGACGCCCCATGCATCCTCGGCATAGATTATCTCAGGAGTGGATATTTCAAGGACCCGAAGGAACATCGCTGGGCTTTTGGGATAGCAGCCGTAGAGACAGAAGACATAAGACAACTGAATAGCCTGCCTGGTCTCTCAGATAACCCGTCTGCTGTAGGACTACTGAGAATTAAAGAACAGCGAGTACCAATTGCTACAGCAACAGTGCATCGCCGGCAATACCGCACTGACAGAGACTCTGTGGCCCCCATCCATAAGATGATTCGAGATCTGGAGAGCCAAGGGGTGGTCAGCAAGGCTCACTCACCCTTTAACAGCCCTATATAGCCAGTGCGTAAGTCCAGTGAAGAATGGAAACTGACGGTGAATTACCGTGGCCTGAATGAAGTCACACCACCACTGAGTGCTGCTGTACCAGACATGTTGGAACTTCAGTACGAGCTGAAATCCAAAGCAGCAAAGTGGTATGCGACCATTGATATTGCCAATGCCTTTTTCTCCATTCCTCTGGCAGCAGAGTGCAGGCCTCAGTTTGCTTTCACCTGGAGAGGTGTGCAGTACACGTGGAACCGACTGCCCCAGGGGTGGAAGCACAGTCCCACCATCTGCCATAGACTGATCCAGGCTGCACTGGAAAAGAGTGAGGCTCCAGAACATCTGCAGTATATTGATGACATCATTGTGTGGGGGGACACAGCAACGGAAATATTTGGGAAAGGAGAGAAAATCATCAAAATTCTCCTAGAAGCCGGTTTCGCCATCAAAAAGAGCAAAGTCAAGAGACCTGCTCGAGAAATCCAGTTTCTGGGAGTAAAGTGGCAAGACGGACGGCGTCAGATTCCTTCTGAAGTCATCAATAAGATCATCGCGATGTCTCCACCAACCAACAAGAAGGAGACACAAGCCTTCCTAGGCGCCATAGGCTTTTGGAGAATGCACATCCCTGAGTACAGCCAGATCGTGAGTCCTCTCTACCTCATAACCCGCAAGAAAAATGATTTCCACTAGGGCCCTGAACAGCAGCAAGCCTTCACCCAGATCAAACAAGAAATCGCTCATGCGGTAGCCCTTAGACCAGTCAGGACAGGACCAGAGGTAAAGAATGTGCTTTACTCTGCAGCCGGGAGCCATGGTCTGTCCTGGAGCCTTTGGCAGAAGGTGCCTGGTGAGACCCGAGGTCGACCACTGAGATTCTAGAGTCGAAGTTACAGAGAGTCTAAAGTCAACTACACTCCTACCGAAAAAGAAATCTTGGCAGCTTACGAAAGAGTCCAAGCCGCCTCAGAGGTGATCGGCACAGAAACACAACTTCTCCTTGCACCCCGACTGCCAGTGCTGGGGTGGATGTTCAAGGGAAGGGTTCCCTCTACCCACCATGCCACTGATGCCACATAGAGCAAATGGATTGCCCTCATCACACAGCGCGCCCGTATTGGAAACCCGAATCGTCCTGGGATTCTGGAAATCATAGCAAACTGGCCTGAAGGTGAGACTTTTAAATTATCCTCAGAAGATGCAGAGGAGCAAGTAGCACGTGCCGAAGAAGCACCCCCGTATAACGAGCTGCCGGAGAGTGAAAGACGCTATGCCCTCTTCACCGATGGTTCCTGCCGAATTGTAGGCGCAGATCGAAAATAAAAAGCTGCAGTATGGAGCCCCACACGACAAGCTGTACAAGCTACCGAGGGACAAGGTAGATCGAGTCAGGTCGCGAAGCTTAAAACCATCCAACTGGCTTTGGATATTGCCGAACGAGAGAAATAGCCAAGGCTTTATCTCTACACCGACTCCTGGATGGTAACCAACGCGCTATGGAGATGGTTAGATCGCTGGAGAAAGGCTAACTGGCAGCGCAGAGGAAAACCCATCTGGGCCGCTGAGATTTGGCAAGACATTGCCACCCGGGCAGAAAAGCTGACTGTAAAAATTCGACACGTAGATACACATGTACCTAAGAGTCGGGCTAATGAAGAGCATCGTAACAACGAGCAGGTGGACCGAGCTGCCAAGGTAGAAGTGTCACAGGTAGATCTGGACTGGCAGCACAAAAAAGAATTATTTCTAGCTCGTTGGGCCCATGATGCCTCTGGTCATCAAGGGAGAGATGCAACATACAGGTGAGCTCGTGACCGAGGGGTGAACTTAACCATGAACAACATCTCACAAGTCATCCACAGCTGTGAGACTTGCGCTGCAATCAAACAAGCCAAGCGGGTGAAGCCTCTGTGGTATGGTGGACGATAGTCAAAGTACAGGTATGGGGAAGTATGGCAAGTTGACTACATCACACTTCCCCAAACCCGCCAAGGAAAGCGCTACGTGCTGACCATGGTGGAAGCAACCACGGGATGGTTAGAGACCTACCCTGTGCCTCATGCTACTGCCCGGAACACCATCTTGGGTCTAGAAAAGCAAGTCCTGTAGAAACATGGTACCCCTGAGAGAATCGAGTCTAACAATAGAACCCATTTCAAGAATGGCCTCATAAGCACCTGGGCTAGAGAACACAGAATTGAATGGATATACCACATCCCCTATCACGCACCAGCTGCCGGGAAAGTTGAACGGTACAACGGACTACTTAAGACAACTTTGAAAGCACTTGGCGGGGGAACCTTCAAAAATTAGAAACTGAACTTAGCAAAGGCCACCTAGATAGTTAACACAAGGAGTTCTATCAATCGAGCCGGTCCTACCGAGTCCGAACCTTTGCACCAAGTTAAAGCTTTTAAGCTCTCAAATCAAAAATGTTGTTCCCAGAAAAACAGAACTGGCTATTTACTTACCTCTTTATTTAGAGAAACAAAAACCATAGGATGCTTCTGTAGTTAATTAACCTTTTCCACAAGAGTTTTATTATTTCACCTTCCTTCTACGTGTGGAAATTCCTGGGGATCTACCATACAAATGTTGACCCCATGGACAAGGTTTAGTAATTTTGAGGCGTGTCTAACCAGACACTAGGAATTAATCCTGACTTATTTGCTTTTTGAGGGACTGTAAGCTCTAGCAGAGCAAACTAATATGATTTTCCTAGAGGACTGAGATCCAAGGTACCCTTAACTGGGATTTGAAATCTTGCTGGTTAATCAGATTTCTCTACAGTTTTAATGGACTGTTTGCAGTGAATAAAAAAGGCCCATGAATAATAGTGGGATGAAAAATTATCAGTTCCCTGGACCAAATGGTTTGTGTTCCTTACTGTACTGCAAATTGTGAAAGCAATAGACACCTGTTAAATTGGTATGTTTGTTTTGCTACATCATTCTTTTTGTTTTAATTTAGTGACTGGACCACAGATAGTTGGGGAGATAAGGAACGCAGCAGGGAGGAGGAGATCTCCCTGCACACAAGGGAGAGAGTGTGTTGCAGTAAAGGTGACTAGTCTATGAAGGTTTGGACAGATTTGCTGGAGCAGGCAGCAGGGCTCAGACAGCATTAATGAGATTGTTTATTAGTACCGGATGAACAATTCTGCAACTCACTTGACAAACACCAAGCAAAAAGCACCACAGGGGAGCGTCCCACTGCCTTGAGCAACTCCGTGATCTGTGGAACAAAATAATCACTGAAGAAAAACAATCTATTTTCCATCTATTGAGTTTTCTCTAACATATGAAAGTGCTTCTATCAGAATTTAAAATCTAGGCTAACCCTGCATGAGACCAGGAGCTTTGTTTAAAAATCAGAAGACTCTGGTTAAAACAGCAGCACAAACCAGAAATGCTGTGACTGACTTAATAAGCTGTATATGCTGTACTGCATCTATTTAATTTCTGGGTTTTTAAAAGTTCTTTGTTTTTCGTTCCTAAATTCAAAAGTGTTACCTTAGCTATGGCATACCATCAGATTTTCTTACTACTGAAAACTGTTCTATTTTCCTCAACTGTCTGTTATTGCTGCACGCCACAATGTTTGAATTTGTTTGAAATGGATGTTTGTCAGCTAACTTCAGGAGAGCCTGTCTTTTTTTCTTTTTGAATAAATTCCCTCAGAGTCTGCCTGAACTCAGCTTTGTCTCTAGCAAATATGCTTTTTGATATATGTGTACACACATATTTCTACTCACATGAAAGCTGTGCGTGCATAAGTGCGTTAGCCTATACATCTTTCTCTTTCCATCCTTTCATCTGTTCATCACTGCGCACATCCATTCACTCATCCAGTTTAAGAGCAATTTCTTAGAGCATAGGATAAACAATAGACTTTGCGGAGTTTTCAGCTTTAACTTTTTTGTGTTAGTGATCCAAGATCATCAGAAAAGTGAATGTGAAAGGCTGAGTCTGCTTCTTTTTTAAGTAAGTCTAGGAAAAGTGACTAACCTGAAAGGTATTGGTCACACTAGGTCATTTACATTTTGAATTAGTGCCCAGAGTGGTTTGTTCAACTGGTTGCTAAAATGATTCTATGATTTCTCAAGTAATTTGAACTCAAAACTGAACCTCGATGCTATAATTCAAGGTACACCATTTTGAGGGGATGTGTCTTTACCACATTCCTTTTTTTTTTGTTATGCTTGCTTTTTTGTGATAACCACATGCTTTCTGTTTGTTTTGACTCTGTCAGTATGCACTGTCATTGTGATGTTGATATATTAAACACTGAGTGCCTTCTTCCTTTTTCTCTCACCTGCTTTTCCTTCATCAACTCTCTTTTAACTCAGCAGAAAAGTTGCCACACATCTGTACTCATACACTGTTGTCCTTCCACAACCTTGAAAAAGTCATTCTTGAACTCTCATTTGATTGCAGTTTTATGGTTCTGGATTTAAAGTGTTTAGTACACCACAATTTTCATTGCTCTCTAAGGTTTATCTTCCCTGACTCTCACAAGTATTGCAGAAATGAAGCATCTTTCTGTTCAGCAGGAGAGCTGTCATGATTGCTGACAAGCAAACGGTATCTAGAAGGAATTTCATCCCTACAGTCAGCTCTTTCAGTGAGCAAGAATGGATTGGCAATAGCACTTGTGCTGGTACATGGAAGCCATCCATTTGGAGAGCTTTTGCTTATGTGGTTCAACATAAAGCAATACCATGTAGTAAATGCCAAAAGCTGAAACATCTGCTTAAATAACCTCTTGGTTATTTATTAGGAACAGTAAGATTGTGTCTACCTTGGTACAGCTGAGGAAGATGGAACCCCTGTCACAACAAACAAACTTAAGATTTTGTTTAGCCTAAAAATAAATTTCTGCCTCCATGTGCAAGAGCTGCCTCATTTTTGCTCATATAGATATTTTGACTATACAGAAATAAAACTTAAAATTACAACATATAGCAGTTATCATTTTATGCAAATTCTATGTTAAATGCTTTTGATGTAATGCTTTTTGCAAGATCTTATGTGTATTGCAATATCAATAGATATTTGTTGACTATTTAAAGCCATAAGCCTCATCACTATGAGGATGATGAGATGGCAGATGGAACAGGTTGCCCAGGGATGCTGGGGTTGCCCCAGCCCTGGCAGTATTCAATGCTAGGTTGGATAAGGCCTCAGGCAACCTGGTCTAGGGAGAACTGTCCCTGCCCATGGAGAGGGTGGTTGGGATTGGATGATCTGTACAGTCTCTTCCAGCCTTTGACATTCTATGACTCTGTGATGCTATGATTTATTAAAGAGCTCTTAGATATGGTCATTCCAGTCCAGATGAGCTGTCAAGGCCTGGAGCTGTCAGCCAGGTAATTGTACTGTGCCAGTTCAGTAGCACTGTGTAGGCACAGCTAATTGAGGATGTTATTGGTAAGGACTGAATGTTGTGACTACGTCCTGATAATGATTCCTAGTGATTATAAAGCAACCATTGTGTCTCTGTGTTGTTAGAGCAGTAATTTAGTCAAGCCTTGATTTGCAGTTTGAAACTGGCCTGGCTGATCAATCTCTTAGACATTTTATCACAGTTATCTCTGATTTTCTGACTGGTATGAAAATATATGTATATATATACACACACACACAAACACATCCCCCCATATTTTCAGTTATAATGCCAGTGTCAGGCAGTCATTGAGAGTATATCAGAGAATTTTACCTTTAATCACATATACTCAGGTTTCACCCACCTAGCTGTCTGCACTTTGGCTGTTTAGTCTGTGAAAGGCATTTGTGGTACACCATAGTCAGCAAGTGTACTAGTTTGAAAACAAGCCAGTAGGAGATCACAAGTCAGGATTAAAATTTAAAAGGAAAATTAAAAATAAGTGCAATAATCAAAGGAAAAGCACTGACAGAGTCAGATACAACCTGACACCTGGTTAGGGTGGTGGTAGCAGTCCAAACAAAGTAGTTCAGTTGAAGCAGTGATCCTGTGGAAGGGCTGGTCTCCTCCTGAAGGTCCAGTGGTAGCTCTTGTCCTTTGGAAGCCCAATAGACAGGGCTAACTTGAGCAGTTCCAAGGCCAGGTTATATCCAGGTGGGAATGCTTGGCTCCTCCCTCCTGGGTGGAGCATCTCACAATAGGATGAGATAATTCCATGAGTCATGCAGTTGGTTCTTGATGGCTCATTGTCTGTTATCAGGGGTGAGTCATTAGCAGGAGATAACAGCTAATGCCCCACAGCTGGTGGTAGTAGAATACTAAATACATCTATATTGTAACCTAGGACAGCAAGGGAAAGAGGCACCATCAGGCCTCATATATTCCAGCTCTCCTGGACATCTAACTTGGCATTTGGAGTCACCTCTCTGGGGTGCCTACATCTCTAGTTTGATTATAAAGAAAGCTTATGTGAATTTCTTGGGTTTGGAACTGACTATAAGTCTTTGCTGAACTGTTTCCCATCCCTGGAGACTACCTCTTCCAGGTACTTACATTTTTCTTTAATTCAGACCCAAGTTGTCTAAACATAAAACAGTCAACACAGGTTTTTCAGAGTTATGTACCAGCCACCTGTATCAAGGGGAATATTAATTTATTTCAGTGGACTTTTTGCTGGGAGTTTTGAATGTGAGCTTGCATATCAGTGGTGAGAAGAAAGCTCAGTCCATTATCTGGTGTGCCTGCAGCTAGGCTGCTGTACTCATTTTATTGAACCAAGTTACGACATTCATAGATCATAAAAGCCAGAAGGAACCATTGTGATCATTTGCTGTGACCTCCTGCATAACACAGTCCACTGGAGCTTTTTGAATTAATTCCCGTATGAACTGAAGTGTTCCATTTAGAAAAATAGCCAATCTTGAAAGTGTTTCCAGAGATAAGTCTGCCATAATCAGTGGCAAATTATTTTAATGTTTTATTAGTCTATAGTGCTCTATAGTCGATCCAAACTTGGCTTACTTCCTCTAGATTGTTTGATCTCATTACAGAATTACCTGCTGCACTGATGAATCTGCTATTATGAAGTGCCTGTTTGTCATGTGGGTACAGAGACTCAAGGCATGCAATAACCCAATCTTCCCTTTATAAAGGAAGACTGAATGAATTAGCTACTGAAGGACATGTATTGTGAGAAGTATTTTCTGATCAATAGAACTTGTAGAAACATTTTCTACTCTATGAACACCCTTCTAATATTGCAGGCCTTGATGCTGGACAACACAATAGCCCCTAAGTGTTGCTCCACTGCCAAGTACAGAAATACAGATATCTTATCTATTCCTAATAAATATCCTGTTTAGTGAAACAGGATTTATGTGACTGGTTTTGTTCATGCTGTTGCATTTGGAGGTTGAATTAGCTATTAGATGAACAGGTCTCTTAATACCTAGATCTTCAGATAAAAAGTAAGAGACAAATTCCTCTGTTTTTTAAGCATTGGCTACCTTTGGACCTATTAAATGCATTAAAAAATACTCAAAGCCATACTGAGAGTCTACACTGGTGCTCATTTTAGCAGGTTAGTGACCTGTCCTTATTGTTTGCCTTTCACACACTATTATGTCTTCTAGAAATAAAGTACCTTATTTTATGTCCTCTCTAATTTCTTACTTCTGTGTAATCACAGATATATCACACAGCATATATTAAAATACTAACTGCTGTCCACTCTTGAGCAAATAAGGTTATTTATTTTATGTTCTCTGTCTGGACGATTGAGTCTTTACTTATCTCAGTTACTAATCCCCCAGGGTTCCTAACAGAATTGAGGCAATTCTTTCCAAGGCTATTTTTAAGCATGTAAATAACACTTTTCTCTCTGAAGAATTTTCTCTTTCATTCTCTCTGATACCTACACAAAGAACCAAGGGACCCAAACAACTAGCAGGTGAGGTGGATTCCTGAAAGTGGGAGCTGCTCATACTTATTTGTGAAATTTTCTGCCAGTTTTAATCCTTTGATAGGTTTCATATTCACTTTCTGTTGCTCTGTTTTTGTGAGCAAAATGTGTCAAGTCAAAGGCCTTAAGTAGTCTGAGAACATTACATCAAGACCGCTAATCAGCTGCAATTACTTCTATTACTTTATTAAGATTTAAAATACGATCACAAAGATATTAAGTTAGGTCTTTGTAATTATACACAAGAGGAAAGTGCCCCTTCTCCTTAAATTCATTAATTCTGTGAAACTGAACTGGGCTGTTGTTGCTACATACTGTGGTTAGGGATAATCTTGGGATGTCATGTTCTTTCCTATTTCTGTGACGTGTTAGTGAGCACATTTTTCACTGCAATTCTTGAGAGCTGATGGAAGGGCAAGGCATAGGAAGCTTGAGAATTCCTGTCTTGAGCATTGTTTTCAGTGCAAGTTATAATCTTCATCTTCTGTGCAGGTCCTGTTCTGGGGTGTGTTATTGCTTAGGAACATGATAGCACAATCTTTTTCATTTGTAGCATGAGTTGACTTTTCAGGATGATGGTCTGCGTGCATAACCTTGGGACAATTAGACTTGCAAATACCAAAGAAACATGCTACACCAAAAATCATCCTGGAGTACATATGTATGGTTTGGTAATATTTGTACATGCAGCTTGAAAGCAGCAGTGACTGCTCTAAAATTTGAATTGTTTGAGGTGGACTTTGAGTGCAGTGGTGAGGGTTCTGCATTGTATAATTATTTGTGTCACTTATCAAAACCAGAGAAGCCTGCACAGGAAATTTTAGCATGTTCATTGCACTCTGTACTTGGATTTCTAGATGACATTCTCTCTTCTCTCAGTTTAATGAATAAAAGAGCAAAGACTTCATGGAGATACAGGAAACAGGCTTGCTTTCATTAAAATTTGCCTATACGAAGATATTTACGTAACTAGAACAAGAATGGACAATTGAAACATCATAATAAGGTTCAGCCAAAAATCAGACTGGACAGAAGAGCATTATGACAATCCTTGTTGTTCATCAGTGTTATCTAGATTGCAGAACAGAGAAATAAAATTTAGAAATAAGAGAGAAGGGAAAAAGCCACAAAAACTATTACTTTTAGTTCAAGAAGGTTATTTAAAATGATTCAATACATGGCACACTGCAAGAATAAAAGTTTTCATAGGAAAGTGTTTAATTAAGAAATGAAAGAAGATGGCTACAAGGCAATTAATGGTTTCATAGGATATAAAGCAATCAAGGCCCAGGGCATTACAAGTTGTATTTCAGCTGGCAGATTGTTCCACTTGGTACATGAAATACTACTGCCCCAAAGAAGTCAACGCCAGACAAGGGCAAGAGTAAGGAATTTAGCTGCAAAGCTTGAGACAGTAGTATCCAGGCTCTCACCTTTTTTTAAATTAATTTTTTTGTTTGTTTGTTTGTCTTTACCTGTTAGGCTAGAATTGCATGGAATATGTAATAATGCAAAGACATGTAATGAAGATGTGGCATATGTATTATTTGGCTGCAATCACATCTGGGAGACATGTGAATATGCCCCTAAGAGGGCATTCTTGTCTAACTGTGTCACCATGAAATGAAGCTGTTTGGGGCTATAACACTCGTGATGGCTCAGCCACTGCAGATGTCCTCCTCTCTGTTCTTTAGTCTCTAACGAGGTTGCATTTACCACAGGCAATATAAAGTGGCCACCAGCCTTAACTGTTCCCCAGTTCAGTGCAGAGACAATTCCTTTAGAAAAAGTGCTCAGAGCAATAGGGCTGGCACAGCTTTATTCAGTGTTTTTGATTTTTTAATTAACTTTGAGACTATTCCTCTTACTGTATTTAATTATCGCTAAATTTTCTAGGTCTTTGCAAAACCCAGTTCTCTTGCCAGGGTGATTTTTTTTTTCATTTTAAGGAGTCTGCACTTTGGCTCTTTGCTGATTTCAGTGCCATTTGTATGTGTGATGACTGAAGTGGCATTGGGCCACTAAACACACGAGCAAAATGATGAATGTCTTCCATACTTTTTGAAAGAAATCCAATTAAAAAACTACAAACTTCTATTAATTATGCACATACAAAAAAAATCACTGAAATTTCATGGTGGGCTTGACAAAGAATTTTAACTTGCCATCAGAAATTTCTTTTCATCTGCAGAAGAGGGTTACAGTATTGTTGCATGTATCCAGGCAAAGTGTGCTTTCCTGAAGCAAAACAGTGTACTTTCCTGAAGCAAATTTTAAAAATGATGAGAAAGTTCTAACAGAAGCTTATTTCTGCGTTTGCAAACACAGGAAAATCTTCATGAAAATTAAGCAATCAATTAATAAAATTTTCATTATGTTGTTTCTTTGAGCTCCTTAAGAAAATGTATAGTTTAAGTTATGAATATTCAACAGTCCATAAAATACCACATTTAAGGACTTTTCTAATATGCCTGAATTATGAATAGTTCCAAGAAAGGTGGCTCATGGTGTAGAAGGGGAATCTAAATTTGTCAATTCATTCTCAACTGAATTATGTGCTAATATTATTATACGTAATTTGAATATTGCATCTTGTACTTACTTAGTTCTTTCATTCCTAAGATCTAAAAGCATTTAAGAAATTATATTTCACGAAGTAAAGAAACCTGGCTAAGAATTAAATTTACAGCAGGTGTTGTAAACTCAATTTAAACCACATTAAAGAAATCTCTAGCTGGCAATTGTCACATAGGGCCATGTTTGAATAACATGGTAACCTATTCAAAAGGACACAATGAATGAACAGCTACAAACAGATAAAATGGTAAAATACAACATAATAATTGCCAGTGAAGAAGCAGTGCCTTCCAAATTACGCACCTTGAAGGAAGGTCCAGGGAGTGAACTTCTGCATCTAGAGTAGGTCAGAGTCATTTTGCTGAAGTCTTTCTTTGATGTTTAAAGCTAATTTGCCAAACCCAGAAGCCTATGTCAGATATAATTTCAACTGAAGTTGATTAAGAAGGTTTGAGAGGAGACTACAAATGTTCCAAAGAGAATAAAAGCACAAGCTCCATTTCCCATACTGTGAGGTGAACCCAACTTCTCCCTCTATAGGCCTCTCTTCAGATAGGAGACACCCCAGAGCAAGGGACAGGGAGGGAAACAGTAATTGTTGGGAGAAGGGGACAGAAAGGATTTTGCTCATGCAAAAGCTGGAGAATGGCTCCTGCCCACTCTGGATGCAGAAGCTTGCAGTCTTTTGATAATTCACACAGGGTCCTGAAATCTTGCACAGTTATGATCTGCCCAGTTTTTCTTTTGTTTTTACCTCAACCCATCAGCTAAACCCTGGGGAGCTGGCCAAAGGAATTGCAGATGGTGGCATCCCCTTTAGTTCAGTTAAATTACTGCAATTTTTAAATTGTGAGTAGCAGTTTATTGTGCCATCTAATAACCGTAATAATTCTCAGCACTTTCATATAGCTATTCATCTTCAAAGAGTGTCACTAATATTAGCTAATTAATTTTCTGGTTTTCTTCTAAGACACAGTATTGCAGGCTGTGATCATGCAGACCACCCAGGTAATTACAATTTGCATTGAAGATTATTCCAAAGACTATTTTTGTTATTTTAGGTGTAGTCTTGCAAATGCTAATTTGATCAGATGAGACTTAACACTAAAGTGATTAAATGATAGAATTTCTTTTTAAAAACTTCAAGAGTGGCATGCTAGTAAATTCTTATTGAAAAAGGATTATTTCATCTAAAACTTCACTGTTAAATACTGAAAAATAGCGTTAGAGGATTGGTTTTGACACAGCCCAGGCACAGGAGGAATATAAGGGAATCTAACTTTTATACTATCAGGAAATTATTAAATTAAATATTCAAAGTTCAGCGCAGTCTTTTGAGAATGCTTTCTACAATGATTTTAAGCAGAGCAGTAAGTAGAAATCGGTCGTTTTCACTTAAAAGACAAAGTATAAAAGACGCATTTTGCAACAAATAATTTGGTCAAGATGGATAATGAATGAGCCACTGTTCCACTGACCACCGTTTTCTCGATTGATTGTTTTTATTACTTCAGTGATTATTGCTTCTTACTTAAGGGACAGCAAGTGGTTAAATTAACAGAGTTAACTATTTTTTTTACCCCTGCTCTAAGGTAATAAGAGTTAAATAATAAAAGGCATTTGAAATGAGCAACAGAGCAGACTTCTTAAATGTCTTCTGTCTCCTCTCTCCCGAGACAAGCACAACGAGGTGAATCTCATCATTATTTGTCTTTTCAAGGGCAAAGCTGTGATAGACAGGGCTTAATGTGTATCTTGGTAGAATTGGATTTGATCCTCAGGGCTGGGCCAGAAGGCTGCTTTGTTAGATTTGTTAGATTTACTCTCTCTCCTGTGTTCTCTCTACCACAAACAAAATTACCTCTTGGAGGCCTGCATCAGCCCCAGCACCCTGAGACTATCTCCTTTTCTTGATTTCAGTCACATCTAAATCTGTTTAAACTGTCGACATGATGATTTGTGGAGAGACAGGGATTAAGCAGAAGGGAGATTAACACAGTTGTCTGTCTTCTTTGAAATAATATACCTGCTGACAGTAAGGGCATTCTTCAATTTACATAACTTAGCTCACAAGGAGGGCTTTATGGTTGTTATTGGGTTGTTTTTTTGGCTATCAGCAGTACAAACTCACCCGCTACCTGCACATTTAAAACCTTGACACTCCGTCTCTTCAATTCCTATAAGACCGAGAGAATTGCCCTCTTCTTTTTCCTTTGGTATTTGAGTAATATGCATTCAAAGAGATTATTTAAGAAATATATATTAAATTCTGCTGGTATAGATATGAACTTCAAATACCCGAAAGAAAACACCTGTATTCCAGTAGAGTCAAAATTCTGTGAACAAGTGTTTTGAAATGGAACAATGATCTCTGTGTTTTGTTTCATTTGCTGAAAGAAGTTGGAAGATTACTTATTATTCTGGTTGTCTCGGAAAAAAAAGCCATGCAATATTCTTAATACTTAGATAATTTTAAGCAGCACTAACTAAAATTGCTTGTTCGGTATTTTGGTCTTGGCCTTATTGTAGTGGGGAAAAAAGGACTGCAGAAAAAAAGGAAGAAAATTTTATCTAAAAACAGGAATAAGAATATCTATTTTTCTCACACTTTGTACATTTTATCTTTATTCAGTTATAAGGGATAAGGCACAGAACCTTTTCTTCTGTACGTACAAGGCTTTGTAAAAGAAAGCTTGTTTTGAATTAGGAACTGAATTGTGAGGTACCACTATGCAAGTTACGGAAAAGCACAATTTTTAAGCCAAAAAATTGATAAATGTACTGTCACAGCTGCAGAAGCTGGAAGAGCTGCATGTGCAGGAGAAAAAGGAATAATTACATTGAAAAAAAGACAGTAGCCTCCTAGGTGTGAAACTTCTTTTTTTGGTATTTTATATTTTTACATGAAATCTCACATAAAGACTGCTTTGTGATTGCCGGGTAGTGTGCTGTTCTGTTAGGATGAGGAAGCTTATGTAGTTTTCTCCAGCCTTGCTTCTCTGGGAGTAGAAGCATTTGTGAAAACATCTATTGCACCAGAACTAGGAAAGTTTTTTGTGTTACAGTGCTTCATCTTGTTGCACAGCACACTACAGAGGAACAAGGCAGAGGAGCAGACAGAACTGTTCTTTTCATGCCCCTCTGTGTTTCACTGAAATGCTAAACAGTTCTTAATATGCTATAGGGTTGGTTTTTGTCAGTATGAACAAGTAAAATGATCTTAACAAGTGATGACATAAATAAAATGAGTGAATGATTCAATCCATTTCTTAACCTATTTCCTGAGTCAAATATGTTTCTGAGGTCTGAAGAATTTAGTTTTTTTTTCTTTTTGTTCTTTTTTTCAGACCTTATACTTCATTATTATCTTTGAGTGTCCTCAGTTGTATCTATCAGCCATGCCTCAAGAAACAGATAATTTTCCTGAACTTCCCAGCTAATCCCAGCAGCTGTAAATCATTCAGATTTGTAGTCAAAAACTTTCAGATAGACATCCACACTTTGAGGTGCTTATAAGGCTTGAACTGCATCTTTTAGATTTATCCATTTTGGGCAGAAATTCCAACAGAAACTGCATTTCCATCTTTATATTAGCTCCATCTTTTAAGTAGCTCCTGTGACATGAGATTTTGGTTACTTGCCACTTGTAAATGTCAGGATTTCTTTGAGACAATAAAGGTGAAATCTCAGATCCTAGGTGTGCATAAATCAAGACATTGAGTTGAAAGAGATTATCCCAGTGATGACAATGGGAGGAGGAGTACACAGGTAACACTGTCAGTGACACACACCCTTATGCAAGACCCTCAGTGGACTCCATAGTAGTCCATAAATGGACTCCAAAACCACATGAAGTATCTGCAGGTCTTTCCACTGGTTTCATCAAGCTTCTGATCAAGACCAGAACCATTTATGACTGTTATTATTTTTGTTTTACCTATCAAGAAGTGCTGGGCTGCTGATAGTCGGAAAAGATTCAGATGTGAAAACAAAGGCTGTGTCCTACACAGGCTTAGAACAGGTATGGTAGAGACAGATAACTTCACAAGAAAGGACACACAGTGATTAACAGAGAGAGAATACTTGATGAATAGATCCTTGCACTAAAAGAGATTTGGGCAGCTGTATGTTTCCCAGTACATTCTAGCTATGTAATTGTAATTGTTTCTGTAGGTCAGATCTTATTTTTAATTAATTGCATTGCTGAATTGCTGAATTGGATGTTTTTAAGAAGGACAGTCTTAATTCTAGTCTTAAAATCCTTAAAGGCTTATTCCTAACTAAATAAATCAGTCAGGAAGAATAGGCCACCTCTATAAATTATCTTGGCATTCCACTTATGGGAAAAAAATTATCTGGAAATTACCTTGTATTGCCGCAGATACAAGCAGAATCAGAAGTGGCAAAGGGATGCTGAGAAAGGCTGCTGTATTGTCCCTGTTTAGTTTAACCCATTAGTTTGTTTACTTTCACCCAGACTTTTCAGAAAAAAATTGAGAATACAACCTCTTAAATTTCAAATCAAACTTGACAAAAAAAGTTCATAATTTCCTTTTAGTGTGTGAAATTATGTCAGCTGTTGCCACCAAGTGTAGGATGTGAGAGGAATTAATATTGTTTATTTTCTGAAATGTTTGTTTTATGGTGTGCAGGTTAAGAAATAGATGGAATTTTTATGCTTGTAATACCTAATCTAAAATGGAGAGAGGAAAACACTTCCTCTAAACTCATTCTGCAAATTTACTTGCTCACAATGTTCTCTGTGGGAGTAAAAAATTCTATGAATGCCCAGCATGAAGAGGTACTGGGATTAAATACTAAACAATTCACCTTACTATGACTTCATATCAATGGGTTAAACATGATAAACAGTTTATGTATTCACATCAATTTAGGCTGCTGGGTGTATCAGTGGAATGAATACATTTGCTGCTGTTTTTTTTGGCTCATCAGTAAATCTAATACACAATCTGATACTATACCAGTTGGATTTATATTGCTGCAACAGACAGAGATTATTACTGATGCCAAGAAGACTGATTTTCTGCTGATTTGATTAGGACAGTAACTGTGCAAAGCTACATATTAATATGTTAGAACATTGCAGTCCCCTAGAAGTCTGCAGAAGGGAATTTTGTATTGGATTTGGAAAACACAGATCTGTTGTTTCTGTATCCTACAGCATCTATTAGAAAATTCATACAAATTCTTTAATAAGCCTCTTCATGTGTGCTAGGAAATGGGCTTTCCATATTAACCAGGGAAATGTCAACTCAAGGCTATGGGGGCTGGTGCTAATAAGGTTAATGAATAGCTGGCCTGAAAAGCAACAGATGGGCCTAGCAGAGCGAGAGCCTTAATGGCATTTGTAATGCCTAGGGTCAACTGCAGTTTATCTTCATTTTTTTCTCATTTAAAATATTCCAACGGAATAATAAAATAAGTTTAAATTTTCCCCACAGGGAGATGAAATTTATGCAGCAATGTTTATTGAATAGCAATGTGTTTGGTTATAAACAGAGGACTGCTACACTGCTGCTAGAACTGTAGTTGTTGCGTATTTGCCTTTGCAGAGGAATTTTTCATTTAGATAATTTAAAAGAGTTCTCTCTTTTTATCAGTTCCTGTTGCAGAACTGATTTGGATGCATTTTTGTTTTGTTTTGTTGTTTTTTTTCTGAAGACAGCCGTCACAAAAGGTCAACTTATGACTGTATATTGCAGATAAATTACTATTATGCTAAATTTGCATAGAGGAATTGTAAGGGTAGGGTTTGAATGCCCATGTTGTGGTGTCCCCTAAGATGACAGAATTAATGCTCGTTATAATAGAATGTCATATGATAGAATAGGGTAGAGGTGACAAAAATATATGGTGGAAATCATGAATGTTTCTAGATGAAGCAGAAAATGTTTCTGATCAGAATGTACTTGTTGGATCTAAAATAACTTTTGTGACCTCATTGTCCTTCATCTTGGATACACTAGTCTTTAATCAGAAGGAATAATCTGCACAAGAGGCAATTGATACAGTCTTCTGTACTCTAAATACAGGTTCAGGGTGATGTTAGACTATCATTTAAGCACATCCATTGGCTGAATTTAGCCTACAAGATTTAAGCTCTAATATCAGCTAAAGTAGTGAAATGTAATGTTGAGGGAGGTTTTAAGACTTGTTCTAACAATTTTTTGAATAGGCATTGCTATTGGGGGGAAAAGAAACCACTGTTTTCTTATTTAGCTTATGCCTCCCCCAAATAGCTCTAGGTAAACATATGGATCCACAATAGTTTTATTTATGAAACTCACTTTCATACTTTGTAAATGCATAGAAATAGTTAAGAACATATTTAAGTTTGGGGTAAGACTTTTTAATGCACTTAGTCTTGAGCTGATGCTGGCAAATTTCCTACATCAGATGCTTTCAATCACCTCTCTTCTGCTTCTTTAGCTCTCCTTCAAGTCAGTGTTAAAACTTCCTTTGACTTTAATGGGGCAGAGTTAGGCCAATACTGTGGACTTTTTAAAATCTCAATTTATGTGGATGAAAAAAATTGTTTGATTATTCATAATGAAAACCATTGATTTAAATATGTTTGGACAGTTCAATGATTTCAAAGTATCTGATGAAATTTTTCACATCCAAGTTTAGATGTCAGACAATTAGGTGTCCAAGTCAAGGCCAGCCAGTATACTGTACAAGAAAAATCTTCGTACTGAAGTTGTCCAGCAAAGAACAGGAGACACAATTAATTATTTAAGAAGTAATGACTGAATTAATTTTCCTACT
This sequence comes from Lichenostomus cassidix, assembly GCF_008360975.1. Lineage (NCBI taxonomy): Eukaryota > Metazoa > Chordata > Aves > Passeriformes > Meliphagidae > Lichenostomus > Lichenostomus cassidix. The sequence goes on along the minus strand of NC_139480.1, from coordinate 17,654,481 downwards.
CATTGTAAAAAAAGGATTTTTGTTATGATAATCTTGACATTCTGAGATGCAGGAATCTGCTTTATAATATTGTGAATTTAAACAGACACAAATTATCAAAAATTTCGGATGTTAGTTGAATCAACAAATAACTTTGTATATTTTGCTTAAAAAATGTAATATTCTACATGCATTAGAATGTTTCAGTGTTAGTGTCCTGGAAGAGAGATTAGTATATATTTGAATAATTTACTAATTGTTCTATCTCTATAAATTTGGCAAAAGTAAGAAAAATATTACTGAATAATTTATGTAATGAATTTCATAGAACTTGTCAAGTAATATTTAATCTGATTTGCTGGAATAAAACTCACCACCTAAATTCAAGACCAGAAACACCTTATTTTGTCATAGAATGAGTTAGATCTGTAAATCTGTTTGCGATAGACCTGTACTGCTTACTGGTGTGGGAACAGGACCATCCTTGCACAGTGCAGTACAGTTGCAACTGGTTGCATGTTGTATATACAGCAGAGAGAATTGGAATCTACTCACTTTTCCCTTGAGCACCAGAGAACTTTTGTGCTTATTGAACAGGTGACTTTTAAATTCTTTCATGTTTACTACTACCCAGTGACAACCTGTGGGGGTGTGGCGGCCCGATGCTGCGGATCCCGAGTCCCCGAGGCCGGCGGTCGGCGTAATCCACGGGGACGCTGCCGAGGATGCCATCACCTGGGACTCGGAGGAGGCCGGGCCGTAAACCGCTCTCTCCCTCCCCTGGAAAGTTTTTCCTAAGCTTATTGGTTTAAAGTTCGCTTCCCCGCCCCTAGCACCGCCCCCGCTGCTTGCCCTCACTAGAATGTTCTGTTGCCGGGCTTTCCCCATGAGTTGCTTGTAATCCCCTCCCTACTTATATTTCATTTGCTCCCCCGCTTGTCCCTCATGTTGTCCCGGAGCCCCGTTGGCTCCGCCCCTGTTGTTCCTCCCCGGGAAACCCCGTATTTCCCCCTAAAAACCCCCTCCCTTTGTTCTCTCGGCGTGGTGTGGCCGCGACCCCAGCCCCGCCGGGTTCTGCGCCCGGCAGCTGCGTGGACCGCCCCACCCGAGAGCCCCCAGTGTGCCTCCCCCGCGCCGCTTCTCCTTGAATAAACTGCACACTGGTGACTCTCAGCTCGTCGTGCTCTCTTTATCACGGGAAGCGACCAGCGACTCCACGGCGTTCCTGCCCGGCAGGCACCCGCCTCCGCCGCGTGGTCCCTGCCGCTCCAAGGAGCGAGCCTGGGAACACCGAGGCTGACTGCAGCCGCTTCTGGGACAGAGCTGAACAGCCGGGAGGGCTGAGAGCTTGGGCCAGGTGAGGCCCCCGAGGTCTCCCGAAGCCCCGGAGCTCATTGGGGCCAGGCGGCCGGACCCCGCCGGACCCTTACAACTTCAACAACCAGTCTGTTCCAAGTCTGGTTTAATAGAAAACAGTTCCACTCAACTTCTGAAAAGTACCATTGCTTTATTCCCTGATGTATGTTAAGAAGTGACAGTTCTATTTAATTGTCCAGATGACATCTACTTTTCCATACCTGAGCCTTCTATGTTGAGAGTATCTCCTGTCCTCTGACTCCCATGCGTCTTTCCTTTATTTGAATTATTTTAAGTTGCATGAAGTAGTTTAATTCATTGAAGGAAGAGGTAACTAAATTTTAATGTTAAATTGAAAGTCAGGTATAACATCGCTGTCTTGTACTTCTGAAGTTCTAATTCATCCTAGGTGAATTTTGGGAATTTTATAATAGGATAGCGTTTTATTTATCCTGCCAGCTCTCTTTTCAGGAGAAGAAAAGACACATTTTTTTGCTAATGAGATTTTTTCATATACTAGCTTTAAAAAATTGTGCTCATTGAGCTGTGTCTTATTTCATCATTTTAGGCCGTACAGACTATATTTGTAAGTCTATTAAGCGCTAAGTTTCACAGAGGGTTTCAAACTTCAGGAAATCACTTGATGACCACATAAGAAGAAAGGATAGCCAATTTTCTGAAAAAGAATGTAACCAATTGCTGTCTAGTAAATAGTGGCAACATTTTTAAAATATAAGCTTTCCTTCTTTTCCTTCCCACCATCCACCCTGATAGCTTTAAGATTACCTAGAACTCTGCATGCATTAATTTAATGTATAAATGAACAGTGTTTAGTCTTCTGTACACCTTTTGTAGTTCAAATCTGGAAATTGTTTAGCGTTAGAAAATGACCCAGTTGTGTTGCCATATGGAACAATATAATTCTGATGAAATCTGATAGATGGCACTGTTGGACTGTTGATAAACCATCTTGAGCATGACTCCTATGTTACTAGTATTGAGAAGGATGTTGTACCTTATTAAAGAACTGTTGCTCTAGAAAGCCTGATAGAAACACATTCATTTCAGCCAGTATGTGCTCAATAGTGGGACTCAATGTACTGGTCTGGTTGTTGGTCAGTAATTTTCTCCTTTATATTTGTTCCAGGGCATCTCTATATCCCAATAAGAGTTGCTGTGCTTATACCAAGGTGTGTGGGTCTTTCTTACATCACATGACAGGGCTTCTGGCTAGGGAATGAAAACTTTGATTCTTTCTTCTTTTGTTATAAATCAGAGCATTAAACGTTGCATCACACATTCTTTTCATATTCCATTTATCCTTTTCTTTGAGGTCTTAAGAATGCCAGTCACCTCCTGTGGGATTGCCAGTGCTTACAGCTGAATTTACTATGATTATCTGGAGCAAATTAAAGGCTAACTTGTCTAGCTTTTGCACTAACTTAAGATCAGACAAATGCAAAAGCACTGCTGGAACTAGTCCAGGTAAATCCATTGGATTTCATTTGAACTAAAAGCTAATGCAGCTTTTTCAGGAATATTAGAATGAGAATTTTTTTGTTGTATTATCTGACAGGCAATTTGGACTATAACCAAAAAAATGATGCCAAACAATGAGCAGCAATGGGATGATTCATCTATCCTTCAGTACATAACAATGCTGCTGAGTAAGAAGTACATTCAAGAGTTATTTTATGCACAAGTGGGATTCTGTTATTGAAAAATCTTCATACCAGTTGTGAATTCTTGATTGTTATGGCAGAAACTGAAGCTAGACAGAGACTTACTGAACTTTTTTTTTTTTCAATATTAATTCTGTCTATGCTGTATCATTTATTCTCACTCTTCTTCGCATTGCAGTGAATAAAATTCCACAGTGGACTTCTAAACATATAGCATTATTAAATAATTGCTCAGTTTTTTTCTGATTTAAAATTGACTACAGTTGTGCAATTTCTATGATTTCAAGTAATAGTGAATGTACCTAAAATCACTAAATTCACTCACCCACCTTAGAAGAGCTAAGCAGAGCTTTGGAGATGTAATGGATTTAGGAAGGTAGAGTTGCTATAATTGCATGACTTGAGATGTATCATGCACCACTAAAATTTTCTGTTATGATAATGAAAAAATCAATGTGACAACACTAGTGATTATCTTCTTTCAGGGTGGAGGTGTCTGAGAAATACAAGGACAGCTCTTCCCTATGGTGAAGAAAAATTGAGGGAAAAATGGAAAGCAGAAACGGTCTGCAAATTTTCTCCTGGAATGCTTTTCTCCCTTTCATTTCTTCAAAAAGGAAAAGATTTGTTCTGCTGGAGAGCAATTACAGGGACTGTAAGAACTCTGAATGTGAAAGCTGTTGGGAGGTGCAGGTATGCCTCTGATGGTCCTCTGCCTGCACATTTTCTCTGTGTACTGAGCACCTTTTGTTCTCTGCCAGCGGAACATCAGCCAAACTGTTCTTGCTTAGTAGCAGCAGTTGGATACAAGACCTTGAGTCTTAAATGGTTTTAGAAAGCCATGAAGGTGTAAATGGGAAGAAAGCACTATTAATTTGCTGTGAGATAGGAAATGTGATGCTACAAGTCTTGTTTTAAGTCAAGGCTGCCTCCTGACCTGTCCATTTGGCCTTTGGTCACATGCACATTTTTGGGTTTACACAGTTCCCTGTGTGAGAGCTGGAGAATTAAGGTATATAACAACTTCTTCTGCCCAGGCTTTTCCATTTCTTGTCTGTACACCCTTTACACAGAGTTCTTAGGGGAATGAACTAATACTCAGTTATTTTAATAGATATTAGAGATTAAAAAAAGCTGCTAGTCAAGGACAGGAATAAATAATGAGGACTACACGTACATCTGAGTGGAGTACAATTTATTTGCTTTGAGTCAAATCACCTAGAGAAATTTTATTTCAGCTTAAAATACTTGTGCAGAAATAGAACATGCCTATTATTTATGTCTTAAAAGCATTTATAATTTCAGGACCACACAAAGTTGTCTGTTCATCTATTATCAAAGTTATCTATTCCAAGAGTACAAAGGACTGTACCTAATTCAGTGATTCTATTCCAAGAAAATCCTCTAATGGTGCCACATGATATAGCAAAAATCAGTTTATAATGGAAGGTTTGAACTGTTGATGAAATGAAAAATAGTTTTGCTGATGAATTTTGCTCCTTTTATTTCAGGAGATATTTTTTACTTAAAAATTAGTTTTTTATAGAAGTAAAATGGATTATTGAAGGAATATCCACTATGTGTGATATAACTCCTTAACAGAACTTTTTAGTAGATCAGATTTGTTCTAAAAAAATTCCCTGGGGGAAAAAAAAAGCAATTATATGAATTTGGTCTTTTGAACATTTATACTTTTAAAAAAGTAGTCTGAGAAATGCCAGTCTGTGTCTATTCTTCAATTGTGTAATTAAATTCCAAAAATGGACTCCAGTAGACAAAGATTTTAATCTTCACAAGCACATGTAATAGATACCTCTCACCTGAATGTATTCTGGATGACCAATTGCATCATTTGCAAGGCACTGATGTCTCAACTGCTTCCATAACCAGATGCTTAATGTTCAGGAAAAAAAAGTAGTAGTAGAATTTAAAAAAAACCCTACTCATTTAGGTGGAATAAAACAGGTTCTAGGAGTAATTGGGGACTACTTCAATGCCTGTAAGAATTCATCAAGGCAATCTTTTTGCCTAATGATGCAGCCATGGTTATAAATTACAGCACCATTGTAGTTTCAGTGAGCTTTTGTTTCAGCAAAAGAGAAAAAGAAAAGGTACCTTAGATATAAAATTATCTGGTATTTTAAATAATGTTTTAGTAGTTTTAAAGATTTGAATTATATTTACTTTCCATTGATATCTCTCCTTGTCATCTCAACACCATTTTATCCTTTCCTTGAAAGCAGATAAAGCCTGAGATGTCTTTGTCCCGTATTTTAAAAAAAGGAAGATGAGCTTTCCAGTGCCTTATATCAGAGATTCAGGTGATTTACAAGAGATTGCATCTAAGAAATTCTGTTTAGAATATTGTTTGTAGTCATGCAAATGTTTTGTTCACATAAATGAAAGGAAATGAGAAATGTAATACCAATATAATAACTGTGTCCCACTGCATATGATAGAATAGGGTAGAGATGACAAAAATATATGGTAGAAATCGTGAACATTTCTAGATGAGTTTATTGAAAGAAGACATTTTTGTCAGAAATGACAAGAGAGGCTCAAAAGATGGTGAAGTTTAATGGTGCCAGGAATATCTTTGCCCTGTTGAGGACACACAGATCTGTGAAAAACCTCACTGAGAAACACAGTGAAACTGTTAGAACCACAAATCAGAATTAAGTACAAAGAAATATATTTTCATGATTTGAGCCTTCTACAAATTAGTCCTTTTACTTATTGAAGGAAAATACTGAAGGTTGGATGTCAAGACAGCTTCTTACAAAATTCATTATTTTGGGAGGATAAGTATCCAAAAACTTAGATACTTTAATGTACACCTGATTTGGAGATGATCTTCCCCTTGAAAAATATGAAATGCAAGAAACAATTTATTGCTGTCTTAAAAATTGTAAGCCACTTGAATGATTCTAAAAAGTACATCTAGTGATTACTTATCTAAGAAGTAATGGAAATAATATGCCAGTGGCAAACTGGATTCTAAAAAATTATCAGCAAACATTATAGACTTAATGTTAACAAAATGTTAACACTTCAGTTCATTTTTTCTCTTAGGAATGCACTCAGCAATGTATGAAAATACTTTTAAAATTACTTTGGTTAATCCATGTTCATTTACTAACTCATCATTATTAGAAAAATGTGTATAAAAATCCTTTGCAACATTTGCAAAGGTTGAAGCTTGAAATAAAACCCTCTGTTACTCAGACTGAATAGAGTCAGACATAGCACCACACTTGCTATGTATTTCTAGATTTTTTTTCTTTCCATCCTGATGTTTTAGAGTCCCTTTCCCATTGAAGATCCAGGGGTTTTAACTACTTCTAGAAATAAGACATACATTTAGATTTTATTATTACACATAAGCTACTATGGGTGTGAATGATTAGCATTAAGAATATTTTGACGGATGTTTAATCTAACCTTGCCATGTGCTGCAGTTTATTATAGCAAAACTATTTAGATATGGATTATAAGATTTCTGCTCATGTTATGATTGGTTGAAACAATAGAAAGAGCTGCCTCAAAGTTGCATGATAATATTTTTAGAAGGAATAGCCTTTGTGTAAATATTTCTCATTTTTGCGATTGTTTATTATAATATACTGAACGACTCTATTGAAAAATATGCTTTGAGTAGTTAATGATTTTGCCCTTTACCCAGGACTAATAAAACCATTTGTTTATTGAAAATAGTTTTTAATAGTAATCTTAGGAAAAAAGTCATAAAATGTAAATAATTTTTTTAAATGGGTGATTTTTTCGTGTGAAAAAGGAAAAGACATAAAATATATAAAAATATGTAACAAGATTTTTTCAATGAAAATCCAAGTCATCTCATTGTAATTAACCTCACAATGTCTTTTAGTAGTTGTGTTTCAAGTTTAAGTATGCAGAGAAAATCCATTGCATAACACCTCATCTCAGAATTCAGAATTGAGAAGAATATATTTGCTGAACAGTAATACTTCAAACTCTATTACTTTTTCCTTTGTAAGCCTTTTATGACTTTTGCATAAGAAAAAGAAAAACAGTTGTTGAATAATAAGGTATGTTCTGAAAAGAAGAAACTTGTATCTCGTACATGACTGAAAATTTGACACACATTTTCTTAATTTCTGCTTAAGCCAGGCCTGGCTTCTATTGCTACTTTTTTAAAATTTTTTTTTTCCTTTCATTTTATAAACCTCTTGAAGCTAAGTGAATATTCTGTAGGAGAAAATGGCTGTGCAACAGTCAAGTCTCCCACCATCCATTTGTGAGCCAGCTAATCTTTGCTTTGTAATAAAGAATTTAGTCACCTCCCTTCCAAAGCCTTACCAAGACAAGTTTGATTTTGGTGCAAATAGTGACCTTATTGAGTAGAAAATAATCACTATGACTCTTGTGAAACCTGAAAGTCAGTAATTTCTCCTAGGAAGGCTGATTGATCCCTACTCTTTTCTGTATCCAGAAAAGTGCCGATTGTTCCACAATGTGCACACACACACATACATACACTTATGCTACATCACCTTTTAAAATTAGAAGACTACAATATTAAATTAAAGTTTAAAAGAGCTAACTAAAAATTTAATGAAACAATTTGGCATGGAATCAAGAGAAATGTGAAGGTTTTGAGATGGAATGGATAGATGTGTCTGGTGAAAGTGAAAGAGGTAACACCAGCATGGGCTGAATGAGAGTGAAGAAGGGTGGCTTTAGCCTGGGAATTGTGAAAGACTTACAGGACAAAGCAGGTCAGGGATAAGATTTCAGGATTCAAAGGAATACTATCTTTGGAGAGCACGAAATTGAATCCTAGACTGGCTTGAGTTGTAAGTGACCTACAGTCCCACCCTGGATTAGGGTTGGTGTTAGGGAAAGTTGCTCAGAGTTTCCTTGGTCATGAGGCATTGAATCTGGGCACTTTTCTCCTGGACCTGTTGTGAGTTAAAAGATGTGAAGCCTCTTCTCCCCTGCATGGGAGTGTAATTCCTCCCTTACTCTTCAGCACCCCAACATGGATGAGCATTTAGCACTGCTGTTCTTCTAGCCTTGCATGGTTTCTTTTGCTTGAATAAATAAACACCATTAGTTAGGATGTCATAGTAGTTTTGCAATATCAAAAAAATACCAAAATAAATCCCAAATAAAAATGATGCACTAAACTTTGCCAGTAAAATTTCTGACCTTTCTGAGAGAAAACATATTAAATCTTCTAAAAAAGATTGTGCTGAAATAGAAAGTCAGACTTCCATGTTTTTGAAAACTGCAAGAACAGAGGTGATGGCAAGAAGTTGTAATAGCTATCAGGAGACTAAACTACACTAAAGACCCCCAGATTGTATGAAATAGCAACAGACACTGAAAGAGTCATGGCAAAGCTGACAGATACACAATACAAGCAATTTACTGATTATCTGGGGAAGATAACAAAACACCTGCTGCTTACTAAAGTCCACTACCTATCAGCATTAGGCAAAAAAACATTTTAAAATATTCTCCTCATCTGCCTCTGTCTTTATTTTGTGATGCACTTTCCTATCATCTTCACATAGATATATCTAAAAGAAATTGTATGTATGCCTTTTTGCATACAGAATGATACAAATAAAGATTACTTAAACTTGCTTTTCTGAGAAAAGAAGGCCTTTAACAATCTGTTTTGAATAAGCTCCTCCATATAGAATGATTTGAACTCTCCAATCTGCCCCTTTTGGATATAGCATGGTACATTTATGATAACTTGAATGAAAAGTGTGTTTATGGTTTCTTCTTTTAAACAGAAAAATTAGTAGACAACAAAAAAAGGGGTTAAGAACATTTGTAGGTTGGATTTTGGTACCTGCATTTGTTTCAAGTCACACTTATGTCCATGAATGAGTGCTGCAGGAACTCTTTTAGAACATAGGTCTGTCCCTCACAGATGAATGAGGAGATCAGCATCAGGGCAGTGCTCAATAAGTGTGAAAATATTTTACTTTAATATGTGTAAAACAGAAAAACATAGAAAAAACCCCAACTGGCTTGCATGAGTACAACCTGCAAATTCTTCTTGACCTTGAATATTACTATTTTTTGTGTCATTTTTAGGAATCTGTCTAGCCCAATCTCATGGGATTGATTCTCTATTCTGATCTCTTGTTCCTTTTTTTTTTCAACCTGATTGTTAGAACATCTGAACTGGGAGGTCTCTGATATCTCTGTCTATTCTAATTGAGTGTCCTGAAAGCCAGCCAGACATAGGTGTTTTAGAGCCAGGGGGCTGCATTCCACTCTGTTTGGGGAAGAAAGTGTCTTGTGAATGTGTGCGTCTGTGATAGCATGTGTCAGTCATTTGTGGCTCTTCTGAAAGCCATTGTGAGTTATTGTGAGCTAGCTGCTGCATCCAAAATGGACCCTCAGATATTACTCAAGAGAATCACAGGCTATGAGGTTGGATTTAACTCTTCCTTAAGAATTTTTTTTCCTATAAAATCTCTTAAAGTGTGTTCATTAAAGTCTTTCATCAAAAAGTTAAAACCTTTTTGATTAATATTTTTCTTTTAAATATGGTTGTAAATATGAATTCATATATGCAATAAAGTTTAGCTGTGCTCTTGAATTGTAGTTTGTATGCATGAAATTTGAAATCACACTGATTTTAAGAACAGGGAAAAATTATCACTTAACTCGTGAGCAGTCTTGAATCACACTGATATTAATAGCATTCTTGGCTTATATGGTGTGAGCAATATGATGAAACCAAGGGCCCCTAACTGGTAATTTTCCATAGGGAAAGTGTACTGCTGTCAGTGCCCAGGTGCTGGCAGTGGAGCTGTGGGGCAGCCTCTGTGAGGGGAGGATGGGGCTGCCCTGAGAGGATTCCAGCCAGCTCAAAAACAGACCTGCTGCTGGCCAAATCTGAGCCCATCAGAAATGCTGGTGGTGATGTTTAAGAAAGGGTAAAACCAGCTGTGTCTGGGCTCTGAAAGAGGACTGAGGAAATGTCAAACAGCCATTGTCAGAGAAGGAGGAAGAGGAGCTTGAGGTTCCAGAGCAGAGATTTCTCTGCAGCCCTTGGAGAGACATCTGTGGAGCAGATTTATCCTGAAGAACTGCAGCTCATGGCAGGACCCTAGAGGTATGAAAGGCGGCAGGAGGAAAGTATTGTTTTAATTTTTGTTTCTTGCTACGTGAATCAGTTTTGGTTGGCAACAAATAAATTGTCCCCTAGTCTTTTTCTCAATCCGTGAACTTTTAAATCATATTTTGTCCCCTCTGCTCTTAGTGAAGAAGAGTGAAGGAGCGTCTGGGTGGCAGCTGGCAGGTGCTGGCCAATGTCAACCCACTGCAGGAAGTAATGTTTTCAAGTTTTTCTTCCAATGTTTCTGTTGTTGTTGTGGTTTAACCCTGGTTAATTGTGCCTGACTCAAATTCAGTTGGTAGCATGGAGCAGTCTTCCCACATTTGGAAGACACAGGTTCAAATTACATTTATAGGTAGAGTAACAGGGCAGAGAAGTGCTCTCTCCTGGCAGAGAAGTGCTCAAAGTCCCTAATCACCTACCTGTCATTATAGCTAGGCCTCACTGACTGCTTCCCTGACTGTCATGGAAATTTTAGATGCATCAAGAATAGAAAATTAGCATTAATTTACAATGAAAATGCTCTTTTTTATTCCCCCAAATGTGTTAGTGGGATTTAATGTAGATTTAGCTGCAGCTGCAAGCAGAATCCTTTAAAATGGTAGGCTCTGCAGCTGGATTTCACATGCAGGAGAGTCCTTACAGAGTTGCAATTAATTTCTTTAAAGGTGATATGTTTTTTGGCACACAGTTATGGAAAATGCAAACTGGCTTTTAGGTGTCACTGTGGTTATGACTAAATAGCTACTGTTGAATGCTTTTATATGCTGGCATGAAGTACTTAATGTAGTGCTATTGTACTTGAGTCTGTGTTATTCTTTCCTTTGCAGTGCCCCTGTCCTATCAAAACAGGTGTATATTGCACATTACACCATGCAGTTTCTAAAATTGATTTCAGTGAAAAGATTGTCTTAGATTATGTGGTCCTTACTTTACTTCCACAGGCATTATATGCCTCCCCAGCACAGCTGCTATTGCATATGTAATATGTTATTGTTAATATTCATATTACAGTAGTAAGAGAGAAGAGTTTTCTTTGTTCCAGATGTGATAAACAGAATAACAGACACTCACTTGAGGAGCTGACAGTAGGGATAGTGACATTCACAGTAGGGATGGCAGAGGCTGTAGATACCATGTGAGAGGTATGGCAAACTGTCCCAGTCTGAGAGTCACTAAGAGTCAACCTGGTGCTCTGTCCCATCATTCACAATAAACCCTGTTTCTCATCTGATGCTGCTGTGAATATTCAGTCCAATTTCACAGCCAAGGGCAGGAAAAGACAGCACACATAAGTGGTGGTGGCTGTGCCAGTAGATGTTCTGTTCTGTACTCTTTATTGCTTTTATACTCTATTTTAATATAGAAGTGAATACATATACATAGATAGACACTTTAAACTGAGAATATGTTTAAAGGAATTGCATCCTGTTTTCTGTAATCAACAGGAGTTCTGCCACTCATTGATTAATATTTGAGCAATGTGAAAGCCACGATGATGTATTTCTAAAATCCTTGAATTAAAAATGATACAATAAAACGCTGTAATATTTGTCTTTGCTTTTCTAAGTAATAACAAGGAAGTTATTAAAATTCTGGAAAAGCAAAACTGTTCAAATTTGGACAAATACATAAACGGGATTTAAAAGGCAAGAATTATTGACATGAGTAAGCAAATTCTTCATCCATGTTACCTTACTATTTATAAATCTGGGTAATCATTTTCAAAAGTACTTTTCAGATAAATCTGCTAAATTTAGGTTTGAATTATTTTTGCCATACTGGAAAGACAGAAGAGGTCATTCACAATTTTTCATAACTTAAATTATTATTTAATGGAGAATACATAAGATTGAAAGTTTTTTTCCACATTGTTCTGGGCATATTGATAAATCATGCAAGTAGTTTTATATCTTGTAATTTTTTACAGTGCATGTAGAATCACCTTCAGTTTAGATTTTTTTGGCAGTTGAATATTACATTTGTCCTCATGTGTTGGGTCTCCGGGACCCGTTGACTCAGTTCAGAATCGGGGTGACCGGGCTGTGAGGCCGTCCCCAGGCAGCGGCAGCTTGCCCTTCGGGGCGGCGGGTGGAAAGATGGAAAAAGCTGTGCTCCTGCGGGAGCTGCGGAGGTTGGAGATCAGATGGCGACAGCAAGAAACGTAGGCAATTTTGAGCTGGGTTGAAGAAGGGTTTATTGAGGGTCGGGCAGGGAAGTCAGGACAGCAGGTAGGGGTGCTCAAAATGGCACTGCTCTGTGCTGTGCAGCAGCTTTTAAAGTAGCGGAAAAGGGGAGGGGAAACTTGAGACAACCAATGGGGTACAGAGAACAGATGACTGACACAGGGTTGGTCTAATGGGGGCACAGAGGGGGAGGGTACAAAATCCAAAAGAACCAATGGCTAGCAACTCAACTGGACAGCAAAGGAGAAACTTTTAGAACAAAACCTTATATGGAATAGGGGAGGGGAGAGAAGCAGGGCCTATTGTCCATGACTCCTCAGGGGCTTTGCCCTGGCACCCTGAACCTGAGGCGCTCAACTGTGCTAGGGCCACCGCAACACTCATGGTTAAGTATTTCTTTCTCCCTCCTTCCACATAAGGTTACTGGAATGACAGTCATTCATTCTAAGTTGAGGAGTTACCCCTAGTAATGGTTATTTTACATGCAGCTTTATCTTAATTTTCTTATTCATACCAGCAAGCAGAATAACAAGAAAAACAAAATCTTTTACAATAACTGGTGTAAAAACTGCTAGTGCTTAAATTAACCAAGGAGAAGATAGAGAACAGATCTAAACTAAAACTGGTTCAAGTGCATGGAAAATTTGAAGTATAATTTTTTACCAATTGTCTTTGCAAATGAAGGGTAGGGGGTAGTATACAAGATTTCTCTGGGGTAGCTATTTGAAATACTAATGGTTTTTTTGGTTTGATTTGGTTTGGTTTTGTTCTAGTTTTGTTTGTTTGGGCTTTTTTTTTTTCCAATATAATAATCTGTAGTTTTTCTGGCTTTTTAATAAAAATATTTGACTGATGTATTCTTCACTTAAGAGTTAAAGATTTTGTGAACATTTGATAAATCTGTTGATAAGCAATACAAACCTTAGAGTGGTTACATTTATCAATGCCCTAACAAATTTAAATTAAACTGTTCAAATGGTGTTCTGCCCTTGATGTCTGTGTTGAACATGAGAGTAAGGGGACTACTCTCATTCCTTCCGTTATTTTTTAGCTCCAGGTTGGTTCAACTCTTACTGTATAAGAAGGACAAATATTTTTTGATAAACAAGACATAAGTGTCAGATGATGTGTTTGTGCCTTGTAATCCTTCTCTATCAAGATGTGGTATTCTATAAGATTAAGGAGGATTCATATATCACTGCTTCCTTATCTGGTAATTCACTGATACTGGTTAGAGAACATTATTTTATCTTTTCCATCACGTTACTCACTGTTAAATAGTAGTATGTTTTGTAAGACATGGATTGTATTTGAATCAAGGTACAAAGCACATTTTATATTTCCATGAGATATAAAACAAAGCCCTGGGAGATAATATTTTATATTAAGTCTGTCTGGTGAAACAAAGTTTTTCCTTTTAAGTCAAATGCCAGTGATTTGGCTTTGAGTAAGAATATCTGGATTTTGCAGGAAATAATGGTAACCTGCCAGGTCAAGTGATGTTACAGTAACAAAAAAATGCTTATCCTTTATGGAGGTATTTAAACTTACTGAGGTAAAAAGAAATGAAGCGACTCAGTATCATTATAACATAAATAGAAATACTTTTTAATAATTTTGGGAAAGTTTTATATTCTCTTTATTTGATTTTTTGCAATAGGATGCTGAGGATAAAGAGCTAACTCAGGCAATGCATAGTATGCAGTATGCAAGAGCTTCATAGGGAGAATTGAGTCGTGACTGACCTTACCTGGAATTTTGTGAGAGTTTCCCAGTGTGTTGGTTTTAAGGAGCACAAACCCCAGATTTCTAGTTTACTTGAGCTGCTTTATTGGGATATTTTTTCTGAGTTCAGATGAAATTCTTAATTTAACCGTGAGGTTAAAACACCATGAAGTCTTCAAAGAACTATTGTAATAATACTGACAGGGGGGTAAGCTAGCCCTCAGATAAGCTGTCATCTATGATGGGTGCTACTTGCTTCAGCTCAGAAAGGAAGTTAGGACGATGCAGAATTCTAGAAAATGAAACAAAATCAGGTTTACACACACTTTTATTATAAAGTATCCTCTCTTAAGGAGAACGTATTTTTGTGCCTTTCTACTAAAAGAAATTGAAAAGATCCAGTGTTAATGGCACTCAACATTGTTTCTCAAACTTCCTTATATAAGGGGAATCCCCACTCCACTGTGTACACAGAACTGTGTGGAAATGTTTTTGAGCTATATCCTAAAGACTTAGAAACTGAAGTAAAACACACAGAGTCACAGGGAAGAAGTCCCTTCAATATAGTAAGTAATGGAATGCTCTTGTACTGTCATTACTACAGCAGTGGTAGAAAGGATATTAGTGCTGGCAAAATTGCAAAGAGAAAGCCAGAAGGAGTTGATGTGAAATTGTTCATATTTAGTCCAAGAGACAGTAAAAAGCCTCTGTATTAAAGCAAATGGTTCCCTTTGCTTTTCTTAAGGTGATTGAAGAATGGTCAAAGAGGTCACGAATAAATCCAGTAGCAGTGACTGTCTGGCACTCTGCAGCACTCACCTGAATTCAGGAATGAAGCTCACTTCCCAGAAGAAAGAAATAAAAGCAGTAATCATGTTTTGTGCCACTTTAAACCACGAATGAAACTACTTAGAGGTGCAAAAAATCTTCAAATACTTTTTACCTTTTTGCCCAAAATACAGAAGTTGAAGGATAGGAATATAGATACTAGGTTCTTTGGAGCAGGAAAGAGTATGTCTGCAATTCAGCCTGTGCAAGACGCCCGCTGAAATCAGTGCAATTGAAGAGGTGATTCTTTCAGCATGTTTTGCTTTTCTAGATGCTAAGAACACTGACTGATGATGTCATCTTTGTACTACAGATACACTGTCAAAAGCATAGTTTCTCTCTCTATATATACCTAGGAAATACACTACTGTCATAATGTGTGTGTAAGCTAATGAATGTATTAAGAAGCCAATAAATGCCTATCATACATGCCTCACCTGTCTAGTTTCAACAGATGGACACAGTGGTTTTCAGAACATATATTTAAAATACTAAAGTAGTGGTAGACTGCCTGAGTTGCTGTATCAAGGAAAAAAAAAAAGAAAGAAAAATATTTTGTGTAAGTACATAATGTACTTCTGACCTTCTGACAATTGGCCAGGCAGAGCTCATGTAATTCATTTTCTGCCTGTGTTCAGGCTAATTTGAGTGCATTGGCCCATAGCTCTCCTGATAGGGTAGGAGAGTGTAAAGAATTCCTGCTTTTGTTGTCCTTTCTGGTGGGAATAGAAAAATCACAGATTTTGTTCCAGTGTAATGTAGGATACACATTTTCCCTTTGTAAACACTCAATCAGATCAAGTGTATAACAACATAAAGAGATTACAGAGTTTCTTTTCAAAAGTTTAAAGCTTCAGAGAGTTGACTTTTCCAATAGGCTAAAGCTTCATAAAAGGTTTTAAGTACATGAGTACTCTCAAGTAAGTCAAAGAGTTTATATATACAGCTGCAACTGCATCTTCAAGATTTGAACCATGTAGGGCTTAAGTTGCAATCCAGTGGTAAGATGAAGATGCGTAGTCAGAATTTAAATGCATCAGCTTTGTAAATTTGCAACCAAGCACCTATGAAAGTCTTATTTCCACGATGTACATTAGGAAAATTCTATCAGAGCCTAATGACTAGCCATTTCTGAGGCATTATTACCCCATTGGGTGAGAAGCCACAAATCACTGCTTTATACAGGAGCGATATGTCCCCACACAATGTCACTGCAAAGTTTCCAACCAGGAGGAATTAAGATATATTAGCTCTTGTACAAACAAGATGTTTCTTAATCAGACAGTTCTAACTTCTGCTGGATATTTGTGTTGCACTGCATGTGTTTATTTATGTACAGCACAAACCCCAAGCTAGTCTGCTGCACGGGGCACAGCAGAATACCTGAGTCATCTTGTGTTTGTGTGTAGCTACAGCTTCCCCTGAGTTCCCAGTAGTGTTTGGGGCTTGGATGTGTGCTGAAACATTCTGTTTGGAGCACATTAAGCTGAGACAAGTTTGGAAATGAAGGGTTTAATCTTCTTGACTAGCTGTTAAAAATTTCTTCTCCCCAGAATGTCTACAGTATAAGGATATATTTTTAAGTGAAGGGACTATTGTCATTCAGGATGGAGGTTCTGAATTAGACAAGCAGGAAAGTCATTAGGAGCAGGATGGTTTCACATTGGAAAGCCTGAAACTGTCTGACTTTTGTTGTTATATTTTTCTAAAGGAAAACCCGAGGACTTTTGGAGAAAAAAAGAGGTGATTAAGTATTAGGTTTTGGATTGGTTGAAAGACAGAGGATGTGTATGCAACCTACTGAGGCCACAGTGTAAATAAACACTGGTGCTTCAAGGTATGGGGACTGATGAATATAAATGGAAAGGTACTGTGGAAAATAGAGCAGTAACAAGATATGGTACTGAAGTTTGGAAGCCTTAGAAATGGCTTAGTTAAGAGGCTTTCAAATTGTGGCTTTAATCTTGTCTAAGAATACTAAAAATAGACATCCAATCAATCTAGTCTTCAATTTGCTATTAACAGCTTAATATCTGGTAACCCTTGATTTGGGAAGTATGTTTTTGGGGCTGATACTGGAAGCTAGCTCTGTACAGTCTGTGCATTACCTTGTGTTGATTGCAGTCCTTCCAGAAATGGGGAAAAAAGTAGGAGCAAAAAGATAAGCTATTTAGGAAGAGCACCAGCCTCACCAGTTTCTGTGACCTGTTCTCCATGTAGGCATTTTGACAACCACAGCTGTCATGCTAGAGATGGAAGAGGATATATTCCCTTCTATTGTTTACCTGTATTTGTTTATGGATTTGCTGATCAGGATTTTCTTACATTTCCAAACCTCCTGATGCTGTCTGCTTTCAAAAGCTCCCCTGGCAAAACATTATAAAAAATTTAGTACATTTTGAAAAGAAATATGAATTTCATTCTTACATTATGTGTAAAGGAATGTTCTTTTATCTGTTTGAAATTGAACTCCTACTGTTTTTATCAAGCACTCCCTATTCTTGCACTGAGGAATTTAGTCAATTTCATTTTGTATTTGTCTTAGCCACTGACACCATGAGTTTTGTAAACTTTGATCATATCTCTTGTCCATCTGCTTTCCAAACTGAAGACTCAGAATCTTTATTTTCTCTTTGTAACATAGCTGCTTTATTGCTTTTAGCACTTCAGCTGATCTCTACTTGACGTGCAGAGACCAGAGCAACACACACCATTCAGAATATGGGCACTTCTTGGTTTTATGTGACACCAAAATTACACATTTGTCTTGGTCCCAATATTCTTCCAAATGTCTTGTTGACTTTTCTTGGATTCCATTGCATACAGATCCTTTGATTTCAGTGAGCTGTTAATGATCCCAATGGCTCTTTCCTGAATTGCAGTTGCTACTTTTGTGGTCAGCATTGCACAGACATGGATTATTTTATTTTTTGCTAAATATAATATTATCTTATGTTGCTTTACAGTGAAGATTATCTAACATGTCTTTCACAACATCTTCATAGGCAAACTCAAGATCTGTGGACGGGAGGGGTGGACAGTGAAATGGATGAGAACTGACTGAATGGCCATTTCCAGAGGGTCATAATCAAGGGTATGATCATGAACAAGGAGTAGTTAGGGGCCTGTCACTAGTGGTGACCCCCAAGATTCAATACTGGGCCCCATATTGTTTCACTTATTTGTCAATGACTTGGATGAAGGGGCAGATGCCTCCTCAGCAAGGTTGCTGACAACACAAAGCTGGGAGGAGTGGCCCATACCCCAGAGTGCTGCACAGTCCTTCAGAAGGGCCTTGACAGGCTGGAGAGACAGACAGAAAAAAAAAGGTCTGAAATTCAACAAAGGTTGTGCACCTGGGGAAGAATAAACTCATGTACCAGGACAGGCTGGGGGCTGACCTGCTGGAAAGCAGTGCTGCAGAGAAGGAGCTTGACTGTACCACATGTAGACATGCCAACTCTGTTTTATAACTTGCTTGCCTGGGGACAGACAGCAGTTTAGCCATGATAATTGTGGCTTTCTATGCTCAGCTGGCACCTTATGTGCACCTTTCATAGCTATTGCAGCTGAATCCTTTGGTATATGATCCTGTCTAGACCAAAACTTGCTATAAAATTTCTAGATAAAAATGCAGAGTAGACTACTGAAAAAACAAAATCTTGTTTTGCAATAATATATCTTTGTCTGTTCTTTAACTCTGTGGACGCTATTTTCATTCCTCAATTGCATCTCAATAAAGCTTTTAACATATGCTTGATACATAATTGAGAGCACTAAAGGCAATGGCTGCAATGCATATAATAGCTAACCTGGTATTAAATGCTGGGGCATTACTGTGCAAGAATACCTAGCAGTAACACTTACAGAAGTCTTTCTTTGAGATAGAAATTGCAGTAAAAAAATATAAGGGAAATGTTCCTGAAATCAAAGTTTTATTAGTTTTACCAGAACTCCACATTTAAATACTGTAAGTGATAAATTTGAAAAAGACCTAATGTTTTTCTATTAAGCTGTTACGACTCCCTTCATCTTTTCACAATGTAACAGTTTGCAGGCAGAATACTAAAGACAACTGTGGATCATTGCTAATTCTGTTAAGTGGATGATTAAAATGACAAGAACATCTGCAAACAACTGTTGCTAGTACTATTGCTGTTCCTGAAAGCTCTGCTATTGTTAAAGATCTGACAGTGTTTCCAATACTAAATTTCATTGTAATCCTCATTGGGTTTAAACCTGGAATTCATAATGTCAATGCAAAAGACAGTTTTTTGACAACATTTTGAATTTGCTATATTTTTGTTACAGAAAAGTGAGAGAGCCACAAACACTCGACACTTTGTAAGATGCATTTTATGCTCTTAAAGATTTTTAACTCCTGAAATTATTCACGTCATAACTTTATTATGAATACCATGCATACTTGGTTATTCTGAATAACAGGAAAATTTGACCATTTGAAATTACAAAATATATGAAGCATCTGGGCATAGATTCTGCAGATATTTACACCTGTACTTAATTTCTTAAACATGTATACGCTCTCCTTGTTGATTTAGTGAACTGTTCAAATGTACAAATTTAAATGAGATATTTTTGATGGTCAATCAATTACCGTGTTGCTCCTGCAGAATTTTATTTTAATCTCTCTGGAAGCCAAATTGTCTGCTAAGATGGAATTGTTCTTAATAGAGTCTGATTGCACACACTGACTAACCTCAGTAAGACCCTGATTTCGCTATCTAGATAACACAGATAATATCACTGTTTTTACTTTTGTAGCCTATGCACATAAGATGTAGAATTTCACTAGTCATTTCTCACCAAGCAAGGCTGGATGGAAGTGATGCAGGAGAGAGAGTCCCTGGTGGTCCCTCTGGGATTTCCTGCCAAAGTACCATCAGCAGGGCTACAAAGAAATCTCAGCAGTGAGAAACATGTGCTGGTGAAATGTAGGTCCAAATTCTCTCAAAGCTGAATATAAATCTTATCTTTTTCTTCCTTTTCTAGTTAGCAATTACTAGATGTAGTCTGAAAAGTTAGTTGTCTTGGGTTCTTTATATTCCAGCTGGTAACAGTGGACTTTTTCAGCACAGTAATTTTTCTTCACGAGAAAATATTACTGAGAATTCTGTAAGCTGTATAATTGCAGAAGTTCAGAAGGAGGGTGACATGTTGTATAAAATCATGGAATGTATTTAAAAATACATTTGAGAAATGCGATTAACTTTGAATATCTCTGTTTGTGGAAAGTGTTCTTGCTGAGAAGATCTTTAGTTTATGACGATGCATATGCCCTACATAAATCCAGTGCAGAAGCCTGTAAATAGACTAGTGTCCTTTTTTGAAGTACATATTTGTATTTAATGGATTTTCCAGCATAAAGGCATATGAATCTTCTTTTTATATTTGTCATAACTGTCAGTTTCCCAAAGGCATTTTTTGGATATATATGGAAATATCAGACTTCCTTTTTTTCTTTGGAGAAAACAGGCCAAGACCATTCTCATTGGTTTTACTAATCTAGTTGTGGAATGCTGGTCATCTAAATTAAAAAAACACATTTCCAGAGATTCCTAGCACAGGAGCCAAAATAATACTAAAAAAGAGAAAAGATAATAATTTTTCCATTTTCTTATTGACACTATGCAATAAAACATACGTTTTTTCATAATCTTCAGCTAAATTGTCACAATCAGTTTCAAAGTATATGCTAATAAGTGACCCCAATATAAATGCATGAATTGTACTATAAAGCACTTTGTGCTAATAATAGGAGATATAAATCTCTTACCAATTCAGATTTGTGTGCAATTCTGCTGCAGATTTATTTTAAAAGCAAGGATTTAAGTGGAGGACAATTTGCATCCATTTCAAATGATAGCTGAGTACAGCTGATATATACAGAAAATATATGAAAACTACTATTCTAGTCTTATCAACACATCGACTTAATCCATAAGAGAGTGAAAAAATGGTTAGTATATGGTTCTGAGTTGCTAGTTCAATTTTATTTCCCATAGTTGCAATATTCCATCAAGTGACCCTCACCCTTTTCTTAAATATAAGCAGCCATGAGTATTTTCTCATAGTTGGACTGTAGCTGTAGCTAATCCCTCTGCTTGCAGATATCATCTCATCCTGATTCTTCTCAACCCCACGTGCACTTCCTAGAAAGATGTTGAGCTTAAGTATTTGTACTTTAAAGTATAAGAACAGCCTCCAGCACTGTCACATAGTGAGGAATCTTGTCAAAATGGGGAATTTGCATCTTGTAATAGGCAGATTATTCAAATCAATTTCATTCCAGATAAAATTAGAAAACCAGTGTTCTTTGCAGTTATAGATTTTTTTGCCTCTCTGTGTTGCTCCAGCCACATGAATTTAAAATCACACCTAACTATGGTTGAATTGGGCCAAAGTTTCTTATATGTTATTGTCCTAGGTTGCAATATTGATGTAGTTAAGTATTCTATTACCACCAGCTGTGGGCCATTAGCTGCTATCACCCACTCCGCATGACAGACAATGGGCCATCAGGGACCCACCGTGTGACTCATGGATTTATCTCATCCCATTGTGAGATGCTCTGCCCAGGAGGGAGGAACCAGGTGTTCCCACCTGGATATAACCTGGCCTTGGAACTGCCTGAGCTAGCCCTGTCTACTGGGTTCCCAGAGGACAAGAGCTACCACTGGATCTTCAGCTGGAGACTAGACCTTCACAGGATCACTGCTTCAACTGAACTACTTCAGTTGGACTGCTACTACCACCCTAACAGGGTGTTAGGTTGTATCTGACTTTGTCAGTGCTTTTCCTTGTATTATTTCACTTATTTTTAATTTCAATCTTGACTTGTGATCTCCTACTGGTTTGTTTTCAAACCAACACAGTTATATTTGAATCAGTTTACCACTTTCCCTTCATGGGGTTCAGCTGTATTATAATTGTGTCACCGTGAATACTTTTCCATGTAATTTCTCGATCAAGTGTTGATAAAAGCTATTTTTGAAGTCTCATCTTGACTTACTTTTACCTTTTTTTCAGCTAAAATGGCTTTAATAAAGGCTAAGTTAGTGAGGAAAACATCTAGAAGAAGAAACTGTAACCGATTTCTGACTCCTTTTAGTTACCACCATTTTCTTCACTTTCCAAATGTGAATTGCATTCCAGTACTTTCCTATGGATTGGTCCTTGTGCTTTGACCCTGGCTTCAAATTCTCCTACCAGCCTTTGTGTAACTTGAAACAAGGATTACAAGCCTATTACTAAAATTTGCATGGATAAGCAGAAACACATTGATGATTTTGAAATCTAAGTGCATAAATTGTTAAGAGTAGTCCTCACTACACTGACAAAGGTCCCAGAACTGTTTTTTCTAATCTGCTTTCTTATTACCAGGACACACAGTAAGTAATGTTGTGCAAACAGAATGAAGGTACTCAAAGAAATACAGATTCAAATTCTCTTGCTTCATGTAACTGGGTCACTAACCTGCTTGGCTTTCATTTTGTTACCAGTCAGTAGTAATGAGATGACTTCATAGCAGCTTTCACATTTAATGTGGGAATAGGGTTTTTTGATCATTGTTCATATCACTAAATTTGCGCTTAAGCTTGATGTGTATTTTGGCACAATCCAGCTTTTTGTGTTGGTGATTGCTCCTCAGTGGGGCAGGAGTAAATGACTGCTATGCTTGCTGGTATAGAGGAGAGGTTGGATGGGCTAGAAACCAGTAAAATCACTTACTAGACTTTGAAGAATCCAGGATAAACCTGTTTTGTGACAATCCTATACAGTCTGCGTAGCATACTGAATATGAGCATGCTAGAAACTACATTTGACATCAAGTAGTTTCTATATGTTTTTGTTATTATTTCATTGCTTGTTTGTTCGTCTGGTTTTATTGATTTTTTTTTTAAACTGAATTAATGTGGGAAAAAATCTTAAATAACAGTGCACACTAGTTCAGTCTGTGAACAGGATACATTTACTGTTTTCAAACACTGATTTTGGTATTTTGGAGGGAAAAGTACTTTGCAATGGCAGGCATTGTTTAAATGGAACAAGTTTATTGTCTTTGTAACTACTTTCCTTCACTTTGTACTTTTCTACTCTTTTGGGGTTTTTTGGTAAATCTGTGCTAGTGACTCCTATATGTAAAAGTTTGTACTTTAAGTCTGATATCAAACTATTAATAACCGATATTAACATCAGTACTGTATTGTCAGAAATGGTTATATAAATGTACTGAAAGTTTATGCAATTGGTAGCTGAAGTTTTCTACATATAATCCTCATTAGAAGTACAAATATGACATGGTAAAGTTTTACATATAGTATGACAGACTAAAACACACAAAATATTTTCATTTTTAAACAAATGCAGAATTCTTTTTGGAAACACAAGTAGGAGACTATTTAATATATTGTGTTATACTATAACTGGATAATCATACTGACTCCCAATCTCGGCTAAGCAATTTTTTACTGTCTTTGAATATGATGCTTGAAAGTAGTAAGTGAAGGATGAAACCCAAAAAGAAATCTAAGCTTAAACACATGCTGATCTATGTAGAGAGTTAGGAGCCTGTATGCTTTGATGTTCCTTTAATCCACTTTTCTCCAGTTGTCAGATATTAAACATCACGGGGCACATCATGAGCTCATGTAATTTGTTATAGTGCTATTGAAACTTAATGGAGCTGAAAGGCCAGCTGAAGGTCTGGCCCTATAACGCTTCAGCTAATGTACACAAATTTATAGAGCTGAGCTATTACAAGTCT
This sequence comes from Lichenostomus cassidix, assembly GCF_008360975.1. Lineage (NCBI taxonomy): Eukaryota > Metazoa > Chordata > Aves > Passeriformes > Meliphagidae > Lichenostomus > Lichenostomus cassidix. The sequence goes on along the minus strand of NC_139480.1, from coordinate 17,630,811 downwards.
CTTCCTTAGGAATGCCTTTCTCAAACACTTTTCTTCTTGCACTTACAATGGATATATCGTGTCAGATTTGAGGAAAAAGTGTGATGTCTTCTGCTAATTGGTTACCATAGAACCAAATGAAACCTGAATTGCAAAGTGTAAAAGGTCAACTTCTCCTATGCCTATTCTGGCATTCATAGTGCTCCATTTTATCTCATTTAGCAAACAGTAAGAAGCCAGGTTTAACTTGCAGTGAAGTTTCATAGTCCTATCAATGGGAGTTGGGCAGTAGCTTGTAAGGAATCACTAGCTATTACCTTACCACTGCTTTTTCATGAGTTGGAGATTGCATCACTGCCTCCAGGACATTGAACACATCAGGAATTCAAAATCCATTTTAAACTGGACTGACAAAGAATCATGTATAAGTCAGCTTTCTGGAGAAAGCTGGTCTTGTATCCAGTAATATAACTAGGAGTGCTGTCTTTTTCGTAGAAATACACTTGCTGTACAATTAGCAGAAAAAATTTTCTTGTATTTCATTACATGAAATACAGAGGCCAACAATGTGAGGTTAAACAAGGCCAAGTGCCAGGTCCTGCACTTCCATCACAACAACCCCAGACAGGGGTACAGGCTGGGGGGAGGGCAGCCCAGTGGAAAAGGACATGGGGGTGCAGGTTGACTGTGGCTTGAACGGGAGCCAGCTGTGCCCAGGTGGCCAAGAAAGCCAATGGCATCCTGGCCTGTATCAGCAATAGTGTGGCCAGCAGAACCAGGGAAGTGATTGTCTCTGTACTTGGCACTGGTGAGGCCACACTTTGAGTGCTGTGCTCCTTTTTGGCCCCTCAGTACAAGAAAGACACTGAGGTGCTGGAGTGTGTCCAGAGAAGGGAAATGGAACTGATGAAGGGTCTGGACCACAAGTCTGAAGAAGAGTGGCTGAGGGAGCTGGGGTTGTTTAGCCTGGAGAAAGGGAGGCTCAGGTGGGACCTTGTACTGCTCACAACAAATGCCTGAAAGGAGGCTGTAGACAAGTGGAGGTTGGCCTCTTCTCTCAGGCAGCCAGCAGTAGGACAAGAGGAAATGGCCTCAAACTGCACCGGGGAGGCTCAGGTCGGACATCAGGAAGTATTTCTTCACTGAAAGGCTGTCAAGCAATGGAACGGGCTGCCTAGAAAGGTGGTAGATTCACCATCCCTGGACATGTTCAAGAAATGACAGGACCTTAGTGCCATAGTGTAGTTGACAAGGTGGTGATCAGTCAAAGGTTGGACTTGATGATCTGGGCGGTCTCTTCCTAAAACCTAAGAAAAACCTAAGTGTTTCTGTGATTCAGTAATATTTTATACCCAGGAGTGTTAGATTGCCGACATCTCTGAATGCATATAATCTGTGGGTATAGTTTTTGCACCCCTTCCCTCCTGCTTTGCAGAACATTTGGGTAACTCACAAGGAGTATGGTTTCTGATTTCATTGTTAGGATCTGATCTTTGAAGTCCAGCTTCATCAATGTACAAATGTGTTTTCACTTTGACAGGAATAAAGTTCCTGAACTTCATATGTGCATGTTAATGAAAAGAAATGTTTCCATCGAGATTATAACTTGATTTGGAAATTAATTTTTGATGAGATTATAACTAGTAAATAGAAATTAAAATTTCTTTTTAATAATGTTTCTGAAGACCATTAAAACTTTAATTACACAGATTTAACACCATGATTGAACAGAGTAATACTCGCAAAGGGTTGAGTAAGCTTGTTTGGTTTGTGTCCCATGTTCATTATCTTTAAATACTTGTGATGTTTATGAAGGTGAAACAGAAAAGAAAGAGCCAGGCTCTAGGGTTGTGTATGTCTTGTTTCTCAGCAGCTCTCAATATTTTACAGAGAGAATAAGATCTTGATAATTAAATTTCTTTCACATCTGTGAAATGGTGTCAGCAGGATACTGCCATATTGCATATGTTTAACAAATTACACATAATTTGTCTTTATATTTTCATTATGGAAATTGCATTCATATTATTGAACAAGAAGTACCACCATGTAAGAATGAGACAAGAAAATGGAATAACAAAACTGATTTTGAATATTTGCAAGGTAAATGCATTTTAACAAAGACAATAAAAATCCTGCTTTGGCAAGTTAGAAGAGAAATAAACAAAGCTGATATTCAGAGGAAACTTATTAATGAACAAATTATTTACTTTTGTACTGTTGGAAGTGTTTATAGCATTAAAAAAGAGAACAGAAAATGCAGTCCAAGGGGAATGCAAAACTTCAAGGTTTGATGAGTAGTGAGACTTGATGGAGCAGCAGTGAATATGCCACAGAGCTTTGGGGCATAATTTGAGTTGCTTGAAATTGCAGGTTAAATTTAATTGTGATTGTTATCAATTGTTTAGCGAAAACTGTTTTTTGATAAGTAAACCTCTCTGGGTTTTTTTGGATGGAGAAGAGAAGTAAACAAACCATCCCAAGAATAATTTTAAACAGTGGTTGGTTTGAAAAAAAATATGGAAAATAGGCTCTCCTCCTTGGTGTGGTGTAATAAAACTATTTTTCTTTCAGGCAGCTTTAGTCAATACCCTCTGTCTGTAAAAAGGAACAGATTTTAATTTTTTTCAGTTGCTCAAAGTTAACAAAGTACATAAAGCTGATATCTAGAGGTAAGAACAACAACACCTGAGAATAAAGTTCCTTATAGATTAAGGCAGGTTGCTCTGTTTAAATATTTGCATGACTGCATCCTCTTAATTCTTATTCTATCAATTTGCATCCAATTTAGAGTGGTGCCTCAGGTGCTCATTGATTTCTGTTCTCTGTTACCAGTCTCCTTTCTTTCTGGCACTAAATACAAACAGAACATAAAAAATGGAGTGTTCCCTGCAGCTTTTTCTGGTAAATAATTTTATTACTTGGCATTTATCTAGACTTTTAATTAGCGAAGAAGTATACTGATGAAGGCATCTCTCTGTTGATGAGGCAAAAGATGGGTAGATGCCACAAAGTGCAGAAGCTAACTTTAGTGGAGAGAGAGGAATATCTGATTTCTGTGAACATTTGCACTCCTATGTTGACAGGCTCCAGGCAGCAACATAGTTTGACAGCAGATGAGGACAGGTTCTGGACTGAACAAGAGCACCTATTTAATGGTCAGCACTTAGTCAGGGAACACAATTGCAAGACCCTCTGGAGGACTTGGCTTGGCATAAAATAGTATCTTCAGGAGTCATATTCTTTGCTCTTAGTCTCTAGTGCCCCTCTTGAAGACATCCTTGCTCTTTCCTCTTTTAGCTCTTGCATCCTTTCCATCTTTTTCATATGAATCCCAAATTCAGGGACCAAGCTTTAGCAGAACTACATAATATATATCCTGACATGATTTTTTTAAATTTTAGTGGAGGATATTATCAGGAAACCTGTTGTCTGTAGAAAATTATGGGTTTTCCCTCATTGTATAAATTTTTTTGATCTGGCTGCTGTCTTTAACTCTTGAAGGGGAGGTTGTAGAGAAGATGGAGACAACCTTGGCTCAGATGTGTGTAGTAAAAGGACAAGATGTAGGGGGCACAAGCTGTAGCAAGACAAAATCTAACTCAAGGAAGGAAAAAAATATATTCTCCCAGAGAATGGTTAGTCTGTGAAAGAGGTTGCCCAATACTGTGTGGTCTCCATCTTTAGATTTATCCAGAGAGTAATTTGACAAAGCCCTTAGAAACAGAATTGAACTTTGAAGTTGATCCTGCTTTCTCTAAGGAATGGATAAGATGACCTCCATATGTCCCCTCCCACCTAAATTATTTCATTGTAGTGTGGCCTCTCCCACTTCCCTGGATGTGTAAGGACAGAACAGGGATCTTGCTATCTACCTCAGAGTACATTCTTCCTCACCCCACCCCCTTCCCCCGGACAGATTAGTATCCCACATAAAGTTCCCAATAGTACTTCACCAACAGTTGAACAGCAGAGATATGTGAAAGATTATGAAGACCTGACTTTTAACAGATAGTCATCACTATTAATGAGCACAGCCCAAGGAGGGGAAAAAAGAAAGCAATTTAAATTCAAAGTAAAATATAAAATATTTTTATTGGTTTTGCTTAAAGAAAAAAAAAAGAAAACCAGTACTATAGCTGTTTGTCCCTGCATATTTTATCCATCATTACCTGCATATGAATTGTGCACAAATAGAGAAATGAGGGGCACACAGCACAATTGTTAACACTTCAAAGAAGATTCTTCATCACTATGGGAGGCATCAGACATATTCCACTCCTCCAAATCCTTGAGAGTGAAGATCTGCAGCTTAGAATTCAACCAGTGGCTTTCAGCTTTTGACACACACTGCCTTCATGAAGTAGTATTGAAGGAGTTTGAATGCTTGTAATGGATCCCTCTGAGAAACAGTATAATTGGTATTGCATTGGCCTGCTCTATTCCCTCTGCCTGTAGGGTAACTACTACATTCTCAGATTTCCCTTTAGAAGAAAGGGCTTTGGCTGACAGATGCCCTATACATTGAATGCATTGCTATAACCCAAACCTGTATGAGGAGAAAAAATTTTCAGTTCCCCTAGAGTTTTAAGAACTGTGAGTCACATATTTGAAGAGAAATAAGAATACCTTTCTAGCTATAACTCAAACTTATTTCCTCTTTTCTTCTATTCGCTCTTGTTGAATCAACACCTGACAGGGCAGGAAATTGCCAAGAGCTGTATTGCTCAGATGGATATTCATGTGCATCAACTTTTGTTTCAATGGTGTTTGGAAGTTTAGCTCCAATTTTCTCCTTTTACCCAAAATACTGTTGTCTGAATATTATTGCATTAGGTTGTGAGAACAGCTAAGCAGCACATGGAATATTTAGCATCCCTTCACTTTTGGTAAAAAGTATTTTCTTCTTTTTCATATTTCTCTGGCTTTTCCTTAAGCTCTATTATTTTTGTCTAGTTATCCTTCAAAACATATTCTTCTTATTAGTTCTCATTTGCCCATTATTCTCTTTATAGTTTCACTTCTATCTCCCAGTCAGCTGTTTGTCCTTGGCATTTGCATGTTAGCATTCTGATCTTCTCTATTTATGTATTTCTTCTTATTAATAGTTTGTTTTTGGTTTTCTTGTTTTATCTTAATCCGTCTTTCCTCCTGCCCTTTCTCTCTTTGTTGGTAATCTAATTATACTTTTCTTTATTATTTCTAGCCTCTCCTTCCATGAAGAAAATTTCTATTTGGTATTTCTGTTGGGAGTGACAAGTCTCTTTCATACTCTACTTCCATTTCTCTTTTGCCACAGATCCTTTCTAGGGAGGATGAGAATATGTCAGTTGCTTGCTTTCAGTTACACATGCTCCAGATGCATACATTAATTTTCCTTCTTCCTGTTGCTTTGCTATTGCTCTCTGTTCCTTTTCCCTGCAATGAGTGAAACTCCACTGTTTAGATCAGCTATCAATAAGAATAATATCTTGGTGCTATCACTTCCTGTCTGATTTGATTCTATTATACTTAAATTGAGAAGGTCAGGTAGAAATGCAGAGACATTCACAGATGAGCGGAATGTTGTGGTCTGCTCTGTAGACCAGTACAAACTGCAGACTGGAATTGTAGCATGGATGGAGTTTGAATGATGCAAGGAACTGAATAATTTGATTAGTCTGGCATTATTACAAAGAAGATTGAGAAATGCAAAAGGAAAACCAACCAAAGCAAGAATGTAGTTTGTTTTTCTTTTTGAAGGTACTGTTTCCTTCCCTGAAATTTTATTTTATACAGTCAAAATATATGTTGTTCATCTAAATTAAAGAAGTTTTTGTTTGCATCTAGCTCAGACTAGTTCACTTCCTGAAATAGATGAGAAGGGATTGGGTTTTTTCTCAAAAGTTCTAAATTGTGCAGAGTATCAGAGTAGAAATAATAGTGATCTCTTTGTATGAAGAGAAAAGCTAATGTTGGGAGACCAAATTCTAAATCCAATCAAGAAAATATTTTAGGTGCACTTCACTGCTAATGATGGGATAATTACAGTGGAGTTCAGAATGAAAGTCAGAGGGAAAGAAATATTTGTAACAGGTGTAGTGGAGAAAAAAGGAGATGACAAAGAGCGCATTTCTCTATCTTGACAGGATTTTTCTTTGCTGATTTGTTTTTCTTGAGATAGAAGTATTCTTTTTTTGGTTTGAGTTTCTTTATCAGCATCTTGCTGGAGTGCAGAAAATGCCAATTTTTTTTTGGACTGAATTATAGTGTACTTTAAGGAATGACTTTCAGAGAGGATGGTGCATCACTTAAGTATTTGCTAGGGCAAGTAACAAAGACATGACCATGATAAGAGTTACATCACTAGAGAAAAAGTTTATTCTATCCAAGGAAGTGTATAAATTGCAGATTTTCTTCAGAAAGTTTTTGTCTTGTAGTTTCTTTATTAATTATAAGGCAAGCATTATTTTGATCTTCCAAGCTACTACTCTGAGCAGAGAATGAAAACACAATTACACTCTTCTGTCTCTGTAGACAAAAGTATGCGTGACATTAGAGTCTTAAGTGCCAGAAAGCCTATACTTAATTTTGTCTTAAAAACCTTCAAGGATTTCTTCACAGAACTTTGCATGGTGCTATGTTTTTGATTTGTGACCAAAACATTGTTTATAAGACACTGGTGTTTTAGCTATTGCTGTGCAGTGCTTACACAGTGTGAGGGCCTTTTCTGTTCCTCACACTAGCGAGGAGGCTGGGGCTACACAAGGACTTGGGAGGGGACAGCTGACCCCAAATGATCCAAGGGATGTTCCAGGTCATATGGCGTCATGCTCAGCATATGGAGCTGGGGGAAGGTCATGGAAGAGGGGGACATTCAGAGTGATGGTGTTTGTCTTCCCAAGTAACTGTTCTGCATGGAGCCCTACTTTCCTGGAGATGGGTGAACATCTGCCTGTCCATGGGAAATGGTGAATGAATTCCTTGTTTTGCTTTGCTTGTGACCACAGCTTTTGCTTTCCCCAATTAACAGTCTTTATTTCAACTCATGTTTTCACACTTTTACCCTTTTGAGTCTCTCCCTCAACCCACTGAAGGGGACTCGGTGAGCATCTGCACGGGGCTTAGCTACCCAATTAAAACAGAATACTGTAATCACAAAGCACTTCAGCTTAAAGGTGTGGTTCCTTTATTGAGTGCTTGAGAAACAAAAATACGTGATCCTTTCACAATTTAATTATAGTAACCGGTATTAATTGTGGTAAATGGACTAGTAATTTGAGCTAAACTACAACAAATAGTCAAGAGACAAAGGCAGAAAAACAACACAGTAGAAAAGGAGAAAGGAAAAAATGTTGAAACACTTCAAAAGAGATTTCAGTCTCCTTTCTCTGTGCCTTTGTTTTTCTCTCCTTTCATTATCTTTGGTAACTTGTCTAGATTGTGGTTCTTTGAGATGTTCAGAGAACTGACATGTCCATTAGTTCCTTGAGTCCATTAATTCTTGTTTCTTTAAGGCCACTGTCAGGAAGGTATAAAAAATTGTAAAGCTCTTTGGCTCCCAAAGTGCTGGTTTAATACATCCCTTTAGAAGCTGTCCAATTAGATGCTTTAAATCTACAGCTACAATACTGTATAAGAAAAGTTTTGAGACTTATGCTGGTTTTTGTTTTTAATTTCTTCCTCCCTGAGTGATAAACAAAAATAACTCTGTGAGAAGAACTGAGAAAAGTACAGACCAGTGGAAAATTCCCTCTGCGGAGTCTTATAAGCCTGAGATTATTAGCATTTTTCTTCATTAGGTGTTGTAACGTGTGTCCTTCCTGTCCCTGACCCCGCCCCCCTGACCCCTTCTGACTGGATGTGAGTCAGGACCGCCCCCCATCCCTAGAGATAAAATCTCCAGCAAGATCCAGAACAGCCTCTTTGGTTCTGGACTCATATGGAACCTGCACCCTCCCTTGCCTTCCCTTCCCCCTCCCCAGTCTCCCCACTCCACCCCTATTTTCCTCAATAAAAACAACATGGAGACCAGGAACCAAACAGCTGCCTTTCTAAACCTGCAACGCTTCTACAAGAACCGTGTCTGACCAGCCCCACAGCTCGTGGCCATGGAATGACCATCCTGCGTGTTCCGGTTCTAGGGCAGCCCTCCCCCCCGCAGCAGGGGAGAGCTGCCCTCAGGTTTTGCACTGCTGCGATTAGGCACAACAGTAAATGTATTTTCTATTATTATCACTATTATTATTATTGTTGTTGTTGTTGTTGTTTTTGTTGTTGTTAGGGGGTTAGCATCCTTGAAACCTCTATCCCATTGGTTAGATTTGAGTAATAAATTTGAAAGTTATTAAGAAGGCATTGGCTACAGAACATGTATCTGCAACCATGTGGTATGATCATGTGAAAAATTTGGAAAGCCAGTCTTAAGGATACAATATTTCAAAGCTCACAGAAAGTGTCCAGCTCCTTATTACAGGAACACTTCATATTTATTTTGGTACTCTATTCTAAGCCTGTCAAGAGTGCGCTGTCCTGCCAGTATCACCCAGTTCAGTTGTTCAGTGTGACAATTCACTCAAGGTGAGGAAAGCAGCAGTGTGTGCTCTCTAAAAATAAATGGAAAGGGATGGGAAGAAAGGAAAGGAATAGGGAGACAGATTTCCAGGTTCAGGTTTGCATGGAAGCTCCTTACACTTGGATGATTTTAACAAGTAATGTCCTGGCTTTGGTGACAGGGAGAAGCAGCATGTACTTGGAGATAAGAACTTGGTCAAATGTGACTGAACATCCCCAGGCTCAGTCCCATGGCAGTTTATTTGAAGATAACTTTCATTGTACACTTCATGATCACTGTGTCAGTAAACTGGAAAAAAGTTTCCGTGTTTAATTTTGTCAAACCATCAGTGTAGCCTGCAAGGTCTTGTAACTGATCCAGTCCTGATTCTTAAGAACGGGATCCTTCAATCATACCCCAGAGTATTTTGTTGCACTTTTGATTCATAGTATTGTATAATTTTGAAATTGCATGCAAAATATACAAATGTGGAAATACTGCAGAAAAAAAGCTTCTTTATGGCTTAGGACTCTAATGATGGATTATTGCTGACTGGTTTTCCATTTAAAGCTAAAGTTACAAGCAGCTTAGTTACAGTAAAATTTGTATTCAAGTGCTCAAAAACATTAATCCTAAAATAAAGAGCTAATTTAATAATAGATTAAATGAACACATGATCTGCTTCAGCACAGTAGGTGATCAATGTTTAATACACCCTTGCTAAGTTTATGTAAAGTCTAGTCACACCCTTCATTAAGATATGTTGACAGAGAAGTTCATTTGCTTGGACAAATACCAGGATTCAAAATCCAACTCTTAATTATGTTGTATTATATATGGTGAGTGAATAAGAGTGTGGACATTAGCAGTTAATAAGACTGTGGACAAATTGATTAACTGCAATTAAAATGCTTGTGCATCTGTAAGACTGTTGTACTTGTCTGAAAATGAATATTGCCTTGATGTGCAGCAAAGCATTTGCCCATAAGCTAACTGAATGTGATGCACACTGTAATTAGCAAGATGCTTTGTTTTAATTGCTTCAAAGAATGGATCAAATTGCAAAAAAATACTACATGAGTGATTGTAACAGATTTATTTTTTTTCTTATCATAAGAAAGAATAATGTTGGGTTGAAAAATAATATCTCATTGAAGAAACTGAAGATTGGAAAAGAAAACAAGGGCCACTTTCTTACTGTACATACTTACCTGTGGCAATACCATAGAAATTATCATGATAGCAACAATTTTAATCATACGATCTTATGAAAATGCTATTTTCTACAAAATTAAGTATTATTAGACATGCCAAATATGTGAATGGATTTCCATTAAAACACCTTCTAATTACACAGATTTAGTTTCCATTGGTAATAACTATCTGTCTGTATGACTGAAAACTGTAGTATTTGGGGAGAGCTCAAGTGTTTCATTTGTGCATGTATGTGTGTGTGTGCGTGTGTGTGCACATACACTTTAGAAAAAATTCCTCACCAGTGCAGAAATCAGGAACTAACTGAAGCTTCACAATTCAAATAAGTTAAAGCTATCATTGCATTTAACCCTTTTGGTAATGGCCACCAATTCCTTGCACAAATTGAATATGACCAATTAGATTCAAAATGTAATTAAATGAAATTTACAAAAGAGCATCTCTGCTCCCATTTAACCTGCATGAGAATTAAAGAATAAGGAGGCAGATGAAAGCACCTTACAAGACTAGAAGATACTGTTTTTCCAGACCTATGCATTTAAAATAAGGTGGATGAATAAAATCCCCTGACTAATACAAATTCACCCTGTCTGCCTGGGAGAGAGAGGCACCAGAGGCTTGTCATATCTATTGTGTATTAAGTGAAATATTTCATTGCTTATTTCTGGGTAATCAAAAGGGCTTTAGCGTAAGTGTAAGTTTGCCTCATTTATACCCTAACACTTTTATTCAAACCAGTTCTTTATCTTCCCTTTGTAATAGGAACAATACAAAAAAAGTAATTTATCCAGGAATATAACATTTATGAAAGTTTTTAGATCAATAAATTTAGTTTTCATGACACAATCTAAAAGGGATTTGCTATGTTGCATGCATGAAAAATGCCTTGCTTAGTGATTATTCTGATATTATGTTGCTCTAAATGCAAAGCTTGATGTGACTGTGCTATTAAAATATATTCCAAAGAATATCCCAGGGGTCTCTCTTGTCATTTTGGCTCAAGCTGGTGCATAAATTTCAAGTTGCAAAGAAATATTCTGAGTTAATCTTCTCAGAAAGTAGCTGAATTGTCCTCATGAGTCCTTCCAAGGCTTATAAAGACATAGTTTCAGAAAGAACTTTTTCTAGGAAAATGTGTATTATATGAATTCAAACACATAATTCTACCTATAATTAAGTGAAACTGTACTCACAAGTCCCAAGCCCTAGAGTATTTCAATGTAGGCTTCACAGATCAGAATGTAATCCTGAAAATGTTAGAAATAGAACTGAATGAATTCATTCTGTTTGGATTTTTATTGTAATTCAAGGTGTATCCAACCTAATTAAATATCCCAGAGGAAATCCCCTTTTATGTACACAACTGGGTTTTATCTAGCAAGACACACATCCTCTTGAGGTGAAGCAAGATCTCTACTGGCATAACTTCGGAATGTAAGTTCTGTCTTAGTGTAATTTTACACAGTTGAAAGTGCCAAGAATTAATTATTTGTAATTACCCCAGCATTTTGTCTGTGGGATGACACAAATAGGAAAACTCGGGTCGTGGTAGCAGTGCTTCATCACCAGTGAAAAGTATCATCTAGCCAAGTATTTTCACACTTGACAATAGTGATCAAGGAAACTGATACCAATTTATATCACCAAATATCACAGTGATATTGTGAACCAATAGGCTTGGTGTTTTTTCTGAAGGCAAGAACTGATCCTCTTCTGTGGAATCCTTCAAAGAACAGAAAAGAAAGAAATGTGTAGCTGTCCCTAGAAACAGGACATTTGGGTTGAATTGGCACAGTCTCAGTAAAGGCTGAATATATTGGTTTTCTCAAATCCAGAAGTATTCTATGAAAGCTTAATTCAAGGAATAGATGAGCCCTTCAGAGTGACAGATTATTAGCACTCTTTTTTTCTCCCCTTCTTAAAAGTCCTTTAATTTTTTTTTAAATTATCTTAGCACTGGTTTCCCTTCCTGTTGCAACCTTTCATTCATCTCATTTCTCCCTCCTTCACCCTGTAATCCTTTGTAGGCACATATATGCCCCCTTCCTCACAGATTTTTCTCTAGCATGTATTATTTCCTTTCCCTTTAATCCTCACAGGCTGAGATGCTGTGTTTAGCAGTCTTACCCAAATTTGCGTGGAAAGCCTCTGGTTAGTTGATGTGGATCACGTGGCTGCCAGGTTAATTGGACAGAATTCAGGCTGCATGAAAATGATATATCCTGTTGCAGAAAAAATACTAAATTCACATTGTCATAGCAACTGAGGATTAAAGCCATTTCATTTATTAATGATGTAATTATGTGAGACTCAGAACTATACATTCAGGATCAACCAAAATAAGATCCCAGATACAGTGAAGCACTAGACACACACAGATTTCTGAACACCCTTCTTATGCTAATCTACCAAAGTTATTACTCCCCCCAGCTCATACTCACACAGCATCACACAGTAATGCCCTGGTAACTGCTTCATCCATTGATTGTCTTCTTGCTCTTCAACATGACCTTTTGAGGCAGATGTCCTCCCAGATAGTTTTCTGTCTGCCCCTCACCCATTGTGTCTACACCCATGTCTGTCAGCCATCTGCCAAAAGTGAGCCCTGCAAGCACCCCCACAGGATGTTATACAGGCCGTCTTCTGTATAAGGCTTGCCTTCAAGTGTAATTTCTACATCTTTGACTACAATATCTAGTTACAGTTTTCTCAGAGCCTGCAGGCATTGCTGAATTTTTGCGTTATCAGCCTGGTTTCTCACTGCTTGCTTGTTTAAGCTTGCCACACCAAAAATGGCTGTAGATTACAGAGATACAAATTAGTCTTCAAGCACAAGAAATTGGTTAGCACAATCTATTTATCTATTTTGATTGTCTCTTTGTGCCTCACTTTTTCTTTCTAGTGCCTATGAGCAGAAACAATAGGATATACACAACAGGAGGATGGATATACAGAGTGTGTACAGAGAAGTAGTTTGCGAATTGATACCTGGAAAGATCTGCAAGGAAATTTGAGTCAGAACTCAGAGTCAAGCTCATGAAATATGAAGCAAATACTGGTCAGTTTGGTGCAAGTAAAGATGATAAGGTCAATAATGAAGAATGGCTTCGGTGATTCAGGCTAATTGACCACCTCAAGACTGAGCCTAAATAGCATATGTTTACATGTACGTTCTTACAGAAAGATGTAGACATGATTTATCTCAATCAAACAACCAGAGATTATTTTAAAACATAATAAAAAGTGAAAGAGAAGCACTGTATGAAAGGGGAAAAATGGTTATTGAGAGGGAAAGAAAGAGGGTTTTAGAAGTCATAACTGTCTGTGCATAATTTTAATCAAAGACATGCTGAACTGTCATTAAAAATAGACAGTAGAAATTGAGTCATCTAATGATCACAGAAAGAACTGGTTGTAGTATATGAACCCTATTTCTTAACATATACAAACTCTTTTCCAAATCACACTTTACAACAAAATCATAATTGTAATAAGACACTCCTGTGTGTAAATTATGAAGTATTATTTCATACCTCATTGCACCAAAGGCATTTGTCTTTAACTGCGTGCCAGGCATGAAATAGTATTCCATTATTAATGTCCACAGTGTCATGTTACTTATCCCACAGTGTCTTTTGGTTCATGTATTTTCCTCCTTTCTCAAAATTTCACAGGCCACTCTGAATACAAAGGAACAATGCAATGCGAATGCTCAAAGCTCCTGTTGGAAGATTATTTAAGACCTGCAAATAGTTGATATGTTGGGTTTTTTTCCCATATTTAAACTTATAAGATTTGAAAGACTGAAAGTTTATGAACCCTTTTACAGTTTGTCCACTAACTGCTTTCATTGCAGGAGACTATTTTTACTGATTTTTTTTTACTGATTTTTGGTGGGGTTTTTGTTTGTTTGTTTGTTTGTTTGTTTGTTTGTTTTTGAATCACAGCATTCTTGCCTGTTGTGGTAGTACATAGTGCTTGCAAGGCTTTTTATCAGAATGTGCAGATGATGTGCAGATGATGTGCAGATGGTAGAACTAACCTCATTCTGAATGCCTGGTCTGAGGAATACCACCAGATTCTGAGCACTGACATGCATCAGAAAGGTTTGTCATGTTCTGAAGTCTAAATGTAAGGCATTGCATTTAAATTTGGCATTGCTCATCTGGTTCTCCAGATAATTTATGGCGAGGAAATACAATTCATTTAACTTGTAAAACTTTGAAGATCTACAAGAATAGAAGAAAAAACTATACAGATGTGTTACAAAATGTGTTGCATGTAAACTGATTTAGAATTGGTAAATCTAACATGTTTTAAGTTGTCAGTATTCATTTAACACAATTTGAAAGAGATTTTGAGTTAAGCAGTTCATGATGTTATTTTTTGAAACTGAGTAGAACTTATTACATCTTTGCCCACTTTAAAAAAAACTGCTGTTTCCAGATATATGTAGTTATTTCTTAATTACTTTGGCTTTTCCTCTTCCTGAAAGTTATGTTAGAAAATATCAGTTGAATTTGTGGTTTTGATCTACCTTCTGTGCACTTAGGGATACACAGTACTGCTGTATTTAGAGCACAGCTGTATTCAGCTGAAAAAAATATAAAAATAAACTGTGAAGTTACTTCAGAAAGAACTTTTTTGAGATTAAAATAATATCCTAGGATATCTATTGAATGGAGTCAGAAGCAAGGTGACATTTGGCTAAGAAATGAAATTGAGAGGCTTGTTAGGGCAAAACTATGTGCTGGAGCTTGGTTTGAAAAATTACAAAGAAGCAAGAATATTCAGACAAATTATATACTTTTGACTAGCCAAAGGCTTGAGTAGCTGACCAACCAAGACATGGATAGGTGTTGTTGTTTATGTTATGAAAGTAGGAAGAAATATTTCAAGTAAATCATAGAGATTGGTTTGCATTTCACACCTTAGCAATCCACAGAAGAAAACATAAAATACAGCAGGAAGAGACTAACAGTATGTCTTGATTCTTTACATCAGGAATATTTTACTTTCATTGGATAGCCCCAAATTTTCTGTATATAAAACTCTCTTTTTTAACCATCAACAAATAATGGCTCATAAAATAATAATTACTTGGATAAACATGAAATGCTACATTTTAATAAACATTATTTGAACCTCCCTTTTTATTATACTTACTTTCATATTTGATTCTGTCTTTAAAGATAAATTGATTATCATATTGCTAAGATTATTTCATCCAATATTGAAAAAAATAATTGAATAAAGAGAAAATGAAGATCCAAATGAATTCCTGTGTCAGCTTTATTTTAAAACCAATGAAGTGTAGCACCAAAGGCCAAATCCTCTGGCATTTATGGCTGTCCACAATGCTCAGGACTTCCTCTGTCATGAAAGATAGTTCATAGAGAAACCCAGAATGTTAGCCTTAGCCTAATACAGGAGTCTGCATTTTGCACAGAGAGCCATTTTGCAGCAAAACCCTTCCAGATGTTAGTGCCTGAGAATGATGAGCTTGAGTTTTGCTAAGAATACCTGAGAATGTTCTTTGGTTTAGGTGGCTTAATATTTCTCAGTTACTCTTGTGACCAATAAACAAGATATTTTCAACTGATGCCTGCATGTGAACAATATATGAACAGAGGTGTAAAGTCCCCAGACTCCAGTGTTGATCACCTGCTGTTGGTGGTTGCAACAGACTCCATGGAATGCAATCACAGAATCATAGAGACCAGGTTGCTCATGGCCTGGTTCAGTCTGGCCTTGAATACTTCCATGAGAGGGAGATCCACAGCTTCTCTGGGTGTTCTGCTGGTGTCTCATCACCCTCAGAGTAAAGAATTTCCTTCTAATATCTAATCTAAACTTACCCTCTTTCAGTTTGAAGCCATTTTTCCTTGTCCTATCACTACAAGGCCTTGTGAAATGTTCCTCTCTAGCTCACTTTTACGTGCTTTAGGTGCTGTAAGGCTTTTTTAAGGTCTCCACAGAGCCTTCTTTTCTCCAGGCTGAACAGCCACAACTTTCTCAGCCTGTCTGCATAGGAGAGGTGCTCCAGCCTTCTAATCTTTGTGACTCTCCTCTGGATTCATTCTAACAGGTCCACATCCTTAAATTGTTTGGTGTTCTGGTCCCAAACAATTAAGAAACAAGCTCTTTATTTCCCATGCTTGGCATATAAAAACTCCATTTACTGAAGTTTGATGTCAGTCATAGTCTGGGAATAAATCTTCAGTAATAAGTAGATAAGAATTTTCAATTAACTATTATGTTGTTTTTCTACAAAAACTGGGAGGTTGTTAAAACTGAAGTTACTCATAGAATCTGTTCCCCAGTGTTGACAGGCTGCTTTCTCAGCTGAAAACCTCAGTGAGAGACATCTGTTCTGTATTACTCAGAAATACAATAGTGTAATAATGTAATCAATAATGACTAGCATACACATAATTTGTGGGAAATTATATGACTAATTTTCCTTATTCAATAGTCCATTGAATTTATTACCTTTGATTTGGAAAATTCATGCTCAGTATTATGGCAGGGACTGGAGACCAGCCTTGTATGTTTTCAGTTGACTGTTATAATCATCAATAGAGTGTGATGACTGTTGCATCTGCATCTCTTTGTATTTAGTGTGGTAAGAGTTTGGGTTTTTTAGAGAAATTGAAAATATTTTTTGAAAAATCTCACTTTTTCCAGATATGAATTCTGAAGTACATGAGATAGAAAAGGTAGAAAACCAGGTAATTAATCCTACCAGTCACTCTGACAGTAATACATTTCTAAGAAGGAGGAAGATAGCTCTGAGGTTGTTGCTACGCAACTGCTTCCAAATGTATATAAATCTGTTAGTTGATGTTGTTTGTTTATTTTTGCAGCCAGTATTCTCCAAAGGAAAAAGTAAAGAGTCTAGGCCTGGAATTGGTTAGTGGGGCCCACTGCTACAATTTGATATTATGCATATCAATTTGACATTGGATATTATGTAAGTGCTCTTCAAAGCTTAGCAAGATCCACGTTGAAATGCTTTCTCTGGTCAGAAATAGCAGTCCCGTTCCTCACTGTGGCATTGACTTCTATGACCTTTTAGAGTAAGGCAAGGTGAATTTGAATTAATTTCACCACAGTTACCCTTCCCCAAAGTGTATTTAGGCAGACTCACTCAGTGTCCCCAAGCAACTCATTCAAATGCCCTTTATCACTGAAAGGAAGCACTTTGTATTTTGGGTTTTTTTACTTAAGAGCCTCCTCTGTCTCAGCCTGACCTGCCTGTCGAGTACAATAATACCCTTGAACTGTCTCTCACCCTGTTTCAGCCCATCTCTTTTTCCTTATTTCCACAGCACAGTTGTATCGCCTGTGAATTCCCATTACTGTTCTTGGCTGAGATCTGCAGTTTCTCAGACACTGCAGGGATGGGCACTGAGGAGTGTAATACCAGATTTAGTGTCACTTAACTACTGGGAAAATTAAAGTATAGCTTTATTACTGCTTGTACTGCCAACCCAGAGTACACCAGGAGACCCCCCTTACCTCATGGGCAGAGGGAGTTTTAGCTTCCAGGACTCAGGACCAGCTGAGAGCTGGGCTGCTCAGGGCAGCCCCTTCCCCACTGTGATCCTGGGACACACTCCTTGACACCATGAGGTAGCCATGGCCAGGGCTGTCACCCAGCCCGGTGGGGACTATTCCAGCTGGCACTTCTTGCCTGCTGCCCCACAGCCATAGGCCTGGCCTGATCTCGGGCTGTCCCTGTCCCACCTCAGCTTTCTCCTTCTGCCCTGATGGCGCTGCGAGGTGTGATGGGACCCAGCTGCTTGGCCCTGCCCTGCTGGCGCTGTGAGGTGTGATGGGCCCTGGCTTCTTGGCCCTGCCCTGAGGCTCCTGCAGCGATGGCTCCCAGCTCCCTGGCCTGGGCCTGGTCATGCCGAGCAGCGGGCGTTGCCTGAGGGTCACAGAACAGCTGGTGTTGGTGGGAGCCACCAGCAGACACCACATCCAACCCTCCTGCTCTGGCAGGACATCCTGGAGCAGCCTGCCCAGGGCTCTGTTCAGCTGGGGCTTGAGGGTTTCAGTACCTCCAAAGGTGCAGATGCCCCAAACTCTCTTTGGCTGCCCTTGCCGTGCAACCGTTGTGGTTTACACCTGGAAGTATTCAAACCCCTCAAAACCCCAGCACATGCCTGGGTGCTGAATATGAAGATTAGACTTCTAACTGAATCAGATCTGAGGATTCCATTGGAAGAAGTGCACCCTCCTCACTGCAGTCTCTTCAGAATTTCTTACATGTCAGAAATCTACTTGCTGTGACTTCCCCTGCCTGCCTGCTATACCTCATGGTCTGGAACACTTTGTTTGCCTGGGAGCCAAGAATCTCCTTCCCCAAAGGGATCTTTTGAGCCCAGCCTAAGAAGGGAAATCCGAGAACAAAACCAAGTGGTTTCACCTTCATGGGATGATGACACCAACATAGAAATCCTTCAAGCACATCTGTTGGATCAGTCCTTTCATAATATACAGTGAGAAAACAAACTTTAAAAAACCCTACTATGGATAGGTGTTAAGTTATTGGAGAGCTACCAAGATGCTTCTGTATGTGTAGTGCACTTAAATATATAATAAAATACCTAAAATCTGTATTCTACAGATTTTTAAGTGCTCTTTACTTTTTATACTTAAATTTTTAAATTTCACTGTAAAACTCTTGTGTCCCCATCTGGATCTCTTCCTTTTTTCTAATATAATGCATTAATAATAATTCTCTAATCATGTATATATATATATATACACACACACACACATATACACATATACACGTATTTTTTTTTCCTTCTTATTTCTAATTATACTGTGAACTTCCCAGGACAAGAATCTTGAGCTTGCCTGAGACAGTAACATTAGCTAGCAAGCACAGAAGTCTGTCAAAAAGACTTGCATGGTTAAAGGTCGTAACTGTGAAAGTTGATCAGGTGGGAAGAACCTTTCTGCTCTTAGTTCATATGCTGTTGATGTCTTGGCGGCGACTGTGAGTACCTTAAACTAGTAAATTAAATAACATTACTGGTTCCCATCATTTAGTCTTTTCCTCTTTATTTCTCCATAAAGAAGAATTATGACTGTGGGACAGTATCCTGGTATTTCTTTCACTTTATATGTTCACAGAGAATTTTTTATGGATGCAAGATTGAGTGGCTTTTTTATTAAAAGAAGTAAAACCACAGAAATTCACCTGATACTTGTGTCAGAGAATGTTGATGTTACCAATAGCTTTTGAGCCTGCTCTTAGCTCCACCTGAGGGACCTTGATAGAATTGTCATCTGCAACAATGGAATGTAGTTTTTTTCCTCTGTTCCTCATTAGAAAAATTACTGGATATCAGGACAGAACATTAGTGATCTTTTAGATTACTTTTAGATAGAAATCATTTAGATTTTAGATTACTGAGGCACTTTGTAAACCAGACATTTTTTCCATAAGAAAACAGTGAATAGCACGGTAAGACAAAGTTTTTAGTTTTGATAACCAGAAGATACATTGTACCAATAAAAGCATTCTGAGTGATCCTAGTAATGATCTCTCTGTATATGTGTATTCATAGATGTTAATTATTGCTGTAGAGGGACTTCATGTCGGTAGGAAACCCACTGAACAGACTAATTGTGGAGTAAACCCTCAGACCAAAAAGTGCCTCATGGCTAGGAAAATCTGCAAAGTTGTTATATCAGTTAAGTAGTTAAACTTACAAATGTGCAACTAATTTAGACAATAAACAATTAGTGAAGCTGTGTATGGTCCATTGTTGTATCATGGTCCGGGAGGGCGGCACAGGCTGGCCGCCCCCCCCGGACCGGGTCTCTGGTTCGTGTAAATCCCACCGGATCCGGGCGGGCAGCCCCCGAGGTTCCGCGGCATGGCGGCAGTCTTCTAACCACGTCAATTCAAGCAGGAAATTAGTGAGACTAGGAAAGAACTGGACTTCATCTCTGTTCTGGCAGATTGGTTTATTTGGGGTAACGGGGAAAAGGGGGTTGTAGGGGAGGAGAAGCAGGGAGGAAAGGCAGGGACGGGATAAGGGGTGCCAGCCCAGAGATGCAAAGACCACGAGCTGATCTGGACATCGCCTTATAAAGGGAAAGGAAGGGGAGGGACTGTATCCCCCAGAGCCAGTCCCGGGGAGTCTGAAGGGAAGACAGGCATAGGGAACCCACCAATAGATTTCGGGGTACAGCAGAGCATATTTCAAAATGAACCAATGGGATACAAAGCAGAGGGACAAAGGAGCACATGGAATCCTAAAACCCACGTTGCTACAGTCCATGTACTTAAATTCACATAGTCTTCCTACTTTTGCCATCTTTGTTATCTGAACAAAACAAAACAAGAAAAATCCAACAAAACCACCCAAGTCTCCCCTCCCCCAAAATTCCCACCCCAAACCCCCTAAACTCACACCCAAATCCCTTACTGAGAATAGCAGCAAATATATATCTTAATACTAGTCCTTGTGCCCTCCAGTAAAGTTCTGGTTATTGTAGGGAGTCTTCCATCCACATACAAACTTAACACCTTTTTCTTACTTTCAATTTCAGTTTTAATAAATATTAATCTCATATGTTACTATAGCTTTGTAAAAAACAAGTTTAAATGAATCTTTTCCCAGTATTTCAAAAAGAAACTCTTAGAAGAGAAGAAGCTATAGAGCCTGAACAAGTCCCATGTGGCCCAAAGCACTAAACACTACTCTCTGATCTTCAGGGCTCTGGGAAAACTTTTAAGGTACAGAGCACCTGCTTGTGTCTTTCTTGCCCTCTCAATCCTCACCCAAAAGCAGCCCAAACACTCAAGTGTGTAGCTTAAGGTAGAGATTAATCTTATCATGTGTGCTGCAGCCACAGGAAAGGAACAGACTTTATCACTAAAGAGAGCTTGGAGATACCACTTACGTTTTTGACATGCTTCCAGTAAAGTCAGTGAGGAAATTTTCCTCTATCTACAGGAACAGTATGTCTTTGAATATTCTCACAGGTTTTCAAGATGAGAACAGGTAGGTGAACAAGATTTTTTGCATGATTATGTCCTGTCTGTTCTTCCCATGGAAGTGATTTGTACATGAAAAAATATCTTCATGTCTTACAAAACTTTCACCTTGTTCTTATCATCAGCAAAACATGTAAAGGAGAATACTTGTTTGACATTTTAGCAACTTCAAGTAACACCACAGAGAAAGTTTTCTTCAAATTACTGGATAATGGCTCATTCTGGGAGTGATCCAAGGTGTGGTCTTTAAGTCTTTTCATTCTTTCTTCAAAAGATGCTATAAGACCTTCATTTTATTGCCAATATCAAGATATTGATAGTACAAAAGATTATAGCTCATTATTAAATTTTCAAATTATGCTCAATATTCCTATCTTCTTTTTTTGCTATGCAGCTGTGTCAGGTGGTTATTGTATCTTTGCTATTAGGGAGGTTATATTTAAGAAAAAGTATTAGCTTATATGATAGCAGATTACTCTTTGCTGAGCCATCAGGTTTCTCCCTATCCTGTGTTTTTCTGATTCTTATACTCTGGTCCAGAAATACATTTCTCTATCTGAATAGAAGTTTGGAATCTCTTCCTTGCAGACCAGGGTCTGCAAGAAGCTCCATGTCTTAAACAAGTTATCCCTGAGATATGGCTTAAATCTGGATAAAGTCACAGAGCACTAAAGGTGTGAATGTCCTGTGCTCTCTAAAAGGATGCTAGGGTTTGTAAAACATGGATTTCTATGTAACACCTTTGGAGTATTACACTGTGCAGAGCATAACAGCATCAGTTTTTCCTGTGAGTGAAACTGGTGAGAAAGTCTCAGAGAAGCAGTAAATTTCTTCCTCCAACCTCCATAAGCTCCTGCCTTTGATGTCTTTTCTGAACTGCTTACATTGACTTCAATTGCAAATCCAGCTCATTATGTTCTTTGAGCTATTCACTTCCACAGAGCCTTTTGATTAACCACAATCTAAGAGTGTGACTCTCCCTGGTGTTACCTAGTTCATAGTAAGCATTAGGAACAACGTTGCTGCTGTAAATGACAGTGGATCAGACAAAGATTTTATACACATCAGTTACCTACTATTGCAGGCCTTGTTTGAAATGCCTAGTGCTTAACAAAATTCTACCATGCAGGCTTGTGTAAAGGGAGTATCAGGACGGCTGCACAGATGTTCCTGCAACCCCTACAAAACCCAGGCCTTTACCACTGAGACAATCCTCCTTAATGGATTCTATGCATAATAAATACAGACTTAATGATGAATATCTAAAATCACTTGAGGTGATAAGGCTATTTTTCATCCTCTGCATGTTGTAAAGGGAGAAAATTGAGAGACATATGCCTTTAAACTACAGAGGGAAAACTGTTAAGTTCCAGTGTGAGCAGAATATTTTAATGGCTTGTTTGCTTTTATAAATATTTGTTAGCACCCGAACATCCTTGAAGGGTTGCACATTGACAGTCATTCTAAATAGATAAGCCTGTTTATGATACAAACAAGGAGACGGTGAATGTCATTTGATTTTTCTATCAAATTGTATTATACTTACCTTGGTAGAATTTGGTCATCTTAACATCATTATAAAGTGTGAGAAAAGCTGGAAAATTTGAAAATTCCATTCTGCTGCAAATGCTGAAACTTTTATTGTGACTGTAAGTAATTGATGAAATAGTTATTAGTAATTGAATTAGAAATCGAAATATTTATATTGTAAAAGAACAATTAAAATATTTCTTCAAATTTATTTTATTTAATGAATGTGATGTAAATAATAGACTGCATAAAAATGTCAGGAAATAATAAGTTGTGACACAAAGTGTCATGTTTTATTTCATTATATTATTTTTATTTGACATAATGCACTAGTTGGCGTGGTTTAACCATTACAGTACATTAAATTAACACTAAAAATTTGCACATTTAGACTTTTTTGAACTAAGAGTGTTTCATAAGCCTAAAGTAAGAAATGTTAACACTAGAAGAATATGCTACTTCTGTTATTTCTCATACTTTTAAAAATTACTCCGGTAAAAATCTTCAATTTCATCAAATCATCATTTTCTAACATGATGCAGCAAAACTTTCTGTAGCAACAGTAAAGTACATGTGAGGACTGTTAGGTTAATGAGCCTCATCTTCGTCTTTATCCAAACAATACACCTTTACATCAGCTGAGTATTTGTCCTAATGTTCCTCTTCATTCTCCTGTCAGTCAATGCTTTTCCTTTCATCATGATGTTGGGGAAGCTAGGTCAAACATCTGAGCTTTATATTTTTGGTCACTCTGATCTCTGTCACAGTGAATTTCTTAGTCACAAGCCAGCTGCTGAGAAAACTGTCTGACACTCTCAGGGGTCTTACTTTGATGTTTGACATTTCCAGTGCCCCAAAGGAATGCAGTTGTCATGAGAGGTCATGATCAGGGAGACTGGGAGCATCCGTTAGGTTGCCGAGGCCAGTCACACGCTGGCATTTAAAGATCAGGACTGAAACCCTGAGCCTCAATTGTATTCAGCTGGGAGGCAGCACTGAGAGCAGGGATGCGAGTGATGCACTTTTGATGGTCAGGTCTGCCAAGCACTTACAGGTTGTTGCATTCTGCCGAACATGAATATTTGGAACGAGAAGGTTGAGAAAAAAAAAAAAAGGACCTCAAACATCTGACTGTATTTTAGTGACCTAGTTGTACTGTCAGGGTGCCCTTGAGGGATGAAGCCCTGGAGAGGGGAGTAGGGACCACAGGGGTGGCTCATACAGGATATTTAGTCAGGGGTTTCTCTATCCAGGCCCTGTCCCACCCAGTCAGGAGCAGGAAAGACACTGGGGCAGCCCCAGCTGCAGGCATCAGGGATGAGCTGAGGTTGGAGAGGAACATGGGCCAATAGGCTGGACAGGGCTGTGGAGACTGGCCCTGCTGCAACATTTCTGGGGCAGGGACAGGTGCGCCCCAAGGGGCTGGAATGGGGTCCTGGAGCATGGGCAGGATGGGGGGAGCCACGAGCAGAGCTGGGCAAGGACAGTCAGGACTCTTGGTGGCTCCAGATGCTAAGAGAACAGTACTGTGATCTGTTACTGCAGATAATGCTCTTATTAATAGTAAAGATGTAGCCCTATCTTTATCAACTCACTATTAGAGGTGAAAAGGAAGCTTTAAGTCACTGATAAAACCTTCTTCCTGCAACCCGACCTGAGTGAATTTGAAAAATATTAGTGAAAATGTAAAGAAGGCTTTCATTGGTACCATCTAGATGTCCTTAACAGAGGTACCCAAATATTCTAAGTGAAGTCCTAGTTTGGTCAGAAACCTCCATGTATTCTCCTCACAATTTTATTTGAAGCATAAATTAAAACTATACATGACACAGCTACGAACTGCCTATCAGGCCCTGAGAATCACCTGTGGTTCAAAGGCCACCCTCTGGAGCTCACTGCTTCAAAAGAGAAGGTGGTAGTTTAATGAAATAAAGGTTCCTGGGACATACAGCAGATGTCAACAAAGACATACAGAACTGGAATTTTGTTTTCTTTTCCTTCTAATGTTTTATTAAAATATAAGAGACTATATCCAAGAGCATTTCTTAATGTCATACAAAATGAAAACAGGATTTCTGAGAAACCAGCCTAAACTGGTTTCTAACTTCAGTTGGTGGTAACTATAGGCAAACTCATGTTCAGTGAAAGTTAGCCTTTC
This sequence comes from Lichenostomus cassidix, assembly GCF_008360975.1. Lineage (NCBI taxonomy): Eukaryota > Metazoa > Chordata > Aves > Passeriformes > Meliphagidae > Lichenostomus > Lichenostomus cassidix. The sequence goes on along the minus strand of NC_139480.1, from coordinate 17,606,370 downwards.
TGTACTTATTTCCAGCAAGGGTAATTGGACTTCATGCAGAGTAAGACAGGGAAGTTGGCAAGATCCCCTTCACAATGCTACTGCCCAAGAGAGATGCTTTTGCTTGTTTGATGCACAATAGCTCTTATCTCTGTGGAAACAAATACGTGTTATATTCTTGTACAAGTACAAGTTCTGGAAACTCATTTAAAATAGTCCCTGTGTTTTAAAAGGGAAATATTGATCTATTTTAAACTTTCAAAATTAAGCTGACTTTAATGGCAGCGATTTTAGTGGAATGGAAAAAAGTTCTTTGAACAAGGTTTGAATACCTCTTTGCTGTCAATAATTTATGGTTCATACCTGAAATATACTTCTATAGTTAATGCTCAGAATAAATATGCGATCTTTAAAAAGAAAAAAGGACAAATTTGAGGAGTCAATGGTACACACTGTTAATAAGATACAAAGAACTTAGACCCTGGGGAACTATTTTTCAACCCTAAAAATACCAACAAGGCGGTGTGATCTAAGAGTTGTAAAAGCAAAATAAATCTAAGAGCTTGGAACTGACTTTGTAGTGTTCAGGAATATAAATTGCTGCTGCTTCTTGAGTTGACATTTATTTACCATTTTGCAGTATGAGAAAGAGCCTCAAGATTAGAACAGAGAAAATTAAATTATGTTCCTGTTCCTTTGGCTACTGGGAGGATTGTATTTTAGAGATAGCTTTAAAGGTACATGACCACTCTTAAAGGCCAGTACCTCACTTAATGTAGTTTATTCTTAAATGAACTGTCATGGAATCACTCAGCCAGAACTAAAGAAATCAACCAATTTTGTTGCCCAGTAAATAATTAATTATTCCTGAAGACTATTTAGAAATATGAATAGTATGTAGATGATGTTGTCTCTTTGGGGGTTGATAAGAACTTCATTTTAAATTCCAAAGTCCAACTAAGGATACAGCTAAGACATACAGTAGTTCCATATCTGAAACAGCACTGTTTTAAATTAGGTGAGATTTTCCACAAATAGCCCTTTAATGAAACAAAGATAATTTACTGTGTTCTGGCTAGACTGAGATTCCTGTCTACAAAGATTAATTTTAACTGTTGACAATGTTAATACCTTTAAACATCTTTTATTAATACTGCTTTGGGTAGATTTTCTATATAATATTTAACCTGGTGTTCTGATCAGGTCTGGGCAAAAATAAGGGGGATGAGATTGTAGTAAAATATATAAGGTTCTTAAAAGGAGGGTTTCTGCATAGCTTTGAATTTACAGTAAGCATTTAGATAATAAAACATTTATATTCAGGTTTCAGGCCTGTGAGAAATAACAGTTTTCATAGCTGTTTAACTGGCAGTGATTGACCCAAAATATACAGTTTACTTTTATCCTGATAAAAAATATATTTTGTTTTTACAAGTCTTGCTGAATTTATTAAAAGATTTCTTTTTCTTTTCTGTCAAGTTGTTATAATCTAAATTGCCCTGAGACAAGACAGGGTGTGAGAGGAATATGTTAAAATTACCAAATAAAGTGTGGAGGGGGAAAATATTAATTAAGTGTTAGAGAGCTGACATGTCATAAAATCAGTATGAAAAATGAATAATACAAAAAATAGTGCTATGCAATATGAAGTAATTTGAGTGTTTTGAACAGGGATCAGTGCCAGAAAATTCTAACTCCTAATAATAATATAAGGAAGATTTAGAAAAAAATGATCTCTGAAACCAGGAACCACAGAAATTTATTTTATCTGTTGTGCTATTGCATATTGAAAACCGTAGTAATTCTGGACTTGAAGACTGGTTTTCTGCTGAGAAGTGTGGTGTTTTAATTTAGTAGCTGACTTTTCTGGGAAAGGCCAACCAGTCAGCAACTACAACTCCTTCCTCTTCACTGCCTCAAAGGGAAACGCCTTTCCATGCTGACCTGCAGGGACAGGCATGGCTGCTGTAGGATGACTCATTGTAGGAAAAGCTTTTTCAACGCCTCTCCTAGGCGTCCTCGGGGATGGTGATTGCAGTCACACAGAGACTCACTGAAGTCACAGGAGTTTCTGCAAGTCCAAATCTGTTTCTACTTAACAGTTTCCAAACCCATGTTTTACATGAGAAGCACAACTTACGTCTCTGTAGCACATCTAAGGATACGAGGTTTGCAATGAACTGGGAAAGAACACAGTCACAGTTTTATTGTCTGTGTGTCAGAAAATATCTTGATTTTGTGCTTTACGTTTCTGCCATGCATGGTGCTTATTTAATAGCAGATATAAAGGATAATCAAAGATAAGCATAGGACAGCTTGGGCAGATGTCTCATTTTGTTGATTGCTGAGAAGGGTTTCTTGGGTAAGGCAGTTACTGTAGTCACTCTGGAAGAGCAATAACCTTTGAGCTGCAGTCACTCAAATGGGGCTGTAGTGCTAGATCACATAGGCTGTTTAGGAACAGCAAGAAAAATTGCTGTGTCTGGAACAGACTAAATGACCCTTCAGCCCAGAATCATGTCTTTGATAGGAGCCATATCTAGAAAAAGATGATAAGAAAGGCTTCATATAGAGTGGTGCTTGCCTTGATAAATGCCTTTGCTTTGGAGAAACTGTAGTGCAAGTATTTCCTGAGGTGAAAGCTGTTGCTGCATCTTTTGAATAACAGTCCTCAGCATACTTTTCATCCATGATTTGTGTTACGGTCTTTGTAAGCATTTATACTTTTGACATGCACAGCACTTCATGACAATGCGTTCCACAGGTTTATGACCTGTGTGGAGAAGTATGCTTCCTTTGTTCATTTCCAAGCTTCAGCTTATTTAACAGGAGGGTATAAAGCATAACCACAGATCAATATAGCAGAGACACAGGGTCATAATGGAACCTCCTAAATACAACTGAGTAAAAATTAGGTAGAAAGTTAGAATATGATTAAGTGATTCTTGTTGGTATAAATCATCTATGCTCTCTTGAATTAAAATCCCTAAGAAAAATTGAATCTGAATATAAATTGAAGCATGTGAAACACAAATGCATACCAGGTCAAATATCTCTCTTGACTGACCCTATTGACCTCCCACCTAACCTAACAGCAAAATCTGACAACAGGCAGCCCAGAACTCTAAAATTCTTGCCATTACTGATACTGTCCTGCCTTATTTATAGTTGTAGTGATAAAAAACTTTAAGTGATCTATGAGTAATTGAGCTCTTTTCATTAGCTTATTACTGGGGGGCAAATGCTAATAAATCAACCCTACAAACCTACAAACCACATTTCTCACCAAAGGTCTACCAAGCCAAGGTTTGTGGTAGAGTAGACAATGTTCCCTCTCATGTACTTGAGACTGTCTGAACACATGCACTAGGACTCTCTGGTGTTAAACCTCAGGACTTTTTTCTTGTAAGAAGTAAAGAGGATGCAGCAAGCAAAGAGGATTTCAGCTGAGAAATCATGGCAGCTTGGGCATTCTTCTGAAAACTGAAGGTTTACTGATTCAAGAAGGTTTGGTTTCATTTTTTTAATTTTTTGCTTCAATAGAAAAAGATATATTTTCAAGAGCCTATGTGAAGTTATTAGAACATGGTGAAAGTGTCTTTGTGTGTGGATGGAAGAGACATTTCACTTCTAGTTTTGAAGAAAATAAGTGAGCTCCCTCTCCTGTCTGCTGCTTAGAATCTTGTTTCCTTTAGAGATTTCTTTCACAAAAAATGTTTGCCTGAGCTGTGAGCCTGAGTTAATCGTTGTGTCTATTGATATTTTGAGCACTTGCTTTTTCAAAGCTACAAAAGAAACTGCATTACAATCAAGCTTTTAAACTTGAATGTTCTAACTTTCTAGTGGTGACAAAAGTAAGTAACAGAGCAAAACTTGCAAAAGAAGCACTAAGTTACCCATTCCTTGGTGTTTGCTCACTCAGGATCTTCACAAACTTCAACTCACTGATCCTTGGCTTTGTATTTTACAGTAGCTGGGGCAGCACAGAGGAGGATCTTACCTGTCAGCATTAGTAAAGAATAGAAGAATAGATAGTTATGTTAGCAAATTTATCACAATTGTGGTGATTTTCAAAGTATAACCATATTTATTAAAATACATTTTTATGTTACCAAATTTTTTCTTTCATTTAGTTAATTACCCATGGCACTCCAGGAAAAACTGGGTAGAAGTGCTAGTTTTTGAATTTTAATGAGGTTCATAAAAAGGCAAGTTATGGTTGCTTCTATAAAAGGAGAGGGACAGGAGGGATAAAAGCTTTCAGGGAGTTTGCAAACAAAAATACTCCTTTGCTTTTCTTTTCCACATTGGATCTTTTTTTAATCATTAAACACCTAGCATGTGCCATAATGGTTATTATACAAACATATGCTACTTTTAGAGTAAATGACTGTGTTGGTTTGAAAACAAACCAGTGGGAGATCACAAGTCAAGATTGAAATTAAAAATAAGTGAAATAATACAAGGAAAAGCACTGACAAAGTCAGATACAACCTAACACCCTGTTAGGGTGGTAGTAGCAGTCCAACTGAAGTAGTCCAGTTGAAGCGGTGATCCTGTGAAGGTCTAGTCTCCAGCTGAAGATCCAGTGGTAGCTCTGGTCCTCTGGGAACCCAGTAGACAGGGCTAGCTCAGGCAGTTCCAGGGCCAGGTTATATCCACGTGGGAACACCTGGCTCCTCCCTCCTGGGCAGAGCATCTCACAATGGGATGAGATAAGTCCATGAGTCACACGGTGGGTCCCTGATGGCCCATTGCCTGTCATGCGGGGTGGGTCGTTAGCAAGTGATAATAGCTAACGGATGGCCCATTGCCTGTCATCCGGAGTGGGTGATAGCAGCTAATGGCCCACAGCTGGTGGTAATAGAATACTTAACTACATCAATATTGCAACCTAGGACATTATCCACCCCTTATTCTATTACCATCTACACAGTTCTCACTTAAGATAAGGTCTCCTTTGTGGGACACAACGGGTTTCCCCATCTGCCTGCATCACCCACCAAGTATAACCAGGTCCTTGGGCAAAAACCACTCCACGGATGGGTTTGCCTTTGCCTGAGGTGGGACTAATCCAAACAGTCTTTCCTAAAAAACCTCTTATGTGCACCACAGGGACTTTATCTCCATCCACTGTGTGCAAAGGTTCGGACTCGGCAGGACCGGCTCGATTGATAGAACCCCTTGTGTTAACCATCCAGGTGGCCTTTGCTAAGTTCAGTTCCCACTTTTTGAAGGTTCCCCCGCCAAGTGCCTTCAAAGTTGTCTTAAGTAGTCCGTTGCACCGTTCAACTTTCCCGGCAGCTGGTGCATGATAGGGGATGTGGTATATCCATTCAATTCCGTGTTCTCTAGCCCAGGTGCTTATGAGGCCATTCTTGAAATGTGTTCCATTGTCAGACTCGATTCTCTCAGGGGTACCATGTCTCCACAGGACTTGCTTTTCCAGACCCAAGATGGTGTTCCGGGCAGTAGCATGAGGCACAGGGTAGGTCTCTAACCATCCCGTGGTTGCTTCCACCATGGTCAACACGTAGCGCTTTCCTTGGCGGGTTTGGGGAAGTGTGATGTAGTCAACTTGCCATACTTCCCCATACCTGTACTTTGACCATCGTCCACCATACCACAGAGGCTTCACCCGCTTGGCCTGTTTGATTGCAGCGCAAGTCTCACAGCTGTGGATGACCTGTGAGATGTGGTCCATGGTCAAGTCCACCCCTCGGTCACGAGCCCACCTGTATGTCGCATCTCTCCCTTGATGACCAGAGGCATCATGGGCCCAACGAGCTAGAAATAATTCTCCTTTGTGCTGCCAGTCCAGATCCACCTGTGACACTTCCACCTTGGCAGCTCGGTCCACCTGCTCGTTGTTACGATGCTCTTCATTAGCCCGACTCTTGGGTACATGTGCATCTACGTGTCGAACTTTCATGGTCAGCTTTTCTGCCCGGGCGGCGATGTCCTGCCAAATCTCAGCGGCCCAGATGGGTTTTCCTCTGCGCTGCCAGTTAGCCTTTCTCCAGCGATCTAACCATCCCCATAGCGCGTTGGCTACCATCCAGGAGTCAGTGTAGAGATAGAGCCTTGGCCATTTCTCTCGTTCGGCAATATCCAAAGCCAGTTGGATAGCTTTAAGCTCTGCGACCTGACTCGATCCACCTTGTCCCTCGGTAGCCTGTACAGCTTGTCGTGTGGGGCTCCATACTGCAGCTTTCCATTTCCGATCTGCGCCTACAATTCGGCAGGACCCATCGGTGAAGAGTGCATAGTGTCTTTCACTCTCCGGCAGCTCGTTATACGGGGGTGCTTCCTCGGCACGTGCTACTTGCTCCTCTACTTCTTCTGAAGATAATTTAAAAGTCTCACCTTCAGGCCAGTTTGTTATGATTTCCAGAATCCCAGGGCGATTCGGGTTTCCAATACGGGCGCGCTGTGTGATGAGGGCAATCCATTTGCTCCACGTGGCATCAGTGGCATGGTGGGTAGAGGGAACCCTTCCCTTGAACATCCACCCCAGCACTGGCAGTCGGGGTGCAAGGAGAAGTTGTGCTTCTGTGCCGATCACCTCTGAGGCGGCTTGGACTCCTTCGTAAGCTGCCAAGATTTCTTTCTCGGTGGGAGTGTAGTTGACTTCAGACCCTCTGTAACTTCGACTCCAGAATCCCAGTGGTCGACCTCGGGTCTCACCAGGCACCTTCTGCCAAAGGCTCCAGGACAGACCATAGCTCCCGGCTGCAGAGTAGAGCACATTCTTTACCTCTGGTCCTGTCCTGACTGGGCCAAGGGCTACCGCATGAGCGATCTCCTGTTTGATCTGGGTGAAGGCTTGCTGCTGTTCAGGGCCCCAGCGGAAATCGTTCTTCTTGCGGGTTATGAGGTAGAGAGGACTCACGATCTGGCTGTACTCAGGGATGTGCATTCTCCAAAAGCCTATGGCACCTAGGAAGGCTTGTGTCTCCTTCTTGTTGGTTGGTGGAGACATCGCGATGATCTTATTGATGACCTCAGAAGGAATCTGACGCCGTCCGTCTTGCCACTTTACTCCCAGGAACTGGATCTCTCGGGCAGGTCCCTTGACTTTACTCTTCTTGATGGCAAAACCGGCTTCCAGGAGAATTCTGATGATTTTTTCTCCTTTCCCAAATACTTCCGTTGCTGTGTCCCCCCACACAATGATGTCATCAATATACTGCAGATGTTCTGGAGCCTCACCCTTTTCCAGTGCAGCCTGGATCAGTCCATGGCAGATGGTGGGACTGTGCTTCCACCCCTGGGGCAGTCGGTTCCACGTGTACTGCACACCTCTCCAGGTGAAAGCAAACTGAGGCCTGCACTCTGCTGCCAGAGGAAGGGAGAAAAAGGCATTGGCAATATCAATGGTCGCATACCACTTTGCTGCTTTGGATTCCAGCTCATACTGAAGTTCCAACATGTCCGGTACAGCAGCACTCAGTGGTGGTGTGACTTCATTCAGGCCACGGTAATCCACCGTCAGTCTCCATTCTTCACTGGACTTACGCACTGGCCATATAGGGCTGTTAAAGGGTGAGTGAGCCTTGCTGACCACCCCTTGGCTCTCCAGATCCCGAATCATCTTATGGATGGGGCCACAGAGTCTCTGTCAGTGCGGTATTGCCGGCGATGCACTGTTGCTGTAGCAATTGGTACCCGCTGTTCTTCAATTCTCAGTAGTCCTACAGCAGACGGGTTATCTGAGAGACCAGGCAGGCTATTCAGTTGTCTTATGTCTTCTGTCTCTACGGCTGCTATCCCAAAAGCCCAGCGATATCCCTTCGGGTCCTTGAAATATCCACTCCTGAGATAATCTATGCCAAGGATGCATGGGGCGTCTGGACCAGTCACAATGGGGTGTTTCTGCCACTCATTCCCAGTTAAACTCACTTCAGCTTCCAGTACAGTCAGCTGCTGGGATCCTCCTGTCACCCCGGAAATAGAAATGGATTCGGTCCCCACATACCTGGATGGCATCAGGGTGCACTGAGCGCCGGTGTCAACCAAAGCCGTGTATCTTTGTGGGTCAGACGTGCCAGGCCATCGGATCCACACAGTCCAATAGATCCGATTATCCCTTTCCTCTACCTGGCTAGAGGCAGGGCTCCTCTAATCCTGTTTTTGGTGCACGATGTTCTTCTCCAGTAAATGTGTTCCTGAGGTTCCTTCAAGAGGATCAGTCATATTATCACTTCCATTCTGTCTGGAGTTCTGGCCACAAGAGACTGGGGCAGTGTTGTACCTAGATGAGCCTCCTGAAGTGGATGTTTCTTTTTTCAATTCACGTACCCGGGCTGCTAAGGTGGAGGTGGGTTTTCTATCCCACTTCCTCATGTCTTCCCCATGCTCTTGAAGGAAAAACCAGAGGTCACGTCGTGGAGTTTGTTTTCTTTCCCTGACTGGAGTACGTCTGCTCCTGATGGCAGAGACTCGGGTTGGTTTTGGTGTGGCATGGAAAAATCTTTCTGTGAGCTCTTTCCTTAGTTTCTGATGGCTCTCTTCAATCAATCTCCGGACTTGCTCGGCCAGGTTTGTTTCTACCGATGAGACCTGGGTGCGTAGTGGGGCAGTGACAGTGTCCTCATAAATTCTCAGTTTGTTTGCTAACACGCCCACCTGGTCTTCGCCTTCCCTCCACTGCAATGTTGCCAGGTAACGAGAGTATATCTCTGGTCCGAGCCGCGCGAATCTTAGCCACATTTGTGAAGTGCACTGGACGTTATCTGGGTTCTTGGGGAATCTCTCGTTGTCCGAGAAAATGATCTCTAGTACGGCCAATTCCCTCAGGCATCGGATACCTTGTTCTATTGTGTTCCATTTTCTTTGGTGCATCTGGAGGTCTTCTTTGCAGAGGTATCTGTCCCGTACACTCGCCAGCAATCGCCGCCAGAGGCTGAGGGTTTCCTGGGTTTTCCCAATCCCCTGGTCAATAACCACATCCTGGGACAGGGATCCCAGTTGCCTGGCCTCACTTCCGTCCAGAATGGTGTCATTAGCGGCGGCATCCCAGATGCGGAGCAGCCAGGTTAAGATGGACTCGTTCGCCTGCCGGGTGAATTCCCTCCGTAGGTCACGCAGCTCCCCCAGGGACAGAGAGCGAGTGATGATCTCCGGCTCTGTCTCTTCTGCTGGGTGAGATGGTCCTGCCGCATCCTCATCAGTCGCTGTGCGGACTGATTTGCTCTTGGATTTCTTTTTCTGGACGGGGGCAACTGCTACAGGCTTCGGCTGTTCTGATTTGGTAATGGTCTGTGTTGAGACGTCCACTGCCCTTTTGGTTCTCTTCCTCTTTCCTGCTGATTTGCTTTGTTTCTCCTCCTCAAGAAGACAAGATATTGTTCTGATCTTCAGCATGAGGTACACAGTGCTGGTCAAAGAAAACAGAACTAACAAAAAGATTATGCCATCCCTAGCATCCAGAGAGAACTCAATATCCTCAAAAACAGCTGTGCCTGACCTGAAAGGCTGGAAGAAACCGCTCTCTCCTCCTAGCCCCAGAGGGTGGGTGCGATTGCCAAGGAGGTCCCAGACATTGCAGCTCAAGTTAGGCCAGGCAGACAACGTCGAGTATATATTCCGGATGGTATTCATTGCCTCACAGGTTACCATGCAATAGGCATAATAAACCAATAGAGCAATTCTCATGCCATTCCCTGGTCGCAACAGGAGCAATACGACAGGCAGATAGTATCCCATTTGAGGAAAAATATAGAGAGCAAGATACAGTACCCATATAGATAAGCCGAGCATCATGGTGATAGGATTTCTGAGTTTCCCCAGGTTGTGCCCCACGTTGGGCGCCAAAATATGTCTTGGTTTGAAAACAAACCAGTGGGAGATCACAAGTCAAGATTGAAATTAAAAATAAGTGAAATAATACAAGGAAAAGCACTGACAAAGTCAGATATAACCTAACACCCTGTTAGGGTGGTAGTAGCAGTCCAACTGAAGTAGTCCAGTTGAAGCGGTGATCCTGTGAAGGTCTAGTCTCCAGCTGAAGATCCAGTGGTAGCTCTGGTCCTCTGGGAACCCAGTAGACAGGGCTAGCTCAGGCAGTTCCAGGGCCAGGTTATATCCACGTGGGGACACCTGGTTCCTCCCTCCTGGGCAGAGCATCCCACAATGGGATGAGATAAGTCCATGAGTCACACGGTGGGTCCCTGATGGCCCATTGCCTGTCAGGCGGGGTGGGTCGTTAGCAAGTGATAATAGCTAACGGATGGCCCATTGCCTGTCATCCGGAGTGGGTGATAGCAGCTAATGGCCCACAGCTGGTGGTAATAGAATACTTAACTACATCAATATTGCAACCTAGGACATGACAACATTTATAAACTTAAAACAAAGGATTTTTCCTGTTTAAAGACAATGTGATTTTCTTGTCACATGCTAAGTATATTTAACATAATGTCTGTGACATCTGAATCCAGAGAGGCATTTGAAGAAAGGTTTCTTCACAATTATCAAAAGAATTGGAAACCAAACCTTAGTTGTTTTTTATGCTTGTTTTTATTAGTATTGTTGCTGTTACTGTTTGTTTTTCCTTATCTCATTTCAGTTTTTCTAGTAAATTGTTATCTCAGCCCATAACCTCTGCTTTTTTGTCCCTTTCTCACCAGAGGGGGTAGGGGGGAAGGGAAGCAGCTACTTGGAGCTTAATTTCCAGCTGGTTTTAAACCATAACAGTTTTAAACTTAAATGTTTTATATTTTCTCTTTTAAATAAAATTCTGTAGGAAAATGTTTGTGCTGATGTTAACAAAAAAAGAAAAAAATAATATGACTGCCAAAAGCCTGAACCCCTTTTTTGAACAGGGTAATAAGAAGGTCTATTTTAATTATCCACTGATAATATTAATTCTCAATTTTAAAATATATTTAATCTGCAAAGCATGCTGTATTATGAAAGCTGATGTTTGGGAGCTCGTACTAGTTGAATTCAGATTCTTAATAGTACATATTTTGATGATGAGGATAACTAACCAGTGGTAGAAATTAAGAATGTGGAATATTCTCAGTCTTTAAACCAATACTGGATGGCATTTAAAAAGATACATTATGTTTTACACAGAAATTAAAAGATTGGTATAGAAATTGGTGCATAATTTGTCTGCTGTAAAGAAAGTTAGAACAGATAATAATATTTTCCTTTAGTTTTAACATACATAATCTAAAAATAACAAGGAATTTAATTTCAGTTCTTAATTAGGGTACTCAGCATGTGTTGCTGATCAGAAAATCCAAGTCATATTAGGATTTAATAAAAATTAATAAAATAAAATAAAATTTAATTTAAAAAGTTAGAGTTTTCAGATTGTAGGACTCTACTGTATCATCATTAAGGTCAATGACTGAAAATATTTTGATATAGTGAGGATCTTATTCATTGAAACTTAATGATTTACATGCTTGCTTATTAATTTGCAGTTAGGAATTCAAATTTATTTTTAAAGTTTCCATAATTCCATTCCCACAACATATACATAGAAAAGATAGTAATTGTTGATTCTAGTGAGTATGATTGTTTCATTTTTAAGGACTTAATGAAATCAATTCAACAGATGGCCCAAATCCAGCATCTTTTTTTGTGATTTATCAGCTGAAGGACAATGGGAACTAATGGCATAGGAATCTTAAATCCACAACACAAAATTTCGAATACATGGCACACAGATGCTGAATAGCTCTTTGCAAAGAATATTTTCTACTTTCAGTGAGAACAAGAGAATTCTTTAATTTTTCCAGACTCGACTCTGGGCATCTGTAGTGGCTGTGTAAGAGGCAGCATTGGGAACCTTTTAAGAAGGATTTCCAAACCTCTGCATTTTTCTGTTATTGATCATGTCATAAGAGCAGATGGGATACATGGACACGGTAGCCTGGGTTTGATCATGCTGAAGACATTATGTGTGTGAAACCAATTTAAAGCTCAACAAGTCCTTGAGGTATCCACCTTTTGCTCCCCTTTCAGGTGTACCATGAATTTTGCCCGGCTCTGGGCAGACATGGAAAACCTGACCTTCAGACTTCTCTTTATGACAATGTAGATGCAGTTAGTGTGTTTGAAAGGAACGGATGCAATAGAGAGATGACCACAATCTAATGGAAAGCTTGACTGTTGAGCAGTAAAGCAAAAAGAGTGTGATCATTGAAAAATTCCAGAGTGAACTGGAGAAATTCCATCAGTGTGAGTAAGTTCTGAAACAAAACTTGTCTTTGGATTGCTCCAGATAATGAGGTTCTGCACACCATTTTCATGATCTTGCACAGAAACTCTGTAATTCCACCCTGCTTCCCTGTGAACAAAGAACAGTTAATTTACTGAACGTAAATTGTTTCTTTGCTTAAAAAATATCTGCAGCTATATAACATTTTTTGTTCCAGTTTAATATGCACACAAACTTATTTAGTCCCAAATAACGTGTATGCAACTAAAGTGTTTTCGATTTTCATCAGTTAGACTAGACCAGTTCATTTATTAGAAAGTTAATATGGATGGCTTGAATCATTTAATAATCTGACCAGTGAGCTGAAGGAAAGATTCTGGATGTAAATGGTTCACAAATTTCATTTCTAATACCAGGCAATTTCCTTATGTCTAAGAAACTCTGTTGGTGGAAAGAAAGGAGAAGGAAGCTTTAGGTGTATTGCAGGCCAAGCAAGTCAAAGTCCCTTATCTGCTTGTTCACTTACTAATCAGCTCCTGTCCCTGTTGATCAACAAATAAACACCTGTATTCATGCATGCATGAATACAGGTGTTTATAAAAAGTGGAACAAAGATGCACTGCAGAGTGAGTTTATGGTCAGGACACTTTTGACCTTGACTATTTCTTATGAGAGATTTGCACTTTTCCAGCTTTCATTAAGAAAGGCAAAACAATTAATACTTACTACATTGATCAAAGATCTATTGTCATTTAGTTACTCTACTAATAACTAAATGAATTCTGCTGCTTTTGTAGTTATATCATTTGAGAAGGTAAGGATGTAAATTTATCAAATATTTAGCTTAAATGTACTTAAAATTGACAGTGAATTCTGCTTCCTTTTTCTTAGCACTTTTTCATGCTCCTTATTGCCAGCTAAATATGTAGTCCATACTAATAATAGAGATTTGTCTACACATTACTTAAAATTCCACTGCTACTGGACCTCTCTCTGGGGACGACACTATTCAACAAAACCTGAAGCTACCTCATGTTAAGGAGACAATTCTACTCAATCTATCTACTTCAGTTCCCTCAATAAAAATGACAATATCCTAATAAGTAACACTTGAGAATAGAAATTGAAATAATCCCTTATTAATTTATCCACAGCTGACAGCTTTATTAATCTCTGTAGCTGTTGTCATTTGATAAAGAACAACATATAGTAAAAATTCTGCAAATTACCTAATTAGGCATTCTGCAGCAGAAACTCTGCTATTATAACAACCAGTAATCGGGTAAAAGACCAAAACAATAACATTTGTCTTGGAAAGGAAGAGCTCTTTGAGCATCTTCCTCATTTATGATGATCTAGCTACAATCAAGGAAAGAATAATGATGCATAGTCAATGAAAATATTCTGGCATGTAGCTATTACTGCTAACAGATGAAGAAAGATCTTTATGTTTGACAGGAAATCCCTCTTCCAAAAATACCCTGGAGCAATTTGTTACAGCATACACAGAAATATATTGTAGAACCTGAAAGCAGTCTTCATCAGGAGAGCAGGACTTGGAGGGAGGAGATCAATAAGACTTTCTTCTTTCCTTTGTCTTTTGAAGGGGAGACCTAACTAATTTCAGTAGAGCTATCTGGTAGAAAGCCTTTCAATGCAATTCCTTCCAAATATTAATAATGCCTGGATCAGTAATGTATTTTGTCTAATGGGGATGGTTTTTATGAGGTCATTATTTGGCATCTTAGTATGATCCGGTTATCAAATGTTAGGACAAAATAGGACTTTGGTACTTTGCGAAACTGTGACTAAAAATGTTTATTTCCTTCACTTGACAATAAATGGAGCCTAGGCTGCGTAGTTAACATTGCAAACACCTGATGTTAAGTGTGATACTTCCAGAATGTGCTATGCCTCTATGTTTACTGGTGGTGTATATATAGTTTAATCTCATTGTCAGAGAGTCACAGATAGAATTCAATTAATAATTAAATACTGTGGGAATGAAATAAAATCACTTCAAAGTTTTGAAACTTCGGTAAATCTGCCTTTCATGATGGCTCCTTAGTCTTGTCTTTACTTTCATATATGACCTCTGCTTTTCTTATTAAACTACCTTTACCTCAAACAGCGAGCTTTTAAATCTTATTTTCTCCCGTCCTCTTGAGGAGGGACAGTGAGAGACAGAGAGGTTGGTGTGGCTAGCACAGCTTTTTCCCATGAGAAATTTTCTTGTGTTTTATAAATAAAGATAAAGTTTGGATGTTGTTGGAACAGTGTCCCAGAACTTGGACAGTGCAGGCCTGGCCAATCAGGCCTGAGGGAAGGCTTCTGACTGACCAATCTGGGTGACTTTTGAGAACTCTATATATGTGATGAAATCAAAACAACAAAGGTCATTCCTTCTTGCCACTGAGAACTGGTACTTTCATTACTCTGCTAGCTGCTCAACAGCAACAAGTTGGGGTTTCTGGCAGACAGCCAAAGTTAGCCCATCACTAAGTTAAAAACTGTATGAGGGGAAAGCAGTGGCTATTTTCTGTCTGCACTTCAGTCAGGCCTTTGACATTGTCTTCCATAAGATCTTCACAGAGCAGCTGAGAACATATGGGCCGCAGGAGCGGACAGTGAGGTGGAGTGAAAACTGGCTTGGTCTTGAGCCTGGAGATCAGCAGCACAAAATCTAGGTGGAGACCAGTGAGCAGCAGTGTTCCCCAGGGATCAACACTGAGCCCAGTTCAGTTTAACATCTTCATTAATGATCTGGATGGGGTGGTTGTGTACCCTTAGCAAGTTTACTGATGGCACTACATTGGTAGCAGTGGCTAATTCATCAGAGGACAACCCTGCTGTAGAAAAGGACCTCAATGGCCTGGAGAAATGAGCTGACAGTAACATGTCATGAAATTCAGCAAGGGAAAGTGCGAAATCCTTCTCCTGGGGAGTAACAAACCCATGCACCAATATGTGTTGGTGACAAGAAACTGGAAACATCTTGGTAGAGAAGGACCTGGGGTTCTTCGTGGACATGTGGTTGAACATGAGCCAGAAGTGTACCCTTGCTGATAAGAAAGCTAATGGGCTCCTGAGCTGCATGAGGAGGAATATTGCCAGTAGGCCAAGGGAAATGATTCTGCCCCTTTATTCAGAGCTGGTGAGGCCACACCCAGGGTATTGTGTCCAGTTCTGGGCTCCCCGGTACAAGAAAGATATGGACATACTGGAAATAGTCCAGTATGTCCAGGCCACAAAGATGACAACGAGACTAGAGCATCTCTCCTGTGGGAGATGTGGGACAGTTTTACCAAGAGAAAAGAGGGCTCGGGGGGATCCTATTTGTGTATTTCTGAAGGGAGAGTGTAAGGAAAGCAGAGCCAAGCTCTTGTCAACGGTGCCTGGTGACAGGACCAGAGGCAATGAGCTCCAAATATTCTAATTCTTTTCTATTCTATTCCATTTTCTATATTCTATTCTATTCTAAATTGAAAGAGTTTCAGAGTTTCAGAGTTCTAAACAAGAGGTTCAGGACTTCCATCTGAACATGAGGAAACACTGTTTCACTGTGAGTATGCTTCTTTGTGAGCTGCTTGCTTGTCTTCAAGGTGTGGTCAAATAATTTCTTTCCCCATCAGTGTAATTAAAAATTTGTTAAAGAACTATGTAAACAAGGGCAAGACATTCACTTATTTGTTTGTTTGTTTGCTTGTGTATATCAATTGAAAAAGTTCAAATGGTTAATTAATGAATATCTGAGTCTGTTTGATGTTTCAATACTCATTAGTCTTTCTATGAGAAGTCCTTGGTTCTTTCTTTGTTCTCACTGATCTCATTAGATCCCTTTAAGCAGAAGACAAACTGAACTGTGTGAACATCTGGATTAATGGGATAGATATGCTTTATGTTCTCTTACATAATTTTCAGATATAAGCATTTCTTCATTCTGCTTGAAATACTTTATTCACTCTTGCTATCTGTGCTATGCTACAAAAGAACTGCCATGACACAAAGCTGAAATGATACAATTTAAAGATTCATTTCTTCAACACACAAAAATGTTTTAATTTTTGCATAATGTTCAGGACAAATAGTATGTGTTGATATCTTAGTATTCTATATTGAATTTTATTGGTATTTATTTGTTTATTTCTTTCTTAATTGCAATGCTGTGAATATTTTCATTTTTCTTTTTAATTTTTGTTAGAGTTTTTGGCAGTTTCCTCTGTGCCACAACATAGTAATTTGGGATATTAATCAGTAGACTACTCTTTGCATGTATGCAGACTTTTAAAAAAAGATTTTCTTCTTTTTCAAGTACATTGTATTCCTTTGTTTGCTATAACTTTCTTCTCTGAAAGTGTCAATTATAAACATATGTATTTGGTTTTAAGTGCTAATCTGTGCATAATATTAAAGCTTATGATAACAAACTACTTTCAAGTTATTCTTTTCCAGGGCTCCCAGAGTATTCTCTGTTGATTCTGTGAAAAAATGACAGGTTTTATTCCAGATAGAAAATGATATTAATACCCCATACAACTATTGAAGAAGACACCATTTATATTATTATACAATTATAACTTGAGAATTTTAACTTTTCCAGCCTAGGCTACTAAATACATGTACAGACATGAGTAATACCATAGGGTTAGGAATGAATACAAGAAAAATAGGTTATTTATCTGCTTATAATGGATTTTGGTAAGAGAAGTGGATACAAAAATAATATTCATAATAATATTGATAACAAAATTCAGGAAAATGTATCTGACACAGGTACTGGGTTCCTCATGACTAACTCCATTTATAAATGCTTAATGGAAAATCAGGGAAGACAATAAACTGCCTTGCAAATACATAAGATCATGGTTTTGGTTTGGGAGAAGCATCTGAAACCACTTTTTTGTGATTTGGTAGTGTCCAAGTCTTTCAAAACACTAATTGTAGCACATTCAGAAGTATTTTATATCTTCTGAATTTCTCTGGACATAATTTTGAGGACCTGTTTTTATTTAGTTGTCTAGATTCCTTTAGAACTTGAGAAAAACCATTATATTCTCTTGTGATAGTCAAACGTCAATGTCCTGTTTCTAAGAAGATGAATTCTGCTTTGAAGATCCACTTCTGTGAGCTATTGACTTTAAAGTTCTTCTGTTAACTGTTGATTTTCTTCATTTAGGAAATACGTCAGAGAAACAAATCCTGCTGTAACTATGCAGACCTATTGACCATGTATTTTCATTCAACTACGCAGCTGTGCAAAATTCTAAGCAGTTTGAGAAATCCCTTTTTCTTCTCTATTGCTGCTAGTTTTTTGAATGCAAAATAACGAAATGTTATGAGTAGAAAGACTGGGGAGGATTTTTGTTGTGTGAAAACAATCTCTGGCAACATTAAACACAATACAAAAAAAAGATAAGATCTAGGCAGAAATAAAATCTTGAATTTTTTTTCATACTTTTGCACAATAAAATGAGTACAAATTACTCTAGCAAAGCCTGCGAATGTGATATTTAGTACCAATTATATTACATTGCAAAACATAAGTAAAATTTACAAACAAATGAAAAGACCTAGATGTTATATAAAATTATCTCTTATTTTTCATTATTTTTTCTTCCTTTTTGATAATTCCACCTCTCCAAAGTTATGTCTTTTTAAATACCTAATCGAAGAAGGTGTCTACCCAAAGTAGTTCTTATCCAATATAACACAGAACAAATGAGAAATGTGAAATACCCTAAATGTTCCTTTAGAGAGTGTTTGTTACTTGTTATTTATGCAGTGAAAATGTATTTAGACATGACTTTCCAAGGGCTGCTATTACTGTAATCCACTGGTAATGTTTTGGAGACAGAAATGGTTGTTCATGCATTTATCTCTGATATCAATGTGTACCTCTATTTCAAGCTTAGTTTAGTTAAAATCTGAAATGTATTGGTTGATGGATTGGCTTGCTGGACTTAAGTCTACCCTGAAAATTGGCACGAAGTGGCCTTGTAATGTTCTATCTTTCTGCCCTGTCATAGCAATTTGAATGAGACCCATATTTTAATAGCCATTTATACTGCTCCCAAATGCCAAGCCTTGTCAGCTTGGCTATGGCCTTTACAATTACGAGTTGAATTGCTTCCTTGTGCTGAGGAATGGCTTTTACGCTATGCTATAACCTGATATAGATTTTGCTGTATTTCCTTGCTTTTCAGAGCAGGAGTGAGAAAAACACATATCACATAAACTATAACTTTATTCTTCTCATATCCCTCCTCCTCCCAGTCTTACACTTTATGATTTGCTTGTTATGCTGTTGGTGTCTGGGCTGGTAGGAAAGTTAGATGTTCCAGATCCTGCTTCTCCCTTTCTTGTGCACAGCACTAACAGGGAGATTCTGTTTCTTCAGTCTCTTCCAGAAAGGTTTTATACCAGAATGAATGGCAAGCTAGGAAGGAAGCCACCCATTTCCTTTGCTTTTGGAGGTATTGAGAGAAAATATTGAACACAAATTTTAATTCTGATTCCTTCCTATCAAGAAATTCTACCAAGAATTCCAGCTGTAAGAAGGCTGAAAAGAATAATACTGCCTGTAACTGTCGCTGTTGAGCAGCTGGCAGAGTAAAGAACTCAGTTCTCAGTGGCAAGAAGGAAAGACCTTTATTGTTTTGATTTCATCATATATATAGAGTTTTCACAGGTCACCCAGATTGGTCAGTCAGAAACCTCCCCCTAGGCCTGATTGGCCAGGCCTGCACCGTCCAGATCTTGGGACACTGTTTTTAATAACATCCAAACTTTATTTATAAAACACAAAATGAATTCTCATGGGAAAGACCTGCGCTAGCCACATGTAACAAGTATTTGTTCTATTAATATACCCTCTTTACACTGTCTTTTTTCTAGATATGTCCATTTTGGTGGCCTCTGTGAGAAGAGGCTGGGGCTGCCCATTTGCTGGACACAGCCAATTCCATCTGGCTTCAATGCAGGGCCCAGCTGAGCTTATCAGTAATGATAGTGGTGCCTCTGGGAAAATGTATTTAAGCAAAGGCAGAAAACACCACATGGACAGAGGAAGAGGAAACAAAAATAGTGAGAAAAAACTGAGGGAATGCAAAAGTCAAAGGAGGAGGCAGCACTCCATGGGAAGATGGGTGTTTCTTGTGGCTTGTGGGTGACCTGCACCAGGGCGTGTTTATCCTGATACTTAGTCCAGCTATCTTTTTTAAAAGAAAATACCAACATGAGCCAAACTGAAGAATTTTACTACTCACATATGTTTAATGAACACGATTGAAAAGCATGAGAGAGAACAGTAATTTTGTGGCATCTGAAAGGAAAATATTATAAAAAGTGAGTAGTGAAAAGTCTGACAATTCCCAGTGTTCAGGGCAACAAAAATAATGGAGTGAAACGGCAGTTTTGCATCACGCAACCATCAGCAGATGCTGTGTCAAGCTTTAGGAAGCTGGATCCCCTTCTGAAAATTCCAGATGTGCTGAGACAGTGTCCACACAACAGGTCCTGTTTGTACTGGGTGAATTAGTTAATCAGCAGGAGATTCCTCATAACTAAGAAGAAGCTCAATTACCAGGTTTTCTGAAGAAAACTTTCTTGAAAATTCTCCCACTATTGTGTTAGAATTGTTGTGTCTTTGTGTTACTGACCTTCTAGGTGTCCACATAATGTGTCCTCAGACTTGTGCTTGAGCTTAGTCCTGGAAATAAGGCTATTTATTTGTACCAGTTCTGAGTTAGGATAAGTAAAATTTGACCTCTGCTGAAATATGCATACATTTTAGTATTTCATATTTCCCCACTCTGCTGTGGTACAATACTTTGTTTATTTCTCTCCAGGTCACATTAGAATGAAATGTGCTGTCATCAGGAGCCATGAAGTGCATCATAAAATGCCACATGTTGGTCGTACCAGTAATAGATGCAACTCCAGGATTTCAGCAAGGTGTCCTTGCTCAGACCAGAATTGGTGCCTTGAAATATTAAGAAAAATTGTCTCATAAAGAACTGAATCAAAAGAGAAAACAATAACTTATAAATAAAATTGCAAATTCAAATTCACATAAAAGAGTTCCAGTAAGCGTCTTTGTAGTACCTCTGAACCCAATTTCTTAAAAAAATCAAGAAATATAACTATGAAGAACCCAACAGATACTAAATTTTGGTTTCTACAGTAACACTGATTTCAGCTCAGAGATATATGTGTAAGTAAAGATGTGAAAGCAAGGTTTAACACTTCATAACAAAACAAGAGAGAAGGTGGGAGATATTTAAAAGTACAAAGCTATTACTAAGTTTCAGGCTAAGATTACTGTTGTGGATGTATGAATTAAAATAAGCTCCTGGTGGTTAAAAAATGCAATTTAATTAAAATAATTGATTATCCCATGGAATTATATTAGCTAAAAACCTGAAAGTTATTAAAAATCTTTTCACTGCATGCAAAACATTTAAGAATAAACTTGAAGCTGCAAAACTTTTTCTGCAGAGATGCTGTGGGGAATGATGAGAAAAGCCCTGTTTTCAAGGGTTGTGACTTTCATGTGTGCCAAACCAAATTTAGTTCATTTAACTTAAAATTAAAGTAGATAATAAACCATCTGTAAAAGTGGATCTTGATGACAGACTGTGATTGTTGGCTTACAAACCAATGCTCAAAAGTTTATTGTGGCTGTTATTCTCCAGGAAAAATGGCCAGCTAACTGTTAGGGCTATAACTTGCATGTATGAAGTGTGAATGCTTTAGTAAAAGTCCTTTGCTAACACTTCAGGATTGCACATAGGTGGCACAAGTTTACAAGATGTAAGGAAGAGACTGTTTTTGAGAGTGTTGGCATGGGCTTTCCTGGCAAGCATCGGTAGTAGGAAAGGAGCTGAAATGTGGTTGTCACAATTCATTTAATCACAGGACCACTTTCTGGTGTAACATAATCCAATAAAATGTGGTATGTCAATTAGGAAGTTAGTGCAAAGGGTCCACAAGAACATGGGAAAATATTTCTATTAATAAACTGAATTAAATATGATAATGAGCTCCTCTGCTTCTGACAGTATGATTTGTTGATCCAGATCCAAGGACAAACTTTATAGAAACATATACAGCAGGACTTCTACATAGAAATCAGAAGTATTTTATGGAGCAGGATACTGTCAGAGATCACATTTTATACTCAGACTGCATAAAAATGACACTCTGGACAAGTTAATGAACAAATGATTAAAGACACTGCTGAAGTAACAAAGCATAGTCATATTTTAACAGTACTTTTCTTGACCTCTTAGATGTAGAAAAAAGTTTCATTTAATAGAAAAACTGAGTTTATTACCAGAAATGTTAAGATTTTAGAGGCATGTCATCACTCTTGCTTTATAATCCACCATCAAATATATATGTCTTGACACTTCTACAAATTGTTCTGTTAATGCAAAAGTTTACATTACAAGAAGTACAATTAGGACACAGTTTTTAAAAGTGTGTAACTTCTTAAGTTCATCATAAAAGTAATAAAACTGTTAGCACTCTATTGCATTTTTTTTATTGTTCAATACCTTGCATAATTTGTTAAATTATAAGAGAAATATATGAACAATGATTACAAATATCAAAATTGATTCAAGTAGAAAGTTCATATTATGTAACCCAAACCTAGTAAGTTAAAAAAATGTACACTTTAGGTGTCCTAGTTTCTATGGATTTATGTTACATTTTCTTGGATTTTTCTTATATTTTTGTTACTGTATAGTTCCATGTTTGTTCCCAGGAAAACAGAAACTATTATTTTTTTGCTGGTTTGTATCTGCCTACAAGTCATGAGTGTTTGCATCTCTATGTCTGGCTTTAGATACTGAGAGGTGTTAAAAGAAGGTCTTTCAATTAACTGACTGAACAACCCTAAGGTAGGATTTATTTTTGGCTGCTTCAGTAACGTGAACCAGGTTTTCAGAAGAAAAATAACTTCTTTTTGATCTGTTTGAGTTGGTGCCAGATCAAGAATCCCCACTTTACACTTCAGTTGCATTATACAAATATTGTCAGTGAGATAACTCAGTAGTAAGTGTTCACCATAAAGGCTAAGGAGCCAATATCACTTTTACAAGTATAGGCATGATCAAATTTTTTGTACTAATATCATATCATAATAGAATAATTTTGTCCTTTTCTTGTCCCCCACAGGTAAGATCCCTCTCTACCAAAATCTTTGAAATAAATAATAAAAAACCAAAAACAACAACAGCAAAATAAAAAAACCGAACAAACAAAAAACCCAACCAAAAAAAAAACCCCAAAAAACCAAACCAACCAACCAAAAAACCCCAAAAACCACTAAAAAACCAACCAGAAAAAGCCCCTGAACTTTTATGTTTTCCAACACTTACGACAACGAAATGCTAACCTTTCTTAAAACTCAGCCAGTACTTGCCTGACTCTTATTTAGTCACAGCTAATAAAATTGTTATACCTGAGGAAAGTGAAAACAATCTGTACTTCTCAGGTGAATAAAACTGTAGGCATCCACTAAGTGTCATTCAATAAGTATACATGAGAAAGGGACTCCATTTTTTTATAATACAGATTACAAGCCTGACTTAGTTCCTTCACACAGCACGATAAATTAACTCTTCCCTAAAGACTAATTGAAATTAAGCACAGCCCATGAGTTTGACTTTTGTTATCCTCACATTTATCCACTTGTTCCAGGCTTTATGTTTTCCATCTAACACCAGAGGTTAAGTGTACAAACCGCCCCCCCCCCCCCAAAAAAATACTGTGGTTATTAATTTTCCAAAGAGTAAAATACTGCCTCATATGGTGGTAGCCAGAAGAGGGTGATCCTCCCTACAGGAGGTGCTTTTACTGAAATACCCTTGCTCCCGAACCTGACCTAAGAGTAGCATCTTGGATCCATTTACCTTCTGTTTGAGATGGGCATATACAGGAAATGGAAAAATTATTTGAGTAACATAGAGTAATTTAAACAACCTAGTCAATTTGGAGTCTAAACCACATTTGCTGATGTCAATTGAAACCCTGCCATAGACATATATACACACAGACAAATCCCCTTTGATTGCATCCAGCTTTGAATGTGACCTTTACCCTGCAGAGACAAATATTTCTCAATGTATAACCTTCAGCAATTTTAAAATACATAAAATATTTTCTGAGAAAGTGTTTTCTATGAACTGTAATAATCAAAAGTTTTCCTCTCACTTGCTATGTAATGAATTGTCCTATCTCAAAACAAAAGTGAAATTTAGCTAAATCATAGGCTATATTGAACATGAATGATTTATTTTTTTCCCTTGTAGTCTTAAAGCAGGGCCCATATCCTAAGATTGCTTTCATAAAGTATTATGACTTTACCTTCATTAAAAATAAGAAAGTTTCTATTAATGCTTATATCTTAGCTCTGTTATATAAATCTAGGCTTTTTTTTTTGTCCATAAATATGTTTCTTTAAATGTTATTGTTCAGGCCATATGTATATATATTCCTGTCTAGCAGTTATTGTCATAGCATAATTATAATTATTTTGGAAAATATCAAAGTTATATGCAACAGCTGAAGGTTTCTTTCTCTTGAAGTGTCTGCATTTCCCAGTGGCTCATAAATTTTAGACACACAAATTTAATACTGAATAAGTTTTATTTTAACACCATCTTTTTCCTCTTCATCCCCCACTTCAATTCTAGTGAATTTGCACTTTCAGGACATCTGCTTTTAAAATGGTACACAGCTTCAAGTCCTAGAAAAGTCAATGCCAGTTTTCTCAGGTTGTTTTAACTTCTCTCTGAATTAGAGCACATGTCAGTGCCAAAGTGAAGCCTTAACCCAAGTAACAAACAGCAATGGCAGCATGTGCTTGATGAAATTTACTTTAGTATCCTTGGTTTTCCATAGAAGGGTCACTTACTCATAGAATATGAACATTTCAGTATGGAAGGGCAATACAGGGTCTGCTTTCCCACAATTTCATGGTGGAATACATATGTTACACTTCTGTCCGCCAGAAATTGTAGTCTCTTCAAAATAAACAAGCGGTTAATGTTGTGGTTGTTTTCAGGGATCTGTAGTTTCCTTTGGTGATTAGGAAATGGCTCTAAAAAATGGCCAGTACTACAGGCTATAAAGCTTCATCCAGTGAGTTGCCAAGTGTCTTCCTTTGCTGCTGAATTCATTATCATTTTGGCTCATTGAACATGCCCTTGGCTGCACTTGCAGCCACGAATCACTTGGGAGAAATCTTTCTGAATGGTCAACATCTCTTAATTTACCAGAGCTGCTTGGACACCCTGCTAATCTTATTTAACACACATTGAAAAGTTACTGACTTTTGTGAGTTGCTCTAGATTTCTTATTTGTATGTTATCCAACCTGTGTTCATTTTTTTATTAAACATTACATTTCAGTAAGGAAACTTCTCAGATCTGGGGTCTTTATTATTTCGTATGTACATCTCTATTTTATTCCTCCTTTCCTGGTATCTTAGGTTGTAATTTTTTGTTGTCTGACTCATATCAAAATTTTTCCTATTTTTTTTTCTAAAAATTTCTTCTTCCAGGTCTTTATTCATTAAAAAAGGAAGTTTTGTGTTCTTTTTCCAGGTTCTGAGTTTTCTATTTCCCCAGCCTTTTATCTACTCCCTTCATTTTTTCCTTCTTTGTTCTGCTCTGTATATTTATCACATCCTCTTTGCTGTTGACATACCCACAGACTATCCTGCATTTGCTCATCTAGGCATGTTCTCATGAAGCTTATCTCTTTCTGCCACTCTCAGCCTAAAGACTCTTACCTTATTGCCATTGCCTTCTTTTTTTTGCACGTGCTCTGAGATTCAGTCCAGTAGCTCCTTACGTGCAAAGATAAGCTACAAAAATTGTGCTAAAAGTATTAAAAAAAACAAAAAAAGAAAACCCCAAAGAACTCACTTTTTGACAGGTTTTGTACCATCTTGGGGTTCTATGCTGTGCATTGTTGCCACTAGCATTCTTTTCTGAACAGTAAAAAAAGGACAGTGTCAGATGAAATCATTCTAGAGACTTCAACAAACACTTAAAGAAAAAGGACTAATTAGAGTCAAATGAGAAATATAAGCTATTTTTATTAAACAATTGGATAGTTTTATGGCACAAGTGAACTGACTAGATAATGGAAATAGGGTCAATCTCATCCATGTGGAACTCAATGAAGTGACAAAAATTGAATAACTTGAGGGAATAATTAGCAAAGGTGGAAAGGACAATTAGGACAAAAAGGTGGGAAAAAATCAGCTGAAGTGGGAATAAGAATAGTAAAATGCCTTGTTTATTGATAAAAAATAGGAGTTGGGTATTAGGCCAATAATACTAATATTTATTTGTATAAGTCATCTTTTGAATATAGTATTGTATTAAACAATAGAATATGAAAAAGAATGTAGCAGTTTGATGCAGTAATCAAAAACCCCAAAAGTAGTCTTTGGGGTATTTCAAATATTCCAAAGAATACTTTTCCAAATATTTCTATTATATGTAAGGGAAAAATTACAGAAAGAGATAAAGACACTTTAGCAAACTGCTGTGCACAAACCTGATCAGCCAAGTTGAAGAAATATTAATTAAAGTATAGGAGAAACAGATAGTTTGGCTGATGCAGCTGAAAACATCTCTCTTGTTAGAACATGCTAAAAGGGCTTGCTCTGCTAAATCTTCAGTGAAGGCTGAAATAAAATATCAACACTCTTTTCCCATAAGAATTTTAAGGCCTATATAGCTATATGGGGAAGAAAGGGAAATAAAAGAATATGAAAACAAATGACACATATGAAACAATAATAAATATATTGTAAAAGTATTAATATGTTTTAATTACCACTGTAAAAAGAAGTAGAAAGGCTTACAAGCAATAGATTTGAAGATGAAATTTTCTATATTTCTGCACAGGATTTTGTAAAATGATAGGGAACACTATTTGCTGAGCTAAGATGTCCTGTCCAATTCAATATCCTCAGGGATTGTGCAAGCTAATGCAATACTGATTCTTTACCCTAAAATTGTAGATTTATTTTTCTTACTGCAAATTAGAGCCATGATAGATTAGCTGCAACTGCCCATCCAGTTTGTATTGCAACACCAGTTTTATTGAGGTAATAACTGAAGTGTGAGCTTAACTCTGAACATGGTCTATTGTTCAAAGTGCATTATACTTTAAATACAATGTTCACTGTGTTATAGGAACAAAGTAGGATATTTATACTGGCCTGTATAAGCAGAATATGTTGACATTTACTCAAACCTTGCCTTCTGCAGAAAACTGTCAAGAGGGGAAAGTAACATGAAAACAGTTTAGTCTCAGAGTCTTAAGAGTTTTAGGTGATCTTTTTCTGTCTCTACAGAGACATCAAATCCAAACAACATTCTAAGGAAATTCAGTGATGGAAGCAACACATACTTCTAAAATCCATTGCTCAGCTATATTTTCTTATAATATATATATATAAACAAAATTCTAATGGAGTGCAATAGATCTCTATATCAAAATATTTGAAGATAAACAGTTGTATATTTGGAGACATTTAAATACCCTTAATTCTCCTTTATATATTGCTACATTCCTAGAATTTTGGTAAATCATTGAAGATCCCAAAAAACTGAAAATGAAAAATAAAGATTTGTATTTTTTTTCAGTGGTTACAATATTGTTTTGACAAGTGGCAAATTCAAAGCAAAAATTACTTGTTAGCTGCACAATATAAGAGAGTTCCCAAATTTGAGAGATGCTGCTGCACAGGATGAATCTCTCAGTGAATGAAAATATAAATATAATGAATATATGAATACACATAATCACTGAAAAAAAATCAGAAATTACTCATTTTGACTGTAAAATTCTGATTTTAAAATAGAATTTTGCCTTTATTTGGTTTAAGTTGAAAATATTTCTGTTTGTATTTCTGAAAAAGGACATTAATACAGTTAATTCTTACAAAACCATGAATAAGAATGGAAGCATCCTTTTAGTAAAGGAAGGGAAACATATATGTGCCATTTCAAGGGGATATTTTCTTGCACTGCATCACATCTTATACATCTACGGATGCTGTGGAAGGACGTATTTGGACCATTTGCATTGCTGTCCTGCTCTAGAGGTAACAGTTAACATTCTGTAAGTGAAATGTGCTGGTCCTTTTTTTTTGAGATTCAGCATCAGGGAGTTGTTTTGTGAAATCTTTCTGAAGATTTCAATTGCAGACAAGTAAAATATGTTGCATGCTATGTAAGTACTTAATAGAACATTAGAACATAAACTATTTACATCATGTATTTGAGTAAAAAGGACTTGTTAGGACTGTTTCGTGTACTGAAATGTCTGCAATTCCTGTCTGGACATAGTATTTTCTTTTTCAAAGCCACTTACTATTTCTGTGTCTTTTGTAATCTTGTAGGATTATGTCTTTTGCTAAGGTGACCTGATTTGCATCCTTCCTGTAAACAGCAGTCAAGCAGCAACCCCTCAGAGGAGAACAGGGAATGGCATTTTATCACGTCTGGTGTTGTGTACAGTAAGGTCAAGGTTGGAGTGTGCCAAAGGGAAAACTTATTTGCTGCTTGCACTTTGTTTTCTTTGTGACTATGCAAAAGGACTTCAGTCTCCAGAGATATAATTACGTCAATTTACACAGACATTTAATCTGTGCACGTGGAACCGGTACACTGAAGAATAAAACTACAAAGACAACAAGGCAAACCTTGGGATTTTTGCCTGATTTCTTGACCCTAGTGGGGACACCTCTCATTCTCCAAGGCTGGGTAAGAAATTTAGGTCCTGTATACCTTTTAGCTTTGTCAGCCATAATTGGAATTTGAAAGAATAGTAGTTAGAAACCATTTGTCAGGAAGTGCATTTGTAACTGAAGCTTAAACCATAGAGGTCAATAGTTGATCTCTATCAAAAGGTAGCAGAACAGAATTCACAGCCTTGAGCTGAAATGTTAATCTTTCCCTTTTTGATTTTCTACAGCTTCCTAATTCTGTTTAATAACTTAATATAATAAGAAAAATTTTAAAATCAAAACCATAACATTTTAGCAAGCGAAGAAAATTTTTTCTAACTGTCTAAAATATTAAATGAAGAAAACTTCCTGGAGACATGTGACTTTGACATCTGAAGGCTTACTAAATCAAAAAAGAAGCAGCCCTAGTGTACATTCACATCATAGTAATAAATGTACAACAAATTAAAAGAGAACATGTCTCATTAAAAAAACATGTAGATGCCATTTTAAATGTTTTGAAAAATACTATAATTCCTGGGCTTTTGTCAGCTTGAAGACAATTGGTTATCTACTGCATAATACCAAATGCTGAAATGTCATATTCATTTCTGTACACTTCACCATGATAAAACATTCAGAACAAAGACTTCCAGCTAAGAAAAAACAAATCCTGTCAGTGGAGAGAAAATAGGGCCTTTTAAGCTGTGATTGGCCTTATCTTTAAGAGGCAAACAACATAACAAAGTATCTGCCTTTGATATATGATCCATCTCACATTTTAAAGAACTTCTATTTGTTATTTACCAAGTTTAGTCTGCTGATGAGAAGTATGCAAAGATGTTGAATCATTAGCTACAACTATTTACTCTTGTAATATTCTCTACAATGGCAAAACATATATTAGGGGAAAAAATTAGTTAACTGAAAAGTGCCCACTGCTTGAAACATCAGCATTAACAAAACTGACAATAAAAATTTAGACCATTCTACACTTCTCAAAAGCTGAGTGGCATGCTTTTTTGTGTAGCTGAGAGAGTTGTGACAGCTGTCTATTGCTAATGTAATTTTAATAAATAAATGAAAACCACTGGATAAGTTAAAATAGATCCTAAGAAATCATATTGAATATGCTCTCTGGATCACTCCATTATAGTGTCCTGCCTGCGTCAGCACAGAGTACCAGCTGCAAGAAATGCTATAGACAATTACAGAAAAATGTGCTTAGAAGGACATTCTCTTTTTATCATATTTAATTAGTCATTGGTTTATGCCCTGAGGTATAAAGGCTTGAATTCCAATTATTTCATCCTACTTAATATTCACGGTTGTGATTATTCTCACTCTTCATATCAAATTGAATCTTTCTAGTATTTTACTGAGTTAATATGCATCTTCAGCCATCTGCCTTGTGTTGACTATTAACTTTTGATAATGAGTACCATTGCTGGATTATGCACATTGTAACAAAGCACTTTCATTTATTGCTTTTAGATATGACTTTAGTTTGAATGAATATCCCCTTTTCTTAAATTAAGAAATTTCATAGGCAAAACCAAGCTTATTTTGTACCTGTATGAAGTTCCTTCTAATTATTTTTTAGCCATGTCTGAATGCAGTAGATTTAACTTTTCTCCTATTTAAGCCTTTCCATCAGATAGCCAATTTCACTGTTTGTGTCTTACCTTTTCCTTTTCTGTCACATTTTTTCTGAAAGCCTAATGTTAGAAACAAATTTTTTACAGGTGGATATTATCTGATTTATTCTGTGGTATTATAAAATTTTAAAGATTGGATGTCCTCCCATCTTTGTGTTTCTCAACATTTTTTATATCACTGGTAGGGGCTGATGAATCCTGCAGCCTGAAAGAGCCAAGGCTGCTGCACCTCTGCTCCTCCAGATCCAACCAGGAGTGATGCTGAGCAGGTTTTCCCAATGACTGACATGCAGGCACACAGCACATAGTACAGATGACTGGCCACACAGGGCAACCCAGACAGAAAACACTATGCACTCCCTCACACATTCAGCACTAAAAGCCTCATTCTGGTCCTCTCTCTGGCTAATTAGAATAAAGGTATGTTAGCAGGAAATATAAGTATCTATCTCTGCAATGTGTATGAACAACATGCACAATGATTACCTTGTAGGTGTTTCCCTGGATCCTTGCTTTCCTCGATTGCCTCACTCTCAGATGCAAATACTCATGTACAAATATGTCCAGCAGATTCCCCAAGCCCCAGTGTCCTCAGCAGTTTTCCTGAACAAACCCTGGTCCTGCTAGTGTTGAACTCCTGCTGTCTCCCTGTGAGTGACACACTCACCCTCCTGGCTCCTGGGTCACTTCCCTACACTCAGGATATTTGCGAGTGATCACACTCTGGTGCCCACCCCCTGACACCTCCTGCAGCTTGCACCCCAAGCACACAGGCCCTGTGATGGCTGGTTTCACTCCAGCTCTGGCACTCAGACCTACACACACACAAGCACCAGCAGAAAGAGCCCCTTCACTCAGGACAACAGTTAGAAAGGAAGTTTACTGAGAAGACACATCAGACCACTGATCTAGTGCAGGGCATAGGTGTGTGTGCTGATAAGTGCTAGCCTGTGTTACCCCGTTATCTTTCTGTATTGTTGTGCTTGTTCATACCAAAACCACCTAGATCCCCTCCTTTCTCCACCTTTGGTTTGCCCCTGAAACATCCCATAATAAGTCCTGTTCTCAAAATGCTTTTCCCTGCCATCCCATCCTGTGTGAAAGCATGTTCCCTGTGCCTCATGGGGTCCTGATGGCCCATGGGGCTGAAGCTTTCCTGGGACGATCCCAGGGGAAGGCAGGGTAGGTTTCTCTGCCTGGGATACTGGGATTCTCCCCACCTTCGTGGCCCTGTGCTCTTCCAAGCTCGTGGAAATGGGTTTGTAGATGGAGCAGGGCATTTGGGTTCCCCCACCCTTCCCTTTGTGTCTGTGGAGATGAGCTTTAAATTGCATAACTGACTAAGTACTACTTCACATGGAGCTCTGCTTTCATGGAGCTGTCAGCAATGATACTGAAGTGTCTTAAGTTCTTTCCATTATTTACAACATGTCAGTAAGCACAAATAAAGTAATTAAATTCTGAAAATCTGCCAGTCAGAAATGGAGTTACTAATACATATAGATAGAGTTAGACACAGATTGAAAACTGCACTAATCAAGACATCTGATAAGTTGTCCACCAGTTATATTTGTTTCTGTGGTGTGTATTTTAGCTCGGTTTAATTTGTCTTAATGTGCTCTAGACATTTGTGTTTTAGTTCTGCTACAACACAGGGACATTTTACCTTCAGATATTTGAAAAGAAACAGTTTTAGTAGGTCTCCTCTAAACTAGGTAGCAGTACCAAACAAGTTATGTTGGGAAGTTTGGAACATCTGTAAAAACACGAAAATTAATGAAAACAGGCAAGGAATTTGTGAAAAAAAAATTCCTTTGTTTATATCATAAACACACACTGAAGAACAGATGCTTGTTGCACTTAATCTGTCGTAGGTATCAGATATCACACTGAGTAGCCTAGCTTTTCTGGCATTGATGGTTAGTGCTGTCATAGCTGACTACTTTTATAAAATGATGGGATTGTTGGAGTCTGAATTTAATTTTCCATGATCTTGAGACAGAATTGCTGCAAGATTGTGAAAAGAAATAGAAAACCCTATTCACAGGCTGTGAAAGTTTCATTTCTTTCATGAAATTAGAGAGTATTTCCTGGAGAAAAAAAAATCAGTGCTAGCCTGGAATGTGGCTTTTCCTAAAGCATTTCTTTTAACTACTTCCTGTAATACATCAGTTAATACATTATGTTCCACTTTTACTCTTGATCGTGGCTTGTGGTCCAAATCATCAGCCTGAGAGGATTCCACTTGGAGATGCAGTTATTGGTTAAAAGATTGGGTTACCACTATGCAATATTATTTTTTAACAACCATTTTTCCAGTCCTAAGACCTGCACTTGCAATACAACATAGTGTCCACAGTAGGCATTTTATTTCTTATTTCTATGTATTTATTTGTAGTCCATAGCTAGCTCTTTTCTCGACACATATAGTAAAATTGTAGTGTCAACAACGTTTATATTAGTCATTCTTTAAACACCATAGGACATTCTTCTGAAAAACTTAGAAAATTGCAGTTAGCAGCATAAGGAAGAGTTTTTGGGATGAACAACAATAGATTGTTCAATTTGCACTTTTAAATGTAGTTTTTGAAAATGTTTTTTTCTCTATACTCTATTTATTTTTATTAGAGAGATCTAGTCCTTGCTTGATTTCAGAACACAGGCATTTATCAACGGTTTTATCAATAGAAAGTGTCATATGTTCTCCTAAATCTTCTCCTTATTCAATGACAAATTTAGTCCCCTTAAAAAAATTGTCAGTCTTGTATGGATCAAAATGAAGCAAAAATGTGACTTTTGTCTTGTTCTCTTGTCTGTCATGAGTTTTAAACAGGTGGTATTTTGCCTTTGTCATCACTTGCTATAAAATGTACCTCAGAATGATTTTGTAACAGATGGTTTCATTGAAGTACGTGACTTACTTTTCTGGTTACTGGTACGTAAGTTGTGATGGAGGGAGAAGGGTTCTACACAAGAGTTTAAAATTTCTCCAACTGAAACCTTCAAATGTCATCCACATACGAAAAATTACTGAAACCAATGATGTGAACAAATGGATTAGCATATTCAGTGACATGTTTTTGGATCTATATATTATTTTTCTTTGCCAAACATATTCTAAAAAGTAATATAGTGAAACAGACAACACGCTAGAACATCTCAGATGATCCTTAGACTTCCTAACATTATCAGTTTTGCTGTTAAAAGAGGTTTGTTTGCTCAGACTTAGAAGATATTATTTGTACAGTTACTGACAAAGCAAATAAGCTGGAAGAGATCCACTGTCTGAAGAGTACTCGAGTGTGCATCTCATCTTTTTCTTTTTCTTTGAAACAGTTGTACATACCAAGCATGCTTATTTCCTGTGCTCTGATTTGTCAGATGGTGTTTATTCATCAGGAAAGATGAAAGAAATGAAATAAAAATTGGAAAGATATGCTAACAGATTAATGGGGATAATGAAGATGATGACATCAGCAAAAATTAAAGATTATTCTGTGGTGTTACACTTTTATATTAGCCTAAATTATTTTTTACTGAGATCAGTGTTTTTAGAACTGATTTCCATGAAATTCTTCAGTTTCTCTCACTGGGAGAAAAGTGAGCCCTGAGCTGCTCAAAACAATGCCTTTGTGGTAAAGAGTTGGTGATATTTTTTTATATGTTTAATTTTGGAATTGGGCACAGTTTAAGAAACAGAAAAGTGTTTTATAATGCGAAATACAGTGACAAGTTGGGAAGAGGTGTTTTCAGCAGTTCAATGAGAGACATTTTAAGATGGAGCGAGATGTCAGGTCTGCTTAGATTTCTGGCATGAACAATTTTGTTTCTCTGTTTGGAAAGAGTAAGACAATCATTCAACAGGAATCTTACAAGAATAAGCAGAAGTGGAGTGTCTGAAGAACTAAAGCTTGGTCTGAGTGTGATGTCACATGGGAGAGTAAAATAGCAAAAGAATGAGAAAAGAAAGAGAAAAGAAAGAGAAATAGTTTAGCTATTAAAGGTTGAACAAGTATTAATTACAAGGGAAGCAAATGAAAAGACTGTAGAAAACAGACAAAAATGTGACAGAATGGAATAAAAAAAAATGCAATTAAAAATGCAGGAGCACAGTTGTAGAGGTATATGACAGGTAGACATTTGAGATGTTTTGGAGGAGCATAGCTCAAGGATGCAGTCTGCTTCATGTCAGACTGTGCTGCGTAAAAGGGTTAGAGAACATCTTAGGGGCAATGCATCAGTTTCCCTTCTGCCTCACATGCCAGGCCATGACTGACATATGGAGCCCAGACCAGGAAGGCAGCTGCAGCCCTCCCATGGCAGTGTGTGAGACAGGAGTGCCATGACAGGAGAATGTAAAGTACAGATAAATGGATGAATTTAGTGCTCCTGACCTGGGTATGTGTGAACGCTTTCACTGCTATATACCTATCTCATAAAAGAAATTGTGCAGCATGTTAAAGGTACTCATACTTAGAATTTAAGATAACTGTTCAGCAGGACATCTTGAGTGGTGATTTGTATATCAGATCCTTTCAGAAGTCAGAGTACCAGAGAGTGTCTCCACTGCTTGAATTCTGGCACTGAACCTGGTGAGAAAGGCTGTGGTTATTCCATACTTACTGAGTTCTCCAAGTGGGTGGCTAAAGCTGAACTGCCTGTTGGAACACTGTGGTGCCAGGAGCTCTTGGCAGAGAGCTGGTTGACACAAGTGTTACAGAGGCTGTGCTAATGTTTGAGATAATTGCAGGACTGTGCCTAGGCCCTGGAACTGTATTTTCACTTGGGCAGGTCTCTGATCCCAAATTCCTTCCAAGCCAGGGCATGAACAATGCCTATTGCATCGTGGTGCTACCACACATCAGGCTCAGAAGCCTGCCTAGCGATTCTAGCAGCAATATTAATGTGCCACTTGTGATCTTTCTTTTCAAGTACACTTGACTTTATTTCACTCTGAATTGTAACTGCAAGGATTTTCAGAGAAGACAGACATTGTCAGGGAAGAAAATGATGTTGAGCCTCAAGGGAGCACCATGAAACTGAGACACAGTGTGGGAAAGATCTGACCAGACTAGAGGGAGCAGTCAGTCCAAGAGAAAGTGCTCTGAGAGCCCAGACTGTCACTTTATTAATACCGCAGAGAAACCTAGACCGATGCTTCGTTTCTTAGCAGTTTTGCTCTGACAACTCTTTTCTTGGCTCAGAAAGGCTGGTGCTACTGGAAATCCTTACCACTAAACTAAATCTACCTACTTAGCAGATGAAAAACATGAAAACACAGAGCATATTGAAATATAAACACTTTTTTAAAAGATGTGTTCTCAGCTCCTTTAAAAGCTGGGAATTTTATCCAGTAACAGGGGTCTGAGAGCTCTCTTGCTGCTATGGTTTGGCTCCCAGAGCCAGGTGAGCATGGTTGGTGAAGAGGGGAGAGGCTCCAGGTGCTCTTTGGCAGCCATGGGTAGGAAACACTCCCAGCTGTGGCTCTTGAATAGGCCTGACTGAGCTGCAGCTCCCACCACCCTCAGCCACGTGTCCTGACTTGGGCTGGCATCCTAGCCTGGCCTCAGCCTCTGCCCAGCCCAGCAAGGTGCCCAGGGCTGTCCCTGTGCCTTGGCTGCCTGGCTTCTGGCTGGATGGGCAATGCTAGGCTGATGTTTCAGGAGTCTGCAAGTGTGGGCAGCTGCTTGCCCTGCCCCAACACTGCCTGTAGCGATGGTGTGGTGCCATGAGCAGCTTTGCAGAGGGTCAGCTGCACACTTCAGGAAGCCCCATGGCAGCAGCTTTGGGGACAGAAGCTGTCCTGGATTGATTGGGTGAATAGTATTTTCTTTTTTTCCCCTTTTTTTTGTGACCAGAAAGGTATTTTCAGAATTAAAATTTAGAGTTGAAAAGTCTCTTGGGAGGAATCATCTCTAAGAATATCTGATTCATGGGGATTTTTTTTTTCTTTATCCAAATACTGATAGAGATTAAACTTCAAGCACAAGCAAAGGAGAGAGTGAGGGGAGATCCTGGAAGCGTGATGTGCACATGTACATATAACCACTTCTGGTACCTGAAAGCTGGAAAGGTTTATAGAATCAGAGATACTTTTATCACAGTTCCAAAAATGTGACATCTTTAGTGTTTCTCCATTTAGTTAATGTAATATTTTTCTTTTCTTACTGAATAAATGTTAGATTAACTTGATTACTTATAATTAAAATGTTTTCTGTCACCCTGCACAAGGAAATTATGTAAATTTACCCAGGGAGTGGGAATGTGCTGGTCACATTGAGGCAGATACCATTTCTATTACTTCTGTGTTTCTTGTGGGTTTACTTTATTGATTATATGAGAAATTTTCTTTAGGAATGATACTGTAACAACATTGTGCTGGATTTTTTTTTAACTTTCTCTTCTTCATTTTATTCTCTTAATCAGGTTTAATAAGCCTAAACTATTTAACTTCTATGTGTAATGAATCTGTGATGTCTCTGATGCTGAAATATGATACATTAGAACATGGCTTGTGAAATGACTGTTAGTTTCTAATGGTTCTTCATGTCTACTGGCTTCTATAGTCAGATGACTCTGGGCTTACCACTGTATTAAATAAAAATATTAGTAAGTGTAATAACAAAATTATATTTTGTTAAACAATAATATTCTGTTTAAGTAAGTGTTAATAGTTTTATTTACCTTTTCCTCCTGTGTCAAGATGGCTTTTTCAGTGATATGAATGATGGACTACAGGTTTTTTAAACTTCCAACAGATTTTCAAAAAAAGACTTTCAAATGGAAGTAAATCAGGAACTCCAGTCATTCATCAGGCAGCATTGTTCTTTGAGACCTGGAGAAGAAATACCAAGTTTTTGCTTAACTCTCTCCTGTAGTTGCATTGTTTCCAGACTACCTGTAAAACAAAGGATTTGATTCCTTGCAGGAGAGGATGCCTAAGGAAAAATAACTGGAAAATAACATATGCTATTTCCCTGAAATGCTTCTCAACCTTTGGCTATGTTCAGGTCAGAGTAATTAATGAACCTGCTGTGATTTTGTTTACTAACTTTTCAGCTGATCTTTCTTTCAAGCCCTTGTTCAGTTTCTCCTTGAATCTATGTACATATCTTGCACTTAGTATAGATTTTGGCACACTCTTCTACTGT
This sequence comes from Lichenostomus cassidix, assembly GCF_008360975.1. Lineage (NCBI taxonomy): Eukaryota > Metazoa > Chordata > Aves > Passeriformes > Meliphagidae > Lichenostomus > Lichenostomus cassidix. Next base: position 17,569,644 of record NC_139480.1, on the reverse strand, counting down.
ACTGATACCAATTCAGAAAACAGCCATTTACTCTGATTTGAATTTGATTTGACCCATAATTCTTTTGTTGGAAGAGACAATGAATTGTAGATCCCTATCCACTTTCTCTATGGCACTCCTGATTTTGTAGACCTTTGTTACATCTGTGTAAGCCACCTCTTGCCCACATTGAAGATGCTCAGATTTACCCATTTTCCACATGGAATTGTCTGCTCATGTGGGTGTTTGAAATGCTTTTTATAATCCTTTCTGCCTTTACCTGAATCTTTTCCAGTTCTAAAATAACATCCTTACTGTTCTTTACTTTCCTATCCATATTTTCAGAGTTGCCAATTGTTTAATATTACATACATTACATTACATAGGTTTTCCTTGATTCAATCAATCTTGATTTATGTGAGGAAGCAGGTGACAACAATGAAAATGTGACTGTTTAAAAGGCTGCATCAAGTATGTTCACACTGAAAGGTTTCCATGGAGCATTTAGTCTTGTAGTTGAGACTGCCCTCCCTGGCTGAGGGCAGTAGGACAGACCTGTCTGGTGAGGCTCCTGCCCTGATGGATCCCCTGTGTGTTCAGATGCTTGGCTTCAGGGAGCTGCTGGCCCTTGCTGAGTCAGGACACAAAGCTTCTTGGTGATTCTAGATTTTTGGAAGGTTTTTTGCTGCCATTGCTTTAGATGAAAATTTTATTGTTAGTTTTTATTCTTTTCACTATTTTCTTCTCAAACTCTTTCTTCGCCTTTATAGTAATATTTCTTACATCTAAACTGCCAACACTTATCAGGCTTTTCATTTTTTTTTGTGTCTGTACAACATTTTTAAAAATACTCTCTGGTTTATAATACTATCTTTTGCTTTGCTGTATAGCCATCCTGGCTTTATCTTTTCCCTTTCCAAATCTTTTAAAACAGGTGATATGCACTGTTGCTGAGTTTGTTGTATGGTATCCTTCAGAAATTTCCATGCTGCTGGGAAGGGTTTAATTCTCTTATGTATGTCTTCTGGTTGCAGACAAGACTTTCTTTCTGGTCTGAAGTAAAATACAGTGGTAGTGCATTGTTTGGTTTTGCTGGTCCTGTTGTGATATTGAAACTGCATATATATTCACATCAGGTTTGGACAGTGGTACTGCTGTAAGATTTTTGTAAGCTTTGCACTGCAAGATCTTGAACTATGTTTTGCACGTTACTCACAAACAAGATTATTGAATCTTCCAGGTTTTTTGTAATTCTTTGGGGAAATATCATACTAGCTTTTACCCTTAGGTTGAAAAGAAGCTGAATTTGACAACTCCAAAGTATGGATGAAACTTTCTAACAATCAAGCTGTTGTATAAAGATGTGTAGAAATTCCCACCCTATAAAATGAAATAAATTGTTTATTGCATTCTTTAAAAAAATAAAAGAATGTGGACATTTCATCCAGGAAAGGATTGTGGGTGGCATGTATCTGGGAAAAAGATACTTTTGTGAAACCCTGACCCAGCATCTGAAGTGTGAAAGGTAACAGCATTACCTACACACTTGTGCGTTCATTGTTTCCTCACAGCTTGCTCTAAGTGGCTCTTGCTTGTTGCTCCAGCTACTCCAAATAGCCTTAGAGATAACTATATAAGTGGCCAATAGGCACTGCAAATTGCCATTCCTACTCTTCTCAAGACACTGAACAAGAATCTTAATACAGGCATTGAGCTCTGGATTCCGGATTAATTGAAGAGACAGACACCTACAACTCAGGCATTTTTTGATATGAATTTTAAAAGTTGAGTCTTAAGAGTGTTTAGCTTTAAACTCCAATTTAGCCAAGAAGTAATAGAAGGATATTGTTATTCCCCAGATAAACATTACTCCATTAAGAGCATTTTAGACAAGTTTTCACACTTAGATGTTTTAATTTATGGAACGTGACTGCTAAAACATTTGAATCAGAATGATGACAGTAAGTATTTTTTACCTTTATCTTCCTGAATGCTATGATGTATTTGTCATTGCTAATGGCAACAGTTTAAAAAAAAAAAAAAAGGGTTTCTAGGATCTCAGAATTTCATACTAGGCCATATAAACTGGCTGTCATTTCCTGTCAAAGATTCAGTCATAATATTTCAGGAAAATCTAGATTGTCAACAGCACAGGGAAGGCTTAGGCTGGACATTAGGAAATATTTCTTTACTGAGAGGGTGTAAAGCACTTGGACAGGCTTCCTAGAAAGGTGGTTGATGCCCCAAGCCTGTCAGTGTTTAAGAGTCATTTGGACAATGCCCTTAACAACATGCTTTAGCTTTTGTTCTGCCCTGAGTGGCCAAGCAGTTGGACTAGATCATTGTAGGTCCCTTTCAAGTGAAATACTCTATTCTGTTTAAAAAACCTAAAAGCAACAGGGGTCTTTTTCCTACACACTGTGAAATACAGAATTAAAATATGAAGGGAATTCCTGGCATTGAAGAGTCTGACAGAAAGAGGATGTAATTTAAAATCTTCTGAAATATGCTGTCATTAATAGGTCCCTGAAGTTATTTACTGTAGTTTACTGTACACCAAATTTTGGATAAAGCTATGACTGAGGATAGAATCTGCAATAAAACTTTAATGGCTTTTAGATTTCAGGCAGTGCAGCAGAGAAATATCTACTTACTCTCATACCGTGTTTTTCTTCAGTGGCTCATTTCAGTCCAATCAAAAACATAAAAATTCACATGTCAGAATTTATTTGTGCCTTTGTTTATTGATATCTTCCTCTTTTCCAATCCTCTTGGTTTTATATTTTCATCTATGCAAAAGTTTTTTTGGAAACAGTTATTGGATACAGTGTTCTGAACTGTGAAATAAAATTTTATCTTCATTTGGTTTATGCTGCAGTATTTGTTTACTCTGAATTCAAGAGCCTTTTTTTGCAATATTATAAAATCTATAAAAATGCAATGTTTCATTTAATTCAAAGTATATTGATGTCTTTTGTTTCAAAGATCAGCACAAAAATTTGTAATTAACTGAGCGCATTGCTTTGCAACTGAAGTAATCCACACAGTCTAAATAACATCTCCATTATTAAATACTGCACACTCAAATATTTTTCAGAGTGAAGGGTAGAGTCCCCTTCTCTCTTTATGTTTAATAATATGAGGCATTCTCAATCTGTAAATAAAGTAGTGCTTGGAATGGAAAGAAACAGAACATTTACAAAGTATTATCCCTTTAGGAACAGTGAAATTGAAATGCAGAGAATTTGAAGAAATTGCTCCAAACCCAGCGTCACAATTCTGGCTGGAAAGCACTCTGCTCTGACTTCTTCCGTCAGAAGGCATAAATTCCTGCTCTTGCCTTCTGGTTATGAAGGACTTCATAAGAGATCAGAGCCCTCTGAAATGACTACCCAGGGAAGAAGTTGCTCTGCTAGATTTCAGTTTTGTTTCAGCAAGGCTATCCTTTGAATAAGGTCGGTCATAGAGCCATAGAATTACAGAATGGTTTGGGTTGGAAGGAGCCTTAAAACTACCTAGTTCCAACCTCCACATCTGTATTTGTGTTAAGGAGACTTCCCTGTCTGGCTATTCACAGACTGACTCTGCCAGTCACACACACACTCCCTGAGCTGGGATAGAGCCCCTTTGCAGCTCCACACCTGCACTCACACAGCCACACCAGGTCTCCTTAACCTGTCAAACCCAGGTGTCCTATAGGAGAGTTTCAAATAACCAGATCCTTAACTAATTTAATCATGGTGCAATAGCAAAATAATGGCTCGAGCTGGGTCCAAGGAGGGAGCCCCCAATAAAGGAAACCCTGGGCTTTTATACCCTCACAGTCTAAGCTCTGGAAATCTGGAGATCTCGGGGCTCCTCTGTCACGCAGAGGGTCAGCAGTTCATGGCCTCTTGCCTCTGCCTCCCCCACCCAGAGCTCAATCCACAGCTGGCACTGCAGTTTGAATCCCCATTGTTTTGGTCTGTTATTATTGAGCTACCCAAAAGCATACTCCATTTCAGCAGCTGTCTTTTAAACTACTGTGCTGCTGCTTTTAATCCTCCCCTTCTGACTTGCTGTTAAAGTCCATTCTCCTTGCAGGAGGGAGAAGTGCTTTCAGTGAGATTCTCAGCACAGCACAGTCTCCTGTGCAGAGTGGGCTGGGGAATCTGGGAACCCACATTAACAACTCAGTTAGCAGAGCTGCTCCACGGAGGCTATAGCATTTCTAATGGATTCAATGATCTTAATGCCATTCGTTTATTAATAACAAGAAAATTCTCCTTTCTGACTTCTCTCAAATTAACTGTACTTTTAGTAGCTTGTCTTATTGTCACTTGAACATGCAAAGTCTTCTTTCAATGGATGCAATTGCTTGACAGCACCTACAATATAGTCCTTTATCAAGAAGTGAGGAGCAACTATAATATTTCAAAGTTGTTTCTCTGTTCAAGAAAAATGGATTATGAAAGGAAGAAAAGGGAGGAGAGAGTTTCCCAATAGATGGCTAGAGTTTACTTGTGCAGGAGCAAGAAATGTCTCTCTTTGTAGTGTTATCTTGAAGTCACTAAAGTACAAAGTCATACTGCATACATGTAAAAATCAAAATGAAAAATAACTGTAGTATGCAAAGTAAAACAGCCTGGGAACACTTTTAAATATCAGTTAAGAAATGCAATGTATTCTGACCCAGTAATACTCACTTTATGATTAAGCAAAGGTGAAATAAATAGTGCAAATGTAGAAAATTGACAGTAATGAATTTGCATGTTTTTTAGTCCAATGTCTCCAATATAATTACATTACCACTCTGGCATTTCCAGAGTAACAGTGTAAGAGTGTTACCAAATTCTGTGATCAATGTGTAATAAGAATTTGCATTCTTATAAGCATAGATTAAAATTTAGGTGGAAAATAGCTGGAATTTAATAATCCAGTGATAGAAATCTTGCACAGCACAGGCAGGAAAAGTGGCTGACAAAGAAGAGAGGTTATTTTGCCTGCAGAAAGGAATGACATGAGTAGCTGAGCTACTACCATCAAGACAGCTTTGAGCACAGTGAAAAGATACAAGAAAGGTATAATCAGAGAAAAGAACTATAATTTTCCAGAACAAGATGAGGATATTGAGAAAGGACTATTTAGCAAGACAAAGGAGTGCTCCATCTCAGTGCCTGATGCACATGTTCATGCACAGATATTTTCTCCTTGGGAGATGGCTCCTCCTGCCAGATTGCTTGTGATGGATGGGGAAGGGAAGGAACCATCCTGTGACAGAGCAAACTTGCAGCCCTCATGCCACCACATCCAACACTGGGCAAAGCCCACACCCATTGCTTGTCTCCTCAACCATTACCACAGTCCCTTCACACTGAAGCAGGAAAATCCTCCCATCAAGTCAGCATAAGGTCTCACTTTCCTCTTCTTGGGAATATCATCTAATCCTTGCCTATGCTGCTAAGCTATAACCAACCCTGATAGGCTCCTGGCCTTGGAAATACCGTGCCTGACCTATCTTCTTACTGACCACCTTCTTACTGTCTTTTTCCTTCTGGCATCTTCCAAGCTGTCTGAAAAGGTAGACACCCCTTACTTACTGCAGTGTTAAAATATGTATAGATGGTGATTTTAAGGAAGTCAGTGTGATCATGTGGAAGTGTCTTGTAGATTCTCCTTCAGAGCCATCTAAGAGTACCACTAAATTTACCAAGTGCCATCTGTGATAAGATGGTTTGTCAGCTTGGTTCTGTCAGATGGTTTGTCAGCTTGGTTTTCTCTTAACAGGAGGAACATGGGGATTGTCTTATGGTTTTAGTAGACAGTAAAGGAACTGAAATGCATTCCCAATGATAGACCTTTTAGGATAGGCTGGAGCATAAACTGAAGAAAATTTCCAGCACCGACCCTGACTACCAGAATTCTGATGGAATTACAAGGGAGATAATGTCTATGGACAATACTACCGAATCAGAGCTCTTTGCCATTATATAGTGGCTCCTAATGTAAATAAGGAGCTGTTGAAAATAGCTAGCTACTCCTAATGCTATTACAAAAGGCAGGTGAAAGATGAGGAAAAACGTGCAACAACAGAGGTATTCTGGGAATGATTTTAGAGGGAAAAAACCCATTTTTTAATACTGAGTTAATATTCAGCTAGCAAATTGCAGTAAATTTTCAGACTGTTAATTTTAGGACTCTGGAAATGCACATTGGTAAAAGCAGATGTATAGAGTGGTCTTGCACAAGATCTTTTTTGGCTGTGAAAGGGGTGGAATGCAGATTGGAGGGGTAGATTCTTGAATACAGTCAATCAAATCACAAATGAGCTTCTCCTGTAATACCTCATTCTACAAACACACATTCCTCCTCCTACTAAAAAGTAGATCATAACTGTGACTGTAAGCTAATATTTTCTGGTTTACTGTTTGAGTAAGGAAAAAATATGAAAGTGGTCTGTGGTATGATGTTGCGGTTTAAAGGATGTTGCAGCAGACTTTACCCTAGAGCTTCTCTACCCAGCCCGGTTCAGCGCCTCAGTGCTCCAAACCCTCTGTCCCAGGGCTGGACACTGCGCTCTCACCGGCCGGGGAGCCATAAGGCTAGCTCTGGTTCGTCTGCTTCCACAACCGGCGGTGATAAAGGAGGCGAGGAGGGTCTATGCGTTGTGTCCATGGAAGATGTTTATTCGCATGGTGCAGCAGAGGCCAACGACCTCCCCGAGGCAGAGATGCCTCGAGGGCGAAGGCCTCACATGCACAGCACATGTGGAGCATAAACACACGTAGAGCATAGACACACGTGGAGCATAGACAGCAAGATGGCGGAGGGTAAGGGGTTTTATAGGGAAACAGAGAGGGGCAGGGACAGCACACAGGCCCAGTGACCTCTGGGTACAGGGGAGGTACAGGGGCGGAGTTAGGAGTACAGGAACCAATAGGGGAAACCCGAGGGAGTGGCCAGGGCCACGTGGGGTTAGGGTACAGGAACCAATAGGGAAAACTGGGGGCGTGGCTAGGATTACGTGGAGTAGGGAAGGCAGGACAATAGGTGACAAGTACAGTCGTTAAGAAAGGGGTGTGGGGAACTTGCAGCCATTATCCCAATATTTCTCCATTTTTTACTAAATTAAAGAGGGAAAGGCTTTTCTTAAAAACATTCATAGCAAATTTTTAAACAACAGGAAAATGGTAAAATAACATAATGTAAAGCAATAACAAAATTAATTTTGCTGTGAGTATGGGGAAAACGATGATGCAGCTGGCTGATTTTGATGTTGGAGTTCAGTACAGGCTGAATTTTCGGACTGCAGTTATGTTTGTAGTCTGTTTTTCTTTTGCTGGGGCTGCTAAGATGAAGGCAGGGTTTGCAGCAGCAACGGGGTTGTCACCGAAGTCTTTTTCAGCTTAGGAGAGGGAGAAAACTTTGGACGCAGTGCAGCTCCACTGGGTGACACACAGCTCTTCCCTGCTGTGGCTCTGCCGGGTCTGGAACAGTTCCATTAGGCCCCAGCACGGCCGGACGGCAGCACAGCTTCAGGGACTGCTCTGGCGCAGCTCCACCGGGCTCTGGGGGCAGTGTCTGCCGCGGGGAGCTAGAGGTGCAGCCCCACCGGCTTCTCCGAGCCTGCCGCGGGCAACTGGAGGTGCGGCTCCGCTCTTGGCCAGGCTATAGCTGCTTCTGGCTGAGAGGGAACACCTGAGAGGATGGGAGGAGGGGCCCACACCGAAGGGAAACACTCAGATGGGGAAGGATCTGTAACTGAAGGGAGCGCCCACTGACGCGGGGGAAGAGGCTACAACGGAACACGAGGGATGCAGGGGGTGGAGCTTCAGCAAGCCCGGGAAAATTTCAAGGGGAAGAAGACAACATGGCGTGCCTGACTATGCGGCCGGCGCCATATTGGAAAACACGTGGAGTTAGCTCGGCTGAGGTTTGGGGCACAGGAAAGGAGGTTAGCAGGGATCTCGAGTTAGAGTGGCCAGTTCTAACCCGGGAAAGGGACAGGAGAGGCTGAAAAGTGTACGATCAGCTCTCTCCTGAGGGACAGAGGGGGAGCACGAGCTGGTGGAGGAGGGGGTGCCACCAACACATGGCTGGCACCATGTTGGGGGATACATGCAGGGGAAGGTGCTTATTAGGGAGAGAAAAAGGGTTTTTCACTGCCAGATAACTAAATAAAACAAAACACAGATTAGTTTACTTTATCTCTTGCGCGCAAAAACTTCCCACACAACAGCTGATTCCCCATTCCTTATAAAATATGTCTAATTTTATAAGAAAAACTTCTCCCAAAATGGGGGCACAAAACTTAGGTCTCCCCTTGTTAGAAGTGGGTTTTTTCTTGTCGAGATTTCGCATGGAGCGCGACTCCCTTCACCTCGACAAGACACCACCTCTAACCCTCCACCCACCCCAAGGCAAAAAGAACAAACCAAAAAGAAAAAAGGGACTCCCGTACCAAGCCGACCAGGCCTTCACTGGCTCCCCTCCCAAGGGGCTTTCTAGAGGGCTTACCACGCACGGAGAATCAAAAAAAAAGCACTCGGGATGGTCCACCGCTGTTCGGCCGACCTCCTTGAAAAGCGCGACTTTTTTCCAGAGGCTACCGGCCGCCCCTTCGCTCTTCTCGCTGAATGCAAGCTTCTCGTCGGGGAAATGGCTTCCCAAATGCGACTAATCCCCTGCCGCAGTTGCGGCTGCAGGGGGACGCTTTCCAGGGTGGCTTCTGCCCCACGTTGGGCGCCATTTGTTGCGGTTTAAAGGATGTTGCAGCAGACTTTACCCTAGAGCTTCTCTACCCAGCCTGGTTCAGCGCCTCAGTGCTCCAAACCCTCTGTCCCAGGGCTGGACACTGCGCTCTCACCGGCCGGGGAGCCATAAGGCTAGCTCTGGTTCGTCTGCTTCCACAACCGGCGGTGATAAAGGAGGCGAGTAGGGTCTATGCGTTGTGTCCATGGAAGATGTTTATTCGCATGGTGCAGCAGAGGCCAACGACCTCCCCGAGGCAGAGATGCCTCGAGGGCGAAGGCCTCACATGCACAGCACATGTGGAGCATAGACACACGTGGAGCATAGACAGCAAGATGGCGGAGGGTAAGGGGTTTTATAGGGAAACAGAGAGGGGCAGGGACAGCACACAGGCCCAGTGACCTCTGGGTACAGGGGAGGTACAGGGGCGGAGTTAGGGTACAGGAACCAATAGGGGAAACCCGAGGGAGTGGCCAGGGCCACGTGGGGTTAGGGTACAGGAACCAATAGGGAAAACTGGGGGCGTGGCTAGGATTACGTGGAGTAGGGAAGGCAGGACAATAGGTGACAAGTACAGTCGTTAAGAAAGGGGTGTGGGGAACTTGCAGCCATTATCCCAATAGTATGACTCTTGGAATGAGATGAATTGTGAATTATCTTCCTTGTTTGTCAGTCAGTAACCAATGATTTCCATAGTTCAAATTGTGAGCTCTGTTTTCTTTTGACAATATTATGACTTTCTTCTCTCAAAGTTTGTTACTGCCATTCTTTTTTAATCCGAGTTGGAATGATATATAATATTCCAGTTTCTCAAGCTCTTCATGTGTCAGCACAGCTAGTATTTCTGTCTTCTTTTTTTTCATGGTTGATAGAAAGAGAAAATATTCTTGATTAACTTTATTCCAATTCCTTATGAACACATTTTTTTTTCTTTTCTCCCAGTAGTAGAACCAAAATATTTTTCTGTCAAATTACATGTCAAGGAATATCTAATTGAGTCTAGACGTTAGAGATAAAATTCAACACTAGTATGACTGCAAAATGCTGTCATTTCTCACTCCTTACTATGGTATAAGGATTAGATTTTTCCCTATAGTGTAGCTAAACCTCAAAAGATCTCTTGGAACAACTTGCCTAGAGACAATCCACTCCAATATTTATTTAATGTTCACTGTACTAGAGTGAGTTTTACAAACACAATCTTTGGAGGGCCCAGATGAGTCAGACTGGTAAAAGGTGTATGGAATTGATCTGTCATAAAAATGAAACATCCAGTACTGTGTGCACAGTGCACTGCAAATAGCTGGCTCCCAAAAAACCCTATTAGGTCTTCAGTTTGCAGACTGTTCTTTATGCACTCATTCCTGTCTTTTCATATCTCACTACTTGTGCTTATTATGTGAATGACAGTGATTGAAATGGGAAAGCAGAAGGAGAAGTGCAATATGAAAAACTTGAGTGATAATAATTTTGAAGAGAAATTATATCAATATGCTGGATTCTGCCATATCTTCTTGTACAGAATTAAAAAGTGTTCTGACATTTTAAGATCAGAGGCAGACATCAGTTTCTGGTAGACCCAGCTCTCTGTTCGTTGCTGCCACTTTCAGTGCCCCAAATACCATTCACCTCTGGAATAATTCCACCACTGTTCCACCTGGCCCTTACTCACCAGTTACCTGCAGTATCCTTGAACCATTAGATGTGCCAATAAACCACATTTTCCTTTGCTGAAATTTTATCCTGAATCTAACCCATGTGCATCTTAAGCCTGGAGACTTTCATTTGCATACCCAGAACTGAAAGATGTTTTATTCCTTCTGTGAAACCTTTCCTGCTGCACTACAGTCACTCTGTGACCTGGCTGCATCAGACAGCCATCTATCTGGCTTTCCTAGAGGAGACTGAAAATCTCTTCTTTCCCTCGGGTGACACTTTCTGCTTAACTCATTGTCACTGTATTTATTGCAAGGTCAGAAACAACCTGGAAAAAGACTGCAACTTGCAGGAAACTCGGTATTCAGCTTCTCTGGGATTAATGGAGTTCCACAGAAAACATCTCCTTGTCACAGTCTACACGTCTTGCAGAAATGCATGGAAGCACTGAAATATTCTGAGATTGGTCTGGTAAGATCACACCAAATCCATTTCTGGCACAGGTGATCCTTCAGGTTATTGTACATCAGTCACATTGCCTTGTGTTTGCAGTGCATCTGCCATGGCAGGGTTTGAATAATGCTGAGCCAATCTTGCTCCTTGCACTGGGCTCAGTCCTTCCATTTAATTGCTGTTGAACATATTGAATGATCTAATTTTTTTTCCAGTGTACTAAAAAGGCTCAGCTGGTGGCTAAGGGTGCATTTATTTTTATGCCTTTTCTTGCCTTTTCTTCTCCTCACAGTGTCCTTGAGGCGTACAGAAACGCAAAGCTTGGGGCATAATGCAAAGCAAATATTCTGTTGTTAAATTAAAAATACAGATGAGCAATCAAAATATGGGCAAATGTAATTCAAATTAAAAGGTAGCCCTTAGATTTCTGCTCTTTTCTTATCAAGAAAGTAAAGGAATTAATTTTATTCTGCAAGGTAGCTATTTTTTTAAAAATTGGCCCAAATGAATTTTGAAAATAATATGAATTCTCTCCTTTAGGCTTTCCCATTTGGTTAGAAGGACATAGTCTCATGGTCGGAATTATTTTAGGATAGCTGTTATTCTTCCAGGACTACATGTTTAATGTCTTTCATTGGTAAGAGACCACTTTTTTCTTGGTAATCACATTTTCATAGCTCATGCTTTGCTGCACAATATATATTTCAGTGTTAGCTTAACACCTGACTCTATTTACCACTGACTTAACTTGTCTTGACTTAAAATCTTGTTTCCAAATACAAGGTTTGCTTATCTCATTGCTAGTTCTGGTTGACTGTGACCCTTGATTCCTCATTCACCCTGACAAAGAGTTATTCACGTGAGCAGCTTCACTGGCACCAGTGGAAGGGCACACAAATTGCAAAGTATTGGATGTTTTTAGGGAGTCATATTCTAAAACGAAAAAGAAAATGTCTTTCTCTTTCAAACATGATTCCACATGGAATACAATTGAAAGGAAAGTTCTGAATGTAGGTAAATAGCATTCTTCACTCATTGCACCCAAACCTGTTGTGCTCTCTCATCATGAAATTTAAGCCTCTGCACTATGTTGTAACACTAGGGCATTATTGAAATCACATTGCCACAAGAAGACAATTCCTTTTTTATTTATTTTAAAGTATCCCTGGGATATGTGAGATAGTTTGAATTTGTTTTGGAATTAAACCAAAACTATCACTAGTAAATATTATTATTACTTATTTTATCACACTGGAAGTATTACCCACTGAAGGTTGCAGATTGGAATCCATCCATAGAGAAAAAACCCTGTGCCTGTTTGATCTATTTGCTTTTTTAAGGGAAATATGGAGAGTATTTCCTATAACCAGACTTTTCAGGGTTCATTTATGAAGTTCCACAGGAAGATTGAAAATTGTCCCTTGACTGAATAGGGAACCAGTAGCTGCCATTTTTATCTTTCTGTCACTTTAGATGCGCATGAACAAACTTCTCTCTTGTTTGATGTTTACTTTTGGTACCAAACTATAAGGAAACTGGTTTTCAAACAGTATGTTAGTACTTCTTAATAGCAACTCATACATGAAGGTGAAGGGCATTTTTTTGGTCCACATTCCAAAAATGAGGATTCAGAGAGGTTATTTTGATTTCTTTTTACATGCATTGGTTCATCAATTTAAGTTCACATGTTTTCTCATTGATAGAAGCTCTGCTGTGATAGTTCTGGTTTTACTTTCCATTAGAGCATATCTTGTTATCTAGCAGAAATTTTACTAAAAGCTTGACTTTGAGATTAGTTCAAGTGTGGTATTCATTGTACACATTTAATCTTCTAAATTATCTGATATTGATCTGCAAATGGAGAAGCTTATGCCTTTTGATGGAAATTTATTTATTTAGTTTAAATTGATTATGACCCTCATCCTAGCATACTGTTGACCAATTTCCCCCCCACTATAAGGGACAGTACATTATCTTGATAATTTTTGCATTATTAAGCTTCAAAATAAACTTTGCTATTGCAAAGCACTACTTCTTGCTAGTATAAAAATATTTATATAAAACCCCATATGGAATAACTGTTTTTGTTCACAGACCAAGATTTAGTGCTGTTTTCAAAAGGTGCTAACATATTTAAAAAAAAAATATTTACCCATCATGAACCCCTTCGCTTTGCACACAGGACCAATGTGTTTGCTTCTAGTCAAAAAACACAAGGGGGCAGTTTAGTATAACAAACCAACATTAGTATAGTAACAGATACCAAAAAGTTCCATGTCAGAAAAGTAGCTTTTCTAAATCTTCAAATTAGGGTTGCATAGAGGCAGAGATTACCCTTAGCACTCAGAGACTTCTGGTCCAGACTTAAAGGCAAGAACTATAGTAACACAGAATGTATTTTAATATGGAACAGGCATTTAGTCAATGAAGGGAAAAAGGGGAAGAAAGAGCTCAGACTGGCTGGACATGTTGGAAGGAATTTTCTCAAACATATTTTACCTTAATTCAAGAATTTACATGCATCAGTTACCAGAATGGATTACACTATCTTTCAGTTAACAGTTTTAATGTGATAAGCATTAGTGCAGCCAGCTGCACCATAGCACTGGGACAGAGTTAAACTGGATTTGTTTATAATTTACCTTGTTTCCTGAAGAAAGTCTAAATCAAGCTTTTGTAACACAGATTAAACTGATGTACTGAAGAAGGAGTATCGTGAATAAGGGTTTTTCAAAAAATTACTAGATGTGCCAGTTGAAATTTTCATCTCATCATGAATACAATGCAAAAATATCTTTTTCTACGGAAAGCTCAACATTCTTTTTGTTTACTGCATGACAATATAATTTCCCTTAGCACTGCTTAGCCAGGAGCACTCCAGAATGATTAACAATTCAGTGAAAACTTGCAGATAGCTTGCAGTGTGCCCTTGCTTTTAGTTAATTTCAAGTGTACAGGAAAGGTAAATCCTACAGGAAGGATGACTCTTGGTAAATTGAGATAGGAATTTTAACATAGCAAAATACGTCCCAGACTTGCCCTATGTCCATCCCACCCTCCAGTGTGTTGGAAGAATTAAAGGAAGCAACAATGCCCAGGAGGAGTTTGGAGCAACTTGATCAGTAGTCACTGTCACATCTCCAGTTGCAGCACTTTGGGAGCAAGTGGCTACAGCACCACAGGAGAACCTACAGAACCTCTGTGCTCCCAGGCCAGGCTGGCTTCAGCTCTGTGTGAGTCCTTCCACCAAAACAATCTCTACCACTAGCCACTGCTTAGGATTTGTGGCAGAGGCACACCTCGAAGCCTGAATTCCTTGGCAGCTTAGTGGGTAGTTCTTGCATAGTGGGAGGAGAAATCCTTAATTAACTTCAAGCATGACTCTGCACAATCAGATGAGAATACTGGCTGAAGGTGAAAAACTCTTTCCTATGATCTGAGAAATGGTTGCTGTGGTTGGATTACACTTCTCTAGCAGGAAGTTTCTCCCTCTTTCTGGGGAGAGTGGTTTAAATGCAATGGGTTCAGTGTGAGGCAATGAAGCTGGTGGTGCACAAAGGTAGCTCTGTTTGAACCCAGCACAGTGTGACTGCATTGCTCACATCGTTTTCTGCAGTTCCCTGTCATCTTTTAAAACTCCTTAGAAGAGAAAATACTTTTATAACATAACCATGGGAATTTTACTGACTAGATTTTTTTCCCGTGTTGATTATAGACTTCACAGAGCACTGTACACATGCACAGTGGACCACTCCCATTCTTAAACATTTCTTATGTCAAATGTGACACTAGATTGAATCAAACTATGATTCTTTCCTCACAGTTCTGCAGTCTAGGTTGCTGTCTGATGATTTAGTCAAGAATTCATTCATCTGTGCTGCATTGTCACTATCGTGCTATAAAAACTTTAAAAATAAACATTAAGATTAGCGTTATATTTTGATTAGATTAGAATATTTATCAGTAATACATAAGCATATGACTTCTATGAACTGTAAGCTTCTGTCAAATTTAATGGTTATAGGGTCCTTGATCTCTTATACTTATGTCCTTATTAGTCTAATCAGGTTTTTGAGTTGGAAAGTTGAACTGTCTCCATATGATATCTTGCAAAACAGTCTAGGTATCTGCCAAATAAATGAAGAAAACAAAATTAAAGAAGAGCATGATATCCAAGAACAACTGATAATTGTCATTTACAGGGTACTTTCACTGCACTTGGATAATTTTATTTTATAGCTAAGAATGGGAGGAATATTAAAAATGTTCAGTGTGGCAGTTTTTTTATTTCTTTCACAGCATAAAGTTCCCTTCAAATTTTCTACCACCTACTCATGGCTTATTCCCAATCTGACACTTGAGCAATTGTTATAAACCATTTCCATCTGTGTTTTACTTTGTGTTTTCTATTGCAGGTGGCAGTTAATGTATCTTTGCTGCGATGAAATTTAAAAACTGGTCTGCAAATGATAAGAACAAACACTTGCAAAAACAGGGATATGAAAAAAAAGCTTTTATGTTTTCAAAATTCATTTGGTTTGAAAACCTCTCAACCCACAATGTAATCAGTGTTAGGAGGCTTAAAATATCTTTGTTTAAAAAAAAAAAAGAAGGAAGTGAAGGTAGGCTAACACTACTTAAGAATTTTTATGGTAAATTCCTTCAGCTACCAATGTGATGTAGTATAGACATGAAACAAAGATTTGGTGTTATAGATTTCCACAGACATCCTAAGTTTACTCTGCGTTTCACTCCAGACCTCTTCCAGCTGAAATCTACTGACATCAGAAGAGTTATGTCATAAGAAAGCTGTTCCACCTAAGGTGAACAGCAGAACCTTAAACTAATGAAACTTGATCATCACTAGAAACACAAAGATACAGCAAGCAAGGCTAGGGTAGGTAGTGTTAATTCGGGAGACATCTGTAGGCTAGGACTTTGCATATGAAAATATGGATGTGGATCAGGAAGTCATACACACAGCTCGAAGAGAGGAGAAAATAGTTAACAACCATATTATGTTTGGAAAAATCACATGTTTCTTCTAAATTTAATGCCTACCAGAAAGCATGCAAGTGATACTTCATTTCTAAATGAGCTGTCTTTGACAGAGGATGAAATATCTATGCAACTGTTTCAGTTTCCAATTGTACAGGGTTTGGTAATGTTAAGAATAATTTTTACCTGTCCCTCAGCTAGTTAGTTAGATGCATTTTCTAGTGGAAAAGACATTTTTTTATTTCACTATAACAGCTTCAAATGTTCATAAAGTTATAGCTTGCTCATAGCCAGGTTTGTCAATAATCACTGTAGTTTGATCAGTAATTGGTGAGCCATAGGCTGCAACAGAAAAAGCATAGTGGCTGCTACTTGGACAGATAAATGTATGGTGAGAACACAGTTTAGGATGGTGATGACATAGGAATTGTCTGGTGTGCATGTAGATGCTGTGAGTGAACGTAGGAATTGTTAGTTTATACTGATCCACAGTATTTATTGCTTTTAGGTGTTTCCATGCTTAAGCAACTAGCTTAACTAAAATCTTATGAAGAATGTTTTTTGTGAAAATTTCTTAGCTCTGTACACTTTGAAAGGGCTTTTTAATGTACTTGAACACTCTGTAGCTTACAATGAGTTAACATTTAGGAAAAAATGTCACTTGCAACCTTGCAAATCTCATGCTGTCCTTAGGGTACTTTTTCTTCCTTTACCTGTTCATATATATTAGAGATGATTAAAAAACATTGTGTAGATTATTCCAGATAATTTTAACAAATGGGAAATTGTGGTTTAGTTCTGTTTTTGTGAGGGAGACTGATTAAGAATTTTGTCAAGACATGTCAAAGGAAAGTCAGTAGAAATGCACTAGATATAAAGTGTCTTTTTGCCCTAGGAGTTAATACTACTAGATACTGCTGGGCAGTTCCCACAGATATTGAAAAGAATTTATGGTGTTCAGCGTGTCACGGTAGGTCCACAACAGCCATCTGGATTCTGCGCTAACCTTCAGGTTTTGGTGACATTCTTAGTCTTAATATTTGCTCATCATTTCATCCCTTCCATCTCAGATTTTCAGATTCCTTTAAATAAAGCCTCGGTCATATTATGATAGTCCCTCAGTTTGATGAATAACTCCATTTCTGTCAACCTGAACATGCAGTAATAAATAAAACTGCCCAAATAGCAGTTCATCTCTGGAATGCAGAATGTTCTCCTGGTATTGTCCAAATGTCCTCCAAACAAGATAAAATTTGCCATGCAACCTTCCATGTCTTGTATATGCCATTATGTCTTCAGCAGGTTGTGTTCTCAGTGTTTATCTTTAATACCTTTTGTCAACATTCATATATGAGAAGAGTGGAAAAGAGAAACTCTTTCCAATAAGACTGAAAACTGCTACCCTATTTATTATTTTATGATTTGGCAAAGAAGGCATTCAAAAGCTGTGTTTATCCAGTTTCTGTTTCATTTCATAACCATGTCAGAATGGGAAAAATATGCATTCTATACATATAAATCCTTGTCTCTTCTCCCTACCTTTATTCAGTACATTTGTGCTATTTATTTTGCAACTGGCTTTAAAGAAGTGAGTTACTTTCTTTGGAGCTTTGGCCTCTTAAACCATAGCAATATTTCTTTAATTTTGGAAATGTTTATGTAGGAGGCGGAGTATGACTGCTTTCCCTGAGTATATTGCCATCATTATTTAAAAATTATGGTAGAGAGATCACACCTTTGAGATATCCAAAACAAGTATCTACTCAGACATCGGAATGACAAAGTGATGGTGCTCTGGCTTAGATACTCTCCAGCCTGCGACTAAAGAGCCATAAAACACTGTAGAAAAGAGCTGCTTTAGATACACATTTATACAGAGTTCTAGCAGAATGAAGGGAACTTACAGGACTTGAAAAGCAGAAGCAAAATTAGGCCCCAACATCAGTTATTTACAACTTGCTATTAACAAAGATCCTTCATTTATTCAGTGTTATGCAAATTGAAGCATACTCTGCACTTTATTAATTTTTGTCTCATCTAAGTAAGAACCCTTGGCTTTGCTTCGGCCTCGTCTATTATAATACATCCTAAGAAAATAGTTAAATAGTTGTAAAGAGGTAACTTGCAGATAAGTAGTAACAAATGGATGTGGTTTCTTATTCCCAGTTAGCATCTTTCTACATCACATTCTCTCATTGTTTCCACTTTGCAGAAACTTAACATTAAGTTTGAAGATTCAGAGTTTTCACAGACACCACTCTTATGGAGACATACCTTATGCAAATCATTAGAAAATTATGTCCTATCTTTATTAATATATTTGAAACAGATGTATAAACTGTAAAAATCCCTGTACTGTTACAGGCCAGTGGTCCACATAATTTGGTGTCCTGTTTCTAGCAATTGTCTGTGTACAGAAGAAGTTATAAGTGTAATCAGCTTCATATGTTGATTACTCTGAAGTAACATGCTGTGGGATTTTTCGTAAAGTACATCAAGCCAAGCTTGGCTTACAGCCTGAAGCACTGGACTTGAGATCTTTGTTTTTCAAGCCTATGGATTTCAGTTGTCTTAGTGAATTTGGGAAGACCTCTTTAAGCTCTTTCCTCTAGTTTCTTTTCCCAGAAAGAAAGCTGCAATTTTACAAAGCTATTTAGTTCAATAGCTCTTACTGGTGTGGGCTGGAAATTTAAAAACCTTGAGGACAAGAAGATTTATCTTCTAAACAACATTGCCTCCTGTCTCCCTAGCAGGCTGTTCACAGAAAACCTGGACACATTTTTCTAAGTTTAGTCAAAGCTAAATTCAACTGTGATGTGGAGCAGGAAGGAGTCTTCAAGCCATAAAGGACATGACTGTGTCATGTCAGGGGAATGCAACTCTGCCAATGTTGTACTTTGGGATGACTGAAAGTGCCTTAAGTAACACTGGCAGAAATCCATTCCAGGTATGAATTTCCAGTTTGGAAGGTCCAGTTTGATTTTTCTGAGCTATTCAAAATGCCTGTAAACAATCCATCTTAGAGGAACATTCTTCAGGAATCTACACCTATAATAATTAAATTATATTCAGCATAGTGCTTAATAATGCTTGATAATGCTTGATTGAATGCATTTTTCTGAATTTCCCAGTTGTGAGAGATTGGTTGTTCTCTAGGTTCTTATTCCATTAATTTAGTTGGGCCTTTTGAAGTCACAGGAAGAAGGTATAAGAAAAGATCAAAAGACCTCTGAAAACATCAATTAACATGTTTAGCACATCAAATTATGATGCACAGTCTTGTTATTCTCTATTTAGTTTTAGAAATGCATCTGAAATGACTAGGAGTTTTCAGTTAGGAGTTCAATTTGAGATTTGAAACTGGGAGTCTCTCCCCACAGGTGTGAGAGAGATGGGAAAGAGAAGATGAATCAATCTACCTGTGCTCTGTGTGTCTTGTAAATCTCTTTCCACTGACCCAATGTCACTTCATTATTAACTTAGACCCCTAAATCATTAGGGGGATGTAAATGAACTGTTTCCATCACTTTATGTACAGGTGAGAATATACTAAAGTCAAATTTGTATGTTGTATTGCAAACGCAAAGGCTGAAATTTGGCATTAGTTTCCTTTAAGTAAAATTCCTGTAGGTATTGATCTGTTCCACAGAAATTTTCCAATTTTACTTTTGTATTTATAGATAAGACCAGAACCAGTGGCTTACACGAGATTGCTGTGTGGCATAAATTTTAGATAAACTATAATTTAAAGAAATAACTTCTTTAGTGTGCTTTAATAGTGTGGTATTAAACCAATGCTTTATGGACAGCGTTATTGTTATCTTGAAATGGTTTTATTCATCAAGTTTTGTCATGAAACATAAATTGTAAATCTCATCTTACATACAAACTCAGTTTGGAATTTTCAAAGAATTAGGTAAGGAGGTGGAAAAAATAGCCACAGACATGATATGAGATAAAAAAGTCAGAAGTTAGGGAGGGGTCAGTAACGACAGATAAGATGCTGAGAATACTTCCATGGAAAAGATTTAAGTTCCACTGGCATCAAGTCTCAGAGCTTTACAGAAAGAGCAGAATCCAATAGCTTCACCTTGCAGATTCCAAAGACTCTAACTCACTCTTTAATTCTAGACTCTTAGTTTTGCAGTTCAAAAATTTGTTAGCAACACAAGTCTCAACCTACACACATGCAATGGAAACAGAATTTTAGTGCAGCAAAACTGAAAAAGTTTAGACATCTGGCCATAAAATGAGACATTATTTTCACACAAATAGGTTTTTTTCAAATTTCTAACACTTTGAAATATTAAAAAATCTTTAAAACTTTTTCCACTTTTTGCTAAAAAATATTAACCCAAAAACATTTTTAACCTTTTAAATCATAAACAAATTGAGAAGTTAAAAATTAAAATTTCAAAATAAAGACTCGTATTTATAACTGGTTTTGTCAGAGATGATGTGTTCTTTATCTCCTCTACAGAGAGCAATAATCAGTTCTAAAAACAATAGGTCCAGTGAGCCTGCATTTATATGTACTGATGTAATTCATACCCAAGAGAGTAAGAAATTGCAAATCAACGAATTTTCTTTCAACAGAGTTTCTGACATTCTCAGTTCCTCACTTGGAATCTTTGTGGAGCAAACCAGAATGAAACTCAGCTTAAAATATAAATTTAAATAATGACATATTACAGCTAAACTGCCAATTTTGGCTTAAATTGGGGTCTGGAAAAAGAACACTCACCTCTCACTGTGACATTTTTGCATGAGGATTTAAATTATAGCTGTATATTTTGAAGGCTGTTTTGTCTAATTAGAGAAATTCTCTTGAACACACTCAATAGTACTTTTCCAGGTGTCAGTGGAGAACCTGAAAACTTAACAGTATATGCAGTTGTGATTTTTATCAGTCCCAGTGCTTTACTCTGATTTCCCAAAAGCCACAGCATTTAGTTTGTTTCATAACTGCAGCATCTAGCAGAATGCCAGACAGATGATGCTTTTATGTCTCAGCAGTGGTGAAAGGAGTTAGTTATGGTTCTGTTTGATGTTTCTCAGATGGATCACAATATCATGAGACATAACCTTCATTGTGAATAAGGACTTGCAGCTCTGCTACTATGATGGCTCTCACATTATTCTCTCTCTTGACTGTGTGGTGTCAAAATTTTATGTGCAGGTGTACTTAAATAATAAGTTATATATAATATGTGTTTTGGGAATATTGTTTCATCCCACAGAGCAGGATACTGCACTAACAGATTTCTACACATCACAACAGTCATATCTTGCATGAAAAGTTTTTCTGCACCAAGGCATTTGAAGCCTACTTGAACTCACAAATATGATAACGACCTTGTCCCAGCTCCTCATGACCTACACTTAACAATACTTAAATCACCAGCCTACTGCATTGTGATTGAACATCACTGAGGTGGCTAGTTTAAAAGTCACAAACTTATGATTGGTTTCCCTATATCCTTTTGTTAGAGACTATTAGTGAATGACATTTCTGCTTTTTCAGGTCATAGTTTATTTATGAGAACAATTGATTTAGCAATACATAGAAGCATCAAACTTTAAATAGATTACACAGTCCATGCTTCAAAAATCACATTGGTCACACTTTCTTAACTTTTACAGAAAGCCCAACGGTTTGAATATTTTCCTCTAACAACAGTGGATGACCCTTTAATAATTACATTAAAACCCAATTAGCTTTTGTAGATTAACAATAGAAAAATTTTAAATGTGAAACTGTATTTAGAAAATCTTTTTCTAAACATTCTTGAAATGAAATGTATCAGTGGTATTTCACACTAGGAAACACTACAATTTTTACAGCAATATTGCTTTCATAACAGTACTATGAATTCTGCAAAGTGTTTGTATATTTCACATTTTATCTGTTGTGGATGATGTACTGAAAGTGATATGTTATATATTTATTCACACTTCATTTTGGGACTGACAATAGTAGCATATACTTCCCTTCTCATACTTTACCAATTACCTTAACCCTGACCTGCATGAATGTAATTTTCTGCATTAATGAGAAGTAGCTGTCTCTGTGAAGAGCCTGAGCTGAGCAAACACTGTCAGCTGTGTCAAATGGTGGTGATAAACAGCTTTCACTCTTTATTTATGGCTGCTAGTGCTGATGGAGGAATTCACACTTATTCAAATGTCTGTTTATTTGTAAGCAAAGAACTACTGTGAAGCCCTGAAGACTAAGGAAGCATGCATTCTAAAAACAGTTTGGGGTTATACTCTTACAGAGTTGCATGAATTGTGTGTCGTAGGAAGCCTGCAGCTGTTACGAGGCAATTTCTGGTTAGAATGGGAAACAACAACAAATCTGGAAGTACAGATTTGAGCTTGGCAAGTGTCTGAAGTTGTACTTCATTTAGAAATTTGAATTACACAACACACAAAACTTCCACACCAATTTTTGTTCCCAAAATTATAATTGAAAACCTAAAAGTGTTTATAACTCTTTGGAAATCAGAAATTCTGATATTTATAGGTGTTTAAATATTGAGAAGAATATCCTCTGAAGGAAAAGGAGACATTGCCAGTGATGAGCCCCTAGGAATTCTCCATGCTTCCATGGACTTTCAGGGACTTGTAAGCCTCAGTGGCAGCAAGTTACCACCCAACATACATATAACCTATGTGAGAGCCAGAGAGATCAGTTTAAAATAGAAAAAAGAAACTATTTTACAGAGTGGCTAGTGAATTTATGGAATGTGGTGTGAAGGCAGATGACATTAGGTGCTTTAAAAATGGACAAACTCACAATCAATATATTATTAAATGCACAGTAGGAAGAATCTAACATCAGGGATGTAATATCTAACATTCCTTATGTTCAGATGGTGTATGTACACAACACCACTTGCAGAAAAAGAACTGAGAACTAAGATACAGTTTTCTGACATGGATGCAGAAAATTTTTTTATGTAACACTTATTTATTCATATTACTTCTGCTGAGCAATGTTCAAATGTTCAAATGCAGAAGAACTCCATGTGAAAATTTCTTTGTGGTACTTTCATATTAAAGTTGCTAGCCAGTCTGCTGAGGTACTTTGAAATTCTCCTATTGATCAGGACTAACACAGAAGACTTAAATTGCTAATGAGCAAAACACGCAATGTCAAGTTTGGGCAGCATGTGAAATATTGGAGCAGCACATTCATGCATGTGCCTATGCAAAGAGTTTCCAGGAAAACATTAACTAAAAAGAAGGTGTTCGGGAAAATCAACTAAAAATAGTTCAATGATTTGGCTCAAAAGGCAAAGAGACCTGTGTCCAGCCTCACTAAACACCTTGAATATTTCCATTGTTTTTTTTTCAAATACTTGAGAAAATGTTTAAAGTAAACAGCAATTGGAGATTGTAAGTTTTTTTCCTTTTGGTTGCCTATTCCCACTACTTGATTAAACTTTAGCTTCAAAACTGCCCTATCACTCTTCTAATGTAGATGCAGATACCCAGCTTCAGTGGAAAAGTTGGTAATTTCTCCCAGACAAGCTACTTTAGAGTTTTCCTTGAGTGTTTTCCTCGAGTATCTCTGTGTGTTACCTGTGTGATGGGACCTCCGACCCACCTCTGGGAATTGTCCCACTTCCTGCTGTCTGCATGTATTAGGAGCATTACACAGACTATTCAGGGTTGTATTAATGGTGGAAGGGTAGCTGAATGATGCTTGCAAAGAGGATTATCATTAAAAATCTGACTTTTAAAATAATTTTTTTCTGATATACTCATTAGTTACTGTCTTTAGATATAAAGCTCTTGCTGTAGCCAGTGGTGATCCTCTAGCTGAAACACTTATGACTTACAATGATTGACACTCTTGTGGGTTTTCTCATTAACTTTTATGTTTAAAGAAGGTATACTAACATTCAAACCCCTTGAAAATATTTTAAACAAATGCATAATTATTGTTAGCTTTGACTCTAATTATTTTGCTCTGTTGAGCATCTGAAATATCTTGACTTGGTTACTTAACGAATCTAAAGCAGCAGGCAGATGGCTTTTCATCTATTGTTAAATTTAGAGGGCTTACTAGTGCTAATTATTTTGAAATGGATTCCTACAGTATTATGCATTATTTCAATGAATAATGCAGGACTGGCAATTTATTGGCAGAACATTCACAGGAGTGCCATAAATCTAGAAATAACATAAAAGCAGAGTGGATACATATTTTAAAAGCACAGCTTGGGGAATCACATTTGGGAAATGCTAGAAACCTTCCTATGAGGGTGCATATTTTTAAATATACTCAAATCAAGAGATTGTCAGTGAAAGGCTGGAATTTATTCTACGTGTTATTATGACAGCTAAGAGACAGATATTGAAATTTAATATTATGTTCTAGATTCTGTGCAAACTCACGAGGTAGAAAGAGACAATCTGCCCTGTCAAGAGCTTGCAAACCAGATATAACCGCAAGTGCAGCACCTGTATACAGTCACACACAGGTGGGAAGCAACAAGAAGACATGCACAGCTAAAGGCATAACCTGTATTTTCCCAGCAGCAGCAGAGTATATTTTTTGTAAGCATGTCTTCAAAGGAGAGAGTGAGAAGAAAAATGGCAACAGCTAATGGAATAGCTCTGCAGTTGTTCAAAGTGAGCTCTTTCCACTCAGAAGAGCCGTTAGAAAACTGAACAGAGAAATCCCCTGCTAAATACAAATAGAGGGAATAAAAATGTAAAAATATTTTTATTACTTGGTTTAGAATGAAATATGATTTTATAAAAGACATTTTAATCTAGTGGTGCTGACACTCTTGAAAATATAGCTGGATAAGTTTTGGGATTTAAAACAGCACCAGCTCTACCTCACAGGAACTCCATTTGATTGCATTGTAGGGCATAGGCATTTGGACAGTTATTTCTACTGTTGCAATAGCAAGACTTTGAGTGAAATTCCAACAGGCAAGAAAAGTTTAGATAGAACTCCAGCATGGGAAGCTGCATCAAGTCTGACACAGAACTGGGACTTGGGAGAACAGGACAGGCTGGCACCCGGAATCTTGGTTTCCCAGTGTTCTAGGTTTACGGGGACAGAGCACCCTAATATTTCAGAGAGCACAAAGTGTCCTTCCAGCTCCTGAGGACCCCAAGCACCGGCAGACAGGTTGCCAAGATACCACTGCTCTGTGCTCAGAAGCTCACAGGATGGTAAGACTAAAGCACATAGACTTTCTGCTTCTTTGAAACCCAACACAGTGAGTTGTCTGAGAAATGTAGCTTATGCTTTCATTACTAGCTCAGACCTAATTGTCACTCGTTTTATTCAATGAATTCCTCTCTGAACCCTTTCTTTGCCAAAAATCTGGTTTTAGCCCAGTGGTTTCTTTACTTTAGAAGTATATCAAAAGAGAGATATCGTAGACATAATCCTATAAACTCTTGAACTGCTAAGTTGGTTTCCTTGAAAAATGTTAAGAATTGAGATTTTGCTTCTACTCAAAATAATAAAAATATCAAAACCCTGAAATTTCCCAGAGATGGTTCAAGGCAGTTCCAGTAGCAGATAGATGGTGTGAATCACCAAAAATGTAACACAGTAAATTACACACTGCTAATCACAAAAATATGAGCACTACAGCACTTCACACCCCATAAGTTCTTCTATTCATATAAAATCCATGACAGTTCTATGGCCCAAAAAATATAGAGGTAAAAATGAACTACTCTCCTGAGCTGGCATCTGAATGAACATTGTTCTAGTAGTAACAAAGAAAAATAAATGGTCAGTAACCACAGATATGAACATTTTGCAATCTGGAAAGTTAGCAATTCAAAGGGGAATAGGATGAAAATGAGTAAGAAAAATGGTTTACTGAAAATGTTACTGCAGTTGTACAATATTTCATATAGCTTTAAATGACATTGAAAGAAGCATATATATCTACCAGCAGATAGTTTTAAACATGCATTTCCCTATCTAGTTCTCCGAGTCACCATAAAGGACTCTAATTTGCGCAGGACAAATGCTGAGTATTTGAAATTCCAAGAGGCACAGTTCAAGAGGAATTATGTCTATTCTCTCTTACAGTCCCTCAGTCAAAGCCTGACTTTGGGCGTGTCAAAGTCAGTAAAGAGAATTTTAAATAATAAATAGTTCAATGATCTATTTATATGCTTTCTATTAGCATTCTACAAAATGCATTTTTTAATAGGCATTCATTGTTAGGACTAAGTCTCCTTGAACTTCATGTAACAACAGAATTGTTTTCTATGAAACCAGTGTAAATTTTGACTGAGGCAGAAGATAATTTGTAACCTTATCTGGAAGAGCCTTATTAGTATTTTTCCACTAGTTCTTGGAATATTATTTCCTTTAATTTTTGGAGTATATCTGTATATCTAAAGTTGTTTCTTCCATTTAAATTGAAAAAAAAAATTATTTCATGTGGCTAGCACAGGTTTTTCTCACGAGAATTCTTTTTGTGTTTTATAAATAAAGATAAAGTTTGGATGTTATTGGAACAGTGTTTCAGAACTTGGACAGTGCAGGCCTGGCGAATCAGGCCTGGGGGAAGGCTTCTGACCGACCAATCTGGGTGACTTTTGAGAACTCTATAAATGTGATGAAATCAAAACAATAAAGGTCATTCCTTCTTGCCACTGAGAACTGGTGCTTTCAATACTCTGCTAGCTGCTCAACAGCGACAATTTCATAGAACTAATTAAAAAAAGTTCATAGAAAATTAAGCTTTTATTAATTCCTCCAGCTTCAACCTCTTTCCCAAGTGTTTCCTCACTAAGAAAACCAAAAAACCAAAAAACCAAGTGTTACTGTGGAGATGTCCTGAGAGTCATTTGTTACCGTTTTCTTTCTAACAAATGAATTGTTTTGGTGTGTTTCTTTGTTTTTAAATTTGTATTTCCACGAATTCTGAGAAACTGTAGCCAGAAGTGACACTGCTCTAAATTTGCCCTAATTTCAGCTTTGTGCATATTTCTAAGAATTAAAATTAAACCAAATTATTTTAGCACTGAATTTAAAGACAACAAATACTCTTCTAATGTAAAGGAATAGAAATATGTTTTCATTGTGTCTAATCACCAAATTCTGCAAATCCAGGCATGAAAGACAGAAATGAGCTTTCTTCAAAGCTCACATTTAATTCATTGTGATCCTTTATTAATACATCTTATGTATTTCTTCTTAGCAATTTAATATAATAAACCCTGGAAAAATGTAGTGCATGTGGAGCATCATGTGCTAAGGGTTTGGTCATGCAGTGAGAGTAGGATCAGACCATTTTTCAGCAAAGACCCAAACATAAATATACAAATCCCGACACAGCAAGGCTTCTGAATTCATATTTAGGCATAATATTAAGTCCATCTTTCTAAGACAAGGTTTTTTCCTTCCCACTTGCAAGAGAAATTGCTACTTGTGGGCAAGCATTTGCAGAAATAAGTATTATCACAATGCAGAGTTGATAATTTGGGCAGGACAGACACATGAGGCATGTTTCAATGTATGATAATAAATATACCACTCACTAATTTTTGTTAACAAACACTTCATGCTAGCTTGTAATAATATGGTGTTAAGAAATGTTTGTATTTTTTTCATTTAGATCTATAATGAGTCACACTCAGTGGAATGGTATAATTGTCCTCATTATGGAGTTATTGAAGAACTTGTATGTCTGTCTTTGTTGCTGGGATTAAGGCTCTGATGTTGCATTCATTGAAACTGATGTTAAAACTCCTAGTGATTCAGAGATGGAAGGATAAGCCCTCAGTGGAGTTGTCTAAGTGGCTTATGGAAGCAGATGATTCTGCATTTAAATGTTCTTTACGTATTTTTTCCTTTCATTCTGTTTTGTACTTCTCTGAATCTTTCATTTGATAATTTCAAACAGAAGGAGGGGGGGAAAAATGCCACAAATCTTATCTGATTTCTCCTCAGCATCTCCTTGCTACTTTTTTCTGCAAATCTGAAATACATATTTTTTTTTTTTTAATGTTCATGGAATAGAACAAAAGCCCAACTTCCCTTCCCAGATGGAGAGAGGAGAGAAAATAAGATGGAAAATAGCTCACAAGTTGAGATAAGGCAGTTTACTAAGGCAAAGTGAAAGTTTGCACTTGCATAAGCAAATAGAAAAAAAATATTCTCTACTTCCTATCAGCAAGCGATGTCCTCCCAGTTCCCAGGCAGCAGGGTTTCAGCACACGGAGCAGTTGCTCCAGAAGGCAAACACTGCAAATAACAAATGACCCCACTTATTCCTCCCTCCCTTAGCTTTTATACCTGAGCGGATGTCATATGGTCTGGAATATCCCTTTGGTCAGTTTGGGTCAGCTGGCCTGGCTCTGTCCCTCCCAGGATCTTGCCCACCTGCAGTCCCTTGATGGGGCTGGGATGTTGGGAGACAGTGCTGATGCTGTGCCAGCCCTGCCCAGCAACACCCAAAACTCTGCTGTGTTATCAGCTCCTTTCCAGCTACCAGTGAAGAGCACAGCACTGTGAGGGCTGCTGTGGGAAAATGAACTCAGCTCAACCAGTCCCAGTACAGTTATCAGCTCATGCTGGTGTTCAGAGAAGCTGTAAACTTATTGCCTTTGTAGGAATAAATCCTTCTGTCCTTTCAAATGAATGTGTACCAACTGACTTTTTGGTTTTTTTTATCTTTTATTATGGGGTGTACAATATGCTTATGTAAGGAAAATTCCTAAAAGTCTCTTAGAGGTGCAGAAACAATGAATAACCACTTCTGAAGATTAAATTAGCATTATGGCACAAAAATAATGGAGTGTTTCTCTGGTGCAAACAAGGGTGTCCCACTGAATGTAATCAGACTGTTTTCAGGCACTATTATAACCTATATTTTTCCCAACAGGAAGCTTAAATACATATACAAACATATGTGCAGTGCATGTGCACAGATTCACTCCAGCTCTCAGATACAATACCAGATGTAATGCAGGCAGCAATTTCACTTGGTCTCAGATTTCTTTTCCTCTTTACTTCACATCAAAGGCTAAGTGCTGTGCTTCTATGTGAAGCAAGAGGGTGTGATGAGGGTGTGATTCATGTCTTTTTTCTCATCTTTTTCAGGTAATTCACCTTTCTCTGTCACATCTGTTTAGCAATGTAGAAAAAATCACCAGTCTTTATATGTGCATTCTCAAGAGAATAAAATTCAGGAACATGATAATTATTGATTATTTTATTTCATTTTTAGTACTGAGAAGTCTGATTTTATTTATTTAATGAGAAGCATTTCCATAATAGCCTCATTAAATAACTCTGCTCACACAGACTTTTAATGCAACTACTGTGTGCTACTCTGGTACTAGTAATTCTGTCAGATCTCTGCAAGTTCCAAATTTTAGATGTGGACTAAGTTCTTTTGAAATATTGATCACCATGAAAGAGAATTTTAAATAAAATGTTAGAGGAAAATGTGTTTAGAAACTGGAATATCAAAGATAAAAGTTCTTATTCTTCCTTGGCCAGTGTTCCATCACCAAATTATATCCTCATATGTAAAAAGTCCTCAGTGGTTCCTCATATATGTAACACTTGTGCATGTCTTTGTATGGAGACAGTGGCAGGAACAGGTTGGAATAGGTCTTATATATATATATACCTAGGAATAGGTATTTCAAGTTTTTTTTAAGGTAAAGATGGAAATGAAAGGTCTGCCTATAATTTATAAAGATGGACTGTTTTGCAATTGGTAAATCTGGTGATTAACAGGAGTAGACTCGGAGGTAAAAGCTAAAATATGAGAGTCAAGGCAGTCAGTGAGCTGTAAAGGAGGAAAAATTGGTAACCTTTGTGCAGATTTGTGAATAGATTTTAAAAGGGAGAAAGCTTAAAGCTGATATATAGATTAAAATGCATATCTTATCAAAAAAGCAGGATAATAATCATGGCCAGTGTAAGCATTAGTAGAAGGAAAGATACATTTATTTGTCCAACATGATGAAATGTGGTCTGAAAATAAATATACCATGGGCCAGCATGGGTGGAAGTCATTTTACATAGCTGGGTTCCTTCAGTAATCACCAGAACAAGAACACCCCTTATAAAGGAAATTAATCCTGCTTATCTCAGCACCTATCTCATAATGGTCTAAACAATGATGTGGAGGTATTCATCTCCCTCTGCTGAAGACAGAGGCATCCTCCACGACTGGATCACAAAATACAAAAGGTTTAGGTGTGAAAAAAAAGTAAAATCATAATCACACAAGTACTTGGCTCACTTTAAGAATGATCCACTTTTTAGAAAGTTTTAGTGCTCTGGTTCCCTGCTGAAGCACCAGAAAGTAATGCAGCTTTCCTGCCCATTCATAAGTTAGGGAGCACAAATACTAAATATGGAATCTGAGACGTGAAGGATCCTTGGACACATCTGTGGTAAAAGACAAAGCCTGGCTTCCTACTTATGATTATGGACAGGGCAATGAGTTTCAAATATCTATCCAAGGAAGATTACAGAGTTGTTGCTGCTGCAGCTGTGGAGGTGTTTAACAGCTGATCTTATATGACATCTCTAAGCAAGAGGAAATTTCTCATAGGAAAAAAATCCTTTAAGTGAGATACTGAGATATGAAACAATGATTTAGAAATTAATTATCAGTTCAGGAAAACAATGCACGTTTCAATTAGTTATAAATTCTAATTCCAGCTCACCAATCTGCCTGTAAATTTAATACACACTGTATTGTGTTCTGAATGTGCTACAGTTTCTGTCAAAACAGGACTTGTACTCTGAATTCATATGCACAGTTTCAAAAAGGATTTTCTTGGATAGGTTTGTTTTGATGACTGCAGTTGAGGAAGTATTATGGGTAGGCAGTTGAAAATCATCTTAAAGTAAAATAAAATCACTTCTCAAACATCATATTCTCTCTTACAGCTGGAGTATCTCCTGCTCTGCATGGTGCAGTTTGATCAAAAAGAAGAGAAAGTAATAATATTCCAAAGACCTGAAAACCATCAGAGAAATGTGAACAGAGTCAGTAGTGTCATCCTAACTATTCTGTTCATTCAAATATACTTTTTAGTCTGTTTCATAGAGGTTATTTCTATGCTGGTGAAAGGATAGATGTCTTTGAAGGAAGAGCCATGCTTAAAAATAGTATTTTAAATTGTATTCTTTTGCCAGTCACTATGCACAGCTAAAAACATTTTCTGTCTATAATGAATTCTGGTAAAATCTCTTTCAGTCAGCAGGTTGCCCGCTGGTCCCTTCCATTAAGTAACAAGATGTTGTTCTGCAGTCACCAAGATAAAATGCATTCTCTTCTTGAAAACAATTTCCACAGACACTTTGCAAAAGCATAATCCTTCTCCTAATGGCCTCATCTGTTCATCTGCAAACCAACTTTTTGAAATGACATATTGTCTAGTTGTCACATATGCTTTCTGTCTGATCTTAGAAATCCTGATTGTACCTGTTGGTGCTGTGGTTTTGTCAAGTCTCAAAGTTGCACTGCAGCTGTGTGTAAATGACAGGTTGTCACTGCAAGGCTGGAGTTTCATTGTGTCACTATCTTTCCTACGAGTCGATGTAAACACAAGCCCCTTTCCAGAGACAGATGTTAGCTGGCACTGGAAATCGTGCTTCACTCTAGGTGAGAAATACTACAGATAGCATGCTGTGTTTATCAGACCTGTGGAGATGTGTGCTGTGTTCCTGCAACTGCTGGACCATTCAGGCTGGACACCATAATTCCACTGGGCTTCCTCAAAATAGATGTGATGTTTTGATATCTTCTAGGGCAAAGTCCTACATAAAATAAATCTACTGGACGCAAAAAATAAAGATAAAATTTTGAAATCTGGCCATGTATATTTTCATGTCATTTTTTAAAGAAATGCTGAACATCCTGGAAAATTTTCTAGTCTTCTGATTATTTTCTGCCTTTCAGAACTTTCCCTTCAGTTTTCTTTAAGTCATTTCATATTTCAACATGCTGTTCAGTATTGTTGTATTGTTCAGTACTCCAGACAGCTGCGGTATTCATCCCAAAAGTGGTGTTATTTTCAGTCGCCCAACCTAATTCACACGTGAGCTATAAGACTTCAGAATTCCTTATTGCCTGCCTCAAGAATAAAAGATAAAGCAAAGGACCTGTCCAGGATGTTGTTGTGTATATGTTCCCTCCTATTTTCTCCTATATTAAATACAAGTCCTTTAAATTAATTCTTTTCTCCTACAGAGTATTTTAATGGATACTGAACAAATTCAACCCAAATAGTAACAAAAACCTCTCTCCTCCCCAGTGAAAGCTGGCCTTATTACACAGATATTAAGTAGATATGTCATGTTTCCATATAATCTATTTTCAGATCTTTCCTGTGTTGTACGTACATATTTAATCTCATTTGCTGTGAGTGTATCCATTAATCTTATTTTACAATTGCAATTACAAAGCTTCCTTGCATGTTTCTCACGAGAGAATGTTAAATCCTCTGCAAAGTAGGCACTCAGCTCTGCTTTTCATCTCTCAAGAGTAGTTTTCTGTGTGCAGTGTGAATCGGTGTTCCATCATTCATACCGCGACAACTACATTTACTGTATATCAACAGTGATAGCTGTCCTCAAATATGAATTTAAAATTTCTGTAACACAGTCACATAAAAGCAATGATGTTATAATATCAAGGTTCCTGTTCAGAAAAGTTCTACTGAGGCACAAGTCTGTGGATAAGATTCTGACTATGGTACCTGTGCTGATAGCTAAGGTCATTAGTTAATGTCCTTTCTGTATTACATATGCATTGTCATTACTGTGTAGAATGCAATAAAATACTGAATGGCTGGACACATTTAAAATGAGATAAAGAACAGCATCTTGGTCCCAAAGAAAGTAATTTCAGACTTCCTTGGGGATTTCAAAGCAGAATCAAAAATACAAGAGTGTTTCTACACAGGAGTTGCACCTGTGAGCATCTTCCATCATTTGGGTTACCTACAGCCTGCTGCCCATTTTTCCCTCTATGTTTTCATGTGAATGCTTCAATATGCAGTGATTGGCTATGTGAAACAGGAATTACAATTATTTCTAAAATGTATTGCAGTGCAAAATATGATTGATGCTGTGCAAACAGCAAACTCCATGCTTGGTGCTGCACAAACACAGAATGGGGTCCATTATAGCCACTGCTAAGTGTTGACTTGACCAAGTTTATTAAGTAGAGACTATTCTGCAGCTCACACTCTCTCAGGCACTGCTCAATTAATCAGTAAGGTGACATCTCTTTTTATTATTGGTGAGAGAATGGCTTGAATTTTATATTTTTTCTTCTGAAAAAGGGAAAGAAATCACCAGGAGTCCCCCTGGGGTAATATTACATGCAACTAAATACCATATTTTACAGAAGTAGATTAAAACTATTATCCTATAAGCTTGGGGGACCAAGTAAAGGATGCTGATTATTATCTCTGAAGAAGAGCAAATTTTCTCAGTTTTAAAAAGTCTGTTCTCTTGACTGTTGATTAACTCACAGAGTGAGAATTCTTCAAATTATTTTATGTGGGAACAAGAGCACATAAGAATGATTTCCTTATTCCTTTCCCCGGGCCACAAAACACATGTTTTTCTTCCTGTCTCAAATACATAGAATGGGCAGTTACATCAAGTCTACAGTCTTATTCAAAATAAATATTTATGAATATTTTTTCAGGCAACTTCAAATCCCTATGTACCTTATATACTAAGCAATTGAGAACAAAATGTCATCTGTTTAGCTTAGAGTCATAATTCTCTTATGGTTTATTTGTACACATGAAACCAAATTGCTAAGTTTTATTCTGGAAAATGAACTAAACTGATCTAGAACTCATTATTTGGGCTGGATGATCTAAGCCACTGGTAGTCCTATGAGAAATTTCAATAACAGAGATACTGAAGATTCAAAAAAATCAGCAATTTTCTGCATATTATCTCAATAGAAACATGTACACACTTGCATTATTAGATTCTAATTACATTCTGAATTTTAAATATAAGTTAAACTGTTACCCAAAAATTTGAAAGGAAAGGTTGAAAACATAGAAAAGAAACTTCTTGAATGGCTTCTCCCAGGGTATTTGAATAAAATATTCATGTTCTGCTTATTAGAATATGGTATACTGTTTTGTTATTAAAATTTTAGGAAGGAAGAATATAAATTTACTGACTATGTGGAAACACAGCTTTTGGTCCTAGGTTTGTGCTATGCATCAATGTAGTACTGTACAGTGCACAACTGGTAAAAAACATGAAAATAAAATATTATTCTGCCTTTGCATATTAAAGATAGGATAAAAGGTACATAAATTGAGATGGTCAAAATTATAATAAGTCAGTAAACTTATTTTTCAAAATGATATGTATTTTCTATTATTTCTAAGCTCTGATTGTGGTAAACACGTAAGATAAATGGAGAAAAACTTCATTTATTAATACCAAGAAGAGGAGTTGGGTGCAACCTTTCATATTAATATCTCCACAAATACAGATAGTGAGTTCACTGATGGCACAAACTGTGTTTCATAAAAAAATGAATGGAAATTAATTGCATTATTATAGAGTATTATTTTCTGATAATGTAAGTTCTAGCAGTCTACCTCCTCTTGGAGAGCCCAGATGGAGGACTTTGATTTTGTAAAAGTTATTTACTTCACCAATTATACACCTCTATGTTAAGCTAAGAAACACACTCTTTTCCTTTCTACTTGGGTACAAATCAAGAAAATGGTTGGATATATTTTCTGAAGGTCAGGGTAATCCATAGGTACTATATTCTCGCTTAGTGAAGACATGAATATGATTATCTGTAATAAACTGAGGTTAATATCAGCAGAGACACCCATAGGTAACAAATCTAGGGCAATTGATTCAAACAAAGCAAATAATATCTGTCAAAAGAACATTTTCAAAGAATAATTAAAGGTTGCTCCAAGAGCTGAAAACTATGGGAAAATCTTTTGTTCTTTCTGTAAGTTGCCTTTATAGGAACAAGAGTGGGTAGTTGAGAAGATAAAGAAAACAGAAGTCTTCAAGGCACTCTATTTTTAGATCTCTGCAAATTTATTTGGATCCTAACTGGTTTTGGATGACAGTTTAAACACATAAAAATGTCACAATTTTCATGCAGAGGAAATTGATAAACTGAGACAAACAATCAAATTGTTTCCCATTAGCTCTGATATTTCTACTTTTCCTAAAGCTATATAACCAGCTGGAAGTTCTTATTCACATTTTTATCGCATTCAATAACTGCCAGAAGAAAAAATCCTAGTTATTAGTTTGCTCCTTTATTTTTCTCTCTCTGCAGCTATGGAATATTTTACATTAGAGATTTAGAGGTGGGCATAACAGTATCTAAGATCTGGAGCTTGTAGATGCATATCTGAACAATCAGTGTTCTTGTGTGAACCAATTATGTCCAACACAGTCCATGGAGTTCAAAGGGCTTAGCAATACAAAAAGCTTTCAAGTGTATGGCATGAGCAGCTGGTGGAACGGGTCAGCTTACGGGTTCAGGTATGCTAAAGTGACTGGGAGAAAAGGAAAATTAGAACTAAATTGGGAGAAAAGATAAAAACCTGTGAAATATAGAAATAGTTCTTTAAATATTCTGTACCTTTCCCTTCTTTTGAGTCTTTCAATATATGGGACTCTTTCCCTGCCCATCACAGAAGTTATGGAGGGGATTTTTTTATTTCTTTGGTTGGGATTTTTGGGGTTTTGTTTTTTTCCACCCACTGGTCTGCACTTTCTATCTACTGTCCCCCATTAAATTCTACCCATTAACATTTGCAAGGGAAGATTTCTGTGGCTGTAGGTGGTCAACATTATTTCAGTGAAAGTTTAAGGAACTCTTTGTGCTTGCTTTCTCTTATTTTGTTCTAATCTTGAAGTAAAGATGAAAGAAATTGCCTAAATATATTATTTAACCATGGAGACTAGAGTTTTATACTGCTATGATCTGCAGTCATTTCTAAATTATTTCCATAATTATTTCCACTTCAGTGTTGATGTTAAGTTCTGCTTTCAGAGGTATATGCACCTTCTTTTGGAATTAATATCTGCAGTGGCAAAATTATTCACAGCGGTAAAACCATTGCTTGTGTTTTGGAAAGAGAAGAAAATTAGTCATTAGGTTAAATCTTGGTAGGCTTTACCCTGACATCCATTTACATCCTACTCTTTATATATATGGAAATGCTACTTCCAAACTGCAGGGTGCTGTTTTGCCATCCTTCTTCAACATAAAATTTAAGCTAAGACTGACTTTATGGGCACAGCCAACAGCAAGGGATGTAAGCAAAGCAAACCAGAATCTGGAAATAGTGCATCCCACTGAGGATTTCACTGTAAGTCACCTCTCCAAAGAAAGAATATTTTACAATGTGAAAAAGCTATTTAGCTAAAGTAGTTGTTTGTAGAGCCTTTCCTACTTATAAATCATGTTTTACTAGAGCAATTATATTAGTCTTATTTTAAATTCCTTGTTTAATGATTAGTCATTAAATATAAAGAATACTATTTTATACATAAATTGCAGGGCATTATTGATTTTTCTACCATTACAGTTGCTTACCCTTTTATCCAATAGCAAATTTCTTTTAATTTGCATTCAGCAGATGCTTTCATTTCATGACGTGAGAACTAAATCACTCCTGCACTGTTGTAAGATTAGAAGATTTTCTGCATGTTAGAAATTAGTCTTAATTTATGTAATTTTCAACCTTTCTTTGTGCCTTGTAAATAACACGAGAGGTTATTGCAGCCAGTTTGTCCTACCCTCCCAGTCCCAAGACAAGTAATTCTCTCATTTGTTGCCCAAATCCCCTTAATTTACATGCCAGGTTTAGGTAATTAATACTAAAATTGCCTCATGCCACCCCTCCCTTTTTGAAATGAAAAATCCCCACCCCTATAATTCTTGTTCATTTCACATCTCCCAAATTCCTCTGCAAATTTTTCAAAGTGACAGGTGCAGTGGAGAAGAGAAAAGCACTTCTACCTTTAAGTCCAAAGTCTAGGATCCTGGTCTTAACAATGTTTTCCTTATATGAGTATCCCTTACAGTTTCACATAAGAACACGCTGAACTGTAGGCCCAATTTTGATGCTCAGTAAGTCCTTTTAAGGTGAATCTTCTGAGACTAATTAAAATAATGATTATTAGGCTAAATTGAATATTTTCATGAAGTTTCTATAAATACTAAAGCTTCTTGTTCTGTATAAGAAACAAAATTCATTAGACAGATGAAAGAACTACTATTTATATAGAATAGGCTGAGGACTACATAAATAGATAAATAAAAAAGGCCAAAAATGTCAACAACTTGTACTATACATGATCAAAAGCAAAAAATTAGGAAATAGAAAGAATTTATCTAGGCTATCATATTTATGATTGAAAATTACAACTGAGGCAGAATTAATGTGTGTTGCCTCTACCGATATTAACCAGGTCAAATTTAATTTTTTGTTTACATTAGCTTGTTAAGTTTCTTTTATTGGAAAGGAGAGGAACCTCTAAGATATTATTTGTCTTAAAACATATGTCCTTGCACAGGTTGGAAGGCACGTTTCTCTTTCTCTTGATTATGCAGGAAGTCTCCATGACCAGTTTAACCCAACTGCCAAATTTTAGTCACATATAGTTAGGAGAGATGAACTCCACTGAGAGATCATTATTAAGAGGTACACAGTTAAACAGTTGTGGTATACAACAATATTTTGATTTGTGTTTCCTTGATTCTCCCTCTTTCTTATTTGCACATGTAAACAAATTTCACTATATAACTAATGTTATTACTTTTTCTAAGTACATTTTAATTTTATATCTCCTTATTTAAACAAAGATATATAGCCTTGTCCAATATCACATAATTCTTAATAAGAATCTTCTTGCCAACCATTGGGAATTTATTAAAAAAAACTTCTGACATTCTGATATTGAAAACTGACACAAAATAAAAAAATGACAGACTATTTGTTTTCTTGCAACCCTCAAATTAAATGATAATAAAGTTATCCTCTCTGTGTTAGAATCTTTGGATTGTTTTGACCATAT
The DNA here is from genome assembly GCF_008360975.1 of Lichenostomus cassidix. Taxonomy (NCBI): domain Eukaryota; kingdom Metazoa; phylum Chordata; class Aves; order Passeriformes; family Meliphagidae; genus Lichenostomus; species Lichenostomus cassidix. Next base: position 17,531,753 of record NC_139480.1, on the reverse strand, counting down.
ATATAGTGGTTTTGTTCATAGAAACCTTTTCTTCAAATTCAGTGGGACAATTAAAACTAATGTCTTATAAAAAATTATTATTAAAAAAATGTAATTTTTATCTTTCTAGAGTCACACCTGGAGACACCAGCAAGCACATGCTTGGTATATACATCATAATTGTCCTTAATGAGTTATGACTATGCATCAAGTCAATCCATAACATTAAGTTATTATAAAGTTAATATAGATAAACCCTCTAATCCAGGATATGTAGAGAAAACCTGCAGATGCAAGAGAGTAAATTTTCAAATGTGACGTGTAATGTGCTGGGAAAACTTTTCTAATGAAACAAACAGGTCTCGACACTGCAAGCATGCCAATGAATGCTGCTGTTCACCACTGTAAATAATCTGGGTTTTTTTATCACAATGTCATAACCAGAGCAAGAACAAATAATTCTGGACCAGTGATGTTGTGTTAAACAAATATTAAAATAAATACATTTTGGCTTGATTTTGAAATCAAATTTTCACTATAGCTGTGTGCTCAGCTAAATGCAAATAGTGGCAGGTTTCCTTGATTTTTTTTGGGGTAGCCTTCCCCTTTATTTTGCCATAAATCCCCTCTAATTCAGCATTTGTGTACACACATAATGTATTGGCACAGATAATAAATATGTAAGGATTAAATAAGCCCCATTTTGGTCAGAGGGGTTTTTTGTGCAGTATTGAGAGTGGCATGTGTAAAAAGTAAATTCTGTTCTATATCAACATATCCATGAGACATTTAAGGAGGGCTAGTTATCTAGATGAGTCCATTTTAAGTTCTGCTATATGCTGTTCCCAAATTTTAATTCCATGGAATGTGGAATTTCTGTCAAGGATTTCTGTTAAAGCGAGCAAGTTAAATTAAATAAAAATAAGAACCTAATTCCTTCAGAAGAAAAAGGTCCCACAAAAACATATGTCATACAAGACACTGATTGTGAGGAGGGAGCTGAGGGTTTAAGCAATTTTGTGATCCCTGAAATGAATAATACTTCATCCCTAAGGTACTCAGAGTGTCAAGATGGGAAATAATACTTAGCAATATAGATGACTGACTTTCTCTGAAACACAGGGTAGTATTTCCAAGGTCAGAAACAGGGACCTTCCAAAAATAAAAATTCTGACACAGGAATACTTTAAAAAAAATTATTTATGTAGGATATCATGGTTGAAAGTATTGTGTTGTAACAAAAAAGACAATCCAGTCCTCTGTTATTACTGTATTCTGGAATAATATTCTAGTCATAAACAAACATAAGAAATACTCAAGAAATACGTAAGAGGAGATAGAATGCATCATGTCTAGCTCCTCTCCTCATGGGTAGTTTATATACTTTAATGGGCTATATTTGTCAGAGATGTATGTAACTAAATGTTTTACACTTAAAATATCTTTGAGCCATTTTGTGCAGGATCTCTGTTATGTAGGAAGTATGCTGAGAAACACTAGGCTCAGCACATGATGCTGTGAAAATCTGTACAGATCTGAACATTCACTGTTCCCTTTGAAGTCAGTGGGAATATGATTGCACTTATTTAAAGTCGGGTGATCAGAGAGCAAGGACAGAGGAATTTGATTATTTCTTCATCTCAGTTATGTCTTCAGTAAAACAAATTCCTATTGGCTTTCCTGATGGAATAACTTGCAAAATGTCTTCAGAAACACTGCATTCTTCAGTCTATACTTGGATTATTTTGGTCTAAAAACATATTATGGCTTCCAAACTCCCTGGAAAGTGCTTACTGTTGAACATATATCTGTTCTGTTGAGGCATTTTGGAATGTAATTTTGCAGTCTCAGGTAATTTTGTTTGATTACTCACCATTTTCAAATGAGTTTTTGACAGTAAGAAAAAACTGTTATTTCACCTAATTTCAGTAACAGAAGAAATAGTTCCCAAGTGGATGATACCATTTTAATGACTTAAAAGGTTCATTTTTTTTTTATTGTAGTGTGTGTGATTGTATCAGATCCACAGTAATAGCAATGACTAACAGTCAAACTTGGGAATACCTGTGAGCAGGATCAATAGAAAAATGCATTATCTTCTGTCTGACTATAGTACTACATTCCATGAAGTTTTATGTAGAAAGCATTTTTTTAAGAGATGAAAGAGTACTTAGAAGGGAAAAAATAATCAATGTCTTCTATGGTATTTCTCCATTCAACATATGACAAAGAATATGTAGAGACAGTAATATCAAACTTAACTTTATCAGCCTTAAATCATGGACACACATACTGGTTGTGTAAAATGTTAATAAATTCATGATAATGACTTATATCGGTCTCATGTCAATTTTGTGACAATGGTGCAGATTGGTGAATCAATATGATGACATATTTTACTGTAATTATTTTAAACGCCTTTTTTGTTAACAGCTTGCTCTCTTAATTTTGCGATTCATTTTAGTTGTTGTACTTGAAGATCAAAAAACAGAAATCATGTTTGACCTTTGTTGCCATTTTCATTTTACTTCCTGCTTGATTTCAGGTGTTTGGCAGCAGTTTGCTCATGCATTGCCTGGAAGTCCATATATCCTTACAGGTCTTCAAAGAGCAGAATTTGACATTGAGAACTGTTGCTACTTCTTCATAGATATAGTGGTCACTATTAAAATTCAGTATTTGCAAATCAAGTAGCAAACCAGGGAACTGAACGCTCAGAGTGAACCAAATACACAAACCATAGCATCTCTCCACTAAAAAACAATGTTAAGAGGACATGAAAAACCTGTGTTCAGATATCTACAAGTATATGTTAGTTATTGACAAGCGTGGGAAGGAAGGAATAATGGAACCTTATATGGCTCTTCTCTGACCAACATATTTGGAGGATTGCAGAAGTGATCCCTGAGTATAGAATAGGATTAAATCCCTGAAAGAAAACCTCTCTGTGTGTTACGCTGCATTTCGCTCAAGTCCCTTTATTTAGTGACAAAAATGGATTGCGTGCCTGAATGTCATTTATCCACAGAATCTGCAAATCACAGAATGGCTGAAGTTGGAAGGCACATCGAGTGATCATCTAATCCCACCATCCTACAGAGAGCAGTCACCAAGAGCATATTGCCCAGGACTATGTTCACTTGGGTACTGAATATCTCCAAAAGTGGAGACTCCACAGGCTCCTTGGGCAGCATATTCCAGTGTTTGACAATCTCACAGGAAATACCTTTTCATTAATTTTACAGATCTTAGCTTCTGCTCATTGCTTCTTCTCCTTTCACTGTTTATTACTCAAAGAAGTCTACTTTCATCTCCATCTTTCCCCTCTTTGGCGGGTATTTATAGGTAGACTCATTCAGTAAGTGGATAAAGTTGCAAAAGCACAGACCAACATGGATTTACATAAACCTTTTCCTTATAGGTGTATATACACTCTTGAAAGAGCTAGAGTTTTAACCCTGCTGAGGAAGAGAAAACAAGATTTAACAACATCCTGAAGATTTTGTTTTCTGTGCTGCTTTTTTCATACAGGTACCTCTCAATTCTTTCTAGCAATATCTGATGAGATCATTTCAAGAGAGTATCATGTTGGAATAACAGCTCTTTCACTTGAAGACAGACAATAAGGCATAGTGTCAAAGTAGTTTTGTTTGAGTAATGATCGAGTGACAGCTCTCAGAATAAGACCCTTAAACGTATATCCACGTGGTGTTTTAAGCAATGCAATTTTTTAATTTCCTTTCTAGTAATTCAATTGACTTCTTAAGTCCACCTCAAAGATGATGCAAGCAGGTCATTGTTGCAAACTCTTTGGAAGATAAGACTAAGTGCAGTCTATGATCTAGGCTGAAAACAGTGAAATATGGTGCAATAAAGAAAGTCCTTTATATAAAGATACATTAATTCAGCATGAAGGTGAACTGGATAGGCAAAAGAAGAATATGGAAATTACAGTATTCATGTAAGTAAATACTACTTTGATACAGAACTAAACAATAATAGTATAAGGCAAATGTTTAATTTGCTTTTATGGAAGGGAAATGTCATATTTTAAACAAAGCTGAGGTAACTGCTGAGCAACTTAATTCTGTAAATTTTATTTTAGGAAAAGCAAATTTGCCTAAGCAATCACTTAGGTAAATGTTTCCCCATGTTCATGGACTCTTTTGAATTAAACAGCAGGTTAAATTCAGAATAAGGCATCTGGACCCATGCCCTAATTTCCTCTTGAAATAACAGGCACAAAATAGAAAAAATCCAAAATTAAAATAAGGTGAAAGCCATGAAAACTGATATCAGTGGAAAATCCCTAAGAAAACTTATGCATATACAGACTACTGAAAAGTGTACAGAAATAAGACACAAGGATTGTTCAACATTGTTTGTGAGACATTATAAAGCAGTCAAAAATGAGTGGAAATGGAGATGTCATTGAGTTTAAGATGTAAAAGGATCTACAATTATGTGCTTGTTCTACAGGAAGGCAAATACCAAAAAGGTTTATTCAGATACTGAAAAGTCACAATTCCTTTGTCAAACATGTTGCATCAAGAATCGTTGCACTGCTGTGGCTAGCACAGGTTTTTCCCATGAGAAATTGTCTTGTGTTTTATAAATAAAGATAAAGTTTGGATGTTGTTGGAACAGTGTCCCAGAACTTGGGCAGTGCAGGCCTGGCCAATCAGGCCTGGGGGAAGGCTTCTGACTGACCAATCTGGGTGACTTTTGAGAACTCTATATATGTGATGAAATCAAAACAAAAAAGGTCATTCCTTCTTGCCACTGAGAACTGATGCATTCATTACTCTGCTAGCTGCTCAACAGCGACACACTCCTAGTGCAAAGATTATAAATAAATAAATAAATACATTTTCATGAGAAGTCTTAAGTAATCCTTGGTAAGGGCTGTGAATTAATTGGTTGAGGATTCATGTGAATTCAGCCTACAAAAAGATTTTCTTGATCATATCCCTTTTGAATATAATGGGAGTTTAGCTATCCAATACACTTGGAGCTACCTGAGGAAAAAGTGTCTTCAGCTGTGATCTCAAAGTCTTTCATGGGCATAAAAGCTTTTATGTGAAATTAGAGCAAATAATGAAAAAAAAAAAAAAGAAAGAAATGAGAAGGTGAATGATATACATGTCCAACTATCTATTGACCTCTTCCTGGTTATAGAAAGGATGACTTGACCAGAAAACATTTGAGTACAAGGTGAGAGGAGGAGGGAGAACAGGGAAAAATAGAGGCGATGGATAGCAATATTTCTCCTTTCTTTGAGGCCCAAGACTTTTTGTGGAATTGTTTGTGTAGCGATAAAAACAACAGCAAAAAAGTTTTAGCTAATGTCAATCAGTAGTTTTGTTAAAAATGTTTTTCTCACACCTTGTCCCCCACTACCCCCATGCATCAAACAGGTATTTCCTTCCCTCTGTCTTTGCAAATTTCCTTGCCTTCGCATGGGAATTGGAGGTTTGCTCCTTGCTTTGGAGCAAGGGCCCCCGGTGTGTCTACAGCAGATCTCCATGATGGCTTTACATGTTCATGCTCTCTTGTTACAGGAGGCTGCTGAAACATGGGCAGGGCAGCCATATTTCCATTACTGATATTAACTCCTGTGTAAGGATTTGTCTGGGCCAGCATCTGACAGATGATCAGAGCTGGTGGCCACAACTGCCCTCTGAAGTGACCAGGCCTCAGGGATGTGACAAGCACCTATCCCTGGCGAGGGTAATCTGTTGAAATACCTCAAGATAGATTGACTTAAAGGCCTCTGAAGCACCTTCTGAAGCAAAAAGCTGGCTATGTAAGGCATTGCAGCCTCTAGCTGCTCATTCTACCCCTTGCTGAAGATTACAGCCATCACTGAAAAAGCTGACAGGAGAGAATCTGCAGTCATGTTTCAAAAGCTCTGTTTGCAGGTTGGTTCCTGAGGGCTAACTCTACAGCTGAGGAATAGATTGACAGCTTGAGTGGCTGAGGTATTGACTGCTGGGAAAACCAACACCTTAAACCATCACAGCTAAAATCAGAAGTGACTTCATAAAGTTTAAAGCTATTTTGAAATTTATTATACTCTATGCCCCTGAAATTTTCGTATGAAACTAGAATAATGTGAAACTAGGCATTCACACAATGTCAGGTTTCCAAATTAAAAAGATTTCAACTTTTTAAATTTATCATCTTAACATTGTATTACTATGAAATGGTGCTTATAAGAGAAATTGCAGAAAAGAAGAATGAGCAGAGTTCTTGAAAACATGACCTCTGAAGAAAGGCTAGGATTTGAAGAAAAAAAATGACTGGAAGGGATATAAAATAGCACTCTTTGATATGCAGAAAGTAGTTACAAAGAGGAAAGGAATAATCTGTTCTCTGTGTCAACCTTGGATAGAACAAGAAGTAATGGTCTTAAATTAGAGCAAAGGAAATTTAGATTATGTATTAGGAAAAGATTTTCAGCCATAAATCACAGAAAAGGACCATCTAGAGAGACTGTGGAATTATCATTACTGGAAGTTTTTGAGAACAGACTGGGCAGACAAATTTCTAGGCTGAATAAGATGGAGGGAATTCTGTTCTGGGAACAAATGATAAACTTTCAAAGTTCTCTTTGAGTTTTTTTTTTTTTGGATTCTGGAATGTCAAATACATCACATGAACTTAAGCACAAATTAGCTGAAAAAGAAGTCAAAGCGGTAGCCAAATAATGTAAAGAATGAAGGACATGCTGACTAACAGATTATACTGGGACTGATTTTTTGCTACTATTCTGTAAAATGAATTACATACTAATAGCTATAGCTTATCCATCTGGGGAAAAAGGTGAATGATGTAGAAACCACCCAAGTGCCTTCCCTTCTCTTCTTTTGCCTTCAAAGTTACTTTTAACCCTTTTCTGCATTCATTGGATTGTGATGGTTAACAAAAGGAAATGTCATCTCCAGTCCCCTTTGTGGTCAGGCCTTAAGTGTCCAAGGAATTTTTAAATGGTATGCAAATACTACCTGAACTGCCCAATATGTTTCCTTATGTAGATGAGCAATCTGCACTTAGCATCTAGGATCTGATCTTTCAGTGCTGATGCTACATAAATAAAATAAGATTGGGAATTTCTGTTTTCAGTCAGAAACCAAATGTAAGGATGTTAAATAAATTCTGTTTTACATTTTTCAGATACAGGTGGTCATTAGTCGTGTGAAAATTTACTCTGAAAGAGCTTTTTTGCTGTGAGACTTTGTCAGTTTTCAACAGTATTGTACTTCATACCATATCTGCTATGTGCAGTGAAGTCTAAGGCATGCCTGTGATCAGCAATAAAAGCTGCCCTTTGCAAGGAATTCCAAGAGAGGCTGTCACTGTGGCAACACTTAATACTGCACATTTCACTGTGAGGTTATAGAATAACTGAAATGCCTTTACTGTAATTTAGCTCAAGTATTGTAAAATGTTAATGATTTATTAGAATAATGAACTCCACAAAAGGTCATGCCAGGTAAACTCATAAAAGCAAACATATTGAAATAGAATTATAGAGTCATGGAAGCACTGAGGTCATTCCAGACCCCTTGCTCAAGATAAAGTCATCTACAGCAGGTAGCTTGGGACTGTGCCCTTTTGGGTTTTGAATATTTCTAAGGACTGAAGTTACACAACTACTCTGAGCAACTATTCCCATACTGTGTACCCAGATATACCAAAAAGAATTTTTCTCTTAAAATGTCTAAGTGAGATTTTCTGTATTTCAATTTGTGCCTGTGGCCCCTTGTTCTTTTACAGTTTGATACCAATAGGAGTCTGGTTCTGTCTTCCTTATTCCCGCCATCAGGAACTCATATTGATAAGATTCCCGCTGTGCTTTCCTTTCCCAGGCCAAACAGTCCCAGCTCTATTAACGTCTCCTTGCATGCCAGATGTCTTTATAATCTTCATTGCTATTTGCTGAAGTAGTTCTGAAGCTTTTGTTCTGCAGAAAGCCCAGGACTAGAAACATGTGTCTCCAGTGCTGAGCACACATCTCCACATGTCTCTCCAGTGCTGAGCAGAGAACAATCACATCCTTTGACCTCCTGGAATTGCTTGATGGGTGCCCTGCTGATTCCTCTTGAACTTGTTCACCGCCAGGCCTGCCAGGTTATTTTCTCCAAAACAATTTCTGGTCAGCCCCTAGCATGTCCTAGTGCATGGGTTTGCTATTGCTCAAGTCCAGGACTGTCTCTTTGTAGGCCTTCATGAAGTTCTGGTGAGATCCCTCTACATGGCAGCACATCTGTTTGTGGACAAGACCGGACAAACCTTGGTAGCCCCTCCACAAAATCCCAGATCTGCGTCCCTGACAAGCAGGAAACCTCCCTAAGCAGCAGACCCACCTGGCAGCTGGAAGCCTTGGTGCCCTGCAGCAGGGAGTCTCCCAGTGCTATCCCTCACTGTTTCCTTGGGGTGCTGCTGCACAGCTCAAGCTCAGTCAGGCTGGTTGCTCCAATAAAAGGGAAAGCCATTGATTCTCAAGCACTAGGAATTCATATTTCACCTAGAGTAACCCTTGCTGTATTATGTCTTTCCAATGCATTTTCAGCATATTTTCAGTTACAAGAGGATTTGTTCCTCCCCTTGCTATTTAAACTGAGTACATTTTAAAACATAACACTGAAGAAAAAACTAGGTGACTAACACTGTTGCACATCATTTATTTTTTTTACAAAAGAAGAAAAATATTTTTAGTGGTTTGGGATACTTTTGTACTAACTGAAAGATAGCCTTTTAAATAAGATAATTTTACTTTCTTACTTATTTCACTATCATGGTGATATTCTGGGAGCCCTGCATGGAAAAAAAAGTGAACAGAAGTATAAGAGGGTCAAGCAAGGGAAAAGATTATCTGGCCATGTCAAAGACATGGATAATCTGGCAATTTGGAAGAATAGCAAAGCTCAACCATCACTGAAGGTAAAATAGAGGGAAATGAAACAAAAAATAGATTGTCAAATGCTTGAATAAATAAAACCAAAATCATTCCATGTTATCACACTGAAGTTCTCTGTAAGTCTAGTTCTAGCTCTCTTAAAAGGGTTAATAGGACTTTTACATCTTCAAAACTCTCCCTTGGCTTGTCAGAGCCAAGCCACACAGAGCTTTCAGGTGTCACTATGATATTCACCATGCAGATGCTGCAAATCTGCCAAACAGATCTACCAAAAATATGTTTATACTTTGTGTATTTTCATGTACTACCTAACCTCTAGGTCTGTCTAAAACCAGTCACCACTGTATTGTCCCCTGCTGTGTTCTCAAAGAATACTGCTTCCATAAAAGGCATTTGACGCTTGCCTGGAAAACAGGCAATAAAAGTTAAAATCCCCTTAAGCCACGCAGAGTTGGGTTTAGATTTTTGTTTGTTTTTATGTTTTATTTTGGTTTGTTTTTTTCAATTGTTTGTTTAAAAACAGCAAACACACAAAAACCCAAACATAAAACACAAAACAGAGTGGCTTCTTTACTTGTTATCACAGCCCAGATATCTCATTAGAGAAGTCTGTTTCAGAGGTGAGCTGAGAACCCATGTAGCAGTGATTGCTGAGCCCTGCAGCAGCAGGAATTGCTGCAGACTCTGCTTGGGGAAACTAAAGGCAAGCAGGAGAAGCAGCTTTGGAATTCAGATGACTGATATGGGTGACTGACTCAGCCTAAGGACATAGTACCAGAGGCATTTTTAGCTCATGATTCTGAACAGGAAGACAAGTCTCACTCTCCAGTCTAAGCTGTCCTTTTCCTCCCACTGTCCAATTTCTGAAAATTTAAGCAACTCTCCACTCGGATCCTCTGTAAGCTAATGAAAGGTTTTTCCCCTACCATTTGCATAGTCGAGGAAGATGGAAATATGATGGAAAATCCCCTGAATGTGAAGTTGTGTACAGAGTCTGCATTGCAATGCTTATGCGGGTGATGCACAGACATTTCTGGCCTTCAGAGCTGTTGTATTTATCACCTTTTGTATTCTTTTCACCTGCATTCATAAATACTTCCCATGTAAAGATTTGTCTCTTGCCTTCCTCTCCCCTCATCTCCAGTATGCATTTTGATGTTATTATCAGATACATATGCAGGTGCCATAATTTTTTTTTTCCCATTAGTAGCAGTGAAAGTGCAAGTGGTTTCTGTGACCAGTACCACAGCTGTTTATCCTGGAAAGATCTTTGGGCAGATAAGGACGAATGTAAAGCTGCCCAAGGGCTAACAGGAGAGGGGCTATGGACTTCTAGCCCTGAGAAAATTTTCTACATAGTATGTTCAGCCTCAGATCACCATTTGGACTTGCTGCAGTATAAACAATAAATATAAACACAAAGGAAAAAATGGTGTAATTAAATGCATCAACATGACTTTGGTGTGAAATACAATTGAGAGTCTGCATAACTAATTGAATTGCTAGGGTAATATATCATTGTTCCTAATAGTATCTTAGAATTATATTTCTTTTTTTGGATGTATGTAATTCAGACTCAGTAATGTTCTGTAAACATAAGGAAAAGTTCTCATGTGTATTATTTTTTGCCTGAAAAGCAGCTACCATACAGATGCAATCATCCAAAAAGATCACTAGGAACTTAGTGTATGGATTTAGAGTGTCTATATGGCAGCATGATGACATGATAGATTGTAATGGTTCAGTGGCAAATAATGCAAATTACAACTAGATTTTAAAAACAATGTGTCTGTCTCAGTTCACTAAGTGTTTAAAATTATCTCATCTCTCATTTAGTTCCAACAAATGTATATTTCTTCTTTTGAATTCAACATTCAGCGATGGGAGAATCCAGAATTATTTCACAGTAAAATAACATTAGAAGCCTTCATTAAAGTGATATCAATCTATTTGATACCATTCTCATCAATACAATTTATGCAATTTTAATTTAAAAAATTCACCAAGAAGTCTAGCCTTGCATTTAATTTTTGTGTTTGTCTTTCTAATAGACAAATGAATAAACAAATAAACTAATAAAATAGACTTTCTAACAAATGAAGCTGTGCCTGAAGAGAGGTGGCCTGGCCATCCCAAAACTCCCAGAAGAGAGAGCACTGCTTGAGCCACTGAAGGAGCAAGGGCAGAAGTGACTATTTTGAAACAGGCTCCCTGGGGGAGAAATCAGCACAAATATAGCATGTGTGCTAAATATAGCATGTGTACACTGCCCTCTGTTTATACAGAGAACTTGTCTCTTTAAAAGTAGAATGTAAAAATCTTGGTGTAAGTATTTCAGGGACAAACTTTTCTTTTCCATTTTTTATAGATTTTAATATTTTGTTGTCGGGGGTTGAGAATTTCTTCCCATTCCTGTTACTAAGCAACAAATAGTTAGTTGTTTAGAGCGATCAAGTCTTTTGTAAAAGACAAAAGCTGGGCTTTGGGCAGGGCACGGTAAGGGAACAGGCAGCCTTGGGAACAGGCTCTCGTGGTTCGGACGCTGAGAGGAGAGGCGGCTCTTTTGCTGCTCTTCGCCTTGGACCAGAGCGGATCCAGCTGTGCCCTGTTTCTTTCCTCTTCTCCTGGCTGGGTGAGCTTTGATTCAACCTTTCTCCTCACGGGGAAAGGCACGTTTCCGCCCCCACCCCTCCCCCCCCGGGCTGCGTTCCCTCGTGGCTGCTGCCAGGAGAGTCCCACAGCCCCTGCCGCCTGCCCCCGCCCTCTGCCACACAAGACCGCGGCATCTGCTGTGACTGCAGAAATTCTCGCTGGCCGGAGAGAGAGAGCCGGCGCCCGCTCTTGCTGCCCTGTTCCCTCGCTGCTACGAGCTGTTTTTCGCTGCCCTGCGTGTTTTCTCAGCCTGTCCGCCATTGCAGCTGCCGGACGCTGACCTGACCCTGCGCCACAGCGCCACCTGCAGCCGCTCTGGAGTCATCGCGCCTGCCCTGCCCAGCCGGGAGCTCAACAGCGCCCCTGCTGCTTGCAACCGTAATTACACCACACGGGAGAAGGCTCAGCAGCTCACGTTATCTGCTGTTTGGTTTTCTGGTTCTAGTTGTGGTTGCTATTATTGTTATTGTTTGTTTATAGATACTAGTAAAGAACTGATACTCCTTTTTCCCATACCTTTGCCTGAAAGCCCTTGATTTACAAAATTAAATAATTCGGAGGGAGGAGGGGAAGAAAAATCACATCCTCTGTTCTAGGGGAGGGTTCAACCTCTCTTGGCAGACACCTGTCTTTCAAACCAAGACATTTGTGATTATTCAGTTTCTTCTAGGAGTTGAAAAATAGAAAATCCACAACAAATAACGCTGTTTCCTGATAATGCAGTGATTATTCTTCCTGTTATTACATGCTTTACATCCATTCGGTTTTTCCTCAGTTCTTTGTGATTCACTGCTTCATATAGCACAGCTGACACCAGCCAAAGAGAAACCTCTGCCTGGCCTGCTAACTAGCACATGGCTTTTGTTTAGGTTGAGATTTGCTGTCAGTTTGGCCTGTTAATTTATCCTTGAGACTTGTTTCTCTCACACAATCCCTTCTTCTCCGTAGACAAAATAAAATAAGGCTAGGAGAGAGGCATTGAGTTTGATGTCACATTAGATACCCAACTCGACAAACCATCAGTCATGAGAAGAGAGGTGGTGGCTGTGTGTAAATCTCCGCATTTCTTTTCATATCTGTAACTGTTCTCTCTCTCTCTCAAAAAAAAAAAAAAAAAAAAAAGTTCACAGTTAATTCCAAAGCAGAATGAAATCCATATTGCCATAGAATAGTTTTGTTTGGAAGGGACCTTAAAGATCATCTATTTCCAACCACCTGCTGTTGGGGAGGGACATGTTTCACTAGACCAACTTACTCAGAATGCCACCCAGCCTGGACCTTTATGGAATGTGTTGGAAAGAGTTGCAGAAATCTTAGCTAAAAAACAGCTGTGAAAATAGAGCCTGTGCACAGGTCTTTAGAAGTCACCCAAGAAAAGGCTTAATTGAATGTCAGCTGTGTTTTCAGGCATTGAGATTCAGACTTGGGGCTGTGTTTGAGGAGTTATGGTTCATTTTGAACAGCTGGTGCACTCAGCTGGTTTGTGAAACAACTGTTAAAGATGAATTCTGAAATAAGTGTTAATTACTGCCTCAAAACCTCCAGTCTTCCACCCGCCCCTCTTCTCCCAGAAGCTACAGACACATCCTTAGCTTGAAGGTAGCTCCTCATCCTCATCCTGCTCCTTGGCCTACGGCCCTTCTACTGAATCCTGCTTCTCATTGCCAGGCTAGTAATACAACCCTTACACACAAAGACTCCAGGCAGGAAGATCACAGGAAACCTCTTTATGATCAAAGTGCATTTTTCTATCTTCCCCTTTCCTTTCCCCTTCCCTTCCCCCTTCCCCTTTCCCCTTCCCTTTTTAGCTTTTTCTTTTTCCTTTTTTTCTTTTTTTTTTTCTTATTTTTCCCCAAAAATACAAAAGCATAAATCTTAAAAGTTCCTTCTGAAAGAAATGAAATTTGGAAAATTCTGAAAATCATAGGAGTTGAGAAAGATAATATTTTTCTAAAGAAGTCTGATTCATATTATTCAGGATCTTTGCATGCAGAATTCTATTTTAAGTATGGGTAAGAAAAGTGTGTGCATGTGTATAAGTTTACAAGGAAAATGTCCCAAAAAATGTTGCAGAAGAATGAATATCTAGATATCTTTCTTATAGTATTTAATGCTATTGAGAAACCCTTTATATTGATCTTTCACTCAAAAAAAAAAAACGCTTTATGGATAAATAAGAAAAGCAGTACAAATTATTGTAGCATTACACAAGAAAAGTTTGAATGTTGTTCTCTGAACTTGTCACATATTGTCAAGCTCTAGGCAAAATATATGTTTGACAGGTTATTCATCAAACTAGATTATATATGAAGAAGGATTGAATGTAGGCTATTCAAAGTACCTCAATACATTTTTTTCTGTTAATAAAATGGTGCAAAATGAAAGAGAAGCCACTGAGTAATCTTTAAATTAAGAGTTGCCCTTTTATTTTCAATAGGCTTTTATAAAATGAATCATCAAAATATGTATATGGAAATCGCCTTTCCTTGTAATTTTTTATTACCATGAAACTGCATGGAAAAATACATTAGATAATACAGGTAATAGAGATTGATCTTGAATTTGAAAATTTATGAAGAAAACAGAATCAGAGAAATGTAAATGGAAGAGAAGATATTAATCAATGCGTAAAAGTCAGGCAACATTTTTTGCTGAGGACTCTCAGCAAAGTTTAAAAGCATCTATATACATACAGAAAAAGAAACATCAATAAAGAAAACAGTTTTTTCTTATTTTATCTAACCTATTTTATCTATTAGGGCATTATTTGGCATGCACTTCACCGTAGTTAGCTCCACCTGCAATTATTGATGCTGGGGGTTTTTGCACCTTGCTCTGGGGACCAGTCGCTGACCAGAGTCAAAGGAAAGATCCTGGATGTCCTACTATCTGACTGGCATGCACCAAAATGGCAATTTACTGGCTCTTAAAACCAATGAACAGGAAAGATTGTGACTGTGACTGGTAGAAAAAGGTATGGATAGACTGCAGGTACTTAAAATCCAAACCAGTGTGCATAACTGGCACGCAGAGCTAGGTAGAGCATTCTAATTTGATCCTGCAACCAGCTAAAGGCAGTGGCTCATTCAAGTGCACAGGACAAATATATTTAGAAAAAACTGAGGGCTGAGGAATACGTGAAGCCAGTTACATACTGAACAGGTTTAGAAGGTTCCCATAAAATGTTAACTCCTGCATCCAACAGTTCAGCCTCACATGACAAGTAATCAGCACACTGTTCTCTCTTGCAGAAGCTAATCTACTCACCTTTCTAGATCATACTTAACAACACATCTTCTTTTGTAGCCTGCTGTTAGTTCTGTTCTTTTCTCACCATAGCTTGTCACACTTGTGCAAAACTGACCTGCTAAAATGGCTTTTTCCAGCACAAAAAAGTACTGTCATATATTTACTAAAATAATTTTTATCCCATTTTTCTCTTGGCCAAATAAGATCCTGATCTTAGAAGATGTCACTTTTTGAGTAATTATTGAAAAAAAAAACACTTAGCATATGCTTATGTGCTAAAATGGGTACACCTTTCTGCATAAAGGGAGGGTCCATATTGACAGAGGCGAAGAGATTAAAGCAGGTAACTGCACACTCTTTTGAGAACTGTTATGTAGGAGTGTCTTTGTGTTAATCCATTCACAAATTTTAGTTAAAAGTTTGTGCAACTAATTTAAATAGATAAATAAAACCTTCTGGACAGATTTTTCAACAATAGCTTTCTAGTTAGAGAATGGCAATTCCCAATGGGTGACCTTAATCACCTGACAGTGATGTACTGTATCGTGTTTAGTTGTTTGCTTATCTGTTTCTGAAACTGATGGATCAGATACAGGAGCTTGCTTATCATGTTCAACTCCTTGTCTATTTGATTCAGGAAATGTTTTATCAGATTTAATATGCTATGTATTTATCAGGTAATATGTGCACTTAATGTGCAAGGCAATAGATAACGATAGTGCTGTAAGGGCAGGAAATCTGTCAGTGTTTCCATTACAAACCCTGTTTACCAGGGTTTATCACTGAGCCACAGCTCACTGTTTGTCGTCTGAGATGCACTTTTTAAAATAAAATCATATTTATATTGGTACGACTATTTTGTACTGCGAGAGCTGGTCTGAGGCATGCCTATTGTTTTAGAGGCCTTGCCCTTAATACTGAAAAAATTACTTCCAAAGACAAGCAGAAGTGTTTTGTTCCACACTTTCATGCACAGGACTCATGTTATTATTAATGGGTGTTATGACTCTTTCTCATTTGATAGATCTTGATATCTTCACTAATGGGCAAGACAGCTCTCTTAGCTGAAACATAAAAGAACAAAATGCTTTTGAGATATTTTATGCTTCTAGAATAAGATGAGGCTTCAATAATGACAAAAAAAGTTATGCTGTATTTAAACTAGATGAATAGTTTCATTCCACCAAAATCTCCATTGGCATAATGACAGTAACTTCTGGAAGAAGATGAAGAAAGAACCAAACAGCAGTCATGTGCCATGTGGGCATGAGGGGCAAACATTAACAAACACAACCACCTCTCCTTCACTGCAAGAATTTCCCAACAGCAATCTTCCAAACAGAAAGTTACTGTTTACTCACATGTTCCCTGCTGTAGTAGAAACACAGATTTCTGCAGAAGCTGTTCTCTGGAGATGAAGCTGTTCTCTGGAGCAGCCTCTGGCTCACAGGTGTCATAGGACACCAGAGCTTCAGGTGTGAGTCCTTGTGAGGCCAATCAACACACCCAGGCTCATACAGAAGCAAGTGCATCCTCGACTCATCAGCATGGGGCTTAGCCAGCTGTATTGATGAGGGCAGGTATTTATCTGTAAGGCAAATATGGTTTTTATACATATCTATAAGGGGTTTCAAAGTAATATATAAGCCTTAAAGGATTGAAAGGACATATTACATGTATATATAAATACATATATATGAGTGAAATGTTAGAGTATTCCCAAATCTCCCTGCATGAAATGTCAGCCTAAACTGTCATGATTTAAACCCAGATGGAAATTAGCCCCACACAGCTGTTCGCTCACTCTCCCCTGGGTGGATGGGGGAGAAGACTGGAAAAGTGAGAAAACTTGTGGGCTGGGATAAAGACAGATAATAGGTAAAGCAAAAGCCACACACAGAAGCAAAACAAAACAAGACAAAAAAACCCAAAAAAGAATCCATTCACCACCTCCCGTGGGTTGGCAGGTGTTGAGCCACACCCAGGAAAGCAGGGTTTCATCATGTGTAGGGCTTACTTGGGAAGACAACACCATCATCTGAAAGTTGTCACATTGTGTTGCTGCTCCCCACCCCCCCTTTTCTCTTTCCCCAGCTTTAGATGCTAAGCAAATGGTAAGCAAGCTCATATGCTTGTACTAGGATGCTCTGCCTGGAGTGGGGAAAACAACTTGAACAATGCCCTGTTTGCAGAGACATCAGCGGTAAATGAAGAAGAGGACATTGTGCTGCTTTTGGTGTTCCATAATGCTGAAACCAGCCTGACTCATTGATCCCAAAGCTAAACATCGTGACACAATACCTGCATAAAGGGACAAACAAGTGATACCATTGATAACTTATCCAAAGCTGCTGAGCTGGCACAGCAGGCCTGGAGACATATCACTGACAGTCAATCACTATACAGTGAACTAGAAAAGCCCAGTCCCAAATCTTAATCCAGGGTCTCCTGACATACCCCATCTTGAAGTGTATGTATGGAGATTCCTCCATCAAGTGGGGACCTTGAAGTAAGATACCTCAAGGTTACTCCTCTTACTGCTTGAGGCTGAGAGGAAGATTTGCCCATGGTCATTGTCATGGCTGAGTAACATCAATTTCTACTTAATAATTGTTTGCTAGCTTTAATACAATTACTTGAACATAATTGCTTTGATATTGCTTCAAAACAGTGCACTATATTATAATAGTTGCTATAGCTCCTAATCTGTGTGGTAAATAATTCTGATTAAGATCTTTTTGTCTAATCATTGTCATAATAAATCATACATATTGCATATATCCTAAATCTTGCAGGACAAAGTTGTGTAAAGGTTCAATTACACCCGTATAATCCTTTAGACATAGACAGCTGACAAAGTCTCAGAGAAGTTTAGAAAGCCAGTGGGTCCTTTCCACATCTTGTGACTTAATGGAAGTGCTGGAAATTATGTAACTTTCCTAACTAACATTTAATTAGTTGCTTTAATTAAATGTAAGCAGTGCCCACTTATAGCCAGGAGTTTATTGAGTTTCTTCATAGACTGTTATTGTTACTTTAATCATTAAATCATCAAAACCTCGAGTTTGTTAGAACTAAACTTGACAAGCTTCAATAAACAAAGCTAAAGGCATTTGAAGATTGGACACTTGGGATCTTAAATTTATGACCCTTCAAGGCTGTTGGAGTAACCACAGGATACAGAGGAGATTAAGGCCTGGAAATTTGGAGACTCCATATCTAAAAAAAAACATAACAAAAAGACTAAAGAATGTGAACCAAATTAGCATAAGGAGTGAGAGATCAATAACCATTACAGAATAGAATACGAGTTAATGAGGAGGATTATGTAACTTAGACCCAATGAACATGAATTTCTTTGTTTGCTAAAAATGTATAGATAAGCAAAAATGTTTTGTATCAGTGTCTGTGTGGAGGCTGGAACTTTTTAAGCCACACACACACACCTCTTGGCCAAGAATAAACTAATGCCTTTCTAACATTAGAAAGACTGTGCTGGGGAGTCTTATTTATCCTGACAAATTAGGAGATGTTGGAGGGCTTCTCTTGTAATCTTTGAAGCTCCTATTCTGCCTGTAACAATGCTGAGCTTTATATGCTTCCATATGGCCTTCGATCATTTGGGGTCAGGTGTCCTGGCTGTGTCCCCCCCTCCCACTCCTTGTGCATCCCCAGCCTCCTCACTGGTGAGGTGAGGAGCAGAAAATGCCTTGACCCTGTATAAACACTGTTCAGCAATAATGGAAACATCTCTGTTCTATCAATGCTGATTCCAGCACAAATCTGAAACAAAATCCCATACTAGCTGCTGTGAAGAAAATTATCTCCATTACAGTCAAAACCAGCACATTTGCAAGGCAATACCATTCACAGAACGGAAACAAGAGTAGCATTGCAACCTAGCTTTTACTTCTGAACTGCAGAGCGTTTTTTGGGTTTTTTAAATAGATGAATAAATTTATAAACACCTTAGGGGACTGGGTTTCAAACTTACAAGAGACAGCTGGCTCGATCTATTAGGTATCTATTAGAGACTAGGCATATCCATAATTCAGGGGTGTTTTTACCCTGGACTCATTACATCAGCCAGACCTTTTGTATTTTACTTTATCTCAATTTTCAAGAGGTAAAATTCATGTCGGCATCAACTTTCTATCTGTGATAGGCATAAATGTGGTTTTGAAGCTTGGCTAAGGTTTTGAAGCTTGACCTGTAACCTTTGCAGTGCAGGCTTACATCACCATACTCACAAATCTGTGCACATTATTTTGTAAAGAGTCAGTTGTCTTATATACAGCTAGGGTTTCTACCACATGGATAGTGCTGCAGTGCCATGATAACCTACAATTTTTTGCTTAAAAGAATATTGTGAGGAAGTAGTTACTGGGGTTTTGTTTGGTTTTTCCAGTCGTGAAAAGATCTGTAAATTCAAACACATGACAATATACTGTCTTCACTTAAGCAAGAATAGATCCTTGTCAAGCTGCCTCTTTTATAGACTAAGTTAAAAAATGTGCATCATTTAACCTGCTTATTGACCTATATAGTGTCAAATTGTCAGTTTGTAAAATTTGCACTTTTAAAGATCCTTTTTTTCCATCAGATATAAAGGGATGTTTTCCTTCAAACTTCAGTGGGACTATGATTTAAGCCTAGGAGACCTGTCCATGTTCAGAAACAAAGTAAATTGTATTTAGTGCAAGTCTTGTTCTAACTTTATCACAAAACCATCATTATGAAGTCTTTCCGTCTGGTTCTCCTTCACTCTGTGTTGTGTGACAGTTTATGTCTGTGTGAATCTTCCCACTGTAATATGTCAGCCTTACTGGCAAGGTATGAATTACTATACCAAGTTCACTGCAGTGAAGAATCAGGTCACTTAAGTGAAAACTATTGCTGCCTTTTAATCTGTTTTCTCTAAGTGAAGGGCTTTGCCACAACTTCAATGCTCTGTTGAAAGCTCTTTTTTACAGTTAATGTTCATGACATTTCACAAAATGTTCTAAAAATTTATTGTGAGCCAAACATCTCTTCAGCATTCTCAGCAAGTATTCACAACCAGCATCCATACAGTATTTTCAATATTTTATGTTAATATTTGAGTTAGTGTTATAATGTCAGCAGGAGCTCTGAGGCTGGTATGATGGAGATCGAAAACTGCTATCAACACTGCATTCCTGCTCTCTCTTCAGTGGTTCATGACAAATGTCAATGCTAATCTCACCCTACTGATATGAAAAATGCCCCCAAAACAAACTGTAATACAGAAGCCATTTGAAAAAAAAAAAAAAAGTTAGAAGTCTTGAGTATTTAAATTAGAAGCAGAAGTGCATACTCATGAATAATGTCATTTCAAAAGAAGGTAGAGTACCTTAGGTCTGCATAGTCACTGGATGTCAGGAAAGAAACTAATAAACAAAAAATTATGTTTCTGGTGCTGGTTTAATCAGTTATTAGTTGGAACATTGTGAAAATATTTTTCATTAAATGGAAAATGTGATTGGAATGGAAATCAGAGTCCTTGCTCCTGGAAATAAATAAAAAAGGAATGCTAAGTCAGTGCAAAAACTTTGCTTCTTTGTGATAGGAAATGCATTATTTAAAAGTGGTACATAACAGGGGTGTTTTTTACTATCTTCACAAGAATCCAGTTAGCAGATGGGAAACAGAGTACTTTGATGGATTCAGTCTTCCTTGCTGAAAATTTTAAACTTACATTTTTCTAAAGCTACCTACGTCTTTTCAGGTATAAATAAACTAGACTAGATTCAACCCTCCATCATTGTACTCTGTGCTTGACTCTGATAGCAGGTACAGCACAACAGAACCAAGCAGAATGAAAAGACCAGAGAATAGCTTAAAATAAACTTTATGCCACTTTTCTGAGTTGCAGTACTCTAGTACTTGGGGTAGTTGGCCTATCCTCAAGTTAGGCCATTTAATGATGAAAATAAATCTCACAGCAGGAGGTAGCCACTGTAATACCTCTTGGGTATGAACACATACTGCAATGCTGAATCTCATAATCAGAACTCTGGGAAAAAGAGTTCCATGTCTACACTTTTCAGACACACCACTTTCCAATGATGATAGGAATTTTGCTGTTGCTAGTGTAAGGACACAGGTTTGTCATTTGATCCTGTATCTACTAGATGTTCCCTTTTCCTCACAACAAGATGTTGAGTGTTGTAGATCTTAGGAAAAAAGAATGAAACAAAGGATTCTGAGTGATGTTTTTCCTGCTCTGAGATACACATCCTTCATAATAGGCAGATTAGTCTCAGTGAACCATGCACCAAAAAATACAAATTAAATTCACTATAACTGTCTCATGAGTAGGCCTTTACTTCAGAATTAGTCTGCATTCTTTTTTAGCAGTTAGTCCTTGCTGCTGTCGTGTTTACAAGAGATCGCTGTGATCCAAATGTACCTGACAGGTCCAGGACTGGATTAGAGACCAGATGGTGTTTCAGTCAGCTGGAAACCACATTGCAATTAACCCTTGCTGTGCAGACTTCAGTGAGGTCCCAGACTGAATTATTCAGTGCATATAGTCCTGCCACGATTTCTGGTAGTAAAAGAAGAGGAAGAAAGACACATTCCCTACAATGAAGGAAGTATAGAAGAATAGAGCTTATTCATTGTAAAAAACCTGAGGACTTTAAACAAGAATGAACTGAACAACACATACTAAGTATGTAACTGCACCCCAGTGAAACAGTCCCTCTGGCAGAGGCCACATGCAGAGTATGTCTAGATCCTGCTGGTTTCCTAACCCTGTCATTCTCTTGGTGACTATCTGGAGGCAACCTGTGTGAGCGTGTCTGTCATTTAACCAATACAGTGGGTACAGGGAAGCTAATGTGTTCTGGCCATGCCTTGGTACATTCTTGTAGGCTCATAAAGTAAAAAATTGTGTGGAGTGGTTTTGAGGACAGCCTGGGTCCGCCCTTGATAAATATCTGCAATTTTATGTACACATTTAGAGGCCTTTGCTGTGTGGTTGCTGGTGTTTGAACAAGTTTGGATGGGGCTATCTGTGTGTCCATAATTGTTGCATTTTTTAGCAAACGGACACTTGGGAGTGCCCCAGAAATGTCCTTAAAATACTTATGCCTCCTTTTTCTGATGATCACATCATGAAGTTATTCAGTAGATTAAGATTTATCTGCAATGAATTCTTACATCAGCAAAAAGCTATTTGCTTTATCTCTTGGTTCCACAGCTATCTTCTTTGAGAAGGGAGAAGAGGACTTCTGCCTAAAGCCAGTGGTTAAATCTTTACTATTAAATTCTGAGACAGACATTTCCACTTGCAAGATTTGTAGGAACTCCCTGTCAACCACTGTGCCCTCCGAGGATCCGCAAGATCAGTGAAGAAAGGTGACTCCCAAATTATTGTATCCACTCGTGGCAAGATGGAAACTTTTGTCTTATTTTCTGTTTCTTGGACAAGAAGATTTTATCCATGCTGACAGAGGTTATTGGATCATAGACTGCACAAAATTTGAGCTCAGCAGGAAGTTTGCTCCTCAAAGAAGAAAGATGAATCTTACTGATCTTGCAGTTTTGCTGACCTCTGGCTGAACTCAGAGCTTCCCTAGAGCTGCTGTGGTGCGCTGGGGCTAAAGGACCCACTCGCTAGGAGCCATACTCAGAGGCCACATAACAGACCCGTTGTCTACAAGTTTGTGAGTTGGTTAGACCTCAGTATTCTGTTAAATTCTCAGTTTCCTATGACTATTTTCTCCTTGATATCATCAAATATTCATCTCTAAGGCTTAAATTCTGTTGAATTCAGTCTGCAGAACATATTTTCTCTCCTTTAAAAGAAATCTGATTCTTCTGCTACCTTCTAAGACCATTTCTATGCCCTTTCCTACTGTGCTTGGAGCTACCCACACACATTTCCTTATCATTTTAAGTCCTGTGCATGTGGGTAAGTGTCACATCTCTCTAGTTCCTTATGGGTTGCTTGAATCACACTCCTCCAATTTGGTGTCATGATATCACTTTGCAACTAGAAATTAATTGATGCAGGGCATTGTCTCTAAGAGTTGCTAAGCACTGGTATTATATTTGTGTATTTTGGGGAAAGAGGAGATTAATTTGTGTGCTGCAGTTTCACCTCAATAAATTCTTTTTGTACCATTATCTCTTCATGTGAAGAAGCTGGCCTGTATTGTAGACACAACAATATATGTTTCATTTACTCTGTTTGACATGATTCATAGTATGAATAATGCTAAATTTCATAAAAGTGAAGATGTAAGAGCAATTTGTTTGTAAGGATCAGCATGTAGAAAAAAATCATGACTTATTTGTTAGGAACAACATTTTCTTGAGAGATATCCATTTAAAGTTCATAATTTTCCTGCAGGCTAAAAATAAAAAGGAAAATCTTAGCTGACATTTTACAGTTGAGAGTCACAGTTGTTTAGCTCCAGTTAAATGAGAATGTCATAAAGAACTTGAACTCATATAGTGTATCAAATGGGATCTAATCCATTAGTGATAATGGATAGTGTATCTGGGAAACTAGATGTGTATCAGCTCTTTTATAAACATTAAGGAATTAAGCCTAATACCACCTCTGAGGTAGATAAGTATTAATAGCCCCTCTTTCTGGGTGGAAATTGAAAGACTTGGAGAGGTGAAGTGATTTGCCTGCAGCCACACTTGAAACAGCAGTAGAATTCAGCCTTATTAACTCAAAGAGCCTTTTAACTTCTACTTATTGCAAAAGCAGTATAAATGAATTACTTCAGTCCTAGCACTCATGAAAAAGTAGCAAAATTTTATTTCTACCATGTAACTAACACAGAAAGATAGGTTACCTGTTCTTTTATTAAAATGTAATAATAGCAACAGAAATATTATTAATGATAATAGAAAAGTAGTGGCTGTATACACCCATGCTGACAATTTTAGACAAAATCTATCCCATTCAAGTATGGATTTACATAAAATTCCCACAAAAATGACTCTACAGTCAAGTACAGAGATTAGCATTAACCTGACTTGATTCAGCATAAAATAGTTTGACTATTTTTTTAATCAGCACAAATAATGTAACATTTTAGTATAGGGATGTTTAATGGAAAATGCTGAAAAGACCCGATGATTTCATTTTTGGGGTTGTATAAAGGAATTCAGAAACCATTAGAATGCCCTGGTCACTGTTATTGTTTTTGACTGGGTAAGCGATAATTGCTCTGAGGAGACATGAAGTATGGAAATAACACCCCCCTTGACAGCTGTGTCCACTGAGCTGCAATTTGCATTAGCTCTGGAAGCATGCACCAATGCTGTTGTCTGGCATTTATTACTGATGTAAATACATTCTAGGGAATAGTCTTGGCATTTTTGCAAAGTCTCCCTCTTGGGGGCTGAGGATGCTCTTAAAAAAAATCTCTAAGGATTTTAAACATCCTTTTGTCAGGCAAACTTTCTGCTATAATTTTCATGATATACGGCATCAAACTCAGGTTTGTCATTATCACAAACAAATATGACCATGAAACTGGATTTCTCAGCTTATATCCTCTTTATTATTTTTTTAAATATTAGCTTATGCAGGCATAATATGAACACATTTTTTAATTTATCCATATTTCAGGGCATCAGACAGCCTAGGGGGAGCTTCTGGGAGTCACTAGATGACTTTCCTGTACCTGTATGAACTCGCAGCAGTGTCAGTTTTACTGTTCTCACATTGTACAGTTAGTTCACACATGCTAAATTCCACACAGGCCAAAGGCCCTGGATCTCTTTAGTATACAGTGCAGGTACAGGTGTATTTCTCCAGGGAATTCTGGATGGATATAAGGTAATGTACAGTCACTGCTTCCATATCTGGAATTTGCAGCTGGCATTTAATTATTCAGTACATAATTCAAGGCTTTGAATTTCCTTTGGTTGTCACTTTGTAAGTGATTGTTCTTCTATGACAGTTGTCATAGAATAGTTTGTAAGACTCATCTGGCTTGGGAACAATAACTTTTCTGTTGCTATAGGCTCCCTTTGTAATCAGTCAGGGGAGATGAGGCAGTTAATCTGATAGGAAACTGAATTAATCAACTTTGGATTTTGCAGCCTTGCTTTTGCAGGTGGCTCATTGTTATAGGAAGATTGCAAATAATTCCTTGTAGGGGAGATTGGCTGAAAAGTGTTGACACCAAGTTGGAAAAAATATGAGGCCCACAGAGAAGAATTGACTTGAAATCTGTTTCTTAATTGTTATCAGATGAATTTTAACCTTGCAGGGGATCCTTGTTTTAAAGTTTTATATTTGCATACATGACAAAATATGAACCAGTAAAAAGGCTGAAAAGTGATGATTCGTTTCCTGTGTGTTTTCATACTTAAAAAAGGCAGAGAGCAAGTTTTCTTCTTTTATCACTTATATATATATTTTATTCAAATTACTAAGTTCATTCTCTGCAGCAATAATTATCTTGACAAATATACAGCATATTTCTGTGGAAGAACTTGAAGGTGCAAATTAAAAAATAAGTAGAGATTATCCCTCCTTGTTGAATGCTGTAGCAAATACCTTCAACCGATGCTTCGTCTCTCACATGTAATCATGAGCTAGACATAAGTTTAAATAAAATGTCAGCTTTTGATTGTGTTAGTGTTAAATTTGGTTGAAATCTGAAGGCAGACAAGATGGTCATTGTACCACTACCTGTTTGGAAAGATAAATGATGCTACTAGGGCATGTCAAATTTTTAATGCATATAAGCAGTTTCCAAGTAATACAAAAACACATCAAATATACCAAGATAATGTTTTGTTACTTGTACTGGGTGTGTATGAACAATTTCTAAATAAAACAAACAAAAAACCAAACCTCTTGAAGAATGGCAGGCTTAATTGTTCTTTTAAGTCAAATCTACAAAGCCATAAATTTCTATGGCTTTAGAAAGTCTTTAGAATCTATGAGTAGTCTTAGGTACTGTATTTTAGAGGTATCATGCTAAAAAAATACTTCCTAGAGCTTTGTGAAGCCAAGAAATGCTCAAAAGGGAAACTAAAAAGAGCTATAAAAACATAGACATTGTCTTTGTATGTCTGAGTTAGTATGTAGTGTTTTGCTGATTTTAATTTATTAGGGACCCAAATAGACTCTATACCACTTGGCCTGTGCTGTGAAAAGAATTCTCTGAGATGCCATCTGAGCTGACACTTCTGATGGTGGGAAAATTGTTTTTTCTTCAAAAGCTTCACCACAGTGTAATCAGTTACTTTAGAATATTTCTTTTGTGAAGTATAAGGAAATTGTGAATGTTTGGGGAATATTTGGTGGCATCTGTGATTAAAGATTATACATTTTCATGTGAGTCACTATGCTTAGATTTTCTTAAAGGCATAGTGTTTAAATATACATCCCCTTACTGTATAATCAGCAGAAAATTAATGGCAATATTCTGTTAGAGAAAAGCTCCCTCACTAATTTTTATTTTGATAGTCAGTCGTAGGTAAACTCTCTAAGCCATTCCATATGAAGATCAATAAAATCACATTGCAATTTCATCAAGTTTGTATCAGTTATGGAGAAACTAATTTACAAATTGATTATGATGATTACATCTTGAAACGGTGAAGTCATGCAAATAATTTTACTGACTACTACACTGTTAATCTGAATCCAAGTCTTATCTGTTGTGTGCATATATCAATAATGACCCAAAGGTTTTGCAACTCAATACCTTTCATATCACACTGAAAGCCAGGACATTTTGATATTCTAAAATTATGACTCTTATAATTTACAATATGAAGCACTGTGATGTAAAGGGAGATAGATGACCACCTTCACTGCTGATACATTCTATTTCAAACTTGTGAAAGTTTGACCAAAATAGGCATAACATGCCAAAAAAAAAGCATGTTGCATTTATACTTTTTTCCTTTTCCCACTAAAATCCACAACATATCAATGTAGCAATCTTTGAATCATAGCCTGAATATTCTGCAGAATGTTATATGGGACCTTTTCAAAAGTTTATGGCTCAGCTAGTTGAGAATCATCTGTCACAGAAGTTGCACAGTAACTTCTTGTGCCTTAGGAGTTTCCAGCTGCTGCAGAGTTTTGAATACTGTATTGTGCATTCAATAGTCATGGAAAGGGAAGAGAAAAGAGAAGAGAAGGAGAGGAGAGGAGAGGAGAGGAGAGGAGAGGAGAGGAGAGGAGAGGAGAGGAGAGGAGAGGAGAGGAGAGGAGAGGAGAGACGAGAAGAGAAGAGAAGAGAAGAGAAGAGAAGAGAAGAGAAGAGAAGAGAAGAGAGAAGAGAAGAGAAGAGAAGAGAGAAGAGAAGAGAAGAGAAGAGAAGAGAAGAGAAGAGAGAAGAGAAGAGAAGAGAAGAGAAGAGAAGAGAGAAGAGAAGAGAAGAGAAGAGAAGAGAAGAGAAGAGAAGAGAGAAGAGAAGAGAAGAGAAGAGAGAAGAGAAGAGAAGAGAAGAGAAGAGAAGAGAAGAGAAGAGAAGTAAGTAAAGAAATAAAGTTTCACCTTAGCTGTTTTCCCCTAAATTTTTATTACACATGCATATTTGTGCCTGCATGGACACAAATGTTAAGTGTCTTTCTCCCACAGTCAATAGCTATGCGCTTGTGCACTACTGACTGGCTCCACTGGCTCTACTTCTACCTTTATCAAAGGAAGAGAATTTGGGGTCTCTGGCAGATGGCAAAGAGTCTCCAGAGCATGATGGTGTGCTCTGGACCCTAAAGTTTTAGAGGAAGAAGACATCCTGTTCTATGCAGACACTGAAGTGTGACTATAAGTCTTTGGGGAAAATGGGTGAAAAAAAGCCACCTTCCCCCTTGCTCCATGCTCCAGCCTAAGATCTTGCACTCTCCTTATCGACCTCTTTCATTTGGCCGGCCTGGTGGATGAGATTGTAGGTATGCTCTATCACAATCCATAGAAAAGTTAAAATTTCTTTTTATCTTTCGCAATGCTACATTTCTCTAGGGGCTGGATAGAAAATTTAGACAAACTCTTTGAGCAGGGATCCTCTGTCCTAGCATGCGTGAAATTCACACATCAAGAGCAGTGGTGACCCCTCATCTCTTCAAACAGATTCTCTCTGGACTTCCCCTTACGACCCTGAGGAAGGCTTGATAGCTCTCCCCTCTGATCTGGCTGTGGAGTTCCTTCTGTCTCTGCAAGCAAACTAATCTGAAACCTCTTTTTTGGATTTGGCAATGAAAGGTCATACTTGCAACTCAGTAAGCAAATGTCTTTTTGCTTTGTGTCCTTTCTGCTATCATTTTTCACTGCTTGCTGAGATCTTGATGACAGTCTGGGTATCTTTCCCTCCAGCTGCAGCCATTCTGTTGGTACTTCCATCTGAATGACTCTCAACCATACTGTGCTTGAGGGATATAGATAACTACCCTTAGGCCATATTACTGCTTTTGGAAGCACTGCCAGCTTATGCAGATACTGCTTTCTGAACCTCAATTTCTCATTCTTGTTGCTGCTTTTTCATCTGAAATGTTACAACTCTCTGTGTGGTTGTGGGGTGGATAAGACTCTGTGCTGAACCAGAGTTGATTACTATACAAAAAGCTTATTTTCATTAATTTTGCAATCAGTTGTGTCATGTCTCTGAAGGATTACAAAGAACAAAAGACGATAAAGGGCTCGGCAGTTTATGAAGGATCTACCACAGATAGTTGTGAAAATACTCTACTGATGGCCACTAGCCTCTTAAGTATCATCGAACAAAGAACAAACATGTTTACCGATGTACTTGATGCAGAAAACCAAACAAGTCACATAACTTTCATATAAAAAAGTGTCTATCTTACCATTATATTCTTACATAGGATTGTAAGGATACTGAAAAGGAAATGGATAAGAATGTTATCAGTGTGAAGAACTGACCTTAGAAGGCCCTGCTATTAGTAGGTTCTCGCAAGACCTGAAGATACTGGACAGAATCCTACTTTCATTAAATTCAGAGTTATTTTTCACAGCTACCTGGCTTCAAAGAGAAAAGTAATATCTTATGTGTGGTAGTAGTCTGTCCATTAAACTATATTTAGCAAGACCAAGATCTGATTTTGCAGCTGGGCTGTGGACTCAACTGGATTTCTTTAGGTGTTAAATATGCTACATCTCCTCTGCTCCTTAATTTCTTTGCCAGCCAGGCTGGGTATCTGAAATACTAGTCTGAGGAGGTATCTTTAACCAAAGTGTCATATTACAAAAAAAAAAAAAATTTAAAAAAAGCCATTCTCATTACCTGTGACCAACACATTTTCAAAGTTATTAATCTTACATAAAATGATGAAATGTTTTATTAAATTCTTTGCAGTTATCCTAGTATTATTACAGAAAAATCAATCTCCGTAAGGGAAAGGTGTGGGAGGAGAAAGACTGCACATGATATTTGTAAGAGTGAAATCTAAGGAATGAACACAATGACCTAATAAAGTTTTAAATCTTTTTTCCACCTTCCTTAAGCCACCCTCATGGTTATTTCAGTCTATATCAGAATTGTAGTTCAGCCAAGAGGAATAAAAGAGAAAAGGAAAGAAAAAATCTTCTGAACAATACACTCCATGAGTAATAATATCAGTGCCTGCAGTTTTTTCCAGTAATTGTCATTCTTCTGATTTCTTTGTGTATGGAACAACAATTTCAGCTTGAAATTTTAAAGTGATTTGACAAAGTCACACAAAGGCTTTTTTTTTCCATGGTCACTTAGACACAGGTACAGTTGATCCATTTACTGCTTGTGTTGCTTGTCATTTTTCTTAGATAAGGAGGATGGACTCTTTACAGTTAATAACTTGAAAGCCTGAAAATGAATACCTGAACATATCATGGAATTGTTCTCACAAGAACACTGAAAAGGACCTTTTAGGACAAAAATCGTTTGAAAATACATAATCTAGAATGTTAATAGCTCCATTTGATGTCAGTTGAAAGCACTTCAGTGGATTTCTCCAAATAGTCCTGTTTCAGCTGTCTTCCTTGCTTTTCCACTTCAGCTTAGCTCAGCACAGCTGCAAGATTTCACTTAGGCACGACTCTGCTCAGTGCAGTGATCAGTGCCCAAAAGGGAGTGTGGCTGTCCAATATGTCGACACTTTCTACATCAAAAATCATTGGTACTGATTGGCAGCCTAAAAACCCCAGAAGGTGTAGGATTTAAGCATCTCTTTTCAAAAAGCTTGTCTGCATTTAAAAATCCCACTAGTAGCTGACAGGTAAGTAAATAGGTACAAGTGATATTAATATTGGCTTTTGGACCTTTTTACTATAAGACTTCTCTACTGTATTGTTCTCCACCAATATGAGGAAAGCTCATAATTTCTGACAACGAGAACTGGGAAGTTAGGTTGCTTTACAGGATTTTAAACTCATACCTCATTATTAGGAAATAATAACCCCTTACAATCACAAATGTAAGGATCATAACATATGATCAAATACAAACAAAAGTCAATCCGTTTTCTTCAGCTAATTAGTTATTAATGATTGCAAAATTGATTTGACCATGGACATGATTTTGTTGTAACCCAAATTAGATTGTGATTGTGTTTCATTTCACTCTCATTTCATCAAATGTTTGAAAAAAGACTCTTTATTTTTCACTGCTACCTTTATTCCCTGTTTCTATTTTAAAGAAGAATAATTCTAAAAAGTAAAACCCAAAACAGTCTGCTTTCATATTCCATCATATTCTATCATATTGAAAATTATAAAATGTTAGTTCTCTCCCACGTAACTGTCTTCTGCTTTTAGTTGACAATGACAAGAACAAAAGGTTGTGGTATGACACATTCTTAGTTCTGAACCCTCACTTTCTGTTTTAAAAAGTCAATAGGAACAGATAGCACTTGAATTCTGGGTTGTCTGCAAGCTTCCTAATTAGTTCCAGGATTAATTTAAGATGCCAGTGATAAATTGTAAAGCCTTGCATAGTTTTCTTACTAGAATCTGGCATGACATTTCAAGATCACTGAGTCATCCTGTGAATTTAAAACTAGCCTGGCAAGGAAGGCACAATGGTTTTTGGCTCTGTGGCCATCTGTCCTTGACTGAATCTGTATGTCATCCATAACTTGAAATTAAAAACTCCTGTGAAATGATAACTTTATTTTCAGAGCATATTCATTACGATCCATTTAGTTAGGGATATTAATTTAATTACCTTTACAATGTTTCCTATGGGGAAGCACTTGCATGCATACATACATACACGTTTGTTTTTATACATATTCCAATATCCACTCACAGTATTGCAGAGAAAAACAATAGCTTTGTTTTTCTTCACAATGAATAAGTTTCCTCCCTTGGAATAAAAGTTATTTCCTGTGCCAGTAAACAGTCTCTATAAAAATGTATGACATTTATTTCAGCAAATGGGATCACACAAAAGGAGTCAGGTGGGCAGAGGCAGATAAAACCAAAATAAAAAGTAAATTGATGGAAAAGACTGGAAAGAACCATCACATCTGCAATTCCTTAGGTAGTTTTCTTGCTGCAGTATTAGGAAGGTTGTGTCAACATTCATAGTACAGATTTTTGCTTCTGTTGGACTATTTGTTTATAACATATTGCTTATAGTTTTGAAGTTTTTGTTGTCATAGTTTGCTGTGCTGTACATCAAAGTAATGAAAGGATAAAATGTAAACAAAAGATGGGATATGCTATGATGCATTCTTAAAATTTCTTGCATTTAACAATTTAAATATTTTTTCTCTTCCCATAAAATGTTACAAAATAAATTCAGAAAGAATTTGTTCTTTCTTATGCTTTCCATAATTTGTCTTCGGTGCCTTCAGTCTGTGACTTTCCTGGGCTTTCCACATCAATGGCATGAGTGACATTTTCTTCCCAAAGCCACCTTACTACCAGAGGGCAGTTTGACAGGAAAGTAATTGCTGAATTATTCCAGTTTTGCCCTTTACGAAAAGAGCTATGTAGTGGAACGAACCTTGTTATAGAAGTAGTACCAGAAATACACTATCAAATCCTTCACTTGGTAATTTGATTTGTGATAACCAGTGGGGGAGAGGGAATTTTCATACTCCTTTTCATTCTTTCATACACCTGCAAAAAAAAAATAAAATCCTGGTTTTGTTGAGTTTATCCATGTTTTTATATTTACATTTACCTCCCCTCAAATTTTGATAGTTCCCAGCTTACCGAAGTGTTTGCTTCAGCTTGAAAATTAGTGTTATTTCCTGAAACTTCTGGAATCAGTTCTTAAATTCTTGAAAAAGTTTGCATTTTAATTGTGAAGTTCTCTGTATCCCTCCCCCCTTCATTAAAAAATTGGTATGAGGTTCTAGATAATAAAGAAAACATTCCTGATGTGTGGCTTGCAAATCATATTTGCTGTCTGAATACGTGTGATAAGTATGGAAGACCAAAGTTTTAAAGGAATATATACCACTTATGTGCTGAAATATATTGCAGTGATCTGTACATGCCAAAAAAACTTTTAGGAGATTTTCAACAGACACTGAAAGTACAATAATGATTGTGGTCATGATAAGTTTTTTTACTGTAAGTTACAAGTAGGTATAAATCTGGAAGTCCCCCCTGTGCCTATTCTGAAAACATGTACTATCAAACTTGAAAGATCTAAACATAACTTTTTAATAAAAATGTATACAGGGAGGTTCTTAGTTACCCATGCCTTTGTTTTAGGTTGTAATTTTTACGCAAACATGTTATTTTAAAAATGTTATGAGCCACTGGGTTCCCTTAAAGAATTGTTAAAGATCAGTAAGTCTCCTGTGGAGCATATATTTTATTACTTTTGAAGACAATTTCTTTTGGTATAGTACTGTTTTGCTTTCAGGACTTGCATACATGAAGTATATAAAAGTTGAAACCAGCCATTTTTTCTACTGCCATTTCCTCCCTTTTATGGGAAACAACATAAAATGAAATTAAACGTATCATTAAGCAATAACATTAAAATGCCATCTACCACTAGGAGCATATGGATCGTAACTTGTTTCATCATAACCTTCTGCACTTAAACTTTGTCATTGGCTTCATAACTTTGAGAGTTTTGCTTAAGTTCTATCATTGCTAATCTACCATAAATTTGAAATGTCTGATCTGGAATTTGTAATCACCCTCAGCTGCCCTTATCAGCCTGATTTTCTGAAGCTTTTTATCCATCAAATGGAGCATTATTTTTTCAGGAAGATAACTTTTTTTTTGTTGTGTTTTCTTTAATTGAGTTTATTCATCAAGCTTGTCCTTTCTTTTACAAAACAATTCTAATTTTGTGAGAGCTTTGCTGGGTAAATTTACAGAGGCCCAATTATGAAGGAACAAGATAGCTGTTTCAGCTGACTGCATGCCATCCTTAAGACTGAGAGCTGCTGCAAAATGTTTTTGTGTCCCTAAGAGCTTGAAAGAGAGGAAAAAACACAGAAGTTGCTTGAACAAAATAAGGCATGTCATGACCAGGATTCGTCTTTCCTAAGACTCCATTTAAACATAAGCTTAGAGATCAGCCTGGAGGTTCGTGTAGAGCAGTAAGCACCTTCTGAGGGTGAATCATCATTTTCTAGAATCGGAAAAGATGAAATCAGTGAATAATTTATGAAGATACCTAATTTTCTCTGCTGAGAAAGGAAAATTCTCATTAGAACGGCATGCTTTGGGTGACATCTTTAGGGTCACAATGTAACACTGTATAACTAATTTTTTTATCAGCCTTTAAGCTTAAGTGGTCAACAAGATTTGAGATTCCTCACTTTTGAGGAATTGATGAAGATGTGGAGTTTTTTACGGGAGGGTAGAAGCATATCAATTTGTTTCCTGTTCAAAATTGTTCCAAAATTATTTTATTAAAAAGACAGAATTGAGGATAATTTACAAATCCTAGTATTTAATTGTAAAATATCTCTGAATTTTGTGCAGGTTATTGAATATAACCTGTTGCATAATATTTTATAATCAATCAACCTATCAAATGTGCCACTATTTTTATGCATTCATAGAAATCCCCCCAAACACATTTGGTTTTGCATGAAATAAATTTTGGCAAATATTTTGTGGATATTAAATAAATAAAATATAAAGCAATGTTTATAAAGAAAAGCAAACCTAGCTACAACATGAAGTCCATATTCTAACTTTTTGCATATTATTTTCTTTCTTTTTTCCTGTTAAAGTGACTTTTGATGGTAAGATCAAAATGTCAGAGAAACTCTGCATCAGTAAACAGAGCAGTTATGAAAAATACTCTATTTTCTGAACAGCTACTTCATGTCTTGTTTTAGTTTTTGACTTTAATTTTAATAGTTTAAACATAGATTCCTGTTACATATACCTGGTGTAGAACATGTAGAAATTCTTCTATTTTTTGATACATAATGAATGGCTGAGATTTGATGTATATGTTGAGATAATATGTTAAAAACGCTTGTAAACACCTCTGGAGCTAATGGTTGTATGAGTCATAAAAATCATATATTTGTATACTTCCAGTCCATGTGTGATTCAAATAGATTTAATGTGTTCAAGAGCAGTATATTATAGACCTTTTGTTGAACTTGAGGAGACCAAAAGACTAAGCAATCAATAAAGACTGATTAATAGGAGTGACAGCAATCTAGGCAAAGATAATCCTCTGAAATCCTTTTAGGCTTTTGAGATACATGGAACCATCCCTGCAAGCAAAATTGTGATCTTCACCATTTCATTCTCTCTCCTTTTGTGGAATGGCATTGCATTAGTACATAGTTTAAGACTTTTTGGAATTTTTCAAATCCCTTATTTGAGTTTTAAATTTATCAATAATAATGACATCTTTAAGAATTTTCTAGATGCTATATATTATATATAAACATATATATTTCTGCGAACTTATGCCTTTATACTGTGCAATTTTTTTAAACTTTCATTTTGAAAAATGAATGGAGGTGTGTTTCTGATACCAACAAAGGAGGGAAGAGGGATACAAAACTGAAAATCAGTCTTGGAGTTGATAGTGAACGCCAGCTGTAATTTTGTTTGATTTAGTTTTACCTTTTAAAATTGTTTAAACCCCACTTGTATAGTTTACAATAAGAAAAGAAAGTGAAAACATCTCACTTTTTCACAAGTCTTGAAATCTAAAGAATTAATTATAAAGTATGAAGTACAATGTTCTTTCGTTCGGCTTTCTACCTCAGTGGCAGTGCCTCCTCTTAGCTGCTGAAAACTTAGTTGATACTTTTTTCTTGCCAGACATACACTTTTTTAAATAGACACAGAAAGAAAGAGAAAGGACACAACCATTTTATTTTGCCTGGCTCCATGCTATCATCATGCAACTTAACTGAAGCTTTATGTCTGAAATCTGATTATCCTGTAGCTGAAAAATTGCTTTTTGAACAATGCAGAGCATGTTTCTTAATTATGCTCCCAGGGGGTGAAAAAATTCAACAGAGGATTTTGAGATTTTGAAGGCGTATTTTTATTTCTGACCTCTATTGTGAAAAGAAGCTTGGTTGGTTTTTTTTTTTCTATAATTTACATTATTTACCAGAGCTTCAGGGCATCAGTAACTTATACTCTGACAAATTATTCAACATTTGATCTATTTTTTTTTTTGCTTTGGCAGAACTTTTGATCCACCTATGCTGTATTAATGGCAGTGACTTTGAAAACATGTGTTGGCAGTGGCTATTGAAGCAAAGGGAGATCTGCTTGTTTTCTCTTTCTTGTCTTTATGTGTAGTTTCAATGTTTTTGATGTACAGCAAGGCATTTTGTCAGGGGTAATAATATCTCACTATAGATACGTACACTTTTGTCTTCCTGGGAGCTCGAAATACTTTTTGACTACCAGCATTTATTATCAATTGGACAAACAGGGTAGCTGACACACTCTCACAGTGTGTCACAGCGAGAGCTACTTTGCCTCTTCTGTTATTATTATTTAATATTTCAGTTTTGTAATACAATAAAAATGGCTTTTTCCTGCTTGAGGAAAGGATCATTTAGCTGGATTCATGAAAGGTATACATTAAGGACAGCCAAATATTCTGCTCCTGGGTTTTGGACATAAACTTCTGAAGTGTGTTCTAAGAAAAGTCTATTACACACAGTTCTGGTTTTGGAGTTGGAACAGACAAAGATCATGGCAAAGCAGTTTGACATTTCCTAGGAGACTCCCAAAGGGAGCAAACAGTGAGTCAGCCTCATCAAGGATACAATCAAAGGGTGTCCCCATGTATAACAGACAGGGAAGTTGAAGCCATTCTGAATGCAGGCACATGAAGCTACTCAAATTGCTGACATATAGGTTTGCTGAGGTATGTGTTCGTTCCACATTCAGACATTGATGTCTTTGAGGAACTCAGGAAATTTTAGACATTGGCTTCTATCCGGTTGTTACACAGGGATACTCCTAGGAAAAATATGGGTGATGCTACTGATGGCAATTATCAGGCACATTTGAGCTCTCCCTCAGAGACATGGATATTAAAATATGTTATTTGGCCAAGCATTTTTTTTTCTTCAGTTGCAGGTGTATTCCTAGAGATAGTTGGCTACCATGTTTTTAGTTGATATTTTATCTACTGAAAAAGTATTGTCAAAAAAAGGTACTTTGGTTTTGCATTTTCGAATGGGAATTATGTTTTTTGGGATGATGTTTTCATGGAATAGTTGAGGCTGGAAAGGATGTCTGGAGGTCATCTGGTCCAACCTCCCTGCTACAGCATGGTCATCTAGAGCAGGTTGACCAAGGCAATGTCCAGATGTTTTCTTTTTTAATATTTGTCATGGAAGAGAGGGAAATTACTTGAATCTCTGCCTCTCTTGGTTTTTTGTTTTTTTTTTTTTAAATTTATTTTAATGCTATTGTTATATTATAGCAATATGATATTATTATAACAGTATGATATGAGATTTTCACCTCTGAAAGATCAAATATCTCATGATAATTAAGTTTGTGCTCTGAGTTCACAATTATGAAATAAAACAAAGGACTGAAAATTATACTTCCTCTGCATAGAAGGCATACTGTTAATTTTACATATGGCATTACTACTAAGGACAAAGCTACAGCATTTTAGATCTCTGGAACACATTTATTCTTTCTTGAATATTATATTGTTGCCTTCATGCAGAAGACTTTTCTTGTTTGATGAAAGTAGCTTTGCTTGGTTAATTAAAAAATAATGTGAGGACAGGAGGTGAGCTGGAACTCTACAGTGTTGTTTGTGCTTTCACTGAACAGTGAATTAACCAGTGTTGCACATGTATCAGTTTAGTAGTCTCGGGAATAGTTTCATGGTGATAGTTTCATGAAGTTCCTGTCTAACATAAGTAAATATTGCTTGACCTTTCCTGCTAATGATGCTGGAATATACAATGGATAGCACTATAAAACAGCCAGCATTTAAAAGCCACACAGGGGCCACTGTTCATGTTTAAAATGATGTGTGATAGGCTTTTTACCTCTTCCTCTGAGGATTATAAATTGGGAGTGGCTTAGAATAAGTAATTCAAACAGAATTAACATAAAATGAATGGAAATCAACTGACCTGAATGGCAAACTATATAAATAACTGAGTGTTTGCAGTTCAAAATCATTATAACCTTCAAAAAATAATGTCAGCTAAAATTCATGTTTGTCTGGGGGAAGAAGATGCTCCACCAAATTGAAAATCTGGAAATAATGTTTGATTCAAAAGATTCCTTTTGACTGAAGGAAAAAAAAATGTTGCTGAGTCTTGTAAGAGGAAAGGAAATTAAGTGTAGTTTCACCAATTTGTTAATAGATGGTAAAGCCACAAGCTCTTTTGC
Organism: Lichenostomus cassidix; assembly: GCF_008360975.1. NCBI lineage: Eukaryota > Metazoa > Chordata > Aves > Passeriformes > Meliphagidae > Lichenostomus > Lichenostomus cassidix. The sequence continues at coordinate 17,494,158 of NC_139480.1, read as the reverse complement.
ATATGTCAGGAATTATCATTCTCATTGGAAATCTTGTTGCATTTATTTTTATGTATTAATATTTTCATGATCATTTGCTCAACCCTGAAAACATGAAATAGCTCTAATAGGACCCAAAAGACATTAAACAGGGGGACAGAAGGTAATTGCTACTCCATCTCTTTCAGTTATTGGTTTATTTCTGATTCCCAGAGGACTAACAGACTATACACAAAGAATGTAAGCACTTGTATGGCCTGCTGACATAATTTTCTTGTATGTTTTGCTTGGACCTCAGTCTTTATGCCTACAGAGGTCATTAAACTTGAAGGGATAAATTAAAACTAACACAACCAAGAAAGGAGTTGAATTAAGGTAGCCCATATTCTGAGTGGATAACCACAATGGTATGGAAAAAATTAGATTATTGCCTCCTTCACAGGAATAATTTTTACAAAATTGACATAAACCTATTTATCTAGAATATGAAAAAATTAATTAATTTGGAAATATATTTAGGACAAGAAAAATGTTACCTTACTGAGATCTATTATTTCCCAAATAAATAAACTTGGCTTAATGCTTAATTCAGCTTATTCTATTTCAGCTGAGATTAAAATCAGGACCTGTGCTACAAAACTTTAACATTTTTAGCATAAATTTAGTTAATATTTTTTTATCATCCCAGTCAATTTTTCAGTCTTCTGTACTGAACTCATTGTAGATCCAAAACAGTTATGGATTTGTGTTTGTTGTTTTTAAATAGGTTATATGTTGGATCAGTTTTAAGTTCTCTTCCTTTACTCACTGCATTTACATAGTTCAGATAGACTTCCTTTCTTTTGGTTTTTCTCATACTTAAGGAGACTAAGTCAATTACTTGGTCATCTTTACTTCCTTTTTTGTATCACAGGACATGTGTATTTCCCATCTTTTACTTTTTCTGTTTCCAGACTTCGACATTTATTAATCTTTATATTCTGTAACACACTGTTGTGCTCTGAGCTGTGATCAGTATTTATGATTTTACTTTGTGATTCCTGTAACACAGATGTTGTCATTAGCATAACCTTGGAAATATCATAACACCTTTCGAAAACAACCCTCATATTTTTGCTGTTTTACTTTGAATAATTCTGAATTTAATCATAGAAGTTATACTGTCAAGGTAAATTTAGAAATGCCAAACAATTATAGAAAAAAAGTAAACTAAATAAAAGTTTCTTTATGATAATTCTGGCAAAACAAGCTTTTTCTAGGGCATTACATTGTTGGAATATAAATATACAAGCAAAACTGTACTGACAGAAATTCCTCTAAGTTTTTTCCACATAATCTTCTACACACTTAAGTCCAATATCACAGCAGCGTTTCTACCCTATTTACAGAAGGCAACCACAAAAATGTAGAGATTTTCTTGGTATTTGATCTCAGACTTGAAATTCTTCTTTGTACAGAATATTTGACCTAATAAGGAGATACTAACAGCTCTGCCTTTACCCTCATGTAATGAGTGATTCTACTGGAAGCAAATGACTTCTAAATTGACATTGTGTGCAACCAGACTACCGTTCAGTTTTCTGTGGATAATGACTTCTATAAGAAGATTGATATGTTTAACCCTTAGGTGTTCCATGGAAACCACATCAAAATTCTGTGTTAGAAGTACTTTAGCATAAAGTCTTGTGTTTGATTCAGATTTAATACATCCTATAGACCCCAGCCTCCTGGGTTAATAAAAACTGCAGCAAGTTATGGAATATTCCAATTTTATTGTGGTACCATTCTGATGTATATCATAATTTTGATTCTAATATTTACTGATTACCATGGATATATGTCAGAAGGATCTAGAGTTAGTAAATACTATTGGAACAAATAAGGAAAGTGTAATTCACCAACCAACAGTTTGAAGCATTTTACCACTATTTTTTATCTATTTTGTCATAGATATAATGCTAAATATTTGGAATATCCATTTTATGGTTTTTTTGTGCTTGATGAACATATCCATATAATACATACACATCTATCAAAGTAAGAGTATGAACACTGAAAATAGGATGGGCAGAGTAAATTTTTGAGATCTTTCAGATCAATTGGAGTCCCATCAATATTGAAATACTCTATATCTCTCAAATCCACTTTTACTACCTCCCCATTTTGGGGAGGAAGATACTACTGTCATTCTCTTTATTTATTCAGATAAAACTATCTTCTAACTATTACTTTTGTACCAACATATACAAATCATATGATTGTGAATTTATAATGTGTTGACATGTTAACTTTACCAATTAAAACTGATAATGAAAATTTCTTATTATTCAAATTCCACCACAGTTGCTAGTGTACCAGAAAGTATCAAAGAAGGAAAACAGTGTAATCATAAAGAAATACAAATTCATTTTTCATTCTCCTCAGCTGATATTTTATAAACTTTTGGATGCTTCTCATAGAATAGAGGCAAAAATCCCACCCAGCCTTTATCCACACTGTGGTACTTAGCCAGGAACCAAAACATGGAAGTGTTGGTATGCTCTTCTCTCTAATATGTAATATCAATTTAACAATGAAAAGTTATGTTAATACTTCACTTTCTCTTTGACCCCTGAAAAGAAAGAGCTTTCCCTCCATATAACCTAAAAGAGATTATTATTTTTTTTAATCAAATCAAAAATAGACTAGAAAAGAGATCAGCTCAGAAAAATGTTTCCTTATCATTAAATAAAGGAATGTTTTTGTGGAAAAGAGTGATTGGCTGAAAAAAGTCTATATAACTATTGTTGTTTCTGTGTTGCTCCAGACTCTCAAATAGATGTGTTTCAATGCAAGAGCCTACTTAGCCAGTCTGAATTTCCTTCTGGAGAGATCACTTTCACATACTGCCTACAGATGGAGTTTAGGGAAATTAAAGTCTCCAAGACAAGTCAGCCATTCTGAATATTCCCCGAAGCACTCTTGAAAATGCTATCTTATGATTTTAATGCAATTTATCTTTCCTTCTCATAGACACCATAGTAATCTTTTGAAATTGTGTTGTGATATGTAATCCTTTAGTGAGGATTTTTTTGTGTTATCTGGCCATAGCAGCTTCTACACCTAAAATATTTACAGCTTCTTTGGCCTGTTTTATTCTTTCTCCTTATTCCAAAGAAATCACTACAAAATCTGAAGACTTCTAATATATTGAATGAGTTTTTTTTGAGCCACTTTCCCCTGTCTAATCTATCTTTCAAGCAACTGGATTTTACAAGAATTAGCAATTTTCTCTTCTAGAATCTCTGTAACAGCCCATCCATGTACATTGTTTGCTGCTTGTGTGGTATGCAATTAAAATTACAGCTGAATTTTAATGATTAATATAACCTTTTCCTAACCCAATGATGACCTTCAAACTCTATTTAGTTGGCTGTTCTGTGTCTAGCAATGGCAATTGCAATCTCAAAGTCTCTGAAAAAGGCCCTTTAATAGAGGAGTGATAATGACAAGAACATTCTGACTTCATATGCACAGGGAAAGCTTCTACTATGAATTGTTTTTTTCTTCCATAGTCGTACTATAGCTGCACATTACTCATTTAATAAGCCAAACAAAATTTAATAAGCCTTAGGGATGAAAATTTACTAATCAGTGTTGGTAATATGCTTTTGCAAAATTGTTTTTCCTTCATTCATTAGAAATAGCCAGGACCAATGGGTAGCTGGTAATTTTTAGTTACTCAAAAAATTTCAACTGCCTTAAAAAGTTCCATTTCTACTTGTTTGCAAGGCTATGTTGAGTCAACTTTCCCTTAGCTTTTTGCCATATTCTGCTTTTGAGGACATGGCCTGTTAAAATGGTTGGACAAACATCCTTAAGAACACAGTTACTAGGGATGTCAGAAAAAAAATTAAAATCCTTTTTGCCACCTTTATGCTATATTCTTCCTCTTCTTTTTCTGTCACAAAATGAAGATTAAAACAAATTATTTTTGCTTTACTTTGCAATGGTTGCTTTCTTTGGAAACACTCAATTTTTGCCAAAGATAGCACATAAAATTGGATGCTTTCAGCAGAAAAACACATAACAATAAATTGATTTAATGGAGCTGTAGATTTTGAGGTATTTTGTCAGCAGTTAGCTATTCATTGGAGGATTCTCAGCCAGACATATGTCCAAAGTATATATTAGCTAGAGATTTCTACAGTGCATCACAGTAGCTTATGGAGTCAAGTAGTCACAGTAGCTCACAAGTCAAGATTAAAATTAAAAATAAGTGAAATAATACAACAAAAAAGCACTGACAAAGTCAGATACAACCTGACACCCTGTTAGGGTGGTGGTAGCAGTCCAACTGAAGTAGTTCAGTTGAAGTAGTGATCCTGTAGAAGGTCTGGTTGCCTCCTGAAGGTCCAGTGGTAGCTCTTGTCCTCTGGAAACCCCATAAACAGGGCTGACCTGTGCAGTTCCAAGGCCAGGTTATATCCAGGTGGGAACGCTTGGCTCCTCCCTCCTGGGTGGAGCATCTCACAATAGGATGACATAAGTCCATGAGTCACGCAGTTGGTTCTTGATGGCTCACTGTCTGTTATCAGGGGTGAGTCATAGCAGGAGATAACAGCTAATGGCCCACAGCTGGTGGTAATAGAATACTTAAATACATCTCTATTACAGCCTAGGACATGTCTATACCCTAAAATCTTCAAAACCTTTTTCTAATATTGATTTTCTCAGTTTTCTGTTGCATGTGAGCTTGCCTGGGATGCCCTGGGAGAACCTATTTTGGTCAAATGGATGGTGTTACCTTAACTGCTAATTTCCAGTATAGAGCTTCCAGCTTTGCAACCGAAACTGTTCTTGATCCTTAATTCTGAAAAAACAAAACATAGATAGCCATAATAAGGAATATTGAAACAATTTGCAAGCGTATTTAATAATTTATGGTGTTTTCATAAAGTCATTTTGTGGCTTCCACTCTGCCTCAGACGGCAAGCCCCGAAGCCACCCAGAAGCAGACAAGCCGCAGAGACCCCCACATGCCAGCCGGGCGCAGCAGTGAAGATTGTGGGTAAAAGTGTGGAGTTCCTTGGGGGATGGAGCCCAGCAGGAGACAAGGTGATGATGAAAGAAATGCAGTTTCTCGTGATCGGAGTCCAGGGTGTATTGGGAGGAGTGGTGGGGCGAAGAAGGCAGGTGATCGGGGAGGAACGTGGGGGCTGAAAACGGGCTGGATTCAGGACGCAGGAGCCCCAAAAGTGACCGTGCAAGGGGTTAAGAAGGGCTGCAGGATGGGAGGGGTTTACACAGGAGGACCAATAGGGGCACGAGGAGTACAGGATTGACAGGGACGCCAGGGAATGGGGACGCGAGGAGGGAAGGTACAAAAATTTGAAACGCAATGGGGAAACTCAGCTAGAGGGAACAAAGAAGAACTTTCTAGCCGTTAACTCAATATGGGATAGGGGAAGGGAGATGTACACAACCAATGTATTCATTGTCCGCTGCGTATTGAGGATGCCAGCCGCAAGGTGTCCTGGGTGTGCACTGCTTTGTCACCCTACTCAAAAGGTCTCCTCACACCCAGGGCCCTTCCTTGGTGTCATTTGCTTCCAAGCTCATCTGAGCAAGAGCCACTACTACATCTTTTAAAGTAAGTTTACCTCTTATGCTAGCAGATGTGTATAATTCTTTATGAGTATTAGTCTTGAAGTGTTTAGGCTTTTGTTTCATTGATTGTGTAAATTGTATACACTCTCTTTTGGGTGGAATTCAAGACAAAAATATTTCTATTTGCTCCTGTATGTAAAATATTACCCATTCTTACTACATTCATAGCTTTCAGTTATTCAAAACACATACTTAGGTGCTTATAGGTTTAGAAATATTAATTCTCATTGTGTGGGAAAGCATTTGCTTGAATATGATAGGTATCTTCCAAGGGATGTGACAGACAGCTATTTTGGGTCAAATATAGTTGGTACCTGTTATCTTCAGAGCAAACACAGAGTGCCAAAAAAGTAATCTAAAAGGGTGGCACTGAAAAACCCAGTTAATAGTGATAGAAGTTTAAATCTTTCTATTGCAGTGCCAACAAAACTGAGAATTCATTGTTAACAGGGAAAATGAAAAATTAAAGTGATTCATTCTTTTGACTGTATTCTTTTTTTCAGTCTCTCATAATTTGCCCGTGAAGTTTTTGAAGAGGTTATTCAAGTAGAGGCTGTTTTATATATTCATAGTCAATGATCACGTTAGATGACTAGTCCTATCAAACTTTGTGCTATATTTAAAGTCAGTTGTCTGCATGTACTAGATAAACACACTAGCATTGATATATCTCATGATATATAGTGATATACAGCTGTTCTGTATCCAAATGAAGAGTTAGTAATGTTCTTCTACTTATGGCTATATAAATGTAGATATACATGTAAATTCAGAGAACAATTATGTTTTCAAGTGGTGTGGGTTTGCAAACAGCATATAGATGTTGCTTGCAGCAAGGTCACACGTTGCACATGCATAATACAGAAGATACAGTAAAACTGCAAAATATTTAGACTAATAGAAAAGGCAAGCGTGAGCCTGAGAACTCATTTCTTCCTTTTGTAATGACATGGACTACTTGTCAAAGCCTTGAACAGTTCTTGAAGGCCAAAATTACATTTATGTTAAAATTCCTAATATGTCTGAATATACATACATAATAAATACCTGACATTTATTGAACACACCTCCTCAGGCATCTCAAATTGGTTCTCATGCCATATCACTTGTACTACTATAAAGAGCCCCTGTGCATGATATTTTGATTTCAGATGGAACCCCCAGTTTCCAAATAAGATTTTTTTTTACAATCAACTAAAAAATCTATAATAAACACATCACAAAGCACAAATCTTTGAAAAAATTATCATAATTTCACATTATAGAACAAAGAGAATCTAGAAATGCATGAAGATTACCAATATTAATTACACTAATACACAAAAGGAACACATCTCCTTTTTCAATCTTTTAGTCTTTCTACAATAGAACAGCTATAATGAAATGAATCTAGACTGCAGATAAAGAATAGCTTCATATGTGGTAGATCAGATCATTAGCTGGAGAAAATTTTAATCTTTTAATTGCTTTCTGTGGTTATATATATGACCCAAAGCAGATGAACTTGTAGGAGATCCAAACATTCCCTCCTAATAAAAAAAATTCCCATCATTAATTTTAAGTGGCTTTATTTCTTGTGATAAATAATTTCAAAACTATTGAATGAGGGAAACATTTCCAGAGATCCAAGGGGTCAGTCTGTCTCATCAGGAGGTCCAGGACAGAATGAGTAGCATGGATCTCCTTCAGTGACGGGATCTGGCAGAAACACAGATGTAGGTTGATCAGTTGGCATTTTCTGGTGGTGAGATTTAAAAAGAAACTATGGTCTTGTCTTTGGTGCTTTTTTTTTTTTTGTTTGGTTTGGGGTTTTTGTTTGTTTTGTTTTGTGTTCTGCTTTTTGTTTATTTATTTCTTTGGGTTTTTTTGTTTTCCAAATTATGAGATTAAAATCTGGTTGAAAATTTGCCTTTTTTTATGGTGAGGTGGCTTCAATGTACTTCAAGAATGTTAGCAGATTCTGTCAGTCTCAGAAAGTTATTCCTGTGTTTGCTGATAGAATAGTCAACAAAGTTAATTGAATGGTCCTAGGGACTGTTTTAGATGTTGCCTAGTGTTCAGTGCAATTGATGAAAAAATTGCATTTGTGTAATGGCATTAGACTTTCAAAAACTACCTTATCCTGTGTTTCCATATTTATAAATTCCCGAAGCAAAACAAAACCAGAAATACTGAGTCAGTTACCTGAATGTGCCTTTCGTTTCTTCTTACAAGATCAGAGGAAAATTGTGTCAGGTAAAATATGATGAACTGAACTCTGTTGAACAGTCAATAAAATAAGCACCATCTTGCATTTCCCAGCAGTGTAAGTGACCAAAGGTTGCACTTAACACAAAAAACGTGACTAGATTTTATTCAGATGCTACATTAACAGTAGCAGTGTGTTGCACATATTGAAAAAGCAATCTCGATTTCTTCCAAGTTACTAACATATTTTTAATGCATATTTTTAATAGGTTGTAACAAACAAGTTGCATATGTATTAAAGTATAATATGGTTATTTTATAAATGTCAAAAGATATTGCCTTTTTTATAGTGTATGATATGTTAAATTACTTTGAAATATGAGCAAAGAAGATATTTTTTTAGTTGTTTAAAATTTTTGGTATAGTCTTTCCATTATGTGCCATGCACAGGTGGTGAACTCAAAACTTATTTAGGAAAATTATTACTCTCTTTAATAATAAGTAAAATTAAGTAGCACTAGATGGAAAAAGAAAAGTAAAATTGCATTTGGTTTTTTTGACAAAGTTTGGTAGCAGGGGCTGCAGGGGTGGTTTCTCTGAGATGCTGCCGGAAGCCTCCCTTTGTCCCATGCCAGCTGGCTCCAAGGTGGACTTGGTGCTGGCCAGGGTCAAGCCTATCAGGGGTGGTGGTAGTGTCTCTGGGATGACATAATTAAGAAGGAAAGAGAAAATGGTCATGGAGAAATAATTGTAGCCTGACAAGAGAGGAGTGAGAGTATGAGAGAATCAGCCCTGCAGACACCCAGGTCAGTGAAGAAGGACAGGAGAGGAGATGCTCCAGGCTCTGGGGCAGAGATTCCCCTGCAGCCTGTGCTGAATACCATGATGAGTCAGGCTGTGCCCCTTTATTGCACAAATGTCCACAGTGGAGCAGTGTCCTGGTTTAGGAATGATATTCCCAATTTAGTGTTCCCACTGAAACCCCAGACCACATACAGTTCACTCCCTATCATAGGGACTGCAGATTTTGGAATCACAACCTTAGTCATTAGGTCTTTTTCATTAAATGAGTATGTAACTTCTCAACCAAAAGAGCCACCTTCATGTTCCAGACAGCTCCAGGATTTGTGCATGAAAATCCACTAGAAATGGATACAGTGGCTCTGCTAACACGGGAAAACCACTGGAGCTTCAGCTGGGACAGACTCCAAATATATGATTTTCTCTTGTTAAAATCAGTTGACAGAAATAATTTAAAACTACCCCCTTCCCACGCTTACTTGCAATCTCTTTCCCAATACAATGACAGGGTGATTTTGACAGCCTGTTAGACTTTATAGTGCTTGGAAACTAACAGTGTTGAACAAGTGACATTGGCTTACTGTGAGATGGAAACAGAGCAGAAGTCAATGAAGATTATGCAGTTTGATTGTTTGGTAAATGAAGATCCATGAGAACTGAAAATCATATAATCTTTATTGGCAGGCTAGTGTAACTTAAAAATGTGACATGAAGAGTGTAAAAAAGCATGGAAGAACATCTGTGTTGTCAAGAACAAGACCAGAATATAAACAATTCCTCTGATTTAATTAGTGGCCTTGTAAAACACAGATGGCTGATATTAACCTGAACTTTATGTTTCATTTTCTTTCTTTGCATCATATGAGGGCTGACAGATCAGTTTTAGACCCAAATTGTTCTTGAACACTTAATAAATACTGACATATTTGGTTTTCCCCATATTCAAAAATAGCTACAGTTGCACTATACTAAAGGAAGAGAATAGTCACTTTAGAAGAAAAAATATAATAGACATATTTGTGATCTGAGAATATCCCGGAAGAGTAAAGAAGCTAATGGGCAGATTCTAACTGGAAATTATGGGGAAATTTTATGTCATGAATGAGTTTTATACAAAAAGCAGTATTTTATTAACTGACTCTGATTCATTATTGTATAAGGGAATATAAATATAAAAACCCCCATATATTTAATGGGATATAATAAAGAAATGCTCTCAAATCACCATTCTAATAATACCATGTGCAAACATTAGAAAAATTAACATTTATTTCTTCTGAGAATAAGTTTTCCCCTTCAAACTATATACATTTAGGCTCAGAAGAGATAAACTGGCATTCTCATACAGAGTGAGACAGAAAAATTTGTGTTAACAAAATTTACGATGATGTTAATGTACTTGGAAGAAGGAAGCTTACTTGGTCACACTGCTCAAAGGAGAAAGTGTATATGTGTGCATGTCAATATGTTACAGACACCTCTGAAATTCTCTTGTAGGCATAATTTAGAATTTTGTCTTTGCTCCTATCCAGTTTTCTTCTTAAAGGAAATTTCAGTTTTACCACTTAAAGTGAATTGATTTGCTTTTATGAGTTTCTCTAGGATCTGAATTTTTAAAGTTGAATTAATAACATTTATGTAGTACTCATAAAATTCAACATATGAATAAATATCATATTATTGCACATAATATTAATATTATTGTTCATTTCAAGGAGTGAGGTATTTAAAAAAAAAACTAACCCAACCTGCAAATATTTGCTTGTGGAGGATATAAATGGCTATATATGTAATAACTTTTATTACTGATAGTCATATATACAGTATTGGAAGCATCTTAAGGCATCCCTTATAATTACTGTATAGACTTGAGCAGATTGAAACTATCATAAAGTCTATTATTAGAGATATCAAAAGGCAGTATCTTTCTAGCTTTTTGGTCTCATACTGTGCTTCTACTGTATTTTGCATATCATATAGCCTAAGCATGATGTGAGTTGAAATTTAACTCTCATAGTCCAGTTTATTTAAATTCAACGGTATGGAAATGTTAATTTTCTGTCAGAGATAGTCCTTCTGAAATTGTGCATGTCTTGATTCAGTATTTATGTATTTACCTCCCTGAAATACGTTCAAGCCTTTATTTGTTTAACTAAAATTACTTTTATTATTTCATTAAAAGAAAACCCCCGATCAAAAAAAAAAAAGCAACCAGAAGATTTCTAGTAAGTAATAGATATGGAATCTTCTATCTTAGGCATTTGTTCACATCTTCACTGACAATGACTGAATATTGTTACAATGTGAGGGCAGCTAAGTGAATTTGTGTCATTGCAGTTGTCAAGGATATGTTCATATCCCAAAAATTCTTGTCCATTGCCTTATAAACAGAATATTCTTGCAGCTGAACACCTTGTTAACCTATTAAACATATCCTTAAGAAATCTTAAGGACATCTATCCTCAAGATAAATTTTGCTACAACATAATACATGGAAATTTCCAACACTGATTTTTGTCTAGCAGGAAACTGGCAACTGGTACAAAGAAGAGAGCTCAGATACACTGAGTGTGTCTTGCTGTGAAAGCTGTGTGACTTTCAAAGGTAATATTACAAACAAATTAGTGCAATAATCAAGCAAAAAAGTAACAAAGACCCTTGGGAGGAAACTACATGATTTCTTTGCCAGTAGTAAACAAAAGAAGAGAATTTTTAGAAGACAGCATCACGGGTGAGTTGAGTCTCATAAGACCTTGGCATTTCATATCGTGTCCACAATGACCAGACATATATCCACAGCTGAAAATTTTTCTGGACCCTGTCAGATCTTTCAGCATCACCTTCATCATTTTGATTTGTAAGCCAAATTTGATTATTTCTTGCTGAGAAACGGAGGCTTGACAATCCAATATGAATTTACCACAAGCTTCGGTTTATTGATTTACAGCATACAGTTTTATAGTGTAGTTAACTAACTCATGCATATTCTGTAATCATACAATACTACTGGTTATATACTTCCATGCCCTAAGTTTGGCTTCTTGCCTTAACATGTATCTATGTTTACCTATAGTGCCTGATTTCTGCATATTTGTTACCAATTAACGCACTCTTGACGGCTCCTACGATCTCCATGTTGAAGGAAAGTCATGGTGACCTAGATCGCTGATTGGACGCAGGTCTCTAATTAATAGTTGGCTGAATATGGCTATTGTTTAGAAGTGGCTTGTTAAGTAGCAATCTATCTACATCGGTGTGTCCTTTCTCTGGAAGCCAGCTTTCCACAATTTCTTTTTTCTATACTCTTTCAAAACAGAAGTAGAGAATGAGAATCACTGGTTATTCTAATTGAAAACCCCTGAACTTGCAGAAAGTATTATCCAGCTTTGTTATGATGATATGTGATGAGTTTATAAACTTGTGACTATGATGAAAATTATAATAGAAAAAAGCAAGACATGAAACTGATCACTACATTCAGAACAGTACATTCTTTAGAATCAGTACATTCTTTAGAAAAGCCAACTTCAGTTTCCCTCTGTGAGTACTACTTGCTTAGGTAGCTGTGGAATGGTATGCCATAGGATAGGAGAGTTTCTACTCCTCAGTAATACCTTCCAGAACAAGTAGTCTTCCATTGCTCTTGGAAACTACATTCTCAGGACACTGACATCCCTTACCTTGGCAGTTGCATCATTAATTCAAACTGTTACTTTGGAGGTGGTATAACAGGTAATAGTTGTCCTTGCAGATTTAACAGCTGAGTAAAGAATTACACATATATGGGCTAATGATGTGTTGAGAGTGCTGCTTACTGACAGCACACATTATGTCCTTCGGTAAGGTGGAGTTCACAGGTCTTTGCCTCTATAGCCACATCTCAATTACCAGTGATCTGCAATCTGATCAATGGTCTGTTACCCCCATATTTTAGCAGTCAACACTGTGATTTTTAATTAAAGTTAGCCATTTGTGTGAAATGATTACTCTGTTCATTATCTTGACAATTTCATTACTGTATCAGGTAAAATAAAACATTTATAGCAAGAGGAAAATATATGAGCTACTGTAAGGTTCAAGGAGGTTCATCACTGCAGTTGGCTGGGGTTGTTATCATTAACATCAATGGAACAGGTCACAGTTCCTAGTATGCCACATGCCAGTTATCTCCTTTTAAATGAATTATACATGTATTCATTAAAATTCCCTAAGTACTCTGGGAACATGAACATTACAAGCATTTGTACCCTGCTTGCACATTCACAGTCGTGATATGCATGTGCAGTGGGGCTCAGAAGGATTTGACTATGAAAGTCTTTGCATGCATGATAATGCATCTAGGAGCTCTGTGGAGTGTTCCACACTCCATATGCAAAAGTTGTTTGTGTGACTTTGACTTCACACCCGCTGAGAATTCCAGAATTCAACTTTGCTCTTTATTTTTTCAAAGTGTACATCTATGTATTTCTTATTAATCTCAAGGAGTAAACAATTGCTCCTCCCTGGGGAGGGAGCCAAAACTTTTGTTCCTGTTTGGATCTGGGAGTTGGTGGGAGGAAGCAAGAGCGGAGTACAGCACAGGGGCAGTAGACACAGCAAGATGATGATCTTGATGAAAAGTTATCTATATGTAATTGCATGCAACCCGCCAAATGAAACTATCATCAGGCTACTTTGGCCAGGAATGATTATTGCTGTTCTGATGCTGAAAGATCAACAGCAGCTGAGCTTTTAAAGATGGTCAGAGAGGCTGAGCTAAGGGAACACAGGCACATGGCCTCTCTGTCACCCTTGAATGCCTTGAGGCTGTTTCTGTTATGCACACTGGTCTGCTGTCCAACTTTTAGATATCTACACTGTTGACAGAAGCCATACTTTGGAGTTCAGTTGTCATTTTTCCTAAAGGTGAAAGGACAGAAAAAGGGCTGGAACTGGGTCAAGAAGAGAAACAGAGACAGAGTGGGCTAGGTTTACCACTGATAGGAAAATGCTATACTTTCCACTGAACATTTCAGCTTTAATTTTTCAGAGGACATACTAATTATTTCCTTAGCATTGGATACTAGTTTTCTTTGCAATTATAAAAAGGCAGCAGAACACAGATTTATTTTTCCCCCACTACAAAGAGCTTCAAAATGATTCAGTGAGCAAATTTCTTGGGAATGATGTTTTGTGCTTTTAGGGCATTAGGAAGAGGAACACCTGTATTCCAGCATATATTTTCCAGCTAATTTACACTTCAAAGAAGTCCATCATCTCTACACTGAGTTAATTTCACCTCCAACTGTTTTGTTACAAGGACTGGTTATAGCTTTGAGGTGCTTCAACTCCCAGAACAACAAAGTTCTGACTTTCTGGGTAAGTGTTTTAGTTATCTGCTTGTTGTGCAGGAGATGGAGGCTACATCAGCCATTGACAATGTAATACAATGTTGTACTATCAGTGCTAATTAGACATGATCAGACCAAAGGTATCAGTTCTGAGCTTGTTCCAGCTCTGTGTTTCTGTCCAGACTAAGAATCAAAATGTGGAAAACTGGTATCTGCCTGTTCACACTGAGTTATTTTTCTGCAAAGAAAAATTTATTAGCACTAGAGAATTCTTCAGACTTTATACAGAGGAGCTCTCCCCACTCCTCACACAGTTTGTTGATATTCCAACAGACTTCCTGAATTATAGGATTCTAGTCTTTTTCTGAAGTGACAAGTTCCCAAATAAAGCAAAATCTTGGATGTGTGGGATGTAACCTAGTCCAAGAAATCATGTACTTTAACAACTCTTCTGTGCAGTTTTGGCATAAAAGTTGCAAAGTGAAAGTGGCAACTGTGGGAATGACAGAACATCTAATTTTTTATGCTACTTTCCATTATCTTGTGAAGTTCTGTGATAGCCTTCCTGTTAAAACTCAGTCATGCCATAGTACATGTAAGCAATTGACAACTGTGATGCTGTGCCTGTGTACTTCTGGTTTTAACTGCAATTATCTCACTGTTCTCTTTTGTTGCATGCACTCCCTACTTTTTTTTTTTTACATACCTAGTGGTGATCTGCCTATTGGTGTGGAAATTGGCTCATTTCTATTGCTAAATCATAACCTTGTCTTCTTCTTTAGGCCGTGTCATCCCTAGACACTTCAAACATTCCTAAGGTATAGGAGATGAGATAACAGTAGGTCAAAATTGGAGAAAATAGGAATGATCAATGCATTTATTAAGGCTACCGACTGTTAATGCAATTCCATTACTTTTTCTACCCAACAGATGAGACCAGTCTATGTGAAGAAAGAAGGAATCTCAAATGGAAAGTTAGATGCATTTTTTGCAAACTGTTTGGTAATAGTTTGAATATACCTGAAAAAGACAAGCACACACCCCCTCTCACCAAGGCCCAATTTTCTGATTATCTTTGACCAGCAGAATGACTGCAAAAGGTTTTGTAATACTTGAAATCTGTGTGTGTGGTTTGTTGTGTCTTTGTAGATAATGAAGCCAGACACATTTGACAGGATGCCAACACTGATGGTGTAGGTCCACCAACAATCCACCTGCAAGTGAGCTACCTTCTAGGTGTGGCAGCCAAGGCAAACCATGGCTTTAAGTGAAACAGCTCAAAACTGTGGGAGACCAAGTGGTCAAGTGAAATATTTCCTTAGCAAATAAGAGAGGCTTTCTTTCTTATCATAAAATATTCCATCAGTCTTTCATCCAAGTAGAAATTGATGTGTTAATAACACTATTCTCTTAAATATTTGAGCAATGCTCATGATATTAATGGTATACTGGTAGTGACCATTTATTACTAAAGAGAGAGAAAGATGGCGAATGACCAGAAAGACAAGACACTGCAGTGTGGAGGAGTTGCTTAAAGTAATGAACTGAGATTAAAAAGGTAAAGGGAGGAGAAGAACATGCCCTAGGAGAAAGGAAGAATGTGTAGAGCAAAGAAGTGATGTAAATCTGAAAGAATAAAAACTAAAATGGTAATCCTTTTAAAACAGTGAAATAAAGTATCTTTTCAGAAAATTCTATTGTGTAATTAGGTCTTAACTTTTACAGCAACACTCCGTGTATTTCAAACACTCCAGATGGTGTAGCAGTATTGCTTAAAAAAGCTATCTGATGGGGTGGGTAGTGAGTGTGTGAATGTGTGGTGTTTGATATCAATATAGCCCCTTTACCTCCTCGACAGTGAAGAATCACTATGTTTATTTGGACTCTGGAAACATACATAGAGTCAGCAAATTCCTACTCAGCTCAAAGTGATGTAGAATTCTGTTAAAATTATATAGAGTTATAAGTGCATACTTGGTAAAATCTTATTTAAGGTGTGGTAAATTAACTTTTTTTTTTCTGCTTTATTTTATAACATTTCACCTAAATCATGTTTAGCACACAAATGAGAGAGATTGTATTTAAGAGTTTGGTATGCAGTGCCCTCCTTGCCAAGGTGACATATGTCCTAATGTCTAGTAAGTGATCTTTTTCCAGAGCACATATGTTGGGTGCATATGGATACCAGTAACCAGCAAGATGCCATTAGAAATACATTTGAGGGCTTTACCCTAAATATTCATAAATATTGATGATTTTGAATCTAAAAACTAGCTGCAGCATTTTTTAATCATCATCATTGTCATTATCATCATCACAATATTAATATTAATACCAACAGCAGTATCAGCAAGAACAATATTAATGTTAACACTAATACTAATAGTAATAATACCTTTTCATACTTTCCAAATCCCAGTTTAATTTTCTCATCTTAATGTTGTATGGCATTATGAAATGGCACTTTTTCATCATGTTTACTCCTGCCATCCCTAATGCATTACCAGGTGTGAGATTAATGAGTGGAACACATGAGACCTGCCACAGTTAATCACATTTGTAACCTTTCAGATACACAGCAGAATTTTTCTTGCTGTGAAACATCTTTTACCTTTTAATCTCTGCTGAGCATAGTGCTAACTCAACACTGTGATTCTTTTCTTATGTATTTCAAGTTCAGTCATCAAATTATTATTCCTCTTTCATATTTTTCTATCAAAGAACTGTTTGTATTTCAAGGAAATATTGGAGTAGTCAGAGAGTGATAAGCATATAGTAATCTTTTCTGGGATTAAAGAAACATGTAAATAGATGTGAAAGAGGTGGTACTTTTGCTATCATACATCATAATACTTACAGAAAATTTGTATAATTTTTAGAATAAGATTTAGTTCAGAAATTTACACTTGACTTTCAACTTCTTGTGAAATGTTAAAAGATCACTTGAGCATTTTCTATAAATTATAGAGTTAACTCAGTGGAACTGGAAATGCAATTGAAGCTATTTGTGTGCTCATATATGTCATTGAATAAAGGCAGAAATATATAAGACTTGAAAATTCAAAATTTATATTTTTTACTTATGGAACTATGTGACAGGTCTCTGTGAATAGATGTATCTATTTGCTCACATGTATTTTAAATTGTAAATTTAGGAATGTTGGTCTAAATAATATTAATAATCCTTTGGGTAATTTAGCATATGTATGTTTAAACAATGCTCAGAATCATGAAATCATAGAACGGTTTGGGTTGGAAGGGACATTAAAAGCATTTCATTCCACCTACCCTGCAGTGGGCAAGGACACCTTCCAGTACACCAGGTTGCTCAAGACCATCCAACCTGGCCTTGAACATTTCCATGGAGAGCCCACAACTTTGGGCAACCTGTTGCAGTGCCCCACCGACTTCACAGTAAAGAATTTCTTCCTTATCTTTGATCTAACCTGCCTTCTTTCAGGTTAAAACCATTCCATCTCGTCCTATCACTACCTGCCTTTGTAAAATGTCCCTCTCCATCCTTGTAGCCCTTCTGTAGGTACCAGAAAGCCAATATAAATTCTCCCCAGAGCATTCTCTTTTCCAGGAAAACAGTCCAAACTGTCTTAGTCTGTCTTCCTAGGGGAGGTGTTCCAGTCCTGATCATCTTTATGAGAGTCCTCTGGACTTTTTTCAACAAATCTATGTCCTTTTTATGTTGAGGGCTGCAGAGCTGGATGCAGCACTCCAGGTGGGGTCTTACGAGAGCAGAGTAGAGGAGGAAGAATCATCTCTCTTGACCTTCTGGTCACACCTCTCTTGACGCAGCTCAGGGTATGTCTGGCTTTCTGGCCTGCAGGTGCACATTGCTTGGTCATGGTGAGCTTCTTGTCAGCCCAAGTCCTTTCCCTCAGGACTGCTCTCAATCCATTCTTTGCAATGTGCACTTGCAGTCCAGGACAAGTGCAAGTGCCCAGGGTCAGGGTCATCCTAAACACAAATACAGTCCTTGTTGAACCTCATAAGGTTCCGATGTGCTCACCTCTCAAGCTTGTCAAGGTCCCTCTGTATGGCATCACTTCCACCCAGCATGTCAATTGCATCACACATCCTGGTGTTGGCAAACTTGCAGAAGGTGGGCTCAATTCTAGGGTGCATCTCGTCAGGTCCCATGGACTTGTGTACCTCCAGGTCCTTCAGATGTTCTTGAACCTGATCTTTTCCTCTAGTGGGTGGTAGGTAAGCAAGCAGTAATAAGTTAGTTTCTTCCTACTTGTAGGCTGTTACAGGAAGAATTCACTCAAGAAATGCAAATCAAGCTATTACTTCTATAGCCCACTATTGTCTGGCCCCAACATTACTAAGAAAAGGCCTTTTCCTTGACCTCACAACGCAGGATCCAACATCTTGCCTTGGCCTGTTTTGGTTCAAGCTGATTTTAACTTGTTTCAGCTGTGACAACCATTGTCTAGCAGTCATGTCACTAACACCTAAATTATTATTAGATTTTGTTTTCCTTTGTGCAGTTGTATTGTGCAATGCCTCGTGCTAGTTAATCATTCTAAGAAGAACGGAAATGTACTGTAGAAGAGAGGTGCAAGATGGTGCTACTGGCAGCAACCCTAGATAGTGAACACCAACCATGACATTCAACTGATCTCACTGATGAGTTATAACAGTAGAGGGTGTGAAAGGGAGGGTTCCAACTGCACTGTGATTTGCCCAGGAGAATGAACACTGCCTGCAACTAGGAGCTTTTATCTCAGGGGCAGCATGACATGGCCCAACCTAAGCTGACTCCCACTGGGTAAGAAGGCCCATAGCATCAATTAAACAACAGGATAGGAGATTTTCTCTAATAAATCAGGCATACAGTTGCAGCCAGAATGGCAACTGCCCAGAATCTCATATAAACCCACTTCTTATGCACAAGAGATATGTTTAAAATAATTAAAAGCTTTTTGGATAACAAAATAAATTCTATGTACTAAATATATATATTTTATATATATATATATAGATATGAAATATATATTTAGAATATAAAAATCTGTAGAAAAAATCACAAAAAGTATTTTAAATATAATGGCAAATATTATGTATCGTTGACTACAAATATTTTTTAATATTTAAAAACTTTGTTTTGTTTTGGAAATCTACATTTTAAGATGATCTGTCTAGAAACTTTCAGGCACATCTAATGCTACAGTACCATGTACACACTTAATGGTAAAACTGTAATTTTATTCAGACTTGTTAATCTAATTTCAACAGAAATTTCCTGTATACAAAGACAGCAACTAAAAACAAAATCCCCAAAACCAATGAAAGTAAAAATAGTGCTCATTTTTGCAAATAACATGAAATTATTAGGAACAGAAGGATAATATTAAAAAAAATACTATTACCTGTGTATTGTTTTTATTCAAATCAAATCAATTACTTTTTAAAAGAGAGAATAACAAGAAAACCTGGCTTTAATTAGATGAATAACATAAGCGTCATTTTATGAACTGACTTCTATCATATATGCATTGCAATTGCATTTAAAACCACACTTATACTTCTAAATGCCACCATGAATATCAGTACATTACAAAATGTACATACTTATCTTTACTGATGTATGTTTCCAACATTTTTGATACTATTGATCCAATTATACAAACCATAAATATATTTTACATTACCCTTATTTAAACCTCTATCCCATCTTGAATTTTTTACTGTTGTGTTCTTGTTTAAAGTTCACTGTTCACATACCTTTGATCAATTGAAGTCTGGTTCCTCTATCCTTATCTATTACATTTTATAAAGACCCCACAGACTGAACATTCTGTAATATCTAAAGCCCATAAGCACTCAACAAATTTTTCATTATTACCATTCCCTATTTGCCTCAATTTCTAAGTCTGAGGAGGACCTGAAACTTGTCTCATCTCATCAAAGCTGAGAGGCTTCAGAGCTGTATTATGTATAAGTCCTATCAAGATCCACAAACTATGCATTCCTTCATCTGCTTCCCCTGAGGGACCCTGTGCATCTGATCATACCTACCAGATGGCTTGGTCTTTATGAAACAAAGCAAAGGCAAATGCTTTCAGTAAAAACACAGGAAAAAATGAATGCTGCATTCTTCCCTCTGCTGACTAAGCCACAAGTCAGAAGTCTTACACAGTCTGGAAAAACTGGATTCAGTGCCCTTCAAAGACACTCCTATCTCCTGCGTGTTAAGCATCAGGATATAGACTAACATCCAGCGTGGAAAAGATTTATATACCACTGCCGAGAAAATAGGCAAAATGAAAATAGCTTTTAAGTAATTTTACCTAACTGCTTTTAATATAAAGCACTTACCTGGAATGCAGGAGAATTAATTATTTTCTTGCTTGAAGACTTTTCACTCTTAAGCGCTCAGTCCATGGAGCATATACTTCACTAGAAGTCATGCTTCATCATAGTGACTCCAGGAATTCCACCAGAGTTGCTCACTCATTTTTTCTTATTTCATGTATTTTGGTTCCTTTGATTTATTTCAATTGCACCAACTGAGTGATGCTGTTATTTTTTACTAATAGTTTTACCTCCTTCCAAAGCAAACTACAAGGCCCTATCTTATCACATAAATGTCCCAAGGGTCTTTATGATTTTCATTTATTATTGAAATACATAGGAATGTAGGAGTTGAAATATAATTGAGAATCTAAATGCACTTGAATTTGGAAACATAAACAAAGATATATATTGAAATACATAGTCTGGACCAATAAATTTGTAAGAGAGTTCACCCCATTTAGACTACCATTCAACACTTTGTGCTGGTTTCGGCTGGGGTAGAGTTAATTTTCTTTGCAGTAACTAGTATGGGACTATGTATTGGATTTATGCTGAACATGGTGTTGATAACGTAGAGATATTTTTGTTGCTGCTGAGCAGACCTTACACAGAGCCAAGGCCTTTTCTGCTTCTTGCATTCCTACACTGGTGAGGAGCCTGAAGGTGCAAAGGAGACTGGGATGAGACACAGCTGAGACAGGTGACCCAAATTGACCAAAGGGATGTTCCAGACTGCATGACATCATGCTCATTCTATAAAGTGGGAGGAAGGAGGAGAAAGGGGGGAGCGTTGTGATGGTGTGATTGTGCTTGTGTCTCTGACTAACTGAAGTGTGTGATGGGGCCCTGCTTTTCTGGTGATGGCTGAACACCTGCCTGCTCATGGGAAGCAGTGAATGAGCTTTCTTTTGCTTTGAGTATGTGCCTTTTGCTTTCCCTAAAAACCTGTCTTTATCTCAGCACACAAATTTCCTAGCTTTTATGCTTCCAATTTTCTCCCTGATTTCACTGGTGGGGACATGTCTGCGTGGTACTTGGTTGCTCGCTGGAGTTAAACCACAACCTGCCTTGAAGAGTGATATTCATTGAATCTTGGAATGATTTAGCGTGGAAACAACCTATAAGATCATAGAGTCCAAACATTAACCAAGTCCACCACTAAACCACATCCTTAAGTGCCATATTTATATGCCTTTTAAATATCTCCAGGAATGGTGACTCAACCATTTACCTGAGCAACCTAATCCAATGTTGCTTCTGTGAAGAAATTTTTCCTACCATCAATGATAAATTATATCATTGAGCAGATAGGGAACCATATTAAAAAATCAGAAGAAAATGAGGAGAAAAAGAAGCTTCAGGTATCCAAAGCCAGTTAGGTGCAAAAATACCTCAATCAGATTTTTTGTTTTGAGGGTTTTGTTTTCAGATATGGTCAATTATCAGCATGGGGTTAAAAGCACACAGAAATTATAACATCCAGTTTTGCCAAAATTGGGTCACTGGGGATGAAAGTCCCCTATCTTCTCCCAAGTTACGAATGGAAATGAAACGATATCATTCTGTCTTGTTCAATATAAGCAAATCTTACATTCCCACTCTCAGTTTTTAGGTAAGAATGCAACATTTCAGTGTGTGACTAGGCTATTAAGATGTGCAGTTTGAAGTTCAGTACTAGAGATTGCTTTTCACTTTCCCTTGCATATTCAGTCCTCCCAAAGCAGCTCATTAGCTTCAGCCCCAATTACTTTCCATCAAAGTCAAATTTCCCTAACTTTTTAACCTCCATTTGTCTAAGATCCACTGTCTCATTAATCTCTGCCTTTTGTCCTCACCTGGAGATTGGGTCCTGGTGCTACCTCTGATGCTGTGTAGCATGATACAATACTCTGCAGGAGCAGTGTTGTGGGATGAAATTGTCTCCATAATGTTAGCCCTGGAACAGTGAAGAAGGTAAAGCAAGTGTACTGCAGACTCAGAGTTCCCATTGGCTGCATACTATAGAGAAGGAAATATCCATGTCATCTAATTAGGTTGTATGCAAGATGACGAGGTATCAACAAGATAACGAGCCTCATCACAGACTATGGATTATCCTGGTGACTAGTAAAAATCTGCTTATTTGCTACAAACCAGACAGAACTGTGTTTAGATAACAATCCCTGCTACATTTTCTGAATGTACTGTCCGCCTCTAGCAGCTAGAAATAAAAGGACACTAACACCACTCAGTCTCTAAAAGGTTTTTCTGTGATTATCTAATATGCAGAATTTGATTTGGTAGTGTTTGATTTAGAAGTGCAAGCATGACCTCAGGTCATTTACACAGCTAAACATCTTTTGTGAAGCATACACTTCCTAAAAGCCTTGCTGGAAGCTCAGTTAGTGTAAATTAGCACTTCCCATGTCTTGGTAGCCACAAGCCTTTGCAGCTCTTCACATGTCAGCCGGTGAGAATGTAGAATCCTGTGGAGTTAATAGGCAGCTCAGCAGGGTTTTGGAGAAGCTAGGGTGACATACTGGAGTATAGATTTATAAACAGGATAAGACATATTGTTGATTTATATTAACTCAGATGATGCATGGAAATTATGAGCTAATCTGAGATACTTGGGGAGAGAAGCTTCTACCCTTTTACTACAGGATAATAGCACGCATATGGGAAACTACTGCAAGCCCTAAGGTCACACAGAAAATCCTTAGCAAAGATTTTAAATCCAGGTTGAAGTCCTGATGCATACCATCACCTCTCTTTACTTTTTTTCTTTTCTTTTTATTTAAATGTGAATGTTTCAGAAAGGTTATTCAGTTCTGCATTAATCAAGCAGCATGCTTCAGCAGGTCTTGTAGGATTTGCACGAAGGGTGAGGTTACAGAGATTATCAGTATTCCATACACCTTATCTGCAAAGCAAGATAGTACGAAAACACAGCTTGAAGTCAGCTACTGTTGATTTCAGTGGGAATTGCTCAGCCCCCTGCTTCTCCATTTCAATGGGAGACAGCATGGGCTAACTGCAAAAGATGTGAATGCTCTGCCAGCTTCTAAATGGGTGACTTGTAAGAGTGGAGTCAAAGCATCTCTTTGAACTTCTGCAAGTGTGTATTTCTCTCTCTTTTTTCCTTTTTTCCCCCCTTTTCTTTGAATTTGCCAGTATTTTCCCCCTTTTTTTTTTCTAATTAAATTGGCTGTAGTTCAAGAGAAAAACAACACAGTCCATATGTCACTGTGTTCATTGCAGGCGAGGGTGGTAAAAATACAGCAACTTCTCCTCTGTTTTTCCAGTAGACTGTAATAAAACTGTGTTTATTAGTTATGTGATTAAACCAAAATACCATTTTTGCTTTGTTTTAAAGCAAGCTAAACCCTAGTGTCTTGAATACACAATTAGCCTTCGTGAACAAGTAAAATAATTTTTTAAATAAGATTTTCAAGGCTTTTTCTTGTCTTTCACAAATGAGGCCACGTGCCTGAATTTCATTCAGAGAGTCAATGAACTGTGAATAGATTAATGTCTGTTCCACTTCCGTTCCCCACTGCATTTCTGATTAGATATATGCTACTTTTCCAATAGATACAAATTATCTGGGAGGAAATGTAGCACCAATATTATTATATTTCTACCACTAAGGGGAGGATAGTGTGGCATCTTAAAACTGGAGTGAAGAGTGCTTTAGATTTCCACAGCCAGACTTCTGTGAGGTAGATCCCAACGGTGAGACAGCAGCATTGCTATATTACACCCTGAATCCAAGGTAACAGCAAATTCCCATGGATTTTTAAGAAGCAAAACATGACAATTTCATATATCTTCCACTGGTAACAGTTCAGCGCTGGATTTTAAATGCATCCAGATTAAAAGAGTATTTGTGCAGGTATTTCCTACCGTGGAGGGGCTACCTCCTGTAATGCTAGCACCTCATTGTTTCACAGAATTTGTCTTCACAGAATTTGTCTTCACATTTTTAAAATCTGACATCACTTCATTCTTTTCATATCCATACTTCAGTGGTTTTCTATATCCAGATTCCTAATGTTGACACTCAGGAAAATTTGGCTGCATATATTTCTGCATATGAATGTGCAAAGGATTACTTCCCAGATATACTTTGATTTACGTTCACTATTCTCCGTACTTAAGAGCCCAGGAAGTCCCATAAATACGTAAACTTACTGTCCTGGTCTGCAGCTTGTCTCTGACAATGGCCAAGATTTAGGGACATGGGGATCTTTACAGTGTTACTTTCCCAGACATACCCTCAAAATGCTTCCAATCTGAATCAGGGATTTTTTCAAACTATTTTTTTCTGGGCAATGAACTTGTGGAAAGCAACACTGCAGAGAAGGACCTGGGAGTCCTGTTGGACAGCAAGCTGTCCATGAGCCAGAAGTGTTTCCTTGTGGCCAAGAAAGTCAATGGTGTCCTGGACTGCATTAGGAGGAGCATTGCCAGCAGGTCACAGGAAATGATCCTGCTTCCCTGGTGAGGCACATCTGGAGTGCTGTGTCCTTTTCTGGACTTCTCAGGACCACAGAGATATGGAGCTCCTGGAGCTTGCTAATGACCTAAGGGGCTGGAGCATCTCTCTTATGAGGAAAGGCTGTGTTCAGCCTTGAGAAGAGAAGACAGAGTGGACACCTCACCTATGTCCACAAGTGGCTGAAGGGAGGGTGTCAGGGGGATGGATCCAGGCTCGGCTTGCTGGTGCCAAGAAATAGGACAAGAGGCAAAGGGCAGAAACTGAAGCACAGGAAGTTCCTGAACACGAGGAAGAATTTCTTTACTGTGCAGGTGACCCAGCACTGGATCAGGTTGCCCAGAGAGGCTGTGGAGTCTCCGTGACTGGAGATATTCAAGAACTCTTGGGACACAATCCTGTACTATGTGCTCTAGGAGCACATGAATGGACAGCAAAGTTGGACACTGTGGTCTCTTCCCATTCTATGATTCTGTGATTGGGATATTTTTACCTTTATTAATCCTTGATGAACATGTTTCTTTGTGTTTTCTATTAATTTATCAGCTTTATTTTTAGGACTCATAAACATTTGGATTCTATATTATCTCATGGTACCATTTTTAAAGGTTTAATTTTGGACAGCTGCTTCTTTTCAATGTCCATTTATTGAGATGTGGAAAAAAGGAAACCAGAACTTCACATAACAGTCAAGATGTCAGTTCACCATAGATTTAAGCAGAAGCATATTGACATGTTCTATTTTTCTCTCTACTTCTTTTGTTTAATAGCTCTTATGGTCTTGTTTTGACCTTTTTCTTGACGCTCATTTAAACCCTACTGTTGTTCCATAGTGCCATCCAAAGGGTCTCAAGTAAGTTGTTCTAGAATGGTAGCAGCTGATTTAGAGAGTCTAAAACAATAAATACAATTTATAGTTATTAGGAATGCAAATGTCTTATTTTTTCCTGGCCATAAAGGTATTGCTAGTATTTTGGTTCCACATTACTTTGTTTTAATTAATATATTTTATAATACTAATTAAATTTGAACTGATAAATTTTACTAATATCATATTTTTATAAAATCTTGGCTGGAGTCTTTCTTGCTCACTTTTTCCAGAGAATCATGGATGTAAATCTCTCCCTAAGAAATCTGTGATTGCTGTTTTGCTTTGAAAGCTATAAATAGCTCATTACATTTCCAAATTAAACTTGTCATCTGTTGCCAAAATGGTAGCAAGTGGTATAAATTAACTAACAATTACTGTGCAGAACTTCTGATGTACTTCAAGTGGTAAGTGTTCATATAGTTTACTCTTTTATATATATTCTCAGCCTGCAAATATTTCTCTTTGTCCTTATGTCTTGAAATTGTCTGGTTTTGAACTCACACATTTCATTCTATATTTACTAACTCCTTATATTAATGTTTTTAGTATTTTTAACTTACTTCACATAGATAATTTCCACATTCTCCACTTGTTTGAATACTCAATGTAAAGGTATATAAAAATTTGTTGAAGAAAAATCTGAATGAGAGAGAATGGGTCTATATACAACAACTGTACTGTCTCTGAAAACTAGAAAAGAAACCAAACTGGAAATAGGTTATTTTTTTATGTCTTCCTGTGTTAAATATTTGGTTCAGATTATGTAGCTCATTTTATGACTCCAATTCTTCTTGAAAAAGTTAGAATTTAGCATCTTGAAACTGCCAGAAGCTACTATTAGGAGCAGGGATGTGTATTAATGACATGATTGTGTAGCAGCCCAGATATTTTATTTTGATTAAGCATCATACTGCCTATAAAATGCAATCGTGGTTCTTCTGAAATTAATGATTTTCTCATTAACCTCTAATTGTGCAGGCTATTATACATCTTGTATTCACACAGTCTCCATACAGATGAATGGTCCCTTATAGACTGAGCTTCAGATGAAATAAACAACCGTGAATTTCAGCAAGTTTAGATTCTCATAGAAATTTTCACCGGGTTTACTGTGTTGGTTTCGACACTTAATCCCAAATTAAAATTAGTTTGAAATAATAATTATATCCGCAATGGGGATGTGAAATTGATAGTAAATATAAACAAATGTCCAAAGACTCATTCTCTCTATTGTTCACCTAAGGGTCATTTGAGATTAAAGATTTTGTTTTTTTTTCCTGTGTCATTAATGCTTGTGTGTGTGTGTGTGTGTGTGTGTGTGTGTGTGTGTGTGTTGTGGGTATGTCTGTGTGTGTTAAGATCTCAGTAATTTTCAGTTGCAATACAACAAAGAATTTTGACAACAGTTAACAGAGCACAAACAGCAACATTAATAGATCTAGACTCACACAAGAAATTCTATTCCTGAAAACCACAGCCTTGAAGAGTAAGACAATTTAAAATAAGAAATGAATAGGCAGTATTTGGAAAAAATCTGCAAATAGGATGGTGAGGGATGTGTGATTGTCCTGAAGAGTAACAGCGTGTAGCTTCACAACTTTTTTCCATTTCACCACCTGCAATCACTTCCAAGGGACTACTTTCTGCATTCAATTGCTCCAGACTTCTCTAGGATAACAATATGATTTCCTTCAGCATGCTCCTGCTGCTTTGAGTATGGGTGTTCAGAAGGGAAAGCACACATCAGGCTCTGAGCAGAGCCCAGGAAGGGCAGTGGCTGAAGGACAGCAAGAGGCTCATTATACACTGACTCCGACCTTCAGGCAGAAACTTATTCCAGTATTGTATATTTGTTTAACTGTTGCAAGTGTTCAAAAGAGCACTCATTTTTGTCTGATCAGAAACACATGATACTTTGCTTTAAAGGGACGCTACCTCCTTTGCCTGAAATATATCTTTCCGTTCTTGAGTATAGAAGTCAAGGAAACACTAAATATCAAGGACAAAGGATACAGATCAGAATAGTTTCAGATAAGAGGTAAGCTGTTACCAAGACAAATGTAAAGTATTTCCTATATGTAGGAGAATTTATAAACAAAGGAGCTGATTCTGGAAGATTTAACAACATAGAGTTGCTATATTTCAAGGTTTGCTATAGTATCCTTTAGTAAATTCAAAGGTAAGACTCAAGAAATCAATCATATACATGTGGATAGATATGCAGAGGCCTACATACACATGCCTTTTTCACTGTAGTATTCCTGTTTTCTGTCAAGAAAGTAAAACAAAAAGGGGTCTTTTAATGGACATTTCACGACTGAGTTAGTTGTCTTGATGCATCTCAGTCAAAACCAGAGGTATTCTGACTGTTTTGACTCAAATGTTATCCTTATGAATTACATTTTTGGCACTGTGTGAGCAAACCACTTTTCAGTTAGTGCTCCCTTTTAGGAAAGCCATGCCCAGTCACAAAGACATGTCATGTTAGATAATGAAATATGTGCAACTTACATTCTGTAATACCAGTGCAACTTAGCATTGTTTACCATGCCAGGGAAAAAAAATCAGGCTGATAAAATCCAAAAGACATCTACTCTGGTCTGTGTGAATAACTTGGCACTGTTAACAGGAAAAGGATTAGTGTTTATTAAGTAATTCTTCTTTGGTAATTTAAGTATTAGTGATACCCAGTCCTCAGCATACTCCTTGGGAACACGATGAAAATAGTTTGGAAGGCTACCACAAAATAAAACATTTCCAAAAGTTACTCTGCCTAAAGTCAATTTCATATAATTAAGCAATTAGAGTTCCTAGATTCCTAACCTGTCTCTGGTGAAAATAAGCATCAACAGCTTGTTTTTAATTATCCATATCACTATACTGTTTTTAAGATCTGTTCATAGACTGTAGATATGGTACAGCAAAAAGACCTAACTTTTCTCAAAAACTCCTGAGATGATTTGCAGTGAGTGCCTTTCAACTCAGCTTATTCCATGACTCTATCATTCCATATTAGCTGGGCAGCAATTTGCCTTCATATTTTGATCAAAGCTATGAGTTTTGACCAAAATTATTATCCTCAAGGATAAATATTGACATTAACTTGAAATTAGAAAAAAAATTAATCCAAATATTTATTTCCAGATGGAAGATCATATGAAAAGATAGTCATGAATGAAATAAAATAATTATTTGTGTGTAAGCAGCACATTCTTTTCAAAGGAACAGTTGCCAGTTAATTACAGGTTGTGAATTCTTTATATACATCATGGGGACATTTGAGGGAAGACTTCGTAGTAAGGGGCAGACAAACCTAGATTCTCAGATGACGTAAATCAGTCCTTTTCTTTTTGCTTCTCTCAAGATACATATCTGTATTCCGTCAGAAAATCTAGTGAACATACACCAAATACACATCTTCATAGAATATCATGTATTTGTTTTTAACTTTTAAATATTATATTAAATTGATTTTAATTCTGCCACTGAAACGAGTTCTACATGTCTGCAGCATTAAGTAGAGGAACTGGATTTTATTTCCTATTGGTTTTATGTCATTCTCCAAGTCTTTGCAAGTACAGAAACAACAAAAAATCGTAGCCTGAAGCTATTCCACAACAAACTGTGATCTTGTCAGATCTTATCAGCTCAGACAAGTTGGTCCTGGTCTATAGCTGGGGTGACTGCAGCAGGGAAAAAATGAACTTTAGGGATGCTTCTATCTTTTGAATTTCAGCCTGGTACTGCTACAGAAAATGGTTTCAATCTTGACTCCATGTTTCCAGCTGATTTTTTTTCTGATTTAAGTTGTCTGTGCCTGCCTTTTCTGAGGTTAAGAAAACTGGCTTCTAGCTTTCTCTGTGGGTGAGAAGGCAGAAAGATGGGATTCAAACTCTGCTTTTCTTATACATATAGAGAATGTTATTTTTATATGGTTCTATGGCTACATACTTCTCCCATTAAAATACTTTAGCAGAATGTCTTTTTCTAATCTTTAGAAAGATCTTTTGGGTAACAATGATAGACATAAAAATAAAAAGAAAACTAGATGGAGAAGAATTTTATGTAGAGAAGAAGTATGGCCAGAGTAAAAAAGGAAAATTTATCAATATCCTGTTAATCTGAATTTTCGTTTATAAATTCATGAGGATCGGGGTTAACTTTACTTTGTGTATTCCTGGCTTCATTACACACATGGTTTGATGTGCAATGAAGGGCCTAATATAATAGGGTATGCTGGGAATTAAAAGGGAAAGAATGACACCTGGTTGATAATGTAGGAGGGAAGAAAAAAAAAACACACAAAGGATAGAAAAAAGATAAGGAAATAGAAGTGATGAAAGAAGAAAAAGAAAGATTAATTAAAGTGAATTAAAAGACAAAAGAAAGAAGAAAATATTTGAAAAAGAAAGAAACAAGGCAACCCAGCCTTGTATTGGATGTAACTAACCATAATGTTAACTAAGACTGTTAGCTCACATGTAACCACCTACAAATTAAAATCTAATCTCAAATATCTTAAACCAAATCCCACATGAAGTGTTTAAAACCATCAACAATATGAATATGTTTTCTGTAGCTGGTGTCTTCAAAGTTTGTCTGCATCCAAAGATTTCCCTCCTTTTGGTCTTCCCCACGACTCCTATTTCTTCCATAAAAATAAAAAAAATCACCTAATAATTAGCCTGAAGGTACATGTTGCACACCTCTTTCATTTGGCAACACCCAGAACCTGATATTTAAAGACTATAATGAAAACTCTTGATTTGGAAATATTTATTGAAATCCAAAAATCTATGGTCACCATTGTACAGAATAGAGGAATACTTGAATTTTCTTCCTGTTTTCATTCCCTCTTGAGGAGAGCTGGGGGCACTTTATTTTCTGGGGCATTTGAACATTTAACTGTGTAGCTCAGAGGGAAAAGTCTGTTTTCTCAGCATCCCGCTATAATAAATTCTGTCATTCTAAGGCAATGTGCTTCCTGTGAAAAGGTGTGATTTTTAGGACTAGTTCCCTTCAACAGTGAAGTCTGCAATTTTGTGTGGCCTTTACTGTACGGAAGATGTTCAGAATTTATCTGTATGAGGATGAAATATAGTACGCTCCTTTTCAGAATGCACATAAGTCAAAAGAACATGTTCCGTTTATGTTTTATTTACTAATTGAGCCCTGAATAAAATTCTTATTCAGATACATTATAGCAAAGAATAAGAGTAAAGGAAGTGAGAGAGAGAAAGAGAGAAAATGACAGAACTGCAGAATCACAGAATATGCTGAGTTGGAAGAAGCCCCCCAGGATCGAGTCCAACTCGTGGCCCAGCACAGCACCATGCCCAAGAGTCCCACCATGGGCCTGAGGGCATTGTCCAAACCCTTGTCAGGCTTGGTGGTTTCTCTGGGAAGCTGTTCCAGTGCCCAACCACTGTCTGGGAGAAGAACCTTTTTCTAAAATCCAAGCTAAACCTCCTCTGGCACAACTTCAGGCCCAACATGTGAGCCAGTTGCTCACCCATTACATGATGCCTTTATCCAGATGTGGCTGGACATTTTGTCCAGAAGGATCCTGAAAGAGACATTATCAAAAGCTTTAATGAAATCCAAAAAGATTACATCAAAGAGCACTCTGTACAAGCTTCTTCACAATATGGGGGAATCAATAAAGTACAGAAAATATATCACTTAGAAAAACAGCATGTGCTTCCTGTAAGCATATTTTGGTAAAAACAGATGAAGTTTCAGAGAGATCCGAGCTATTCATAGGAGTCTGAAAATCCTGGAAAAATAAATGTATGAAAATAATCTAGATCCCTATGCTCAGAAGGTTCAAGAAGATTACTATGAGGGCTCTTCCAGTCCCACTTTGTTATAAGCCAGAAACCACAGTAATCTTTGAGAGTGGTTCCCCAGAGAAAAAGGAACCATAGTCTGCTCTTTCTGAGGCACCACAGTTTCTTTTTTTGATACAGTACTGATCCTTTTAGATATATTTGTTGATAGAGCTCATTGATTTCTCTTGAGATTTCTATCAAATAGCACCTTGGTAAGTTTACAAGGTGAAGCATGGGAGATACTGCTGTTATTATTTCATGAACTGGAAGACCTGTCCAGATTTAGAAAGTAATCCTAAATGGTCAGGGCTCAGTCTGCACTGTGATGCATATAAGACTTTAGAAAAGTTGAAGGAGTATTCTTGCAATTCATGTAAGTATCTGTCATTAATGTCAGCATATCCAATTGAAGTGTGCTGCTAAATTCTCTTTCATTGCTTTAAATATGAGGCACATATATGTAAAATCTTCATATATATAAAATCTTAATACCTGCCAAGCAGAAACACTTCTCTTTGTGAAAGAAAAATGTATTTTGATTCCTTTAAGAGTTTGTGTCTGTGATTATGTCTTTAGTACAGCCATCATGAGGAAAGAGGAAAAAGGAATATTTCTTTTATTGTGTGAAAATTTAAGTCCCTTTGGTTTATTGAAACCACCTTCAAGTGTTATAATATTGATTATTTAAATATCTGCTGCTGCTCTGAGTATTTTCCTGCTGACTGACAGATTCCATTACTTTATCTGCTGAGGAATTCAGATTTGTTAAAGTTATGAAAAACAGCACTGTGTACGAATCATCAATCTCCCTCCATTGTTAGCACTGAGATGTTATGGAGACAGCTGGCATTTCCCTGACACGTTGTACGACGTCCCCAAAATCTCTCATCTTTCTAGACCTGACAGAAAGAAAATTAATCGTGCAGACAGTGATTTGTCATTTTGAGGATTACCGAGGCAGCCCAGTAACACTGCAAGTACTAAATGTGCTTTTCGCCACAGCAATTCGCGCACAGATTCCGCAGTGCCATGAGGAGCGAGTGGCACTGGTGGGCTGCTCGGGAGGTTAATTGGGCTCTGTGATGAGGGAGCACTCGGAGCATCAGCGCATCCTGCCAGGGCACTGCCGGTGCTGCCTTAGGATGGCAGCAGAGCTCTTCGGCTGCGGTGTGCAGGCTGGGCTTGGCAGCCTGAGCAGGGGAGAGGCTTGAGCATGACTTTAGTAATGCAGTGAGAAATTAAACAGGGACAAGGGCTTTTAAATCATAATTTTGTGTTTCATCCAACGGCATCCTTGTATTTTTTCAGAAGGAAACAGCTACTCTTAAGGTATGACAACCTCTGTAAAAGCTGAAATATCTGACGTGATAGAAAGAATGATATTGCAGACAGGAATTATAAATCACATCTTCAAAAGGGACTTTGCATTTCCTCTCTGGGATAGTGTATTAATTTGCTGTATCTTTTTTTAAATACATATACAAGGTTTAATACTAGCCCTAACATATTAAACATTTGATTTTAAAATAGGATTCTGGAATTAACATCAAATTAATGTAGGAAGACCTATACCTATTCAAAGACATTCATTAAAGAAAATCAGATCTTCAACTTGGAAAAAAAATTATTAAAAATGGAATGAGACAACTAACTTCATTGTCCACATTTCACTCAAAAGCTGCTCATGAGTTTTTCAGGTGTGCAAACAGAGCCTGAATGCCTATCCAGAAGTAAATACAAAATGTGTGTGGTTCTCTTACACTGAGGATTTGTGAAATTTTATGAAGCTTTTCCTAATGCCTGCTCTTTTCCATGTTACATTCTTTAGGGAGGGCTAGTTTGTGGTCCTAGTTCCTACCCCTCCATCACAGTACCAACAGGTTGTGGTACATAAGTGCTGTATGGCTGCATTTCTGTTTATTTCATGAGGCCATCTGTGAATGAACACAAATCTGATGGTTGGTCCCAAAGGAACGGAGACTTATTTCCTTCTTTAAGTTGTTCTTAAAGTGTATAATTCTGAGAGGGACTGCAGCTGTGTTTTACCTCTGTAAAACTGGAAGCTTGATGGGTCTCTGTCTGCCCTCTATGATTAAAAAACAGCTCCACATGTTAATTTCTTCAGATCTGAGTATCTAAGAAAAGAGAGAAAAACAGATGTAAAACCTGGTCTTTGTTTTAATCTCAAATGCTTTGGGGATGATGAAGACACCTATTATCCCTTTTAAGTTATTTACTTGTTAATTTAATACATGACATTGATCTCATTTAATTCAAATCTGCATAATGAACTCAGACTATTAGTTTAATATTTCAATCAGTAATTTGCGTACTAGGTATTCAATCTGCCATTCTTACATAATGAAACCAGGAGAGGCCTGAGCCACTCAGCAGTGTTGTAGAGCACCACATAAATTAAAAAAAACCCCACATTTATATGACAAAAATATGAATCAGAACATTTTTGTGTGTGTGTCATTCAGCTGACATAGGCAAAAGAAAGACTTAGGTGCTTAAACTGTAAATTATAGCTCTGATTTTCTATAGAACTGTGCAAAACCTATGTCCTGCAATCTGGGAATTTCTCATTGTTGTCTTCTCTTCCGTCATCTGAGCTGTTCAGTCTTTAAAAGAATGCTATAGAAAACAGTGCACTGCTCATTTCTTCCTTTATATTCATCTCAAATGAATATCTGTTTGTGCAGCCAGTACGTGCACATTTTCCTGCAAATATAATGTGTTCTTGATTTGAACAGCTGTCTCAGCCTGTCTTTGACACTGGCTGCTAAACACTCACATTTCATCCTGCTTAGTAGTTATGAAGATAGGACGTGGAGAAAAGGCTACAACTAACATAGTTTACACAAAATCTATGGTTGCATTGGCAGAATTCCTGCCCAGGATGGGATGGTGACACAAAAGATCACTATTCTCTTCCTACTTTTGTCATCTGTTGTGACTCAAACCAAACTACAGGGGAGCTCAAATATTTTCTTCAGGTGATGTTTCATTGCACAAGTTAATTAATAAGAAGGCTACTAAGCATTGGCGAAACTACAGGCTACAGTTGATATTCAGGCACTCAGCTGAGAGATATCTTAGCTAGAAGCCTAGTCCTGGCTGCAGCTCATTTTTAAAGCATCAATTCAAAGTGAATGACCATCAGAGATTATTCTCAAAAAACACAGTGTCATAAGCATTTTAGTTGGAAGCGGGAGATATTAATTTGTATTCATCTGTGTAAGAGTGACCCAGACCAGGATTTTCAACAGGATTTGGAGAAGATAGGATTACAAAACCCAAGGTAGATGGCAAATGGTCCCATGGATATACCTCCTTCTTTTCTTGCAAAAATCCCTAAATAAAACATATTGTGTCCAAAAAAGAGAAATTAAGCTGGTGAAGGGGCTGGAGCACAAGTCTTATGAGAAGCAGCTGAGGGAGCTGGGATTGTTCAGCCCAGAGAAAAGGAGGCTCAGGAGAGACCTTATCACTACCTACAACTCCCTGAAAGGACATTGTAGCAAGGTGGGCATTGGTCTCTTCTCCCAGGTTTCATTTTCTTTCAGTTTCATAGTGTGATTTTATTTTTTTATCTATTCATTTGTATTTTGCTTTTGGTTAAGCCATACAAGCACTACCCTCATCAGTTATTTTTAGAAATAGACTGCTTTTCCTGCACCCAAAATGTACCCAGTGCTTTTGGAACAGGAGATAGTCACTGACATCACACATATAAATCAGCAATGCAAAATGCCCTCCCATAGAGCTGTGCTGATTTACCAGATTTTCATTACGGTGGTGTACAGCTGTCAGTAATCCTTAATTTCCAGTAACTATGTCACTATGTCAAGCTATTAGCATGCATCAGCACCCACCTGTAGGGTAGTTTAGGAATGCAAAAATAATATTATAAATATCTAAAAGTCCTATTTTGGGCTAAATTTTACTTTTTAAAAAAAAATTTTACTATCAAAATAATATATTAGGTATTTTGTGATGAGTGACTTTTAAACTGAATCTTTATTTCTTCATATAAATGTTTAATAGCCTTAAATGGGTCTGATTATCTCATGAGTTTGTCCCTGACTGTGTTTCTGAAATTCATAATGTTAAAGTACATGCTGTAAAACCAATGTTTTATTTGTATGGATGAAATGATCACAAGACACAGCTAAGCTTCCTAGCCTGACAGCATACATGAATGATGTTAAAAATGTCTGTGTGAAAATGTGCACCAAAGAATGTCACATCATGCTTTTGGAAAAGCCTTCAATACTGGGAAATAAATATGTGGTAGGCATGGAAATTATATTTATAGTTAATGAGACTACTATGGAATAATTCAGTTTGGGAACTGAGTATGATTTTTCAAGAGATTGATTTAAGTGAGTTAAAGCAAGGATACTCAGAATAAATGTTAAAATGTGAACAAAATTGTGTGTACTTTCAGACATTCTGCTATTTTGGCATTGCAGTGCTGCATCTAAATTACAAATGAGCTCTAGGGCAGGGTACAAGACCAAAGACTGCATGTAATTTATGTGGGTTGAGAAATACACCTTATATACAGAGCTAAGGATTTATTGTTACATTAATTAAAGTATTATCAATCTAGCGAAGGAGATATTATTAACTCAGTCCCAATTAATTACTATAACAGCTTATAATGACAGAATTGAAACTGATAAAGAAAAACATTTTAGTACCAACCCTCTTCCCTGGTGTTAGGCTCACCCCTGAACAGCCTGCCCAGCATGCAGAGGTCAAAGGCACTAGTCTTCCTCAGGAAGAAGACATGCAAGTACGGTGAGTTGTCAACATCCTGGCTCATTTGGCAGTAAACATCTTTTATCAATGGAGCATTTCTTCCTTCTTGCTCTTCGGTGTACTTAAAGCTCTGTTTATATGTTTGCTGACAGTCTATTTCATCTTTAGTCACAGATTCCCATTTTCATGTGCTATTGAGTTTTATTATATATGCAATGTTTTACATACACTGCATATTCATTCTTTGCTTCTTTGTTTTCCTCAAAACCATTTTTTATTCCCAGTTAGTAAGGCTTCATGCCTTTAGTGAATAGCATAGAACATTTGTGACACATTTTTGTGGCCCTGTGCTGACCACTATCATGTCTTCAAGGCCTACATCATGATCTTTACTCACACTGTCAGGATCTCTGTCTCAAGCTCTTGATTTTCTTCGACAGCCTTCAAGCTGTGGTTTCCTGATAACAACTAATATTCTGTTACCACAAGCTAATCTGAGAAACATCCTTTCTGGAGTGACACTGAATAGATCAGTGTGCAAAAAAATGATCTACTGATCCATTTCAGATATTTATCCATAGATAGTACAGGTACAGAAATTATTCTGTAGTTACTGAATGTTATTAATATCTAATGGGTGCATTGACATCACTGATATGTTATTAATATTTGTTTGCTCCAACATAGTGCTTATATGCTAACTGAAACTGCTATTCTGACATCTATTATACTATTCTAATATCCGCTACTCTGCTGTGATCTAATGTCAACATTCCCAAGTGTATCCTCAGCTGCATCACTATTTTCCTTCCAGTTACCCATACATTCACTCATAAACTCCTATGATGCATGTTAGTGTGTCCACCCAGAAAATATTTCCTTGAAATATGAACAAAAAATTGAAAGCAATAATGTTTTGTAACAAGATTCTGAAAGTTCTACTGGCCTTCCATGTTTGTGAAGTAAAATCATAGCCAGTGAACCAGGAGGCATGGATAGATGTGTCACTGGGCTTTTCCAAAGGCCTTTCTGTGAGGTCCTGGCAGGCAGCACATTGCTGTGCTATCTGGTGTCACTTCCCTGCCTTTGGCAAGTGAAATTTGGCTGTTGAAAATTTAAGTCATTGCCACACACACAGAGTGAGAAACACATACTCTCTTGAATGAAGTTCACTGTTAGTCAAATGACTGTTTTCATTCTGTTTAACTCTACGGCATGATAGGCTTTTACACTTTCAGCAAGCTAATGCAAACAGGATGAATTAACAGCTGCTGATGAAGTTTTCAGTTTTACATGTATTTGGTGAAATCAAATCTATTCTGTCTCTTTGCTTTGGGGAGCATTAAATGTGTGTCACGTAATCACAGATGAGCTGCTGCTTAACCACTAGGGAAGCTGCATCTCCTGGCCTAGAAACTCCAGGCTACAAACAGACAAATAGCTAACACAAACAACCACATTGAGAATTGCTCTCACAGGATAAGACATTTTATTTTCAATATCCAAATATGTTAATGAGAAAAGAAATTAAATTATGAAGTGATCACAACTAAAAGAAATATTATCAGTGGCTTGTAGAGTGAACAAGATTTACCAAAAATCTGCTTGCATTCTCATTTCAGCTTGAAAGACAATACCAGCTGGTGGCATGTTTTTTAGCAGAAGTTCTATATTTGTAGTTTTAAATTCCTAAGAATTTGATTATTTCTTTTAAGAATCCTCTATTAAATTTTGTTGGTTTTCTTTTCTTTAAAGCAAAATTGCTGCTCTTTGTGTTCTCCATGGGAGCTTCACACAATAAGAAAGACAGTGGGATGAAATATTGTGATGGAAAGCAAAAGTGCAGAGTTAAAAATGAAATAATCTGCTGTAAGGAACAGAGTGCTGGAAATCTGAAAATTTCAGATAGATTCTAGTCCTGATGCTATGGTACTTGTTGTCTAGCTTTGATAAAATAATTTTCATTTTTTGCCATTTTACCCATCTATGTTAGAGCAAATGTCCCCAGTTCCCCCTGATAAGATGATAATTCATGACTAGTTTGATATAAAAATAATACTATTGTTTAGCATGTGTTATAAAAGTCTTCAATCATATGCATATGTTCCAGCATCATAGTAGATTCCATACTCAATTTCAAAATGTTAGTTTTTGATAGCTATAACTTTTTAAAATATCAAATAACCACCCTGAAGACTTTTTTTTTTGGTGACAGTTGTAGCAAGAATAAAATGTTCTGCACAATCTGTTCTCTATTTGAAAGTACAAGTGTTGGAAAACAATTATCTGAAGATGGTAAAATAGTTGTTTTTTTTTTTTAAGAATTGATATGAAATAAATTCTAGAAACAGTTAATGAAATCTTGGGAGGAGGGATTTGAACAAAGTAAAACAGTTTTTACAGTTCAAATTAAGTATGCCAACTGTTTTACATAATAATATTTTATAATTGATTTATGATTACTGAAAAGAGCAGCATATGAAGACATCTTCAAAGGACCTTTTAATCCAGTTGTTCTAATAGAATCTGCTAAAACAATTAATAATGCATATAGTACTTTACTATGTTGTCATTTTTCTTTCCTAGTTAATGGATACTGCTTTCAATTTTGTGTTCAATTACTCTGATTAATTAAGTCTTTTTTGTCCCTTATTTCTGTTATTGGATTAAATGTTATAGATGTTTCACTTTGGGGTAATTAAACATCCCTTTAATAAGGAAAACTAATTTTTGTTTGCTTGTTTATCTTTATAAATATCCTTCTAATCCTACTTTTTTCTCATGGAGAAAACCAAGAGGGAGATGTAGGAATGCAAATGTTTCAGAATTTACCTCCTCAATTTTTTCTCTGTGTATGAACTAGAAAAGGAAGGAATTAGAGCATAGTATCTTTCTTTTCTGCCATCCTATGCCTAAGAATGCTTCACAAAAAAAGGAAAGAAACATAATTTCCTATCAAACAAGTTTCTCTATCACTTTTTGTCATTAACTCATTCTTTTTATTTTTGACCAAAGTTAGGGTATTTACAGGTCATGTCTTCTCTGTTCATGCATTGCACTATAGGGATTCCTCTATACAATTTCACTGAAATTGGCTGAGAGATGCGCAGACCTATTTTTCATGAGAAGCCAAGGTGCAAACCCTTTGCATGTTGCTTTCTCAGAATACATAGTGCACTATGAATAGTTTTAGAATTTCCTTACAGGCAATGTTTGTAAAAAGCATTATTTCTGGATCTTTCTGTGATTCCTAATGCTGTCTCTGTCAGCAGCAACCATCTGCTTCACAGCAATGAGACTATCCCTTCTTCCTAGGGAGGTGAAAATGCAAAGCTTTAGTATACACTATTCATTGCCACCTCTTGACTACACTTTAAATTACTTTCATGGGGTAAGTCTATCCCCTGAACATGATTGTGGCAGTATCAAGATTTTTTTTCTTTAAGTTGCTTATAATAATCTTCCATGAAATTACAGAAACCTATACACATGTAGGAAGCTTCATTTTAAATCTTAATGTTTCCATTTATAAATAAATCCAAATAACATTACATTTATCTTCTTTATAGCAGACACTCTCACAATGGAAACAGTTATTGACTCAAAGACAGACCCTGGAGCAAGTAAAAAAAAAAATTGAGTTAGACTCTAAAAATGTGCAAATCAATTCCAAATCCTTTACTAAATTTTCACATGGCCAATATTAGAAGATGTTACATATGCTATGACAACATAAAATCCTTCAGGAATGTAATAGCTGAACGTAGTTTCTCTGCATAGATACATAATCACCTGTGGGATTAGTGACTGAATGCATTTTATGCATGAAACATCATGATTTATGCATATAACATCATGTTATTTAAGCATATAAAAAGATAACCAACACAGTAGTTATATTGAGAATAACCAAGATCAAACTTCAATAAATTATTTAAATATAAAATTGAGAATTGGAATTGAATGTCACAACCATGATTTCAATGGAATTTACATTTTGATATCATTTGAAAATTACATTTTCCCTATGGGGTGGGTTGACCCCAGCCCATTTGCTCACTCTCTTCCCCAGAGGGTTGACAGAGAGAATCAGAAAGAAAACAAAAAGGAAAAAACCTCATGGATCAAGAAAAAGACAGCTTAATACTTGGATAAAAAACTTAAAACCACTTACCACTTCTAAAAGCAGACCCATGCCCAGACAATCTCTGAGCGATGCCTACTTTGGAATATCCCTCGCTTTGTAACACGCCTCTCCCATTTTATTGCTGAGCAGGGCTTTCATGGTACAAAGAAGCTCTTTTAATTTGTGCCAGTTGCCCTGGCAATGTCTCTGTCTGAACTTTTACCCTTCCCTGAAAGAATTACTCCAAGGGATGGAGACAACTGGAGAAATTTCCCTAAAATTTCACTACTTGAAACATCACAGAAGACACAGTCTGGATTTTAAACTGGGGGTAAATTTTGAATAGGCTGTTTGAATGCATTCATTATTGAAGGTATCTCAGTGATTAATATTTTTTCACTGCTAAAGTTAAAGGTGGGAATGAATTTCACCTGGACAAGTATTTTGTGTTAGTTTCTTAATATTAAAAAAATACTCACAATATGAACTTCCGCAGATTACTTCCACATTACAGTCAGTGATTCTGTTACAGGAATTTTCCACTACAGAATATGAGCTACACTACAGATGCTATTAATCTGATATTTTTTAAAAATTAAATTGTTTCAGACTTAAATAAACAGAAATCACTATGGGTGAACTAAAACTTCAGGATTAATAACCGGTATAATGCAGGCATGTAGAAAATCAGACAGAATTGTGAATAATATTATAGAAATGCCTTTGTCTTCTGACACTGAAAACTTGCATTTAAAATTAACATTCCCTTGAAAGCTGACAGCTGCATCAATGGGTACTTTGAAACTGATGTGAATCATTATGAAGGTCTAAGAAGACTTTCTTTTTCTTTTTTTTTTCTTCTTTTTTTCCCTGATAAATTATTAAATAAATCAAAATATATAAATTAGGAAACAAATAAGGCACTCTTTCTATTGCTATAAACAGACTGTGACCTAAAACATTTGTTCAGCACTCTATTTTGTTAACAACATCAGATTCAGATCACTGATTCATATTACCTGGAGACAGAAAGAAAATTGGTTGAACTAATTAGGAAATTTGCAAGACAGGTAATTCATGTTTAAGACTCCCGAAAACATGCACTATGTTTCATAATAGTAGCTGAATTGCTTAGCTGACATATGAACAATGTGCAAATATAACTTTTATTTATACAATAGAGGTGCAAAACAAATTCAGATGGAAATAAGGAATCTCATGTATCAAATCAGAGACTATTCACAGTAAAATTTCATTTTTCAAAGCTTAACGTGTATGCAATTTACATAAATCTCTTTGGTTTTGCATGAAGACAAGAAAGCTTATAGGAAAAATCTCTTATGCATGCTAGGAATCAAGTAGATGTAAAATTTTAGAGTCAAATTCTCTATACTGAATAAATTTGTCTGTAGATTTAGTTTATTGCAGTGTAATTATGGTAGGGAGGAACTTGAACATTCTAATGATGATGGGCATTTCAGGTGGCTATCTAAAATAAAACTCTTTTAATTTGAAGGGAACTTTAAATGCCCTTCATAAAATTTGAGTGTGATATGAGATACAGAACGGCTGTGACATCTAACAGTTGTATCACTTGATGAAACTAAAAATTATAAAAGTCAATAGCAAATCTAAACAACTTTCAGTAAAACTATTATCTTTAATCATTACAAAGACATTTTTTTCATTGACATAAGGGAAAATTAGATAAAGATCCAGCAGTTAGTTGTGCCTAACTGCATTCAAGAGCACACGTGAAGCACATAGATTTAAAAATATGGTAAAATATCAAATACATTTGTGCATTAGGTAAAAAAACCATATCACTGCACTAATACATATTTTTGTCCACTATGGTAATAGTTTAGTGTTGATATAGAGAAATCATTGCTCTCAATTATTCATCTTCTATGCCTCTGAATTACTTTCCTATTACCTGTTGCCTTTCTCATCTGAGGCAATTTTAATCTGTTTTTCTAAATTCCACAAGTCTACATTTGTTAATAGAAGAAGGAAAAAACAAGTAGTGATGGATCATTCATAGATTTTTAATGATAATACTACTTTCCTTAGCCTTAAATGTCCTGATATTTATTAATTTATTATTATGCTATAATAAAACTTTGCCAGATCTGCAGCGGGCTTATAGAGTAACTTATTATTGATTTGGGGTTTGCCTGATGAATCACTGAAGAATCACTCAATGCCCCCACTGAAATTACTGTTTGTTACCTTTTCACTTTGAAAAATGTGTGTACTAGTTCTACTAATATCTCTGGCGGAAGGGTTGTTTGTGAGCTTTCTGTCCTTAAAAATTCTGCAGAGTGTTTCCATCATTTTAATTTTCCTTTACATAATGTATGAATTCATGAATCATAACATTAGATGGATAGACAGACATTCCTGACATAGTTAAGAGATGCTTGTGTCACAATCTTTTTATCTGTTATTTTCACAGGGCCATGATGTCCTACACTGTGGATTTGTTCATATGGATAAAGAAAATTAGGATTATCTGTTTGTAACTGACAGAAAAGTGCTGCCCACAAGACCATAACTTTGTGATCTTATCCATCTGTGGCCTTGTTTAATTTACCAATATATTTCCTTCCTAACAAAAATGTTAAAACCAGGCAGTGGATGTTCTGCAGCTGCCACAAACCTGTTTCAATGTTCAATTCCAGAGAATTTCCATCAGAAAACTTCCCTTAATATCTGTTCCATCTCCCCTGCTTAATTTTAAGATTAGTGGTTGGGCATGAAGAATGCAGTAATTCTTTCCTTTGGCCACGGGATATATTTGAAGATTTCCATGTTTATGTTAAGAGAATATAATGAAAAATTCTTCATCAGAGCAAAATAATTCTTCCTAGGTCAAGTTACAGGTATGATTTCTTCTGCATCTTCATTATTCTTCCTCACTGTTGTTTATCTTAAATTAAATAAATGCTGACCATTATTTTTCTACATATTTTCTTAAGGTCCTAACCTTGGAATTAGTTTGGTTAATGTGGCAAATTGAAACAGAGTTGGCAGAATAAATATTTTCCATTTATTCTTTTACCTCAAAAATAGGCATTTTTCCTTACCCAGTGTTTTGAAATTTCATACATCCTCCTTGGAAGCACTTGGGCAGTTCCATGTGTATACTAGTGCAAATTTATTCAAAACATCTCAAAATCTTGCTCTATCCTTTTACACATCCTTGGTTAATTTTCTTTTGCCTGATAAA
Source organism: Lichenostomus cassidix (assembly GCF_008360975.1). NCBI lineage: Eukaryota > Metazoa > Chordata > Aves > Passeriformes > Meliphagidae > Lichenostomus > Lichenostomus cassidix. The sequence goes on along the minus strand of NC_139480.1, from coordinate 17,450,590 downwards.
TCACATTTCTTTTACCCGTTAGTTTCTAATCATCACAAAATTGCATGCAGCTAAATCAATTTACCAATGTAAAATTTACACCACTATGTAAGTAACATTTGATTTTGGTGTGATTACAAAATTCTATCTCATCAGTGAAAGGAAGAGTAAACTTTCCTAGTGAGTTCAGAGAGATTGAGATTTGGAATTCTCCCCTCATCCTTAATTATTTAGGATGAAATTTTTTCTTAATGTTCTTTGCCAACCAGTTTGGGCACTGTGGCAGGACACCCCCCTTCCCCTTCTCTCTGTCCCTGATCGGTCCCAGGAAATGGATGGCTCAGGTTTAGGTTGATAGCCTAATCTACAGCTACCTGGTGCTGGCGACTGAAAGTTCCCCTGTGGAATGTAGAGAGAATGTGAAAAAGTTTCAGTGACCACAAATACACACTTTTTTCCTGTAAAAAGCTCATGAAATCTCAGAAAGGTAGAAGCTTTCTACATGGACATTGGAATGTGAAGTAAGCCTCTCCCCAGGGTCTGGACGCAGCCCTGTGGTTACTTCCCGAGGGATTGGGTGAGGAAATCTTAATGTATTCCAGCTCCAAATTTGGATTTGGTAAGATCATTTGAGTTTCCTAAATTGTATTATTCCGGCTAACTTATAGGTACCTTTCTTAACTTGCATTTCAGCCAGCTCAAGCAAGCATCTCTTAACTTGCATTATAGTTCAAGCAAGCATTTCTTGCATTTTTAACTATTTTTATAGTTCAAGCAAGGTTTTACCCCATAATTGCATTTTTAGCTACCATAGTGTTGCAATTATGTATTCATTGTGTGTCTATGTGTGTCAATCTGTTCTATGTTTGTATGTTTGTTATGTTCTGTGTCAAATAAATGGTATTTTTAGACAAATCAGCCAGATATCAAAGAATCTTGCGAACGGGACTAAGTCTTGGGGAACTAGCTATCTTAAAGTCTGTCAAACTGCACAAACACATAAAACTCCTGTCTCCCATGCAAGACAGGCACTCATTTGTTTTGACTGAATTTCCAACACCATTTTGTTCCATCTTGATTATATTTTAATCTCTTTCTGCTCAATCCATTAAACTTTTTTTCATTAGGTATGTTGCTCTGCAGTGTATGCTACAGTGAGAAACAGGCATCGCACCAACCACACTGGTGTATTATCAACACTATTTTAGTCACTAGTGAGAAACACAAAACCATACAGGCTACTATGAAGAAAATCATCTTGCTTCCAGCCAGCTCTTGTAGAGTCTCCACCACTTATGCTGTATAACTTTCATCATGCTCAGGTTCTCACCATCCAATATATCCTTTTTAAGGAGCAAGAAGCTTCCCGTCTTTCATAAATACACAGGAAACCACATCAGCCACATCTACCAGGCTGCAACTGTAGCCATCCAGGCTGGAAAATCTGGCCTGGATCCAAAAGTCCACCAGTTCTTAACACTTGGGAATAGAATTTGCAGAAAAAAACCCCTGGTTTCCTACTTCCATTGTTCCTAAACGGAATTTTTTTTGTCTGAGGAATTGAAAATTCATTAAATGGAGGTTTTAAAACTAAAAAAAAGTTTTCTCTTTCCCTCTTTAAATATAAAAAAAATATTGATTCATTTGTACAGCAAACTATATCCAGTGTGTAAAATGGAAAAGTGTTCACTGAACAGAATTAATATATTATTAATTTATCTCAACTTATGGGACACTCACATTACCTCAAATGAAAGTCATAAATCTCAAATAAGTCCTGTAAATAGTTTAAAAAATTTTTTTTAGTAATACATATAAAATTAACTTGGACTTTGAGTTATTTTTTATAGGTTTCTGCAACTGGCTTAGGTATCTAAGGTTTAAATTTCACTGTAGAGACAATCTTTTCTCTGCTTGAACTGTACACCAGACAGATGAACCTGAGTCGAAGCAGCTGATAAGCTATACCAGTTGAAAAAATGAAAGCTCATTCTCAGAGTTCTAAGTTATTCAAAAAACGAGATTTTTTAACTTTTGTTTAAATTATTGCCATTCTTTTACAGTCAAGAAAGAGAGAAAGGACAGACTCTTTATTTTATTTCTCTCCTTAGCCATTGGTTTATTCATTTCAGTCCATCTCAAGGTCACAGTAAAGGTTACCACTATTTGACAGTGAATTATCCTAAATGAAATCAACTGGCGACCTCAATATAACCCCTGTTGTGTATGTCCTCATCACAATACAGAAGAGTGAAGAGACACTAAATGGACCCAGAATTCAAACTCAAGAGCTGTTTCCTCCAAGCATTAGTTAAGACATACTGTATAGTAACATAAATAAGCTTCTTTATGGTTATTTTCTTTATTACTATTATTTTCCCATCATCAACATGAAAAATATTGTATTGTTTAAATGGAAGAAGAAATTTTTTAGAATAATGGCTCTTCATGGGTTTACCTATTCAGTTTTCAGTTAATTATATTGTTCTTTAAGACCTTCTGGAAAAATATCAGATGTAATGAATATACAACTTTCTGAGGGATAAGGGGTTACTTGTCCTTATTCAGATGGCATTATTTGAAATACACATTTTTTAATATATTTATGTGTTGTGTTTAATCCAGTGAAGTTCATTTCTTCACTGTGGTTAATAACTTTTGCCACAGTGAAAAGGAAAGAAGTAATTTTCATGTGATAGCTATATTGTTATCTTATGATTACTGCAACAACAATTTGTAAGACTTTCTGTCCTTGCTTTATTGTACAAATTCAAATCTTGTGTCCAAAAAAGTCAATCTCAGATAACAGAAGTTCTGCACAGATCTTAAAAAAAATTAGGAATTTTTACCAGTTTATACCAGTAACTATAATAGCACAGTGATAAACCTTGGGACTTGTTTAGTACTCTATGCTAATCAATATTGTATTGTACTTATTTCATCTGGGTTACAGTTAATTTTACTCCTAGTGGTTGGTACAGTGCTGTATTTTGGATTTTACATGAGAATATTGTTGATAACACTTTGATGGTTTAGTTGCTGCTACGTAGTGCTGACCATCAGTCAGTGACCAGTGCACAAGACGCTGGGAGGGAGCATGGCAGGGAGAGCTGACCCAAACTGTCCACAGGGATATTCCACACCACAGAACACCATGCCCAGTATCTATACTGGGGGCCTTGGCTGGCAGGGGCCAATCATTGCTGGGGGATGGACTGGGCATTGTCAGCAGATGGTGAACAATTGTATTGCGCATAGCTTGTTTCTCTTGGGTTATTTCTCCTTCTCTTTTTGTTATCTACCTTATTACTATTATTATTATTATTACATTTTATTTCAATTAATTAACTGTCCTTGTCTCAATGCATGGGTTTTACCTTTCTCTCTTTCATTCTTCTCCCCATCTCACCATGGAGGGGGTGGTGGTGAGCAAACAGCTGGGTGGTACTCAGCTGCCAGCTGGAGTTAGTCCCCGCCATGTATATATGTCTAAATTAAAAAAAAAATAATCATCAGACTAATTTAACATTAGGAAATGTTGTTGATGGCACTACTCTGTGAAAATATAAAGTTTATGTAACAGAATATCCTCTAAAACTATAGCCTACAATCTGTGAGTAGAGACCAATAATATCACATTCAAACATCTTCCTCCAGTGTTGGCAAATAAACCTATTGCAGTCCACTATTTCCTTGGTGAGAACTTAATGATTTTTTCCCCTCATTCTTATATAATAATTTGACAAACACTCATACCCACCCCCTACATATAAATATATGAATGTATATGAATACACATAGAGCCCTGTACATTTCACATACATAATACCCAAGATGAGCAACTGTCAGAGACTGAAATAGTTCATGCCTCAAACATTGATATAAAGTTTTGCTCATTATAACAAGTAGAGGTATTTCTAAAGAACTTTAATATTTGGATCATAACAGCAACTAGAAAAATTTTAAGTGTTATGCTGACCTTTTTTGATACATGGAAAAGGAAGGAAGTTCGTGTGATCATTTCATTGCTTATTTTATTTTCAATATCTTCACCTCAGATTTATCCTTTCCCCCATTTTCTAGAACATAAAAATGTATATTAGTTATTCTTAAATATTTGTTGATGAATTTTACAGGCATACTGGATGGAAGTTGTATAAACAGGCCAGAAAATCTGAAGCCGGAGCCAAGGGAAACTCATGCCAAAACATTAGTCGATCCATTGGAACTGATTATACAAGTACAAAAGGGAGAATGCGTGAAGTGATATATAAGGTCACTGTGACAGCCAGAAGGTAATGCCAAAATATTCCTACTGGCTTGGCTCATTCACATGTATGGGCACAGAGCTGACCCAGAGCCAAACACTCTGCATGAGCCAAACTTAACTTCCTTGGCTTGCCCACCTTCAAAGCACAGCTGTCGTGGCAAAAACAACCCATCAGACATGAATTCATTTTGCTAGTTTTCATCTGCCATGACTTTGTAAGATGCAGCCACCAAGGGCAGAGTGCTTTGCTGCTGCTGCTGCTGCTGCTGTTCTGAGAGCAGTCTGCACTGCTGAAAAAACCTGTTGGACTCACATTACCTATTGCAATGAGGTGTCAGCTTCTGAATAATAAACATGCTTCTAATGAGGTCTAGGCACCTCAAACCAAGATTTTGAGAATGTGACTTGTGATTTTGAATGTGCAACATGCTGGGGCCCATCTGGAAGCACCTGAGCAGTCTGATTTAAAAAAACCACAGTCGTCTTTGCAAAGGATCGATTAAACTCTGTCTTGAATGGGACCTTCCAAAGCCAGGGTTGTCAAATCATTAGTAGATTTTTAACTATCTTATTCTAATTGGTTTGAGTAAGGGAGAGTAGAAACACATTGACAAAAGATATTCCAAAGTCATAACAGTGATTTTCCATTTAACTATGGTAGAAACTGTGATGTTTGCCTTTGCTTGACATCCATAAACTGCTTGCTCCCCATTCCATTCCCACATCCCAGCCAGCCACAAAACATTGCCTTGAGTTTCTTCTCATGCATAATGTGATCCTTAAAGACACAAATCCAACTGAGATCAGTTCACACATATGTGTGTCTGAATTAGATGGTGTAAAACCTAGCAAGTTCAGTGATCTACCTCAGATTTTTGCTCATTGCATGAATTTTATATTTGTATTGTTAATATAGAAATGAAGTGACAAGCACAGAACTTACCATAAGATTACTGTTAAATATAGGTATAGACATTCCCCTTAATTGTAACTTCCACCCACTCCATCAAATATTCATAATTTTATGAAAATTTATATTATGACTGTATGAAGAGACTAGAACACGTTTTCCAGCCAGATAAAGATAAAAAAAAAGCTGATGGACAAGAAACATGCTCTCAATTTGATCTGAGTTTTCTCAGCTTTGTTCTCCTACACTAATTTCACAGATGGTAGGGGTTCTGAGAAAATTTTCTGCATGGGAAAAAAAGACATGTCACTACTCTTAATGTATTATATAGTTTTCTCTCAAGTACATATTTTTCCTTCTCTTCAAGGAAAAAATGTAAAATTTATTTATTATAGAATGTGATTTGATTTTACTGCCTTTAATTAATCCTTGGGTTATGATTAATTGATTAATAAATTTCTTATTTATGCAAGACTCCTGAAATATTAACACATACTCTGCAAACAATCCATTTGCAGATTCCTGAAGTAAAATCTTCTATAGTGATTGAAGTTAGCACTTGACTGCCTCAGGATTTTTTTATTGAGCTCAAACCATAAACTCTGGTATATGAAAACTATCACAGAGGACCATGTGGGGATTTTTTTGTTAGATATAATGATATTTAGATAGTTTATTATCAAGTTTTTTTGGGGCACTTTGTCTTAAAACTGCTGCCTTATTTTAGCATCATGCCAAAAGTTCATAAGGTGTCAAATTTAGAAATATTTAAAAAAATTATATATTCGCATATTCAAAATACAGTTGTATTGAGGTCTGTGAGAGTAATTCAACAGAAAATCATAAAATCATAGAATTGTTTGAGTTTGAAGGAACCTTTAAATTTTGTCTACTCCAACTCCATGCACAGGGACACTTTTCAATAGATCAGGTCACTCATGGTTCCATCTACTCTCACCTCGAATATTTCCAGGGATGGAGCATTCACAGGGCAACCTGTTTGAGTGTCTCACCACCTCACAGTGAAGGTTTAACACTGTATGAAGCTATGACTTTTGTTAAAGCAGTTTCAAGGAAGCTCAAGTCCCTGCTAGATGGAAATGGCATTACCATGGTACATGAAAATTTCTTAAAGAGGCATTCACTGAATTTGCAATAAAATACATTCTCATGCTAATGCATCATGAACCTTTACTGTTCATGTTACTAATGGACTTTTCCAAAAAGTTTCTTCCTTGAAATATTATTACTTGAGACACAAGTGGAAAAATAAACATTCAGCATTAGATAAAGTTTTAATAAGGAAAACCTCCCATCACCCGAAGCCACATCCATATTTTTCCCTTGTATACGGTCAAAAAAGAACTCAGAATAATTTGTAAAGCTTTTATTTTAGAAAAAAGCAGATTTCTTCAAGGTGATTCCTAAAGTGAAAATGTGTCTTAGTAAAAAATTACTGTTACTGTGGAGGGGTCTGGCCAATAGATTCCACCATTTGCTTACAGTAAAGCAATGGATGAAACAGAGAATGATACTTAAACATAGCATACGCGGTTATTAAGGTCACATCAAAGAACAGAAAGATGAATTTTCAAAATTACTATATCCAGGGTTAGACATTTTTGTCACAAGGTTTGCTAAACTAGAATATACTCCTTTAACTGATGTTTCCTTCTTGCCTCCACTTGGAGGCAATGCTGTCCCTGTTGTCCTAAGATTCATACTGTGACAGATCCGTCACTTCGACATACTGTATACTAGTAAAAGAAGGCAGTCAGACTTCAAATTATGAAGAAATTATGGTTCAGAAACTAATTTAGTTTCCTAAATAGGCACTGTAGTTCTTTGTCATTTTAGCTCCAGACAGAAATCCTGAACAATTCCAACGCTCTTTCCCAGTAAGTGAAGGTTGAAAAAGGTTCTTATGTGAAATATTTTAATCATCAGTGCTGAGCAGAAGCCCCATAGCAATTAGTGTTTAAATTATCAGAGAAGTAATTTGAAGATACTGAGGACAGCTAACTATGCTTCTGAACTTTCTTCTTTAAACATTTTTTTCTGGAATAAGAGTGTATTCTGAAACTTGGCTAAATAAAAACTGAATAGCTGTTGTACTGTATATATTGAATAAATGCATCTTTTATAAGGTGAAATTTTATCCCCTGGCTTGATATCAAATGCTGTTTGCTGTTTCCCAATAACAAATGACATCTGAAAATACACATGAACAAACGATTCAAGTCTGGTGGGATTTTAGTAGGTGACTAAAGATCTGGTGTTATATTTTACTTTCTACTGTGACTGTACAGCCTCTATGAATGTTTTCCCTGGGCTTTCACAAAGGGGCTAAATGGAACTTTTAGCATTGGATTATTATTACTATTATTATTGTTGGAACCATCTGCTGTAATCTCAAAGAAAAAGTCAAAACTGCATTCCAGCTAATATCATTGTGCTGCCCAACTAGTCCATGTCAAATCAAGGATAAATCTTCATCAAAATATCAACACTTAACATGAAAACATTTAATCCTGGTGTATTCAAAATTTGGAGAAAATGGGTTTATTTTCGGATATAACAGAAACATCAGTAGATCAAACTGCCAGGCAATTTCTGACTCCCTCACATTACCAATTCTGAAATTGTTTTTCTCTCTGAAAAGAAATTTTTCTAGATAATTATTTGAAGTTATCAGCTTAAGTAAGGGGTATTTTTGTAAAGAATTAATCACTTAAAAATCACAATAGGCTACTCACATGACATGAATTGTGAGCTAAGCTTAAGAAAAATGAGAAAATACAGACACTGTCATGAGAAAACAGGCTAAGTTATGTACAGGCTCTTGAAGTGACAAAGGTACACACATCAAGTGTTTGAAATAATTATGTTCAGTTGATTAAGAATGGAACAAGGATTACTGATCAACAAGGACATTCTTGGTCCTGATCTAAGACTGACATGTATACGCTTGGGACAATGCCACTTGAGCCCTGCCTTGTCAATTTTCAGAACCTTTCTGTTCACATAGCCCCTGTTCACCACTTTCCTATTTGATTTTGGATCATCATCTTCCTTTCTCTCTGAATTCTCCCTGCTGTGTGGGAAACCTCCCTAGAAGACAGGTCAGGGACATTCACCCTCTGCAGCAAGAGAGCTCCCAGCTGCCATAATTGACTGCTTCTTATTTTCTTCTGTTTCCCACTCAACCAGCGCAGCTCAGCTGCTTCATTTGACAGCACTCCCTTACAACTTCAGTCTTGTTGCAGAGCTGTTCCCTCTTCCTGGACCACCCCCGGGTCAAGGCCATCAAGACTGCAGAGACAGTTGTTGTAACAGCCAGCAGAGGCTGCCCTGTGGTATATCACTGCTGTTCATGAAGATACATAAACCAGTCTGGCCAGACCTGCTAATCCCCCACTTTTTTTTTTCTTTTCCCAAATGGATGTACAAACTGCACACCACCTGTTAGCTGTGCTAAAGGTGCCTGATAAGGGTTAGCAGAGATAAAAGCTTCAAGCACTTTGTGCTCAAGGACAGCTGGGATTTTCTTAGATACTGCTAGAGGCTGCTGCAAAGGTTGACAGATGTTCAGGCTGCTGTGGCTATCCTTACCTGGGAGCAGTGATACCTTCAGATTCCTCAGGATTCCTGGGACCCTCTCAACAATATTCTATAAATCAGGAAGGTAAAGAAAATCTCAAACCAGAGCCGAGAAAATCCTGTCAAACTGCTGTGTCTCTTTTGTGCTATAAACCTTAACTCTTTCTCATGGAATACGTATGAAATACAATAAAATTTAGATTGTACTGAAAAGAAATCAAAAGAAATTGATTTACCTTCTCTGTTCTGCTTTCTCTTCTCAAAGAAATGTTGCAATTCTAGGCAGAGGTACAATAGAATTGGATTTCTACTTAATTTGTTATTCTGATTATGTTTTATTTTTAGCATATTGTCAAAATACCAATTTTATATAAAATTACAATATTGGCTTTTTTTTTCTTAGTGGTATGAAAAAGGGAATTTGGAAATGTCTTGTGATGTGAATGTATATAAGCATTTGCATGGGTAAGCAGTCTTACCTTTTTTTGCCAATTTTTGACCAGATTGAACTATAAAGCATTTACTAAAAACAAAATATTAATTTTGGCTAACTGAAAATTAATTAATCAGTATCTTCCATTTTAAATTCACTATTTGTCTTGAATTCATTGTTGTCATAGCATGAAAGCAACAAAAGACAAAGAATAGACTGAGAAAATGGGGAGAGGTTGTAGTGGTCATTGTTTTTGAGGGAATGCATCTGATGATTGTCCCAGAGGAATGAACAAGTAGTGCTGTGCCAAAAAATTGTCTAACATAAATTTCCAGCAGTGAGCTTGGAGCCAGAAAGAACCACTCTGCTACATACAGAATCCTTCTCCTTGGGCAGAGAATGAGAGCATGGATTATATATGACAGGTACATAGATGCATTGCTTGATCTTCTTGAGGGTGCCCAGGTACAGCAATGAGAAAAATGAACACAGGATCTTACATAGCATAGCCTTTCCTCACAATCTGATACCTGAATAGTTAATGACTTCCAGAGAAAGGAGGAAAGTCTGTATACTAGCAATCTAGCTTCCATGAAGATAAATGACATTATGATGAAGAAAAATAGGAAAGCAGACTGATTTGTAATTTAATACACAGCTACCAAAAATGAAACTACAGAAAATGAAAGCAGACACATTAGAACTATAAAATAGAATTTATATAGAATTTACAGTAGTGCAAATGAAATGAGATAGGCATGACCATTCTTTCTCCTCCAACATATTTTCCATGTAATCAAAGCACAATGTGTGATTAAAAGCAAGTTTATTTATTTTTGAAATATTTATTGTATTTATAGTCCCACAACAAATACATATGACTCACAACAAATATTCATGTATAAAATATTAATATAGTGAGAAAGTGAAACTTTTGTAACAAGCCTCCATTATGAATATGATAGGACAGTAAAATAAATTAATTCAAATTGCATGCATTAGAACTCTTGAATAAAAAAAAAAATCTATAGTCTTTACTGACAGGAAAGAGTGATGTACTGAAATGTTTAATTTACAGAAAAGGGTGCACAAACTCTGCTAAAAGTTAAAGGTGTTTTTTTAATTATGACATCAAGTTGAGACGTTGAGATCTAAAAGGTCACTTGTTGACAATGTCTGCATATTTCAATAGTTATTGTTGTAAAAGTGAATTATGTACCTAATGAATTAAAATTACAAATGGCTCAGGGTTGAGCCTAAAAGGGAATGTAGAGCCTATAATAAAAAAAAAAGGAAGATATTCTGTGAGGAAATGGTATATAATAAAATTCAATTTCCTATTTATGTTTCTTTATACGGGATAGGAAGAGGAAGATACATAAAACTCAGTTCACAGCATCCTGAGTCCTGCATATAGAAATGCCTAAATCATCCTGGTACAAGAATACAAGTATGGCTAAAATCTCATTTTCCGGTTTTTGGACCTCACATGTGGCTGCAAACTGAAGTTTGGGATTCAAAGAGACTTTTTCTTACATCTGAAAAACAAAGCTACCCTTTATAAAATGGTTCATGCTTTAATTCAGAAAGTTTGTGGGAAAAAAATATGTAAGCTTTCATATAAAAGCTTCATGGCTACAGAAAGGAAACCTACATTTTTTTCCTTCTTGGACCAAAAGATGACCACCTTTCCTGCAGAATGCTCAGACAATATGTGGAAATAGTGCAGCCAGGGTTTCTGCAATTTGTGCATCCTTCCTGAAAAAGATGTTACTCTGTAAGTAATTAATGAGGAGATCTTAATAAAGTAGAACAACAGGTTTGTACTTTATAGCCTAATAGCCAAGATGTATTGCTAAAGAAGAGGAGAGATCATAGTTGTGGGCAAGATTTCTTTAGAATATATTTGATTTTATTTTGCAGCCTTAAAAATAGCCGTAGGAAAGAGCAGGCATATCTGTGATAATCAGGCATTGGATCCCATGTTTTCTTCCTCTCCATCCCATCTGGCATTCTGTTTTACTATATATAAATTTGAATGACATTCATAATCCACTAGCATGGTCTCAAATTATTTCATTATCTGTTGCTTCATAACCAGGTTCTGCAGTGAATTGATGCCTATTATTTTAAATACATAGTACCAGTTCGCCTCTTCCCTTTAGATTTGCCTTCCAAATCCATTCTTCTTTATCAATAATTAAGTCAATTCTTTATTCACACAATTTCTTTCACAGTTCATCAGCTTTTCATTTTCCTTTAGGCTGGAAGTCCAGCCGTAGTGTGTTTATCTTAGGAGTATAGACACAGAGATCTATAATTCTCCCCATACAGTGTCCTTTCATGTCACCAAGACATCAGTAATTTGGCTATCCAGGAAGTATTTCTAAGCTTCAACATCTATACAGTCTCAGACTTTAACAAAACCCAAAACGGTTTATTAAATTTGCTTGCTTTGAAGAAAATTAATTCAGTAACAAACTGGAACAAGGAGAGAAATCCAAGGTGGTCCAATTGCAGTAAATCAATAAATTTCCACATGTAATAGTTTTTAGCTTTTCACCCCTTTTTCCTAATTATGAAGCAAATTACGATATAAAAAAGCCCAGATCACAGAATCACAGAATCACAGAATTGTTAGGGTTGCAAAGCCCTCTGGAGATCATCCAGTCCAACCCCTGTGCTAAGGCAGGGTCATCTGGAGCAGGTTACACAGGAACATATCCAGGTGGGTTTGGAATGTCTCCAGTGAGGGAGAATCCATGACATCCCTGGGCAGCTGTTCCAGTGCTCTGCCACCCTCAATGCAAAGAAGTTCTTTGTGTTGAGGCAAAACCTGTGTTTTAGTTTATGACCATTGCTCCTCATCCTGTGACTGGGCAGCACTAAACAGTCTGGCACATCCTCTTGGCACCCACCTTTGAGATATTTATATGCATTTGTGATATCCCCTCTCATTCTTCTCTAGACTAAATGTTATCAAACAAGATAACCTCAAGTATAGCTTAAAATCTACGTTTTAATTTACTATGGGGAGGATCAAGAGGTTGCACTCAATCAGCTTATAGTTCAGTGAGAGAATGATTTGATTAACCATAGCAACTCCAAGGTTTTCTGGTTTGTGATACTGTGCTTACTGCTCAAAAACATAGGCTTCAAATGGAATGTACTGTAACATTAGCTCTACAAAAACTGGCCTTCAGGTATTTAAAGCATTCTATTAGAAGCAGGTCTTCCATCTTTGGAAATGATGGTTGCTCAGAACTTATGTTTCTGAGGAAAGATGAGGTATAATTATACCATTGTTTGGCTTTCAGGAAAAAAGCATCAGACATCATGAGAGTTACCAAAGAATCATTGCACTTGAGAGCAAATGGATGAACATTAGGTTTAATAATCAATTCAGGACAAAATGTTTTCAGTACTAGTTGCTTTTAATGCAGATCAGGATGCAACCTGACTCTCAAGATAGGCTGTCTTGTGGTGTATTTCCATGACAATATATAAAGAAATCACAACCAGTTTTCTCCTGAGGTTTTGTGATCTGACAGGCTAAGAGACAATGCCTTTGCTCTGAAAATCAGTACCTAGTTACAGGACTGCAAGGTCATGGATATTATCCTTTCTTAAAAGACATATACATGAAAAACTTTCTTCAAAAGCTGATGTGTAGACTAATAGTGTTCAAACACTAAAGAAACATCAAAGCACAGAGTGGATCTGGAAGGTTGTTCATATTCAGATTAATGTTGCAGACATCAGAGATTTCAGATGAGAATCTGCTGTTTTCCTGTTGCGCTGAAATTAACAAAAATTGCAAAGCTTTTACAGGTGGTAAATATTAAGTGATAATATCTTTAAGACATCAAAGCAATGTACAGAACAATGAGAAGTTTGCTGGAAGAGGATAAAAAACATTTACTTAAATAATTATATTCTAACCTATATTGCTTCATAAAGTATAATAACTGTGTAAATAGTAAGGGGATAAAATCTGTGTGTTTTCTTTTAATATGCTTTTAAGAATGATATTCAAGTTGTCTAATAATTTTAAAAATCAAGTTATGCTAGAACTGAAATACTTCGTTGTGATGGATAGCAAATGAAGAGGAAAAAAATATGGTACTACAACGAATGGGGACAAAAAAAAAGACATCCAAAGCTGTATTCTTGAAAAGAGGTTACAAAATTGTGGGATTTTTAAGAGGGGAAAGAATTTCTTAATATTTTCAGTAGTGTCCATTTTTATCCCCCAAATTCTACATGCAAAGTTATTCCTTCAGCAATTAGCCTTGACAACAAACTGATTGTTTTCTAAATCACACACTTTTGATATGTAATCTTAATCTTATTAAGTAATATTATATAGTAAAGATAAACATTGTAAGCAAATTATCTAGAAGTTTTCATAATATCCCTTTAAGCACTTGAACAATCTCCATAAAAGAGGATGTGCTATTCCTTCTTTCATCCATTTAAATGCAGTTTTGGCAGTATGAAGCAGATAACAGTACAGGAGCCTGTCTGCTTGCAGAACCATGATGCAAGTACAAACTAGAATGTGTGTATTAGCATATTTTTGACACCTCAGAGGATCTACAATTTTTTATGATTGAATAGATATTAAATAGAGTTTTCTGCTCAGTTTGAAAAGCAGCATCCCACACCTCTGGTTATCAATTATCTCGTGCTTCTCATGCATCCATCACTTCAGCAGCTCAGCACCAGTCAGAGCAAACTTCTTTCTGACATAATGATCATGGTTGTTTTATTGAATTCTATTGTGCTCTCTAGTTTTCTTAGTCATCAGCATAGAAAAATAATGTTGTTTGATGGTTTTCAAGGACACATTTAGAGTCATTTTTCATTGGCTTGACAGTGTTTGAGTGAGGAAATATCCAAAATTTGAAGCTTACTGACAGTGGCATCTATACAGACATGGAAAGGAAAATGCTCTTGACATTTTCAAGGCATCTAGATTCTCATATTTTCTTTTGCTTGAAAACTAAATCAGTTTTCCTGAGAAAAAATGTATACAGTTGGTATTTACATTTTGTCTCTTAAAGATATCTGTTCTTGAAATGAGGTGGGGAGGTAAGGAGTGGGAGGGAGGTGGAGAAGAATAATCACACTAATGTTACATTGAAACATTAGCATTGCTTGAATAAACTCTACTAATACACAGAATCTTGCCTCTGAATTATAATATGGATTTTGTCTTCTACAAGAAAAGAAAGCAGCAAAGCCTTCCAGATCACACTCACATATTGAGTAGTCCTTTCATAAGAGTACATTAGAACAAATTCTATCTGTCCGCCAGAGTTCATATCTCCAGAGCAACCTAATGTACCAGTCACTACAATATTCTGTACAAGTCCCACAGGTTCATTTTACAGACATTCAAGGAAAATGGCTTCAGGCATGAAAAATATAATGTGCAATCCAGAGACAACTGAGTGATGATGAGCACAGCAGCATGCTTAGTGACAAGGATCATACCTGATGACAACTAAGTGCACTGGACTGTATCTTCAGTTTATAATCCTTTCTCACATTCTTTTGATAAATATGAGCTCAATATAAGCTGCACACTTTTTGTTGTGTTAGGTTTTTTTCTTGCAGGTGTTTTCTAGCTGTTATTATTCGTTCTCATTGCCAAAATCCTATGTTTTCAATCTCTGGCTCTTAATCTTTGTTCAACTTCCACAACTGACACACCTAAACAAGATGGATTATAAGCATATGGCAAAGTTTTTATTCATGTCACCTTTACACAGTGATGGTGGCTGCTCTGTGGTGCAAAGAATACATCAGATTATCATGTGATGGAAGCCCCCCAACTTTTACTGATATTAACAGTGAATCTATTTCCTGATTTATATTACTGATCAAATAATCTTTCAGTGACATTAGATTTTCTTTCCTGAAAAACATGCATAAAATGGATTTTACTTCATTAGAGAAGCATGATTTCAGCTATTTCTCTGTCTCCTCTTATTGTGGATCTTATACTGGTTGTCCCCATTATAAATGGGAAATAGGCAGAATCAAAGCCTATATGTCATGTTCTTTTTACTAAAGGAAAGTTTAACATGGTTGGAACTTTAGGGTGTATCTCAATGATACAGAAGCAGTCATATTTAAAAGAAGTTTGAAAGACAGTTAAATACAGGTTACAAGTGTTAGAATTGAATCTAAATAGTCATAAAAAGAAAAGGGTCTCAGAAAAATTTTGGTGACACAGATTTTCAGTACAAAATCAGTGTTGTATATGGTGGCCTACAAGCTCTGGGAATTTCAGAATATTTATAGATTAAAACAGTGGAGAATACTAAAATGTGTTTTCCTCTGAATTCAAATACTCTAGGAACAAACACCCATGGTGCTGTCAGAGTGAAGGGTGTACTTGATGGAGAGGGAGAATTGCAGTAATTTTGCACAACTAACTAAAACAGCTCGTGGGCTGTGCCTGGGATTTGGCTACATAAGCAGCAATTCCATCTCCAAGGGTCTATCTGTGGCCACCACCAA
Source organism: Lichenostomus cassidix (assembly GCF_008360975.1). Classification (NCBI taxonomy): domain Eukaryota; kingdom Metazoa; phylum Chordata; class Aves; order Passeriformes; family Meliphagidae; genus Lichenostomus; species Lichenostomus cassidix. The sequence continues at coordinate 17,434,867 of NC_139480.1, read as the reverse complement.
ATTTTTTGTCAGGATTACTAGAAGACTGGCACACAGGCTAAGACTCTTCTTGTACATTTGATTCTTTACTTTCCACCTTCACGTGTAACATGTGCTTCTCTTGCAGAGCTTTTAGGTGTGCTGTGACTGAGAATAACACTCTAGGGATACTTGAGGTAATATCCCAGCACACCAGGAAGCAGATCAGGCCAAAGACAGCTCTGGGATTTTTTCATTCTTCTTGACTCAAGCTATGCTTTTTCATCTGAACATTTGTTCTTCTGGGAGACACAAGTCCAGCTCCAGAGGTGAGATACATGAAAAATGCTATTGACTCAGAAGTTTTTTGTCACACTTATAACTTGCATTAATTTACTGTGTGTGTAAATGACTGACACAGAGAAATCAAACAACTTACAACCTTACATTATTTGGGGGATTTGACTTATGAGAATTTTGAATCAAATCAATGTCTCTATCTCCCAGTGGGCTGTCCCTAGGTTTCCCTTCAATAATTTATTTGTTCCAGAATTTTTGGCTGAAGAACCACTTCTGTTTCCTACGTTTGACTGTATTGCATAAATCACTGCTGCCACAGCATCTGGGACTTGGCAAAAACTGTAAGATATACAGCAAGAATACAGTTTTGTTCTGAATAACTCATTAGAGCTTTCCTGCCCCTCTCTGAATGCACAGATTTCCCTAGATTAAAAAAAGGAAATAATTTGGCCTACAGAGTGTAAGCCTCTTGCGCCAATTCACACATGATTTCAAAGTTTGTCTGTAAAAAGAAAGAAGCAAGAGAAAAAAAATTAAGACAAGCATCAATTTACTAAATCAGACATTTCAATCTGATACTTTCAAAATTTGTTTCTTCCCTTTAATTTAAACAACTTAATTCTCTTGGTATGTGTTCTAATGTCTCCTGTGTTATGCTACTCTGTGAACTTGTGCTCCCTCATTTCAATCTGTCCATGGTCAAGACTCCTTTCTGTCAGTAAGCAGGTTGTTACCTGAGACAAGAAGCTGGATTTTAGTTTGATAAACCAGTGTTTTTTCTTTCCATGGCCAAGCTCATATCTCTTAAAATGCCTAAGAAGAGGTCAGGACAATTCTGGCTCCATCCATTAATGTTTCTATCCCAACAGCTCACAAGGACTAGAGCTCTGTCTGCAAAATACTTCTATTATGACATTACTCCATATTTTAGAAAGCTGCATGGAAACCAGAGCAACTGAAATCTATCAAATTAAACTGTGTTATTAAAATCCTCTTATTTACCCCATATTAGCTGCACTGCAGGAGATTTTGAAATGTTGCTGAACTTCATTCAACAAGGGTGATGGTGATTCAATTGCAAACATATGTACAAATGTGCTCAGTTTCAGTTGTATCCTTTGACCATCATAGTGATGGATTTTGTCTTGTATGAACACTTTTCTGGGTTTGCATGATATCAGTGAAGTGATGCATCCAAAAGTTTCAGAAAAACAAGTTAGTTTTAGAAGGCCAGCTTCCCCACAATCTTCAGTCAGTAGGGAAACATTAACCGCAAATGGATTTCACTAATTTTTTAAGATCTTCACATGGTGTTTGCCCATTCATGTTCAAACTACATATCTTTGAAGTAGTATTTTTAAGAATAGTTGTGCTATTTCATGGACAGTGTTGTGTCCATGAAAGTAGTGCTGTGGCCCTTCAAATTTTGAAAGAAGGAAATTTGACTGAATGGGTGAGAGGGAATGAGAAGTTTCAAATGAACAGATGGAAAAGTGCAAAAAATCTAATTTCATAAGCTAGAGAAACAACATAGGCACTATGAAGAAAGAAAGCCAAAGCAGTAAAACTCCTACAAGAAACCAAATAGGAATGTTTCAAATAAATGCCCATAAAAGACAACATTTTCAAAAGAGATAATGTGTTTGCTATTTCCTCAACAGTTGATAGGTTGAGAAAACCTGGGCATTTTATATTCTCTTTTGTGGCTATAACCTAACCCTGTCAGCTAAATTTACAAGTTTGGCTATCAAAATTGACATCTACAACCTGGAAAATATTTAAACAGTATCTTCAAATGCTTCATTACCATAATAGGAATGATATTTTAAAAAAATATATTTGAATATTATGGTGGTGTTTTAGCTATTCATTTATCTTTAAACTAAACAGGAAGAATAAAGGTGCAAACTACACTTGGTTCTATTCTCTTCCCTTAGGCTTATACACAAATTTACAAATTTAATAGGCTTCCCTGATTCAATCATCTTTGGGAAAAGAGAGTCATCAGCAGAAAGAAGCAAAAGCCTAATTTCTTTTGACAGAAAGCACAAGTTATGAGTACTGGAGCTGCTTAAGCTCAGCAGAGACTCTCCAGAGAAAATAGGAGTTTCAATCTCCCAGATTTTTGCACATTTCACTAAAGGCTCACAGATCGTAGCTCAGGGACTATGATGCAGAAGGCAGGGTATTACTTTGATGGAAAGGTGTAACCTTGTGAACGATTTATGTGAGTGCTGCTATATGCTCTACATTGTATTCTGTTGGTAAGGATGTCAAAATATGATTTCCACCTTCCTAGAATGGTGAGAGTTCAAAGAGTGAATGTGGAGGCCATCAGTGGTCAATTTGTCATAGGATTTTATGAGCTGGAAAGGAGTAGAAGAAGCATCTCTCTACAGCCTAGTTTAATCTCACACCATCTATATTCTTCTAGTACAGAATTTTGGTGAGATAGTGTAGGGATGAGAGATCTTTTACATTATTTGGATTATCTGAAGAAATGCACTAGAGAGGATCACAGTGCCAGAAAAATTGATTTGTCTATGAGAGACATTTGAGTGATATAATTTGGGGAAAGTAGAAAGGAAAAATAGAGAAATGGAGGAGAAGGGAGTGTTTTATCCTCCTGTTTCAAGGAAGATTTAGTGTTTTTCAAATTCTCTATAACTACCAAAGGTTAAAAAGTACAACAAGTAAAGCAAGTCAGAACAGCAGTCTCAGAGGAGTTATTAAATTATCACAAAGTTGAAACTTGTAGAAAACTTTGGGTTGAATAGTTTGATCCACTTTCTAAAATTGTATTTTCTTCAGTCAGAAGAAATGCTGAGTCTTCAGGGACACTACTGATTGTATTGGGATCTCAGAAAGATTGTCTTGGAGGCAGGTAACTTCTAGTTCATTTTCTTTTTTTCACTTAGCACATCTCCTTCCTTTTCTCAATCTTCAATGACCTTAAGCAGTCAACTAGGCTTTTAAACCTTCCACTGCTTTTTAATCACATACATGAAGTTTCTGGCAGCCAGTAGCACAGTTTAGAATTCCCTCCCTTTCACCACTACATACAACACTTCCCTTTTATGACAATTTTATGCTGAGAAAAATGCTATGAAGATTGCTATGAAAATGCTATGAAAAATGCTAGGAAGAGCTGTTTCATACATTTTTAATTAAAATAGGTAGTCTGGGTGAATTTAATGAATTTAATGTATGGCATATTTTGAAATGAAAATAAATTTTCACAAGCATATAAAAGGGCAGAGAACAACAAACACACAATATATATGAACATTTATAATTGTGATCTCTTCTTAAGAAACTATTTATAACTTCAGGTTCTACTGTTTATGATTTTTTCCCATCCAGCCACGGTGTCTTTGGAGTTTCAGTGAAATATATTTTAATCCTTTACCATAAAAATAAGGACTCATATGAGACTTTCAATCTAGCATTATGAAGTACTTTTCAGACATTAATTTTCAGCACTTGTTTTTCTTAATTTTATAGACATTTAAAATAAATTTATGAAGTCATTCTAAATAAGTTTCTAAAAATCACATGCTCTATTTCTTGTATGATTTAATAGGTTCCTTAGAAAACTCTAAGTATCTAGAAAATAAGTATCTTTGACTTGGGTAGAGTCTGATTTATATTATACTTAAGTTATAAGTCTATATGATACATACAACACTTTGATTACTAATATTACAGGTAAAATAAAAGCTTTTGTAAGATCCTGTGCAAATGTAGTGGATACTGACCGTGGATTGGTAGTGTGTGGACTATAAATTCTGATGATTTTGATGATTTTTCAGTGAAGTCATTAACTCATTTCTGATAGCTGGACTATCTTATTTCAGGGTTTCTGATTATAATGGTATATCTTTTAATACTGGGAGTAAGGGAATGACATTATCTCTCCTTTTCTGCAGCTCCTGGCCTGAAACTGGCTCCCTCCAAAAGCCATATTCAGTGTTATATCTCTATTTGTTTCACTAGGTCTACTTACTGTAACTAATCTAAGCAGTGGTAGGGATATTTTCAGAATCAAGGGCTGAGAGAATTGGAGCTTTTACTGATTAGAGACTAAGGTAGCTCTTTTTTAGCTTAACAGAAAAGTCATGAATCTGCTGAGAGTGACCATTGCTTCTGAACTCAGGGAAACAGGCATGATATTTGTTTGTATCCTGTAGTGTTAATGTAGGGTAGACCAGAAACAACACTTTTAAAGGTGTTTGTTAATCCCAGTAAAAACAGTAGATCTGGCATAGATAAATCTTAATAGTGGGGAAACATCACTCAAAAGAAATACTATATGCATGAGAAAAAGGGTAATTATAAGCCAAGATAAAATGTTTGTTTATGCTAGAGCTGAATAAAGTGTCTGTGGTAAATTAGAGCCTCATACTCTCTTCAAATTCTGATTAGTAGAAACAACAGGATACAATTCTATCCTGGAGGAATCTCCTCTTAATTACTGAAAGTAATGATCCTTCATGTTTTAGAATAAGAGTGTGCTTTTTTTTCTGATAGCTGTTGAATTCATTACATGTATTCTAAGGGTTTTTAAAGCTCCTTGCTCAACTAGCTCATCTTGAAAACACCTAAACAGTGTGAAGACTTTGTAAAAATATGAATGATTACCAAGCACAAGATTGAACAATCCAAAAGCTAGGCTTATCAGGCTGTTAAATTCTCATATTTTGTTATGTAATCACATTTGTTATGATTGAATTCACTGAGGGATAATTTGACTTTGTTTTCTGTTTCAGAGAGTAGATAAATCTGGAACTTTCTGTGAGGTATCTTATTAATTCAAAGTTTTACCTAGGTCTTTTAAATTGCATAATTGCAGTCTAGATTAAAGAGAGTTAGTTAAAGAAAGGAAGGTGATAAGACAATATTTCCCAATAAGTGTAAAACTGGGAGCCACATGGGAGTAAACACAGTGTTTAAGTACAATGTCTTACTTCTCAAATTCAAAGGACTTCCAGATGTACTTTTGTTTCACTTTGAACATTGCCTATAGAAATAGGTTATTCTATTTAAAATAAACAAGGGTGTAATTAACTCATCTCTGGTTGCATTTCATAATGAAGACTTCCATCTGCAGAAGAATTAACTGTATATTTCCAAAGGAAATTTCCTTTGAATGAAAATGAAAATTTATCAGCCAAAAGCTGAGGTGTTTGATTTTTTTTTTTTTTAATGTATAAGCATATACCACTGAAGATACCAGTCGAGATTTTTAACTGGACTCAATGTACTTGTTGAATGTGGAATGTGGGTTTGTTGTGTTTGCTGTCATCTCTGTTGTTGTGAAGACAACAGGTTGTAGAAGTTTCTAGAGGTTGCCAGCTTCATGATAGCTCCATTGAATTGCTGTAATTTAGACAGAAGGAGATGAAAAAGAGTTTTTAATACTAAATCCCTGTCTTTCAGGATAGGACTGGCTTGCTAATCACTATGATTTGTCTGATGCAATCAAAGCCCTCCTGGCTTGATGTAGATTTATGATGATTTTGAGCAGGTATACCATTTGCAAGGTAGCCTCATGGGAACTTAGATGGCAATGAATTGCCACACATCTATTACAGTAAAGCAAAGAATGCCTATAAAGACAAAAGGAATATTTTGTGTAGAATAGTTTTTCCTTTATAATTTTCCACTAAGCGTAGGTTCCCACTGTAGTTAGAGACTGATATAGTGATGAATGAACTATTGAAGGTTGCTTAGCCACAAAATAAAGATTTTTTAATTTACTTCACTAATTGTGATATCTAAAATGTTTACTTCAAAGAAAACTTTGTCAGCTCATTATTCTCCATTAACTGGTGCTGATTTGTTTAAGTCCTGTTAGCATTTCTTTGTGGTTCTTGACTTGTGTAACTCAATGTCTTGTAAACAAGAGCATAACAATCAAACTCAGGATTTTTAAACTTTTTTTAATCAATCCCACTCACAAACAATGACATCAGACAAAAGGTAACTGTGAAACTATTTTGTCTTATGCCCCTCATAGTTTATATGAGGGTCTGGCAGACGTTAGGCATGGTGAAGAGAGATTCATGCCCAGATATTTTAGAGCTCTGCCCCAGATGATCATCCCCTCTCCAGGCCTACTTGGACTTCATTGTTAAACCACTGACCTTAGACAAAATGTCAGAGAACTTATTTTCTGACGGGTAGTGAAGAGAATGGGCAAAATTCTGAGAAAATTCTTTGATTAATTTTTTTCTGTGGCACCCTCAAACTCTTTACCGTCATATACAAAACCTAGATTTTCTTTTTTTCTTTCAGATTCCACAGTAATGTTTTAATGTTCAAATGTGTTTCCAAACCCCCACCACATTTTCTCTAACAGTAGAAGGGAATCACCAAGGCTAGCTTTAGACCTCATGAGGGTAAAAGAAGAAAGACTCTTTCAAAGGATGACTCAGTGATGATTAGGCTCCTGCTCTCAATAACTATCTGAAAGGATTAGGGCAAATAGATTACAGACACCTTTGTAAAATACACTCTTTAGTCTTATCAGGGAGTTATAAAGAATCAGTCTAGCAAAAAATTCCCCATGTGGGAGATTACACTGGATTTTAACTACCTAGCTTTTTATCATAAAGTTAAGTAGTTAAGTAAGGATTGGCAATATATATTTCTAAAGACCCCATGTTGATGAGAGAAAAGCTGATATGAGGTCCTTTTGAGCTAGAAAACATCTATTTTATCTTTCTTAAACCCCCAAAACATTCTATTTCTTCCTAAACTTCTTTTGTTGGATAGTGCTATCTTTGATGAGAGAATAAATCATGCCATTTTTATCCTACACAATACAATTTACGTGGAAGTAAGACAGTGAACAGTTATTATGTGTAGATATCTTCCAAAAAGCCCAATGTAAGTGCTAAACAATGCACTGCACTAAAAATATGCTTTTGAAAGCAGCATGTCAAGAAATCTCAGGCTGGATACAGGTCAGTTTTGGAATAGGGCAGATAACTGCAGGTTTGAAAGGGCACAGAGCACTCAGATAAATAAAGCAATGCAGAATTTTTAATCAAGAGCAACTACACTTAAGATGTAATGTTTTGGAGGCAGAACTGGAAAGATGTACTTGTTTTAACTGGGGTAAAGTTAATTTTCTTCACAATGGCTCAAATGGGGCTGTGTTTTGGATTTGTGCTGAACAGAGTTGATAGTATAGAGATGTTTTAGTTATTGCTGAGCAGGACTTACACAGAGCCAAGGCCTTTGCTGCTTTTTGCACTTCCAGGATGGCAAAGGAGTTGGGGACTTGCAGGAGTTTGGGAGGAGACACGGCTGGAACAGGTGACCCCAACTGACCAAAGGAATATTCCAGACCATACAAAATCATACCCAGTATATAAAATGGGAGGAAAGCGGAAGTGGGGAGGGGGGTGAAATTTGGAGTGATGGTGTTTGTCTTCCCAAGTCACTGTCATGCATGATGGGGCTCTGCTCTCTAGGAGATGGCTGAACATCTGCCTGCCCATGGGAAGTGGTGAATGAATCCTTTGTTTTGCTTTCCTTGTGCGTGGCTTTTGCTTTTTCTACAAAACTGTTTTTATCCCTACCCATGAGTTTTTCTAGCTTTCACCCTTCCCATTCTCTCCCTGACCTGTCTTGTGGGGAAGTCAGTGAGCAGCTGTGTGGGTCTTGGTTGCTGGATGTGATAAAATCACAACAAAAGAACATAAGCACTTTTGAGTTTTGGAGGAGGAAAAGATTGCTAAAGTTGATTCCTTCCCAAGGACTAATTGCAGTCTGAAACATGACAGAGAAAATGGAGTTGCCAAATTGCTATTTTTTAGAAAAAGCAAGAAACCTTCTTTATCCCATCTTCTGCTCTATTTACATTTTTAAGATACATTATGGAAATAAATTGATACAGTATACCTAAATTCTTGTGTGTATGTGAGTGTGGGTTTGGTTTTTTTGTTGTTTAATATACTGTAGTCACATAAAAACTGCTTCCCAACAAATATGGTTATTACTGGCTTTGAAGACTTGAGGAGAAAAGGAGGCAGCAACTTTCCATTTAGAATCATTAATGGTATTTGTTTCAAGAATGTTGAACATTGACTACTCTGTGGGAGCTTGTAGTTCCTAGAACAAACAAAACCCCAAATATAAATATCCTCACAATGTATACCAATGTATTGCTAATTAATTACTGCCTAGATTTGTTTTGTCCTTTTTAAACAAAGCTGAACTTGATTATGTTCAGTGGAAATCATCTTTAAAAATCCTTGCCAGTTGTGGGAGCAGTCAGTGAACAGACAATGCCCCAGTCATTTAACAATTTTATGTCTCAGCTTCATGGTGGAGTTAATCAATTAATTTGATTTAAGTGATATGGTAAGACTGTAGTGTAAAAATCCTGTTGATTATGTAGGGACTTACTTGTGTATATGATGTAAAAATTGAAATCCACTACATATCTATTACTGACTGAAAATTTGAAATGGCTTCTAAACCATTTAACGCATTACATGGCATTTTTATTCCTGCAAGATTTAGTCTAAATGGAATTTGTGTTGGTAGTTTAATGTATTCTTACTCAAGTCCACAAGCAAGGAAACCATTCTGATTCTTCCTGGGCCATTATTATTCAGTGTCTAATTTATGAGGATTTTTTTCTGTATAGTTTTTCTCAGGCAGCTTATAACTTCCATTTAACTCTTTGCAGTCAGTCCTTATTAATGGGTAAATTTTGACTGAGACATATAAAAGCTAGTTATATTATCTGCAGAAATATTTTATAGTTCTTCAGTGAAAATATCCCTATATCTCAATCTTATGGGGATTTTATTGACTATACTCCTTACTACTTCCAGTTTTGTTACAATATTTTTTTAATAATAAAAGGCTTTAAGAAATAAAAAGTAGATTTTTGAGCTAAAAAACCCAATTTATAATGAATTTCTTTGCTCTGTAATTTAAAAGCTTTCTAAGAATGGAGTAAAAATTTTAAAATTTGATCTCACAATTCTTATTGCCTTTAAAGCTAAATATTGCAAAGCTTGATTATGATTTTAAGAGAAAAAAACCAAAACAATAATTGCTGTTGGACAAGCCTATTAGAAATGCTACACTAATTAAAGACAGAGATGACTGTACAGCACTCAAATACTTTTGTGTGGGGTGGTGTGTGTAAAAGAGATTAAAAATGTTAAGATTTGTGCTCTGGTGAGCAAATCCAGTGAGTTGCCAAAATGAGTCAGATGATATTTAGGTGTTTCTGCCTCAGTAAGGCAATAACACAGACGGTAAATAAAACATTTTTTAAAATCCACAGTAGACCACTAACAGTCATAATTGATGAGATGTCCATTGACACAATTTTCCCACCATGTTGATAAAATTGTGAGTAAAGTAATGCAACAGACAATTTCTCTGTCATGTGAGGGCAATATGCTTTCCTATCTATGTTAAATGCACAGCCATGGTAGATCAGAAAATCTCCTGATACAGTGCTATTCTGAAATAGAGTAGGAAGCCACTACAGAATGCACAATACTTTTTTATTGAACAAGGTTCAAGGAAGGTGGAATAACTTTTGCTGTTCACCATTTATTATTGTGTTACTTTGCAAACAAAAGAAACCACCTATAAATTGTCTGACAATGAAGCTGAAGGGATGCCTTTTTTCACCATAGCTTCCACATCTATCATCATGTCATGTTTCCAGTTATGTTCTGTCATAAATTACTATCACAGTAAATCTTGACAAATTTTAACAAATAGAGCTACTTCTCATAATATGAACATGGTTAAAAAAAAGGTCTGCTATTCTTTGGGAAAAATCCAGTGATGCTTCAGAATCCATGAAATCTTAGTTAACAAATATGAACTGAACCAAATGTGGTTTAACCCCAGCTAGGAACTAAGTCTCTGCAGCTACTTGCTCACTCCCCCACCAGAGGCATCAGGGAGAGAACTGGAAGAGTAAAAGTGAGAAAACTTGAGGTTTTGGGTATAGACAGTTTAATAGGTCAAGCCTGTACACACAAGCAAAGGAAAATAAGGAATTAATTCACTGCTTCCCAAGGGCAGACAGGTATTCAGCCATCACCAGGAAGGCAGAGTTCCATCACGCATAGCAGTGTCTTAGGAATGTGTGGTGGTTTTCAACATGAATTTAGTTTTTTTTTAATAGTTTATGTTTATATGTCTATGGCACAGTGAGAAATTAGGGTCTATGAATTAACCACGCACCATATGGAAATAGTGGAAAAATTGTATTTGATAACTTTACTGATTTATTTTCATTTTGGTATAAGACATAGTGAAAACTAACAAAACAACATTACAAAATTGTGAAGGCAAACAAACCCCCTCTGCAATTTCTGAATATTTCCAGTCTCAGTAAAATTTAGTGTAAAGTCAAATGTTTCAGATATCTTCATCTGAAAAGAAATGGGTATTTCAGTATTCACGGTGTTTTGCTTGTTTGTTGTAATGTTTGAGTCATATTGTTTCATCTTAGGTAAAAGAAAAAGTAGGTTGGAAAAGTGCAATACATTGCTAGGAAATAGCAAGTATGTTCGAGCTTATATTTAGAACAGTTATTAACTCTTCCCTTCATTTTTTCATTTGGTCCTTATTTTTATGGTCCTACAAAGAGAAGTCAAGACTCTTCCTACCTGTCCCTCCCTCCCCTTTCTCCCTCCCTTTCCTTACCACACCATCTGGTTTCATTTAAACTTTTCTTCATGGTGTTTTATGTCTGGAACAGATTCCCTTTGTCAGTCTAATACACCTTCCCCAGTTCCTCAAGTTCCTTATTAAATTACTTTTCTAAAATAAGATTCCTTTCAGCTCTCTCTCAGTCTCCCTTAGCAACATCAACTGGGAGATAACTCACATTCATTAGTGTTAAAACATAAACTGATAAGACTCATAAGTACTCAGGTCTATTGAATGCAGCTGAGTCTCTTATTACCATGAAGATTTTTGTGTATTTTGTCCAAAGGAAGGTCCTCATTGATGTGATATGAAATGCAATTTTCTTCAAAACAATTCAGTAAATTGTTATTCAATAGAAAGGTGTGATGGGATTTCACATAAGAAATTCAGTGGAGCAGACTGCAGATGGCATTTCCCTGCCATCATTCAAGGATGAATTCAATGAACTTCTTGATTCAAGTGACTTTGCCACATAGTCAGGGGCCAAGATTATTTGTCTCAGGAATCAGGAAAATTGTCTTCATATATACTGAGGAAGAAATATTCTACTAAGGTGATGTATATAATAGAGCTTTTCTGGAGAGGGCTTGTTTAAAAGTTATTAAAATTTAAATCAAAACAATGATCTCTTCCTAAAGTAGATAAACAGATATTTAATTATACTATTGAAGGAACAGCTATTTAATTATACTATTGTAGAAGATTATGCACAATTATGTGTTTAACTTGTGTACTGTAGCCTTTAGACCAATCAGACTTTAGATCATATTAAGCAGTTAGTTAAGCATTTAGATTAATAAGACTTAATTCATGATAAAGTATTTTTGTGATCTGGGCCTGTAGTTTTTAGATAAATTTTTATTCATAATAGTGTACTATTCAGTGTCGTTTAATTAAACATGAAGTTATTTCATTTTATGTAAGTAGTATTTCTTCATTACGCTACCCAGGATAAATTTTTTGTGGAACAAGAAGTATACTTCATGTGGTTTTCTATTACTTAAATAAAACTTTACAGACATGAGTTTACTAGAAACTTTTTTTTGTGTTTTCCAACTGAAAAAAACCCCTACAGTTCTAAGGTTTAAGAGCATGAATCATCCACTGGTCTTTTAGTGGAAGTGATCATATATTTAGAGTATGAACACAAAATTGTGAGTATGGGACAATATAATTCATATGATGTGTTATTTCCATTGCAAACAAACAAAATACTAGACAAAATGCTTGTCCTATAGTATAAATGTCGAGATGTAGCCTCTATTTGTAATCCAGATGCCCAAATTAATGTAAACAAGATTATCAGTTTAGAAAAATCACTCTGTTTCACTTTCTGGATTTTCTTTACAGGAAATCCGGATATTCAAGCAGGTTTTTCTTAAAGCCTCAGAAACTAGATTTTTTTTCTTTATTCAAAATGAAATTGCATGCCTGTAGTTACCTTTTTCTTTTGTACCTGAATCCATTGCACAGCATCATATTAACAAAGCTTTTTCTTTCTTGCTGATTATTTAAGATTTTGATGTACCTCTGCTTTTCTTTCCCTTTTAACTTTGAGAAAAACAAAATCCTTATTTCATCAAGTTGAAATATCTCCAAGTAGTGTAAGCTGAGCCCAAGAGTGTTTGATATTATGAAAGGGAGTTCTCTGATTGAACATACATTTTAATGTTTGGGTTCTGGTTTCAGAAATTATTTAAATGCAACAAAATAAAGTTCAATGACAGCTTCATAAACTATGTGCATTCCAAACCTCAAATAATAGATTGCGGTGTATGTAAGAATTAATGGATTGTTACCCAGGAAAGGCATAGAGGAAAGAAAGAAATTATTAATAACATATGTTATGTTCCTAAGATTATTTCTGTAGTTAAATGACTGCAGATATATGAAGAAAAAGTTGGTTTAGAAGAAAAATAGACCAACAGTAGTTTCTTTAAAGAATTTTGTTGGGATTTTAAGGTCATTTCTACAGTGAAAATGACTTTGGAACCGATGCATTAGTACTGGAGCCTATATCAAAGGATAATTGACAGCAATCTCAATTATTATTCTGAGAAAGCTGGTTCCAAGGTCCAAATTTTCTATGCTAGAGGGTAATTTTTTCGAGGGTTAGAGAGTGATTTTTTTCTGTGTGAGGAAGGTGCAAATGGACCTAGGACATCAACAGCCTTTGGGTCACTGACATAGTTTATACAATTTAAAGTTTTGAAAGAAAATATAGCAGGTTCAAAAGCACTAGCTATCTTTGAAGTTTGAAAGCAATGTCTTCCCATAGGAGTATGAAAAATATGTCAAGTAATTAATGTTGTATGATATAAAAGCCCAAAACAGCTATAAAAAGTTTTCTGCTGTATTTAACATATTATGGCACAATAATTTACTTTTAACAGATTTTGTGTAGTTATTTAAGGGTATGAAATAATTTTTAAAGGTTTTAAGAAATTTCTATAAAAATTTGTTGCAAAGTTGTGCTGAGATATGAGTTGCTCAATAACCTCAGTGTTTATATGACTTACCAGGATTACTAAACAGTCACAAAATCAACATCTTTGATAGAGCAGTTTAAGAGAGGACCACTCTTCAACACCATGCACACTGGTGATTAGAGATTCCCACAAAACTGCAGGTGATCTGTGATCAAATCCTAGTTTTATTTAGGCAAAGGAGTAATTTTGTGTATCAGCTCTGAAGGTTTTATCTGCCCTGAAAAAGAATTGTCTTGGATTAGGGCAATTGCCAAAGAAGGATCATGACTCCATTCTGAATGGAGGGTGTGGATTTTTCTGGACCACAGTGGAAACTTAAGTACGTTAGAAAATTAAGGAAGGGGTCTTATATTTGAATCATCATTTCCAAATTTGTAGTTTAGGGAGATTTCTGTTCTAGCTGTGGAACTGTGGTATAGAGGCCTTCTCTAGATGCCTGAATATGGTGCTCAATTCCAGGCAGTAATGTTTTCCTGATGACCTTTTTGCAGTTCCACCTGAGAGTCAAACACTGGGATGCCCATGGGTGAAATTAGAGTGTCACTGGAAACTCAGCTGTATTTCTTTAATCTTGGTTGGGTTTTTCTGAGTGAGAGGAAAATGATGAGACCTAAACAATTTTAAAACTGAATAATTACTGATAGTACTTCCACTTCTCAGTCCTTTCACTAAAAGCATAATATTTTGGGTTCCTGTGAAGCACAATGTAATTAGTTTCTGCTGGGTAATTTAACATTTTTATTTAAGAAATGCAATACACAATTACATTCAGGGAAACACTTCCCTCACTTCAATTATTAGTTCAAAGAAGAAACTAGAAACTTTCCATTTATCACCTAAGATAAATTCTGAAAGTAGCTATTGAAAGAAAATACACAAGTATTTCCCTGCAATGCATATTAAGTGATATTTAAAAGACACATGAGGTTGTATGACTATAGGTATGCAATTAGTGGAAAAGAGACGCATGATTAAGATGTAATTTAATTTATATACAAATTTCAGCTTATAAATTTTAGTTTACAAACTGAGAGTAGGTTTAGATTGGATATTAGGTAGATATTCTTTACTCTGAGGGTGATGAGACAGTGAAATAGATTGCCCAGAGGACTTGATACCCCAACCATGGAACAGATGAAAGCCAGGTTGGCTGGAGCTCTGAGGAATGTGGTCTAGTTAAAGGTGTTCCTGCCCATGGCAGGGAGGGTGGAACAAGATGAATTTTAAGGCCTCTTCCACCACAAATAATTCTATGATTTATGTTTTTAGTTTATTTCTGAATAAAATTTCTTCACTATTTTAAACTCTGTTTTATCAGCTCCTAAAGAAGAAAAATTCCATGATATTTGCCCACTCAGCTTCACTATCTTGACAAAAAAAGTTTTGCAGGTAGTTTTCAAATATAATCAAAACATTACACATCACTTTTAGATATGATACCATTGTTATTATACAGCTCTGGTCTGGCTTTCAGTCTTTGAGCAAATGAACAATAAACCAGATTTTCCCTCATTATTTCCACCTAATCCTTGTTGGGATTTTTTTTTTTTTTAATCACTACAGATCTTACCATCATAATCTTTGTTATTTAGCTAATGTGCATAATCTCCACAGCTTTCTTTGCCACTGTCACAATGGACAAGCCCTGATTTTCCATTATTCAAGCTGACAGTCTGAAAGCTGAATGTTGTTCATCCTGAGTCACAAGAGACTCTTCACACTTTGTTTTAATAGTACTCAGCATGAAAAGTACAGACGAATTGAATGCCTTTCACCAGTAATAAATTTAGGGGAAAAACAAATGAGTAAAATTTACTGGACGGTTTCAACCAGATAAAAAAGTTTAAGAACTGTAGAAGATTAAGATGTCTTATTTTAATAGTCTGTAAAGGGAAAGGCAAGTTGTATTGGGAACAAACATCGGGATTCTATGATTTTTTTTCAGAACTATTGCTCTTTGGTGATTTAAAGTAATTTAGGGTGTGATATTTTCCTATTGTAATTGCAGGAATTGTATTTTGGTACATGGATCTTTTAGGCTACATGAAGTTTTCGGGTTTTCCATAAGACTGAAAAAAAAATCTGGTCATTTCCAAGCCAATAATTAAATAGAAAAGATGCTTTCCCCTTCTGCCATCCATGACCAAAAAGCAAAATTGATGTTCAATCCAAGAATGTTAGAATTCCTCAAAACCTGATGATATTTTCCTACACATCTCTGCCTGTCCCACAATTTGTCATTTTGTTGTAAACATAATAATTTCTTGTTCACATGTTTGGTGAAAATTGATGTGTATTTATGGCACATAAAGGGGAAAGGTTAGTTGTTTGATTATTTCAGTAATTTGCAGTAATGTATAAATGGGCTGCCACTCACTTGAAAAAAATAATCACCCTTTTTCCTCAGACAAAACAGATTTCTATGACCTTTTATCTGCTAGAAAATATAAGTAATAAGTCATTATAGATGTAATCTTGTCCTGATTTCTCTTAAACATCCTTTATATGATGGGCTAATCTCTCTTACGCAGAGAAATCTCTTATTTTCATTGATGCTGTACTCTGTAGCTACATTTGCCACAAGTTATTGATTTATTTCTTGTGGCAAGGACAATATGGGACACTATTCTGTAGTTAAAGAAATAGATCTAATTCTTTGGAATTTACTGACTTGGACAGTCTATACCAATGCTACATTTAATATTGAAACTGACTCTTCTCTCAGGGTCTTTACTGCTTGTGAAAATCCCATGAATTCACTTGGAACAAGTGTTAAGATGTGGAAAAGTATTCCCAGCTCTTGAATCAGTGAATCAGTGAATCAATGTCCTTTTGAGCACCTGGATTTGAAAGAGTCGGTATTAATATTTTGACTTTTTTCTAAGTTTTAGGACAGTTGTACTATGTCTTTGTAAGTGGCAATGATTTGCTAAGAATCTGTGCTTTCTTTTCCTTCCATAACAATATTTACAGAAATCCTTCACAAGGGGTGGAGAGAAATCAGGTAAATGACCACAAGATCAGCTGTCAGACTGCAGGTTTGATTTGAGGACTTAGCTTGTGCAAACATCTGAGTTGCTCTCATGTTTACTGTAGCTTGGTATCATTTATATCAAAAAGATTCTCTTTAGATGTAAAGTGATAATTCACTAATTGCCTATTCTATTAATTTGTGTGTGGTTTGACACTGAATGCAAATGCTTCTTGTTTATATAACCATTGACTATACAGCTGATTTTATGCCCATGGCATCACCTGTGAAACTTCACAGCTTTCAGATTTTGCCTTTAGTGAGATTTCTGAAGCACCTTTTTGCCTGTGTTAAATAAACCATCCTTTTGGAATAAGAAACAGGGTCACTTGCTCTTAACAGCTTGTCCTGAAGTAATGACAGAAGTAGCAACGTCTTGTGATGCCCCAAGATAAGCACTACTCCAAAAAAAATGTAATTCATATTTTATAATCTGAATGAGAGAGACATAATGAATTCAACTGATTTAAAAAATGTCAAATGCACTTCTACTATTAAAATGAGTATTTAGGAGGCTGAATACAAGTTCTGAATGATGATGTGACATTTTTAATGAAACTGAATATAAGGACTAAAGTACATTTTATATTATAAGGTACTCTAGTACTGTGGACCAGTGTATGGGCAGAACAAATTCATCTTTTCCTTGTAAGTCAAGATCAGAAAGTAAACCGTATTTTTCCCCTGTTCAGATAAGATCAGGAGTAATGGCTTTTACAGCTGACTGCTCCTCCGAGTTCATAGACCTGACATTTGAATTTCATATTGACAATAAGTTACAGATACAATAAAAATCATTATACACTGTGATACATATCAAATGGCTTATAAGATTTTGATTCAATGAAACAATTCCATGAAAGCAGGTAAACACAGAACATATTAACCTATATTTTCAAGGTATAGACTGTAGACTCAATATTTGTCTGACAATTTAAACGTTAAAATAATGGATTTGTTTATTTCTCTTTTATGAAACAGAAATCTCTGTAGCACTAGACTGAAGATTCAGCTTATAACAGGTAAGATTAAATGTTTTTCATAACACAAGACTGACTGATTTACTAACAGATTTCTTATTTGTGACTATAACTACCATTAAACTTGTGCTTCATGCAAGCAATTTGTCAAAACTGGTTCAAACTTCCAGGATCACAATGCAGGAAAGAATTTCTATCACATTCTAAAAGGAAAAAAAGGGAAAACAAAGAGAAAATACAACCATTAGAAGTCATGAAAGAAAAGACTAAGAAAGGTCAAAGAGGGATTTAAAACCCACACAAGGTTTTGTATGGCTTTTGTGAAACTGGTTTCCATCTCAGATATTAGAGTAACACTCATAATATTGGTAGAAAAATTTTGAGAGCTGTTCAGAGGTGAAGCCAAGCACATCAATTTGATTGAAGTTCAATGTCTGGAGACAATGAAGAATTATCGATCCCAACATACAAAAGAACCCAGTCCTTTTAAAGTAGGTGCACTGAGTACTGAGAATTGCAGCTTATTCAGCCTGTGGTAGTCTCAAAATTACACAGTCTGAGGAGAAATGGAAGCAGTTTTGACTGTTCCCCACTAAAAATAAAACAAAACAAAGTAACACTAAACAATACAAAACAAAACAAACTAAACTAAATGAAACAAACAACAACAAAACCCCCAAAACCCACCCAACCCCCAAAAAACCTAAACCAGAAAACTTTTCCCAAGCCATTGCACTACTCTCTCTTACAAAGTCCTTTCAAAATAATTTCCACTTGACTCTCATTAATTTCTTTCCATTGCCAAGATTTTGTTAGAGTTATTTAAGTCCTTACTTCCTATGGAGATGAAGCACAGGATTGTAAAAAAAAAAATGACAGTAGAATGTGGGAGTTGGGTCTATTTTTTCTGGTTTAATCAAGCACAGGTCTGAAGTTGTTAGTAGCGTAGATAAAATAAAATTGAAGATAGCACATTTTCCTGAAAAGTAAAATTTTGAAAAGTGAATATTTTTAAGTGTTACTACTCTGGAAAACTAGTGCTTATGATAGGGAAAATACAAGATAGCCCTTTTCATCATCAGCTACAAATTCTGCTGTCAGTTCTAACCACAGTTAATGGTGACAGGAAAAAGGAGAAAAGGTGTTGGTTTAGAATTCTCTGTTTCTGCTTAATGAAGCAGGATGGTTAATGAAGGCAAGAACGATATCAACATTAAAATTTTGTATAAAAACACCTGTAAATAATGCTTGTCTGGTCTGAAACGAGGCCAAAGTATTTTGATTCTTATTTTGCAGTTTCACAGGTGAATTGCTGAAAACTAAAATAGTGAAAAGACATGTTTCAATTTGTCTATGTGGATATTTTTATTGACTTACTTCTCTGGGACCACTTGGAGGGAAATTCAAGAGTGACAAAGAAAATAATTTTTATTGATCACTTTTCTGGGCTGTTTTTATTAATTAATTATCCTAATAAAATATTTTATTTCAGATTCATCTTAATCATAACACTATTTTTATCAATGGTGTGGTATACTGTGGTTTTAATGTAATTCTTAACTTCCATCCTTAGGAACAAACACTGAAGAAAATAATGTTGAACATCAGTTAAAACCCAAATCCCCTTCACTACTAACAGAACAGTGACACAAGTGCTTAATCTCACTTGTATTAATAACTCCATTAAATACAAATTTAGACATACTGAATAATTGAGAAAATTTAACTCACTGTGAACTCAGCATATTTAAAAGGGGGCAAAACCAAGAGGACTGCATTATGTGCAGCAGCAAGAAATATTTCAAAGTTTTTGGATTATTGTAACTAGAAAAGAAAATGTCTGCAAAGACCACAACCACTTTAGTGGTTGTAACACTGAAAATGAAGAGGCTGGAAATTTTTGTAAAGCCCTGAAACTGTGCAGATTGACTGACTGGAAATCCTAGAAGTTTGTATCGTTCTACAAAACTTCAGTGTGTCTGTGAAGGTGTTTGATAGAGTCCTGTTTGGTAAATATTTAAGAATGAGACTAAATTACCATTCTCTCCCTCTTCAAAGTTTACTCAGACATGGCACACAGTGAGGATAGCACTCCCTCTTTCTCGGGGTATTTTCATCTTACTGTGGTTTTACCAGATAATATGTTTTATTTTCCAAATTTTCTCTTCTGCAAGCTATTCCAAGATATTCACATGCAGAAGTCAGCAAAAAGTTTTAAAAGTAAACAACATGTACATACAGTATTTTTCTAACTCTGTTTTTTATTTTTAGTGTGGTACATCTGGGTATAAATGCATAAAATATGCACAGTTATGCGGTATACTTTGATATTAGAGTTATTTGATAACTGCTAGGTTGTCTCAGATTTTAAAAGTCACTGTCAGGATCTTTTTCAACTGTGACACAAGGATACTATGAAGTTAATTGGCAATAGGAAGAAATCTTACGAAATCCAAATATCATTTTATCATTGAAACCAAAATGACTTCAGCATGACCCTGTAAAACACTGTATTGATTTTCAACTTCTATTATTACTGTGCTTTACCTACCTATGATTCCAGGTCAGCTCAATTTTCAGAAAGGTCTCAGGTCAAATACAGATTTACTCTTCCCACAATAGAAAAAAAAGAAGGCTTAGGTGTGTACACACAGAGACTTAATACGTGAAAGAAATTATTATGACACCATTTCTATTTGTTCTTTTTTCTTATGACATAATTTTACTGACAATTATAGGAGAATACTAAAGGTATATGAGCAGAAACAGGGAAAAGCATGTGATCCATCGATCTGTACACCATTGTAGCTTTGCACACCATCCTTTAACCTCCATAGGTGCTTGAGGACACAGAGAAAGGAGAGGTACTCTGTTGGGTTGGGAAGATGTTTTTAGAGGAAGTGTGAGAAATGGGATTTAATAAAGGCGAAATGAAAAATACAGAGATTTTACCAATTCCCAGAAAGTTATGATTGTATTGCAATCTCAGTGTTTATTTTATAATTCTGTTTATACTAAAGATATTGCTGTGCTACTTTAGAACCTACAGGCCTTAATTAAGGCCAGGTTCCCACTAGGCTAAATGCAAATATACATACATGAAGATGTTAACAGAGGATAGGACAAATGAAGTATCAATATTTACAGTTTAAAAAGTAGAACTTAATGGAAAGTTCCAATAATTCCCTGAAAGTTAGACCTGAAAATACTTCAACAACAGTCAACAGTGAACTTGAGTAACCCAACAGGTTCTGCAGCATTTATCAATAAATAAGGAGTCTACTTTATGTGAAAAATTCTTTGCTTGATATAAGCATAGCCAGGTGAAGCTATCATGTTGGAAATTACTAAACATTTTTTTCACTGTCTTCTAAGTTCAAAATATACCAATACATTTTTCCTGTGTCCAGAAAAGTAGGATTATGCTAAGACTGAAGCTAAATCAAATTAATTTTAAACCTACAAATAAAGAGTTTATAAAATTTGAAGATATGAAAACTACTGTCCTTTTAAATTCTTATTTCACTGTAGTAACAGCATGGGTAATCCAAGCAAAGCATTATTGTCAGAAGTGAGCATGTGTGAACAATTATCAGTGATGCCAACAAGGGATTTATGATGTTTTGTAAATTAGTATTTCATATGCCTCATTGCATATGAGTAAAGGTGGTAAGAAGATTCCCCTGTGGAATAATCATAAAGTCTGTCTTCTCGTGTCCATGGATGGGCATTGCACACATGCTGTGTTCTCCTTCTCTTGTCAGAACAGCAGCTAACCTAAAAGGAAGTCATGTTACAAGCCAGTGAGCATATCAAATCCTTTAGGATTACCACATAGGTAAAAAGAGGTGCTGTGGTAGCTCTAAGGGAATACATTTCACTGTCCTGGATATTCCCACAGAGCAGAGCATGCCCATGCTTCTCTATGGTTTCTTTATTCACATCACTCCCCTAAAATACCTGTGGAAAGTGCCACGTGATTTTAAACTGACCATAATGAGCCCAGCTTTGCATCTGTAATTGGTGTTTCACACAGGCAAGTTCAGTTCAGGGGTGTGCAGGGGTCTGGGTTGGGGCTGGGTCACCCCGAGGTGTCAGCTGCTGCATCCCTTGTACCACAGCATGTGAAGGTGAAACACCCCTCTGGCACTGACCTTTCTTCAGTCTGTGAGATGGAACAGCCAGAGCTGGCAGCACACTATCCGTATTAGAAAATGTCAATACATATCTTGCTGTTAGATTCAGAGTCTATTTGTACAACCTTTAATCAGTATTAGACATGACATAGGTCAATGCAGCATCTTTGGCACCCAGATTCAAAAGCTTTACTTCAAAAACATTACAACACAAATCATACGTCTAAATGTTTATCATTCCAAACATGAGGCAACCATGCTTTGAAAATGTCAGAAGGATCTATATCTTGTTTGCTTTCTTTCTATCTCTTTGAAAGTTCTAGCTGCAATGATTTCTCATGGATGATTTTTTGGTTATGTCTTACACATACACAAACACAGCTATTATGCTTTAGGAAATAATCTCCTTTGTATGTTGGTCCGTTACTTATGTCTTTATAAAACTCATAAAATGAAAATTCATTAGTTCCTGAAAGAGACTGTTGTTTCTGACAAATATGTTTTTTCATTCATTTGGAGAGTCAGATACATACTTCAGGTTTTATAGACATTATATTAAAAAAATTGTGATTCTGCCTATAGAGAAAAAGTCCTTCCACCTGGAATATAACTGTGTACTGAAATTCAGGTACTTCTATTAAAGGCCACATATATATTTATTTCAAGTGTTTAGGAAATGAAATGTAGATAAATATTGAAGTAATTAGAAGGTTTTAGTACAATAATTACAGAAATAAAAGAATGTTATGTTAATATGTCTCTACCAAACAAAGCATGACTTGTTTTTTTTGTTTTGTTGGGTTTTTTCTGTTTGTTTTTTGTTTGTTTGTTTGTTTTTTTTGACAAATATGTCCTATAAAGAGGGACATTTATGTGTACAATTTTCTTGAGAACTGGTTCATGTGATGGGAGTGCATTATTTCTTGTAAAATGAAAAAAATAAATTAACATTTACTTCTGTTTCTTAAAATAGAAAAAATATTTGAGATAAGGGCATCATTGAAAAGATTCCTTGTTCAGGACTCTGTAACCTAGCTGTAGTTACTGTGGCAGTCAGAAATAGAAGTGGAATTTGTGGGTCTGACACTGATCTCCGTTCCTTCGATAACGTGTGTGGTGTCTAGGGAATATAATCAGTATCAAAGCCACAGTGAAGATTGCAGTATTAAAGTGGGAATTTTAAATTTCTGCTTAGAACACTTTCCTGCCACTGAGATTTACTGTGAATTGTTTTATTTTTTATGCTTATTTCGTCAGTTTTTTTACTGGGTCATACCCCACAGTAAGGGAGAGAGCAGTGCTCCTTTGGGAAAGGAGCACTGGCAAAAAAGACATGGGAAATCTGTGGAGAGAAATTATGTGATTAGACTCTTCTGACTAGGCATCTGCAATGTGGTTGTCTGCTTTTGTGCTTTTAGTCAGTGGAGAAAACGTGGTACTCTCAGGATGTAGCTCATCTGACTTATTTATAGATCTCTGTTTTAGGATAAAATAGATTGTTCTTCAGAAAAGCCTGTGTCTCGCTACCAGCTGTGAAGGAGAGCTAGGCAGTTATCTCAAAATCATAAATCCATATTATGGATGCTCATGTTTTGTCAGATGAATCCCACTGATTGTCTGTAATGAATGGAAAGAATGAGAAATTTATTTTATTCTAATAAAACTGTGCTCAGTGTTAGAGCAAAATGGTTATGGTAATTTGGACTGAATCTTTTTGCAATGTTAAACATAACGGAAGAAAAGCAGTGTAAGAGTAAATTGGAAGAAATGCTGGTATAATACTAAGCACAGAATTGGTCCTACAGAAACCAACAATGCAATCGACTGCATATGTCTGGGAGGATTTTTTTTTTGTGTGCCACCCACGCAGGAGTTTTCACAGTTGCAGAAATGAGATGGCTTCAAAAAGGAGGGAGGGGGCAATCTGTAAGGGATGACAGTCTGGTCTGTGTCTCAGAGGTGTGGGAGGGTGCCTTGCTCCAGTGTGCAA
Source organism: Lichenostomus cassidix (assembly GCF_008360975.1). NCBI lineage: Eukaryota > Metazoa > Chordata > Aves > Passeriformes > Meliphagidae > Lichenostomus > Lichenostomus cassidix. The sequence goes on along the minus strand of NC_139480.1, from coordinate 17,411,279 downwards.
TGCAGCACAGTCCAGAGATTCCTGTGATAACTGTGCTCTGTGCCAGCCAGGTGACAGGGGACATGTGCCACATCAGGCAGCAGCTTGTTTACACAGCTCTGGCTCTAACGAGTTGAGTCAGTGCCTAGCACTGCTCTCCAGGCGTTTGCCAGTCCTGCTGTGGCTAGGACAGGGACCTCCAACCTCTGTGCCATGATGCTCTATGGATGGAGGCACAAAGTAGCAAAAAATGGCTGCAGTGCTCCATCTCTCTGCAGTGCTACAAGCTGGATTGCAATTTATAAAGAAGGCCAAAGTGCTGGACATTGATGACTTATCCAGACACAAGTGATAAAAAACCCTGATTCACGTAAAACTCCATAAAACTGGTTCCATAAGTCTATTTCTAGTATAAATGCATGCCAGTATCAAGAAACCAGATTTTTCAGACTGCAACAGAAGAGTTTAGGCAGTTAAATGATATGACTCCCCTCAAATCCATATATGTATGAGGAATTTAGACATTATTCAAAGTACATTGTTACATAGTTCTGCATTTTAAGTGAATCTTGTTAACTCGGAAGAATTCCAAATTCTGTGAAAATAAGAACAGAATAGAGAATATTTTTGACATACTTAACAATACAGATATTTTTATCACTGGATATACTATAGAAATATATATTATAAATATAAAATATATATTATAGTTGTTTATATATAGATAGGTGTCTCAATGTATCTCTCTAGAGATATTCATAACCCAGCTGGATGAAACCCAGCTTGTTTCAGCTGACCCTGTTTGAGAAGGAAGGTTGGGCTAAATGATCTTGTAAGGTCCCTTCCAACATAAATAATTCTGTAATTATACTAATGAGTTTAAGTAGATTTTAAACCAAAGAGAATAGAAGAAAATCTGTCCTAACATTTCATTGGTTTTCCTTTTTTTTTTCTCTAAAATATTATTCAGAATCAATTATAGTAGAAGGACTATCATGCAAAATATCTGCACACAAAGCTTTATTCAAAAGTCCAGATTTCACCATAAATCATAGATTTCCAATGTGAGATTTTGGATCAAGCTTGCATTTACATTTCATTTTAATGATAAACTCAATTCAGAACTTGGTTTTACATGACAGCCAAGATGCATTTTCTTCTGAATCTCTGTGATCTTTCTCAACCTTGGCAATATTGAGTTGTCATGTTCTAGTTCATTTTATTTGTTAGAACAAGGAAGAACCTTTGCAAAGATTCCTGGAAAAACAAAAGCCTCAAATACATCCATGGACTGTATAAAATCATTCAGAAAATCTGACAGGTTCTTAGGAAGACATCTGTGATTAATGCTGTTCTAATGGCAGTTCTCTGGTAAAATCCACCAGCAAGGGTAGCTAGTGACCTTATCAGGCCGTCTCGTCATCACTTCCCTGCCAGAGTTGTGTGTCACTCAGCTCTGAGACTCTGGGTGATCACATGGAAATTACTCCTCTCTCTTGCTTTTGAATTCTAATAAGAAAGGGAATTGGGCGAGTCAGTTACACTTTATTATGGATGTTACAGAGGATGGAAACTACAGAAATTCACAGTTTAAAAGTAGTCAGGTTTAGACTGGGTTTGATACTGAGGATAAACAGAGATAAGGAGGCAGTGGAATTGTCTCCTTCCAAACTCATACAGGACGTCCATGCTAGAGCTGCTGTCAGATCTGTGGCTGATGTAAATTGACACAGTATGAGAAATTCAGCAGTTTCACTTGCAGATATCAGATAGGGATGGATTCCAAAGGAGAACAGGATGCTGGAAGGTAGCACCACCAACAGTTCTTGACTCTGCAAAAATTAATAAAGGAGAATTCCAGATTGTGACATAATATTCCAATTCCCTACTGAGTGCTGGCTATTAATTAAAAAAAAAAATCAAAACAAGTTTGTTAGAGTATGCATTTTCTTTAAATAATTTTCATATGTTCATACATGTGGCAAGCACAGACTCCTTCCCATGGGAATTTTTCTCTTCTTCCTGTGTTCTATAAACAAAGATAAAGTTTGGATGTTATTGAAACGGTCTCTGGAAAGACAGGTGGTTCAAGCCTGGCCAATAGGCCTATGGGGAGGTTTTGAACTGACCCAATCCGGATGATCTTTGAAAGTCTACATAAGTTTTAGAATTAAATAATAAAAGTCAGAATTTTGCCTCAATTGTTTCGGCCTTGTTCTTCACTCCGCTAGCGGTTCAACAGCGACACATACGTTGTCACCCTTTCATGGCACACTACCTTACTATTTATAAGCACTTTCCTCATTATCACTGTTCCAAATTATTGCAGTTCTCATTATAAAATTATTTTTCAAATCACAGCTGAAGTTGTGAATGGTTACTGAAATCTGTATGTAGGTTTAACACGTGCAAATCTTGTCATAAAATTCCTGCAAGAAGACTCACTATAACCCCTCTAAAAAAACCAAAATCAAAGCATGACAAAAAATACCAAAATCCTGTTGGCTCTGAAAAGTTTCCAAGTACTTCCAGTATTTTTTCAGAACTGTTCAAAATTGTCAGGTGTGATGACCAAGTGACAAACAGGATTGATCCAGAAACCTGAGCTTCCCCTTTATTAACACTGCCTGGCTGCCCAGGTGGTTCTCTGTAGGTCTTCACATTAACTACAGTTTTGTATTGCCTACAGTATTCTACAGTATTCTATTTCTATAATTTCTTAATACAGTTTTATGTCTTTGTTTTGCACTCATATTTTTTCTCTTTTTGCACTGTTTGCGGATTTTGTTTGTTTTTTAATTTTTTATTTTTTAAAACATGATTGCAATGTGCACTGCTTTAAAATGTCTAGTACAGTTAGGTATTTTTTATTTGTTTGCTGTTTTTCTGTTAGATATAATTAGGAAATAAAAAAAATATTAGTCATATAAAATCTGCGTTTATCTGATCAGATATGCTAGCATTTTAAAATTACTTTTATATTCACCTAAAGATAAGTTTGAACCAGGGTGCTGATTCCTTTTGCAAAGTTCTATACTATTTTAATAGTGAATGTGTCCTTAAATGAATGTGCTGTATTATTCATGCCCTACTTGATTAATACAGTCAATATCAAAATTAAGATGTATTAAATGTTCTTATAATAAATTGCTCTTCATTTGGACAGCTGCCCATTAACAAATTAAGTGGACAAAAAGACTTGTATCTCTTGGGAATTTTAATTCTAATTACTGTCAAAGAAGAACAGAAATACTGTATTAAACAAATGATACATTTTGATGAAAAGTAATCAAATGCTGTAGGTGACATAAAAAACAATACCTCAGCTGAACGTTAATGCTCCTGGAGAAAGTCCATCTATAAACTCTAAAGCTTATTATTTGTTGCATTTTCTAAACTATAATTATTTTTAAGGATCATGCATTACTATTTTAAATACATTCCCCTCACAACTGCTACTCACAGGTGTCATATTTAGCTTCCAGTGTTAACTGGCCCATACAGCCTCTATCTTAGCTCCTGGCTGAGTTAGGCAAAAAGAAATCTCATATACAAGGTTACTGGAAGATATAATCCCTCTAAATCTCACCAGAGAGCCAAAACAAGCAGGCAGGGAAAAGTCCCATTGATCAAGCATCTTCTGGAAGGAAAAAAATTATTCTGGATAATGGCAGACACTCTTATCCTGTGTTTCTCATGTAGATCCCTAATGTAGGTACACATAAGTGCATTTTAGGTACCTTTCCTGGGGAGGAGATGTGATCTTCTTAAAATTAACCCCTAGAGACAAAGCTAAAGCTGTGAAATTAACAGGTCTTCCTGAAAACCCTTCTAGTCTAGTGTTCCAGCAGGAAGCCAAGATGCAAAAGATGTCTGTCTTCATTTTCATACTGGAAAGCCTCAAAAACCCCCAAAACATGCTCACAATGCTGTTATAAAAAGTTCTCCTTAAAAGAGATACAAGTGAGTTACAATTACTGCAGAGCTTTCAGGGATCCAAGGCTTTGAGATCTGCCTGTCATCACCCTCACATCTGTAGAACACAGTATATCCAGGAGATTGTTCCTGACTTTGAGATATATGGTACCATTAGTGAACATTGCTAAGCTTTTATTTTAATGCAATTTTTTTTTGTTTTGTTATTTCATTTAATACATTTTCACAATAAACCAAGGGTTTTTTTTCTCTCTGACACTCATATGTTTTTCTTTATCACTGGCTTATTAAAAGAGTGCTTTCAAGTAAGCAGATATGTTCAATGCATGTACCTGTGTGTGCTAGCACAGGCAGTTTATTTTTGTTACCTCGCCAATGAGATGATCCCCCGAGCAGCACCCAGGCAGAGGCACACCAGTGGGGACACTGGAACTGTGTGCTCAGTCTGTGCTAGAGAGTGACAGAGCCTGCTGCTTTTGCCTCTCCATCAGGGGTCCACACAAGTGTAGTTACTACTGTGTTCTCATCTTTTGTGCATCAGGACAGGAATCTCAAGCCTGAGAGGGTGTCTGAGTCTACAACAGGCCTACATTATTTGAACATATGTTCCACTTGTGAAGTACACATGACTGAACAGTGGTTAGTATGTTGCCTGTCCTTTTCTACACAAACCAATTAAGCATTGTTATGGTCCTCTTCATCAGTCTTCCATTATTTCCCTTTAGTACTGCTTTAGAACACAAGTAAGGAAAAAATAGAAAAAATACTTCCTTCTCTTAAAACAAATATTTTTTTCAAATGGTTTGTAGATTTGTCCATTATGTATATACGAAGACCAGAAGTAATGTTCTATAGAAACATATTCCAATTGTGACCTTTGCAAACTGTTCCATGAATGTCTTTTCTGCTTTGTCTGTGCTTGCTTGGGATGAAAAAAGCAGTATTCAATGCAGCAAAAATTCGCAGTTTCGAAAAATATTTTTCTAAGTGTTTTTCAAGGTTAATATATCCGAATGATAGTGAAAAAGATATTTTCTTTACTGTCTCCAGTTTGTCCATTCCTGTCCACCCTAAAGATATTTCTATCAACAAAAGGCAAAGATAAAGCAAATGATTTTCTGAAGAGACACTCTGAATTAAATACTCTGAACTATGACACTTACAGGTATTACTTAGGTTTGTGTGAGACATCTTAGTGCAGACCTTATCTATCATGCTCAAGCAAAAAATAGCAAAATACAGTTTATTTTGGAAGCACATTGTAAGTTCGACAAAATACTCTTATTTAATTTTTTTTTATCAAGGGAAACATTACAATCATTGCTAGGTCATAACTTCCTGCCCTTATTTTGTTAACTTTCATTGAAGTTGCTGTTTACTACCAAGTTGTCCTCTGAGAGAAATCATGAGGGAAATTTTATGTCCTTGAAACTAGAGAGAATTCCGAAAATTATTTTAGCAGTACCTCAGTTTCTCCTCAGTTATCAGGGAAGTTATGCTCAGGACTTTATGGAGTAAATGGAGGAGTGCTGATGGTGGCCCTGATGCTACCTACAAACTCCACAAAGTCTGTGAGACTTTCCTTGTGAGAGGGTTTGCCAGCACTGTTCCAAATGCTGTATTTGGGACTCCAAGGAGAACAGAACCAAAGAAGGAAGACCAAGAAGAAAATTTATAGAATGAGAAGTAAAGAATGTTCTAAAGGTGAAGATTCCATGAATGTTATCTGTATAGGCTTTCTGAAGTAGATGTCAATCAGGAACAAGGGAATTGGAAAGCACCTAAGTGCCATTCTTCTGGCCATTCTCTCTAGGATTTTCTGCATAATCCTTTGTCCTAGGAAGAGGTTACAACTCTCTTTGTGCTTCAAACTCTGCAGAAACTAAGCAGTCTGCCCTTAATATCTCCTATCTAGCATCAGGTCATTCTTCTTTTGTTCAATCAAGGCAAATAGAAAACTTTTGGCCAGCTTGGTTTATGGTCAGTACAGGATGTTATTTACAATTTTTTTTTTCTACTTGTTAGAAACACCATATTATAAAGAAGACAGGTGGGTTTTAGAAAACTGATTCTTTCCTAAAATGTTTTGAAGCTGCTCAGAGGTTTGCAGTGTTAGAAATTATTTGTAGAATGACAAATTAATGGGCAAAATGTAACTGAAAAAGGTCACAGATCCATTACGTGCAGATAGAAATATCAACATAATTTTTGCTCAGTCTTACAAAGATAAATTATGCTGCTGACAAAACCAAAATATGTGAATGTCAACCCAAATAGTTTATCTGTCAATAAAAAGTAAAACCAAAGCATACAGTTGATGGAAAGCTATAGGGAAAATTACTTTAAATTTTTTTCTTAATTAACTAATGATAATATGATCCATTTTTTGCATTACTATTTTGAGTTCCCTTTGAAAAGAAATTGGACCGAGATAGTCATGAATCAACTGGGCATCAGTAGATCATCATATAAAGGAAGATATAAGGAGCATGTGTAGGAGATATGGTATGTAAACACAATTGCATTCACACAGCTAGTATATGAAGGAAATTCTGAATTTATTCTAGTTGAGCAACTTGTTAAACTTACTTAAGTGTAACAAACACTAATGTATAAAAAACTCAGAAGGCAAACTATTTTGTTGTGCGCTTTCCTTTAACAAATGCAGATTACTTTACACAGAAATTAATCAGTTATATGTGTGTTTTCATGTCTATTTTTAATGTCAGGAAACAACAGGAAAATCTGAAATATTCCCTTTTTATATTTTCTTTTTTTTATTTTAATCGATGAAATAAAACCATAGAAGTAAAAAATTACCAAAGGTATGTATAAACTTAAAATATTTGGCTAGAAGGGAAGATATATTTCAGGAAATGATGGATCCCATATGCTGTTTAACCCTGGTGTCCTGAAAATGCCCTACAACCCATCAAATTCAATATTTGGCTTCTCACATTAAAGAAATTAACAGTGGCATGATATGAACATGGAGTTTGCAACAAAGCAATTTTTTTTCCAGAGTCTTCTAAGATGAACAACATTTTTTATGCTCAGGGAGTACATTCCCAACTCTGTGGTTTCCCTAAGGTCAATAAGATGCTGTAGTGCAGTTACAGCAATCAGATATGACCTTTAACAGCTTTAATTTTCTTTTCCACTGTAATTTGAGGCAAAAGCATTTGAGAAAATCATTATACTTTTCTTGCCTTGCTTGAATCAGCCCATTTTGTCTAAGACAGGGCAGCACACTCGCTAGACAGTGTATTTCACAGGTTCACATGTGTTTCACTTCCCTCTCAAAGTGGTGGTGGTGGGGTTACAATTTTCTAACGAATTTACAGTGCTGATTTGCTGTGCTTCCTGCTTATGAAGACAGGAATAAAGCTGAGATATGTACAGATGCTCAGAGCTGAAGGGAACAAAGGGGATGGGGAAACCTCAAAGCTTGGGAAGATGAGAAGAGGATTTAGTATGTTGCTATTTTGCCACCTGCTACATAACCCATACTCTAAAATATAGGGAGAGACAGAGCACAAAACAGTTTATGGTTCTTCTGAGAAGCTCTATGCTCAGTCTCAACTCTTTTTGCACTGTCAGATTAATGATCCAGGCAGCTAACCTGTAACAGGAAGCTGCAGCACTGTTAGTGAATTCCCTCAGAAGTGTTACTTCCACTCATTTTTCTTCTCACAGAGACTGTTCAACCCACCAGGACTGCAGGTACTGGGATCTAGAATCACTGAGATGAGGCTGCAAGTTAATGCAGCACTGTGAGATAGAATATCATAGCTTTAACTCAGTGAAATTAATTTCTGCTCGTTTTACAAAGGAAACAGGCCATTATATGTGCATGTGGATGTGTAAGTTCAATAGATACTGAAAACTATGAAATAAATTCAAACACAGCTGAGAAACAATAAGTTAAGGAAAAGCACTAATTTGGGCTGAAATGGCCTAAGATTTTAGTTCAATAATATTTTTAACACATTAACAGTTGCTTATTTGTTTTGGTAGTGATGATTTTGTTGCCTTAATGATGCTAATTTGAATTCGGAGTCATGTTGCTATATCATATAACCTGCATTTCTTTTAACCCCTTGTATTTTGAAGAAGGAGCAATGTCTATCAGAACTCAGCTTTACTTTGTGAGCAAAAACTTTTCTTACTTCTTTTCAGGAAGAGAAAGAATCTGAAGTATATTTCACACAAGAGTACTGACATCAGGAAAACTCAACTATTAGATGAAACACAGAGAAAATTTTTTATTGAATGCTTATCCACACAGTGTCAGAAGGAAGATTAGGGCAAAATATTCAGATTGAATACGGAACTTGGAAAACAGGAGCATAGCAAAGTTATAAATATAGTTGGTTACCTGTCTAGAACAGAATAAACTCATACAGTATTTTTCAGCATGGTTAATTTCCTCAAATCCATTTGTGAGCAACTCTTGGCTTTAGGTTGTTTGCTTACTTGGCAGACACTTCAGGGGCTGTAAAATCGGGTAGATTTTGGGATTTGGTCTAGCAAAATGTCACTTAGGAGGACATCATTCATCAGTCAATATGTGTGCCTTTTTCCTGGACTCTTATAGAGTAGGAATATTATGAGTGAACCAAACCACAAATTTTTTTAATCCTGTTTTTCCCAGGGTACCAAAATGGTTCTATGTGGTATTTATAGACAAACTGGATATCTCTTTCTCATGTTGAGTGGCCTTCAGAAGTGTCAGATAATGGTCAGATCGTTGCTTATTATTTTGCACTGAGATAGCACCTTTAATTGGAAGACCTCCAAGAAATTGAAATACATCCATTAGCTGGATTTTCCTGCTTGTCAGCTCTAGAAATCAAAAAATTAAGTTTACTTCTGTTTTTCTCTCTTCTTATTCATCCTGTTGAGGGGTGATATAACAGGTCTGTAATCCTGTTAGCCTGTGTAAAGATGACTGAAAACTGGAATATTAAATTTGTCTGTATACAATAGTTACTGTGGATCTTGGCTATATTGTCAGGGTCTGGGCTTGATTGAATTGAATATGTTAACTCTAATTTTGGCCTGAAGTGTATAAGTCTCCTTCCTCCAGCTGCTGGGCTTGTAGTACCTGCACTTTGAACCCTGTAAATTATTGGTTGGCATTAGAAATGTCAAAGTCATTATCCCTCTGTCCAGTTTTTGGCTATGACAGTGGCAGAGTTTATGCCAGCCTACTGCCTGGTTTCCTCTGTGGTACAGGTCTTCCAAATCCAGTGCTGAGCTCCAGCTAATCCTTAGCCAGGGAGTAAACACTCCTTGAAAACAAATTCCTGGCATTTGAAATAAATAAAGATTAGTTGCTGGTTATTGAAAACCAGGTGTAGAAATATTGCAAGGCCCTAAATTTGAAGCACTTTTACTTGAAAATACTGTCTGTTATTCCTCAAGAGTAGTTAAACTTTGATTGCTTTCTGTCTCCTCTTGCAAACATGGGATATTCCATGGTTTCCTTTTTTTTCAGGTGGGTATGCAGGTGTGGTTGTGGTTACTTGCTGAAAGACACACAGACCTGTGGTGGAAAGACCTGAAACACAACCTGGGTATTAAACAATGTGTTCTCCAAGCTTTAGGATTCCTCATAATGCACTCAGAAACTTCATTTGAATTTAGCCATTGGCAAAAACATTTGCAGATGTGGAAATTGCATTTTAATTAGTTTGTATGACTACACAAGGTAGGTTTCTAGCAGGAGTTACCATAATTGCTAGCAGCAAAATTGATATAATAATGGCCATATGGGCATTTTTCTGTAATTATCATTATTATCTAATCAGCCTCTATATACTGCCATGGCTTCTGAACGGTCCAAGATGACTTCTGGGGCCAAATTATTCTCTTGTTGTGAGAAAAATGAATGGAAATGCACTGATATATTCTTCCCTAGACCATTTTGATCAACAGCAGACACTGGTCTCATTAGTGCTTTGAGCAATTGATTGAAAGAAAAATAAACCCAAAGTGTTGCCCAACTTTTTTCACTGCTGACAGTACTTTCTACACTCAGTATAGCAGCAACAGCTGTCTCTCTCAGACAGGGGTCAGTTTCTCTGAACTGCACTCCACGGAGCTCAGGGCGATGTGGGACAAGAGTCACTTTGGAATCTGGGTGAGCTGAGAGTCCTTGATGTGGGCCAGGAAGGAAAAGGATGCTGCAGAGAGAGCTCAATGCACAGCATGTCACCTCTCCACATACAACTCCTGGAGATGATTCAGGTCCATGAAATTACCTGACAGCTGCCGATATAGTTAAGATGATCCTTCAAGGTTCTGCTTCCCTCTTTCCACCTGTCAGCTTTTTCTGCACATGATATGCCTGTAAGAAGAAATGTACCATCTCCCCAGAAACCAAATTATTAGAGCTCCTTTTGCCTTTGATGTAAAGATGTCACTATTGCTTCTGAAAGCGCTACTTTCTAAAATTAGTTTCAAATGCATGTTAAATTTTTATTAAGGAAAACATCTTTTTGACATAAGAGATACGATAAAGAAAAATTCTTATTCTTTTCCCCTCATATGTGCTTATGCTTAAAATCCATCCTTTCTGAATTGTTTTATTCATTATTTGTTAATGAAGTAAATTCTATTTGTTTGAACAAAATATTTTCTTTATTAAAATCCTTGTAAAGACCTGAGATTGTTTCTTACTTCATTGAGATCTTTTACTTAGCTTTCCTCAAAATCCTTGCAGATTGTGGATTAATATTAAAAGGCCAACTATGGAGACAGCATTGCATACAGGCTGCTGTTCCATAAATATGCAAAGAATTGTACTCTCCTAGACTTTTCCTAAACTACACTAGCATATAGGACAAGAGAGTGATTTCTTTTTTCCCACCTTCACCATCTGTTCACCATTGAACCTCTGCATTTTTTGACGGTTGGGTTTTTTTGCTGAGTATATTCTTGGGACATAAAGCAGAAATTAACTTTTCTTTTTCTTTTTTTTTTTTCCATTTTTTCGTGACAGTGCACTTACTTGAAAAAACAAATGAAAATACATCTGGGATTTTTTAAACTGGTCTTGATACATTCACAATTGTTTCCAACAAAGAAAGACAAAATATCATTACTGGTGATGATATTGTTTTTTCATTACTTTTCTCAAAAGCAAACAAAATAACCCCATTCACATGTGTCTGCTTGTAATTTTAGATTTTTTCACAGGATATAAACATTGCTCTTCTGAAAACAGAAATATATTCAGTGAGATTTTGAATACAGACTTATTATTTATGTTTTTGTGAAATTCAAATTCAATACAGATTGTAAAATTATCTTCAATTATAAAGGGTTGTTTGAGATGGGTTGGTATATTTTTTCATTCTCATTAATTCATTTCATATGAAGAGTCAAAGCCACAACCCTTATGTTAGTTGCTCCTATGATAAACTGGGAGAGTTGGATCCTCTGCAGTCAGGGTCATCTAGCTGTCATTATTTTGATTTAAAAGACATAAATGTTTCTGCTCTGCCAGACCTTAGTAGCTTCAACAGAATTTTACAAGCTAAAAATGTCTCCTCAGTCAGACAAACGTGTTGAAAGATAAATTAAGGTAACACACTCAAGTTTTAATGCTGCAAAATACATATTGTGAATAGTTTTATCCATGTCTTTGAGAATAAGTAGTTCATGGAGTAACTTACTAGGTGTAGTGTTTTGCAGACCTGCTGCTACAGGTCTACAGACACACTTTCTAGATGGCCATTTACAATGGTAAAATTTTAAATAATTCATAATAATTTAAATACCATATTACTGTGACTTTAGTCTGACCTAAGTACAGTAACTTTTGCATTTAATCAAATAGCTAATAACTGTACAATTAATATAGGTGTCCTTAAGTGTCATTACGTGTCACTATCCTCTGGTGTAACAGATTGTGGTATTTTCAGAGTTACAATCCTTCCAATAATGAGACAAAAGCATAAATAAAAAACTTAATCGCTTCAAATAAGCAGTTGGATCTTGAATGAAGAAAAGACAGAAGAACATGAAGGCATCTGTTAAATCTGATAGACTGACAGAAGAACCTTGCTTTTAAAGATTTACTCTGTATATGCTTACAATAATTTATATTTTGTGGTGATATTTTGGCACATGAAAACAAGATGTAAACCATGATAATGTAGGCAATTAACAGATTATCTTCTTACAAGAGGACCACTTTACTAGAGAAATGGAAATTACAAATAGTAAGATGTCATCCAGCTACATAATTATTAAATCAGTTCCTGTCTTCCATTGAAACATAATTACAGCACAGGTATCTGAGTGTATGGGGGAGGAGCTATTACAAAGCATAAGCCAGAAAGAAACCCCAAATATTCCACAATATCCTGGTACATTGGCATTATCTTTCAGAACATTTGAAACAGACTTGGAAAATGTCAGTGCTATAGAATTGCCTGAGGGCCCAAATGATAAACACATTAGTACTTTTCTCAGAGAAAACAAAAAACTTGAAAAATGATTTCAAGATGATCTCAGGCTTTTTTTTTTTATGGGTGGAACTGGGATTTAGAGTGATTAAAATCTATAGGCAGACCTACAAGTGCTTTACAAAAGAGTGGCACATACATTACAAAAGACATTTAAATTGTCCTATTCAGTGCTTTTGGAGATGTTAGCATCACAGTAAAATGTTGACAATCATCAGCTTCTTAAATGGTAAACAGACTAAATCCAATGATACACTCTATTATTGTCACAGATCAAAACCATAACATCCTACAAGCTGCTATGAAAATATTAACTCTGTTCTATCCAAACCCTGCATACCCTTGTGCAGGAAGAGCTGAACATCTCTTCTTCCTTACATAAACATTCCACAAAGATAGTTGCAGAGGCAGGACCTTCAGAAACTTACCAAAGAAAATGCAGTGCCTTATGAAATTTATGGGTGGTATGTATCCAGACCTGGTCAGGGGTAGTGGTACCACCCTCAAAAAAGATCAGATGTGCCTGGCTTTTAGTAACTCTTATGCTAATAAGACATATTTTCAAAATACCATGGTCCTTTCAAAAAAATTTGCTTTCTTGTGAACCGAAAACTCTCACTTTGATGCTTGAACCTACTGAAGGGTTAATTTCTTGAATGGGATTTATATGGTCAGTTTCTAGTCTCTGTCTCACATTTAAGCTCCACATAAGTATGTGTGCATTCATCCTTGTAAATCACCTGGTTTGCAGTCGTGCCTTAGCTGGAGTGCCCAGAAATCTAGCATGTCTGAAATGCTGCGAACTGCTGGTATAGGCAATCTCAGTACTTCTAAATTATATTGGGTGAACAGTATCTGTTATTGAAAATGTTCTACCTGTAAAGCATTAATTCACCTCAGGAAGGAACCTACATGCTGGGTGGCTGCCTCAGGTAACTGATGGGAACACTGCCAGCCAAAGCAATGCACAGGTTTTATGTCCTTGCAGCACAAGATTCTTCATCATGTCTGCCAGCTGTTGCAGTGACCTAATGCATTTCTTTTCATCAGTAAAAATAAAGATGTGTCATCTATTTATGCTATGAATGAAATGATCACATTGTTTTCTAAAAGATATTTATTCCTCTATTTTCTAGTTTGTCATACATAGAAATTTCTGTTGCAAAATACATAATGAACAGGCTGCTAGGAGTCCTGTGTATTAGAAAGTTGTGTGGTGAAATAATTAGGCAAGTGAGTTTGTGTGTACCTTCCCATCTTTATGCATAGATCAATACAGCACATTTAAACATTTAAAATCATATAAAAACGACCTGCAATGCCAAATTATACTGCAAAATTATTAACAGAAGATACAGACATTAAAAGCAGATGTGTAGAAGGCTCTCTTGATTTATAAAGAAGCTCTGCTTTACAGAGTGTTTCACTGGGACAGGACCACTTAAATTGGTAAGTGTGAGAACTTTTAAAACATAGCTTTCTATCAGTAGGCTTTTCAGGGACAAGACATCCAGATGGCACTCGGAAAACACTATGATGAATCAAGCCTTTAGAATGCAATATTCATCACATTATCAGATATAGCAAGTTATGCCAACACCTGGTAATCAACAAATTATTCTTTCAGTAGAGCCATTAAATGGACTAAATAGAAACTGTGGGATACCTGTTAACAAGGTCTTCAACTGTGGAGAGCGTCTGGTTTTCTTTTCTTCCAAGGCTTAAAGATCACAACACACAAACCCACCTGAATAATGATTTTGAAAGAAAATACTTTAAAAGTAATATTTAATAGAATAATCTCCTGAAGGTAAAAGTTCAGGAGGAAAAATTGTTTTTTGCAGGAGCTTGTTTTAGGTGAAAATTTCTGAACACAAATAGGAAGCAAGTAAGTGTTGCTTATGTTTATGCTTCTTAAAAAAAATGTTCCTTTGACTTAAAAATTTCCTTATTCATTTTTCTATTGTGATCTATATGAGCAGAACAGTTTATGAGAATATTTCTATCAAGCGTAAAACAGTGAATAAGCTCTGGTACCGATATGAAAAGCTTTGTTACCACTGTCAACTCTTGTACCATATAAAATAATTCAAATTCATATTTTAATCTACCATCTTTATAATTTTGTTTCAAAAATTAACTGAATAATATTTAGACCTCTTTTTGTGGAATTTTATTTTAACCTCTTTGGTTAAAAATAGCATATTTCAGGTAAGATTGATCAGTTTATTGAGTCACACAGTGTATAGAATATTTGTGGACAGAAGTACTCAATGTTGTGGATTTTCTCAGTGTCTCATAATTGGATGTGAATTTCAGCCCTCAGAACTTTATCAAGATACCAATTTTCCATTACAGAAAAATAATTGCTGCTGTCAAGTACTAAATTGCACCTCAGTTTGTGGACAAAGTACAGATAGCAATGTGATTTCCACCACACGAGCCTACGCAGAGCCCATTTTGAGACCATCAAGGTAGACACACCATGAAGCATCCAGTACGTATGAGCTGGAATGCAAATGGCTCTATGGTGTCTCCAAATCTAGTATATCCTCTGGACAGAGCAAATGTAAAAGTATGATAAGAGGTAAAGAAGGAAGACTCAGCAGTGAGGACGGGAAAAAAGAAAAAGCACCAACCCTCCTTCCCCCCAGCCCTCGCCAGCTACGCATTACCAAGAAGATAAATGTGGTTGTGCTTGCCTTTTACTGTCCTGGAAGAGTAAAAAATAATGCATATTCTTTTTAAAGTTTTCCACTAGTTAAAACTGATTTACTTGAAGGAGAGAATCAACTATTATTTTGTCTTATTAAACCAGATTTAACTATAACTTCTGAATTCTTTTCTTCCATTTATGTCCAGCTATCCTTCCCTCTTTCTAAGGCACAGCTTTCTCAGTGGAAAGGAGACCCCACATTTTGTCCAATCTTTTCCAGCTACATCTTTTTTTGCAAACTGTGGGATATTCATACACAGGAACCTTGAATCTGAATGAGTGTAAGTTTGGCCCACATGTAAAACAAGTAAAATACTGTGGTTTGACATAGTACTGTGGCTGTTGATTTCTGCTTTTCTTTCCAGTTGGAGATTATAGCAAAAGGAATACCTTATTATGCATAACACCATTGAGTTGTTCCATAACTTGCTGTTAATCAGAGGTTTTCTTCATTTGCTTTTTAAATTAACGTATTTTCAGGGGACTGTTTTGCTCTCCATAAAAGAAACATCCATTCCTTTAATGTCAGCAGCCATAAGGTTTCTATTTCTTTTCCTTTCAGCTAACTATGTTTTAACTGAAATCAGTTGAATAATTCCCATAATTAAAAGTAATTCCACGTATAAGGTGATTGAGTTTAAGACAGGCACTCTTTATAGACAATTAATGCATTTTATCTTTGAACTAAATGAATTAATCTATACATTCCATTTCTCCCCACTGATTATTAAAGAAATTTAGATGTAAAACTAAGGAAAAATATCTAAACTTTGAAAGTTTGCCACTGCATAGACTGCATCAAACCATATCAGGTACTGAAAAATAACATAATCATAAGGAACTCTCATATACCTTACTTCAGTTATTTAGTTCAACTTTTTAAATTCAGCTCAAGGCATCACATTAGAAACAGAATAAATCCGTTTGCTTTCTAGTCCACTGCTGTGGAGCATTAGGCATGCAGAATTTTTCTTCTTGAGAGGAGACTTATACATGATTATTTAAAATAGTCTGGAAGTAGTATTTTCTTTATGGAAGAGTAAGAAAAGCTACAGTGGGTATAACTAACATACAAAAATGTGTAGAATTTCAGGTATGTTCTTCTAGCTCTCTTCTGCCAATTGAGGTAACAAAAAAATTACAAATATAAATAATGTATCTTGAATCAGATAAGCAGTCACAAATATTTGCCACCAAACTTCAGAGGTGTTATGTAACACATTTATAGGAATGAAATAATATTTAAATTTATGTAGATGCTAAGGAAGTCTACGCAGATTACTAATGCTCAAATTGTTAATTAATACTTTTCAAGATTAGGAATTGCCCATTTCTCTCCTATTATACTGCTGCTCAACTGGAAGAATTTAATCTTCCTCTGTAGTATCTGGTGCTAAATGCTGCTAGACAGAATGCTGGACTGGTAGGGCATTGGTTGGCTCTGCTCTAACCACCAATACTGTGAGGTACCATTGGCTGAACTATACAAGCAACCAATTCAAGAAAACAGCTTAAGAAAAGAATTGCTGCATTTCTAACTGGAATGGAATTACTAGAAAAAAATCACTTTAAATATGTGTTTATATGCTCTGTTGCTTGCTAGTCTCTAATCTGACTGAGAAGTGAGAATGGCCCAATGTAAAATTACATAAAGAGAGGAGTTAGGGTATTAGACAATACTGCAGCATGTTTGTGTCTGGGAATCATAAAAATCTCAATATTGCACCTGGTGTTTATTTCAATCAAGTCTGAAAGTCCTCGACCTATTTTCTTTGCTGTTTCAGTTATACAGCCCACTGATTCTTAAATTTTAGAAGATCAATCACTGAGGTATTGATTTAAAAGAGGTATAAAAATCAAAGCTGAATGAACATATCTGACTTGTTCATAATGCATGGTCAGTGTTGGGGAAGAGAAATTGTGAAATAACGTGGTGGTGGAGAAACACTTGGATTGTGACTTGAATAAAACAGATTATGCTGGCAACAAATCAATGATAGAGCGACGCATTCCATTTCATGCCTTTTGCAAGAGACAGATGCAGAAAGGCAGTGTGGATGATACAATCCTATCAACATTCCATTTTCTAAGCTGGGCAGGAGAATAAAATGCATGCAGGCTCTGAAACAAAATTACGTGTTTAGATATGGGACTGCAATATTTATCTATCTTCAAAACCAAGTTTTGTTAGGAATTGTACACTGCTGTCCACTATGTCTGATGAAGATGTATTTTCACAGCAAAAATACTGTACAATAGTAAAATACTTGCCAGAATTAATTACCTACAAGAAATAAGAAATGGCCTGCTTCACTAGCAGGTTACATTTCTTTATTAAACAGGAAAAAAGTCAGACTCATTTTTCTTTCTAATATTCCTTCTCTTTCTTTACTGTCACCCCGCCTCTTTAAAATTTTGTACCAAGACAAGATTTGAGCAGGGTTTTATGCAATATGTAAGAGAGGAGTTAGAAATGAGGCAATAAACCATGAACATAACAGCTTAGAATACATGACCAATACCTGCCCTAAAGATATCTTCACCCATTCTGGATCCACAAGTGTGGTGAAAAGAGAATAAGAAGAATCTGTGTGACAGGAGAAAAAGAGAAAGGTTTGGTCTCATTTAAATTTGTGGTTGTCCCTGTAAAAGAACTGCAGTAAATAAAAATATAAAGTTATGACTAAGAGCATATCTGCCATAAGTGATATAAATTTACTATTTAAAGCATAATTCTGAATAGAGAGACAAGCATACCAGTGAATTGACTTTTTTCTTTTTGACAGAAGATTTAATTTTTGATGGCCCAGAACACTGCAGAGAAATTAGCTCAATAATATGATGCTAAATAACTTGTGCCAAATAGTTTGAGAAATTTTCAACAGCTAGCTATTTAAAAGGAAGAGCTGACTTGTTTTCTTTACTTTGATAAATGAGCAAAAATGTCCATAACATTTGTGATATAAAAATATTTTCAATCTCAAAGAAAGCAAGAAAACAGTCTCCTAACAGCCTGTGTACTCCTAGGATTTCCTTAAAACAGAGTGGCAGACATATGGGAAGCCTTTACTGAAAAAATCAATCTTAGGTGAGCCTGCAGAATCTCTGCTAAAACATGCTTTAGAGACAAATTGAGGAGTTACAAAAATATAAAAATATACCATCCAAGAAAAGTCTGTTTCGTGTTTTTTGGGGTTATGTGATTTATTTGGTTTAGTTTGATTTTGTTGGTGTTTAGTATTATTTGGAATTTTTGGTTTTCTTTGTGTGTGTGTGTATGTGTGTGTGTGTGTGTGTGTGTGTGTGTGTGTATGTGTGTGTTCCTTTTTTCTCCGCGAGCAAAAGGAAAGGAAGGAAAATTTCTCAATTAATAGAAATAATAGCCTGGAATGAAGAGCATGGCATGCAACCTAATTTTATTCTGACCCAAAGGCAGCAACATCTGGAGAATACCTTTGCTATCTGACATATTTTCTCTCAAAGACTTATAACCTTGAACAGGAAAGGAAAAATCTTAAACTGCAATGAAACTTCAGTTCAGCTAAAATGGTGGGAATAAGGCTTGTAATATTCACTGTCTGTTTTACAAAGAGTGGACATCAGTATTTGTCCCTGATTCTAGGAAATAGCACAGTGATGTCTTTGAGAAAACACAAACCAAGAGCTTTAAAACTGCTATATTTTGCTACTTCTGATTTATTCTGTCTATAACAAGAATAACATAAGAACTCCTATGAAATTATGGGCATTTTTACATAACACATTTTTAGATAATGTGGGGAAAAAAGTTTATTTCTAAGCAATGCATATGTCAAATACAGTAACTTAAAAGTCTTGCAGTTCAGTAATTTTAGCTGTACTGCTCTAAACTGAAATTTCTTCAAAGGGAAATCAAGAAGGTGTTCCTGTAAAATCAAGGCTTTTCAGTTCAGGAAGAAAAATCCAAGTCAAAATCTTTCCTTGAGACTTTTCTATTTTCTAATGAGGTGGATATCCTGACTAGTGGGAGAACAGCTTCTGATACTGCACGTCGCTGGATGAGCTTCCAACTGGCTACATGCCAGGAAGAAGCTTACAAAATAATAAATAAATAATAAAGTATTCTAGGCAGCTCATATCCTTGAAGCTTGGTCAAACTGTAAGGAACAGCAAACACAGTCTTGTAATGGGAAATGTCAGACAAACCTAGCTACGGTCATCACTATCTGTGTCACTGAAAAGAATAAGAACATAAATGAAAGCTGCAACTTTCTTCTTTACATGGAACTCAGTATAACAATTTGGCTGCATTTTCTCTGTTATTAAATTTGACATTTTGCTAGGTCTGTTGATGAATAAACCCTGTAGTTGCTCACAACTTCATACTGGGATCTGAAACACAATAGGCAGCCTTAGCCTGAGAAGTAGGAGCTACACTATGATGAAGTGCTGATTGTACTTTGGTAACATAGGGGAAAGTCTGCCATTCTTAAGGAAGTCCTCGTGGCTGTAATGTCTCTTTTCTCCCCTCCATCTATAAATCAAGTCCTTACAGGACTAGTCAAGGCAGAAAATCCTTTAGACCTGTGCTGTGAACTGTGTAATCCCCAGGTGACCACAGCAACAGAGGGAAAAATTCCCTCTTGGCCCTTTGGGATATTTGAAAAGTTTTAACACTGATACTATAAAAGAGGACAGTTGCCATGCTTTTCAATTAGAAATATGACCACTGTGGACTTTTGATAAGCTAACTGAATAAAAATTAACATTAGAGAATTGACAATAATATTCTTATAACAGTTGTGAAACTCTTAAAATTTTCATCTTGTTCCACCACATAACTTTCCCTGTCATTGCAACAATATCCACCCTACACACATACTGCACCTTTTCTTTTTTCACTCCTGGTAAATGCTAATTTTAACAGTTTTCTGGTTTGCATCCTATTAACTGTTAGACCTACACAAAGCATATTTAAATATTAAGATGTACTGCCTTTTTTTTTACTTTTTTTTTACATTTTACTACAAATGCAGCAATCAGCTTATTTATTACAAGTAGAAAAAAAATATAAATACTTAAATATCTTCATGTGATATACTAACATAGTTAATTTAGAAAATATACAAAATTAATCCTACAGTCAAAAGGCCTGACCTAAAAAACACTTTTCTCATTTATGTATTATTCCTTTTGTGTATTCTCTAATTTGTATTTGATTGCATTTACTTTTACTGCTGTGGATCACTATCCAACATTCAGGGGAACAGAGAAAAAGGATAAAGAAGAACTGTTCAGAAGGGTTTTAGTAATTAAAAAATGTTTTGCCCCTGTTCATCCACTGACAGAAGTAGCAACGCCAACAGTAGGGAAAAGAGTGCTAAGAATAGAACTGAAGATGTTGCAAGTTATACTTAAACCTTTAAGTGAAAAATGGATTGACTATATTGGAACTCAATGCAGTACCTAAATAACACGTAACTGCTTTGCATTTCAAGGATGTCTCTCTTTGTGGCATGGCGGTGCAAGCATTTATCACATGGACAGGAAGAGTTAACCTTTGGAAGAAAAAAAAACAACCAAATGCTTTCATGTGCTCATATTTCTCAGTAAGGTACATTAACCATTCCGTGAGTGAGAGAGAATTGCAAAAGTGAGAGGGAAATGCACTTGGGAGTAAAGGGCATACTGAATGTGACAAGAAGAGAATACAAAAGTGAGACCTGTTTGAGGACAAGAAAAGAAAAATCCATTGCTAGTGACATAGAAATAGCCAAGGTTTCTGATAAGGATGTGTGCCATAACACTCTGCATCACATTTGCTGAACTCTTAAGCTCCTGATTTCCACAGCTGAATCTGTCCAAATGAAAGATAAGGGAGTGAGGAACAGGTCTGCAAAAGTCCATAAAGAGTGCAGAGGCAATTGAAAAACTTAAGAAATCATTTCTTAAAAACTTAACCCATTCTGGATTTGCTACCTTGAATCTTTTCCTGAAGAGAAGTGGCTAAGTCCTTTCTTCCACAAAATAAACTAGATTTTATTTCTACCAAAAATAGCTGAGAAGGGAATTGGTGTGTGAGACCACAGCAGTGAGAACATTCAGCCTCTACAGCCTTCAAAGCTTACTGCTCCATACATGCTGAACAGTCCAGCCACTCTTTACCCTGTACTGAGAAGACCTTACCAAAAGAGTAGATTCAGTCCAATGTCTATACTGAATGTCAAGTGTTAGGAGACTCACAAGATGTGGGAGTCTAGAAATGTGTAGCTTCTGGCATAGAAGTCCTTTGTTGATCTGCATCACAGAAAGAGATATACACAAGGGCACTGAGAGGAAGCAGTGGGTAGGAGGGGTTGGGAAAGAAGCTTCTACAGGAAAGTAAGCAGCAGACCTGGTTCTGGGGGGAATAGTGACTAGAGGCTGAAGTTGAGGCAGTGAAAATGTGTGTGGAAGAACAGTGTGGTGAACACAGCTCACAGAATTCCCCTTCTGAAAGCTGCATGACTAGGTACAGACAGCAATGGAGCCCAGGGAATGAACAAGAATTAGAAGCATTGTGTAGCAGTGGAACCTATAAACTTACAGGGTTTACAGAGACATGCAGGTGCTGCTATGGACAGACAGACGGACAGGTCCTGGCCAGCAAGGTCCCACTCTTAGCTCCTGGGTCCTTGTCTCTTTAGGGAGCAACACTTGTCTTGGTATGGTTTTGACATTGACATTAACATGATGGAAAAGTAAAGATGCAAAAAGGGAAAGGAGAAGAAAGGGGAGAATGATAAAGCAAGAGGTGTTGGTATTGAGAGAGTATATAGAAAAAAAAGTAAGAGTGTAAAGAGGAAATTTCAGAAAAGAACAAAAGGAGATCATAAATGTTTTAATTGGCTCATTTAGCACACTACAAATGCAAGAGGTTTTTCTGTTAACAAACTGCTGATCTGATGATATAGCAGCAAGGCTGGAAGCTGAAGATATGGCAGGTAGCAAACACCTCATTTCAATCTTTAAACATTCCCTGAATGGAATATCCAATTTATGCACTCTTAAATAAAATTCCTAGTATAAATAAAAATAACTCTTGAATTTATGTCTGAATATATTACTCTTATGCTTATACTCTTTTCAGTGTCAGCTGAGACCATATACTTCTTTACTTCTTGTATGGGAACAACATAGAACTTCCTCTTTTTTTTTTTTAATTTATTTTTTTTTATTTATTGTAATAGAGGATATGATTTGGTTTGGTCCTGTCTAAATGTAAAGAGGTTTTAAAACAGTTCCATGGCTTTTATTTGTAAGATAAATAAACTAAACAGATATCCAGGATGTACAATTATTATACACAGAATCACAGCAATATTTGCCCCAACAAATCAAATTCCTCTACAGGTAGCCATGTGTGTTGTTGCAAATATATACTCTGGCTTGACTTAATAATCACGGAGACATTATTTCTTTATCCAGAATTTCAAGTTGTTTATATTTATTCTGAAAAGGCGAGAACTGTACAAGGCATTTAGCTTAGACTATTTGAAAGGTATCAACTGTTTAAATGACATTTTCACCTTCACCAAATACATCTTTGCCTGCTAGACATAGTGATGCTATCATGCTGCAGGCAATCTATGATACAGTCATGTCATAAATAGGTGTCAACTGTCATTACATTCTCAAGTATAAATTCCACTTATCAGTTCCCACATAGTTGCAGATGTTTTAACAATCCCATTTTACCATGATTGCACCAAGACTCAACCTCAAATGCTTTATGCTATATTTGTAGGAGCTACTGTAGGTTACCAGATTTGAGAGCACTATGTGTAGTTTGTAGCCACCTGGGAATTTTTATTTTTAAAAAAAAATACTGGATTTACTAGTAATTTATTGTCTGAATACCTGGATAAACAAGAGCAATAATTTCTAATGTTTCTTTACCATCTGGTTTACCTTATTACAAAGAAATAGCTTGTTATTAGAAATTCAGGTCTGACTTTTCCTTTTCTGAAATATTTTTTCAGGAAAATGTCTCAATGAAGTCTTGTTATGAAGATGATGAGTAAAGTTTCTGGTTAATGCCAAAACTCATACAACTTATTAGAAATATTTTTAAAAATAATTATTTTGTAATATAATAATTATAACAGGATTCGTGTGCACATAATTTTTAAAATCAGAACCACATTGGTAGCAGAAATGTGATGGTCTGCTATATGCATCCATGCATTTCTTTTTCCCATATAGATTGTTTCTGATGCAAAGTTAGCTTCCATTTTTATTAGTTACTGAATTTGGAGAACTCCTCATTTCTTTGATAAACTCCTACATAGATACAAGCCAGACAGTGACCCACTATGGTTCTAAAATATATTACTTTACTACTAAATTATATTAATTTGATAGAGTCAGGTGCTATCTAACAACTGAAAACTGCAAATCAGCAAGAAATACTTACATACTGAAATAAGCATAATTGAGGGTACCAGACAGAATTTTAGAAAAATAAATCTTGCCTTAATTAGTGAGATAGCACTCTGCTTAATGTTACATACTTATTCTGTTGTAACACACGAAATAAAAGGCAAATCTGGAAGACAGTCCTTTACCACACAGATCATAGTTTTTTCTTCTAGAAGTCACATTGCAGGGCCTCTCCATTTTGTATTAACTTACCTGCAAAATCTTTCTCAGGTGAATAGTTTCTATTTCTACCTTTCTAGGCATTATGTATCTATCTTGACATCTTTCTGGTCTCTAACATTTCTTTGTAGTTAAAAAAATACACCCAGTATTACAATACTTTATCACTTACAATTAGCTTTATCACTAACTCAAATTTTTATAATCTAAAGTAGACAGGGAGGAGTGAGAGGAAGTCAAACTTCTACTTTCCTTAGAAAGTCAGTAGAGAGAAAAATGAACTTCTGAATAGTGCAAGAGATTAAGACAACTTGAGTACCTGTTCTGCAGGGGGTAAAGAAGCAATAGAAAGTGATTAATTCCATTCTTGCCATAGGATGCAGCTTTCTTGACCCTTCCCTGAACAAACTTTACAGTACTTATTTATTACTTAACAATCTAATAGTGGTGTCACACAAAACAACCCGGAATTTTCTTGTTTTGAGGTGACTGAATGCAACTTTTCCACAGATAATAAAAATAATAAAGTGTTCCATAAATAATAAAAAATGAAACAAAACAGCACCCTCCTCTGACAACAAACACAAAAGACAAAACAAGTGTCAGTGCATCCTCTTCTGAACCACAGTGTAGCCACTCAAACAAGAATCTTAGCTCAAAGGACCAGCAGACAAAAAGTTTTGGTGTTTTTGGAGTTCTTTTTAAATATTTCTGTGGAGAAAACTTCTCATCTAACAGGTGATAGGTCCAGCTAAATCTGTAGGCATTTTGTATTTTGACTGAATGAAAATAAAAATACTATTTGAAATAAGGAGCAGAACCCCTGCTTGGCCTGAAGAGACTTCACATCTCCTCGGGTGTTTCTGCCTTTTTATTGCCCCTAGCCAAGTACAGGCACAGAGTCACACAAAGCAGCACAAAATGACATTAATCCCTTTCACTATCTACAAGAACCAGAGGGAAAAAAGTCACTTTAACAGTATGACTCTTCATAAGTAGTAAAGTAGCTTGAGAGTAATAAAAAGTGTGTCATCTCTTTCAAGACAGTCAGTGTTACCTCCAGGATGATTCCAGGTCAAGGCTGTTTGAGGAGAGTGAGAAAACTTGAAGGATATTGCTGAACCAAAACCTCTGCATCTTCTTCCATCAAACGAGAACACCCAAGAAATTACATTTTGCAATATATCCAGATACTGTCAGTAGAATGCAGTGTTTGAAAAAAGAAAAATGAGCTCCAAACTTCCAAAGTAGCAGCATGATCTATAACGTTTCTATAATGTACCATGATTATCATTAATACTTTTTTCCTGCAACATTGCACTTTTCATGTCACAATGATTATTTGGACTTGAAAAAAAACCCCTAATTTTAGATAACTTTAAAAATACTCAGCATTGCACGTTTGAACAGAACTTTGATGATCACCTGCATCTAAGATTGAAAGAGTTCTAAAAAGTGGTTTATGATTAATAATGTCAAATGTGATGAATGTGATTAGCACTAACAGGTATCATTTATTCATATAATAGGTAGTAAAATTATTGTATGCTAAATCAGACATTTTTACTGATCAGACAAGTTAAATTTAAACTAGAACCCAACACTGAGGTTTTAGACAGAAACTGAGTTTGAAGTTAATAGCAGTGAAATTTCAGACTGTCTCTAATTATTCTCAGAAGATTTCTTGCTCAAAGAACAAGATGACTAGAATTAGCAGATAAAGTTAATTCTTCCTTTCTTCCCTGAGTGAGGTGACAAATTCCTGAAAGATCAGGACACACCTGCAGTGGAACAGAAAAATAGTCCCTTATTACTTTAAAGCAACAGCTTAGATTATTGTTTTAATTAATTCTTCCAAAAACCTTTATAAGGCACAGGCTTAAAGTTCTATTATATAGTTTTGCTAATCTTTATAATTCACATATTTTCTCACAACTTAATTTTCCTGCACTTAAATATTAAATTGTCAATTTTGGAAAAAAGTTATAAAATATTGATAGGGAAAAAAAAAGAAAAAAATGAAGAAAAAGATGATAGAAGAAGAAAGAAAACAGAAAAAAAAAAAAAACAATAAAATAGCCAAGAAGTACTTCTCATTTTTCTTTTATTATTTAGAAATTCACTAGAAGTCTCTTGGTGCTTTAAGGAGATGAGGTTAATGTATATGCAACTCCCAGAGAGAACAGTCCTTGTTTCAGGCACATTTCCTAATGAAGTAGCAGATTTCCTAATGAAGTAATGGAAGATTTCAGAATGTGACTTGCTTCATGAGCTGCATCTGTTTATGAGAGGAGAAGGAAATGTTTCTCTTTTCATAGGACCTGTGCAAGAGCCTTATATTGCAGAAGAGCAGGGAGGCCCCAGCAGGAGAATGAACTTTTACCATAATAAATACTGGAGGCTTGTAAAAGACACCAGAGGCTTGTGACTTCTGACAACAGAGTTCCCCTCTGCAGACGTTCATTTGCAGACAAGCTTCAGACATAACAACAGATGATGTGACAGAAAGTCTGTTAGGGAGCCTGTCTACCTGGGCCAGTGGTGCCTAATCCCTGTCTGAGGCAGTGAAGAAAGCAAAGGAAAGTGGTAGGCAGATATCCTCTTCTGCAGGGGAAGAAGACTGTCTGATTCTCCTCTTTTACATCTTGCCAAAGAGTGACACAGACAGATCACATGGGCATGTAGGGAAAACCAGATCTTGCCAGAAGGGTGTAAAGGACAAAAGGAAGGACATAAAGAGGCATGTCAGCCAGAAAATGAAGTCCAATAAAAATAATAGTCTAATTAAGTCTAATTATGTCCAATGAAGTCAAAAAATAAATTGTCCTGCTTTCAAGAGAGGTGGTGAACTAGTGGCAAAGATATAGAAAATACAGAGATATTCAGTATGCTGTTTACCACAGAGATATTCAGTATGCTGTTTACCACAGTTTTTAATTGCAAGGTGTGCTCAGACTGTCAGTCAGTGACAAGAGCTGCTCCATGAGGAAAGAGCAGCTGGTAACCAAGGACAGGGGCAAGACAGCACCTTCACTTACCACACCCAAGCAGAGCCAGACTAGTGACTGACACATTCTGGTCCCAGTTTGATAATCATCAGACAGAGCACTGCAAGATAAGAGTCAGTCAGTTCAACTCAAAACTGCAAACTAGTTTGCAAGTCAGAGCCAGCAGGCCATGGGGCTGAGCACAGCTGCAGGATAGCCCAGGCAAACACTGGGGGCTCGGGGCTGAGCCTGAAAGGTCAAGAGTGGCATGACTGGTGTGCAGTTGAGACTTGTCAGGAAAATAAACCCTAATTTTCCACTCCAGACTTGACACAGGCATTCCAGATCTTCATGCTTAGGAACAACATTTGAGTGAGAAAAGTACAGCTCCAAGTAAAGGATGACCAAGTTCTATTTTTTATACTTGACAAGCACGCACTCATCAGACTGGGTAGGGTGTGGTGACAAATGCGGTGTGGTGACAAATACAGTGTGGTTAATATCACTTTGATGCAACTTCTCTGACCTTTGAGAGCAGGCTAATGGATAGACTGAGAGCTAAGGTACGCAGCAGAGAGAAAAGACACAATGCTTGCAAGATGCAGCAGGGGAAATCACAAAGTGCATTTCATGAAAGCAGAATCTTTGTTACTGGAATGGCAAACCCAGAGAGCTTGTGAAATCTCTAACCTTGGAGAGGACCCAGAATGACCTGGTCTAACTTTGAAACTAGCTCTGTTTTGAGCAGGAGGCTAGACAAAATGACCCCCAAAAATCCTTTCCAAATTCATTGTTCTGTGATTGTTCTACAAAAGGATTTCACTGATTTTCTGGCAAGCATTTATTTTATAACTTTCTTTTCATAATCCTTTTCCTAGCATAATAACTGAGAAAAAAATACTTGTGAAAGTTGGCTAGCTGATTTCTTCATGTGTTTATTCAAAAGTGCAAAACAAATAATAATCTTTAATTCAGTTGAGCATATCCAAGTCTTGTCAGGAATGAGCAATAGTGTAATACAGACTAAGAAAATACTATTGCTCATTTTCTAAATACTTGGACTGGAACAAATATTTCAAAGTTCAAGTAAAAAATGGTGACAATACAGTTAAATAAAGTGATTTTTTAATCTGTAGGGTCTCCATAGTTAGTCTTACTACTTTGGTCCTGAAATTCCATTTCAAAAGATACTCTAAAATAAAACGTTTGAATTTAGCATCTGTAAGAAGGCGAAGTATGAATAGACTGATCTCCATGTAGAAAGATTAAAGATATCTTTTAGGTTTGGTTTTGTTTTTTTTTTCATGAAATGAATAAAACAGAGGGAAATTCATTCAGATACATGCATTCTTCTTCATAATCACTCCATGAATTAAACTCTTACTGAAAGGTTTCATAAACTTTGCTTCTAATTCTGTGTGTCTAAATATACATTAGGAATTTTAGTAGGAGACACAATCTGAAATTCTTAGCTTTTTCCTATCAGTCTGTATTTCCAGAAAGCTTTATCTCTAAGTTGTCTTCCCAGATATTACACTTTGAGATAGACACCACACTGGCTAATAAATATGAATGTTTTAGCGAAAGGCTGTATTGACTTCTTGAAAAGTTAAGGAATACGGGATTTTTGAAATGTCTATAGGTGTCTCATTAATTAACTCTTTTAATGCAGGTATTGATATCAGAACACTGACAGAACAGAACGTAATTGTGAAAAGAGCAACTTTTTTCCATTTCTTGTTGAAGAAGGAAACAGGTGAATAAAATTAGCAGGTTCATCCAAATAATAATGTGATTATTTTTACTTGATTTTGATCCACAGCTGATGGTGGGTTGTTTAATACAGAACTTACAAACAACTTTCAGAGATGTGGAGATTGTCAGAATAATATCTCTGTCTTCCTTACATGCTCTTTTCAAAAGTAGTTCTGAATTGACAAGGTTTCTTTGCTAGCTGGTTTTTTTTCCTTTTAAATCAGTCATATGACACGAGAAAAAAAACACTAACAAAGAAAAATTGGTTAAAGATCAAATATTATACAAAGAGATTAACTACTGAATGTATTTACCAATTTTAACAGTATGTAGCTATAAGTTACCCATGCTCATAGGTAATTTTGCATTCTATCACTTTTGTATTTTGATTTGGGTATATCAAAATATTTAATATAGATAAAATCAAATGTTTTATAAGTCAAAAATATCTTCAGCATTCAGAAAGTAGGAAATCTCATGAGAAAGAATTATAAACTCATAGAGAAAGAAATACCTTTCATATGAACCTACTGTATTCATAGTGGCTGAAATGCAACCATTTTAATCTCATAGATAGATATATAAAATTAATATAAATACAAAATGTCAGTGGAACAAAATACTCTCTGCAGAGCAATAAATCTCACCCTTAAGTAGTCAGCTCAAGATAGGCAGATTGCTTATACTGGGTTAACTACATAATGATAATTAACTCTCCACCTAGAAATTTTCCTAGAAAATATATTTTAACCTATCCAGTCTTATTTAATATAGATTTTTTTAGCTGTTTGGGAGATATAGAAAATGATAGTACTGTTTTAACACAAGGAAGTTTACCAGTGGATTAGGTATGGACACAAATAACAACTTTTTTTTTTAGAAATGTCTGAATCAGCAAGCTGTCTTATATAATGCATTGCTGAAGCCAATATGAAAACACATTCAGCATGGGAATTTAGAGACCATTAAATATTACAACTGTCCCCACTCTGTACTCTCAGGACTGTACCAGCACCTGCTGTAAAACTATGTTGTTCTGATCTGCAATGAAAATGCAGTTTTGCCAGATCTCACCAGACTGATTTATGTAGTACACACCCACAGAAATAGTTGTACATGAGAGTATGTCAGACACTTTGTCAAAAAAAAGGGGAATAAAATTTCCTATAGAAAAATATTTAACAGTGCTATCTGGGTACAAATGTACTTGTGTTAATGTAAAATATTTTGTTCTGATGTGTAAGCTAATATAAGTGGACAGAAATCCATTTTCCTGGTAAACAAATCAGAAATGAGCCTTTAGCTGATCCAGCATATTGTAAGAATCAATCACAATGATGTCCCTACAATCTCCCTTCTACTATAAACATAGGTCCAAGCCAAGTACACTTCCCTCTTGCCTATTCAGCGATGTTACTGAAAATGCCATTCCTCCCATAGCCAGAATAGCGATAATTTTATTTTTTTAGAGGATTTTTCCAGCTGTGTCATAGCCTGTCTTTAGTCATTCATCAGACACATTGTGTTTCATTTACAGTCCCATAATTGCCGTCATCTAGCTTCAGATTTCAGAGCTCCATGGATAATTCATGAAAAAAAATTTTTGGTCAACTCACACCTCAGTAGTTGGGAAGTGTTGCAGAAAGGAAGAAACTCTGAGAATTAGTCTTCTTTGTTTGAACATTTGTGTTGTGCTAGATTTTTAAAAATCTTTTGGGGTTTGTGTGTTTTGGATTTAATGTAAGCCAAAAGGATAAACACTGTTGAGCTTGCTAAATTATCTGGTTTTTGAATTTAAAGTTATGTTTTCTAATCACTTTGCTTTCTGTAAATATCCTGGGAGAACTAGGTTTTAATCTTCATACATTGTTGGTTACTCCATATTATTGATCCAAGTTTCTAAGAATTATTATTGTTGAACAGCTCAATCAGGATAATTTTGAAAAATTATAAGACAGAGAAAACTTTTCTAATTCCAATTTTTTTTCTATTCATTTTATATAAATTTGTCTTAAAAGCCTTCTATTTTCTCAGAATTCTACTTCCTACAGTCCTATAAACAAGGAAGTAACAGACACACCGGATCAGTTTAAAATCAGCTCCAGCTTTCAAAACCGAGTTGCTTTCTCTAATGGCACTAGCATGAATTTTTTTCCCTTAAAATGCCAATTTTAATGGAAGTATTGTTTCTTAAGGCTTCTTCTCCTAACGTCATTAATGAACATAGCTTTGCCTGAATGAGTCTACTTTTCTTTTTATTTTTTGATCTTTATTTATAGCAGCTAGGTTACACATTCAACATTTTGCCCAAAACAACAGACTCAACATCATGAACATATCACAAACAAGCATGAGCTACTTTTATTACTAATCTTACTGCATATACACTGTCTTTTGCAACTTGGGAAATAATAGAATATTTCCAAAATTAAATGCAACTTTTAGGAATGGTTATATGGAATACCCATCTAATCAAGTGTCCTGCGCTTACTGGAGCAAGTGAAAACATACTTAGAAAATGAATATAAAATGGGTTGTGTAAAGAGTAATCTTTTCCCAAGCATACTCTCTCTCAGCTTCCAACAGCTTGCAGTATTGGCATCTCCTTAGTTAAAATTTCTATTTATAACTTGGCATTTAAAAAGTCTGGAAGGACTTTTAAGCCATAGATATCTTTAATTGCTTTTTGATTTAATTTGTACTTTTGACTTTCATCCTGTGGCAATGTAATTCTGCAGTTTAATTTAGATTATAATAGCAGGATGGGATTCAGCAAAATATTCCCTAAATCCCATTCTGAGGTCTCCCTCAGCATGTTGTACTCACCTATAAAGAGATGGTAGATGTCCTGTTATAACAGAATGAGTTTCCTTTTTCCAGTAATTTTGGTACATCAAAAGCCTGACCTTTAATTGAACCTGTTTACAGAAAATATTTTGTGCATGAATATAATCAGGACTAGATGAAAATATTACTAAATAGAGCTGGTCAGAATTTAAATGATTAACAAATTTCATAGTAGGGAATTTTAACTCCAGAATGGAATAATTGATTTTGATCCAGAAAGGGGAAGAAGAAAACTGTAACAAAATACTGAGAACACACACTTGAAATAAGCATGACTGTACAATACCTTGCTTCCAATCACGGTAAAGATTGAAAGAAAGTCCCAGCCTAGGTAAGTGTAATAACCATAAAGAAATTTCTATTTAATGAATTTACTAACATATTTTTTATTTTATACACTTCCAAAGGTCTTAGGTTAGCCCCTGATTATAGAGATTTGGATATAATCTTTCTATTCCAGTGGTTTCAAGAATTTAAAATTAAGTTGTCTACTGACAGCTTGCTAGTAAAAAATATAGACTGAAGATGTTACCTGACAAACACTTGTTAAAAATTAAATTTTAATCCTTAAGGCTTTTGTTGTTGTTGTTGTTAAGTATTTACTTATGAATGTGCGGGAGAATTAGTGTTGAAGATGGAATCTTTAAGTGGAAAACAGAAAATAAAACAGAAAATTAAATAACTACATGGAAGTCATGTTCTTCCAAATAATTTTTTCAAAAAGCAGAAAGTAGCGAAACAGTGTATGAAACTTAATAATGAAACAGATTTTTTTCTTTGTTAGCTCAAATATAATAGATTTAATCACAAAATTAACTGTTGGAGCATGCAGGTGATTTCTTTTTGTGTTTCCCACATTTTTTATGTTGTCTCTTTCACTTTAAAATGACTTTTCCAAAGTCAAATTATTTTCTCACTTGTTTTCAGCTCTAATTTTTGGGGATTTTTTCTGACATATCAACCACTTTTAAGGAAAGAAGACAAGTTCTATGAGAATTTTCACTAGGTTGAGAAGATTTTTTTTTTCTGTGACAAAAAGAAAACTCAATATAAAATCATTGCAGTAACTGCTTACATAAAAGAAAAGTTTAAGAGACTTAAGAAGCCTAAGGGTAATAATATATAGTTTTTCCTGTACTAATTTGTATTATAATTGCTATTATCATTGTAGCTGGACTGTTGCTTTTCATGTGGATTTAAAATTTTTTAATTAGGTTAACAATACATTCTAGGCTCTATACATGTGCTTACTTCTTTCCCCTGTAACACAGTTTTGAATGTAAACCAACTAATTAAAAAAACGGAGAACAGCTAGGGAAATCAGGAAAAGAGCTCAGAATTATTCCAGAATTCAATAATATAGACAGACACTCTGACAGTATACTCTTAATATAATTAAAGCTAATTCTGTTGTGATTTACCACATTTCTAGTACTGTAGACCTCAAAATGATTGAATCTCAAAGAAGGTGATCTCTATTTCAAAATGAGGACAATATCTCTGAACACAGAATGAATTTTCTCTCTTCTTCTTATTTCTTTGAGGACTTTACTTAAAAGGTAATTTTAAATAAGTTAGACATGGAAGAAGTTTGGAGGATATTGGTATTTTTGGAGTGGATTTTTTTGTGCTTTTAGCTACCAGAGACTTTGAGATGAGTTCTCTGCAAGGAGGGAATTTTCACTTATGGAAAGAAAAACCACGCATGAAATCTGAGCAAATTTTATTTTTGTTTCACCTTCTGGGGCCTAGAAAGACACAGACAGAAGAGCAGTAAACACTGGAAAATGTTTATCTTTAAATAGTAATTTGAAGAAGCATATCCTAATGGTAATGAAAACTGTGAAAGATCTTTATCTGCTATGGCATTGCAGGATGTCAATAAGAAATGAATTAACAACAGTTGCTGCTTTTAAAATGTAGAATTTTATAAACCTCATCACTGTGTCTTATCAGAAAATGCATCTGATGAAAACTACAGCATGCCTCTCAAAGTTTCTATTTGTTGAAAATGCTTTTTTATTGTAATAGAAAACAATCCTGAGCTGCCTGCATAAACTGCTGACTGTTACATCAATTTTTGAATGGAAGCCTGGAAATATTTCCACTAAGAATTCACTAGGCAGTGACACACAGAGGAAAATATAAGGGGCTTATTATGACAATTAGTAGAGGTACTGATCAGGAAGAACAATATGCAATGAAAATATTAATGAGCATATGAATTCAATGAGCTGATTATCTTACAGATCATACAAACCCCAAAACTATGTAGAATGTTGATCCTTCTAAATGTTATTTTAAAATTATTTTTAATTTATCTTTTACAGAATAGCATAATAGCAATCTTAGATTTCAATTTTCCTTTCCTTTGAAGAATTTTTCGTCTGAAACATTCTCCACCCTTGCCAAAATACACAACATCAAGGATATTCTAACAGTATTAGCCCATAACATGCTACTTTGGGTTCTGGGAAGAGAATTTTCAAAATAAATCTTGAAATTTTTTCAAAACAATTTTTGTATCAAAAATTATCTGATGATTCAAAATTAAAAAAAAAAAACCCTAAACATTTAGGAGAATATGAATACAATCTAACAGACTGCGAAGGGCATTTTTAAATTTAAATATGCTAAAAAGCTTCTGCTTGCTCACCATATTGAACATTGTGTGCTTTCTCCTCACAAAGGTGACTGCATGAGACAGTGCTAGAACTCCATTTCTTTTTTTGCTCTTGGATAAGTTTATTCTGCAGCTTTTAAATTGTTACCTCAAATTTTAAACCCTTGAGAAAACATTGTCCTGCATATAGGGAAATATCATGAAAATCATCTG
Organism: Lichenostomus cassidix; assembly: GCF_008360975.1. Lineage (NCBI taxonomy): Eukaryota > Metazoa > Chordata > Aves > Passeriformes > Meliphagidae > Lichenostomus > Lichenostomus cassidix. The sequence goes on along the minus strand of NC_139480.1, from coordinate 17,377,127 downwards.
CTCTTCTAAGGAAAAAAGTCAGGAATACAATCACTATCCTACAACTCAGTCATGTGATGTGTTCCTGAGCTGGTATCTCACTGCTTTTCCATTAAGTGGTTGAACTACTTGCATAAATCCCAATAACTTTGTGTACAGATATAGTCTACACAAAAAGAAATAGGGGACTTAATCTTACCCAAGAGAATTTATACAGTACCTGGTGTCAGAAAGGGCATTTAGGAATAGTTTGAATAGGAATTGGAAGATGGAGATGTTATAATAAAAGCAGATGGAAACTGATGGAATCAGTATGAGAATATCAAGAAGTATTAGTTACTTTGTTTTTTAAAATCCTGGTGCTATCTTCAGACTCAGTCTTCCAATTCTTATAGTGTTCTCTTTTTTTTAATCCCATATGCTGATGAGGAAGATAACTAACAAGGCAATTCAACTTTTTGTTCTTGTAAACACAGTATCAGGTTCAAGAGACTGTGCTCCAGAATAAAAGCATATGGGGAGTTAATTTGCTAAAGGAAGGATTCTAAAACTTTCTTCCTCATATATAATCTTTTTTTTAAATACCCAATTGGCATGCTTTGCTTTCTCTTTCATAAAATGTTAGTTTGATAATGACTGGTCTAAATCTAAGTAAATATTCTATTTATGAATTTTCTGCTACAAGAAAAAGAAAATCTAAAAGATAACTGCTAAACATCAGTTACAACTATTTACTTATTTTCAAGAACTCAAAAAATCTGTTTATACATATAAATATTCTAAAAAGATATTACTAGAATCTAGTCACAATACAGACCAAGATGAACAAAAACGTGTGTTTTTCCTCTGTCTTCTGAATGTAAAGTGGGTTGGTGTTTTTTAAAACAATATTGGATATCCTGCCAACCTCAGAAGAAGAAAAAAGAGTCACTTAACTAGACATTAGGAATCATTACATAGTTCACTGTCACAAATCTGAAGTTTCTTTGAACATACAAGTTATTTTAAGCAACAATCCAAGGAGACCCTTAAAACTAGGGCAAAATTAATGATGTTACACAGAAGAGCAGTAGTAATTATGTCCAGTGGCTCAGCATGATTACAGTTTCTCAGTGCCTTCACAGCTTTATACAAATTATATAGCAACACTTAGCAGTGGAGAACATATAGCAGCACATCTTAAAGGTCTGTTTAAAAGTAATTAGCAACATTGACTCGTGCAGGCTCTGAAAATTACTGTATCTTTCAAGAGATTAAAAGCTAGCTAATCTTGGTTTTGTTCAAGCTTCAGAATATTCTTTTAGACATAGCTCTGAAGAAAAAGAAGTTTATGCATTTTGATATCCATCCTACCTCCTAAAATGAGAGGGAGTGTATTTAGGAGTAGACAGCATAGTGTAGCATTAGGAAATAGAATACCTTAGTGGTGAGCACTGAGATTCAAAAATGAAATTTCTTTCTTGAATTGGCTTAGAAAGTCATTAATTAGTCTGTCTGCTAACATCCCCTTGGGTACCACAGGTACCAAACAGCTTTAATTTTCAGTCCTCATGATCTTGCACTGTCGGTGTATTATCATCACTGTTTCACCTTTGGTCCCACAATACATGCACACAAGAATAATTGAAGGTGTCTTTTATGAAAGACTTCTCTTCTGGAATATATATATTAATCTAAAAGACTGTGTAAATATCTCAGGCCAAAAGAAATGTCAGAAAAAGGACTCAGGCCTTTGTGGCAGCATGCCTCAAGCCATATGCTGGACTGAGAGGACATTTGCAAGAATTTAGTTTGATCTTGTGGTAATGGTTCAAAACTCCAGGATTCCTTTCTTACAGTTCAAAACCTGCATTATTGTGTTAGAAAAAAGCCATATGTGATTTCTTGTTTTTCCTTTGCAGCTTCATTAATTTCACACTTCTAGTTGCACAAGAAGTAGTAGTTAATATGTGTAGTCAAATTAGATTGTGGGTTTATGACTAGAGAACTCTCCCAGAAAGAAGAAAACCAGGTTTGATTTCCTTCAGGTTGAAAAGGAAATAAAATATTTTAACCCCCATGTAACTGTGTAAGAACTGAATTTTTAAGCTTCTCCTGTGTACCTGAATAAAAACAATTTTGCACTTCATGTCTGAAAGGTAATTATTCAATATGCCTAATCAATCAAGTCACTAAGACAGTTTAGGACAGAGTTTTAACAGAGACCCTGTTTTAGGCAATTTTTGCCCACAGTTCCCTTTCACTCTTGAACATCCCTATCAACAATAGGAATTCATTCTTCTGGTGCTATATCATGATCCACACAGGACAATTTGCCTGGATTAAAAATTGTTGGGATGGCAGTGTTTTATTTGATTCAGTTCTAAACCAGAGCAGTACAGTGGTGGCAGTACTGCATCCCTATTCCTACAGATTTAGGAATGGATGATGAAGGAAGGTATTGCAGCAAGCACTCCTGCAGAAATATAGTTAACAAAACATCCCCTCTTGTCTCATTTTAGATGGTATCTAAATAGTTCTAGCCTTCCTTATGCTTTTTGTGTGCCAAAATGAAGAAAAGAAAGTCACCTTTGTATATTATCTTTATTTAAATAGAAGTTCATGTGAGCAACTCAAAATTAAATATTGTTCTTCGCCAATATAAAAATACAGTGTCCCCTATTAATATATATGTTGATCAGAACATGAAATAAATGGACTAATATACAGTCAACAAGGATGAATTCCTAAAGGAAATCAATGGTTTTCAATTTGAAAGAGTAAACAAACATGTTCTTGTACTGTGGGCTGTGAACCTGAAGGGACATTATAAACTAATTTATTGTGCAGTTTATTAAATTAACAAATTAAGACTATGCATTTCTTTCACTGCATTCTGTTGTTTGAAACAAGTCCCAAGAGCTATTATGACAGCTTTGAAGTTTAACTTTTTTGTGGACATCTCTCACTTACATTACTAGGTCTAAGATAAAATTATTTCAACTCTCTGCAGACAGAATTTTAGCCTTATCAAAATATACTCTGAGGTGAAACACCATTGTGATCACTGGTCTTAAGTGAGATTTCGATCCACCTTCACATAATCTAAGCACAACATGAATTATTGCATTCTGCATTTCCATTCCTGTTCATTAGAATCATAGAATCACGGAATGGTTTGGGTTGTCAGGAAACCTAAAGATTATCTAGTTTCCTCTCTCCTGCAATGGACAAGGATGCCTTTCACTGGACCAGGTTGCACAGAGCTCCATCAAACCTGGCCTTGAACACTTCCAGGGATGGGGCATCCACAGCTTCTCTGGTTAATGTGTTCCAGTGTCTCTCCACCCTCACAGTAAAAAACTTCCTAGTATCTAATCCAAACCTATTCTTTTTCAGTTTAAAGGTATTCCCCTTGTCCTGTCACTACAGTTCCTGATGAAGTGCTCCTCTCCAGCTTCCTTGTAGGACCTCTTCAGATACTAGAAGGCTTCTATGAGGTCTCCATGAAACCTTCACCGGTCCAAGCTGAACAGTCCCAACTTTCTCAGCCAATCTTCTAAATATTGATGCTTAGTATCAGAAACCAAAAAACACTTCCATGGATACAAAAATTGGCAACTTCAGAGAATATTTGGAGGTTGGTACTTAGAGGAGGCAGGGTGGCAGAACCAGTGCAATGTGTAATTTCTGAGTGTAATAAAAAAAAATTTTTGCTTTTTAAATTTACAACTCCTTAAACAGTCCTCTGTGGGCTACTGTACTGCACTCAGAACAGTAGCTTGCAAGTAGGCACATGGAGCAGCACACAGACACTTCCTAATAAAAATATAGGGGAAAAAAAACAGGTCTCTCTGAGTTCATGACAAGCTCAAATGATAGAGCATTTTAAGAATTGAGGGTTGTTAAATACTTCTGACAGAAAACCAAAATCACCCCAGTTTTCAATTTTACACCTTGTCCGTCTCAGGCATGACTAGAAGTCATGTACTTTCTTGGTGTTTTCTAATGCTCTCTAATCTCTTGTGGATTGCACTTACAAGTAAATGTGAAGCTACAACAAGAAAACTTATATTCATCTGTGCCTATTTTCACTTTTAAACAATGTGTAGTGTTTTCATATTTCAAGATTCTGATGGAATGTGTCGTTTATTAATTAAAGTGGGAAGAAATCCCTATGAATAAACTTTCCAAAGGTGCTTAGTGAAATCATGCTCATGGCTGTTTTTTGAAACCAGGTAACAGTTTTTAATTTGTCATTATATATTCATGAAGTAATCAGCTTTGTTCTGACAAACTAATTTCTTCAATCAGAAAAGAGTGTTTCGCAAGACAAGACAGGTATATAATAAGTGGCTTAACAGATGCTGCTCCATGCAGACTTTCCAGTGATACATAGGATTGTTACTTTATTTTGTTAAAGCTACCAAATTGTTTTGCTGAAAACAAATTAGAGCAAGCATCATTGCAGTTTCCTTTTCTATTTGCTGACTTCATGAAAGAGAAATGTGTTACAGTGAAATCACCTTGTGTGCATGTGCATACAATTTTATCATCTGATCTTGATTTACAGTGTATTTCAGAAACACACAGGTCAGTATACATTCAAGTAAGCATCTATTTTTACTGGAACTTCAGATCTTAAAGAATTTTAAAAAGTGTCTCTGTTTATTAAGATTTCTACTTATTAAAAAGTAAGGCCTTTAAAATTACATAATCAGAAATATTTCTGTGAAGTAAATCACAATAAAATCTAAATTGTCCATAAAAATGGAGGACTGTACAAATAAACACATGTGGACAGGAATGTGATTTTGCCTTTTAAATAGAAAGACTTAAAACATTGGAATGACCACAGTTCTCTTAACATTTCTATGCAAAATTGTGTATATAAAAATACTGCAAAGATAAAGCCATATAAAATACTTCATTGCACTCTTTTCTGTACATATTTCTCAAGGACATAAATTTTGATTTACATTTTTCTCAGGATTTTTTTTAAGTTCTTAGATTTTTTGATCATTGTAAATATGAACAGAACATTAGATTTCCATATTAATCCCAGATAACAGGGTGAATCATCCTTTATTTAATTCCATTTTGTTCATTGAATGACTAATTGAACTCCTAGAAAACAGCATTACAGACAAACCTTGCTTTTGAAGCTACATTGCAATTGTCAAACCATTATGTTTCTCATTATAATATTTCCAAGGAGTCCAGTAAGATTCCAATGCTTCAGAAATTAATGCAACTTCAGCCCCATCCTTTGATCTATACTTATACATACAAAGTTTCGGAGTAATAGGATGTCTTAATTTCTTTATAAATGAAGACTCCATGATACATTGTTTCATTTTATTCAACACAATAAACAACTATTTAACATTTTTTTTGAGAATACGTAGTTCATGTATTAGCAAAGTATTTCATTTAAAAAAAAAAGTAGAATTAATCATGAGGGATTTGCTTTCAGATTTATATTTATTTTGTTTTAAAAGAAATAGACCAAGCTGGATTTTTTTTTATTTATGCTTTTTAAATATGCAATGAACTTTATATCAAGTATATTGTTATAAATTAATTCTACTAGCTTTGAGATATGTACCCTTTTTACTTGTTTACATGAGAATAAAATACGATCCTATACAACTGGTGCCTACAAGCTCTGTGTGAACTTTTGTCAGGACTTATAATTTATACAAATTGTAAAATAATTTGTATAATTTTTTTCCTTTCAAGAATAATAAACTTACTTGAATACATTATGTTGGGGAAAAATTGTTTGGAAGAATGAATTAAATATTATCCTAAATAGACAGCGAATATATGAGGAGTTCCCACACAAAATCCAGATGTATGAAGTTGTCAGAGCTGAATGATCTCAGCTGCTGCTCCAGATGCATTAAGATATGATAATAAGTTCAGGAACAAACTGATTTGGTTACAGATAAACACTTGGCAAAGAGGGAAGGAGGTCAGCTCCATACAATTATGAAGATGGTGAATAAGAAAAATGAATAACATAGTTGACTAATTGTCACAATACTAACATTTGCAGGGACATTTTTAAACTATTAAGAGGTTGAAAAATAGATAATATATCTTGTCATATAAAGGTCGTGAATTTCTACGATTTGTTGCCACTGGTGGTTGTTCAGAAAAAGATTAGGCAAATTCATGGGTGACAGATCTGTGAACACACTCTGAAGGGATTAGGTAGGAATGTTCTCACAGGTGCAGTTGAGGATGCAGGAAATACCCTCGAGCAATGGACTGCATAAAGTATTCAGCTTGCTTTGTCTTTCCTAAGTATTATATTTTCATCACTGTATGTGGCAAACAGCTCAACATAGTAGGGCAACTTTATATCCCATAAGCAAAAAGATAAGGAAAGAGAAAAAAACCAAAAAACCAAAATGGCCCAGCGGGGTATGAGTGCTTCTATGCCACAGACTGGTTGTAAAGTCAGCACACAGCTTGTCATGTTTCTAAGCACAATTAAAAAAGAAAAAAAAAATCACAATCTTCTCGCCACCAATCCTGCCCACAACAGTTGTGACAGGCAGAGGCAAATCAGTATATCAGTATTTACCAGAACAGAATATGAGAGATTCAATTTGCTTATATTTTCAGTATTTGTCATTTAAAAAAGTTATGTCTAATTTGTAAATGTTTTTAAATATTGCTATATTGCTACTTAAAGGAATTTGATCTCCACTCTTTTAATATTGTTAAACTTCTCAGCTTGTCACCAAATCTTAAATAAAAGACCATAATATATTACCATCCAATTACACAGAAAATAAATAATAGGCAAGTTGAAATGATGGAGGCTGTGAAACATTACAAATATGCTTGCCCACTGATAAATAAAGCGTTGTAGTTTAAGAAGAGTAACAGCACAAATAACAGGTCAGCCATGCAGTTTTCATGTGGCCAAGTTTTCAAAACCTGGTGATCTAAAGTTAGTGGTAAAGTTAGGTGCTGAACTGAACCAAACAGTGAAACAAATAAGCTGTCAGTCTTCATAGGTGCCAGAGAGCCACTGTGGCTAGCACAGGTCTTTCCCATGAGAATTCTTTTGTGTTTTATAAATAAAGATAAAGTTTGGATGTCATTAAAAACAGTGTCCCAAGATCTGGACGGCGCAGGCCTGGCCAATCAGGCCTAGGGGGAGGTTTCTGACTGACCAATCTGGGTGACCTTTGAAAACTCTATATATATGATGAAATCAAAACAATAAAGGTCTTTCCTTCTTGCCACTGAGGACTGAGTTCTTTACTCTGCTAGCTGCTCAACAGTTGTGACAAGCCACAACTCCTTTTTAGTTCATAACAACTGCAAAAGTTTGACACCATGAATATTTGATCCATAGCTGGAAACTTGTTTCCTTTCTATAGAAACCTTATTTTGGTAAGTTGGAAATGAAGAACATAGTTCTGCCTGGAGTGCTGGAACCAAGCCTACAAGACTTTGACTAAGATCACACTCACAAGAGAGAAATAAACCTGGATATTGAAGAACTTCATACTTGCTCTTTCTGTTTTACTTTTCCCTTTTCAAAATAACTGTCCGCAGACTCCATTTCCAAAGAATTAATCAAAGTGTGTTTCAAATTTCAACATTTGAAATCTGCTTAGCCATTTAAAAAGCCAGGGTTTTATTGAATGCATTTACATTAAGACATCAGATGAGAGTTCATAATTTTCCTAAAATCTTTGAAATTACAATCTCTCATTCTTCATATGCATCATTCAGACAGCAAATTTTCTTCAAGAAAATTGCTTTAAAATGCTATTTATATATTTTCTTTCATTTTTTTAAAGCATAAGCATACTTTCACCTATCAGCATGCCTTTTTTTCCATCAAAATGGGCTAAAAAAATCCCTCATGATGCCAGAGTATTATGGCGCAGATTATTTGTATTGTTCTCCTCCACCAATACTTTAAAGTACTTTTATTGTCAATTATTTGGCAAAAAAGTACCTCTCCATGATATGCTTCTGCTCATGTGTCTCTTCAACTTAATATTTTATTTTGTTTTGGCTTGTAGGGAAAAAAAGACTTTGGAAGAAAATAAAAAAGAAAGGTAAAACTACTAGAAATAACCTTTTAATTTCTGTCAGAGCAAAACATAATTTACATGATATTAATATTTTATCTTTTAAGATATTTTGAGCTATTAAAGCAATTCCATTGTATACATACATGTATTATTCCTCTTAACTCTGACTTAATTTAAAAGATTCCAGAACTACTGTTGATTCAGAATTTATGCACATAAATAAGAAAATTTAAATACTTTAAACTGATTAACATATTTTAATATCACCAGTCCCTTGCTATCAACTACTTATGCCATAACAAACTCATAGAGACAACTGAAACTGACCAGACAAAGCAGACTTTTTTCTGCAGGGCTCATGTTTCAAGTCCCTGATGATTAGAAATGCCTTCATTCTTTTATCTCAGGCTGAAGCAGTTCAGTTCCATGACATCTCATGTTAAAAACAAAACCAATCACCTACAGGCTTTTTATTTGCAGTTCTGTAACCTTTCCCTGAAGATGCTGAGGCAGCATGTTTCAGCAACTCCATTGCAGTATTTCCCTTGTTCCCAGCCTGTTGTGCTCTTGTCATTCTCATGCCCTAATCGCTGAAAACCCCTGATTTTGCTGTTTTTGTGGGGTTTCATGGGAGACTATTACCAGGGACAGGAGAATTATTGTACCCACCTCTCTTTAGCTCTTGCTTTGTAGTTTTTATTTTAAATTAGAGAAAACAAAGATGGGGCATAACAAAATATTATTCATGTAAATACTTGACAAATATTGCTCAACCCTTTATGTGCAGAGATGCTTAAAAACAAAAGTGTAAAATTTGCTCTTGCTTACATAGTCCCAGTGGCACCAAGAAGATGAGAAACCAGAGCAACTAAGGGCAGGGAAGAGGCTGGGGCAGTCCTGATGAAAATACACAGTATTAGCAGCAAACGTGATCACAAAAACTTCATGACTGGTTGCGCTGAAGAAAGTGCTGTCATTTTTCTTTCCAGATGGCCAGAAATCAGTTTTTCCTTCCCTTTTTCTGTTTCTCTCTTCCCTTTTCTCCATATTTTTTTGCCCCAAAACAAGTTGGACTGTGGAATTCTGTGTATGTTGTAAGCTAGAGAACACAACAGTAAATCTTTGTGCACTTAAACCTGCATCAGCATTCTTCATGAATCTCCATCATTCAGAAACTGCCTCATAAGTGACTGGCTGATCAGTTTTAGAAGTGATGTCAGCAAGGACTATCTATCTTCTTGACACCAAGTTGGGACACTGGGCTGCTTTGAAGAAGCAGCCATATTCATTAGATATCCTCATCACAACATAAAGGAAGAGGACAAGCTGTGGTGTTAAATATGACTTTTACAATGATATGGTGAAGAGTTTTTATTGCAAAAATCTAGGGTTCTTAGACTGTTAGGTTGTTATGAGTTTACATATTTGTGAGGCACAACAAATGTGCTTAACCAGCCACCATAGACCAGGATAGGAATGGGCATCAGGTGTGACCAATCACCAGACCCACGGTGTGAGCACTTATTGGTTCTAATTGTTTTACAATTATCTAACTTGTTTTTCACTTCTAGTTTAGCTGAGTCATTCCCAGATTGCCTTTCTAGTTAGCCAAAGTAACAGAAGTGAGCAAGGATTTTACAAGGGCAACAAGGCCCTCACTTTGCAAGACCTTTCTGTTTTGCAACACCAAGCTAAGAGACATGGCTGCATGCTCACTAGCAAACAAAATCCAGAAAGGTGGTAGGGAGGAAAAGTTTCTAAATATGCTCAATATGTTACCAGACATTCAGAAATATATATGGCAAACATGAAATTATTAGTTCTAGATCTGGTGTAGTGCTTTTTCACTGAGTAAATTTATAATGTAGTAGTGCATGAAAATGCTTTAAACTGTGCAGCTGCCACCAGCTTCAAAAGAACATAATAATGAATAAAAAGATAGAACTATAAATATAAATTCAGAGAAACCCAGAAGGAGCAGGGACAAATTCAGTCACTGGGTATGAGTAAGTAGAGGGTAAAAAGGAAGAAGATACTCAGCTACAGAGATCAGAAAAGGTAAAAAACCCACTGAAATTATCACAACTATTTTTTATATAGATTCTGAGTCCGAATTTATTCTTAAAAAAAAAGCAAAGAGAAAAGTAAGAATAAAGGCAGAGAAAAGAGGAGGAGGAGCTGTTCCACACGAAGAAAGAGAGAGGATAGGTTATAAAAACCTTCAGAGTCAGGCAGAAGCGAAGGGGAAGGAATGAGAGCTTTTGGAGAGAGATGAAAGACAGAAACAGCTAAAGATTAACACTGAAGTTATTTTCTGGAACTGGGTTTTAAATTTTTCTTTTGCAACAGTATTTCTGAACTCCTGATCAAGACCCTGCCCTTTAATTCTATTCACATTAAACTGTGTGGAGCTGTTGTTTTTTTAAAAAATTTGTTCAGAAATATAAGAATCCGACAGGTTGGAAAATAATAAACGTTCATCTACAGAAATTTCAAGAAAGTGACAAAATATTTTTCACCAATACTGAGGTAGAAGTGTAGGAAATCTGAGCCTTTGGCCTTTACAAAAAATGAAGGTTCCTAATAAAAGAGAGACACCATCTGCAACAGCCCCATGTCAAAAAGTGGCTTCACTGTCTGAAAGGCAAGAAATTTGGATTTCTTGACTTAGTCCTCTGAGTCTTATTTAATATTTCTGACTGCACACAGCACTGCTAATAATATTGAATGTCAATGTTCAGGAGGGTTAAGCAACTACAATGTGTAAGCAATATTCTAATACAAATTCAGTTCTGAAGACAAATGATAGGAGCAGACATAGAAGCATAGTATTCATGTAAATCAGATCCTGGTTTAAGAGTGGGAAAATATGGAATTTCATTCCAGGGTCTTACAGATGAAGCTGTATATCCCATTTACCTCATTTACCTTGCTGATGAAGCTGTATATCTCATTATCTCATGACCAGCACAATGTGAAGTTACTCACAAAGGTGATGAAACAATGTGAAGGCAAGGGCATGGAAGTCTCTATTACCTGTGGACATGTAGATAAACCAGAATTACCTATTGAATCAAGATATGCAATTTGTTTTCTGTTAAACAGCACATGAGAATTCAGTTTCCTGGAGCAGGTCCAGGAAATTAACACTGTTTCATCAGATAATTCTCCTCAAGAAGACTGGATTCCCCTCAGCACACACACATATGTGCAATGAGAACGAGAAGTCCTTCTACTTTGGGACAAAAAAACCCCAGGGACGCACTACAATAAATTCAGCAAGACCACATATGAAACAACAGATCTTTCATGAGTGGTGGTCTTTGCATTTTCTAATGCAGCTGATAAAACTATGGAAATTTACATCACTTGGGTTTCTGATCTGTTGTCCATAACTGCTTCAAAGCCAGTCAGGGAATGGTAACCTGTTACTTTTGTTTCATCTATGCTCAGGTATTTCTTGAATCTTGTCCAGTGTTGAACACTATTGGCTCAGATTAAACAGCTAACATTAGTTGTTGTTTAAGAATGAAAAGTTAAAACATTACAGCCATGAGGTATTTATAAAGGAAGCCATTAAAAATCTTTACCTCACCATGAAACTAAAATGCCACATTAATGGAAGAAATCTTGATGTGTACTGGCCTACATCTATCTGTTCACACAGTCAGCAGCAAGAATATTTTCAAAAAATAGCATTGTGTCAGTAGAGAGTAGAGTGCTTTCATGACTCTGGCAAAGATCACTGCGGGGAACGCTTTGGTATACCAAGCTGGAGAGAGGCTGCTGTGATAAAGTATCATAGCTGGAATTAAAGAGGACCATCACAGGAAAAAGTTAATATGAATATGACATGAAACTATTTAAGGAGGGAGAAAAGAACAGAAGGAGTGCACACAGTGCTATCATATGAAGGACTTAATTACCTAACTATTCAGAAACTTTCTCTAAAAAGTGCTGTGCCCTAAAGCAAAAGGAATTATAAAAGGAAGTGAGATAAGGGATAGAAATGAGATTGCCATTGTCTGAAACTTCAAATATTTGCATTAAACAAAGTCAAAGAAGACCTTAGAGACCGAGACAGAGGAAAAGTTGCTAAATACTACAGGAGAACTTACAAGATAAAATTATCAAAATATTTTGGCCCCTCCAGCATAAAGGCAGGTAATAATAAGAAAACATAACATTAGGGTAGTATATGAGGCAAATTAATAAAGATTCATGATTACAGAAAGTAGAAATGTGCAAAGCTGCATCAGCAGTAGGCCCCATGATCCATATCTTTAGTTGGATGAAATGCCGTGGGTTACCTCTGTCCTGCAAATGGACCATGAGAGTCCTGAATAAAATCATACTTTTATTCTTCATTTGAAATTTTTATTTTCTCTGATTCTTTAATGTCTTGCAATCCTACAAAACACCTACTAGACAAAATGAATTCATTTTTTTTAATAATTCAACAGTAAGCCTGTTCCTTCCCCATTCTGCAGAACCTAAATGGCATTTTGACATAATGTTCCTCTTTTTCCAGTCAGTCATTTCTGTCCAGTGGCAGAACCTGCATGCACCCTTCCTGCTTAAAGGAATGTGGCTGCTGGAACTCAGGCACCAGGTGAGAAGCTCTCAGATGCCATGGGGAGCCATGTCCAGGGTTGACCCCTGGCCCAGGGGAGCCACTTCCAGCTGAGGCTCTTGTCTTGGCCCCACCTGACCTATGGCTCCTGCTGCCCACAGCTGCTGTTAGGCCCAGATGCAGGACAATACCCCTGGTCTTGGCCATTCTCAGAGATGTCTCGGACCTGCCTCACCACCATGGACTGGCCAAGTGATCCAAACTGCCAGCTGATCCTGGTGACCATCCTCAGCATTTCCCATTTCCTCTGTAACCTCAGTTGCTTTAGTAAAATCTGTTAAATTCTTTAACCTTGAAGGTTTCAAAGTGTTTCTGAAATCTGACTTCTGCAGCACATTTCCTCTACCTTGACAGAGGAAAAATAATGCCTTCTGTTCAGTCCTATGGCTGCTAAATCTAGGTGTACATTCCTGTGCTGATGTTACCTTCTCATTTTTAAAGTTTTTATGCTAATAATGCCTAATGGATCTAAGGAGATGCTTGCAAACTTGTATGAAATGAATGATATTTGGGAATCCAGACTTTACTTTGAACATACACTACTTGGTCATATGAGCTATAAGTGCAAGATGAATTGTCTGTGGGGTATGCTCTCTTCTGTATTGACTACATGAAAATCCGTGTGACAATCTCGCACATAAATATCTAGAGTTGGTCAAGAGAAATTCCTTTTCCTTTCCTTTCCTTTCCTTTCCTTTCCTTTCCTTTCCTTTCCTTTCCTTTCCTTTCCTTTCCTTTCCTTTCCTTTCCTTTCCTTTCCTTTCCTTTCCTTTCCTTTCCTTTCCTTTCCTTTCCTTTCCTTTCCTTTCCTTTCCTTTCCTTTCCTTTCCTTTCCTTTCCTTTCCTTTCCTTTCCTTTCCTTTCCTTTCCTTTCCTTTCCTTTCCTTTCCTTTCCTTTCCTTTCCTTTTAAAGCATCTAGTGATTTTGGTTTCAGCATAAGTCTTGAAAATATTTATAAAGTATTTGTCATTTATTTTGAATCAAAGTAATTCATCTCACCTGCCATGGTAAACTACCAAGTATTTTTTTCCTGAACTGAGGCTCTGCTGCCTGCAGATTGTATGGTCAGAGGATACTGACAATGAGATTTCTCCACACAGCCAGGACGTCTTTATAAAAACTGCCATAAGTAACAAGACAAACAGATCTGCAACTAAACTTAAGGTCAGTCATGCTCACAACACACTGTATAATTGTAAGGCATAGACAAATACTACTGCAGCCTCCTTTCTATCCATCAGCAGAAAAAACATATATACATAACTCATTTACTTGGCTGCACACATTTTAAGTGCAGTGCTACATGTGAGGAAGGATAACAGACTTTCAGGACAACCATAAAACTTTCACAAAGTTAACAGTGATACTCAGAAATGTGGCAAGCACACATAAATCATAATTTTGATTATAATTTGGAAATGTCCCACAGCTAGGTAAGCATATGTTTTTGCAGAGCCCAGTTTTCTTCCTTCCTTTTTTTTTCCCTCCCCCTCTTTTTCTTCCATGAGAAAAGGAGAGTGGAAGGGATGCAAACGTTCTCTAGCCATGACTGAAGTTCTTTATATAAGTTCCTTGTCATTATTTCATTTCTTGATGAAGGGAATACAGATTCAATACAAAAATAAGTGATGAAACACAAAGAGAACAACATGGTGGTGAAACATTTTGTCAATCATACCCTCAAAAATTTGTGTGAGGTTATGAAGTAAAATGTGTAAGTCATATCTTCCTTTTGGATCTTGTGTCTGAATCACAAAGGAAAAAGGAGCCATTATAAATTATCATATAAGACATTAAGACAACTCAGATGTAAAATGCCCCTCTTTCCCTTTTCTTTTTTACAGCTAAACTGCAAATAGAATTAAAACCTTCTGCAGAAGGGAGAGAGGGGCATTTTACATCTGAGTGGCAGAAGAGGATATTCAGGGGTGACTTTATCACTCTTTGAAACCACCTGAAAGGAGGCTGTACCAGGTGGGAGTTGGCCTTTTCTCCCAGGTTACAAATGATAGGACAGGAGGAAATGACCTCAGCCTGCTCCAGGGGAGGTTTAAGTTGGACATTAGAAAGAATTTCTTCATGAAAAGGGTGATTAGATATCAGAATGAGCTGCCTAGGGAGGTGGTGGGGTCATCATCCCTGAAGGGGTTTAATATGACCATGATGTAGCAAAAAAGCGTAAGGTCTTTCAGCTGTGTGTAGCCCAGATGCAGTTAACATATCCAATATTTTTTCATAACAATATTTTTTTTTGTCTAGCATACAGAATGTTCACCATGCCTGGACTTGGCACTCAGTGCTGTGCTCTAGTTGACATGGTGGTGTTTGGTCATAGATTGGACTTTATGATGTTAGAGATCTTTTCCAGTCTAATTGATTCTGTAATCTTCTCTGCTTTGACAGTATCCAGAATCTAATTTCTAGACATCAGCTGACTTCAATGAATACTATTACCTATTAGTTTAATTCAATCATATTTTGACAAGACCAGCTTTTCAACATACTTAACAAGATTATTATCAAAAGATATTTATCCCCAGAATAATTGCAATAGTTTTTTCTTTTTAAATAAAAAGCTGTTATTTTTGATTGTTTATTGGCTTTTTCCCCCAACTGATTTTTGATTTTTTCTAATTAATTTTTTTATTTCATCAGTAAATGCCATTCAAATTTTCTAACAGCCTAAAAACGAAAGAAAAAAAACCCGGTCATTAAACATACACTAATTCCTTAAATGGATTTATAATATTAAAGAGCCATTTGACTTTATTGTGAACTACCTAGGCTTGCTGATCATTACATGCAGCAAGCACCATGAAAGCCTCAGTCTGTTTATGAATCCATCTGGCAATAGGAACACTCAGACAAGCAAGAAAAAATCAAAAAGCAAGTATCTCTCCCAAATTACTTCCTTTCTTCCTTCTCCTACAATCATTTTGTTTTTCTTCCTGGAGAGATGATGCTGTCTCCATACACATACTGTAGACAATAGTCATTTGACATCTTCCCACCTTAAAGTCTAATCAGCTTTGGGTTATTATAACCCCTGATGTTTTCTGCATAATAGATAAAATATTCTAAAAATGCAAACTCAAACCCATTTTGGTGTGTAATTACAATGGCTGTAATGAATGAAGACAAATGATAAGAAAAAAAGAAGCAAGATCCCATTCACAACAAGCTGGTTCCTCGGGAATAATAGCAATTTAAGAAGAAAGAAAATAATGCACTTGAATTCTTATCCAGTGAGCACAATTATGCATTCTATTGTCTCAGTATGAATTTCTTCAGAAGCCTGCCTATAATTGACTGCACAGGATTCCTCTGAAGACTAGCACCACAAAGCACAAAAAAAGTAGAGCCTTTTAGCAAAGTCCATGCTGTCAACCTCAGCGTAAGATGAAAAAAAATTCAAAACAACAACAAAACATTATCATCATTCTTACTAAAGGGAAAGTAAATAAGAATGCATCCTTTACAAGTATAGAAAGAAACACACAGTGTAAATTGTTTAAAGTTTAGAGGAAAAATAACTTGAATTACTTGAATAATCCCACCTTTAGTATCTTTTTATTGAGACTGGGTAGAGAATCACCACCACTCAGGAAAAAAGTTTTGCACTAGATCAATTGATTACGCTCAAATGTCAACTGTTTCAGGAGAAAAGCCCTACTTTGTAGAAATAAGAGTACAATGGATTTAGTATCTACAACGGAGTGATTGAGGACTGACTTTATGCACATCAGCGAGTGTGGGAAACCATATCCCACTCCTCCTTTAAGTGGTGCAGATTTCACACAGTACAAATAAAAATTCTGAATTTCTGTCTTTGATATTTTTTCTTAATTTTTTTTATTTTGCCCCATGTAAAGACTGTATTGGGATGCATCCTTAGAAAAGTGAGAGGAGGTCAGAAAAGTCTTTATTTCTTTGCCTTAATTCCATGTCTCAGAGATCTCCTTTAACAAGAAATCCTGTATTCAGCTGTGACTGCTGAAAATACTGATACCATGTTGGCCCATAAATATTTGGCAGCAGCATGCAATGCAGGATATTAGCAGCAATCCATTTTTATATCACTTGGCAGAATGTGCCAACCATGTGGTCCTAAAAATAATATAATTCCCCCATTACTACTGCATCAGACATCTCAGAGAAGAACTGGGACTCTGAGGTTTAATCTTTAGAAATCTCCTTACAGTTAAGTGCAGTTTTTGCACTGTCCGTTTGCTGTAAAGGAATGTACATAAACTGTACGCATTAGACCATTGTAGAGAAAGCAAAAACAGGCTGAAGACTGTAGTAAAATATTTAAAAGGAAGAGACCACCTTGTTAATTCTAGAGTGGGAAGAAGTATTAGTTTAAAAAAAAGGGAAATCAGTTAAAAAGTGTAATTTACCCACCAAAAAATGGCTTATATGTTGTTTATGCAATGAGATTGCACAAACTCTGCTTTTTCACAAAAGAGTAGAAATGAAGATCTGAGTGTATAACAATTTAGCATCTATTCTTCTCTTTTATCTGAAACATTTATATCTGGACTAATAAAAATTATATTGTTAAGATTTCAAATATGTTAACATTAATTTCTTGGTTTTACACATCTGTCTATAGAGCTTTTTATATATAATTGTTTTACATGTCTATATAGATACTTCTGTCTGTCCATATGGAATGCTTTCTTTTTGCCCATAAACAAGATTTTGACCATAAAAATATGCAAGTTCATTTGCAATTAGATATTGCTGAAGTATAATTAAAATTTTGTGCCAGCTGGAGATATCAGTTTCTTTGATTTTTAATAGTGTTTGGTAGGAAAGAACTTTCTTATTTGCTCCAGCTTTGTAATCTGTGTCGTCCACACTTGCTTTATAGCCAAGTAACTATGATGTGGCTATCGAAGAATACTTTTAATTATTTTTCTTGCTGCAGTACTGAAGAGCTGTAAGCATGGACTTGGGACCCATTGAAAACATATATTTCAAAGACATAATAAAATCATTCCTTCCCGAAAGAATTCACAAAACAAATCAGGAGATGGATTCAGGGATGCAGGAAATCAAGAGTACCAGGCTTACAATGGCAATGCTGGTCAGTAAGACGGAAGATGTCTTGCTGGAGATGCTTAAGAGAATATATAACTGATACATTAGGAGAGTGATGTTTGGTGTACTGTGCTGGATAGCTGCCTTGGAAACACAATCTGTTTTTCAGTGTTAGGGAAAAAATTTCCTAATTCAAAAAAAAAAACCTCTTTGAGAGCCTAGATGGCTTTCTGTGCAAGATTACCTGCCAAAACTGTGTGCTAGTGAGGTCACAGAAAAAGAGAGGTAAAATTTAGACAAAACTGCAGCAAAGAAAGACACAATTTGAAAATTATGCTTTGGTTATTGACTGGACTATTAGATAGTGTGGTGCTTTTGTTCCCACTAAGAGAAAGAGAGGATGGAGAAATTATTTCTAAACATATTGGGCTTTGGTTGCATCTGAGTGTTTGCATTATTTTTTTTCACATTTTTTCAACACATGGACTTACCACAGAGTGCCAAAATCTGTTCTGTTGTAGCATGAAGGGAGACAATTTGACTATCAAATTTTATCATTTGAATATATTTGAATGGTTTTTACAATATGTTACCAAGTCTTTGTTTTGTATGCAGTATTTAGAAACCATCTGATACTGTTTCCAGTTAAATAACTGAAAACCATAAATGCCTTGACTTTTGCTTTTTTCTTTCATAAAGAGGAATGTGGACATGAAGAATTAGAAAGCAAATATTCTCTCAACAATTTCTATGGCAAGCAAGCTGATCCCAAAATACATAAGCACTTAAAATTACTCAGAAACCATAATCTGGATTATGGATTTTTTTTATTTCTGATTCACAACTCAGACAACGTTAAAATAGATTTGTATGAAATCTAGACAATCTATATATAGAACTTAATCTATTTCCCTAGCAAAAAGAGTATTTAACACAACACATTTCTGGTGTCAGACACCTCTCTATTCACTCTGCAGGATAACACCTGAATAAAACCATCCAGTTAGAGGCAAGGATTCTAGTCTATATTAAAGTCTGTTCTAAAGGTAATTTCTTTCCTTTTAAAGACATTAAAGATCTCTCACGGTAGTTACACAGCATCACAGATAACAAAAATTTTAACAATGCAGTGCAAATTTTGAAAAGGAAACTTTTATAGGAGAGGGATTTACATGGCAGAATTAATTTCTTCAAAAACTGAAAGCGAGGGGAAATATGGTCCCGTTGGAAAGAGGTAAAACATTCATGTATTTGATGTAATTTTTCTGCTTTCAGAGAAGTGCAAACATTCCATTAATTCAGATGCAAAATACCAAATCCTATAAAATATATATATAGGATATATAAATATGCTATTTTAAAAGGTTAGCAAAGAATGAGAGATGGTAGAGTACAGGACAGAGGAACACTACTAGATTCTTCCTAATGTTCATAGAACATTAAAGAACAGCACCAGGGACATGTAAGTCTTAAATAGGCAAAATTCTTCCTAAAAATGCTTTCAAGGTTTCTCTGCACAAGATTCTTTTTCCCTAATTTTATACTTCTGGAAAGTATAGATGTACTTAGTATCAAAAAATGGTTGAAGAATGAAGATTTGTTAATTTTAAATTCTAAGCTTTCTCTTTTCGTTGAGTTTGTTTGGTTTTTTTATCTTTTTTTGGTTGAGTATCCAGGAAAAAAATCTACCTATTTAAAACTGTCATTAAAACTAGTTCTCAGCTCCTCCCACAGTACTTTACAATGGAAAGACAATTCAGTGAATGGTGAAAATGCAGCATTTCTTTTAGAGAAGCTTTAGAGCACATCTGCCAAATAGTCTCCTAATCTCTACCACAAACATTTCTGAACATCTACTGAGACATGAGGGACAAAACCAAACAGAACAGAAAGGCCAAGAGAGTCGAAAGAATAAAAGCACTACAAAGAGAATTATAAAAATCCATAGAACTTCTTTTAGTTGTTTTAGTATTCTTAAAGTGTATTCAAGATATTTGAAAGGGAGATAATAAAGGGTTTTTAGAGGGAAATTTACAGAATTAAAATAACTTAATACTTGGGAATTTCTTTTCAGGAGATAAGAATTAAACCTGAAATATACAATCAGAAATAGAAAGCAGAAAATGCAAAAGAAAGCAGAGCTTCTGAAAGTCAATAACAGAACAGCTATACCAATAACGTGGTGAACAGAACGAGATAAACATGACTGAGAAAAAGAGAAAGGTTAAAAAAGCCAGCAGTGTGCCTGCAGGCAGATCAAGAATTAATGCGGTGTTGTTTTAGTGAAAAAATTAGTTACTGTTCCATCAAAATTCTTGAAGTAAATTAAATTAAATCATGCTCACAAGAACTTCATGAACCCATGAAAGGTGGGTCAGGATTCCACAGACAACCCTCTATAATAAACAATTTCTTTAATCCTAGATTTGTCTGACAGACCTGCATCTACTGATACTCTACTCTCATCCAATAAAAACTAGTTACATTTCACCTTAAAACCTTTACCTGTGGAGAAAACAGTAACAAAAAAATCTTAGGGCTATTCCTGAATTTTATGCCATTGAGAGAAACAAAAATTAAAGCTAGAAAATAGCCTAAAACAGCAAGTACACAGACATTTACTAACCTTTTTTATCAAAAGCAAGTGGCATGTTACTATTAAAACTCAACATGTTCAACTAGTCCTAGACCCTATTAAAAGGCCTCCTCTAGTACCAAGTGGGTAAGTTAAAAGAAAATGGAAAGAATAAACTGACAATAAAAGATGGCTTTATTCTTTCATTTATTTATATATTTTCCCACAGAATTCATCACTATTCAATGCAGCTTAGATAAGCACTGCCAGCTGGAAACTAATTACATTCAGCTGAGCCTGATTATTCAAAACTCCTTAATATGAGGGGAAGCAATTGCTGTTAAGGACAGACAAGTGGATTGGTCTGAAAAGAGGATGAGATTTTAAATCTATACGGGTGTCAATCTATCTTCGTGATGTTTTGTTGCTATTCTTTCTCCTAAGCCTGCTGTTAAAACTGTGTTGCACTTATTATTATCACAAACCAAAATATGGTTGTAGGATTTCCTTTATAGACTCAGAAATCTAAATAGCTAGTGATTTAATCTGTGATTTGAAATAGGGATGTTAAAAACAGCCTCCTACTACAGCAGTTCTGGGCCTCCCTCCTGCCCATGTGCTGGAGGCCAGGCTGGGGAGCCAGGGTGTTTGCCCAGGCTCGGGGATGTGTCTGTCACTTTGCTGTGCTCAGGTTCAACCAGAAGTGAAGCTGAGCATGTATCCCAGACATGTGGACACACATGGACACAGAGTGAGTAAGGTGGACAGTGACTGCAGTGGCATCATCTGCTCCAACCTCTCTGCTCAATGGGGGAATGAGAGAGTAAAACTGAGCCTAAAAAAAGACGGTGAGTAGGAAAAAGGATTCTTTTAATTTTGTTTCTTTGTTTCTCACTAGCCAAATCTATTTTAGTTGGCAATAAGCTATTTTTTCCCAAACTCAGTTTGCTTTGCTTGTGAAGGTATTTGATAATTAAACTCTTTGTCCTTTCCTTTACGCACGAGTTTTTTCCATCTTATTTTCTGCCTCTGTCTTATTGAGGAAAAGGAGTGAGGCAATGGGTGAGTGGGCATGTGGTAGCCAGACAAGGTAACTCAGTACTGTCATTAGAACACTCCAGGCCTGGAACAGAGTTTATGCACTCTCTGTCCAGCCTCAGAGGTTTTCAAGAACAAATAGGATAAAACCTGGCATAACTGGCATGGTCTCTTAGCTGACACTTATGAGGAAAGCTGAACCAGGGCAGACCCTTCAGTCCTTTTCAACTTGAGTTATTCCATAATTCTGAGATAATTCAGATGCTTTTTGTTCCAAAAAAGCATCTAGTCAGGAAACTTTTAAGAATAACAGCAGAGCTTACCCAAAGTGAAAGTTCTGAAATCATTCACTCATCTATAGAATTTAACTGGTCTTAAAATTTTGTAAGAGGAACATTTAAAACTTTGAATTTAGTTTACATCTGAGCTACAGGTTGTTGATGTAATATTCTAAAAAGGTGTCAAAAATAGAGTTGTAGTAGGAATCTATGACTGCAGTGGCTCATCATGTCAGCCTACCAATTTTATGAATGGGATAGGTATAATAGAGAAAGAACATAAAGACAATTACACACCCAAGTTGAACACAAGTCACAGAAAATCTGCACACCCTCTAACAAAAGTAAGACTACTACACTAGGTTACTGTTTGTGAAATAGGCAAATATGTTTTTAGCACTATTTCAAATCTGCATGTTTGAGAAAAAAAGAATTTGGTATTCTTTTTCCACCTTCAGATCTAGAGAAAGTTTTCATACAGGAAGAAAGAGTTCAATGTATACTCAATGTATGTTGGTGAGCTGCTTGCTGTCCATCTTCCATTTGATTTTTACAGGAGACCTTAATACTGAGCTTCTTAAAGGAAACAACCAGAAAGATAGGAAAACAAACAACATAAGAATGAGAAGGCAAAATCTCTGTTATTCAGATCTGAATTTTACACTGCCTCTTCTTTGCTGTTCTCCTTTAAAAATGTTTCAGTCACTCTATTCTGACATCCAGAAACATGGTGACTAAGTCAGCATCATAGTTGAGTGATTGCACAGAACCAAATATTTTAATAATGGGTTGACAAATTAACTAGTTCTTAACCATCAGTGTATGAATAATAATTCTTCATCTCCACTACATTTCTTAAAAAAAAAAAAAAAAAAAAAAGGCATGACAAAACCACTAGCTTGAAAAATCCATTATTTTAAATAGATCTTTTATCTGTCAAACAGTGAAAATAGAAAGAGCAAAGACAGAAGAGATTCAGGCTACTTGTTACAGTGTTCTACAAAACACTGCATGGGGTGACTACAGAGAGCAGGTTCCCCATGGGGTTTACCAGATCGATTTTTTGGAGCAGACAACCTCTGCCTTCTCAGTTCAACTTTAAGCTCCTTCACATTTGATTCCTTCTTAAAGCTTCCCTTTTCATCATGTCTTTCCTTTATACATTGCTGACTTCATAAGTGTGCAAATGGCAGTCGTTGCACGTATGGCACAGTGGGTTTCAACCAAATATGAACAACGGTGTCCATATTCTCATTGTACCTCCTTTGCTAGGGAAATAAAAGTATCTGGAGTAAAACCAGAGGTGATTTCCATTTTGAGATACTTTGGTAAGACAATATTTTTTCAAAAAGTGTTTAATATTCTGCAGTCATACTACCAGCTCTGAAAAACACTACACTATTTCAGTAACCTCCAGGCTAAATAAAGTTTATTCAAGGTCACAGCCTTTAATGAGTTCCCTGGATATCCTCCAAAAGTTATTGAACATATTGAAATATATGCCTTACCTAAAACCATAAATACTTTATTGTTAAGGAGAATCTATCTTCTTAAATTGTAAGGAAGGAAATTAATTAAGACCACCTTACAATTTCTGTAGTGCAGCACTCAGTTTTTAAAATTATACTATCTTTTCTGTGATATTAAATATCAAAAAATGAAGACATGCACCTGGGTATATAGATAATATTTTTTAATGAAGGGGTGATGCCTGAGGAGAAAAAATAAATCTCTACATTAAACCATGAGTTTTAACCTGTATTTTCATAAATATTTAAAAGAAGGAAATTTATGCTATAAAGTAAATGTCTCACTGTTTAGTGAGACATTTAAATCTTTATCATGAAATATAGCAGGAGTTTCACGGTTTATACTTAATAAATATTTTTTTGAGTTCTTGAAATGTGGAAATATTAATTAAAATGAATGTCTAAACTGAAATTCCAACTTGACATTTAAGTGCTTCCTGGAAAAGCTGTTTATGTTACCAATACCCCTGAAGTCTCAGGGAAGTTCCGAGATGTCATTTCTAGCTGTGGTGACCACCTTTTATATGTGAATAACCCTCTCTTGTTTGTATACTTTTATTACTAATATTGTTTGTTACTGTTTGTTTCTTGTCTCATGGTTATTATCAAGTATATTGTTCTTAACTCAGAAACTTTGGTTTTTTTCTCCCTCTCACCAGAAAGGGTAGAAGGAGGGAAGCAGCTGAGTGGGGTTTATTTTCCAGGTGAATTTAAACCACAACACCGATATTTAAATTTTTTTCTACGAACTATTAGCAGTAATCCAAATGTGGATTGTTAAACATATGCTGTAAAATGTTATATTCCACTTTATTGTCAAATACCCCAAACAGAATATTTTAGCTCATAACTTTAAAACTTGGAGTGTTGCCAAACAGTTATTTTCTGCTACCAGTATGTACAGGACAAATTATCATCATCACTTCTTCCTCCAGGTGTGCTGACCATGTTCCAAAAATCAAACTTCTAAACATTATAATTTTCACAGAGATGTGTCATAAAAATCAACAGCAGAGATGTATCACATTGCTAACTTCCTTTAGTTTATCAAGTTATAAAGTTGTATTTAAAATAATGCCTATATCCTTAAGTTTATAAATTACAGAATTAGAAATGGTGACATCCTGTTACTTATCATATATTCTTTCCAGATGGTTTGCCACCTAATTATAAGATTTTTCAGTAGTTTTTCTGGCTGAAGAGGCAATTCTAATTTCCTCTTCTGTGATAAATGTAACTAAAATTGAGAAAAAGGCAAAAAAAAATACTCTTAAAGGATCAGGGAAAATGGGAATTCATGTTCATGTCTACTTCTGCAGGCAATAGATATTGGGTATGTGAGGTTTATAAGCCCCAGAAGAATTACACTCTTTTATTTTTGTCTTTTAATTTCTGTGAATTTTTGCTCTATCATGCAGGAAAAAAAATGGAAAACATGTAATGGAGAGGTGTGTATAAAGGTGATGTGGGTGGGGGGGGTTTATTTTGTATCCAAATATTAAAAAATATGTTTAATTCAACATTGTTATTTAGATTTGTTAAAAAAAAAAAACCACCAAAAAACCCAAAAAACAAATGAAAAACCCACAAAAAACCAAAAAAGCCCTCAAGATTTCTTCCTTGCTAGGAAAAAACAGGAAGCAAAGTTCTTCCCTTTCTTGACTCCACTGAAAAGAGCTTCCCAGCCTTTTCCTTCTGGATTTATCTGCTCTATAGCTAGTTTTATACTGGAGAGAACTCATATATGGAACCTGTCAAATAACATACACAGAAGACTGTGAATATCTTCATTTGTGTTTACTTGTGTACTATAATGTTTCCTGATTTGTCAAAAGGACTTCCAAAAGGAAAATGAAAATAGGAGCCATGGATACTATATATATCTTCAACTGCAATTTTCTGAATGACCTGCCTTTCTGAGAGCTCCTTGTCTGTTTCAGTTATCAGTTTCCAAACTGGATGAAGGTCAGAGTTCAGATTTCTCTGACATTTAGAATGTTAACTCACTTCATGTATGTTTACTTCTTAAAGGACTCATTTTTTCTAAGCTCTCAGAGATAAAGAAATGCTTTTTTTCGATCTGCTTTTTGAAAAATGTTTGGAATTCTAAATTATATTATCAATATTTTCTATATTTTTATTTTCTATTTATTTTTATCAACATTCCTAATGACGTGTGTTTTCCCAAGCTTCAGAACTTAGTCCTACATTAACTTCTTAACACAAAACACTACTTTATGCAACTATAGGGCTCCTTTCTTACTTTCTAGTTTTCTTGCTTTACAGGAAAGCTGATGAAAAGTCAACACATAAACTGTCATGACACAGCTGAGGAAGAGACCAGGTTTCAGTAGCCATTGCAAGGTGAATGGATCTTCAACACCTTCTGCACTTCACAGCACAGCTCCTACAAGAGTTCTCTTTTAGCTGCTCTCATTTTCCTCTTTGCTTGCTTTTAGGTGATCTGCACTGATCAGTCTCTCAGTAGTACTATCAGACTCAACAGGTTTACTAGAAAAATACAAACACACCACACAAAACAACTCCACTACCACCTCCCCTGTTCTCATATATAAAAGGGAAGGGTACAGGAATGAAAATGCCATAAGAATTACCTTGATATGTTCAGTTAATTCTTTATCCAGAATTTGGATCTTGTAGTCACTGAAGTGCATCATCACAATAAAAATGAAATCAGGCAGATGAAGTACATTCTTGAAGGATATCCTCCTGATGGGCATTTTTTTCTCATTTGTGAAAGCATGTGAAGGGTAAGGAGAGTCAGAATGTTGTTTATTTTTCACTATAATTTCCTAAGGAATGGCCCCAATAGGAAAATGCTCATAGGAGTTATGTCTCTGTCTATTCAAAGAATAGGTTTCAGAAATTATATTTTAATGTTGCAGATGACTGAAATTGTTGGTGAAATGTATTCCTTGTTATTATTAATAAAGTGTTATTTACAACTCCATGAATAGATGACTACAAGAGAAAAAAGCCTTAAGGACAGATTCTAGGCACATGTAAATTAGTATACTTTGTTGTCCTTAATGACATTAGACCAATTTACACCAGCTGAAGAGCTGTTACATTAACATTAACTGACAAATATTATAAGTTTAAGAAGGTTAATACTGCTCCAGAGTTAAATTTTCTTCTTGTACACTTGCATGTATGTTCTTTAAGAGAGAAGAATTTTTGTTCTAATTTCAAGATTTTTTCAATCCCAGAGCATTTCCTTCTATAGATGTATTTTTAGAATGATGTTGAAGCAGAGGGGCTTAATTTAATTACATGATCATGTGCCAGGTCATTGTCTTTTTCCTTTAGGGTACTGGTATTTTCATAACTAATTTACACTAGCAGCTGTGAAGTTGCATACATTTTAAAAACTGATTGTTTTGTCAGTTAAATTCTTCATATCTAAGAGAAAGACAAAATGCTGCGGAAGTATAAAACATTAATTTGGCTAATATCTTTTTGTCTACAGGGGCAAGATAATCTCTTTTCAATTGTTTTACAGATCACCATGGAAGTACTGTCTATGCTTTGGACCGTAGATTGCACAGGAGATTTTTGATGCAGAAGAAAAGCTAATGGATATATTAAAAAAAAAATGGACAGACATAGAAAGAATAGATAATAACACTCTGAATAAATATGCAGTCTTACGTGTACATTTGAAAACAGAAAGAAAGGCTAGTAATTTTATGTAGATTAACAGACTTAAAGTTTCCTGACACATCTATTTCCTAAGTGAGCCTGGGGTCACAATGGCAGTTTTAGTGTTGGAGCAGACTGTGAAATGCTAGACTTATTTTATACTCTGAGGTAACCAAATAGAGCTCTAATGTTTACAGCACTTTTTGTAAATTATTTTTTCTTGCCTGTGGCTTTCAATCATTGAAGTGGCTTGGAGAACAACTGAATTGTAATTTAGTTTAGAAAATTTTAGTAACAGAATTAAGATTCAGAGTACATGCCCTATGTTTGACTATACCACTTGAGAAATAATGGCTTATAAACATTTTTCCAGTGTAAATAAAAAATGCTTGATCAGAAGCAGTTGTATTGTGCAAGAAAAAACACTGCATAACCCTTCCTCAAGCTTCATCATAAAATTATATATAAAAACCAGAGAAACTTAAATTTGTGACACATTGCATTCCTACATATCTTCTCTTTCAAAACCTTTCTTCCAACTGCAGGTTGTGCAGTTCCTCCAATGCCTCTGTACTCTCAGAAGAATGAGCAGGATAAATCAATAGATCAAAAAGGGGGCACACTGCTCTCCAGAGAGCAATTAATGATCATTTGCATAGTCTGTACAATTTAACTATGAAATAAAAGCCATGTGTCCCAACTGATGGCTGGATTTTGCTCTACCATTTCCCAGAGGAAATGATAGCAAAAGAAAATTTAGCAGAAGAGAAAGTTTTATTTTTAACAACTTCACATTTGAAAGTATCACACCGAAAGTCCTGCGCATACTTGCGTTTCAGGGAAATCTGTAGTTTTTCACATTTTAATAGAAACAACAGACAGGTTTGCATTTGTATCTGGTTTTGATCTTTCCCTTCTTTGTTCTGGGTCAGTGTTTTATGACTTTACCGATTTTTTGGATGGTGTACTTCAATGTAATCACCACCACCTCAGGCCACTAGTTATCACCACAGTAATCTCTATTTCTTGAAGAGTCTCAATTTATGGGTAAACTTTTAGTTCTCCTGGTTAGTTTGCTATTTTACCTCTCTCTACTTTCCTCTCCTCCCTTTTGCCCACATCCATCCCCTCCTTTATTGCTGAGCCTTATGCCAAGTCTGTACCACCTTGGCTCCACTGAACTGCTGAGTATCTACAGAATGACACCTGCAAGTGAGGGCACAGCCAGGACTGAGATCACTCATGACACTTGGCTTGTCCATCTTGCAGGGTACTCTGGCTCCCAATGCTTCTAACAGAGAAATTACTAATATTTATATAAAAATCTTTTATATCTTATAATTGCAGTTTAAAATGTTCCACCATTAATTAAGAAGTAGAAGCACTTCTAGAAGATGAAGAAAAGACTCTTACCTTTCTGGCAAAATTGTAACTTTGTATGTGCTGGTATTTTGTGTTAAAAGAAAAATGTTCAGCTTAAATCATGCTATTCAGGCAGCAATTTTTGTATTTTGTTTTTTAATTTGAGGTCCAGTGCAAAGCCATCAGTAAAACTGTGTTTGTCTCATAATGTGACATATTGAATGAATAGTTTTCATAAGAATGTGAACTTTTTTGCCAGTCCATAGAAAATTTTGAATATGATCTGATCTGTCATCTCAATTGAGCATTTGAGATAACTTTAAAAGGAATCTGCATTTTCAATAGAAGGACACACCTTAAATCCTATTCACCACCAAAGATACTACAAGATATTTATGTGTACTGGTTTTATCTGGGATGAGATTAATTTTCCTCACGGTAACTAATATGGGGCTGTGCTTTGTATTTTTGTGGAAAACTGTCAATAACTGTTTTAGCTATTGCTGTCAAGGCTTTTTTTGCTCCTCACACTTCACTGGTGCTGAGGCTGGGGGTGCAAAAGAAGCTGGGAGGAGACACAACCAGGACAGGTAGGTCCAGCTGACCCAAGGGATATCCCACACCATATGGTGTCATGTTCAGCACGTGAATCTGGGGAAGGAGAAGGAAGGAGGGGACATTCTGCATGATGGCATTTTTCTTCTCAAGTCACCATTACGTGTGATGGAGGCCTTCTTTCCTGAGGATGGCTAAATGCCTGCTGGACCATGGGAAGTTTTGAATGTCTTCATGTCAACCCATGAGTTCTCTAACTACTTTTCTTTGGATTCTTTCCCCCCTTTGCTTTGGGGGAGTAAGCAAATGTCTGTGTGGCTCTCAGTTGCCATCAGGGGCTAAACCATGTAAGTGAAGTATGTATTTTAAACACAAAACTCTATGTCAAGAAACACAGTTTACAGGTGAGTCTATTCTGATGAAAGTAATTTTCAAAAGTGAAACCATCAATGTTAATTTGGAAGATTCTTGTAGTTTTAGTTTAGGTGTCCAGTTCACTGACAATTACACAACTAGTGCCTGGACCACAGATGCTCAGTGTTTATATTTCCTGATCCAGATCCAAGTAAAAGCTTACCATCTGCCATAAATATTTTTCTCCATACAGCTTTCAATACAAGTGACATGAATTAACATTCAAGCTTTAGCCTGTCTTTCATTTGTTGTCAAGTTATCCAAACATTCTTTACCAGGAGTTTTTTAAAACTCCAGAAGTTTGTCTGGTTTATTTGTTTGTTTTTGCTATAGCCATAGGTTCATAAGCTCTTTGAAAAAATTGCTTTGGAATATAACTAAGTTGTTACCAAGTAACACTGAGAGTTGCATTGCAGATTTGGCAGATTTAAGACCAGTGAGAATTTTATAGGAAAATACTGATTGCAGAGGATTTCAGAAAAGTATCATGCATGAAAATTCTTTGACTATGTAAGCATGGGAAATGTTTTGTGAATATTTTATTCCAAAGCGAATCATTAGAGAAGTAGAAAAATTTGACATTTATTTTCTAGAAATAAATTTTAAATGTTAGAGTACTCATGCTTTTTCTAATTTTTTTTTTTTTTTAATCAAGATGGTAACTTCTATTAGTTTACTGGAGTAGGAACTAGATTCCTTTGATTAAACCAAAGACAGTGTTCCTAGGACTGGCAGATATCTGAGAGGATCACTATGAGTTCAGAACCCTTCTGGGAAGGCAGCTAGGATGAATCAGCTTCATCTGTGGCATCCAGATATGCTCACCCTTAGGAAATTGAAGTAATTTCAAATGTGATACTCCACTGTGATTCCTGGACAGATTGGAGATTTATAAATTGTAACACATAGAATGAGTGCATACCTTCAGGTATTTTCTGTAGTAAACTTGAAAAAAATGTATAGTTATTCTTCTATGCTGGTCACAAACTGTACTATTCTTCACAATCTAAGAACTTCCTGTAACTGCAGGAAACGTTTCAAATATTCTTTTGTATTTTGTAATTTCCTTTTTCTATGCTTCCATGTTATCTGCCTCAAAGAAGAGAGGAGTAATGCAACATGCATCAAAGCCATCACTGTAAGAGTATTGAATTGTAGAAGTCACCTCTCAAGAATAAAGTGTGTTCCTAGAAAAGTACATAAATATTGCAATTTATAGTTGAAAAAATACAAAGACCAGCATGAATGGAATGAATAAGAAATAAATATCCACACTATACCTGAAAATATGTCAATTTTTAATATTACTAAACAAACCGAGGCATCTGCTGTGGGTGGAGTGGGAGCTTCAGAAAAGGTTTATTAAGAAGCCCTGATGTTGAGCCATCAGGTGCTGGGATGACACCTTTGCTTTCTAAACTGCTCCTCTGAGAGGAGCCTGGGGGTGGCTGGATCTGATCTTAGCCCCAGATTTTGTCAACGATTTAAGTAACCCTGTCTGACAGGATTAAAAATGGCAAATCAGATGTAATTTTATGAAAATTATTATTTTTATGACAAATTATTAGACAAAATATCTTAATCAGAATTATTTACTACACAGTATAAAAGCTAAAACTACCAGTAATGTATAGTATAGGATACTGCCCAATATCAAAGCAATTATTAACAAAAACCCCAATTATTAAGTTGAGATTGATATAACTCACTATGTTTGCTCAAGGGCAGGTCTCTTTCTCTCAACCACAAGGAGTATCCCTGGTGAGCCATCCTCTACCCAAGGGAGGGGTTTTCACACACTTCAAAGGAGAGTATGTTGGAAGAACCCAACCATATCAAAGTGAACTTTTACAGTGTAAAATGATATGACTGCCAGTTATATGTCTGCAGGTCTGTTTAGCAGCTTATCTGCCAAATCTTTGCCTCACTCTCAGGATGTTATTTCAGGGTTATTTGCCAGACTGGATTTAGCATAATTCAACACCAAAACCAGCATATGGTACCCCCCTCAATCCACCAATGATAACTTTGCAAACAGGATATTGTCTGAATTTCTTGACCACATTCCAGGGCAGAATATCCAAGACAAAACATCCTGATACAGCATCTTAAGTGCTTCAGAAGAAATTATTATGATGCAGAGATATGGGTTCACACGAAAAGAGCTTTGAATCCTCAAGAGCTCATGTCTACAACACATCTCATTTAGGCTCCTGGATCATGGAACAGAATCCTAAATTTGTATTAGCAGTGTTATTTCTAAAAGCACAGTATTAATATTAGACATCCAAAGAAGATCCCAAGTAGTCTTCTTAGAAAGATGGGACTGCAGGAGCCTTTAATCCTTAACATCTCGAGTATGAAGTAGTGTCATGCCCAGGATAATCCTTCACTTCTTATGAAGATTGCTCATGGAACTTTGGTTGAAAACCTGAGCATCCTTCAATGGTCAGTTCCACTGGTCTGATAAAAAGCAGTGCCAACTAGGTAATGGTCCTACTTCCAAGACTGTCATCACAAGTAAATATACTATGACAAGTCATTTTCCATGGCAAAAAAAAATGAAGTGATGACTCAACACTTATTTCCTTTCTCTAATATAGTTACCTCTACAATATGTAGAGAGAGCACTGCATGAAAGGATTGTTAAACTGTAACGAATAATTGAGAAAAAAAATGTGACGTTATAACTCCATAAATACTCTTCTTCACTTGTGGTTCTTCTGATGTGCTGAGAAACCTTGATATATATGTATGAGCACATATATCTATATTTTGTTCTTCTCTCTATTTCTTAGTACTTAATTTCCATAAGAGCACAATGAGACTGATTTTTTCTGAGGGTAATTCACCTGACTGGCATCTAAAATTCTGGGGATTTACTTGGTTAGAAATATAAATCTGGGCCTGATTTATAAAGTAAAGAGGCAAACAGAACTTTTGAAAAGTACTTAAGAAAGACTGCTAATGTAGAAATAGGATAGAAGGTTATTTTTCATGGTTAGTTATTCAGCAGAACAGGTCATGCTTTTTGTCTCCTGAAGGTAGGATACAACCTAGTATCTTAGGTTGTATCCTCCTGAAGGTAGGATACAACGTAGTATCTCTAGGTTTTTTTAATAAGCGAAATTAAAAGTTTATAATTATTCACATTAAGATCAAATTTTAGCATGAAATAATTTTTCTCTGTGTTCTTTATTAAATTTGATGTCTAAGTTTTTTGCCTTCCTCAAGACTCAAATATATTCAAACTGACATATGCTTTCTTTCAGTGTGTTGCCTGTAGCAGAAATGTATGGTATTCCCCTGGCCTTGGCAATTTAATTGTCAGAAATCCATTTTCTTATTCTGTGTTGTTGTAGTTTTATTTCCCTTTAATACAAACCTTTATCTGGAGTAATGTATGCAACCTTTTCAGTATGCTGTTAAAATGCCATATTAGTATAATTCACAATAGTTGTAAGCATTAAGAAAATTTAATTCTCAAGGTAATCACCAATGCTGTGTGATGTACATGACACACTGAATAATGAATTTATTTTTATACTTTTATTTCTATATTTTTATGTGAATCTGCTTACATTTTTGGAAATTTTGTATTCAGTTGGAATAAATTTACCTGTTCTATAAAAACTATTCCAAGCACTAAAATGTGACTAAATTTTGTATCCAGAAAGTATCAGTGCTGTCAAAAATGTTAGCTATATAGATGTTTTTCTTAATATTTTTCTTAATTTAAAGATTCATAGCATTGAAATAAGAATACTTGTGTCACCTAATTTTTGTTCACATTACATTCTTCTGTCCAACTTAAACCTCATTTATATTTTCACTTCTTAGTGAGCGAAATAGAAAATAATGTACAAGGGAATAGCTAGAAAAGAGTACATTGTTGAAAGCATAATAGAGAGACAAAAAATCACTACGCTATATTCTCAGTAAGTAGCTTTTTTCCTAACATTAAGGGCTAGAGTAGTGTAGTAGATCTTAAATCTCTAAATTTGACAAAGAATTCCCCAAGTACAAAAGGGCAGCCAACATTTGCCTTCTGGCTCTACCTCATAAGAAGCTACTCTTCTCCACGGAAGAAGTACCCTACCACACAACTGTAAAACACCTTTGTCAAAAATTTTTTATTGAACTCTCAGAGTCTGATGTTTTCTCCTCAAAATTCCATCTATTTTGTTCAGTTGTTCATTTTTATTTGACTATGGTTTATTACAAATATAAAATATTTAAATAAACAAATATAGAAAATGTACAAATGAATGTATGCACAATATAGATAGAGAGTCCTAGAAGCTGAACATTAAGTCTACTCTTCATTTATCTGTATGCTTTACCACTGTTCTATGGAGTGAGACACCCATTACTGAAAGTATTTTATTGTATTATTTTAGTATACAACGCCATATTTTGTTCTGTCAGTTTGCATTCTTATTTGACCATATAAATGTTGTGACTATAGTTTCCTAATCTGTATATTTACCTTTGTTGTTATTCCAGTGCCTTCCTGGCCTACAGTAACTCTTACCATCTATCTCATATGGACATTCACCTTCATGTACCACCTTTCCTTCAGCCACACAGCTTTACATCATATTGTTATTCTCTTTTATTCTGTCAAATTTGTAGAAAGAGTTCATGGAAAGAAATGTTTTCCTATGTATTGCTCCTATGGCCATCTTGACTTCTAGTAGGTTGGCATTTTTTCATTGGTTTTGAAGCACAGCCAACGATAGTCACTATATTTTGATTTTACAGGGGTAATATTTTACACTGAGCCTCCTGTGTTTAATAATTGCATGTGTTAAGACTGAAAAGTACTTTGTCATAATTAGCAGCCTCTGTCTCTGCCAGCAGTAGAGGTCTGGATAGAAGGAAAATAAAGAGATTAATAAAATCCCTGAAATAAACAACCTCTTAGGGAAGAAGAATGAGTTGAACACTATGGAAACAATACACAGTTCATCATTATACAACAACTGGACCGAATTAATTTTCTAATTAGAAATCGGAAAACATTGCTTGAAGGAAATACTCTTGAAAGTACCATTGCATAATTATGATTAGATTCTAAGATGTACTTAACACAAATTTTGTGACACTTCATGATTAACACCTTTGAAAATTCCATGTATCACTCTTTACCATTGAGATGAAAAAGCAGTCTGCAGAAGCCATGACACATTGCCATGTACACAGAATACCCAGAAAGCAAAAAAGACTATTGTTCTCTTAATTTGCACATGTTGGGTTCAACATATAGAAAAGAAAAGGGATTCTTCACAAGGAAACATTGTTTTAGGTTTTTCTCTGGAAATACACACATATGAAGTACAAGTAAAATATTGTTTTCATGTGTGAGGACAGTGATTTGGGTCATTTGTACGAAGAGTGGAGGTGCTTATTGATGCAATCACAAATACCATGGCACAAGTTCCCTTTTTTAACACTTTGACCACTTCATTCCATATTGAGATTACTGTAGGAGCTTCTGACTTTGCATATATTCCAAATTCTTTAATAATTACTATGTACTATCTCTAAATATAAAAGTAAAAAGTAAATAAAATTTTACTGAGATCCACCTAATTTAACAGTATAGACTACAGATAAACTTTAATCAAAAGAGCTCTTAATCACAAATACTAAAAGTAGATATGATATTTATACCATAATTGATAACTTACCTCAAATACTTCACATCAACTAAATATGCAGATATTTTGAGCCATAATTAAACATGGGAATGAAATTTATGGCAATGCTATGCCAAGAGAAAAAGTTTTCTTTACAACTAGAGGTACTCTATTGTATCCTAAATCTAAAATGTCACTATAAATTAGTTATTATTGCAACATAAAATAGAATATTCTTGCTTCAGGTATGCCATTAAATATGCATCTTCCAACTTTGAAAAAAGACATTTCAAAATGAAAAACTGTTGGCTCCAACTTTTTCAATTTTTTATGTGTTATTAGTTGCCAGAAATGACTTAGAAAATGATAGCCTCTGGATAAAGCAAAATGTATACAAACGGCTTCATTTTACATCTCAATAGTCTAAGTTGACTGCATTAATCAAGTGGAGGCAGTCATCATGATAATCAAATAGACACCTTCTAGCCGACCTTGCAGATTTCTGTTGTTAATGGGCTTAAGATTTTCTGAAATTATGTTAATCCTCATTAAGGGTGACACAGGTCATACTGTACAGCACTGTAACTTGCTAAGTCAGAGGGGCAAGGAAAACAGCACCTCATATTAAGCACCTCTAGGTTTTACTACAGGCAGGAGACTGTTGGTAACCTCTATCTTATCATGCCTAGAATCAACAGACTTTTCTTGTTTATTTCTAGTCCACCTCAGAAAACAGCACCTGGAGCAAAGTAAGAAAATATGCCCTGCTTTTCCACACTGCTGAATAAATGAATGGCATAAAATTAAGTTTTCAAGAGGCATTCAGTGCCCTACCATGTATGTTTATGTGCTCTTTCCATTGTCAGTATGATGAATAAACAGTTTCCCCCCTCACTTTCTTTCCAAAACAGATGCTTTAAGTACCCTAAATTATAGGGGATGCTGCCTAAAATTTGTGTTTGTTGCGTTTTTTCCTGCAGGCATTCTGATGTATATATATCCATCTGCCATTTCTTTGCCACCCAACAAACCCCTAAATTGGACAGTTTCATTTTTTCCCCATATTTACTTCTGTTTGCATTTTCTTTTAAAATTTCTTTCCTTTTTTTGTATGTCACAGTTTTTTATTTCCAGTCTGACTTCTTTTGACCTTGTAATTCTCTTTCTGTACACCCTTTATTATTGCCTATTTTCTTCTTCCATACATTTTTCTCTATTCTTAATGTCTTATTTTTTTTTATTCCTTTTGTTGCTCTGTATTCTGCTGCCTTCTTTTTATTTATATATATACCTTTTTTTGTCTCCCCTGTTAACATATTTTGTTATTCTAACAGTAGTAAAAGATTGCCATACTTTGTTGCATTTCACACAAATAAAATTACTTTATAGATGCACTGCTTTCACAGTGGATCTATTGACAATATTTTGCAATTGTTCAAAAGTTACTGGTCAAGGAAAATTATTAGAATAACCTAAAGTGCCATGTACTTTGGTACATTTTGTATCCCTTCACTGTCATTGCTGCCAGGAAAACTAATTAAAACCAATAAACTCTAAAGGTTAATATATGCTCATAGTTCAGCTAGAGGATTTAAGAGCTGCCCAAGTAACTTGGATAACACCTTAAAATATTTAAAGGTGGAAAATGAGCCAGAATTTACTGTCCTTGTCAGTCTGCTTCATAACTATGGTGACATATTAAGATACTGCTATGTTAATAATGGTATTTCTTTATTAAGTCATCTGTTTTGACAGGTTTTTTTTAGGACTATTTAATCTCTTTTCCTTATTAGATAATGCGATATTTTCATTATGAAACCAAGTTTCAAAAATTTTTTGACTTTTATATTTTTTTCTCTAACTTCTATAAATTATATATTTTTAACTAGAACAAAAGAGGAACCGGTTGTAGAAGTAGTCATTCCTTTATTTTATTTTTGGAGATCAATGATGTTCTTTATAAAACCCTAACTCTTATGTAGGTGTATGTCTTATGTGTGAAATCCTAGCTCCCCTAGGTTTGACTTGACCTCAAAGAAGCCAAAATTATACTCATGTACCTTGAAGAACATCACTCATACACTACTGCAGACATTTCTTAATGTATGCTTTTCACATAGCTGCACTGTATTATTGTTATTATATCTTCTAAGATAAAGCCCTAAAACATCATCAACTCAATTAAAATAATATGATTTAGATTGAGAAATAAGTCAGATTCAAACCTTTGTATGCATTTCTAAACTGATTTATAGTTTTCACGCATAAATTTTGTTTACACTACAGTCATGTACAGTCAAGTACCAGAGAGTTTATAATTTTTTTTTGCCTGCTCATTTAAGTGCAGCTTTTGTATGCTCTTAATTATAGCCACAGTGGGAAAAGATAAAAAATGTTTATTTTTAACCATGTGGATAGTTCTACAGAATCAATTGAAGAAACTGCTGCATTAAAGTAAAAATACATTTTTTGTTGCCAGATTTAGGTCCTGTTCATTATATAGTTCAGTTCTTTGTGAATACATTCAAGTTATAACAGATATATACTTTGCAGTTGTCTAAACTTTTTTAAGAAAATGCCCAAATATTTTGATTTATCCAGGATAGCTTTATTTAATTCTTGTGTGAATAGATGAACAGTGCATGGATAATTATCAGAGCTCAACTCAACAGTATTTAATTAATGAATTCATCTCCCTATGGAAAGAAATTACCTTTTGCAGCACCTAGAGTAATTTTCTTTCCATGGTACATCAATTCTGACCTTTTCCCTCTACTCACTCCCAAAGTATATGATAGCATGTATGGCTCCTTCAGGACACACCATAATTTTCTCTGTTAACTACAAATTCAGTGGATTCCAGCACGTATTCAAAACCTGAAGTCTTAGGATTCCGCTTTCAAACTTTTCCAGCATTTTGTAACTCACTTCATAAAATGAAGTGAAATTCAATAGTCAAGCAAAAAATAGTTCTGCTTTCCATTTGAAATACAGAAACAGAAGGCTAAGTCAGTCCAAAATATATTATAATTTTGTAGAAACAAGAGTCTGGTTCTAACATATCTGTTTACATGTAATGAAAATAAGATGTTCTATGATTTCTGTGGAGTTCAATGTTTAATTTGTTTCACCTATTCACTTTCACCATTACAGCTAATGGTTGCATTGTCCCAACTTACATACTCTGGGGCATGAATCCCTCCAGTCTACAGACCTTCCTATTCTTCCACCACAGATACACCACCTGAAGTCACAACTTCCATTCTTCAAGAAGTGGTCTCAACAGTGAAGATAGATCAGACCTGGGGAAGGGTTCTCTCTTATTAAAATACTCTTCACCAGGGGATTCGAAATTAATCGATCCAGAGAGAAACAGAGGATTTAATTTTGTGGAAAGTGAAATTTTTTTGTGAAGGAAGGTGAAAACAGGAATTTTCTTTCTAAATTATTTCTACTTTGTTTCCAGTGCCTACTCACCATAAAATTCCCAACCAGTTTCAGAACTCAGCAGCTGGGAAAGATTATTAATTAGCCCTTTAATTAATTTACTTAAAAATTTAATCTGAATTACAGAAGCTTTTGAAAACTGCTAGTTTTTAATGTTAGCAAAGTCCCCTAGCAGAGAGAGGCTTTGAAATGATAGTCACTTCTTTCCCTTGATCAGTTAATGTTACCAAACACCGCCAGAAAGATTCATCAGCTTTAATTGTATCAGCATGGATAGGATTTTCTATCCATATTTGTAACTCTCCATCTTTAACCGCAAGTTTTGACAGTGAGCACTTTAATGAATTCAGGTCTTAGGCAGAAATTACATATCTATATGATCATACACGAGTGGAAGAGAGATGACAAAGCGAGAATCTGGAGGAAGAAAGCTTGTTTCCTCAAATAAGCAGAATAGATCATGTTTTTATTCCACTGCAAACTTATCTACGAAAAAGAGATTTTCACAATTAGAACTCTCAAATTTACATATTAAATATGAAAGAGGGTTTAATCCTGAAGCTGCTACTTTCAACACAATTCCTAAAGATCTGTCAGCTGTTTGTATATCTTTGCCCAGTTTATCCACTTGTGATGCAAGAGCCTAAATACTGTTTTTCGTTCTTGAAAGTGCTGCCTCTAGGAAGATTTTCTGCAACTTACAAATAAACTCTTCATAATGAACTACTAAACATGTGTACTGCTTATTTGCATTGCAATATATTAAGAAGGAGTGTTCCAAATGTTTATTCTTTTAGCAGAAAAACAGCAGTCTTGGATGAGAAAGTTTCATGTTTCACTTGTCAGATGTGTCAGAAGATGTTTTTCTCCATTATCTACACAGTTAATTTCTGGCATCAAGTCTAGCAGTTTTTTGCATTAGGATCTGCAATTTGTCATTTTTGCTATTATTTAAGGTTTCACCTTCCCTCTTCCCTAATTCAGTGTACAGCAGAATTAGAAAACACTTAACTGAGAAATGAGAAATTATTTACTGTCTGAGAATATATTGAAAAATTATTTGGACATATTTTTCCTCAGAGAAAACTGCTTCAGTACAAAGAAACAGAAGTCACTTCTATTAAAAGAATATTGCATTATGCGTCAAGGCACTGCACTCAAGGATTAAGCTAGCACCATGAATTTCCTGTAGCAAAGATTAGTCCTTATCTGAAAACACGTTCCCCATTTCAGAAATAGTCACACACTCTCCTAATATGTACATTTCAGAATACTGTACATCATCTTTTGCCATTGCACTTGCTTATGTGGTGTCACAGAGCATGTTACTCCACGAGACAGCACGGGCAGGCTGCACTGAAAGGGAAGAGGAGGCAGGAGTGACAAGGGTGACAGGGCAGTGACCCCACCAACAGAGGACACCATCCACAGAAAGTATGCAAGAGCAGCAGAGGTTTTGGCATTAGAG
Source organism: Lichenostomus cassidix (assembly GCF_008360975.1). Classification (NCBI taxonomy): domain Eukaryota; kingdom Metazoa; phylum Chordata; class Aves; order Passeriformes; family Meliphagidae; genus Lichenostomus; species Lichenostomus cassidix. Next base: position 17,337,449 of record NC_139480.1, on the reverse strand, counting down.
AGCAGAGAACATCTCTGTGATTGCCAGCAGTGTCCATGCAAGTCTGAGGCCAGGCTAGGAAGCAAAGTCAGTGAATCCAGCTCGGGGACAGCAGGTGCAGTGCTGGGAAGAGGTAGAGATGTGACAGCACTCACACAAGGACACAGAGCAAGGGGTTGAGCTTGAACGCAGCTCCCAGGCAAAGGGCACAGAGACTCCTCAGCTCCTTCTCACAGCTCACCTCTGTGTCAGGAATCTGATCCTGGGTCATACAGCTAAGGAAAATTGGAGCTGACCCTGAATATAGTCAACCAAGCTCCCAAGAACAGCACAAAGATATTACAAGGCATCTTGGTCTATTCAGGGCCGTGACAGTCTTTCATTGCACAATCTCTATAGTGATGTAGATGATTGGAAAAATATGTAAGTAGTTTTGGTGGCAGGAAGAGTGGTGGCAGAGTGGGCTTACTGGGGCAGAAGCTCAAAATCAGTGATCTGAAGGTCTGGAAGACAGCAGAAACCATCAGAACTGGTAGCTGATTAGCTACAAAGTGAAAAGAAATGGAAATTGGTGCATTAAGCTCTGATCTGCAGGAAAATTATAGAAAGAAAGAAATTAAAACGTAACCCAAATATAAAGAATTAAATGCTCAAAATATGTTCTGTATGTAACAATCTTTCTAGGAGAGGTGGTTTCTTAAGGAAGTATGATCACCAAACCCAAGCAAAATATCTGTGTTTCAGTATTGATTTGTCTCCACCTCTATCCTGAATCTCCCAAAAGATGAACATATTCCTCCTGACAGCATCCCAGTAAAAATCATAGAAAAATAGAACCACAGAATGATTTGGTTTAAAAGGGACCCTTAAGATCACCTCCAGCCCACTCTTCCCACCCCTCTGCCATGGCCACAGACACCATCCATTAAAACAGGCACAAAAATGTTATTCAGTACATTCTGAATGAAACCAATAAGCATGGGAAGCTCAATGGTGCGAATGAACTAAGGGGCAGAGACTGACATAGGTTTGCCCCCCCCCAGTCTCTGGCACTTGAGCACTGCAGGACTTGCTGCAATCAGCAGCACTGACAATTAACTCACCACACATTTGTCAAAAAATACCATATGATCATTATGAATAAAATAGTGTAAGGAAGTAAATATTTTGTTTCACTGGTTTACTTCCTTCCTGAATTCCTACATATATATAGTGCAAGGGCAACTGGAAAATTATTCATCTGGAAAGACATACAAAGCTGCAGTAGTTACCAAGATACCTACACCAGACCAGGTGTTATTTACAAGCAGCATTGGCCACAAGCTATTGATGATGTCCAAAACTGTACATTCCTGTGTATTGACTTTGAAGAATATTTCATGGATGCAGTAAATATGGAGAATATCTCAATTTATTTAAGTTCTTCTCAGAAACAGAGTTCAAAAAACTGTTTAGTGCAACCATAAAACCTGCAATTAATTTCCAGAGCACTGCACTTTTAAAACAGTTTACAAAAATTAGCGACCAGATTGTGTGAGGTACTTGACAAGCTGGGTACTTGGGTTTTATGAAAATCCAGATTCTTTTTAATTGCTGAAGCAAAAGATAATTTCTTTTTTTTAAAATCTGGTCCGTCATCTCTGTGCATATTGTATGAATCATTTTAAGCTTGATGTACAAACTTCAGCAGTGGCAAGAATTGGTTGAAATTCTACATAATTATTCTCACTATTTGCATGATTTTAGGGCCAAGGAAGACAATATATGACCTACCAATTTTTGCTTCATACATTAGGCCAAGAAATTGATAAATATTTTTATATTGGATCAATACATTCCATTAGGGTTATAGCATGTATTTAGTTATGCATTAGAGGGCTACAGCAGTACCAATAATCCTGATATAAAAGTAAGGCAGATAATACTGGAACATAATCACAGTGATTTAACAGCTTGAGACACTGACATAGAACAGGCAGGGTTCAAAAAACTGTTTCATGTCAAAGACCCAAACGAGTTAAAGGAATTTGTAACAATTTCTTGACTGAGTATGAAAATAGAAAGAATCTTTTATTATTGGTCTAGAGTTTATTAACATTATGAAGAGACAGAAAGGACTCATTTTACTTACAGGACTGTTACATTTTGTAACAAAATTTGACAGCAGTGCAAGTGAGCAAAACAGTGTCTGTTTTACCCTTTTTATTCAATAGGGGCCCAATCCTGCTCCATAATTTAATGGTATTTTGTTACTGTGTTCTGGGACATCTAGGGAGGATCTTAATTAAAAATACACATAAGCACATATTCTACCACTGGAAAATTGTAGTCATTTATCTGAAAATATTAAACCTTACTCAGAGCTCCAGGCTGGAGGACCTGTCAGAAGGTTCCAAAGGTTATTATAACGCAAATGCCACTTTCTCTAACATTTTTAGATTTGCAATGAAACTGCTAGTTAACTCAGCTGCGAAGGAGAGCAGACACCCATTAATGAGTACAGAGGTCACACTACCATCCTGCAGGGGCACATGTCAGTGATTTACCAATTACAGCAGGAACAGTAGTTCAGACCAGGTGGATAATTTCTGCATTAGAAAAGCTGATGGAGTGAGGCATAGATGAATTTTGAGCTTAGGAAATCTCAGAATTCTTGTAAAGGGAAATGATGCCGAAAATTTTACACTGAATTTTAATGTGAGATGCTGCCACTTGCAACTTGCAAAGTATTTTTGCTAAGTGGTACAACGCAAGACTGCAATATTCACTTAATACTTAAATATTCAACAGGAAAATAGTAGGAGTATTTTTTTTCCGGATAAAGCTGATAAATTTTAAAATAAATCTTCACTACATTCATTACATTCCATTTTTACTGTTGTGGTCTATATGGATAATAGATATATGAACTTTCATAAAACATATGGTAGCCATATGAGACACCACATTTAAAAAAATTTGTTATCCCAGTAGGAAACACCACTAGATCCTAATGTACCAGGTTCTTTGACAGAACTAACTATTATGCCCTACTCCAATCTCACTTCCAAAGAGACTGTTCACACACTGTGCACATTGGTCCATAATGCAAATCTGTGAATTTTTCATTGGCACAAAATAATCCATGTTACACATTTCCCTGGACATTTTGTAACTTCTCTGACTGCTTTAACCTCTTCCTCACACATTGTTTTTATTGTAGAAGCCTTGTATAAGCTGGTTCCAACCACCATTCTAACAATTATTGTTGTATGTGAATGTTTAAAAAAACTAACATTATTTCTATTCTACTTGGACTTAGATCTTGAATGTATAGACCTTTTACATTATGTACACACATTATGTACACACATTATGTACACACATCAAAAAAATGTGAAACTTCAATGCAAATCCTGAGAAAGGTGCAAGCAGAAACATTGCAGTGAAATTAAAGTTGAGTATAAACCCTTGAAATCCTATGACTCAAATAAAAGAATGCTGGAAGGTTAAAATTCAGACAGGAAATGCCTGAAGAGCTTATGAGATGAAAATCTTAAATTGGAAATTCCAAAGCCAACCCAATTACTCATTGCAGTCTCCTTTGCAGCTGTGTAATGAATACTGGTAAACAGTAAATTTAATACAACATTTAAAAATTAAAAAAAAAATTAAAAGGAAGTTTATGAAAAAATAAATCATGTACTTTTCCTATAGTTTTGTTCCCTAGGGTGAAGTTCAGTTCATTTGCAAAATACATAGGAGTGGGTGGAAAGTAGTATCTGTTTTTTTTTTCTAAGAAAAAAAAATTAGTTATAGATAGTTGTTTTTATTCCCTCTGAAACAGAATTAGAGATCTCAGCACCTTTTATCTTTAAAAAATCAACTTCCTTTAATATTGCAGAATAAAGATATCTATGAGGTGTGTAAGACATTCAAGAATTACTGTTGCATAATTTCTTACCATTCGTAGTGTGTGTTTCTTAATTAAATATCTAAGGTGAAGAGAATACATTCTGATATTCACTTAGATATAGAAAATCCAGGTTTTCACTTTTCATACACTTTAAAGAAGGAAATTTAAGATATGTTTTCTGTATCTGAGCTACAGAGTTAGACTTTCTCACTCCGTGAATAACTTCCTACCTAAAGAGAAAAAGATCGAAGAGAAAGTTGCTACTCTTCTAGAGTCATAGTGTATAGCTAATATATATCTCTTTCAAACCAGCTCACACTCAGAAAAGGACTAAATATTAAAACAAATTTCCATGTTAGATACTTGTCTTAGATCTACCTTTTCAAAAGGTTGGCCTGGTAACATATTTGTGTATAAAGCACTCGTCAGCTGTGTCAGTGCTCTGTCAACAAGATGGAGACGTTGTTCAAAGCTTCCTTCTTTCCAAGAGAAACAGAAATCAAAAATAGAACAGTCAAATTCAGAATTAGTCTCTCAAAAATAAAGTATTGCTTGCAGCTGAGAGAAGAGTAAATAAGTGTATCCGTGCATAAGCTAAGAGAGCAGCTGCTATTACCAGCAAATTAGGATGTTAAAACCCCAAACAATGCAAACATTGATTTAAAGCAAGACTAAAGCAGTGGAATGTGACTCCCAAAGCAGGCATCTGGTCATTAGGGATTCACTTTGCTTTACTTTTCTGCTATTAGGGAAATGATGTATCAGGTATGAGCAGATAGCTCATATGCCAGTTAGATATGGAAAGGGTAAGTTCTGGAAGGAGGTTTGCCAGAAAGCAGTAAATTAAGCTGAGTATTGTTGAACTGCAGAGATGATAAGAACAAGTGTTGCTTATTGGTTTATTTATCTGATTATGGCTGGCAAGGGAGAAATCAATACAGTTAGTCAGGGATAAATTGCAGACTTGTTACCTAGTATAACTTGAACAGCTTGTGCAGAGATAATTAGCACAGCCTCTCTTAGCTAAATTACTGTTTAAAAGTGAAAGGAGATAGAAGCAATTTTCTCAACAGTTTTTATATAATGGTAGCACATGAAGAGAAACCTTGCAAGCCTGAATAGATGATACAGTTCTTATTAATTTAAAAGAATGCATGTGCTTTAAGCTGTGTGTGTGCATGTGCATATATAAACATTGGAATGCATTGCAAATGAAAACAACAGAAAACATAACTCAAAGAAAATATTTTCTCCATCATTATTCATATATATTCAGCCAAAGTTTCAAAATTGTTTTGTATTATTTTTCTTTATTATTAATTGAAAATAGTAAAGTGATGTTTTCTTCTAGTTAGAAATAGAAACGGTGCCATGTAAAAGAGAAAGGGGTTTCAGTTCATTTGCAGACATGATGAGAAGAATTGTGGACTAACAGTTTACAAGAGGAGTGTGACTATTACTGTATGAGAATCAGGGTCAGAGCAGCTATTTCATGTGCATTTTCATGAGGTAAAATGATTCTTAATGATCAAAAGAATTGTCATGCACAGAAAAAGGTGAGATGTTCATCTTATCAAACCCCTGTGGTTGCAATGACATTATATATCTTCTCTAAATAAAACTTGTTGATCCTGAAAGAATTTCTACAATATTTTTTGCATAAATAAAGTATGAGAAAACAAAAGCCAAAAGGAATTTTGGGAATAATGGAGGTTTATGTTTTTTTAGTCTTGAAATTTTTTCTTGATTGCTTCAATTTTCAGACGGAACTAGAAAAAACCTCCAGAATTTCTTTCCTATCCACAATGCCCAGAACATAATATCACAAAAGAATCAAGAGTAAGATTCATGAAAATAAAGTCACAAAGGTATCACAGTGTATATAACAGTAAAAAAATGCTTTACATTGGAAAAAAGTAAAGGTTTTAACCTGGAAAACATAAGAGCTTCTGTGTTGGTTCTGGGGTCTTTGGGTTTTTTCAGTGTCACTTCAGTAAATATTGCTAGATTCTCTTTGTCTTCCTCATCTAGAAGACAAACCCAACTTCATTCACCTTCAATTTACTTTAGTTCATTTTTTTATCAGCATTCTGTCTGAGAACCAGTTATTTCAAAAATTGATTAATAACACTTCTCCTAAGAATTCTAAAGCTATTATCTACCTGAAAATGTGACAACTGGTTGTAAAGAAAAATTCCTAAGGGAAAGGCTTCCCTTGAACTTGGAAAGCTGTTTCAAATGGCAGCATAAATATTTCTGACATCACATTTAAAAGGAACTGGAAGCTACTGTGACCTGTCTTAATATGTTTTTTTCCCAAATATTCCAAAACCATACCATTAGGAAAATCTATGTCACAGGATAATTCAAAAAATAATTCTGTCAAAATAAGTTTTGTACAGTTTTCATCACATTTTCATCACAGACATTGAAAATTTTGAAGAGCTTTTAATACTTGAAATAAAACAATAGCTGTGACTTGCTAATAATTTAAAAGTTGTGTTAGTAATAACTTATGTGCAAAAATAATTCAGGGATTATTAAAGGGGAATGTGTTTTAGGAAGGATACACAGCTGTGAGCATTGAGAAGTAATTGAAAACAATCATTCAGCCACATTTAAGGATTACAAAAGTATCTCAATATATTATAATTTATTGAATAAATTAAAGGGACTGGGCAAGAGAACTCATTCTGTGACATAACAGACAATTTTTTATGACACAATTTCAGTAAACTGATCTGCTACAATTGGAAAGCTACAGTCAGTTTCAGAAAGAATTTTAAATACTTTTAGTGACAAACAACTCCTAAGGATTAAATTTTTTAATTTGAGGAAATAATTATTGAAAAAAAAAGGGGTCTTTATAATAGTACATTTTGTTAGATTTTAAATAACATATATTGCCACGCAAAATTTTGCTATAAAATTTTTTATATGGATTTAAGAGTTTTCTTAACATAGGTGAGATAAAAAAAGGACAACACTTCAAGTATCTTTGAAATTAATCTGGGGCAGCGATGCAGCCTTGTGTTTGCACACTGCAACAATCTGGTTGTATGTATGTCACTCAATGGTTTTGTCTTGCTAGGATTTTTTTCATGTCATCATAGCTATATTAAATTTATGAATTCGAAAATTTTGGGCACAAAATGCTGTAAAAGAAATTTCAATGCTTTTATTACATTTTGAGATGATTCTTTTGATAGGAGAGCAACCAACACTGTACTTGTGTTTTAAATAATGGAATTAGATTGACCTCCTAGTTCTCAGGCCTTATATTCTACATGTCCAATGGAACTGTCCAATAGAATAAATTCTCTTTTGCAGACTCACTGCTTTTTGATGCAAAAAAACCCCTCAGGTAGAGTCTTATCTTACTTGTGTCACTTTGTGCTGTGTCAGTGTAAGAAACATAAAATGATCCCAGCTGGTTTCCTAGCTGTGCTGATGAATGCACAAAGAGCCTTATAATATATTCTCCTGGTTAAACAGAAAAAAACCAGCAAACAAGCAAATAATCAAACGGGATGCATTCAGGTTTCCTTTCTCTCTAACTGTAATTTCATCTGGAAGAAAAATGTGATAGCAAAATGCAGAGTCTAATCCTAAAGTAAACCTCCATATGAAATGTCAATGGTGAGAAGAACTGTTCACATTATATAGATGAATACAGAGATAAAAATGGCTACTACAATCTGAAAATTCCTTTTCTAGGGATGGTCATATTTTCTTTTTATAAGATTACTATAAGAGGACCAGTCTTATTCCAAGATGATGTTTTTGTCAAAGTTCCAGAAGCTTCTGACAACAGTCCACCTTAATAAAATAAATTTTTACAATCTGGAATTATAGGACTTAGTGAGTGGAGGGATAGTCCCTAAGTGACTAAATATTTCTCATTTCATGCTATTAGCCTAGTTTCCAAATTCAGAATATGAAATGGAATAAACATACTAGATTTTGTTGGTTTTTTTTTAATTATAGTCTTCTCTCCTTATGTCTGATCTTTATGAGTACAGTATGTTTTCTGCAATTAATATTTGGATTGAAGTTAATGGCCTATTAAAAAATCAGGTGCAGGCTGCTAGTAACAAGAGGAAATTATCACAGTGTGGGACAATTATTCAGTGTTAAGCTATTGATAAAAAGTAAAATAATGAAATGGAAGGATTATCTCCTCTGTCAAAATACTAAATATACAAAAGGTGTCAAGCAGCAACATTTATTGATTTACAGGAAAGGAAATGTTACATATTTACCTGCTGAAGATGCATATATGGAAACAACAATTGGATTCCCAGCTATGGGATGCCGGAAAAGATGATAATTTCAGCTCCTAAAGCACTTGCAAATAATAAAATTATATACAGATGCCCTAAACTCTTATGAAAGCAGAGTGAAAAATAAAGTCTACAGTCTAAATCAACTAGAGAAAATGATGATAGCACAGCTTCAGTAAAAATATTGTTCACCTTATAAATAACAGCTTCTGCATGTCAAATTGGTACACAAAAAGGAAAGAAACCTCCTGCAGAAATACGTTTATTCAAGTAATTTTTTCCCTTGCAGCTATTCTACTATGCTTACTGGGAGAGAGGTCATTAGTGGTGTTTTCTTTTTTTATGACTGCCTGGTAAATACTATCCTGTGGCAACTGCAATGTGAGCTGTAAAAGACATTAGCCATGCCTTTAGAAATTTACAGGGTGAATGGACAAAAAGCAAGGGATCAATAAGAAATCCATAAAGTGGCACTAATTGGTAGTTTGGTTCTAATGGGATTATGTCAGCTTTCCTTAGAATAATTTTACAATTATATGCCTCCAGGAAAAGAAAATATTCAGGAAGATTAACAGGGAAGAACACATGGAGTTTCCTTGTTTATGTTGTTATTTATACAATGTTAGAGGTATAGTGAATTAGCTGGAGGTTGCAGTGAGGTCTTGCCCTATAGACCTAAAAAACCTCAGAACTGTGGTGCAGTATGGGGAAGATAAAGTTGTTACATGGAGAAGGAAGTAGCTGCCAGTAGGAAAGTCTGTATTAGTATTGTTATACAAAAGAGGGACAAAGTAATTTGGAAAGGTGACAAGAATCTTTGAGACACAGTCATGATAAAAACTGAGGGAGTGTGAAAACAAACTATGCAAACATCTAACAGGGAATGCATATTTTTTCAGCATCAAGCAAATATGAAGTTTTCATTTTTTATCATCTACATTCTACTACATTTAAATAATTTCATAGAAAAGTCTTAAACAATTGACATTACTTTTTAAGTTTCAAGTTTAATTCTCTGCTGCACTTACTTAAAGCCTTTAATATTTTATGTAAGTCATTATTGAAATAGATCTTCTTTCCAAACTGTTGGATTTGTGATCAGTGAAGTCTGAGGTGCTTTTGTTTCATACATGGTTATATAGTTCATATATTTTTATGGTAATTTAGCAGAAAAAAAAACCCAAAAAGGTACCACAATGCACATGCAGAAAGAAAGAGAAATTCTGAATACAATCTGTACTTCAGCATGACTTTCTCACATACTGAGGGGCTCAGAGACTGAAAGTACAAACCACAACTATTTAACAAATGCAAGTAATATTTTCCTTAACCACATCATCAGAAGCAACAAAGTAATTTCTCCACAAAAAAAAAAAAGAAAAAGAAAAAGAAAAATCAAATAGAAGCAGACACCACCATAGAAAATTGAATCTGAGACATTTCAAGTTTAAAACTTTTATAGGAAACTGGAAAGAGGGTCATATAACAATATACTGGAATACTTACTAGCACATATTTTATCCTTCCTTTTTCATTTGAGGAAAAAAAAGTAGTTCCTGTGTGTTTTGAAAGCTTCTGACTCTCTATATGTATGTGGGTACTGTTGCTGTCAGGAAAGCATGTAGACATGATGAAGGGTAGGAGACGCACACATGGCACAAAACTTGTACTACATGCATAAAACAAGGCATAACCTTTTTGGTTCTCAATAGATCTGTGCTTGGTTTTGAAGCCTCAGTAGCATGCATAGAAGTCTTTCTAACATGAACATTATCATAAATCCTAATTAATACAGATAAACATGACCAAATAAAACTAAATTAAAGGAAATCCTTACAATGCTTTGGGGCAAAAATGGTTTTAGAGGCAAAAAAGTTTTCCATAACCTTGGTATGCTTAAAATAGTAACTATACTTGAACCTCCCTCTCAGCATAGCTTTAAATGTTTTTTTCAGTTGAGATAGAATAGAATATATGTTCTTCTGCCTCAGTGATTTGCATTTCTCACTTAAAATCCACTTTCCACAAACTTAATATTTGGGAAAGTGAAGGAGTAACACCAGTACTAAGAGTCATGTACTGGACAGGCCTTTAGTGTGCCAAGTGTTCTTGTGGTTCTCCTGATGTATCTCACTCCCCACATGAAAATTTTGCAGCTGTAGACTTCACTTATCAAGCAGAATTTGCCAGTGGTGTTGAGATATGCCAACCTTCAAAGCCCAAATTTACATAAAACTTTTGGATTTAATTATTATTGCATGTTTCAGTTTCAGATTTTTTCAGCCTTATCTGTGGCATTAATTTGTGTTTCTAGAACTGTATTTTGCCACGTGTTACCATTGCTGATTATTCTATGCTAGAAACAAACATAGATAAAGAGAAAATCAAATATTTTCTTTTTAGTTTCTGAAATGAATCAAGAATTGACTCAGGAAATGCTCATGATACTTACAAATGTTAAATAAATTGATGCAGAAACAAATTGATTTATAGAAGATTAGTATTAGAAAAGGTTAGTATTAGAAAAGACCCTTCTGAAATTCTTTAGAATCTGAAATAACAAAGGTTGCCACAACTTTTATGGTTTTGAATATGTAAACATTTTTCATTAAAAATGACATTGTCAGTTTATTTTAAACTTGCAGTTTCAGCTTTGCCTAGCAGTAGAAATTTCAGAACTGCAGAGGTTAAGGATAGCTTTATGATGTTTCTACTCAAATGGAAAGCTAACAGCCCAAATTTTTCAGAAATCCTCTTCTCTTGTAATGTAACAATCCAATTTTCCTGAGTCAGAGATTTCAAATATGTCAGAAGAATATCCACAGTTTTGAGTTTTTGTTTTGTTTTGATTGGCTTTCAAAACCAGGAAATGAATAGATGCAGAAATCTGAAACAGTGAATTTTTTCTTTCCTTATTCTAAGTGTCTGAGGAAATTATATGAGCACAATGTTTATGACTGAATATTCAGCTAAGTATACCTCTATCCCTAATAACCTCATGTTCTGTTAGAGAGTCTCTACCAAATTCAGCAAAGATTCCAGAAAAAAAAGATCAAGTATATAAAAGTTTTGTGAAAATAAGCAGCCAGATAGACACGAGTATTGCTTTACTGCAAACTTGAATCCATTTAAGAGCCAACATAAATTTTCTCTAAAGTAAACATTAGGCAGTGAACATTTACTGGATTGTCCTTTGCTGTGTAGTGTAGCTTTTTACGATTTCATGGCATCAGGTAGCAGAGCACTTCTTGTGCCTAAAGCCACTGACAAATGCAGGCACAGCAGTGCAGTGACTGCCATGTGCTCAGTGTGGTGAGCTGTGCTCTGGCCCTGGCGTGTCAGCCTGTCCAGTTGTCAGTGCTACATTCAGAAATATTGTTTAGAACAGCTCTAGAGAAATTTTTTGTGTTGAGATAAAACAGCTGAGCTGAACACATCCATGTACCATCTAAAAATTAAGCACTTAGCCCAACCAATGGCTTGCCAAGGTAGGACAGATATATTATTTAAACTTATTTGTAATACTGTCAAAATAGACACTTTTACCTCCTTTCCCTGAAGGACTGTTTCTGGAATTTTCAAAATATAGCTGTATAGTTTTTGCTCTTCTACTGCCTGACATGTTTTCAACATGGCTTTTTCCTGAACATGGCAGTTTTCTTTGCCACACTGACCTGCCTTAATACCAGCATTGATAAAATGTGATTGATGTAGAAAACCAGTATTTTTTTTAAGCACACTGAAATGCAAGGTTTAACATATAAATCTAGGCAATGTCTGATTTTATACTTGTTTCATGATTCCATTTTATGAAAGCTAAACCGGCCACTGCTAAACATCAATATTTCAAGGAAATCTGTCCCTTGGGTAACTCAAAAGTTTTGGGGTAGAAGGACTTATTTGATCCACTAATACTGAGTGAGCAAACTGCCTTTCAAGTTTTGAAAGTATTTTTAATAATTTAAAAAGAACTTTTTCCTAATGTTTTAAAATGAAGAGCTGAATATAAATACACTTATTTAACTAATATGAATAGTTTTTTTATAGCTTAAAAGAGTTCAAGCAGACCAGAATTTTGCAATGCAAATCCCCAAAGTGACTAGATCTTTTATGTTGTCACTGGTTTTGACCAACACTGCATTATCATCAAACAAACATGAAGAGGCATTAGGACTGTCCATTTAAGTCATCTGGGTTTTAGTTTCCAGGATGTCTGCATCCTCAGAGGTCTAAATTAGTAAATGTTTACTCTTTGTTGACACTTGAGAATATAAAAAGTAACACTTGGTTAAAGTTTAAAATGTTATTAGGAACAGCTTGTCTGCATTGCTTTGAACTTTACCAAATAAGACAAAATTAAGAAACACAAATATTTGAATGTTTGGTTAAATATCTTATGAACAACATAAAATCAGACTTCAAAGATCTTCTCTATTCATATGATGTCATTGTTTCCTCTAAAAAAAGAACATTTTTTCTAAAGCTACCCCTGTGATACTATCCTCTAAATTCATTTTTATTAAATAGTTAGATAAATTAAGAATTTTAATGGAACAAAGTCTGATTTAAGAGAAATAAATTAAGACTAATCTGATTGTGAGAAGTGAAGGAATGCCTTTTCCTTTAAGCTAAACAGTGATAGAACTGTTTTAATATTGTATGATAATTAAAACAGAAGAATATTGACAATTCCATGGGAATTCTTATATTTTGACTTACCATATAATATTGTTGTTATTATTTAAATTAAATGTTCTCATATAAATAATCTGGACTTCTGAGTTTATTTTTCATTTAAAACCAAATTATTATGACACAAACAATATTCATAGGTAGAAAATAATGATTTTCTGCCTCATAACAGAACCACTTCCCTAAACAGAAATCATAATTCAATGCCATTTGGCTTTCACTCCAAATGCTGTTACATATATACATGTTATGGAGTCTATCAACAGTACTCATTAGGACCCAGAAGAAATCTTTGCTTTAGATTCTTATGATGTTAGACTGATCTCAAACTCACCATCTGATGTTGAAATGGGATACAATTGGTCTTATTGGTGCTTAAAAAGAGACATAAGAGCTCAGAGAAAGCCCAGTATGGTCAATTTAAACTTCAACATTTCTTCAGCCCTTGGGAATTTGAATTTATTTGGTAGCTCCTTTTAGACTGAAAATTCATTGGACATTTTGTAAGATAGAAGAGAACCTATAAGTTTCTTCTGTTGCAGAGGTAATGAAATAGAATAGAGACAGATATAGTTTCCCTATATTTTTTTGTGAGAGTGAATTATTTAGTCTTAGCATAGGGTGTATCTTCTGGAGGCTCCCCAAAGCCCCTCAGCTGAAATATTCTTATACAGCCAAAGATGTTATATAATTTCAGGATGTATTCCAACAAAGTTTATTTAAAATAAGCCCTTTTTTTTTTTTTTCATTTTTTCTTTGCTTACTGAAGACTTTCTGTACTGAATGTTATGGTTTTGTATTCTGGTCTCCATCTTGGTTCCTGCTGCAAACCGTGGAAACTAATAAAGTTTATAAGAAAGTCCCTTGTTAAGTTTGAGTTTCTGTCCAAATTATGACAACTAAAACTATTTCTATTGCCTGAGGACAACAAAAATAAACTGGTGTCAGTCCCTGGACCACAAACTTATGTTGTTAATTTAAAATTCAAACCTTTGTCCATTTTCTTGCACTTTCAAGACTCAGAACATATGGAAATACTGAGATGGTTAAAAATATTACTGTACATTTAGAGAAAGTCAGGTGTTTCACTTTAAAAATCTAGTTCCTCCCAACATGAGTGTGCCTGTGGTTCCACACTGAATGGCACTGATTAATTAAGGATATGTATCATGAGACCAGACTGAAAAATCTGTATAGGAAGAGGTGTGTTCTGCATCTCATGATGTCTCTAAGTGGTGAAGTACACAATAATCATGGGCTCTTTTAATGTAAACAGGACAAAGTAGGTAAGACCTCCTCGACTGTTAATATTTTTTTTAACCCAACCCAACACACTACAGGACACTTTAAATTGGTAATTCTCTTATTTCTGCTATGGGGAATGAACTGATGTTATATTTGTAGAAAACCTTTTTCTAGACCTTTTACATTTTGATCTACATTTGAAGAGCAGCACAACCTTCTTTTAGTGCCTACTTTATCTTGCTGTTTGTCACGCCATGCAGCTCATACCAGTTTAAAGGTCTATTTGTATTCCTGCTTTAGCCAGGAATGAGTGACTCATTCCAGAGCAGAGGTGAAGTGTCGCTGTTGAGCAGCTAGCAGAGTAATGAAAGCACCAGTTCTCAGTGGCAAGAAGGAATGACCTTTATTGTTTTGATTTCATCACATATATAGAGTTCTCAAAAGTCACCCAGATTAGTCAGTCAGAAGCCTTCCCCCAGGCCTGATTGGCCAGGCTTGCACTGTCCAAGTTCTGGGACACTGTTCCAATAACATCCAAACTTTATCTTTATTTATAAAACACAAGAAGAGTTCTCGTGGGAAAAACCTGTGCTAGCCACAGCGAAGCTCAAGTCGCTTTACAATGGTACGTGTCTTTCATCTGTCATATTTTCTGGGTATATTTATGGAGCTTTGTTTTGTGTGTTCTCTGCCTTACGTCTCTTCCTTACGTTTCCTTTACTATATATCGTTTTTCTATATTCTTCAGCTGTACTTACTTTCTTTCTGTGGACTGAATGATGACACTGATTTTTGAAGAATAAATGTACAGTTATTTTATACTGTATCACTGTTAGCACCAAATAGATTTATCTCCAGGAATGTATGGAACTTATTTTCATGTAAGCTAAGTGAGAACAGAATTTCCCTAACAAAATGTCCCTTTGACATGTAAAATGACTTCCAGTTAAGCTCAAATAAATGCTAATGTGCAGTACTTAAACCAAGGGAAAAAATGTCTATCTAAAATAAGAAAAGTAGTCTTTATGATGGCCATTGTGAATTGGCAAATGAGCCATATTATGGAAAAAAAAGTGTTCAGAAGGGTTAATGCTGTGGAGCTAGATGTTTTACAAACTATCCTCATCCCTGTCTTAGTAGTGAGCTGTGAAACCATGTTTCTTTTCCAGACCTCAGTAGCTCTGATTAAATGAGTTGCATAGTATTTGATTACAGAGTATAATCAACATGTTGCAAAACTGAGTGAATAATTCATAATGTGTCATTTATCTGGCAATTTTTGCTTCTCTCTGTTTGCTAGTTGTCATTGAGGAGATTATTATGTTCTCAAATGCATCCCTTATTTGAATTTATTTGCTGAATAATTCCAGCAAATGATTCTTATTCTGCGCATCATCCACAGGCAATTTGTTATGAGTTTTCAACACTGGAAGATGCAGGTTTTTTTATTTATTTGGTTTATGGATTATGCGCTATTCTGCTGTTTCCTTAATGGATGGCACCTAGATCAAAAAGAAGCTTCAGTATCAAAATTCTACATTCATTTTCTTCTAGCATACACCTAAAATTCTTGGTGTATGCTATTCTTGATGATTTAAAACTCTGGTCTAAGAACAGGTGACTTACCCATTCCTTTTCAGATCACCTTCAAAGTCACACATGTACTCTCAGGAAGATTTGAGTGTGCTTAGTCTATGAGCAGCCAGAATAGTGTGCAAGGAAGCTCTTGGGGATCTCATCCTTTTGTTTCACTTCTGAAATTCATCTGGGTCAACATTGCTCTGCAAAAAAGATAATTTCACCTTTTGCTAAATAGCCCTATGGACAGATACTTCTCAGGTGGAAGTCTACATTCCAGGGGAATCTGCTAAGAAAGAGAGATTAATAAATACCCCATGAAAACAGTCAAAGGATTAGGCCATAAAGATTGAGAGAATGTTTTCTTTCTTGTCTCCTATTTATTTTATTCCTGGCTGTATAATGGCCTGGTTTCTTTGGAGGAGCTACTCACTCTCCGTTTTTGCTCTCAGAATGCTTTAAGGACTCTACTGACTTTTCAGGTTTCCTCTCAGGATTTACCATATGGATGGCAAAGCAGTCCTTAAAAGGATGAGAATATTGCTGTGCCACTGAACATTTGAATGATTATAGCTACCCAGCCAGCAAACATCCTGCTCAGTGGGATTGTGTCCAGTGAAGTTGGGCATTCCTGGGGTTCCAGCCTTAATGTGTACAAGATTTAGTGAGTTTATTTGGTTCCTTAGCTATGTAAGCTGCATATAAGTGCATATAAAAATTGCTATGCCACATTATTCATTAATATTTCCTGTGTCCATCTCAACCCATAAGCCCAGTTCTGCATACTAGTTGTGTTGATAGCACTCATCCCTTGGATTAAATCTACGATGCAAATAATATTCCCCACAAAGAAAGTGTTCCGTTATAGCCGAACTGGGCATTGTTTTGATGCATACAAAATGCTTTTAATATTTTTGTGTAACATTGTGAGCTTTGTCTGCATTTCTCATAAATTTTCAATATCCACAGTCTGGGATCTGATTCTGGTCTAAAACATGACAGATTCAAGGCTGAAATTTTTATAGTTCTGAAGGATAAACAGAAATCATTTACAATTCTGCATAGAAGAGAGTCAAGAAAGAATATTGTCTCAACCTGTTGCTTGCACTTCACCATAGAGATTCACAACTTTATTTTGTAAAAAATACATCATTCTTTAAAAAGTCAGCACTAGGAGTTGCTGTAGAAATATGCCCTTTCTCACAGAGCCTGTGCCCTCTGAATTTTCCATTACTGTACCTACAATTCATCCATAACTGTCCTGTCAGAATCTTAATCAATCAAATCAATCAATCAGTGAATAAATCTTATACTTCTCTTCGCATGAACACACTTAATCTTGGTCTGTGTAAGAATTATCAGCAAGCCTCTAGCCCCAAGTGAGGCACATCAGCCATTGCAATAAACCAGATTATGTCACTGGTTTATAAATTAATTGCTTTTTGAACATATAATTCTTAGCAGAATTTGATTTTATTTACATTTTTCTATAGGAAGAGTTTTTTCTCACCCAAAAGGAACCTTTCAACACTATTCAGCTTTGTAAGACTTCTTTCACTGGCCTATTTGTGAACTTGACCAATTTCAAATTGCTGTATTTGAATTGCCTTTACATTAGAAGTCTTTCTTTTATAATCATTGCTTTGCTGATTTTCCCCTCAACCAGATGAATCACTGTTTCTCAGATCAAAATTACTGCTAGCCAGTATAAGTCCTAGAATAGCTCCACTCTATCATGGTATTAAGAGCAGAATAGTTCGAATACAGCAACACAAATAGGGATTGTGAGGAATAAATTTAAATTACTCTGTAGCATAATTCCATTTAAATGCAATTGGAATGACATTTTACTTTTGGAACTTCCTTCTCCTTTCTCCTGAAATTAGCAAAATTCTGGAAGACAGCATCCATTGTTTAGATTTAATCTCAGCTCAAAACAAAGCTGAGGGCAGGACAAGAAGTGCTCAGAAACACTTGAAGGCTGAGACCCTGCAATTACTACAAGCAATTATTCCATGTAGAATGAGATATTACAAACCTAAATCCTAAATGTGTGGTGAGGCATACAGCAGCCTCAGGATGGGAGGCAGAGTGTGTGGGGTAGAGTGAGAGAGGTGAGGCATAGGGTGCTAAGAGATGGGGCACAGGGTGGGTGCTGGAGACTCCAAAGCAATAAGCCATAAAGAATTGGAGCAGGACAAATGTTATTCTAGAGATAAAAAAGAAATCATATGTAACAGACATAAAAAGTGCCACATAGAGTAATTTTGAATGCAATATGGAGTTTGATACCAAAGAAGAAGACCAAAGGTTTCAAGGAGTGTTAGCAAACATGTGAAAATTACTTGGAGTGGATCTCTGGAGGAGAAATTTGAAAACATTGACATGAACCTCATATTGCTTTTGGTGAAAGACTCCAGGTGCTAACACCACTGAAAACACATCTTAACCCACTCCTGGCCCTGCCCCCATCACCACCATATTGAAAACCTCTATTTAGGACTCTAGAAGATTCTCTCTAGACTAAGGATGCAACAAAAGACAGTCTGAAATTGTTAACTTCTCTAACAAAGCAAGAGCTGCTCCTTATAACTACCACAGGTACAAATCTGGAAATGTAAAACTGAAAGGTTAAAGAGGTATCAGTTTATTCTCTGCAATAGTTTCTTAGAAACAATTAATGTCCATTAAATCTTGAGGATAAGACTTGAAATACTTCTTCAAAGTGATGGAAAAAAAGAGAAATGCGTTTGCAATCATTTAAGAGGCTTTTTTATCACTGATAGATATACAGATGATACAAGGGATCTACTTCCAAGATATGAAAAGTGAAGAAATTATTTAAAGTGTTGAATATTATCAGTTTTTAGCTTTACGCTATCACACACTAAGACACAAAAATTGTGTAGATATCAGATAGGTCTTTCTCTAGTTCCAGGATACGGAGTTTACAGTGACCAGTAAGAGATCACTGAGGATCAGGTCCATTTTACTTGCAACACTTATGCATTGACAGCAGAGAGGAAAACAGCACTCAACTTAGTGAGGCTCCATTCTTTATCTATGAAATTTTAATATCACTATGGGGAAAATAGTAATTCAGTACAAGAGCAGTTCATGCTCATGGTGTATTTCGAATATCACTATGTGGGGTTTCTCAATAAATTATCACAGACAATTAAGCACAGGTGTTTTGAAAGAATCTTGCTAGTTGTCCAAGATACCATAATTTATGAACAGAATGCTTTTGTCGCCCTAGGAGAATTTTCATTAAAAAGAAAAAATCCAATATACTTTCCAGCTAATGATAAGTAACTGATATAACAAGAATTGACAAGTCACAACTTGCTCCTTCACCCTTGTTCAACGCTGCAGATTCATAAAGTTTTAAATGTGTTTAAATATGCAAAAACTCAACAGGAAATTCCTGGTTTAAAGCATCTGCTATCATCATCTGTACATTCAAAATATGAAATAAAATATCTTTAAAGTGCATCTCTTGAACCAGACTGATAACTGATATTTTGGAAAAGTCTAGCTAAAGCACATTTTTAATATGTAGCCATTTTTTTTCTCAGATAAGATTGCATGGTACTTCATAATTCAAAACCATTTTCATAAATTTTTTAACACACAAACATGACCTTCTTAAAATGCATGTTAACACTTTATTCACAAAAAGAGAAATAATGATGTAAATTGCTCTTTTAATTTTTTTAAAGAGAGAAGGAATGCAAGTAAAAAATATCTCTGTAAGTACTGCAAAACTATTGCTAGAAAACCACATAATATTCTACAAGTAGTCATTTAAATATTTCAGAACATTAACTAGGACTGATTTAATACTATTTGTTTTCTCAAACAATTTTAACTGAGGTTACATGAAGGAGTGATGACTAAATAGCAACTTTTCATCAGTCTCAAGGAGCATCATAATTTCATTAGTAATTGACTTTTTAAAGTTTGATTCTCTCCATTGTTATGCTTTTAATTATTTTTATTATTGAATAGAATATTAAGAAAATACAAGAAAGACCTCCAAATAATATTTCTTAGATATGCAAATTCTTTATTAAAACTTGATCATATTTATATATATATTATAAATAGATTCACAAGAAAATTTACTAGCACAGGGATAAGAAGAAATTAACATAAAGTAATTTTAGAATTATAGAATAATAGAATGGTTTGTCTTGGAAGGAATCTTAAAGATCTTCTCGTTCCAGCCACGGGCAGGGACACCTTCCAGTAGATCAGGTTTCTCAAAACCCATCCAACCTGTCCTGGAACACTACCAGGAAAGAGACAACCACAGCTTCCTTGAGGAAGCTGTTCCAGTGTTTCACCACACTGATAGTAAAATCTTCCTAACATCCAATGAAAACCTACACCCGTTCAGTTTAAAGCTACTCCTTTTTGCCCTATCACTGCATGGCCTTGAAAAAGGATCCACTTTATTATTCCCAATTTTGGATTTATTTATTTGATAATGATCTAGGTGTTTTCATTCTGATAGGACAAAATATCTCCTGACATGTTGTACTGGGTTTGCATGGTCAAGCTTTGGCAGCAGGGGGGTTGCTGATGGGGTTTCTGTGAGAAGCTGCTGGAAGCTTCCTCCTTGTCCTGCAAGGCCAACCCTTGGCATCTCCAAAGATGGATGAGCCACAGGTCAGGGCTGGGCCAATTAAAAATGGTGGTAATGCCTCTGTGACAACATATTTTAGAATTAGGAAAATAAAGTGTGAAAGTTTGCGCATGCATAAGCAAATGAGAAAAAAAGATTAATCTCTACTTCCCAACAGCCAGCAATATTCATCCACTTCCCAGGCAGCAGAGTTTCAGCACACGGAGCAGTTGCTCCAGAAGGCAAACGCTGCAAATAACAAATGACCCCACTTATTCCTCCCTCCCTTAGCTTTTATACCTGAGCTGATGTCATATGGTCTGGAATATCCCTTTGGTCAGTTTGGGTCAGCTGGCCTGGCTCTGTCCCTCCCAGGATCTTGCCCACCCGCAGTCCCTTGATGGGGCTGGGATGTTGGGAGACAGTGCTGATGCTGTGCCAGCCCTACCCAGCAGCACCCAAAACTCTGCTGTGTTATCAGCTCCTTTCCAGCTACCAATGCAGAGCACAGCACTGCGAGGGCTGCTGTGGGAAAATGAACTCCAGCTCAGCCAGACCCAATACACCTGTCCAAAATGTTTCAAGTTTAATAGATTTAATAGATTTAATAGATTGAATTTTGAGGGTTTTCAGGCACGAATGTTGTTTACTAGGCTGCCTTCTTGAAGGATAACCAGAAGCTGGAGAAATACTTGGGTCTGGAAGGAAATACAAACACTGGTGCCTAGGAGACAGATGTCCTAGCTTTACCAAACCTTGAACTCCTGGTATCATTCTAGGATCCTTCTCACTATATTCTTCCACTGTAAAATTCAGATTTTTTTTTCCCCCTGGTATCAGTTTGATCTTTTTCTTGCATTTACTTTGATTTATGACTGACTCTTTAGGCTACAGAGCTTGCTGCTTGCAGAATTCTAATTGTTAAATAACTGTATTTACAGTAGAGAGCATTAAGTAGTCGTTTTCTTTTGTGTTTAGACAGAAAGTCTTTGAGAAATCCAAGCTTTTGGTGAGAAAGCAACCTAACTTAAAAGTGGCTGGCTGAGCATACAGCTAAAATACATCAACTCTCTGCTAAATAGCATGTTAAATTATATGTGCTTATGTTCTTAACAGTTCTTCATACTTATAATAAATTTATCACAGCCGTTGCTGAACACCTGTTACTTAGATAATGGCTTATAATGTAGTAAAAATGTGTCTTTTGATACCTTCTCTTTTCACTAAGCTTCTTTTCTTTCATCATAATCACATTGCCATCAGCAGAATCTACAATTTTGTGCGCTTCATTGCATTTCACTGTCCCAAACTGCTCAGAGTATTCTGAACAAAATATTCTGAACAACCCTGTGAAGAAAGGTAAGTTTTTCTTTTACATGACAAGTTATATTTTTATAAGAAATACAAACCCAACATAAAATGCCTAGATTTTGATCAGCACCTCTGTAAAATCTTTCTAACCAACCTTTCATATAGAACCAACCTTTCTGCACAATAAATTCGGTTTCATTTGCTTAGCAAGTGAACATGACAGTTAAAGACATTTAAAGAATGTGATATAGAATAGTTTAGAAACTTAGAAATTCTCTATTTCTATGTGTGTCTACTGCTGTGTCATACAATGTTTCAATGTATGCTCTAAGAAACTTTGAGATTCAGTATCAAAATGACAAAAGATCTTCATGATAGTAAGTTTCAGCACATCCAATCCTATGCTGAAGCAAACCCCATCAAACCCCCTCTGAATTAGACATATATGTTCTTTCTACATAATTAAAATCAGGGGCAAAAAAATGAAAAACACAGTCCAAATATAAACTATCTTTTTTTCAACACTTAAAAAAGCATGGGATACATCAGGAATATTAGTTCTGCATTTTGCTATTGCCTCCCACAGGTACCCTTACAGCAATATCAGTGCCTATTGGTCAGATATCTTACCACTTACAATGCTCATTGAACTTGTTAAAAATATAGATAAAGTCAGGTTTAGGTTAATTTCTACTACTCCTTTCTAACAGAAAAGTAAACAGTTTCAAACTTTTGAAATATTGAATAAAAGGAAAACACAAGTACTTCTTTCAAGCTGAAATTATTTGGTCAATCTAGAATGAGAGGTCTTGTGCTTGACAATGAATTTATTTTTTCAAAATAAATACATGTTCACTCCTGGGCTTTACAAGGAGCTATTTAAAGTTCACTCTTGGAGAGTTTTGGTAAAAATGTAGGTAAAATTTTAATACGTTTGGTTGTAGAAACATCTTTCAAAAAGGCAAGCTTATTCTAATGACTTTCTTCTAAAGGCGTGTGTCCCTACATGGTTTTTTGCTGTTTGGATTCTCTTTTAATATTAGAACAGTAAATCTAAAGGTATTTTAAAGAGGTTTTCATTTTTTTTATGTTGGAAGCTGTTTTTAATGTTTGTTTTAAAAGGATCAGTCAGTGTAATATAAGATAAAGTGGTTTAATAAAAGTTTTATTTTATAGTCCATAGTGCTACTTGTAAGCAGAATATCAATTCATTAAAAGAAGCCAGATAGTATTTCTCAATTGAAAAAGACAAGTGTTATAAAAAATATAAGTGAAATAAAAAAATAAGGAACTGTCTTTTCCTACAGACAGTTCTTTATGGATCAGTAATTTCTTCACAACCATGTTTCTAATGGACCATCACAGAGGAATATATTTAACTGTTTTACAGTCTAATTAGACATGGCATCTGTCAAACAGGTCTGATTTATCTCTAACAAGTGCTAAACTGCATATCAGGATACAGGTTGACCAGTTAACAACAAGAAAAATCCAAGGGTACTGCATACTGACAGAAACCACAGATAGCTGTAATGACTGAAACCAGGGAGCTATTTATAAAAGCACATTTTTTTAATTCTCTTAATAATAAAATTCAGACTATTGGCTAAATTTTACAATAATTCTATTAGTCTACTCTCTGAAGGGAAGAATGTTTCATCTTGCAAGTCTTGTTGAGGGCATACAAACAATACATGGGAAAAGAGAATTGGGAAGCTAAGCCTAAATGACTGTTCTGTGAGAATCAAACTATCAGTACCATCCCAAGTTAATAAGTTTACTATTTTGCATGTCCTATTATTTTCCATTTTTGATGTTAAAAAAAAGAGTTTGCAGGAAAGGACTTAGGGATGGAAAGGCTGAGTGTGTCCTTGGCTGCAGTGCATATAAGATGGTGGAGTACAGGATTCTACATGGAGAGGAGCAGCGTGATAAGTAGGATTATGGTGCTGGACTTCAAGAGAACTATTTTTCCTTCTTCAAGAACCTACTTTAAAGAATCCCATAACTTAGAGCTTTAGAGATACTAATTAATATTAATGTTAATATTCAAACATCATTTCCACTGGATGCACATTTCTCCAAAGAAAACCCAGCTCTCTGGCTACCACTTTCTGCCAATAGACCTTAAGAATGACTGTGATTGACCATCTCCAGAGGGGTGATATCTCCTTTTGAGTCTTCAAGCAAATTTAGGCATTGACCTCACTGCTTGTATCACACACAAAGGTGCCAATTAATGTAATTTTCAATGTGGATACTTGGCCATTAGAACCAAGACAAAATGTGGTAACTCATTTCACACAGGATGTTGAAAAGCTGCCAGAGGGTAACAATTTCTGTCACTACTGATCTGGTACAGTTGTGAAGCAGTGACCTAGAGGTGTAAAGCTCTATCTTGTTACCAGCTATGTGGGCCATCCAGCCTATTTAACTTGAATTATTTACTTTTTTATTGTACCTTTTTCTCTTTGTTCAGGAAGAAATGCCTTTAGTTTTCAGTAATGTTCAAAGGCAATTGAACTATTTTATTTTTAAATGTAACATTGGGCCTGTATGTTAGGGGAAAGAAAGTTAAATTAAGCATTCTTCTACCACATATAAGTGTAAGGTATTGATTTTCTCTTTTATTTTGTGTTTCATTATGTCACCTTTTTATTTTCCCATTCTCAAGATAGGAGAAATCTTTTCAAGTATCAGAATAAAAAGCTTATAGCATCTAAGAGGATGAGACCATTTGACTGGGGGCATTGTACTTTAGGATTCTGACTTACTCTGAAGGGAGACCTTGATGACTTTATATTCTAGGAGAACAAGAAGAACGTGAGTAGTGTATGTGAAACTCTCTGGGATAAGAGGGCTAATTCTAGTCACAGTACTTTCAAATAATGAGCTCATTTTTCAGCTATTACCATTGTAGCAAGTAATCTCATTGTGTTGCAGCATTTCGGCATCTCTGGACACATCCTACCCATTTTAAGCATCTACCAAACTCTGCTTTGTAGTTAAAAGTCTACTGAGTATTGATTAAAAATCTCAGAGACAGAGGGACAGAGGAATAAGGGAGAGAGAAACGGGGAGGGAAAGGAGGGGAAGTGAAATCTTTAAGAACCAAATCTAACACAAGTCCAGTGAAATGCATGAGGTTTTTGGATAGCATAACAGTGATATACTTTGAATTGACTACATTAGAATTGGGGTGGGTTAATCTTTACTTTACATAGTAGGTATTCCAGAAATGTAAACTGAAGGTTGATTTCATGAAAGTCAGCTCAGCAAAGATTGTTTTAGGTAGGGTAGAGGAGTTAATCTAGAATTGCTCCCCCAGTCACACATGACTAAGTTCTGCCTACATGTATATTTAAAGTAACTTTTGCATTGACCACAGGACTTTGAAAAATTAATGCATTCAAACATCTTTTAATTTCTCCAAACAAAGAATTATTCACTAGAATTATTCACTTCTCCAAGGCCTAAGGAGTCAGGAGCATTATTTAGGTCTGAAAACAGGATGTTGTAATTTTCTCTTGTTCATCACAAATATTAAGTGTTTAGGACCACATAATCATTTCTTTTAAAATATTTTGATATCAATGATATTAATGTAAGATTATAAAAGAAATCAGTTATGAAAACAGGTGTTACTTCTGTTGGGTCTGTCAACCTTTCCTTGTGATCAATTTCTAGTGCTATTTTTGTATAGTAAAAAGAGACATAAGCGTAACAGGTTGTATTGATGAAACACAAGTTATGTCACCATAATTATGAAGACACATCTTCAGCACCTTTGAGAAAAACCAGAGGACTATAGCAGAATTACAAGTTGATACTCTGAAAAAAAAAAAAAAAAAGCACAGAATGATTACAGATGTATAAATGTAAATTTAAAATGTCCAGTTACTAATCAATGTAACTTTAATAGCTGGGTAGGGTCTATTTTAGGGCATAATTTAAATGTATAAAATTGTGGCACCGTTTGTTGCAGATACTGGTTAATGACGGCATAGGTAGAATCATCTTTAGATTGCTTAAAAGATAATAAAATCCCCAAATTAAATGCATGTATGCCTTTTCAGAAGAGTGTATGCAAATTTGATCAATCTGATATCTTATACTGATACGAAATTATGCCTTTGTTAACATGAAAGGAAAATAGACCTCTCTTTTTTGTGCTGATATTGGTACCCCATTTCTGAAGACTCAGTTGTAATTGGCATGACCCAATCATCACACCCTTAATGCAGGAATATCTTCATCACCCTTCTAGGCAGAGTTCATTGCCTTTGACAAAGGCAAAAAAAACTAGAAAAATTGAGCCTGGTCACAGCTGTTATTCTGTTTAAATTTTATTTTCCATATCTAAGAAGTACATAATTATGTATCTACATTTCTATGAATTTGCTTAATACAAACAGAAATGCATTGTATTTGCAAAAGCAAAAAAAAACAACAAAAAAACCCTCATCAAACATATTACAGTGACTTAACAAGTTATTCAATAATAAGTCATTTGTTAATGTGCATTTTTCACCCTGTACCAATAGAAAATAGCATGACTTTACTTACTGGTTTTTGATAGTTTACTTTTGTTTTTGATAGTTAGTGATGTTTCTTATTTTACATGTGCAACACACCAGGAAGTACAGAAAGGTATTACAACTGATAAGTGATGCTCTATTGAGCGAAAACAATTTCACAAGCATCTGTGTCCTATCTTACATTTAGATAGTATAATTAAAATTTATCATCTCAGAAAGAAAGGTGGTTGTTACGGGCACAAGCATAGTGGAATTTTATTTTTGCTCTTTTTCAGGGTAGTTTAGACAGAAACATGGAGAATATAAACAAATCTATTTTGATTTTTCACAAGATACACATGGCAGTGTTTTCAAATGTTTGAGATTTCTACTGAATTTTATGAGACCTTTGAATGTCAAAGTATGCCTATGAACAAAAAAAAAAACAAACAAAAAAAGAATACACTTTCGACAAGTCCTCCAAATTTGGCTTTCCTACAATTTGACCATCTGTTTGTGCTGGACCTGGATTCCTCTGATACTGGCAATGGCCACTATTGTCTCAGGTGGTGAATGGATGAGAAGAAATGGCAACATATGGTAGTAGGATGCTTAATCCAGCCAAGCAAAACCAAAATGTACTACATAAAAGCCATTACAGTTTATCTTTTATGAACTGAAATTATATATTGGCGTTTTAAAGATTTTAGTAACTTACATTTTTTAAAGACTTAGTAAAAATTAGTGAAATGCCTTTGGGTTAAAAACAGAAAAAAAAAAATTTGCAGCCTGAATTCTGAGTTAGGTGAGTAAGAAAATGTTTATACCATAAATTTAGGTGCTGAATTTAGGTCTCACAAGGAGCATAAAAATTTCCCTTGATAGTCAACAGAAGTACCTCAGAAATGACATTTAGAACACCTACATTAATTTATAGCTGTCCTCCTTAGTGTGTTTTAAAATACTCTGCATATTCTTCAAAGTAGAAAACTAGAAAATTAATGTTAAATATTCGTATCTTCTCACAAGAAGATCCAGCTATTTTTAAATCTATATTTTTTGGATGCCTACACTTTTTGGGAAGAGGGTACGGAAACAGGCTTTTCAAGGAGATAAAATGGAGAGGTAATGTAGTGAAATTGCAGAGAAGCATTTTTACCTCCCTTGTCCTGTAACGCTGACAAGTTCTGCATAGCAATGCAGATCTCTTCGTGGTTAAGCTCTGTGTTTTGTTCTACTCAAGATAAACGGTCCTTCCTTGTATAAAATCTTAACTCTGATATGCCATCAGTCAAAACAAACCATATGCAGAGATAGATGTGGCCATTTATTTTTGTATGTTCTACAATCTAAACAATGTGCAGAGAAGTTTCACACCTTGTCAAGCTGTAAAAAAAAAAAAAAAAAGGGAAAAAAAAAAAAGAAAAATCATGTACGAAAAAAAGCAAAATCTAAACCTTCCTCTCCCTGACCCCACATAAAAGCCAGGGAAAAAAGGAAGAAGTAACTAACCAAGGTAAAATCTCTTCGTCATAGACAAACTCTGAAAAAGGCTAACCTGCTTAATGCATCAATGCTGAAACTAACTCATAATTATGGTTTCCACTTAGTATATTTTGTATAGTGCTCCATTTGGCTTTTCTGAAGAAATGGTCCTATGGATATAACAGATTCCAATACCTATGACATTTTAAGGGTAGGGTTTAAGACTCAGTACAATGAAGTGAAATGACATTTAATTACTGATGTGCAGCCATTCAGTTCAGCTAATTATGATCCCTGGAGTTTAGTCATCATATGTAATTAACTTTTACTTTCATAAAAGCTTAATGTGCTGCAAAAGCACCAATGGTTGTGAATGTTACATTTCAGTATCACTGAAAGAATTTTAAATTAATTCTAAAAGATAATTTTTCTTACTAAGTGTTAGTATAGCCATCTGCTCTAAAACAATGTAAATTTGTTTTAATTGGACCATATCATTATCTATGATTTCTTTTTTTTTTTTTTTCAATTTCATGGTCATAGTAACTACAATATAAACAAGTGGGGGAATTATTCAGCTCTGGACAAACAATCATAATCTATTCAAATAAAACAAACAAAAAAAACCCTGATGAGTAATATTTGAAAGGCCAGTTGAGTTTTCTTTCCATTTTTGTTTTTCCTTTAAAAACAACACTTAAAACCACTGCAATTATCAGAAGTTAATTTTATTTGTATTTCTGGAACATCTTAGAAGTAATTATGAAATATAAAGATCCATATATATAAATATATATATAGTTACTTCCCAAAAATATTGATTTTGTAGAAGGCAGATACACTTCATGTGTACTTAGGTTTTGCTGATCTTTGTTACAGAAAAGGGTAAAGAGTTCAAAGCTCTGAAGTAAAATCAGAGAAGAATTGTATCCAGAATTGTGTTCTTATCATTGAGTTGTACTTATCAAGACCATTACAACACAACTACATCTGTAGGATAAAATAGTGAAGTGAGGGGATTTACCAATTAGCTCTGAGTGAACCAGGGTACCAAAGCACTGTCACAGTTTGGTGAAACTTTAATCAGCCTAAAACAATCCTTTTCTCAGTTGATCTAGGTTACCTATTAACAGCATGCTATTATACACACACCGACAGGTTGATTCAGTATGACCCTGCAGAAGCCAAACATATTTGTGAGAGTCATTGCTTGACAGTAAGCTCATGTTAACAACGTTGGTAGCAGTGGCACAGCTCAAGCCCAGCCCACAAGGCTGACACTGAAACCAGCTCAGCCCAGCTTCAGGAAAAGTGAGCCCAGGCCAGCCCTACACTACATTCTCAGGTCAGGAGTACATATCATTGTGTACAAAACCTGGCAAAATCATTTTTACAGAGCTACAATGTAGTAGCTGTATTGCCTTGCTCTGTGAGGAATTGAAAAGTGACAAAAGAGGCTGGTCCTAACCAAAGGAAAAAACATATAAAGAAGATTGTTATAAAAATAATATACCTTTATGAACCTTTTTATAAGCCACAGAACAACTTTTACAAATGCAAGAGAACATGAAGTAGGCCAAAGACCAGGAGGCATTGCCAACGGCAACATTATGATGGAAATTATAAAAGTTGAAAAGTTTCTGGAACATTCTGATACCCTTTAAGCAGCCTAGTGACAGCACAGAAAATCAAGATAATTACAGAAACCACAGCATTAAAATGTTAGAGTAAGTTAGGTGTTGCATACCTGAAAAAGTGTTCCTTGTGTACAGGTTACATATGGTTACAGATTTATCTTAGAGATTAAATTAAATTCTATTAAAAACCCCTAATAATATGATTTGAGATGCTTTCCATTTCATAGCAGAATCTGATTCATGTTGAAATTCCTATTTGTAGATGCAATAGAGTAATTTAACTGAAAATTGGGCAAGGTTTCCATGGCTATCTCATAGAATTTCCTTTAAAAATTATGAACATAGACATTTCCATAGTAGGATTCTTTTCTTTGTTATGTTGATATTATATTGCATATACATGCATTTACTTATAACTTTAGTACATTATTTAAAATTTATTTTTATAGTATTTGTGAACATATTTCAACAGAATTGCCTAAAACTCACTTCCGTAAGTTATTTTTGTTTCATAGCAAAAACTCTTTCACCCTCTTTCTAGAAGGCAGAACATACCTGTCAGTCTGTTGGCTTGCATCTTACAACACAAAATTCAAAATTCAAAATCAGGGACAGCTTTTTAATGTGAATATAAATATTGGAACAAGAATTCCAGTACCCTCCAGTACCCTCTATAGTGATTTTCTATATCAGGATTACTGGAGAGAAGTACAGTTGTCATTTATAATATGACCTCCTTCAGACAAGTTGCATTCCTTTTTTAATGTTAAACCCTCTAATATCAAGTTTAGTACACCAATAAATTGACAAGAATACGTGGCCTTAGGGAAGTAAGAAGTCAGTCAAACCATTTTCATTTTCCCCAAGACATTAGCGCAAAGAATCTGTGCAACCATGATTTGGCCCAAAACCACTCAGTAAATGTTTTACTTTTTCTCATGGGTCATGTAGCAAAACCTCACGAGAGTTAAAGAATTAGCAGCAATCATATAGTTTTATTGTTGCCAACCACATGCACAGATAAATTCAAATGTGGATTTTAGTGGCTAGGCTAGGATGCTCTCATTCGAGACACAGGTGGATTTAACAACTACAAACTTGAATTAAAGCTTTTCTTTGCATTGGTTAAGGGACTTTTGCTTCATTGCTCTGTGACAACTAATTTCTGAATTCCAAATGCAGATACACAGGATATACAACAAAGCTGGTATATCTCATTTGAAATCAATAGAAATGTTTCAAATAGTGTACATGATGATACTTGCTTCAGCTCTTTGAAAATTATTTTTCTTATTTACTTATCTAAGTCCAGTAATGAGCTTCTTAAATGGAGTAAAGTCATTCAAGGACAGAGGTTTCTGAACCTCAGAGACTGTAAGACACTAAACCTGAGAAAACTCTAAACATGTTCAAATAGTGTATTTCATGCAGCAACTGTACAAGAGAGAACTTAATTCATTCTACTCCAATGACACCATTATTATTATTGTTATTACAATTGTTATTACTATCATAATCATCATTATCAGTACCATTATCACTATCATTATATTATAGGAGAGCATACCAACTAGTGCAAATATTGGTACTGCTTTCTCATCATCTTCCCTTAGTAAAATACACTGACTTGTTTAATTTCTGCTTTACTAAATGAATTGTTATCTAATAGGTTTAATAGCTCTCTCTTACAGCAGTATTAGAAATGGAAATAATATTGAGTAATTCTAGAATTATCACTGGGAAGCTGTACTTTAATGTTGCTCTCTCTTATAGCAGTCACTATAGTGATAAAACAAATACTGAACTGTATTTCTTTTCTCTATGGTTCAATATCTATCTGTTAAGGCAGTTCCCATATTATATTTACTATCCTTAATGACTTAGACATTCCACCAATAACATACATCCTTAGACTCTATAACTTTTCTCTGATGGCTATTGATTTCTGAATCTTTCTTTAATGAATATAGAATTTTATTTTCTGTATTTTCCCTAATATTTACCACATAAATCCACTTTATTTTTTTTAATTCAGGATTAAATCTTAGATAATTAACAAGACTATGCTTTGAAAAGAGAAAAACTATAAGACAGTCTATTAGGAGCAATTTTCTAAACTTCTACCATTTTAAATGCAAGTATCTTATCTGCCTACCTGCCAGGGCCAGAATTGATCATATTCCAGGCCATCAGATATGCTTATTATCTTCCTGCACCACATTGCTGCTGCTATGCATTGTTTGTATGTGTGCAGTCTTGTTTACAGGCTTGTCTTCTGTGTCCCCAGAGGTGTCTTAAGTCTTAAGTGACAAAGTTTGAGGTCACACTTTATTGAACAAATCTCCATTAATTACTTCCAGCAGACCACTTGAATCAGCATCCTTCCACAGTATAATGAGCTAAATTGTATTGAAAGGTCTCACACAAGTACAAAGGAGAAAACTTCAGGCTAATTTGTCATCTTTACTAATTAGAAGTGATTGTTTTTCCTACGTCTCAAATAAAGCCAATATCTTAATACAAAGATATTCTATTTTAACTACGCTTTGGGATTAGCAAGAATAGTCACTATCAGTTTTCACTACAGCATTTTAAATTGAACTCGGTGCAAGAACTGCACAGAAATCTTTTATCTAACCATACCTGTTAAGAAGTGATTTGAAGTGTATAAGTGAATGTTAACACTAGAACATAAATGATAGAACCTCAAGAGTGACAGTATTCTGCAAGTTATATTAAAACCTCTGTTATATTTTTGATTTGTTGAGTACCATGTTCAAGCTACCACCTCCATGCAATAAAATCTGAGAGAAAGGGACAGGGATATATTCCCTAAGGCATTTGTTTTCTGAAACCATCACTATGTGTACTGATGCTCTAATTCCAAGGAATGGCTGGGCTTTTCTTGCTGATAAGAAGTAGATAATACACATTTTTGGCTTTCTCTGCTTACACACAGCCTTTTCTTTTCTTTGTTTACTTGCCTGTATCTCGGCCCATGAGTTTTAAAATCTTATTTCTCCCCCCAACCCTCTGTGGAAAGGGAGTAAGGGAGCATCCTGGTAGGCACCTAGCAGCTAACCACAGTAAATGCACTACAGAATTTCATAAGCACAACCCTCCCTGTTGACCAGCTATTAAACTGCTTATGTGGATTTTTCTATATTGGCAATACCATCTGTCCAGTAAGGTTTAAACCAAAATGCATGAGCAAAAGCAATCTTTAGAGATCCAAAGGACATTTCAGTCAGAGCAAAATTCTTTATTTTGGCAAAACTCCGTCCCAGGCAATTATGTCTGAACTGCTTAAGTTCCACCTATAATTTTAACTGCATATAAAATCTTGCTTTAAATCCCATCTGCACAGTTACTGTGCATTAAGAGGCAAACACTTTATTTTATTCAGTGGCAACTGGAATGATAAAGGAACCTACCATAACATAATACTATATCCTAGTTGATGAATATTAAAACCTTGAACAAGTTCAAATGAGTAAACTACTTAGACCAATATATCCTCAAAGGCCCTGAAGAATATCAACCAGAATCTGGTTTTATGTGGATAACACTTAATTAGTTTTGATCTTTCAATCTCTACTATGCTAAGATGTTGTTCAGGAGTCAGTGAATATTACTGGTGGGACCCTGACAATAAGCTAGTGCTGCAGATGGGGCTCTCAGGGTCAGACTGGCTCCAGCTCTGTACAGAAAGCTTGTGAGGGTAACTTCATGAAGTGAAGAGCCAGGGTGCACAGCATTCTCTGGGCTTGAGCACTCACCACAAACACCCTGAAAGGCATCTCTGTATACACGTAGTGGATGAAACTGGTGCTGGGTGTCTCAGAGCAGCAGATTCTGTAATTAGTGACACTGTTCTGCCGTAGGTAACTTGTGCTGTTAGACTGTTAAAACATTAACTAACAATAAATTCTTAGTTCTACGAAGAAGATGTGTTGCCTTTCCCTCATAATAAAATCTGGATTACAGCAGCATAGACACCTATATCTATTAGAGTTTATCCCTGCCAATCCTTTCATGTAGGCAGATCTCTCAAGTCATGTTATTCCAGAAGCAATTTTCAGTCATTACTATTCCAATTCACTAAAATCAATCACCTCAACACTGAGTAATCCTCCCTTTTTTTTTTCAAATTTTCCTGAGATCTATCTTCTTTTCTTGTGTTTAATAATTACTCTCCCACGTACCAGTTCCCATATCTTCCTTTCAGTTTCACCAATGAATTCTAGTTTCCCCCGTTCTCCTGTATTGAACAGTCTGTGCAATAGATTGCAAGCATAGCATTATCTTATACAGGTATAAGTATCTCTAATCATATCAGACTTGCTAACTCTTAGTCAAAATTACTTTTACATACTGCTTTCATTTATCTTTTTTGCAGAGGTAATCAGTATTTGCCTGGTTTCCATCCCACTAATGTACCAGATATTGAAAATATCCCAATGTTGCGTTGTGTCTTACTAATATAAATTTTCTTTTATTGTGCTATTTTAGCTCTGTGAAGGCTGTTTCCTTAATTATTTAAATAGAGTCTGTTCCTCATATTTAAAGCCCAGAATAGCATTGTGTAAAAATGGGTTGGATAATATCGTTCTCTGGAGCAGATATTTTCAAAATCTTGCTCTAACATTAAATTCATTGGAGCCTCTATTCCATCTGGTCTTTCTATAATTCTGTATTATCAGTTTTAATTCAAATTTTTTATTTTATTTTCAATTAAGAATTATTTTCATTACAAGTGCTTCACTCTAGGATGATTTGTGAGACCAATAAGAATCTGTCTCAAGAAAGGAAAAAATATTAACAGAATAAAAATAAGTTAAAGCTAGAAAAAAATTGGAAGCCTATTGAACAAAAATAGAATTAAAATAATATAATTCCTATGGCATAGAAGAATCTAGTGTCATTGACAGCAATCACAGAGTGGCAAGCACAGCAAAACAGATTATGAACATATGTCACAATTTAGATAGTTTCAAACAAACTAGATGTACCAAAAGTTAATTTGAAATTCTTAAAGAACTGCTTGTAGAAGGGACACAAACATTTATTTTTGAAGAAATAATGAAAAATTAATGGAATTCTAGAAAACTCTATTTGTTGATAAAATGGAAGGAGGTTGTGACTAATTTTTTCTGTTATTCTCAGAAATATATGGTGAAAAAATGTGCCCATACACAGGAAATAAATTCAGTATCAGCCAGTATGGATTCATCAGAAACAAACAATGTCAACACAAATTAATGTTATTCTGTGGCAGAAAGGCAAGGTTGAGAGTTAGGAAATATTACGTGCTGTGATCATGGAAAAGTTTTTGACAAAGCTATACTTGATATCTGTAAAAAATTGAGAGCAAATAGGATGCATATTAATAAATGTGTTAGATTAGTTGGAAAAATATACCATACTGTTATGAAAGGGTTCTTTGCCACCTGAGGATGAGTGAGGTGACATTTTCTGCTTGTCTATGTTGGACAACAGTTACTAATTATTCTCATTAGTAGCCTAGGAAATTAAATAACTAGTTTATTTTGCATATGACTTTTACCACTCTAATTTTGTGAGACTGAAAACCACAGATGATAGGAGAGGATTAAAAACCAGCCTGATAATTTGGAAAGAGTTGGAAAAAAATTCTAATCAATAAATACACTTAAGTATTGTAATTAGGTTTTTAAATGTTATCAAGACTTTGACACATAATCCCTATGAATTTCCCAGGAGGGTATTAGATTATGATGGATTGTCAGCTAGTCTGCTGGAATGGAAACAGACTAATATACTTGATTGTAACTAGAATGTATTTCTCATGACACCACTGTCAGCCAGATGGTCAAAGGAAGAGGAAAGTATCTATTCTGACCCTGCACACCCATAAAGACACCTGCAATGTTGAAATGAAGGTACAATGAAAGTATGGCTCAGCCATGTAACGCATATGAGAGAGAGAATGAGGGGCAGAGAAATGTTTTAATCAAATCATGAGATCATATCTGTAAGTTCTGAATATTTCAACATTGTTCAGATACAATCAGATTTCTAATGATTTCCTATTGTTGATTATCCATTAACCTATGGAGACCAGAGATGAGTGATCATATAAAGGTGACTTTCTAACCTTCAAATAACAGTGTCAAAAAACTGCTAAGTTCAAATTTGAAGAGCTTCTAAAGAGAAAGTATCTTATTTTTCGGAAACAGATGAAAAAAAGTTAGGTTTTATGCTAATTTAATGCTTAAATGAAGCAACATGAGTTAAGAAGAAGGAAGGTCACTTGAATAATACTGTGATAATGGACAAATAATTGAAGTAATGATTGTTTCTGTTTCATCCAATACCATTTTTACTCCAAAATCTGTACATATTTTTCATCTAGGAAAAATTAACAAAAAGAGATACAATGTCTTCCAGGTTTAGTGCATTATCTGCTAGGAGGACAATTTCTAGGGAAAACAGTTATTTTCTAAATGTAAATTAAATTACTTTGTTTACAACTAGTTCTAGAAGAGAGTTCTCATCATAAATAGAATGAAAAAATTATTTTCCTTCAAATCTTAGTGAAAACCTGTGTCCTATTTTTGGAAATCAATTCTGCTTAAAGAATCAATAAATGGAAAACAAAGATGGGATGCATCCCATCTTTGGCCACCAAAACAGTCACTTGTTTTGTGATTAATTTACTGAATCAGTTTCCAGTGATTTTGATGACTCTCTACAGTACCTGAAGAGCTGGATATGAAGCACAATGAAACCCAGTCCATATCTCTTTGGAGACACTGTAAGAATATAAGGGTACATATAAAAACAATCCTACATGTCTCTGCCTCTGCATTTAAACCTGAGGTTGTGATTTAGTCTGATATGAAGTCATTTAAATACATGTGTCTAGATATCAATACCCAGAGACACTGGACACCTGGCAGATGTTCCATCTTTGTCTAGACCTATAGAATGGATTGGCCAGTGCTGGGACTTGGACATGTGTAGAAAGTTAAATTTGGAAGATTTAAATCCTGCACTAAGCCTGGCCACCAATCAATTGGCCACTCAATTTAACTTAGAGAGATAAGCTTGTACTGAGAAACAGTAGCTATCACAGAAGAAGACATTCTGACATTTGCAGAAAAAAAAGCTCAGATGACCCACTTTAAATATACATTGACATCCAAAAGTTTAGCTGGTGTTATGGTATCACTGTATAAGACTGTAGAAACCAGACAAGAAAAACTAGCCCAGAAGAGAGTAAGGAAAGGGAGGGAGATTAATTTGGTCTTCACTGTCATGTTTCCAATGACTGTATTGGAGTAGAACTACATTTTGGCTGAAATAAGTCACCTTAGTAAGAGAGTTTGGATAAGGTGTACCAACTTAATAATTGTTATTCATACATTAAAAAGTCAAGGATGTGATTCCTAGGACTGATCTGTCCTCAGGAAAAGAACTCTCTATAAGCAACACTTCAACTGTGCCTTCTTCCATTTGTAGCCTTAAACCCCCCAAATTAGCTTCATGTCTTCTAACGTTTTAGCATTTATTCCCAAGATAAGAAAAATAACAGAAAAGTATCAGCACAGCTTCTTATTTTTAAAGAATATGTTCTCTCTTTGCACATACTCCTGACAGTGAAAGCAGATGAATTTACCCTAATCCTGAAGTGATTTCTTCACGGTAGTAAGTCACGATGTAAGCACATTGGTCTGCTCTTATGCTAATATCTCAATATCTTGACTAAAGGACAGTTCATGTCCAGCCAGCTTGGAAAGAGGATATAATTATCAAAATTTGCCTAGAAAAGAAAACCGACTTTAACCCTTGGTATAGCAAAGGAGAAAGATAACCCACTGTCCTAGGTTACAATATAGATGTATTTAGTATTCTATCACCACCAGCTGTGGGGCATTAGCTGTTATCTCCTGCTATAACCCACCCCTGATAACAGAAAATGAGCCATCAAGAACCAACTGCATGACTCATGAAATTATCTCATCCTATTGTGAGATGCTCCACCCAGGAGGGAGGAGCCAAGCATTCCCACCTGGATATAACCTGGCCTTGGAACTGCCTAGTCAGCCCTGTCTGCTGGGTTCCCAGAGGAAAGAGCTACCACTGGACCTTCAGCTGGAGACCAGACCTTCCATAGGATCACTGCTTCAACTGAACTACTTCACTAGGACTGCTACCAGCACCCTAACAGGGTGTCAGGTTGTATCTGACTTTGTCAGTGTTTTTTCCTTATACCATTACGCTTATTTTTAGTTTTCCTGTTAAATTATAATCCTGACTTGTGGTATCCCACTGGTTTGTTTCCAAATGAATACACCTGCTGTATATTTCTTTTTAATTTGGAGTGTTTTATACCAAGGATGCATCTGTATAAATCACATTGTTTGGAGATTATAACCACTTGGTCTAGCCATTCTTTTCCTTCAGAGATTAGCAGCAGCCAAGGCAGATGCCTGGACTGAATAAAAATCCTTTTCCAAGAAGCTGTATTGACATTTCCTAACACAGTACTATATTTCAGGTTCACATCAATGACAGTATTTAGTATGGAGTTTAGCTGGGCAATATTTATTTCCAGACATCCTGGAAATGTGCAAAATCACATTAAACTGGAAGCTTAGAGCTCTAATTTTTAACAAAGTTTATTTCATTTTGAATGTCAAAACCAATTTTTCCTTGTTTATTTAACCCTGATTATTTTGCTTTGCTAGCTTTATGCAATCTAAAAGTTTCATCTAAGCTTTGCACAAGCAAATAATCATAACTCATGGTTTATGCAAGTGCAAACTACTTTTGGTTAACATTTAAAATTATTTATCTGACATTAGTGAATTTACTCTATAGTTGAATGATGAGGATTTCTAGAATTGTGGTCCTCCAGATGACAGCAGCTGTCTGGATGTCATAAGAATATATAAAAGTTAACAGATTTTTGCTAGACACTTGAAAGTATTCTGCAATCCTATGAGGTTTTTGCCTCACTAGCTACTGTCCAGTAGATAATGGTAAAACTGTTCTCTCTCAAAGGCAACTTTTCGAATTAAGACCTCTTCATGAAATAATGAATTTGTTCAAATAAACTTCTGTGGAAATGGGTGGTTTCTACAGACCTTTATATTATTATTTTTTTTAAATTTAGAAATAAATTGGTGGAATAAATGTATGCTATTGATGCGAATACCAAACATTCATTTCCTAGGTTCAATTTCATTCTAAACTAGCAAGCACTTAACACTGTCAGCCCCTTGTGCTTTTAACTGAATAAAGGTCAGATAATCAGACATCTGAAAGGACAGCTCATTTATCATCCTTTGATAAATGTGTCAGTAGCTAATCTTTAGCAGTGGATGATAACACTACACAATGAAAAGTTAATGGATTTGAAGCACTGCATTTACCACAACATGGATGTAATGATGCTGTAGAGCAGAAAGTTCAATTTTATTCCATATTTTACATGAAATTATGTTTTTGGCTGAAAGCAATAATTACCACAATCTAAACATTATTCTGATAATTTGTGTTCCACAGAGGACAAGAATGATCTTGAAAAGAAATTGTAATTATAGGACTGATTGAAGTGTTATTTCAACAATCTAACGTAGCATTTCTATCCCATCAAGCTAATTGCTGAATCCTCACCAGTTTAAAAATTACTGCAAAATGTCCCTTGCTACAAGTTTATATGACCATTTCAATGGCACATATTCTCATTTATATCTCATTTATTATTAATCTAAAACCAAAATTAATATAGTCATCCTAGACCTAAAACTGGTATTGAGAATATAGGTGTCTTCTTTAGGCTGTATCTTGTCAGCTTTTGGTTGCATCTTGTCATCCCTGTACAGGCATTTTGATATTCTGTGGCAGCTTAAATGACGAAAAACATACATTCAGGAGGCTGTTCTTTTATTTTCTCAAAACTTAATGAATCTTTTTTTGTTTTTAATCTAATTTTGTAAGATTGCAAAACATAAGAAAGAATAGTGCTGGAGAAGATGGGTCATAAATAAAAATCATACATAGGTGTATTGATTTGAAAACAAACCAGTGGGAGATCACAAGTCAAGATTAAAATTCATAGGAAAAATTAAAAAAAAGTGAAATAATACAAGGAAAAAGCACTGACAAAGTCAGATACAACCTGACACCCTGGTAGGGTGGTGGTAGCAGTCCTAATGAAGTAGTTCAGTTGAAGCAGTGATCCTGTGGAAGGTCTAGTCTCCCCCTGAAGGTCCAGTAGTAGCTCTTTCCTCTGGGAACTCAGCAGACAGGGCTAACTAGGCAGTTCCAAGGCCAGGTTATATCCAGGTGGGAATGCTTGGCTCCTCCCTCCTGGGTGGAGCATCTCACAGTAGGATGAGATAATTCCATGAGTCATGCAGTTGGTTCTTGATGGCTCATTTTCTGTTATCAGGGGTGAGTCATTAGCAGGAGATAACAGCTAATGCCCCACAGCTGGTGGTAATGTAATACTTAAATACATCTATATTGTAACCTAGGACAACAGGACTTATTAAATTCTTATATTCCTTGAATTGATGCTAGTAGAAAAATGTCTAACATATAAGTTTATATTACTTGATGAACACAGTAGGTCTCTGCTTCCCTTTTTCTTTATCTTCTCTCTCTTTGCAGAAGATCATAGTAGAATCACAGGAAGACTATTTCTTCTAGAACTCCTATTATGGCAACTATGGTTAAAACTCTTGAAGTTTACTGGTCTGCTTTTCAGGCCTGCAAGTAAGTATATGGTATTCCCTTGGATTCCGTTGAGATTGAAAAGATTTGGGAAAGTCCCATACAGGACAAAGATGATGACAGAGAAAAGATCCTGTTTCAGTGATTGAAAGCACACTGAAAGAAATCTGAAGAAATTTGTCAGGGTACTTTGCCACCTCACAATCATGTTTTTCCACAGAAGGGAAAAATCTAGACCTAAGTGGCTTACATTCTGGGTTACAGTATGAATCAACAAATTTTATATGTATTACTTTACTTTAAAAAGGCCAAAGAAAATATATGCTTTATTAATTAGCTTTATTTCATTAATTCTAAAGAAGATTCAAGTACTATATCTCTCATATAGGGCAGTTCAGTCAGCACAAAGGAGAGAAGAATGTGGCTAAAGTTCATATCTAATGTTTTAAATATCCTATTAACTACTTTTATCAGCTTTTGAGTACATTTTGCATTGTAGTAGTTCATAAATATGTTGTGGAAGTCAGAAATATTGTTTCCTGGGAGTATAATATTTCAGGTTTCATTGTCAGAAGAGAAACATAAAATGAGTGTATCACTTTTGCAAACTCTCTGTTATGATATTAGAGTTGAAATTAGAACAGGAACTTTCTTTTAAAAAAATAATTCAAGTAATAAACAGAAAAAAATAAAAAAAAAGAAAATATGATTTATTTTTTTTTTCTATCAGGTAGCTTAACTGACACCTTTAGTGTGTATAGAAAAGAGTTGGCACTATTTACAGTTAATTCAGAAATATGAATTATTAAAAATATTTTCTTACAATGTCTTTATTATTCAAGCATCAACATTTCAAACAATTTGCCATGATAGCTATTAGTCAAAATAATAAACTTCTATGAATTTAGAATAAATATTTTTTTGAAATTTTGAACCCAGCATCTGGAGCTGCTAATTAAGACCAAGTGGACAACCTTGGAGTAAAGAAATAATACAATAAAAGCTAGCAAATAATTTATAATCACATTAATACTCCACAAGTCTTTTGAGAGAAAAACAAAATGCTTGCATTACTGATTTTTCTTCTTTCATGGGTATTATGTAGTTGGACTTAATTTTTTTGCCCTATCTCAAATATTTGAGTAATTAGATAATTTTCTTATAAATTGTTATTGGATAATAAGTTAATACATCATTCAATTGGGAATAGTCTTGTGTTACAATGACTGAATATGAATTCTGATTATTACAAGATAATCATATATAAATTGCACAATTTTAATTTTCATTAATTGATGATAAAAATAGGATTTCTATTATCTTAACGAATTATCATAAGCACATTGAATTTGTCAGTTATACCAAATTAATGGAAGCACTTAAAAGCCTTGATGTTAAATGTATTAAAGCATCAAAATACAAGAAAACATAGAAAATGCAAAAATTATATTAATGGAAACATATGTGTTTCCTTTATTGGTTTTACTTCCTATATGATATATAATGAAAGTCTACAAACATAGCAGTGAGAGATTGTGTTGAGAAAACTCCTGAAAAATTTAGAAAGCTTTTTAAATACTCAGAGTAGAAACAGGTAGAATAGCTTTAGTGGAACCAGCTTGAATGCAGTCAAGGCATTTCAGTATGAACAGCAGACAGAGCATGAATATTTTTATATTGAAATCTTGGCTAAAAATCATTAGATAGGGTATGTTTTAAGGAGAAAAGTTTCCAAAGTGAACCAAAAATTTTCTGTGCCTATTCACTTTAAATAAAGAGACAGACATTTTAGAAAACCTATTTCTAGGTTCATCCAAACTGCTGGATATTTTGAAGTTATATTTCTATTCCACTACACGTTTGTCATTACGTTTTACAAAGGTGACTGTTTCTTGTAAGAATTATAGAGATACATTAAAAAAACTACTGCATGTTCCTAAGTGTGCATCCCATGAAATCCAAGGAAAGGGTGGAATTTTGTTTTTATTAATATAGTCTCAAAACTTTTAAGTATATGAGTATTGCTGAGTCACAAGCAATTGCTGTGATATTGTTTTAAGATATAATTCTGTGCATATCCAGGAGGGCGTTACATGTGATTGGTCAGGTCTGAAATATCCTTCAAAAGATTTAAGACATTACTCATCGACTCATGTATAATATTCTATCAAGGCAGAGTACATTAAAATCTCAGTCTTTCACTAGATCTGTTTATCACTAGAATTATCAATGATTGTCAAAATGCAGGACAAAAAAGAAAAAAGAGACAGAAAAGCAGGGTGGTTTAAAATTACACATTGTCCTATATGGGAGCTTCCAGGTTCAAAGTTCTACTTTGTTTTTGTGGATTTTATCACCACAGGGCTTCAGTCTGACTCAGAGCCTAAGGATTTTTATAATCATGATGGTTCACATTCACTGAAGAAAACAGATGTTTTCAAAATTCTTTTAAGCAAATAGGTTTGGGATTAGATAATAATAGGAACAGTGGGATAATGTGAAAATGAACAAAGCTGCTAAGAGATGCTTGTGAGAAACTTGGAAAACGTACCATATTTTTTTTTTCTTTTTTACAATGAACAAAGTATGTATTCATTTATGTTGTCTTGTTTCAGGTGGATTCTCCCACACATTATTACTGTTGTTATTGTTGTTGTTATTAATATTACTACTCCTGCTATTGTTCTGCAGATAATGTAAGATGAAAAACCCAAGAGGTTTGCAGATATGCAAAATAAAGTCTCAGACCATATTGTCTTTGAAAATAATGTATATCACTCGTGAGGCTATGAAGTGAATAAATTGCAAAGTCATAATGAAAGCAGCTAGCCTCCTAGCTCAAAGCCAAATTACTCTCTCCATGTCTTCCTTGAAAATGGTTTAAAGGATAAATAAATAATCTCTGAGGCAAATTTATCTTCAGGCCTAGATATTGAACTACATGTATCTCTGTGACAATGCTCACTGTAGACAGCAACTGGAAAATCAGGGTTTTTTTACATTTTTTTGAACATTACAGTTTTGTCTTGTATTTCCTACCACAATGTTAAAAGGATATGTTCCTGTTCTCCAGTTTTTCTGTATTTGGCTATCCTGATTTTGGATAATTTTCCTTTCTGTTTTTATTTTTTTAACTGAATCTCTGTTCTTCTTAGACTATAATGGATGATTTTCTCTCTGTTTCAACTCTGAGTGATGGAAATGGCAGTCTGAAGTTTTCCAAGACATTTCCTGTCTCTTTTCAACTCTTATCTACTTGGCTCTGAATCTCAGAACCACGGAATGACATTGGGAGGGAGCTTTGCGTGTCATGTTGTTCAATCCCCCTGTTCAAGCAGAGTCAGGAGCCAGCCATCTCCCCAGGTACTTATAGGTGCATCCCATCAGGACACAGGGATTTATGTATGGCCGGTTTTCTTAAGTACTACCTGATCTCATCCTCTTCCACCAAGAAAA
Source organism: Lichenostomus cassidix (assembly GCF_008360975.1). Classification (NCBI taxonomy): domain Eukaryota; kingdom Metazoa; phylum Chordata; class Aves; order Passeriformes; family Meliphagidae; genus Lichenostomus; species Lichenostomus cassidix. The sequence goes on along the minus strand of NC_139480.1, from coordinate 17,294,016 downwards.
AGTCTTCCTTGCTCCAGAATTTCCCTGCATCTCTAGGTCCTTGAATTTGGTGGGGGGGCTGGGGGGGGGAGTGGGTGGAATTTTTGATATATGGGATTGAGTACATCCTCAGAAAGTTATCCAATAACACCAGCTGAGTGTTAGAGTTGATTCTCTTAAGAAAAGAAATGCCATCCAGAAATACCTTGACTGGCTTGAGGAGTGGGCTGTGCAAATGCTGTAAAGTTAAAGACAGCCAAATTCAAGACCCTGTGTCTGGGCTGGGGCAATACCCAATATCAATAGCCGTTGTGATATGATTATTAAAATTATTAGAAATGCTTCTGCCTGAATTAAGGTAGAAACAAGACCATATGTCAGTGTCAATAGTATGGGCTTTATTTGATGGTAAATATGTGTGTGAGAGAGGGAGAGAGAGACAAAAGAAGAGAAAGAAATAGAGAATAGGTGGGGGGGGGGACAGAAAGAGGGTGAGAGAGACAGAACAATGAAAATATCACCACCTATGAATCCCACTGGCATCCTGATGATCCTCTCCAGCTGGTCTTCCTGGTGGTGATGGTCTCACAAAAAAGCCATAGAATCCTATGGGTTAATATACACTCAGGCCAGGTGGCAATGTCCAGTCATGTCTCCCCAGGGGAGGGAGGCAGTCTCTTGCAGCAGACTCTGGATATGTTGCATCACGTGCAGCCTTGGGGGGTCTTTGATGGATTATGACAGCCCCTCAGCTGCTTCTCAGGTGAATATTCCATGGATGTGGCCTCTGGGTTTGGGGGTTCCACAGCTGGGCCTATTTGTGTAAGGGAGGAGGAGTGTTCACTGCCTCTGAACAAAGTTTATGCCCAGAACCTCCTCCCCTTGCCCCCCATTTTGGATGGGGCACCTGTGTAAACCTGGCTTCTGCGCACTGTTGTCTCCCCTGCTCCAAACCTGGCCAGGGAAGAATCTCTGCTGCATTCGGCTCTCTTGTGGATGCATTAAATTCCCTCAGGCTTATTTGTTTCTCCCTGGGCCTGAGATCATTGAATAATAATATCCTATTTTGGCAGCTTAACTTGCAGTCCAAAGTTCTAGTCAGGTACCTTTAGGGAGGCTTCTTTGGTTGTAGCTTCTTTATACAGTTTTTGTTATAATAAGCAAAACTTTATATCAATGTTTAAGGCATGAACTATTTCAGTCTCTGACAATATGGAATGGGGAAAGAATGGATAGAGAGCAGTCCTGTGAAGAAGGACTTCAGTATGTTGTTGCATTAAAAGTTGGACATAAGCTGGCAATGTTGGCTTGCAGCCCTAAAGGGCAATCATACCCTGACCTGCATCAAAATCAGCACAGACAGGAGGTCGAGGAAGGTGATTCTGCCCCTCTGCTCTTGTGACACCACATCCAGAGTGCTCCATACAACTCTGCAGCCCCCAAAACAAGGACATGAAAATGGAGTGAGTCCAGAGGAAGCACAAGGATGGTCAGAAGAATGCAACACCTCTCCTATCAAGACAGGCTGATACAGTTGGGGTTTTTCAGCCTGGAGAAAAGGAGCCTCTGGGGAGACCTTACAGCACCTACCAGTACCTAAATGGGCCTACAAGAAGGCTGGAAAGGAACTTTTGGGAAAAAACACGTAGTGACCGGACAAAGGGGGATGAATGGCCCTAAACTGAAAGAGGGAAGGTTTAGATTAGATAGTAGCAACAAGTTGTTTACTGTGAGGTTGGTGAGATCCTGGCACAGGTTGCCCAGAGAAGCTGTGGATATGCACCATGCTTGGAAGTGCTCAGTGCCAGGTTAGATGGGGCTTTGAGCAAGTGGAAGATGTCCTTGCCCATGGCAGGGAGCTGGAACGAGATGGTCTTGAGGTTCCTTTGAACCTAACCATTCTATGATTTTGTCATCATTCTCTGATACACAGGAACTCTACAGACTTCTCTATCTCTTGAAAATATTCCTTTATGAAAGGATGTTGCAAGACAAAGTAAGTTGAAAAATTGATTCTTCACAGGTGAAAAAAAGACAGAGCTGAGATCTCTCCCCTCTTGGGAATATTGCAGAAGTAGGCTGTTTTATTGTGAGAAGACAACACTTTCTATCACAGTGTTTTTTCTTGAGAGAAGAGTTATGACAGATATGCTGCTATTGAGTGTGGTTTTGATGTTGTTTAAGCATGGATTAGCTTGGGTTTGCACAGAAATACAAAAATAGACAGATTTTCTGGAATTTCCACATAACAGATAGACAAATGCAGGCAGCAATCTTTTGCAGGACTTAAAGCCTAAAACCATACACACTGTGAGTCAAAAGAAGCCTTACTGGCGAAGATCAGCCACAATCAGACTTTCAACTGATGAAATAATAGGTTGCGCTCCTGGGCTTTGATGTTCACATGTACTTTATGCTGCATTTTTTAATTCATTAGTACTTTTGTGAATCTTAATCTAAGGACTTAATTTTTATTGCTTTACCATTCTGGGATGCTAAGGAAGAAGTTTTTAGCTTGGATTTTTTCATGGCTTCTGCTACTGTATTTCCATTAACAAGGATGAGAGAAGAAAGTATATACCAAAAGTGATGACTAAATATTTCTGCTATAATTTTGAGTCACATTTGATACAGCTATTAAAGATATGATAATTTCACTTCAGGAGCATTTTTTATTTCTGGCTTTGTCAGCTAGTTTTATCATTGTAATAATTTATATGTAATTTAAGCAGGATGTCATTTGTAGCAAAATTACTTACCTCAAACATTTTATCTGTCACTTTTTGCTGTGCCCAAATATTCTAAATTTCTGAAAGCTATTGGTACACATGTGATTGCTCATACAAAACTGTTCTTATCCTCTAAATATGTGTCTCACACCTCTGCTGATAAACAGGATAATTGATATTGTCAGTCTCAAGCAAATAATTTTTTTTGGTCAGGTATTGGGCAATTTAACTATTTAACAGAAATGGAGAGTATTTTGTTGAGTATGGAATTCTTTTATGATGTATTTGTGGTTCTAATGTCTAACAGAATCTATTTATTTTACACTCTGATGAATTTCATAATGTGAGATTCTAAGTGAGAGCCAAATGCAAGATGGATTAAATCAGAAACTACAGATATCCCTTATTGTCCATGACTATATCTACATAGATATACTTAGTTGTTCCGTATGTCAATAGCACAGACATTATGGAATTAATTAATTTAACCCACTAATTCATTAGTCATACCCAGTAATTTTTGAACTGCCATTTTCAGCATAAGACACACACTTACCAAAACTGGAAGACTGAGGCAGCTCTGAGATATTTGCTAGTTCCAGCCAACCCAGAATATGGTAATTACTAGCTGGAAAATATTGTTACATGTAGGAGAACATATAGCAAAGCCATTCAAGAGCTGATCTGCTAGTCTGCTGAAATGTTGTCACTATTTACAGACTACACAGAGGTTTAAAAGCATAGGTCTCAGTCACTCGGAGGCATTTTGAAAAGGAAGAGAGGTGCTCTGCCTCCATTTTTTTGGCAAAACAGACACAGAGGTATTTATGACACAGTTGTAGTATGAATGTGCATAGAACATTTGCCTTCAGATGAAAAGGAACTATTTTTCCCCCCATTTTTTCTTCTATCATATTCATATTAATTCTAACATACTATTTGGATTTTTTTTCAAATATGAACTTTATAAACATTTATAGACATACCAATAAATGGCTTTTGCATTAAAAGTAACTGTCTGATCAATAATGAAGATAATTTCAAAGGATATTTAACATTCACAATGGAGTGAGAAGTGGCAAAATGAAGAAAAAAATATTCCACGTTCTCTTTGTTGTAGCCAAAAAGAGTTTCAAAGCATACCTTGAGGCTGCCATTAACAGAATCTATCATGTAAGCAGCCACCTGTGAACAGTTTCTACAAAATTTGGTGAAGGGCATTTATCATTCCTCAATTAGAATGTCAAATCTAATTAGACTTCCTCTCAACAAGCTGTACTTTATACACAGGTACAATGAGAGAAAGATTTTCCTTTGAATTACTAAAAAGCAAAGGGGTTATCTGCGAAAGCTCCAAGAGAAGCAAGGGAGTCTTTCTGTAGGGTTTTCCAATGTAAGGAAGTTAATTCATCAGCTGTTTACAGCCCATAAAGTATCAATGGATTTGATATTTTACTTGGATGAAGGACATATTCATTCTCATAAGACTCCAGACCAAATTGTTCTATGATTAGGAGAAATGTGTCCAAGATTCACAGGCTGTTTTGATAGTGACTGGCATCATATATTGCCTGTTTGGCAGAGTGGAGACTTCACTATTCATTTTTTGGTACTTGCTTTTAATCTGGTATGACACATCTTAACAAAGCTAAACACTAAATGATTAACAGTATGTTCTTTCAAAATAAGGGTTTCAAGCAACATCATCTTTCTTTTTCAAAAAAAGGGGGGCTCAGTCTAGCCTGCAAGTCTCAGTTACAGAAAAACACAGTGGAAGGCAAAATGTTAAATATTATTATTAGTAACCTAAACAATTTCAGAGAAACACAAATATTTAAAAAATAAATTGGAATATTTCATAAAATGTACCACTGTTAGCTATAAGAAATAAACGAAAGGATATCAAATCAGCAAATATTTTTTTCCTACTGATCTCCTGGAAAACTGCAAGTATCACATGCAGATGTGCACAATGCAGTCTCATGATCTGAAGACATGAATCACCATACCAATAACACTCTGTAGGCTGGTCAAATTGTATCTGGATGAAAATGGAATTATTCTCTAACTCAAGTTAAAATTCAAACTTTAAAGATAATGCTTTTATTGTAATGGACAAGCCAGAATAATTATAGAGTTATAACTTGTCTTTTTTCCTCACTTTTCCCAGCTTCCATTAATCTCAAATACAATAATTTGGTTTGTTCTTTCTTTTTATTTTTTTTAATTCCTGTTGCCATTGTTAGGGATAGTGTTTTTGCCCTGGGACATTTTTCCAAGATTGACTCCCATTTTTATATTTATAAAATATTGTTAATTGTCAGAATCCCGTACTGTCTGTCCAGGTACTTTAAAATAATCCAAACAAGGAGATATTAATGTTTAATATCAAATTTACTTCTTAGTGAATATTTTATGTTACATGGGACTTTGTCTTTGCAGAATGATACAGCAATATAATGAAATCACAAGACAAACACAATCTAACAATAACGATATACAGTTGGAGCATAATATAGATGTGATTCCCATTACAGGTCTCTGTAAGCTCACCATTATGATGCTGGGTGTCCTCAGTGCCCAGGAAGGAATACGTGAGTTAAAGCCAGCTCAAGCCCTTTGCTCTCTTCAGACTTAATTTTGGGTTTTTTCAATTTTTATGAGGGCCATGCATTCACAACCTTATGCAGGTCTGACTGACTGGGGAGAGGGAAGATTATACTTTGTATTAGCTGTTGTAGGGAAGGCCATTTATACAACTGCTTGACACAATACTGTGCTTCGTTTGCAATAGTTGTGCTCCTGTAGGTCCACAGGGGAGCAGAGATCCCATGGATGTCTGTGGAGGACCCCAGGTCACAGCAGATGGAGATACACTGAAAGAAGCTGTCAGCTGTGGAGACCCAATGCAGAAGGAGGTGCTGACAGGAGCTGCAGTCCATGGCAGATCTCTGCTGTAGCAGTGAATTTCTGATGGTCTATACTCCATGGAGAGGACCCAAACTGGAGCAGTTATTGAAGATCTGCTAACCAGGTGAAGGAGCAGTTCATGAAAGACTGTAACCCTCATCAGGGACTCCATGCTGGAGCAGGGGCAGAAATGTAAAGAAGGTGGAGCAGCAGTAGCAAAGTCTGCAATCCTCATTCCCCATCCTCTACATGCCGCTCAGAGGGAGGATATAGAAGAATCAGGAACGAAGGAGTTCAGTGTGAAATATAAAGAGTGTGAAATTGAACCTGGGAAGAAAGAGGGAGGGAAGGTATTTTTAGTTTTGTCCTTTTTTCTCACCATCTTACTCTATTTTGGCTGGAAAAAAAATTAATTTCTCTTTCTCCAGTTTTAGTCTTCTTTGCAATTCATGGTAATTGCTGAGTGAGCTCCCTGTCTTTATCTCAGCCCACAAGCATTTCTTTCACATTTTCTCCTCCAGTCATGTTGGGAAGGGAGGGTGATGGAGTGGCTTGGTGGATATCTGGTAGCCAACAAATCTTAACCTACTGCACCTATCTTCTCTGAGACTTTTATTGATTAGTCACATAAATAAAATGTAGATAGACAAACATTCCATGATATTCCATATAATTATTGTCTGTAACTAGAAAATTGTTTGGCAGTGACTGCTCCTCTTCTGCTTCTCTTCAAAAGACAGTACAGTTTCTCTAGAAAATGAACATAAAGAGATGCAGTAGGTAACAAAGTATAAACTAAAATTCTCTCCTGCTCATAGATATTTTTTCTGTCACGGATGTGACAGAACCAAGTGCCAAAGAATGAAGAACTGAGAAGACCACCTTCTATGTGGCAACACAGAAAAATATCTTTTATAATTTTTCTGGCAAGCGTTCCCACAGTCCGTAATCACTAAAAATATTAACAGTATGTCAGAAAGTTAATGGAAACTCTTCAGTCATTTAGTGTGCACATAATTTGGAAGCTCCAGTGTTCCAAAAAGCAGCAAAATATATGTGGGAAAATGCAGGAAATGAACAAAGTATCTACATTCTGAGCAAAATTATTCTCAGCTATTCCTTCCCCCTCACCAAAATTAAGACTCATTCAAGTTAAATTTCCACTTCTGAGGAAGTATGTTCTTTAATTACAAGTACATCTATTATGCTATTGACTGTTTTCAGCTCCTGCTTCTGTTTACATTTGCAATTCAGATGCTTGGCTGGGACTTGATAAATTTTCAATGCATTTCCTTCATATTAAAGCAGCCGGGGTCCTGCTTAGCAATAAATCTTAGGAATTATTAATTTTCGGGGGTTACTTCTCTGTGTCATGATTATATTTTATGATTGTATTTTACAGTGTTATCTACTATGGGATTCTCAGGTAATTGCTTGGAAACAACATTAAAGTTTACATTCTTGATAGCTTTCAAGAGATGAAATACTGATTTCCATTAGTAATGATGCATACAACAGACACATGAAAGTATCAGCTAATAATTCAGATAATAACCATAGCAATCATCAGCCCCCAAAAGGCATATGAATTATTTTAAAGGACAAGCACTTTTAAGACATCTTTGGATAAAAAATTTAAAAGTTATAAAACAGATAGAAAAGTCAGTTCTGTCAAATGTACGCTATTTCAGTTAAATTTGTTTAACATTTTGTCAGAGTAGGAGACTGTTCCAAAATGGCTCAAGCCTAAATGAGTCTGTGATAATTTCTGATGTATAAATGTATATTAATTTGGGGGGGGGTTTTTGAATATGAAAAGTATTTGTGTATCTGTCAGCATATTGCCTTGATTTTTGTACTCATGCAAATATATATATGTAGATATAAAGATTTCCTGGTGATTCCCCTTCTCTCCAGACCTCTAATTAAGTTTTAGAAATTCTTTGGTAATTTAGACTCTGATGACTAAATAATGGACAAATATTAATGCTATCATCAATGTGCACATCTTGGTTTTGGTGATATTATTCTTTCCTCCAAGGTCGTTTTGTTTTGTTTTGTTATGTTCCCAAAGTGTTTCTTTCCTAAAAATAAAATGAAAAATATTTTTGCCCCCACTTCTTTCATGGAAGAGTGAAGATTCAATAACTGTCCCTAGCATTAGCCAGCATGAGTTAAATCGTATCTGCAAAAGACTTCTGGAAACTGTCTGAGGAGTACCAAGGAGCTACCTTAAATATCATCCCCCAAAGAATCTATTGCTCTTTTTTCAGTAAATCTTCTTGTCTTTCTGTCGGTGTACACCACATAAGTCTATGTATTTTCCATTAGTTTTTATGTAAGCAACTTCCATTTAAATTCTTTGCTTTTAATTTTTTATTCTTTCAAAAGATCTTTTTGCTTTGTGGAGTAGAACTTAGCTGTAGCATAGGAGTTATCCTCTAAAACAAAACCTCTGAAAAAAACCAAACAACAACCAACCACTTCCCAGGAAAAAAGGCTGTTAAGAAGGAAAGTGATTGATAACCTCTCCGGAGAGAAATATAGTGATGTTTCACAGAGAATCAACTTACCCAGACTAAATTTTCACCAACAAAATGGGTTTATCCTTATCCTTATAAAAATGTCTTGGGATCTCTTAATGAACATTAGTTACCAAGCCACTGATACCAATTTCTGTCTCTCAAATGTGTTGTCATCTTGGTAAAACACGATACAACTGCTTGCTGGCAAAGCAAATCATTGTGTTTGCAATGTGCAGACAAATCATTCTGATGTGAAACAAAGAATAGAAGAGTCTCTTCAGAGAAACCCATACAGATTAAAAATTCTGTCTTCATTAGCTCTTAAAGCCAAACTATATTATACGGAAATGTTGCCACATCCTTTAGAAATTCAGATCAAATTAAAACCAGTATACTATTACATTAAATGTTACAAGAGGCAAGAATGATGTTGTGCACCTTATTTAAATGTGATTTTGTTGAACTACAAGACTATTTTAACAACAGTTAAAGTAATTAAATATGGTATTAATTACTGCAATTAAGGGTGATAGCATAATTTACTATTAGGTTTCCTTATGTTTCCAAGGGTAACACCCTTTTGGTACCTGCCTTATGACAGCCAAAATTAGCTAAACTATAATCATCTGAACACTCAGCTTCTAAAGGTATATGGCTAGTTCATAAGAAAACTTAAAAAAATATAATCAAGCACATATATGCTGGAAATTTCTCTGAAACAGGCTGGAGGAGTATATCTAAGTTTTTATCCATGTTGAAGGTGTTTAGAAACTTAAAAATCTTTTGGCCTATGCTTTCAATTGTAGAGAAGAAATTTGTCAGGAAATGTGGGTTTTTGCCAAGTTTGTTAAAACCCCCACAGTTTTGCCAAATTACACATCTTTTAAGAAGTTTGCAACGCACACATATTCAACTATAAGGAGAATTTCACAGCTCCATACCCTAAGCACCCCATCTGAACTGACCACGTTCTGGCCAGGTCTCAGCAGATGTTCATGCATCATGGGCTCTCTGTGTCTCAGAATTATAGGCAGCAGTAAAAAGTTTGTTCCTCTTGAGCAGCCACTCCACAAGTCTGTATCTGTGTCCAGGCTGCAAGAGAAATTGGAGAGCGGGGATGAGGGTGCAAACTGCCCTATTCAAATTCAATCACGATAAAAGACATTTTTACAACTAGATGACTAGACAGAGATTAGAAAGGGCATAGGAGTTCAGTTTCATGAAAAACACATAACATGGTGTAAATTGAGACTTACTAAAAAAACCCCGGGATTCTGGTGTCTAATTTCAGGAGAGCTGTTCAGGAATCTATGATTAGAAGTGAAGGGACATTACAGATGTGTGAAAAGGTCAGGCAAATATACATGTAGATAATCTAGTAAGAAATGGCAATATTGTTGCAGAATCGGGGTGGTCTCTGCAAAATAAAAGGATTAATATGTTCTAAAACAAGCAGAAAGATTAGATGTAGAGTCAAGAAATGAACCTTTTATTTGGAAGCATTTGAGCACTAATGGAAAGACACAAGTGAATGTCTGAAGGCAAAAAGACAGTCTGAATGAAAAACCTCAAGGACAGGAAGGGGAATTTAATAGGCACACTGTTAGCAGGACAGTCTTCAGCAGTATGCAGAGGTTTTATCAAAAAAGAGAAGAGATTAATGATGTGAGGAAGTATGTATGATATTTAATATCTTTTGTTGATTGGAACCTTACATAAATTCCAGCACAAACATAGCAACAATAAATACAATTCCTATTTTAAAAACATTCAACTTTGGGACAAAACAGCACATAATAGCTGGCAATCTTGGCACTAAGGTATTTACATGATTGACAGTAGGAAATATAATCATAGCAATCTCATAAAATAAGTAAATTATGTCAGTAATATTATATAAATGCTAAAAATTCAACATAATTTTATCAGTAAAGTATCAGCAGAATAGTGTTATGGACATGACATACATCCTCAGTGCCAAATCCCTGAGTTGTCCCAATAAACTTAAGTTAACAAGTCTCCTCTCTTTGACCTTAAAGTTCACATCCATGCTAGAGGCGAACCAGCACCATCTGCTGAAGATTGAAGGTCACCTGGATGATTACCTCCACAGCAGCTGACTATCAGCCACTGATACCTGCAGTGCTGATCCTCTTGACATCAAAAGTTTTAGATCAGTCTTTTAACCTGTCTTTTATCCCTTCAAAATGTTGGTCCTGTTATTCTGTTCTCTATTTCTCCACTATTGCAGTCTGATTGGTACTTTGTTGATTTTTTCTCAGTCTGGAAATAACTGATTGCCGTGTCCTTAGTCATCATGTCTTCTTCCTGAGAATGATCCTCTGGGGAGTCAGGTCCTCAAAACTAATTAGAAATTAACTTTTCAATTAGTTCATATGTGTGCAATACCAAATACTATAGCAAATGCCGCGCCAAGGCTTATTTTGACTTCAGTCATCATTTTTCGCCTGCTATGGTGGCCACATGCTAAGGTGCATCAGATGAGCATTTGCCTGATCATTCTTCTCAGCAGTTCCCTTCTTCTACAACAGCAGTATGTTAAGGCCTACTGTTTTACCCAGGATCAGCACTCCCTTACATAGATTTAAAGCCTTTTTGACATTCCAACATTTCTTCTTACACTTGCAGTAAGGATCTGGGAATAGCAGGAACAAGGGGAAATATTAATGTGGAGTCCAAAACAAACAAGCATATACTGACTAGTTTAGGAGAATCACAAAATGAGTGAGGTTGGAAGGGGCTACTGGAGGTCTTTTAGCCCAACCTCCCTGATCAAACAAGGTTCCCTAGTGATCTTTGGTGAGAAAATCTCTTAGCCCATCTTCACGATTCATGATCATTGTGTGAAACTAGTCTTGTGGCAACAACTGAATTACACTTTACAAAAGGAATGAAAACTTCCTGCAACTGTAAAAAAATCTTGTTACTCATATGACACCAGTCTGTAAGCTGACAATATTTAGGATTGATAGTTTATAACAAGGTTAGTAAAACCGTATTTTGAACAATCTGCAAAAAAAATATTACGAACATATATTACTTATAAATACATTGTGTTAAACTCATGAGTTTTGGCTAGGTTTTTCCAGAGATAGCTGGTGTCCCTTTAAAAATAAAAATGAAAAGAATGCATCAGTTGTTAGGCGAAGCCACTTTTTTATAGTTCTTTCTTAATTTTGGAGGTTTTCAGGATCTCATTTTAGATTGTCCTTTCTGGTTTGTTTGAATTTTCTCAATGTCACAGTTTAAGCTCCACTGGAAATTGGACACAAAGTCATAATACTGTGTATTCTCCATTACCGTAAAGTTTTCTTTAAGTGGTAACTCACACACTTGTGATTTATTATACTTATTTACATACTCTGTTTTTCTCATGTACCTTTTTATCAGTGATTTGTCCTGTTTTATACTGAGTCCAGAATTTCTGATGCTCATCAGAAATCATAATTTTTACTCCTTCTGACTAGACTTCATATTGACTCTTAGAGAACTACAAACAGCTATGAAGCAATTAATAATGTCCCCCATGTTGGGGTAATGAGTGTAGAACAAGAGGCATTTGGGGGTTCAATGATCAATATAATCTGATTCAAGCAGAACTTAAATTCTCTGCCTGAGGGAAAAAGAAGGCCCTCAACATATGTGAAAACTGAATTCCAAATTCAAATGTTATGAAGAGGAGCTTATACCCTAGGGTCTGGAGTATCCCGCCAAGGAAAACCAGACAGTCGTAATAGGAACACTTAGAAATATGTTTCCAAGGAATCACTGCGTGCATCAAGAAAATATTCTGGTCTTTGATTTTCGACTCCAGCGGTGGAACTAAATCAAAATGCTTGTACCATGTCCCTACTGAAAATGAACAGATGGCCTTGATCTCTCGTGCCATGAACATTTTTTTTGCACATACATGTCAACAGCAAAATTTATCCCCCTGAAAAAGAATTGGAGGTGGGGAAAAGGGAATGAGGGCAGAGGATGGGTGAAAAAGAAAAGACTGTGAAACATGAATGGCAGTGAAAATCTGTGAAATCTTTAGGAGTCTGCTTCTTAGCTGATGGATTGTTTGGCCATGAATCATCAAAGTTTTTCCTAAGATCAGTTTATTAACCATGGATCACATTTATTGTGAATAATTACTGGAAAATAAATGTGCACTTGAAATAATATCCTATTCTCAGGCATACAGAATGCCACCTTATTTTTGCACATTGTTACAAAATACAACTAAACCATAACATGGCAAAGATGTGCAATAAATGTCACAGTCTGTAGCAGTACCAAAGTCAGGCATAATTTCCCCCTGTTTTTATGCTTTCTACCTCATCTTTTTTTTACACTTCTTTCCTCTCTTTTCAAGTCTTTTACTTTTTATTATCATATACAGGGAACTTAATTTTCTCCAAGTTTCCTCACCACTGTTTCCATTTTTCTTCTTCTACTTCACCTTTCTCTCACTGTTGCTAAAATCTTTGTAATAAGACTTCTTGATTTTCTACAAGACTTTCATAGCTATTTTACTGTCTTGTACCAAAAAGAGAACTTGGTGATATTCCTCAGAGATTTTTGCTCATTTTTGCAAACCTAATGAGAACTAGAATTTTAAATATATTGAAAAATCTGTGATGTTACTGTCTGCTCCATCCCCACAGGAGCCATCCCATCAAAGTAGAAAGATCTGGGAAAGTACAGACCAAGGTATCTTAGGTCAAATTAACATCCCAAGTTAGAAGTTATAGTATCACCCTTCCTGCTCCATGAAGAACTGCTGGGTGAATGACCACAGACATTGATTAGAATGAAAAAATCTCTTCAGATCATATTTTACAACAAAAGTTGACCTGGAAATGTCTTGAGGAGAAGAAAAGTCCACAAACAATAAGATTTGCCTTGTATTTTTCTCCAAACAAATCATACTTGTTGATCTTTCAGTAATCTCAGATGATGTGTAATTAAGGACACATTTTCAGTAATAGCAGATAGACTCTGAGTAACATTCTCTCCTTTTAGAATTTTGTTAGCATTATATTGGTGACTTAATCTTCATGTACTCTGTGGGTTTGCCTGGTATATTACAGGCATATTATTAATTTGTAATTTCATAGACATTTATGCCAAAAAAGGATACTGGATCATCTAATGTGACCCACTGTGTAGTCCAGGCCCAATTATGTGCATTTAACTAAGGCATATATTTCTCAAAGACGTTCAAACTGCACTCCAGAATTTCAAGAGATGAGGATTTCAGTATTTTTTTTGATTTCAAAGGAAAAATACGTTCTTCATTAACATTGATAAATTCTTTTTGGAATATTATTTTTGAATTTCAACACAAAATGTGTTGTGTATGATAGACATACCTCACATCCCCTACTTAAAAACAAAACCCAAATGAGCTATTTAGTATGCTCAGTTAACAGGGGGGCTACTGTGGCAGATAATGAGTAATTCAGTTTGTGTATTCCTCAAAAGAGCATATAAGCAGAAATAAAAACAGTAACTTTTGCATGTCATCTCTGTTAGGATTTTTTTTTCAAATTTTCTCCTATGTTCTCCATTTTCTGATATCTCAGTTTCCAATATCAGTCCCGAATTAATATCCATGAAAAAAAACCTAATTCTTTCCATTCATTTATAGGAATGAAACAGTGTACATTTCAATTACTCAGTCAGCCTTAAATGTTTCTGAAGCTGTAAGAGCCTTGCCAAACCATAAGCCAATTACTGGACATACTGTAAAAGATCAAAAGACAGGAAAAAAGATCAAAAGATCAAAAGCAGCTGTACTAACTGCATTGTTTCCATTTTGTGTCTCTTCCTTCTGTGAGATTACAGTAACAATGCCTTGTATCTCACAGATTGAATGGATGGTTCAGCTTGTCAAACAAAACTAAAAATTAAGCAGATATTCTGGTCAGGTAGAGAAAACCAAATTCCCATAGCTATCATACTCACATTAGGGGAAAGCTTTGAAAATAAGCAAAACAATTTCAATATCCAAGCTATTTTTCATACCTTCCTAAAATGTGCAAAGACCTAAACTGGAAAAAAGGCAATATCCTTTATGACTGTACTAGTTTTCTACTCCCTTAATCTTCTTTTCTATGTCCCAATTTCCACAGTGCTAAATCACTGCATTCTGATAAAGTGTAGAAGTTAGGAACAATAGCCTGTCATTAGTTGTGCATAGTTGCTTCTTTTTCCCTTTTAATTTCAGAAAAAGAATGCTAAAAGACACACAAATATTGCAGCAGTTTCAGAAAGAAGAAATTACTCCCTTTCAGCTTTCATGTGTTTTCTGCTTACTTAAACTCTTACTTTACCCAAACCAGAAATGTCCAGAACTACCAAACTAACAGAATCATATTGAGAAATTGCAAAGTGGTACTTCAGGCAACAGAATTTTTCGCCTCAAACTGCTGGGCAGTGCTAACACATGAAGAAAAGTACTTAGGAACTGATTATTGCATTGCCTCATCATTAAGGCTCTTATTCACCTCACCTAACCCTGGAACACATATTTACATGACCTGAACAGCTTCTTTTATGGGCACCAGAGTAAAACAAGTATTTACAGGATGCAATTTTTCTCATCCTAATAAATGCAAAAAACAGAAAAGAGAAATTTTGCTATAGAAGTGACAACTCATTTTTAGGGATGTGGTGGTTTAAAATCAGCTGGGAACTAAACTCCAAACAAGCTGCTCCACTTCCACCCAACCCCTCCAGTGAGAGAGGACAGAGTCTACAGCACTGGCTGCCAGCAACTTCCCCAAAGAAGGAAAAGATCAAAATGTGGCCACTTCTGACATGTATGCACTCTTCTCTTCCATCTGAAGCCCCTCCCCCAGGGATGAGGTGTGTGGAATAGAATAGCAAAGACACACCCACACGGCTCTAGGCTCCACCCCTTCCCAGCACCTGTGAGAAAAACTAGAACAAGTGATCAATAAGAAAGCTGGAATTGGATCATATTAGATCACACATTGCTGATGTGATGAACATTCGAGAAAACACACCTTTTTAACTATAAATTGGATATGTTTTTCCTTATACAATACAGGCACACCTAAAAGATTCATATCAGCATCCACAGACTGAATATTCAAAACTTTCTAAATTAGCCTTTAGGAATACTTGAAGCACCATAGCAATTAAGCTGTCCCTTTTCTTGAATATTCAGAGATTGGTGTTTCTTTTTAGTAATTTTACTTTGCTTACAAATTGTTATATGGTATTTTACCCAAATGTATTTTGCATCTTTGTGGGCTTTCTCTTTGCAATATTGGTGATTTTGCAAAGGTCCACTGGATCTTTCAGTATGGAGGAAATGTTATTGCAACAAATTCTTTGTGCATTGAGATACAAATAGTTTTATATAAATATATATGTATTAATTTGTGTAAAATTAGTTTTAACAATGAGGGATGGAAACAGAGGAGACTTTCACAAGATATTTGAGCCTATTTCTCTACAAAATACAGTAAAAACTATAGAAATTCTATTTCTTTCCAGGTTATGAGTCACATTTGAAGTTTTCTATTCCACAAATGTATTTCTATTTACACCTTATCAACTGTCTGAAAATTATTCATTTTCTTGTCCTTTCTGACTGCAAAAATACACAGGTATTTCTCCAGGATAATATGAACTTTCATATTACATAAAGCAAAGATATTATTGTAGCTTTTCATGAAAGCAGCTATCCATCTGTACTGCAACTAATGAACCAGAATTGGCATTTTACTCAGTTCTACATTTTCTACTAATCAGGAATTTGCCCCTGGGAAATACAAATGCCTGTGGTGAGTAGACACAAGGAATAAAACACTGATACAAAACATCTAATAGAAATCTTCATATAATGAAAATAATTCCTGAAAAAAATTGTTGAACCTCACTGGCAAATAACTAGCATTGTGCAACGAAGTATGGAGATGAACTCAATGTCACAACTTGATTTTACTTCTTTTTATGTCTTTGGATATAAAACAGTTTTTATTGTTGATTTCTTTTTGAAACCATATGAAATTGAGGTCTGATTCAAGATTCTGTTCTTAGAAAAAGAAACATTATTATCTTCAAAATTATTCCCATATTAAACATATTTTTTGCAAAAAATATTATAGCATCTTTATTTTTATCAATATAGAAACTAAGGAATAGATGTGTCCCTAATGAAATTGAGTTAATGACGGGATCAGGAATAAAATCCATCATCCTGTCCCTGTGGAGATATGTTCTCCATCTAAAAACTATCACTTTCCCACCTCAGCTGTTCACAGGCAAGAGTGACTACTGGCCGTGTTGTGTGCTTCACTGCTGATGGTCACAGAAGTGTTAGACATGGAAAGAACCACAGGCAGGCAGCAGATGGTATTGTCTGGGGATAGAGTTGTAATTTATGCTCTTCCATTTACTATCATACATATATTTAAATAATAAGAAATATAATGAAAGAGCAGTAGTTTCAGTGATAGCTTTTGGCATAATTCTAAGCCTGTGTTCAGAGCTTTTGAATTAATTATCCTGTCAATCAGGGTCTGAAAGAGAAATCTAAAGATCCAGCTGTAATTTTCATGAAAATACTCTCCAATTAAAAAATGTGTTATATACTATTATATAATTCATGCTAAAAAATGAGACTTCAGAACTCAACATTAGATTTCCCACAATTTTTTATTTATTTACTTTTAAAAAGTTTTCTTATCCTAAATTCTTTATGCCTCAGGCATTCATCTGGAGTCCTGATGCCTTGAGCCTTCAGGCTTACCAACAGTAACTGTGATGATGTTTCATAAATGTCTGTACAGTAGTTTAAGGTTTTCTGCTGACTCAGCTGCATCTGAGAAACACTAATGGATCCTGTCACCTCAGCTACTCAGACTCATCTGTCACCTCTTGGCTTGTCCCATACCTCGAGGTGCCTCTTGCCATTCTGTCTGAAGGACTGATTGCAGCAAAGGAGGACTTTTGTGAACACTTACAATTATGTGAATTTTCAAAAACAGACAAGTCTTTAGGGAGAATTAATATATTTCCCTTAGTTATGTCTAGTAACTTATCAGAACCATCAAAGGCAAAGAACAAAATAGCTGTTTAGAAGGATTGCAGTCTAAAAAAATCTCCATTTCTTTTATAATTTTTTTTATTAATTCATTAATTTTATTAATTCAATATTAAGTCTTCAGTTATGGGCAGAAAACTGTGGATACACACACTGAAAAAGAACAGTTTCTACCACCACTTTCAAATGACACCACTGTGTTTAGCACTTTGACTCAAAACATTCTAGTATATCAGAAGAATAAACCACAGCAGTAAGGTTATATTCAAACACTGATGAACTTGAGGTCAACAGAAAGTTATAGGACTAACATCAGTCACAATTATTCCACCCTGAAGAACTTTAAGTGCACTTATCAGAAGTAATGATGAGTATTTACACATCAGGTAACATATTGATCATCAGATTTGATTTCTATCTGTTTTCACCTCTTCAGTTATTCTTGACTCCTGCACATTTTCTTATCTTGATATTTTAATTCCACTGTACTTAAATTTTATTGGATTTTTCATCTGCTTTTATCCATACAATTATACATAAGCTTCTTGTGACTCACGAGAGGTAGGTAATCATGTACCTAATTCCATTTCAAATATTATGCCTTTTTGCCTAGGACAGAAATGACCAGTTAAATTAGTATAATATTAGGTAAAATATGTTCAAAATATTCCCAAATTTAGGGCTTCAGAAAATTCTTCTCTTACCTAATTTTTTTTCAGCAAACGCTTGCCATGATTTACCCTTATGAGTAGGAAGAAAAATTTTATGCTTTCCCGCTCATGTATAAAATGTTGAAATTAGCAAGACATGAATGGTTTCTCACAGAAAAGCCAATTGCTTTCTTAGTTGCTCTGAGTTAATTTAATGGCTTTAGTTTCAGTTCTCCTCACAAATTCCTACAGTAATTTCTTAGAAATTGCCTAAGCCTGTAAGGTTTAAGCTATAGGACTCAATTTTTTCTCTTGCATACTTCCATCCATTTTTTAACATATCTGAGAAAACTCACTCCTTGGCATTGCTTGTTTAGAACTGATTGTTTAGAACATTTGGTACATTGTCATATTTTTCCATTAAGGTTATAATATCTTGTGAATTCAAATTTTGGTTCTTTTTTTTTACTTTCCTTACAAGAGTTCTCATTTTTTTCTATTTTAGAATTTCTTGACATGAAAATAAAGCATTAAACACTTTCAAACTTCTCCGGGGAAAACTTTGGTCTACTTGAGCTTAGCCTTGTTATCTGTCAATCACTCAATCAGCCTTTATTTTATATACAGTAACATGTTGGAGAATGAATCTCAGAGTGCCATGCATAATAGCTGTTAGTTAACACGAGAGAGCTAATCTCAGCTGATGAATTTTCACCTTTGTTTTATGTCTACTAAAAAAGTTTCTAATAACCTCAGGGACCACGTGTTATTGCTTTAGGGTATATACTTGAAGTCTTAGTCTCTGTGTTTCGTGCAGCTGCCTCCATGATCACTCTGGAATAGAAGGAACTTGGGTTTAGAATAAAACAATAGCATCAATGGCTGTATATTTGTGCTATGTAGCATAACAGAGACTAATTATATTCCTGTGACTTAACAACTTACCATGGCCACTGGCTAGGCAGACTGTTATAAATAGATCAAAGCTGTTCCACTGAATCAGTATCTGTACAGTAAAATTAATTGTAGCTAAGGTCTGTGCAACTTGCACACAGATGAGGAATACACCTGAGGGAGATCACAACATTTTTATGCAAAACTGAAACTGTCCTGCTGCCTAGATAATTGTTACATGACAAAAACCTGCCCCAAACTCCATGAAATGTCAAGAAACACCTGAGGGAGCCCCTCATGAACATTTCATCTGCACTTTTCCATTAAAACAAACCTTTTGAGTCAAAGTGAATGGTAGTAGTAAGTATGCCCTATACTTACAACACTGTTAGTAATAGCAATAATTTCTGAAGTCCCATACCTATTCTTTTCTCTTTTTGATGCTTAACAGAGAATGTTGAGCTCCCTACGTAAAGAATTTGAATTTTTTTCTGGGTAATCTGTAGACACAAGAACAGAAGACACTGGACACAAAAAAGCAAATGCACAGCCAAGCAAAAGCTTTACTGAGTGTGTGAGAGTTTCAAAAAAAGTGTATGCATGCTACCCTTTATTACAAGAAAAGAAGCAGCAGTAAAAAAAAAACAACAAAAAATCACTGTTATGTAAGCAAACTCTCTGTTGATTCTGCTACGAATTAAGCTTCTTTTTCAGTATAAACAAGTATGTAATTTCCATTGTTAATTAGATACAATTGAGTAAATTCTGGTATAGGCTCATTTTCCAAAATACAAGTGTTGATATCTGTATTAATAACATCATTATTAATAATTAGGATGAACAACAGTCATTTTCACAATTCAGATGAAAATCTCACAGAATTTTTCTGAAAAATTAGTTTCTATTTAATCTAATAGATTTTTGTAGAAATATCAAGATTTTAAGATTTTGTGTGTAAGCAGGCCAGATTTGTCTCTGGTACATTCTCTCCAGGAAGTGAATATCAGGATCACACAATGGTTGGGGTTGAAAGTGACCTTTGGAGATCACAGTCCAATCCCCTCAGCTGAAGAAGCTTCACCTACAGGTGAAGTATAGATAGTATAGGATAGATACTATACAGATATAGATAGTACAGGATATAGATAGTACAGGATATAGATAGATACTATACAGATACAGATACAGATAGTACAGGATCTTTTTCCAAGCAGGTTTTGAATATTCCCAGAGAAAGAGGGTCCACAACATCTCTGGGCAGGATGTTCCAGTGCTTTGTCACCCTTAAAAGAAATAAGTTTCTCCTTATATTCAGATGGAAATTCCCGTTTTAAAATTTGTGCCTGTCCCTCCTTGTTCTATTGTTGGGCACCACTAAAGAGAGTCTGATTCCATCCTCTTGATGGCCACCCCAAAGATATTTAGGTGCATTTATAAGATCCCCTCTCAGTCATCTCTTCAGGCAAAACTTGTACCAGCTGCCTCAGCCTTTCCCTACCAGAGAGATGATCTGGTTCCCTAATCATCTTGATAGCCCTTCGCTGAACTCTCTCCAGTAGTTTCTTGTTTTTCTTGCACTGGGGAGCCCAGAACTGGACACAGCACTGCAGATGTGGCCTCTCCAGGGCAGAGTACAGATCTGGCTAAACGGCAGCACAGCCTTCATGTCCTCCCAGTTTTCTATCTTCAACAAACTTGCCAAGGATGAGCTCTTGTACTGACCCTGGGGAGCATCACTGGCTACAGGCCTCCAATTAGATTACACTGCTGAAGCAACCCTCTGAGCTCTGCCATTTGGCCAGTTCTTAATCCACTTCACTGTCCACTCATCTAACGCACACCTGATCTTATGTGTGAGGATCTTATTAGAGACAGTGTCAAAAGCCTTGCTGAAGATGACATTCAGTGCTCTCCCCTCATCTACTCAGCCAGTCATGTCATAACAGAACGGTCTCAAATTGGTCAAGCATGATTTCTAACTTAGGTAGTCAACTCTGACTACCCAGTAACATTCTTTTTGGCCCATGTGCTTGGAATGAACATTCAGAATAAGCTGTCCTGTCGCCTTTCCAAGGATTTAGGTGAGGTTGGCTAACCTGCAGTTCCCTAGGTCCTTCTGTTCATAATTTTTGAAAATTTGACTGACATTGTCTTTCCTCCAACCTTCAGGCATCTCTCCTGTTCTCCATGACTTCTCAAAGATGATGGAGAGCAGCGTAACAATAACATTGGTCAACTCCATCAGCTGGTATTTCCTCTGTAGGATTAGTGTAAAATTAGAGGGAGCAAGGTAACAGGGTATCATCTTTATTTTTTACATTTTCTTTTAATTTTTTTGATTGGTTGATTATTTTTGGAAAATCTCCAATTTAAACAGTATACTTCAGGAAGAGAAAACCTTGAAAATGTTTCCTCAAACATTTCAAGTAAAAGATTAAAACTTAAAAAGAGATTTGGGGTGTTCAGAGGGACCCAGAATGGAAAAGCACAAAGAAGGTTTCTATCTCAGAAGAGAACAGCAGTATATAGATAAAGCTGTAGGGGTAATTTGACCTTCAAACCTGCATGGGAAGTTTTTTGAGATAGAAGCTACATCAGTGAAGTAGGGGAGCCAGAGCTCTTAACTGAAAGATAAGAAAGAGTTGGTAATTCTACCCAGGGCAGCAATGTGGAGTAAGAGACCTATCTGGAAGTAGGCATACTTTGGAAGATATTTTTATCTCCATATTTGCACATTTTTGCCCCTATGGCAAAATGTTAGTATATATTTACTACAGTAATTTTCTGTGAGATTTAATTAACATCACTGGGAGCTAAATTTGTTTAAAAGTAGTAGGTTTTCATAACACATATTCAGCCCTCAGAAAGAATCAGTATGTCAGTCCAAATTAATCTCAGTCTTTTTTTAAAAAAAGCTTGCTAACACATGTCAATTAATAAGCAGAGAGCTTATGATAATTGGCACTTAACACTCTATTATGAATAAGGTTGTTCGCTGTTAATGGAATGTAATGGATTGTAATTCTGTACTTTAATATTACCTGCCAAAGCATGCTTCTCTCACCTCCCTTTCTGTCTTCACAACAAATTACATAATATTTGACAATGATAAGTAGACAAATTATTATATTTCACACATTTAATATGGAGTATTAAATACATTGAATGTAGCCACTAGATAAGTGACATTTATACAGGCATTTTTGTAACTCCTGACATGAAAATGTCAAGAAACCGTTTTTTTTTTTTTTTTTTTGCATCTGCCATTGTTAAAACTCACAAAATCTAGTTGGTGTTCAGTCATCAGTGGTATTCCCCATGGCTCAGTTTTAAGGCCAGTTGTGTTTGATATCTCTGTCAATGATCTGGATGAGGAGATCGAGTACGCCCTCAGTTTGCAGAGGACACCAAGTTGGGTTGGAGCATTGATCTGTTGGAGGGTAAGAGCCTCTGCAGAGGGATCTGGACAGGCTGGGTCAATGGGCTGAGGACAGCAGTATGAGGTGCAACAATGCCAAGTGCTACACTTCTGTCACAACAACCCCCTGCAGCACTATAGGCTGGTGGAGAGTGGCTGGAAAGCTGCCTAGTGGAAAAGAACTGGGGTGCTGGTCAACAGCTGGATGAGCATGGTCCAGCAGTGTGCCCAGGTGGCCAAAAGCCAATGGCGTCCTGGCTTTTTCTCTGCAATAATGTGGCAGAAGGACAAGAGCAGTGATTCTCTTCCTGTACTCAATACTGGTGAGGTCACACTTCAAGTTCTTTGTCCAGTTCTGGGCCCCTCACTTGTGAGAAAGACATTGAGGTGCTGGAGTGTGTCCAGAAAAGAGCAACAGAGCTGATGGAGGTTCTAGAAAGTAAGTAATATGAGAAGTGTCAGAAGGAGCTGGCTGTTTATCCTGGAGAAGAGCAGGCTCAGAGGACACTCTCCAGAACTACCTGCAAGGTCAGCTCCTTCTCCAAAATAATAAGAAACAGGACAAGAGGAAGCAGTCACAAGGTGCATCAGGGAGGTTTAGATTTGATATTGAAAAAAAATCACGTAAAGGGTTGTCAAGTATTGGAAGAGGCTGCCCAGGGAACTGGTGTAATCATCATCCCTGGAGACATGTAGATATGGACCCACGGACAAGTAAGTGGTGGACTTGACAGTGTTAGGTTTATGGTTTGGCTCCATGGTCTTAAAGGTCTTTTTCAATCTAAACACTTTTATGATTCTATTCAGGTGTAAATAAACAGTAGACACAAATCTTGAAAGCACTGGGATTGAGACTAAGTGTTCTCTGCTGATAATTGCTATTTCCTGTGTGACTGTTCAGAAGAATCAAACTTGGAGTCTGGGAATCTGTACATGATTCTTAAGCGAGAAGACAAAATAAGGTGATTAGTAAATAAACACAAGAGCCTCCTGAGGCATTGTTTCTGTCATTTTCTGCTGGGAATTAACTTAGGTCAGTTCTCTATCTGGGGTTAAAAATATAGAAAGACAAAGAAAGAATGTTTACCCTCTTTGTAGTTAGACATGGACCATATTTGTTTAACTGCACAGAGCAATAGTAGTGTTTCTTTTTAAGCCAGAACTAATTTTAGTTTGAATCAATCTCTTTGCCATTGCTAGCAGCAAACTTTAAAACATATTTGCTTGTTTGATTTGACAGCAGTGAATGAATTGGGTTCTTAGGGTTTTTTCATTCCTGTTATACTGAAGTGTCTGTCTATCATCTGTCTATCTATACCTATATATCTGTAATCATCATCTATCTTTTTTTTAAAGCCTTACTGTCATTCACAACTAATCTAGTTATGGGAAGTACATATTACCCTTTTCACAAAACCAATGCAATGAAAAAATGTCCTCCCCCCCAAATAAGTACTTCCATTGATTTAATTTGAAATAATTACAATTATTAATAAGTTAGCCATAAGCAAGAGGAAAGGAAAATGTATGAAGTGTATGCACTGAGTCTTAATGTCACAAGAAATAAAAGTGTCTATATGATGCAACAGGGCTGGTAAAGTTATTTTCAGTTTCTTCATCAAACAGGATCTCCATTTCTGAAGATGTCAGTTTAATTATTCAATAGCATAGAGCAGATGTTTTGGATATATTACTGATTCAACCACTAGTGATTCTGTGCTTCCTTTGAAGTTTGTGTTTTGGTGCACAAAAAACACCCAAAAAACATTGAATAGAAAATAGAAGTATTACCTTGAGAAAATTTCAGATTATTATTAATATTAGGAGCTTCTATCAAAAGAATAAATACCTTTTTTCTCAATAAACTTTTTAATAGCTGTATTACCATAGTTCTTAATCTGATACAATTCATAAAGTTTATTAGTTGCCAACCACCTGTACTTAACTAACCTTATCTACTTGTAGACTTCTAGAAACAAGAAGTTTATCACCAAGTTATCTGAGTCTTGGCTATATTCTGGAAAGCATATTCATGCTGTGTAAATTGCAGAAGACATCCCTCTAAAATGGTAAATTGAGAAAACCTTTTAAAGAATTAGAAAGAGATTGTTGTAACAGCTAGCTTCATTTGTTGAGATTCTGATGTCAACAAATTGATAAAAGTCTGTCAGAAAATGGAGCACTCTTACCTTTTAACCTTTATGTTGAAAATTAAACCCTGTATAACACTGACAAGTACATTCCTAGATTTAAATGGATTTCCTTTTGCATTATGAAGAGTGTTTGGCATGTTGTTTCTTAAAATCAGTGTGCTTACTGGAATTATCTTGGTTTGATTCCTCTTTCTGGTTACTCTTACATTCCCCCAGGTTTTATGCCACAATAGAATAAAAGCATTCAACAACACAATCAGCTTTGGAGTGTTTCATTTGTGTAATTGTCATGGCTTGGGGAAGGGGATATAATTTCCTTATTTTTTCCCTTTCTAACCATCACTCCCTCCCTTTATTTCCGGAGCATTGTACATATTTTCAAATTTAACAAATTCCCTGATGTAAACATAACCCAATATCCTATTACATCGAATGCAACACAAAATAATGTGTGGTGTCTGACTGTGCAGAGCAGGTGTATAAAAACCTAATTGTAAACAGTGCATGTTTACATGCATGCATGTGTATATGTTTAAGTAATGAATTAGAATAAGGGTAAAAACAAAGATCTCAGAGATTATTTGCCATTTTTAATGTTGAATATCTTCTTATTTAATTTATAATGTAGTTGATTTTTTTCAACTTGCTTCAGAAAAAAACCCAAAACACTTCAGAGATTATCAGAAAGCAATATATAAACCCCAAGTTTGATATTTTATAGTAAATACTGATTTGATCGAAGTCAGTGAAAGACCTCCAATTTACTTTTCAGAATTTCTCATAAGAATAAATATATTTAAATACAGGATAAAAAAATCCCATTAAAAAATACCTAGGATTAAAATTAATTCTTTTTGCTCCATGTATGTTGTTGTAAGTTTCCACCCATAAGTTTCATCTTTTTTCTATCCTTTGCTTGATATAAGAATATGAAGCTCTGTTATGAAAAATACACCAATCTGTAAATGAACTTGAACCAATCCATTTCCTTACCATCCACCTTTCCATGACAGTAAAACTAGTGCCTAATACTGAACAAATCTCCTCTTTCCAAAAGTATATTTAAAATGAACAAATTTTAGGTCCCTTTTTAGTGGCTGAAAATGGAATTATAGATCTCTACATAATGATAATGCATTTGAAAATAGTAATTTTCTTCTGTCCCTTTCTGGATCTACAGTGAAGGTGAGAACAGCAATGGGAGATATGCCTAGGGAGCATTATAATTATTAAATCTTCTTAGTGTAATAGCATGATAGATTGAAAAGCACCAAACACAGAAAAAATGCCCTCCCTAGATACTTAAAAAAATTGATAAAAAGCTTGAGGGAACAGAAACACCATCGTGTCCAAGCGTGGAGCATAATGAGAAGGATTTAGAAATTAACCCCTTTTTCCTAAAATCTAATTAGAATCTAAAAGATCTGATTGAAATGCATCATAGAAACCTGATACACTGGCAACTATTCAACTGAAAACAACTTACATTTAATTGTCTTCGATTAGAAAAAAAAGAAAAAAAAAGAAAAAAAAAAATTCTCAGACCAAATTTTGTACATGGAAACACAGTCTGTCAGAATCTGGAGAATATAAAATAACCTAGGAATAAAATCCAGTGTTTCTTTACCATGTGTATTCATAAAAGTCTACAGTTCTAGGAAAACTGGGCAAAACCAGCAACAATTTTAAAGGAATGTGGGCAGCACAGCAATGGTTATCCTACCTAGTGCTGTTTGCTAGGAGTGGAATCTCTTACAAACTCATACATTGAGGGTGCCTTTTCTCCAGACGTTCCAACTAGACAGATCAAAATAGCAGAGTCATTTCTGGAGGAAAAATATCCAGTGATGTGTGGCTTTTTTGTTTGGTTGTTTTTTTTAAAAGAGTGACATGTTTCTTCAGGGCACTGTAGGAATAAACTAATATTCTTCTACTTGTCAGACGAACTTGGATGATAAGCCTAACTGTAAGATAAAATGTTCTTCCTCCTAATGTGTCAAAATTAATGAAAATCTCAGACTGTGTTAAATATGGGAGGCACCAACTCATGCATGAGTAAGATATTGCATTATATTTTTTGCCTTTAGCTGCAGCTCATGGCTCAGTGCTAGTCAATACTTTACACAAGCTGCCCACCTGTATCCTGTAAAGGACAGAAAGCCACTAAAGGTCTCCAGCATGAGTCTTGCTCAGGGTTAAAGCCAGAAAGCCTATCCTTCCGAGCTGACAAAAGGCTTTTTTGGTTGGGATTCTCCTCTTGATACATTGAAATTTCACCATATATGTCTAAGTAATGGATTAATTTCATTGGAATGAAGAAAACACAATGATTTCATGGTCAAACACTGTTTAAAGGTATTATAATGTCACTTTCCTAATTTTTCTCTCCCATTCATTTCCTTCTGTTGCAGTCAGGTTCTAACAGTCTTGCCATTAATTATATCATAAACAATAGGTACTCAGGAGAGATTTAGCTTGTCTGAGATGGATGATTCCTCTGCTTTAGGCTCACTCAAGACCTAAATCTTTTAGCAATTGCCTGTTTGGCATCCCTGCATGTGCATAGTAGCCAGGCTGATGGTATTCTTATTAGCGTCCAAAAGATTTTCCAAAACTGAAAGAAAAAAAAACAAGGAACAAACCCAACAAAACAAAACCCCAAAAGCAAACATTTCAGAATTTTTTCACAAATATAATATTAAATTTAAGAATTTTTTTCCCTCATAGTAACTGTTTATCTCTCTTTACTTTTTCAAAAAATGAAATTAAATTGAATATTTATGAGGTGTTTGTTATCCAGTGCTTCTTTTACTAATTTTAAAATGCATAGGAGCATTTAATACAGAAATCTGACTATTATAGCTGTGAGAAGGGGAGAATTTTCATTGTGTCTGTGACAAGGGGAGAATTTTTGAAGACATTTAAGAACTTTCCAAAATTGAAATATATTTAGAAATACAATTATTTAAATTACCGAAATGTAAACCAGTTTATTCTGTCTGAAACCAATTAAAGACTTTGACAGGCATTTTTAATGTGTTGTTTTATTCACATTTTTAAGGAAAACAAATTTAAGGAGAAAGGTGTCTGCTTCAACTGAATTTTATGAAATTCCTTCTATTTCAGTTTTTCTTGGTTCTATTATAGCTCTATGAAGCTGTCTTTAATAAAATCTATGTTTTGCACACTATTTCAAAATTTCATAATTATATTTTTTTCCTTAGCATAATTAAGCTTTTCATAAGTAGTGACTCAGATTTAAAAACCTAAAACCCCAAAACTGTGTAAGGATATTTTGCATGATCTTACCATGGATCTAAACAGTACAGGTGGAAGCAATCTGGTGTAGGATAGAGCATGTTTAAAAAACAAATTTAGTACATTAAAGAATTGAAAGCAAAACTCAATTCAAAAAAACTAATTGGAAAAAATTAAAAGTTAATTAATTAGCCCATTTAATACCAGAATGACTAAGATACACCCTTAGATAACTCAACAAAGAAAGCCAAAGTATTCTACAAAAAGAAAAACATTTTGTTTCATTTTTCATTAAAAACATAGGTATTAAAATACACAATCCCACCAGTTATTGAGTAATGTGTGCTTCCATTGATTTAATTTAATGTACTTTTTCATTATTTTCTGGTTACATGTATTACAAATCCTCGATTGTTTAGATAAATTATTAATGAGCTTGTTTGTAGAACTTGTGATGATAACAGCCTTTCTAATTATGGTTTTACCACTTTTTCAGACCAGTGAAACATAAAAAGTTGATAAATTTTTGGGATGAGCTATGTTTATACTAAGAACGATCCCTGAAGCCTCAATCAGTTTGCAAGTTACATAATTATGTGTATTACAATAAGACATAGCTCCTTTCATTTCAAGACAATGTGAATATTGCCTTGTTCTGAGTCCATCACAATCCATCTTCTGCTCTCCAAAGTCTGACTGCCACCACTGCTTATCAGACATCTTGACAGAATAATTGGAAACTGGTATCAGTGAGGAGGTTAATGTGTCAGTGAAAGCAGCATTTCACCCGAGCCTTTCTTCACAACCTTTCTGTTAAAAGGTCATACTTGTACAATCAGATGGAACAAGCATGTTCATCTGTTTCAACAACACTGACACTAGTTTCTAAGATTTTTTTTTTTAACTGCAATTATTCCCCGGGCTAATACAACCTTGAGTGATTTGTTTCCTTTTTAGATCAATAGTAACATCATAATTTTAATTTAAAACTTGTCTTCTTATGACCAAACAGGATGCAAGGGTTAACATCAGTTATCAGTTTTTGATCAAAAAAAATCAACATAGAAAACCATCTTGAATGTCAGTGTTCTACAGATCATCCAGTGTGTGATTTATTTGTCTATATCCAAGTTATTTGAAGGAATGTAAGTATTTTCCAGTTTTACAAAAACAAAGGATGTGAATCCAGGAATGATTTGATGTTATTTCTTTGTTTTCTTCTATAATTTTGGCAATAATAATTTTCAGTGACCAAATGCAACTTCCTGTATGATTTTTTTTTAAATTTCAGAATTTGTGTGAAACCTGAATAATCTTTTACCTGTCTTTTTCTTCAGTGTTTTATTTCTCAAGATGTGCTATTTTTTCAGTGAATTGATAGATAAATTTTCATTATTGTAGTAATTTTATTAGTCTTCACTGCACCTCTCTTCTGATTAAAATTCTTATCTGATGTTAGATGTTCATATATATTGACATTCACAATAGCATCTTTGTTTTTGTTTGCTGTGTCAAGAAATGGTCAACTAACACTATCTGGAGTTGAGTCAGCTTGCATAATATGCCATCTGCTTTCAGTGTCATAACTAAAGAAAAATTATTAAAAGAAACTGAAATATTATCAGCAAGTCAGCAGCAAACTACCAGTTTTTGCCAAATCAGTCAAAGGTGTTGAAAAGTTATTTAATCCATGTAGCAAAAACAAACAAAGGAAATATTTACTCCGGAGATTCAACTTTTATCTTGATTGCCCTTTGATACTGAAAGTCTCTTCAGATCATTTTAGTGTGGGTGATACCTGTGGCACAAACTTCTGCAAAATCTCCATGTTGCACACTTGCCTTTTCCAGTTCATTCATAATTATGCTATTGAAGAAAATCAACAGAAAATTATTTCTTGTGTTTCATAATATTTTTTTCTGACTCTGCTTTGTAAATGTTAAAAATTTTGAGGGCAGAATCCTCAAAGTCAGATATCCCTAGAATAGAATCCCTAGACATACCTATTTGAGGATAGAATCTATAGGAATGCCTGAGACAGAAAGTGAAAACTAATAATTGATTGTGGAATGAATCAGAAGTGTAAAAGCTAGAAAGCTCATGGGTGGGGATAAAAACAGTTTAAGAAAAAGCTGTGAACACAAGCAAAGCAAAATATAGAATTAATTCCCTGCTTCCCATGGGCAGGCAGGTATTCAGCCATCTCCAGGAGAGCAGGGCTCCATCACCTGTAACAGCGACTTGAGAGGACAAATGCCACAACTTTTGTTGCCCCCCTTCCTTCTCCTTCCCCCAGATCTTCATGCTGCACATGACACTGTATGGTCTGGAACATCCCTCTGGTCAGTTGTGGTCACCTGTCCAGGCTGTGTCTCCTCCCAGCCTCCCGTGCATCCCTCCCACTCCCTCACCAGTGTGGCCATACGCAAAGCAGAAAAGGCCTTGGCTCTGTTTAAGTTCTGCTCAGCAATAACAAAAACATCTCTATGTTATCAGCTCTGTGTTCAGGTCCAATTCAAATCAAAGCCCCATACCAGCCACTGTGAAGAAAATTAACTGTACCCCAGTCAAAACAAGCACAGCTATCTACCAGTTCTCTTTTATATAATATTCACCCAGGATGAAAATATGCGAAGTTCCGTCAGTGCCTTATTTTTCTCCCAAATTGTACAGCAACTTTCACATTGCAGTGCTCCTCATTATGATTCTCCACTACTATGAGAGCAGTACATGCTACTGATACCACTGCTTTGTAAGGAAAGGTACTTTCTCTACCTCACTAAGTCTGTATATTGCACATTCAATGGTTTTGCCAAACACAAAAGTGAAACATTGTCAGCTGTGGGAAAAAAATCCATGAAGGCTGCAGCAGCAAGTATGTAAGAGATGGATACATGAGATCTATGAAGAAGGTGGATATTACTTTTTCTTTCAATGCTTCCTACAGCATTTAAAAATGGAGAATCGCAAGACAGTCATCTATCACATTGCATGAAACAGCTATCAGAGAGTATAAGGAGAAAGAAGGATTGTGTTGATAACTGGAAAACAGCAGACAACAGTTGAGATTGATAACCATGAGCTAGCAATGAGCTGCATAGATGCTGGCTTTTCTGCCTCTCTGACAACTCATGTATTGTATTGCATTTTCCATCTAATTGTAGGGATTCAGCTGCTCATGGCTTGTAGCAGGATGAGCCCTTGTATTTGAAATGGAAAGAGCTTAGCAGTAGAGAGGAGAAAGGAAGGTGAGACAAGGCTCTAATTTGGCACTGGTGAGCAGTAATAACAGCCACTATGTGGAATGTGGGGAATGAGACCCATTACCAAACCTCAAGAGAGAAAATATGTAGAAAGGTAAAAAGAAAACCCTCATGGAATTACTGAATTGCTGTCTAATTACTGAATTATGAAATAAATCTCCTATAGTACTTCCTATTTGAAGTGATGAAAATGTTTGGTTTTAAAGGAAAAAAGTTAAAATTTTTTTTGCAAAAAAAAATTCAATAAAAGAAAAAAAAAGAAAAAAGAAAAGATAAATGAGCTGAATAGCCAATCTCTTGTAATGCAAATTTATGTCCCTGGTAAATCACTGAATATTGAAAGGAAATAAATATGAGATCATTGACACACTCATAAATTTATTTGGTTTCATTACAGACATTTCAGCACGTGAAGAAAGTAATCACGCCTTTTCTTTGCAATGGGAAGATGAGCTAAACAAAGCTTCTGTCTGCCTTTTCACATGGAGTACTGACATTTCAGTACTAACTGTCCACTGTTCTTGAAATATGAGAGAGTCTGTGAAATATAGTGCGCTTAAAGAAATAGGTAAGCATGTCTGACTTCATATCATGTTGGCCTCCAAATTAATTGGGGCAGACAATATAAACCCATTCTCAACCAGAACAGCTGTCTTATTCCTATCTCAGCTGTGGCAGGGGAAGAGGTAGAAGAGATGAATCTGTAAATTAAGGAGAAACCAGAGCAACTGTGAACCTTCATTAAATGAGGAATGGCAGGAGACTGTGGATAAAGTGTTGGAGGCCAAAGACAGCAAAGAAATTTTTAATATATATCAGTTTTTGGTTGTCTATAAGGGGCATTGATCATGATGCTGCTGTTCCAGAGTGCAGAAGAAATCTGCTATGGCAGAGAAACCAAAAGATAAACTGTTCCATATGTTACAGAGGTATCTTCTCCCACACATGACAACAAATTCCTTCTTTAAAACAGGAAAAACTGTTTGAAAAGGAGAGCTTTCTGGCAGATAGACTGGGTTTCTAATGGCTTTTTGGATCCTTGACAGACTCTGGTGTTGGAATGAAAGGAGTCTTGATGGATCAAAACATAAAAAAAATTGCTGCAGGTAACAGTTTTATTTGAGATTAAACTTGAGCTGAACAATATATTTTTTCACTCCTAACCACTACAATTTTTATATCTTCATATCAATGGCAACAATTCTGAAGTTGTCCTTGTTTGAATAAAACTTAAATTCTGATTAATGGAAATAAAGTTAACACTTAGAAGTGCTTCATAAGCTATTAAGCTGATTTTGGAGGTCCCATTACCAAATAAAAAACATTTATTGGAATTAAATATTCACTACATTAGTAATTCCTTGCAATTTTTTTAGTTGTAATCTGGTAGAATATAGACTGGGCCCCTGAAGAAACAGATCCAATTATCAGTATGGTGAGGTTAGAAAATTCTGTTATTTCAGAGTGAGTTTGTCTTGTGAATGCTGTGGTCCTGTGTTGTGTTTCCTGTATTACACAGAAATTCAGATTTGATAACCAGAAATTGCAGTTTTGGTGATTGAAAAAGCTTATGATTAGGATCCATGTATAAACCACTTGTCTAATACATCCAATAAGTCAAAGCATTCCATGGAAAACTTGCAACCAGTCTCCTGATGATGTCCTGAATTATAACATCATGTCTTTCTCATAAAGGAGCTTTCACTCATCAAAATAGCTATGTCATAGCAAAATGGACTATATATAACTGGTGAGGTCTGGACTTTGCAGGTACTTGGAGTGGTAAGGTCTTTTCCCCAACTTTTTTTTTCTGATACTTAGGTCAGAATGTTATTATGGTAGTGCTGAAATAACTAGGAATTCTGAGCCATCAAAGAGAACAAAATACATACATCTGTAAACCCGCAGTTTAATTCTGCTAAAGGGTCTTCAATTTCCAATCTTCTCAATGAGTTTTAAATAAGATATTCATCACAGTATACTAAAAATAAAAATTAGCAGTTCTTGGTAATTGTTTTTCACCTGAAAGATATTAATATTTTTATCTATTTGTGCATCTCTGTTGTTTCTATTTCTTTCCAGGTGTTACAGGCAAGGAGATGTCCTGTACTCAGATTAAGTGTTATAAATTTGTTCAAGCTTCATGAAGAATTTTCCTTCTATTCCTTTTTTTTCTCTTTATCAATAACTAGCATCTATCTCTTTCAACTTTTCAACTACACTGCTGCCTCATCACACTAAACAAGATTTTCAGTGCCTCTGAAAATTTAAAAGTATCAGTTTTTTGGCAAAAATTATGGGAGTATCAAGGTCTGCAGACCTCAAACAAATCTTTCAGTGATTGGTGTTTTATAGAGTTCCTGCCACTTAGATTTTTCTTTGTGATCAGAAAAGGGTCAGATAATAGGAATCAAATAAATTGTTAATGAAGCATAACTTAATGGCACTTTCTCTGTTTTAGTATCTCCATACATCAAGAAAACTTAAGAAACTCACTGAAATGATGGACTGATTAATTAATATAATGGATAGGTCAGTAATTTTTATTCAAATGAAAATGTATAAATTTTATTATTTTCTGAAATTATTTTCCATCCCCAAATGGACCAAATCAATATAGTTCTTTATGATGAAGTGAAATATAGTTCTTTATGATGGAGTGAAATCAGAGTGGTCTTATACCACTTGCACTCTAAAAGGCTCACAAGAAATGAGAATATTATCACTAAATCATCTGGACATTTCTATCTGAAGATATTTAAATCTGCCTAGTGTTTTATTTTCCAATCCTGAACATTTTTATATATAATGAAATATTTTCAGAGTTAAAAAAGCTTTAGATTAATGAGTTGTCTTTTCCTGAGATTGTTTTTTCTATTTTAGTTGAGAAGCTCCAGAATAATTTTATCTCTATTTTGTACATATTACAGTATAATGTACTGTACTAATGAGACAACTGGCAGCATGTCAGACCACGATTTTGAAAAAAATTATTTTCTCCATACCCAGCTTAATTCACTGATTCGCACTTTCAAAACAGAAGTCATAACAGGTTTTATTCAGGAGGTGCTTTACAAGCACATAGGGTGTCAATCATTGCAGTAATGACACACTGCCAAATACCTCAGCTCCTTCATGTCTTTATCTCACTAGAACTCAGCTTAGTACAAAGCCCCAGTTCCTGGTCACCCACATAGTTTCTTAATTTTCCCAGGTTTTTATTCCTGTGACAAAAAGCTTTTACAATTCTGGAAATAATTCCATCAGAAAGGTTTTCCTACAGCCAAAATGGGTAAATCCATACTACTTTTAATATTTCCACCCCATATAATTCTTCAGCATCATTCAAGGTACAATTGAACACTGGAAAACTCCCAAGCAACCTCAGCCCATGTTCTCAGGCAAAAGCAGAGTACTGTAGGTATAAAACTCCTCTTTGGGATTTGCTGTGGAGCTGGAGGATCATTCCTTTGGAGGAGATAACTTTTTCCAAGAAGATGTAAACATACAACATTTATGACCAGGCAGTATACAGTTGACCCCAAAGAATATATTCTACCAGAGCTCTCTGTACATATTTACCAAGTTTCTTCTATATCAAGTTTCCCTCTTCAGAGTTTTTAAGTGGCTAATTATATCTTCTATGAGCTCAAAATTCTTTTTAACACTGTTATACATTCTATATGCTCTGTTCATGCTTTTATCTGTCTTATATTTGTATAAAGAGTATTATATTTAGAAATAAAAATGTGTTTATAGATATACTACATTTTAACTACACAATATCAGAGGCCTATGATGTATACCATGACTACTCTTATCAAAGCAGTATGGATTTTCTGCTCAAGAGTTTGTTGTATAGCCGCCTGTAAATCACAAAGTCCAAATTGCTTAAGCTACAGAGCTAAAATAATTGCCTGTCATATTCTTCAGACCTATATAATGTTCCTTAATTCTGTGTACAGTCCAGTAGCAAATAGAAAATCAGCAAAGGATTTCCAAAGGCCAGTATGTGTTTGGCTTGATTTGCATTTGAAATTTTTATTTCATGTACCAGACTTTGATTTTTATTTTTATGATACCTTCCTATTTGCATAACATCAAATTTCTATATGGTTTTAAAAGTTGAGTCTCCCAGTACTGCTGACCAGTTAAATAACACAGATTCAGCCTAATTTCATAACCTTTTGGCTGTGTCTTTAAAATTCTCCAACAAATCCTACTGTTTATTCTAAATTCTATGGTTCAAATTGTCATTTCTCTGGTATCTAATTCAAATAACATGCCCTAGAAAAGTCTGGGGTAATTTGCTCCACTGACACCTCCTTCAGACACTGTAATTTTAATCATTATCTCCATACTTGCCGCTGGCTCTTTTTTAATGATTCATTCTTTGCAAAGATCAGAGATTTCACACATCTTGTAAAGTTATGGGGTTTTAACCCAAATGAACAATTAAAAATTTCATATACACTTTCAAAGTTCGTCCACAAAAGCAAACAGGCTAGACTTAGAACCCTACAATTATATAAACCAACGCTGTTACAGTTTCTTCTCTAATATGAAATCTGTGCAAGACAATGAAGGATAAGGAGTTCCTGGAACCAGTCCAGGTAAAGGAAACAAAGATGATTAAGGGACTGGAGCACCTCATGAGGAAAAGTTGAGGGAGCTGGGACTGCTCAGCTCCTGAGAGGGGACTTCATCAGTGTCTATAAATAGCTGAAGGGAGGGCGGCAAGAGGATGGACCAGGCTTTTCTTAGTGGTGCCAAGAAATAGGACAAGAGGCAAAGGGCAGAAACTGATGTACAAGAAGTTCCACCTGAACATGGGGAAGAATTTCTTTACTGTGCAGTGACAGAACACTGGATTGATTGCCAGAGTTGCCCAGAGAGGCTGTGGAGTCTCCGTCCCTGGAGATATTCAAGAACCATCTGGGCACAATCCTATGCCTTTCACTCTGGGATGACCCTGCTGCAGCAGGGAGGTTGGACCAGATGACTACTATGGTCTCTTCCAACTTGATCCATTCAGAGATATATGTTCAAAACACATGTCTCAGGAGATGGACACTGAATAGAGTGGAAAGTTTAGTACATGGGAAAAGTTTATCTTGGGATTTTTGTCTGGAAACATTAGAAAAAGCTTTGAGTTATTACATTGTGGTAATTTTTTTCTTATTGATCTCAGTTGAGTTGAGAATAGCAAGAAACTTGAAGTGAATCAGAATTTTCTTCATATGGTTCTCATCTATCTTCAGTGGAAACTGCGGATGTCAAAAATTATTTAGGAAAAAGTATTTCCTGTGTTGCCTCTGTCTTAGTGGGGGGGAAGGAAGAAATAAATCTATTTTAATTTTTTTTCATGAAATTAATTCATTTTTTCTGTGATCTCGGGCACTAAAGGTAGTCTCAGCATATCTGATATTTCTAAGTTTCACGCCTTCTGCAATACATTACCTCCAGATGAAGCTGTTCTTAAATGAATGATATTTTGGTTAGAATTCTAAAACCATATATTGTTTACCATGGAAAAATTGCATTTTTGTTTCACAGAAATTTTAGTTGCAATTCTCCCAGCATGCAATTCAAAAATAAATACCTAAGGAAAATTAGGTCTGTATATCAAAGGGTTGACTTTTTCAGGTTTTCAGAATAAATGCTTTAATTCACTTCTACTTTTGTATCTCATAGTAGTGACTTCCAGGATAAAAAGGTTCCAAACATTCTGGTTATTCTGCTGAAATATCCTGGAAATATTTCAAATCATTGTGCTATGTTGAAAATACTTTTTTGTTAATACAGCTTTTTTTCAGTTTCCACACATTCTACTTGTTTCATGTGCCCATGGTGGAGCAGAGGAAGGACTCCAGTCCCTGAGAAGTGGTAGAAACAATGTGTGATGATCTGACCATAACCCCCATTCTGGGGGGCGTGGGTAGAGCTGGGAGGAAGAGAGAGGTGGAGGAGGTTTCTTTAAGGTGTTATTTTACTTCTCATTATCCTGCTGTGATTTTCTTACTAATAAATTCAATTATTATCTCTAATTTTGCCTGTGATCATATTTGGTGACTGACCTCTCTCTGTTCTTATCTCAACCTGTGAACTCTTCGCTACATTTTCTTCCCTTCTCCAGCTTTGTGAGTGAGTGAGGACAGCTTTGGTGTGTCTGGCATCCAGTATATTGTGCTAAACTAAAGGTGGGCAAATATCTCCCGCAATAAGAATTGAGGAACTTCTGATGAATCAAAGAATATTAAATAACTTGAATATTATGCTTAAAGTGGTGCAATGCTCAGGGAATCCAGTGTGTTTGACACAGAATTAAGAAGTGATACACTGAAGGTAGCAGAACTGTAAATTTTCAGTTAGGCATGCAAAATTCTCTTTCTCACTCTACTGTGCATTGGCTCTAGACATAGCTTCCCTTTTGAGCTAGGATTTTCCCATCAGAACAGTTAAACTAGGAACAGATGCAAAAAGTGCATTTGTTTGTTCAGTGATCACTCAAAGACAAATACAAAAATATTGGATATGAGGGATGGTGCTAACTGACTAATTGTGATTCTGTTTTGGTACATTCAGAATTGTAAAATGACTGTATATGACTTTGTACTGTATATTATCACTTTTATCATCTGTACATCAAAGAGACAGATAAATTTTCTTGCTGTCTCTATAATATTCCAAGCATGTCTTTAGTCAGAGAAAACATTCATGTTTTTTATTGTACTTGCTGCTACTAGTTCCTTATTATAATCCTTATAATTTTCATTTAAAACCTCATGATCCAGAGCTCAAAAATTAACAACTGAAAGTTAAACTCAGCAATAACTGTGTAAAATAATAAAGAAGGAAAACTTCTGCTATTGTAACTCTTGTCTTTCATACATTCAGTGAATATACTGATGGTGCAATTACTGATGTGGTGAAATATAAAATGGAAAAAAACATACCTGGCTTACCCTATGAATAGCTAATCAGATTCTAATGTAATCAGTCAGAACCTTAAATCTGCAGATGTCCTCCTTTCTTTCTGTAGTACACACTGTCAGGTTTTAATTTTGTGTTGTTACTTGCACAGGAAATGAACAGGAGTTTAAGAGGAAATTACTTTCCCCTTCTGTCCCCATCAGTATTGTGTAATTCAGTTCATTGTTAAAAACAGCTTGCATATAACAATAACCCTAAAGCTAACTTGCTATGTAAGTGAAGCAAGACTACATGGACCCTAACTCTTGCTTCAAACAATAATGTCTATTATAAATACAATATGAGAAGAATCTTGTACATCAGATCTTCCGCTGCAGAAAGACAGATGATGTTACAGACTTGTCACAAAGCTGCAAGTCAGCCAGCTCAAGACATCCTCAGAAAACTTCCTAACTCTGTATGACCCGAATTTGGAGATTACAGTGTCAGAGAACATAATTCAAGTTGTACCTCAGTATCCCTTTTCATACAATTTACCCTAAGTTGTATTAGCAGCCAAACATGACTGTTATCCCATTTTCACATGTCCTTTTCCATACGTAAAGGAGCACAGTGCTGCTACCATTTTGGCTTCACCTGCTCATGACCTCCAAACTGAGGTTATCAGCCCTCTTACCTCCACTCCTAACCCACTTTGGTTGATATGAAGTGATTTATGGACATTTCACTTAGCAAGTCTCTGCCAAGAAAGAAGTTCTAAGAAATCAGTTTACATTTACTGGCTGAGCCTGGAGTAATAACCAACTGTAGGAAAATATGTGCAGAGAACTTAATTGGCAGAGGGAAAAAAAAAATTAAAGATATTGCATTTGGCATGTTGACCTTTTTATCTGGAAAATATAGCCATAAAATCAGGTAGACTGCCTCTGTAAGGGAGGTCATAGAGTTTAATTCAGTAATTTCTGCTTCAAGACAATGAGACAATAATGACTATGAGATTTACCACAGTTCCTGTTACTGTCAGAAGAAGAGGATTATTTTTTAAAAAATATATGCACAGATAACAAAACCCCTATGTTTAAGTAACATCTGCATTTTAATTAAAACTAATATTCTGAGCTGTATATATCACATAATCTCTTACAGGTGATACTGTTCCTCATCTTTATCAAGTAACTATTCCTATTTCTTAGAATATTTATGTTCAGTCTAGTAATTTCATAATTTCTTCATATTCTTTGACATAAGAGTGCAGGGTTTTCCAGGAATAATGGGACAACTTTCTCAGTTCTCCATAGGAAGATCTTCCATTTGATGAGTATCTTGCTCTTTAGTGGTTAAGAAATTTAGCACGAAATCATAACTTTCTGAGTATTAGCATTTGCCATGCTAATCTATGGAGACTGGACAATGGGGCTTTGAGAGCTATACATCTGGGCTCTGGAAAAGAGAAGTGCCAGAATTGCAGACACCTAAAGATTGCTCACTGTCTTATAGCTAAACTACAGACAATTGCTATCCTCACTCTATGAGTCACAGAAATTATCCTGATTTACTGTGTTTTTGAGAAAGTAGTGTCAGCAGAAATTCTTTTAAAGTATATATTCATTATAAAAATATATTTCTATTTTTATGGAGAAGGAATTTCTTCACTTTTAGCACTCACAAAAACAGCTTTGCTCTAACTGATAAAAAGCACAGCATGATCAGAGGAAAGTGTGGAAAAGGCAAGAGACATCAATTACATAAGTATTACACAGAAACTGTAAAATGTCACAGTCTGCACAGGTTTCCCCCATTTCCTGAGAAATCACTTTTTATGATCCCCCCTGGCTGTATTGACTAAATCTCCATTGATCACAATGTTAATTGAGACAAGTAACTTGTACATAGATCACATTTCAGACACCTCACAACAGGCAAAGTGAAATCCATCCAGATCATACATCCTCACAAACTCCAGAGTGGTACTTGTATAACTGGTTCTTTCCATCTGCTTCAAAAACTATACACCCACATGATCCATTCGCTATAATTTCTTATGCTTTCTCTCCTCTTCTTCAATACCTGGTCTTCCTCCCCACCTCCGCCTGTACTACTTATAGATGACCAACCTATCCTGGTGGAAAATTCCTGCAAAAGTCAACAATCTCCTGCACAAAAAGGGGTAACTGCCTGCAAGCCAGGCAGTTCCCAGTCCACACTGACCTGTAGGACTCT
Source organism: Lichenostomus cassidix (assembly GCF_008360975.1). Lineage (NCBI taxonomy): Eukaryota > Metazoa > Chordata > Aves > Passeriformes > Meliphagidae > Lichenostomus > Lichenostomus cassidix. The sequence continues at coordinate 17,253,996 of NC_139480.1, read as the reverse complement.
TCCTTCCTCAGCACAGAGCTTCACTTTTGTTTCTGTTAAAATTCCTTGGTTTCCAGTGACGCATTCCTTCAGTTTTCTGGAATCTCTCTGAACAGAAATCCTCCCTTCCGCTAAGAACCACTCTTCATTAGGATGTTGTGCTGTTGTTGATGATGATGATCTGAAGTGGAATGTCCAGTGTCTAGATACCAGCTAGATTTCAAAGTGTTTTCCATTATTCCTTCAAACCTAATGGATAAAATGGTTTTTATCTATCTTTATCCATTCAGCCTGTTCTTGTCTCACCATTTTGATTTCCATAGTGCTTTTGGAGATTCTTTACAACAATGTTGCTAGAGTCTAGAGTTGCTAAACCTCTACAGTCAAACACAGAGCCAGTCAATCCCCATATCCTTTCTGGTTTGGGGAGTAGCTTCTAGGAGAACTTGCTCTATAATTTTCCTAGAGATTGATGCAAGCCTGGCCAACAGCAGTTGCCTGCAACCTTCTTGACTTTTAAAATGGGAATAGCATAAGTTAATAAACAAACTTTTCATTTAGTGGTCTATTCTGTTACAAGACACTTCTGCACCCATCTGATTGCCCATCTGATGTGAATAATAATTTCCAGTATAATTTTCTGGGTTGGTTTGTTTTCTGAAATGTATGTGTTTCTCTAAAATCTAAAATATGCCATGGAAATAGGAGAATTTAAATTAATTGCTACAGGTATACAACAAAACAGTTAAAATCTTTTGTTTTGGATGAAGTCAACATTAAAGAATGTGTGCTGCATTTCATCACAAAACTAAACTTTCTGAAACTATGTTCCTGTTTTTCTGTTGTAACTGCAACATACTTAGGATTCTTCTGAATTGAAAAATGTAAGAAATTTGTATACAATGGAGACTAAGGCTAGAAGAAGTAAGGAATTTCCTCTCAGAAACAAACCATGAATTCTAATTTTATTTGATAAAAATTTTTACAGATAATTTTTAGATTTTTTCCCCCGGGGTGGAAGGAAAAGGATAATTTGGATCATCAGTTTTTATTTACATTACTGAAGTGGAAATTTTTCAGCTAATAGAAAGAGAAAGATTATTTTTCTTCATTATTTTCAATGGTTATAGCATATTTTCCTCATTCAGTGTCCTGTTCTCTGGAAACTGGAGTTTACACGTAAGGTGCCCCTTCTTTTTGTGTAGGCAAAAATAAATCAGGTAGAGCTTGGGCAGAAGAGAATATGCACTGCATTCAGAGATACAGAAATGGGCAGCCTAAAATGCCAACCTAAAGATGGTGAGTTAATAAGAAAATGCATATACTGGTTTGTGAAGCACTTTCATTAACACTTCTTTCAGGACACCTGAAAAGGCAAAATTATCTGATGCTGATGGAAAAATCTGAAATCTGAAAATCATCTTTATTCTTCCAATGGAATTTATTCAGTAAAAAAAAAAAATCATGTTTTAAGGTGTATCTCCACGAAAAAGGACCTTTCAAAGAAAAAGTCTGTGCAGCAAGGTAACTCCATCTTATAGTTTACCAGGCTATATGAAAAATGAAATCAAACTAAACCAAAAACTCTCCGATCTTGCAGAGATAATTGCTTTTTTCTTAGTGCAGTTTTGGATTAGCAGTCATTCTGTGATTGAAGGTCCCTGAATATTGAAGACCTATACAGGTCTGATGCATAAGTGCAAGAGATGTTGGCTGCCTAGGCAAGGAGGAGAGGCTTCTGCTCCTCCCTAACAGTTTAGCCTGACTTTGATACAGAAGTGAAAGTAGAAAAAATTAAGCAACATTTCACCTTTCATTGCCTACAGAAAAGATGCATTAAATTTCATTCATTCATGCAGGTGATTTTCAGAACCTATTATATTCACAGCTAAAAACTCTCAGAAATTAGAGGAACTTGTGTGGGTATAGAAGAGACAGGCAGAATAATAAAAGTCTGCATAAGTTAAACAGCTTTAGCCTTTTAGTATGGTTTGAACAAAGAAAAGAACTTTTCTGAAATTCAAAAATAAAAGATATTGGGAACACAGAGAAGGGAAAAATACTGGAACATTATATGAACATGTATCTCATCTGTTTAGAGAGTGATGTTAGGTCTCATGTCCAGTGACAGGTGACTCATGATGCACAGAGGTAGGTGTGTAACTGCACAGCACATGCTTTACTTCCATTTGTGCTGGGTGTATTTACCACATTTCTGAAAATAAGCCTAACTGCATCTCAAGCAAAGCATCTCATTGTAGCCTTCTAAATGTAGTGCAAAGCTCTACGAAACAGCAAGAAGCCTTGAGTCACCCTTGGTGATGAAGAAATGAGTTGAGCAATGCATGTGCATGTAGAAAGTATACAACTGTGGTGAGCACAGACCTTTCCCGTGAGAAAATTTTCTCTATTCTTCCTGTGTTTTATAAACAAAGATAAAGTTTGGATGTTGTTAAAACGGTCTCTTGAGATATGGAAGGTTCAAGCCTGGCCAATCAGCCTAGGGGGAGGTTTTGAACTGACCAATCCTGGTGATCTTTGAAAGTCTATATAAGTTGAAATTAATTACTAAAACCAGACATTTTGCCACACTGAAGACCTGGACTTCTTCTCTCTGCTAGCGGTTCAACAGCGTCATCCAACATAAAGTAAAATTGAAGTTTTAGTATTCAGTAAAACTGAATACTGCAAAGTTTGTGTTCCAGGATAAAAATAGCAACTTTCTTGAACCTGATTGAAAAAGCTTTCACCTATCTCACTAGACTTCATGGATCATTGTTATTTCTTGAGATTTATGATGATATTCTAGAAAAAATTTTGTTTTCTCCTCAACTAAATAACATAAAATAGAATAACTATGGCTGGACATTACCATGTTTTAAAAATATTTTTCATTACAATGATGAATTATCCATTGTGCTCACATTCATGGGCTGCTCAGTAACAAATTAAAGTTGATTTTGTGTATGGGCATACATAAGAAGGTTGATAGACAAAATTAAATTTAATGATCAATCTTCTAAGTAGTTGACAAGAAGTTTACACCTGCTGTGTAATTTTATGACTCAGTCAGTTAAAACAAACCTTTCAATTAGCTTCGTTCTTCATACTTCTACAATATTTTATGTTCCTCATGCTTTTGGGTTTTTTTAAAGAATTGAAATATAAATGTATATGTAATCATTTTATTTGGGGATATTCATTGACCCACATAAAGTTTGATAGATTGTCTTGTGGGTGCTTAAACGAGAGTGCTTTCTCTTTCTGTGGCCACCACTTTATCTTCCATCATTCACAGCTGTCATTTAAAACAAACAAACAAAACCTCCCTGGTGAGAAAATTTTTCACCTTTCTGTTGAAAAAATATTCTATGGAAAAGCCAGGTGATTGCAACTACTCTCAGTGTGAGTAGTCAGAGGATCTGCAACAGAAGATTTGAAATGCATGAACAGTCATAGACCTAAAAGAGGAATTGAAAATAATGTCAGTGAAGTATAAACAAAATACATGAGGCTTTCAGGGCAGAAGTGAGGATTTTTAGAGTAGAAAAGAAGTCCATGATTTTTTTTTTTTTAAATTTTAATTCTTATTTATTGTTCAATTATTTGGTATCCCATGGAGATTTTATTCCTGTAATGGTCTCTTCTCAGGCAGGTTAGAGTGTTAGAGTTAATGTTGGTTTTACAGATGCCAAGGTTCTGAAGCTAAGTAAATTGTTCTAGAGCCTAGTGGTTAATTTTTCTTTATTAATAAACATGAGCAAAGAGACATATTTAATGTAGCACCTTGAGACAATGAACTGCAGTGGTACAGATGGGAATTCTGAAAAAAAATCAAAAGAGGGAATGTGAGATGTTTGCTTCTTTGGTACAGCTCTAAAAGCAATTTTGTGGTGACTAGCAATAGAATATTTAAAGCTGGTTAAAGACAGGTTATTCAGTCAGTTTTGGGCTGTCTTGTACAGGAAGATTGTTGCAAGGGCAGGAGATGGTCTCCAAGATGAGAAGGGGTCTGAAGCACCATGCATTGAAAGAAAATGAGAATTCTATTTGTTGAAGTTTAAGAAGAGAGGGGTAAAGGAGACCTTCAATTGCCGTCTTCATCAATCTGATGGTCTGAAAAAGGAAGATGCAGAGGAAAGCTTGACAAGTAGTTTAAGCTTGCCCACAGATGTGAAAACTCCATCCTTGGAGATATTCAGAACTCAATTACACAAAGCCTTCTGTAACCTGATCAAATGAGAGTCAGATCTGAATTAGAAAATGGCCTTATTTTGAGAAGGAATTTGAACCACATTATCAACCATTATCTTCCAATTTTTGTTGATATAAAATTATTTTTTCCATTCTTGAAGCTATAACATACTTTTTCTTATAAAGGATATACATGCTTTTACTCACGGGAAAGATGTTTCAGATAGAAAAAATGCAGCTAGACTTTGTAGAATGTTTTATGTGAAAAACAGGCCTGCATAACCAGTCTTTGGTAAGTGCTCATACTTCTGATTCCGTGAAGAAAGAAGCTACATACCAAGAGCAAACAATAAAAGCAGTAGCTGCAAATTTTGTAAGAAATGAAAATTAAAACTACTGTGTTCTGTTCTACCAAACTGGAGACAGGCAATGGACTCTGAATATCAGGAAAAAAAAAACAACCAAACAAAAAACCACACACACACACACACACAAAAAATTAAAAAAAAAAGATAAGCATAATTCCAAGTCATTTAAAGTAAGGTCACTATAAATCCTGACAGTAGTTGGAAAAGGATATTTAAGAGTGCTGAAAATGCAGAATATAATCTGTGACAAATAGTAAATACCTGTGCATTCAGGTCCTGTAACTATTGTTACCAAAGAGAAAAAGCATAAATCTATGTTCAGGTGGTCCTCCAAGTAAATAACACTGCATCATACAAATAGGTTAGATGCCATTTGCATCTGCTGATGATACAAGTCAGTACAGACTCATAGAGTGTAAAGTACCATGACAGACAATGAGGCACGTGTCTGGATGAATAACGACCTCAAATTCCCCTTCAGCAGTATTTCAGTATCTTGTGTTAACTTCAGAGAGCATAGCATTCATAGTTTCTTAACAAAAATTTGAGTATTCATTAGCTATTTAACCCATATTTTAATCTCTCCATCTATATGTACTTGTTATGGTTTTGATCTTACATTTTCATTATTTCTACACTGTTAGAATTCTGTGGGGATGAAAATTACTTCATTGCCCAAGATAAATTTTGCCACCTCTGTTAATACAAATTATTTTAATATGAGATGTTTTGTATGCCTGTTTCTGAGAAACACTAGCTTTGATTCAGAAGGGTTCATGCAAACAAAATTATAATCAATTTTTTATTGTTCAAGTTGCAGTTATGATCATCAACCACCTCACATGTTGTAGTTATCATAATGATAACTCAACCACCCCACACATTTTGTGTCCTAGATGAAGTCCCTTGACAGGGAACAGAATTGAAATCTGCTTTCTCAAGGTTATACTGGTTGCATATGCATATTTTATGTGAAAAAATGCCAATATGAAAACATTTGCAGTGTTTTCCTATGAATGGCAAAGTCATTTCCATAAAACATGCTGTAATTTATATCACTTACAGAAAGCAGCTATACTTCACCAAAGGTGACTGGTAATGAGAGAGGAAAAAGCCTTTGGGTGAGGCATTTGTAACTTTTTTCTCTTTACTTAGACATTATCGTTCATTTTCATAAAGACAACCTGAGTAAACCGACACTTAAGCAGAAATCAAACTGATGCAGTACTTAAATAAAATTTTATGCAGAATGAAAAGGTTGCCTCTAGGGAGATAGGTACATTAAAAGCCTTATTGTAAGTTTTACTTACAAAGCAGTTATAAAAGCATCTCTCCATTTATACTGAAAAGTTGACCAAAATTATATGCATTAAACTACCTCAAACAGTGAATTCTAGCTCACTTTTTTTTGGCTGACTTTTTTAACCTTCTCTTTCAATGTTGACACCAAGGTTGTTTAGGTTGAATTTCACCAAATTTAAAAATTAAATCTTAAATGTAGTTTAAAATGCTTGGGATTGTTTGCTCCTCCTTGGTTCTGTATGCCAATTCAAATACTTAAAAAAATTATCAGAACCTAGTAATGTTGCCAAAATGATCACCTCACAAATCCCAAAGTGATGATGAAAAACAGAGAAAAATACTAAGATCACTACTTTATGAAATACAATTAATATTGTGCAAAAGCTATTGCAAATGCTTACAGACATGCTGTACCCCAGAAAATTGGAAACCCAGATTGCTGGGGTTCCCATCAATCTAAAGAAATTATGTGAGTCCAGATTTGAGTAGATAAAGCCAGAAGATCACACAGCAAAATTTCTTTTTATTGGGGAGCACAGTGATTTCACACCAAAGGAATGTATTCACACCTACATTAAGCATATAATTTTTAATGTAGTAATGACTAATTATCTTTTATAAATTATATAGCCAGTTATAGCATAAATGGAAGCCCACCTCAGAAAATATTCAAGATCAGAGTCTTAATCCTTCCATTAAGTGACAACTACTCCCAGGATTAATTAATTTTAATAGGTTAAAAAATCAATTGAACTCTTAAGAAATACAACACATTTACATGTAAAATCAATTTCATTTATGCATGTATATATGTTACATATACAAACACATATACACACATATATAAATGAAATGTGTGTGCATACATACATATATATACATATATATATATATATATATTTATAAATGAAATCAGGTGTTTTTCATATATGTATCCAGGTTCTGTAATATGCTTAGAACATACACATTTGGGTATTACAATGTTATGAAATGCAATTCAAAGCAGAGTTCCACATGTGAATAAGCCAACAGATGGCAAGAATCCTCTAAGGCAGTCTGCATGCCAGAGTATAAATACTGCTGCAGTAAAACTAATCACAAGAGGAAACTATAGCCTGTAGATGATGTATCATGAAGCAAAATATAGTTAGAATTCTGGACTCGGCTTGGCTGAATCAGTGAATCTCACCCTGTCACAAGTTATTGTCAAGTTTTCTGAAATGGAGAAAAAATATTCTTAACTTTAATGACTAAAGGTGTGGTGTGGAGGGACATTATATTTGTCATTACTAGGTACAAGAGTTTTTGAAGCCCTGAACATCTTTGAAAAATATTCTGTGATATCACTGGATAAGAACCTGTGCAAATAAAAGCATAGATGGTGACTGCAAGACTTACCCCAAAGTAACGGTAGAGCTGCCTCCCAGCACCTATAAAAGATTTACTTGGTTTGCACTGCCTTGTACTTCTTGACTTTCAGCCTCAGACTGTATTCTTAATCAGACTTTCCAGCTGAAGGTGTAGGTCACAAATATATTACTTAGTCTTCCAGGAGTATATTTTTGGTCATATCTTACTATTTTCTGCTTACTACATTCTGATAACAGACAACCCATACATCACCCCTCAGAAGTCCAATTATGCAGTAAAATACTTGGCCTAAAGCACATGAAGCAGAGAACGAAATCTTGATTGTCTCATTTAAGAGGCTTTGCATCTTCTAAAGAGTTGTACTAAAGTTCTAACAGAAACAGTAAATAAGACAGTGCGATGATAGGCTTCTCCAAGACCAGCCTTCTCTTGCACCTTGACCTCAAAGATGATGAGCTAGATAGGTACCCTTGGAGACGCTCAATACTTGCCCTACATGTTGCAGTGAAATTCTCTAAAAATTCAGGTGCAACTTTGTAAGCATTGTGTAAATAAAAATTTCTGATTGCATAAATATGAATTTCTTAAACAGTGAAGTCCAAGTTAGGCCACTCATACAGCATGATTCCCTCCCCTATATTACTGACCCTGCAGACCTGTCTGCATGAAGGACTGATAAATTTGACTAAATGAGCATTGGTTCTCTGCCTACAGTTTTAAGCAAAATCTCACTATAACATCTCACATCTGGAATACATGGTTCCTGTATTTTGCTCTACTAATAGGAAGTTTCAAGCCCTAAGTGTATTTTGACCATAGCTAGATGTATAATACATGCTGAATAATGGGTTGCAGTTGTCTCTGACTTTGATTAAAATGAAACAGAAAAAAAAAAAGGAAAAAAGATATTTCTTGGTACCTAACTGAAATCAGACTATTAGTCTGTGTTCAGCATCCAGTAAATCAATAGACTTTTCCAGTTAAGCCAAATTGTGTGAATATTTTGCTATGAAGAGGCATAAGTGCTAAAGATGTGACTCCTTAATAAGATGTGTAGAAATCTAGAATTCTCGTGTTGCCTTACACTGTATAATCAGGTGTTTTTAACTGTAATGGCACTTCAAGTTTGTATTCTGTTTAGCTTTTCTTTCAACATACACTTAAGAGCACACTGTCACTATTGCTGATGGCACCTTTTGTGTAAGAAGAACTTATGTATAATACAAACATTTCAAAAGAATTGAGATAAATAAATAAGTCTTTTTTGGAAATACACCTATAAACCCCTAGGCAAGGCGTATTAAACACATACTCCCAATGGATGGGATGTGCTAAAATATTCATTCTCTTTGCCTGAACAATTTTAGGCAATCCCTCTGAAAATTATATTGCTGGCTGGTTTGATAGCAAATACAATCTGCCACACTGTTGTGTGAGTTATGCACAGCTGTGTATATAAGCTTCCATAAAATAACCCATATGTTAATTTTGTGCATTGGAGAAGGCTGTAGTAGTGCAGGATAGAAAATAGGGCAGTAGTTAAGGTTTTCCATTTTCTTGACACTCTCCCCTTGCTTTTCTTTTAAAACTGAAGTGAAATGCTTCAGTGACTAAAATTTGGTGCACTATAAGAAGCCATCACTTTTGTCACTCTTCAGTCCCTCTTGTACTCCAACAATGACCACAGGTTCCCCAGAAAATGAGGCTCTTTTACTTCTATCTCTCAGTGTTCCCCCATTTTCAATTTTCAGTGCTAAAGATGTACCAAAATGTTGTTACTATGGTTACTGGGAAATAATTTTTGAAAAACACAGTGGTTTTTCCTTCCCCACCTTTGTAAGAATTTCATCCTAAAGTTTGTCACTGCCTTCTTAGGGAAGAGTGCAGTGCAAAAGAGTACCAGCACCTGCTTAGAACTTCACAGTGCCATCCTACTTGTACAGATTACTACAAAACAACCTTCTGTAGCATCCTATCAGTTCAGGTGAAAACACATTCTTGCTTTCCAAATTTAAACGATCTGTAAAAAGCTCACTATCTGTTTAGCTACTCTCTGCTTCTCACCAGCCAGCCACATGACAGCTCCTTATAGCCTACTCAGAGGATAACCAGGCCTTTTCTGAGAAAAAAATATTCAAAGCATTTTAATTAATCTACAGAAATATATTACTGAATATTTCCTTTTTATATATATTTGATGCATTCAAAAGAAATTCAGGAAAGAGAGAAGACACGAGAAAGAAAAAAGGAAGATATAAAGAGAAAATTAAATTTTTCTATGAATCAACAATGCTGCTCTGACAGAAACAAAAGGCAGAGAGCTAAATGCAAAGACCTTTGGAGAGAGATTTGAAGAGCTGTCTTGTAGCAAAATCAATTGAAACGTAGGAGAGAGGCACCTTTGAAAGGGAATAAAGCATTCAAGTCCAGAGCAAAGTAGGCAGAAGAAATTGATTTGATGAAGGATGCTTTCCTGGTTCACATTCACCACTTCAAGATGTTAGAAATGAAATGAAATCAAAACACACACACACACAAATTCAAACAAAAACAACACAACCAAAAAAGCCCCAGTAACTTTTTCTACATTAGGTAATAATATTTTCCAACAGGCTTCTTTTTACAATGTGTCCTTTGGGAATAGGAAAGTACACTTTTAATGTGATTATTCTTAAAATGTTTTTACTGCCGTCTAAGCACAATAATGTCTAAAATCTTTTTATTTCAGTTCAGTAAAACAGAGGGAATACAGAGTAGGGCCACGAAAATGATCACAGGCTGGAGCACCTCTCCTACAAGGAGAGGCTGAGGGACTTGTGATTGTTCAGCCTGGAGAAGAGAAGGCTCTGGGGAGGCCTTAGAACAGCCTTTCAGTATATGAAAGGAGGGTACACACAAGTAGGATGGAGAGGGATTTTTTGAAGGGGTTCTGGATCCTTAGCTCAGTTCGTGATCTGGTGACCGGTGTTCATGGCTCGGGCAGAGCGGCCCGCCTGTGGGGGCTTGAGGTAGAAATGGAGGAGAGACCGAATACTCAAGGGAGCGGCAGAGTCCAAGGATCAGGAGTGGAGGCAAGAAACATAGGCAGTCAAGTCGGCGGTCCAGGAGGTTTTATTGGAGGGCAGAGGGAGGCGGGAAGGAGGTAGGACGGGGCAGGGTCGGAGGCTCGAAAGCGGGGAAGACAAGCAACTTGAGAGGCAGATCTGCATTGTGCAGCAGCTTTTAAGGTGAGAGGAAAGGGGAGGGGAGAACAGGGCACAGCCAATGGGGTACACGGAACTTAAAATTGACAACAACTTGATCCAATAGGGGTACAAGGGGGAGGGGTACAGAACATTACAACTTCCATTCAGAGAACATGGCATTGGCAAACAAAGGTGAAACTTCTAGAACAAATCCTTATATGTAACAGGGGCGGGGAGAGGAGCTGGGCCAATAAACTGACTTGCTGGTACATGTTAACATCTTCTGCCCCAATGCTCCCTGGGAGCACTCTCTTGAGTCACCCTGACTGTGGAGTGACTCCCCTGACTCATCTCATGGGGCATTGCCGCGGGGCAATGTACCAGGGGCACTCAACTGCATCAGGGCCACAGCAACAACTTTTTACAAGGACATGTAGTGACAGAATGAGGTGGAATGTGTTCAAACTCAAAAAGAATAGTTTAGATTAAGGATTAAGCAGATATTCCTTACTGTGAGGGCAGTGAGGCACTGGAAAAATATTGCCCAGCAAAGCTGTGGCTGCCCCATTCCTGGAACTGTTCAAGGTCCGGTTGGCGGGGATTTTGAGCAAACTGGTCTAGTGGAAGTTGTACCTGTCCATATCAGGAATTTGGAACTAGATGATCTTCAAGGTGCCTTCCAACTCAAACGATTCTGTGATTCTATGGTTCTGGTTATCAGTCACATACACTTACTCAAGTCAGTGTAAATGCTCCCATTGCCTTTAGAATTGTAAGCCCAAAAACTAAGTTTGTCTAAAAAGGAGAGTCAAAAAACCTTACAGTGAATTGAAACAAGGCAACAGAAAAAATATAATAGCTCAGGTAAGTATTAAATACCAACTAAAACATAATGGTTAGATAGTTAATTAGGGAATATTATTTTAAAAATTATTAACTTCAGTTGAATTCAGTAATAATTAACTTCTGATAACACCAGATATAATTGTCACTGTTGTGTTTTTAATGAAAACACATAAAATTTTACAAAGCATCACACACACACATACATATTTAAATACAAAATAAAGAAGCTTGAAATAGCCTCTTCAGCTACCCTGAAAATGACCTAAAGCGTACAGCAGAAGATGTAGAATGTTTCATAAAGTCAAAGCACCCTCAGAAATCCAAGTCAATTTGGAAAAAAAAACCCAGGGAGGACAAAAAACTAAAAACCAGATTTTACAGTCCTAATGAAAATTATCTGATGTCAGAGGAAGCATTTGCCAAGTAACTAGACACAGTGAAGTGTCTGAATTACATTCTGGTTTATGAATGCTCATCTGGGTTGTTTGTCCACTGTATTTCCTGTGGATTTGGCTGGGGTCAGGCAGTGCAAGAATTTTTCTCACATACAAAAAATTACCAAAATACCTGTGTAGATAAAATCTCAAACTTCAAATAAGATAGTAGAAAGTATTGCAATTATAAAAATCCACAATTATAAAAATTTATAAAAATGTCTTTAATTTTATTTGCCCTCTCAGTGTATAGAATCTGGTTTTTAGATTTTTCTTCATTGACCTGCTTCCAAATCTGATTACTGGAGAGCTCTGAAAATGCATTTGGTACATTATGAAAATGTAAGATTATCATCTGTTCTAGTTTTGCTTATAGTCAGATATATTACAACATTCCCAAATAAAAGGATAATAAAAATATTTAAGTATGCTTACAATTTATTGAAAATAATGTTTAATTATAAATTTGGTGCTGCAAATGAATAAAGATCTCTATAGAAAATTAAAATGGCTTAGTGCCAGTGTGAGAGCTGTTCTGCCCATATTTTATCCAGAGTTTACGTATTTGTGGAAGTTGTAATTTTTCCCTTATACATAAATGTGTTGAGAGGTGTTCACTCAAGTATGTTGTCCCAAGAAAAGAAATTCTGGATATTGCATATTTCTCAGGATTTGGCATATTCTTTGATTTTAAAACTGATTCTTTATGTAAATGACAAGTGTCAGAGAGACAGGAGCTGCAATATCCAAGTCTCAAGAGTACTCATTAAACTGAGACAGTAATCTCGTCCTCAATGCTCACATACGAGTATCATTCTGTTAGTATCCCTGGGAGCACATTGCTCTTCACAGCACATGCAGGTGCACAAGCTGTGTAGGTGGCATCCAGGATTATCTGTGGGATTAGCTGTAGTAAAAAAGGAAGCAATCTGAAATTTAGGACTAAGGCCTGAGCTTCCATCACAAGCAAACAACATCGTGACACCTATAGTACTACAGCTGTTTTGGCTTTTCTATTGCATGTAATGATTTTACAGGTTTAATATCTTTCCTAAGCAGAATGCCACAGAGACAAAATTTACATTTGAGATGGATTCTTTGGTTTGAGGTTTGTTTTTTTTGAAGGATTGCCAATCCAAATGGTGCTGCATTGGGCATTTCATGTAGTTTAAACAAAGTAAGGATGAAAGTTACTTCTTGATTTCTTAGTGACATCTCTGTAATGGCCAATTAGTGACCTATAGGCTCCAAATATATGTCAGCAGATAAACTGCAATACTAGACAGTTGCCAAATGTTAAACATTTTAATTGTTTAAAATAGCCTTATTTACCTAATTTCCCATACTGGTAATTACACACACTTTCCCCTCCTTGTTCCTACTGGACACATAGGCTTCAGTGCCCCCACCCCCTCCAAGCCACTCAGGTGTCCCTTTGCATCCCACTTGGCAGATGTGGGGCTCTCCAGCTCCAGAGGTGGCTGCACCCTGGGGTGTCCCAAGGGAGGCTGCACTGCACAGCCTGCACCGGGAGGGAGCACCCACCTGCCTTGCCCATCTTGTTTCCCTCTCCAGATCTCCCCCCTGTGATAGATCTGTATATTTCTCCTATCTTGCTTTTCAAGGTGACAACTTTGTTGTTTCAGAGTTTCTTGACAAAGTACCGAGAAGTGCTTAATCCATCTGATGGTCATGTTTGTCTTTACCATGACCAATTTGGGGGCAGAAGTCCTTCCAGATAGCCTGGTGTATTTGATTCATTCAGTGTCTACACCCATATTCTTGTCTGGAAGAATACTTTTTGACAAGACTTTTGCCAAGAGTAAGGCATGAAAGCAGCCACCGATATGTATACATAAATAGATGTGTATGAGCATGCCTATACATGTGCATTTTTGCAGAAAGTGTTTTCTATTTGTTTATCTATACACAGATATGTGTATGATAGTCTCATCTTTCTTCATCATCTTTCTATCCTTCCCCAATATAATTTTTTGTTTTTAACCTTCAAGCTAGCAAGTAATTCTCTCCAGCCCTTATTCCAGTAATTTTAACTAAACTGTTGGCATTTTATCTTGTCAGGCTTAGAGCAAAATTATTTTGATTTAATTACAGCTATAAAATTATCAGAGTTCTGCCATTTAAAACAGAGAATGATGTTAAGGTGTTAAACTAGTTAAGCAGTGAACATGCAAATTTGTGAAGACGCTGCTGCAATGCTGTATGAAGATCGATACAAATAATTTCATTGACATCAGTGGAGGGGAGGATCTCATAAAGTTTGCTGGGGATTCATGATGTGATAAAGATGTCTGCAAAAATAATTTCTAATTTATATTTTAGTCTAAAAAATTTAGTTGCTTCAACAAGGTGGTATAAACTCATAACTGATACAATCTCTGATACACTGCTATAGTTCTGAACCATAAAATGTCCCTTTTTTCTCTCCATCGTCCTTTGCTTCTCTCAGTGTCTCCTCCATTTCCTGGTTTTAATTTCTTTGTTGGTAGCATTACCTTATCTCCTTTACCATCCCATTCTCACCTACTCTATCTGTTGTAATATATTAATTAAAAACAAACATAGAAATTAAATATACTCTCCCAACTGAGATAGATGATTTACATGCATTTTGACAGCCATTAACTCTCATAACTTAAACTTTGTGCTTTGTCCTCCTGCCTTCTGCTTTCTATGGGATTTTACACTACATGTTCAGTGAGACAGAAGACAGGTCTAAGGACTGGTGGAATATTTAAACATAAGGGTTTATCAGATTCTCACAAATGGTGGAGAGGGACAAAAATTCATTATCCTTCTTTCCCCACCAACAGAGCCTCTGCAAAGGCAAGGCCTTGTGCCTGCATTCTATATATTGGAAAATGCATGCTTCAAGTACTACATTTCTAAATCAAAACTGTGGGAAGAAATACTCATGTGACAGTGGATATTAAATTAATTTGGTGCAACACAGATATTCCAGGCCCAGCTGGCTACCTTTACTTTGCCTTCGACTTCAAAACGCATAGAAAATTCAATACATCCTGACTAACAGGCAGTCTGTCAATTCTGAGCCACATGTGAAAGTAATCTTGCATGCAGTAAATGTTCTAATATTGTGTGACACATTGTAACGTAAATGTTTTGCCTGCTTTGAAATCCAAGTGTCTATTAAAAAGAGGGTATAAGTGACAAAATAAAATATAAACAATTAAAGGCAGTTTGTAAAAGATGGTTTTAAAATTAAAACTACAACAAAAGAATTTAAATTAATTGAATTAAAAACTGAAAAGTATTGAAATTTGCTAATACACTTTAAATTTGTAATCAGAAAAAAAATGAATGAAAATAAATACCCAAGCACTGATTATCATTACCTGAAATATTTTTTAACTTCTTCTCCCTTCAAGTCTGGCTTACTCGCAGCACCTCACTTTGTTTTCTAATAAAATACAACTCAAGATTGCAAGAGTTTATTCTCATTTTGAAAGTAAGAAATAAATTGTATGATGCAAAATAATATTTCTGAAAAAAAACTTCTTTATTTAAATTAATCATTGTCTTAATAAACAGCTAAGATGTATTTTTAAAGTCTCTATCAGGGGATGTTAAAAACACCATACAATAACAACTTTGGATTTATATCTTCAGACAAGTTGCTTCATTTGGGGAAAAGGTAAAAAATCAGAAAAAAAGGGAGGGAGACCTGCTGTAATGTAATAACTCAAAAATGCAAACTACTTTCAATTTTAATGTTTATTTGAATCTTGTAACCCTAACATGTTTTGACAGTTTTACCAAAAACAAAATAATAAAATAAAAATTTAATATTTTCTTTTCTAGCAGAGCTGGGAGGAAGTTTTTTTTTCCCTTCCCATGAATATTTGCCTGACTTGAAGTGTTGCACATTGCATGTGGACACTTTAGACATGATCAGCTTTAGGTACACACAGGATATTGATATAAAATTTTCACATTCCTTTCCTGAATTAATCATGGAAGAGACTTGAATTTCCTAAACTCAAAGAACCTGAATTTTCTCTTTGCCTCAATTTCTGTAACCATTTCTTTTTGAATAATTACAGAATGTCCAAACTACCAGAGTATTATTCTCTTTCCTTTTTTGTCTGTCTGCTTGCCTGCTTCTGTTTTTTGAAATGAGATGTTTTGGTGTGAGGGTTTTATTGTAAATATTAAAACAGGCACTGTAGTGGGTAGAATAGTAGATGATAGGAAATCCTGCCAACAAAGTGATTAAGAGGAAGAAATGGAGAGGAGACAGATGGAGAAAGAGAATGCTGATAGAGGAAGAAAGAGACATTTTATGCTTCAGAACTACAGCAATATATAGTAGAGATGACATCAATAATGAGCTTCCCCAGTTGAACTGTCTCCCACCCTATGTATTTATAGCCATGGTTTCCATTTTAATGGGTTAATATTTTTCAGCAAAAAACCTCAACTCCCGTGAAAAATGCCCCAGCTGCATATTTTCTTACACCTGTTCATGGAAGTGTTTTTTCTCTTCCTGGAAGTCTTAGACAAATATGTCAGAAAACAGTTCTGTATTTCCAAACACCATGACATACAATCTAGAGTAACTAGGTAGGTAAGAGGCTTGTTCTTTTATTTCAAACAAAATCAAAAAAGAATAGTCAGAAGAATATTATCTGATATAAATGTATAAATTAAACAGTTACAGCTTTAAATTTACATATAAGCACACATCTAGGATCCAGGGACATCACTGCGTATTTTTCTGAATGGCTTTGAACTGTCATGGAAATCTCTGCACTATAACAATTAAAGAAGTAATTATTCACATCCTTTGAATATCTCTGATTAGTATTCAGGGTTTATTACTGCTAAATGTATAATCTTGGACAAAATTAGTACTCAGAGTTTCTTAAAAATTAATAGAAAAAAAAATCCTCACCCAAATGGATGACACACTTTCCAATCCCTTCCCCTCCAAAATTTTCCAGATGTGGCCATTTTTCAAAATACATAGGGTTTCATGTGGCCATTTTTCAAAATACATAGGGTTTCAACTCCAAACATCAGCAATGGGTTGGAGGGTATGAAGGTGAAAGCAAAATGAAGCAAAAAGTTGGTCTTTTTGCTTTCTAGTCCAGCTTTCTAGTGGGAGTAATATGCAATTATTTTCTTTTAAGTAGCAGTGATGCTTTTAATTGATACAATATAAAGTAGTTTGATGTAAATCCTAAGCATGTTACACAGCATGATATAGACTTTTTATTTTCTGAGCACTCTCAGAACCATGCATAATATTTTACATAGATAAGATAAAAATAAATATCTGCAACACACAGAGAAAAGGTTTAGATCAAGTAATAGCATATAAAACATAAATGTAAAAAACATATGTCTAAATAGATCTGTTCAGCTCTTAAAACCAAAAAGCCTCACATGAGATAGTTCTTTCAAACTGTTTCCTAAAAAATGAGTTTAGTTTTGTACTTCTATTATGTTAAAATTCCACTATGGCTAGCATTTTGTCTGCAAAATAATCCATGTCTTAACTGACTGTTGGGTTTTTCCCTAAAGCAAAGACCAAATCTGTACCAAAAAATGGACAGATGACATTAAAGCAGTTTAACTACCTGAAGAACATCATATTTATGGTGACACACCTGCAGATGGTGCTGTTCCACTACATTTCTGGCACAAAATCAGTTTAAAATTCATTAGTTGGTCTATTCTCTGATTTTTCTTTTTTTTAATTATGCAGTACGTGCAACTTTTACCTAAAATGGTTGGCTGTGTGTGAAGGCCAAACTAGATGGAAAATTATACCGAAAGAGATAAAATTTTCATATGACAAAGATACTTTCTTTTTTTTGCATCCTCTTCTTTTTATAATGTTAACAGTTATCGAGAGATATAATATTTCTTTTTAATAGTATACATTTTAGCATTGTTGTTTGTGAGACCAAGTGTTGAAGTTACTCAGAGAGACTATGTTAAAAATTGGATTTCCATCTCAAACATGCTACAGTGTACAAAAAATCGTTAGTAAATCTTATCCTACAGAATATAACTTGAGGGCTACAGATTATGAATTATTCGCCCAAAGACTGTGGGGGTAGGAGAAATAAAGTACTGCTGCACAGAAAGAAAAAATTTCAAAGCTGTGTTTACTGCCAGAGGAGAAGACTGAGGGCAATATATGTCATTAAGTGAATTATTTCATACTTCTATAAAATTTAATGTGATTTCTATTGGAACTAGCTGTAGTATTGTTTTACTATTCTATAGTTATCTATTTTTTGATCATAAATGAAAGTATCACCACTACTACTACTACTACTACTGCAGTTATGACTGGTGGTAGTAGCAGCAGTAGTAGTAGAAGTAGCACCACTACTAATTTGTAAAAATCATGGATTTATACTTAATTTCCTCTTTATGGATATCTTAGACACAAAAAAGGCTTTTAAACTGTATTTGAGAATGGAAAATATTTAATTTCAGAAACATTTCCATAAAATATTAACACACTGTCGAGAAGCCCTATGTAGTTCAACAGATTTTTTCTCAGAGTGTCAATACTGGGTTATAATGTTCATTCTTTTTTATAATTTTAGTTGTGTTTAATTTTTCTTGATTTATATACTGTCAAAAACTTCGAAGTTTTAAATGTTTAAGTAAAATTAATTTTTAGCCCATACTGTCACCAAATACTCATGTTCTGAGATAAAGTTTTAGTTACAGGGTAAATTGAAGGAATGGGAATAATTTAAATGGGAAATCTTTACCCACTGGCACTCATGGGAGTATTTTCATTGATTTCAATGGGGTGATAATCATATATGCTAATCTTCCACCATTAAAACCACTCATGGAAACCAGTATGAAGTCCAATTAGTTCAGAAATATAAACTTATTTATTGACTTTTTGGTTAGTTTGCTGGGATATATACTTTGAAGGTCTATGTTTTGCCCTCTAAAGAAACAGCCAAAACAAAATCAAAACAAACAAACCAAACCAAATCAAACAACAAACCCTCAAAAAACAACAAAAACCCCCACACCAAAAGAAAACAAAACAACAACAACAACAAAAACAACCAAAAAGCCAAAACAAAAAAACCCAACCAAAAAAACCACCTAAAAAACCACCAGATTGTTTTTACTATTTCTTCACTATTTTTTTCTGGGAGAAGGAATTAATTACTTTTTTCACTTACACTGCAGAGTAAGCAGAGAATTTACTAATTAATGGATTAGCAGGAGATCCTTTAGATGCCCTGAGGATCTTCACTATCTCTGATTCTCCACTTCATTTGCTGTTGTATGTGGAACTTGCTCTTTGGGAAGATCAAGGCAATGATGTGGCATTTGGCTAATTAATGAAATAATTTAACTACTATTTAATTACATAGTTATTTCTGCAAATGGAAACTCTTTTTTGAGTACTAAAGATAAATTTTTAAGGAAGGAATATGAACTAACTCATTTATCTTGTCATAGAATAATCTACTAATGTAAAATTTTTCATTCTGCTTTCAGAGTTGTAGTCACCTGCAGACATAGTATGACAGACTTCAAATTCATTATTTTCTACTTATACATATTTTTCAAAGGCAGTGGCTGGTGTACAGTGTGCATAATACTCTGGTCATATTATAGAGAGATTAATCTTCAACCCATGCTGGAAATATGCTGGAAAATATTTCCAGGTTTTGATTAATTTTCCCTGCTCTTTATTATAGAATCCTATTTTCTTTCTTCTTTGGAAGGTTCATGATTGCCTTAACTTACTCCTATCCTTTGAATCTCTTGATCTTTTTTTTCTTCACAGTTCTAAATTAGTTCAGTAAAAAGCAAAAACTTCTAAGTGAGAATAGGAACTCCCATGTACTATTAAAAATGAGTTTCATTAAACTGTTATCTATGGTGTTCTAAACCCAAAAAATAGGCAGTAAATTCAAATGTATTCTTATGATATGGGAATGTTTTCTATGGTTTAGGGAAGAGTATCAGAAGAGAAAATTAGATGACATTTGCAGACAGTTATGTCACATATCACACAAAGTGTTTCAGTTCAGTTTGGTGAAATGCCAGTGCAAGTTTATGTTTATCTTGTGCAAATAACAGCCTGGTCTATGCCAAACAAATGACAAATTATGTGTTTGGCAATATGTGTAACAAATTTTTGGTAATTTAAAATTATATTTTACTTCAATATATTCCCTTTCTAAAATGAAATTCTTTTTGTATACAAATTTATGGATTTGTTTTAATTCTCCTGCTCTTTATTTCTATAAAGAATTAAAATTATGTATTTTGTGGCAATGTATAAATAAACTGCTACACTGCATTTAGGAAAAATAAAAACTAATTATCAAAAGTTTTATTTTGCCCTTGATATACGTTTAATGTTTCATCTAAAATTTAAAAATCTCTATCACAGTTCTCTGCCATACCAGGAGCCCAGCACTGGAGATGGTGGTCCAGCTGTGTCTTGCCAGCACTGCACAGGGTATCCCTTCCCTTGGCTTCCTCTGTATTTTAGTTCAAATCCAGGGCTACAACATATCAGTGCATGAACTTCTCACTATAGAGTTATCAGATCTCATTAAATTTTATCAGATTTAAAATTAATTTGCAATCTTTCAGGTAACTATAGAACGTTGTGAATACCAGCATCATGCCTTTTTCCCAATTTTGACTTCAGCAGAAGCCAATGTTCCTGGAAGCTAACTCAGTGTCCAGGCTTCAGAATTCCAATTTTGAAAGAAACAGCCTTTCCAAGACAAAAATCACAACCACTTGATGTCCAGTTGCCACAAGCTGAGTTAGTGTTCATGAAGAAATTATTTGTTGTTTAATTCAATGAGAGAGAAAATACATGCACTTTTTGACACCACTAATTTACAGTTCAGTCAGTACTTTATTTGACTTGAGTAACACCCTCATTCTCCATCTAGTGTTTATAGACAGAAAAAAATTCAGGTTTCTTTTTACATTTTTTATATGGAATCAAGAAATAAAAAACATCTGCAAATATTTCTTACAGTCTTGTGTTCCTGTTAGGCCAACTACTCATGCTGAGTAATTTTACAGCCTTGCAACTGAATAGGTCTCTTGGTCATTTCTAATTGCCTTTATAAATAACAACTTCTCATTTCTGCCAGATCGCAGTAACAAAGGCATATGCAACTTCAAAACTGGCAGGAACAACATGTTTACCACTGGGAAACCAATAATATGTGGATACCTTATTTAAACAAGGACAAAAGATTAAGTCATGCATTTCCCAGATTCAAAATGGCAGCTAGTGTCCCACAAGTAGAATTTTTATAGGTTTTCAATATAAATTTAAAAAGCAATAAAGAAGTGCACTTCAGTAAAGTAAATATAATTATCCTAAGGGTAACTGCTGAGATTATCTGGGGTGTTTTTTGGGGTTTTTTTTTTGTTTAGTTTGGTTTGGGTTTTTTTGGGGGTTTTTTTTGTGGAGGGAGTTGGGGGAGCAGGTGGGAAATGTTTGTTTATATATTGGGGTTTTGGGGATATTTTTGGTCACTACCGTTATGTAGGAGAAAAAGTTAAAATCTTTCTTTTATATATTCCCCCGTCCTCACCTTTCATGATCACTCCCCTAAAAACCAACCCCACACCCCCAACACACTTGTCACCTATTGTCCTGCCTTCCCTACTCCACTAGTCCTAGCCACGCCCCCAGTTTTCCCTATTGGTTCCTATACCCTAACCCCACGTGGCCCTGGCCACTCCCTCGGGTTCCCCTATTGGTTCCTGTACCCTAACTCCGCCCCTGTACCTCCCCTGTACCCAGAGGTCACTGGGGCTGTGTGCTGTCCCTGCCCCTCTCTGTTTCCCTATAAAACCCCTTACCCTCCGCCATCTTGCTGTCTATGCTCCACGTGTGTCTATGCTCCACATGTGGCTGTGCATGTGAGGCCTTCGCCCTCGAGGCATCTCTGCCTCGGGGAGGTCGTTGGCCTCTGCCGCACCATGCGAATAAACATCTTCCATGGACACAACGCATAGACCCTCCTCGCCTCCTTTATCACCGCCGGTTGTGGAAGCAGACGAACCAGAGCTAGCCTTATGGCTCCTCGGCCAGTGAGAGCGCAGTGTCCAGCCCTGGGACAGAGGGTTTGGAGCACTGAGGCGCTGAACCAGGCTGGGTAGAGAAGCTCTAGGGTAAAGTCTGCTGCACCATCCTTCAAACCGCAACACTCCCCTTTCTCTACCTGTCTCTTGCACACAAATATAATTTTTGACATAATATGCAGCAAGGAAAGGATGGGTAACATATTTTGAAGAATAAAATGAAGAAGATCCTTTGAAGAATCTTTTATATGAGTTATAAGGTTTAACAATTTTGTGTGTTTTAAGTTTTAAGGCATTATGATCTGATTTCTGTCTGCATCATTGTGGTGATGCCTCTTTTTTTTTTTTTTTTTGCAAATGCAGATTAAGAGATTTTACAGTAAGTACAGAATTTGATTCAATATTAAGCATGTGTGCATGTGTACTGTATGTTTATGTCTATTGCGGCTTTGAATTAAGAAATTGAGGAAGATAATTCTATTTTTAAATTGTTCTTTTGGTTTTTTGTCCTGGTTTTTAACAAGACCTTTGATTGCAAAACATTTAAACATACTTCGAGAGGTACCTTTACTAACTGATTAAAATACATTAGATTAAAAAAAAGAATAAATTTCTATCATCTAACCTCAATAATGTTCAGTTAGTGATAATGTCATGACACATTTGAACTCTTATGATAAACAGTAAAAAATAATTAAATCAAAATAAGTTGAGTCAGTGAAGATAATTATGGCAATTTTATGCATCATGATTTCTCTTTCAGAAGAACATATAATTGCTCTGATATTTTGTTTCCAACCCCCTTGTCTCTGAGCCAATATAAACTAAGGTCAAACTGTTTTACAAGCTCCCCTTTTTCCCTGCCATTTATCAAATCCTTATCCGAATGAAAGACTCAAAGTACTCAGCTTTCTCTGTGGGTCCTTCTCCTGGTCCAGGTGTCATCATGAGGGAATGCATTTGGATTAAGGCAACAAGGGAGTTTCAGTTGGGAAGGAAATGGAATGAATGCCATTTGGTTCTTAAGACTGTCTTGAGATGCAGGCAACCTACCAGGTATAAAGGGTCATCCTTGATACACCTTTTAACGTGTTGTAAATGCTCATCCTTTTCCTTCCTAATTGCAGCAATGCTAAACAGAAATTTTTGTTTGCAAAATAACTTTCAAGAATTTTCTCCATTTCTTTCAAAGTAAAGTGCATTAGATTAGGACTTATCCCACATCTATCTGAGGAACTGTCCAGGGATGGTGGTACCCATCCAGTTACAATAACAATCTAATTTAAACTCCACAATTACACTAATGACTAACATCCACTGCTGCTTAGTTGTAAGCTCCTGACAGTTGGAAATTAGTTAAGTTTTGGAGGTTTTTTCAACTTTGTTCAAAGACATTATACCTCTTTTTAATCTATTTTATTCATCTGAAGTTAATGTGATCAAGTACTATCAGCTCAGATGTCAGTTTTCTTATGTTCTTCACCAGGTCTTTATATTTTAAATAGTATTACAATCTTTTTAAAATGAGTTGGCATCCACTGCAGTAAATTTTAATATCTCCTAAGTGGATTTATTTGTACAAATAGTTACACGGGATATAGACTGATTCTGACTTAAGTAATAGGTACTAGGTTGATCCTGTCAGGATGTCAGGTGTCCACCAAAAATGCTTTATCACTCCCCTTCCTGAGATGGACAGGGGAGAGAAAATATAATGAAAATCTCATGGTTTGAGATTAAGACCAGATTACCATCATGGACAGACTGATGTGACTTGGGGAAATTAGTTTAGCACAAATCAAATCAGAGTAGGATGGTGAGAAATAAAACCAAAACTTAAAAACACCTTTTGCCCCCACTCCTTTCTTCCCAGGCTCACCTTCACTCCTGATTTTCTCTACCTCCTCCCCACCAGTGGCACAGGGGTATGGGGAATTGGGGCTGCAGTCAGCTCACCACACACATTGTTTCTGCTACTCCTTCCTTCTCAGGCAGAGGACTCCTCACACTCTTACCCTGCTCCAGCATGGGGTCCCTTCCATGGGAGACAGTTCTCCACAAACTTCTCCAATATTGGTCATTTGGTCTTTCCCTCAGGCTGCAGATTTTCCCAAACTGATCTGACATGTGTCCTTTATACGGGGTGTTGTCCTTCAGGAACAGCCTGCTGTGGTGAGAATCCCTTCCATAGGGTGCCGTCCTTCAAGAACAGCCTGCTCCAGCATGAGTCCCCCACAGGATGACAAGCTCTGCCAGCAAACCTGCTCTGTCATGAACTCCTCTTTCCATGGGTCCACAGGTCCTGCCAAGAGCCTGCTCCAGTGTGGGGTCACAGCCTCCTTTGGATGCCTCCACCTGCTCTGGTGTTGGGTCCTCCACAGGCTGCAGGTGGATCTCTGCTTCCCCATGGACCTCCATGGGCTCAGGGGCACAGCTGCCTCACCATGGGCTGTGCCACAAGCTGCAGGGGAATCTCTGCTCTGGTGCCTTGCAGCACGTCCTCCACCTCCTTCTGCACTGATGTGGGTGCCTGCAGGACTGCTCCTCTGACACACTCTTGCGCATCTCCCTGGATGAAGTTGCTCTTCCCTCCCTGCCTTAACTATGATATCCCAGAGGTGCTGCCACCATCACTGATTGTCTCAGCCTTGGCCAGCAGGGAATCCATCTTGGAGGTTTGACATTGGCTCCATCAGACATTCAGGAAGCTTCTGGTAGCTTCTTACAGAAACCACCCCTAGTGGGTAGCTGACCCACTACAAGAACCTCACCATGAAAACCCAACATACCATAATTATACCACCAGAATCTGAATGGTGCTGAACATAATGAAACAGTTGGGGAATTCCAGTGTCTGTTGTATGCTCACACTCTTCCAATTATATCAACAGCCAGCTTATGCTTCTCTCCTGTCTCATTTTACAC
Organism: Lichenostomus cassidix; assembly: GCF_008360975.1. Taxonomy (NCBI): domain Eukaryota; kingdom Metazoa; phylum Chordata; class Aves; order Passeriformes; family Meliphagidae; genus Lichenostomus; species Lichenostomus cassidix. The sequence continues at coordinate 17,229,288 of NC_139480.1, read as the reverse complement.
ACCTTTCTTGCAAAGGTTTATGCAAAGTTTTATGAACAAATAGTGCTTCTGAAGTTTAATGAATTTAACGGATTTAATAAACATTGGATTTAGTTATGTGACTTCTCAGGCACAATAAATAGATATTAAAATAGGTGTGGAGAAATGCCAATGCTCTGGGTGGAGAAGGGATGTCTGCTTGGATTTGTGCAATACCTCACACAGTGGAATATTAATATTGAAAATATTGAAATTATTCTATAGTACAAATAATTAGGCATTATTTTGTTTTGTATTTTATTTATTAATAGAAATTAAAAAGGTATTGCAAACAGAAGTAGCATAGGTTTACTAATAATGTCAAAGCTGCATTATTATAAAACATAAAATGAGCACCTATTTTTTGTCAGACTATAAAAATATTAACTGAATGAAGCTTTATTATCAATGTTTTATTCATATATTAATTATTTATAAGCTATGTGAAATTCCATTTTATAAATAAAATGTGACTGTCAATAAATTAACATAGCAACTGGAAGAAATTGAAATGTCTCTCTTTGAGAACATAGTCATAAAATGGAAAATGTGGACCTTTTTTACATGTATCTTCAGAAACAGAGTAATTTTTCATTGCTGACATGTCTGCTACACGTTATTTTGGTTTTCTTCTTCTCAAAATCATAATGACTCTCAGGAGAAAGATCTTTTCTTAATAAGTACTGCTTGACATTTACCATTACATACATGATAGATATTTGAAAATGATCATCTGTCAATGCTATGGCATCAAATTTAAACTTATTAACCATGCAAATAACTTGGCTGGCAGATTTCATCAGCACCTTTTCAAATATTCAGACAAACAACATAAAAAACTGCAAACAGATCAAGACCAAAGCAGTTCTCCTCCTTGCTTGCATTAAAGAATTAACAGTAAGAAATACACATACCTATTAATATAGTACTAAACATAAGCAAAAAATATGTTTAAATATTTTATAATATTTTAAAATATTTTAAATATTTTATAAATATATTTAAAAATATGTTTAAATATTTTATTTTATTATGTTTAGCTAACACTCAGAAGAGATACCTCAAAGGGACCATTCAAGTGAGAACGGGGATTTTTGTGTAAAATATTATTTTCTTGAATTTGAATAAATCTGGAGGGGAACTGAAAAGACTTTCTATAAGCATTTGTCACTTAGCAAACAAATTTTAAAAATCAGATGTTTTATTTCTCATCTACTGAATTATGTTTGAGGTTTCTAAAAATTCACAAGCATCTAGTTTGCAAACTTCTTCTGGAGTGGGAAGACAAGGAGAAACATTACAGAAATTAAATTTAGAGGCTTATTCAGTTTTTGTTTTGATACATATTTAAAGCTAATTTTCAAAAAAAGTTATATAAAAGTTATATAAGGCTGTGTTGATGTTTTGTCTTTGGAGTGATGAAGATTAAACACATTCAGGGGTGAATTGCTCAGATCATAGTCAAGACTTTGAAGGATTTCTCTCCAAGTACTTATTTTTATTTGGCAGTTATGAGATTGCAACTGGAGAATGCACATAATCTCAGGCTCTGCAATACAAGAGGGGAACTTATATATTGGAGCAAGTCCAGCAAAGGGTCACTGAAATTCTTTAGTGGTTGGAGCACATATAAAATGTGGCTTAGAAAGTTTATTTAGTCTGGAGAAGGCAAAGCTATTTGCTTTTCATTTCTGTCTTCGATTACCTAACAGAAAATTATAAAGGAAATGAAGACAGTTTTCCTGGAGATGAACAGTTAAAAGGTAAAATACAACGGACACCAGTTTCTGGAAGCAAATTTGAATTAGACATTAGAAAGACAAAATTTTCAGTGAGGTCATCAAACACCATAAAGAAATTTACAAAAGGGATTAAAAAATTTCCAGTAATGGAAAAGACCAAAATTTGACTGAACTAGGCCCTGAAAAAGCTGACTTTGAATTTGTGTTTTATTTTCAGGTTCGTCTTTCTCTGAGTGGGGAGTTAGATCAGGTCACCTACAGAGGTGTTTTCCAAACCAACTTGTTCTATGATTCTCTGACTCATTTTCTTTACTTTCAGAATACATCACTACTGTTTATACTCTTCTACACTCGGTCTTATACAATACCATTGCCACCTATTTTGTGCTTTCTTCTGTCCAGTGGTAAGGATGTGTAAGTGCTGACAATGAATCTTGTTTCTCTGCCTCTTGTCCCATCCTGCATAGAAGTTATCTTTGTTTCTTTTTCTTTCCTCAAAAAAAAAACAAAAAACAAAAACAAAATCCAAAACAAAACGAAAAAAAACCAAAAAACAAACAGGTGCAAAGAAAAATAATCCTTTTGGAAGAAGGAGTCAGAGTTAGGAGATGGGATTAAGCAGTCTGCATTAAATTCAGGGAACTCATAACTTCAGAGTAGGGAAGAAGCCAGAGTTCTTTGAGGTAAAGCCTTTAATGTGGACTCTTCTTGCTTTTGCTTCCAGCAAGGTTGAACCATCTATGAAAATGGATTTGTGAGGAAAGCAGTTCTCTTTTCCTGTGCAGAGTCCTTGAAACTTTAGTGTGTGCAAGAAAGCAACACTCAGCAATTCCATGATGTTTTTTTCACCTTGGTTTCATGAAATATTCAGATCTTATTTCACTCTATTAGTGTACCTCCCCTATTTCCATATTCTTTGGGAGCTTACCTTGCTTCTGAACAAAGCTTTAAAAGCAAAAGGCTGATTTTACTGTTTCTGATAAAACACTACTAAGAATAACCAAACTAAAGTGAACTCCCTCTTTATGGCATGTCCCTTTCTACCTGTTCTTATCATGGTGTGGAAGTGATACAAGATTACCAATGAACAGATTCACTTTGCAAAGTCTGTGCATTTCATTCTAACCCTGGATGACTTCATGACATGAAGAAGGATTTCCCCCAGGGTTTATCTCATATCATGTCTGATTCATACAAATTGGATTAGTGCTTTGATTTTTAAATTGTTTGATAAAAGCTGGATACCTCATAAAATTTTTGTCAGAAATCCTTTGTTCTTGCTGGAGTATATGCAGGAGGGAAAAGTGGAAAAACACTTGGAAAACAGATAGCAAGGAAAATGAAAAAAATTTTAGAAAGTCAAGAAAACTAAGAGTGTCAAGCATCACCTGTATCACTTATACCTTTTCTCAGATATACATGGGACCATAGCAAGGGCTGAAGAAGAAGAAGCCTAGAGAATAAATAAATTAGACAAATTAAATATATTTCTAATTTTGATGTTCATAAAAAAAACAGATATAGGAAGTTCCACACATTGTCACCATTGAATATAAATATTTTTAAAATTAGATTTACATGTAGTTGATAACCAAGTCTTCCAATATAAAATGGTTTGGACCTCAGGGGATGCTAGACACTTGCCTCCAAGTGGATTCAAAAACTGGGTAATATTGGTTTCATGTGAACTGCTAGCCTTTAAGGATTTATTTAATTCTAGATCCATTATCTACATCCCTTAGATCAAAACTTTGATCTGAAACTCTTTACAGGTTTAAATATGGCACCCATAAATCTTTACATATCAAAAACCCCAGTTCCTCCATCTCATCAGGCATTTAGTTACAATAATCATATTGCTTATGCATTTGGTTTCCCCAAAGATATTTAATTTATAAATGAGAATGATGTACTTAGCTGAGTAAACACTTGAACAGTGTAGAATTATACAAAAGCATGTTTTAGTGCCCTCTTACATGATTTAATTTCCTTGAAAACCCAAGTTTACCAGAATTCCTTTAAGTCAGATTTTTTCCATTAATTTAATGCTGATAACAGAACCTTTTCCTTCAGTAGGATCTAAAATGTCTCTCTAAAGAACCTTCTCAGTTATGGTGAGTCTGGCATGCACCCAAACTACCATGATCTGGTCACTCTCTTTCAAACAAGCCACGCACCAACAAACCTGTACTTAGAAAATGAGTGTTCTAAGAAGTGGGACAAGTCAAAATACTGCAGCTTGAAATCTTGATGACTTTTAAATTAAAGACCTTACATGACCTATAAAGCACATTTCCTAGCAGAAAAAAGTTCCTCCCAGTCATTACAACTCTCATTAAGCAAGTTTGGGCATGTTTAGCAAAAACCACAGACCTTGCAATTTTATGCAACTATTTCTAACAAACCTGTTAGGTATGCTTGTTGTCAATATCACTCAGCTGTCCAGCTAAGCATTAAGCTCCCAGAATAGGGATTGTTTCTGTGTTGCATTTATTGAGTGTGCTGAATACAGTGGTTCTTTGTTTTAAATACAGAAGAGTGTCTCTGCAAGCTAGAATGAATACTCAGAGTGAAATGTCTGAGATCCACATACTTCCATTGCTAAAGCAGTAGATGATAAATGGATCCCCTGACTGTGTAGGAAAGTAAAGAATATTGAAAATACAAATAAAAGAGCCATGTTCTCATCATGAGCTGTAGGACAATCAAAACATACAAAGCAATATAGTCTTACAGAAAAAATTATGAAGGAACCAAGTGTTCTTAATTTAGGTTTCAAAACTAACCTCCTGGAAGCAGAAGATTCAATGGTGAGATCAGTGTTTTCCTCCAAGTGAAAAAGTGGCACAGAGATTTTAAATTTTCACTTTTCTATGAGGCTTCTGCATTTTCACACAGAGGCTGAGGTCAGAGGGGACCTTCAGAGGTCACCTAGTCCAACCTCTCTGCTCAAAGTGGTGCCAGCTACAGCAAGTTCTTCAGGGCAATGCCCAGTCAGATTTTGAATATCTCCAAGGTGAGAGACCCCCTAGTCTCTCTGGGCAACCAGTGTTTGAACATCCTCACACTATTTTCCTTCCTTTTTCTTCTTACGTCTAAATCGCATGTTTCAGTTTGTGACTCTTATTTCTGCAGTAACTCAATAAACATGATTTTGGCCTTTGTAGTGTTAAATTATCTGATTAAAATATAATTGCAGTAAATACAAGGAGTACCAAGAATCAAAAGTAGTAGGTGGCCAACCCTGGTTATTTTATCACTTCTTATTCTTCAGGAAGACAGAGACTATAAATCTTAGGACTATAAATCTTAGGACCTGGAGGAACTTTCTGAGGGTAGAGGCAACACTGAGCACAATGCACAAGTACCAGGAAGTTTATGTATAATAATTATGTGTGTATTTTAGTGAGAATTTTCTATGTTAACTTTTACTGCTAGGCTGTTAAAACATTAGATTAACAATAATTTTTTTTTGTTCCATATATATATATATATATTGTATGTAGTCTGTTCCCTTTTGTTCTGGGCTAATATATTGAATATGCACATACCAAAAAGCCTTCCATTCAGCACAGTACTTGGTCCACTGATATGTATATAAAATATTTGACTAACCTGACCTTGTAACTTGTGTTTTTCTTTTGGGAAATTATACTGCATTTTTAAGATGTATTATACAAGTGAAAAATCACCCAGCTAAGGAACAAACAAGAGAAAGGAAAAAAGCAAACACTGATAATCAATGGACATGTTCTGGATGTGGTTTTTCAGCACTTTGCTGTTTCTGACTAAAATACAATAAAAATTACTCTGTGTAGTGACTAAGAAGAACAAGTGTAGCTTGCTAAAGGGTGAAAGTATAGATGCCACAGGAAGACCATCAGTAAACAGATCTACACCTTCACTCTTACAATTTTATCTCACTTCTGATACTAAGAATTAGGAAGTACTACAGCCAATACAACCAATAACCAAATGATAAATGAGACTGCATACTTTAGAAGGAAGAAAGAAGCCAAAGAATAATGTAATGTTTATTTTTCCACAGATTGAAATAAAATGAATGAATAAAATATCTATTTTTAAGGTAAAAAATGTCCATCTAGAAAGTTTCATCTGCACTTCCAGAAGCTTCCGCTAGTATCGCTATCTTTTTTTTCACTTTCTCATCCTTTCCATTTTCTACTCTGTGATGATCGTTTTATTTCTCCATATATTTTTTCTTGTCCTTTTGTGTTCCCATTTTTTCCAGCTGGTCTCCTTGTGTCTGTTTAGTTTCACTTCTCTGCTTTGCTCTCTTGGAAATCATTGACAAAAGTTTCTATTGTTACAATAAAAAAGCTGTTGGTGCTTATATAGAAAGCAGGTTATAAGTATTTCTTACTTCTTTTGACTCACAGGGGCTTGTGTTAGTTATGCCAGCTGTAGAAGCATGGTAAAAATGTTTGTGCAGGACAATGTATAGATCCAGGCAGCCTGAACCTTGTGGGGGGAAGGCAGGATGCCATTTCTGCCTTTCCCTCTTGTGCACCTCTTCAGAAGTCTTCCTACACTGCAGGTGCTCAAGAACTAGCTGGAAGATCAGATTTCAGCTGTTGAACTGCTGGGAGCACTACAAATCCCAAACAGAACTTCTAGGGTTCTAACACTCTGTGTGCTGGCCAAGATATTGAGAACTCAATATGTTTTTCCTTTTGCCCAGCCAGGACAGTTACTGGTGGTTGCTACATTCAAAGAGCTCTTCTGGTGACATTACACCCCACAAAGACAGGTGAGCCCTGAAGGGTTGGTGATTTCCAATTCACACACTCAGCACAAACACATTGGTATCCCCTGTTATCCTATGATTTAATACTTTGTGGAAATAATATATTTGTATGGAGAGTACACCTTTTCTTGTACGAGTGGAACTGTTGTTTATTCAATTGAATAAGTAGCATTTGTATGCAGCCTTAATCATGAACATTTTGGAGATTGGCATCCGGCACTAAGTACAATCCTGTCAAATAGCTGGCAGTGGATTAACTTTGACACCTAGAAACATGCCAGATTCTGACAGAATAAGAACTTGCTGTGTACCCAATGTCAATCATTTACTGAGTGCCACTCAAAATGCTTATCCTGTTAGTGATGACATCAATCTGCATTGGCATTCAAAATGCTGCTGCCCTTTGAATACAGAATTGAAAGCAACAAACAAAACCCCAAAGTGCATATATTTTATCAACCACCTATCTTTCCTTAAGAGGTGGGGCTGTCTGTGGGGAGATGCTGTTTTACTAATGATCTCGTTAATTAACCCAGGTATTTGCAAAACAAAATAAGGCATCTATTTTATGTTGATTGCTCTACAGGCAGGCTCACTTGCTAGTCAAAAGTGATTTCCATAGTGAACTAGAACTTCCAGAGCCATTTAGGTCCAATTCTAGTGACATCCCAAATTGTAGAAGTCTACCCATATTAATAACAACAATTAATGCACAGCAAGGGTCACACACACTTTTATATATATGTCAGGATGTTTGTTAAAGTACTCACTTCCTGAGTGAGAGAAGAGAGACCTAAGTTCAACCTGAGGAATTTCAGAACTATAACCACCAGATGTTTAGGCTTACATTTATTTGATCTTCTCTTATCTTCATAAATCTTGCATTTTTGCCTGCACAGTGAGCTAACACAAGAGGAGCATCCCATTTTCTCTTTTCCTTTTCTGTCTGTCTTGTTCTGTAATCCACCAGAGTGAGCTTGACCTTGTGCAGCAGGAGATGAAGCTGAAAAGGAAATTGAACACATCTCCTATGTCCTGGGTAAGTGTTCTAACTATTCAAAAGTACAGTAGTTCTGCAGCAGTAGTGATGGATTAAAAAGTGAGCTATGTTTAGTTAAGTCCTTTCCTTTGGGAAAGGAATCCAGATCATCATTGGCTAGAGATCACTGATAAAAAAGTCTGAGGGAAGTTCATATGCTTAAAAAAAGGCTAATCAAATTATTAGGATAGTTGTCTTTCCCTTTATCTTGCAAAGTTTCTCACAACTGAAACAATAAAAAAGACTCCTAGGCCTTAAGCATAGCTGGAAATATACTTTTCCATCATGTAGGTCCTATTAGCTATGGATATTTCCTTGTTCAGCACACAAGTTCAAGCCACAAGTAACTCTTTGGAGATGTCTTTCTTTCTCAACAGAAGACTTGGTGTTTTATCCCCTGAAAAATCCATCCCAGACCCTGGAACTATTTTTTTGTCTTTGAGACATAGAAATTGGGCATTTGTTTTAGAGAGATTATTTGAAAAATCAGATTATCAAATGCTCTTATGAGACATGGTATCAAAAACTAAATACTTGTACTATTGTTTTGCTCTGGTCATCAGGTAGCTTTTAAACAGTGTATTTAGGCAAAGTACACACCAGAACTTCTGTTCAATTAGAAAGCTTAAATGGGAACAGGGTTCTTGTTCCTCTATTATGCCAGGAGGTTCTAATTCTGAGGCATTTGTAGGCTCATTTAGGACATCTCAAAAAAACCCCTAGTAATGACTTAATCTGGACCAGCAAAATGACATGAGCATTCAATGTCACAGGGCAGATGTTCTCAAGAGGAAAGTTGATCTCAGACCATTGAATACTGTCTCTTCTCATTATCAAACACAATTGCACGAAATTCCACAAATGCAGGACTGCGGTGTCATGTCTGTATATCGTTGTGATGTGTAAAAATTGTAGCTTATTTAGAGTTATCTGAGGTATTGGAACAAATTTAACACTGCTGTAAGTTTAAGCACTAATCAACTTGATCATTCCATAAACTGAGCTTATTTTTAAAAATTTTGTATTTGTCCTTGATAATATACCTAGGCAAGCAATTATTTACAAATCTTGTATAAAACATTGAAATCTCATAAGGAGCTTGAGCTTCTGATCTGCGTCTGATAATTCCACTGAAAAAAAAGCCCAAAAAATGTTAGGTATTGAACTGCCAAAGTACTTTCAAGGAGCTGAGCATAGTGTGTGCAATACAGCATCAGAGGCTCAAAAAGGCGTTTTTCTGCTGCTGTCATGTGGAGGTCACTGTTTGCACTCTAGTAAATAGCTGTGATAAAACCTGAAGTATTACTGACTCGCTTAAAATTCAGCCAACGTGGAACAAGTGCAACTGTCAGCAATAGGAGGCCTTGAATAGCTGTAAAGGTTAAATATCAATTTGTTTTAAAAAAGAAGTCAAACTTGCTTCTCTACCATAAACTGCAAATCTGATGGCATTCAACCCATTAACACTCCTGTCAGACATTTGAATTTAAAGTGTTTGACACCCCCAAAAAGCATAACACACTTTTATTAAATATAAATTACTTTATAGAGGGTTTTTGAATGTTCTCTTTTAATCTGAAAGGCATAACCAAAATATTTTAAGGGTGTTTAATTTACTTAAGCTTATGTCTAATTTACACTTTGTTTTCAATGAAAGATTAAATGATGAGTATAAATTGGACTTGAAAGTAACAAATGCATTTTTAAAAACATTTGTGAAAGCACAGAATATTTGAATTTTAAAGCTTACAGTTTAAAATCAGATTCCACTAAATCACAATAATTAATATCACATCATCAGCAATAATAACCATTATAAAAGATACACTCAGACTTTCTCTACCACTACAAAACTGGAAAGTATTGCGATCTGAAATCAAACAGAAGTTTATTTTTCATTATTCAAATCAGTGATCGCAACACATTGGTTTTTTCTTTTTAATTTACATATAAGCACATGATTCATTTTCACACATTTGTTATATGAGATATTTCCAATATCTGTTGGGTAGACAACAGCATTTTCTCAGTTGTTCAACATTTGGGGTTTTTTTTTTGTTGTTGTTTCTAACATTTTTCGTATTGTGAAAGCATCTTTCCAAATCTCGATATCTTTATTCATTGATTTTCTGCCTTTGAAATCTGGACAGACAGAAGCTGAATGCTTTCTTTAGTGAATACTTCCAATTTGTAAGGTATTTTAAATTGTCTTTTCTTTTGGTAGAAACTGAGTAATTAAGATTTCATTTCCAGTTGCTGTAAAAATTGGATAGGATTGTTTATCTCTGATATAATTTCTGACTTGCTTGGATTATCTTGATCCTTTTTCATTATAAATTATTCTACCCCCTTTACTTAACAGTATTAACCTATAGCACAGGCTGCCAGCAGCAGAAGTCCTTGTTGCAAAGCTTCTTTGAACTCCTTGGATATATCACCATGCAAGTCTATATATAAGGTTAAAACTATAGCATAAAATGCATGTAAATCCCTTGGTTGTAAGCATATAGATTAGAGTTTTCTCAGGAACAATACTAATATTAATGAACAGATGAGGAATTAATATTTGAGCTCTTCCTGTGTGGACTTTTAGAAACATTTATGCACTAAAAGCCTCTGCTCTGGGGGCTGTTTCCCATCTGTGCATCCCCCAGTGCATGTGCTCCACCTCCCTACACGAGTTTGTCCACCCAACCCCTGCCAGCTCCTGCCCTTTGGGTCATGTCCTGGCTTGTCCTCGTGTGTGTTCCGCCACCAGCTCTTTGCTCTGCTCTCCTCTAGGTGGCAACAGAGGAGGGAGAAATACAAACTCCTACCCTGGTTTGAAAGAAGCACAAGAACGCGGATCAAGAGAAAGAAAGAGAACGATAAAGAAAAATGGGAGGGGGAGAGGACTCAAAGAGTTCTTCTTTCCTTGTTCTCCTTTCTTGGAGAAATAATAATATTCTCTTCCAGATTATATTAGCCAGATCTTTATGTTAGTTTTAGTTATCCGATCTTCCTTACAAGAAGGGATGGTGGAATAGGTTTTCAGTCAGATCAATGTTTTTCTCAGCAGTGATAATTTCTCTCAGTAATAATTTCATTTATACCGACTTCAGACCAGACTAACCTTCCCAGTCTGGAAAAGCAGCAGTGAGAGCTGAGATATCAGTAAACACTGTGGAATGAAGGTGAAACATCTACATTAGTTTTATGGATGCATGCTTTCTGACACATTTGAAAGATAGTATTGATAAAAAAGCCTAATTTTAAAAGAAACACTGTCGCACATGAACTCTGGAATCTTTTAAGAAAGTATCATTACTTAGCATTAAATTTTACTTTATTTTTCAGGGAAGGGGGTTTGCCCTTTTCTTACTGATTCAAAGAAAAGTTATTCAATGACTCAATACATATTAAACCTATTTCTGTAGATTTTGCTGTGTCATATGAACAGACAATTTTACACAAAAGCAGTAGCAATTATCAATAATTACAGTTCACAGCCACAGTGCTATTGTTAAGGCTCTATCAGTGCTCCCAAAATACCATAAAATGTTATTTCCTTATAAAAGGTGATTGGCTTTCTGATAAGAACTAAAGCCAAAATAATTCTGCAAAGACCTAGAATTAGATAGTTCTAAGTCCTGACGTTTAAGAAGGTAAAACTTCAGAGAATACAATGAATTCGTGTAAATAACTGAAAATATACTTGCAGGTTTTTTTCCTTTTTTAAATTAAAATCCCTTGGTGTTTTCCAGATAATGTTGTGAAGAATTAGATCGAAATCAGATACGATCACTGTTAGATCAAAATCAGATACAAAAATAAGGCAAGAAGGATGAGTCTGGAGCTCACATAACATTCCTTTAGCACTCAGACACAGACATGACAAGGAAACATCACAACAGCTAGTCCTGTAAACAGCTGTATTGCCAAGAATGATTAAAAGGTAGGCTAAGGAATGCATGTGTGTTTAAAATTCATTAGTAAAGAGAGGCAAAGACTGTGATCAGTCATTGTAAGATGACACAAGCTATAGAAAGCAAATTGCAACAGTACTTTAAGGATAAAGCTAAATCAGGATTTTCTACAGATTTTAGAAGGCGTTCATTCACAGGTGTGATATATGTCTTTTTGGCAAAACTTAAAGTGTATCTAGAAGGATATCTAAGCTAGACAGTGAGTTAATGTAGCAATGTTGCTGTAAACCAACTGCAGAGAATGGGCTACCTTGGAGTGTATCCCCATTGAAGTGTCCCAGATCTGTAGGATCAGAGAAAGGTCACCCAACAAAGACTGTTTGCCTTGGGTCGTGGTTAATCAAAACAGTCTCAGATAGATAGTTCCTGCAGATCCTCATTCCTGTAGGTGTGTTGATTATGTCAACTAAATAGACATGTAATTTTTTCTGATTGTGTGATGATATTGTAAGTTGGGTTTGAATGCACAGAATTCATACTTGAGAATTATGTGATTATGGACTAAACAATAAACTGAACATACACAATGGTGATATAGAAAAGTACTTTGTAGATCTCTTTTTTATCAAGTTTTCTTTCCTTTTTGGACTACATTCTTCACTTTTACAGAATTTAGCTTTTAGGGTTCTCTCCTCATCCCTTTTAGACATGTTTAGAGTGCACTACTTTAAAAAGCCTCAGTTTACTGCTCTGAGATTCCAGTGATAAGAGAGATTTCCAAATGATATCTACTCTGCATAACCTTCCCAGTCAGGTCCAGCACAGGTGCAAGAGATGTGAGCCTAGAACCAGGCTGTGAAGGTACAACATATCTTCCCAATTTCATTAAGACTCTCTATAAAAGATTTGTTTATCCTTCAGGGTAGGATCTGACTGTACCAGAGCAGCTGGACAATATGAAAGATTGGAATAGAAAGTCAGTTATTGTCTGTCTTCCTAACACTAAATGCTATTGTTTTCAAGCTTTATTCGCTTAACACTACAGCTTTATATGCCCAAGCACCACAGAAGGGTTATACTGTGCTTTTATGAGTGTATGAGGTAATTCTTGCCTTTGATGATCCCAAAAGGTAAATCAATAAAAAGAACATATCCCACTGGCTGAAGCAGAACCTTGTTAAATTAGTAAAGAAATTAACTCAAGTTTCTCCAGAAGGACATCACTGTGATGTCAAGAAGACACAGAAGTGTCAAGGTGAAAAATCATGTCTTTCAGAGATAATGTTTTCAGCCTAGTAAAGAAACAAAGCTATACAAAATCCTTACAAACACATGCATCTTGGGAACATGTACTTTGCAAGCCTCTACACTTAAGCAGTATGTCCTTGGGCAGTCATTCTGCACGTTATGAAATCTCTACAGAATATATTTGTATACTTATCTATGACAGGCATCCTAATAGACTTGAATGTGCACATTTATTCCTTTAACTGTAAGCTAAACAGGAGGTACTGCTAGTGTGGATTGTTCACACTCTTTAATTCTTAGCTTGGTCTCTTTTATTAGTTTGACCTTAACCAACTAGTTACGTCCTAAAAATCCCACAGGAAAAGTTTGAACTTAGTGCATATTAGGGATCATCCCTACTAGGTAAATTGAATGTGTTATATAGGCATTTCTCAGTGAGGTGAGAGAATTTATCTGTAGGACCATAAGTCATGCTGTGCCAGATGGTTTTATCTAGCATTCAAATGGAGAATCATATTCACTTTGTGCACAATATAATTGAAACTTTTGTCTATTTATTTAAATTGAGGTATACACTGAAGTTGTACTTTTAATTTAGACAAGCAGTTCTTTGCAAGTATTGTAGCATTGATTACACAAGCACATTCAGTTTCTCCTTCAGTTGAGCTTTAAAGTCATTCTTTAAAGCAGAGTAATTATGTGGCCTCTTTTGAGAGCTAGCAAATATCTATTAATTCAGCAGTATGTGTATATTGATCTTCTGATCTTAACCTATTCTGTTTATTGTCCTTTAACAGAATTCTTCCATGAACATTAGTGCTCACAAGAAAGCAGAAGAGAGATTTATGTTACCTAAGGAATTTACAAGCCTATATTTAAAGATTAAGAGTCCACATAAAGATATGACATCATTCCCGTAAAAATTCTACTACAATGTGTCTGTGGATTTTATAATAAAGTACAGGATAATATAGATGTGCTCACCTAAGCATTTTTTTCTCTTTAAGTAAGAATAACTACAGGTACACTACTCTCTATGTAAATAATTAATGCAACATAAAGTTAGAAAACAATATTGAAATATTTAGATTAATGAACATATTTCAGTGGAAGTTAATACTTTATAGTAGAAGCAGTTATTGTGTATTTTCCACGGCATATACTGAAACAATCTCTGTAATTTAGAAAAGTAGATATGAATTATTCTGTGCTTTAGGAAGTATTTAGTGACAGGTGATTGGCAGGTCTAGTTCTGCCCAAAGTCTGTGAGCAAGCTGAAGTATTCATTGTAACAGATCTGTGGACCGTATCACTTGAAGGACAGGCAGAGAGATATTTTTCTCACCACACTTTACTATTTCAAGGCATACCTTTGGAGGCAGAATGCAGAACTTTTCTGGAAGTGCAAAAAAGATGTGCATGCAAAGCTTCTTTATGAAAAGCAAACAGGCAACAAATAACTAGCATCTTGCTCATTGTGTTCTCTGAGAGTTATTTCATGCTCAGGCTGGTTCCATCATCATTTCCAACATCGGAAATAGGTTTGGAGCATGGCTTTGTTTTCCAAACAAGTTGGTGAATACCTATCAGTTCTTAACAATAATATCAACTGTTTTCTCTTTGACGGTTTAGAAACATATGAAAATGTTTCTAAATGGGCTATGAAACAGGGCTATGAAAAGTTAAACTTCACCAAGGTCCAAAAAGTCAGGAGGCAAAAGTTCTGGGCTGCAAAGGCAAAATATGGTTGAGAGGATAAGGGTTGAGGCAGAAAACAATACTGAAGATGGAAAGGAAACTCCTTTTCATTTTTTCCGCTATACTGTCTGTCTAATACTGAACACAGCCAGCACTGGCTTTAGTGACAGCTCCAGAAAGTACCTTCAAAATTAAATAAATATATAAATAAATCAGATAGCATTCCAAACCTAGGATTTCTATACTGTTGGCTGTTTCAGTGAGAGGAGTTAAACCCTAACCATTTTTGTGCTAGGACTTCTAGTAAGATCTTGTATATCAGTGTTATGTCTGTATGCACTCATACAGCTAGAGTAGATATTTAATGCTCTGCAATGTTTACAGTTCACTGCAGTTTCTACTGGAAATTAAAGTTATAAAGGATTATATTTTTGTCTTTTTTTCATCACTTGATATTTTCATATTCTCTTTATATTCTTCTTCACATAACATTATAGAGGTTTCTCATTAAGGAAACATCCCTTTTACTTTCCACAGTGCTAACCAAAATGCTTGATTATTATATCAAGATAGAAAATAACTCATAAGACCAATATACCACTATGAAGGGAACAGTGCTCCTACTCTTTGCAATTCACTTTCAATTTTAGAATTATTAGAGAAGATAGCAAAATGTTGTCTCTGTTTTTATTATCCTCATGACCCTCATTGAATCCTATTCACACTTCCTTTAAAGCTTTTCCTGTTTTTAAACCTCAGGTCAAAATCACTCCTTTGTTTGTTTGTTGCTGTTTGAATTTAGAAAAAATAAAAAGTGGCTTTGGCCTATATATATTTATTTGTTGAAGAAAATGTGGTACAGACTTTCCAGAACAGGAACAAAACCAGCAAAGAACTGTGATGGATTTTAATTTCTGCAACAAAACAATTATAGAAAATCATTTTAGTAGTATTTAAACAAATAAACATAATATATGTTCTAAAATATATTATGTAATATATTATGTGATGTATAACAGATAATGTATTATGTACCGTGTAATGGATAGAAATATTATTTTTGTATATTTTCAGGAGTGGTATCATGGAACCATGGAATCTCAGAATGATTGTGTTGGGAAGGGGCCTCAGGAGGCCACCTGGTCAAATGTCTCTGCTATAAGGTCACCTACAGCAAGCTGTCCAGGGCAATGTCTAGTCAGTTTTTGAATGTTGCTGGCAACACTCTTCTTACTGTAGCCCAGGAGCCATTTGTCTTCTTTGTCCCAAGGGTACTTTGCTGGCTCATGCTCAACTTGGTGTACAGCAGAACCTGGTACTTCTCTGCAAAGATGTTTTGCCAGTTTGTACTGGTTCATGACATATTCCTTCCCAGATGCAGAACTTTGCAGTTTTCCTTGTGGAACTTTCTTGTTGAGAAAGCTGCTGTCCCATTTCTCCAGCTGGTTGTGTTCTCCTGGATGGCAGGATGACCCTCTGGCAAATCAGCCACTCCCAGTTTTGCATCCCCAGCACACACACTAAGGGGACCCTGCTCCATCATTCAGACAATAGTGTCAGATTCCCATTTCAAGCCAACAACCATATTATGGATATAGCTCAATTGTGCAGTTAGAATGAAATGTATAAAATGTTGTATGAAGTTCTGGAGGCTATGGAACCTGCTAACAGCCAAGTAGCTCTGGTGTTGACAACATGGACCTGTGTACTCATGGAACATTTCTTCTATATTTATGAGATATTGTACATATAAGTATTTTCTAAGTACAGCTAACATTGCTGATATATGGGCTTCACTGTCAGCTCACAGTCAACGTTGCATCCACCAATACTCCCAGGTTCTTCTCAGAACTGCTCTCGAGCAGCTCAGCCCCCAACCTGTCCTGGAACTTGGGATTATTCCTCCCCAGGTGCAGGACCCAGCACTTGTCTTTTTATTTTATATAATAGGGATGAGTTTCTTTTTTAAAGAGTTTATATGATAGTTTCATATCTTATTATTTATATCTATCTATCTATCTATCTTGTATATAATATATCTCATACCATATATCTAGTAATTTTATATAATTATATAGATATTTTTAATAGTTATAATAGTTGTATGTAGTAGGTTTTTTATAATAGCTTTTTTGTGAAGTGGAGCAAAATACTGTATCTTACTATTTATAGTTTTGCAAGGTGAAAAAATGCATATTTTCATATTTTTAGTTAGCCTCAGCAAAAATGAATTTTTTAAAAGAAATACTCCCACTTGGAAAAATATACTCTATTTGCTGTAATTTTCCTAGCTCTGTATCTGGCAGTTAAAAACATGTTCGTTAGTAAAAATAACTGCTTTTCGATTACCTTTATTCATGCTGAGTGATGCCTTTCTTCAAATGGGGCTATTGACTCCATCTGGTCTATTTATAAAATACTATTCAACACAAGGGAGAAGAGAGGAGTCAGATGCCTGATGGTCTGTCCAGGAGAGTGAGTCTAAAGATGTGACATGAAATCCTTACTCTATTGCATTCTATAGCAATTTTGTCTTTGACTTCAGTGAAACCAGAATTTCATCTATTATATATACTTATTTCTCTGACTTTTTTGAGTCAGACATTTCATTTATATCTCCAGCCTCTTTGCAGTCTTTCATCAAAGTCAAATACTAACTTCATTTACAGCACAGTGAAACTCTCCTGAATTTCAGGGAAGATTTTCCCTGGCAAAACATCAGTCTCAGGCAGATGTTCAGCAAAAGATGTTAGCAGGTATTTAGTTAAAGCACCACTTTAGGCTAATTGCCACGTAAGTGTTTCATATTCTTAAATTTAAACATGTTCTAAAGTGTACACTGAAATAGAGATCCTTTGCTAAATTAGGTCTATGAACTGCAGAAATAAGTAAGAATCAGTATATTTGGAGGGTATGGGTCGACACAGGCAGGCAGCCAGAACAACCAAAAAATCATGGCTGAAATGTAAGGAGTAAATTTATTTCATTACGTCACTAATTGGAGGATCCCAAAGCAGCACCCAGGCAGAGACACACAAGTGGGAATGCTGGCACAATCAGGATCATTCCATCCTGAGTTGGCAAGGCTGCTGTTTGCACACATTTCTCAAGGGCCCACACATGAAATTTACCACCATGCTCTGGTCTCCCCTGTGCCTTTTTTGATCTCTGAGCTTTGACCTCCTCCCAAGACAGGGAGCTCAAGCATGTTCATGAGAGTGCCTCTGTAACAACCTGTTATCTCTACACAGAGATTCTACTTCTCAAAACAGATGATAAACACAGTAGGCATAATATATGGAGTATTGCAAATTTCTCTCCAGGCCTTGGCATTCCCAGCTGCAGGGTGACTTGAGTGAATTTACCATCCTCCTCTCCATTCTTCAGCTTTTAACCACTTCCTTCCAAAAGAGTTAGTAAAATTTTGTTTGGTGGCACTATTAGAGCAAGTTCCATAGTCTGTGAGTTGGAAGTATTAGAGAATCCAAAGAGCATGTTAGAGAAGGGAAGGCTGTACTAGAAACGGGACTTGGACTGTAGGCTAATGTATATTCTATAAGCTGAAGTCAGACTTTCTCAGGGAGTAGGCCTTGCTCTTTCTTTTTCCCTTCTTTGCTTTAAACTTGTGTCCCAGGGCTTTATTCTGTAATCCAATTCCACACCAATTCCCTCAGCTCCTACCTTCTCCTGGGAGAGGCAGACAGAAGTCTCATGGCATGCACCAGCTATAGGAAAGAGGGAAAGGGTAGAGCCAGTCAGGCAGTGGAATCTTGACAGTTCTTGATGCTGTAGACAGAGATGTGAGGGACAGCAACGAATGCTGCTTTAAATCCCTACTTCCTCTGCCATTGACAAAGGAAGAAGAATACTTTGTTTTATACCTTTGAACCAAAACCAAGGAAATTATTTCTGCATCAAATATCACAGCTCTAGCTGAGATTACTTGCCTTGTCTTTATGGTAAAGTCTAGAGAAGTGCAATGGTCCTATGCTGCCTTCACCTTTGTCCTTGACTATATACATTTTTTTCTCTTCAAGTTGAGCCTCTGATTTTGTGGCTAAGATATCTAAGATTACATTTAATTAATAAATAAG
The DNA here is from genome assembly GCF_008360975.1 of Lichenostomus cassidix. Lineage (NCBI taxonomy): Eukaryota > Metazoa > Chordata > Aves > Passeriformes > Meliphagidae > Lichenostomus > Lichenostomus cassidix. Next base: position 17,210,776 of record NC_139480.1, on the reverse strand, counting down.
AAAAAATATTGCCAAAAAGTATTGGCAAAAATGATAAAAATTTTCATATCATAAAAAGGAAACCTATAAACTATTATAGGAATGCAGCAGAGAGCTTTCTAAGATAAGATTTCCTAGTAAAAGCTTTATACATATTTTATTATGAAGGTATCTCAAGAAATAAACATAGCAATTAAATACCAGTAGTTTTTGTAGATTTTTACATATATATTTTGCCTACACTGCTGCTGAAATAGTCTTGTGAAACTTCTTTGAATGTCAGCAATTCTCTCAATCTTTTCAATTTAATGAATAAAGTTAACATTTATAATTACTTATGTATGAATGCAATTAGAGGAGTTACATTAATAATATATGAGAGTAATTTTTTATGAATATATTCCAGAAGTGATAATTAGGGGAAGTATCAAAAACGCTGTAATAATTTTCACACTGCAATTATTTAGCCACTCTAAAGCACACACACTCTTTAAAACTGGTCCATCTTTAGGAAAAAATTTAGTGTGTAAGAGTGAAACTCTTAGCGTTAGGTTTAGGGCAAGTATTATATTTAAATCTAGGAACTGAAAAGTCCATAAATGCTGAAACAGTTGCTAGTTAAGCATAGAATCTTGAAATAATAAAACCTGGGAATGACTTGCAGATCACCAGGTCATCTAGTTAAACTGGCTGTTCAGAAGTCCCTCTGGGCTTTGTTCCATTAAGATTCAAACACCTCTGAGAGTAGAGTTTCTACAGTCCTTCTGAGCAATCCTTTCCAAAGTTTGACTACACCCACTACGGATTCTTTTTCCCTAATATCAGATCAAAGCATCCCCTTTTAAAAATGTCATGTGCTTAAGCACAATGGACTGCTGCAGGTGCATTAGCACTAGTAATCTCCCATGCTTAAACATATACACAAAACAGACAGTTTGATCCTTCAAAATGTAAGTTTTTGGAGCATGAAATCCTGGAAGTACTACCTACTAACTTGAATTAGTCATGCAAGATGGCAACAATTTCAATTTCTTCCTCTATGTCTTGACATAGAAGTTATCTGGAAAAAGTATTAATATTTTGAAAGCATTGAAAACCTGGACAATTCCACAAGAAGTTGCTTAAAATTTGTATGCTCCATGCCCAGAAGAGCTATTCTTGCAACAAAAGTTTGTTTGCTGTCCTGGTCATTTGCCTACAGGTAAGATACGGCTCCTTTAATTTGTTATGAATGCACGATTTCATATGGTTCTTTTCCTCTTTTTGGCTTTTCTCTTCCTTCTCCATAAGTGAACATATGTAAATACTTAAAAGCAGAAAAGATACTTTTCCTTTTCCTTTTCCTTTTCCTTTTCCTTTTCCTTTTCCTTTTCCTTTTCCTTTTCCTTTTCCTTTTCCTTTTCCTTTTCCCTTTCCCTTTCCCTTTCCCTTTCCCTTTCCCTTTCCTTTTCCTTTTCCTTTTCCTTTTCATTTTCCTTTCCCTTTTCCTTTTCCTTTTCCTTTTCCTGGAGGCTGTAGTGTGCAAAGACGACAGAGTCAAGATCTTGTCAGTGGTATCCAGTGACATGATTAGAAGGCAATGGACATAAACCGAAACACAGGTGGTTCTGTTTGAACATCAGGAAACTTTGTCACTGTGAGTGTGACTGAGCACCAGCTCAGGTTGCCTGTGGAGGTTGTGATGTTTCCATTCCTGGAGAAACTCAAAAGCTGTCTGGAGATGGTTACAGGCAATCTGTTCTAGGTGAACATCCTTGAGCAGGGAGTTTTGATTAGTCGATAATCCCTGCTCCCTGCCAAGCTGAATCATTCTGTAATTCTGTGAGTCTGTGGAGCTAGATATACCTAATTTAATCAGCACACGTTTAATTCCTGCAACTAGGCATTTAGTTAAAAATTTCGTAAAAAGTACGAATTGTCTTATTCACACCTGTGTACTTTTCAAATGGAAAACCAACACAAATGTCTCAACTCTGTTTTAGAGGTTTAATGCAAAAAATTTGTTTTAAATCTAACATAAAATCAATAAGAAACAAAAAGGCAGATGGAAAAGAGGGAAGTAATGATCTTAGCAGAAGATAAAATAGGATGCAATAGTTTCTAGGCTAAAATTTATACAAGGGCATTTAATGAAATCAAATGCATTACAGAGAGTGTAAGACAGAACTTATTAATTATTAAAGTAAGTATCTAATTCGCTTCATGAATCTTTGTAAATTAACTGTTTGCAGGCAATGTAACTCAAAGCTGCCACTACTAATTTTTAAAACTTGGTTAAAATTGGGTATTTGGGGTTGTATTTTGCATTATGAGACTATATCAGGGAAAGTTTCAGTTGAATATTAGACAAAGTTTCTCCACCCAGGGGGTGTTTGGGCACTGGAACAGCTCCCCAGGAAAGTGATCAGACCACCAAGCTTGCTGGAGTTTAAGAAGCACTTGAACAATGCTTTCAGGCACTTGGTGTGATTCTTGGGTCTGTCCTGTTCAAGCCAGGAATTGGACTTGATGATCTCAGCGGGTCCTTTTTAACTCAGGATATTGTATGATTCTATGATTACGTACAAATTTGGGTGTTTGGGTGAGGGGTACTGACAACATACCCCTCAGATACCTAGCAGAAATCTTTCATTACCATTTTAACATTGTGTCCATAATTGACTTTTCAACATTGCAAGGTTTTATTGTTGAGCGGGAGTCCAAAATAATAATTTTGTTTACTGATAGGCTGTTAACTACATTTTCAAATGTCATCATTGTGAAAAAGCATAATAGAAGTCAGAAGTCAGATAGGTGTGCCTACCTCTCTTTTATTCCGAATAGGATAATTAAATATGCAAGCAAAGAAGGTATCACCAAATGCAAATAATTACATGAAAACCAATATACTAACTGGTTATCCTATACCCATTTATTTTATGCTGAAAGGTTGGTGTCTTGGTGTTTTAAAGATCTTAATTCTTATAAGTTAGACATTGTCAATAAAGTACAAAAGCACTGTGTTATGATATATATATTTTATGAGGCACAGTAGCCACAAGACCTAATTCAGCTCACAGCAAGACTTTGCCACCCCACTGAGATCAGCATATTTGCACTATTTTCTGTGAATGCACAGAAACTTTGGCCTACACTTTCTAAACATAAGCCAAAATATTTTCTGACACAAGAATAACAGAAATAATGTTTTTTTTTCCTGTAGGCATGACTGCAGTGCTTTTTATTTCCTTTAACTTTCTGTCTAGCACATTAGCTATCAGAGAACTTTGCATGTGGGAAATCCCTTTTCACTGCTCAGCTGAATGTTTAAGTAGAGATGTGCCTCAATAAAAGAGACAAAGACCAAATCTTAATGAAAATTTTATTTTAAAAAGGTGTTTATTTACTTTTATTGTAAATATAGAAGATATTAGTCCAAATTTCAAAATATTTGGAACTATTAATTATTTCTATCCTTTTTCCTTGGTGAGACTTCTACTGAAAATGGGTGGCTGTAAAAGGTTCTGCAATTATTTTCTCTTGATATGGTTATCTAAATGTGTGTTTGTGTTTGAGTGTGTATATCTTTGTCTTCTCTCTGATAGAAAATTGCATCACACTGTTGAAAGCAGGAAGAATACAAGATCTATATGAGCCCAAAACAAAAACATATTACCTCTTTAAAGCTCTGAATTAAGCACACCGCTTTCCTGAGAAAAACATAATCTAAATCTTCTAAAATGTTCAATGTTATTACACAAGCACTAAGCAAAATTAAAACAATATTTAACATAATACTAGATGTACAATCACCAAAAATCTGTTTTGGGAAACCACAGGCTGTGGAGATGTAATTTCTTTGAACAGTTACAGATGGTAGCATGAAAGAAAGAATAATTTGAAACAATTTACCTTTCATTATTATATACTTTCATTAATGTTCACAAAGTTTTTTGAGATCCACAGATGATAGGTATTGAAGAAGAGCAAAGAAATAACATCACAATCAAGGGCGAACATACAGAAATGACAGGTTTATGAACATGTGTGAGAGAATTTTCTGTACTAGATTACCCTGTGTTTAATCTAATAAAGTGTAGATTACAAAATTATTCTGATAGCTTCATAGACTTCTTTCCCCCAAAACTATGATCTTTAAAAATTACTTTAACAAAAGATAGAAAAAGCTCCAAGCACTTGTTTTGGTTATTATTTTTTCTATTATTCTGGTCAATGCTCTACTGAGAACTTTAAAATACCCCAGTGCATTTTACTTCTTTCCAGTACAGCCTTTCCAGATTGTTTCTCAACATTATAAAATGATAAAGTTGCTGCCTATGGAGAAACTATTAGAAAGCATAAAATAGCCAGGAAATTGCATCAGCTATTAAGGAAAGCTTTTCTTTAATAAATGGCCTTTTGAAGCATAGAAGCTAGAAGTTATGAAAAATTTCTAGTAGTGGTGGACTTCTATGTTTCACTTCTACCTTCAATTATCTATTTCCTCATTCAAATGATTGAGGTTAATCTTACAGAATTTTTTCTAGCCATCCTCTCTTTTTTTCTCCATAGCTAAATACCTCCAAATAAAAACCCAAGCTCCAGTGCCATTATATAGCTCCAAGAGGCCAGGATGTGTATTGTGCATTTTTATTAAACTTTTACACATAACATAAGAGAGGCTTTCTGAATTTTATACAGTAAATAGAGTACAGGCAATAAATTCTATTTTTGTTTTATATTGAAGCATTAACCTGATATTGCTAAGTATTTTTGTGAAAGGCTCTTTTTAGAATAAACTTGTTAGCTTTATAGCAATTTTATTTCTGATCTAATAATATTTTAACTTTGCACATACAGATATTCTAAGCTTCCACCATTTCACCATCCCCTCCAACTTCTCTGATTTTTCATTTATTAGTAATCTAATATTTTTTTAAATTATGCAATTTTAAAGTTATGAAATATAATTTTAATTTATGCAATATATTCTTTGTGTGTTTTGTACATTTGCATGTACATGCATCACCAGAAATGTTCACAGAATCACAGAATGCTTGAGGTTGGAAGGGACCTTTAGAAGTATTCTGTTCCAATCCCCCTGCTCGAGCAGTGCCACCCAAGGACAATAGCAGGTTTCCCAAGGACAATATCAAGACAGCTTTTTACTAGCTGTTAAAGAATTGGTAAAGTTGTTTAGGTTTTTCTGTTTGGATCCTTAAAATTAATTTCATGGAGAAGAAAAAACTTTCTCAAAATCCTACAAAGATGGTGTTTCTCAGTGTCAAAGCAGTGAAAATCCTCTTAATTTTAGACTCCAGTCATTCAATAAATGAACAGTTCTGATCAAGTTCTGATGATTTTCAAAGAGTTTTCATTGTTCCTTTGCTAAAAAATTGTTCTCATACTCATGCACTCTTTTGATATTTGCAGTACACTCATGATCAGGAAAAAAACCCATATCTATCATTTTTAGTGGTTACTGCACCATGAGGAATTTTTTTGGTGTGAGATTTTTTCTGTCTGTTTTTGTACTCTTGTGTTTTCTTTGGTTTGTGAACAATACATAAAAACAGGATTCCAGTTCAACAGAAGAAATGAAATATACTGTTATAGAGAAATATATATCTCTGTCTCTTTAGTGTCTTTTCAGAGGGTCTTATGGGGGTCCAGTTATTAAAAAATTTATGGATTTGGTTTCAGTTATTGAAATGTCACTAAATCAAAGGCATTCTGTCTGTTCTGTTACAAAACTGACACCCTCTGTGTCATGTTCTCTTATTGCACTTTGATGACTATACCACAGTAAATTCCAAAATGGGAGTTTGCAACTACCAAAACAGGAAGCTGATGACAATGCAAACAAAGGAATTCTGCTTTTAGTTGATTTGTTTTCCTTGCATGATGCTAAAGCTGACTTTACTCGCTCCTTGAGGACAAATAAAATGAATATTTTTCTGCTGTTTAATGACTCATATAAGATTGAAATATGGGGAAACTCTCTACTGGTAGCAGGGCTGATAGTGAGGTAACTGAGTATCCTTAACATTTGCAGGAAAGACTGAGTTAAACTACTCATCCTCTGTTGTTAGTGGAGGAAAAAAATACCTAGGCAGGTCCATAAAACAATTTAAATCTCAGCCACCAACTATAGAATAACATCGTCTGGGTTCTTCAATCACTTATTTATTTTCATTTAAAGCCATATTTGATAAATTGCTTTGGTTTACTTGTTTAAGGTTCCTTAACAGCATCAGCACTCTTAAGAATTCTCCTTCCTGTACTTGCCCAGAGTTTTGGGTCATGTCACATACTCTGGTACATTCTCTATAGAAAGAAATAGTGATATCAGCCTGGAATATTGTTTGGTCCAGGACTCCTCTGAACCCCATATGGAATTTCTGTATGTGTGTTTTTTTATTTTCTGTTCTTTTTTAAAGATGCGAGTGGACGGACCAATACACCAAGTGATTTTAAACTGATACTTTGCACCCTACAGATCATGTTACAATGTCCTGTTACCCCACATGACTTACAAGAGAGTTTGAAGCATTTGCAAGTGGTGTTTGGAGGTAAAAACCCTGTGGAAATGTTGAAGAAAAACATTGCAGAATAAAGGGAGGCAAGTGTGATGGAATCTTTTCCAACTGACTATAAAGACTGGTCTCCGAAACAAGCTTTTTCTCACAAAAATTATATTTTTTTGATTTTTTTGAAGGAGAATAAATGTATTCATTTATTTAAAAAAACAAAAACAAATCAAACACAGAGAAACAAAAAACCAAACTAACTAATCAAAGACCCCTAGGAGATATTCTTATTTGTTGTCAAAATCAGATTACTAGGAAATAAAAGCAAACCAGGGAGAGGTTTCTGACATTGCAAACCAAATCACAGAAGCTGGGTGCCTCCTTCCACTAATTATGTTGAAAATAGTAGGCAATGAAAATCTTCCATCACCTGGCATCCAAACTGACAGTTCTTCTCTTGAGGACAAGGGGAATAGCTCTGTGAAAGAATACACATATACACACATACACACGTATACGTACCTTGTGTACATACTTTCCTTTTTAAAACTAAACATTTACTTCTCCACAGAAAGTAGAAAATTGGGATTATTTTCTTTGATCTTCACTGACTTTTGCTTCACCTGTGTATAGATGGATGGTTTCACCAAAGCCAGAAATACACTGGATCTTAGGATAGATGCCTATTTCCTCACCACTTGATATATCTATATGATTATTGGAATTAGGTTTTTTTAATATAATCAGGATGTTGGCAAGGTAAACAGGAAAGAGCAAAGGGATTTTAGTACCTTCAGTATTAGGCAAAGCCAGCACATATGAGGTTTGAACAGTTGTCAGAGCAGCAGCTGCAATGCAGTCAGCTGAATTCCCTCTTAAGTGAAATTTATTTGGGCTAATCAAACAGTACACTTGGAAGACAGTAAGAGTTGTGATATCTGATAAAAAGCTAGCAAAGAGAAATTTTTTTTTTCTCTGGAAATATACTAGTGTGGCAAAACTAACATTTCACAGAAATGTTTACTTGCATATTTGAAGAGAATCCAGACATTTGATTTAGGAAACCCGATCCCATATTGCTAATTTACCTACCCAGAAAACTGTAAAAAGAAGTCTTTGTACCAGTGACATCAGGCTGAAAACAACATTTCAGTACTTTCAAGTCCATGCAGACAGTTTGAAAGTCTGACTTCTGACTAAGCTTTTCAAAGGCTTCATCTTCCTCTTTACAGAATATGGGCTAAAAACCCTGTTCTATTTCTGTTGGATGAAATACAGAGCATTCCTGTTGCTGACAGAACTTTTCCTACTTCCAGGCCCTTCTCTTTGTCCACTGTGAGACAGAAAGGGTTCCCAAAAGCTTTCTCCAAAAAAAGTAGTAAATTTCTTTTCTTTTTTAATTTTTTCTCCCCAAAAGAGAATTACTGAACTTTTCTATCAATAGCCTATTTTATAATTTGTGTTACTATTTGCTAGTGTAGAAGAGAAAGCCTGAACATTTTTTATATCCTTGGGAAACTGGGCTTTTGTAGATTGGTAAGGATAATGCTTTTTTTCTTTTTTTTCTCCAGTTTTTGGTAAGCACATACCTAAGAATATAACCACTAGCTGGAGTTTTGATGACCAAGTGTGAAAATTTAAAGTAACAGCAAAGTGGTAAGGAAGTTTGCCACAGAATTTCTGATGTTATACCATGTAATTCTCTCACTGCCTACAGCTACATGACTGTTACATTCTCTGAAAATTAAAATATCCAGACTCCAAGAAAAATTCAGAATATCTTTCACTTTTTTCTTTTCTTTGGAGTAATTCTTTTAATAAGCAAGTCTTCACTGAGCTTTGACACATTTTACCAGGCCATGTTCTATTAATTGGAAATATCTTCTGACTTTTAATATGTGCATAATTACTTTCTCTGGCAGTATTCCATTTCATGGGGTCCATTTCAGAGTTAATAAAATATTTTCAAATCAATTGAATTGCAGTTTAACTTAATCATAAGAATGGAAATAATTCCCTGACATTAGAACTATATTTATGAAGAAACTAATTGTGTACATCCCACTACTAATCATGTTCACTTACATAAACAAACTGGAACGTGTTTTGGGTTGCCTATATATGTATAAATGAAAAAAACTCATGAGAATAACTCTGAGGCCAGAAAAACCTTGAATTTTAGCACCAATCTTTTAGCAATTAATTTCTTGGTAGCTTTGAATAAAGCTTCTCCTATTCTGACCCAGAAGTGCCCTAATTTCTTCAACCTATTTAATACAGAGAAAGATTTATTATTTTACAGGTTATATGGGGAATTCACTAGTTTATTAGCTCAGTTCCTCAGTGCCCACTGGGTGAGATGGTGGAGTGCATTCCTGGAGTGCATCTTCTGTTTCAGTTTTTGTGGTGTGAGGCCGTGGTACAAAAGGAAGTGTGGTAATAATCTAGACAATTTGCCTGAAAACGAACACCTGATAAGAACTACTATTGAAACTAATGTAAGCCCATCCTTTGGATTAGTCTTCTGTTCGAGTAAAATGTCAAAGAAACTGTCTGGATTTGAGAGTACTGAATAAATTTGATGCCAAGCAGCAGCAACATATGGACAAGAAAGGTACATAATTATTTCATTGAAACCTCTTTCTAAATATAAAATCTAATTTATTTAAATTCACATTTCAGTAAAATAAATACCTTTACAGTTTGACTCAAAACAATATATTTGCTTTCCCATTTCAAGCATAGGATGCAATGTAAGGCGCCAGGTGTAATAGTAAGGTAGATTTAGAAACAAGAACATGCTAGAAAGGAAGTAAATATTAAGTAGAAGGAATGGCCTCGGACTTTATGCCACTGAGAGAATGGCCTGAGACCTCATGATATCTTTGCTTCTATGATAACAGAATTTGTGAAATTGTGCTAAAAGATTATAACCATTTTCCACTCTTGCTGTAAAACTCAACCAAAACTTAGGCAGTATTACAGCCTATGAAAATTTCAAATGACTCATGTTGACATTTGGAGTATTAATTATTCAGAATCCATCTGTACTTGGGATGCTCCAGACCAAAGTGGCTTCAGTATAGTCACTTTCACACACCCTCCTCTTACAAAGAAACTGAGCACAAATGAAGCATGAGACTGAAGAAACTAGACTGGTCTGTCTGCAGGGTCTTTTTACAGAAGCTAGGGGAGCTTGAGTGTCAGGAAACAGGACTAAAAATAGGAAAAACATGTCTTCTAAATTGATGATTGGCCTACAGATCACACGGAGAACAAGAGAAAAATTGTCTGTCCTCTTTTTCAGGATAAAGAACAAATGCAAAAAGACTGACAGAGGTGATGTGGGTTTCCAGAAAGAGAAGCAGCAAATATTATGAGGATCCAGTGCAAGGTAATTAGTGGGATAACATAGCTAAGAAAGGGAAAAAATTATTTGACAGAATCAAATTGCAGCTGAACAAGAGAGGAGTGAGAACATAAGAGTAAAAACTCTGCAGACATCCAGGCCAGTGGAGAAGGAGGGGAGGTTGTGCTCCAGGCACTAGAACAGAGATTTCCCTGCAGCCTGTGGTGCAGGCCACGGTGAGGCACCACCAGCTGTGCCCCTGCAGCCCGTGGTGGAACAGAGATGCACCTGCAGCCCGTAGAGGATCCAACACCAGAGCAGGTGGATGCATTCAAAGGAGGTTATGACACCCTAGAAAATACATGGCTTGGCTCCTGGCAGGAGCTATGGACCCACGGAGAGAAGAGCCCACACTGGAGCAGGTTTGCTGGTAGGAATTGTGATCCCATGGGAGACCCACGCTGTAGCAGGCTGTTTCTGAAGAACTGCACCCCATGGAGGGGACACACATGGGTGAAGTCTGTGAAGAACTGCAGCCTGTGTGAAGGATTCACATTGGACAAGGCCATGGAGGACAGTCTCCCATGGGATAGACCCCATACTGGAGCAGGGGAAGAGGATGTGTTGTCTTCCCCTTGAGGAGGAAGGAGAGGCAAAGACAATGTCACGACCTAATAACAATCCTCATTTCCTGGCCCCTGCCATGCTGGTCATGATGATGCAGAGGATTTAGGAGCAAAGTTAAGAGAAGAAGGGAGGGATGGGGGACAGGTGCTTTTAAGATTTGGGTTTATTTCTTAGTATTCTGCTCTGATTTGATGGGTAATAAATTCAATTAATTTTCCCCAAGTTGAGTCTGTTTTGCTCATAACAGTAATTGGTGAGTGATCTCTTCCTGTACTTATCTTGGCCCATGAGCCTTTCATTATATTTACTCTCCACTGTTCATTTGAAATAGAGCAGTTTTGGAGGGCATCTGGCATCCAGACAGGTTCAATCTATCACATCACTTTAACATTTCAAGATTATGGAATGATTTAGACAGCAGTTACTGTCAGAGCCATCTTATCACTTTTTTATGTGAACGAAATCTATATTCCACTCTTGTCTCTTTGAAATAATTTCTGTATTCTGGTTAGAAATGATTTCTGATAAGCTCTTATATTGAGGGTCAATTCTTGTCCATAGGAAGAGGTCAGCTTATCCAATATGCTGGTTGTACTTGGAATCTCATCCCATTGCACGTTAGAGCTTTTATCTCACTTTCACACTTACCTTCCAGGTGTCAAACTCATTCTCTCTGATTAGCTTTTGCTGTGTTTGACATATAAGACTGCATGACAGGATTTATGCCATATTGCAACAAGTACAGGTCCTGAATAAACTGTAAGATTTGATAAAAAATAAAGTGTAATTTTCAGGTACTATGGAGTAAACATGTACTTTATACTGCAATGAAGTAGCTATTGACATGATCAGAAAGTTGCCTTTGTTTTCACTATCCCTTTCCGTACACTTTAGTCACAAAAGGAGGGGCAGCAATGTGCACTTGCAGCCCAGAAAGCTGAGTGTATCCGGGGCTCTGTCAAAAGAAACATGGCCAGGAGGGTGAGGAATGTGGTTCTCCCGCTCCACTCTCATGAGATTCCACCTGGAGTGCTGCATCCAGGTCTGAAGACCCCAACATAAGAAGGATATGGACCTGTTGGGGCAACTCCAGAGAAGAACCAGGAAGATAATCAGGGGGCTGAAGCATCTCTCCCATGAAGACAGACTGAGAGATTAGAAGCTGATTAGCTTGCAGAAGAGAAGTCTCCAGGGATATGTCACTGTGGCCTTCCAGCACCCAAAGGGTGCCTACAAGAAAGATGGAGAGAAGTTATTTACAAGAGCATGTAGGTACAGGACAAGGGGAAATGTCTTCAAACTGAAGGAGAGTAGGTTTGGATTAGATAACAGGAAGAAATTATTCACTGTGAGGTTGGTGAGGCACTGGAACAGGTTGCCCAGAGAAGTTGTGGGTGCCCTGTCCCTTGAAGTGGTCAAGGTCAGACTGGCTCTGAGTAACCTGGTAAAAGATGTCCCTGCCCATGGCAGGGGAGCTGGAAATAGATGATCTTTAAGGTCTCTTCCAACCGAAGGCATTCTATGATTTTGTGAGTTTAGGAAAAGGGACATGCCAGGTCTGAGTCCCTAGCAAGAAACAAACCCCACAGGATAGTAAGCCAGGTTGACAGATGGGTCCCCTCAGTACCCACAGGGGTACAAGAGGGGACCCACATCTGCATTCACCACTTCCTCACAGTTCATGTGTGTTGCAGGTTCTGCTGACTCTGATGCTTTCTCAGAACTGATTTTCTCCTTCTGACCTGTCACAAGGGCACTAAAAATACTCTTAATTTGCAGATCTGCAAATGAGGAAAATGAGGAGAAGAAGGATAGATAGTTACCTTCTGCCTCCCCAACTTCATTTAATAATCTGTTGAACTCTGCCATATCTGTTCTTACTTACTACAATAATTCTTGGCTAAACAATACATGTGTTTGAAATTTCATACAATTTTTGTTTCTGGTACAGTTATTTTGTTTTCTTTCTAGGTCCTCTGAAGTTTCGGTAGAAGTTTTTCAGTACTATCAGGAATGTAACTAAAAATTTGTGATTGATTTCTGTAAAAATAGAATATTTTGGAGGTAATTTGGGTTTTTAAAAATATTTCAGACAGCGTGTCCTTATTGAACAAAAGCTTTGTTGGTGTAGAAACTCCTAAAGAAGGCTGGAATCATGGTATGTCAGGATAAATGCATGAAGTTTTCAAGAACTCCAAGCCACTCTCTTGCTCTCCTCTTATTTCCTACCTTTGTCTGTCGGTTGCCTATGCTTATTTGTGTTTTTCTTTGCTTTAGAAGTAGTTGTTAATCTGCAATCTGAAAGCCTACCCTATCACCTGAATTTATGGCTTTAACATTCTCTATGGTTCTTTCTCTTAGAATGAAGTGGCTTATTTGAGATATCATTTGGCAAATCATTGCCATTTCAGAGGTTTCAGTTTATAGGTTAAAATCAAACTACGAATAGCATAGTGTGTCATATGCCATATCTCTTGCAGGATCTCTATTACTTAATGCTTGATGCATTAGGCAATGGATGACTGAGGTTTTTTTTTTCCCTGATGCAGCTGAAAACAGCTTTCTTTTTTCCCTCCAATATAAAATAGATTTGTTATACTTCAACAAAGACAAACAAAAAAAAAAGTGAAGAACTCAAGGTCATGAACAGCAGAAATAAAGATTAAAAACTCCAGCATTCAGAAGTCATTTTGATTTGTCAAGTGTTACTCAGTATCCCCAAGGTTTTAAGTGATTGTTTCATTCACTACATCATGATCTTGACGATTCCTGGCTATCATTTCCCTTTATCAGTACCCCACTGGTCCCATAGTTATGTCTGTGCATCTTTGGAACATTCCCATTATTAAATTATCTACAGTCCATGATCTATTATTAAATAAGCACTGCTTTACTAAAGCCAAAGCAACCCTATGGGCACAGAAAATTATTAGGATAGCAGTGTGCTTGTAAAAGGTGACAGATGGGAAAGACATCTACAAGGACAGTGCTGGACCCTAGTAACCCACCCGAGATAGAATCCATCAATCAGAGAAAACACAGTAAGAGTGTAAAGAGGGAAACAGACAAGAGATCTCTCCCAGCTTTTTTTATTAGGCCTTTTTTCTGTTGTGCCTCATGCTTTTATTTCCATGCAAAGGGAGGATGGGGACACATTGTCTCAGTCCTTCTTATGGTAATATCTTGTTCATGTGTGATTTTAACTTTCCCTGAGTTGATTGGTAATTCTAGCAGCAAGCAAATAATCTTTTCCAGCAATTAAATCTCAGATGATATCCCAATCCTAATCATTCAATGTATCTGTGCAGAGTAACACCTACTCCTGTGGACAGTCCTTTAAGTTTCAGCAGGATTTGGCAGCTCTGGTAGCACTGTTTCAGACTTGAAATCTTGGAGTGAGATTTTAATAAATATAATAAATTAAAATTTAGAAGTAATAATTGATATAAATATTAAAGACATCTAAATTGCATAAAAATTAATCAGAAAATATAATAAATAATACAATATCATAACAAGAAATTATTGTTCAGTCCCCTTTGTTCTTTTGCTCTCTCTGAGCAGGTGCATGGGAAAAATGTAGAAGTCACCTTATTTAAGGCTGAAATTCATGAAACAATTTTTTATTCAACTAGAGCAAGCTTTTTATTTACCTTCAAGGACTAAACAGAATATTTACAGCTTAGTTAGTTTTCCAAAATGGGAATAAAAGATACAACTTATTTCTAAGAATTAAATAACACCCTCAGTTTCTGTTAACTTTGATAAACTTTTAAAATGCTTAAAGGAATTTTTAGTATGTCAGCCCTACAATGAAAAATCTTCAACCTAGTGTTTTTCTATTTATTTGTACTTCCATTTCTTTAGATTTATCTTTTAAAAAGTGAGGATTCAGGTATCTTTATGTATGTGATTTATACAAAATTTATCACATTGCATGATTTTTTTGTTGCTACTTTTGAAATGCCAAAATTATTTAAAATTATATTATTCCAATGTGCAGTAAGTTCATTGTCCTTCTTTTGGGGTAAAAAAACCCCAGTGACTGGGATTAAAGAATCAAATAGAAAACTTTAATAATAATTTCTATACTGAAGGATAACATGAAGATTTATAGAAGGCACTAAAAAATGGAAATAAGCCAGATGATTATCCCATCACAATTCCCCATATTTTCACTATGTCTATCATACAAAAATATGGACTGCAGAAAAATTATTTACTAATAACCACAACAGTTCAATGATAGAGTTATATGTTTAATTCCAAATCATCCAGTACTCTTGCTCTCAGCCTCAAATCATGCCATACTCAATAGAGTTTATTTTTCCTAATTTATGGAGTCTGACACCACTTCATAGTCTTTGGGTCAGTTTGAGTCATATGCATTCACAGAGAAATTAATATTTTTAAAAGTCCTCTATACCGGAATTTAAAATACATAGCAAAGAACAGATCAAGTGATCAGCAAAGAAGACAAATCTGTAAGAGCAAGTTACATACTTGGACTTTGAGCATTTGGAGTTGGGAAATACAAGGCTGCCTCTGTTCCTTAACCTCACTGTGTTTGGAAGACACAGAATGTGTTGACTAGATTTTTGACAGTATACCTGATTTCATTTCTTATTAAGAGAAAGGAGGTGGGGGTAGGTGGTGGACAGGGGGAGTGTCTCTGACAGTGATCTGGAAGGGAAACTTCATTTTCCTAATTAATTTTCAAAATGCTCAAACCATATCAAGCTATGTCTCTTATTCATTATTAAAAACATCTCTGTGTTTCTTAACAGGTAAAGAAATAGAATTGCCTCTGCTAAAGACAATTTCTAATTCACATGGTTTAGGCTCTTTTGTTATTTCTAATAATTCCCTGTACTTCTTTTTACCTGTTTTTCTTCTGAAAGTGTTCATATTGACTGCTCTCTCTCCAGAAAGCAGTAATTCATGATCTTAGGACATTGCTCTCCTACTCTCTGTTGAATGTAATAACTCTCAGATTACCTCCTTCAATCAAATACATTCAATAATATTTATATTCTGGGGTAGAGTATTGTAGGTATGAATCAAAAATCAATATTTTGTACTTTAATCAAGGTTCTGCTATTATGAAATTAGATTGAAATGAAAAAAGATGCTCACTTTTATGTGAAATTTTACTTTGACAGATGGTCTGCACCTTGGAATGCTTTACAACTTTCCTGTTTCACAACATTTTGAGTCATACCTGACAATTGTGTCTTGCACAGTACAAACTGTTTATTATATGGATTATATTGAAATGTTTAGGGGATCTAGAGGAATTTTCATTTACTATTTTATGCCCTGCCCAACAGGAAACCACAGAAAGCTTTTTAGTTAGATGTGGGCATGTTTGTAGGATCTCGAGTCTCTGGCAAACAGCTCACTGCAGCTCTACTTTAATCAGCTCATTCTTTGGCATTTCCTTGCTGCTTTCTTGCCTGAAGGGCAAACACTATCTTAATGAAGCACACAAGGACAAATGACTTTTCCAGGCTGTGATTAATTTTCACAAGCTGACTTTAATCACTGGTTAATTAATAGAAGATTTGTTGATTTACAAAAAAACACAGTCATTATAAGCAGTATTATATCGATTTGTTTTTCATGAATTTAATGCAGTAACAAGCTTTTATTTAGCAGCTAAATGTGTTGAAATTCCATAGTAGAAAGAATGATAGTGTACTAAAAAAGAGTACAGCACCTATTTAGCTCGTTGTGTTTGCCTGCTTGACCAAACCTTTTTGGAAGAAGAAAGTGATGCCAATGCTGCTCTAGCTCAACTCTACCTGTCACCCCCTTACCAGTACTTGAAAAACAGGATTAAGACTTTTTGCACTATTCACATCAATATTTTAATAATAAATGATTAGTAGAAGTATATTACTTACACAACAGATTAGGCAAAGATCATACAGAGTTCAACATACAAAACAAACAAATTTCCCTACCATGGCAGCAAAATAGATAATGCGTTTGTATTACTACAAGAGCTGGAAACTGTTTAACACCAAATTTTATAAACTACATTTTACAACTTAAGTTAAACTACTGATTTCTGCATGATATTATGACAAAAACCATAATGTAGATTCTACAAAATACATCGTAATTGGTTTAGATCTGCTTGATGAGGAACCCCGTCATGATGTAACAGGTGAAGCACAGCCAGTCTGTGACAAGAGTTTAAAGGAAAACAAATTTAGATTGAAAGCAAAATGCTAACTTTTAATGGTCATGGGGTGGTTAGTGGAGGAGAATAGATGATCTACCATGCACTTTCTTTAATGGAGAAATAATTGGCTGTCAAAAAGATTTAAAAATTTTGGGAATTTAGTATGAGCACAAGGCAGGGAATGTACTGGCAACATGGTCTACAACAAACAGATCAGAATAAAGGAATTTCTGGTCTTTTCTGGACATGGAATCTACTAGTGTTGAAGCCCATTGAAGTTGCCTGCCAGACGACACCAAATATTTTTGGCAGACTTCAGTACTTAATAGAATCAAATGAGCATTGCTTATGATACTGATACATTTTATGATAGTTTATAATATATTAGATTACTCTAATAGACCTCTCTATTCATTATTTTATGCATATCCATTCTTTTCTGCACAGTAAAAAAGCTGATATTGATAGAATTCATACAGTACATTGTCTTGCATGGGAGAGAGGAGATTTAGGTGCTTTTGCAGTTTAAGACAGCTAGTTCCCCAAGACTTAGTCCCGTTCGCAAGATTCTTTGATATCTGGCCGATTTGTCTAAAAATACCATTTATTTGACACAGAACATAACAAACATACAAACATAGAACAGATTGACACACATAGACACACAATGAATACATAATTGCAACACTATGGTAGCTAAAAATGCAATTATGGGGTAAAACCTTGCTTGAACTATAAAGATAGTTAAAAACGCAAGAAATGCTTGCTTGAACGATAATGCAAGTTAAGAAATGCTTGCTTGAGTTAGCTGAAATGCAAGTTAAGAAAGGTACCTATAAGTTAGCCGGAATAATACAATTTAGGAAACTCAATGATCTTACCAAATCCAATTTTTGGAGCTGGGGATACATCAGCGTCCTCACTCAATCCCTCAGGAAGTAACCACAGAGCCTGCGTCCAAGCTCAGGGGAGAAAGCTTTTACTTCATGTTCCATGTAGAAAGCTTCTAGCTTTCTGAGATTTTGTGAGTTTTTATAGGATAAAAGTGTGTATTTGTAGTCACTGAAAATTTGCTCACATTCTCTCTGCATTCCACAGGGGAGTGTCTTTTCAGACTTTCAGTCGCCAGCACCAGGTAGTCCTTGATTAGGTTATCAACCTAATCTGAGCCATCCATTTCCTGGGACCGATCAGGGAGAGAGAGAAGGGGGAGGGGGGTGTCCTGCCACATACATACAGCAGTGAAGTGGAATTTATTCTCAAAATAGAATTTTTCTTTTGCCCTTTGCAAATAAATATTCTACTTCCACTTAGAGTCAGGGAATTAATTGCAAAATTTTGTGATTTATACCTACACAGCTGCTTGTTGTTTGGTTTTTTTTGTTTGTTTGTTTTTAATATGCTGCAGAGAAATGTAAAATGCACTAATATTTGGTGCACATAAAGTCCTACTGATTTTATGACACCTTAAACTGTCACATTGTAAAAACTGAAATATTCAAGAAAAACTATTATGTAGCTGCAGTGTTTGCATACTGAACTCTGGGACAATTTTGACTTTAGCTTTTGACCCTTCAAAGGGGATAACGATCATTTAGTGACATTATACCTGGGATTCTCCACAATATCACTTTTCTACCAATGGCAACAGCAGGAGGCTGAAAATGCAGTTTAACACATACTCAGTGACAGCAAATTTGAACAGCCTTGGTTAGAGGGAGCATTATACTTCCACTGGGCACTATGCACAATACTATTACATAATGAAGCATCAATTAAAATGCTATTAAAATAAGATGTTATCCTGTTGTCTTTTCAATGATGTTTTCTTGGCACTTCATCTGCCTAATGTCATCAGTTAGAATACTAGACCCAGTGCCATTAAGGTTAATGTGCAACATATTTATAATGTACATTATTGTGTCATAACATATGTCAAACATGAAACCTGATCATAATGATGATGATGAACTCACAAAGGAATATACAAAGAATAAGAAAGATATGTGAACTAGACTCCTATCTGAAAGATTGTGTTGGCATTCAGTCAAGTGTTTGATGCTTTCAAACATCACCAAAGAACAAAGTAAATAAAACTGAAATTGGAATGGAGCTTGAAGAAATCTGTACAGAGATACGACAACAGATAAATATATTCAGGGTGTGACTTCACTCTAGAATACTCAATCACACCTCTAAATGCCAATGGATCAGATTTTGTTACATTCCTCCCACAATAATTCACAGAAAAGACATTTTTCATGACAATGAATAGTAAAAGTGCCATCAGGTGAATTTCAAAATGTGCAAGACTATGTCTAGCTAATGATAATTACTACGCAGCCTACATTTTCTGGATGATCTCGAAAGTGTTCTGGGCCTACTGAGTTAACAGTTTGATTCCAACAACTCAATTATTGGTGGAATAATTATTTAAAAGCACTGCAGACAAAATTCACTTTTTAATGTTTTCAAGACCACCTACAACTGAGATAAAAAACTGAACTAAAAAGGCACACATGAGTTTAAAGTCGCTGTCACTTCTTCTATTTGTGTACATGACACATTGAAAAATAACTTGCTGTCTTACAGCAAGTCAAAAATAAATTTTTACACATTTCTTCAACAGCTATAATCAATCAAAACATAGATTTGTAGTCAAAAGATTAAGCTATTGATACATTTGAATTTTTTTCTATTATAATAAATCTTTCAGTAAAAAATTGATACCTCAGCGTAGTCTTTAGAGAAAAACAATGTGGAAAATATAATTTAAACTACTAGCTAAAGTATTGTTCAAATATCTTATCTAGTAGAAATATTTAACTAGTTAAGATCTAAATGTATATATCTATTTATAAATTCCATATGTTATGAAAAGAGATTCCGTGCTGTTAGGGAGTTCATTGAGAAAAATACTATCCAGTAAGTACATTTACTTGCAAACAGTAGTGTCAGATTACTTTGCAATATAAGGTTATCTAAGCAAATCTGGCAAGTTTTTTCTCCTTTTTTCTCCTTTTTTTGGATGTGGGTGTTGCCTGCTTGCTTGCTTTTAGCTTTTTAGTGTTTTTTGTTGTTGTTGTTGTTAATCTATTGAAAACTTGAAAACTTTAATCTATTAGGGAACTATGAGTAAGAAAAGTGGAGGAGATAAAATTAGATCTGAATATGACTTTTCATTTAAATTAAAATGAACAGAAAATTTAGAAAAATGCACACAAAAAAAGTTCAATAGCATACTGTTATTTCCCACACCCAAAGAAATACTGGCAAAATTCCTGCTGCTTTATCTGGGAATAAAACAAAAAAAGATAAATGTGGTACCTGAATTCTGGTTAATTCAATATTTGCAATGAACTGCCTGGCAGCGTTTGACAGGTTTGTGAGAAAATCACTCAGTTCCATTGTTATCCAAAAGAACTTTTGTCTTTAATCCATTCCATTAATGTGCTCAAAAGGACATAGATTCCTGTGTCAAAACAACATTATATCGCTCATTGTGATTCTCTAGAACTAGTACTCATTAAAGAAGGAAATCAGACATATGAGCAGCTTTTGGGTCATGCTATCTTTAAAATAAGAGATAACAAATTGTTAAAAAACCCAGGCAAGATATTTTTGAGATCTTCATTTTCACTTCTGAAACACTGAAGAAAGAATCTTGATAGGCAAAATAAAAAAGCCAAAACCCTGAATCTACCATTCACTAGCAAAACTTTCACAGGGTTTATCTTTCTCAAAAGTCTCCCTTGCTGGGATAAGTCTCTACTCAGACTAGAAATAGGGAATACAATCTAACTGTACAATTAATTACTATTTGGGTTGATTTATCTCACACTGAAATAGTCATGAATTGCTTTATTGAAGATTGCCTATACTGCCATCTAGGGAGAAAAGATCGATGGCCAAGGCAAATTTGATACCTCACTTCACATAAAATGTTGTACAAATCCTCCCCTTAGTATTAGCAATAAGATGGACTTCCATGTAAGAAACAGATTATTTTAGAATTTGAAATCTACACCCTTGTTAAAATGAATGTTTTATAAACATTCAGAGATTTTGAATACTTTTACTAAACAGAAATACAACTTCAACAGGAATACATTTGTAACTGTCCTAACAGAAATAGCCATAGGACAGGTACAAAAGACACTGATGTTTTGTGTCAAACTATCTCACAATTACTTTTCAGAAATGGAAGTCTGAGATTGTTGAGCACTACTACTCAAGGACTTTAAAACTGTTATCCTTGATGAAGATATGCTGTTCAGGCTTCATTGTAGTTCAACCAGTGAATCCTTGCTTTCTACAGGAAAGTGTTACGATGCAATATGGATAGCTGAGAGAATACTAATTTGATTCTGTTTTAACCTGCACCAAGAGATCCAAATAACATCATTCCAGATATAAAGGAGGAAGTATGGATTTCAGGATATAGAATACTACAAAATATTATTTTAATTAGAGTTAATGAAGAAAACCCCTAAGAAACAACTGTAAATTATAGAAGAGAGAATTCTCCACCTGGCACCTCACAGTAACAGTGATCAGGAACTGTCTTCAATCCTCTGGCAAGTGAAGGAGATAAAAGAGCTCCCAAATGCTTTGATAATTATCATTATCTTTTTTAATACATAATCATCTGGAGTTTGTGCCAGCAAACATTCATCACCCATCTGTGGCCATGAACAGAAGCTATCATAGCCTAAAAGCTGGTGTAATACACTGCTGGCTGTGTGACAGCTGGTTGGAAGACAGACTGCAGAAAAATCTGTGATCAGAGGATGGAACCCAGGAGTTCAACCTACAAACCTTCCCTAAGCTGTTCTGTAACTTGCCATGGCAAATCAATGAATTTACTTGTAATGAACTGACTTTCCATCAAGCTTAGCATTTTGTTAAAGCAGAGTGACCTCTAGGAATTCAAGGCTGTGGCCTCTCAGATCATTAATGAATCACAAATCTAAGTAAAATTTTGTTTGTTTGTTTAAAGGAAATTGTAATGAGATTACAATTCTCATATTGATCCTATGTGCTTAAAATGCATTTTAATTAAACTTCAACACAAATGAAAAATTTTATTTTTACCTAAAAAAAAAATAATTAAAACTGGGGTGAATTCTGACTTCTTGTTTTGCACAAATACATCATCAGTTTTAAAGAAACATTTAAGCGGCATTTCCCTGATCAGTGTGATCTAGGGTGTGGCATCCCTGCCTGTGGTAGCTAGGTTGGAACTAGATGGTTTAACACCCCTTCCAACCCAAACCATTCTATGATAGCAAGAAAATAGATTTCCTAGTAAGCCTGCTCCACACACACACAGAGACAACTTCAGTGAGAAAAGGGAACAGTCCAGAAATGACATCTTTGCAGATTTTTTGAATCCAATTTAAAAATTATTATTATATTTGGCATTCATTATCACTAACTTTAACCTAAACAAATCCCTTCCTGGACTTCTTGCATTCCCTAAAGAGACATATGTTCCTGCAAGGCATGATAAAATAGCAACTGAGCTTTCTGTGGTCTGAACCACATTGTTGGTGGAACAAAATTCTTCCTGCTGTCTTGCAGAGAGAGTCAAGGGAGCTGACCGATGTTTGGAAATGCTTCTTCTCCACTCTTCCTCCTCTGTGTATGTGGATCTGAGTAGCCACTAGTGGCAGCAGGAATGAACATAGAAACACCATCACCTGCAGCCCACCTTGGGACAAAATGCAGCCACGAACTGTGTTTTTGGTGACAATTCAGATGCTAAGGTTAAGACTATCTACAGATGTAGAAGCGGAAGTTCATTTGCAGGAACAAAGTTCAAACCAGAGAGAATTACATTGAGCAACAAAAACGAGTGAAAGACCCAGAACTGAAAGGATCAAAGAGAAATAGGAGGGCAGCAAAAGTTCCAGTGTCTTTGAGCATGTTTCCAAAGTGCTTTTCTTCATGTCTATTTGCTCAGTGGGCCATGCCAACAGACAGATGTGGAGCCTCAGAGCTGTGGTGTGATCTCACCAGTGCTCAAACAACACTTCTACTATCACAGTTTGATATTTTGAGTGGTTTAACTGGAGTTATTACACTTCTGAGCATAGGATGTATTTCTTTCCACCACCTTAATATCCATTAAATACTTGCCAAAAATATAAGTATGACAATATATTACTTTTCCTTTTAGCAGAAGCAGTAGTTTGAGCCAACACTGCACTGATTTAATATTCAAAGCAAATGGTGCATTTGAAGCCAGTAGGAAGTCAGCTCAAAATTTTTCAACTTGTTTGCACCACATCTGTAGGCAATGACCACTTCCATGAGGTTTACAGCTCTGGAGAACCAAAGCTCACACAGACCTGAAAACTGTGAACTGATACCATCAATATCACAAAGAAAGCAACCTGTTTGCCAACTGCTGTCTGAAAAATCGCCACAGAATTAACCATAAAAATTCATGACCGCTCTGAAAAATATATGTCTTGGCAATCCCTCTAGAGCAAGCATTTTTCCCTTAGTTTCTTCAGTTTTTTACTCTGTCACTTTTAAAGAGTTTTATGTAAATCATTTGTGCAATGGTTTTATTTGAAAAACCACCAAACCATTTTTTTGTTTTGTTTTATGAAAATTTAGACTTCATCATATGCATCTCTGTTATTTTCAGAAAAAAAAGACTTTATTTATTTGAACTGATATTCATTTTTCTGTTTGTAATGATGGGAAGATATATATCTATGCATGCATAAATTTCATAATCTAAATTTCAAATATAATCTCAAATTTCTTAGGTTATATTTCTTTTTCATTATGGTCTTCAGAGGTAAAAGGGATTTTGTTTTTAGCAACATAAAAGTCGCCACATCTTAACAAAAAAACAACTTCATATTCAAAACTAGAAAATGAGCAGTGTTCTGTCAAAATATCTATACTGGGACATTTTTGAACAGCAGTTGAAAAACCAGAATGTTATTTGTTGTCTTATGTCTGTCAAGACATGTCTGCAGGGAGACGTGTCAAGAGACAGACAATTCACATTTCCTGAATATGGTAATACCTTCGACCTTATTAGTCAGAGGCAGAAATTTTTTATTGTCCTTCAAATATTTTGTCTCTCTATGATTTACCTCCCTCTTCCCTTTTTCTCATGGATGAGATAAAAAGGCTAAAAATCTCATTTTGAACATTCATTATATTTTTAGCAATATTGATTAAGCCCTTATTGTGTTTGCAAACAGAATGCTGCAGTTCTTCTCTCACACTGATTTCTACTTTTCTTTTAGTGTTATCTTCTACTTTGAGGATTGTGTTCAGTTTTGATAACCTCCTCTCAGCAAAGTGATGCTGCACCATCACTTCATTAAATCTTAACAGTAGTAATCTGGGTAATCTTCCGATATGAAAATAGTTTCTTTTAATTTTTAAAATTCTATTTACATATTTTTAACCCTAATTTTCACTGAGAAGATTTTATTGTTTAACAATCAACAATGATCCTTAGGTTAAGTGCTTACAGATATTGTAGTATATATCACTGTGAATTAGTTTAATTCTTCCCTTAGTTGTAGACTGCAATTTTTTATGAAGAGTTCCATTGTCATATGTTGTCCTACCATCTGTCTTTTTCAGGGCATGAGGTCTCACCCTTTAGTTGAATCTGAAGTAACTTATATCTAAATAAACCAAATAGTATAAGATTAACCAACCAGAAAGTCAGAAAGGAGAGATTCAATTTAAAGACACTAAGTGATCATTGAAATGGAAAAGTCAATTTTCTTTCCTGTTTATTTGCAGTTAAATTTTCCAATTTTAAAAGAAATTGGAGATAATAAATTTAAAATATAAAATTAAATGTTAAGATATTTATTTTTTGCTTATCCCTAAACACCTGTAACAGGTAATTTTGAAAACAGGATACAGTTTGGCCCTAGAAAACGATTTCTTATCTCCAAAATGTAGCTAAAACATTTTAAAATAAAAAATTTAACTTTTGATTCCTTTATTCTCTTTAATACTGAAGATCATATTACCAAACATCTTGCTATTTAAAATGTGTGATTGGGAAGGTTTATGACAATTTTAGACAGGTATATCTGTAATATCATTAAATTGTGTTCTCTTTTGGAGGTATTTTAATTATAATTGCACAAATACAAAAAATCAAGGTCATGTTGCTGGCAAGAGCAAAATCTCAGCATAATGTTTCACTGTTGGCGACTTTCTAAGAGCCTTCCATCAGTAAAAAATAATGTTTTTTCCTTTTTTTCCCTCAATGTCAACATTAAAATACACTAATAAGAACATTTAGATAATGAAATATCATACATATATATAATTGCAAACTGCCCAGAGGTAAAAAAAATTAAATTCTAATTACTTTTTGATAGATCTTTTTAGTTTCTCTATTAAATTAAAACAAAACCCCAAAACAAAATCGCAAAACAAAGTTCCTTATGAAGAAAAAGTACAACCATAACCATAAGAAAATATACTTATATATAAACAAAAATTTTGTGAGATATCCACCTAATACAATGATGCATTAGCTGTAAAATTTAAATAGATTACTGCAATGTTGTAATACTTAGATTAATGTGAAGTTTTTACATTTTGCTGATGTTTTTGTATAATCAGAACAAAGTTGAATTGCAACATTGAAAATGTAATACATGACAGCAATAACTACTTCTATTTGGATTATTATGCAATATTTTAATAACTGCAATAATTATGATTGTGATTAAATCATTAACTTTAATAGATTAAGGATAATTTAGAATAATTTCATTTCACTAGTTAGTTTTATGTATACATGCAACAACAGACAGAAAGAAAGTTTTTTACAGGTTCAAAGATTTCACCTTGAATCCTAATTAGATCAGTGGTATAATTCCAAACTTTTGAATCAAGACAGAAGCAGTATATTTCACTAAATAATTTGTAAGACCCTTTGATTTTCCTATGAAGCTTTATCACAGCCTTACATATAATATGGATCACTACAAAGTATAAGTATGTCAAATTAGAAGAACCTCACAGCTTTGAATTTCACAATCAATTAAAAATAGAATTAAAAAGTTTTGATATAACACTTCTCCTAGACTCATTTTCCTATATCACAACAAAAATACATTCTAAAGTGAAATATATAAATTTAAAGTACAAAACCTGATTATCGAAGAACCAATTATTCAGTTGTAAGTCCATTTTGACAGGTCTTCTCAACCAAAATATGTGAAGTATCTCTTACTGCAGAAATCTAAGAAATGTTTGGTACATAATGGAGAACTCAGTTACACGGCATTTATCTTTTAAAGAACAATACCCACCATGGCTTTCAAGATTATTTTTCACTTATGGGATATTATTAATGATAAATATTACTGAAAATATAGATAGCATTCATTCAATCATATGCACCTACTGTTCTAGAATGTTTCTAAAAATACTCTGCAATATGCTTATGTTTTATTTATCACATAGTTTAGTTAAACTCCATGGAGGAACAGTCTTTTTTAATATGGAAGATATGCTGATCTTTATAGTAACCTTTTTAAATTCTAAATTTTATTTAGACAATATAATGTCCTCAAATGATCCCCCTAATCTTGCCAAAATTTCTGGACATGTCCTATCTCTGTAACGACTTTCAGGTGCAAAGGTCAAAGTCCGCGTGCAGAGAAGCACGTATGCCAACTTTCAGGTTTCTTATGGTTTTCATTTTCCACTCTTCTCTGCATAACTACATTATGAATCAAGATCAGTCTCAGCCTCTGTTGTTCACTCAATCTTAAGCCTAGGAGAATAACATATATTCAGAAAATAATACTGACAATTTTAAAACCTTCATAATAACATTATGAAAGAAGACTAAACACAATTCATCTGTGGTGCGGAGCCTTTCATCTTTAATTTGCCAGTCTTAATCTAAGCAAATTCAGCAATGCCTCACAGTCACTACCACCTGATGAGTGTTTGTTGGCTTATAAGAAATGAATAAATGGTCTATTTTAGTTGCTTCTAAATAGGATTTCCTGTTGCAGAAAAATGTACTAAAACTTCACTGGCAGCCTTCAATGGAAGGACAAGGAGCATTAAATATTTAGAAAAAGGGATCTGCTGTGGCCCTCAATAATACTTCCAGACAGATTTTGATAAAAAATACATTAGTGGAGTTTGTATCAGTGTTACTTTTTTGGTACTGCTGCTGTGTAGAGATCCAGCACTTGCTCAGAGGACTTTTACAAATACTAATACTATTCCCTTTAAGATTATATCTGTTTCTAGGGACTATTGATTTTATTGGAGGGATTATTAGAAAACATAATGACATAAAGATTTTTATGAATAGTTAATTAAAATCCTCCTCATAGAGGGTGCAAATAGATGTACCATCTGGAAAGAACAAACTTGCTGTTCTCATTGAATGGGTGCCTGATGTAGGGGAGATTTGGAGTTCTTTCTCTAATGTTAATGAGTTTTTGAACAGAGAATATGTCCAAAAGAGTGATATAAGCCTCTCTGTGGAAGAAAACTCACAGGGAGGGGTTAAAAAGGGAGGGAGATGTTTCTCACTTGTCTTAACAGGATTCTGTTGCTCAGGTACCCTCAGTCCTCGTATGGGTGAGATTTCTCTTTTCTTTCTCCCAAATGTTTCTCATTGCTTTCTCTTCGATTGCAACATTGGAAATAACAAAGAATAATCATTATTGAAGGTTCATTCTGCACAACGTCTCGCCAAACTGGAAGATGTTTCATAGGCTTGCAAACCTGTTTGCCATTGTCAGGGAAACAGATTTTATGGATGCGATGTATTTTAACAGTTAATTATGTTTTATTTTTATTCTATGCTTCTATTTCATTAACAGAGGTGGTGAAAAAAGGTATAATGAAAAACTCTTAAATCCAGACAATATTTAGTTCTCAAAAAGTGTATCTGTACTGGTAGCTGAATCCAGTAAGCAAGAATAACGTTTTCACAGTAACTTCCCTAAAATATATTTAATTTATTAAGATTTTGTATTGCAGCTGACTGTGGTTATTCTTCCACAGCAATTTAGGCAAAAAACATCTGAGTTTCAGAGCCCCCACAAGAAATTGACAGCTTTTCCAACTCTCTGTACATAGCCTGGCATTTGTGAGTGTCTGTGTGGTCACACACTGAAGCAGATGGTGTGACTGTTCTGGGTCGGGTAATCATCTCCCAGGTCTAGAGCAGCTGAGTAGCCCTACCTGAACTACATGTGAGGTTTGACACTGCCACATTTTAGGATGGGATATCTCCTGTAATTGGAACCCAAACTGTAATAGAAAATGCGATGCTGTCCGAGTGTGTTTTGCTATTTTAATCACTTGATTCATTAAGCAAATGCTTAATGATACCAAATACTCATGTAAATTTGAGCGTAAATATTTGACTCAAAAGTTAACATTCACTTTACATTTTTATAAATATGAAACACCAGGAATTACTGCTCTGAATTATTACCTTTACAGACCATCATGTTCTTAAAGAAAACAATTGCATTTTCAAAACAGAGAAACTAGGAATAAAAGAAGCCTTCATGTTTCTTACTCCTTTTTTTTTTTCCAAGCAAGCTTGTTTTAAAGTCATAATTTTTAATTTATTACTAATAGATACTCAAAGAACTTATGGCAATCTATTTCTTATTGATCAAATTCCACAAAATAAAAAATAGTCTCTAAGACTTCCTTCATTTAAGAGATGAAAAAATATAAAAAAATGGTCAGTAAATAATGTGGACATGAATCTTACATAAAATATAAATAATTAAATAGTAGACATATTTCATATCTTTATATGTATGGGCACAGATACATTTACACATGCATAAAAGGATGTATTTGAAGAAGTCTAAATAGTTAATGGGGTCAGGTAAAGGAGAAAGAGATTTTAAATAGTAGGTTAAATCTGAAAATTAAATATTTGTTCTCTCATTTTTGTCTTCTCTTTTGTTTTATAATTTACCATTTCTGTTATCCTTAATGAAAATATTAATATGTCTGGTATTTACAAGCAGTCTTGCAAATTCACCACTCTGGATCCAGTACCTTGAAATAATATGAATATAAACACTTGAACTCCCTGCTGCATTCCATCTAATCCGTTCATTATTCCTTTTCACTCTTGTTTGAATCTCTTAAATTTTATTTTCTCTCTCACAGATGGTTTGCTACTTTGAAGGAAATTTGACTGGGCTATGAAGCTCTTCAGAAAGAATTCACATGGATCCTGTTGTTAGAAAACCCATTTCTTTTGTTTACAGTACATTTATTTGGAATTGTCACACCAGCCCTGGCACAGCTGCAGATTACATAGTGATGTCAGCAAAGATGACAAAAACAACAGACTTAAAAAATAAAAGCTGATAACATCAAAATTCTCCCTTACCCTAGCTGTGTTACAAAGACCTGAAGACTTTGCAAATAAAAAAAACCAAACAAACAAACCCTGACAAACTATTATCTACTCCTATTAAGTAGGTCTTTTTCCTTAGAAAAATTTGAAAGAATATCCATCTTCAATTAATTATAACAACATTTATGTGTTTAAAAATAGAGATGATGCTCAAGTTTCCTGCTGGATTTTCAGTGTGGTTCATCCTATTAACATGTTTAATAATCAATGATCTAGGCTTCTCTGCACTGTATAAAAAAAGAACTGGAAATGGTAACCCCTGCTCTAGAGTGCTCATGGCAACTAGACAGGCCAGGTGGTGCAATGAGACAAATGTCTGTGCTGGTACTCAGGGTGTGGCAAAATGGACAGATCAGGCAATAGCTTCAGTTTTCCACTTGGTCAGCCATTCTCCATGCTTACTGTAATGGCCATGGATATTTCATTCCCTTTTTAAAATAATTAAACTATTGCAGAGACCACTTGAGTTTAATGACTTTTAATCTCTCAGTCTTTTTAAACCATTGTAGTTATCCAGAACAAATCTAAAAGTTGTATCACCCATTCTTATTACTGTCATTATGGCTTCTACCAATTATTATCTGTTATGGTGCAAATGAATTGGAGTTTGGAGTAGTCTGCTGTTATGTGGGAACATCATATTCTAACCAGATGTGAGTTTTAGGCCATGTAAAAAATCATGTATTTATGCTCACCTAGTTTATAAAAATAGAAAATGCAGTGGTACCATCTATTTTTTTTAATATACCACTGGTTATTTGTAAATAATATCAGCAGCTATAAAACTTTTATTAAATTGCATTGTTTGTCCATGTAAAATATATTATTAACACACACACAGACACACACACACACACACACACACAAATATTTACTTTACCTAGAAATATAGATGCAACTGCCCAGGAAACTTCCATTAGTACATTTGTTCTTATTACAAGGCAAACTTTGTCACCAAGAAACTTAATTTGTTGCCTGCAGTGATATTCTTTTTACTTCTTGTTTGCTTTGTCTTTCTTTTCAATGAATATTTGTTAGATAAGTCAGGTTTACAATCACTGGGAAAGGTGTCTGAGAGGAAACACAGAGATGTTTCATTATTATTGTGTTTTCAGATTTTCATGACTGGTTGCAACCTTTCTTATTTATCTTTTCTTGGTGTTTTCTCAGCTCAGATTTTTCTATGCACAGCAGTGAAGTGAATCTAGAGCATCACCCAAGACTGGTATATTACACTGACCAGACAAATTTTTACACACTTCTTTATGCCTTTACTTTCTTTCCCTTCTCTTTTCCAAATACTCCTTTATATAGAAATTAACAGTAAAGATAAAACCATTAAATGATCAAATAATATAAAAGAAAGTTATTGGAAGCTATCACTAGAAACCAGAACCACCTTGGCTTCCCCTTATCCAGGAAAATGTTTTTTAAAACATTACTCCATTTTTCACTATTTCTCAGAATTGTTTTCCTGTTTATATTTTTCCTGTTTATATTTTTCTAAGAATTTTTGAAAAATGTTTGTAATTCATTCCAACTGCAATTTCTGAAAACATATAAAATTAGCTATAGGTAGGAAAAAACCCACTTTTACTGAGATCAATTTTGAGACACGAATCTAGTCAATGTAAAAAACTTGTCTCATAGTTTCACGCTATTTAAACGAAATTTAATTTTGAACACAAACTTGCATATGAAACATATGCTAAAATATTAAAGATATTTTAAAATAAACTACTTAGAATAAGCATTTCAGCCTTTTTGATCTGGAAAAGAGATAGGCACCCACCAAAAAGCTTGAATGACTTTTGACAAGTGAGATACTGAGGAAGATAAAAGCATTCCTTGTAAGGAACAAGAAAATGGAAAATTCCTTCTGACTGTACAATACTAACTAATGTGTAAGACCAAGAGCTGTAATGAAGGAAAGGGGAATTTTGTGTCTTCCCAGAAGGTGACACTGCATTATATGAATGTAAGAAATTTATATAAATGCTCATGAAACGAATAAGCAAAAGAAATTTGAATCATTATAATGTTCCCGTGGAGGTAAAACTCAAGAGTAAGGGCTCTGCTATCATCTCTAAATCTAAAAATTTGGAATGGAATGCTGTGATGAGCTCTTTTCAACAATATTATTATAGTCTGCGGTGATTTCTGAGAAATGATCTCTATCATGCTAGTCTGAAATGGAGACCATCACCTTTCCAGCACAGCACCACCTGCTCTCTTCGGCATCTTGCATTACACTTTCTGACACAAATAATTTTCAGCGACCTGTAACAACCTTATGCAGAGTCTGCTGCTTCTTCTGCCTTCTCTCAGAGGGATTCGTGGAACAGGAGTTCCACAGGAACAATTTTTTTCCCTAGTATTTTCCTTTTCTGGCTCTACTGGCTTCCAAAGAAGGGTGTCACTCAGAGGCAGCTCTCCCAGACCCACTGACAGCTCTCTCCTTTGGGCCTGGGATGATAAAAGTAAAGTGGAACAATTTTTTGTTTATATTTCAGATCACTGATTCTCCCTGAAGCAGAACAGGAAATGATGCTGGAAAGCTTTCTGACATCAAGTCAGTGAATAACTGCTGTCTCACAGAAGAGTAAGACCGTCAACTAAAAAGGCAGCAGAGCAAAGTCATCAGTGAAAAAATGCACCCAAATTCTTGTTGGGCTGGAACACTCCTTTTCAAAGATGCTGGTCCTTAATTACCTTTCAACAGATAGAGTCTGTGGAGTGCTTCTGCAGAAACAGATCCAAAGGAGTAAGACAACAAACAGTCAAACAAGCATTGACTCAAGAAAAAAGAGACTTCGACTGACTAGATAGAACCAATTGTGAACAGCTCACAGTTCTCCAATGGAAGAGCGTGTGAGGCAACACAGTCCAAGAATATAAAATAATAAATGAGAAACAAACTGAAAATGAAGATATTTGGTAGGAAATGAGCAATTCAGAGTGTGCTGGGTTTGGCTGGGATAATTTTCCTCATTGTTTTCCTCAGTGTTGATAACACAGGGATGTTTTTACTGTCGCTGAGCAGTGCTTGCACAGGGTCAGTGGTCTTTCTGCCTCTCGCCCCACCCCAGCAGCCAGCAGGCTGGGTGTGCACTGCAGCTGAGATGGGACACAGCCAGGATAGCTGACCCCAGCTGACCAGAGGCTATCCCATGCCATATGATATTGTGATCAGCAATGAAAGCTGAAGGGAGAAAGCAGAAAGGGAAGCTGGATGAAGGACATTTTTGGAGTTATGGCATTTTGTCTTCCAAAGTGACTATCATGCATGATGGACACTGCTCTCTCGGGAGGCTGAACACCTGCCTACCCATGAGAGGTGGTAAATTAATTCCATGTTTTGCTTTGCTGGTTTGCACAGCTTTTTTTGTCACTTCTGCTTTCCCCATCCCACCAGGGACTGAACAAGGCTCAGTGGGGCTTAGTTGCCAGCTGAGGTTAAACCACAACACAGAGGCGAAGAAGGAAAACCTAACTTCAATGGAAATACAATCTAATTAACAAAAGAAAAGCCTACAGGAATTTCAGAAGTCAAGAGGAGGAGAGAAACTCAAGGTATATATTTAGCATATTTTTAATATGTGATGACAAGTGAAAAATAGTTTCCATTTGATGATATTATTTTAAATAAAAAAAATTCTCAGTTGACCATGATACTATATTTTCAACAAACTGTTTTTGCCTATTAATCTGCCTTATGTATCTGAGATATTGCTAAAATCTAGTTTATATTTGCTATACTAAATATTCAGCTGAAATTCCTATTTTCCCCTCATGTTTATTCTCTCTTTACAACTCTTTTAGCTACTATGTGGACACAGTTAACTTAGATTTTTTGAAAATATTTTACTTTAGGACCTCACAATGCCTAACACTTGACGGAGAATAATATTAATTTCTATCAAAATGGGAGTTACATGAACATTCACTTATTTATTTGGTACTTCCATTTTCTGTGAAATACAGACATTCTTCTTTCATTTATGCATCTAGTGAGTCATCCATTGAATAAAACCTGAATAATGTAAAACATAATAGAAACTATCAAAATGCACTTCAATGAGCTTTGGATAAATGTAATGTTCCATTAATTATTGTATTCCTTTTTCTATAAGGATGTACTGATTAAATTAATAGTACCATACAATTAATCTTGCAGATCTCATAAGAGTATTGTAACATGCATTATTTTTCAGTATTTGTAGTTTTCAGTAATATCATGCCTGAGAATGCTGTGCATCTGATTCCTAGTCTTCATTCACTGATGACATGAACTTTCCCTTCATAATTATTCTGCTTCAATATGATCCTTGGTATGCAAATCTAAATTTGCAAATTAGAAAATTGGTTATACTAGTGAAGTAAAATGTGCTTGATTGATACATCTAATAGTCTGTCTTTGTATTCTGCTGTATTACAGTTACTTTTAATTCCCATCATTAATTAAAATACAAACAATAAAACAGTCAGTAAGGAAACAACAAATCAGAGTAACATCTTGAATATATATCTACAGTGACAGTGAAAATAAACAGTAGAGCTTTGACAGATAAGAGTTAACCTCAGAAGTTCCTGTTATTTTTCTCATATTTTGAAACTGAGTTTCAGAGAAGACATTTTAGGAAGGATGAAGAAAGCTAGTTTTAATGAGATTTTAAGATCAAACATTTTCATTTGCCAGAATCACTGATCATTAATATCTGATCCTACAAGATACTGAATAAATTTGATGATAATCAGCCTCTTAACTCTGAGAGAAATATAAACTAAGAGAATAGCCACTTACTGGGCTCATTTTGTGTTTCACAGGATCAGGT
The DNA here is from genome assembly GCF_008360975.1 of Lichenostomus cassidix. Taxonomy (NCBI): domain Eukaryota; kingdom Metazoa; phylum Chordata; class Aves; order Passeriformes; family Meliphagidae; genus Lichenostomus; species Lichenostomus cassidix. Next base: position 17,176,857 of record NC_139480.1, on the reverse strand, counting down.
CCTAAACGAGCTTTTCAGTTCATTGGTTCCACACCAGTGCATTTTCCCATTCAACATTTATCAAATGGTTGCACCCTAGGATGTCAGGCAGCTATAGTAAATAGCAAATAGATTATTCAATTACTTTGTACCAGCAGAGACAACAAAGAATGGCAAATATTAAATAAGTTCTTTGTTGCATATGCTTGCTTGTTAGGACTCCAGCAGCATTCTAAATCCGTTAACCTTTCTTCTGGTTCCTTCTGCCTTCCAGAAAGGTTGTGCTTCTGACAAATTTGACATGGGCATGATAAATGAGTTATATTTGTAGATGCTGATTATAAGACCTGTTTAACTTGCTGTCCACCATTCCTGTTGTGCTAATAGATAGGCATCTATTAGCATAAACAAAAACAATTCCCATTAGTAAGCAGCAAATGTTGTTAATGCTAAAAGTGTATCACCTAAGATGCTTACAGCCCCTCCACCACACAACTGATGGACTATGCATGACAAATATATGATGCTTTAAAAAGGGCAAAATTTTATTTTTGTTAAGAAAAAAAAATTCAAGTTTATTCCAAAATCAAACATAAATCTGCCTTTTTCATTGCTATAGACAAATTCTACAGTTATAAAAGAAATAATGAAGTGATGGCTAAATGGTGTGAAAGCTGACAGCAAGAAACTTCTTTTAAACTAATGGATCACTGTTTACATTGCTAAAATGCCCTCCTTGTGCTCTAATAAGCAGAGCTCTCCTCTGACCACACAGGCACTATTTTTAGATTAGGGCAAAATCCAAAAAGCAGTTAGTCATGTAATTTCAATTCTTGGTGTGTTATTAGCTAGGGCTTTCAGATCTACAGAGGTTCATACTCCTAAGTCCCTTTGGTGGTTTTTAACAAAGCATTTTGCTAATTTGTTTAGGCAGCAAAGGTTGTAGAAGCCTCTACTCGTTCTGAAAACAAATCGAATACAAGCTTTGTGAGTTGCCAAACACTCAGGTTTATATCCAAGAGCCAATTAAATAAAAACTTCAAAATAAATATGCAGTAAAAATATGCACAACAGAGATAGATTTTTCCCCCAGAAACTGTCTTTTTGAGTAGCCAGAAAAACATCACAGATCCCCTCTGAAGGAGAGGAGCCAGGCTGTGTTATTTTATAATAGAAATTGATTGTGAAAAAAATTTAAGTCTTCTATAGAGTCAAATGAGCTTTTGTGCTACCCATGAAATAGCCCTTATCATAGGGACACAGTGAGTTATTCACAGACAGCATGTCTGTGGAGTTCATTGAGTTCATTACTATGGTCAACAGCTCATGGTAATCGGGGAAGATAGAATTTCATATAATCATAGAATACATAGTTGGAAAGGGACATCAATAATCATCTGGTCCAACCTGTGCTGTCAAAAGCCCAGTCTAGGCAAAGTGGTCCAGCATCCTGTCCAGCTGAGTCTTAAAAGTGTCCAGTGTTGGATAATCTACCCCTTCTCTGGGGAAATCTGTGATTCCTTGTAAAAAGGGAGCCCTCTTCTTCTTTGTAGCCATCCTTTAAATACTTTAATATGGTGATAAGGTCTTCCCTAAGTCTTCTTTGCTAAAGGTTGAACAAATCCAGTTCTCTCAGCCAATCTTCATATGACAGGCTTCTCAATAGCTTGATAATTTTTGTGGACCTTCTTTCGACACTTTCAGCCTGTCCACATATGGGTTGTATAGCAAGAACCAAAACTGCACACAGTATTCCATGTGGGACCTGACAAGTGCTCAGTGGGATATTTTATCTCTGCAAGTGATGTCCTTTCTGATGCAGCCCAGCATCCTGTTGGCTCTCTCTGCTGCAGAGAGTCACTGGTCACTCATATGGAACTCATTTTCTACCAGGACCCCCAGGACCCTTTCCACAGAGCTGCTTTCTAGATGGGTAGATCCCAGTCTGTGCTGCACTCCTGGATTATGTTTTCCCAGGTGCAGAACTTTACACTTGTCCTTCCTGAACCTCATAAGGTTAGCTCACTCTTCCAGTCTATCTAAGTCTTCAGGGTGACTCTCTCTTCCAAAGTTCCCACTTCCCCACTTGGGCATGTTCTGCAAAGTTCATCAGAGTACATTTAATGCTGTCATCCACATACTTATGAAGATATCAGAGAGTGTTGAAACCAGTAGTGATCCTTGGGGGACCACCTTGTGACAGGTTTCCAATTTGCAAAGGAGCTATTTAGTCAGTTGGTATTGGACTGTCCCTGAAACTTCAGGAAGATATTTATAAAATTCTCATTAGTCATTCAGAAACAAAGTAATCACAGCATATTTATGCAATTTGTCAAGTAATAGCTGCATTTCTTACCCTGATGCACCATAACATAGTACTTAAAAGTGAGAAGTGGAAAAGTAAGGAGTAAGAAAGGAGAAGAGGATGGGTTTGGGAATAAAGGGTGGAGATGAAGGACTGAGAAGCCAATTGAAAATAGAATACCAGTTCCAGTTCAGCTATCCCTTTTCAAACTGTTTACTAGTACAGGCACTCTTTGAAGTCAGTCCAGTCTCCTGTGTCTTTTCTCTGCTGGTGGACAGATGATAGATTTGCCACTGTGCCCTCACACCAACTGCATCCAGCTGGTTCTCTTTCCAAATGACCTCCTAGTTGTGCCTATTTGCTGTGTATTTCTAGTCCCTTGATGTTCCATTTATTCAGTCCTGTCATCTCCTCCTAATGTAAAGCTTGTGTTCTCCTGACAGGGGACGTCAGCATCAAAAATCTCTTCCTCTAAAGCATGACCAGTTGAATTTGTACTACAAATACCCTTGCAGATACAGTAAATCCATTCTATTTGTTACCCCAATTTTTTATAAGCATGTGGGATTTGAATATCATGATTAAGTATGACATTTTACTAAGACTATTTATAACCAACATAGTCAATATTTCTGTGAAATAAAGTGTTCTACTGGCTCTCACCGTCAAATCTGTGTAGGTAGCAAAGACAAATGTAACCCCCACTGAAATCCTTACTATTCAGGTCACAATGCATTCTTATAGATCAGCTCAGACTGGATTTTCACATGCTCTTTTATGTGAGCTTCAGAGCAGGATTTTGGTATAAAACATTTCAGACCATATTGTTTTGAAATCCTTTTTAACATACAAAAATATAGAGTTTTAGTCTGTCATTTTAGTTGAAAATCATTGTATTACAAGGTAGAGATAAATGAAAATTCATATGAACTACAAAATTACTTAAATGCTGAGAAATGCTAAACTATGGATAAACCTGTATAGCCTGAAAAAAGAGTCTGATTGAAATCTTAACATGAACCATATCTTTTCATAACTTTAGATGACTCTAGTGAAACATTGAATAAAAGCTTTGATAAAATAATCATTACAAGATATGATTGATACTAGATATAGGATAAACAAGATAACCAAATGGGGTCAATGACCTTGGAGGTCTTTTCTAACCTTAATGACTCTATAATTCTAAGATTTTTAGATTTGTTACTGTCACAGCTGACAGTTCCATTTGGTTTTGCTGTGAAAAGGGTGACTTATACATGAACATAAAAGTGACCAGAATAATTAGCCAAATTTTGACCTGAAGAACACACAGAAACATGTGATTCCATTGGTCTGGGCTTTCCCCTTCTGTCTGCAACTGCTGCTACAGAGCTGTGACAGCTGCTATACTATTCTAAGCAATATTAGATGTTTTCAGTAATGAAGTGAGGAGAAACAGAAAGAAATTCTGTGAGAGAAACAGTAGATTGATGATTAGTATGTCACCCACACATGTCTGCATTTTGACTGTTGGCTTTAAGCCCTTGAGGAGGCTGCAGTTCTTCATTGAGAGAGCAAAGAACCAAAGTCAAACCGCAAGCACGTCTTCTCTACATACCAGAGCCCTCACTTCACAGGAAACAGTGGCCTTTTTAAGTCCCTGGCAGAGCTAATATACACAGTTGTGTATCACACCCTTTAAAACAATTGGAAAAGCAAACAGTTGTCTCAGGATAAACAAATCTATATGTACATATACCATTGCCAATTGCTTCTGAATAAAATACTACTTCACTTGTTAAATCCAAATCAATTTAAGAAATTAAAAGAAAGCTATATATCCAAGTGGGAATCTTGAAAATATTTTTATGTACTACAATAACCAAAAGTCTCCTGATTTTTTGAATGATTTCTGAGTCACCTGATATTGACTCTTGAATTTTCCATTTTAGAAATGGATAATAAGAGTTTGATCTGAGTCTGTTGGCTAAAGAAAGACATGTTTCCTTTCTGTCTTATTTAGTAAATAAGGTCTGATTTCCCTATAGTTTCTGAGCAGCCATGTTAATCTCTTTGATATAACTTTTATTGGTATGTAATAGCTGGAAAAAATATCCCTACCACAAGTTTCCATAGACATCTTCTTATTTCTGACTATTTTAGTGCTTTGCTTCTGTTTTGTAAAGATGACAGTTAGTAACCTACTGTGGAAGAGGAGGGCTCTTACTAAAAAAATAATCTGCAAGATACTGAGAAGTGAAATCCAGAAAAATCTTTTAGAATATTTACTGTTATATATAAGATGGTGATTCTGAGTTTCAATACAGAAATACAATTGTGCTTCTACAAACTTTCATATTCATGTGTGTTTCACATGTATGAATAAAGGATAGTAATTTAATAAAATATCTTTATATACTGCAAGCAACAAAAATTTATGGCAACTCATTTTTATTCTGTTTGAAGAGAACACTAAAATGTTGCTCACAAATAAATCAGAAATTTCAGCAGTCAACATCTAACTCCTCTTTCCCACTGCCCCCACAATGTTTGCACTGCCTTCAGTTTGTAGACAATAAATAGTGTATACAGAGATTAAATATCAATAAGACATCTTTCTATATTCCTGCTTTCAGCATTGTACACAGTGTCAGGATATGAGTTTCAGCTCTTTTATGGATTTTCATAATTTCAGAGAAGGACTAAGATTAAGACAGCTAAGAAACGAACATTAATGGCAATTAATTAATAATTAATAATTAACATCCAGCCTTCAGCAGCCATTCCAGCTTTCAGGTGGCATCATGTCATGTAGCATAAATATCTTCATTTCTGTCCCAAAACCAGTATCCTAAACAGAGTAAGAAAGAATGGACTAACAGAGTACCATAACATAGCATAATATAGATGGCATAGCATGGCATTGCTTAGCACTGAATGGAACAGAAGTTTTTTAATTTTCAGCTGCTGTTTGTCTAATTTTCCAGGCTATCTAAGAAAGGATCCAGTTCTGAGCTTACTAATACCAACTTCCTTATTACCAATTCCTGACAGCATCTGGAAAATAAGACCCAAGTGTGAAGAGGATGAATATTAACATACATAAAATCATTCCTTGCAGTAATTAACAACAATTACCTATGCATCAATTATTTGATGAGCATCCTGGAGGAAAAAAAAAAGTTTTATTTTCTACCTAAAGATTTATTTTTCTGCAAGAGCATAGAAAATCTGTTTTGAATTGTTATTTTACAAACTAGAGTTACAGTAACAAGTAGCAGCTCTGCTTTGGTGTCAGCAGCAATTCTGTTTCTTTCTGTCAGAGGTAAAACAAATGAAATGCTTCTGTAATTAAATAAGTGGAAACTACTCCAATAGTCCCTTATGATAAGCTTGTTGCTGTGGGAAAAGTCTAATTTCAAGCCCCTTTCAAGTAAATAAAGATATTTGGATTAGTTGAAAATGTATAGGTAAGAACAATATCCTCACTGTTATGAGAACTGCAATTGTATTTGTTCTGTAAAATGAAGAGCTTTGAGTGTTTGGCTTTGAGTCTTACAGACTTTGTTTCTACTATGATATTTTTCCACTTGGTTCTAAAAACACCATTCAGGAAGAAACCGTTTAGCTCATATTCCATTTTCTCAGAGATCATGCATGTGAAATTTTCCATATGCAACATAACAGTCAAGCACTTGTTTTTCCTGATGGGAATCTTGCAAAATGTTGGGCTTTTTTTCCAAGAAGGAATATTTTTTGACTCTTAGTTGGTGCAAGAAGACTATCACAGAATCACAAAATAGATGGGAGGGAACCACAGAGGATCATCTGGGCCAACCTCCTTGCTCAAGCAGGGTTATCCCAAAGCCCATGGCACAGGATTGTGTCCAGACAGTTCTTGAATATTTCCAGTGAGGGAGACTCCACAGCCTCTCTCTGCAACCTGTTCTAGTACATGGTCATGAGCACAGTAAGGAAGCTCTTCCTCATATTCGGGTGGTAGTTCCTGTGCACCAATTTCCAGCTGTTGCCTTTTGTCCTATTGCTTGGATTATGAATAACTTATTTTCTGCTGGATTAAGCAGCAGAACAGGCTTTGAACAGGAGGCTGATTTGACCAATATTTGTCATTAACCTATCACTTTTTTCTTTTTTTAAAGAAAAACACTGGGCATTGGCTAGGTACTAAGGACTGAACTGTGATCTAGGTGAGTACAATGTCCAGATGTGTTCAGTTAATTCACATGTTTGAGTTACAAACAAATTTCTCTATGGAGAGGAATAAGATCCCTCAGAGTGAAATGAGATATATAATTGCATTATGACAAGTGCAGGCAGGGACACTGCTTTGCTGCTCCATGGGCTAAGCCCCCCCAGAAGATCTGTGAGCAATGTGAGATCACACAGCCTGGTATGAACTTTGTACAGAGATGGCACAGGACTGTATATGTGCCTTTATTGAATGGTGGTTACCGTTATTTAAAAATATTAGAAAAAATTGTTTCAGGAGCAAGCAAGAGTCTTTAGTCTTTCATTAGGCAACATGGGACTGTACCACAAGTTGTATCGGCATAACAAGAGTTTGCTGGAAGATTTCTAAGGCTCATTCACAAAAATATCTCCACTTCTCACAATTTAAACATATTTAGAGTGTTCTTTTCTTGAAAGTATTACAATGATTTTTTTTTTTTTTTTACACACAGAAAAGCACAGAAAAATAGATACCTGAAAGTTTATAGGCATGTATGAATCCAAAACACTAAGTATTACAGGAAAAAGCTTCTCCATTGAAGATAGGTAAAATCCTTTTAAATCTCCCTGGCCTCATACCTGCATTATTAACTGTCTATATACCTTTAATGTGTATTAGGGGAAAAATATTTTGGTACACCTAAAAAAGTCAATGAGATGCTCTTTGCACTTTAGAGTCTAATTAGAGATAAAACATCATCCTAAATGAAGTCAAGAAAATTGCATGAAAGCTATGCAAAATTTCCCAGATGAAGGATATCTATGTAAATGCTTTTCACATTTTTTATTTTCCCCAAATGGGATTTTCAAAATGTCTACATTTAACAATAAGGGAAGATACACGGAGAACATTATATTAACTCACAATTTATTATGTAGTACTAGGGTCTTGCTATATCTACACTTTATAGGATCAGAGTATCACACTAAGAGCTCTAGGACAGGCAGGCAAGCCAATAAAAGTTCACATAAAGAAGAGGAAATTACAGATGAAGAAAATGTTGGCTTGTGGTTTAGCATATTCTGGTAGAGTCTAAAAGACAGCAGATGTAAAGAACAGACAATATTGCCCAGTTCCTGTAGTGAATTTTCAACTTAAGATAATGAAAGCAGGAACAGAATTTTCTGAAATACATGAATAGGGAGTTGAAGAAAACCAAACAACCTCTGTTTTGCTTCCTCTTGTTTTTTGGCAAAACATGGCAGCAGTAACTTCTTGCCCTGAAGAAATCATGTTCTTTTCCATAGACTTCTTTCCATGAGAATATTATAAATTTAGGAATCTGCTTTAGGGAGAAGCCTACCTCTGATTTTGTGCTGAGCCCACTGGGCTCTGTTTTCCAGACAAGACAATTCCATAGGCTGTACTTGAAGAACTGGTAGGGTTGTAAGCACCCTCGATATGTCAAACTGTAAGAGATTACATCATCACTGTGTCTACCATTGCAGTATTCACACTACTGCCATCATATGGCACCACTTTTTATTTGTGGTAACTCTTTCAAAAGTAATCAAAATTTTAATTACTTTTGTGATACCATAGTGTTGTTAAAGCAAAATTTTGGATTTGAAGCACTGCATTTTGATTTGCATAGATCTCATATCTCCACTCTTTATGGATGTTATATAACTTCCTTATACAATTCCAATTTTTTTTAGAAGTTATATAACTTCCTTATATAATTCCAATTTATCTCATATTAAGATGAATCCAATACTATCTTGCATTGTAAAAAAAAAATTAAAAATTATGGTTTCAATAGATTTTTATTAAAGTGGTTGTAAATTGCTATAATGTACTATATTGTAAATCATCTTGTTACAAAATATTTTGATGTGTCTCCAAAATAAGGTTAAAATTTCAGTATCAGAAATGAGTTCTGCATTGATTTAATAATCCTATTTTAGCACTATTTTAAAAGAAAAAAGTGCATTATTCTCCTCTAAAATCCTGTCTTGACACATTTGCAATATTAATAGCTACTTTGTTTTCAAGATGTCAGATGTTATTGACAAGAAATTAATATACACTTATGTTGCACATTTAACAGTATTTCTTCTGAAGTTGAGTAATTTGCTAAAGATCAATAACTTGAAAGTAAACTTTATTCAAAATCCTCTCATCTCTGATCTCTGCCTTACCTTGTAGCAGACAGACCTTTCCTGTTACTGAAAAACTTTCCATGCCAGCCTCATAATAAAGTTTTAAATCTTCTTGGAAGCCACAATTTTTCATCCATTTTTTCTAAGGAGCTGATCATCACAGCAATTTATCACTCAAATGAATATTAAACATGGAAAAATATTCCTGTGGCTCATGATTTTCTTTTTTTGTCCAAATAAAAGAAATGCTGGTGGAAGTATGGTATGTAGCAATTAGCATAAAAAGTTTGAGTTTCTGAGGAAGTCACCTTTGGACTTCAGGGATAGGAACTAGGTGATCTTTTTAGCTCCCTTTAAGTCCTGGAATCTGTAATTCTGTGATTTCTTACTAGAACAGAAAAAACCTGAAAGAAGCTTGACTGGTCAACACTCCAACAAAACCACAACTTTTATAACTGTTGAAGGGCAAATGTAAAAATATTAGGAAAAGACTTTTTAATACTTTTTCAAATTGTCCTTATCTCTTTGGATAAGAATTTCTTGTGGGAATTTCAAATACAAAATTTATATCTATAGTGACCCTGAAGGAGCTATCAGAACTTTGTCTTAACTGAGTGCTTTTTTCCAATTTGTAGAAAATTTTCTCAGAAGTTGATATGAAATGGGACCAAAAAGTCAGGATGATTGCTCCAAAAGAAAGAAATAAAAGGAATGAATAGAGGAAGGAATAATAAAAGAAGAGGAGAGTAGTTAAATCAATGGACTCTATTTAAAGTGCGAACATTGTAGGGTATAATTAAATTTTAGTGCTCTGCCTCATGTTAAGGACCCTCTTCAGTTTTCCAGTACAGGGTCCCTGCAGGTATCAAATGGGATCTGAGGTGACAATTTCAAATTTTATGCTTTTTAATGATGTTGAAATACTGTTGGTAAGAGATCACAAGAGAGAAAAGAACCTGCAAAAATTAGTAATAATACTACTGATAAGGTCAGATATTAAATGAAAAGTTCAGAAAACCCTGTGGTATCATGCAAGTTAATTGAGAAATGACTGAAAAGTATAGTTCTTGTGCAGCTATCTGCTAATGAGAAGGGGAAGAAGTGATAAGCAGGCTGAGGGATTTGAAAAAGAAAATATATCTTTATAGCAAACCTATGAAAAGCAAGTTCTCATTGCACAAGTTTCAAGTTCTTTATGACCAACAGTCTGATTTCAATTGACTTGGAGAAAACTAGTGATACATAGTAGGCTCAGGAAACCGAAATCATCAATATATTCACATTAGACCAGTGCACATCTTGTTATAACACGTGAGACAGTCTTGTAAGTGATGGCTCCTCAGTAAAAAAAGGTTACATCAACTTATGTGTAGGTTAAACAGCATTCTCTACACTTGCCAGCAATGCATAAACAAAACGTGTAACTTGTTAATGCCACCACAGCACTGTGCATTTACATTTAGAATCAATATTTTCTTTTGCATCATACTGTAGGTGACATTTTCTTGGCAGTTAAATGTTTCCGTGTGGTAGATATCCATGTAATAAACAAATTTTTAAGCTTTTGGTTTTCTAAAAATGTTGCTGTAGAAATGCTGCATGGCATTACTTCTCATAAAGGCTTCTCTCTTTTAGCTGTTTTCCCTATTATGGAAACGACAGATAGGTGAAAGCAAAACAAAGGGAACCAGCTTTCTTCTATGTCCTTCTATGCCCAAAACCAAAATAAACCACAAAAAAACCCACCTCACCCAAACAAACAACCCCAGACTGTCATTATCCTAGAAAAAGTTGCATTGTAAAGGTTATTACATAAAGCAATACTTATATTTCATAGTATATACATGTCCCCAAGAGCTCAAAATATAATTAATGCAGTTTTATTCTCATGCAACATTACAAATGACAGAAAAATACAAGGGTTGCTGCAGTGCTGATAGTCACTCTTCGATAACTCACATTTCTACACACCTTTTAGTAACTTCTATAATATCTCAAAAACTCTTTTTCTGTGATCTAAGAAGCCGATTTCATCCAGCAAAGCTGAGGGATATGACATTTTAAAATTTACAAAGATAACATCAAAGTTGAGAGAACAATAATGAGAGAGTATGTGGAAGTAATTGTTTTACAACAGCATTTCCTCCTGTTTCAATTGACAGTTTGTCTTAAGGGAATATAGATTAAAATTAGGTGAAGCATGGTCATTTTTCTCTTCTTTAGTATTTTACATGTGAAGACATATTTGAAAAAGAAAATATTATGGAGTCTTTTTTCCTCTTACCTTTTTCAAACAGTTTAGTACCATATGGTTTCTCTTATTTTTGCTAGTGTAGTGGTATGATTGAGAACCTCCTGAAGCCTTTTTTTTTTAAGTAATAGTAAATTCTTATTAAACTTGAACCTTTTGTTTTCACTTTTTGGGACATTTTTATCTTTATATTGCTGCTTGTTTTCTTGAAAGGCTTCAGAAATTAGTATTCTGGAGAGTCTATTCAATTGCATTCAGTTTAGAATAACAGTCTTGAATCTGCCTTACTTCTTAAGAAAAAAAAAACAACTTAGGGAATTATGAAGGTAATGAAAAACAAATTGATGTTTTTCTTTGAAGCTGTCAGTTTTATGGTTCTTTAAACAAGTCTTAATGTCAGTCTAAAGAATTTAATTTACATCAGACTGTAGGTGGTATTTTCTTGTCAGGCCCATATATTCCAAAAGGTTTCAGAAAGCATAAACATATGCAAGATGATAAATTGATATCAGATTTTTTTTCCTATATTGTCTGTAACTAACTTTCTCAAAACATTTGATTAGCATCCACATGTCTGCATTTTACAGACTCATGAACCAGAGATAATTTATTTGTATTTAATATCTCTTTTCTTTCTCACATTACTTCCTGTTTATTCAAAAAAATTTTACCAAAGTTTCAGTTATGAGGAAGTCTGTGCAGTGGTATTCATAGAAACACTGCTAGAAATCACAAAAGTAATAACTTTTTTAAGAGAGACCACACATCTGACTTGTAGGCTGCTTAGAAAAGTACCTACAGTCATTAAATAAATAAGCAAAGTTACAAAGTGTAGGTTCTAGAATTTTGCTTCAATTACTATTAGGTCTGACCTGAGTAATTAGGTAATTTCTAGTTTTAAAAAATAAGAGAGTCTATAATTTTCATGACACAGACAATAACAGATCATCTTCCTCTATAGTTTTATCTTATTTTCCTTTATGACTATTTATTTCCAGAAAGCCCAATTCTTTAACATTTCTGATTCAGAGAATTTCAGAGAAATTATTCTTTCCCCATTGTAATCTATTGATTAAACTGCCCATATAAAAATAAAAGAATATTACAAAAATATCAGAAATGTATTGAATATGGAAACATTTAGAGAGGAAAAAGCTGTGTTGAATGTTTATTTGTGAAGCCCTGTTCTGACTTTACTAAATCTAAATAGAAATTCAAATGGCATGATAAAAAAAACAAGGTGATAGCATTTTCATCCCTGAGCAACAGAAACCAGTGAAACAAATTTACCAACCACTATGGGGCAGCCGTTTGTGAAATATGTAATCGATTATTTAAAAGAAAAACTACATCATAATATTGGTACAGGAGAGAAGGAAAAATCAAGGACCTTTGACACAAGGATGAGAAAATCACTGAATCACGTATCAACTATGTTGAAAAAGACCTTTGAGACCAGAGAGTCCAACCTATGACTTACAATCTTATCAGTTAAACCATGGTCCTGAGTGCCACATCCAGTCTTTTCTTAAAGACCTCCAGTAATCCTGACTTCCCTTCCCACCTCCCTTGGCAGCACATTCCAATGCAAAATCACCCTTTATGTGATGAAATTCCTCCTAACGTCCAAACTAAACATTCCCTGGCACAGCTTGCATACTCTTGCATTATTGAGCATTGCCTGGGAGTACAGACCGACCCTCACCTGGTTACACCCTCCTTTCAGGCAGCTGTTGACAGTGATCAAGTCTGCCCTGATCCTCCTTTTCTCTGGGTTGAACAATCTCATCCCCCAGGTCTCCTCCCCCTGCTGATGACAACACAGGCAGAACACCTGTGACTCCTGCTGAGCTTCTCTCAGGATGGAAGGGTGTAACTCGACCAGTCTATGTCTTTCACTCTCCGTATTGCCTTTCCACTTCTTCCTCAAGCTCTGCTAACAGACAGAGCAGATCACTCACCAGCTCCCACCGCACACAGGTACTAACAGCACACTGTGGTACTAACAGCAGACTCCCTGCTGCCAGTGCCCTGGACAGCTGCGCTTTTCTTGGGGCTTTCTGTCTGGGTTGGCACACTCTTGGCTGGCAGCAGCAGCAATGGCTTTTAACGGTCTGTAAATCGTAGCTGGAGCTAATCAAATTGAGAACAAAAAACCTAAACCAAACCAAACAACCCCCAGCCAAAACACCACAACCACCGTGTGTTAACACAGCCCACCTACCAGGAGCTGCCAGGTTGGCTACGCCCTTCCTACTCGCTCTGCCTGTGTAAATTACCACATCACACCCCTGGTCACCTGCTTTTGTTGCTTGTGCCCCCCAGAGATGCTTAAATTGCCTGCAAATGGCCCTGTGACCACCCCTTGCTCACCTGAACGGCTGGCAAGAGATAGCCAAACAAGGATCTTTTACGGTCCAAGGAAGAGAAAAGAAAGAATGGGGGAAAAACATACCCGTAAAAGAGAAAGGAACTCTAAGGCTTGTGCTTTGGGCCCTGAGATGAGAAGGCATAAAGTCCTTATGTTCTCCCTGTTCTGCATATTACAGAATCACATAGCCACACATTACTGAAATGGAAATGCACAATTTTGGCAATAGTTTCCGTAGGTAAGTGCAAGGATTAATGGATAATATTATAATAATATTGTTCCTTATGGCAGTCAACAAGAAGAAAAAGCACCTTTCCTTGTATCGATTACCTTATTAAAAACCTGACTAAAAGCCCGCCCCCCCCCCCAAAAGACTAAATAAATGAAATGTTAAATAACTATGTTTATTCAATACACTATAACTCACCACAGAGCAGTTCTGTGTATTGCCTTTTTTTTTAATCTTTTGTCTTTCTTTTCCTGCATTCGGGTCTTTCAGGGCTCCCAATGAATAATTTCATTTCTTTGTAATTTTCCTATATTTCCATATAACTTGTGTATTTGTGCTATTTTTCTGGAAGGTATGCATCACCTCACAGTTGAAACACCCTCAAAGCACTTACTTAAATATTCAAAGTGAGTAATATCCAGCTCATTAACAGAACTACTAACCAATAATTCTCACTATTAAATACTTTATAGAATATTTTGTTTGGGATATTACAAGCACATTAAAATACACTGAAACTTTTAACATATTAAAGATGAACAAGGTTTTCCATTAATACAAATTGCTGCATATCAGAGGGAAGGAGTGAAATATGGTCAAGTGAAAAAACATGTTACTAAAGAAAAGATTTGGAGCAAATCAAAAGCGCGGATGGCCACAAATAGTCAGCAGTGGATTCCTGTGTTCTGCTAGCATCTCCTGGGAATATGTTACTGAAATTGCTGCTTTTAGCAATGACTCCTGTAGGACAGAGCAAGAGAGAAATGAGGTTGCCCTTTGCTGGGAGGAATCAGGTAGAGGCCCTGCTTGACATAAGGTAGTTAGGACAGTCCTATTGTTTTCAATCAAAACCGTGATTATTGTAGAAAGAGACATTTGCAGATTGCATTTCCCTTTCTTTTTAGAGCACTGTAAATCCTTCAGTATCCTGACTGGGTTAGTTAAGGTTTTCTGAATTTTTCCATTTCATTTTATTACACACCCTTGTATAAATGGCACCAGTGCAGCTGCATCTCTGTCTACTCAAGTGTCTGAAAATGTTCCACTGTTCTCAAACAAAAAAACAAATCTCAGGAAACCTACAAGTCTTGTTTTTTCATTAAAACAAAATGATTAAAGAAAAGGTTTTGAGTTCTAAGTGGACATAACCAGGAAATATCAGCCTGACAAAGCCTACATATTTTCTAAATATTTTCCCCTTCAGCTTCATCAAGGTTTGAAGAAAAAGAAAAAAATGGTTCTGCCATGAAACGCAGAATTTCAAGAACTGTTCCTTCTTTTGAAAGACAACATTATTTGGAGAATTACCAATGCAACTGATAATAGTTTCACTTCCATTTATAATTGAAGTAGTTGCTTGAACAGCCTTCAGTACTATGCAAATGTGCTGCACTAGAGGAATTATAAAAAGGGCAAACCATGGTGTTTTTCCAAATCTAAAAAATTAAGATTTTTCTGTCTTCATGTTCACCATTTTTCTTTTCTGGTTTTATTTCTAAATAGGAAGGTAAATGAAACCTCTTAATAACAGTAATGTGAATAAATTACATGTCTACACTTTATTGTAATATGGATAAAATTGTATGACAGTAATTCTTCCAAAAGTGTATTTTATTAGTTTACCAAGTAATTACTCAAAACTTTAAATATTAATTGAAATATATTCAGATCTGTCTTAAAAAAAAGTATTGAAGAGCACAGAAAATTTTCTAAAAATACTATTTAAATAATAAATTTAAGTAATCACTGCTTTTGGCCAATTTCTTTTTTCTTTGAGAGTCTATTATCTTGCTTTTGCAATTAGTCTTAATATCATTACATGTAATGATTGAAATATAATTGTTGACTCAATATTTTTTTTTCTTTTTTTCACAAAAAAAGTTTCTTCAGGACAGATATTCTTCTATATTCTAAAAGACCACAATGATGAGATGAGTGAACTATTGTGTGAAACACTAAAAGGTGACTGCTGAAAAGGCCCAGCACATTACAAAAATTGCAAACTTAGTTTTCCATTAACATTTTCTACTTTGGCATCTTAAAAAGAGTGGAAGTTGATTTCAGCAGAACATCCTGTGGGGAAATTAGTTCATTTTGCTAAAGTATCTTAATAATTACAGTGACATCAAGGTTAATTGCTTAATCTGTATTGCCATAGTGCAGTCCTGTAGAAATCCCAACACAATCTGTTCTATAATTAGTGCCAGAATATCCATATATAGAACAAGCTGTAGTCTAAATAAATAAATAAATAACCGGATATGATTAATAAATAAGATTTACCAGAGTGTGTGTGTTTGTGTGTGCGTATGTATCTCTATACATACATAAAAAGACAAGGGGGAGATTTCAGGAAACAGAGATTTTGCAAACACAGTATATTAAACCCCTGAGGAGATGTAAACAGCTGAGGTAGAAAATAACTTCGAGCAAGATGTTTTATCTCCCTATTCTTTTCCTGCTCCAGAATCTAATTCCAACCAACACCATCAGATTTGCATCAGGTCCCATGATTTGCCTATTCCATGTCAGAAACTAAGTGGTCAGAGTTTAAAAAGTAATTGTGAAGCTCCTTCTGCTTCACCTTTTCGGTTAATTTCAATAACACTGCCTATTGCTGAGCTTACAGATTTGTATTACTTTGGCACAGTTCATTAGCACATGATCCCATGTGGATTTATTGACTGTTCAAATTCTGAAGATGTGCCATACTGAGGGACAATGTGCTGCCCCTGATAACTCAAGATGACACGATGGTTCCCTTCTTGCTCTCTTCTGATTTTTGGAAACTGTGAGACCATTTGCACATTACTCCTTCATATTAGTCATTAGTTCTTGCCGAATGCTTATTACATCTGAGGCACAAGCTGTGAGTTACTCTGTGTTAGACAAGATAATTTTCAAATAACCAGTATCTGCAGACAGAAACCAGCAACTGGACCTTTAACAGTTGTCTGTATCATTGATACATTTTTTCAAAAGGGTTATGAGGAGAAGTTTTAAGGCACTTACTATGTAGCAACATACAAAAAGGATTCTGCTTTTTATGACCTTTAAACAGAATAAAATTCTACAACTATATCTCTCCCATTTTTATAGCAATTGGGATACTAATCTCAAATATGCACCTCTTAAAAATATGGCAATGGAACAAAACATGTTCCATCACCCTTTATTGTGTTTTGCACAGCAGAACTGAAACAGAAAGCCTGTATCCTTGAAAATATACACTGTTTACACATCTTAAGGTATACATTCCATTTTCATTGTTAAGACCATCACTCAAATTTAGCGTCACTGTGATAAAGACTGATAATAGTTTATTGCTTTAGATACTATGAATTGCTTTAGATACTATGAATTTTACTTTAAGGGAGTTGATGAGGCAAATTAACTTTAATTTTAAAAAGGGGAGAAATACATCCTTGGAGCTCAAGGGCATATTTTCCAAAGAAGGATCATTAAATAACGAAATGTTACCAAGGACACATTATTTAAATTACACCATACATAAATTTCAAAATATAATTTTCTTTTGTCTTACCAGCATCTATGTATTTATGTAACCTATTTGAGTAATTTTGAAGACATATATCTTTACATCATATAGACGTCACAGATAGATGCAGCTATGGAAATGTTTTATATTTGCACCTCTGAACTTGGCCACTCTTAAAATAGCCATTTTTTAAAATCAGTAACTAAGACAACCATGTACCCAAAAATAAAATGAAAAAAAATCTTTACTTTTTCTATATTTTACTTAGTCATAGCCTCTTATTCAGTGCCTAATGGCTCCAGGGAAACACAAATTACCTCTCCAACATCTTCAGCATTTTTCATTTCAATGTTTTTTCAGCCAAACACCACTTTTATTTTGAATGTTTATACTACACAGTGGGAATTTATGCAATTTACAAAGCATTTACCATAGCGGTTGAAAGACTGTTTTAAAATTTCACATGAATCTCTTTCACCTCAACATAAATTCTATTCTTTTAACTCCCTTTAAAAAGGCAGTTGCTAAAAGGATAAGTTTATTTTGGCAGTCAAACTGTAATTAGTAACCTGCAATACTATCAAAGAAGAAAGCTGAAACTTATCACAGTAGTGAGTCTATACTTGTAAGTAATTGCAGCTTTCTTTTTCTTTTCCTCACAAGTCAAAACAGTAACAACTTACAAAAGACTAGGAGTCTTAAAAATGCCCTGAGCTATTTAAAAACTTTATTTTAAAGTGCTTGTAGCAGAATAATATTATTTTGTTCTCTATTTTCTTCTCTTTGTCACCAGAAATACAGTTTAGAAAAGTTTTATAGCTCATAAGATACCATCCTGATTGAAATCGGGTAGACACAGGAAAACTACTTCCTAGTTTTGTTGATTACTTAGTGCAATCACTGAACTTTATCCTTATTTGAAAAGTGCATGGGGCCATTTGGTTTGTACTGTCTCACAAATATCTTTGGTTTTCTTTCAGAAATATATACAGGAGAAGCTGAGGTAAGACCTGGTTAAAATAGAATTAGTTGATTTTAAAACTCTGTTGACAAGATGACTTTTACTTCAGATTTCTGATTTTTGATTAGGAGTGCCCATCACACATAGGTAACTGTGTCGTGTTATGTGATTTCAGATTTTGGTAAGAAGCTTAAAAAATAATATTTTCATTTGTTTGTTTTAAAATCACCAAATAGTTGATAATAAAAGATTGATAATGTTTGTGAGAAATACAAATCAACATTCATATTTAACTAATACTAAGTAAGTTTTTTGGGGGAACTTTGATGAACAGCATTAAAGAATGTGTTTACAATGCTCCTTCTGTCATTGTCACTGTGAAAGATACCTGCTGTTCAGCCTAAAAGGTCACATAGTCTTGGCTTTCCTGCCTTAATCAATATAAACTACATGTCTCTGCATCAGAATAAACAGCTGCTGCTGCTTCTTCTTCTTCTGCCAGATGAAGTACTGTGCTATTCCTGATCTCCTCATGCTCTGGGTCAGTCTTTTCCCACATTCATAGTCAGTGCATAGGGTGACTGTAAAGACAAAGAGAACACTGGAGCAATGTTAATGCAGTTGCATATGACTGATTGGACAACCTCAGCAAAAATTGATCTTGCCGTCACCCCTTTGAGTCCACTAATGTCATGTTGTTTTTTCAAAGAGACTTAAGCGTACTTGATAGACTTGTTCTCAGGTATTTCATTCCAACCTCAGTGGGAGTAAAGGGTAGGGTGATAAGCAAGGTCACTGACTATTGAACTGAAATTAATTAAATGATGAATGGCCTTTCAAGATAATTATTATCATACAAGTATTTCAGCACATTTCTGAAGGCTTCCTACTCAATGCAGGATCATATTCGGCTGGGTTTTCATTACCTCCAAGGGTGGAGATGATACAACCTCTCTTGGCAACCTGTTTCAATATTTGAACACTGTCACAGTATTTTTGTTATGGTTGACTGGTATTTTCTTGAATCTGTGCCCATTTACTCTTGCAGTGTCACTGGGTGTGACTAAGAAGAATCTCCTTTACCTTTTAGAAATTTGTAGATATTTTTCTATGTCTCTTTTAGTCAGACTTGCGTGGATTTTGTGGGGCGTTTGAAATGTGTTCAGGGGTTCCTTGTTTTAGTGCTTGGTTGGGGTTTTTTGTGTGTTGTCTGTGTGTGTGGTTTGTTGTTACTTCTCATGTAGATTGCTCATGTTTTAGAATGAAAATTACATGGGGTCAGAGAATAAAATTTGAGACTGCACTATAATTATTCTATTAGATGGCAATGAAAGAGAAAACATTTGAAAACAAATTTCAGATTATATTTATTTTGGTTCATTGTATTACATCTTTAAAAGCTTAAAAATCTTCAGTCTCCATTCCTGTTGTATTTGTAAATGTTTTTAAAAGAGATTGGCATTCTTAGTGTACTGATAATTTAAAAAATTGCCTTGACACAATAGGGAACACATTTCTTTAAAAGCACAATGAAAAGTGAAAACTGTAATTTAGACCATTCCAGATCAATCTGTAGGTCTGTTGACTAATGCACCATGTCTTTTTGTGTAATTGTTGCAAATATGTACAACAACACCTGCATAAATGGAGGAAACTTTCAAATATATTTCTAAGAAGTTTCTATAGACTTCACTTTTTAAGAAAATTAAGACCTACACATACATTTTGTTCTATCACTGTTTCAACTCCTCTAAGTCTGTAATAAATTTTTTCACAGAAAGATAGCACTTATTTCTTTGTGGAGGGCTGTTGTTCGCAGGTCCTTATATCCTGAGTGTTTTTGTTAATCAGATATGTAATATAGTTTTACAAACAGTAGTAGTGGCACAAAGGTGTGTTTCACAGTTATGGAGTTATGAACTGAGAAATACTTAGTTATTGTCAAAGGAAAAGATGCATGACATAAGCATCTTTTGGGGACCAACTGTAGCATGACTTTTTAAGTATTGATTTGGTGTTGCTTCATTCTGGGGAAGAAAAAGGAGGTTGTGAATTCTGATAGATATAAATAGACGTGTTCCAATAAAAGGTTGTTTTCTGTTTTTTTGTTTGTTTGTTTGTTTTTAACTTTTATTTACTTTAATTCTTCTGAGTTAAATGACGAGTACTGTGAATATTTACTGCCTTGTCAGGTTTGGAATCAGGTCTATTATGTAAAAATGGAAGGATTTTAAAGGCTTTTTTTTCCCTCAAAAAATCTTTGTTTATAATTCCTGAATAGCACAAATTGCCATAGTCATTAAAAGAAAAAGTAACTGAAAGATATTTCATGGTCTGAGTTACACAGAAGGTCAGACTAAATTATCCAATTACTTCTGTTACCACAAATTGAAATCCATTATTGCAACTGAGAAGCCAAAATACAAAAGTGAGGACAGGCAAATGAGACTAATGAGAGAGTTTAGAATTTTGACTAAAATTATCTCTTTTAGGAGAAGCAGCATCCTAAAGTCTGTAAACTTCCCAATATCATGTATCTGCTGTTGAGTAAAACATCTGGTCCAGGTAGCTGGGCTGTAAAGCTGCAGATGGAGATATAGATTGTGCTCTGGGGTGAGGCTGAGACAAGAGGCTGTGAACTAACCAAATTTTGGGACAACAAAGGGAACACAAATGGGTGCTGCCAGACAGGTGAATGGACACTGGGAGACACAGCTGGAGCTGGGAATTGCCAACATTTTGAATAACAAAGGAGATGAAAAGGGGTGACAGCCAGCAAGCTGGATGGACACGGAGAGGGCGGCTGGAGAGGAGACTCAGGAAGATGAGTGAGACTTGAGGACAGACTGTGAGGGTATAAAGCCCAGGGGTTCCTTTGTTGGGGTCCCTCCTCAGAGGCATCAGCTCGAGCTGTTTCTGTGTCACTGCACTGTGAACAAATGGCTTTATGGAATGAGACATCTGAGACTCTGCGATGGGAAGCCTGGGATGGAACCGGTGAGGAAACCTGGTCTGGCTGGGTGTGCATGGGATGTGCAGGAGTCAGGCTGGGCTGCCCTCGGGTCACTGGAGCTGCTGCTGTGAAAGGGCTCTGGTCCCAGCAGTGAAAGGGTGGCCTTGGGAGTGTGACTGACAGAGAGGCTCAGAAATAGTCCAACTGGGAGGTTTCCTTAACAGTTCTCTAATATAGTTTCTCATTTTCCAGGTTCCAACAAAGAGAAATAAGTGTCAGCTTAGTTGATTAATCAAATTGAAATCACATTTATCACGAGATGATTCACAGAAAGAAGTGACGATTACATTTCCTTTAGGCTTTGCTTTTGGTTGGCTGAAGTTAAATGAATAAAAACCCACCACCTGGTTTGGGCGTCTCTGTATCTTTGGTAAAATTAGGTTTTAACTTTGACTTTTTTTTTTTCTTTTTTTTAATTTTATTTTAGAAATATATTAAACAATTAGATCAAGCACTGGGGAAATTTAAAGGTTCACTTTAAAGGAGTTGCAATCTAGACCTTGAAGTCTGGTCCTCAGACTTCTGTATCACACAGTCTCGAATCACTGCAGAAGTAATGGAGGGAAAGAAGGAGGCTGTATACAGCCCTAAGAAAATTCAGGGCTAACAAAGGAGAAGCAATCTAAGTTTTAGAGAGATGGCTGTGTTGTTTATAAAATTACAGAGGTTCATTTAAAGAGAAAGCAAAAATGCAATTATAGAAAATAAATGACCAAATTATGAGTTCAGAATGCATTATTATATTTCTCATAGAGCATAATTATAGTTGTGTCATTTTCTCAGTTATATTCAAGGTTGTAGCAGCACTTATATTACAAATCCTATATTTCAAGGTTTATAATTTGGCAGCAAGAAATTTACTTATCAGTGGAAATTAAGATACTAAGTGTCAACCACAGAAAACATTATTTTACTGTTATTTTTTTTATGCATGGGAGTGTAAGACTAAAAAGGACGAACACACTGACTGGGCCAGAGGTCTGTTATTTTGGCACTACAGCTACAAATAAGAGTGGATGCATTACTAGCTTCCTAAAATTAGCATAAATATTCACTAGCAGGAATGTTAAAATGTTACTGTCTGGTATGATGCAAAGTTCCTATTTGGAATTTTTCAGTACTAGAATATAACAAAAGTAAATCTGCTCCAAATTTTCACCACCTTTGGCAAGAAAGGATCATCTTCTTGTTCCTGGTTTTGTTTGCCTATTTTTGTTGCTCTTGGTTGGTGGATTGTTTTTAAATAAATGTATTTTTGATACTACAAGTGATTATCAATTCAAGATTTCCTTCACATCTAAAATCCTTTTTTTCATTTTTCCTCAGGAATTGACATTTTAGTTCCAGTCCAGAAGTTTTCTTTGTTATTTGATATTTTTCCTTTGATGTTATTACTTTCTACACACATTGAAATAAAAGACATATGTTTATATTAAATATAAATATAAAAGTTAATATTTAAATATGTCAGTCTTCAGTTAACAGCTCCCATTTAGCCTCTCTACAAAGAAACCCTGTAAAAATTGCTCAGAAACAGAACCAGAATAAAGATTTGCTTTCACGTATTCTGAAAGTTTAACTGAAGTCCTCAACTTAAAGAATTGCTCAAAAAGTTACTCCTGATTTCTAATAGTTTCATTCTACAATTAAATTAATTTGATGAGGAATGATAGTAATCTATCTCTTTAATCAATTGTACTGCTTCAGTAAGGATCATTTAGGTTTTCAAGAACAAAATTTATTTCTTTAGGGGAGTTCAAATATGTTCAACATAATAAGGAACACAAATATTTACATAACAGTAATACCTTAATTATTTTGCAAAACTGATGTTTCTTTTTGACATTCTGTTTGGGAGTTTTCAATTTTTCTTATCATGTCTCTGGGATTTGGGTTTTTTTTTTTTTTGAGACGGTGCCTCTGCTGAGATATTAATTTTTTAAACTAATTTTTAGTTATTTATGTTTTAAATATTTGGATTTTAATTACTGTGAGAAATAAATTCTTCTTATTAATTAATTTATCTTATTTTATTTTAACCTGATAACTTCTGACTTTATGCAATATAGGAATTTGCCATTATTACTCTGAAGGAATTTTATTACGTATTTTCAGCTCTTCATATAGAGATTGCAATTGTGAAAACTCTTCAGAGACATCTACCTGCATACAAGTCTGCAGTATGTGAGTTTTATTGTTGGATACTAAAAAATGTGCTGTGCAGCACAAGTAGACATGCGAATAAGCTTTTTTCTTGACTGTGCATAATTTACTGGTTGCATGAAGATGTATAAACTCCATGAAGGTTAAAAAGCAAAGAGTTATTTAATCTCCGTCAAAAATGTCTATAAAAATCTATGATGTTTTACCAGGATTTCTTTCTTGGGATCCCCCATCTGGCCCCATTTTATTTTTAGACCACATTTCAGCCATTGGTTTTGTATTCAAATGTGTTCTCTCCTGCTCCCTCCACTTGCAAATGCAGTCACATATATTAGAATGCCTCACGTAATGTGAATAACATTCACAGGAACAAAAAAAAAATTCCAGAACTACTTATTCATTTGTTGTCCTACAAATAGTTATAAAGAATGATGTAAACTAAAGAGACAATAAATATAGATTCATAAATTATGGAGACCGGAAAGCCAATTTTAGAAGATTTTTCTTACACAAATAGTTAAATTTAGAACTTAAACTGTGTGTATGTGTGTACAAGCTATGAGACTGTGCTCTTCACTTTTGCTGCTGACATTTTCTCAAAAAATAAAACCTCTACCACAGAGCAGTTTTCTGCATAGACCTACATTGAACCTCCCAAGACTGCGAGTCAGGGGAAGAGGTTATGGCCTGTGAAGCAGGTTTCTGAACTGTCTCTAAGAGTCAGCTTTGCAAAGGAAGTAGCTCAGAAAATTTTAACATTAATTTCTTCATTAATTTCTTGTTGATGGCATGGAGTTGTAAGGCTTTACAGCCTTCTTAGACCTGGTCATTATTTTGTCCTGGCAGCTCCTAGAAGCAGTCTGTAGATATCATATTGATATCATATTGAGGAAGGTTTTTTTTGGTGTTTTTTTTTTTTTTTTTGGGGGGGGGGGTGTTGTTTTTTTTTTTTTTTCTGAAAATATGAAAGAGACACACTCAAATGATCTATGTAAATAAAAAAGGAATGATCTGTTTAAATTTGTTGACCATGATGGCTAGTGTGTTTACTGCACAGCTTTTCTTCTGTGGTATTTTTAATGTTTTAGTATGTACTTATTCTTCTCACTTGTTTACACAACAGGAGTGATTAGATGATCCTGCTTCACTCCAAAGAAATGGTGAGTCCAAAATTTCGGCTTCAGTGCTTGGGTCAGGGTATTTGAAAACTGCATAATGACCAGTCATAAGAAAGAAAGACCTGAGGCACAAGTGTGTGCTGACCTCAAACAAGTGTGTGCTAAGTCTAGATTGCCATGTGTATTCTAAATATTTTCATTGTCTTAAGAGGCCATCCTCATTCTGTCAACTTAGTCCTGGGAACTGGCCCAACAGTCTCTATACTGACAAAAATCTATTTAGGAAAAATGCTTTAGAAGTTTGTGATGTATTAAACCTAGATTCAATCCAGAGAGCTATTGAGGAACAAACTTCCTGTGGTAAACTGTTTGCAAGTCTATATGACTTCTATTTCCTACCAAACAGTTGCTGGATTGTGTATTGTGCATACACAGTGATCTTCATACTCAAACAAAACTGATTTGCTGCTATGCTCGTGCAGATGGCAAAAAATTTTAAAACCCTGAACACTATTCCACCAGCAAAACCTGAATTCTGCTAATAAAAATAACAGCATTAAAGCCTTTTTTGAGAAAGAGGTTCACTCACAGAATTGACAGTCAATCTAATAGTAGTTAGGTGTTGTAGAAACTTTAACACCATTTAAAGCGAGAGATATTGTATTCAAAGGCTTAAAATTTAGTTCTTAGACAGTAAGGGAGGTATTGAGTGTTCCTGGTGAGGTTAAAAGATTGTATGAGGTTTCAGAAACTGCTGCATTTGCAGCCATCCATTTCCATGAACTGAGAAGTTATTTGCTATACTTGATTTGTAAATGAAAATTGTTCATTTTTTTGTTATTTTATGTATTCTTGACACCAAAGAGTGCTACTAAATATGACATGCATCTCAAAACATATGCAGGTATTTTCTGCTTTAAATGTGAATATACAGGCCGGTATCAAAGGTACTGAATTATTGACAATCTTTTATTTTTTTTATCCTACATCTTTATTGCAGAGAGAGAAGATTCCAGACTATGCCTCTAGTCTATCTCCTTTCCAATGCAAACACATACTCAAAATATAAGTAAGAACATTTGATGCTCTGTGTGGAGGTGAACTTCTCTAAAAAGTTCTTAGAATAGCAGTGTCTGGGACATATTAGAATTTGTTTAAGAACTGCCCTTAGCAAGTCCATGTCAAGGCAGCATCAGCTTTTTTCCCTGCTGTGTTACTTTAATAATCTTCTTCTGCAATATGACTGATCTGCATTTGTACTGCAAAGGCAGCCTGAAGTAGCTGAGGTGTCTCAGCAGGTCGTTTAGTGTGCATCAAAGGTGTCCTCTGGAAATTGCTAATGATTATTTCTTGTTATATAAGACCAGTGTACAATTGAAATAAACTATCCTCTTTATTTTTAAGCAATATTACTGCTTTGCAAAGAAAATAACCAACTGTAACTTTCTGCAAATTACTATAGCCACAGAGAAGATTTTACAAGGAATATCATCTCAAGGACAATACATTGTGCTCAGGTTCTACAGGACTGCACAGTGTGATGTGGGAGAGTTAAAATATTTTTATGGATGACTTATACGTGTGCAGATAATGGGGTTGATTAAATGAGTCTGGTATATAAAATCGTGTAGATCATGCAAGTCTAAACAGGTGTTCTTCAGCCTTGAAGTCCTTGTGAATGTTTTGATAGCTTGCAGGTGGAGCAAATAAAACTTTGCTGTAGTCAGTGGGAAAAGCACTTTTGTCTTCACCAATGAGCTTTCTTTTTGAACAGTGACATTTTAGCAAAACATCACTGAACAGAATAGCTTTGTAAAAAGTTATGTAAAGAATCTTCATCTCTCTTTGGAGATTTCAGGTGAATTTATACCCACATATTTGGAATATTTTTTCAAGGAGAAATAAAACATTTTCCACATTAATTTGCTTCACATGAAGTGAAGATTTAAAACACAAAATCTGTAGTGAAAAACCCAAAATCTGTAGTGACATGCTGATTTTTATAAATCCCTTTTAGTAAACAGTGTAAAAAAAGTAATATGTTCAGAATTTACTGCTTTTACCAGCGCTTACCAAATGTCCTAGATATAAGCATGGAAGCAAGCAAGGATGTGAAGAAATTGAACACATTCACTCTAAAAATTATATGATCTTTCACGTGAAGTTATGAAACCAAACATTTCAGAGTTCAGCGTGTATTTGAAATCAAATGACTTCACAATATGAAGAAGTAAAATACGTCAAGTAGTTAAGGATTAAAAAAAAAAAAAGTAATTTAAATCCCTAACTCCTAAGCAACTCATGGTCAGGCATAAATTATTGTTGCAATTAAATAACAACTTTATCCACAACTCACAACCATGAAACTTTTAAATATAAATGAAGAACAGGGTTGCATGTTGAAGATGCTAAAAATGTTTATTCATCATCTCCTTTCTCTGTTATTGAACCCAATGTCACTCTGATATTTATTCACTACCTCGTTGATTTATGACTTTCACCAGAGAACAAGTGTGTTGCATGATTTCATAGCTGGATTCCAGGTGAATGTACAATGGCAGTGATCTTTAAACATACAGACCTTCCAAGAGTGAAGAATGTTAATGTAATGTTATCTCATGAAGGAGAGGTTTTCTGTTTCAGCAGAAGGCCAGAGTTCTAACTATAAATGAGAGAAAAAAGAGCTGAAAAAAGGGTAGATATTTCTTCCCTTTTAAACATAAGCTAAATGATTTGAGACAGGACAAATAACAAGCAATAAGATAATTTGTGCCTAAAAAGACAATGCCATAATAAAATGGCATTTTGTTGTGTCTCATGATGGTTATTTCTTCTTTCATTGTTTTAATATTAATAATTTAGTTTTCACACAGTACCAAGTGTTGTGTTAATATGGCATTGCTTGCAGGCTAATATTTTGTGTATGAATTATAAAATGCTCATGCTCTGGTGGAGCTAAACCTGATATAAAAATCATATGAATTTTAAATTACAAAGTTACTGGAAAAAGGAGATTATATAGGCCAATTAAAAAAATGCCCTCCAAAATAAAGCATTATGCTTTCTTTTTCCCAGAAGCTTCTGATTATAAATAGTATTATTAGAACTTGGAATTAAAAATGTTACTGTGTATTAATATTGACAATTATAAGGAACAACATTCTAATAATATTATTGCTCTGCTAATTATTTTGATTATTAGTATAAAAGTAAATACTAGATAGTTTTAAAGAATATATTATTTTAAAGAAGCTGATATATTGTATAATGGCAAAATTTTTAGGAGATTTTACTTATTACACTACAATTTTTCCACTGAAGTAGGCACTGTGTAAACATCATATGAAACAGGAATTATTTGCTCCAAAGATGTTAAAGATTAAAAAAACACCCCAAAATCTAGGAATTAAGGGTTCTTCAGTGTTGGAGTGTCTCATACCCTTAAGGAAACAGAAGAAATCAACATCTTTTCAAAAAGCAGGCTCTTCAAGATGCCTGAAATTGCTTATTTCAAATTGAAGACATCCAGTTTATTCACTTTTGAAATTTAAACCACCCTCACTCAATAGATTTCCAGTGTTTTTCTGATAAATTATTATCCAGTTGTAGTTATGAACTAATACTGCTCTTGCAAATCTTTATGGATTTTTCTATATTTAGTTTCTGGAAAGTTTAAATATTTAGAATTTATCTTTATATAAGCTATATATCTTTATATCAACTTCAGTATTCTTTATTCAAATTTCAACATTAAATATTCAACAAATTACAGCAATAGAACTTTAATGAGGTAGAAAAGTACAATATAGTCTAGAATTTCACGACCACTATGTTAAAGTCAGTCTTCCCAAAGTCCCAATTTCCCTACCAGAAGCAAGAGGGTAAGTATATTTACTTACCATACGTAGAGGTTGTATGCAAATTTGTGAGGAGCTTTAATATCCTCAGGTAAAAGGAATTAGGGAAATGAACGTAAATTCTCTTGCACTCTATAAATGCAAAGAGGTGTTTAAATGTTCCTAATGAGTACCATACTTTAGAAATGCGTTCTTCCCATAACCCCCTGCAAATTGCCAGTCTGCAGTAAGACTAGACCATTAATTTATATTTTTAGACAAATATACCCTATTTCAAATAATTTGCTCTCATCAAACACAGTAACAATAAAGGAAGCTTGACATTAGGGAAAGAGGAATAAGCTGCCTCTGCTACAAGGTGTTGCAGAGCTGACATGGACAGGTATTGTGGTATAGGTCTGTGCTGCAAACTCCCAGCCAATTCTGCCTGGTCCTTGGCTATTTGAGTCCCTATTTCCTTGGCAATGGTCAGGAGTCCTGCTTTTTGGTGCCATTGATGGTGTCTCTTCTTCCCATGAGTTATGTGTATATGTCTGTGTTTGTGAGAAGCTTTCATCCTGTGCAATCACTCAGTATAAAGGAGGTCATGCATGGTACCAGGGACAGTATTGTAGGGAGTGGGTGAAAGATGAGGCAGCCTGTTATCCACAGCTTTCACTCTTTATCTGTGCTGATGGTTGTGCACAGTGAAGAAGACTTGCCCTCCCAAAAGTGCTGTGAAAATCATGGGCCACAATTCCTTGATGTTTTACCAAACCATAAGACTTTGTTAGGGTTCTACAGTCTAAGAATGAGTGAACAGTACAACCCAGAAAGATGCTGTCTTATATTTAATTACTGAATGAGGAGAACTGAAAACTGTTTTAAGATCATTTTAAAAGGTTAAGGCAAGTCTCAAAAGACAGATATCCACCTGAATAAACTCTGCATTGTTTAGGAACTTCTGTTTTAGCAAGGATAATTTAGAAATTTTGTTGTTTTATAATTTTAATTCTTCATTTAATTCCCTGTTTTATTGTATAGAGATTGTCATATGGTGACAGCTGGTGTCTGAACCTCTATGAAAACATCCCAGCAATATTTTTATCCCAAATAGTCAAGCATAATTGTTATTGAGGGTGAAATTGTTCTCAGAATTTTCATGATTATTACTTTTCCAGTCTCCCAAAGGCACTTTAGGGAAGCAGAGTTTGTTAGCAAGCAAGATTTTTTGTCTTACCAGTGGAGAAGATTAACCCCTATGGACAAATGCATATCTTCAAAGGAGGTACTAAAGAGTGTAATGCAATTTAGTTCCCTTATTTCTCTTTGTGCTCTTTTCATGAATATGTACTACACTATATCCTACTGAGCAATATGTTTATACACATACTGGGGGGAAAAAATCAATTATTTGGAATCTGACTACTATTTTTTCAATTTTTTTGTTTCAAGAAAATTTGTGGAGAGATAGTAAATGACATTTATTTTATATAGATACAGAAGTATTAATTGAAATAATAACAAGATTATCCCATAAACTCACAAACCAAGAGTCAGAGCTTGGAACAAAACATTGTTGATGATGATCCTGGTCTTGGAGAAGTTTGAAAACAAGGTATTGTTTACTTTCTTTTGATGGGATAGCTAAAAATTAAATATTCTATGGCACCCCACAGCTTTTACAGCTTTGTTTTGCAACTCTTTTAAATACTCCATTTAGTACTAACATAATTTTCAGTATACTGTAAGATGGTTGGAAATAGATTTGTCTGAAATGAATGTCTGATGATTTGCTTACCAAAATTAACCAAAAAAGTCCCATTTAACTTCACTCAGTTTCTATATAACCATATGATGATCATGTGTGTAAACTGAAGTTGAGAAGAAAAGCTCTGCAAAGTAATTGAGAAGTGATAAAAACATATTTGGGGTGGGCACGTGGAAAGAAGCAGGTTTTTCCAGTGTATTGCAACGTTTTTCTTCACTGTGAATATATTTACAATGTTGGCTCAGTACAAATTTTGCAAATAACACTATAAAGTTCCTATACAGCTCAACAGCTCCAATTACCACACTTCCATTTTTTTGGAGATTATAACAAAGCACAGGACTGAAAGTTATAATTTCCATTGCTCTCCAATGATACTGTTGGAGTATTTATGGAACCCATCAGTCTTCATGTGCACTGTGCTGCCAATAAGGTAAGTGAACACATTTTCTTAATTGTGGGTAGAATATAGGAAGCAGAGGAGTAGTAGGAATAAATGCATTAATCAATCAACAGGGAGAAAAAGATGCAAAAGATCTTAAATATTTCTGCATCGTTCACAAAAGGAAGTCTTGTCCCCTCTACTCCCAGAATTAATTCTCAGAGCTGTCCCAGCTTAGCTTTTGTTCTCCCAAACCTCTTTGAAAGCTAAAGTCTGCCATGGATTTTATAGCACAGACTGAGAGAAAGAAAAATTACTTCTGAGAATCACAGAAGCCAATGAAGTGGCTTCACCCTGCAGGGTTCTAGAAGTTCTTAATTTAAACTATGAATCACTTTTGCTGCAACTGAAAGGCAGAAACTCTTAAAGTGGCATCCTTTGGGGGTAATTCTGCCTTTAGTTCTGCACTATATAATTCAGACATTTGGAACAAGTTAAGCATGTGAATCTCTGATGGTGGCCACTGCACTTAAAACAATTGCTGGTTATCCTGTCAGGCTAAAGGAAGCATGCTTTTCTACCCTCAAGTCTTCATTTTAATGGTAGACCCCCTTTAAAAGTGATGAAAACTGATGCCAAAAATGACCATAGTATGGATTTGACTGGGTTTGTTTATTCTCCTCTTTTCCCCTGCCATTTGCAAAGGTAGATATGGAGACAGTGTTGTGAGTACAAACTACAAGTGACTTTGCAAAGAATAATTTATGTTCTCGAAGTTATTTAGATGACTAGATCTGCTTAATAAAATGAGTTTTGTGCTTTTCTCTCATGCTTCAGAGATAAGAAATGTAAATTGTAGTATCTAGGGATTCTTAAGTATGGTTGATAACACCAGGTAGATGACTGGTAATAATAAGTTAAATAAGGGCAATGCAGAAGGTGATGAAAGCATGACCTAAAATTGTCCCATCCTTCAGTAAGAGAATAATGCCTCTCAGAATGTTTGAAGGCAGTAACATCAGTGCTTGCCAAATGATGCAATTCAGGCTCTCTCAGGGTAGATATTTACTAGGATTCAGTCGTAGATTTGTGTCAGACCAGAAGTCTGGCTTTCAACTGAATCAGGGCTGCAGATAGCATGAAGATTTAATATCCAATGCTTTGTATTTCTAGCCTTTCTTTAAAGGTAAAATTAATCATAATGAAATTAATTTTTGATTTTCAATTTTAATTTTTATAAATACCTAACTAAATAGAATTTAATTTAAAAATCAAATTATCTGAATCTACATGTCAATGTGTGCCTGTCAAGACTTCAAAACCCTCCTATATCCCTAAAGAACATAATCTCAATATATATTCCCTTAAGGTTACGGCTAAAAGCTAGTGGCAAGAAAGAAAGTTTATATGTATGGGCAGATTCTACATGAGAATGAAATCAGTGGGAAAGAAATCTGCTTGGTTTAATTGTTTTTTTCCATAAGGTCAGATAGAACACTTACTCCACTTGTTTTTAATATACATTTCATTATGGGAACTTTTTAATTCCATTCCCCCCACTCCCCCAGCCTCCCCCCCACAAAAAAAAAGACATAAATGAATCATATAAGGAAATTAAGAAATGCAAGACCCGTACAGAAAGATTGAGCAGCATCTGTAAATAAATCTTCTGATAGTACTTAAATGTATATTTTTTGCCTTAGGAAACTTAAGTTAAAGACAATAATGTTTTCCCTCTGAACTCTTATCCCCATTAAAAATATATTACTACATATATAGCTTGGCTGGTAAGGTAATAAGTTTAGACTGCACATTTCACAAATAGAATTTTTTTTACCTGAATACAGAAAGAATTTTTTTACTATTTTTCCACAGGGATCATTTTAACTGTATAAGTACTTTTGTTTTCTGTACTTAGTCATTTCCAAAATAACACAAAATGCCCTGTCAAAATCTTCAGTAGGAATTGACTTATAAAAATGTTAGTATTTATTTAAAAAGAATAAATAGCCCCATCATGAAAAACTGTTGACATTGAATTAATTAAATATTTTTAAGATATTTATGAAAACTCTCTAATGTAAGTTTTTATGTCTTAAAGATACTATATTGTGTGAAAGAAATTACTTGACAGAGTTGTTTTGAATTTTAATTATTTCTAATGATGAAAAATATATATCAAGGAGATGTTTCCCATAATAAATAGTTTCCTCTTTCATATGTGCAAGAAAATGGCTTTCCATGATTAATTCATTTATTCAATTAATTTAAATGGAAATCCTTCTGGAAAGATAAACACCAATTTTCAAAAATGAGATGTATTTTCATTTTACATCAAGTATTTTGTAAGGTGTCATGAAGTGACAGATAAAATTAGATAAATTGTTAGAAAAGATATCTATCAACAAGCTAGTCACGTATGAATAATAAAACATAAGACTTGAAAAAGCATTCAATTGTTAAAAGAATATAATACTCATTTTTTATTTCAGTACCTCTGTCTGGAGCCCTCTTGATCAAAAAATTTGCAATCCAAAAATTGTGTATTTTCTTTTACCTGAATATAATTATGTAAATACCTATGATGAGAATAACATCCTCAATAGAGTCAATGTGTCTGTATTCCTCCTGCTTCCACATCTTTTTTTGTAACTTATGTTTGGATTAAATGAGGATGATTTTTTTTTCATTCATGCAGGCTTCCTGCCACCTGTGCTTGATAACTGAGTCATCATGATGGACAACCCTTAATCTTGAAGGTGAATCTATACACACAAGTACACAAGACCAAAATCCCCCGAAAACCCATACAACAAAACCAGCATTCCTACACCCCTCTTCACTCTAGCACCATCTGCTATTGAGCTCTTTCAAGCAGGTCCCTGAACAGGCTGAATTCTTCTCTCAAAGTCTGGAGCTGTGATCCTGTTATTTGTCTTTTTCCTTCCTCTCAGGATTCTGAACTCAGGCTTTTGGGGCTAAAGGGTTTTAGAGAAGATCCAGTCAATCTTTGTAGCACCAGACATGAGACAACTTGCTGCTCCTTATCATCTTTATTTCTCAACTCAAGTAGTCCACCAGTATGTCCATTTCCTGCAGACAAGAAATATTCCTCCTTGCCACAGACACTCCCTACAGTTTTAGTGCTGCTGAGCTGTGTTCTTCCCCCAGCGACTTGGTCTGGGTCAAAGCCTCTGATGTGACAGGCACAGCTGTTACTGCAGGCTCTGGGAGGGTGGCACAGGCTGGCTCCCACCCAGAGCCAAGTCCCTGGTCCTCATAGTTCCACCGAATCTGGGGCACCCGGCCCCCGGGGTCCTGCGGGCAGCGCGAGTCTCCCAACCACGGAAATTCTAGCAGGAAATGTGGTGAGGCGAAGGAATGAACTGGACTCCATCTCTGTTCTGCTAGGGAGGTTTATTTGGGGTGTGGGGAAAAGGGGTGCAGGGAAGGAGAAGGGGGAAGGGAGACAGGGCAGATAGCAGGTGCTAGCAGCTCAGAGCTGGAAGACCTCTCTCTGATGCAGACATGGGCTTATAAGGGGAAGAGAAGGGGTGGGATTTTTCTCCCCTGGAGCCAGTCCCGGGAGATGGAGGGGGAGAATTGACAGGGGGAACACACCTATAGGTTTTCAGGTACAGCAGAGTGCATATTTTAAAATGAACCAATGGCATACAGAGCAGGGAAACAATGGAAGCACATGGAATCCTAAAAACCCTCATTGCTACACACAGGTGCTGCAATGGCTGCTTTGCAAAGTCCCATTCCCATCCCTGAGTACACACAGGCTGTCCTGAGCAGAGCCTTGACCCCTTTCTACACTGCAGGTTACATCTGCCAGGTGCTTCCATGAGCCATGCTCAAGACTAGCTCTTAGATGACTCCCTCCAATTGCACCCTAAGGTAATAATTTTCTGTCAGCAGCAGGCACTGTGATATTTCTCAGATAACTACCACAGGTTTTACAGTGATCTTGGACAAAATTCCCCCAAGATCTAGAAAACTGAAAATCAGAGCCCAGGAGCTGCTCCACAAACTGTTCTGTCTGTTGGCTTAAAAGCCCTAATTGCCTTATGCATAGGATGAGGATAGATAATGACCATTGAGATCAGATATGATTCCTGGAATGGACTGCAGAGAAGTGTCATTAATTTTAAAATAGCTGATGATTTACAAGCCTTATTAGATATTTTTGGGTTTTTATCTTGTGGACTGAAACATAATTAAAAAATAACAAATATTGTTATTCACATTGTTGCTGCCACATGCAAGTACATAACAGAAGTAAATAGTATGACATGATGATGATTAGTTTGGGAAATTCTAATGAAATTATTATTCAAATAAAGGTCAGATTTCTTATCCATTTCCTTCATATAGATGAGAAGTGTCAGTTTAAACAATTAGCTATTTATGTAGTATATGGCTCGGATCATAATCTCTAAGTGGTGTTTGGAGCCAACACTCAATACTATTAACCTCTAATGAGATGACACTTTAAATCTCATAACACATTGTACAGGTAGGGAAAAACAACTAATATGTGCACACACACACACACACACACACTCTCATGCTAGAAAAACAACCAGGGGAATTGCTTTTCTGAAAACTTCTAAAGACATAGGTACACCACTTAACATCATTGTATGTGCTAATGAAGAATCACCCTCAATGTAGCTGGATAAAAGTTCTGTGTGTTATTTTAAAAACTTGGACATTATAAGTGCAAAGACAGTAACAGAAATTAGGTAGGATGTAATTTGGGATGGAAAAATAAATGTAGTAACTGTAAGTATAACATACTAAAAGTGGCCTGCAAGACTGCATAAATTAGCCAGGAAAAAATTAACCATTCTTTGAAATATATTATGTTGGTATAGAAAAAGGTGATACAGAAAATTATATCTTTAAGATCAATGGTTGCTATGAAAAAAACCCCAGGATATGGAACAATATATTTTAAATAAAATATCTAATGATTGTAAAAATAATCACAAAATACACTTGGAACCACTGCCACATTCTCTCCTGACATCATTTCAATGACTTCAAATGAAGCTAGGCCAGCAGAGAATTTGCTTCATACAGTTCTTGTAAACAAAGGTGAGAATTAATTCCTTCAATGCTGTTACCAGACAGATCAATTTTCAGCTTGTATATATCTGAAGAAAACACATCCCTAAAGACTAAATGACAACTACTAAACACAGCTACATAATACGTAAAATGTAACTTTTCATTTCTGGAGGTAATTAAATTGAAAGTTGAAGCACAATTAGTCAGTGGCATTAATAATATTATATAAACGTAACTTTATCTCTGTTTAAGACGCTTGTTCTGGGTGTTTCTTGAGGGATTATCTAGTAATTTAAATATAATTTGATAAATGTTTGATTGGTTGGTTGGATATTTATAGATATGGCATTAACTTTTCTTTTTTCCTTTTCCAGTACCTATGCAGATATTTTTCTCTGCAAAGCTTCAAAAAGTCCTATGGCTTAGCAACAAAAATAACTAAACCCCCTATAGAGTACTTTTCTTAGTACAAGCCTACCAGCTCTGGAAAGGCAAATTATTCTCTATGTAGAGCATTGGTGTAAATATGATCTGAATAATAAATTGAAAAATAGTGGTTCCTGATGTATATACCTAAAGCTGATAGGCTTCCCCTGATCAGCCCTTCTGCTACCTAGATTAGACTTCTGATAAGCCTGTAGTTTCCCTACCTGTTTCCTGCCAAAGTCTTTTCTGACTCACAGAGGCAGACATCCTTCTAAACCTTCAGGAGTCCTATCTGACAGCTATTGTTTAAAATCTAGAGAAGTTATCAGAATATTGATTTCACTGAAATAGAGCTGACACGTTGTGCTTAATTCGGTTATATAAATATAGTAACTAGTGGCACGTGAGATCCCCTTGGTTGTCTTATCTGGCCTCCAATTGTCATTCTAGCAGGCTACAGATCTCCTGAAGGTTGTGAAATACTATGAACAACATGAGATACCTCTGATAAAAATGAAATGTTCAAAATTACCCATGTGCCATGATAACGCCTCTGTTCTTTTTTTGGGAGCTCAACTCAGGAACCTCCAGTCATATCACATCCTCTCATCCTTCTCTACCTTCTGCATTTGATATCCACAGAATCTACACTGCAGTGTTTCCCCCAGGACACAGACATTTTTAATTTTCATTTTTAGATTGCAGGGGGATCTCTGCTCTGGCGCCTGGAGCACATCCTCCTCTCCTCCTCTGCCCTTAGAGTCTGCAGGGCTGTTTCTCTCACATGTTTTCATCCCCGTCCCCAGCTGCTGTTGCACAGCAGTATTTCCCCCTTCTTAAATACATTATCCCAGAGGCACTACCACCTTTACTCATGGGCTCAGTCCTGGCAAGCAACATTCCCTCTTGGAGCCAGCTGGCATTGAATCTCTTGGACACTGGGGAAGATTCATACTCAGCTGCCCAGTAAATGTGCAAGGATGTAACAGTAAATGCTTTACTCTTGGGAAATTTCCATCCTTTCTTAAAATCAATGCAGTCTTTGTTTCTTGAGACCTTGTTGAGGTATTGTATTAACCTAATATTATATTTGTTTCCTGTAGAGAATTTTGTTTGGGAAAGATCTCAATATGTCGCTACTTATAAACTTCCTTGGGGCTCCAGGCAAGACAAAGTAAGGATTTTTTTCTTCCCTTTCCTTTTTTTTTCCCCTTGTGAGTCTAAAAATTACAGAGGGTTGAAGTAGCAGATTTGCTGCTTACAGAAAGTAGATTGATAACGCTACTGAGAAATTCTGTAAAAATTATAGCAAAATATAAAAAGAATACATGACATTTGCACTTTATTTATAGCCTTAATTAGAACATCCAATGCTTTAGGATTCAGTGAAATAAATTTTCAGTCAAATTTTCTTTATTGGAGGACAAGTGAGTAATGCTAAATCTCTTAATTAAATTCATACAGAGTATCTGCTTGTTTGGTTCTGAGTGTCCTATGTTTTGCCCCCAGTTTATTTATTTTGCCACTTATGTTAAAAGAGACACTGGGACTTATAACTACTGAATATTCCCTGGCTGCAGGAAAATAGTTACACCCCCGAGGTTTGTTCATTGGTAACAAAATAGTGCATTGAATTATTGTGTCTGACAAAGATATTCTTTTCTGTCTCATTTTCAGTTCTTTGTGTTATTACTGCTGTTTTGCTGTCATCAAACAGTTAATTAATTTCATTACTTAAGGTGTTAAATGGCACTGGTTTGAATTAACAACACCAAACCTCAGATTTCAGATACACTATTATGTTTGATTATTTTATATGAATCCCCTTTTTATATGAAAAGCAATTTTACTTGCATATTTTTCACTTAATCCCTCAAAACAAACAAACGACACTCCCTTTTTTTTTTTTTTTTCAAGTGAAAACCTAATTTGGAGAAAAAACAATACTTGCTTGCCTGGAGCATGTTTATATTCCAGCTGTGTAATAATGTGCAATATGTTTCCATGACCACAATTTCACAAATATTGATTCTGTCTTGTCTTACAAAGGTATAAAGTAAGAGAATAACTTTAAAATGTTATATTAATCATATGTATAACAAATGAACAGTTTTTTCTCTTAAGAATTTTAGATTTGAGTACTTTATGGGAAAGTTAGTGATATGTTTTTTTCATTTCCCTGAATGTTTTTCAGTATAAAGTTTGCTACTGATTGTGTATGAAAGCATTCCTGCCCTAGGTAAATGCATCTCATGCAACTAAGGTAATTGGAGAGTCACTCAAACTGTTGGATTTTCACGGTGACTTGTTAATATGTTTCTGTTCAGAGCATGTCATAGGTATTACTACCCATAAGTACAGCTTCTGAAGAAAATTGAAACAATTGTGTAATAAGAAGTCAAAACTAGTATCCATGCCAGGACCAGTTGAGCATCTCAGCAAAGCTATGAATTGCTGCCAAGTGTGAATATGAAAGATCTTGATCTCTATCTCTGAAATCCTTTACTGATTAACTAAGCATGTTAGGATATTCTGATTTTTAAAACAAGATCTAGCAGTATTAAACTATGAACTACAGGAAACAGAATAATTTATTCCTTCTTATGTATTTCTGATCTAAATAAAATCACTATAACCCTTTTCTAAAGAATTAATCAGATGATCTTCCAATATAAGTAGATGGTAGATAAATAGAACAATAAATGATAGATAAATGGAATAGAATCACAGAATATCCTGAGCTGGAAAGGACACACAAGGATCATTGAGTCCAACTCCTGAACATTTTAGGTATTAGATATTTTAGATCTCTTTCTTCACCAGACCTCACCAAAATGAAAGGAAGTTTATTATTTGGAAAGTGTTTTCATAATTACATTGTTGCTTGTTTGGTAGTAGCTACAAGTAGAAAAATGTTTAATTAACTGTAAATAAAGAGACAGTAGGAGCTAGTTGGAAAACAAGTCTTGGTATCTTTAATGATGTTTCCTGTAGAGTTGCCTAAGTCCAAAAATTATGAATGAAAATGCTTCAGTCATCCAGTCTCTGCTTTTTGTGAGATCAGTTATCTCAAAAATTTGATACCAGAAACACTTAGAGAGCATGCAAAATACCTAAGATGGTTATATCCCCTAAGAAATAAAGTTGAGATTGCTGATATTAGAAAAGTCTGTATAATGGTGTACCTTGTTTCCACATGCCTGGGTTATACTAGACGAGAAAAAGTGACAATCTCTGCAACAATTTACATTCTCATAATCATGATGTGACTGTTTGGAGTAAGGATCTGTATTGAAGGGCTCTTTCTGGAAGCCTTGCCAGCGTTCAGAAAAGGATGCACAGCTCTTGGAAGCAAAAAAGAGGTTCCAACCTGAAGCGCTGTGACTCAAGGTCCAATTCAATTCTAGATTCTGTTCTAGAAGTCAGCTGCCGAAGGTTAGGCTAAGGCAACTAAAGTTCTTCAGTTAGTGTAAAAGTAATCACATAGTGTAATTATTTAGGTGTATATGAATAAATATATTTGTTGCCAACTAAATTAGCAGGATATTTAGAAAGCCCCCTTTTTTGCTTTTAATTGACTAAATACATTTTCTTTCACTGACTGTACAGCAAAGGCCTTTAAAGTAATCGTATGTGAGACAGGTGGAGAAATTTTTTAGAGAAAAAAACCCATGCTATTTCTGTTTTTTCCCTCCTGAAATGAATATTGTAAAAATATTCCACAATTCTTTTGAAGAAATACCTCTGCTAAAGATTTTATACTTTAACATGTATTAACATGCAAGTCTTCTCTCATTCAAAAGCAACATTTCTGCTTATGATCTCTAGCAAAGACTAACACAGCTGAAAGGAGGAGTTTACAACCAATTCAAAGGATGTTGCTCTGATGTGATTTTAAGAGTGTTTATGCTACATTTAAGGTACAGAAAATCAAAGCAGTATAGCTGTCATGTTTGAGTGCACCCATAAATAGAATTCTATTCTAGTAGAACTAATTGGTGCAAATGTTGGCTTGTTACAAAAGCTAGTACAACATATTCATAATCACCAAGGATTATGGAACTCAAGCATAAGAAATCATATCCCTCATCCAAAAAGGAAGAAAAGAAATGTAATTTGCTTCTTACAGTTTCTTTTAAGACACAAACACTGAATAAGATGACACCTAAATGGTCTTAACTAGTGTTTTTACACTTTTTCTCACCTGTTGGTGTCTCTACAGATTGATTTGTAGATCCTGGGCTGAAATTCCCCTTTATGGGTGAAATTCTCAAGTCAAAGTTAGCCACATAAAATTTATATACCATGGGGGTATAGAATCATGTGTGTAAGGTCCAAACAGACAGATTTTTTTTTTCTGCTACAGATTAACCATTAAGAAACGTAAAAAAATATTTTGTTGTCCAAAATTCTGCCTTTCTTCAGAGCCCTTCGGGGTCATGTTTACCCTGTAGCAGGTCTCTAAAGCCTGAAAAGTATGGAATGGTTTAAAATCGTAAGGATTAGTCAGACATTGATAAACACTTTCCAAAGTTCATGTGTTTGACAGTTAAAAGTTTTCTACTAAATGGCTTGTGGCAGTAATTTCTTCTTTGTCTCTGGTAAAAGAAAAAATAAAAAAAAACCCTCTTCATTAATAAAAAAAAGAAAAGCCAGAATAAGGTTTCAAACTGTAAATCCTAATCTTACACTCATGTCTAACATAGAAGGAATACAAAGTCTGGAGATAATTTGAGCAATTGTTTTTCCTAATTAAAAAAAAAAAAAGATTTAGTGTTCCTTCCTGGCTGATAATAACTACATTAGTATTTACTTACTATTTTTTTCCTCTGTGGTTCTAAGCAAGTAGAGCTCTTAGTCATGGTTTTCAAGTTGTGAAAGTAGTACAAAACCATGCTTTCCTTTCCAAGTTATTTTTAACTACAAGCAAGTTAATAACTAAAGGAGCAACTTGATTCAAATTTTTCTTTGAGATATTATTTGTGACTTCTGGAAGGTATTTATCTTCTGTATTAATTTTAGAGATAAATGTAAACAATGAATATTTTCTGAAATAAAATGAATATGTTCAGCTAGGTTTTTCTTTCTTTCTTCAGTAATTTCTTAGAGACGATTAGTTCAAGTAGTATATGCCCAATATCTGAGGAAACAGCAGCTCATTATTGTCATTGATATCAGCCCATTATATCTAAATTTATCACTTTAGTGGCTTAAAAAATATAATTATATGGCTATTGCTAGATATGAAGCTTACTAATTACATTATTAGTGATAAATGAGTGAATTATATATCACTTCTATGTACGAATAAAAGGTCCAATTTAGGTCAGCAATAAAATATTCATACATTTATATTATTGAGAAGTACATATAAATTTTTAACTTGCAGAACAAAGTTCACTTTGGTAACAAGGAAAAGGAAATGCACAACATAGCTATAAGTAAATATAGGTAAATTATTAACACTTTTTAACTAAGCCCAAAAAGTATTTTTAAAAAAATTGCCTGTTCTTTAAGCATCTCTCTTTGGTCTGCTTGCACAATTCTTCATCAGATTCAGTAATATGACAACATAGTGTAGCAGTGTACATTGTTTTATTTACCCAGTGAGAATTCTTTTCTAGAAAAAATGTTTTGGGGCGATTTGGGATAGTTTAATTGTCTACAATTTTTCATGCATAATAGAATAGAGAGAAAACAGATTTGTTCATGGAGCATATATAGTATGAATTTCATGTGAATCTCCTATGATTCATTAGCTACGTTATCTTTTGAATAAGTACAAAAAAGTGAGTTTGGGATATTGTTGCCAGAAAGATTTTTATGAGAATAAATGTCCACAAAAATGATAAACATGATTTCAGAACTGATGTAAAAGCCTTCTTCAGTCCATAATTCAGGTAGTTCAAATCCAAAATGTACTCACCCTTGAAATATATCCCTTTTATTCCAAACTATAAGTCTGACAATTGTGGTGCCTTGAATGCTGAATGAGAAGTAATTGAACAGACATTATTTTTTGAGGCCTCTGTCAATACAGTACATGTTCAAAGTAATTCTTGTTGTTTCAATACATGTATTATAAAAAGATGTTCCTCAGTGTGGCTTTCCCAGTTCCCCTTACATGTACATTTAGATGTACTGATGACATGTCAGAATAATCACATGAGCATATGTGAAATATACATGGATACCAATGAAGTTCTCCCAATGAAGTTTATGTTCTGAAAAATGTAAAAAAAAATACCAAACCAAACAAACAAAAAACCCAACAAAAGCAACCAACCAGTCAAACAAGAAAAAACCCAAAACAAATAAAAAAATAAGTTCCAGATGTCAAAACTCTTTAAAAAAATCAATCCTTTTACTTCCAGAATGCTGACCTCTATTAGTAAAACTTACTCTAAGAAGGAATTCCAATTTTTTCTCTCTGCTCCCAAAGCTTGCACTGGTTCTGAGCTAAATATGGGCAGAGAATTCTCAAGCAAGGAACTCTTTAAAGGAATTTTTGCTGCAAAAATTTACTAGATCATATTACCTGAATTACAGAAAAAGGAATCTCTTACCAGGAAAGACCTCATTCTGTTTAGTAGTGTGCTAAGAAACCGACCAGCTAATCAACCAACCAATCCAGTCTGGATACTGCAAGTTTTTGATCAAAAAAGGAATTTCTTGTCCGCTCTCCAATCTCAGTGAACTGAAGATGTACAAACTTTTTCCCATGTAAGTGATTAGTCATAAGGGTTTGTCTAACCTTCATGGTAACTGACACCAGCAAACCTGCTGAGAATTCTGTTATTAAGATCACTGCAGTCACTATGGCACTTGCATTTTGGAGGGCTTTGACAGCTTAAAATTTACCAGGAGAAAAATGATCAGATCTGTGACAATCGTTTTACATGCACCTGCTGTTCAAACAAAATCCTTCTGTTCATCAAATTTGTGGGTAATTCAGTTAATAAGAAAATTTGTTTTAAATTAAATGTTTTTAAAATCGGCTTATCCCTGACTGTGGTAAACCTTAAAATGAAGTTAGTGCAGTTTCTACGCCTATTAGAGATCATTCTGACTAATGTCCAATTCACCAGACACTTACTTACCGGTTAATGTTTATTCAGAATTAATCACTGGAGTAACACAAGGTCATGCACTGAATGAGGTAGTTAAAATGAACAACTAGGATGCTACTCCTAGGTACTCAGCAAGTCTTTAGATGTCCCTTCAGTAGGTTCATGTTGCCATCTATTGTGTGCTATATTCTGTACTGGTTTCTCTTTCATGGCATACTTCATTATGAAATTAATTTTCTGTCTATGATTTTACATTAACCTTAACTGTACCTGTGGAACTGTCAGCATTCAAAAGAATTACCTTTTTGTAATTCAAAAGAATTACCTTTTTTGCTGTACTGCAGATAATTTAGCAATTGTAATTGGTCAATATTTTGACCAGCTTACCCCAATGAGATTTATCCAACAACAAATATTGTTAGGCAAAATGGAATTTTATCAGTAATATTTTAGTGACTGTTGTGATGAATTATTCATTTCATTCTCATAATTTCAGCATTGTCTTTAATGAAGAATGTGGAAAAAAACAAACAAGAAGAATTATATTTTCTGCTTTGTAAAATTTCTGATCAAGGAACTCCTTATACATTATGCTCTAAGCATAATGAAGCCTCAGGAAGAAGTATATAGAAAGTTATTTAGGATTTAGGACCTAGGCCAGAACCAAAGTCTTTTTTTCCTATGGTTCTGTGTTGTAACAGGATCCAGCTCCATAAAAATTTTAGGTGTCAGCTCAGTACCAATGATGAGTAACAGTTATAAGAATATAACATTTTATACTTCTTCAAAGAACCTCCTCCCCCCTGCCCCCATTATTTTATAAATAATTCACTATCATTTACCAAATGAAAAGCCCAAGTTTTCAAACTTTCTTTGAATAATAGAGCAGAATTTACATGACTCGGAATCATGATTTTCAGATGTCAACTGAAAGTACTATCCATGCTAATTAGGCTTTTATAATACCAGAGTATGAGTGCAGTACATACCAAACCATACCATGTCTATAAGGTTTATTTGATACTCAAAACTTAATAATCATTAGGCTACTCATGGGAAATTTGCTTCAACACCTATTTCTTTTTTTCAGAAAATTTGAGATGTGCATATCTCTTATGTAAAGAAAATGGACAAAAAAAAGAAATACAAAAATTAAAAGGTCCATATTCTGAGGTCCAAAAGTGAAAGTTAACTAAAAGAGATCAGAACTGCAGGGATAGAGAAAGCAATATGGAAAAAACAACAGTTTTAAATTTACATTCACATCTTCTCCTTTGTTTTTCCCAATAGTCAGTATTCCTTTGTTTTTCAGTGGAGAAACTCTCAGCCTTTTGTTTTTTCTGTTCTCTTTTGGTTTAGATTTGCATCTTCTTTATTAGTAGAGCCATTAAGCAATTTAAAAATTATGTATTTGATTTTTAGGTATCTTTTTATAGGCAAATAAGAAAGAAGAAAAACTCTTAAGAGAGAAGAAAAAAATTAATACTTAGTGCCAGTTTATGTATATCACAGTTTTGAGGATTTATCGTGCTTAATTTTGTGATCTAAATTAGGAAACTTGCATAAACTAGGCTCCTTGAAAAGTAATGGTGTTCTAATATTCTTTTGATTCTTACTATTTAAGAGACAGGATTAATTACTTTTGTGTAATTTAGAGTCAAATCTGTTTACTTAGAAGCATAGATTTGAAGTAATGAGACAACAAAAAAATACCGAAATTCATTACTGTTATACTTAACTCTAAACATAGTGGCTGGTTTTGTGCCTGATTGGGCATTTTTTCCCATTTTTCTGGCTTACAGAGAGTATCTATTTTGTAGCTGAGAAAATAATTTGTAATTCCTACTGCTATTTGTTTAATTTTGCTGTCACTTTCTTCTAGGGAAAAAAGGGAAAGAAATATACTATGCTCTGTTTTGTTTATTTCTCTCTTTTCTTTACGTCCTCTTATTTGTGAAGTTTGTGACCAGATTTGTGGCTAGCACAGGTCTTTCTTGTGAGAACATTCCGCTGTGTTTTATAAACAAAGTTAAAGTTTAGAT
Source organism: Lichenostomus cassidix (assembly GCF_008360975.1). Classification (NCBI taxonomy): domain Eukaryota; kingdom Metazoa; phylum Chordata; class Aves; order Passeriformes; family Meliphagidae; genus Lichenostomus; species Lichenostomus cassidix. Next base: position 17,132,026 of record NC_139480.1, on the reverse strand, counting down.
GTTTTTTAAACAGTGTCTCGAGATTTGGACAGTTCAGGCCTGGCCAATAAGGCCTAGGGGGAGGTTTCTAGATGACCAATCTGGGCGACCTCTGAAAAGTCTATAAATATTGAAATCAAAATAATAAACCTCCTCTTTCTTGCCACACTGAGAACTTGGGTCCTTTTCTCTGCTAGCGGCTCAACAGCGACACAGATTCATAAAATACTCTTAACTGTTACATGAAGATTAAAAACAATGCAAGAAGGTGGATTTAGAAATGAGTTGGGTGCTGAAGCTGATCTATACTTTCCCTTCCGTCATTGAGGATTTTGGTAATTTCATGACAAAATTTTCTGTGGACTGTCTACCATCTTCTCCTGAAAGAAATGCCTTTGAATTAGCTGTTCTTCATAATCACAGACAGGGAGATACAAGAAATTTAGATAAGGGGGAAGTAGATTTTTTAAATGAGGAAAAAAAGTGAATGTGAACCCTGATCACCCTTTCTAACAAGGATCTGAAGATTTCAATGTTAGATGAGAATTCTGTATGAGAGATCCTGAATTAACAAAGGTTATAACATATATAATTCCTTCAGATATCCAAATTCAGAAATGAACATGATTTAAATTATTATGAAAACTAATATGAGTTTTTCTTCCCTGTTCACAATGTAGGCTTTATCCTTCCTAGGTACTTATGCAATTTCAGCCACACAATTTGTATCCCAAGAACCTATATCCATTTTGGGATATAAGACTTAAGAATGTATCCATTAATTTGAAATGTTAGAGATTTTATCAAGTGACACAATATTAATTCAGTCTTTATCAAGGTTATATATTAGCTCTTCCTTTCCTCTTTTCTGACAACAATCATGCCTAAAAACCTAATACTAAATGTAAAAATTTAAAATTAATTGTAGTATGATGTTTACTGTTGCTGTATACATTGTTTTTCTGAGTAAGGAAGACAGATAAACTTTTAACCATGCATTATCTCTTCTATTTTGCATTTGTGCTAGTGGCAGCTCCTTGTGTTGCAGAAGTGTGCCCTGATAAAAATACTGTATATCTCAGTGGATTTTTTATGTGAATATTTTTAGAAAGAGAGATAGTGTGAGTATGCATACACACTATAATCTTCATAAAGAGAAACTCTAGGACAAAAATATTTTAAGAACTGTAAACATCTCCAGACATTGAAGTTTAATTGCAAGTGCAACCTGAAACAATGTTAATAAACAAATACTATTTGTGCTTTACATATCTGGAACTAATGGAAATTTCTTTAGAAATAATGGAGAGTTATCACCAGAATTAAACACTTTAAATACTCTTAGTTAGTTTATACTGCATATCTTTAGGAAAAGCATCAAATTTCCAACTATAAAGCAATCCCATGTCACAAAGCTCCTCTAGGAACACACACACATATATATATATGTGCATACGTTTATTTCAATAGTATATCAATTTTACCAAACCAAGCAAAATTAAAGTAAACAGTAGTCTGTTGGCCATTGATGATTGCTATTACAAGCGACAAAATTCTCCAAGCAGCACAAATCCAGAATAATCCTGGGGTCCTGGGGTCTGATGCGAGCAATGCCAACATCTTGTTTTCTGGGACTACAAGTACACAAAAATCTACCTGAAATCTCTACTCTTTTCATAAAGTTGGTTTTGTATTTTTTTTTTTTTAATTTCTGTGCAGCTACAACTAACTATCTTGATTTAATATGGTGTCGAGTAACCTGATTGGAAAATCCTCAGATTCATAGCCACTGACATTTAGGCTTTATGTCTGGTAGACTGTTGTCTCCATGACACATGTGGAATCACTAGGGAGAAATCTGTTTGGGGTTTTGATTCCCTTCTCTTCTAAAGGAAGAAAAGTAATCTATATTTATCTTATAAAAATCTGCTTTTTGCTGTCTTATTTTCAAACATAACAAACCACTCACTATAAAGTCATAAAGACATCTGATTAAACATCTGAATTTAACAGAGCAAACACTATAATCTCTGTTGGACAATTTATCTGCAGAGTATCCCATAATATCTGATAAACTAAAAATGTGACATAGAGTTTTAAAATGTACAAATAGAGATGGACTTCAGCTGCAAAGCTAGAAATTTATGCTACTGAAATGTCACTTTGACCTAGCTGAACTACTAAAGCACAACAAGTTTCAAGCTGTGGTAACATGCTGCTGCTGCTACAATGTTCACTTTTATAGTTAGAGGACATCAAAGCTGTAATTGAGAAAACACCTCCTCCTAATTTTAATGAGGAAATCACCAGATTGGATAAAGGGAGTGTGGATATCAGATGAATGCACACGCACACAGACTAGAAAATTATTGTGGTTAATATACTGTTTACATATCTTTAATTAAAATGTTATCTTTGCAAGACAAATGCACTACATAATCCCGGGATTATGTGCTACTGATTCTTAAATTCATTTCTTAATCCATTTCCTTTATTTATTAAAGACAAATGTTGATCTATTACTTTGTGACCTAGTAGTAATTTATTTCAGTAAGATTTTTTTCTTCTCAAGAATCATAAAAAATAAAAAAACCCCTTCTTTATTGTCTGAAAGAAGATAAGAGACAGATATATTTTGCCAGTTAATAAGCCTTGTGATACTTTCTTATTAGACATTTCCATAAGCAAAGTGTAGATAGTTCAATAGGAAGAGATGTGGAATTACTGAAAAACCTCTATTCAAAGTGTAAGCAACATTTTGTATCTTTACTGATATATTGATTGTATTTAATTGTTTCACAGAATGATTTGTTACATTAAAAAAATTTAAAAATGTGGCCCTATGTTTCTATTTGTATGAGTAATAAGTGGTCTGTATTCCATGCTTATGAGAGTCAACATAGTACATGGTTAGGAAAATTTAGCTTGCAGTGTTAGTACTACCTACATCTGGGCTAGCTTAATGCAAGATAGAAATTTCAATCTGTTCAATAAAATTCACATTCTGGGTTAAAGGTGAAAATTACTTGAAGTGCAACCAACTTTTAAAGTTATATCACAGAGCTCAGTAAGGATATATTTTCTCAAATAGAAACACTAAATACCAAAGTGCACAAATGTATTGACCTTTAACCTTTCAAATCTTCATAGATAATACAATCTTGACTGAACTACGCTTTTATAGGAAATAATTGAACTTTACTATAAAAACTGAAGTTACACCAAATACTAGTAAAAAGTAATCTCTCCAAGCTAGGAAGCAAGTGGTTTGATTTCAGTAAACTTATCAGTTATATAATAAATATTTCAAATGAAAAAGTAAATGTTTGTGCTTTTTATCATCACTATAAAGTATTTTTTAATGTAATGGTATCAGGATTTTTTTACACAATAACTAATACATGTGAAAAATATTTTATTTTCCACCTTTAGTAAACCTTATCTCATTAAAATGTCATTTCCTACTGAATTAAGACGTTATTGTTTCTCTCTTTACATTAAGTTCAGCAGATGTTATTGAGTTGATTCTATTTTTTATATGATGATGACAATACGATTAGGATTTTTTTCAAAACTGTAATTGTAAAATTGACCTTATTAAAATTCCTCTTCCTCCATAATTAAAAAAAAACCTAATTACTTGTAGTAATTGGACCAGAAATGACATTTTCAGTTCATTAATATTCAACAAATTGTTTTTGAAGATGTTCTTGCATGGTTAGTAGTCAGTCTTCAGCATTTCTGTTCATTTCTTATTTAAAAGTCATCTGGAATAATAGTTTGCATCTTAATAAGACAAGTTTCTATGAATTGATTTTATTTATAAGGTTTTTAATTGCTAATTAATGTGTGAAAATATCTGTCTCCTGTAATATTTGTAACACATGAAGTGAAAGGTGAATGTAGTAGAACAACAATTCTCACATTGCTGCATTGCTCTAAATAAGCATGAAAGATACCATATTTCCCATCCACAAATTCTCACTATTCTTTCTAGAAATGTCAAAACCAGGTTTAATATGTCACGGTATTGTGCACCTGAATAAAGAAGTCAATTTATCTAACATCACAAAGTAGAGGCAAATCAAAATAAGGATGCATGAACGATTTTATTAACCAGCAAAATACAACTGAGATCATTTCAAGGTGTATACTGTTTATATTATTTGATGTAATGACATTTGAATTGATATAATATATGCACTGTAATTCTCTTTATACATTTTTTAATATACATGTCTGTACTTATAACCTTGAAGTGTAATTCCTCTGATGTCCCTGAAACAGTCAGAGCTCAGACAGGGCTCAGTCACAGCTATGAAGAGATTTCCCTTCTGATAAGCACAATCCATGAGCCAGAGTGATCACTTTTAAGGGTAAGTGTCAAATTGCCAATAAAAACTGTCAGATGAAGTGAAATATGAAGTAATTTTGAGTGACATGTCTGCATCAGAAGTTGAACTGAAATGATTGTGCACTTTTCTTTTGTCAGGCAAAGAATCTTCATGTGATTTTGGAGTTTATATTTCCATAAGTAGACACAAATTTTGAATAACCCTGCTTCTGTTTGTTAAATATCAATACCTTCAGATATTTAACCTGAGTGTAAGACTGGGGAACTGCAGGTCTTTCAGGAATTTTGTGAGCTTCCAAAGTTAGATTGCATCTGAGAAAGAATGTTGAAGACAATGTTGCACTGAAGGCCATTTTTAAAAATGCATCCTTCAGAATCAACTCCAAATCTCTTATTTTAATGTCTCTTTTTTCGTCCTGTGGAGCTTTCTTTACTCGTAGAATGCTTCTGGTAGGGCTTTTTGCTTCCAGATTAAACAATAGATAAAATTAGTAGATAAAAGAAAAGTTTTTTATCTATGTGAATGAATGTTGTATAGAACCTATTACTTCAATTAAAACCTCACAAACAGCTAAATTTCTGAGTAATTTCTAGTTTAGCCTGTAGTCTTATAGAAGCAGAGGTAAAAGATAGTTGACAGCACTCAGGACTAATCATCAGATATTCTGCAATTGAAAGGGACATTCAGGGCTTGGCTACTCTAGGTTCTTACCTATCTTGAAAAATAGGATGTTGATCAACTCCAAGTGTGGTGATGTCCAGCAGTACATATATACCTTGCTAGCAGCATCTCAATCATTCTTCAAAACTTCTGTGCTTTCCAGAAGGAATATTGTAGTTCCTGTACTCACAAATCCAATCCCACAGAAACATTTTCAGCTTGCAAATAATTAAGTTCCCACTTTAGCAGGTCTATACAGCAGGTTTATCTCTTAGTTTATAGACAGTTGAAGAGCATCAATTAAAAACAAAAAAAAGTAGTACCAAATCAAACTCTTTCAGGAATCTGCTGTTTCATTGCAGTTTCTGAAAAGATGAATGCAAGAGATTGGTGTCTGCTAATCAAGGGCAGATGTTTCCACCCAAATATCAGAGAATGAGATGCAAACATCACCTGTCCACTTTTGAGATGAATGTCCTTTGAAATAGAGAAGTTTCTGCTCATGCAAACAGCAACTCCTTGTTCAGATAGGGGTTCATATTCAACTACTACACCTGAAGTTTTCACTACATGGCACTTGCAGATTTGAATGAGAATGAAACATCTGGATAGGCACTAGACATGAACATAATTTGTTTCCTTACACATAATTTCCTGACTGAACATAACATTCAGGGTAGTTCAAAAGAGCTGTTAAGTAAACAGATGTCATGACTATATTTCAATGGTTTATTTTGTTTATAATAAGCTGAAAATTCATTGTTTTTCACACTTCTGATGTATACAGAAGTCTTGCTTCTTTAGAAGCATATCAATATAGTCAGCTCAGCCTGCTTTAGTGAGTGAAATATCATGGGACTATTTATTAGAATATTCAAATTGAAATGTAGGCAGGTATATTGACTCTGGGGGAAAGAAAAATAGAAAAAGAAAAAGGAAAATAAAAGTATCCCTTCCTTAGGTCTAGAGTTCCATAACAGTTCTAAAATGCTAATTCTGGCATGCAACAAGAGAATTATTTCTATCACAGTTCTGAAATAATAATGATTTTTCTCACACAGTTAATTTCCACAGCAACCAATTACATTACTTATGCTGCAGTTTATGTAAAAGGTGTATAGTTAAAATTGGAACTGCATGCCATTTGAATATCATGCTGATGTAGCTGGTATATATTGCACACACCACTTTTGATGCTTAGGAAAAAAAGATTAATCTACTGTGGCCTTCATAGTCAATCAGGAAAAAGTGGTTAGATTTCACAGTCTTCATACTCATACTCTAATATTAGTATGACATTCAGAACCACATTTAAAACAGGAACATAAGCTGGGCAATTTGGAGAAGTCTTATGACAAAAATATAAAAACATTTGGAAAAAGAACCAAGTAGACACTATGTCTTAGAAGCACTATTTTGTGCAAGGAGCATTAACATTTTTGAACTGTGGAAATTATGTTCTACCTCCTTTAATCCAAAGAGATAAACAGGTGGACTAATTTTTTGAGGATTTTGAAGGCATATTGGGAAGTCATAGTTCATATTTTTTATTATATAGTCTGTTATTTTTATTGATTCTATTGAAATCAGATGCTCAATTTTCTGTTTGTATTAAAATTTGTAAATATTTACTACTCAAAGGGCTTTCATGACTTTCAACACCTGTGAATTTAAATTGCCTGAGGAGAGGTCTATTTACTATGTTTGCAAAGGTTTAAAATAAATTATTAATAACAATAGCAGTAAAGGTAATGGTACGTCTGAAGAAGCCAGAATGAAAGTTACCCTGAGAAAACCATGTGCTAAGGAGGAATCCAATTGCCCTTCATGACGGAAGATGTGCAGCTCAGTGTAGCAGAGCTCAGAACTGTTGCATTGGCATTTTATCATTGTCCACACTGGTGCTTCCTTTCCTGAGCAGGAGTTTCAAGGTGGAGCAGCAAGCTGGCTCAGAACAGCGCTGTCCCACCTCCATGAGACCCTCTCTTTTGATCATACATTTCTTTTCATAACACTCAAAATGTCTGAGACAAAATATGCTTATACCTGTTACTCTACAGTGACATTATTTTTTGAATCCCTTCAAAAGAACTTGGTAAGTGGGCCTAGTCCATTAGCTCAGTTTTACTCCCACTTGTCTTTCTCAACTCATTTTTTCATATGTCAAATGCAGTCACAAGCAGATTTTATTGTGGTCAGTAGATTTATTTTAAAATTATTTTAAAATTCTGCACTACTGCAGCTCTACATCCTTATCAGTTTCTATTTTGTCATGTGTTATTTACTCTTTCCGCACAGCATTTTAGTTTTGCAACACCTGGCCCCAGCTCCACATATATTTTTTCAATAATGCCAGATAATCCCTTTGCTGCTTCTTGTGGATGTTTCCATTAGCTAAGATTACTGACTGGAAACTTGCACCTGGCAGCACCACACTGGCTTGCACAGTCATGGTCTCTCTCCACACAGCTTTGGAAATGGAGCTTGCACCCCTCTGTGCTTATATCTGCTAGTCTACCAGGGTGAGAGGATCTTGTATGAATCCACCCTTTGTGTTGACAGCTGATCTTCAGAACCAGCACGTGGTCCAGCAAGATTGTCTGAAATAAAACCTCTGATCACCCTAGCAAATATTTTCCATTACTTGTAGGAAGCTGACCTGCTTCTCAAAGTCAGGGAAGTTAAGTACAGCACACATTTGATTTAAGCAATTACAGCATATATAGTGTTTTTTCTTCATTACAGTATAATTACAATTTACTGTATGAATTTATATTTTTCAGGTCTTGAATTACCCACTTTATTTGCCCATTTCTGTTATATTTTCCCACAAACTTCCCTCTAACTGCCTGTGGTACAGTACTATGAAGTGCACAAACATACCTACTTTAATTGCTTTCTTCAATAAAGAGTTCAATAGAAATAGTACACAGTGACCCATAATTGAATGCAAGAGATTTACTGAAACTGATTAAACTTTCAGAGTCACGCACAGGCAGCTACACTCATACATCTCAACCAGGCTGCAAGTGCACATCTTCCCTCATACTGACTTGCAGATTTAACAGTTGTGTCCTAGGTCAAAGAATATACTCATGATAGGGGAACCTGAAAGTGCCTAGATGAATAATAATAATTACAATTAATAAAGTACTTTGCAGAAGGGATGGCTGATGGCTTTGCCAATCTTTCAAAATATGTTGTGGTTGATAACAATTGCTTAGGTCTGCAAATCTTCTCTTCTTCATCTTTTAAAATAATAGTTTAACTTAGTTTAACACGGAAAGTCAAACAAAAAGCATGAAGCCAGATCCCAGACTGTTGCAAACTATTATACATTGAGTGACTTTACCACTTAGCAGGAAGCCCAATTACTGCACTAGACTTTCAGCTTTTGTATAAATACACAAATGAATGAGAAAAGAAACTGAGTTTCTTTGTCAGAGTGTGTGTCTCTTTTTTTTCCCCCAGGAAAACATAAATCACAAAATTTAAATAACTGTAAAACAGACAACATTGAAAATGTTCAAGTTTTCACTGGAGGAAAAAATCTATGATGCTTTTTACCTTAAAAAGGCCCATTTGAAATAATCAGAAATATCTGTATCCTGATTGACGTACACTGTAAAAAAAAATTACCCTTTAGCACCATTTAAGCAGTTAGGATAGAATGGGATTTGTATAAATCATGACAAATTTTAATGGCCAATATGTTTCAGATACTGAGATCCTATTTTTGCTCAGATTAACATTTGCACTTCCTGTTCCTTTATGTTTTGTTTGTTTATTTGTTTTAATAGATTAGATTTAAATATTTGAAATTCTCATGTCTACATAGAAAGCAGGGTATTTTTGTAGATCTTTTACTTGTTAGTGGAAGAAAATTAGCATTATTCATTACGCCGATTATCTGACCAGTTTTTAATATCTGCTTCAGCATAAAATGAGTCATTCTTGAAACTTTATTCTCTGAATCTTCTGATCATAGTGGGACCCTAAGATAAGAAGGTTAGATGCAGATATACAAACTTAAATGAGCATAATTCACCCATAACAATCTCTCATGGTTTATCAGATAAATCATCTGTATATTCCCTTCAGGAGTACAGGCTGAACTCAGAAAGACTCAGTTGCACTCCAAGCCTTTTCCCATATTTTTCTGTTCATACACATGGACAGTCATAAACTTTTCTTTAGTTCATTCTTTACCTTTATTTCCCATCTGCAGAATCTAACAGGGAAGACTTGAATTTATAAACAGCTTCTCAGTTTAAAAGGTAAAATAATATCATAGAAGGCTTATAAATAATCTAAAACTAAATGTTTTTGCATTCAGACAATATACTATAAACACTATGTTAATATAAATATTAAGGGTAATTACTTTGTCTCTACACTGGAAGCAAACATGCTGGAAGAATGAGCTTGCTTTCTGCAACAGACCCAAACTGTGTTTGGTTTCAAAATATCTCATAAGAAAAAAAATAAATGCAAAGAGGATACATAGTGTTCAGAGACATTTGTATAATCATTTATATAAAAGTTTTCTGTGCCTTGCGACTTCCTATGGACTTGCAGTTTATCTTTGAATTTGTGTCTGACTAAATGGGCACAATAAATGAAATTCTTCTATAAATACATGAAACAGAATAACTTGCTCTGTTGACCATATAAACAATACTGCCTTCAGGTCTGAATAATCTGAGAAATTAGTATTTTATTAAGTAATCTTAATTTCTAATCCATAAAACTATATTTCTGAATGCGGTGTATCTTCTAATTTCATACATATTTTATCACAAAGAAAGTTTGCATAGATAAGCAAATAATAACAATTGAAATGAGACTACTCCTCAGAAGTGATAGAGACTGATAGTTGGGTTGTTTTTAAACTGACTTTTTCTCCTGTTAAAAAGAAAAAATATTAAAAATAAATTGTGCTGCTTCTAAAGGGTCTGCCTGAAGTCTCTTTACATGCATGTGTGTCCACTTAGACAGAAAATATACTTTTTTGGTATGGGAAGTAAATATCTATGCCTATACATACTATTTTTATATAATATGGTATAAACCATATTTTATTACATTTATTTAATCAAATGTATATTATGTTGACATCGATATTCAGTGGTCACACATATTTGCCCTATTCATGTTGAAAAGTCATGATACGCTCACAGAACTTTATGGTAAATCTCCTGTTAGCAATGCATTGGGCATGTAATATGAGAGATTCTTTTATTTATGAACTTTAAAATGTCAAGTGCTTGCTTTTTGCTTAACCTTACTGACATAACCAGCACATACATTAGGAAAGAAAATCATGAAACCTTCCAACCCTTCTTTCATTGAGATCTTGATGTGCTAACACACTTTACTGAGTTTCTCTCAGGGTAGAATACAGAATAAATAGAATAGAACTTGTGGCCTAGCTACAGAATGGCAGAAGGTTTTTTTACCATTCTCTGCTTTACTAAATGTGTCAGAATGAGTTGTCAGTAACTGCAGACATTCTTAGATCTTGAGCACCTTCATGCATTCATGGACAATCAATGAACTGTTAAGGTCAACATATAAATTGTCATTGCTGGGTTTTTTCATATAGCTCAGAGCAATAGCTACAGATTTAGGATCGTTCAAATGCCAGTAGCACCATTATTACTGGCTACTTATAGGTTCAAAACTTTGGTTTCAAGCAACACTTATAAGGGACTCCTCTTTTTAAAAGACTCTGAACCTCTGGTCTCAGCTTCAAGAGGGTGCTGTATTAGCCATGTCAGAACCAGAATAAAAGGTCCATTCTTATTATCCAGAATAAAATCATCCACTTTTTTTTTCCTGGTGAATGATAGCTTATTTTTCACTCTGACCTGTACTCTTTATGCTTTTCCTCTTCCAATTCTCTCTCCCCATGCCACTGGCAGGGAGTGAACAAAAGGCTGAGTGGGGCTTAGTTGCCAGCTGATGGTAAACCATGACACTCCAATAACCCTTTCAGTAATAGCTTTTTTTTATTCTGACCTGTACCTACAATTGCCAATCGAAGACAGACCCAGAGCTTAAAATACATATAATTAGTTTTGATTCAAATAGATATCACATAGATATCTTTCAGAGAAGAGTACTGTGATTTTTATTAAAATTAGGAACAGGACTTTTGAGGATCTTATTTCATACTCTTTGGTAATTTAGTTCTATTACTCATGCAACAATACAAGAAAAAACAATACTGGAAAAAGGGAATTCAAGTGTTTGATGCTTAAAACAATAGTCTAAATCCTGGTTTATAGGGAGTTTTTTCATAAATTCTATCTGTCTTTAATCTAATCTCTTGATCTCCTTGTATAGAGAGTTCAAGGTTATGTTTCAGGGCAACTTAGTTCTGATTCCTCCTAGATGAATTTATCTGAGTAGAAACAGGCTGCAGAGTGAGTTCATACTACAGGGCATTTGCTTCAGAGAAATTGGAGACTAAAAGTACTTTTGTGAATATTTTTCAACTGTTTACTTCTTTCCAGCATTTGAAAATAGACAATGACTGTTAATCACTAGGACGTTTCAAAACATTTGTATAAATACAGAAAACATGGTGCTCTTTCATACTACTGATTTTTCCTCTGTTAGTTTTAACAGTTTTACTTGTAATGAATGGATTCATACAAATTAAATTGCCTCACTAAAATAAAGGAACAACACTGGAGTACCAGGATCTGTCCTTGGCCAAAATTCAGTTTCTAAAACTTGAGGAACTTCATGTTTTTTTCACAGAAAACTTGTGCAAGGAAACACATTATAATTAAAATATTTTTTTTATTTTAATAAGAAAATATATTAATCCTTTGCTCTTCCCCTCCCTGCAGTCAGATGACTTACAGAACACCAATTGTCTATTCTGCTCAGGACTTTATCTATGCCTTGTTCTCCATCTTATGATAGACTTCTCTATTTGAAGAATCACAATAATGTCCCCTATAGCTAATTGTGATGTCACAAAGTTAGGATTATGATTTTCAAGTGGGAGGCAAATAGAAACAGTGGATCAGCTGCAAAGGAACAAAGATCCTATATTCTTGTAAAAATTCTTAGAAACAAAGTAAAACTGCAACAAATTAGAAGTTTCAAAAATACATAGAAGAAATCTGTCAAAGCATTTAATGAAACATCAATATATCCTATTAAAGAAAGTAACAGGTTTTTTAAGCATGGTGAATTATACTTTGGATCCTTATGTTCCTATAGTATAGATTGCAAGGAATGGTATTGTGCAAGACTTCTGAAAGACTAAAACAAATATTTTCCTAACTATGAGAGACACTGTCTTTTAAAAGGCCTTTGGAACAGGAATCTCTTTTTACTGGACTAAATGTTAGGGCCAAGTGGGGAAGTATTACATATGCTCACTATATACTGAATAAGAGCCAAGGATAGGCCCTTTTTTGTTAGGCATTGTAAAAACTTGGGTCTTCTTGAGACTTCTTCATAACTGTTGTGAATAAGTGGTTTGGAGTCTGTGGTCCCTTACTAGAAATGTCAAAGATCATATTTGCTGGGTTGTATAAACACAGAAACAATTCCCTTGTATTCACGTGTCACTATGCTCAAAGTATTTAATTTTGTATTACATGTTTCAAACCAATCTTTCCACACAGTACAGTTCTAAGCCTGTAGGTTTTTTGCATGATGTAGTTGTGTTCTTTTCTTGGGTAACAGGCAAATTACATGCCCAATCTTTGATTAACATGAAACCTTTTACAATCACATATACATGATGCGTATATATTTGGCCTCTAAGTTTCAGGGTTAAAAAAATTGCTTTATATGCTACATTTTACACACATTTCTCCTCTTTTAGTTTACTGAAGGTCAAAAACTAATCCTCAACAGTGATTTGAGGATTTTTCCATATAAGGGAAAGTATAGCATAAGGAAGATAAGGACGATGCTGGCTGTCCTTGCAGCAGGTTCTTTGCTCACATGGAAGGCATGCATTAGCATTTCCCATCTTTCACCATCTTTCTGATTACATCCCACACTCTGCAAAGTCAGACAGCTATTACTCATTTTCTTTAAATTTGAAGTTCTAAGGGGAAAATAATACTTAAGAAAAGAAGTTATTTACAAACATGAGAGATTCAAATTTATTACTGTAGTAAGTCATCCATTTCATGGGTTACTGTTTAAATCCCTGTGCAGTCAAATGAAAGGTAACTGTTTCACTGTTTTGAGAAAAAAATAATGCTGCCCTTTTGTTAGCAGAAAAGAATGATGATCAGAACATGACAATGCGGAACTTAGACTTCAGATCCATTTGTATCAACCAGCAGTTTCTAGCTAATATGATAGCTCCCTCTTTACCCTTGCCCTCTGCCTTATGCTACTTCTAGTCTTTATCAAGCCTTTCCTTAAGTGGTGTTAACATATTTAACAAATAGCCAGCAACATGGAGATGTAGTTGTATACAAATACATATTTTACCAATTTTGTGTGACAAATCAGCTCACCACAGGATCTTATGTGTTCCAGAGACAACCCAAAGCAGGTGAAAAAAAAATGTGTGAAGGCAAAAAGAAAGCAAATTAGAGAGGAATTTTTTAATCTTGTCCTGCTGTGAAACTGCAGACTTATGCAGCATTCTGCCTAGGTTTTGAATTTCAAGGTAGAAGAAACTAAGATACAATTTATATTTCCTTTTTCCTCTTCTTCCTCCATTTTTCTTGATCTAAAACTAATGTGGGATTTATAAAGGTCAGTTCATATGAATGGTTGTTTAGATTTCTAATAGCCATTTAGTTCAACATTTGGTTTTGACCCTTTTTGTTTATATTGATAAAAAGGAATGAGAGTGTTATTTGCCTGATCATAGATATCAATCATAGAACAATCCTGAAGGATGATCCGTATTGAAGCATGAAGATTTGTTAGCAAAACAAACCAGTTGCTCTGTCTTGTTTATTTGTCATTCACCACTGTCCTGAAGCCTTCAGTCAATTTTTCAAAGAGCAAAAATGCCGTGTCACAAAAAATGCTATGACAAGTCTCAGTGCCTTGCTAGACTGAATCTTTAGTGAGGAACCCAAAAGTTGGATTTTTTCTAGCTACACTGATTGAACAATGATGCCTGTCAAATACATTTATACAAATCAAAGCCTATTTGTGAACAGAAATAAATAATTCAGTATCTGCAATAAATAATTCAGCCAATCCCAACTGAGTGAAATACAGCCCTCCTGCAGAAGCAGTCCCACCACACCAGTCCTAAGGCACAATGAGAGAATTGATTTGAACAGCTTTCCCTGGTGTTGCTCCTAAGCTATCTGATCTGCAGCAGGAAATAGGTTCGAAATCTTTAAGACAGTTAACAGCTTCTATGAAAACAAAAATGCATTTTATCTAAAATGTTGCTATTATTAAAATTAGTTGAATAGCTATGGAGGCCAAGTTGTACTTTCTGTATCAATGATGCAATACCATGACTTTAATAGGGCTTTACAGATAGGAGTGAGGGCAGAATTTAGTCTCTTTTGACTAAAACTGTTTCCCATTCACATATGTGAGCTTGCCACTCCCCAGGAAGAATAAAAATTATAATTAGTTAAACTTTGTCTAAGTGAGTTTCCTTTTGTTTAGGACAAGCTGGAGGACCGTGACCAATTTAAATGTCTTTCAGAAAGAGGTTTCTTAATACACATATTCTTCTACATATGTATGTATAAGTGCATTTTTCTCACTACATGTTTATATCACATAGATTGTCCTCAAAAATTACATCTAATCCATTGTTACCCCATAATGCTGGGTAAAAGGAGTTTACAACTGTGCTTCATGTCTTTCTTGTGAGTGTAATCAACATTTTAAGAGACTAGTCATACAAGTTATCTCATTAATACAAGAAAGCCTCAATAAAACTCCTAACATTTTTATAAAAGGAAAACTTTCCCAGTACCTACTGCTGTACCCTGGTACTGTCTTCATCTACCCATGTCCCTCTGGGTCTTGGTCAACAACTGTTCTCAGGAATGGAATTGAAGGAGGTTTTTGAAAAGTCATATGACATCCTGAGGTCTGTTCTGGGGGAGCATGTTCATGGTGGGATTTTCTTTCTCTTTAGTGGTCCGTTTTGTTGTATCTTTGATTGTTTCTTCACCTCTGCCTGCTCCCAGCTGAGGTGAGTGTGAAATACTAGATTTAGAAGGTGACAAGAGTTACTCTGTTTCTGAAGCAGTCTTTGGTGAGATAGTTTCTAAATCTGTGTGTTTCAGTTACCCATTCCCTGCTTTACCATGAAGAATTCTTGTGAGATTAAAAATAGGACTCCAGCAGACAAAAAAAGAAATGAAAAATTGAGGAATACCTTAATACCATGAGCCCACTACTTTCTAGAATTAACAAAATACAAACAAGCATGTGTATTTTACACAGTGCAGGTAAGGTTTAACATGTGCACAATTTTGAAGTGTCATATATACTAGATTCTGCTTGAGCATCTGGAAGAGTAACATGGATCTTGGTCATTTCACATACTGCAATTTCTTTTCCAGCCACTATGTCCCTGGAGCTGTAGGCTTTGTGGTTTTCTGAACCCTAACCCTAATAATTGCTTGGGGCTGAAGATCAGGTCCCCAGGACAAGAACTGGCCCAGGTTTAAAAAGGGTGGAAGGTGCAATGTTGGTGCAGTGCTGTGGTCCCCTTGGCATGCCTTTTCCAGTCCCAGTGTCCCTAGAGATTTGTGGTTGTCTGAACCCTCGATCTAACCTGAAAATAAATGAACACTCAAATCTGAGGTGAGGATCAAATATTCCAAAGAGAGCATGGCATGGTGCCAGCATTGCTCCTTCCACATCTTTCTGATGTGGATTGTGGTAAGATAGGAAAAGGCTGTGGGCAGCCTAAACCTAAATAAGTTACAGCTGTGCCCTTAAACAAGAGAGGTAAACACCTTTGTTAGAGAATGAAGCAGAGAATGCAGACGTGTATGAGTGATTAGAAAAGGCACCTGTGGGTAGTTTACTGACCAATGGTAATGTAATAAAGAACACCTGTTATACATGTGAACAAAGGGTATGAAAAGGGCTACCGGGGATAATAAATTACTGGTGCCTAAGATCATCTTGTGTGTTTGAGAGTCCACCATCACTGGACTACCCGTGGTGCTGGTGACCTCAGGCTCTGGTTTGAGTGTTCATTTGTTTTAGTATTGTGATAAGACATCTCTTGGAATCCTTTTGTCTTAATAGAGGTGAAATAGTGTCAGTGGCTATGTATAGGAGTAGTAGATGAATAACATGCTTTGGTTTTTTTTAAATCCTTTTCTCATAAGATCTGTCTTGCAACTGTTAATGAGCTGCTGTGGGAGTCTAAATCAGGATAGCAAGGTATCCCAAGGGAACACTTGTGTCAGGTCTGCAGGGAACACAAAGAATAACACGGAACAACAGGTTACGGATTCAAAGACCCACGTGTCACCCTGTTTCTGCTCATTCTACCTTCTCCAACACCATCTCCTTCCCAGATGAATATTACTCCAGGGTGATAGCAAAAGTAGGGTCCATTTAGCAATTTTAGAATGGTTAAAAAAGTGTTGAATTGCTGCAAGAATGATAAACGCTTGTGTAGACAGAGACAACATCCCTTGCCTTTCTCTTGATATGATAACTAGGCACTTACATCTTCTGAACCTTCTTCAAAACTGACTTTTGTTTTCAGGTTTTTAAGACATTTGTTACCACGTGACAGTTTTAGTATTATATTTATTATTAATTTCATATTATAAAATAATCAGAACTAAGAGGTGGATAATTGAAAAAATAAAAAAGCATTGCAGATATAAACATAGGGGATATATGTTTTATATGGGATACAAATATATTTGATTTGGAAAAATAATCTGTTCTAGGCTTATCTTCTTTTACTGGCAGTTGATTTTTATGGTTTAGTTTTCAGATTATTTGCTCTGCTTTTGAGCTTGTTTAAATGCTGATATAAATTCACCTAAAGAGGATATCATAATCTTGAAAACACAAAAGCTGATTGATAAGGTTAATATGAACAGAATTTTGACACAAATAATGATTCCTAACTCTAGCCAACATTATAGTCACAAGGGTGAGATGGAGAGTTAAGCAGAAACACCCTGAATAAGCCTTTGAATTAAAAAAACCCAATCCTGTAGAAATAAAATACGTAAATAGTGTACATGACTTCCACGATATTTTTTGTCTTATTTTTGCATTTAACTGCATATACTAGATCAATTTCATTTCATTGCTGCAATGTCCTAAATCATGATGGGTGAGTAAAGGTCCTGTTTTATTGTCTTTTTGTTTCTCACCAACCAAATCTATTTAAATTGACAATAAATTAAATTACTTTTTTTGCCATCTCAGATCCATTTTGCTGACACTTCCAACAGGTAAGCAATCTCCTTGTCTTTATCTCAGCCTATGAGATTTCTCATTACTGCTTTTTCCCTATTTTCTCTCTCTTCCTGCTGAGTGGAGGGGAGTGAGTGAGTGGCTGGGTGGGAGTCTGCATGTTAGCCAGTGCTGGCCCACCTAGACCATTTCAATTGTAAACTAGAACTGTAATGATGCACAACATGGTGCATATATAAAATATATTCAATGCCCCTAAAAGTTTGAAATCTGAAAGAGGAAAACCAGTTTTAAAAAAGAAACTAAAACTTCAGGGAGTATGTTCTCAATTGCCTGATCATGAGCAACAGATTCTAATTCTGTGTAAGTTTAAAATATAAATTTAAGATATTCAGATTTTTTTAGAACATCAGCATTAATAATTACTTATATAGTCAGCAAATCATTTTGGTTCCTTTGTTTACCTCTTCTTTTTTATTCCCACAGCCCATGAGATATGTGTTTTGTTAAACCTAATTTTAATTAATTCTTATACAGATTATACGCATAAGTATAACAATTTGGGTGTATGAACTTCACCCTTACTGGAAAGTAAGAGGTTTTGACCTCTTACTATATATCTGTCAAAAAAAGACATATTTAGAAAGTGAAGACCTGAGTGCAAGTCAAATATGTTAAAAAAAAAAAAAAAGTATTTTCTCTGTTTTGTAAACTAATTTATTCATTCTCTGTGAGTGTGGTTTTCAAAGATACTCTGTGGGGACCTCTACTGTATTTGTCTGGGTGAAAACTGTTATGTGTGTCAATTCCTTTTCATTTTCCTTTCAGAGTTAATTAGGAAGTATTAAGTATGGAAGAGGGCAGGGGGTAAAGAATTTTATGAGACATATGCCAAACAGTTCTACAGCTACTCTAATTAGATTTAACTTCCAAAGGCGTATAGAAAAGAGCCATCAGAGGGAAGTTATTAGAAGAACCATGCTAAACAATTTAACAGTAATTTGGAAACTGAAGAAATAAAATGCATATTCCAGTGGGATTTATTTGAAAGAGATAACAGGACTATATTTTGACTCATTTTATTTCTAAAGAAAAATTGACCAAATGCTTTTCAAGAGTGAGTAGAGATTGCCTATTTTGTTTACAGCAGACAAAATCTAGGAGACTGAGAAATGGTTAACATCTAGTAATGGGTGTATTTTCCTAGTTTCAGGCTGGCTTGGACAAAGTGTCTTGGGAATTAACACCTCAGTGGAACTGCAAAAGAATGAGCAGAAAAGAATAACTTAACCCAAACTCTCTACAGTGTCTTGAAGAGTGCAGTCTTGAAGACTCAGCTACACTTGACCACTAGCAGGATTTGGTACAATATATCTGATCTGTTTTTCAGAAGTACTGTAAGAGGCACCTGCCCATTTAATCTCCAGTTAGTGCAATATTATGAATGGTAGGTGCTTAATGAAGATTTATAGAAGCATTAAATTTTTGCCAAATGCAACCAAGTAGATGCAATTTTATTATATGTTTCTTGTATTTTGTATCTTATATGTCTTGTATCAAAAAACAAGATAATTTTGAGAGACCACCTGTCCTGGCAGCAGGGAGAGAGGGAAGAGAGCAGCTGCTTTAAGCTACTGCCAGCTGTCTCTCCATTTAAATACTCAGATCCAGAGTCAAATGACTGCGTAGAGCCCTAATGGATTTAGCAGATTTAGCCTGCTTAGGACAGATTGCTCCCACGGTAACTCTTGACTCACCTTAAGACTTTCCCTTTGCAGACACTTCATGGGCCATAACAGTCAGAAGAATTGAAGCATTGTCAAATTCTGAACATCCTATGGAACTGGTATGGCAGATAGGATTACACATGGAGCTATAACTGAGAGACAGTAAGGCAGAAGACTTGACTCAATTTGGCAAAGACATGACTAGAGAAAAGCAAGATGAGGCAAGGCAAGGGAAGACCATATGCTACTACTGTATGAAAGACTGTAGAGGGTAAGGTTGAATTATCATCATTTCTTCGGAGGTAAATTTAGATAGTTACATCAACTCCATCTTTTTTTTTTTTTTTTTTAGAATATGCCTGTGTCATGGTTTCACTCTGCAAGCAACTTCACAGGATATGCCATTTTCTTATCTACCCCAGTCATATTATAGTTGTGACTTCTAAGACATCAAGGTCTGTAAATAATAACGAATAAATAATGAAAAATAATGCAAAATACCCTTTATTTTATCTTTAGATTTTATTAGTCCTGATATCCCTTTTTGTTATCTATTGTGATGAGCAAGGCATAAAGAACAGTAAATTAAGACTATATGAAATGGTCAAAGGCCTTCTATCTAATCTGAGACTCTGTCAGGTACTTAGGAAAAACAGAGCTCAAAGAGAGGTATAATCCCTCAACTATCAAAACACCCTTTTTCTTCCATTATTTTTTGAAGATTTTTTAATTTTTTTATGTTTTCAATTAGTCCCAAAGGTTTTTCTATCTTGTATGAAAGTATACCAACTAAGCCTCCTGCCTAATCCTTCACTCATCTGCTTCAGTTCTCTAGCAAAACTAATATAAACCTGTGGCGTTATTAGTTTTAATTTCATATGTGAGTTTAGAAACTTAGTTTAGAAACTGAGTTTAGAGTGTATCTTACTGTTTTAGTTCCCTCTTTCCCAGGAAGATTTATAGTCTTAATCAGTCCTCATACAGCAACTTTTAATATATTTTGTCATTTTATTTGCTCTCCTTTCTATTTGTATTCTATTCCAGAAGTTTTGAGATGGGAGGATGAGACCTGCACACAGTCCTAATGACAGTGAAAGAATAAAGGGTTTCCACATAAGGGAATAATGGCATAAAGAAATTTTCTGGTTTACTCTTTGTTTCTTTCTTAATAATTTGTGATGAACACTTTAACCATTCAAGCAATGATGTTCACTTAGCTAATTCAACTCAATTTCAGAAATAAATCTGCTATGAATCCAGGATCTTTGGACCCATTGCAGATTTTGGATAACTAGAATTTCTTTTCCTATGTGAACAATGGATATTGCATTTTTTTTTTTTGTATTTTACTGTCCTTTCCATTTCCTCTGGATCCTTCACTAAACTCAAAGTTCAAATAAAAATACAAATAAACAACTTCTGTCAACACAGGACTTTGCTTTTGTATTCATCAAATTCTTTGCTGGTTTTCACTCTTCTGTAGGTCAGCTTAAAGGCAAGCTCTTATACCTCTCCAACAGTGCTCCTTCTGAGATTTTTTGTAATCAATGTCCTACACCTGTAGTGGGTCTCCTGCTCTCAGCTGTACTCCATTTTCTCCTACTAATGAACACGTTGTCTGTGTGTTCAACACAAAGCAGTTTCTCAGGGCATACTCTGAGCCTTTGCCCTTCCTGAGTTCAAAAAGTCAGAAGATTGATATCAGCTGTGCTCTTGCTGATCAGCAACTATGTGGTTTAGAGCTCCATTCTAAAATGAAGTTTTGGGCGGCAGGCTTACAGTCTATATTCATGCTTTCAACTCAGGTTTCCCCTGACCTGATGTATCATGTAAGCATTACGTTGTAGAACTTTCTGCTTCAAGTTATCTCCTGGACTTCAGTAGAGTTTGCAAAGAATAACCCCAGAGAGCTCTGTCTGGAATTCTGCAAGGAGCAACATATCAAAACTACAAACATGAAACTATTGGTTCTGACTTGCTGACTTGAGAAGATCATTATGATTCTACTAAAACTGTTCTCTCTCAAGCTGCTATTCCTTAGAAGTATTTGTGTGCTGCAGTACAGGTAACATTTTAGATTCATAGCAGTTTTTGAAAAGTTTACTCTTTGTGCACAAATCAGCTTCTACTTTGTCTAAGACAGAGCTAGGAAAACACTGTTGTACTCACCTTTAGTAGATATAACTTTGTGTGGGAATGAAGAACAGTTTCACTTATGTTTTTCTTAGGTTTGACCATTGCTAAACCCAAATGTCAGGGAGTGTAACACTATTTTCTGCCAGCAGCATCTGTCTCCTTGGCAAATTCCTCAAACAATTATATTGGCAGCTTTGGAGTAGCCTCTAGGTCTGTCATGTAGCTACCCTTGTCCTTGCAATACTGTTTTATGTGATTCAATTTGTTTCTGAATAATGTCTGCAATTTTTATGCAATTAAACTGCAACACCAATCACCTATGGGATCTCTAAACCAATTTTTTCATGGAAATATGCAATACTTATTAACTATTGACATTCCCCCTACAAAGCATTTGTTATAATAAATAAGAATTACAACACATATTATTACTTTGCCAGCCTGGAAATATTCCAGCCTTTACATTGATTTAGTCCTTTGTCAATATTCCTGATTTCTACTCAGTTTTACAGACATTTTTCAGTGTTGCACTCAAGTTTAAGCCATGACAGTTTTATCTATTATCAGTTAATCTACACAATTAAAACCGCATGTAACTTGCTGAATGTTGTCTTTCACCAGACAACTCTGTGTAACTGGTTATGAATTAGTTTGCTTTTGTATCCAACATCAATTTATTCTTGGAGATTAAACATTGAAAAGATACTTGTAACACCTTTGTGGCCCAGATCAAAAACTGAATCCTCAATGTTGATAAATATATAGGACTTAATTTTGCATCCATTTGAGAATCTGACATATAAATATTAAGCCAAATTATAAGTCACTTCCTTGAGTTCACATAGGCCAATATATTTATTAAGCAAAATACAGATTTGTGAATTAATACAGTCTTACACAAAGATTTCCTGCCAAATCCAGAGATATAGGAAGGCACAAGCCTAAAATAACTAAAAACCTACCTT
Source organism: Lichenostomus cassidix (assembly GCF_008360975.1). Lineage (NCBI taxonomy): Eukaryota > Metazoa > Chordata > Aves > Passeriformes > Meliphagidae > Lichenostomus > Lichenostomus cassidix. Next base: position 17,109,832 of record NC_139480.1, on the reverse strand, counting down.
CTACTGCTCCCAACAGGTTGATTTGAAACCCTTTTAATTCTTTTAGCAAATAAATTCTGAAAGAATAAGAATATTTTCTGAGAGATACAGAGATATATATTTTTAATAAATATTTCTCTATGAGAATAGAAGGAACCCTTTGTCAGCTTCAAATAATTCAGCATCTTATCAAAATTGTTACTGATGTTGTGGAGAATTAGGTACTTCTTTATTTCTTTAGAAATCATATCAAACAACTCTCGCTAGTTATATACCTAAAAACATGAAAGCAGATGTTCATATTTTAAAGGTATTTGAATCAAAATATTTGAAGTAATAAGAAAAGAATTCTTTATTTAAAATTTTTGTTATAATAATGGATTTATTTTTAACATAAAAATGCTGATGACATTGCACATTATGGAAACACAGGCTATTTATTTCTGCATATTAAACATTTTTTAAAAATAAAGATTATCCAGTTTTCTAGCTTTATTGTGTTTTGTGTCAAGGCTCTTAAAAAAATATCTATGCATCATGTGTTAAAATATATCAAGCAACATATAAAAATTTAATGTTTATTAAAGGAATGAAGATAATCTTAAGATCTCAAGCATAAAGTTTTAGTTATAATGTTAAGAAAGATATATTTATGTTAATTGACTAATTAGTTTGTACAATATATGGGAGCAAAAATTACTGATGTCTTAGCATAAAAATGTATAAAATGCTCACAGTATTTTTTGACAGTTTATTGAAATAGTCATGTTAAATCAAAATACGATTATCAAGTAATAGATGCAGTGTAAAACCCATATCAGATAGAACACATCACAGAATCATAGAAACATTTGTGTTGGAAGGACCTTTGAGATCATCTCGTTCCAGCCCCACTGCCATGGGCAGGGACCAGGCTGCTCAATGCTCCATCCCACCTGGCCTTGAACATATGAATACATCTTGAACATTGAATACACCCTGAATAATTCTTACAGAAATTCAACTGAGGCATTCCCTGGGGATATGCACATGTAAAATATCACTATTTCCACTAGATGTATGATAGGAGATATTCGCTTCCTGCTAAGGGGCTGAGTTTCTGATGATGAATGCCACTATTGTTAAAGTCTTTAAGTGTCATGAGATGCAATTGATTTTCATAATAAAACATGTTTATTTTTATTATTTTTACTTTTAGAGAAATCAATCATTTTTTAATATATGATCAAAATAATTGGAGAAAAAAAGACGAGTCCTAATTGTCATAATCAATAGGTCACCGGTGGTCTACAGACCATATTTTAGGACACAAAAATTTAGGTGCCCCAAAATCAGCTTCTAAGAACAAAATTTAAAAGTTGCCTTTTGCCATGGATCAGTGGTTGTAGATCAATACATTCTTCAGTAAATCCATTGCTGGATTGATTTGTGCTAGCAAAGCTTAACCCTAAAGTATTTAAAAATCAACCACGTAATGTCAGGATCCAATGTCAAGGCATTATTAGGGGTCAAATGCTGACTTTGATCTCACTTGAGTTGTTATCTCTTTATCCTACTGCAGCTTCTTGCTTTCACCAGTCCAGCTCTATTCTATGAGTGATCTGCATGATTGTATTGCTGTGGCATCCCTAAGATGGTACACTCCAGAGCTGTGTGTCAGACCCTTTCCTCACCCACGTGCTTGTGAAGCCTAAACTGAGCAAGAGAGCACTTTTCCCCTTATGGGACTCAGGTGTTAAAACACTGAAAATAAATATTTTACATAAAGCATTTGCTTACCTGTCATATCTCCTGAACTATTCAGATATGACAACAAAGTCCAGGATGACTCAGCTGGAGTGTTAAACGGGTGTATAAGAATTTCACATATGCTTGCTGTTGGTTATTTGGTTATGTTGTCTTTCAGATAGCCCAGATTACTCTGTAAATGTTGCAAAACCAAAAGTCTAATTTTCAAAATATGCGGCAGAAAGCAATTAGTATCATCTTACTTGGTTAGAAAGAAATGATAAAATTTTTATTCTTTCCCCCCAAAGTAGCATCTGCAAGCCAACCATGTGCTTGGCCCACTTTATCAAATTCTTCCTAGATACAGAATTTCTCTGTCCATATTTCTCACACAAATTTCTCTGTACAATTTCTCATACAAATGAGAACCGTTTTCAGTAGTGAGAGATCAGGTCGTTATTATTTTTGAGGTTACGCTTAGGTTGGGAAGACCAAATGGCTAACAGCTTGTAACACTGTTTGAAAACATTGCTTGCAGATGGCAACTCTTGCAAATTGCCATTTTATCAGTATGTAATACTTTAAAAGTTCTTGACATTTAAATTTTTTGCAATAGTTTTGCTGTGATTAATCAAACCGATGAAATAAAAATGCAGTTAAAAAAAAAGATTTGGACTACCCATCAAAAAGTGAAAACTAAACAAAATTAATTCACAAAAATGTGTCTGTGTAAGGAGAGAGCAAAACAAGCTTCATATATTATGAGGGAGGGAAGAAGGCAAGGCAAGAAAAAGGAAAAAATTGAGAAATTATCTTTCAAACATTCCATAGTTTCAGGAGGATATTTGGGTGCCAAAAAAACAAACAATAGCCAACCAATTTTTCTTTCAAGTGACTATCCTTTCCAATTTCTCTTTGCTTGCTAATGTGAAGAAAAAATGGTTATGCTACATGCTTTAACTGTGAAAAATGTCTTTTTTGTTGTCATCGGTAGAGTATTTTTTATTTGAGGAAAAAAAAGCATAATATGTTTTTCTATTTCCAGTTTATCATTTGTATTTCTGACTTCAGATTTGATTTGTTAAGGAAGATTTGTGTATGTTGGATATGATTTTGCTATAGCTTGCTCATACATTTGATAAAAGAAGTGAAGAATTACATAGATACTTACCAGCATATAAATGAAGCAGAAGAAAGAGTATATAGAATTTAAATGTGGGGATAAGAAACCAGCCTTTGTGTGCTCATACTCCCAGTAATCGCATTAGTAACAGCTTGAATTTAGAAAGTGTTTTATGTAAAAATGAATAAAGGAGCACCTTTGTAATGCATTCACTAAGAATAAACAAAATGAAGGACTGTAGAGAATTGTCATGGCATGCATTAGGTCAGGCTCTTCTCCCAAGCAGGGATTTAGTATCTCTTTTTCCTCATTCACCCAGAAGCAATAACTACAATTCAGTGTTCAATCAGACATCTTTTCACTTACATAAGTGTTTTTCTTGATTTTGTAGACTGTCACAGTTAGTACTTCTGGAGGACTGGAAAATGGATATTGGGTAGCCAGTCATTGTTTTTTTTCATCATTTATAATCTGTGCTCTTCCTCAAAGTAAATTCCAAACCATTTAAATACAAAGTATTTGAAACTGAAAGTCTAAAAAAAAATAAAATAAAATCAAAACCCAAGACATAACCAAAAACCCAAAACCCCAAAATAACAAAACTGAAAACTGACCAACTACAATCTTAAAGGTTATCATTATCATTTATATTCCTACAGCTGAGGCACTAAGATCACAGGCCACAAAAGTATTTGAATGCATTTGGCAATACTTTCCTCTACAAAAACAAAACCAGAAATGAAAGCACATATCATTAGTCTGAAATGTTCACTCAAATATTGTTCTATAGGATCCAAAATCCAAACATGAGATTTTTATTTTTTCACTCCTGGATGTAAACCTTGTTGATGATCACTGCTTCTCCTGAAATATAATCTTTACAGTGAACGTAAGTCAGTTTGCCTTTTCTCCAACTCATGTTCTCTGACTTCTCTGCAGTTCCCACCTGTAATACACAGCCTGGGACAGGCCTGCAGGTCACCCATACCACAGGGATATGACTTCCTTGTATATCAAAATTCTGCATCATTAGAGAGAGTGTACTGTAGTCAGGGCTTTCCAGTTTACTTTCTGTGACCTTATGGCTGCTTTTAACTGTAGATATCTGTTTAAATCCGTGTTTGTGCCTAATCTACTGCTCAGAATCACAGAAGAACAGAGGCTGGAAGGAATCTCTGAAGACAGACTAGTTTCTTCACACTAGGAACTACCCTTCATTTGAGCAGACACTCATCACAGCTTATAAACTCTTTGGTTTAGGGCAGGAACACCTTGGTTTAGGGCAGTGGAAATGAAGTGCTTATATGGCATATGCAGATGAGAGGTGCTGGTGCTGCCGTTACCTGAGCCAGGTACCAGCTGTGGACCTCAGAGTATATCTGCCAGCTGCCAATTTGGGCAGTGTCAGTGCCTGTCTTAGTGAAAATTGCACTCCTGAACCACTGATCCAGGTCCACTTCAGGTATCACTAAAGGAGTGGTGTAGAGTACAAAGGACAGGAGACAACTTTATTGTCAGAGCCACAGATGTCAATGGCCTGTCTCACATGTGAGAATGTGTTGCAAGTTCTTACCCAGAGTAGAACACATATTATCTGTGATCTAAACTGATCTACTTCCCTTTGTATTGGAACACATTGATGGAGAAATCTTACACACTTTCTTGGATTCATATGGGAAGAAACGGAAAGTCAAACTCAGTGTCTGTGCTTTGTTATTTAGGTACAAGTGTGCCAAACTAAAGCCCAGAGCTCACATGGTCTCTAATAAACAAATGTAAGTAACTTGGAATATCTGATTCTTTGATCTTCTGAAATGGTTGCTCCAAATTTAATTAGAATACAGTGTTGAATGAGGAGGAATGTTGCCAGAGGTCAAGGAGGTAATCCTTTTGCTCTACTCAGTTCTAATAAGGCCAAATGTAGGGAACACTGTGTCCAGTTCTGGGGCCCACTCAATAAAAGAGACAGATGGAAATACTGGAGAGAACTCAAAGAAGGGGCACTGAGATGATGAAAGGACTGGAATATCTCTCATGTGAAAAAGGGATGAGAAAGCTGGGACTATTTAGCCTGGAGAAGAGAAGGCTCAGAGTGTATTATATCAATGTATAGAAATACCTCAAGGGAGAATGCAAAGAAGATTGGAGATATGCTCTTTTCAGTGGAGCCTAGTGAGTGACAGGACCAGAGGCAATGGTCACAAAACTGAAATACAGAAGGAACAGTTAGAATAAGGAAACACTTTTTTTTTTTTTGCTGTGATAGTGGTTGAGAACTGGCACAGGTTGCCCAGGAAGGTAGTGGAATCTCCCTCCTCAGACATATTCAGAAGTCATCTGACCATGGGTGGAGGTAACTGGCAGTGGGTAGCCCTGCTTGAGAAGTGGGACTGGACCAGATCACCTCCAGATGTCCTTGCCAACCTTAATCATTCTGTGATTCTGTGACATAAGAATAAAATCTGCATCTTTTCTGTGTCTGAGAAAACCCAGATAATCTACAAAACTCAATTTTAACTTACCAAATTGATTGCAGGCTCTTTCATTCCCTATACTTCCCATCAAACTCCTCATATCTGCGTGCAGTGCGCATATTGATAGTTGAGGCTTAACTGTAAGATCACTGAAATTTTGTCAGCTCAAAATTTTGCTTCAGGACTCTTCATCTATAATGGCAAAAAAGGTGAAAAACTCTTTTCTGAATTTGAAAAACCAGTGTCACCATATCTGGGAAGCCTGTCCTATAAAGAGGCTCAGAGAGTTGGGCATGTTTAGTTAGAGAAGAGAAGGCTCTGGGGAGACTATAGCAGCCTCCTGTACCTAAAGGGGGCTGCAAGACAAGGAAAGAGGGACTTTTCATTAGGGCACATGGTGGTAGGAAGAGAGGTAATGGTTTCAAACTGAACGAATTCAGATTTAGATTATACATTCAAAATAACATCTTTACTGTGAGGACAGTGACATGAGGAACTGGTTGCCCAGGTGGGCTGTGGATCCTCCATCCCTGGCCAGGGAGGATGAGGCTTCAAGTAACTTGGTCTAGTGGAAGGTGCCCCTGCTTAGGCAGAGGGTTTGGAACTGGATGATCTTTAAGATCCCTTCCAACCCAAACCATTCTACGACTCTATAAGATGTTAAATAGAAAAGAATTCTACAAATAATGAAATATATATCATGAACTTGATAAGATCGAGTTTTATAAGATTAAAACAGTACTTCTTGGAAGGTGAGGCTCATTGTAACAATCGTCTTCCAAATCAAATCTGATGAAACAATGAAATCTCACAGTACTGACTTCAGTTTGGATTTAGAGGCGTGACTGAAATAATTTCAACTTAACTGATAACTCAAGAAAATCAGAAGAAATTATATGAGATAAGTGAGAGGCATCTACCACCAAAATATATGAGAATCAGCTCTTGTACCTCATTGATACACACTCTATTGTTAATGACCTGTCAGCTGTGCACAAAATATGACCTACCCAAGAAAAAAAATATATTTTGGAGAGGCCCAAATAGATATGTGATCTGCCCTTTGGATGTTGGCAGTTTATTTTTAAAAGTATTTTTGACAAGAATATGTTCAAGGTTTTCAAAATGAAAACAGAAAGTAATGATCATCTTCACAGTATATCAGATTCCTATTACCCTTTTTTAGAGTAACTGGCACAATTCTGTATTCCCTGGACAGAGCCACACAAAGACCTCCTTTGCAAGACATTTAATAGTTTCAACTGTGAACAGCTGTTCCACTACTTCTCAAAAAATTTGTAAAGTCAGTCACTGGGCTGATCTATCATTCACAGTTTTACATATGCTTGTTGGCTAGTTTGCTCAGTTTTGCCCCTTAATATACTTTGCCTTCTACGTTTTCATCTTTACCACAAAACTGGTATAGTCAACCAACTGTTGTCAGGCTTTTAGATACCTTGTAAAATAATTTTAAATAAAAATGCATTTAACAGCCAATCTTTTTTGTTAGCCTTCACTTTTCTGTTATGGATAAAGAAAATAAGCAATTCCACTCTAATTTTTATACCTAAATGAAAACGGGATTTTGGAGTTTCATTTTGCTCTTCCTCAAACCATTCCAATATTGGATTAAGTTCCTAAACTATTTTGCATTATATAAGTCATCCCAACCCTTTTTTGTTATATTGAAAGAATGAGATACACCAATTTTTACAATTGAAGTTGTTAGCTTTTTAATGCTTTATGTGGAATATAATATTCTTTTGGCTTAAGTTTAGAGAAATTCTACAGAATTTTTTTTGTGTTTCAAACACAATGGAATCGTTATGTTCTCAGTACAAAAATACAGATTGCTGTGCAAAAATGTGGCAACTGGGAAACTGGTATAAAAGAGTTATGAGTAAAATGTTCCAAATTCCCTATCTGTCTCCACCACAGCATATTTTAATAAAAGAGTAACCCAACTATTCAAAGAAGTGATACTTAAAAAAGAACAGTTGTGGTGAAAAAGACCTCTAATTTTACATACCAGCTTGAACAGCAGTTGCTTCAAGCAGCCTCATTAGAAAATTCTCTGAAACTAGAAAAAAACACCAATAGAAAGATATAAGTTATCAGCTTTTAAGTTGCCGGTGTTTAAGTTTATATTATTAGTAGTACCAAAATAGACCAGGTGAAATTAGAGATGCACTGCACTGAAAATAGAATAATAAGAAAACAAAAATATTTTAAAAAATGCCTACTAAATATATATATATATACACACTCACTCCTGTTAATGCAAAACTAATGCTAATTTCAAAACACAAGAAATGATTATGTTGATTTCTTTGTGCTGAAACAAAATATTAATGTACACAGGGCATCATCAAAATGGTAACAAATGTTCAGCCAGAGGAAACTAATTCCCTACAGTATCTTAGAGAGGCTTGATTTTTTTTTAACTGCATCTTTAGTGGTAAGATTATTCTCCATATGACTTTTAGGAGAATTAAAACATAATTATCAGGTGTGCCATGCATACTACATGTAACTAAAAGTAAATTGAAGAATGATACTTTTACCATTTTCGTTTGGTGTTAATCATATATATATTGAACCTGTGATCATTACAGGGAAATGTGATGGCTTTTTTTCCCCAGTGATGTTTTGTGAACTGTAGAAGACATTTCATTGGTTATATGTAATCTCTTTGGAATATCTTTGTTGTGAAGCTATTTCAACTTGATTTAGTTTTTAAATCCAGGATGAAAGCCTAGTTTTTTGATGTATCTGTAACTGTTCTTTGAATTGATGCCAGAGGTGTTACTTCCAGGTGTATTTCTTTAGTTTGATTAGTTTTATTATGCTGTGATGCTTTGCCCAAGAGATGTGGTAGAAAAGCTGATGGTATACAACAGTGTCTGGGTCAAAGTAGAGCAAAAGTACACAAAATATTCTGCAATTTCTTTGAACAGTCAGTCCTAGAAATACACATAAAAACTACATGAGCATCCAACCAAATATTACATACAGACCAAAAAAAAATAGAAAGTCTTTCTGCTCTTATTTCTTTCCTAATTAGTTTCAGTCCCAAGGCAACCAATTAATTATACCCTTTGAAAATGAACTTTTCCACTCCTAAATTCATTCAAGCCCTTCATTTCCTCAGTCTTTAGGCTCTGCATTTTCTATTTCAAATTTTAAATCACTTGTAAACAGTACAAATAAAAAATGTCCTTCTATTTTTAATGCTCTGCTGTTAATTTCAAAAGTTTTAAAACAAAAAAAAAGAATATTTTCAGTTTTCCTTCAAGTTGTCATTCTATCTAGTGAAATAAGTGTAAATATCTATCTCATAAAAAACAAATTACAGAGAAGTTTGAAGCTGAAAGGAAAAAAGAAGAAAGATTTTTTTCATAGGGAATTTTTGTGTGTGTATTTTGGCTTAGTAAATAATAGTGAAAAAATATAGCAGGCTTTGATACAAATTCACTTCTAGGCAATAATTTTTTTTTCATACCTTAAACATATAAGAACAAAAAAATAGGGGAATTCATTTAAGTCCTGCAATGTATATGTGCCTGCATCCAATCTCCATATTAATTATTTATTATTTCTGTTTCTGAAGTATCACTACAGGGAAGCCTGGAGTGAGATGTAATAATAATTGGCAGAGAGCAATCAGTTTCAGCAGCCATGTACAGACTGCTTGGTGTGTAACTCTCACAAGAACAAGACCGTAAGATTGGCTGTAAAGCAAAGATTGCAGCAACAAAATTGCTATAGAACTGTTGCAGCATTGGCAAAACAGTTTGGAATTCAGCTTGTGGCTTGACAAAAGGGTGAAACATTTTTATGAATAAGAAAAAAATTGCAAAGCATGAAGACTTCAACCTTGTAGACTCATAGAATCATAGCATTGTTTGGGTTGGAAGGGACCCTAAAAATCATCTAGTTCATAAGTAAAGATGCCTTGCTCTGTGTTGTACAATCCTAATATACAGGAAGAAATTTTCTATTTCCAAGTCAAAGGAGTACCTTTCATTAAAAAAAAAAACCAAAAGAAACAACCGACCAACAAGGAAAAAACCAAAAAAAAAAAAAACCCAGAAAATTAGGCAATAAATGGCTAGTATTCATAGTAATGGACCAAATTAGGTTGACTGTAGTACTGAAATCAGGACATAAATAGTACAGATCTTTGCAGTTTAGACATAGAAAATCCCATGAGTCCTTGTGTTTGATTCCCAATTGTGTTTGATTTCTTAATTTGTCTTCAGGAGCAGAACCATTAAATATCAGTTATCCAATCTCTAACCAGTTCTGAATCCAAAAAGGAAAGTATGATTTCACTCTTGCTTGCTTTCTCTCCTTCCTCATTTTTTTGTAAGTAAAACAACTCTAATTGAGAAATCTAGAATATCTAGAACACCACCTACATGCCAATTTTTATATATATACAGAGATGTGAACCTAAGAAGGTGTTCTGTTAATTTCATATTTGCAACTACACTCTGAGTTAGAAAAGCAAGCTTTCTTCATGAAGTAAAAATCTCAATGTCTGTACTCTCCATATAAGATTTTTTAAAAAATGTTTAGGTTGCTCTTTAGAAGCAAGTCAATTTGCCTGAGCAGAGATTTATTATCCTGAGTAACCAGGATACCTTAAAATTGCACAGTGAAAGGATGTTCTGCAAAGATTCTTACTGGAAGGAAGGACAGAAAGTGGGGAGGAGGAAAAAGAGTGAATGAAGCAGATCACATTGTGATGTATCAGGGTCCAGGAGGGTGGCACAGGGCGGCTCCCACCCGGACCAGGGTCTCTGGTCCGTGTAATCCCACCGGATCTGGTGCACCCGGCCCCCGAGGTTCTGCGGCATGGCGTGAGTCTCCAAACCATGTCAATTCAGCAGGAATATAGTGAGACGAAGGAAAGAACTGGACTCCATCTCTGGTCTGGCAGGGAGGTTTATTTGGGGTACGGGGGAGAGGGTCACAGGGAAAGGAGAAGGGGAGGGAAGCAGGAATGGGATAGGGGCTGCCAGCCCAGAGATGCAAGACCTCTCCCTGATCTAGGCTCTGGCTTTTAAGGGGAAGGAGAGGGGGCAGGGGCTGGCTCTCTCTGAGCCAGTCCCAGGAGGACAAAGGGAAGATTGGCAGGAGGGTTACACACCAATAGCTTTTGAGGTACAGCAGAGAGTATTTTAAAATGAACCAATAGTATACAGACCAGAGGGACAAAGGTGCACATGGAATCTGAAAATTGCATTACTACAATATTGATGTATCCAGAATTGATGAAATCAAAGTTGTTTGGTTTTCCTCTCCTCACCCCCCTTATAATCATATATACATGCAATTTGACACAGAAGCTTTCAGACATAGTATTTAAATAATTCTTTTTGCTTGAGATCAGAAACTGCTGCCTTTCAGTATTTACACACAGCTCTTTAACATGCTCTGTTAAGAAATGGAGCAGCAATTGTTCTGAAAACACAGTACATGCTTGAAATATCTTCCAGATTGCCAACAGGATCTGTCAGTTTGCAGATGCACTGATTGCATACATAGAAGAGTTTTATATTCTGCCAAATAATCCCAAACCTATACAGTTGATTTTTTAATGTAAAAAAATAATACCTTTCCTCTTGAGATAATGTCATCAAATACCATCTGTGCTGGCTGCAATTTTAGTCATAAATCCTTGTTGTTTTTATCAGAGATTCATTTTTCAAAATAGCTAATTTTCTTTTCAGATTCAGACACACACTAATTTCTTTGCTTCTTTCTTGCTGAGAGGTCTGATATAACAGTCTCTCACTGAAAAGGTTTGGCATTTTCCCAAAACAAAATAGGCTCATCTTCTTGCATGGGACTAGTTTCTTTAATTGGTCTAGAACTTAGAATCATTAAATACAGTAAAAAATAAATTCTTTTCGTATAACAGAAACTATTAAAAGGCCTGTGGGAGGTAACATAACAATGTTCACACTGAAATTAATATTAAAACTAATAAAACTCTGAGGGCAAAATCATCGTACAGGTAGGAAAAAAATCAACTCATGGATGTATGAGAATGGAAGGAGCATGGTGTCAGTACTAATTTTGAACATGATTCAGGTTTTTTTTCTGATTTCTGTTGGAGGTGCTACATCAGATTAGTACAGCTTGGATGACAGAAAATATAAATGGGTTGACTGTCATTTAGAGTATTGGTCGTATATGACAAATTTCATACATAATTTTGTTGTAACTGAGGTACTTAGAAATGCCTCAAGATAAACTGGTGCACCATGAAGAGAAACAAGTAAAACGCATTTTTTCCCCCCAAATATTTTACAACATAACAAAGGAAGTATACATTCAATACAATCACTTATTTAAGCCATATTCCATCTATTAATCTATGACAATGTTACGAGAGGCCTAGTGGAAAGCCTTGCTGAAGCCTGGATAAACAGCACTGCGCTTTCCTCCTCTGATGAGCTAGTTACATCATAGAATCTGTGCTGGGTCTGCATGACCTGGTTTTTGGTTGCCTGGGGGGCTACAGGGTTGGCTCCTGTGCCAGAAGATTCCACCATGTCCAGCAAAGCCAATCCTTGGTGGCTCCAAAGATGAGCATGCCACTGGCTAAGGCTAGGTCACTTAGAAATGGTGGTAATACCTCTGTGATAACAGATTTAAGGAGAAAGAAAAAAAAATTATTTTGCAGTTATAATTGAGGCCAGAGAAAAACAGAGTGAAAACATGTGAGAGGAACTATGAAGGTACCAAGGTCAGTGGAGAAGGCAGAGGAGGACGTGATCCAGGCACCAAAGATGGGATTCCTTTGCAGCCCGTGGTGCAGATCATGGTGAGGCAGCTGTGCCCCTGCAGCCCATGGAGGTCTGTGGGGGATGCAGGAATCCACCTGCAGCCTGTGGAGCAGATGGATGTCTGAGAGGAGATTCTGACCCCACAGGAAGCCCATGGAGAGAGGACTCCACCTTGGAGCAACTTGTCCTTGCAGGACATGAAGAGTGTCCCCCCCACAGCAGCAGTTTGAGGGGTACTGCTGCCCCTGGGATGGATTCACATATCAGCAGTTTGCTGGGAACTGTTGTCATGTTGGAGAAGTTTGCAGAGAACTGTGTCCCACGGGAGGGACTCCATGATGCAGCAGGGGAAAGACTACTCTCCCTAAGCAGCGGGAGAAACCACAGGTGATGAACTGACCACAGCCTCCATTCCCTGTCTCCCTGTGCTGCTGGGGTAGGAGGTAGAGCTGGGATGCTACACTTTGGAGTAGGTGACCCTTGAAAATCAGACAGCTTTCCAGGATTATCCCCCATGGGATTACTGGAAGCAGAGTCCTGAATGGGGCAATTTATGCTCCCCTTAAATCCAAGGCTTTGATCCTTCAATCTGCTATTTTTACCCCTGAAATCCATGATATCACAGTCACTACAGCCAAGATTGCTCCCAGATTTCACATCTGAGGCCAGTTCTTTCTTGTTTGTAACTATCAGGTCCAGCGGAGCATTTTGTATTTTTTGCTCCTTGGTCACCCCTGTCAGGAAGTTATCAGCAGCACTCCTGGAGCATAAAATTAATTCAATCTCCTTTCTGAATGGATTTTGTCTTGTAGTCGATTTGGAGCAGCAATGAAATTTCATTTGGCCTCAACACTTATAACTGTGGATTCTCAGAGACAGAGGACTCAGTTTCAAGATAAGGACAGCAACTGAGGTTGCTGCCTGTACTCTAAGAATCTAACTTGGGAGTAAGTGTATTGCTTTGTATGTATAGTTTAATGTATGGAGTATGTTTCCTTGGGCTATGGCAATATATTTAGAATATATGAAAATTTCTATATGTAAACATCTACATCTAGACATCCTAATTTCAAACTTATGTCAGACAAGATACAAACTCCCACTATGTTGTTTTCCTCAATTGACATAACACAGGATCCTAGTTTATATTTCAGATCTTCTGTTGAATACAGCTGGGAAAAAAAAAAAACCCTAAAACCAAAACAAAAAATACCCCAAAAAAAAAGCAAAAACAACCAACCACAAAAAAAGAAAAAAAACCCAAACAAACAAACAAAAACAAATAAACAAACCATAACAAAACCAAGCAAAAACCCCTCCCCCAAAAAACCCAAGAAACCCCACAACAAAACCATAAATCAATCAGGTTAAAAAGTAATGAAAGAAACAGATATATTTAAACATACTAGAGGACAGTATGATTAAAAAACATTTACATTAGAAAGCCAACTTAATGATTTTATTAAATTATTTTATTCCTGAAATAAAACATGAGGCTAAAATAAGATAAGAAAGAATAAGAATAAAATAAGAAAGAAAGAATAAGATAGGAAATAATTAAGCTACTGCTGATTAAGCAGTAAAACAAAATAAAAATGTGATAAAAGAAAAAATAATTTTTTGGTGTGTAAATCATGCACAGAAAAGCATGTCATGACTTTCTTATATGTAGCAGAAAAACTGGAAAAAATAATGATCATAAGAGTTATGAAAATTGATCTACAGGAAGTCTTTGAAATGACCAAATTGCAGACTTCCAGTACCTAAAGAGAGCCTGCAAGAGAGCTGAAGAGGGATTTTTTGCAAGTGTAAATAAGGAGTCTGGATCTATGTGAAAATACTGTAAGATCAGAATATAGCACAAGTTTACTAAGTGCAGAACAAGCAATGAACAACAGTGCACTAAAAATCAAGAACTGTGGAAAAAAAAATAAATTATTCATTACCAACATCACACAGCACAGCAAAAGTTACTTTTTTTTCCTCATTACGGCACATGATTTGAACTTTTTGAAAGCCAGACTCCAAATTAGACAGCTGTTCATAACATGTGGAGAGGGAACAAGTGGTTCCAATAGGGATCTCATGAAAGGTCTCAATGCTCCTTTCTGAAGTAATGAACACTTCATTGCAGAGGAAAAAGCATCACCTTATTGCATGAACAGCAAATAGTTGGGTGCATATTATCAATTTCACTGTCCTGGCAAATGGAACAGTCTTGAAAAGACATGAAGCAAAGTCCTTATTACATTAAAGGATATGTGTTTATGGGTGAGTTTATGCAGATTTGTTGCATCTATATGCAGACAATGCTTCAGATGCTTAGAAAAACTTGTAAGTTGAATGGTTTACAGTGTGAGCTCAGTTTTCCTTGCATGAGAGGCTGAGGAGAACAGAGAAATTGAGAATAAATATATTGTCTACTATTTTCTTCTCCATAATAATCCTTTTTTCTCTGTCTCATTATCTCATTTCTCTCTTTGCATTATCTTTATTTTGGATCCTTTATGTGCATTTATTATGATAAATCTTCTGTCATTTTGTTCCACTATTAGTCAATTTAACCATCAATCTGTGCAGACATTTTTCAGATTAAAGCTGTATTTTAACCTACATTTCAGATTTATTGGAACGGAAACCTTTTAGTATGAATTATGCCTAAATAATATATATAGATATTGTATGCACATAAAATCTGATGTCTCTTTCAGAATCAAGGTGGAAGACAGTTATTGAGAGATAATTGTTGCTATTTATGGGAAATGGGTTCTCATTAAAAATAAAGGTTAAATGAAGAAGTTAGTTCCTTCCTGGGAATGAAATTTACATTTCTTTGTAAAGTGACAGCTTTCAATAGCAGTAAAATCTAAATTCAAATTTGCTGTATAATAGACTTCCTTCCTTATTAAACTTTTCTTGGACTTAATAAAACAAACTTAAAGTTTATTGTTGTTCATGCTTGGCTTCCTTCCTAAAGAAAATGTTTCTGGAACCTTAGAAGAAAATCCCTTCGAAGAAAATCCCTTCAGCCATTTCATAATTATAAGATTATGAAATATATATTCCCATATAAATGCTAAATTCTGAGTACCAGTTTCTTAGTGGAATAGATCATTGAAAACTAAACTTTTTAACTTCCAGCTAGGATATGTAAATGTTCCAAGGGTGAAAATAAAATAATCAAAATACCCCACAAATATGTGAAAAAGGTAATGAAGGGATCTTTCCCCATTTAATATGTCCTAAAATTATTTTTTCCTTCAGCTCAGACCTTGAGGTAAAAATATGATGGTCAGATATTTTTACAAGGAAAAGAAGTAAAATAGAAATTGCAATGAGATTATATTGTGACAGTACCACCACTGAAAAAAGTTTCTGCTCCTCAGTGGCAGAGCCAATTCACATCTACCTGCACAAAAATGGTAGCCGTGCAGAATGACAGGCTAGAGATGAAACAACAACAACAAAAAAATATTTTTCTAGGTAAAATTTATTAACAATAAAGTTGCTAACTTTAAATTGGAGTATTCTTGAAAGAAATAACACATGAAGGTCTTGGTTAGAGATGTACAGATGGAAGCACTTTTATGACTAGTATCTTGGCAAATGATGAAAGAAATTTTTCCAGTCTAATGGATTTTCTCTTTTAAATATAATTTTCAGCTGATGTTATATTTGAAATACTTTTTTTGGATGGTAATATGAAATTGTGTGTTCTGAATCAAACAGGTCAACTTTGCAGAGACAGTAGCTGAGGAGATAATATTCATGCAGTTACAAATATCAATTTCTATATTGACAATTCTTGATACGTGGAATATAGAAGCTCTGTAAAGTACTGCAATGTGGTAAGAAAGAACCATTGATAAAAAGGTCCTCTGGTAAAATGCATTCTTTTGCTGAAGCCCTTCCTTTGAAAGTGACAGAACTATAAATATGAATACTGCATTAACAGAGTCTTGGAAAAAAGTAAACGATAAAACTTTTCTGTTTTCCATTCTTTAGTTATTGAATGAGTACCTGCTTTTCATTATGTGACACTGATACATTTTGCTTTTCTGTAGCTCTGTAACTCTCAGTGAAACATTCTGTTTGGATGTTTCTAGACCGTTTTATTTGATTTTCTAAAAAAATAGAAAAAATAAAACAGCTAAAAAGCAACCAAACAAACATGACTAATGGCTTACAAATTGGTGACAGCAGGTTGCTTAACATAATTGTGCAAAAGTAACTGAGGAAAAAAAGAATAAAACTCTCCAAACTCCAGCAAAGTCAGCTCCCCCTGCATGAGATCTACCTAGAGAGCAAATCTTCTAAACCTAGCAATTCATTCTCTTCTGTCTTTCTCAGTGCATGTGTTGCCTTCAAAACAATTCTGCCCAAGAGAGATAAAACTGCTGTTTTAATTACAACTCACAAAAGAGAAAGCAACAGATGTATAAACATATTTTAAGTATTTATTAAATATCTGCTGAATTGTTATGGTCCTGTTGGCTCATTAGTAAAATCTCCATGGATTAACTAGTGATTCCCAATACCTTCATCTACAAAGATGCAGGGAAGATTTGCATTCTCACCTTATGCACACTCATTACAATTTCTTTTATACATCGCTAATTATAAGACCTTATATTTCTTTGCTCTTTTATTTCTTAGAAATGTCTCACAAAATTGCTGACTATAAACGACCTATAAAAGGATCTATAAAAGAATCCACTGAATAAATACACCAAACTATTAAGTCCTTTTTCAAACTGATCAAGGTTAAGAAGCATCAACTAACAAATAAAGCAAAAACAAAGATAAAAGGGGGTGAGGGAGCAGAATAAAAAGCCACAGTTCCTGGAAAATTAAGACTGTGAGAATTTTTCTTATAATGTCAAGGATAACTTTGATTCCACACCACAGAGGTTTAGAACACTCTGGAAGTATTTTCTTCTTTTCTATTATATCTCTGAATATAATTCATGATTAACAAATGCTTAGGTGTGATGATTTCTTAATATGCATAAACCAGGAATAACTACCACACATTTTGCATAATATTATGTAAACTTTTCAGAGGGTACATTGTAAATTTCACTTTCTGAACCCATGAGAGGTTGTGTTAAAAGTGTATGACCCTCAAAAGGGGAATACAGAGTTTTTTCCCATTTATTTTTCCCAACATTCCACAGAATGGCCAAAAATAATAAAATAATTTAATCCATATTATGATAATCTCTCACTGTGCTTGATGCCAAGAGAAATTAGTGGCTTCATCCCTTAGCTTTCACCCAAATGTCACAACTAACCAATATTCTTTTCTGTTTTCCTATACTGTTCAAGGATTCCATTCCATAGGTTAGTACTACTTGAATCATAATGCAAGGACATGATAATTTCATAATTACTTAGTTATGTCACTAAGTACTTTCTTTCTGCAAATAACAAATAGATAGCCATTGAATTATTTAATTCATATCATTGACAGGTGACTGAATTTGGAAAGATCACTGGTTTATTTCTATACTTGTTTAAACATCAAATACCATTATTTCACCTAAGCAATCAAATAATTTTATGTTATTTAAAGAGAACTATATGATTCAGGAGAAATTCTCCTCTGTAGAGAATGATATAATAGTTATAGAGATTTAAATGGAAGTCTTGTTTTCTATATGTACATATATTTTATTACTTTCATGTATTTTCAAAGAAGAGCACTCTTGGAAATCATTAACAAATATTCCAGGGAAAAAAAGTTTTTAAGTTTTATGAACTGACTACTATTTCCACATATTCTTTTGAAATTTTTTGATAGTATGCATATTAAAAATCACAGTCTGCAAGTAAGAGAGGTCCATGAACATTAATACTACTGTTTTGCAGATGAGTGATTTAGCATCACTCAAAGAATCACCGTCTAGGGAATTAGCAGAGTGGTTTTCATAAGAATTTGCAAAAGTATGACAATAAATTTTGATGGCAAGGTTCACTCTATTAATTACTACATGGCAGAAACATACTTGAAAAAACTGTACCTTAGTCCACAATTTGTGATTTGAAACCTCTGTAAACTTGCTTATTTTGCAGTCATTTATGTTTGCAATAAATGAACAAAAAATTAATCTTTCATGTAGTATTTCACATACACTTCACAGAAGTATATAACAAGTAGTACTAGAGAGCATTAAACTGAGTTTATGATGTAGTTGTAATCATTCCAAATACCTTCTAAGGAAAATGTCTTTAAAAGGCACAGAAAAGTAGGACTAAATATTTAATCCAGATTTGAAAGTCTTTATATTGATCTTTTCCCTCTAATGAAATTCTGGAATTATCTCTTGGACTTGCATGGAAAGTGAAGACAATTTTAATCAGAAAAAATATTTTACTGACAGAAACAATTTCCTTCTAGCTTCTGGCTACAAGACTTATAATTTTAAACAAGATTTTACTCATCATTTTCTACAAGCAGTGATATTATATGTCAGTTTATCTGGATTAGGTTAAAAGGTTTAATTTCCATACTACACAGTTCCATTAAGTGGGAAAAAGTATTAAGGACATTAAATGTAACGATAGAAACTATGGTTGTTTGGGTGAGTTTTTTGGCATATCAACTGCTTTTGAACTTCACACATATTTTTATATAAAATATATATTTTTGAAAAGCAAGAATGAAAAAATAACTTAAATAGTTGTGGGAATTTAACTCTGGCTGTCAGCTCATCCACACACAGCCACTTGCTCACTCCCACACAGTAGGATGGTAGAGTGGATTGGAAGGGTAAAAGCCAGGGTGTTGAGATAAAGACAGTGTAATGGGGAAAGCATATGCTGTGCACAGAAGCAAAACAAGACAAGGAATTCATTCACCACTTCCTAAGGGCATACAAATATTCAATCACCCCAAGGAAAGAAGAGCTCCATCACATGTAATACTTGGAAAGAAAAATGCCATCCCAGCCTTTTTCCTTCTTACCTAAGCTTTATATGCTGAGCATGATGCCATATGGTCTGGAATATCGTTTTGGTCCATTGGGGTCACCTGTCCCCTCCCAAATTCTTATGCTTCCCAGCCTCCCCACTGGTGGAGTGGGGTGAGAAGCAGAAAAGGCCTTGACTCTCTGTAAGCACTTTACAAGCAATAACAAAAGCATCTGTATGCTATCAGCACTATTTCCAGCAGAAATCCAAAACACTGCAAAATATTAGCTACTGTGGGGAAAACTGACCCTATCCCAGCCAAAACCAGTAAGATAAATAGAGACATGTCCTAGGTTACAATATAGATGTACTTAGCATTCTAATACCTCCAGCTGTGGGGCATTAGCTGTTATCTCCAGCTAATGACTCACCCCTGGTAACAGACAATGACCCATCAAGGACTCACCACATGACTCATGGAATTATCCTATTGTGAGATGCTCCACCCAGGAGGGAGGAGCCACGCATTCCCACCTGGATATAACCTGGCCTTGGAACTGCCCAAGTCAGCCCTGTCTATTGGGTTTCCAGAGGACAAGAGCTATCACTGGACCTTCAGGTGGAGACCAGACCTTCCACAGGATCACTGCTTCATTTGGACTGCTACCACCACCCTAGCAGGGTGTCAGGTTGTATCTGACTTTGTCAGTGTTTTTTCCTTGTATTATTTCACTTATTTTTAATTTGTCCTATTAAATTTTAATCCTGATTTGCAATCTCCCACTGGTTTGTTTTCAAACCAATACAAGACATATACCTGTAGGAAACTGAAAGAAGCCTAGCTCCTTCTCTTGAAGCTAGACTGTGGTGGGTTGACTCTGACTGGATGCCAGGTGTTCACCAAAGTTGTTCTGTTACTCCCCTCATCAGCTGGAAAACAGAGAGAAAACATTATTAAAGAGTTAAGGACAGGAAGAGATCACTCACCATCATGGGCAAAGTAGACTTGTATTGGGGAAATTAATTTAATTTGCTATCAACCAAATAAGAGTAGAATAAGAAGAAATAAAAACAAACTTTAAAATACCTTCCCCCACCCTCTCTTCTTTCTGGATTCCACATGTGATTTCTCAGCTGCACAGGGGGTTGGGAATGGAGGCTGCAGTCAGTTCATCTCATGTTGTCTGCCTTTCCTTCCTCTTCAGGAAAGAGTCACAGTCTTCCTCTGCTCCATTGTGGGGTCCCTCACACAGGTTGCAGGTCTTCATGGACTATCCCAGTGTGAATCCCTTACATGCAGCACAGTCCCTCAGAAAAAAGTGGGTCCTGTGAGGTCACATGTCCTGCCACTAAATCTGCCTGGGCTTCTCTTCTTCACAGGGTCACAGGCCCTGCCAGCAGCCTGCTCCAGCATGGTCTTCCCACGGGATCATGGACTCTTTCAGGCATCTACCTGTTCCAGCGTGGAGTCCTCTGCAGGCAGGAGAGGAATCTCTGTCCCTTGGCCGTGGTGACTGCAGGGCTGTTTCTCTCACATTCTCACTCCTCTCTCTGGCTCTGCTTTGCAGCAATTTGTTTTCCCCTCCTTAAACAGGCCATCCCAGAGGCACTACTGCTGTCACAGATGGCCTTAGCTTGGCCAGGGGTGGGTCTGTCTTGGCTCCATCTGTCTGTCTTGGATGTTATTGACTGCATTGAAGACAGGGAAAAGCTCTGGTCTCTTTTCATGGAAGTCACCCCTGTAGCTGAACTGCTGCCAAAATCTTGGATTGCAAACACAGTACACAGACTTGTACTGGATCACACTTCTCTAGTGTCAGCAAAAACTCTACTAGAATGAAATTTCACGATCATATAAAGACCACATTTGTACCTTGACGTCTGCAGTACCCTATATATTGATTAGTTTGTGTGTCAAAATCAGAATTGTAGGGTATTTCTTTATAGCTGTTAAGATCTAAAACACTGTAAAATCTACTTTAAACATAATGACTAAAATGAATGAATATTTCATTTATCCAATGAAATGCTAAGGCTTGATCACAGTCAAAACACACAGAAAGTAAGTCTTCTAGGTGACAATTAAAGAGTCCTTTAATGTCAGAAGACGTAACAACTTTCAGTGTTCATAGGGTAAAGGACAATCATCCAGATGATGAAACAAGACATACAATTTTGCCAGTATAGGTAAATGATTAGTAAGACAGTATGCCCTCTGAGGTAGTAGCTTTTCCAGCCACTAAAAACTCACAGAGCCCTCACTGGTTTTGTGGTTTTTTTTTTTTTTGGTTTTTTTTCCCATTAACAAGTGCTCTCAGTATAGCAAAAGTAACAGTTTCTTAGAGAAATCACTTTGCAACTCGATGTCTTTCCCATTGAGTGGGACATATTGCCAAAAGCACTACTTCATTCCAGTCATCTCTGTCTGGTAAAACATTTCATTGTGCTCCGTTACTGAACAGCAGAACTCATAGCAGCCATATGGGTGCTCTGATAGTGCAGGGTACATTGGCCTCCAGCTGCTATGACTAGTGAAATTCTCAGCTAGAGAAGGTGTGGGGGTCTAAGTAATTAAAAATGGCCAACTTCCTTTGGCTTGGTAAATTAAATCAATCTGGGAAGATGTCCAGAACCCTAAAAAAGTCCAGGGTTGCAAATACATTTTTATCACAGGACTCATTTTTGCTGTCCACCAGATAAGATAGATGAGACCTCATTCTTTCATCAATATTCAGCAAAATTGACAGAAAACTCGCAGTCATTTTATTGCTAGAATTACTAATTCATTTTCTGCAAAGTGGCCATCCCAGATGTGTTGTTTACTACAGGAATTGCTTTGGGGAACAATTTTAATAGTGGCATGACTTGTCATTGGGGGACTAATATAACTAGATAGGCAGAAAAAAATTGTACTCAAAAGTCCAAAGCATTTGTGACTAATGAAAGGCAAATGTAAGCAAAAATGGGCCTGATCCTCTACTACTTGGTATGTGGCAATGCAAGCACAAAAGCCCTTCTTAAACTGGCATATTTTAGATTTCCAGAGGTTAGAAACTGTACAAAACAACAAAGGACTATGGAATATTGCCCTCTAACATGGAGAACTGGAGAATGCATACTAATCTGAATGAATGGACATTGCATTTTGACAAAAGAATGTTTGAGGATGAAAAATCTGCTGGTTTTGCATACTTCTTCAGAGATATCCTAAGAAAGAGTTTGGGGAAAAAATTCAAAATAAGTAATATATAATTTTTTTCAAACAGATGTCCTTGAAGCTTGCAATGAAATCTTACAAAGAACTCAGATGACAACTTGGATATAAAACAATCTTTCAAATAATTCAAAGCCACCACAGAGAAGCTAAATGACTGTTTTGCATCAATGTTCACTGTGGAAAAATCAGGGAGGTTCTTTCACTGGAACTCTATTTTATTGGAGACTCAGCAGTTGTGCCTGAAATTGGCTGTAAAAGGGGTTATGAAGCAGACTGACAAAATAAGCAGTAACAAATTGGTAGGACTACATGGCATTCACTCAAGTGTTCTAAGATAACTCAAGGATGAAATAGCTAAATTACTAATGGTATGTGCAAGTTTGCTCTTCAAAACTGCTGTTGCACCTTAGGAGTGAGAAATGATAAATGTGATGCCAGAGGAGATCCACAAAATTTATCTCTCTGGTGGCTGCTGGCATAGCTGACAGCTTGGTGACCAAGAAGCCTCTCTATCACTCCTCCCTTTTGAGAGAACAGGAGGATAAAATACTCAACTTGTGGGTTGAGATAAGGGTAAGGAGATCACTCAGCAATTACCTCCATGAGCAAAACAGACACAGTGAAATTAATTTAATTTATTGCCAATTAAATAGGTTAGGATAAAGAGAAATATATTTTCACTCCTCTCACTCCCAGTCGCTGCACAGCATTTTTACCCTTTCCTCAAAAGGTTATCACAGATGCAATGGCAACATCAGTGCTGGACTCAGCTTTGGCCAGACGTGTGACTCTCTTGGAGCTGGCTGGAACTGACTCTCTCCAGCCTGGGAGCAGCTTCTGGTGTCTTCTCACAGTAGCCAGCATGTGGGCACAAGGACTAATTACACCTGGATATACAAACAAATAAATAATCGGAAAGAGGAGGCAAAATTAAGCAACCTTCTCTTGCAGATCATTGAGATTATCATGGATTTGTGTTGGCCAATTTTTTTTTTAAACTCATTTGCAAACAACCTCAGAAAAGAGATCAACAGTCAAGTGACAAAGTCTTCCTGAGTATGAAGTCGTTCAGTGCAGGGTGGACAGAGTTCAGCTTTGAAAACTTCAATGAAGTCAGTAAGAATATGAATGACAATGTTAAAAAATGGCAGATGAAATATAATGTTAAATAATGTAAAGTAATCCACGTGGGGAAACCAATAAAGGGCACTGAGATGACCACATTACCAAGGGGAAGACTTTTGTTTTGCAACAGTTTGTTCTAATGCTCAGCAAATATGAAAATAAATCACTTGTCAGAGAATAATAAAGAAATAGAGAATGAAACAGGAAATGTCTTTATTACATTGTGTAATTTCATGTTTCTCTTATATTTTTGAATACTATATAACCCTAGCCACTACACTTCAAGAGGATATAATAGAACGGAAAAAGTTCAGGAAGGAGTAAAGCATCTCATTAAAAATATGTAAATATTTCTATACAAGTAATAATTTAGTGAGGCAGAACTGAACAGGAACCTGTATGGAAGAAACGAGGTGATGGATTTAATAAACATCCACAAAACCATGAGTGCCATAGACAGTTTAATAGAGAACAGTCATTCTTGTTTTATTCCTGTCTCCTATCAAATAAAGCTAATGGGAGGTAGGTTCAGAATAAAAGGTGACCTTTTAGGTTTCTTGGTTTTTTTTTTCCCCTCCATGTAAAATGTAGTAGAATAACAAACCTCTTTGTAAAAGAATGCTGCGGACTGTAAAACTTTAAATAAGTCCAAGGGTTTATTAGACAGTTCTGTGAAAGAAAAGTTTATTAAGCATTACTAAATAGACAGAACATATCTGATTCAAGATCTTTCCTGAAATGAAAAAAATAAAAATCAACAATAAAAGGCAGTGAAGTCATTCAGGTAATTTCACATATGCTTGCACCATCCTTCCTTTTGCAATGTCTGCTTATTCCTGCTGCTAGGAAAAAGATACTGAGTGTGTACTTTTGACCTGACTTAACGCCATCAGTCTTGTAATCTGTTAATTTCTTGACCAGAGTTAAACATACCTTGATTTGGTCAATATCTCATTCTTGCAATTAGATCAGTGTAGTGTATAAATTCTGCACGATGCTCCCTGGGGAGGGGAGGTGCTGCTATCTTCTCCCTGATATCCAGTGACAGGATGTGGAGCAATGGTTTAAAACTGTATCAGAGGGCATTTAGATGTGAAAATAAGAAACATTTCTTTATTGAGAGGGAGGTCAAAAACTGTAACAGGCTTGCTAGGGAGGTGTTCTATACCCCAATCCTCTTATTGTTTGAGTGGCATTTGGCTAATGCCTTTAAAACATGCTTTAACTTTTGATCAGCCCTGAAGTGGTCAGAGAGTTGGACTAGAGGATAATTGTAGAACCATCCCAACTTAACTATTCTTATTCTTAAGTATTCTCATTTAGAAAAACTGTAAAATAGTATCTATTTAATTGTCACTTATGTAAAAATACAACCCTATGCATAATGTCAGAAACATTTCAGTGTCACTTTAAAAAGTAACAACACTAATTAATTTCACACCCATCAGAGCCTCACATGATTTTCAGGATTTACAGAAAAAATAGCACAAAGCAATGACAGTTGAATAGCGAGTGCGCTCCCACTCACTTGTCTCTTTTGAGAAAATCTAAAACTTTTAGACTGTAGCAGCTACATCTCAATTTAACAGAAGTGGTCTTAACAGCAAAGAATATTTAAAAATTGATGAAATTCAGCAGAAAAACCATACTATAACTGCTGGTGCTACATGTAACACACAAACAAGTTTTCCTAGATTTTTTTTATGTGTGTTTTAGAGATTTTTCTATAGCTTGGAAGAATGGGTGAAGAATTTTCTCAGCTTCTGACAGCAATCAAAACCTAGTAGGTAAAGCTAAGCACAACGAGACAGTTTCTAATAGTAGGTATATTAGGATAAGTCTAGACCAGTCACCTTGATTTTTTCACTATTGTAACTTTAAATCTGCCTCAGTATGTTAATATTCTTTAGAAAAGGATAAAAAAAAAAGTTATAAAATCATCATGCTTTTCCAGCTCTTCTCTCATTTAATCTAGTCTGCGTATCTTCTGTCTCTTCCATTAAAGTCAGACATAATCATGCCCAAAGGACCAACATATCCATGGCTATTGGCTGCTGCAGTGTTCTTCACTCTGCAGGAAGTAAGATTACTTTATCAGCAGGAGGTTTTCTGCTAAATCCATTGAAGGGTTGATATTCTTGAGGAATCTTTTATATGATTATACAGAAGAATCAACAGAGGAGAGTGTCAGCAGAGCCAGTAACACTGTACAGGGTCACAAACAGAAGAACATGGGTCATGTTGGAAGGGTTGTCAACCTCAAGGAGCACTGAAAGTGTTGAATGTTTTAGTCAAAGAACTGCTATTAGGATTTCACAGTTCCTCTTGATTTATTTTTTTAATTGTTCTCCTGTTAATTTGTTTAGTGATAAGTTATATGCAAGATCTACACAGCTAGATGACCTACTAGAAAAAAATGTATGTCTCTTTAATTAATCTATATTTTTGCTAGGTTTCAGATAGTTTTGTTTTTTCAACAAAAACTATTGTGTAAGAAAACACATACATCTTTGAAGAAAACAGCTTTAATGAGAAAATAAGGTGTTAAATCAGGTTTTTTCAGTCATTATTAGACAAAAATGGTTTTTTGTGTGGTGAAGATACAAACATAACAGTGTGTGTTCTGAGGAGACTAAACATGTTAGGCAACCCCCAAATTTTATTTGAGGCTTAAATAATTCTTTGACCCAAATTCTAAAGAACCATCCATCCATACTTCTTAAAAAAAAACCAAAAAAACAACAACAAAAAAAATCTAAATCAAACTCTATGAATAATCCCCCTTTTGGTATCCTTTTGAATGCTATTTTTTTTAACTGACTTCAATTTTTTTTTCATCTTTAAGTGGATATTTTCAAAGTCTTTTACAGAATTATGAAATGTCTGGTTTCTGTAGAGCATTAACCATAGACATTAAGGAGGGTAGAAAGTAGAGTAAAAAATGTCATAAATAAAAAAAATTGTCTTACATATGGATTACAGATCATAGATTATATACTGATTTGAACCAGTTCGGTTCTGTTATCCTGTGTGACTGAAAGTCTCCATGAAGATTTTAGAGTGAAGTTGTATAATATGCATACATTAACTGGCACTATCAAAAGGTACTTCTCAAAATCACTGGCTCTGGAGCATCTCTAAACCTCCACCAGTATGGATCAGGCCAGGGAATGGAAAAAATGTATACACTTCTGACCAGGAAAATTTTTTCTGGTGACTGAGTTGATCTGTGCTGAAGAGTGCCATAGCCTCTGTAAAGAGAGAGACAAACACTCACTGTCTTAAAGCAAGATTGGATTCCTGGGAGCAGTGAACTTTCAGACCTCAACTTCATCATGGAACATCATCTTTTAGGATTTTTATTGAAAATAACTTTTTTTTTTAAATCAGCTTAAAAAATCTTTAAAGAAAACAGAAACAATTTTTACCTTAAGATTCCAACAGTCACGATCACTAGCTAAGCATTGAAAATTTTTACAACTGTATTTTATATCTGAGTTTCTTTTAAGTATATTATTTCTCATATATTCATCAAATGAACTACCTCTAATAATTATAATGTATCAGAAATTTGATTAATATTAATGATGAATTGTTTTATTTGATCACCGATGAGTTAAAAAAAACTGAAAAGGGTATTTATTTTAATCAGACTTTCAATAATCATTATGAGATATTTTGTCTTATTGCACTTTGTTATTAGTGGTCAGGTTTAATTTAATTTCACTTTCAACTTACTGTGGCAATTGGTTTAATCTGATTAAATTTATTTAATCTGACTGGCTTTGGTGGATTACATTGCAAAGAGTTGATAGAGCTACATACAGAGTTTCAGCAGTCTATGAGCAAATGTTATGGATGTCAGTGAGAAAAATAATAGATTCCAAGATCTCCATAAAAAAATGCACAGGATGTAGCTTCTTTTTAGTTTTATTTTATTTTTCTCTTCCAATAGTTTATTGTTTTGTTTGGTGGATTTTTTGTTATTGTTTTTTCTTTCTCATTTTTCAGCTCATCAGCTTTTAAATTAAATACAGTGACAATATTGTAAATATGGGTCTCAAATGTAACGAGAAACTTATGGACAAACCCAAACAAATGGGCAAAGCTAGAGCTCTGGTAACACTGCAGAAAGATAATCAGTGTGGCTATAAATTTAGGACTTATTCTGGAACCACTCAATATACAAAGTTCAAGTAATCTCCATTGTTTAATTAAATGAAAAGATAGTTGGACTTTATTATCTGAAATATAACTGAAAACAGAAAATGATAAAATTGTCAACCCAGTATGCATGTGGAAGACCAGACTTCAACATCTGATTCCTAATTTTTTTTCCTTGATTTTGGGCTTCCTTACCAAAATTTCTCATTTTACTACATGTTGCTAATGGTCTATTGAATGGCTAGTCCACAGAGAAACAAAATAAGTTAAAGTAACAATGCCAAGGAAAACCTATTTTGTTCTAGGTGTGGCCGTTTGACGGCATTAATTTAATATTCTTCAGTATACATTCTAAAAATCTATACTGTGGGGGTTTCAATTGGTTGTTTTGTATACTCATGTATTAGTTTGAAAACAAACCAATGGGAGATCACAAGACAGGATTGAAATTTAATTGAAAAATTAAAAATAAATGCAATAATACAAGGAAAAACACTGACAAAGTCAGATACAACCTGACACCCTGCTAGGGTGGTAGTAGCAGTCCAAATGAAGCAGTTCAGTTGAAGCAGTGATCCTGTGAAAGGTCTAGTCTCCTCCTGAAGGTCCAGCGGTAGCTCTTGTCCTCTGGGAACCCAGCAGACAGGGCTGGCTTGGGCAGTTCCAAGGCCAGGTTATATCCAGGTGGGAATGCTTGGCTCCTCCCTCCTGGGCAGAGCATCCCACAATGGGATGAGATAATTCCATGAGTCATGTGGTGGGTTCTTGATGGCTCATTGTCTGTTATCAGGGGTGAGTCATAGCAGGAGATAACAGCTAATGCCCCACAGCTGGTGGTAATAGAATACTTAAATATATTTGCATTGTAACCTAGGACAACTCAGAATTTTAAAAAGTTTTGAAGTACAAAATATTTTTTTTTTTAACATGGGTCTGTTAGTTTGGAAATTCACTTTTCACTTTAGTTATACAAGCATGAAATTATTGAATGCTGGAGTTATTGCCTTTAGGGATGAGTAATCTCTGCCACCAATAACATCCTCTGAACATGGGCAGGTAAGAGGGCTGCAAGGCAGAAAAGGTACTCAAGCTGTCTGGCTACTGACTAATTTCCCTTTTAAAATAAGGTGATTTGCAGAAGACAAAGGATCATAGGGTACTCTTTAAACTTTAACAATCAAATCACAGGGTAGGGAAAGCTCATTTAAATAGCAGATTTTACTGTTTAGTAACGTACAGGATTTGCCACGTCAGAGGATATGGACACTACAAATAGACTTTCTGTATAATTTTTTTCAAAATAAGTTTTGTTGAACTTTCTTTAATCTTAAAGTACCGCACGATCTTTTATTCAGAGAAGTTAATTATTACCTGCTACACTGCATGGATATAATTATGAGCTGTTATTTAAAGCTCATAACACATAGAAACCTGAAAGAAACAGCTCTTCCTTTCTGCATATTTGAAAGAGACTACTAGTTTGTATCTGTTTGATTACAAACTCGTTAATACTTTATAAAACCTGCCTCTTCTGACAATTTAGCTTTATTTTTACACTGTAGTTTAATTACAGAGTATTGCAAAACCTAGATCCAAATATAAAATCATTATATGTGTATTCTTGATTGTTTATTTGCTGCCAGAAATTCTTTTGATGTTCTAGAGCTATGTGATAAGAGCAATTGCCTCTTTTAAGGTGACTTATAAGGGATTGCTGGGAAACAATATTTTGCAGTTTATCGTGATACTAACTTAAGTCTGAAACAGAATATGGTGGGCATTCACTACTCTTGTGAATCTAAGCTGTTTTACCTAGGTGAGGCATGAAGCCTAGGTGGGTGATAGATATTCTAAACAGCTATAGTCACCATGTAAATTTGGTTTTAATAGGATACATATCAAACCAAATGCGTAAGCCAGGTAGGTTTTGAATAATGTCATTTTAAAAATGAAGAGTCTTCAAACAAACAGAATATAACTTAATGGAAACTTCAATTTTCATGTGGTATTGTTGAAAGGTTTCCTAATAATATTGTCACAAGTAAAACAATACCATACTATTTGCAGCTTTGGATTATTCAACTGTTTTGCCATGCATTCAGACTATCCACAGCTTGATTCATTTCTGCAGTTTGCTAAGGACCTTGAAGTGTGATCTCTCTCTTCCTCCCTTCTTTTAAAAGATTAAATTTGTTCTCAAAAAGCAGCTGGTGAATTATCAATAATTTTCATGTGCTTGAAAGTGATTGAATCAATGTAATCACATGCTACAAATGAACAGGTGCTGGAAATGTGGGTTCAGACACCTCAGAAGAAGATCAAATCAGGCTGAATAAGCTCAGTTCCAAAAGGTAACCTTTTCGGCACTCTGTCAATTTTAAAATATCGGGACATTCTGAAAATTATTTTATTCAAAGCATGAAGAATTGGTTACCATAAATCAAGTTCCTTGTATGTGTCCCATCAGCATATGGTATTCACTGAATACTGGTGGTTTTGTGCTAGTTTCTCACAGTCCTGAGAAACCCTGAGAGAAAACTCGGGGGTGATCTGTGGGGTGGGGGGGGTGTTGGTTTATGAAGGCACTTCTTGAAATATTTGCTGTACCTCTATGCCTCTGTTTTAAAACCTAGCAGTATTATTAATTTTAAAACAATTTAACAAGGGTGTGCACACCTGTCATTGGAGCTTCTTATGTAATTTAATTTTTTAACACTGAGGTTACAAGATAACAAACCTTGATTTCTCTCTTTCCTTAAGAGCAGCTTTCAGTGTTCCTCTGCAAATAAGAATTTACTGGTCTGAACAGCAGCAGTCAGAGTATGAGACTGTAGAATGAGTTCTCATTCCAGGACAGACAATGGCTGTTAAACTAGTCTTTTGTCAACAATACTAAGATTTTTACATAGTACATTTACAAAGCAACTAAGACTAAGAGAAAACACTGAAGGCAAAATGTGTTTACCTCAGTCCATGAACAAAACTGTATCTCTATAAACTTTCTCACTTGAGGCAATGTGACGAATAAGACAAATAAACAGATGCTCTACATCTGTTTACATATATACTTTCAACCACTGCTGTGTTTATGGTGATTATTATCCCTAATGCAAGAGAAAAATACCTTTTTAAATTATCCTGATCAGTTCTCATTTCCTAGGCAAGTCAGTTCAAAACCACATTTCTTTATTCTGGCCTCACATAAGGGCACTTATCTGTGCCTTCATGCCAGTATGTGAAGTCAACTGGTACATCACAGATACGCTGTTTTTGATTGGACACAGGGGAGATACATATATATAAATGATAAATATATTTAGTGCTACTCTTTCCATTACTTCTAACATAAATTTTTATATAGTAAGCTCTGACTGGTGCTGTAATTTCTGTTGCCCAAAAATCAAGATCTTGGTTTATTTTATTTCTTTCGCTATGCAAATTCCCATTTAAATAGCTGTATATCCTGTCCTAAATCCAGGTTCAAGTGGAGATAAGTCACATATATTCACCACAAAACTATTCTCACTTCCCATAAAGTGCATCTAGGTAAAAACCTGGTCTTTCTCTGAAATCTGAATTTAACAGTGCAGAAATAACATGACGTGACTGAAGTCACAGTACCAGTTAAGAAATTCATGTTTCTACATGAACAGGACATTGTTAAGATCTTGTGCCATACATGAAACAAAACTTGTAAGAATGATTTAAATGATTTGGTGATTTGATAGAATTGTCAGTATGGAGGAATTCAGAAGATATGGAAAATAACCAGGAACTGGCAAGAATTTCAGTCACCTTTATTATTTCTTTTCCTGTTCATTCATTATTAATACATGAAGAATAACAGTCCCAAGAAAAAAGGAACACAAGCTATTGCCTACAAAGAAAAACATTCTTAAATTCATCCCATTCTGAATATAGTGTTTTTGGCAGTTTTTATAACAGCCTAAGGGAAGTCTTTGGTATGTGCTTCAGCCAGCTGAGCCATATTTTACTTTAATATTTATATAATTTATTTTTCTACAGCAGTACACAGTGTGTCATACTTCAAAGATAGCCAGCATACAGATACAGTCTCCTGAAGATGAAAGCTAGGATAAAAGTCATCTGACACCACCTCTTTCCATAAATATCTACAGTATATTATTTCCAATATAATGTACATTTTTGATCTTAATTCTTTTCTTACTATTCTCTCAGCTCACCCTTGATTCCTTCCTTAATATTCAGTGTCCCTGACAGCTGTTTTCCTAATGGTGGGGCTGTTGGGAGCAGTTTTAAAGAAAGTGGTTTCCCTGGAAACAGAAACTGATCTACTATGTAGAAGTTTTTAGAATATTTCCACTTAATTCCAGCCAGCAGTTATCATATCTTTTCAGAAAAATGGAAAGTCTGCTACTTTTTTCTGATCAATAATATCATTCTTAAAAAGGTTCAAATACAGCTATTCCTTCTCTCCACCCCACAAGCTATTGATTACTTCTATTGTTAAATAAAGCAAAATTTACTTCATATCAACACATTTTACAAGTATATAAAAGGTGTTAGCTCATGTTCAAGGATCACATTTTCTTAATTTTCAGTAAGGCTGCTGCTATTAAACAAAGTATCTTAGACTTAAACCATATAACTGCACTAAAATGAGCTTCTAGAGATTGTAACTTACATTCTCCAATCAGTATTATTTTCCTCACTCTTTAATTCTAGCTAATTATAACCACATCCATTAAAGTTTTGTAGCTAATTGATAAGGGAAAGTAAGAAATACATGTTGTTTCACACTGAACTCACTACCTGGAATAAGTAATTATCATGCACATATTACAGAGTCTTTCTGTCTTTTCTCTCTATGGTCATCTCATAGTCCTCCTGAGACAGAAACACTACATTTCTGGAAGATTCTTGAAAAAATTGCTAGCTTAGAATTTGTATTTATTAACTAGAAGTCAGGCTTATGAAATTTAAAAAAGTGGTTTTGAATTTGAATATTTATGTACAATAGGATAAACTTAGAACAATGTTCCAGCCTCCCAAGCAAGCCATCACGTCCATTTAAGAACAAAGATCAGGACCTGAAATAGACATCTGACCATTTGCATCTCCAGACAGATCTTTTAATCTTTGTCATCAGTTTTCTAATCAGGGTTTCATGCCATTCAGTGGCACCTACCATTGGAGAGACACTGCTTTATCAAACACTGTTTCAGTGTCTATGTAAAGAATGTGATTTAAATTTCTATAAGGCACAAGTGGTTTTTTGCTTTTATATACCCTATCATTGCATGTACCATTGGTCTGAAAATTACACATTCTGCCTTGTGTATGCTCACACTACATCTGCACAATTTTGTCTGTAATGTTTGTGTTAAATGATTTTTTTCTCTTTAACTGTGTATTTAAATTTTAGATACACTATTGTTACTGTAGATTATGTCTTTTTTATCTCTTTTTCAATTTAAAAGTTTATTTTTGCATCAATGACTATTCATTGATTGTGAGGAGCCAAAGGCTGTGGCTTTGTTATCCTTTTCAAAGATAAAGAATGCATTCCCAATTTAGCAGTACAGACAGGCTTCTAAACCACTGTCATCCAACAGAATGTTTTTCAGTATGACTTGCTTTACTTTACATTTACAGGAAAGTATAATATTTCCTTCACTTGATTTTCCTAAAAAATAAATGCAGTCATTCAATGCAAGCAGTCATTCATTATTCCATGCAAAGCATAAGCTGATTAGTAGTATTCTCTACATATAAAGATGAAGAATTTCAGGTCAGGGAAACTAAGTAACATCAGTCCCTAACTGTTAGTATCAGAGCTGGAAATAACATGATCTGAGCAACAACAAAAGATTTGCTACTCCAGTCACCCACTGAAACCTACATTTTTATGTTCATGAATCCACTTTTCTAGTTTGGGTTGTTGGTTTGTTTTTAGTGGCTTTTTTCCCTAATAACCAAGACCTGTATAATCTCATATATATTATAGTTCTGACTTCATAACTGTCCAAATTATTGACATGGGCAAGGCAAATTGGCAGTGACACATATTTGTAATTCTTTCCAATGTTTGCAAACTCCAGGCGAAATTAATCTTTTTAAATAAATGGAATTTTGTCTAGTCCTTCCAAAATTTTTATTACTTTTTTTGAGCAATCTGTTTCATTCACCAGTCTTTCTAGTGTACTTATGAAATACAGTGTACTTCAGAAACAAATAGTTGTTTTGTGTGTTTTCTGAAGAGATAGAGCCCAATGATGTTTTCCAGTTTCTGGCATCATCCATCCCAATGTCAATGCATCAATTTAACTTTTTTACTTTGTTTTATTTATTTAGGGTGAAAACTATATCTTAATATCTTTTCAACCATCATTTTCTTCAAACAGTAAACCAAAACACTCAAACATCATAGTGGACACTGTCTCAATACAGAAGGAAAAATTTTGGTTATTTGCCCTGCATAATCTTTTTCATCTTGTCCTCAGAAGCATTAGAACTTCCATACAGTGCAATAACCTACACAATGTATGGATGGTCAGATCACTCCTAGAGGTGTGTGATTAATGCTCCTTTACCAATTGCTATTTCTGACAAGAAGTAGCTCCAGGTAATTTAAAATAATTCCCACAATGAATAACAAATGCAGAAAATTCTAAATCAACTGTGACAACGTTTCTAGACAGAAAAAGAAGACATAACTGAAAAATTAAGACTACACTGCTAGAGTACTTATAAGTGTCAGCTTTCATGCCTAATATATTTAAAATTCTATTGTTGAACCAAATCACCAAATGTATCCTGTTTTCAAAACAGTTAGGACTATTTAAATTTTAGAATTTTATGCATGCAAGAGAACTACCAATTGCTTATCTTTTGGTAAAAGGGTGAGGCAAGTTGTAGGTTTTTGTTGTTTGATTTTGTTTTTTGTTTTTCTAAATACAGAATTGATTATCTTATCATTAGAAACATAATCAAATAATTTTTTTTCTCACAATCACATGATTTCTTTTACTTCAAGAAAGAATAGCTTTAGTTTAAATTACTAGTGTATTTCTGTTATTTCTATTCGTTATCAGAGTCTGTCAGAAATATGTCTATCTATGCATGATTGTTAGACAAAAGTAAGGTCATAGAGATTGTTTATTGTATACTTCACCAGAATTCCTGGACATTATTTGAAGGATTCCTAAGTCATCTACTAAAATTCAATCAGTAATTTATGAGCAGGCTGTGAGTCCCAGACAGGGATAAGCAAGCAAAAGGTCATATTCTAGACTCAGGTGAGAAAAATAACTTTTCTTCTGGTGCAATCTAGTTTTTTTTTTGTGCAATCTACTATGATAACTCAAATTTCACTTTGCAGTGAGAGTTGGAGCCATCACTTAGACTAAAACGTCCAGAGAAAAGTGGTGTAGAAGCAAGCTATTTTTGCATGGATTTTTTGGGGTGTTTTTTTCTTGTTTTTTTTCTTTTTTTGTTAAACTACCAAAATGTAAAGCTAGGCATAAAATGGACAGACGAGTGATCACTGAGCTTGAAGACATACCAATGTTTAGTGAAGACCACTAACATGAAGAACTGCTAAGACTTCATACACTGTTTTCAAGAAACTGTCACCACAACTGAGTCAGGGAACATGCATAGTGAAGAACCAAAACAAAGGAGGAAGCCTAAGGGGGAATATTTGAGATCACAGGGCAAAATCAGGGCAAAATCATTAAATGAAAACAGTGACCTAAAGAAAAGAGGGAATAGTGTTTAGTACCTAAACTATTCTGTCTGGATGCTATAAGAACAAACATTTTCTGTTGTAAGAGATTCAGTGCTTTAAATTCTCAAATATGCATGCTTTCTTCCTTTGCTTTTGGTTTATTAAATCTTCATATATTCATCACTTTTTTCAGTTGTAGTAGAAATTCTTGAAAATGTGTCATTTCTCAGGGAGACATCCTAATGTGTTGAGAAAGAAATCTCAAGGTGCAGCTTTCAAACTCCTTTGCGTTTTGGACCACAGAGACTATTATTTGCCATCATAAGTTCTGTATTGATCAGTGATTATAGGATGACAAATGAGTCTCAAAGCACAGAAAATCAGCTTTCATTTGTTTAAACACCCTGGTGTATATGCCAATAACGTTTTCCTCAAGGCAACCCTGAGGCAGCCTTTAGGGTAAGTTTTCAATATTGCAAGGCTGCACATGTGGCTTCAGATGGAGTCAGCAACTCACTGAACCTTGTCCAACTGCACCAGCTTGTTGTCATAATTTTAGCATGATACACAAGCCACTATTTTAATGAAGATATGTGAGATGTACCAAGACCTAGCTAGCAAGAAATCTTTAGAAAGGACTTCATTACAAATTTTCCCAATATGTTTTGTTTATTATCTAGCTGGAAATATCACCCATTCAGTTTAAACAACAGCAGGCTGCAATTCAACCCAAAATATACTGTTAAAAA
The DNA here is from genome assembly GCF_008360975.1 of Lichenostomus cassidix. Classification (NCBI taxonomy): domain Eukaryota; kingdom Metazoa; phylum Chordata; class Aves; order Passeriformes; family Meliphagidae; genus Lichenostomus; species Lichenostomus cassidix. The sequence continues at coordinate 17,073,850 of NC_139480.1, read as the reverse complement.
CTGATATATTACATAGGATTTAAGCAGGCCTTTTGGTAAATCTTCATATATAAGGACTGAATGAGGGTTAAATATATTTATTTGTAATAGAAAGCAAGCTGGCACACAGCTCTTTTCTTGGCTGATAAATTAATTTCCAGTCAATCTCAAGTTCCTTTTAGCAGATCAGTTACTTTTCTGCTATAGACTTCATGATAAGTTTGTTTAGATCATTTGCTTATGTTTATGTTGGGACTCAGGCAATCCATGTCACAGAGTATTATTTCCTCTGCATATCTCATTAATGAAATATGCTAAATTATAGAATAGCCCAGAAACAGTTATGAGCAATTAGCAAATAGTACTAATTTTCTATTAAAGAGATATTTCTGCAAGAATGACTGAAAATTTCCAAACAAGAAAACCTCTATTTTTTTTTTGCCAAATTTCAACTAAGTAGTCATAACCAGTGACATAACCACAGCAATTTAGCTTCTAGTTGAAAGAAAAAATACATTACTTATTTTCTCTCGCTTTATTTTTACTTCCTTTTTTTTTAAAGTCACCTTTCAGTACTGGTTTCATTTAAAAACTAAAGTAGAGAAAAATGAGGTAAAATATTTACAATTTAATAACAAACAGGTATACCTTGGTTTTGTTCCTAATATTGGAACAGCTTTCATAGATTAGAGAATGCATAAACTGATTAGAAAGCTTCAACCATCAGTGATCATGTCTAGCCAAATGAAGCATCTGAAAATGATTCAAAGAAAATTGTGTCTCTAAAGGCTGTTAGATTTCTGTAATAGACTAAATTAAATGACACAATAAGTTCTCATATACTACCACATTATTCAGAGTTATACCTTTTTTTTATTTATTCAAGGAAGGAAGATTTTCTGCTTTTTTAAAAGTTAAAATGGGAACTAAGTTTACTGCCTAACCTGTTTGAAAGGCAGGCAAGAAGCTTCTAAATAGAATAGCCAATGGCTGCAGTAGAGTACATAGTGAAATTCAGTTTAATTGTAATAATATTTTTTAAGATTCCTTTGAGGAAGAGGATGAGCAATAAAATCATTTAAAATACTTTTATCATTTTGGTGGACTAGTAAGTAATTTTTAAAACATCTTTTCCTAAGGTACAAATGGTACCTTCTCAGGCCTTCTAGCACAATACAAAGATCCATCAGTATACCATAAAACAGGTTTCAGTCAGCATGAAAAGGAACACGAATCCAAATCTGACTTTTCATGGGCTTTATTGTTATCACCTAGTAAACTCTTGCAAGATAGCACTTTATTTTCTTTAGCAATACCTTTGACAATATTCATCTTTCATTCATGGGTGGGTGTGCTCACTGCAATTATAGAGGCCAGCAGAGGCTTCACATATTTATGTCTACCTTTCACTCTTGCTCCCTAAAGATTTAACACAAAGTACTGAAACTGAAAGCTGCAACTCTTGTGACAGATCCTTAGAGTCTGTGTTCAATACTGCCAGAATAGGTAAAAAAGGTAAATAACACTCTGAATTCCCCTACAGACAAACCTAGACTGTGACTGCATAATGAACACTAGCAAATAGCAAAAAAGCTATTTACCAGGAAAAAAATTCCTGGCACTACTGAAGGTACACTTTAAAGTAACAAGACTATCACAGTACAGATGCCATGTTTTGCTGTTTTGTGATTCACAATACCTAAACACCTTTCAAGCAAATGGTTACAAGGCTAAGACTGAGGATGAGGAAGCTCAGCTATTTAGGTACACAGCTGAAGTCATGTCTTTCAGAATGCAAGTGATTAGTACTTTGCTAATAAGGCAATATATAGGATGCCTCAGTTCTTCAAGACACACCTATATTAGTGTAAAATAGGAATGTGTTGATTAAGAAATGCTAAAATATGGCATCAAAAGATACATATGTTATTGATAATGAGTGGTATTGGAGTATATGCAGCAAATGAATGAAGAACTGATTAAAATATCCACAAGGTGCCTGTAATGAAAGTGATCACCACACACTGAGGAGTTAATGGCCCACAGAACCATTAACCTGAGCAGATGATGCCTGTGCTGCTCTATGCTACAGGTGTGTGGCTGCACCATCACACCTGTCCTGGGCTGGGCTGTGTGCATCCCCAGGCTGCAGGAGAACCTCAGATGTGCTCTGTGTGTCCCTTGGCTGCAGGAGAATTGTAGCCCACCCAGGATAACATAGGAGCCTGTAGGCAGCTCCCACTCTGTATAGCCAACTACACTAACTGCATGATCTTGCCTTTATGTAAAAGTATCACCACAAACTCTCGCATGATCATCTTTTTAGTTTCGCAGTAGAAACTCTGTTTTCTTTTAAGAAAATCCTGTAAGAGCTCAAAAGACCAAGATGGGGTAACTTTTCCATGGTTGAGATCTCACAGTGTTCAACACCTTGATTAAAGTCTTACTCAAAATCTCAGCATCTGAAGAGACTAATACTATACCAACCTCTCTTTCATTTAACTTTAACTATAGTTGATAACTGGAGCCATAATATATGATAACTATATTAATTACAGTGTTAACAAAGTTAGGAAATGGCATTATAAACAATGCTTTATGGAATACAAGTTCCTTTCTTACAGGAATCATAATGAAACAGGACCTCCTGGTGCAGAGTAAGTCCACATAGATGGAAACACGCACTAGGAAATTAAGGATACATTGTAGACATATAGAGAGAGAGCAAAGTCTTGGATTTTGGAGACCTGAACAAAAAACTTAGGTGATTTTTTTTCTGAGCCTGTTATACAAAGTTGGATGAGTTCCTGTTTGATGGAAGAAATAAATTGAGAAGTCAATTTTAACTGGCCTGCAGGCAAACTGCAACTCACCAAAAAGGGAAACATAAAAATCCAGATCCCATGAAAAAATAAGCCAATTTACTCAATCATATAGGAATACAAGGGTTTAAAATATAGATAATCATGGACAAAGGGATTTTATTATTTCATTAAAAATGAATAGGTAGAAAAAATTATGTATGATGTGGGGATATACTGCTAAAGTGTGGACAGAGAAAAAGAAAGCAAGAGCTCTGTGGAGCACTGTGATTGTTCTTTTCCAAATTTTTATTTCAAATTCAAAATCATTATGTAAATAGCATTGCATTCCATACCTTTTCATTTCATTGGCATTCAGAAGATCATAGATGTACTTCAAAGGAGCAAAATGTATATATCAACAAACATTAGTTCTCACTCAAAATATGATTAAGCTAATTAAAACCAAGTAGTTCCTGAAACCAAGACCTAAGCAAGATTTTCAGAACAGTTTGGATATATAATGGGTATGAAGTGTGTCCTCGAGTCTTTAAAATAGGAAATTAGAGCAATGGAATAGGAGAAGGGAAAAAGACATACAAGGAAAAGAAAATTATTACCTTGCATAATAATTTAAACCAAATTCTTGAGATCCTTACTGATAATTCTTAAGATGACTTGCCAGAAAAGATCCCAAGGCAATAAATTATGGGAAGATAATGCTAATTTCAGCACAGAGTAAGTGACAAATGTAGTATTATTATCTATGATCAAACTACATATCATAAAAAATTAAATTGGCAGAATAAAGCTGGAAAGAGAATTAAAGTAATCACAATTAAACATATGTCAGTAGCAGACTACTTCAGCATGTGTTTTGTGGGCAAATGCATATGTCCAGCATATAACCTCAAAATGTATGCCCATCATGGTAAGGAAAACGGGCATCAGAAGCATAGGAGAATCACAGGCTAGATGAGAATTGGATTCCATCAAGCCAGAAGGAAATAAGTTTTGGGAAAGAAATTGAGGCAGAAGGTGATTTTGTCAGACAAGGAGCAATGCTGCTGAAGAACTTGGAGCACTTTGTGCCGACATTTAATCAGGATCATATTTTTTCTTCTTTTTATGCTGTAACTTCAAGAAATTCACTCAGTCTGTTCAGGCTTGGAGAAGAAATCTTCAGTGTAAGCACAGATTTCTTGTAGTTAACTCCAATTTGGTGTGAGTTTCTTCTATTCTTAGCATACATATATTGCTGTAATACATCAAAAGCCGTAACTGAAGAAATAACTTGAAATAAGGCTAAGAAGACCTCAGCTGTCTAAACATAGACATATAGTGCTCTTTTAGGTTCTCTTGAATACTTTGCCAGTGCTGCAGCTGGAGCTTCAGATGGCACAGATCTCCCATGAAGACTGTTTTGCGTCTGCCAGCAAACATCACACGATAGCCTAGATAATTTTGAAATGGCACATCTATGTCCAGAGAAGTCAACTCTTTCCTGTTGGATTTGTCTACCTAGAATATTCCTGAATGGACAAAACAGTTGTGAAAGTCAGACTTTCTTTGTTCTATTTTTTTTTAATGATTTATAAAGAGCGTGACTATTTTTTTATTAATCAATCACTTTGTTGAGCACTGCTGAAATCCCTATTATAAGCATGAAATAGCAAAAAAATGATGAGGTGGAGTAACTTGTTTCATTCTTGGTTTTGTTATGATGCTGAACCTGCAGCATCTTTGAACAATCTGCTTTCCCACTTACTATTAAAAAATGAAAAATGATTCACTGTTCAGCAAAGATTATTGAGACACTAAACACAAAGTCAAATCAACTGTGGAAAGAATTCATACATATATAATGGGCTAAAAGTCCTCAAGTGCTGTGGCCTAACAAATTTGTTTTTTTTCTTGATGTCAGAAAACAGTCCCTATAGAATTCTGTGCATGTCAGAGAGAAAGCAAAGCAGAGAAACTTCTTATGTGATAGGGAAAAAAAGAAAGTGAAAAGTGAAGGAAAGGTGAGGTCATATAATATTACTCTTTTCTTTCTCAGAGGACACTAGCTAGTTCTTGCATAGCAAGGCAAGGATACTAGATGAGGGGAAAGAAGATGGCTTGAAGGAGAGAAATTATTGAAATAAAAACTAGGGTTAAAACCACAATAATTTAGTGGAGGAAATTAGGAGGGTCATGCATTTCCTAGTATATATTTCTGAGGGGGTGGAGACAGAAGTGTTAGCTATGTGGCCATGTGGGTGAATTCTGAAGTAAGAGAATGGGACAAAGAACCAAGGATAAAACCCAGGAGAGTCAGTTATTTGTGATAGATGGAAGAATTTTTTATTTGTTTGCTGACAATTTGCTTTACAGAACTACTCCACTCTGATGGGAACAGGAGGTCACTTCTTTCCCAGAAAATGAATGAGTGGTGAGCTCTGGGAATGTTCAAAAGCAATCAGGAAGAGGGGCAACAATGAGGAACAATGCTGCATAGGTGAAGACACCTTAGCATTTTGGGTTTATTAATTCATTTTTTTAAAGACAGGCAAAGAGAACAGTTTTGCTGTAAGGTCCTAGACAAATTGAGGTTCCATCATACCATATCATAACATGTAAGAGAAAAGAGGTTGAGAACAATGCTGAAAAGACAGAGTAGACACATAGTTAATACATATAGATTAGAAATCCACTGAGAGAGCTGACAGACCAGCATTTGATTTTGAAGGAAGATGAAGGAAAAAGCAGTGCCAGCTTGACGCTGCAGTGGTTCTGCACTGATTAAGTACTTAGTGAAGGGTTAAGTACTTAAAGCTCCCTAAGAACTTCACTCTGGGTTAAGTGCACTCAGCATGTGGCTCAGTGAGCATTAAAGAGCAAAAAAACCCTGTTATCGATGCTATGGCAGATTGCAGTCTGCAAGTTTGTCAGTATACTGCACAAAGCATGAATTTTGTGAATGAATTTCAAAAATAAGTAGGTTTGTGTAGTTATTAAATGTGTTCCTTGCAACTTTCTGCATTTGTAATCTGACATTTGGCAGTCAAATAGAGTATTATTATTTTTCTATTGAAGATGTGATGACTAAAATTGAAGATCTATAGTCAGAAATATTTTGTTTCCTAAACTCTCCTGAGTAGCCAAATGTACAGCTACAGAAAGCATTTTTGCATCATCACGTTTGAATCCTTTACATATTTACAATGGCATGTCAAAGTTCTGGATATTTATTAAAACAGTCTCTATTTTAGGTTTTCTACTCCATGAAGATTTTCTCATTGCTATGTGTCTACTGAATATGTATATTTCATTGCAGCTGAAATACGTAAAATGCCTTTGATTAAAAAATGCCTTTTTATTTAATATGAAAGCCCAATGTCATTTGTTTCATATTCATCAATGCTCTTTAAATATAACAATCTTGCCATAATACCCCTTGTGCTTTGATTACGACTCATTGGCAGAAAAACTTAGTAATTAGCCTTGAGGTGAAATCTCTCAATTTGACTGATTAATCAGATTTTGAAAAAAAATTAGATGACCATGATCAGAAGAAAAAAAAGTTGCTACTGCAATGCAGTTATAGGTACTTTTATAATTTTGTTAGTATGTAAATCTGTTTTGGGTCTTTTTTGGGGTGGGCTGCAGGGTTCTGTGAGAAGAGGTCATGGGTTGCCTCCATGACAGACACTGCCAGTTCCAAAATGGACCCACTGCTGCACAAATCTGAGCCCATCAGCCAAGCTGGTGGTGCATCTGTGAAAACATATTTCAGGAAGGGTAAAAACCATAGCACAGTCCAAGCACAATCCAAACACAGTCCTGAAAAAGGACTGAGAAAAATGTAAGACAGACAGCCCTGCAGTCAACAGGGTCAGTGAAGAAGGAGAGGGAGGAGGTGGCCCAGGCGCTGGCGTAGAGATTCCCCCCAGCCAATGGAGAAGACACTGGTGAGAAGCTTACCACTGCCTCCCCATGGAGGAACAAGGTGGAGAAGATATCCACACTGCACCCTATGGAGGAGCCCTCATTGGAGCAGGAGGACATTCCCTGAAGGAAGCTGCAGCCCTTGGACAGCCCACACAGGACCATATTTTCTGGCAGAAACTGTGGCTCGGGAAGAGAAGCTGACACAAGAACAGGTGTTCTGGGGGGAACTGGGGTGCGTGAGGGACCATGATGGAGAAGTCTTTTCCTAAAGGAATTAGCACAGAAAGGACCCATGTTGGAGTATTTCTAGAATAACTGGCAGCCCATGGGAATGACCACACTGGAGTATTTTGTGAGGGACTAAATCCTGTGTGAAGGAATCTGTGCAGGAGCAGGGGCAAGTGCGAGAAGGGAGTGGCAGAGCTGAAGTGTTATGAATGGACTGCAGCCCTGGTTCCCCATATTTCTGCACTGCTTGGAGAAAAAAGGGAAAGGAGTCAAAAGTGAAGCTGAGCCAAGAAATGAAGGAGAGTTGGAGATTAGATATTTTTAATTCTGTTTTTGTTACTCATCATACCACCAGGCCTGTTTTGCCTGTGATGGTAATTGGTAAAAAACCTCTTGTCTTTATCTCAATCTAAAAGCTTTCTAATTTTATTTTTCCCCCAGTCCTGTTGACGACGGGAGTGAGAGAGTGCCTTGGTTGTTATCCGGGAGCCACCCAAGGATAACCCACTGCACTAGCTCTTTATGCTTTAATGAAAAGGAAAAAAACACCCAAATAGGAGGCAACTGATTATTAATAACATAATCAGAGTAATTTCTTCATGGCAAATCAATCAAAAAAATGCGAATTACATAACCTCTGGTAATCTTGTATTATTTTTTTAATAATTAAAATGACGTACAAGTCAAACATTGATCTTAATAGTAGCCAAAAGGCATACCTGCCTCTTTGTTGACTGACAAGACAGTGCTATTTTGTTCACTTCATTAAGGCTGCTTATAAATTATTTCAGATGCCCAGAGCCTTAATGACACAGTAGAAACAGTATTTAATTAATATATATCTGGTAATTTTATTTTAGAGACACATAGGGTAAATTTTTGTTTTTCTGAATATTCCACCAATAATGTGTATCACATAAACACATTTTTAAAAATTATTATTTTACTATTTTCTGTTATAGCCAATGTGCAAGAGTACAGACGTTTACCAGAAACACCAAGATGTAGTTTGTGTAATGGTTAAAAAAAATAACATGAAACAATTAATTCTACACACAGAGCATAAATTCATAGGTAGAGTCATATCAGTGTCACTAATTACTTGACTAGATTCTTGAGCCAGCAAATAAAATGCCTGTAAAGGAGTCTGACTTAAATTCTTCCTCTGGCATGGGCCCAGGAACCTTCATAAAAAGGAGATACGTGTAGATATGTAGAGTGTGGTAATTAATCTGAACTAACATCAAGTCAGTTTGGGATTTGGGTTAGCAACAACTGGATGACAGATGTCTTTCCCAAATCATTTTTAGTCAAGCTTCCAAGGAAGTCTTGCAGCATACAGATGTTGACTTTAGACAAAAGAGGATTAAAAATTGAAGCTCCCAGCTCTTGAGGAAATGTACACAGGAGGTATTATATGGAATTACGTGACTTTACACTTTGCAATCTTAGCAAACCATGTTTGATTAGAACATGACAAGAAATTGGAGCCTCAGGCAGAGGGAAATCTGTTCACTGAATCCCAAAAACATAAATTCCCTTGTAAATGATATAGGAACAAATTCAGGGCGTTCCTCGCACTACAAGTGCATATAGTAAAAATTTCTTTACTTCTCTCCTATGTGGTACTTAATAAGATGTCAGGACAATGGAAAAGAGTCGGAATTTATTTCCAACTTCAGATTTTCTTTTTCACCATTAATAAACAACTAATCATATTTTCTTCAGTTTTCTAGACTCTTATATTAGAAGTCAGATATAAGTCACTTTCTAACTTCATTGTGGGAAAATTTCTGTCAGAAAGACTTTATTCTTGTACAGTATTCTGTGGTCTCAAAAATATTTGGCTTGCTTCTGTCATGCTACTTTTTTTAATGTAATTCTTCTCATGATTTGGTGTGAGTACCTCAGTGGACCTCCTCACAGAATTCTAATACTTAAAGGGTGCCTAAAAAGAAAATAGAAGTTTTCTGTTCACAAGGAGCCACATGGAGAAGGGTCAATAGATTCAGATTTCAGCAGGAGAGGTTCTATTTTTATACAAGAAAGAAATTTTACACAGTGAGAGCAATCTTTCACAAGAACAACCTCCCCAGAGATATGGTGGAGTCCCCATCACTGAAGGTTTTTAAAATGCAATTGGACATGGTGCTAGATAATCTCATCTAGATTTCCTCTACTATAAAAAGTTGGAAAAGATGATCTTTTGAGTTCCCTTTCTACCTGGGCTATGCTAGAACTCTATGATTCCTAATCTATTTTTCATGAAAAATGATTCAATCTAATTCACACTGCATACTTACACTTCAGTTTTCTTGTGCAGAGAACGAGTATAAATTCATTGAAATAAATGGAAATATTCAATTGATTCTGCAAGCTTTAAGGGTTCTATAGAGCAAACCAGACATTTAGGGTTGCTTCTGTTTGATATATATTCACAGCCTAAAATTGAGATGCCTATGCCTTTAAGAACTCAGTGCAACAAAGGCATTATCTCTGGTGTTTGATTCATCAGACTACCTGTAGACAGCTTTCATAGAGTGAGATGTTCTCTTTGAGGTATCTATTCTTATTTCTTAATTTGAATTGCTTCAGAGTATGCCTACATGTTGAACAAATTAAAATACAACATTTAGAAAGCTAAAGAGTTGTTAAATATGCACCCTGGCTTAGATCACTGTGAAGACTTATGACTGCTGACAGCAATGGACAATACTGCAAAAAAGGCTTTAGAATGGAAAGCCTTGGACACTTAAGGATACAAGAATCAAGTACGTTATCACATCAGCTTAAAGAATTACTTACATTGACTGCATATTTTCTTTTTGTAATTACAACATCTAAATTTTACTTTATATAGTCCCCTGCTTGATCTCTTTGCCTCTGTATCTTGCTTTCCTAGCCTTTTCATTTATTGTGTCCCAGCCTGACTCCAACAGTTATTTAGAGTCAGAAAAAAATCAATTTCTCAATTTACTTACATCCACCTCACAAGTTGTCTCCTGTCATCCAAGTGTTTAAACCAGGTAGTCTGCTCACACAACAGAAATATTTTTAACTTTCTGTCTGACTCAGTCTAAACAATATCTCCATAAAAATGACAAATGAATACATACTCAGTTTGGAGGGTGTATCAGCTTCACTGTTGCTAGTTTAGCCTACCAGCTGCTTTAAGCAGTTAGCCTTTTATAAAGTCACAAAATTATTTATTTAATCTTCCAACTTATTAATTTATGTGTTACTCTTATTTGTTTTCATAAGATATTTCATAATATTTCATCATCTTTGACATCTTCTTATCAAAGAATCATAAAATGGCCTGGATTGGAAGGAACATTAATTATTATCCAGTTTCTACTCCCTTGCCATGGGCAGGGACATCTTCCACTAGATTGCTCAGAGCTCCATACAACCTGGCCTTGAACACTTCGAGGGATGGAGCATCCACAGCCTCTCTGGGCAGCCTGTGCCGGTGCCTCACCATCCTCACAGGGAAGAATTCTTTGCTAGTACCTCATCTAAACCTTCCCTCTTTCACTTTGAAGCCATTCCCATCCTGTCACTACATGCTCTTGTACAAAGTTTGTCTCCATCTTTTTTGTAAGTCCCCTTCTGGTACTGGAAGGTCACAATTAGGTCACCCTGAAACTGCTTTTTTTTCCAGGTTGAACAATCCCAATTCTTTCAGGCTTTCCTCGCAGGAGAGGTCCTCCATCTCTCTAGTCACCTTGCTGACTCTCCTCTGAACCTGGTCCAAGTTAATGTCCCTCCTGTGCTGGGAACCCCGGAGGTGAATGCAGCACTCCAATAGAGACCTTGGCAGAGCTTCTTTTGTCTATACATTTCTCTAACTCAAGTAATCCATTGTAGTTTTGGCCAAATAAAGGTAGAGGGAAAAAAAAACCAACTCTGTCACTTCAAATGCTTTGTTATGCTCTTACAGATACAAATCAAAAACCAGCACTGAAGTTCAATAAATAACTCATGCAAAAAGGAAATACAACTAATCATTAACATTTTCTATAATGAAAGGATATTTGTAATGGATGCAAGATTTCTCAGTAAATGCTTAGCCTGTATGAAATTAGAAGTTTACTCCCTCTTTGTTAACAGAAAGGGCACAAAAATCTGGGTGAAATACTCTATAAATTAAATTGGTAACTTTCTTGACCATGGTCCTGTAAAAAAGGTCTTGCATGTGAAAATTATGAATTATCTCCCTGGTAAGTGTGTGCAGGTTAAGGTAACTTTGACTTAACAGGGGGAATAAATTCAGGGAACAGTTATGTCATTTGGATTTGCCTCTTGGTAAAGCCACAGGGAAAGATGTGATTTTACAGTGACTCGGTCAACTATCTTTTCTGCAATTCTCTGTGCTACAGTGTCAAATACCTCTGGATTACCACAAAGAAAAAGAGACTATTTGCAAGGAGGGAAAATTCTGCAAGTTCTATCACCAACAAAGAGGAGAGTTCAGGGGAGAGAGTATGACATAAAAGATCACCATATTGCAGTGCAGAGTGGACACTGTCCAAACGTGATCTTTACTGAAGCAAAATGTTGTTAGTGTCTCAAAACAGAACTCAATGATAAAATCCAAAGATGCCTGAACAAAATAAAGTTTCTGCAATTTTTTAAAATATTCTTTATTAACAGTAATAAACAATAATTTACTAAATTATCAAGGGATCAATAATTGCACATATTTAAAAATAATGTAAGGATTCTAGAATGGTCATTTTCTTTTTCATTTACTGGGGTGGGGGCAGATTTTTTTTTAAGAGGCTATTTTTAATTCACTGTAGAGAGGGGAGAAATAAAAAGAGAAGCACCTAAATTAAAAGGAAAGAGAAGTACAGGTGAGTGAACTTTCAAATCAAGTACTATGCAAAATCATTAAGTGATTAGAAAACGGTTGCTTTCAAAACTTGTAAATTTTCAGTTTATACAATTTTAACATATTTTAATTTTTCTAAAAGTAAACTTTATTTTTTAGTTATGAAGGAATATATGTGGAAGATTTAAATATTCTAAATCACAAGTATAACATCATGCAGAGATGTTAATAAAAGCCTCTACTTTCCACTCATACTTCTTATAAGTACTTCTTGTATACTTCTTATATTCTATACTTCTATATACTTACTTTCCATTTATACTTCTAAATCCCACAGGCTGAGGATTTAAATCTTATTTTATATATTGAGGAAGAATAGTGTCAGTTTTAGTTCTGGTTTTATAAAAGAACAGTGAGATCTAGCAGTGATTTGCTTTCTTTTGTCTCTTACAGCAATTTAAAACCACTGTCTCAAATATGTTATTCACATGGTTATTTATACAGTTTGTTAAAAGAAAGATGGTATCCTACAAAGAGAGAAGATTTCTTACAAGGTTTTCCTGCTGCCCCTATTAACATTTTTTTAATTTAATTTAAATTGTGGAATATAATAAATTTACTTTGCATGAAAAGTGACCTAGACTCTTTCTGGTTGTGTAAAGTTTGTTAAAATTTTAAAGAAAGGAAAATATACTCTGTATGGCCAAATATGTCTGATTTCAAACAGTTTGCTTCCAGGAATATAACTGTGAATATGATGCTACCAGTTGCAAAATATTACAAAAGATAAAATTTCACAGCCATCAGGGGTGAATTTATAAGGCACAGTTTCCAACAATTATCTTGCTATTCAAATCAAAGTAGTGAGATTGCAGCAGAGTAAAAGATTTATTCTGCCACCTATAAGTGGATCAGAGGGTCACAGGTGGATTTATCTTTTGAGAGAAGAGTGATGGAACAACATTCAACCATTGAAGTCATTACCCTTTATATAGGGTAAAAGCTATATTTTTCAATAGATCACATTTTCTGCCATTATACTTCCTCTCAAAATATCTCTTTCCAAGTTTTAAAAAAGAAAAGAGAATCAGCTGTAATAGCACATGGAAAAATGTGACATGTTAACACCTTAGAATATAAGTCACTGTTTGAGATCAGTTTTAAATCCTAGGTATTACTTTCCTATTTGGAGGGCGAAATTACCTTGAATTTTTTTCCCATTTTAAGATTGTCAGTCTAAATGTTGTATGCTACTTTCTCTGTAACTTTTTAAAGTGCTCTCCCTTCACATTTTTACAGAGAATTCTTGCAGGTAAAATAGAGGTATAAACCAACTCAAGATAGATTTCGACTTTGAATGTTCAAATCTTAACACAAACCCTTCCAGTAAAAGTTCTGATTTTCTTCAGCTAGGTTTTACGAAGGATTTTTTTATTAATTTCTCGTGTCTTTTTCTTAATTATTATTTTTGACTTCTCATGATTTTTTAAATAAATTTCTTATAAATTTCCTTCCATTATATTTATAACAATTTACTACAAGTAGGGCATGTTAAATTTTATTTGTAAATAAAGTTATGAAAACACATCAGGCAAAGATCATGATCCTTTTTTGTCCTTTCTCTCCTGGAATACAATAAAAGATAGTGTTTGCAGGCTTCTGAGTAGCATTTCAACATTCATCGAATCATAGAAACATCAAATCATAGAATGGTTTATGTTGGAAGGGACATTAAATATCATTTAGCTCCTACTCCCTTGCCATGGGTGGGGACACCTTCCACCAGACCAGGTTGCTCAGAGTCCCATCCAGCCTGGCCTTGGACACATCCAGGGATGATCTCTGGGTAACCTGTTCCAGTGCCAGACCATCCTCACGTAAAGAACTTTTTCCTAATTTCTAATCTAGACTCAACCTCTTTCAGTTTGAAGCCATTCCCTCTTGTTCTATCACTACATGCCCTTCAAAGAAGTCCCTTTTTCTTGTAACATCTCTTCAGGTATTAGAAGGTCTCAATTAGGCGACCCTTTTTTCCAGGCTGAATCCCAATTCTCTTAGGATTTCCTCATAGGGGAGGTTCTCCATCCCTCTAATCATCTTGCTGACCCTACTCTGGACTCCAAAAGGCTGATGTGTTTCCTGTTCTGGGGATCCGAAAACTGAATGCAATACTTAAGGTGGAGCCTCACCAGAGCAGAGCAGGGGGGAAGAATCTCACCTCTTTAAACCAGGGTAATTGCTTCCCACTTACCATAGGAGTTGAAACAAGCTCAACTTGGGAAGAGTAATTTAGCTTTTTGTCAACTAAAAGTAGAATAGGATGATGAGAAACCAAAACACTTAAAAATTCCTCTTGTGCCCCTTCCCTTATTTCCAGGTTTGACTTCATTTGTGGCTTTTCTGCCTCTTCCCACTCCAAGCAGCACAGGGGGATAAGGAATGCTGGTTGCAGCCAGTTTATAACACTTCACCTCTCCTGATCATTCCTCATCACAGTTTTCCCATGCTCTGGCATATGATATGATATCTCATGTTTCCCATACAAACATCCCATGTTTCCCTCCACAAAACATCTCTAAAATCGGTCCTTCCCATGAGCTACAGTTCTTCAAGAAATGCTCCAGAGTAGGTCCTATCCATGGGGTGCAGTCCTTCAAGAATGGACTGCTCCAGAATCAGTCCTCCATAGGACACAGTTTCTGCCAGGAACCTTCTCCAGCACAGATTCTCCATGGGCTGCACCTTCCCTCAAGAAGGTCCTTGACAGACATGGATATCTCTACTGTTTTCTTCCATGAACTGCAGTGGAACAGCATGCTTCACCATTCTCCATTGGCTGGAGAGGAACCTCAAAAGCAGTGCCTGGAGCACCTCCCTCCCTCCCTCACTGATCTAGGAGTCTGCAGCATTGTTTCTCTCACATTTTTCTCACTCCTCTCTCACAGCTGCTGTATTCTTTTACTCTTAAATATGTTATCTCAGAGGCTGCACCAGCCTGGCTGGTGGGCTCAGCTGTGCCCTGGAACCATCTGCATCCAGCACAGGGCAGCCCATGGCCTCTTATCACAGAGACCACCCCTGCAGCATCCCAGTTACCAAAACTTTGCCAAGTAAACCAAATGCATCTGGACATGTCTAGAGAGAAATTTATGCCATTCCAGGATGAAGCTCAGTGATGTTTCTAAAATGTGTCTCAGGGCCGAGTTGAGCATAGAGGAATTGTTTAGCCAGAGCAGTTTAACTCAATGGATCAGATGATGTCATCTTGTTTCCAAATGAATCTCGGGAGTGTTTGATCCTCGTGAAACTGATAGCTCCATGGATAATTTGAACAGCACATTCAAAAGTAATTTTGAAGTGATTGGGTTTTGGCTAAACTTGATTAAGCAGCTCATTCTAATTTTTTCATGGTCTTCCAACAAATCAAATTTTTCACTTAACTTTGACTTGACTTACTTATTTTTCCTAAATATAAAACAAAAAATAAAACCCAAGAAGATTTCATCCCCAGTGGTATAGAGTAACAATTAAAAATGCTTTCAGAAGTCTTTATAAAGCAAATTCACCAACTTCATACTTCCACAGAGTTTTGTTTTAAAGAAAGTTTTCTAATTTGTTATGTCTTTGGAAACTACAAAGTGACTGATGGCATTGCAGCATTTTGGTAAGCAGAATATTAGTCACAATGAAAGATCACTTTCACAAATAGTACATTGCTAAATCAGGGAATTACAGCCATAGTGGAGCTGTGCAGAAACTTTCATACATACCTGACAAAAAAGAAAGCTCCCTCCTTTTTTTGCCCAGTTTCTGTTAAATTTTATTTAAAAGAATTAAATTAAAAAATTGTTAAAGTTTTTGAACAATGGATGGATGAATCTTCATAAACATTCTCCTGGACTTTGTTCAAAAGTTCAAACCAGTCTAGGAACCAGGATGGACATATGAATAAACCTTATGACCTTGAAAACAAAAAGAATATTTTCTCAAAGTTTCATAAAAGGTGCCAGGGACTATCAAACATCACATCTACTGTAAAGTTTTAAAGATACATATAAAGGTTTTATTATACTTTGCTTAGAAAAAAATGCATCTAGAAAAACAGGGGAATCAAGACATAACCTTATATAACAGCAAGTTCAAGATTTTTAGGGGAATGCTGCCTTTTGGAGGAGCTTCTGTTGAAACCATTTTCAAATGCTGAGAGAAGCATTTATTCAACCATAAGGAAACTGGCTTTTAAACAGGACCTGGAGATTTCGTTCCAAATATTATTTGCTGCCAAAAGCACTTTTAAACTTACTGAAGGATATTTATGAGCAGCACTGCATTTCTGGTTTTACAGTATGTTTGTATGTTGTAAACTTTGAGAATAAAATCTTCAGTTTACTTATGGAAAACATTCCCTGAGTAAATGGCATACAGAGGTCACAGTGTATCCTAAAAATTCTTATAATTATTTAGGTAAGTCTGGCTAATTATGTTCTTATCATCTCAAAGTATGTAGGAAAGGGAATTTTACTTCAAAATCTTAGTTTTTTCTCTTTCTTCTTCACTTTCAATCAAAGCAAAAAGTAGAAAATAAAAAAAATATTTAGAGAATTTTTTTATATTTGTCATAGTTATATCATTCTTGCAATTTTTAAGTAATTCTACTGTTGCAATTTTGTTATCCTTTTATGTTAACATAATGACATTTTTATTTAGGGAAAAAATTCAGAACATTTTATGATTAGTCACTGGGACCACACAACATCTTGTAATTTGTAAATCAGAATGTGTTAGTGATTGTATAATATAAAATCAATTATGCTATGTTAAAAAAAAGCAAACTCAACATTCAAAACCAAAAAAATGTGCTGCAATGTTTCCTTATGACATCTGTCCCTGCTCATAAGATGTTTTATAATTTAATGCTCTTTGTGTAGCTGTCTCAGTGCTTATTCACAACTCCTTTTCAAGGTCCATGTCAGACACTGTGACAGGTAATCCTGCATAGAAAAACCCAAAGACTTCACATAAGCTCCAGTGATTTATTAAAGGAAATGTTCCAAAATTACTAACCTCTAAACTTTCAATTATTTTTTTCAATAAAACAGTAAATTATATAATCCTGAAAGATTTTTAGCTCATCTTTTCCTCAAGACAGATAGGCCTCACTGACTGCCCTGATGATCCAACATCATATCTTTTAAAGGTGTCCTTTTATGCATCTCCTTTCACAGTGTTGCTTTATCACCTCTCTGCTTTTTCTACTAAATATATCAATTTTACAGCAAAGGTATGAATACTAACACCTGAAATGACTGTCTTGTTAACCTTAATGGTTAAACTCTCATTGACTTCAGTGTGGTAAAATGTCTTATAGCTGGCTTTCTTAGAAATATTTTGAGAAACATAGATTGACTTTTTATTTCTCTTCCTTGAGAAAACTTGAGCATTATTTCTGTAATCTTTTAGTTTATATCTTCAAAATTTTCCAGTATATTTTGTAATCAAACTGTCCATTGACAGATACAGACATTTGGATGAAATAGGAAATGATTGGTTATTCTTTATAAATATGTAACAATTTAGAGTATTTTTATTCACCCCAGTGAAAGACAAGGCATTCTAATAACACTTTCTTTGTATTTTAATGTTTAAAATGTGGATTTTAATAAACATAAGCGGGATTCTAAAAATCTTGGAATTTCAAATTTGCTTCTTTTGCTATCAAAATAATCACATTAAACAGATAAGCACAATTATTTCTCCTGCTCCTATGAAAAATGACAAATGCAGTTATAGGGAGTTAAATTTATGATGTGTAAACTGAGCTCTTTAGCAAACCAAAATATTGGTGATGTGTTATCCTACACTCAGCTTTACTTCAGGTGGAAAGAAATTCCTTTAGAAGATAATCACAAAAGAAAAACAGTACAATAAAATACACAATTGACTTCCATGAAAAAAAAAGAGATCACTGCTTCAATCTACACTGATGTAGCATAATGTGATGAATTAGACAAAAACTAAAACCAAAAAAAAATTAATAGAGAATTCATACATACTGTTTTGATTTTGGTACCACCTATTTTGCTTCAGAACTTGACAATAGCAAAAGAATAATAAATGTATTGTATTGTGTTCAGGAGTCTAAAACCACCATTCATTATGACCTTGAAACTCTGAAACTGAAAATTACCAAACAAGTTAAGTGTTACTTGGAAATGTTCCACCAGTTAAAAATAGTTGCAGCACAAAGGATGATCTAGATGAACATGTAACATTTCATCAGCTCTTACTGTCCTCTACTCACCCAGCTTCATCTTGTTTCTGCTTGGGTTCCTATGCCTTCTGGAATGGTACAATCTCTGTATATATTTGTTCAGAAGACATCAGTTTAGGAGGTACTTTTTTAATTTCATGAGAGAGAATGTAATTCATAAGAACATTGTTGGTACCTACAGTAAAATACAGCATAGTTGACATGAAATAATGCATCATGTTTGAGAAGTATTGTTAAGTCCTTACTCCACTATTGTAGAAAGGATAAGATTACACAAATTGGCTCTGGTTAAGAGATTATGAAATTACGAGAGTCTCCATTGTTGAATTCAAACCTTAATTATTTGAAGATATGCAGAGATATCCATGTTTTTCTCTGTATATAACAGTTCTGGTTGTTCTTTTTTTTTAATGTATTAGGCGCATTTCTTTTCCTGTGTTTCAGAATGGCTTACCATTATACCGCTTTGATTTTTGAGATAATGCTTAAATTTTTAGGTATGTGAAACACTAATAATATGCTTTATAAATTGCTTTACACACATGCACATGCATACACAAACTTCATGGGACCTGGGAAGGAGCAATGCTTTTGTTTAAACTCTTCCTGCTAACTGTAGTGTTTCACGTAAGTGATAAAAAAGGCCATATTGCTTTATCAGTCTCCTTTTGTTGATGGCAACTACACAGCTGAAAATAATGTATGTTTTCTTGTACACTGACATGTTGACTGGGAACTAGCATACCACATGCTCTGATAACATGAAACAGCTTGAATATTGCTCATTCAACAGAATTTATCAAAACACTTCAAAAAATTAAACATCAAACAGCATTTTGGACTCCATTGAGGGGAAAAAAATCCTCTTCTTTCAATATGCAAAGTGATACTCACCGGTTATTTTCAAAATTAACTCTGTTTTCCTTTTTAAGATTTCCAGTTCATTTTAAAAGTCAGCCACACAGTGATAGAAATAGAGGAAAATTGCAACCATTAAGTGCAGACAGGAAATGTGTTTGCCAGCTTTAGCTCAATGTGAAAATTAAATCCAAACTGCTACAAACTAGGTCTGGGTTTTAGTGTTAATTGTTCACATGCCCTCAATACAAATTATTCACACTAATGTATTGCATTAGCCAAGCCTGTCACTTTCACAATTATTATTTTGGTTGCTACTGTTGTTTTTTAAATGCCATCTCATTTTTGTGTCCATTGTGGGAATTTAGGTAAGCTGCTTTAGTTGTAAGAAAGTTCTGAGCATAACATTTAAGGCTGCTGCTGCAGTTTCATGGATCATTAACAATTTGCTAATATTGTTTTAGCTTGCAAATTAGTGCAGCTTAGTGACTAAGGAAAGGTTCCATAGCTGTCATCAATCAGACTAAAATTCTTCATGCATGAGATGAAAAACGATTTTTAGCCTTTGAGGCTCAGACAGCAATTACTGTAACAAAAAAAAAGTAAAAAAGGTGGGGGGGTAGACAGAAGAGTGAAGGAGACAAAGCAAGCTACAGAAAACGCTGTTAGAAATTCTATTAAATTTATTTCTTGTTGCACTAGAAAAGAATTAACACATGCTGTGTAGTCGTGCTTTAGCTTCCTGCTATATTAATGAAGTGACAAATTTTAGTAGGAAAAAGAGAACGTTTCCTAGGAAATGACAAGGGATTAGTGAATAAAGAAGGAGAATCACAGAGAATCCCAGAGTCACAGAATCATTAAGGTTGGAAAAGACCTCTAATATCATCAAGTCCAACCTTTGACCAATTACCACCCTGTCAACTTGACCATGGCACCAAGTGCCATGTCCACTCATTTCTTGAACACCTCCAGGGATGGTGACTCTATCACCTCCCTGGGCAGTCTGTTCCAATGCTTAACAACCTTTTCAGTGAAAAAAATTCCCCCTGATGTTCAGCATAAACCTCACCTGGCACAGTTTGAGGCTACATCCTCTTGTCTTGTTGACAGTTTCTTGGGAGAAGAGACCAACCTGGCTACAACCTCCTTTCAGGAAGTTGCAAAGAGTGATAAGATCTCCCCGAGCCTTCTTTTCTCCATATAAACAACCCCAGCTCCCTCAGCTGTTCCTCATCAGACTTGTGATCCAGGCCCTTTCCCAGCTTCTGGGCATTCTCCAGCATTTCAATAGGTTTTTTTATAGTGAGGAGTCCAAGACCGAATGCAGGATTTGTGGTGTGGCCTCACCAATGCCGAGAACAGGGGGCAATCACTTCCTTAGTCCTGCTGGCCACACTATTTCTGATCCAGGCCATGAGGCCATTGAACTTCTTGGTCACCTGGGCACATGCTGGCTCCTGTTCAGCTGCTGTTGACCAGCACCTCCATGGCTTTTTCTGCTGGGCTGCTTTCCAGCCACTCTTCCCCAGGCAGTGCTGCATGGAGTGGTTGTGATAGAAGTGCAGATTGTCCTTTACTTTGTCTTTAATCAAGCTCTCTCATTTGATTTCTTTTTCTCTCATCTTCATGCATGCTCTCTTTTCCTATTGCCTTCTCTGCATGCCCCTTTGCAGCCTTTTTCTGTTTCACAGTTTCTCAAAACCGTCTATCAAACCTTCCCCTTTCCCATCGCTCTCCCCTGTCACTTCTGCTACCTATCTTCATCTCATTGTATCTCTGCAGTCTTTTTTAAATATTTCACTTCTTTACGGAAGCCAATCAACTCTACATATCAATACACAAAATGTATTAAAAAAATAGAGAAAGGACAATAAAAACTGTCAATAGTATCATTGTCATAACATTTTGCTTCAAACTATACGTTTTCTATCAGGGGTTGTGCAGGCTGTTTTTCACTTGCTGAGCAGAAGTGCATGCAGCAAAGGCCATGTGTCTGTACAGCAGCCACTGCAGCACTCACCTGTGTTTAGCTTAAACCCTGGTGTCTCTGGTAGACAGGTGAGACATTGATCTGAGATCACATCAATGCAGTGACATCATATTTAGTAAAGTTCTGTCAAGGCCATTAGAAAGAAACACCAACATTTTCAAATTTATCAAAATGCTTTTCAGGATTAGAATCCATGTTTTTTATGTTTAGGGAGAGATGGAACTTAAGAGTCAGATATATCTACCCATAGGACTGCAAAAACAATCCAAAACTCAGTATTACCATTCAAGATCATGCACAAGTATGGAAACATATCATACTGAGACAACTCTACCACTGTGCCACAACGTAGAGTCTTCAGATAATTAATATTTTCAAAAAAAAATAGAGACCACTGGAAGAAAAAAATAAGAAAGTTTTAAAATATTATTTTTTAATGTTTCTTTTTGGGACTATACTTGCAAGTAATCCCACTTTTTTCATGTTTACTAAAATATTTTAGTTCTGTCTGTTTTCCAAGTGTCTCAGACCAGTAACCTTTCTGAGGCAACAAAATCACAAAATGTTTATGTTATGAACCAAAACTCTTTTTGTTTTGGACAATTGCAAAATTGTTACAATCAATATTGTAAGAGACCATGAACAAAGAAATGGACAAACTAGTTTTGTAAGCAAAAAACCCACACTTTTCTAAGTTATTTAATAGAAATTATTTGATGAGCTTTGCTTTAAAATAATAATTTAATAAGGTAATAATTATATTTATCAGAGAAATTTGATTAAATATTATTATAACAAGGCTTTTAATAAGACTCATTAAAAAATATATGTCTTAAAAGGGCAAAAAAAGTTCCTAGCTTTGATTTAAAATTCCGCTTAAATTAATTCTGAAATGAGTGATCTAGGTTAGTAGTGACACCAAAGTGAATAGTTACCCATGGGAATTCTGTGTCAAATAATGCTGGAGTTAGAATCTTATAAAGTTTAATGCAAAAGTCTGCTCTCAGCAGAGTAGATTGTACTCAATCAGAGCTACCATGTCACGTCCAGTTGTGAAACTCTATAGATCTTCTTCTTTGAACCAAAAGTGTGCAGCATCCATAAATTTTGTGAGCTTGTTAAGTAAAGTAAGGGTCACAATTTCAAGTATTTTTTTCAGTTTCTCTTAGTGATGAATTTTATACTTAAGAACCATTAAAAAACAAATTAGAATTCTGCCCCTTCCTAGGCCAGGGAGGAGCAATATATAAGATAACATTTCAGTGAAGATTTTAACTGGCTTTTGACACTGTAATTTTGAAGATAACTATATGCAAAATAGCAGGTGATTGTGTTTTAACAATTCACCTTAATTGCTGTAAAAATTACAGTATAAACAAGAGCCTTAATTCGTCAAAAAGTTAATAATGTTTTACATTTCAAAAGATCTCGAAGTGTATATGGATAAGATTTTCTTGGTATGCTAAGAGTTAATCACACTTCTGGTAGTATAAGCCATGTATATATTTCTAATTAGGAAATTTATAATAATATCCAACACAGCAGTTATTAGAGTAAGATTTATTTTATAACCCTTCTGTATCTGAACAACATAATGTAATCCATCAATCAAAAAAAGTAATAATTTATTGCTGTTTCTTTTCATTTATAAGTATATTTTTTATCAGCTTGACAAAATGAGTTATGAGTCCTATTTTTCAGCCTTCACTTTCCTTTAAAAGTTAATTTAGAAACATCAGATACTTAAAATTAAAAACAAGAAATAATAATAACTTTAATAAAAGAAGAGGGAGAAAAAATCTCTTTTTCAAGAGTGCCTTTTACTTATTGTATTTACTAATGCAATAAAATTGGTGTTCTTTTTTAACTATCAAGGACATGTTACTAGTTCCAGTAAAACAATTTAATTTGAAGTCAACCCATATTTATGCATTTAATACAAGAAGAATAAAAGAGAAAGAAGAGGAATATGAAGTTACTCAAACATATAACAATTTTACCACTTTATATTTCAGAAAAAGATTAATCAAACATTTCATTCAATAGGTGTTGATGAAAATATCTAAAATTGTAATCAGTAAAGGTGTTTTATCTTTGGGTAGCAGAATATGTCTTGCTTTATTGTCAAGCTTAGAGTATTTAATTATTTATTCATTTTATGTGCTTGTTTAATTATAAATATTCCATTTGTGTCTGAATTATTACACAACTCAAATTTCCAGTGTAGCAACCATGATGAGCGCTGATGAATTAAAAACTAAAAAAAACACTTACTTATAAGTTAACTTTTCTCCATGGCAAACTGAATAGAAACTTAATAGAGAACAATAATATTTAAATAAATTATCCCCTTACAGGTAAGCAATCAGGGATGACCTAGGTGGAGCTTGCTAAATAAACTGTCTAGTATTTATATGGAATGGACACTTCCTAAATAATCTGTAAGTATTAGTCTGGTGCATTATGCTCTTCTAAAAAAGTAAATGAGAAAATTAATTAAAGAAAAATGTGTTTGTTTTCTTGAGAACAGTCAAATCATCCAAAACTCACTAGGCTCATAAAACTCACTATATATAAATATATATATATATATACGTTGTCACATTTGAGCCTAATGTAAGGGGAGTGTTGAGACTGAAGAATCAGACAACTTAAAAGTAAAATTATAAATTAATTAATTAGTCCTTTGTACTAATGTTTAACACAAAATATATTACATGCATGGACTTACATTACAGAGCTGAAGCATGGCTAGCACTGGTATGTACAGTCATGGAAGCTACTAGGTTACCACTACATTCAAACCATTATGGTAAAGTACATATTTTTAAGGAAATTAATATTTTTATATTTTGATGGTAAATGAATATTAAATATATCCTGGTTTATACAATTCTAATTAAGAGGTATCGCAGACTTCTGCATTGGCAACAAATGGACAGACAAATGAACATGTATGTTGTTATTATTTTGTTGTAATTTCTTTCCACTTAAGTAAAACAAAGACTTTCCTGTTTCACTACAAGAGGAATCAGGTCCAACATATATGAAAACTATATTTGAGTCAGTTTTTATCTTAAATCTTAATAAATTTACTATTTAAATTATACAAAACTCTGGCCATTTCTTGCATGACATCATGAAAATTTTTCATGGGATATATTCCCAGGACACAGAAACTTTGTCAAAATTATACCACAAAAGAATAAAAGTACAACCCAAAAGTCACAGAAATCAGAGGAAGTATAAATGAAAGAAGAAAAAAAAAAACCCAGGCAAATAAACCATAGCTGCTAATATTACTGTCTGGTTTAATACACTGGTTGAAATGTTGTGATGTCTCTAAAGGCCAAGACACAGGGAGGTTTGTATGTGATCTGAATTCCACAGGATTACATCAGGTTCAACAAAAGAGGACTCCTGTTAGGCGGCTCTGGATGAACACTCCTGATCTTTAGGTTCAACACTAAAGGCAAAATTTGCTTCATCTTCCTGATCTCTGTAAATAAGTGAAATTTTCTCCATTTTCAGCCTACGTTTCTGTAGCAATTCTGAAGTAAAAGATAACCAAGTTGAAGTAATGTCTTTACTTTTAGGTGAACATTTAGGTCACTAAAAATCTATGCTGTGCTAAAGTTGTATGTAACTTAATTATTTCAGCTAATTTGATTGCTATTATAAAATTATGGTGTTGGTTGTTCTGTTCTAAACACTTGACATGCACATTTTAAGATATCATATTCTTCACAGAAAAATAAAATTCCTACACAAAACCAAACACTTCTCCCCTCACTCAAAAAACCCCCACAAAAAACTAAAAACAATAAGACAAAAGGCGAAAGAAAGCATCAGAAATAGGGAATTGGCTTTGGGATCTTTGGCAATTTCATGTGAAGAAAGACAAAGATTCCCTTCCCCGAATTTATATAACAGTTTGGCAAATACATTTAGTATTTGCAGTATTATAGCGGCTTCATTTAGTCTCTTCTTTAGAGGTGTGCTTCTTTATGTGAATAAAGAAATACAAGTTGGATTAGCCATTTTTTTATACCCTACATGAGGAAAAGTTATTTGATTCAGGGTTTAATCTTATAGTGTTCAAATACATATTTAGTTTTATATACACAAAAAATTGTCAGCAAGATGAAATACTGAAAAAAAAAAAAAAGCCATTACTGATGAATTAGGCACAAAGCTGGAATGTAAAAGAGAACCTGTGAGGGAGGTATCATGGGGTCATCAGATGGGTTTGCAGCCAAGACTCTTCTGTGTAATTCTTTTCATATGCACTTCAATTTTAACTGAAAGTCTTCTATGTCTGAAATAATATATTTGTTGAACAAAATCCAGTCTATACTAAGGGCTCTACTAAGGGCTTTAAAGATATTTTTTTCAGATGGAGAAAAATATGGGGTTTTAACAATTTTCTGATGACCTCTAAATAAGAATAGGAATAAATATATGTTATAGAATTAAAATACTGATTTAAATCTAACCCTGGCTCCCAAAGTCCTCCTATATTTGCTGTTTAAAGCAATATCAGATATGTATTCCTTCAAGCCAGGCAAGCATGGTATATACGAAGCATTATTTATTTTACTTCCAAATGAAAAAAATTGAACAGGAGGAATATATCAAGACATAACATAACGAAAATGTTGCAGGATTAGAGGTGTATCTGGGAAAATTTGCCAGCTATTTTAACATATAGGAACTTTCAGTGTGCCGTACAGGTCATCTTTGTGTCAGTCCCAGGATCAAAAAGAAAAGTAAAATATAATTTCATACCCAGTTTTAAAATAAATTCAATGTTCTACAAAAGTATTAACCCATCAGATGAGGTTTTTACTGACAGGCAACAGCAAGCCTATACTGCTGTGCATGGAAAAGGCAGCCAGGAACTGGAAATACAGCAGGCAGGCAGGGCAGCAGCTCTACCACTGTGACACCATTACAAAGTACACATGCAAGAAGAGAAGACAACTGGTGGCAGTGAGCAGGGTCAGCCAGCAGCCCTGGGATTGCCAGCCACGTCCTTAGTGACAATTCAGGCCTGAGAAATGGCCAGGAAGCCGAGTCAGTGAGGCCAGGTCAGGGACAGTGGGGTGCAGCGCCAGGTACAGGCAGAGCTGCCACAAAACTCTCACATGGACATAGGTCAAGGGCCAGAGCTTAATGCAGATTTCCAGAAAAGAGGAAAGAGACCACAGGAAAGGCTCCCTCTTCAAATTCTCATAGCTTATATTTTCACAGTAGTTTGATCCCATGTTATACAGGTGAGCAAAATCAGAAATTACTTTGAACACAGCCAAACTCCTAGGAGCTGGGGAAAGAGGCTGCAGAGCTTGTTAGTTCCCTCAACATCCTGGTACCAGCAACAGTCATTTTTTTTCCAGTGAGCAGCAGTTTAATGCTGTGAGAGTTTAAATCCTTGGCCTTTGGAAGGAACAGAACATTCCATAGAATATTGCCTAAAGATTTTCCTATATTTGACTCAGGTCAATAGTGTACAGCCTTTTCCTTTTGGCAGGTACGAAGATTGGAAGGTACAAAAAAATTATAAAGATAACAACTAGCCTTACACACAAAAGAAAAAAAAATCAAGAAAGTGCAGGTTTTTGTATATTTTTGAAGGATTCCACTTTAACTTGCTTTGCAGATATGAAGATCTGGGAAATAGAAGTGTATGTAGGAGTCCTAGTTATCTAACTGATTTGTCATCTTTTACCCAGAAAAAGGCATTCTTCCATCTGTCTTACTAAGACTTTCAAGATATTGTAATGCATTCAAATTGTTTCAATGAAATTTGATTATAGCTTCTTGTTTAACTGTTTGACCAAATTGTGATTATAATACAAATTCTTCACTTTTTTTTTTTCACTTGTATTTTTTACATTGAAGGGTATTTGATTTTACAGATGAGGACCTGTTAAAGTGTGGTATAGAAAATCTCATTGTTTACATATTCCTTTACCACTTTCAATAAGGATCTTCCTCTGGCTGAAGTTTAAGAAGAAATTATTTTTAAGCTTTGGGAGCTGAGAAGTGGGCAATAAATTTCTACAGTGCGTAGAGAAATGTTCCCTCCAAAGTCTACGGGTTTGTATGTAGTATGACTAACATAAGATGTGAGACCTCTTTTCATCTCAGAGAGGTTTTTTCTTTCTGCTTGCCTGATTTGTACACTATGAAATTTTGTTTCTTTGTTATCACAGTAAAGAATTCTTCTCTGTCACTTGGACTGTAAAATTCATGGATCATACCACACAGCTTTCTATCCTAAGGTTGTTGAGCTTGAACATTACCATCATGCATTTCAAATCTTCATATTGTATAGTTCATTTGCAGAATATATTTAATCCATTCAGACAAGAAGTGAGTCTTTAGTGTTTCTTGCCCTCCACAGTAATCTGCAGAGAGGTTTATTGATTTTTTTTTTTAAACAAAAGGCATTAAATATAGCTAAAGTATTTCAAAGTAATATTTTTTTAAAAAACTAATGTCTGTCACCCTGTTTCTGGGCATTGGCTCAATTACTGTGGAACTGTGACTTCTGGTTGTGGTTAATGATATGGAAAACGTAAGTGATGAGGTCTAAAGTCAGATCACTAGCAGGTGCTACAAATTACAGAAAGATGAGTTATTTGCTTTGAACCATTTGTTGCTAAATAATACCCAGCCTGCTTCAAATGTATTCTTAACAGCCTCATTTTCACGTATGACACTTAACAGCATAAGGAATAACTGAGTACATTTGAATTAATACCAATCAAAAAATGAAGAGAAACATATTTTGCCACGTTATAAAGCCTACCATAGTAAACATAGGTAAAAATATCATTAATATAGTTTTGAGAGCTACATTTGTTCCACTTTTTTTCCAGGACTTGCTCCATTCCAAGGGTATGAAAACTGTTTTGATAGAAAATCAGGTCCACATTACATTTCCACAGAGTAAATCCAGAATCATACAGTTATATTCATGAAGAAAAGACAACAAAACCACCTCTGATATTCTACTCCTGTAATCACATCTGTAAAAGCAGATTAGGAACATTTTGCTTTTGCAAATTAAATGCAAATGTGCTAACTGCAGAAGGAACAATGCAATAGAGAATCAAACCTATTGTCCACAGAAGGAACCTTCAGTTAATGCTCAACATTACAGAATTCCATCAAGGAAGAAAGTACCGGTTTACAAACTGCTAGGGACTTTTTCCTCCATTTAAAACAACCTAAACCACATAATTTATGATAAAACATCTTACATAGAGTGTTCATTCTTTGGCAGGTTGCTGACCATTTAGAACATCATTAGAACTAGTCATAATAATTTGGCTATTTCAGTTGAATCTCCCTCTGCTAAGTTAAATCCCCCCCATTACCAGAATCAATTTAGAGCAACTCTCATGAATTTAAAATGGTATAGCCTTATGCTTAGTTCTATGTTGAATCATAAAGCTAGAAGCTTGAAAACTACGTAAGAATTTCTGATACTGCATTTGTGATCTTCTCATATTCTGAGTTCCTGAGAGCAGAAGATGCTTTTTCAGAGCTCCTCTGACATTTTTTCCAGTACAAAATATAGGTGTCCCAATTTTAGCTAAACTGTCTCTGATAAATTTCCTTATCCTAACTGGTTTCCTAGTCTTCACTAATCTACCTGTTTTACAGGGAAAGACTCACCATATTTGCAAACTTGGAACTGGTGATGTAGGTGGGCTCAAGACTGAGATTTGTGTTCATCACACCAAAGAAAATGACACTTAGGAGCTTCCTGAATTGTCTCCTGCACCTGCACCTGCACCTTCATCCCCTCTCACTCCTTGTCCCAACGAACCCCTGACAGGACAATCCTGGACCAATCCCTGGCCTATTTCCATCCCCATGGAGATGTCCAATTTCCCCAGCTGTCACCTAGTCTGCTCTATGCCCTGGCTGGGAGCAGGCAGACTAAGGACTCCAAGCCAGAGTCCATCCCACTGGCTTTTGGCAGTGGGATCAGCCATGGAGCCCTGCCCTGACACCCTATGGGGAGGTCCCTTGGCCCCAGGCACATGACCCATGAGAAAGACCAGCCCTCACAGTGCCCTGACATGTGACAACAATCTTTAGCTTTTACCCAATAATGTTCTGACCGGAGGGGACTAATATTTGAGTTCTTTATGCATATTCTATTCAATGACTAAAGGTGCATCATACAGTTTATGTTATGATGTAAATAAGTGCTTGCAATGCATACCTTTTTAATGTACAGCATTTTTTCACTGCTTTCAACATGAAGCTAAACCAATCTGTTTGGAATTCAAGTACCTCATTTTGGTTTCTTTGACTGGGCTGTGCCTAGTGTGTGTTAGGCAGAATTCCTCATACAGGTCTTTCAAGGGATGTAAGGCTGGCACCAAGGAATACCAAAAGAGTTGGTTGGTTCTATTTTATTTTATCATTTCTTAGACACATGGCACTGTTCATGGGTCAGCCACGTTGCATCCTGAATTAGATCAGAATTGCAGTCATAGGATACACTGAGTTAGAATGGACCCACAAGGATCATAAACTCCAGCTCCTGGATCTGCACATGACAACCCCAAAAATCACACCCCGAGTAAGTCAAATTATTGAAAATCAGTATTATTGGATTCAATGGAGCTGGTTTTCTTGACTTGCTTTCTCTTCAGAACAAATAATTAATTTTAAATACATACTTTAGGATTAGTGACTCAGTCACACATGCACACACAGCTACATGAAGACAATATCAATTAATCCCACCAGGCATGTCACAGTATAGATAGTATACAATTCTCAATTATTACCCCAGACTTTACTTATCAAAATTATGTCAGAAGGAAGACTCATATTTTAGGTTAAATTTCTTATGGTCACATGTAGAAGACACAGTCCTGCTGCATGACTCAGATGTGAATGCTCTACAAAGACACAGGAGAAACCAATTTTATCTTTAAAATTCAAATTTGCTTAGAGAAATTACCATTATGACATATCTTTTCCTTCTATTCACTCTCTCTCTGCTTGCCTGAGGACTTCAAACCTGATTCTGCCCCAGTTCTGGACAATACACCACAGGGATCCCTGAACCTGAGAATAAACCTCATTTGGGGTAGAGTAGAGAAAGCATGCAGCCTGAATTTGAGATTCTGGGTTGAGCTGGAGTTCCTGGCTGTACTAAAAAGCATATGAACCTGTCCCTGATAGATAATGACTTTCAAACTGAGACTGCATTCTTACCTAGGCACTCCTCTGAAGGGAAGTCTGCTGTAATTAACTGCAATGAGAAAATTCCTAATAAATTTAAGAGAAGAAAACCAAAACAATAAAATAAATCTCGCTGAAAATGTTACAATATTAGCACATAAGCCCTTTCTTTACTGCAATGGTTCACTTTAATCCCATCTTAATAAAAACTGATATAACTGTCTTATTTATAAAACTATATGGAAATGTAACTGGGAAGGATAGTAAAATTCCCAAACTGTAACTATTAAAGCTGATAAATAATTTTGTATCAACACTTACTAATTTAAAAAAAAAAAAATTTCAAATTGATTAGGCTGGTTTGAAATCGTTAGTCAGCACGCCTAGAGCCCTGTGGTGTTGTTATGACAGCCACTTTAAAGCTAAGGAAAGATTTATTTGCTATATGCTTGAAAAGGTCAGAGAGAAAAGTACTTACACAAGGACAATGCACACAGTTTTATATAAAGACAACAAGGTAGTAAGTTCAAATATTTGCCCAAATAGAAATAACTCTTGCCTGTCATCTTTAAAATGACCTTCCGATTAAAAGAGCATAAAAAAGTATTTCTGATTAATTTGAAGAGGCAGTAATTCAGTTTTTCACACAGACCAGTGAGATTGGACATGTTTCACTCAGATCGGTTTGTTAAATATTTTATACATCGGTTTTCTGTCTCTATTGAATTGGAGTGTAATCATCACATAATATTTTCTTTACTGCAAAGGAACATGTCAAGAAGCTTTTCATATTTGATTATTTATTTCTAGAGTAGATAATTTATTCATCAGCATCACCTCATTACTGTACCTGTCTTCAAGAGCAATTTTGGTTGATATAATCTGACAGAACTATTATGATGAATCAACAATACTGGCAATTTGAATAAAATGATCTTTAATATTGGCTAGTAGAATGTACCACTTGTTTCTTGTCTTTCATAGAACTAAACTAAACTTAAAAAATCCAATCTCATACACACAAAAAACCTGCAACATTTCACTGGTTTAATTGCTGAGAGCAATACATAAAATCTGTTTTTTACCAAAGGCATTTCAACATATTATGATTGTAGTGGTTCTTGCTGGAATGTAGTTAAATTTATCACTTTGGATTTGCGAGTAAATCAATGTTGATAACACAACGTTTTGCCTGCTGCTGAACAGTGCTTGA
Source organism: Lichenostomus cassidix (assembly GCF_008360975.1). Classification (NCBI taxonomy): domain Eukaryota; kingdom Metazoa; phylum Chordata; class Aves; order Passeriformes; family Meliphagidae; genus Lichenostomus; species Lichenostomus cassidix. Next base: position 17,042,521 of record NC_139480.1, on the reverse strand, counting down.
TGACAAGACCTTTTCTCATTCTACTCAATCTGCTTCTTCAGCAATTAGGGTAGGTGTGTGAAAGATTATGGGAGGGGATAGAGCTGAGACAGCTAACCTGAACTGACCAAAGCCAGGTTCCCTACTGTATGATGTCCTGCTCAATCACAGTAACCATCTTCTAGGACAGTTGTTGCTTACAGTTTGGCTGGACATGGAGTGGCCATTAGAGGTGGTGAGTAATGGTCATTGTTTGTTTGGTTCATTTTCTTCCCCCTCAGGCCTTCATATTTTAAACCTTTCTAATCTTGGGTCATGAGTGTTCTTGGTTTTGCATTTGCTATTTCCTTCTCCAATCCTGATGAGGATGAGGGTGGAAGAGAGGGAGCAGCCATGATAAGAATGTCAGTGTGAAGAATTTTCTTCATTCTCTGAAGAAAATAATGCATAGTTTCTGGCCGTTTTGCATACACTATGCGTAATTTTTCTGTGCTTCTCATTGTGTGATTACAACATTTATGCAAAACTAATGAAGAAGGATGATATAGAACTATCATTCATATACTGCTTACATTTTTTCTAATTGTACCAGCACACTAATTTGCAAGTCAGGAGATATCCCTATGTAAAGTTTCACACCATTTTCAATGTCTATAGCTCACCAATTACTTTGAAGAATTTGCTTATTTCTAAGTGGTTTTCAACAAAATGAAAACCTACTTTGCACTTAAGGTCATTTGCCTATCAAAACCACACATTTTTGTTGAGAAGCTGTGGGTACAGAGGTATCAAACATATTCTTTAATAAGATTTGAACATATTTCTCTACTAAAAGAAATCAAAGTTACTCTTCTGGTTGCAATTCTGATAATTTTTTACCTTCAGCCACATATATTATATACATGATAATATAAAACTAATATTTTTTTCTCTGTAAAGCATTTTAAAAATTTTGATATTTGAATATGTTCACATAACCTTTTACAGGTTGACTTACTTTTCCTGTGGTATAGATTTGAGGCCTCTGTCTGCCCGTGATCTAAATGAGTTAGAGAAGAGCCATCTCCAAAATGGAAGACTGCATAAATAGTCATACCAGGGTATTTAACCCATCCAACCCTCCAGCTCCCATTCAGCTCCTTGAAATAATGCAACAGGAGGAGTGAAAACTCAGATATAGTTGGCAGAGTTTGACTCACAGTGGTTGTTATTTCTCAGTGTTATTACATGAAAGCAACACAGTAGGGCAATGATCCTCTGGCAAGTTGCAATTTCAGAGACTGATGCCTGATTGCTAATCAGAAAATATATTGCCAGCATTTGCAAAATGCCTGTGTGGACATGTCATGGTAGATCATAACCTTTGAGTGCCTACTGTAAACTTGTAACTGCATTTCTTTTTCATGCCAAGAGACACAAGTGGAATCTTGTTTCCAGCAACATGCATATTTTTGCATTTTTTAAATTTTGTCATGGAATTCATTATTTCTCCCAAATTTCTAGAATTCAGTCCCCATACACATGCATTAATGTGTGTATTACCTTTTCCTGTGACCAATTAAAAAAAAAAAAAAAGAAAATAAGGAAAGAAAAGGACTTCTACAAGGGCTGCAGTTCAACAGAGCTCTACTTTAAGTTTTGTAATTGAAATAGCACAGGTCAGGACTGCATCTAAATGAGATAATTCTCCAGCTGAGCTCCAGTCCTCTCTTTTATTGAGACAAGGGTTAAAGAGCAAGGGAGTGCTCTCCTTTCCCTGAGCACAACACTGAGGAAAGGGGCCATAGGGGAGACCCATTTCCTGGCTTTCTTTAGGGGATTTCCTCACTATAAATTTTATTTCAGCTTATGCAAGCGCCCAACTCTTTATTGATTAACTACATTTCTATTAGGAAAATTTGAACCTTTATCTGTTGTGGGGAAGGCAAGCACAATCTTCCTCTCCTGAGAAAGAAAGATTTTGGTCTCAGTGACCCAGACTACATTTACAATAACTGATACCCCACACACATCCTCACCCCAAAGTACTCTGATTTAAGGGTAAGTTGATGTTTGAAACAAGGGAGTTTTTTGCAGACTGTTGGGAGTCTCTGCTTCAAGCAGATAGTGTTCATGGTATCACGAACAAGTTCTTAATTTGTGTACCATTTTAAAGAAGAGATTTCTCCTAAAACACTTGTAAGGGATCTTCATAAGAATCATTTGGTTTTCCCTGTCTTTTTGTATGAAATCCATCCATCTTTTGTGAAGGTCTAATTTTGTTTTTGAGAAGCTAACAAATTAATTCCATTTTCACCTTCTGTTGAGAACAGTCATATATATATATTTCATTAAGCTTGAAAACAAAAGTGACTCATCCATTAGTATCTCCTGAACAGGATCTTGGCAGTTGGAAATATATTACCTGTTTATCTGTTACCTTCCTGCACAGAGAAGGCACACCAATACTTGTAGCAATTAGCAAGTCAGGCATTGTTAGTACAGGTTGCAAAAAACCTTTGCTTTCATAGCAGCAGATGAAATATGATCAGCCAGATGCCTCAAGCAAAAGAATAGTTTTGGTGTGTTCAGTAAAATAAATAAAGGAATTATGCAAACAACATTTTGATCATTAACAAGTGCAAATATGACCAGATGTGTTTGGAACAGATTGTGAGTGCCAAAAATGACAAAAGGAAATAAGAAAAAGAAAGTATAACTTGAATGATCTACTCACTAACAAGGTTTTCCCTATCCAAAGCTATAATTCATGAAAATTCAGTGTCAGGGGTACTCAGAGTATCTGACAGACTCTGGGGGCAGGCGGCCAGAATCCCAGGAACCAGCAGCCAAGATCTTCTCTGCTGCCTCTAGAGAACCTAGGGAGCAGAAGAGAGACCAGGAAACCCACGACCTGTCAGGACTGCATACATCACACTGACTCCACCTACTGCTCTCACACAAAACAGGGAATTGTACAATTTGTTAAACTGCATAAATCTGTGACTAAAGTGTTTTGGTATCTAAATGCCTTTAGTCTTTAAACTGTCATCAGGTCTTAATCTGTGACTATGTGGCTACATATTGCTCTCCAAAGGCAATATGTTTTCCAATAAAACATCTGCTTTTCAGTTAGATGTGAAAGTTGGCATAATTAAACCACTTGCTTAATAATTTAATGAGATCACTTCATATGTTGTTAAAAAAAGCCTGGAAAACTGTCCCATTAAATACTTCTGTGATGAAAATCTGTGAGTCTTTAGTTTGAAATAAGTATTTACATTCACACTCACACACAAATCAGACTGTATTACAATGATTCCAGATTGCAGGGAAAAAACACTTCCTTAATTTCAGTTAATGAAGCATCTTTTTAATTCAATTGAATATATATTTAAATTTTCATTTGTTAGCATATTTGCCCTATGAACACGGCAAGACAATTTCATGATTTCAATGTCTACTTTTATGCATATGTACATGACACCCATCACTGGTGAGCCAGGAGGGTGGCTGTGGATGGTGTCCAATCATCTGAAATATGCTTGAGCATATATATGGAGGAGATTTAAATCAGTGTAGCTTTTGAAGCCAACTGACTGATGGGGTTCTTTATTCACATAAGACTCACTTTTTGTTATCCAATGAGTGCATTTTCACAGAATCTGTTTCAGATAAGTACACATTTCACCCAAACATATCATTACTGTGGTTGAAAGCGGTAGTTAATAAAACTGCATTGTCACCAAGGACATCTTCCAAATAGATGACCCCTACTGGATGATGATGATGATGATGATGAAGAATAACAGAAACAATAAGAAGAACAGAGATCAAAACAAAACCAGGATTCTATTGTACACTGGGATTTTGCAAAGGGTGTATATGAATCCTATTTTCTCTCTTCCACATCTGTATATAGAAAGAATCAACGTACAAAATACTTTTTTCCTCTTCAAGTTTTTTATTTTCCAGTGTTTTCAAGGCCCTTACAGTTCTTTGGTTTTAGATAATGAACTAAATAGAACTAATTACAAAATTTTTGTTCTCTCTTTAATGTGTTAGGTTAACAGAGATCTCTCTTAAACTATTTTTAAGATGAGAAGTAGGGATAAAGATCTCATTTTATATATGTGTACTTGAAAAAAATTAAATACACCATGTTATCAGTTAAGGTTAGATGCTTATTAGTCATTTAGTTCCTTATTATTTAATTACATACTTATGAACAAATCCTTAAAGTGTGGTAAGATAGGAAAAGGCTGTGGGCAGCCTAAACCTAAATAAGTTACAGCTGTGCCCCTAAACAAGTGAGATAAACAACTTTGTTCGAGAATGAAGCAGAGAATGCTGAGTGCAGGACCAATTAGAAAAGGCACCTGTGGGTAGTTTACTGACCAATGGTAATGTAATAAAGAAAACCTGTTATGCATGTGAAGAAAGAGTATAAAAAGGGGCTACCAGGGGCTAATGAATTACTGATGCCTAAGACCATCTTGTGTGTTGGTGTTTGAGGCTACCATCATTAAAGGTTTGAAATCTTCATTTAAGTCTATTAAATGAAATTCTTTCCATGGAGAAAAGTCTCATGAAACCTTAAATACAGTATCATAGAAGTCCAGGTGAAAAAGGAGTGGGTTTATATAGATTTAAGAACAGTAGATGTCAAGAAATGTGTTCTGAAGGAGAATGTGTATCATTTATATTCTGCAATAAACAAATACATCTATGATATCTTTTTCTTCATTTAGAGTTGAGGAGATATTTAGTCAAGTAAAAATAGTCTTAAGAATCAAAGATGTGCAACAGAAAATATTTTAATTTGGTTTGGACTAAAGAAGTATTTGTAGTGAAATACAGTATTTCATCTTGTGCTTATCTTAAATAGATTTTTAACACTATACATACGCATATATGTTTGGAATGTGCTACAATTTAAAAGCTTAAGTGAAAGTAAACCCTGAAGTTGATATAAAAGGAGAAAGCAAGGCAAAATAATGTAATTTATATGACACATATTTATCCATCAGTAAATGAGGAAGAAGAAGAAACACTTGAAGACATGAGTTTAAGAGTGTTCCTTTTAAAGCAAGTATGACTCAAAATATGATTTGGTTATGGACTAGGTTCCATGATGGCACATTCATCACACAGCTTAACTGATTATTCACACACAATTAGATTTGGTTAGGATAGGGACTCTTACGGACACTTTAATCATTTGCTTCATGAATTGAAAAGGGGTGTGCATTTGATTTACTGTCATCTGGGTGGGTGATAAAGATCAGCTAGTTGATAAATGTGGCAAATGAATGTGCTGATCGAAGCTATCCTTTCATTTGTTTTGCACAATAATTAAAGATTAATTAAATCAGACATGCCTCTAATGAAAGACTCTTACCTGCAGTCCTCTTCATCCAACTGGAAAATTCAAACCAGACAAAGATGAAAATTCTTCAAAGAATGAGGGCTTGGATAAACAGAGAAGAGAATATTTGCATTGTTCTGCAACTATTGATGCAAGCAATGTTTAACATTTACACTCTACCTATTTAGAACTATAATTACTTTTGGACCTGACATTTGTAACATTAAAAAAATGAACATGCAACACTATAAATGTTGTCAAGCTGCTCTTTTTTTTAATTAAGTATAAATGAATTTTATATTTGACAGAGATAAGCATGGCCTTTAAACTCAAAAACTGATAGACCTACTAACAATGTAGAAAAAGAGCTGTTTCAAGTGCTTCACAGTAGTGAAGAAAGCGTGTTTGTCATGATCAATGCCCTAAATTATGCCTCAAATAAAATTACACTATTGTAATAACTAACTAGGTTTGCTCAAATATGACTCTGTACATAGGAGCTTCCAATTGACATTAGAGCTTTGTGTGTGCCTGGGTGTGTATTGCACACTGATGGTTGTAGCATCTCTGCTATGTCTCTGTGTAGCTTTTGTATTACTCTGCCAGAAGGCATCTGCTGTGCTCCAGGGTACCTTCACTATCACAATAGATGGTATCAGAGTTCAATTTCACAACTCGTGATTCAAACTCTCATATTGTAAAGCACAAAATTCAAAAACCAAAAGTAAAGAAAGCAGAAATTTTGAAAGCCCACACAAGCTTTTCAGGATGATTTGATGGAAATGGATTGACACACCATGAATATTACTAGTCTAAAAAGACTTATTTCAGAGACTTCTCAGGAAGATTCAGGAAAAAATCAACCTGAAATTTGGTAATATGGAATGCAAAATAGACACATGAGATTAAAAATGGAAAGTGGAATAGTAATCTACAATGTATTTTAGACATCTATTTTTGTTGGGGTGTATTGCCTTTCTAGGTGATGGTCAGTGGGAGGGAAAATATAGTTAATTTGTAATCTAACTTTTAGATTATTAAAATTATGTCATCTGACTTCTGTCCTAGTGGGTTTACTGAAAACAGAAAACAATGAAAAATCAATGACTTAAATATTTTGTAAATTTTTTCCTCAGAGATTTGTTTAGAAGCTTTGAAAATATCCTTGAATTTTTAATCAAAGTTGGAATGCAAGAAAAGGAAGCAACTCCTTATACATTCTGTCAGTTTAACTGACACCTCAAAAGATTAGGGCTGTTTACCTGCCTCCAACAACTGTCATATCTGTGTGTTGTGGCAAAATGATAAATCAAAGACATCAGAAATCTCTCAAAGACCTTTCTATTTTTGCAATGCGAAATATTAACATTTCCCAATGATGAAGGTCATTGGGCTGCACTTCACCACTTTTTTTTTCCTTTTTTATGATTTGGCAGATCAGTTCTAATTATACTTAAAAGCCTTATGCTTATCACAGCCTAAAGCTGTGAATATGTTACTTTCCATGGCAGTGAAATATACTGCTCTGGGCTTACACTCTCATTATGTATTAGTCTGATAGGGATTTCCTAAAACTTACACCAGATGACTATGAGAAAACAAGATATTTGAGTTGCCGGGCCTTGAACTCTTCCATAAAAAGCAGGTAGTGACAGGAATGGCTTCAAATTGAAATAATGCTATCTATCTTGGTATCGCTATTAGGAAGAAATTCTGAGCTGTGAGGGTGGTGAGGCACTATAAGTGGTTGCCCAGAGAAGTTGTGGCTGCCCCTGGATCCCTGAAAGTGTTCAAGGCCAGGCTGGATGGAGCTCTGAGAAACCTGGTTGAGTGGAAAGTGTCTCTGCTCATGGCAGGAACCAGATGGTCATTCAGGTCCTTTCCAACCCAACCCATTCTCTGATTCTGTGCGCAGAGTTTTATTCAGCCCTAAAATGTAGATAATTGTTTGAAAAATTATGAAAATATGTGGTTAGCACAGTTTTTTTCATGAGAAGTTTTTTTGTGTTTTGTAAATAAAGATAAAGTTTGGATGTTTTTGGAATAGTGTTTCAGAACTTAGGCAGTGCAGGCCTGGCTAATCAGGCCTGGGAGAAGACTTCTGACTGACCAATCTGAGTGACTTTTGAGAACTCTATAAATGTGATGAAATCAAAACAATAAAGGTCATTCCTTCTTGCCACTGAAAACCGATGCATTCATTACTCTGCTAGCTGCTCAACAGCAACAAAAATAAACTGATAGAAAAATCTCATCAGATGTTAATTCCACCTTTCTTCTTCAACCAACCTCAAATCTCCATTATCTTTTCAAAATGCACATAAAAGGCAGGCTCAGAGTTAGAGAAAGTTGAGGAAGATATTCTTTAAAAATTAAAAGGGCATTATGTTATTGTTCAAAATGTAGAACATTGTTAAGGCAATGTTAATGATGACAAGCATTACCAGTTTTTGATCAAATCTTTATGCCCCTGAAAGCAATCACACATGGTGCAAACTCGCTGTGGAAAAGCAGTTCTTGTGAAGGTGTGACGATATAGCTAGTATGTGTTCAAAAGGACAGTGAAAAGCACTTTCATCTTGACACTGTGGGCTGCCTTGAGAACAGGTTACAAGGGAAGCACTATCAATGGTATGAATCGATAGAAAGAAAAATCAATAGGGAACAAGAGACATTGACCTTGGGTTATACACCTCTATTTCTTGTTTCCTGAGTACATATTAATTGATCCCGCAGTACCTATTTATAAACACCAATTTTCATCTTCTGCAGCAAAAAACATCAGCCTTGTTTTCAAAGGTTTGAAAGACTCTGAATAGTTGTTAGGAACATAAGAAACTGCAGTTTGTGCTAGCTCATGGCAGAAGATGCAACTGAGTTTTGAAGCTATCAGCATTTCACTATCATACATTGCATTTATTCTGAATTAGAAGTCTCATTGTATGAAATAAGGCACACAAGTGACCCTGAAGAATAAGTAACTAGATATCTTTTGCCATAAAATACACAATCTATTGTCCATATTGATGTCCTACATGATGTTTTTTTTATCCTTTGCTTTGTTATTTACACCAAATCCTCTTTAGTAAAACTAGAAATATAATCTAATTTTATCTATAGAATTTTAAATAATAGAAAAGAAATATTAAACAAAACTCTTCCTAGAGTACATTGTGCATCAATAGTTTCCAGTGTCATGAGACCTGGAATTTGCACCAACATGTGATATCAGGATGTTTGATCATCTACTGAAGTATTTTCTCACAGTTTTTTGAGGTTTTTTTTCCATCATGCAGCAGGATTCTATGGGCTACTAACATGAGGTCAAATCACAAGTCCTAAATCCTGCATTTTTAAAAAAAAGTTTAGTAATCTGAGATATAAAATTGTCTTGATTGTGTACTAAGTTATTTATTTTGAAATATACTGTTTTTCTGTAATACTTGGTGTCGGTGTGTTCATTCTTTAGAATTGTCATATTTTAGCTTATCTTGAAGTTTTAAAATGGGAATGTACATTGCAAAACCCAAAACCTGGGCACCACAGAGAAAATTAGGTCTTCCCCAAGTTTAGGCCTCACTACATATGAATATTCAGAATTACTTCTTTGGTAATATATATATTATTCTGCCTTTATGACATGATTCACTCACCTTAATCATTCAGCAACTCTCCAGCAGGATGAAACATGAATGATAAGTGTGTAGTGTGTTCTCTCCAGGAAATATTTTATGCCTTGTGCAGTACAGATGTTCTTGTCTAATCTTGTAGGGTAAGTTTGCCAGTTATTGCTTAATGATGTTCTCATAAAATTTTCTATTGTGTTTAAGTAAGATCATTCCTGGGAGCTCAGACTTTTCAAAGGCAATTTCTATCATGACGTGATTCTCTCCCTCTGCTCTACTCTCTCGAGACCCCACCTGTCCACCTGTGGGATCCTCAGCACAAAAAAGACATGGAGATGTTAGAGTGGGTCCAGAAGAGACCATAAAGATGATCAAAGGGATTAAGCTGCTCTCATACAAAAAAAGGCTGAGAGAGCTGGGGTTGTTCAGTCTGGAGAAAAGAGAGCTCTGGGGAGACCTCATTGCAGTCTTCAATTACTTAAAGGGAAGAGGGGGTCATGTGGTCAGAAGACAATCCCTCTGTATCCTAGGAATATGTAAAAAAAAGTCACAGAAAAGAATATCTAAAAGACTCAAAGAGAATAAAGTGCAGACACTCAGCACTAGAATTTTTTCCACATATACAAGTCTTTAGCAAAACTGTGCAACAGAAAGGGAGAAAACAGCTCAGGAAACACAGACCTGAGTAACATAAGAAAAAAGGAGTTCCGTGTAAAAATGCACCATATTTTCAGTTAAGATAAAATAACATGGTACCGATGATTTTGATGGGCCAGTATTTATTTGTTCTGAGAAAGCAATCCAGAAAGAGAATTTCTACATGAGTGATGCCTTTTCCTTTTAATTACAGGAAGAGGTAGATTGTTATTTATTGCCAGTCAGGCAAGAAGAACATTCAGACTTGAAAGAACCAAATTCATTTAACTTCTAAGATCTCTGAAACAATAAAAAAAAAACCAACCCCTGCTAGTATAGAACACTCTAAAAGCATATTCTGTTGAGTAAACAGCATAACAAATGTTAAGAATGAATTTTACGTGGAAAAGCCTCTCTTGATTAAACAAGGGCTTTATATTAGTAACCCATCAGCAGCAGTTGCAAATTTCTGGGGTTCTGTCTTTATGGTTTCCGCAGTTGCTTGTTCCCCAGGAAAGATTACAATCCCTTTTCAATTCCTTTGCTGTGTCACCTTACTATAACCTACATTCCCTGAAATGATCCACTGAAATAAATAAAAAGATATAGTGTGTTTTACTCTTAAAATGGCTTGTCACAGTTGCCTGGTTTAGAGCAAGGCCACACAGCTGAATCAGCACACCTGAGGGTGTCATAAAATCTTGCAAGGATGAGGAGTAAAATATCTTAAATTAGATCCTCCTCCAGTGGAACGGTAATGGAGAGTGGAAGCCACAAACAGAAAGAAATTGGACTATGTCACACATTCCACGACTTTTACAGCTGTAAGAAAGCAATCAAATTTCTCTGCACATATCACTCCCGAGCTGAGTCAGCCCATATATCCTGGAGGTAGAAAGAGATATAAGGAAGTGGAATCTTCACTGCTTTTGATATGAATTTTTTCATAGAACTGTTGAGCTTGAGTGTATCCTGGGGTCTCAGTTTTTAGAGTGATCATACAACTCCTGCTCAGGCTTTATTCCCGGATTGCAGAAATGTATTTCTGGTACACCGTAGCAGTAAAGATTTGCTATTTAGAAGAAGTCATTCATTTTCAAAACCGTACCAGATCCACCAGAAAGGTCATGTGTAATTGCACATGCTGTAGTGGTTTGTCAGTGTCCCTGTCATGTACTAATGGCAGCAGTCAGACTTTTTTTGAAAGACTGAGCCACTACTACCCTACAGTACTGGAAGGACAAATTGTGTAATCTATGCATTTAATCAGTAATACAGCTGACAGATATATCTCTACGTATATAATCTGCTTCAGGCTATACTTAAGCATCTTTTTCAGCCACTTTCTACAATACTGTTATCACAGTCAAAATACATTACCTGTGGAATATAAACATTTTTGGACATTGTACTCATTCTTTCAAGATAAAAAAGGGAGGACAGCCCTTAACAGCTTCAAACAGCTTGCCAAAATATCACCTAAAGCTGTGGGATTCAAATCTAATTATACGTTTGACAGGCTTTAGAAACAAATGGAAATTGTCCCAAGCATGTTGACAAGTACAAGATAAGAAAGGAGGGCTGTCCTCAAATCATTAGTAGCCAGATTCATGAATTTCTTTCAGAAGATTAGATATCAGCGGGGCAAATGTTCACATTATATTTCTTAGCCATTTAGACAACTTTGAAAATGAATTTTTGAAACTAAAATAAGGCACAGTTCAATTAAATGCATGTAGACTTTTTCAAATGAGCATGTGTTAAAGCAAATCTTACAGACACAGTTCAGTATTAGTCCCCTAAGCTTACAGCTGAGAATTGCTGGCACCACTGTTAGAGGTAACTTTGATGTTAATATGGTACATAAACAGTAAAACTGCAATTGAGGCTTCTCATAGGAGAAACGTTCTATCAGCCAATTATTTATCTAGCTTACCATACCATTTAATGATTCTTATGAGGCCTTACAGCTCAACTGTTGTAAAGCAAAATTTAAATCTCTTTAAAAAATGGATCCCAGCTTCCATTCATCAGACATCACAGAACCACAGAATGGTTCAGGTTGGAAGGGACCTCTGGAGGTTTTCTGGTCCAACCCTCCGCTTAAGCAGGGCTACTTAAAACCACTTGCCAAGGGTGGAGTTCAAAATGTCCTTGGGAAATCTGTGCCAGTGTTGAGTCACCTTCAGAGTGAAATATTTTTCCCCAGTATTCAGGTAGACCCTCCTGTGTTTTAGTTTATTCTCTGTTTCTTGTCCTGCCACTGAGCACCTCTGAGAAGAGTCCCAGCTCCATCTTCTTTGCCCTCTCCCTTCAGATATTTATATACATTGATAAGATTCCCCCTGAGCCTTCTGATCTCGGAGTAAAACAATCCCACCTCTGACAGTCTTTCCCCACAGAAGAGGTGCTGCAGTCCCTTCATCACCTTCATGGCTCTTCACTGTGTTCTCTCCAATGTTCATGTCTTTCTTACCCTAGGGAGCACGGAATTGGGAACAGTACTCCAGACACAGCATCTCCACAGCTGAGCAACAGGCAGGGCTCACTTCCCTCAAATGGCTGGCAGCAGTGCAGCCCAGGATTTCCTCTCCCCCAGGGTATTTCACTGGATTCTGCTTAACCTGGTGACCACCAGAATCCCCAGGCTCTTCTCTGCCAAGCTGCTTTCCCACTGGGTGGCTCCCAGCATGTACTGCTGGTACATGGGGCTTTTCCTCTCCAGGTGCTGGATGAAGTACACATACACTTTTTACAGCTTCAAAATTGTGATAACTTGGACAACCTTCTGATTCAGTGTTGAATCCTTCTAGATATAAGCAAGAAAATGGACACTATATTTCAATTAAAAATTCATTTCTCTATTTGGAAAGAATATATTCTGTACTTAAAATAAAGGGCCTGGATGCCCCATATAAAATTGTATTATAGTCAGTCTGCTGTATCCACTCTGGTTCTACTTAGTATATTTGGAGATCAGTCTGCAGAGGAGCTGAGAAAACTTCTAAAGCTTAAAAAGTGAGTCAGCATTCAGATCATGCATCTCTGATTGTTTGTATTGTAGGCTGAGAAGAATAATTAGGATTGAGCCGTATGTAAGTAATGTGTGCTGATTATTGTTAGCTGACCAGTGAAATGTGAAGGACAACCTAGAAGCTGGCAACTGCGATTAAAGCTGATTAGTTTGATTCCTGCAAAGAATAAAAACAGACTAGTTTTCTGTCTTCAAGCAGATTTGTACTAAACCCCATGTATAAGCATATAAGTTTTAGTGCATAAATAAATGGAAATAATGGTAACCATAATTATGGTTCAGTTATTCCTTGAATGACTATATATATATCCTTCACACATACACACACTCACATCGTGTATTCCCCACTTTTTCTTAAACTATTAACAACTGTTCTGAATGTGCCCTTATCAACAATCACTTTGAGGAAATTTTTAGTCACACTTTTGTTTATTGTCAGACAACATATGATGTGATAGAATTGACTAGGTTAGAACCTTTTTTAAAAGAAAATAATATTTTTCATAGATTATAAATGGTTTTGGGGACTTGAAAAAAACACAGAAAGATTTTTGGTTTTTTTCACTGGAGAGATACAGTCAGTGCAAAAGAGAAAATTCCAATTTATCTTTTGGAGTTTGTAACCTGATAAAATATGGGAGTATAGTTTCAGTAAAGAATATTTCTAGTTGCTTTCTTTCATGAAGATACTGAAGTAAGTAAAGGAAAAAATGGGGGGGGGGGGGGGGGGAAGAATATGCATATATTCCTGCAAAGGAATTTGTAGACAAATCTGGAAAATTATGGGAAAATTGACTTGAGAGTTGCCCTCTAAGTGACACAAACAGTGGATGCTTGTTCACTACTTTTAAAAACAGTCCACTTGGTTCTAAGAAAAAGATCTTATTTTCTAGATACTAGTCTCCAAAATTTGGCTTTTAATAATCAAATCTTTCTCAGTTCAGAGAAAAAATGGAGAAATAGTCTGAGATGTAAGTGCTTATTAGTGCCAGAATAAGACCCACCCTATGCTTAAAGTACAATTTGTAGATGAAAGCAAAATAGAAAAGAAGAGGCAGCTGGTAATTTTAATCTGCTATGAAGTGATGATTGCATCCAATGATGACTCAACAAGAGTTGTGTAAACTAAAAACCAGAGAGAGTGAATCTTGAAAGCTATGTGCAGATTGTTAGCAAGATGACAAGTTCATAAATCATGCAGTCAACTAGACAGCAGAAAGGAAAAAAAACCAACTCTGAACATTACTATATTTCTTCTGATAAAGAGCAACTTTTGATGAAAAAGATAAGTCACATTCTCTCACTTTTGTCTCCAGGGAATATGACAAAGCACTAGCTTAATGGGGAGAAAATTCCAGGATGCCTGAGGACTGGTTATTTGTAGTCTACCTTGGAATCAGACTATTAGTTTGTACCAATGTCCCTGGTCCAGTTGTCCAAGCACTGGTATCAGGAAACATAAATAGTGTGCTTAGTAAAGATTTACCTTCTCAAATGAATTGAGAAGGTCAATATGTGATAGAATTTAAATGAGTCACAGAATTTATAACTAGTTTATAAGTGTTTAATTTATAAAAATTAAGTATGAATCCTATAATGCACTCAAAATAGATACCTTTACTCTCTGCTGTTTAAGAATATGTCCATGATGACATGTTCATCAAAGTATGTCTGAGTAGATCTACACCACTTTTTATCTCATTCTTTTCTATGGCATCTGCTACGAAACAGAAAGAAAGTTTGAAATAAGCTTGTAATTTGCTATTTCCAAATAATCATCATAGTCTGAATATTGCCTGTTATTCCTAGGAAACATGCTGAACTCCTATATTTAATCCTTTTTTTTTCCCCTCCTATTTCACATTCCTCTCACTAAAATATAGACCAGAGAAGAACAAAGCAAGTAACAAATTCTGGTAAAAGATGTTATCTTTAAATTCATGGCACTCAGGGTGATGAATCATATTTTAACATTCTCAGAATAAGTCTATTTCTACATTAGAAGATTGATTCTATATATCCTTTTGTTTAATACAAAATGATGCACTAATATGGATTTGCATAAATAAGCAAGGCATTAAGTGCTCACTCTAGTTACAAAATAGTTCACTTATAAAATCACTTACTGAAGAGTATATAAAATGGAAATCATAATAAAGCATGTTTGTTATCAATCCAGGAATTAATTTTCCTTCTGTACTGAATTCTAGATATGATATCATTGATGAACCTGATTAAAATACTGGTTATGCATCAATAATAAAAGGAAAAATTCATTATAAGTTAATAATCTAACATCAAATATTAAATTTCATTATAATACTGATCAGAACATCCTTTATGTTATTTAAAGAAGTTTGCTCTCCCTCAGAATAAAAAGTTACAAGAGATAACACAGCTGGATATTCTCTTACAGGGACAGTTCTTCTTTTGACTTGGGAACATATTAAAGTTTCCAAGTTATAACAGTAAGTTGTCCATAAATATATGCTTTCTGTAAGCCCTCCATATTTTCATTCAAAATACACTGTATGAAAATTACAGATCACACTGCCAGATAATTACTTACAGAGACACTGGTGACATTCTGAATTATAGATATTGTGGATAAAAAACATCCAGGACAAAGAGAAAAATAGAAAACGATTATATGGTGGGTCCAGCATGGTGAACTTTATTCCACTATGTCAGTTGTAGAAATAGAATTAGAAGAACTTCATTTGGTTTTAATCCTAGTTTTCATTTTGAAACCACCACAAAATCTTTAAAAATCATAAGATTTTGTATCTATCTAAAAGATCAGATTAAATCAAAAGTTTGATGTAGTTCCATAGACACTTTCTGTCAGTATTAGGTACTTAGAAATAGATTAAAATAATGTGGACATCCCTGAAGGGAGCTGACTTCATTAATAGCCAGTGGTTTTAAGCTACCAGTGACTTAGAGACTCCCAAAGCCAGACTTTTAAATTCTGTTTTGAATACTTCTGTACTTTCAGAAAGGATTGTTGCCTCACTATTGAAACTCATTTCTAGACATCTGTGACTATGCTGTACTGGTGTCATATTTGGGACCCTTACCAATAGCCTAAATTAACTCTGAAAGCTAACCTTTTTTGTGATTTCTTCTTTGCTATCTTAAACCAGTTAATAATCCAAGGAAATATTTTCTAATATCCAGTTGCAGCTTACTTTCCCTTGATAAGACTTTTTTACAGGTTTTCTCAATTCAAATGCTTTATATCTGCATGTATAGCTCTTTCAAATAATCCTAGATAATTTGTGAGGTATGATATCTCTCCAGAATGCCATGTTTTCTCTACCCCTATGCAAACTCCTTATCCACGTCTGCTGTTTGCCTTCTGTACTCTTGCTTCTGCCAGTTGCTTGGAAGGCAGCCCATTAATTTTGCTTTTCTGCTTTACTCATAAAAAGTCCCAGGCTCTGCAACAGTCCAATAGGTCAGGTGCTTTGTCAGAGCTGGGCTGGGCTGGTTTCAGCTCCTGCCTCTAGGTCAAGTGCCTGTTGCCTCCCCTGCCTGAGCCTGAGTGTGTCAGTGCCTCCATAGGAATGGTGCCATTGCCCAGCAAACAAGAGTCCCTGGGGAGGCTGTGGGAACCTTTCACTCTTAGCTGGGAGCATCCAGAAAGCATCTGCCTGGGGTAAAGAAATGCATAAAATAATTTCAGGCCAGCTCAGGACAGAAGAGAAACTCTTCTCCCCCATGCTACCAAATTTCTTACCCATCCTTCCAACGACCTCCAGATGGTAGTGTCATGTCTCACATCCTTCTCTTGTCTTCCTTCCAGGAGCTGAGCCTGTCAATTTAAGGATGCCCTGGGATATTCGAGGTATATGCACAGTCCCATGGAAAAGAGCTAGCAAAGGGATTGCATAACAAGTTTAAATCTGTCTTTAAGACTTTTATCTGCATTAATTACATAGTTTGTATCACTGGAGTGTTAAAAACAGTACTGCTAACAGATTCCTTGGTTCATATATGTGGTGGGCTTCATTTTGCTTTTAACAAGAAGGTGGCAACTACAGAGATGAGACCTGTGACCTTTTTAAAGCTCACACTGCATATCAAACATTTAATTTCCCTGGTATCTAACTTGTTTAAAGACATAGATCTGCTTCAGAGTAAGCAGCTGAGTAGTTCCATGTTTGAGTTTGCCTGAAATGGGATAGTGTTACAGTGTTAGAACAGACCTTGATCCTTCATATAATCTTCTTCTAGGCTGAATAATTGAAAATAAGATTGTGGAGTCATTGTTTAGAAGACCTTAATCTTTTATAGCAGCCCTAGAGGAAGGGGTAGGGTTTAAAATCTACATACAAAGATAAATCAGAAAATGAAAACACGCTGCAAACTTAAAAGTTGTCATTACACCTTGGTCAGACTTATTTTACTCCTTAGTGTCTTCTGCTGCTTTTTGAAGCACATACTTCAAATACATTTCATGGAAGGCTTCTTTTAGAATGAAGGTGTCTTGGGGAAAAAAAACCAAAACAAAAAACAAAAACAGATGATGAGAAGTGGCACAGTAGTAGGAATGGATTACTATGATCTGTTCATCTCAGTACTTTAGGAACAAGGCATATAAACAGTTTCAGTGGAAGCTATAGTATGTCTTGATGTAGGTAAATGGTTGGTGGCATGAATGCAAACTCCATTTAGAGACATTATCTATAGCATTGTTACTGGGTATTTATTGCATAAACTTGATCAAGTAAAAAACTAAAGCATGGTTAACTTCAAGATGAATAATCCCACTGAAATCAGTTGAATCAATGTTCTGTCTGAGGCTCCTTGGGCGTTTCCTCATACTATAGGGATCAAACCAGTAACTCATAATCTCATTTTTGTTACCCTTTTGAGTGAAACTCTTCTTTTACTGTATTAACTCTTTATTTTTTATTTAAACTTGACTAGATATGCTGGAACTTCAGGTTTGCCTTTGTTGCTGAGAACACCAGGGCTTTTTCTCTCCAAAAAAGTCAGATTTGGTACCTCTGGGTTTAAAGGTTTATTACTGATAGTAACACTAATAGAAACAAACAAGGAGTGTTGCACAAACAGATGCAACAGTATCAGAGCTCAGAACTTTATTAAGGGAGACTGATGTCCAGAGACCTTTTAAAGGCAAAAGAAGTAATGCAAACCTGGGTCTATTATCAGATTCTGATTATCGTGATTCACAGGCAACTGTGGGTTTTCAGTGAATTCCAGTTGCTTGATTGGGGATTTTAATTATTTTTATATTAATATTTTTAAACTTATAATTAAATATAAATATTTCCATGTACTCTTTTTTTCTTAAGATCACACCAATGAAGTGTTTCTAAAGGACAAACACCTATAAACATATAGAGGTCCAAAACTCCCTTCTTTTCACTTCAGCTTTCTCTGATCCTTTCCTCCACTGCCCTCCATTATCCCCATTACAGTGATTGCTGCACTCAAACCGCAGTTCTGAGGACAGACAGTTTGCAATACCCTGCTGATACGAGTGGTAGTATTCCCATTCCATTCATTTCACTACAGATCAAATTGTTAGATACAAGGGCAAACTGTTATTTCCCATCATTTTAAGTGTCTCTTTCCTATAGTGTATAGTTCTCTTTCATAGGAAATTTTGATCAGCACTTCAATCTATGGAGAAAAGCTGTTTTAAAGACCAATACAACTCACATTACTTGTAAGTTACCAAAAGTGTTGCAATGTTTTTTTATCTATGTCTGCCTATCAAGACTGCACAAACACCAGGTTTACTAATTAGTGGCTGTTATTGCTCTTCCACCCATAAAGAAGAAAAGAAAGTTTAAATGGAGTATAAGTCTATCAATCAGGCTCTGTTATCACTACATCAGGATTTTGTTAATGCTAATGACATATTTCTATATATCCATTACTTCTTTAATAAGTAATACAGAGACTAAATGGCAGCTGAGTAGCCTGTTGAGAACAATTAACTCGAAGCAGATGGCACTACAAATACAATTCTTAAAGGCCGTTTACTTGTTTGGAATTTTCACCTTCCTTGTTGATTTTACCCCCTGGGTGAATTAAGGTCTTTATTGATAGATTTAAGATGTTCCTGACATTTGATTAAGCAAACTTCATACCGAGACTGTATTAAATTTTAATATCTTTCAGAACTGAGCAGCAGTTTCTACTGGATGTTTTCTCCCCAAGTCTAGTGTTTAGTATCATATAAAGCGACTGATAGCTCATCAACTACCAATCCTGAGAAAGCAGTACAAATGCAAAGACCTGAACTAATAGCAGCTCTGAAACATTAACCTTAAGGGTCAATAGTGTTATATCCAAATAAGATGGTTATTTTACAAAGATTTTAAGAAATATGAGAAGCAATTTCATTGAGCTGGATATAGAATACACTAATATATATTTTTTAAGCACTTGTATCTTCTAAGTGCTGATCTGTTAAGAAGCACCATGCAATTAATGGAGGCTGATAGACTTTCTTGGCATAGGGCATAGGCTTCAATAGCATAGGTTTCAGAGATTTCAATGCAAATTTGAGGCATTGTAAGTATGTAAAGACATCAATGAAAAATATTTCTTCCAGTATAACTGAGGCTTGAGAGACAAACCTGTGTCAGGACAGGTCCATCAGGTAACTGCTACACTTAAAGGGAACCAATTGTCCTCAAGCTGTTTGTAGCTCTATTTCTGACATCCATTCTGGTCTTACACTAAGCAATGATTTTTGCCACTGCTTTAGAGAGTGCTCAAAACAGATTTTATCAGAGGTAGATATGATCTATCATTTGGATACTGAGTATTTTAGGCATGCAGAATGGTTGACAGGAAGATTTGCAAAGTTATTAAGTACAGTCCTAGGAGTACCTATTTTTTTTTCTTTTTAGCTTTAAATGTTCCTTCTGGTTAATAAAATTTAGTGCTTTAAAGTAAAAACTAATATATGTATATACAGGAGTCTGTTATTTTAGAATTTTGAAATATATTTCATTGTTATAATGTTTAAAAAAAAAAGAAGAGAAAATAAGAAAGCCAATGACACTGCTCTGAAAAAAAATAACAAATGGAAGACAGTGCTGTATCAAAATGCAAAAATTTAAACAATTATAGTGTTTCCTCCTGAAAAGAGCTTTTTGGTGGGTTTTTTCTAATGATTTCACTGTGATTTTCTGATGATTGTCTGTGCCCTTCAGAACCTAAATAACTACAATTTCAGCCAGCTACATCTTTTGGGTTGGCATTAGCCATGCTGATCAACACCTAATCTTAATTGAGCTTATTTCAAAGCAGTTGCACAGAATTCACTAGTAAACTTCTGATAAATACCAGCTTGTGAAAATATAAACATGGTAATATAAAGGCATGGAGTATTTTCAGGTAAAAGGTGGAAAATTGTAATCATAAATCAAAATAACATTTTGAACCATATATATTTGTAAAACTGTGCTGTTCTAAGACCCTTAGTAGCTGTGTTACTCTCCAGACAGTATATCTGTCCCAGTCTTAGCCCACTGGAGGCTTTGCTTCGATCGTAGCAGATTTCCTGTGACAGTTTTTAGTCTTATAGTCCACATTATCAACAAAATTTATGGTCTAGATTTCATATTTATCTTTATTATCTAAGATGTAGAAACTCTGTAAACATAACAATACAAATTTCAAAATACATAACTAATTTCAAGACAGTGACAATTACACAAGAAAGAGAAAAAAACAAATCAGCACTCACTCAGTGAGGTGTGGTTGTACCTTGAAAACAGGTAACTTTGGAGTGGAGGTGTGTGTTAATTTTAAAATTAGGTTATAATGAACCAATTTCATCCAAGGAGAATGGTTTTACCCTAGTTGGCTCAGCAGCCAGACAGCTTCTCCTCTCTCTCTGGCTGACAGGTGCTATGCAGTTTATCAGCTGCACTGAGTTCCTCTCCCCACAAGGATTTCAGCAGAACTTGACCAAGGTGTCTCCACCCCATTCCACCCTCTGTTCCATCCCCCCTGACAGGTGCTTGCATTTGCAGATTGTGGGTGTGTGGAATCATCATGGAATAAGTCTCAAGTGTGACAACTGCATTCCAGCCAGGGAGCAACAGCTGTACTTTACCCTATAATCTCCACATATGTGTTAGGATGTGAATATAGCCTGTCAGCTTCCTCCAATTTTGCCCTCAGATATCTTTCCACAGATAGGTGGCCAGAAACATGACAATTAACTTTTACAGGTCTTTCAAAATGAACACATTTTAAAAGTCTTCAGAAATGCATTAGAAACGAGCTGTAAAGAGGAATGTGATGCTTTTCCATCAGGGTTTTTATGGCTTTAAAGTTTATTGATAAAACACATTAAAAATAAAGTTAAACTTACTTTGTTATCAGTGAAAAAATCAGCTATGTAGAAATTGCCAATAGGATTTACTTGGTCAAAAATTCTAACTCATTTTTATGAATGTAAACCACAGTTTCAAATGAATATAAATATGTAGTATCATATTTTGCATAGAAGTAAGGGGTTATGTGGCTTTGTAAAACATCTGGAGGGAAGATGTCTTTTTATGTGAGACATCCATGTGAGCTCTTTACTACCTGACCTTGGAGGAGCATCTTCTTATCTCTAGGAGTCCCTTTTTGAATCTTTCCTTCAACAAATCTGTCTAAACTATAAAATCTGCAGTAAACACTGGTTTTAATACAACAGTTCATTCTCTCCTTTTGGCCCCTGTTTAAAACAGAAGCATCCCCTGCAGCACCCAATGAAGAGAGCAACCCTTGGTAGAATATATTGTGTGCATGTCTATCAGATCAGCCTATTGATCCTACAGGGAAATAGATCTGTAAAAGAGGTGCAGGTTAAAATAGTTAAATTCAAGGTCTCACTTTACACTTCTCCCTGAAAATATAAAGCTAAGAATGCTGAGATGTGTTTTTTTGATATATAGATATTTTAGGAACACTAAGTAATGACAGAGCATATAACTCACAAATATTTTTTTAAAGGAGAAAAAATCTTAAATGATAGTTTTAACATTTTTTAGTACTTCAGTTTTACATATATTTGTTGTAACAGAATGGAATAAAACCTTTTATTTTTTATGAATAAGGAAATAAAACTTTTATAATTTCAACACTCTTCTTGAATTTTTGCTAGAATAGTTGGCGAGATATCAATCATACAACCACTACAAAGTAAACAGGCAAACATCGTTCTTCTAGACAAACCTAATGTATCTCACTTTTTGTAACCTTCAAATACTTAAGTAACATTAAAAAGTATATTTGATTAAATTACAATAGAAATACTCCCCAGACCAAGCTAGTTTTTTTCCTTCTTGAAGTGTTTTGAAACAGCTCTGTGAAGACTAGGGGTCAATATATTTGCATTTATTTTGGGGTTTTGTAGGCATACAGGTTTCCTCATGAATATATAGTATATCTATATTTTTGTTCAATCAATGTATTTTATCAGTGTAATAAATTTACTAAAATACTTACATTTATATCTTATATATATGTTATTAATATTTTGTTAAAAATATTAAATTAATATTTTGTTAAAATTATTAAAAAACAGCATATTTAAAAATTACAGATAGAAATCTAGGCCCCCACAAAAATCCTAGATAATTCACGTTAAGTTTTCACTAGCCTTCACCTTCAGCACATTTTTAAATGAGATCATTTCCTTTAGAGTTTGTGGTACTATTTAAAACCACTGCTTGTTGATTCATTTTTTTTTGAGAAAGATTTCCTTTGGCTTTCAAAATACTGAAAACATTACATTGCCATTCACCTTTAGATATATTAAAGTATATTATCTAATAAAAAAATGGGATCTCTGTTATTCTTTCAAAATGCACTTTATCACTTCTTCTGTTTTAATATATTTTGATTTAATGGCAAAGATAGCACAGTCTTCTGCTATCAACTTTTTTTTAGATCACATCAAAGCATTACAATCCCACCTAGACCATATGGGATATCATCATCATGTCTAATATTCTTTTAAATTTTTTACTGCATTCTGGTCAGATCTCTTCTAATCCCAGTTAAGCAAATGTCATATCTGAATTTGCTCAAAACAGTTCCCAAAACAAATCTTGGTATTGACTATAGTGCTGTATCTTGTTGAATTGTCATGTCTGAAAGTATTTCTGGATTAAGCCTAAACTAACTGACCACTTTACAATATGCAGGAAGCTTCCCTGTCAAACTGAAAGACATATCTTTTTCTACTAGCTACTATGCCCCTTGGATAGGGAAGAATTTTCTATAATGGTATTCAAACTCAGTTCGTGAATTGCCTTCAAATGTCAATTAAATTACTCTCATCAAACAAGGGTTACCTATAATAACCAATTAATGCTACTTTAAAAATTTTGTATGCTTGTCTTCAATGACTTAATGTATATTTCTCATTCTACTTAGCTTGTTTTAAAAATATTAAGGAAAAATTATCAGTTGTCTTTAGGTGAAGTCCATAATAACAGCAAAATATTTGAGGGAAAGAATGGAGAAGATGAAATACAGATACAAGTTTATATTTAATCTTACCGAGTAAGAGCATTAACCATTTTGAAATAGATGGTCTCCAAGAATAGAAAGGTTATCTTTGTTACTCATATTCATTATATGGACAATTTGTAAAAGAGACTAAAGAGATTAATAACGCTGCTTGTAACACCTTAGTTCTGAAGCCTGTGACTTTTTGTTGGAGACCTCTTGGCACAATAGTTCTAGGTAGCTGATACTTTTCCAAAATAGATTCAGGTGCTAAACCGCAATGCTTGCAAGAATTCACATTGTATGGTAATTATTTAAATTTTAAGCAAAGCCAAAAGTCACCATACGGTTTTTGGAAGCAGATGGAAATATAATAACTTAGTCTACAAGATGTAAAGAGAAAGCTTGCTGGAATATATCCACTGCTAAATCACCATCAAACACTCTCAAAGTGCAGAAACAGGATTTGCCAAGGAATTATCAGCCTAAAGTAGCAATAAGTCTGTATGTTTTCTGCATAACAATAATATTTAAAGATGTTTTAAGTATTAATGTCAATCAGTGTAAACACAGATAAAAAGAAAAAATCTTAGAAGTAAAATTTTAAGGTGGATGTTAGGAAGAAATCAGACAAATCCTGTTAGTCATAATCAGCAGGATTTGTGTGCTTATCTTCTCTACTTTTTATATTGAACTAATTTGTTTTGTAATATAAAAAGGCTGGCAAAGCAGATATGTACCAACACCTTCAGACCTACTGCACAGGCAGAGATTATATTTGAAAGGAAAATAATTACAGTCTGGGCCTAGTGCCTCTATGCAATCCAAAGAATCTATATAAATAGAGTGTATCTCACACTCCTGAAATATTTGTAGTGGCTTTACACTACACATATGCAGTGAGTTTAACACATATATGTACAGTTATTTTATTAAGCCCATGCACAGTGTCTACTCATCCTGAAATTTCATAGATCTGTCACAAAAAATATAAAGGCTGTTCAACCTGTCACAATTACTATCCTGGTATTGTCTGTAATGTGTTGCAATGTCAGCAGCACACTCTTGAGAAATTTTTGATCCTGTTGATTATTTAGTTGCTATAGATTAAATAAACTTTTTTTGTTAATAAGAACATGATTTATTTGGAAAGTTCAGCATGAGGAGGCAAATATCTGTTCCAGTGTGGTCCTCCATGGGCTGCAGGGGTTAAACCATGGTATTCCCTATAGACTGTGGGGGAATCTCTGCTCTGACACCTGGATCATCTCCTTTCCCTCCTTCTCCACTGACCTTGGTGTCTGCAAGGCTGTTTCTCTCACATGTTAACAAACAGTCCTCCCTCACAAATGCTATTGTGTAGTGTTTTTTTTTCCTTTCCTTAAATAATCAGAGGCACTACCAATATCACTAATAGGTTCAGCTTTTGTGAGACACAGGTCCATGTTGGAGCTGCCTGGAACTGGCTGTGTCTGACATGAGGACAGCTTGTGGTGTCTTCTCATAGTAGCCATCTCTGCATGTTCCCCCTTCACATACCCACACACACCCACCCACACACACCCACACCCACACACACACACACCCACACCCCCTCACTACCAAAACCTTGCCACATAAACCCAATACACATTGTTAATAAATTTCTTTGCTCCAGAGAGTTGAGCTCCTAAGTAGGGATATAGGATATAAGTGGCGAGTTAGGAAATGATAGTTTCACGTTAAATGACAAGCATGATAGGCAGAGATAGGGCCTCTCTTAGCAGTTACAGTGCCAAAAAGAGAGAGCAGGAGCTGCTGATCTTCCCATGACAGCAAATAACAGTATTTTCTACTTTCTCTCTCTTATCAGTCTACTACATGGGATATTGTTCCTTCGCTAGAGTCAAATGGTTTTATGGATTAAGCTGAGAAGTGGACAGAACTTCAATAATAAATCATTCCCAAACAGTAATTTCTCTTTTTCATTATCAGTGGCATACACTTGACTGACAGCCTCCATCTCAGCACAAATGTGCTCCCAGAACTCCTGCGCTCTTCTCAGGGCAGTTCAAGCACACAACCTCTAAAGAATGAGACAATGTGAGGACAGGAATCTTATTTGGTTCCTTATTTTATTGAGCAGTTTTTCTGCCATAACCACAAGATTTGAACCAGGATCATTCACAGTCTCATCTGTCAAACATCTTCAGGTGTAAATAATATACCTCTTGCTTGCTTCAGCTTTAGACATTAATTCACTTCACTGCTATGTTCTAAGCTTAATAAATATATTTTGGTTCTTTTTAATTTAGTGGGTGCTTGCTATTAACTCTATTAAAATTTAGATTTATTAGGATTATTCAGTATTGTTAAATTCACTCAGAGACCTGTACTGCTCTCATGTTATTTTCAATCCCATGAACAATTATCCATGATTGTTCAGTGGGGTTGTTCCTCCCACTTTATATAATGAGCATGATGTCATATGGTCTGGAATATCCCTTTGGTCAGTTTAGGTCACCATCGAGGCTATGTCTATTCCCAACCTCCCACGCACCCCCAGCTTCCTCTCCAGCATGACAGTAAAAAAGGCAGAAAAGGCCTTGGCTCTGTGTAAGCCCTGCTTGGCAATAACAAAAAATATCTCTGTTATCAATTCTGTGTTCAGCAGAAATCCAAAAGACAGCCTCGTAGTAGTCACTAGGAAGAAAGTTAACTCTATCCCAGCCAAAACCAGCTCATTCCACCCCTTATTCCATACCATTTACATCACACTCAGGTCCCACAGTATTCAGTATAATATCATTACCCACCACCCCCACTTACTCTCCTTTCGTACAATACTCAGACATTGCTCCCCTGTTGAATTCATTTAGTCCACAACTTTGGGCTCCATCTCTTATGGTTGTCACTGGGGACAGGAGAGGTGATGTGTAATGTGGAGTTACTGGACACCTAAGCCAGCTCAGGTCAGGTCACTGCTGCACTCAGACTGTTTCTTGTAGGTCTTCTCCTGCACTGGCTCAGGTGGTTCTTGTTCTAGTAGCTCCTGTGACATACAATTCAAATCATGGCTTACAACAATTTAAAGACAAATCCATCACAATCTCCACTCTTTGTCCTTTTGGCCCTGGTTTTAGGGTTTAACATTGCAGTGAACTCCTCCCCTTGTCCCCAGCCTGACTTCTACAAGGAGTTCCTGTTATAGTGTACTCCACCATTAATATGGTCCACATCATAGTCCTCCCTGAGCTGCGGGGGCCCAGCTGCATCACCATAGTCTTCACCACGGGCTGCAAGTGAATCTTTGCTTCTTCTGCTCCAGTGTGTGGTCCCCCCCATGGAAGATAGTCCTCCTCGAACTTGTCCAACATGGGTCCTTCTCATGGGCTGCAATTCTTCACAAACCTCTCCTGTGTGGGTCCTCTGTGAGGTCACAAGTCCTGCCAGCAAACCTACTCTACCACAGGAATCTCACAGAGTCACATCCTTCTTCAGGCATCCATGTGCTCTGGCATGGGATTCTTTCATAAGTCACAGTCCCTTCAACTCCAGTTCTGAAGTTCCTGCTCATCCTGTACAGCAGCACAGAAACAACAGCAGTGCCCTGGCCACCTGCCAGCCCAGGCACATCGCCAGTGGCTGTTATCAAAACGTTCTCAGGCACAAATCAGTGAGGTGATAAGCAGTACAGCACTACAGCAAGCAGTGGAAGCAAAAAGCAGCCACTAACAAGCAGTAGACTCTAATACACAACCAGGAAAGTGAGCCCCATGGCAAGCAAATAAGCCTGTAGATTACTAGCTAAACAGTGCTAACAGATATTCAAATCTAGTACATCTAAATTCAACCGAGTACATCCCAGTCAGATCTATCCTTATCTTAAACACTTTGAAGCCCAAATTGAAAACCAAAAAGACCTTCATGGTTTAACCTCAGCCAGCAACCAAGCCCCACACAGCAACTCGCTCACTCTCCCACCAGTGGGATCGTGGAGAGAAACAGAAAGGTAAAAGTTGGGAAAAGATCGTTTAATAGGGAAAGCAAAAGTTGTGAACACAAGCAAAGCAAAACCAAAGAATTAATTCACTATTTCCCATGGGCAGACAGGTGTTCAGCCACGTGCAGGAGAGCAGGGCCCCATCAGGGTAATGGTGATTGAGAAGACAGACACCATCACTCCAAACTATTACTTGGGTGTGGCAGTACAAAAAGCAGAAAAGGCCTTGGC
This sequence comes from Lichenostomus cassidix, assembly GCF_008360975.1. Lineage (NCBI taxonomy): Eukaryota > Metazoa > Chordata > Aves > Passeriformes > Meliphagidae > Lichenostomus > Lichenostomus cassidix. Next base: position 17,015,183 of record NC_139480.1, on the reverse strand, counting down.
TCTGTGTAAGACCTGCTCAGAAAAAAACAAAAACATCACTATATTATCAACCCAGTGTTCAGCACAAAGCCAAAACACAACCTCATACCAGCTACGGTGAAGAATATTAATTCTACCTCAACCAAATGCAGCACAAGGTGTTAATGAATCGTAATAGAAGATTAAATCTCTACTCAAAAACATACCCATGAGAATCCACTTACGTTTCTAAAGCTGTATTTCTTCTTCCTGACAGAATACAAGCCTGGAAAAAATCAGTAATATTCTTTGTTTCATGTTCTTCTATTTTTCTTGATTCAGAAATAAAGTTTATTTACATGTGTCACAACCTAAAGAGGCACCCAGCCTGCTAGTGAAGATCACAGGAATCCAGACGACACAAGCATGAAGAAGTTTTATTCTCTAAACTTCCCTGTCTAATTGATTACACATTATCAGAAATAAAAAAAAAAAAAAACCCACCCAAAAAACCCAAACCACCACTGGCAAGTATATATATTATTAATAAAGCAAATATATATACACATATTCAGCTATTTTACTATCAGCAGTAAATACTGTGGCAGTAATCAATAATAGCAACAAGCAACAGTATTGAAGCAATTAATAATAGCAGGAATTGATAATTGCAGCAAAAACAATTTATAAAATTACAGGTTACTACAAACTTATCAGTAGGAAAACAACTTATCAATAATGTAACAGCAAATATGATAGCGATTTGTATGAACATGTACAGTAGCAAAGTGCATTAAACAGATTTCAGAAGGGGACCAAACCCAGGAAGACTCAGCTGTCCCAGAAATGGGAGAACTAACTGAATCAATCCCAGGGGAAGCCCCAGAGGGGAACCAATCCACATCATGGAGCTTCGAGTCAGCTGGGGTACAGGTTTTGTTTTTTCATTTCCAATCTCACAAGGGAAAAATAAAAATATGTGACTGTCATCAGGAGACGGCCTGAAAATATAATGATGCTTTTCAGTAATTACACTACATAAAATATGGGTATTTATTATCAGTTTTTCACAGATGTCTTTGATGTTCACACGGAGTCTGTAATACTCCTTAAGAAAATGAGAAATCTGGAATCCATTCAAACTATTTCTAAGAATAACTTTTGGCAAGCAGCCCTCAGAAATTTGTGGCATGCCTCAGAAACACTACTTTATTTTTTTTTAAATATTCGTGAATCTCACCACAGAAAATGACAGAATTCTTTCAATATTTACAATGCAATGTATAATAATCTTTTTATTTTCATTAGACATGACCTGTTAGACCAGAAGAATGCAACAGGAAATGTCTGAATCAGAGCTGACTGAATTTTAGAGATTTCTTGGATAAAACATGATCATATACTTTCCCTGTTTTTCTATTGATTGATGGCTCTTGCTGTTCACTGACAGACAAGAGATAATATGCTGGATCTTTTTTAAGAGACCATATGATCATTTCAAATCAACAGAAAGGTGCTTTAAATTCAGTACTAGTTTACTTTTCAATTAATGACATACATTTTGACTTTAAATTTTAAACTTATTTTAAGCAGAGTAGGACTAAATGCACAACATTACACAAACTTAGCATTTCAAATTAAATTTAATATTTTAAAAGGGTTCTGAAAAAAATGAAGTAATTCTACAAGGATGAGGTGTCTCACACACATTAGCAAAATTCCTTGAAGAAATACAGGATAGGAATGACTGGATAAATAGAAGGTTTCTCAAAGCAGTTTTTCTTTGCAATTGAAAAAAAAAATTGAGCTGTATAAACCAAGACATGGGGAGTAATTATTAATCTGCTGGTAGCAATAAACCCTCAGCTGAAACACTTTGCCAACTTTGAGTATAGCACTTGGGGAAAGAAGTTTGCTAGGAGAAATCAAGAGACAAGCAATGAAAATGACTTAGGGTGAGCCTAGAAAAACTTATCAGGAATCACTGGAAGGTGTGGGTTTGTTGAGTTTAAAGATGACTGATACAATTGCCTTCACATACAGAGATAACAGGTTTAAAAGAAAGGAATCAGAACTTCATCATGGAAGAAAGAAGAAATAGGTATGATACAAATTAGATGTTCATGTAAAACAGACATTTTGTTACTATAAGCAAAAATAAAAGATTATAGTCTGTGGGGGTGCGGCGGCCCGATGCTGCAGATCCCGAGTCCCCGAGGCCGGCGGTCGGCGTAATCCACGGGGACGCTGCCGAGGATGCCATCGCCTGGGACTCGGAGGAGGCCAGGCCGTAAACCGCTCTCTCCCTCCCCTGGAAAGTTTTTCCTAAGCTTATTGGTTTAAAGTTCGCTTCCCCGCCCCTAGCACCGCCCCCGCTGCTTGCCCTCACTAGAATGTTCTGCTGCCGGGCTTTCCCCATGAGTTGCTTGTAATCCCCTCCCTAGTTATATTTCATTTGCTCCCCCGCTTGTCCCTCATGTTGTCCCGGAGCCCCGTTGGCTCCGCCCCTGTTGTTCCTCCCCGGGAAACCCCGTATTTCCCCCTAAAAACCCCTTCCCTTTGTTCTCTCGGTGTGGTGTGGCCGCGACCCCAGCCCCGCCGGGTTCTGCGCCCGGCAGCTGCGTGGACCGCCCCACCCTAGAGCCCCCAGTGTGCCTCCCCCGCGCCGCTTCTCCTTTAATAAACTGCACACTGGTGACTCTCAGCTCGTCGCACTTTCTTTATCACGGGAAGCGACCAGCGACTCCACGGCGTTCCTGCCCGGCAGGCACCCGCCTCCGCCGCGTGGTCCCTGCCGCTCCAAGGAGCGACCCTGGGAACACCGAGGCTGACCGCAGCCGCCTCTGGACAGAGCTGAACAGCCGGGAGGGCTGAGAGCTTGGGCCAGGTGAGGCCCCCGAGGTCTCCCGAAGCCCCGGAGCTCATTGGGGCCAGGCGGCCGGACCCCTCCGGACCATACAACTTCAATAGTCAATCATTGTGTTCTTGTGCTCTTTACTTTTTGAGGTTTCTGTACACTGAACACAGTATTTCATAAGTCTGTGTTTTCTTCCCAAGTGGTAAAAATGGCAAAATGATTAGGTCAACTTTCCAGCCTTTATTGAACAGTTTGGGCATGATCAGAAGCAATATGGCACAAAAAAAAAAAAGAAATATCACGTTCCCCTTTTCTTAATCTCTGTAGTCTCATGATATTACAAAACAATTTTATACAGACTTCTTTAAACGTTCAGACTAAAACATCCAGTTTCATAATATTAATCAAAATATTGAACTGGCTTCCAGAATTTGACATAGAAGATACTATCATTTCCCAGAGACCGCAGTAAACAGTTATATTTACTGCATAGACCTAACCCTACTGGATTCAGACTTTAGGGAAGTCTTAAGCAAATTATTCTGTAATAGATATTTTTAAATTACAATTTAATATTTAATTCCAATAGAAGCATATAAAAATTTTCATTGCAAATTTCTAGTTCATATTCAGTTGATATCAAGTAGTGTAGAGCATTGTGGTGCACTTAACACATCTCTTAATATTCCTTTCTGAAGAGATCATTAGTGAGAGAAAATTTTGTAACAAGTTCCTTAACCCTGCTCAACTGGAAAAGTAAATTCGTGTCTCTGACAAAATACACACTTCCATCCACTTAGTCTTTAACCAATCATAACAAAATGACTACGAATTCAGAACAGGATTTTGAAAGAAAAGATCCTTCATCTCTTTAACATTTTGTGTATTTTTACTTAAAAATTGAGTGAAAGTTGAACACATGCTTAGGCAACATGTTAGCTTAAGGACTAGAAGAGGAACTCTGAGGAATTTTAGTGATGTTTCTTAGATCATGCTATTCCTAACTCTATCATTTTCACTATAATTTGAGAATAAGCTATGTTTTGACTGCAGGTTATTTCACCATTTTCTCTGTAACCGAAACAAGATCTTTCAGCAAGAAAATATTCAATAGAAACTAAAGGAAAAATATTGAAGTGAAAAGGATTGGTCTCTGCAAATTAAACTCAATTTATAAAACTGAAAATGTAAGGCTAGCTCTTATATGTGCACTTCCTAGTGCACATATATGCAAGTTTTGAAAAATTTATTATTAAAGTAAAATATTTTAACTACATATTCAAGCCTTCAAGAACATGGAAACACCAGAACAAGTGTATCTGCCATAAAAATGTATATAAGTTTCAATGTATGATAAACCTTAACTTTATATTCAGCATTCAGGATGAGTTAAACCAAAAATACAAAAAAATAGAGAAACAAAACAATGCAGCTTTATTGACAAGTATTCTGTGATCTGAATTTAAAATCTTGGTTTTAAATTAACTAGACAAATTGTATAAAGCAAATGATCTCACATTGTAAAAGGTTACCTCATGACAGAAGTATTTAATTAATTTTAGATATGAAAATTAGATGTGAAAAGGTCATAGAAATACTTAAACATAGCATAATCAGGTAATTAAGTCAGATAATTCATATCATCATTGAATGATTAAAATTCATGATACTAATACCTGATTAAAATAAATATTTTTTGATATCTACATAATTGCCTTCTGTGGTAAAACAACTAGCTGTGTGGATGAGGGGAGAGCTGGGGAAATGATCTACCTTGATTTTAGTAAGGCATTTGTTCTGCTCTCTCACACAGTTTCCTTTCAAATGAGCTGCTAAGATATGGACTGGACAGAGGAACAGCAAAATTGGTGGAAAAGTGACTAAACTGCTGAACTCAAAGTGTTGTGGCTGTTAGAGGCTCAGAAACAGAGAAGTGGAGTTCCTTGGGGTCAATAATGCCTCCAATACCATTAAATATCTTCATGACCAATCTTAATGTCGAGATTGAATACACACCAAATTTGTGGATGGCATCAAATTGGGAAGTGAAGCAAATAAGTTTGGACAGATGAGTCACACTCAGTGTGAGCTCTGCAGGCTGGAAGACAGACCAGCAAGAGCTCCATAAGAACTAACAAAAAATAAATGTGAAGTCCTGCACTTGGGACAGAATAATTATAATCTCTGTATCAAAAGGCTAGGGACTGATGGCTGAGAAACAAACCTGATTAAAAGGTCCTGGGATTCCTGGGGCTCAGCATGATTCAGAAGTGTGTCTTGGCAGCAAGGAAGGGCAATAGAGTCCGGGTGTCAATCTGAAAAAGTGTAGCAGCAGACTGTGGGACATGATTATTCCACACTGCTCAACATGTGATATACAGCACACGGAAAAGTAAACAGTCCTGACCCTTCTAGCTTAAGAGAGATATTGATATATCCACAGATGACTGCCAAGATGATGAGATAGCTTGGGAACATATGAAGAAACAGTTGAGGGAACTGGGTCTGTTCCACCTTGAGAACAGAAATCTGGTCTGGTGTAGATGGAGGGGAACCATACTCCAATAACACTCATTAAATAAGAGGCAGTTACAGAGAAGATGGATGAATATCTTCATAAGAACTCACAGTGACAGGACAAAAATCCATGGCCACAAGTTGAATTAAAGGAAATTCTGTGTGAATATAATAAATGCTTCATTGTGACAATAATTAATCATTGTCATATGCTGCTTGGAGAAATGGTAGAACCTCACCAGAAATGCCAAACATTCAGCCTGACAAGGTGCTGGAACAGGGCCCTGGAAAAACTAACTTAAGGCCCTGCTTTCAACAGAATTCTGGACCAAATGAGCCCTGAAAATCTATTCCAGACTAGATATTTTTATGGTTCTATGATTCTACAATAAATTATATCCACAAATATTTTTTGGGGGGGTTTTGCTGGTACTAATTCTTATTGTGTTCTGAGCCCTGAATAAAGCCACTTATCATTAGCCTCCATTTGGACATCAAGACATTGACCATAGCACTTTGAGTGAGACCATCCAGCCAATTCTTTATCCACTGAGTGGTCCATAAGTCAAATCCATGCCTCCCCAGTTTACAGACAAGGATGTCATGCAGGACAGTGTTAAATGCTTTGCACAAGTCCAGAGGAATGGTGTCAGCTGCTCTTCCTTTATCTATCACTGCTACAACCCCATCCTAGAAGGTCACCAAATTTGTCAGGCATGATTTGCCTTTCAAGAAGCCATGAAGGTTCTCACTAATCACCTCATTATTTCCCACGTGCCTAAGCATAATTTCAAGGAGGAACTGCTCCATGATCATGTCAGTCACCAGGTTAAGAGGTATTGTCCTATAACTATAGGGCTTCCTTTTTTCTCTTTTTAAAAATGGGGATTATGTTTCCCTTTTATACAGTTAGTGAAACTTCACAGGACTACCATGGTTTCTCAAATATGATGAATATTGACTTACCCACTTCCTTCACCAGTTCTCTTAGGACCCCTGGATGCATCTTTTCAGGTCCCATGACTTATGCACCTTCAGGTTCCTTAGATGTTCTCAAAACTGATCTTCTTCCATGGCGGGAAATTCTTCAATCTCCCAGGCCCTGCCTTTGACTTCTGACTTGAGTAGTGTGCACTTGCTGCTGAAGACCAAGGCAAAAAGTCATGAAGTACCTCAGCTTTCTCCATGTCCCAGGTAGCCAAGTCTCCTATTGCCTTCCTAACAGGCCACACATTTTTCCTTTTCATCCTTTTATCAGTGATATACCTGTAGAAGCTTTTCTTGTTGTCCTTGACATCACCTGCCATGAGGGCTTTAGCTTTCTAAACCTGATACCTGGCTGCTCAGGAAAAATTTGTTTTCTTTCCAGGCCACCTGTCCCTGCTTCCAACTTCTGTAGGCTTCCTTTTCATGTCAGAGTTTGCCCAGGAGCTCCTTGCTCATCCATGCAATCCTCCTGGTGTTTTTGACTGACTGCCTCCTTTTTGAGATGCATTACTCCTGAGCTTGGAAGAAGTGATCCTTGAATAAATCATGACTACTGATATTAATAAAAATTAAATAATGATTTTTTTTTTAAAGAAACTTGCTTTTCATTGCATGCACATTACTACACATTGTTTCACCACCACCTTAAGGTCAAACACAGTCAAATTAACAATACCTGTATAGTAATTTTGGGGCTGTGGAGTTCTTTTCTTTCCTATCAGGCTATGCAATTGTACAACGGTACATTAGGAAATCTTTTTTTGATATGCTGACAACCACTGCTGGTTTTCAAGAGTGAAAATGCTCAATTTATCAATAGCTTTCATAAATAAATCAACTATTTTGCAGCCTGTTGTTACCTTGGAAAGTATTAACACCTGCATCTTCTGTCGTCTCAAGCCTCACAGCTGACAAAAGTCTGTCTGGGGATCCACATTGTTATATCAACTCCCACATACAGAAACTGAGCACCATAAATTTGTCATAAGACACAGGTTTCCTGAAAAGGTAACCTGCATGAACTGGTTTAACTCTATTTAATACTTAAGGAAAAGGTGATGGCCCAAAAACTCTCCGTTTAGCCTGTTTTAAATTTTAACGCAACCTCCAGCTGAAAATTTAATTTTTTTTTTTTTATATATCAGAAATTGAGTTATTGATTATAAAGAAGGAAACAAAATGGGAAAAGGCTAAAATTATAAATAAAAAGGATATTGGCAATCTATCTAGTAATTTCCCTACCTCTGGGAAATTACCTTTGAAAAAAAGCTTTTCAATTCACACTCTTTATTTCTTCAACATTGACACTCTTGTTTTTATTTATTTATATCATTGTTTCCCAGTTTTTTGTCTGCAGCAGGAATTAAGTTTCAATGACATACATATCACAAATAATGATTCACTTCGTTGTTTTCACCTCCCCTCTCCTGCATTTTCTTTATCTCTTGTGTTGATCTTTTTCCTAAACCTTTTTAATGTAAATGAAACATTCACTACTTGGCCTCAGGCTGACTGATTGTAAATTAAGCATTCTATTTCATCAGGGGATAAGGGAGGAATGATACACTATTTTCAAGACTGTTACAATATTTTATAAATTGTGTATCATAAGCATTTATTTTACATAGATCCTGTGTAATTCAGTCTCCATAGAACCTTTACTTTTCCACTGGCATTTTATACTCTCTGTTATCAACATGCATGAAAAATATTAGTTTCAGAACACTCTTCTAAGATGTCACCCCCATTTTGGCTCCCTTTTTTGTTCTTTTTTCTGCATATCACAAGTTTTATCACCTACTCCTGCCAAAAATAAACACTATCAATCATAATGAAAAAACAAAAAAAGTTCATCAAAATTAAATATTCTCTGACATTTTTCTGAAGCAGAATTTTCCCCTTTATATTATTTCCTCACTGATATAACTGAGTTTTAGGAAGGATGGTGTCTTAAAACATTGAAAACACAACTCAAAATAAGAGAGGCACACGAGTTCGACAGTCCTAAGTATTAAAACAGTTCCCTTTTTTCAATCCTTTGCTTTTCAGAGACTGTAGTTCTTGACTGTGACTATCATCAACCCCACTCAACCTTCACACTAATGACTGATCAATGCCTTTTTGCAGATATATAGCTAGTTCTGACAAAAAGGTACTTGCATGATTTTACTGGAAATATTGGTACCTAATTTAGTCATTCAGTTTTATTTGAACCTGATGGTGTAATGTTCCATAGAAGGAAACATAAAAATACTATTTCATCATTCTCACAAAATATTTTGGAAAGGTCTTCCTCCCTCTATATTTTCAGAGAGGCAGTAGATTACGCTGTGTCACAAAATGCAAGATGTAGAAAACTATCAAAAAGAAAAATACTTCCCTAGTTTGGTTTTTTTTTTTCTTTTTCCTGCAACCCACAGTGAGTTTGTAAAGTCTATATCTGTATAATATTAAGACTTGAGTCAGTTGGCTAAACATAAGCAGTAGAGAAACTGATATGCCTGAGGTTACCCAAAAGCATCTGATCACGGCTGACAAAAATGGGATTTGCACTTTTCTGGATGGCAGGAAAGGACAAAACAGATAGGCTATCTTTGGAAAAGCCCATATGGCAGCAGAAAACTACATTTACTCAAGCCCTCACCTTGTTGTCAGCTCTCATTGAAATAGAAAGATAAATGTAGAATTCATCCAATGCCTTTTATGGAAATGTTATGTTTTCATGGCAAAAAAGAATGAAGAACCATGCATGTAGTCAGAGTAAGTTTTAGGTCTAAGTAAAACTAAAAGATAAAAACCATTAAAGTGTTTGGGTTTTTTGATTTTTAAGATCAGCTCAAGAAAGACTATATGACAGTACAATTTTACTCTCCTCCATGATTTCGTTCATATACTCCCCACCAAACTCAAAAGTTAATACTCTGAAACAAATGAAAAATTTTGGTATGAAGAGATATTACAAGAGTATGACATCAATTTAAATACGTATTTCAAGAAAACTTAATTTGTATAATTCTTATCCATTTCCCAGCAATTTTCAAAAGGTTGGAAATTTTTTTCTGGTTCTATGGCACAATCTATAGTTCACTGAAACAAAAGTATGCCTTGAATTCTTTTGTGATATCAAATACTGTAGAAAAAACATTCAATTTATGCTTGCTTTTAGAAATACACCTTTTTTCTGTACTTTAAAATCAGATTCACAGCAAGTGTTTATCTTTTCCATATATCTGTATTGGTGTTTTACTTGAGATCCTTAGGCCAATATGGGTTAATTCTTCTTTGTTCCTTGCAGAGAAAGTTCTTTGCTTGCACCTCTCTTTCTCCTGTAGCTTCAGAAATTCTTATCTCAATATATGTAGAAGGCATTATTCTTATAAACAGCAAAACCAGTTCTGTTCTCTTTTTCTTGCCACCAGTTTCTCTATTATCTCTTAACACTTCAGTAATATCAATATTAATGTTTCTAGTGTGTCAGTACTGGGGCTAAGCATATTTGTTTCAAACAATATGGAATAATTTCAGAATAACACTGATCTCAGAAAGCACTGGAAGCACTTTTTTTACTTTCATCTCAGAAAAATTACTTATCATAAATTTGCCTATACCGTAAATGTCCTTGTGATGAGGGGTTTTGGCATTTTCAGTCTTTTCCTTTACGTCTTACTATATTGCTACATAAAATGTTAAGTCTCCAAGTTTCCAAAGATAATTAAAAAAAAAGAAAAAAATCTAACACAAAAAACCACCCCCAAACAAAATAGCAAGGGAAAATTGAAGGGGTGTAATATTGCATAACCTGAAAATTTTTAGTTGATATGAATAAAATCTACCTATGTTTGTAAAAATATATTGAAAATACAAGACAGAATCTTTGTTTGAAAACAACAAAGGAAAGTGTTTTGAACTTGACAGCCTTATGACTATGGTTTATTATTGCTCTTTAACCTCTCCACTCTATTTCCTTTAGTTACATTTTTCTCTTTTTAATTTTTTTTCCCTTTCCCAATTAAAGAGAATAAAATATAAACCAAAAAATGTTTCTTGACCGTCAACATTATTTCACGATAAAATGTACTAATATGCAGTATATTTCTCTCACTTTTTGTATAAACATTACATGCTGAAGGAATATGTTCCTTGTGAACATTAAGAGTCTAAAACATCTGCTGGACAAGAAATATTATTTTTAATATTTTTATTTACATTACTTTACTAAGCCAGGTTTCACATTTCATGCCCTGGTGGTTTTAAAGTTGTTTATTGCTCTATTTTTCTTATCACAAGGGAACATGTTGAGACTTCCTGTCACTTATCTGTTTTCAAGGACTTGTGTACTGGACTTATGTAATTTTTTTTACAGAGGATACAATGTCTTTGTTTTCACGCCACCAGAGAGCACTGTTGGATCGTTACGATTTGGCTTTTTTCTTTCTAGATATTAGCTAAAGTAATGAGAACCAGGGATTCAAACAAAACTTCACTAAATATTCTTTCTTACCTTGTGACAAATGTAACAAGCACATAAGGCATAGTTAAGCAATTGGCATCTTTGTATTTATAGTTCTTAATTCTTCCAACTTTCTTTTCTTTTAAGCGATGAAAAGACAGGTATTACCAAGTTTACAATTAGTGATACATTTTGTATTATCAATTTTCATAAACTGTATTTTACTCACTAGCCCAGCTGTGATTTGTATTGCAGGACAACTGTGAAGATCATTTCTGGCTCCTCATTCAGGGGAACAAAAACATCCCTTACTGCCACAGTAAATAACATGACGGAGTTGAAGACCATGCTGCAAAAATACCTTGCCACTGTGCCAATCACAGGTGGTTAATGCAACAGCCATAGCAAAAATCAAGGAAATTGTGTTCAGCTGAAAAAAACACCACAGTCACCTTCAAAGGATGAGGAAGAGAGTGGTGTAGCCCAGTCTTCTAATTTCACTTTTTTTAAAAACTGCAAACTATAAATCTTCAGTAGGTTAGGAAGTTGTTCTGTGTAGGCAATGCATGTGCCTATGCCAACATACACACATATAATACGCATATGCATACCACATTAATTTATTTTAAAATCTCTTAATTTTGCAAGGAACCTAAGCACCATTCTCTGTGGAGTTATGGAATTAAGCTTTGCACTAAATTGACCAAGCATAGTTTCAAGATTTTTTCATAATTCAAAAAGGAACCATTAAGTAGACCAGAAAACTACTCAACCTCTTGATACTAAACAGTTTTAGCATTTCAGTTTTGAAGCCATTTTCAGGTACTGTTTAGGATTTTTCTAAGACAGGGGAATAAAGACTATGTAAGGTCTTAATTTCTGCTTTGATTCAAAATGTTCCATTTAATTTTAAGTGTTCACATGCATTTTTATTTTTAACTTGGTGATTAAAAAATGTTGGAGAAATTGAAATGAATTCACTTTCATTTCTAATGTAGCTAAATAAAAAACAAAAATTTGTAGAAGAGCTTCTAGAAAATGAAATGTGTTCTAGGGAAAAAGTACTCTAGAAAGACACATCGTAGTTTTCTAACACTTAAACTTTATGATCTGTTTTTTGTATTTTGTATATTAGGAATATTTTATGAGAATTCCACTTTTCTTATGGTACAAGGAGAAGATGATTGATCAAAAATTAATAATACTGAATGTCTTTATTCCACCCTTTATTATTCATTTTAAGGAAATTATTCTGAAATTATGATGTTATGACTCAGTGTTAAATTTTCTTACCATATTGAGGCTTGGATATTGAAATGTATAAGTATCCATTCTGTTAATAATTTCTAAATTCCAATTCCAACACACAACACCAAAAAAGTCCTGTTTTCTTTCTTCAGCATAGCTTATGGTAAATTCTGTAGTAAGAAAGAGTGCAAAACCATCTTTTACTGTTGCTGTAGTTCAGGGTTAAACAGTCTTTTCCCTTTGATGAATCTGCTAAGTAAGCATTTTTCCTTCCCATCATCATAAGAAATCTACCCTGTAATGAGCTTTCTCCTGTTATCCGCAACAAAGGTGATACAGACTATATTGAACTTATCTGAGATTTTCCATTGGCATGCTTGTTTCCACAATATTAATGCTTTTCCTTCTACTTTGGGCTTTTATCAGATAAAATGTGCATTGAAAATTTTGCTTAGGTAAGGACTTCAAAATATCTATATATTCAAATAAGAAACAGGACAATGATAATCTTCTTAACCTGTTTTCTTGATTATTGCATTTTCTATCATAGAAGGTTTTTCGTATCTATATCATACATTATTTATATGTAAAGTTAATTCTCATGCCTTAAAAGTACATAAAACTCAAAGTACTGAAAATATGTTGTCTATAAATAACAGAGTAGAATCATAGAAACATTAAGGTTGCAAAAGGCCACTGCCACCTCCCTGAACATCGTGTTATCCAATGCATTCTTGATGTCCAGCCTGCACCTCCCACAGCACATCTTGACACCCTTTCCCCTTGTCCTGTCACTTGTCACCTGGGAGAAGAAAATGACCCCCACCTTGCTACAAGCTCCTTCCAGCTAATTGCAGAGACAAATAAAGTCTCCCCTGAGCCTTCTTTTCTTCAGGCTTAACACTTCCAGTTCCTCCTCATCAGCTGCTCCTCATCAGACTTGTGCTCCAGACTCTTCCCCAGCTCCATTGCCCCTCTCTGGACACACTCCAGCTCCTCAATGCTTTTGTTGAAGTGAGGGGCCCAAAGCTAGACACAGGATTTGAGGTATGACCTTTTCTTGCTGTGAAGGTGATTATTCACTGGAATAATATAACCAAGGAAGCTGTGGATTCTTTTCTGTTTGACATTTTATAGAGACTGAATACCTGTTGAAAACATATATTTTAATTTAAATGCAGGATTTTCTTATGTCCACATGTCTATGTCTCAGGATTTTTAACATTAAAATCTTTGTGATGGCTACGAGGGAACAGGTGAAGTAGCAAGCAGCAAAAGCAGCATTTAAAAAGTTTTATCTCCAGTTCATGAGATTCCACTGTTTACCTCTTTCCAGATAAATAGTAAACAGCGATCTTGAGGTCAACAGAAATTTTGGTCAGAGTTTGAAGGACACTGTTTCAACTTTTTGAATTAAGCAAAAAAATTCAAACTTGCTTCATGACATTTCTTTAAAAAACACACCCATCTGTTTTCAACAGGGCTTGAAATCAGTAGTTCTATTTAATTTAAACAACTGAACTTCAGCTGCATACACAAAAGTCACCTTAAGTCTTATAAGCTATGATTACTAGATGTCAGTAGTTTCTACAAGGAGGCCCAGTTCAGTGAGGTCTTTCTAAAGACAGCTCACATACTCTGACAAGATTTATTCAATTTATTGAAGTAATGGGCTATGTTTTAAGAGAGCTTAAATGTAAGAACAAAGGACTTTCTGCCACAGGCTAGTCTACCATCTCCTTTTTATCTTGTGTGATCACAACTGGTCTCATGTTCGTAACTCAGGTTTTAATATCCTTCCCTAGTAATTAATGACTTGTTCCAATAAGGTCCCAACTCTATATTGTTATACTACCCTGTGGGACTGGTAAGTTTCTGTTATAATAACTTATTTCTCCATTCTGAAAATCCTTTCTCAGTAGTGGCATTAAAATTAAAATTTTCTCCACATCACTTGTGAAAATCGAATATTAAAAAGAGTCTTAATAAGTGCAATCATGCTTTAATCCAAAACCATTTTTAGTAAAGCTCTTTAATCAAAATTCTTTCACAATGATGGCAAAAAAATGGGACTAGATATATGAACCTATTCATATGACTTCACAGCAAAAATAGGTCAGTGGGATGCAAAAATCCCACTGTTCTTATCCAACTAACTTTGCCTTTTGCTTTGAAACTTTGCATTCATTGGGCACTTACAAAGTCTTTAAATTAGCTTTTACTCAGTAAGCCACTTATATGCTCTTAGGTAAAGACCTTCACACTGATTGCAAAATCTGCTAGCTTTAAGCAATTATAATGGTAAAGTCCTTGCATTTTGGAAGAATAAAGGGATGTGTAATTTGCATTTGATGTAAAAGTTAAACAGACAGCCTTTCTAAGCAAGCAACTGCATTGACCCTGTTCAGAAATCTAAGTCTTGCTGAAGTAATTTCTGTGTATATGTCTGAGTCCATGATCCTCTCTAAAACACTAAAACACACAGTCCACTTGCCTCTTCTGCTTATCTTTCTATCTGTATTTCTTCTGTGCTCTAGACAAGAACAAAACTTATCTTGACCATTTCAGAAATGTTATTGATTTCATATGGAAGGATAACATTTCATATAGAGAAGCACTGTGAATAAAACTTCTAGAGCATGCAAAAGTTTAAAAGAGTTTAAAAAATGCTAACAGTCCCTTATGTTCCTGTAGAAAGAAAAAATAGCATTTGTTACAATATCTATATTCTTTAAATTTTACACAGTGAATCATCTAATTATAGGAATGCAAAAATTTCTATAACTAAAAAAATCACTTCCTACAAACACTGAATAAATGAACCCTGGTAGAATAATGAAGCACTCCCATTCCTTTAAGTTCTCTTTCAGGTTGAAAATCTTTTGTCTTCTACAAATTTAAAGACATTGTATTCCCTTTCCTAGTGCAATTTTTGCTTCTGTAAGTTTTTATAAATCTTCTGTAAGATGCTGAGCAGCAGAGAAAAGCCTAAAGGAAGCTCAGTAACCTAAAATAGTGTCTTCATGAAAGAACAAATTCATCTTACAGATTAAAGTATATAAAAATGCATAGCTAAACAGTTTATAAATTCAGTTCTATAGCTGTCAAACTTCCTTTTGACACAGTTAAGGCCTACTACAGAAACATAGTATTTTACACAGCTAGAAATGAGCATATATCTTCAATAATCCTTTATGAATTATAAAAGAAATGTGTCTGTGATTTGTCTTAAACTTCTAATGAATTAGAAACTTTTTTCCTACTTTGCATGGATTGTTCCAGCAATTTATGTGCATTGTTGTTACCTAGTCACAGGATTAGTTCAAGGGGTCTATGAAAAAATATTTTGTAAAGATCATCCACAGTGCTGTAGTTACTATTTAAGGGGCATGAATTAAAAGCCCCATTTTCATTGGTGTGAGGTTGGCTGGGGTAGAGTTAATTTATTCACAGTGGTTGCTACAGGGCTGTGTTTTGGAATCGCACTGAACACGGGATGGGAAATACATCAGAAGCAACTTTTTCAGTATTACCACTGAATAAAACTATTTTTTTACAATATTCCAGATTGTTTGAATGACAGTAGTACAAGACTATCATAAAATTGATGTATGAAGGCCCCTCTTATCCCAGTTACCAAACTCTTATGATCATGTTGGCACTACTTTTAATACCACCCTTCCTCTTCTTGTGAAAAATATTTGAGGAAAGAAGATAGGCTGTCTACCTAAACAAGGGTCAGAATACAGCCCTCAGAGGCAGATATCTACTCAGAAAAGATAATTCTGAATATCTACATGAGCATAAAATCTGTCATCCATGAATATTTTAGGCTTAACTGTCTTATCCAATGGTCCAGAAAACCATATAAGCACTCAAAGAGGGTTTCTGTCTCAGACCTAAGTAGCAGATGCTCATTGCTGATGATATTTAAGTGGCAAAGACTTCATTCCTTTTTCAAGTTTATGTTTATAACAGTGCTATTATTTTAGAAAACCTGTATTTTTAACATTTTTATGATAAGGTATTTTCTGTACCCTGGAAAAACAACAATCTCTTTCATACTGCAGAGAAAATGGAAAAATCCAAAGCCAGCAAAGAGTCTTCATTAGGAAGATATGGATTCAGACCCTGCAGACCAAGCTGGAGAGACCACTCACAGAGCCCATGGCAATTTCTAACCTCTGATGAAAAACTTTGACACTAACATGTCCTCCTTATGTGGCTGTGGAAGAAGCAAACCTGAGGAACAAACCAGATGGAGCCAAATGTGTGACTTAGGTCTCTACATGAAAAAAATTACTACAGCCTTTGGATCTTATTTCCTAGAGATATTTTCCTTCATTCTTGTATTGGTGCCAAAATCTGTTTTAGTGCATATCCTGTTACAAACATTTTGGGTGTCAACTGCTGTGAATATCAGCATTAGAAACCTTGATCTCACTCTTCGTTGCAACTTATTCACCAGGATTGGGAATCCCTTTACCTAAGCCAAGACTTTTGACAGCACAGCATTGTGCTGTTTGGGTTCAGTGTACAGCTGGATTTTGATCATGTAGAGATTTCATCAATGTTCCCAAGAGAAATGTTGATATAGAAGGCTTAGCTGCCAGAATAGACACACAGTGAAAACCCTCTATTGGTGAAATTTAGGTATTTGGGTGGTTCTTTTTGATAGGGTTTGGTTTTGTTCCTGTCTATTGTAAATATATATGCACATGTATATGTATATATAGTATATAGTTACTGTAATTTTTTTCAGCCTTATACATAATCTCAAATAAAAAAAGGTAATTATTCAAAAATCCAGACTATTTTGTCTTTATGCTCTTAGTTTCCACTGCACTATAGCCTGAAGCTTATGCCTCCTGTGAGTCACTCTACTCTGTTGTTAAAAAGGCAGTACAATATAATGGAATATTATTAAAACATCAAGGTGCGCTTCCTAAAGATTTTAAGGAAAAATTCAATTGTATGAACACGGAAAAAATTAAAATTTTCTCTTTCTTTAATGAGACACAAATCAAATAAATTATCGGCAACCTAAGATAATTAACTCAGGCATTCTACAGGAATAGTGAAAGGACAGAAATTATTTTTAGAAATCAAAATATATTACAGAGATTTCATTTATTGCTATGCTGTAGCTAACAAACTCTCTTCTTTTTGTGAATGTACATCTGAATATCAGTACCTGGATCCACACAAAGGTACAACATCATTAGGCTGAAGTTTATAAAAGTTACCACTGTTTTTCAGTGATTAGTAAAATTTAATGTCCTTTCAGCTTCAAATATATTTATTTTATGCTACACAAGCATTTATCCGTAAAATTCTTGGGAATGGCTTACTTTGCAAAAGATATGTTAAATTTGTTCTTAAACTGGTTTTTTTTTTTTTGTTTCATTAAAAAAATCCCAAATGGACAAGGGTACATGCATACATTTTTTAGACAAGTCAAATAATTTTGTTTTCAGAGGTTCTATGAGCTGTTTAAAAATACACTGTCTCTCATCAGGTGTTGGCACTCTTTGGGTATGTAAGTCATGCTACAAAAGCTGTTTGCACACCTGCATGACTGGATGTGCATTAATCACCTGGTCAAACACATTCCTTTTCACTTGATGGGCACACATCCCTCTGCTTGATGGATGACACAAATTATCTCTGTTCACATCATCCAATAGATAAGCTCTTATTACATTGAGTAAATGTGTATCTACTGCACGACAGAACCCCCTTCCTCATAAAGTGCTAACAAATTAAGTTTATGCTCAGTAGGTTTTTTCTCAAAAAAAAATGTGGCCTCTTTACTAAGAGTGTAATAAGGAATAAATTCTGGAGAGTTAGCAGTTTTGCAGAAAAATGTGGTTGAGAACTTGTGAATTAATGGGGGGAAAAAGCTGAATTCTATTTTCTGTTGATTTCATAAATGGCAGGATAAGATTCCTTTTGTGATAATTTTGGAAGCTTGTGGTGTTTGGGTTGGGCTTGGCTGGTTTTTTGGGTTTTGTGATTTTTTGCTGTGTTTTGTTTGGTTGGGTTTTTGTTGGTTTTTTCATAAATAATAAATAAGTAAATAGCACGCTGCAATACAAGCTGTGCAAAGCAACCCCAAAGTCATCTAGAAAGACAGTAAGATAGTTTTTGAGCTAATCTTATGAAGTCCTAACAAAATAATGTGACTTTACCAGTAGCAGCATAGTGCTGAATAGGAAAGTTTCTGGTGGTTGAGGAATGTCAAAGATGCCATAATTCTGAGCCATTTCTATTTGTCTTGAAACTCTATTTCATTACTAAAACACAAGGAAGAAATTAATTATTTCTTCTTTTAATAAACTGATAGAGCATGCTTTGCTACACGTGTGCAAAGCATACATAAGAATTAATGTACTGACAGTGGTAAAAATAGATACAATGATTAAAAAAAGATACAATTTCATTTCACAAATGAAATTGTAAAATAGAAGTACTTTTAAATATCCAAAAAAACGATATATTTTTGGGATATTCTATGTACACAAAAATGACTTCATGGCTTTAGCCAGAACTGAAAAATACAAAAAAGCCTTTGATATTCTGTTCTGGGTCACCTTGTTTTGTACATTTCTTTCTTGATCTCTACTGGCTTTGCTAACATCTGAGTCTTGTTTTAAGCTTGCTGATTGCATTGAGTTTGTATTTGCTACACAATAAGCTGGCACTAAGAAGGATTTTGATCTTTAATCTGGTTCAAGGGATGCTAAGCAGCTCTGATTGCAGCCATAGGCAATACATGTACTAAATGAGATTGAAGGACAAATTAAAATAAATAATGTTTGAGTAAATCACTTTGTCCTGGTTAAATGCATTTAACAATTTCATTTTCCCTTGCAAAGCAGATTTTAAAGAAATTAACAAGTGTTTTATTTTTTTTTCTGATGTAAGTATAATGAATCTTTTTCCACACAGAAAAACTAATGTCATTGAAGTTGTGTTTCTCCTGTATGTATTACAATAGCTTCAAAGCTTTTGGGTAGAAAGCTGAGAAGTCACAGATCTGTTAAATAGAGTGCTGTATTTATTGCCAAAGGCAAAACATGGGAAACTGGTTAAATCTTCCTTAACAATCATACTTCACTTGAATAATGATGTTTTAGGCCTTCTGACTAAGACTAGTTCCTGCAGACAGACCATAGCAACTTTATATAATTTTCATTGCTCGAAGAAATAAAGTTTATTAATGAATTCGGCGGACAAAGAACAAGGAAGCACAGTTTTATTTGATCTGGTCATTTTAGTAATATTCCACCTGTAAATATTTACATTCCTTAGGGTAATATTTTCATGATGCCCTGCACACACAAAAAAACACCACCACAAAAAAACCAACACACAAAAACCAAAACACCCAACACAAACCCCCCACCACCACCCACCCCAACACACCCAAAACACCAAACACAAAAAACACAAAAACCAAAAACCCACCACAACCCCATATTTGAAGAAGAGGAAGCTAAACAATAAATTAAAAAAAAAAAAAAGTCTAGTCCTGTAATTAGGGGAAAAGCTAAAAAGGATAAAACCAATGGTTTAAAAAATATATTCCAAGAAGGAAATTAGTAGAGCAATCAATATTTTTCAGCAAATGTTCTATGTTAGGTAAAAAAACATGATAATCTGATAGACTAAACCTTGTTGAGTCACACACAATTCTAAGGAGAAAAAAAAAAACAACAGACATTACAGCACTTTGGAACCTATGTTCATCAATTCCTTCTCTGCATGTGAATTTCTTTGAATAGTTCAAAGTCTATAAAATATGAAATGTCAAAGCAGGACATGCACATGTTTAGAACAGAAAAGTGGATGCAGAATAAAGACTTAGTAATATATTCTAACTTATATATATATTTGTTTGTTTGTCTGTTTGTTTGTTTTACTACTTACATGCACAGTTCTGAGGAGAAATCCATGTTCTTTTTGGTATATCCTGATGCCCTGGTAGGGTTCAGAATTTACTTCTACAGTAGATAATTCACTTCTGAATTATAGAGTTCAGAACTGAACTCTGCATTACTGCTAAAATCTTTTCTTTATCATCAGGTCAGACATAACTGAAGGCTAGGTAGGTCAGATGGGCAAAGTAGTTTTGATAACTACAAAACCAGAAAGTTGTGGCTGATGTCTTTTTATATCAACAACTTCATAATATAATATAATCTTTATGTACCCATGCCAGAGTTAAAATACTTTCTTGGCCACTAAAGTCAGCATGGATAACAGAACATTCACATATGGGACACTATTCATTTTACTACCTTTCACTGTAATTCACGAGTCATGGCAGCTCCAACACACATTTACATCAACCAGTTTGTCAAACTGCTTATTTTTCATTATTTTCTAAAATTAACATTGATTTGGTGAAATTTACAAATTGTTAGAAGACAGAAAAATGTTGCAAAGGGTTTATCAGATTATGCAGTTATGACATGCTGAAAACATTAAATATAGACAAGTTACAACACTCAGTAGCCTAGGGACCCTAAAAATTTAATAAGCTGTAGCTCTGGGCAGGAATCTAGCAGCTGCAGGGACAGAGGAGGAAGTTCTAATCTATTGGTTACACATATTTTGTTGGCAAAAGTTATGCATCTTCATAACTGTTCTTTCTGATTCATTATTGAAAGTTCTCACAAATTTTCACCTAATGCATATACCTATTTATTTTTTTACATAATTTGCCAAAGTAGAAGTTGACAAAAACTCACACTCCAAAAAAATCTTATTTCAGTGTTTAATAAATATTAAGGATGTGAATATTTATTCTTTAATATTCTGAACATAGTCATCTGTTCTCAACAAATGTTTTATGACCATTAGATTGATCTTCTTGAACAGGGTATCTCTTTTTATAAATATTCTGTAGTGAGAAGCTATGTTGAGGATACAGATATTGAAACAAGATATTGTTAAAAGAAAATTGTCAGTTCAGTCTTATTGCAGTCATGATTAACGGTCAATGCATAAACAAAAGTTACAAGACATTGCTTTCAGTTATTTATTCAGATCTACTCTTCAGCTTTATTTTCCAATCCTGCTGGATTGGATCACATATACTGTGAGCCTGGAACACTTACAACACATGGGTTTTCTTTCTTACTACAGCAGTGGTATTTAGGATTGCAGGCCAAAAAGTGGTGTTCTTCATGTCTCTGACCAACCTGGAACCTACTTTAGCTGAATCTGGAAGAGCCTGAGTCTTTGTAACCAACCAGAATTCTGAAAAAAACCTGTGATATATCACTAGTTATATTATGATGTTGTGATGTCAGAATCTACTTTGTGCACTGTGAATGAAGTATTCAGCTTATAAAGATATTAGAAAAATTCTATAATAGGAGTTGCTCATTCTAGAAATACTTCACTCACATTAGGCTAATGTTACATGAGTTGAACAGACTTTCCCCTTGCATTTAAATTCTCCCTAGAAACACTGGTGTGTTATCCACAGTGTTTTAGACACAAATTCAAAGCAAAGAGCACTATGAGCTGCTAAGAAGATATTTGACTCCATCCCAGTCAGACCCAGTATGAAATTATATCTTCCAAAAATGACCAAGGCAGGTTGTGATTTATAAAGAAATTTTGTGGGGGATTTTTATTAGTTACCATTATTGTTATTGATACTGTTGCAAGAACAATTTTAGTTAGAACAACTTAAAAAATTTAAACATTCAGTATTTGAGGGAAAAAGTCCATCTGAAAGTGGAACCTTAAGAAAGGCTTACAGCTGAGCAAACAAGTATGAGATAATCAAAATGTTCATAATTTTTTGGCATAAACTCATACACTAATGAATGGCTATATTGCATCTGGGATTTACACAGAACAAGTATCAACATTGTCTCTTATGCATTACTTTACATAGTTAGGCTAACAGCTCATTAAAATTCATCACTGTATTTACAAATGAAGAACACACTTTTGATCTTCCAACCATAGCTAGCATTATTTATAAAAACAGAAGAAACACCAGACCTACAAGGAAATCCAAAATATGCAATGGTTTTACCAGAAAGTACAAACATTTTGTTTCCCACACCTGTCAAATCAAAGTAAAATTACAAAGTAAAATTATTTTCAAAATAAATGAAAATTCTCACTTTATGCTTAATCTCAGGCTAGGAGGAAAATAAAGAAAAAAGATGGCAAAATGGCTTTTAGAGCTGGGATGAAGAAAAGCATAGTCAATATGTGGTTGCCTTCATTGAAGTATAAGATGAAATACTTTTAAGATATCAGTCTAACCCCAAGTTCATACTCACTGGCAAAAATATCTTTTCAGATGACAAATACATAATATTATTATTTATATTTATGTATTTTTCATTAAATTCATCACCAATGGTAAAGAACTTCTCAACTATAAGTACTAGAATCAATCTATGCATAATTCCTTCAGGGAAACTTCACCTAAACAGAAAAAAACCCACTTGCTACATTATAAAAAATCAGTCAAAACAGCAATTTAAGTTGCATAAGCATAGGATACATCTGCCATAAGGGGTGAAATTATTATCCCTTTCACAGAAGGAGAGCGCTACATCACTTCTGAGCTCATGAAGAGGTACAGTGGAAGGGCAATACCTTGCTCACTAGATAGTAAGATGTACAATCATCAAAAAACAAGGCTTTTGCCCTTTCCTGGCAGGGTCTACACCCAAATTTTCCTGCTTCGCTGGCACTGTTCAGAAAGTGACTAAATTTGGAGTAAAATGGATTCCAGTAGAGTAAGTCCTAGTGATACAGTTTCTCTACTGCACCTGCCTTTTGTTTGGATGAGCACAGGGACAAAAGATGCAATGGTCTAACAGATATAAATTCTACAGTGCTACAAGAATGACAAAAAGTGACATTTCTGGTAGTAGGATACTATCTTCCTTCAGACCAAATGGATCACAACAAATTATAGAACATTGGATGTAAATTACATTAAATTTGACTGATAGAAAAATGTTACTTTTTCGTTGACTTCACATTTAAAAAAAATCAACTAAATTGCAAAACATCTAGGAAAAATTTTAGATGTAATGTGAGAAATTCCTAGATCAGTCAAAGAAATAACCCATGAAGAAAGGATAAAAAAGTTCATCTAGGTAGATAGGAACATAATCAAAAAAGAAGATTTCCATTTGTATATGATATATGAAAAGTGAATTTGTGGTTAGAAAATAGAGGTTCACTCATTTTATCACGGGGAAGTAAGAGCTCCAATACCAAGCAATGCACTAGTATGATGATCCTCCTATTTTTTTTGTATTTATCAAGTTCTGAACTGAGTACCTACCAAGTAAAAAAGACTGATTAAAACTCCATCCAGTTTATCTATGATCATAGAGGAAAGGATTACTATCACAACATGATTTGTGATCAAAAGCAATATTGACATCACTGACTATTTTGAGCTATAAATTAAAGTCTTTTCTTATTCTTGTCCACAGGTAGTGAGTGAAGACCCTCTTAAAATATCAGGGAAGTTATGTATCTACAGTTTCCTATTGCCAAAGATTTTTCTTAAGCCTTCTCTCTCCTGTTCTTTGTTATAGCTTCACTTCCATACCATCAGAAAGAGGTATTTTCAAGGAAGAATCAGAGGACAGAGTGTAAAAGTCACTTTCATCCAACTACCACCTAGGATTAGATTTGCTGTTTTAGAAAGGTTGTTAGAGGTAGTTTTACCTTCACTCTCCTCAAAATTTAATGGGACATTTTTGTGGCCATCAGCACTGCTCCATTTCACCTTTGTTGTTTGGTACTGATCCTCCACTGGAAAATCAATATTGTAGGGACCATCCTGCATTTTACTCTTACAGTTGAATGACAGCAAAACCTAAGAATGACAGCATCAAAAAAATATGTATCTGTCTATCTGGTATAGGAAGAGTAATATTCCCCTCTTTAAAATGAATTTGGCAAAACTTCAAAAATGAATGAAGTGTGCCTTACAAAAATGTGTAAATAATTTCCCATATGTGGTCTGTATTAATTTCAATTTTTGTATTCAAATAACAGCTGCTGTAAACCTCATTCTAAAAAACCTCTGCATCTATGGTTATCCATTGTGATGATAATGGAACAAAGCATGGGTGAAAAATATGACAGTAAATCTTAAAATCATTATGCAAGACAAGTCCATATGAAACCAGTTTTTCTCTGCTGGGTATAACAAACAGTTTTTAAATGAATGAGTGAAATTTATGTGACTGTATCAGCTACCCAAATGCTTTATGACTCATTGGGAAGTTGTCACAGTAAAAATTCTGCTGCCTGCCTTTCTAGGAAATGGCAGGAAGGCGATCACTTTGTATTGTGAGGATTCATAATGCTTCTAGTTTCTTTATTGAAAAATGTTTCCCTGCTCCAGTTTTAGTTTGTAGGAAAGATTCTGGAAAATTAACTTTATTGAGTATCAGTGCAAGTATTTGAAAGTAATTTTACAGTGGAGTTATTTTCATGTATGACTTGTAAAAGGTGATTATTTAGTTTTTCATAAGCACTTTTTTTCTTTTGAAAAATATGATGATACAACAAGGTATTTATGAATGTCTTATGAACAGCATATTTTCAGATTTTAAGAAAATTAAATTCATACCAGATGATTTTAGTAATGACTTGGACAGCAGCAGTAGTAAATGATAAATAAAAAAGTCACAAATTAGCAGACATACTTCAAAATTAGTTTTTGTGAGTAATTTTAAAAGTTTTTATCTGTGTCACATTTATTAATTTAATTTACTTGGTATTTAGAATTACATAGATAGATAGATATTTAATAAATAAACGATTGTATCTGATATAACTTACCCTTATCTCCCAAACAAATTGTTGATACATAAGAGCGTTCCTGAGAACAGTCCTCCAGCTAATCTTGATTCATGGTGCCACTTTATGCATGGCTAGTAGAACTGAGACCATTTTATCTTTTCCTAAATGTCCTTTGAAGTTTATGGTCATTGAAAAATCCATGCAAATAAATTGGCAAAGTTAATGATATATTCAGGTCTCATACAGAGTATCAAAGCATTATGGTGACTTAAATTCCTCTAAAACAATGAGAGATGGGATGCAAGAATTTGCTTACACATCTAAGGTGTTTTTTGTCGTCCAGATGAATGTGTGCAAATAAACAGAGAAAATATTATAACATCAATTTATAGCAGCTCTAATACTTTATGTTAAAGGATGTTAGGCACAAGGCAGCCTCCAACAGCACCATTTCAGGACTATCTCCCGACAGCCCCTGGAGCCCATTTCCTCAGGGACCCAGGGTCTTTGCCCAGGCTGAGGGACACAGTTGCCACTTTCGTGTTTGCAGACAGAACCAGAAGTTCAGTCCATGTGGCAGAGACACACACAGACACGTGCAGGACACTGGCATGGCCAGCCACACAGGCTGTCACAGGCAAGGCTGCCTTCAACAGCACCTGCGTGCAGCACTCACAAAAATAAAAGCAGAGGAAGCCAAAACCCTGCTACTGACCAGGTCAGCTCCTTGTCTTTGCCTGGCTGTTAGTTTTGTGTCTGTGTGTATTTTGTCTATGGCTTCCCTCTTTTCCTTAGTATTCCTTTTGACAAAGTCCTTAATTAGATAACCTTATGGAAATAAACATTTCTGTGCTCCATCTACTCTTACCAGCAAATGTTTCTGACAATGTTTAGTTCTCATTATTGTCTGGTCAGGTTTGTGTCTCTCTATCATCTTTCTAATTGAATATACAAGTTGTCTTTACTGGTAACTATACATTATATTTGGCCATCATCTTTGTGCTTCAGTGCCCAGGCACTGTATTTTTTCTGGGAAGGTCTCTACAGGATATGGCACTAGATTCCCAAGCTGAAATATTCTGAGCTTAAGAAATGGAAACAGGAGTTTCATAAATTAGGGCATCATACATTTTTATTAAAATGTGTTACAGTGATATTGTGTATTTTCAGGAGGTGATGATGAAGCAAATAATGTTCCAACTTTTTTCCCTTTATTACTCGATTAATCTCTCTGGGTGAATTTTATCTCACTATTTTCTCATGTTAAAACTAAATGAATTAATTGAAATATTCTCAGTTAAGCTTTTATTAAGGGTATCAAGAACTCACAGAGAAGCAGGCATGGCAAAAAGGAATCTTTTCTCTTTTTCAACTCAGAAATTTTTCAGGTAGTACAAGTATTAGTCCAATAGGTATTTCTTCAAGGAAATTAAAACAAAAAATTTACCTCTTGTTGAGAAATTCAAACACACAGGAATGAGTCCATTCTTTTGCTATAATACTGAATTGTTTGTAAATAGATATATTTAAAGCTAGCATTCTAATCTAAGCAGGTCTCTATTTCAAATCTTATATGAACACAAATAGTCATACGTGCATACTTCTGCAGAGAAGATTCGGTGAGAACCCATAAAGTACTTGCATCCCAACGGAAAAAAATACTCTTTGCTTCCATCTCCTGGTGGAGAGACACAAGAATTTAATTTGCATAAAATTTTTATTCATAATTCCTTCAGTGACACATGGGAGTGATCATCACTATACACAAACTCATAATTAGTTGAGAATTGGAATTGCATGGAGAGAGGTGACAAGGGATTTCTTTCATGTAGCTGAAAGAACATCTGTGAGGCAAGGACTCACAGATGTTGAAGCATCCTGCAAGTTATTAGTCGTCAGGCCCTGCAGCCAATGTGCTATTGAGAGGTGAAATATAGGTGTTTCTTAAATGAAACTGCAGAGGGCAGAAGAAGAGCCAAGAGAAATCTAGTGATAATTTTCCTAACATTTTCCTATCAGGATAAAATGTTGCATTTCAGAGCTTCAGGTCTTCTTATTCATTAACAGCAAAGGAAGCATAGAGCTTAGTTGATCAGGAAAGGTGTTGTTTAACTGTTTGGTTTGGTTTGTTTGTTATTCTTTAATCTCATAGAAATTCCATCCTAGATCAAAAAAGTTGTCATAGTGACTTTTTGTTTTAATAGAATAATTCATTTTGATTGAGAAAATAATTAGTTCATAATTTCAGAAAATTTTAAAAGAAGTTGCCCTTTCTATGAGTTCTGACATAGTATTAGCTTGTGTTTAAGTATCTGTTGGCATTTTATGAAAGAATCACAGACTGTATCTGTATTATGGAGTTATTCCACTGCTTTATTCCAGTTCTCTAGTCTTGTTATCATACCTGCAGGGATGTGTGTTCCCCAGCTCTGTTCAGGATGGAACTTATGTATACTTGACAGGGAAGCTGACTAGCTGACCCATATCTATACTGAACAGACAGTACAGGTAATTTTGTTTCTCCAGATTGAGAGAGTCTTCCAATAGAAAGTTACTTTTCTCCACTCAATGCCATCCTTCACAACAGCACATGCACACTTTCATGCTGCTTCCCAGAATATACCTGTCAGACTTTCAGCACAGTGTAAGAAAACAATCTGGAGGGTTGCAGAAGCTTTCTAATTAGTAATTTTTTCTGTCTCAGGTATCAGCACACAAAAGCTGGTAGGGATCAACTACCTGTAGGGACCTTGTGTTGTCTCAAAATTTTGCTGTCGGGAGGATTCCCAACAGTATTACAAGGAGGTCACTTGCCATACCTGCCATATGGTCAACACTTTGCAGATGGTTACTGTCACTCTCAAAATCTTGTTATGAGCACAGGGGAACACAGACTGTGCAGAGTGAAGAATTTATTGTTAGTACAATTAATGTTTTAATAATGTTACTAAAATACAGCAAGCAGTTCTTATTAGTCCAGTTAAATTAATATTAAAACTGATAGCCAAAATTAGCTAACCAGTACAGAGAATTCTCCTTGATAATGCAGTCAAAATTGTTATTTTCCAATAATATTTACATCTTTCTTACTTGGGTGTTGGTCTCACTCTCATGATGTTCCTCTAGTCCTAGGTCTGATGGTGCTAACTCATCTTCCTCAAAAAGACTTCACAAAGAATGTGGGTGAGTTATGGCAACTCATCCTTACTTCTTCCACTAGGAAAATTACTGTGCTCATAGCAAAGTGCTTCTTCCCACTCATATTTGAATCTGGTTTAAGTTGGTTGTGAATATTTTCTAGCACAATCTGCTCCATTTCTCTTTCTTCACTCCTAGAAGTTCCAATGTCACTTGTCTTTCCAGTGCCATCCTAAAGTACAGCCTCACATGGGTCATCTTCTTGTTGTAGTGGATCAAGAATGACACACCAGATAGTGATGGTTCATTTGGGTGGCATCTAAATTCAACACCTTGTGAATAATAGGTGCTAGACAGTGACTACTAACTAAAAAATATGGGAGGAATTCCCTACATGGAATTTTCCTGCTTTGTCATAAAGTTGTACAAGACACAAACATGGTGTAAGCTAGAGAGGCAAAATGCAAAAGGATTTAAAATTCATTTTTTATTCAAGAGTGTGTTGGTGTGCAGTACAAGTTAGATATGCCAATGTGCAGAATCTGTAAGTCAACCCTCATCTGTGATGGAGAAAACTGAGCTCAGTCCCTGGGACATGCAAAAATGACATCGCAGACATGGTCAATAAGTACAATAAACCAGCCGGACTGAAGTCCTGAGTGCCTGGGCATGTTGCTACTTTGATACTCTCTGTTTAGTAATTGAAAATGAAACTTTGTAATTTATTTTTGAAGGTCTTATGAAGAGCTAAGAAGAATCAAAACATTAAAATTACCTAACAGTTAGTCTAATATGAATTAACATTGCTAGACAGAAATGATGACCTACATTTTTAAAATAATAGACTTTAGGACTTCTTAATTTTCAAAATCTTCCTATTTAAAAGCAAAGCAAACTCATTATAAGAAACGGGCATTCCCCTTACCACTTTAGCATAAGGCTTTACTTTATAGTCATACTTTTACTAGAATTTGTTTTGGAATTCAAAAAATCCCCAAAGAAAAATCCATTTCAAAATTCTCAAAAATCATAGATCAGATCAGCAGTGTCTAAATTTGGAAGCAGAATACATGTGAAGAATAGTAAAGTAGAAACAGGAGAACCTTAGTCATAGACCATAAAAAATTTTGAAAAACTCAAAATCTAGAATAGACAATACAATACCTGTATTATGTATACATAACAGTAGCACAAATTTCTGTTGATATGAGTGAAAACAGGTGTTTTGTTTATTTTTAAAATGTATTTATTTCCAGAACTGAGGTAGTGTATCAGTAGACATCTTGATAATAAATCTTTCTGATAGGAAGTCACCACCTTTTGACATCCCTTTAGATAGGGTTGCAACACTTTGGCAACAACAGGATAAGTCAGATCCAAGCATCTGTAGATGCTCCAGATGGTTTTCAGTTAATGGTGGTGTGAGGAACTGACTTCCAAGCATAGCCCCTGCAGTTCTTTCACTGTGCAGTCATAAAAGTGTCCTGACAACAGCAGGCAGCTCCCACCACGCTGTGCATGAAGAGAGCAACCACAGAAGGTGCCCTAAATATTCATAGTGTCTTGAGCAACACTCAGGGTATGAAGTAATTCATATTACTTCATATTATCGTAATGAAGGAATAATGACTCTAAAGACACTTTTAGAAAATTATTGTGAAGAACTTGTGATGCCCATAAATGTAAACAGAAAGACATATACTAATAGATTAAGGTAGCCTAGGGACTTTGGTGTGTAATATACACTTGCTTGTCTTCAGAAAACTCTGTGGGACACTGCTCATTATTACTACCAAGAGCAAATTCATGACACCCAAAGAGGCCATCTGTTGAGTTGGAAAGTCTGCAAAGAAAACATTTTTGGCATAAACTGTACCCTTCCAAGTTCTTCTCACAATGACAATACTGTGATCAACTCAAAAGGAACCACTTTACTGTCGGGGTACAGCTTTGGAAATAAGTGAGATTGCTGATGACTCCAGAAAATAACAGTGCTGAACACATATACGGTAGGTGTTTCCAAATAGTTCTCTTTTTTAAATAAAGAAGGAATTATTTTTAATCTTATATAACTAATTTTAATTTTATGAATGAAAGACAAAACTTAGATGTCATTATGCTAATTACAGGAGCTGCCCAAATCAAATTAGGACATAAAAATCTTGCTCAGCATTTGTAAATTGTACTGCGATGTGCAAAAGGCATATAACTTGAGAAAAAATGACCACTACAGAAGCTAATATGATTTTATTTTTCAGAGGTTTTTCAATTGCCTTAGCTACTTTTTAGAGCATGTTTTTCAGATTTAATAACTAAAGTGATGAGAGCAGTGTGGGCTTCTTTGCAGACATGAGTAGGAAGGATACACTAGCAGGTGTATACAATAAACCATCATTTGGCAGGGAGGAATCTATGCTCTTCTCACACACTTCTTCCTACTTCTTTTTTGTTGTTTGACTCATACTCATTGTCACAAGAACACATGTAAAAAAAGAAGGTTTTGTTCATATGATATTGCCCATGTAAGGGAATTTTTTTTCTAGGTCACCCTGTAGATTTTGTGCCACCTACAGAAATCAGGGGAAAAGCTGTTGTTTAACAGATATTGTTGGTGAACTATTGTAAATCACAAAATACAACTCAACTATTTATGTTTTTTGGCAAAAGGACTCTTAATCATCTCTTTTTCAAATCTATTTGGATAATGATAATCTCTATGACAATAAAAAATAAAATAACTTCCTTTAGTTCAGCCCATTCTTATTTGTTTTAATATGCTTTAAAAAGTTAAGAAATTAGCTCTACATGACAGCTAGTTATATAATGATTTTCAGAAGCAAGATAATACAGCACCTTTCATATATATTACAATTGGTTCTTTCCTCCCCCAAATCTAACAGTCTCTTACTCACAACAGGATTACAGTTATAATCACTGAAACATTTTATTCCTTCTTAATTTTGTGTTTACATGCCTTGATGTCCCAGCTTTAAAAGTCTCAGCATGGATCACCTTCATATAAATAAAAAACATAGTCACAGAAAATTTATTGCCTTCTCTCTATCATTTCACTTACTCTTGTTATCAAAAAAGATTTTTACATCAACAATTGTATGTTAAGCCACCATGACTGGATAATTAAAAATTAATCACTACAAAGTTCTGCAACTGTTCATTTTAAATGGAATTTAATGGACCTCTATGATCAAGCATTCCTTCTCTGCCATGATATGTGAGCTTAAAATAAATATATAGTATCCTATTCTTATACTTTAAAGTTATGCCAAAGTAGTTGATACAAAGCCAAAAAATATTTCAACTTTTGCTGGTACTGTAAAAATATTAAAACACTTAAAAAAAAAGTGTTTGATGTCAGAATAAGATTTTTATGATTAATTGGCTTTTCATTTAAAAGTTAAGGTTTATAAATGCTTCAGAATTTGTTGTGATTAGGGATTATTTCCTTTACAAAAAAATTCTTAGCAACCATGTATGTACATGCTTTTTTTTTTCCCCAAAATATTTTATTATGCAACACACAGGAAATAAAAAGGGGTAAAAAGCACTCTTTAATATATTGAATTTATAAAAATGAATGTTTCTGGTGGTTATACACTTTACATGTAAATAAGAATAAAATGCATAGCCCAGTAAATGTTTTTTTTGCCATTTCCAGTGAAAAGCTGTGGGAAAGTTCAGGCAAACACAAAGGATCACTGACCAGCAAAATAAAGCCCCTGGGGGCTGGCCCTGGCGAGGCTGCAGGGCCATAGTCACACTCAGCTTGGAGCAGTCAGAAGGCAGCAGCCCATGGTGAGGTAACAAATACAAATAAAACCAAACAGATCCCAATAATGAGGAGTGGGTGACCCCACCAGGAACATCATATTCATGTCTCAGGAAAGCTACCCTTATTGTAGCTCTCTGTTAGTCTTGCCTGTATCAAGGAGTTTCTGCAAATAAAATACAGCTTAATACAATGCTTATAGTGTATTTCCATTCTGAAATATATTTCTCTGCAAATTATATTATGTTGATACCGTGTTTATATTACCCTTGATGCTACCTGAGGCAACATTTGCTCAGTTTAAGTTGAAAAATAATTCTTCCAATTAATAGCCTTGTAAAGTCATCCTATAATTCAAGAGTTAATTTATATCTGTTTATGTCTATTGCAAAAGTGAAAATGAGGCCACAATTTGTTGTTGAAATTGAAACTTATTGAGCAGTTCTGTGGATGAAGTAAAAGCCTCACTAGAATTTTACTTACTCTTTCAGATTTCTATCTGGTCTTGAAAGATAATATCATGTAGACTTTTTTTCCCTAAGAAATAAACAGCTATGACTAAAAAATGCATATATGAATCATATCCTTTCTGTGAACAATGAAATCACACAAGTAATTGTTTTGTTAAACAACCATTAACATAGTAACAAGGTCTGGCTGTCTCTACCCATCATTTTCAAATATTAAAATTAATTCTCTTAAATGATACTCCAAAAAAAAAAAAGAATTTAATTCTCAAACGGGTGTCTGGCTTAAAGCAATTAATTAAATAAAGTGACTGTCTCCTTGAATAATCTAAATCTATGACACTAATATTTGGACAACTGATTATTCGACATGATTTTGCTTTTACCTGGCTGCTTCAATCAGGTGAATAGTATTCTAACATAACTTAATCAAAATTGTTCAAAAACAATGAAGGAATCAAATGTATTAATTTTATCTGTATAATATTACAAATGGAATAACCTAACGAATACTGCAAAAATCTGAAGAAAATTGGTTCATTGCAATTGTGAAAATTATTCCATCATGCAAATGACCTTTACTTGTTTGACAGTTTGAGAAAGGAAGTGAATAAATTAAAATGAAAATCAATTTCTAGCTTCTTGATCATAGTTTGATGGTAATTTATACTTAAATGTGTTGTAAGCAATTTTAAGAGTATGAAGGACATGGATCATCACTGTTTTTTGGAGTGAGGGTTTGACACTGTTTTCATTTATACCAATGCATTAACAATTGTGTCTTGAAAAATGGATTTAAATTATAACAGTTTCCCAGGATTCAGAGGTCTGAATCTCTATTCTACCTTTTGCATACTTTAGTAGAACCACTCTTTGGCTCTGACTGTTGAATTCACTTTACAAATGAATTAATTTGTGACCATATATAATCGAGAAAAAGAAATCTACCAGCCATGTTTAAAATGGTGAAACCCTAAAGCCTTCAAAATCTGCATTAGAGTCCCCAGCTAAACATGCAAAATGCTGACTACCTTTTGATTCAATGGCAGCTGTTAGAATCAATTCAGGAGAATGCATGGTCAGAGCAATTCAGTGAACCACTGAAAAATTTATTCCCATTTTTAATAGGCACTGGCTTCAGTTTCTCACAGAGCATTTCACAGATTTATTTTGAACATGCATAGTTAAATGAAGAACAGAACAGAGAATACAGTAATATTCATTTCTCATTCAAATCCTGTGCTTTTCATGACAGTTAACTTTCTGTTTTCTTAGTTTTTAAACAGAGTGCAAATATTAAGTTTTCAAACTATGTGATGATTGATTAAAGGTTATTTAATACCATATGCAATTAATTTCCATTATGCTTGTCACTGATTGTATTAGAGCACTATCTATAATTGTAGTGTATCATAACAGAAAAGGGATGATTCACTTTCTGTTGATAACAAAAAATATATCAAAATTCTTGTTCTTCAAAGATGTGCCCAAAATTTATAAGTGAAATATTTATTTCACTTATTTTGCAGCTCAGCCTATTATACATGTTGTCTGATGACAACATTATGCTTAATAGACCCATTGGGAGTCCAAATTAGGCAACATTAGACCCAATATTGGTGTAAGCACAGAGGAGGGCCACGAAGATGATCAGAGGGCTGGAGCACCTCTCCTATGAAGACAGGCTGGACAGTTAGGTTTGCTCTGTCTGGAGAAGAGCAGCTCTGGGGAGCCTTTAGAGCACATTCCAGTAGCTAAAGGGACCACA
The DNA here is from genome assembly GCF_008360975.1 of Lichenostomus cassidix. Classification (NCBI taxonomy): domain Eukaryota; kingdom Metazoa; phylum Chordata; class Aves; order Passeriformes; family Meliphagidae; genus Lichenostomus; species Lichenostomus cassidix. The sequence continues at coordinate 16,981,193 of NC_139480.1, read as the reverse complement.
AGAGAAATGGAGAGGGATATTTCACAAGGGTAGGTAGAGGTACGAGAAGGGGTAGTAGCTGCAAACTGAAAGACAATGTCATTAGTAACAGATTTTAACTTTTCATCAGCCCTGAATTGCCCAGGGAATTGGACTGGCTGATCATTGTAGGTCCTTTCCAACTCTACACCAACCACCGATATGGAAATGTGGTAATATGTAGTAGGTTTTTTCTTCAAATGCATCTTAGATAACAGCAGAAGTGAAATTTGTATTTGATGCAGTTTGGGGAAGTACCAGTGTCCCTGAAAGAAAATCCTCAACAGACCTGTGAGTTGATAGAGCTTCCATATTCAGCTCAGGTTTATATCAGAGCAGGAACATTGCTGGGTAACATGAGGTAGACAGCTTGACTGTATATACATGTTTAACATTGTTTACATTAACCATGTAGCAATACTTGTGCCTCATTGCTCACATGTACTTCTTTCCTACTTAAAAATCATTGAAAGTCAAATGGTTACCAAGCTATGGGGTCAATTACTAATTTTCTCATTGTACAGACTTACTATTCTTGAACACATAGATTTTATGGAAATGGTATAAAAAAATAGTTGTTGATATTCCATCAAATGGGATATCAAAATAAAATTAACTTTCAGCTTTTCCCCACTGACTTTTAAAAATTTTGTTTAGTCTCATTTATTTATTAAGCATTCAGCTTCAATGCCATACAATATTTCTAAATGTTTATAAAACTAAAAACGTCTATTAAAACATTCTGAAGACTTTATGACAAAACGTTAAAATTTTTAAAGGCATCTCTCAAGAAGGAGGGCAGAATGTTACCAAAGTATAGAAACACAAATTTTAATAATGGTTTAAAAAATGAGAAACTGAAATTTCTGGTATAAAAAAGCTCTTCAAAAGCATCCTGCAGTAACTGATATTACGATGTGTTTAGTCAACTTCTAGGCAATGTTAAGGGAGCATGTTTAAATTGTGTTAGAAAAATAGAGTCATCCATGTGCTTCTGACTAACAACAGAGTTACAAAGCAATCTGTAGAATTCAACATATTCAACTATTAATTTTTTAGCTATCCAGCTTTCGAGGTGTTTAGCACTTTTAAGTAGGTCAATTCCTTCTTTATTCCAGAGATGTAAGGGAAGGCTAAGAGGCATGCTTATGAAAGCATTCGCTATACTCCTAATCTTTCTTGCTAAAGCTGGATTGTCAGAGCATTTTCCCATTTGTTAATGAACACCTCAAAACACACAAACGATAAAGCTGATATCAGTACTTGACAACAGCAATTAAGGTATGGCCATTCTATTTGCATGTTTCTTAAAAAAAAAGATTCAATCATGGCTCTAAGGCACCAAATCTGCATAATACATGTACCACACACACCAGCAGTAATTGGATATATTACTATAAACAGCATGTTAAACCCCTTGTATATTACTTGTAAACTTTGATTGATTGTCTCTGTTTTACTCATGTCCTTGCATATCTCTTTTGAGAACTACGCTAGACCTATGTAGAATTAAATACTCCTGGCTCACAATGAACTCCTAATACATTACAATAATTTTTGAAGACAGATTTAATTTTTAATAAGCATGTATTATTCTTAAGTAATACTTTTTGAAATCAGAGCTTATATGATTAGAATATCTGATTAGCAATCAGAAAGAAATGGGTTATAAAAGAGCGGTGTTAGACCAATTTTGCTTTCAGGTTTCTTACTGCATATTTGTATATTAAAAGTTATCACACAAAAAGGATTTAGAATAATGTTATTCAAATAGTGTGGGTTTCATAACAGAAATATATATTACAAATATATTTAAATATGGATATTCTTTTGGTTTGTGGTTTTTGGCACTTTTTTTGCAAGCACTGTTGCATTTTCTGATATTCAGAGAAAGGGGGTTGTACTGGATCTGAGTGGAATGGAGTTAAATTTTCTCATAGTCATGCATATGATGCCATGTTTTAAATTTAGATTTGTGACCAAAGCAGTGTTGATAAGACATCAGTACTCTAGCTATTGGTGGATCAGTACTTGTTTCTGTGTTTCTCACTCTGCCCCCACTAGCAAATAGGCTGGGGATGCACCAAAAGTTGGGACGAGAGATGGCCGTGAAAGTTTACCCCAAGTGTCCAAAGAGATATTTCATGGCATGTGCCATCATGCTTGTGTAAGAAAGAAGAGGAGGTGGGGTTTGGGTAGAGACTGTCTGGGGCTTATTTACTTGAGGGAGGCTGCTACTGACTGCCTTTGCATCATCTATGTTTTTGTTTTTACTTCACAGATTCAACTGAGAAATATGAACCTGAAAAATGCAATTTATGTTTGAAACTATAAAATGTAGCATAGTGACAATAATACTGAAAATTTTGGTTAAAAAGTGATTCCATGAAACATAAAAAATTCCATACTAATGCATCAAACATCCAATGAAATGATTTTTTATAGCTTTTCTCCCTTCTGTAGATATAAACAAGTTAAGTCAAATTTCAAAGATATCATTGTAAAGATTTCATTCATTTCTCTAACTGTGTCCCAAAAGCAAGGTTAAAAGAAATAAAAGAAATGTAGAAGACATGTGCTATCTACTTTGTCTCCATTTCAATAGACTAGAGTTATTAATCTTAGCATAAAAGCCTTTGAAATAGAAATTCATTATTGTTATTTAAGTAGTCTGTTCTCCAGAAAAAAATATTCGTGGGAATTGTATTAATTATTAACCTTTGGTCAGGTTCATTTTTATATTTTATCTGTCTGTGTAAGAGGAAATGTTATCTGCCTCCACTGTAGCTGAAGCCACGCTGACATTGTGTGTTACAAATTAAAGCTTAATATTGTTGGCTGCTGAAAACTGATGAGGAAAGTGTGGGATCAATGCTTTAAAGTGTTCCTAATTTCAAGGGAACCAGGAAGCTGAATGCAGCTATTTCCTCTTCTAGCTTTGAGATTAAATTAGGCTGTTCAGATGGGAGTTAAATCCCCGGCAGAATTTGGAGCAACCTCTTGTTCATGCCTCAGGCTGGTTTCCATCCTCTTCATTTATCCTAGCGTGGCTTGCTTTCTATGCCACTTTATTGCTTTGATACTTCCTGCACTGTTATTTAGAAACTCTTTCTTGAAGCACTGTGCAATTCATTACTTTTATATAACTATCTATTCCCATTTCTCTTTATATTTATCTAAACATTCCCCTAGTGATTCTTCAAAAAATCCTGCTACTATCACAACCTTGTTAAAGCATCAATGATAGCCCAAAAATGTCTGTATGGAGGAAAGAAAAAAAAGCCCAAATAACCCAACCTACTGCTCTCTCTCCCCATAGGTCAAAAATAATGCGCTGGGAATTCTTTGATACTATTATTGATATAATCAGTTTTCTAACTGGGAGAGGAGAGGAGAGGAGAGGAGAGGAGAGGAGAGGAGAGGAGAGGAGAGGAGAGGAGAGGAGAGGAGAGGAGAGGAGAGGAGAGGAGAGGAGAGGAGAGGAGAGGGAGAGAGCAACTACCTATTCTAACCAAGCAAGACCAGGAGAGGGGCTGAAACAGTGATAAGGAAAATCCTTATAGATACAGCATCAGTATGTTCCCTGGCTTAAATTTGGCCCTCACTAACTTCTGCTTTCTCAAGTAGTCCTCAGGGATTAGTGGTTAGTAAAAAATACTGAGGCATTTTCCTTCAGGTGCTTTGGGTTAATCAGCTAGTCATCAGAGAAACACAATTGAACCATAGCTGTACTTTTCTTACAAATTTGTCCTCACAAGCTTGAGTGCCTAGACAGAGAAAGCAAGTAACTGCAGTCCCTGCCTGTAATATGCAAACATGTATATTTTAAATCATGTTTTGATTCAAGGTTTTTCTCCACATTGTGTAGAAAAATCATAAAAATACTTCTCTTGTGCCAAAATGAAGTAGGGAGATATGCTGTTAATATATATTAGTTTTGCTTCATTACTTTTAATTCCCAGAAGTTTTAATGAACAAACAACAGTTTACACCTTCAAAGGGACACATTAAACCAAAATTACAGCAATTGTCTTGGGCTCTGCATTGCATTGTTCTGAGTCATCCCAAATCCAGAGAGATCAATTAGTTTTTGTAATAAATTTTCAGGAATGAAACTGGTTGGTCTTAGAGAAAACTTTCACCAACTCCACTTTTTTTGCTTAATTCACTATCCTCCATTCCAAAATGATTTGGCAAAAAATTAATCTGACCTTCACCTTGTGGGGTTCAGTTTATACATTATATGATTACTGAACACTTGCACACCTTTTTCTGGGGTAGTTATCCTCAATATACATTTCCCCAGAGATAAAAGCAAGTATGACAATTCTACGTTCAAAATGAAATTTAACCATATTCTTCTGTGTATTCTTTTTTTCTCCTCAGAGACCACCAGAGAATTAATAGATGATTCACAGTGTACTGCATAGACTATCCATTTCCTGCTTTCAAGGTACTACTAGATTTCTAATTAAATGAGATTTTATTCCTACAGTCAACTAAAAAAAGTGATGTCTATTTAAACAATTAATAGCTTGTTTTTTTTTCTGGCAGCAAAGCATAACTTGGTCAGATTTCAAGGCTGAGGAGTTTTTTTTGGGTATTCTTTTTTTTTCTATTTTGGTCTCTCTTTGTGGAAATTTGGAATAACTGAGCAGTTAAAATTCATGATCTACACTTTTGTGTCATTATTATTACATTAGCATGAAATTATGGTTCTAGTTAGTCATAATTATACTCATAATTATTCAATTTATCACTATAGGTCCTCCTGGAAATTTTATTGGAAGCGTTATTAACATTAATAAATTGTTTTTCTTCATATCCATATTATTAATTCACCTCGTGTGTGATATGAACTATCAGCCATAAAATTATTGCAAACTCTGTTCTCCGTGTAGCTGATTTAATGATGGAGAGACTGATAACCTTTTCTGGTACAGCTCTGTCTTCTTGTACAACTCTGTCTTCTTCATTGAAAGTAAACAGATGGAGATAGGTGGACATTGAAATATTCAGAGCCAAATACACCCAAGACTCTTGATAGAAGTATTTCCGGATTTTTATAATTTGTGAGAAAAAAAGAGAAAAAAAAAACCAAAAAAAGAGAAGAAAATACTGATTTTCATATTTCAATATTTCTAAGAAACAGTCCATCAGTTTCACCTGACAGATATTTTCTGGTCAAAGGTACAAATATGCTTGTCAAAGCCAAGAACAGCTAACAGCCTCTGAGATCCAGGTAGTCACTGCAGAATTTGACTCTGGCTTTGCAAGTACTTTTTCCTGATGCTTTTTACTTGAATACATGGATGGATCTTTACAGAATCACAGAGATGTCTGCTGCTGAGCTGTACCCAGAACTGATGCACTACAGCTTTGTCAGTGTAATTGTTAAGAAAATAATGGCACTGGTTTGCAGAACCTAAATCAACACTGCACTATTGCCTCTACTTACACATTTTTTCAGTCATATTCTATTACATAAATAAAGCAAGAGACCTAACTCCTTTTATACTCATTGAAATAATCGTCCAGTTATTTGGCTCATAGGTTAATTTATTTTTTGAAAGAATGCTGATTCATCCCAACATTTAAAATTACTTTAGAAGAAATCATTTCTGAGAAGCAAAAAAAGTAGCTGTAGATTTTTTTAATATATATTACAGAGGGCAGAGGAACAGTCATTTGTTGCCTAGTCCTGTGGTTCTTTTAGAACAATTATCAATACCCACATTACTGAAAAATCGTTTTTTCCAGTTGTCAATTCCTAGCTCTTTTCACATAAGAGGTCAAAATATTGTAATTGACATATAATCTTTCATTTAATAATGAAGCTGCTGGTTTATGTCTTATATTGACATTAAAGTTGGGGCTTTTATGTTTGGGGTATTTTTGGTTGTTACTTCTTTTCACTTGTTTTTACTGAAGATCTTTAATTATAATTTCTGATACTTCCACACTTAAACAAAGAGTGTAACTGGTCTGAGATTCTGAAATGCAAAGGCTTATAGGAGAAAGGAATCAAATTCAAAACAGAGTGGCTTTTAGGACTTTTAAGAGGTGGTCTCAAATAATAGTGTATCCTGGGTTTTTTTTAATGGATTTTCCTGAGTTGTTGAAGAATTTATTAGCAGATAAAATAAATGTATGATATTTTTATAAATAGTTTTTATGTGAAAATGTATCATTGTAGAGACCAGCATAGAAAAATAGAACAGATATTTCCTCCCATATATTCCCACATTAGATGTTATCTGGCTTATGTCGCAAATAAATTATTCAGAAACTTATAATTAAGTTTAAATTATTGCAAATCAAAGGATATAATCATATTCAGTAATCATACTGAAGACATAAAAGAAGCAATGATGATTACTTCCTGCCTAGATGTTAATACCATCCAATGTATACAAAATAATGAAAAAATTAATGCAGATAATACAATATATAACTACATTAAAACTGAGATAACTATAAGATAATAATGTAACTGAAAATTAAAAAAAATCTTGTTATTTAAAGTCCTCCTTGATTAAGTTTCCAATCTGAGTACAGAGGTTTTGTGGATCTGCTGTGGGTCCTATTAGTCAGCTCTGAGTCAGTTATATCTTAACCAGAGCATACATAAGCAGATTCAATAATTCTTTGTTTGCATTGCAAGATGGAAATTTTGTGCATATGTGTACCATTCTGACTTTCTTTGTCAAATTAATGTACTATTTTCCAAATAAAATTAATCACATAAATCATCCCAGTGAAGGAGCACTTTAGAACATTTCCTGTTTGAGAGCTGTTGCTCGAAGATACTCTGCCAGGGAATCTTTAGATGTAGTTAGTGTTTTTATTCATTTTAATTTATAATACCAAGCATTTGTTAAGCCCTTGTCAGAACTGGCTGAGTCTTGCAACTTTGGGACAGATAAAGAAGAGCAAATTAAAGATGCTTCTGTAATTGATATTGCTGACAAGGAAATGTCACTGGAGTTACAGATGGATTCAGAGCTGACGCTGAGAAAAAGTACTCAAATAGTTCATGACTAAGTGCTTATTGAGGAGCAAAGTACAGATCAGGGAATAGCAGAGGAAGTTGTTGGTGGTCAGTTTCAATCTAAGGAAGACAGAAGAAATAAGAAGAATTTGAACCTCAAGAAAGGGTCTGGTCAATAGAGATACAAGTCAATAGATGTCCAAGTACAATCAAGGAGAAAACTGGCCTGCATTGAAGAACATGGGTGGAAATGTAAATTGGAGGTTAGTTTAGAGGACAAGAATACTGATAAAGATAATTCTTAGGGCAGGGAACTCAAAAAATAAAGATTTAGGAACTTAATACATGAAGAGAAAACACCTAATATACAACCACAGGTTGAACTAAAATTGGAAGGAAGGACTTTGACAAAGAGGCAAGTGCAAAATTCACATTCATATTGCACAAAAACAGGGACAGTGCTAACACAACAAATAAAGTTACAGCCAATGAATGTAAACCTTGATACATTCCAATAGTTTAAATAATTTAAAAAAAAACAAAAAAAAAAAACCAAACAACAAAGCAGGCAAGTAATTTCATTGGTCAAAGAACAGTTTATTACAAGAATTTTATAGAGCCGTTCTGGGTAATTAGAAAAGCAGATTACATATACCTTCCCAGAGGATGGTGCTAAAGAGGCTCCAGTTATTTTGGGTTATGTGTCTGATCATTATAACTGTAATCACATGCAGCCACACCCTATAATATGGGGGCCTTTTATTCCAGTATACAATTCAGGCACTTAAAAGACTTTATTTTTTCCCCCACAGCTGAGAATTAAAACATTTTCATGTATTGGAACAAATGGTACCTTAGAAAAAACTTTATAGAAAACAATCATGAAGAGCTTTACACTGGAAAAGAGGTTACATTTGCACCATGTGAGCACAAGGACAAGCACATAAGAAAATGGCAATAGCTCTCCCAGGCTACATTTTGGCCTTCCCATTTGAAATAACAACATACAGAAAACTGACAACCTCAATATCCATATCCCAGAATTTCATAGTAAAAATATGCATTTCTTGCTGTACATGGGGATTCCCAAATGGCTTTTCTAGCACACCATATGTTAGCAAATGAGTTACAAACATACATTCATTAAGCATTATAAGCCCCAAAAACATTTTCAGATAACCTGGTAAGCTGTCTTTAACCTTTGTCCAGTACGTGTTTGGCAACGACCCTCAGATGGTGACATTTGCCTTTTTTTTTTTAAATATATGTTGCTGGAATGATAGAAAGAACAAAACACACTGCAAAAAGAGCATCATTAGAAGATGTCTCTTTAGATTCATAGAGCTACTTAGAAATTGCTTTACTGTGAAGGCTTCTCTCTTTTTTTCGGAGCAGTTAAAAATAGAATATTATATTAGGGTACTCTTATAATAGGATAGAATATAGAATATTATATAGGGTACTCTTATAATAAAAACAACCCCTCATAATCTACAGTTTAAATTAAGAATAACTATTGGCTAATAAAGATGGTAAAAAAAATAATGTGATACATTAATATGATTTAAATATTAAAGGCCTCTCCTTTAGGGGATTAAATAACAGTCAGTTATAAGGATGTGCTGTCTCTGACTTTGATAAAGAATCGAAAGAGTCACTGGCACCAAAAAAAGGAATCTATTAGAATAAAGAAACAGTCTTGTCCCTAAAGCAACTCTCTCACTCTCAAAGAAATGTTTCTGCCTAGAATGTTCCACCTGAATGACTTTCTTCCAAAGAAAGAGCATCCACCTCCAAGGGATTCAAACATGGTTACAAAAAGGTGAGACAAAATTTCAGGCCTGAGTCAGTGAGGTTTTTAATGAGCAAATCCATAGAAATAAAAGATATTTACACTTTCTGATGAAAAGAGAACAGCAAATAAAGAAACCTTCTTCTTTTGCCCTCATTTGCAGTCATTATTTTGTGTGCCTGATGCCATAGACTGTGGCTTCAAAACCCTGAGCACAAGGCTCTCAGGAAGCTTCTTCTACAGAGGAGGGGGGACATTAGATATCCAACAGAAGTTCTCCTTTTCTCCTGCCCTGCCTGTCAGAGCAATACAAGGCTTTCTGGCTTCTCTCCAGTGACTTTTTCTGCTCTTAAAATGGCTAAGCACTGAGTTTGTGCTTATATCTGGCTTCCTTTCTTCTCCATGATAAAACTGATCTCTAGGTAGAAGAAATATCCTGTTCCTCTCAAGGTATCTGGTATACACCAAACTTGCCTTCTTGAGCCTGGGGGAGCTGTCTCCACAGAGTGAGCAAAGTGGCTGAGGCTCTGCTCTTTCTGTTTTATAGCAGCATTTCTGCTTTCAGCTTTAGACTGTAGCTGGCACCTTTTGTATTTCCTTCTTACTACCACTGAGTTGAGTATTATTTTAAAATATTTACATGCATCTTCTGTAGAGAAGGATATTTTATTAAAGGCGTTTTTTTCGTATATTTTTTTTTAAATTCTGAATATACCTTATGCTGCTTTTCTAATAGGCTTGTAGCAGGTTCTTTGCATCCTTGTTCCCAGGACAGCATCCGTTCAAAAAAAAAAAAAAAAAGTGTGCTATGCTAAGCAGAAAAGGATTTCTTCAGTGAGAGTACAGGACACAAAGATCTGTGTAAAGTTCTCTCTGTTTCCTCCAGCTGAGCAAGCCCTTGAGTTTCTCAAAATGTCTGTCTGAATAAAATCATGCTCAAGTACATTACTGCATGCACCATTTGGCAGGACTGTAAAGTGTGCTTCTGGAAGTACATATGCTTTCTAAGGTAAAGCAAGGTGCTTGCTTGGCATTTTACACATTAGAAAACAAACAAGAGACACTCTAGTTGTTAAGCCTAGCAGCAGGATTTATGCATGTGTGTACATTTAGTAGGAAGGGAGTGGAGAGAAAACTCCCTTTTTTTTAGGCAGAAAGAATATTATCTGAAGTTATCAATATTGCCTGCATTCCATAGCAACTATTAATCTTTTTTCCTTAGTTTTAATGGCCAAATTATGACTAGTCCAGATAGATGGGATGGGCTAAAATCTCATTTGCTGTTGCTCTTAAAACAAACAGAGCCCAGCATTACAAATAAAAGAATATTTTTTTCCTGTGGATTAAATTTCAGTTACTGTCTTACTTTCTGGCTTTTACAAACTCCCACCCAGTCAGATCTGCAAAATGGATATTTGAAATATTATTTTTGCTGTTAACTGTAGCTTAGGAAAGTGAAGTCTATTGCTTTTCATCTGGTTGCTGTAGTCAGTCCCTTCCTGATAACTTTTCTTAAAATGAGGCTGTGGAAATGAGATGTCCTATGAGATGGATGATCTCCTTTTCCTGCTTACACTAGCAGCTGTTGCTTTGTAGTCTGAATTTCTTTGTAACTCCCTGGGATGTGTGGCCAACCCTACTGCAGCACACAGCGTCAACAGGCTTTCAATGTTTGTCCTGAAACTTTTTTACTTTTATAGAGCAGAATAGAAATGTAAAATCAGGCGGTCACTGGCATAGCACAGAGGAGTAAAAAAAATATTCAGGTACTCATTATAATTGCAGCAAATATTTATATTGGTGGAATATATACTTGTCAAGAAATACAAATAAAACACTATCGCTATCAAAGGTGTTTTGCATTTGCCTTCTTTCCTCCTTTTGTTTGTTTCAGGGAGAACTTACTTAAAGTCCTGGTACAATTTTGCAACAATATACAAAATACTTAGAAATAAGATGGTACCTGCAAGACTTGGCACAATGTAAAGAACTTAGTTTCCAGAAACTTGTACTTAATACAGAAGTTAACAGAAACAAATTTTGTTAATATAGTACTTCACTACATGGAATTAGACATATATGACTGGTTGTAGCAATGTGGGTTTTTAGGATTCCATGTGCTTCCATTGTTTCCCTGCTCTGTATGCCATTGGTTCATTTTAAAATATGCACTCTGCTGTACCTGAAAACCTATTGGTGTGTTCCCCCTGTCAATTCTCCCCCTCCACCTCCCAGGACTGGCTCCAGGGGATAAAAATCCCACCCATTCTCTTCCCCTTATAAGCCCATGTCTGCGTCAGAGAGAGGTCTTCTATCTCTGAGCTGCTAGCATCTGCTACCTGCCCTGTCTCCCTTCCCCCTTCTCCTTCCCTGCACCCCTTTTCCCCATACCCCAATTAAACCTCCCTAGCAGAACAGAGATGGAGTCCAGTTCGTTCCTTCGTCTCACTACGTTTCCTGCTAGAATTTCCATGGTTGGGAGACCCCCGCCATGCCGCAGGACCCCGGGGGCCGCCCGCTCCGGATCCGGTGGAATTATGAGGACCAGGGACCTGGTCCAGGAGGGGACCCAGCCTGTGCCACCCTCCCAGAGCCTGCAGTAACAACTGGTTTTATTAAAACCTGAATCTTTGTGATTAAAGGTGATTTCTCAACTTGAAAAGCTGATCCTATGGCCCAAACAAAGTTAATCTGTTTTATATCTTCATTATATTGCACATTATTACATTTTGTTGCTTATTGTATATCAGGCATATCTAGTAGAAAACAAACTTCATAATTTTTTGACTTTTTCATTTAACTTGAATTACAGAACTCTGGACAAATGGACTAGGTCAGACTCACTATTTTTCTTCCCTTAACCTTTCCCATACTTCCATGTGGTTTGAAACATCTACTTTATAAGTAATACACCCATGGAGATCACAATCATAAAGATCTGTCTTTCAGAGATTAGGAAAAAACAATTTTTTTTTTTTTGTTGTTGTTTTTTCAATTACTCAATTACTAATATTGAATTATCTGGCCATGCTTTTATTGTAAGACTGAGATATTTTTTCCTTCTATTTTTTTCCTGTGATATCTAAAACATTTCTTTAATAGCTGCAGTATCTAATCATTATAAAATCAGTGATATGTCTACACCCCTAGAGTTTTTAACACATCCATGGTGCTCCCTCAAGCTCAGATTTTCTGTCAATACCAAACCTAAAAATGTTTTATGTGAACAGCTGGAAGACATTCTCTGGAGACAGATGCTTCTTTTGGTGATTTTCTAGACTGCTACTATGGCAGTTGTTGGACAGTAATTGGCACAACTTGCAGGATATTTGTATGAAAAGCAAGTATGTCACCAAATGTAATACAAACGCAGCTGACTAGAGCTAGTTCATTAAACCCCAAGTGTCACAGCCACCAGAGCCTTGCAAGCAATATGAAGCAGATACTTGGGAACAAAATTGTATAACTAAAGAGAAATACTATGATTAGGTTTTGGTGGGGTTTTTTTGTCTATTTTCTTTTCTACTTTTGCTGTCTGTAAGAATATCTTTTGAGATATCTACTGTGAAGATAGAAGATGGTAACAATACCTCTTAGTGAGTTCTATTTGTTAGGTTTCTTTCTCTCTGTCTGTGAACCTTAGTTTTTACTATTTCAAATTTTGATGGACACTCCAAAAATTTGTTTAAAACATTTTTTAAAAAGCCCATAATTTGTATTTCAGGTGAGTCTTGAAAAATGGCTAACAGTAACTTACCACATTATAACGTAGAAAAGCCTTTTAAGGTACAAAATGGTGTCGTTCTAACATGCAAAGCATATTTTTTTAATAGACAAGATTTTCTTGGATCACATTGGCTTTATCATCAATATTTCTAAACAATGTAAAATAGGTAGATTTTAGTAGATAAATTAAGAAAATCACAAGCACCTTGTTTTTTCTTTGTCAGTGCAAATGTAGGTTTGATACTTGTTCTTGTTTTGAAATGGCAGAAGTGAACTAATAATGGCCACAGCATGAAAGGACAATAATAGTTTAAACATATTTTTAAGAACATTTGGGTCACAATATTTATGAAATTATATAGCTTGAAGAAGAGTTTTTATGGTATCCATTTGCTTGACTTCATATTTTTCCTGAAGGCAGAATCACATAAAAATTCAACGAAGCAGAAATACAAACATTAAAACTGAAGCTCTGGATTGCACGTGTCTATTTTAAGACATGTAAGTAGAGAATTAAATACCAGACTATTTTATTCCACAGAGTTAATCTCCACTTCCATTATAATCTTTGTCACAAGATGAATTAATTTTATACTATTTTCTTTTCTCATTACACTCTTTGACATGAATATAGTCATATATCCTTTTCCGAATGAGCAGATATTTTCAGAACTCAGAATAATTCTGCCTCAGATGTTCATACACACTAACTCCAGAGCACTTTCAAAGAATTACAGTCGTATCTGAACCACCATGTAGCTGAGGAGTCATTTCTCTATGTCCACAGAATACATCAAAGATTTGCTTTTTTTATTGGTGAGCACTGCTTCAATTCTGATGCCCAGGTGAATGTTTCCATCTGATGACCACATGATCTTTCAGACATTTTCATTATATTTTAGCACCTGGTCATTTCCTGCTTTTGGCAACAGATTTATCCTCGAGATCTGATTTTGTGGCTTGAAAATCTCAAGCAAACACAATGGATTTATACATTTTTAGTGTTCCAGCATAACAGCACTACGTGCTAGGTCTATTACCACTATGGCTTTGTTACTGCTTCAAGTTTTCCAGCAGTGCAATGTCACAGAAATAGTCCTGTTATTTCTTTTGGTAATAAGTAGCTGGTAAAAAGTCAAGCCGCATAAATTGGATTCAGTTATGGGAGAAAATGATGCTCAGCCCACTGCTTTCTCTCTTTCTTCTGTCTCTTCTCTCTCGTCTCGTCTTCCCTTCCCTTCCCTTCTCTTCTCTTCCCTTCCCTTCCCTTCCCTTCCCTTCTGTTCTTGTTCTGATTGCTGTAATCATATTTATTTTAAAGTCATGTACAAAGTCCTGCTACTATGAAGAAAGCACAAATCAAAAAGATGGTAACTTTCATCAATACTTAAGAAGAGAGATGCCATTTTTCAATAATATTTATATTAAAAACACTTCCTCTGAACTACATTTTCTGTCTAGGTTTTTTTTCTGGGCCTTCTATCCTAATGCACTGCCTTATATTTTAAATCAGTGTACAACAGGTGTGGTCACAGAGTCACAGAAAAAACTGTGTTACAATTGGACCTTTGTCCAAGCTGCTGCTCAAAGACCTGGGATGTCTTCAAGACTAGACCAAGCTTCTGAGGGCCTTCTCCAGAGAAGCTCTGAAAAACCCAGGAGACAGTGATTCCCCATTCTCTAGGCAATCTCTTATGATGATTTCACCTCTTCTAGTGACACATCCTTCGCTATCATGTAACTGCAGTTTCCTTTTTTGTAGCACTGTCAGAATCACTTCTTGATACTTTCTTGTGAACATCTGGTAAGTGGCTGGCTGAATCTTCACTGTAATCCCCTCTTAGACAGTAGAAGTTTAGTGACTTTCCAGTCTAAAAATACACAGTACCCTTCTTTTCTTCTTTTCTTCTTTTCTTCTTTTCTTCTTTTCTTCTTTTCTTCTTTTTTTCTTTTCTTTTCTTTTCTTTTCTTTTCTTTTCTTTTCTTTTCTTTTCTTTTCTTTTTCTTTTCTTCTTTTCTTTTCTTTTCTTTTCTTTTCTTTTCTTTTCTTTTCTTCTTTTCTTTTCTTTTCTTTTTTCTTCTTTTCTTTTTTTAATGTGATGTGCTCCATCTCCCTGTCTAGTTGGTCCTTCATGGGTTTCTCCCCAGTTCTCGATCTCTCTCTTCTGCTGGGAGAGCTGAAACAGGACAACATACTACAACGGTGGCCATTGAGGGAAATAAAAGCTTCTCTGGACCCACTGCTGTTTTTATTTTTTTTTTTTTAATTCACTGCTGGGTTGGTTTTTTTTTTTTTTTAATTTTTATTTTATTTTTATTTGTGCCCTTCATCACTGTAGGGCATTTTACAGACTTACACTCAATTTTCTGTCTACCAGGATCCCCAGTTTCTTCTTTTCAGATCTGCTCCCCAGTCAGTCATTCCACATTTCTCTATTTGTGCCACTTCCAAGGCACGTTGACCAGCAGCAAATGCCTGTGTTTTAGGAAGTAGCTCCTGGAACTCGGACAATCTGATTCTACATACAAGTAAAATTTTTGCCTACTGGTTTTCTCCTAAAAACCAGTAAACAAAAAAACCAGCTCACTCCAGGTCAATAAAATAAACATTAAAAGCCATAGCCTGTTCCCAAAACATGTCTTTACTCCCCAAGGCGGTTGTGAGCTCCTCAGGAAGCTTTGCATTTATCTCTCTTTTACTCAAACAGTTGTGGAAAGTAGCACTTTCCAAAATGCATAGATCTGACTTTTTGGCACCAGTTTCACCTTTGACTCAAATTCCTGCTACTTGGACAAGCCCTCAAAAATAAGTGATAACATTTTTCTCCATAAAAGTATTTTTTTCCTCTCACTTAAAAAGTGGAGAATGTGAGTTTCACCTGTTTCAGTATGTTGGATAGATGTCAGTCTTTTGATTAAGGACTCCAAATTGCTAACACAGAAAAAATACCACAAATAGATTTCAAGGATTCACTTAAGGTAAGAAGGAATAAGTAACTTAAGAAATTACAGATGGCAAAACCTTTATTATAAACATCTTTTCATTGTGTCAACCCAAAACAGTGTGTCTTTCAGAGTCCTCCTTATTATAACCAGTGTTGAATGTGTTTTTCCCTGCCAAGTTGTTTTTCAGCTCTTGAGTTGAAGTTTTTACTGTGATTGTGAAGAGCTCTTACCTTTTTTTTATCTCTGTGAACGGCTAAGAAAAATACTATATTTAGGAAAACAGCAGTTCCTGTCACAACTCTTAAATTTTTGTTTTCTACACTTATGATGAGTGTTTAGGGACATGACAGATCTGTCAAGAATACAGGGAAAGATGCTATTGATGTCCCAGTGAGGAGCTTTCTCTGATAGGAGGGTTTTTTCCTTGTTTTTCAGTGTGAGCATCACATTTCCTTAATTAGCCTTCTATACCTTAACTGCATTTTGCCTGGGCTAAATATAAATTTGATCTAGCATTGGCTAAGGTATTTGCCAACTTCATATGGACAATAGTTTTACAGACACAACAGCTCTGGCATCTTTTTTAGTGTAGATAGTTTATCACTGTATTTATCATGCCTTGATTTACCTTATTACTTTTACAGCATTTACCATATTGACTCCAAGACTTACCACTGTGACTAAATGAGCATTTAGTGTAACTAAAGAAGATTTCACAGCTTCATTGATGTATTCAGATTCAGTCATGTCTGAGAGAACTCTTCCTTAATACAACTGCATGCACCTGATCAGCTACTAATTCCTTGGACTCTCAAACCTAACAAATCCACAGAAGTACAAAATACAAAATCGCACCTCATAGAAATGTTTTATAGCTTAAGACTAAAGTGGATAGTTTTCATCACTTTTTCTCTTTTTACAGTTTTACACAATGCTCGCTCCTGTTGACA
Source organism: Lichenostomus cassidix (assembly GCF_008360975.1). Taxonomy (NCBI): domain Eukaryota; kingdom Metazoa; phylum Chordata; class Aves; order Passeriformes; family Meliphagidae; genus Lichenostomus; species Lichenostomus cassidix. The sequence goes on along the minus strand of NC_139480.1, from coordinate 16,964,770 downwards.
TTCAAACAAAAAGAAGAGAAAAAGTTTCATCTTGAAATTTATACAGAGGCCAAAAATAATATTTTTTTAACTGATCTTTTTGTCTGATTTAGTCTCAGTACTAAATTCATAGTAATTAAAAGAAATAAACTACATTTGCTGGATCTTCAGACTCAAATGCATGCTTCCAATTCCATATTCTACATGTGCTTCCAAAGTCTCAGCCTTGTGTGTACTCATAGTGCTTTCCTACTCTTATACAAGTATGCTTTTTCCTTTTATTCTTTATCTGGAAGATGAGCCCTGAGATGATGCACTCTGTATGCTTTCAGATATGTGTTGCACTGCAATCAAATTGTTAAAAGCAAATTTCTATTCTATCGTATACAAATTTGGATTAACAATGCCATAGTCAGCCTGGCAATCTGTGCTGCTTTTTATATGAGAGGTTTATAATATCAGTTCTTAGCTGAAGAAATAGGGAACTCATCATAATTCCTTAAAATAATTACTTTAATACTTTGAAAGTATAGACTTCTGAAGCTGTTAAGGATTTGAGGAACATTTCTGTAGGGGATAATTTTAATGAGAGGCCAGAAATATCTGAACATGGTTCAGAGAGCAGTTCCTTCACACACTTAAATTACTTTCCTCATTCTGATTATTTATGGAAGAAGTATTTGTTTCCTTAAACTATTCATGGCTGATAGATATTACACACAGTTCTCAGTTGCTTGAATGGAAATAATTCCTTTCAACCTTTTTCTTCACTGTACAGTCAATGCATGCAAATTAATATGATGAAGCAAAAAAGCACATCTCTGAAAGAATGTACTATGGCATCCATAGGAATGCCAATGGTTTAACTCTCCTAATATTGCAAAAGGTGCTTGCAGGTATTTACCATAGAAACAGTAAACAGAATGAAATTTAACTAACTATATCAGGATGACATTGTAAAACATGGAGGGGATGTTCTGAGGAAAAAAAATAGAAATTTTCTAGAATTTGGTCCAAAAATCAAATCCTCTATTCCTTTGTGCTCTTTTAAACTAAACATCATGCATAAATATTGTTGTTAATTTAAGTAAAATAATTAATAAAATAAAATTCTGACCAGAGAACATTAAATCTATTGAATCACAGGTATTTTTGTTCTTTTAAATCACTATCAACATTCAAACAAACAAAAACTACAGCTGGGTAAATCAGACTATGAAAACCACAAATGAAGTACTTTCTAAACCATACGTTTTTAAGATTATACTATTTCCATTACATTGCGGCTTATAAATGAGGTGTGTAATGCTAACATACAGATAACATGTTTCTCTAAACATGTCAAACGGAAAGTGAACACAAAATACTTTTTCCTCTATTGGCATAGTAAGATAATTAGATGCTTGAAAATTACTTTGGTCATCTTTTTAAAAGTGATTAGTTATTGGGCAGATGTGGAAGTTTTTGTCATGAAATTTGTGGTATTCATATAGCTAATACTGTTCCACTTCTCTCAGCTACAAAATATTTTTTCATAAAAATCAAAGCCACAGTGACAGAGTGAAGGAAAGCCCAAAATCTCATACAAGAACACTCCCTTTCACTGATATGACAATGTGTTTTTCCTATTTTGTACAGTAATGTTTCTAAGAAGGCTCTTAGTAATGTTTCTAAGAAGGCAGCCTAACATTTTTTCATGCAGGCATGTATCTAAGTCCAGCAGCAATTTAGTGCCTTCTGTGATGCAGCAAAGAGACAAGACAATAATTTGCTGCAACACGATGGAACACAGAGCATCAGCAGGGATCGTCCCAGTAATCTGTAATGTTCATGCACAGCTCAGTTTGAGGCACGTCACAGATTCCTGTTACATTGCAGCTTTGCTGACACACACATAATTGTCTGCAGTTAAGTAAACTGTCTGCAGTTATCTTTGTTCAGCAATGCATGCTTCTCGCCACATTCACAATGCTAATAAATAAAGGATGATCAAATGGAATCCAGGATGGTTGCTCCTTTTGCAAATTTAATTTGATTTCTCTAGAATCAGTGAATTCAAACTAAACCAGTGAGAGAGTCAGTTCTGTTGAGAGCTGCTGCCAGTTTTATCATTTACATTTTCAAAATTTAAACAATAACTGGAAGAAGTTACTCATGAAAGAATACTTGAAGAAATTTTTATTATTGAAGAATTTTATTCTTCAACACAACAAAATATGTTTCTATTAGATAGTGCTTGGTTGGAAATATGAGATCAGTCCTTCAAAGGAAGAAAATAAATAGAGCTGCATGAATTTCTGTGTTGCTCTACTAATGGAATCAGACCTGATCTAATCTAGGCAGATGTGAGACAGATGTTGCCCACGTGTTCATGAAGAAACAAAGTGTGCTTGTTTCTTCAGAAACAATTCAGAGCAGATGATCACATTTCCTATCATAATCAGATGGAAGGTGCAGAATTAATTTACGTATATCTGGTAAGTGTATGAACACTTGTGACTGGGAGAGCTCAATAGGCAATGATTCTGAAGGAGGTCAAAATTAGCTTTCATAAATACATATCACCACTATAGCTTAGGGGACTGAAATAAAGCTCAGCAGATAATGCTTTCAGTATCCCATTGCAGACACAAGCTCTTCCTTTTAATTTGACAGGAAAAGTTATTGCCTAAGACATGCATGAACATAGGATGTTACTGTTCAGACTCCTATGATCTCCTAACATTTTTGCCTGCAACAATACATAGACTTAAAAATAAATAAAAAACAAAACAGCTTCTTTAGCCCTCTTAATGAAGTACAACTCTACATAAACATTATCATGAATATTTACATTTGGGTTATTTCCATAGTTTATATAGCCAGAATAAAAGAGTGATTTTTCTGCTTCTTTGAACATCTAGAGAGCTCAATAATTATTGTACTATTAACTTTAGGCTCATTTATTTTGACCCCCTCTTACCATACAGTTATAGATGTTTCCATTATGTTAATAATATAATATACAGGTATAATTGTCCCATTGTGACATTCAACTTAGATACAAATTAGCGGCTGACTCCTTAAAAGCATACCAACATTTATTACAGATTCAAAATTTATGTTCCCAAAGTTGTTAGAAAACTACACATTAAATCATCAGCTATTCTTACAATACACCTCAAATAGGGAGTTGGGGTCAAAGACTCTTGCCGGATTTTAAAATACACAGAATAAATGAATTGATGTTTGTTGAAAAATAACCATTCTTGGAAAATAAAGTTACTGGTGTGTGTCACAAGATGCTTCATAAAACTGGAGGCTTTTTCACTGTGCAATACCAAACTTAGGCCTTCAACATGAAAAGCTTAATGCAATGGCACATGATTCAATCTTCACATACATTCTGCTCATCACTTCCTTGCAGAGTCCCGCAATAAGAGTGCTAACTAAAGCCAAATGCAGTTGTTTTCTTTTGTGTCTTGTAAGGCTATTTTGTAGCAGTCAACAAACACCCAGCTTATGGTAATAGCTTTTAATCAGTAGCTAAAGAAACAGTGACAGTAGAGAGGCAAAAGCCTGGGTGGGACTTTAAATTATATAAATGAAAGAAGAAGTTTTAAACAGGTAGCTATTTGCACCTTAACATATTTTTCTATTCTGCTGGATATGAACATAACGTAAATGAAGAGACAAATAATCCAGCAAATATATGAGCAATTTTAAATGCAAGTAGAATCCTGTGACAATAAAAAAATCAATACTCTCATGCTGGGGGAAAAAAAAAAGACAGATATTTTATTTTAGTACAGTGATTTATTTTAGCAATCCATGTGTAAATTTTCCCATCTACATGATTTCATTGTGTAGCTAAATTCATACATTGCATTGTGGATATTTCTTAAATAAAGGCTCCATCTTTTTAAAAGCACAACACATCTCTTTGCTGTTGCACAATTCTGCAAAGTTCATTCAAGAGTTATGAGCTTCTTTAAATACTTTAGAAGTTTGTAGCACCATGGCTGCATTGATACAGACATAAACTGATAGAGCAATTGCAAGTTCTGTAACATTCAAAGAGTTCTTAAGAAGGACTTGTTCTCTTTTTGCTGTGAGAGAACAAGAACCAGGTAGTTACAGTAATTTTGTTCAACCAACTATGTCCTTTCTGATGAAGAATTAAACTTCTCAACATTCATTATTTAAAGTAGCATTCACAGCACGAGAGTAGTGCTTTAATAGAATAGATAGAATACTATCTAATATATATGTTAGGGAAATTTTTTTAACTATCTGGTCTCAGCTGCAGGTCTGTTGGACCATAAAAATTAATTTGTCACTAACCTTATACATTCTGTCAATCATAAACACTTTTGAGGCACAGACTTACAGAAAGCATTAAAATGTTAGGAAAGGAGGCCTTGCAATTACATAGAATAATAAATATTTCAGATTCACTACTAACATCTATTTCATTTCATAAAATTTACCTGAGAGAATATCCACCTAAGAGATTATCCAGCTTCCTGGTGTCCTATTTACTTTAAGGGCAATCTGGGTCACTGATGACAGCTCAAAACTCTGTTAATACCAAGGTATCATTGTTCTATGCAGCACAAATTATTTTACTAATTCTGGACAGAGCAAAAGGTCCCAAAGCAGTGAGCAGATTTGGCTAATCAAAAAGTTATCCCAGTAGAATGAGGGAAGGATAGAATCACAGAAACACAGAATCATTTAGGTTGGAAAAGACGTCTGAGATCATCAAATCCAGCCTATGATTAAACACCACCTTTTCAACCAGACCATGGCACTGAGTGACACATCCAGTATTTCCATAAACATCTCTGGTAACTGTGACTCCACAAGCACCCTGCGCAGTCCATTACAATGTTTAATCAACTTTTCAGAAAAAATTCCTCCTAAAATCCACGCTGAACTTCCCCTGGTGCACCTTGAGACTATAAATATATATAAAATAATATATAAATATAGTATAAATTTCAGTCTTCACATTAAATTTTCTGTCTTCAGTAATTTCAGCAAACTTCTTAGAACCATTGTCATGTTAATTTTTGTATGTGCTTTTGCATGAAAGTTCAACAGAAGAAATAATTAGATTTATATATGCAGTGCCTGGTAGAGCTGATAAAAAAGGTATTTATGTGGAAGTCAATAGTTCTGATTTAGCACAACAATCAAAATGATGTTTGTATTTCTGTCTTTCTGTTCTCTGGAGTGCTTCCTGTATTTTTTAACTGTTAGGAATTAATCTTTCTCTTTGTATTACAAGATGAATATTGTAGATTTTTAAGTCATAATAATTCTATTGCTAACTTCTTCTGTTATAGCAGAAGTATAGCAGCAAGGTAAAACATATAGACCTTAACCAATATGAAATTGCACAGTCTTACATTGTTGTAAGGTTGATTTTTGTATGTTAATGTTAGAAGGAGAATTTTAATCTAAAAAAATTAGTTAATATATTGAGGCAACCTCCAGGGTAAGAAAAATGATAACATAGACATGAAAATAAATGTGAAAAGTCCCCAAAGAATGTACAGGAGTAAAGAAATTCAAGTCTTAGAATTTTAACTGAGACTGAAGAAAATGAAACAGCAAACTGTTCCTCAGTATTTGCAATATCACTCAAGTTTTCTTATATTAATATAAAAAGCTCAAGGAAAGCATGATTATAAATATTAATTTATTTATTTTGTTTCTAATTGCATGTGTTGGAAAAAATGCAGCTTTTAAACATTCAGTTATAAAAGTATTTTCTGAACATCTACAAGGGACTTTAAACATGTCACTGGTAAAAAGAAAACAAAACAAACAGAGAAACTGAAGCTAAAAATTAAAAAGCTGCATTTTAATTCTGATGATAATTTGACTTATGTTGCATGATTTAGGCACAGTCACTTTCAATGCCTACTATTACGGGACCTTCTGAATTTTAATAAATCACATACATTACATTTTCTCCAGAATTTGCTATTCATTTAAATCAACACCTGTTACTAAGTCAAAATAATACTTAATAGAAATGATATTTGAATGATATTATGAATAACATAACTACAAAGTTGTTTAATACATTCCTATTGCCTGAAAACCAGACAGTTTAGCTTGTTTGTTAGACTCAAACTCATAAAACCCGCCAATGTACACTTCACTAATGTACATGTAATGTACGTGTAATACTAAATGTCTTTGCTTTCATTAGGAAATAATAATATTGTTATTAATAATAAAACCCCCTCACATCACCAGGAAAACAAACAAACAAAACAAAACCTGTAAAAATGTCTAAATATTTGATTACCCATGTAGTGATCAGTTTCTGGTTTCTAAGTTCGTAATTAGAAAAACATGGTCGGTTGCACACTCTTAGGACACAACCTAAAAAATTAAAGATATCTGTAAAACTCCAAAGATTTTTTTTTTTTAATTGGCCTTGTAAGCTGCTCTTTATTTAAAACATAGAGTGATATTATGGGCCAAGTACCAGAAGTCATGTTCCATGCTTCCTTGCACACCATGAAACTATGAGGAAGTCAAACTTGAAAACTTAGGTACTACCCTCAGACTAATCGCTGGGAGACATTTTAGATTCTTCTATAGAAAGAGGAAAAAAAAGCAATTGTTATATTTTAAACAGGCCTACATATTTATGAAGTGGCACCTCAAACATAATACCTAACTAAAACATAACTTTGTTGTGTTGCATTCTTATACAGTAACTGAATATAATGTCTTGATCTCTAAACCTTCATCTGCATCAGAATCGAAGTCATGTTCCTTTTCAATAAATTCAACATTATTTTCACCCAGAGATAGTGAGTGAAATTCATTCCTTACAAAGGAATCACTAGGAAATCTCTTTTCCCTTTGCCTACTTTACATTTTCCTCCAGTGCTCCCTTCCAATCTGGCAATTTAAATTGCTCCTTAGTAGTCACAAGGCAAATATTCCTATTCATTGGTTCAAAGGCCTACATTTTGGCTCTTCAGCAAGCAAATCTCTTGCTGTTCTTGGAAGTTTTCCAGTTTTAGATGCTGTTGCAAACATGCTGACACCAGTGATACCTGTCCCACCAACCCCATTCCATAAAACTGCACCCACTGCACACAGCCTCCCTCTCCCTGTGGGCCACCACCCTGGTCCCAGAGCAATCTCTTTACAGAACATAATGTGATGCACTGTAAACTGTGAGGGGACAATTCACAATTTACACAAATAAGAATTTCTTAGAAACAATAAAATTTAAACATATAGAGAAGTATTGTTGAATAAAAGCATAAGAAATATTATTTTCAACCTGGTCTTATTTGTATGTATTTTATCATGTCCACAACTAGCATCCAATTTACGAAGTTACATACCCAATACAAAGAACATACCCAAAAAAAGTTACATACCCAAAAAATACAAAGAACAATTTAAAAAAAACCAAGAAAAACCACTAAAGAAACAAAAATTAATTTGACATTTCTTGACAACTGCTACCCAGAAATACACTGTAAGGTGCAAACATCAGCATTCAAAATGACACACTGGGGGCAGTCATCTTCCCCTTCCAAGGCATGCAAGCAGAATATCATTGTTCCATCTGGCTAATCTGCCAAAAGAAGGCACTTCAGTAAGGCTGATTGCCTGAAAAGCATGCTATATCAGTGCCAGCTTGGTCACATTTATCTTATTTATTTTTCTTTTCTCACGCTGGGAATGGATAATTCTAAAAACCATGGCAAAGTTGAGATTTCAGATGCCTTTCAATTCCCTCTTGAAGCCAACATGACAGCTCTGTAACCTAGTGTGGAATATGGCTGCTTGTCATGTTCCAATTAGTGAAGCAGATGTGAAAGGTTTATTATCATCACCTTAGCCTTCAATTTAGCTTGAAATGGAAAACTCATAACTATGCAGGAGTTTACTAATTCTGTGAGTCTTCCCTACATGCATATTAATTTCTATTACAAGTTATTTCATTTTAACTTTTAAAGTATTGTTCTGCTCCTACTTTTACTGCTCCTGGACAGTTTTTTGTTCTTGGTAAGTTAATGGCAGTTTTGTCATAACCATTAGTGGGAATATAAGTAGTTCCTATAATGTGCTAATTATTTTAAGCCAACTTTTAATATGTAACAGACAGTTCTCTATTGCTATATTATTACTTAATTAATTTGCCATAAGATATACTGATAAAAATGTATTGAATCCACTTCATTACGTGTCAGTTTCAAATAACGTTCTGTCTCATTATCAGAGTTCTTTCCCATAATAAATGCAAAGCCTTATGCATACCTAAGAGATTGTTAACTTTTCAAATGGTTTTTAATGCACTGGCCCAATGATTTCAGGGGCTGCTTGAGTACAGGCTAAGTCTTTAACTAAGGTTCTAGTACATGGGGAGCTATGACCTCCAGCCTCTTCAGAGATTTACTAAGACCCACTTCAGTGACAGCTTCCCCAGCTTTCCCTCAGCATTGCAAGAGGGAAATTTCTTCTGTGGCAGAGAGACCACCACAGCCATACCTCAGCACAAGCAGCGCAGGTGGGAACCAGAAGCATATGGCACATGTGCAGTAACCACAGCAAGGGGAAAGTCTCCCATTAGGTAAAAAGCAGTACAGTAGCCATGGCTGCACAGTACCATCTCTATTCATAGTCTAATTGGATTATTAAACCTCATCCAGCAGGTATTGTTACTCACATCCAGACAGGAGGTTACTGACTTCCTATCTGGAGGTCAGTAACAGGATTCAAGGAAGAGACATATTTAAACTTCAATGCAAGGTTAGTTGCCATCTTGATGAAAAGATTGTAATAATAGAAACTGAGGAGGAGAGCTGCATTACTTCTGTCACAGGCTAACCAAACAATTGACAGAAAGAAATTACCAGAAAGCTTTGTAGAGAGAGGGAAAAAAAATTTCCTGCACCTGATACAGAGAAGCTATCTGCCTCTCTCTATTGTCTGTGGAGGGAAGCTATGGAACTAATTTAGATAGGATGCTTTGCATTTTAGGCAACTCCAGTGAAAGAAATCTTAATGAATGCTGAAGAAATGCACTCAATGATAAAAAGAAAAGGGAAGAAAAAAGTGTACAGAGATTACTGTGATTCCTCACAACAATACCTGCTGACATTTTTTCTAGAAAAAAGAAGAATGATAAGACATAAGAACGAAAAGTAAGATGAAGAAGTTGTGAGAAATGAGACTTTTAAAGATTAACCATTCAGACTATGTAGACATTCTCACAAATTTAGGACTTTAATTGCAATAATACTCAAAGATAGTCCCAAATAGGGTAACACATGAACAAACACATTGTAGCTGTATCATTGGCTAAGATCAAAGACCTGTACAATCTGAACATTTATTTTCCCAACTGTATGCATAAACAATGTCTAGGTTATAAAACAACATCCAAAGAGACATATTTTTTCTGAGTACTGTGCAGTAATATGAAACTTCCTAAATCAAAGTACCTTCCAACAATTTAGGAAACAAATTAAACAGATTTATTTACTAAACTTGCCCCACCTCTCCTTAAACCCAAATATGCTTTTAATATTCTCAGCATCCTGAGAGAAGGTCTTCCATAGCTTACATTTTTGAGTATCTCATAGAATCCTAGAAAACTGAAAGCTTAGTTCAATCACCTGCTCTAGGCAGGGACAAGCTCAGGATATGGTCTCCTTTTGTGTTATGTTTCCTCTGATGTTCCATAGTTCATCCATTGGTAGAGGCAGGGAAAAAGCGATCCATATTTACTATCTCTAGACTGATCATAAAAGCCATCCGTCATGTCTTCTAGAGATTTCTTCTGTTTCCAACTGAAGAATTTGAAAACTACTTATAACACCTAACCATTCATTTTTCCTGCTTTTGAATATCATTCTTTCAAGTCTCTGAATTTTTTATATTTCTTTTCATATTTTTTCCTATTTCTTTTTGAGACTGGCATAATACTGTTTTATTTTGATAAAAGTACATAATATTTGATAAATGTAATAATATCTGAGTGATCTGAAGTTTCTAGCTCTATTCCATGTTAGAAAAATTGTCTTTGAGTCACTGAAAGAAATAGATGAAGACTTCTAATATAATAACAACTACCAATAGTGCTTTAAACCTCTTGAAATCATAACATCAGACCAAAAACCAGTGTGTTTTTAAAATTAAGACAGCTTCCATTTCAGATCTATTTTCACATGTAGTCCTTCAGTTTTAAAAAATTATTTTCATCATTAGATTATATGTGAATAGTGCAGAGTGATTTCAAAACCACCAAGGCAACCTTGTCAGCTGGTTTGGCACGATTTTGTGATTCTGCTGCTTTGGTCCTTAAGCCTCATGCTCTGCTTGTTTTTTAGTACTATGACGAATAAGTTACAATCATGGTATAAAGATACAAAATGTGAAGTCATAAACATTTCTTTTTTGTTCTTTTTCCCAAACCAAGTTTTTAGTAGCGTATTATTCTGTCACTCCCATCAAAACAGTAAATATTCATCAATTGATCAATTTGAAAGGAATGTATTATATGGAACAATAATTTTGAGAGGGCATTTATGAAACTGAGATATTAAGTTGCTAGATTATACTTACAGTAAATGTCACTGAATGCAATAGAAATAATGATTTGCATTAATTTTCAATTTATTGCATTTTAAAATCAAAATATGAAGGTAACAAGCCATGTTATTTTTCCTTTGAAAAAATTGTTAAATTGTATTATTCCAGTTCAGTACAGTGTAGTCAATTTATTAAGTTACCATTATATATCTCACCAGGGCCTCTACTGAATGTGACAGGTACATTTCCTTATTCTAGTTGAGTGTCTTTTCCACAGCCTATGAAACTGCTATAGCAATTGCTGATCAGCAAGTAAATATTCAGTAAGTAAACGTTCTAAGATAGCCTAATTGAGACTGAGAACAACATCAGCTGAAACTGACTCTGAGGAAAGCAGGTTCCCAATGGCTTGATCAGCCATGCTTGTTAATTCTAATCCTGACTAGATCATTTGTTTCTGGAAGTGTTAGTAACAGCAGATAGTAATTATCCCACAGTGAAGGAGAGTGCAAGGGGTCAGTTTCTCATTAAAAAAGGAAAATTAAACACACCAGATCTAAAACAGTTTTTTACCTTTTATTTAACATTATTTTGGTGAAATTACTTCCAACTATAAATAAATAAATTATGTTGAAAAAGAATTAATTTTATCCTGTATAGATAAATAAAGCCATCATATGATGCATTCCCAATACCAGATGAACACATATTTAAACTCTTTTAGGCTACGCCCTCATGAAACTTGCTGTAGTATTAGGTCTGTTTGGGAAAGAAAAAGCTCCTTTAATCATATTTTCTTCTAGACTACAGAGTAGGTTCTGCAAGGAAAAAAAAATTAAAGTAAAAGTACATTTTAATGAGGTGAAGTTGCCCAATAAAAGTATTGATCAATTTGTCTATTATGGGTCAAAAGAGTGAAAAATGAATTAGTAAAATGCTTTAATACAGTTTCAGTTTACTTAGATTTTTAAAAGTATTGTCAGAATTTACAATTCCTAGTATATTCATAATTCATAGTATATTCAAGTAAATAGACTAACATGATTCATATAAAAACCTCTGAAACTTAGAAAACTAGTCTCATGTAGAGATTAGGTAATAACTTAATTCTGGGCCAGATAGTAGACATAGAGTTCAACTTTTTTTGCAGATGTGAGAATTGTAGTCCTTTATCTTTTGTGAACTAGGGTAGATTTTTGTGAACATCTAAGCATCTTCTCTATCAGACAGGAAGTCTGACATGTAAATCTATAGTAATCACCTTTAAATCCCATAACATTTCCTGCAGAAATACAGAGCTATTCAGAGATTGCTATTCAGACACAGCACTATAGGAACTGCCTTATCAGACAGAATTCTTATCAGACAGAACCAAAAAATCATGGAATGGTTTGGGTTGGAAACTATCTTTAAAGATAATCTTTAAGGTTCACCCGCTTATCACACACCCCACCACCACCACACCACTCTTTTCCACCCCCAGAGATTGAACTTGATCAACACAGCCATGGAGTTCTTTCTCTAGATCAGCTTGCTCAAAGCCCCACTCTACCTGACCTTGAACACTTCTGATCATGGTGCATCCACAACCTCCCTAGGCAATTTGTTCCAATGCCTTATCACTCTCTTTGTCTAGAAGTTATCTGAAGAAAATTGAAACTTACCCTTTTTACTCCAAAACTGTTGCCCTTTGTCCTGTCACTAACAGCTCTGGTAAAACATCTTTCTTCATTTTTCTTATAAGCCCTTTTTAGTATTTAGGACACAAAATGAGTTTCCCTGAGCCTTCTCTTCTTCAGGCTAAACAACCCCAATTGCCTCAGAATTTCTTCAAAGGTTATAAAGAATTCTCAGGTCATGAGACAAACCAAATCAAATGAAGCCCATCTTAATTTCTAGAGTAAAACTAGAAAAAGAGGTAAATTCTTTGGAGTATCCTAATGCACAAAGAAAGAATTTTGCACACTCAAAAGGATCCACTAATATAAAAGCAACCACCAACTATTATTAATGTTTACTGAAATTTAGCATCTATGAAAAAAATTTACACTATAAATTATCCTCACACTGTAAAATGGCATTTTTTTTTTAATTAGAATTTTGGTAAGTATTTATAGAAACACATCTTATTTAAGGACCTTATAGAGATTAAAAAAACTCTAAACCATCAGATTTAAAAATCAGTTTAAAAATAAAATTAAAACTTTTAGTCAGCTATGATTTTCACAAGAAGTACTAATGTGAAAATTATGGGGTTTTGTTTCTGTTTTTGTTTTTAGCACTTATGGAGTTAAATATGACTGGTTAAAATTTTGTACTGTGAAAATGTTTTAAGAGTCCCGTGAATGGTCTGACTGGGAAGGTTCCTTAACAACTGTTTGGAAAATATTTTAATTACGTTGGCAAATTTTGTTGAAACTGCAACATTTGAACTAAATGAAATCCACTCATTGACTGTGATACTGAAAGTGATCCTCAGCAATACTGTAAGAGAAAACTTGTGTCTGGAAGGAAAATAAATACTTGGTCTGTCTGTTAGAAATTGAGAAATAAGAATGCCCACTTGTTATATTTATAAAAGCATAATGACATATGGGCAGAAATGCTCTATGTTTTGTAGGTTAGAAGTCAACAGTTTCTACTAATTAAAATGCAGACAAACTCTCACCCAATTTCAAGACCATGAATAACTGTGACACTTACCCAATAGCACCCTGCCAGTTCACCATTTAATTTCAGCTGGGAATAACATTTTTTGAATTGATTGTTTTTCTTCTAGTTGCAAATAAATGCATAATAGGTGTTTTTTACAGACATTTACTGCTTTAGATTTCAGTATTCACCCTTTTGTCATTGGAAGTTCAGTGACATATATGACCTAACATAATAAGCAAAGCAACTACAAATATAAAATATTTCACTTAGTGTCTTTCTACACTGATATAAAGATATTTTAATTTATGGTATTATATTAATGGTCAGTTAGATATTTGGATTTGTCTCCAGATTTTATGTCCTTTTTTTCTTTTTATTTCACTTGATCATCTGTTTTATTATGTGTGACCTGAGTTAGTGGTCACATTTACTGCAGAAAAATTTACAGGCAAAAAAGCATGATAAAATATTATAAAATCATGTTTGCTCTATACTTCAAAATAACAAGTGCTTAAATAAGAGAGTGAAATAAATCATGTCTATTTCTATGTATATCCTGAGGGCAACAAACACTGGGGTTTTAACATATCTAGACTTAAGGTCTTGTCTCATTTTAGTCAAATATTAGAGAGTTTTTAAGTAAAGAATTGTTACAATGTTTTTATATCTCCATAAATTATTTCTTAACTGTACTTCAGTAAGGTAGTTTATAATTCATATTCTCAACCGTTCCTTCTCTCTTTTGCCAAATAAGTTAACTATATTTAAACACTTAAGACACAGATTATCAATAAGTGCAAATATGCCAGGACTAGGAGGAATAATGCAGATCTAGTGGATATAGTCAAAGGTATTTAAAGGTCACCAGAATTAGTGGGTTGACCCTGGCTGGATACCAGACACCCATCAATGCTGCTCTCTCAGTCCCCTTTGCAACTGGACTGGGGAGAGAAAATACAGTGAAAGGTTCATGAGCTGGGATAAGGACAGAGAGAGATCACTCACCAAATGCCATCACAGGAAAAACAGACTGAACCTGGGGATAGTAACTGAATTTATTACAAACAAAGTCAGAGCAGGATAATGAGAAGTATAAAACACATTTTGAAAACCACCTTCCCCTTGGCCCTCCCTCCTTCCTAGGCCCTACTTCCTCCCTGCCCGCAGTGCAGGGAGAAGGGAATGAGGACCTGAAAGATTACAGTCAGTTCATCCTGTGTTCCTGCTGCTGCTCAGGGAGAAGAGTCCTTCCCCTGCTCTAGCACAGGGTGCCTCCCACAGGAGACAGCTCCCCACAACTTCTCTCATGTGAGTCCACCCCAGAGCCATTACTATGATTCCTGATTGGCATGGCCCTGGACAGAGGTGGCATTGGCTCTGCTGGGCATGGAGAAATGTTCCTGCAGCTTCTCACAGAAGCCAACCCTGTAAAGCTCCAGCTACCAAAACCTGGCCATGCAAACTCAGTACATCAGAGCACTGTAGCTGCGACGTTGGAGCTTATCTCTGATTTTGTTTTCCGATCCTATGTAAACATAGTTAACTCCCGAGAAGAGAATTGCAACTAAACAAAAGTACTCAGAACAAAGGGAAAAGGAGTATAAAATGCTCAAAAGTGTTTAGTCATGGCCATTCCTAATTTCCACTGGAATCAGTGGAACTCACAAGTCATATTATACCCAGAGCTTCCATCATAATATAAGACAAAGAGATGAAAAAATACTTTTTTCAGAACAAGGACCCTGTATACTAAAAATCAATTTAAAGCAATACTCAAGAAATGTGTATATTATTGTAGCCAACAACACACCACCTCATTTTCCTATTCCCTGGTTGTTCAAGAGTAGTAAAATGCATATTAGTATGGAGATTTTTTGCAATGGGGCACACACTTTTTGCTAATGAAGCAAGTCTGTCAGAGCAACAGAGACAGAAGAAAGTGTAATTGGATCTTACTTGAAAACCTTCAGCTTAAGTTATGGTCTAGAACTGACAGGTTCTGTCAATATTTACAGTGAGATTTATTACTGTGTTGTATATGCTTAGAATGACACACATATTTGTACCATCACAAAATAAAATAAATAGTGTTATTATCTTATTTTGAACATTTTGTGTGTTTAAAGTGCAAGAATGCTTTTTTCAATTGCATGAAATTTACAACTAACCACAGGTTTTGGTTTCTGGTTTTATTGGAAATAAACAGATGATTATAAAAACTGTAAAAGCTTTTTATTATTTGCATAAATGAAAACCAAGTAGTGAAGCTACGAAAGTCATATTCTACTATTTAGATAATTCATTTTGCTTTATTTATAGTATAAGACCATAACTTAAAAATAAATTAATAAAAAAATTCAATTGCAAATATTCATTTTTAGTAACTAAAGTGTGCTAAATATCATAATTTAATTTAATTCACAAACACATTCAGAAATAACTTACAACAAAATGTATATAATGATAAACATGAGAAATTTTGAAGTAAGGGGAGGTTAATTTCCATAACATTTTTAGTGTGACTCATATAATTATATTTCCACATTTTCACTCTCAGTAATTTACTGAAGTTTTCATATGCTGGGTAGCTGAATATTTCTCTAAATGAACAATGGCTAACTGGAGCCTTCTTTCTAGAATGTCTGTGTTTCAGCCTTATCTCCCTCATTTATCATGTTTTAAATATAATGTTGAATTTTGGCCTGGACACAGACAGTGGTAAATATGTGATTTATTTCCATTTCCTTTTGATTTTTTGCCGTGAAATAATAAACAGAAATGAGACATAATTCTGAATATATACTGAGATCTGCTATATGTGCTTAGAAGGGAAATTAGAAAATTTCAGAAAATCCTTGAAATTTACATTCCTGAAATCTGTAAAATCAATCAGCCACATGGTAAATAATTGCATTCTTACCTCTGCTTCTCCTATTTCTTTCTTACTGAGACTTCATTCTCACAGAGAAAGAAAAAGACTCACATGAAAATTTGGATCACAATTATATTAGGGGGCATCAATCAAATAAACTGATGTTTCCTGAACAAAGTTCTCTGCTTCTAAAGAAATGTCAATTTAAAATTTGATGAAACATTTTTCTTGCCCAATTATATTTATGAAAATACCAAATGCCTGTTTTGAACTGCTAAGCTGTATTAACTGTGGTAATGCATGGCTAAGCTACCTGAAAAACACCTTTCACTGACCATCATTATTAGCTGAAAAAGGCCAAACACAAGGATTTTTGGAGAATAAATATCTAACAGGTACATGTATAAAAATATATCTTTTATTTTAAGATGTAATTGCATAGCTCCCAGAGGAGATTCTAGGCACTAAGTTCTCCAAAGTACCTAGCTGGAGTCCCAGATTTAGTACTTAGATACAGGAGAAAATTTGAGGAAAAAGTTCTCTTTTCTGGTTCCTCCTGATTGGCCTGTTTAGCATAAGTGGCTGTTGGGAATTGCACATTTGAAGCTTTGAGTGGCTCAATGCCTACAGGGTACTTTGTACCAGTCTTACATACCTATAAGGCAGTTAGGTAAGATATGCATACTTAGATTTCCAAATAATTACAAAAAAAAAAAAAAAACCAACTCATTAGATTGTATCTACTAAATATTTTTCATAGTAAATTTTATTAATAACGCTGTCATTTTGGTTTTTTTTCTACCTATATCTGCTTCAAGAAAGAAATAAACAACTTCTGCATATTTTTGGTTTTAATGTTCATCTATTTGCATATTTTATATTATTGCTCTCAAGTCTAAGGAGATATATTGCATAGTATGTAAAAACGACAAGAGTCTGATCTCTGTTACATCTGAATAATAAATAACAAGAGCCTGCCTTACAATGCAGGCAACAGTACAAGCATAAGATGTAAAAATGATGGAGAACTGGAGTTTATGGGAACACACAACTAAGGGGGATAGAAGTAAAGAAAAAATTAATCAAACATATTTGTGAGGATGCACAGAATAAATCTATGTGGGTTACTCTTCTCCATCAGACATATATAATTGCATTGTTTCAAAACTTGTTTGCTGGCTCAGTTCACAAATGTGTTCAGGTTTTGGAAGTTTGCTGTTTTGCATTTGTGAGCCCTCTCCAAAAACTTACACAGGGCAGTCATTTGGAATTTTGCTTAAACATATTCTCAAACACAGCTCTGTATCTACTGCTTGTAAGACACAGTGTACAAAGGGGGAGGGGGAGGAGGGGAGGAGGGAGGGGAGGAGGAGGGAGGGGAGGAGGAGGGAGGGGGAGGGGAGGAGGGGAGGAGGGAGGGGAGGAGGAGGAGAGGGAGGGGAGGGGAGAAATGAAAAGGTCCTTAAAAATTTTACTATTAGACCTAAAATTTTGTAATCCCAAGGACCCTTTCTATATATCTGTATTAAGGGAAACAAGTTAACACTGTTTCTTCTTCCCTACAGAGTAGGAGAACAATTCCTTATTCATGAAGCTTTTTGAAATTCCTCTCTAAAAGAAGTCAGGTGAACAGGTTGCTTTACAGGAAGACATAGTAGTTGTCTCCACAAGTTTTGAGAGGGTAATTGTATTAACACTGCCTAGTTTACCACTGGCTACTGTTTCAAAGAGAAAATGCTGAGTATGCTGAGGGAGAACACATTGTAAATTCATGTCTTATCTCTATCAGCTGTTTTTGCTGATCATGGACAGTCAGCTAAACATCTATAAACCCTGTTCAGTCAGAGAGCTGGAAAGGATAGATCTGAAGAATGAAAAATATGCTGGCAATGTGACAGATCTTCCTGCTGGCCAGCCCATCAAAAATGGTGCTGAGCGTATCTGAAGAAGGCAGATGATGAATCAGTGAGTCAAGCTAACAGAAGGACATAAAGAAATTGACAGTTCTGTCAACTAGCTCTTGGTGGAAAGCAATTAGGTTATAATAAATAAGAGAAATAAATCATGCAGAAACAGTAGATATTTAATTAGAGGAAACCTCCCCCAAAGTACAGAATTGCTGTAAACTTTCAAAGAAGTCCAGATTGCAATATTTCCATTGCAAAATTAAAATGAAGAGACAGAATAAAAAAGCACAAATATCTAGTGAAAACTCATCATTTCCTTAATTCAACTTTTCTTTCTGTCAGTCTCATCCTTTCCCTCTCTCCATCCCCATCATAATCTAAATTTTATTACAGAATAGCTACCATGACTGCTCACTCAGAATGGAAGTGAAGAGACATACATAAGAGCACGAATATCAAGGCCCCTATAGCTGGGGAGAAAAAGGGAAACAGAATAGTGAAAATGTGATGCAAGGTCAGTGCTTGCCCAAAAAGACAGGGCAGTACTTGGGAGTGCAGGATGTTGCTCATGGGGCCTCTGAGAAAGCATGATATTATAAACTTCTCCCTTACTAATCACAATATGATTTAGAAATCAGAATCTTAAAATTCTCCTTTTAAAATTAAATCCTCGCATGATTTTTGCTTTCAGAAACCTATGTGTGTCTGTGAGTTCCTGTGCGAATTCTCTGACGGAATCTTCTACTTTATCCAGTTCCTGTCTTCTGAGTGGAACTGTGCTGTGTAGTAAGAATTAGGTACCACTGACATCTGCACCAACTGATAAAGACTGCAATTATGCACAAATATTTACCTCCCTATGCACATCTGCCATTACTCTCTGTCTCCCCATGGCAGTAAATTGGGCTCTTCTCTGGTTAAAAATCCTGTTACCATCCATAACTTTGGTGGCGATGGTTTGTCTTATTTATTTCACTGCCATGGAGACCTTCACCTAGGGAAATGGAGTACCAATATACTGTATTGAACAAGCATTTTCCAACTTAACCTCATACAGCAATTGGCTTCTTAAAATGTAATCCAAAGCTAATAAACTTAGTTTATGTAAATGCAACTGCTATTACAGCATATGAAATTCGTACAGGACACTGATGCTGACCAGATTTCAAAGGGAAGCTGGCAAAACTCTGTGTATCTAACAATAAAGATCAGTTGCATAATTCATAATTTCTTGTAAATATCTTGTTTTCTTACCTAATATATGTAGAGTGCCATAGGCTGATTAGGTCAATATTTACTAGCAGAGAGCTTCCAAGAAGTGGAAATGTGCAGTTATGGAGGAGGGCAGCGTGAGGGAAGTCTACATGAGTGAGTTTGAATGACCTGAACTTGGAGACAATAAAGTTTCCCCAGATATTTCATGCTTTCATTATCTGTAGAATTTCTCAAGATTTTATTTTTATTTTAGATTGAAGTTTTAACTCAATAGTTTCTAGACAGCTAACATGAATATAGCTTAAGTGAGTCATGCTGTATGCATGTACATTAAAAGCAGAAAAAATAGATTTCAAGGACATTAGTCATCTGAATTTCTCATCAACGCATTAGTAGGTTGTATTCAGCACTCCACCTTTTGTTCAGGAAAGATAGCAGTAGCAGAAGCAATTGACAGAAACTGATAACGGTTCAAATTGTGCGTTTGTGAAATGAAAAGAGCCCAGAAAACACTAAGAGAATCAAAGACTGACTAAAGTTCTCACTGGAGCAGCAAAGATTAAATAGCTTAAAAAGCCTGCCATACTGTTACTTATAAATTAAAGAAACATTTTATATTTTTCGGAGGGTATTAATATTCTTCCCTTTTTAAAATAAGCATAGCTGATACATAGATCAATAGCTACATGTCTTGGGAATACACAGCTACTTTTCCCACTGGATGCCACTGTTTGATCAAATTCAGGCCAACAAAATCCTGGAATAATCATGAAAATTTGTAGCTGAAAAAAGCCGTTAATTCAAATTAAAACGTAGGTTCTTTAGGAAATATTTGAAGCATGTTTTATCAAAATGCCTGGAGCACAATTACTGTGGCTTTAGTATGGATTACACAAAATTAAAGATTTCATGAAGAAATAAAAATGAACTTACAGGGCATGACAGAACAATAGATAAAAATTAGTGATATATAAAAGTGGGATTTATTTGCTCAACACAGATAAATCTTTTGAGTACATCTTACTTATTTTGAGTATGAGTTTATAATTTGGCATTGATCGAGAAGAGCCTTGCCAGTAACATTAAAATATTTCACAGGTGAAATATCAAGTACATTTTTCTTTGTTATAATAGAATTAGCTTAATATGAGCATTTTCTGAAATGTTATTTCTGAAAGAAAATATTCTAATTTTATTGTCATTGAAACCAACAGCACTTTCACCATTCAATTTCAGAGCTCATCACCAGACCACCATGAGTACTAAGAATGTACTGGCTTAGTCTAACTCCTTAAAGAAGTATTGTTTGAGTGACAATAACAGTATTTAAACAATGGTAAATGCTCTAGTACAAAACAAGAAATGGCCTCTAAAATGTAGGTTCAAAAAATGCAATACCACCAGAAAATATTGTAAGAACATACCAGTAATAGCAGGAGATACGAGTAGGATATAAAAAAAATCAAAGACTAAAAGTAAAATTAATTCAATTCCAGGAAACTAATTCAAAAGACAAGGAATTATGAGAAATTCATACAGAAATATGGGAGAAAAAGAAGGTGATAATATTGTAAATCTTCCATTGACTCTAGATTACCACACACTAGTGATTTTATAACATTTGAAACTCTGCTTTTTCTTCTTTATATAATGTGAAGTTTTACATGAATTTTAACACCAAGACGTTGGTTTGATTAAGTATTTTATATGAATCTTTGACTTTTGTAAGTACATTCCAAAAACGTACTACAACTAAGTAATTACATTTATCTTATAGCACAGACATAGTGTGGGGATTTTTTTGTCATAAAATGAAGTAATCTTTCCCATTACTCTTCACCATCTTAGACATTGAATATAATTTTCAGATCTCTTTACATTATAATATTCCTAGAATTCTGCAAATGCATCATACATCACTCTGAAAAACATTCCTGAGGCTTGCATTACCATGGAAAGGAGCAGTCAACTCTCCTAAATTTGATAAATTGCTTGAAGGCAAGAATAACAAAAGCCTACCTATTTCAAAACTGTGTGTTTGACAAGTCCAGGTTTTATGCAACACTGAAATTCACTGTGTCAAGACTTGTTTTTCCAGATTACTTTAAATGAAGACTGCACTGTAAACCTTAAAATAATTGTAAAGTTTGGCTAGCTTAGTGCCATGCACCTTTCATGGAACTTTTTGACAGCGTCTCCTAGCATTCTAAAACAGAAAACTCTGGATGTGCTGCTTGGAAGCAGATACAGCATGGCTGTCTCAAGCCTTTGATCAGCAGAGGAAATTCTGGCACAGGACAGTCAGTTTGGAGGGGAGGTGGAATAGTAGAAGTTAAGAATCACTAACAAGAAGGAAAATGACATGGAACAAAAATTGTGGAAGGCAGATGCAAAAACAAGAAAAAGAGAAATGTTTGGTAGAAACTGACAAATAAGAACAGAGAGGAGCAAAGAAAGAAAAAATTAGAAACAAAATTATAAGTGTTTTATAAATCAGGGGTTTTTTTAATAACTATTCTTTCATGCATTTATTCTATGGGTAGATTTTTGGAGGGCATAAATCAGCTCAGGGAGAACTAGTAAGTAAGCTCTGTGTTTTTATCTGTATATACAGTTATGTGTGTCTATCTGTGTGTCTATCAGCATCCATGGTTTTGTATCTATTCTTTTTATGGACCACAGTCCCACTTTCCCTATGAAGCTGTACTTACTCTGATTTACCTTTTTATTTAATTAAAATTTTGTGTAACTAAATAAAAAAAAATAAAAGGAATAAGAAACTTTGAGCATTGTATCATATAGAGGGAAAAAACCAAAAAGGAGTCGTACATTTCTGAACACCTTCTACATGTGATTGTGAAGTCTTCCAGGCTTTCATCTGAAGTACATAAAAATAATTAGCACCAGTCATTTAAGGATGGTGTAAATGGCTCATCAGTTAGAAACTTAAGATATGGATACTGCCCGGAAGAGATAAGTCCATGGAGAAATCCCATCTGCCCTAAATATGAATCAGTCAGTTAAAAGCCAGCCTTGAGTGCCAAGGTAAGTGCCACCTTGAGTGAAGGTGGCAAAGTTAAAAGACCCTGCAGGAAACAGGCACAAATCTCAGGGGAGAACTGATTTGTGTCAGAGGAGCTGAAAGCTGGCAAGGTGAGCTCTGTGCTCCTGGAACTGCACTCATGTCCAGACCCCGTGTCCCAGGTGTGCAGCAGTGTGTGCCAGCAGGGAGCTGCTCGAGCCTCGCAGGAGGTGTGTGACAGAGGACAGTCCTGGTGAACGAGCCCTAGCAAAGCCTGAGTGCTCTGCCCGGGGCCATTGGTGCTGCCTGCTGCTGCCAAAGGTGGCAATGAGGTGGCACAGGGCCCTGGTGTGACATTATGAAACTACTTTATTCCTTACCTGCCTGCTTAATGCCCACAGCTACTGTGCCTTGAAGATGGACCGGGCGGTGGGGAGGAGGGGGGGCAGAGCTGGGGTCAGTTTAATGGCCAACCCAACAGTCAGTTCAACCCAGCCCACACCTGGGGTCAGTTAATGGCCAACCCTACAGTCAGTTCAACCCAGCCCACACCTGGGGTCAGTTAATGGCCAACCCTACAGTCAGTTCAACCCAACCCACACCTGGGGTCAGTTAACTGCCAACCCAATGGTCAGTTCACCCAGCCCACACCTGGGGTCATTCAACAGCCGAAGGACTCGGGGGCAGGGCTGGAGCCCAGTCCATTCAACAGAACCAGCATGTGCAGGTCGGCTATAAAAGCAGCTCAGCCCAACAGATGGGGTTGACGGCTCTCCATTGGGATTCGGATGGAGTGCACCAGAGAAATGGCACTGCTCTGAATCTGTTTTTTTAATCCTGCTAGCTTTGAAAAAGGTTTTGTTTGTTTTCCTTTCCCTCCTCCCGGCCTCCCTACCTTCCATCCCGTCTCTCCACCCCAGGAGGCTGTGGGGTGCCCCGGCTAGCTGAGCTCCCAGGAAGGCCGCGACCGTGAGGGAAGGGCAGAGTCACCGCAACCCAGCAGCTTCGCCTGCTGTGAGGAGACCAGGCTGCTGGGTGAGCTCCCCTTCCTTCCCCTGCCCAGAGACTGGTGGGACCTGTTGGAGGCTCCTCCGGGTGCCCTTTTCTCTTTTCTTTCTCTTTTTCTCCGTTTAAGTTGGTGTTAATAAGTTTTTTTCCTGTGTTAAAAAAATAGTTCAGTTTTTTTTCCACTTTAACTAGCTGTGGTTAATTTGTTTCATTGGTGGAGGGAAGGGGGAAGCCCTTTTCTTTTCCCTCATGAGGAGGCCTCATCCCAGAGCGTTTCCTCCCGAACCTTTGTCTCCAAAACTGAGAGAAAGAATTTGGCACCCAACGTGAGGGGCACCAGTGAGGAACAGGGGAGAAAAGAAAGACAATGTGGGCTTAAATCAGAAGATATTACTGTAGATTAAATACAGTAACAGGTAAGAATGGGGTTGTGTTTCCACATGATAGCGTTTCATTTGATAGCAAAGCTCCGTTTTGATCTTAAAATCTCAAATAATTTTTTTTATAAAGGACTTGATTCTGAAAACATATTTGTGAACAATGTCAATTGCATGAGTATATGTACACTTCCCAAGGTTGGCAGTACTGCAAATGCCCAAATTCAGTGTGCTAATTATCAATGTAATGGTTGAAAAGCTGTGCTGCACATCTGAATAGTTTAAGGAAACCCCTTTTGTATTACCCTGTTTTCACAGTTCATAAAAAGTCCTGCCTAAAATGAGGCCAGTTGTGAAATAGTGTTATGCAATCTGACTTGCTTTACTTTGTTTGCCCACAAAATAATAATAGCTTCTGTACTGTCATTATTTGATGAAATTTTCCCTTTGTGTTTTTGTTTTTCTTTTTCCTCTTATCAAAGATATTTAAAGCAAAGTCTTCACTGACATTCTTGCCCCGTAAACATATTCTAGGCCTACAGTTTCTCATCTTAACCTACAGTCTATTTTTCTATTTTTCTTTCTGTGGTTTATTGTGGGTTATTTTAATCTCTTACTTTAAAGACTCACTAAAAATCTTTAACTATGGAAATTGCAAACAAAGAGCTCTATCTAGATGATAAATGAAGTACAGTCTTTCAGATTTATCTATTCTTTAATGTTTAATGCAATTGTTAGATTGAATGTGGTCCATGAATATGGTGTATGTGAGGACAGTACAAAACAGAATAGCTTCCGACTTAAGCAAAGATATCCTTCTGTGGTTTTCATAACCTAACTAGAAATGGATTGAATTTTGGTATGCTCTCTATGACATTTCGATACGCTTTTATTGACAAATTCTGGTTCATAGTTTGTGATGATGAGAAACTATAAGTATATATCATTATTTTCTTTGTAAACAGTATTATTTTTTAAGTCACCCTTTTGACTTAAATACTATTAAAAATAAATTGTCTTCTGAATGGATTTGTGAATTTACTGCTGATTTATTCTATCTTTAAGTATTCAAAAACATCACAAGTTTTTGTAATCCCATTGATGTCAGAAGAATAACTTTGATTTTTGGAAGGTAAGAAAATGATCCGACCTATTTTTTCTTTGAGTTCAGAGTAATTATTGGAAGATATAAACTATCATTTTAAGGGACTACTATAAACAAGTTATGCTTTTCCTATTATTTTTTAATACATGAAGAACAAAGTTTGGGGCACAGTGAAGTTCAGGTTATTACATCAAGGCTTTAAAAAGTCTTCTTTCTCTCAAGTCTCTGCAAAAATATGCTTCTATCATGGTTAAAATTAAAATCTATTTTAGGTCTTCAATCTGGAAAAGTAGATATTTATAGAAAGGGTTAGGGAGAACATATCTCAAGAACTTTAAAATAAATTCTACTCTATGGCCTTCATGTATTAAAGTTAGTAGGAAATCTGTCATTACATTGCGGTGTCAAAACAGCAATTCTCTTTCTGACCAAACACTCTATAAAAACAGCAATATTTTGCAAAATTTCCTTTCCTATCAGGAAGTGTGTTGTCTACCCTAGGGTATTGTTTTTAATATGTCAGTACTCTAAGATATTATATAAGCAGATAAATTAGCTATAATCCTTACCCCTGAAGAGTTTTATTACACATAAGTACAATCATATGAGGAGAAGGTAAAACAAAAGAAAGAATCAGGAGGGAATAAGGGGAGACAAGGAAGGGCATCAGTTATGAAATCTTCAGTTTTAATGGTTCTTTGCATAGCTTTCTATTTAGATAGATTTTTATTTTTCATGGAGGAATAATACAATAAAAAAACAATGAGAGCTGTGGAAAAGCTGAAAAAGCTACCAACATGAGGAGGAAAAGAGTTTGTACCCAACGAATAGGGACAACTGGGGGAAAGGCATGTGAAATCAAATGTGTGTCTTTAAGTTTTGCAAGAAAGCCATTTGCTGTGATTGGTGAAGCAGAGGTGCATGATACACAAAGCTGATCCTAGTTCCAGAACTGGAGACCTTCATTTCTGTTGGGAGAAGCAGCTTGAAGAAACAGAGCTGAGAAGGCAAAACAGTAATAAGAAATGAAATTAACTTGCCCTGCCTGATTTTCTGAATCTCTTCATGTTGATATTTAGCTTGTCAGAGTCCTGTTCTCTTTCCTGTAACAAATATTCCCCAACCCCAAGGTAATTTTGTGTTAATATACATTTCTTTTTTTTTTCTTTATTTTTGTGTCTGTGTTCACAGCCATGTGATGATTCTCCTTACATATCAAAGCTGTCGACTCCCCCAGCAGGTATTTATGCATAAGATACCTCTTGAGCCTTTTTGTCTCCAGGCTAAACAGATCCAGTTTTTTCAGCCTCTCCTCCTACCACAGGTGCTCCAATGTCTTGATAGTGATCAGCAAAGATTATTATCTTTGTGGTCCTTCATTGGTCTGTCTCCACTGTAACTGTGTCTTGTACTGGGAATCCAGGACTGACTGCTGTACTCCAAAACTATTTCACAAATCCTGAACAGAGAAGAGTCACCTTCCTCAGGCTGCAAGCAATGCTTTTCCTTTTCCCAGGAGGCTGTTGGCCACAAAGCCAGACATTCGACTTGGTGCCCACCAGGATCACCAGCTCTTTTTCTCTAAAGACCTCACCAGATACTGCTACCTCGATTTATAACGCAGTGGATTGAGGACGGGTGGAACAGGCCTCTGCGTCTACCAAAAGTGTCTCTGAGGCTGTTGAGAGATCACTCCAACCAGCACTGCTCTGGTGCTGTACAGAAAGACCCTTCTCACACCCGAGCCGGTGTAAGGCACAGATTCTCACTCACCCAGAGAGCTGGATAGCTCACGCGTTACCAGAGACAAAGAATCCAGAGGCTCAAACAGCTGGATGTTCCAGATGTTTATTCCAAAGGGTTCCAGGGTGAAAGAGGAGACCCTAGGTGTCCCTAGATATAGGGATCACCTGAGATCAGGGGAGAGGAGGCGGGGGGAACACCACAACCAATGGGGAGAAGGGAGGGATGGAGTCAGGGGTTAGGTTACAGCCAGGGGGATTTACATAATTTGGGGAGGGATTTATTGTGTTACTCAGACTAGGATGTTTCCCACCAGTGAAACCCTGCTGTACTGGGACCACTTGGCTCCCCAGCAGTTCCCGAGGTGGTATCATCCACCACTACAGATTTATACTTGACAGTTCCTTTTGTTGAAGTTTGTGAGATTCCTCTCCGCTGGCTGAGGTCCCTTTGAATGGAAGCACAATGATCTGATCTAAACAACATTCCCACTTTTGTATCTTCTGGAAGCCCATTGTGGGTGTGCTACATCCCATCATTCACATCACTAATTAAGTGAAAAAATATTGGTTCAGTCTTGACCTCTAGGGCAGACCATTACTGACTGCCCTCCATCTGAGCTTTGTGCCCACTAATGGCACCCTTTTGATCCTGGCAGTTCAGCCAGCTTTCAAATCATTTCACTGTCTAATTAGTGTGTAATTCAACAGTTTGTCAATGAAATATTATGACATTGTAGAAAACCTTGCTAAAGTCAAGTTATACAACATCTACCACTCTGCTCTCACCCCCCCTTTCCAGCCATTTCATCATAGAAAGTGATTATCAGGTTGATTAGACTTTCCCCATCATAAATCCATACTGACAACACTCAAGAGCTACCATCTCCTTCATATTCTTAGTAAAGGCTTCCAGGATTATTTGCTTCACCACCTTCCAGGGGAATCAGTTCCCTAGAGGATCACCAGATACTCCTTCTTACCCTTCTTGAAGACGACAATGATCATTACTTTTCTCCAAGCCTCAAGAGCCTCCTCCACTTACTGTGACCTTTAACAAATAACTGAGAGTGGCCTTACAGTGCCAGCTCCCTCCGCAGGCATGGCTGTATCACATGGAGTCCCACAGACTTGCGCCTGTCTAATTTTTTTTTCTCAGTGTTGCTTAGCATTTGACAGGGAGCCATGATTTTTAACAAAGTCACAACCCCAAATATTTTTATACAACCCTGTGCTTGCACAGTGTGACTGTGACCAGACACAATTTCCACTTTATCAAGAATGGCAGAAAAGGAATGTGTACACAGCAGCTGCCACTTTTATCAGTATCATACTCTGCATGTTTTCATATGATTTTTAGTTGGCAAGTTTCCATTTGTTGAAACTGTCATGCCCGTTTGCTGTCTGAGCAGCCTCTGATAGTTCACATTGCCTTCAGACCAGGAAATGCTCATATCTGAAAATATAAAGAATTTTCCATACACACATATGTGTAAATGCATACACAAATATTTAGAAAAATTTAATACTTACATGTGTATAAATTTTAGATATATATTTATATATGTTTGCATTTGTATATACTTACATATAGATATAAAAATTAATTTTATGGATCCATAAATGTGTGTGCACAAAACATCCTTCAGTAAAAGTTAATGGGAAAAATAGTTAAAGCTTAAACATGAACAGAAAGTGATTAAACAAAGTCAAAAAGTTTGGTCACCCCATGTTACAAGACTGTAACTGTTGATGAACTGTTCCCAACAATTCCTGTCGGATCATGCTCCATAGGGAATATTCCTTGAGGAATTCCTCCCAACAACAATCCTTGAGGCTAGGTGGGTTGACATTCCAAAAGGTCTACATAATCTTGCATTTAGTTACTTTGTGTACACCATTGTGTTTCAACCATGGACAGCAACCAAGTACTGTGCAGCTGCTCACTCATTCATTCTCTGCCCAGCAGGGAGGAGAATCAGAAAAAAAAAAAAAAGCCAACTCTTAGATTGAGATAAGAACAGTTCAATAAATGAAACAAAACAAAATATTAATAATATTAGTAATGATTACGATATTAGAGAGAGAGGGATAAACCCCAAGAAAGAACAAGTGATCTATTATAAAATTGCTCACCATCCACTGACTGATGCCAGCCCATCCCTGAACTGTGACCAGCAGCTCTTCCTGGCCAGCTCTCTCAATTTATGTACCGGGCATGATATGCTATGATATGGAGTATCCCTTTGGCCAGGGCTTTTTTTCAGTCACTTGTCCTGGCAATGCTCCCTCTTGGTTTATTTTGCACTTGCTCACTGCCGGAGCATAAGATACTGAAAAATCCTTGACTTAGGGTAAACGCTACTTAGCAACAAAACATCAGTTTGTTCTTATTCTCATATCAAATCAAAACCACAGCACTCCGCCAGCTACTAAGAGGAAAATTAATTCTATCCCAGCTGAAACCAGGGCAATCACATACCTGTATTCACATTATCTCAGCCCAACTTCTCAAAGGCTGAAAGAAGGAATTCTCTAAGCTGAAAAATGTCACGGGGTCACAAATAGATTCAGAAGTGAATGCTGGAATGTGTCTAGGGGCTGTGTGTTGAAGGGAGTGCAAGCTCACTCTGCTGCAGTGCCCACTCTGAACCCTGATAAAGGGGACAGACATTGTTTGAAGGCTTATGTCATCCCTTCTGATGGTGTAGGATGAAAAGCAGACTGTCACTAATGAAACTCTAATAACAGGAGACCAAAAACTCTCTGTGAATAATGATCAGTGAGTTTTATCCAAATCAAACATTTCTCTTAATCTTAAAAAAAATCTTTAAAATGTTCTTTAAACTGAAAAAAACCCCACTACCACCAAACAAACAAACAAAACCTGGAAGTAACAATGAGTTTTCCATACAGATAGATGTTCCAACTAAATCTCTGATAGAGTTACAGAGCATCAACTGCCCAAAACACAATTTTCAGGGGAGCTGCAAGCATGCTTTCAATTTGACAGTCATCATAATTTTGAAAGTATTTATAAGTGCATTCCTGCATGTTTTTAAAAATTACAACACAATTTGTGGTTCCCAAGGGATTTTTTTCACTGTATTTCAACAAATACTGATATTTAGAAAGCTCTTCTCTTTGTACAGTTTGTTCTATTACAAACCACATACTGTGATTTTGAACACGCTTTTGCATTAGATAGATTTATCATTGCAGTTATTTAGTTTTTCTGTAAATCAGACCCACAAAATATAACACGATCTGAAGTGTACACTTTACATTTATATGGTAGCAGGGGTGTGCAAGGAGCCCATGCTGTGTCAATAAGAGATAATAACTCCACACACTGTGCAGAAAGATGAATTCCTTGAAGTCTGAGCTATTAGGCTTACATGGGACAGCAACTATGATATTGTGGAATATTAACAAGATAAAATGGCACCAGGACATTTGATTCCCCAAAAGTGGGAAACCTAAACAGAAGCAGTAGGAAATGAACTAGAAGAGAAGCAGGGGATGTGTCCTTTGTTGCCATATGGCAGACTACAAATCTCTCACCCCAGAGTAATGTATGACTTGCAAAATACACTTATTTGTTTTTTATTTGTCCAGTGCTAGAACTTCTAGCCATTTGTTGAGTTAAAATCACTGATGTTTTAAAAAATATAAAAGTACTGCCAAGTCATTGGTGAAAACATTATATGACAAACAAAATTTAAATATATAAGCGCAACACTTTATAGACAGCAAATTAAGTGTATAACAATTGCTCTTGTCAGATAAATTTTATTAGTAGCCATAATAATTATTACATTTGCACTGTTTGTTTAATCTTCTTTATTTTTCTAAAATATATCATTGAACCATAGAGCAATAAAGACATTTATGTGAAATTATTCTTTTAGTTCATACTGAAGAAATATATATATATATATGTGTGCTGAAGAAAAAAATTTATTATATGATTAGAAGTTCAAAATTAGTATGGTTCCAAAATTGTTCTTCAAGATAAACAACCTATGAATTTAAATATTTAAAAAACACATGCATCTGCAACATGATAAGCAACTATCAACTAACAATAAATATATTACCATGTGTTCTTTCCCTCCATGCCCTCTTTCCAAAACCTGTTATAACTATCTCTGTCCAAAAATAGAAAAAATGCAGCAACAGTAAATCCTCATTTCCTGACATAAGGAAAAAAAAAAATCAGGTAAAGCAGATCTGTTTTTTCTTTAAAAAAAAAAAAAAAAAAAAAAAATTTAAAGAAATCCCAAGCAACAAAAAAGTAAGACATCAGCTCAGTTATCAACATGTTAACACTTTTGAATAGAGAACCAATTGCCCATAGCCTGCACATTGGCTTCAGTATACTTAGAAATTACTTTCCATGAAAGTATACTGCTGAGGGATTCTAAGCATTCACATGCTGTAACCATTTAAAACCAGTACTCGAATGGAAAATATTACTAATTTATTTCCAAAAGGAAACATTTACAAAAAGGTAATCAAATTTCTTACTTGATCATTTTTATGTCTTTCTACTACTAACAGCAAGTTTTTCTCCCCTTCTGAGATAATAAAATCACATATCCTCTGCTGGACTGATTACTGGTCTAACTTCATCTGGCTAATTGACAGGGATGGATGATTAATCATTGTCTCTGGGACTGATAACTGCTTGCTTGTTTTTCAAAGAATTATACATTAAACAGATAGTGGAAATGCTCCTGCCATGGGTAAAATAGCATAAGAAATGGGAAGACACAGGAAAGATGTGGTCTAATGGAAACCTGCAGCTTAAGTCCTCTTCTAGCCCTGCATACCTTCAGAGGACATTTCATGTCTTCTCATGACTTGTGTAAGATATGCCAAGAAGAATCAGCCTCAGGAGATGTTTATGACTAAAAGGGAGTCTCAGTCACTCACATGATTATTGCTGAGACATCTAAAACTTGGTCAGTGCAATTCTGCCTGTGAGGGTCTTTTGTGCTACTTGTAGCACATGGACTCCTTTCACTAAAGAAACATAAAATGAGAACATGTTTCTGTTCCCTAAACTCAAGCCTTATTTTTTTAATGTTGTACAACGGATTCTTCATTCAATGGATGGTTTCTTAGTAAAAGCAGAAATACAGTTAGCCTGATTTTAACAGCTAGGTGTTTAACAGGTGTTAGTAAATAATTGACTTTTATGATATTGTTGGCATGTATTGATTCACTTTGGATTTATGGATAAGTTAGATCTCATTATAAACTAAAAAAATGTATTCTAAAAAGCTTATTTAAACTCTCAAAACAGGGGGTTGGGCAAAGTAATTAACCTCAATTAACTTTGGGCATAAGAGTAATCATTCTACAGATTCTCCAGAATAGTAAGAGTAGTGTAAGCTCTGCACCAGCCTTGGGAAACATCTATTTTTCTTCAATGATTATTCAGGAAGTCCAGAATGAAAAGTGTTGTAAGTATCTTACTCAGATGCTTCAACTTAAATTATAAATTTTATTCTCATAATAGAAACTATTGGCTGACACAATACTTTACTTTGATGCTGTCACTCAGTCTTCCACACGGATGTTTACTGGATGTTTTTAAGTACAGGTACTCATCTCTGGACCTGTCACTTCATTTTCTGTATGTGCTAATGTTGTAGTTCAAGCTCTAAAATAAAGGCTGTTCATTGTAGAAATCATTCACTCAAAGTAATGTGGATTAAGGAATGAGGCAATTTTTTGATAATGTAAAAAGAGCTCTGACTTTGGGAATAAACTCTGTAAGATATGCACAAAAAAAAGGCATTAATAATGGAAGAGACTTGTTATGTCATTTAGATACTCTTTTCTCAGTTAAATAATGCTCCCAGTAGTTGAAACTTTGTGTAGTTTTAAATAGCTTGTGTGGACTTTGCAGCAATGAATAATCCAAACATTGGAACATTGTTGGTATTTTGGGAAGAACTTCTCTGCTAATGATATACTATCATTATCCTAAACAGAATTTACAGAAGTCTTTCTTTTCAGGTGTTTTTTGCCTCTGAGGACCAGATATATTCTGTATTTCCCCTGAATGTCATTAAATTACACACACATAGTCCTTGGAAAGACATAGGGAATACACTTCATCTACATTCCATAGTCATGCAAAATTTTAATTACTTTGCTTCTCCTAATATATTTTTATTACATTCATAAGGATCAAAGAGCATCCTCTGTTGGCTAATATAACACCTGATTCTGTTGTGCTTCTCTCTTACTGTTGCCTTGTGAATAGGGTAACTGACAGTGTTATGAAAGGGTATGGGTTCAATTCCTGTAGAGGATTTGCTCTCATTAAAATTTCTTTTATTAACATCTACCTTCTTCTTACTGGGATGTGACTAAATTAATTTTTAAGTTTAAATTATTTTTCTCATATTTCTAATTGATGTATCTGGGAGCCTGGGAGCATGAAAACAAAGGAAGACATTTGAATAACAAGAGATATCTGGGCAAACTTTTCTAGTTTTATCCAATATATAGTCTTATTATTTTGAAAAAGAGACCTTTAAATTCTGACTTACACTTCTAAAGGAAGATTATAATTTGATTTGCAGTTTGAGCTGAACAAGATTTGGGTTCTGTTTTATGATTAAGGATGGTATTAAGAATGGCAAATAGACCAGCTGTAAAGGAATAACTTCCATCTTTAAGACAGAATGCCTTGTACTGGATAAACAAGATCAGCACTTTTCTGTGAGTTCAAGACGAAAAGTAGGAAAGGATTACCTTAAGCCATTGTGAATTAGTTCTGGATGATCAAGGTCAGTCATGATTATCTGGTGGATTTGATCATGATTATTCTTTTCTACATAGGCCTAGCTATTATCGATTTCAATGCTCCTTCTTCCAGGCCAAGAGTTAAAGTCTTGAAAAGGCCTCTCAGGTGCATAAGCAGCAGTATTTACCTACTCCCAGAAAAGTAAATCTGTTGTATCATTGTCTTACACACAAGACAGAGTATCATCATTTCACAAACAAAGTATAGTTCAAATTGCTTCACCTCAAAAATTATATTACAGAATCAAAAACAATCAGCTCAAAGGTGACAAAACTTAATGGAATTACTTTTATTTACTTACTTAAAATACAGTTAAACTGCAGAACTCCTTACCATAGGATACCTTAGATGCTAAAAACATTGTATAAACTGAAAGAGAAACTGAATACATTATTAGATGGTAAAGTCAAAAATACTTACCAAACTCACAGGAACTTACAGGACCTAGGGATCCAGCTCTATGTGAGGCAAGGTTTTTGGTATTTTGATATAATTTTTATATGCTGCATAACCTTGACTCAAACATGAAAATTGTCAAGTTGTGAAAAAGGATTGTGAAAAAGTACAAAGCATAGAGCTAAGTAAGATGGGAGAGCTAAGATTTCTGATACAGGGACAGTTAGCAGTTCAAGGGCAGGAGAGGAAAAACACTGATTGGAAAATATATAAAATCTAAGGAAAAAAAACCAACAAAAGAGAATCAGAAGACAGCAGCAATGAGTATCAGTCCATTCAAAGGTGCTGACCTGCCTGACCTACCTGAAAACTGAGAAACCTCCAAACACCCTCCAAATACTTTAATGGAGGTGGTGAACATATTGTTGGTTAGCTAAGTGACTCCTGTGACCTAAGTATCTATTGTGTGTTAGCCTTTGATACCGACCTTATACTTCCAACTTGTGTTTAAAGAAAATTTGTGGAATCTCTGTATTAAGTGAAGGAGCCCAGAAAAGATGATCAAGATGGGGAGGGCCACAATACCTTTTGAAAGCTGCATTCTGTAGGGAAATACATCTTATTTGATCCTTCAGATACTGACTTTCCTCATGTGCTCATTAATTCATAGCAATTGCTATCTTAATACAAAAAAGGAAAACAAATAAACAAAATACCTCCATTAATTTTAAATTTCACTTATCTCGACCACTGTAAGACCTGTTTCATGTCCATCTCAGTTGTAATAGAAAATTTTGCCTGATTTGTAATTAACATAATTAGTCTTCTTTCAATCCTGATAAATGCCGTGAGTTCAGAATCTGACATGTTCCAATGCATATTAATGTTAATTTTCACCTCATTGCCTACAATAGGATGCAATTATTTTGCAATTGCAAATACAGTTTGGAAAAGCAATAACTACTGAATGATTTGAACCCTAACTCTGAAGTAATTTCCCAGCCTGTCTTTCTTTTGATGACAGGAACTGCTCTTAGAAGTAAAATATTTGAAGATAATTTCTTTTTTTTTTTTCTATTTTGGATCTGGCAGCTGCTTTTGATCATCACAGGCAGTATTACAGAATCCTTCTAGAAACACAGCATATAGCTTTTTTCTGAGAACTCCCATTTTGTTTTAAGATCAATATTCATTAGATTATGTTATTTTTTTTTTTCTGTCTAGACATTACAACTGGGAGATATTCTGAGAAGAAGCCGTTTTTACTGTCACATGTATATTGTATTTTAAATATATCTGCAATTTTGAAGATATTTAGAGCAATATTTTAGCATGAGATATTGACAAGTATACATATTAGCATTTTGCCTTCATGCATAGTTTCATACTAGCACAATTATTCAGAACGTCTTCACTAAAATGTGGTAATTATGAGAGTTGGAGGGTAATTGTTGCTCTATTATCTATAGCCTCCTTTTTAAAAATAGGAGTACATAAAATAATCATACAAGCAAGTATATCGACTGCTCAACTGTGTCATGAATGTTCCATTCTTAGGGTTGGTTCAAAGAGATTTCTGAAAGGTTAGATGAATTTTTGTATGTTTTAACCTTGATAAACCATGTACCATACTACAGTGTTAAGGCATATTAATACAATTATTGATTGTGATTATCACCGATGGTTTTATAGTGGTTATTCAGAAAATCTCTTTGGCCTTTAACATAGCCATGTAAATCAATCCCT
This sequence comes from Lichenostomus cassidix, assembly GCF_008360975.1. NCBI lineage: Eukaryota > Metazoa > Chordata > Aves > Passeriformes > Meliphagidae > Lichenostomus > Lichenostomus cassidix. The sequence continues at coordinate 16,929,357 of NC_139480.1, read as the reverse complement.
AATTCACTGTTCTCAATCAAAGTTACATTACTTCAGGACAGAATGCTCTGCTATATCCAGCAGTAAGTCACTCAGTTTAAAGAATCTGCTGGTCCCAAGATTCCCTACCGATCACAAGACCACTTGAGGCTCACTGATGAGTTTGGTAAGATGACAGTACTGATTGATATTAGATCCTCAATTATTGCTTAGATTTCCAGGTTCAGGTCTGTGAGATGAATTTAGCTTTTCTTAGCTCAATCTTCTTTGACACACAACACTTTATTTTTCATGTAGAATATAGAGCTTCAATTAAGCACAGTTGTAGTCTTAGGCTTTATCTCTCCAACAGCCTAAACAATTAAAGACTTAACAACTCTCCATGGAGAGTTGTACTGGTTTCAGCTGGGATAGAGTTAATTTTCTACTTAGTAGACAGTAAAGTGCTGTGTTTCGGATTTACTGTAAGAATAATCATAACCCATTGATGTTTTTGTTGTTCCTGAGTAGTGCTAGCCTTAAGTCAAAGGCTTTTCAGTTTTTCATGCTCTGCCAGTGAGCAGGTGCACAGGAAGCTGTGAGAGGGCATTGCCAGGACAGATGACCTGAACTGGCCGAATGGATATTCTGTACCATGAATGTACAGTATATAAACTGGGGGGAAGTTGGCCAGAAGAGGGCAAACATTCCTTGTCACCTTTCTTCATATATCAGACTCCTCTGGACAGATAGAGTGCCACACAATCTAATGCAGATGTTCATTGCAGTAGTGGTCTTGTGCAGATTCTATCTGTCCTTACACATACCAGTGTCTCAGCAGTTGAATTTCCCCTCTTTGGCCTGTTGCTTGCTAGCAAGTAGTTCTCTATTCTCACCTGCAGACAGTCATATAAACTATTCTATGCACACACAATTACAGAGAAGTTTTAATGACATTTGCAGAACACAGCTCTGTGCAAAACTAACAGGGAGAAGTGAGCCCTTTTCTTCCTACTCTCTGATTTTTATGAAATTTCTGGTCTCAGCAATGAAGCTCTACCAATGGGTACCTGTATTTTTTGCAGTGATATTTCAGTAGGAAATAGTTTACCCATTCATGCAAAAGCACTAAAGACTTAAGAAAATATCTTAGTCCTCCCTGTGAGGAAATGGAAACTTTTCAGGGTGCTATTTTTCTTTTCCAGAAAGCCCAGAACTTTTCAGTAGCCAGAGCTCTCAGCTGGGGTATGGATGATCCACTTTTATTTAAATTCTACTTGATCCTGATCAGAGAATATTCAGTATTAATCTCTTGGGTTCCAGGTATGTATCATCTCTCAGATTATTAATATCTCTCATGTTGAGACAGTTGAATTTTCTCTAAACAAGTGTTTGATGATTTAGAAAATGTAATAAAGTAATTTAACAACCAGCTTGGAAGGATCATGTTAAAACCCTCAACAATATTGTAATGAGTGGGCTCCTGACAATATAAACATCAGCATAAAATCATCATTTCAAAATATGTCATACCTCATATCTTTTCATATTGTGCCTACTTTATGAGCAAAGGGATTATTATTAACATTGCTATAATTATTAATACAAAAATTACTATTATTTATAAAGAGATTATTTGCAGTATTCTGAATTTCCTTAAATAATTCTGAGATGAAATAGGTTGCATAACTAATTCTGTTGATTTTGGAGCTATAGAAATAAGAAGATCTAGAAAGCAGGAAAATAAGATTGTAGAGTTGCTGATAGTGGATTTCAGATGAAGTCTAGGTTTCATAGGTGAGTTAAAACAAAGTTAAAGATTGGCAAGCTGAGAAATGAAGAAGAGATATGGGTCAAAATCACATATATATTCAAATTTTGAGGTGACACAGAATAGCGAAGTGATACAGTTGATGTTTACATTAGATAATTATGGTATGTGAGATTAAGAATTAAATGAAAAATAATTCTACCTGTTGATGCAGCTGTAAACACAGAATAACATCTGAGATATTGATATTCGAGGTGTTTTCACTACATTAATATTGTATATATCTAGAGATAACTTTTAAGTCGAATATCACAACACAGAAGCTGAGAAAATTGGAGTTTAGGAATATAATTCTGCAACTATCTCTATGGTTTTCAGTGGAAAAAGCCTATCATATCAGAAAGGTCAAAATAATTTGAACTTCTTTACCTACTAGGGCATGTTTATTTCTATAATGTTCAAGTGACCACAATGCTGATTGACACTGCCAAAAAAGAATGTCTAATGATAAAACCACAACCTTAAATGAATAAAACAATCAGATCAAAATTGTAGAAAGTAAAATTTGAAATAACATATTATCTTCTATAAAAAATTATATTTTGAATTAAAGTCTCATTATGAACATTTTAATACGGCATATTTCTCTTACATTTTTCATTTTCAGTGATTAGAATTACTATCTGTTTTCATTAACACCAAATGGTGAAATGCTATTGAGTTACTGGAGTGCTGGGAATAGCTGGAGAGTCAACTCAGTGATCTCACGGGAGGAGTACACACCAAAAGCAAAATACGAAAATGAACACTCAAATGTCATGCTACTAAATAGCCAACCCCATTTTGTTGCAGCTGCATAATAGCATTTTGGACACAGTCCACTCATCTCCCCTTGTAAATGACTGAGAGATGCAGCTGCTGTCCAGCATGTTTTCTACTGGGACCATTTGTATATCAGTAGAAAAATTAAGCACAGTAGAAAAATTAAGCAAATAACTGTTAAAGGAACAGAACAGGTTTACATCTGATGTAAAAAGACAATTTAATTTGGTTATGCTAAAATCTTGGTTTTTTTACTTTTTCGTTATATATAATTTTACTTAGTAACTTTCACTGTTAACGTATTTTTAAAATCCTATCTGCTCTTCACAGGGCAACAGAATTCTAACCAAGCAGTAGCCGTACAAATTTTCTTCCTACTGTGGTAAAAATTCTCTCTGTTGTCCTCCTGCCTTGTCTGTCCCTGCTTCCAATGTCCATACAGTTTCCTTTTCTACCTAAGTTCAAGAAGAAGATCCTTGCTCAGACAAGGTGGGCTTTTGCCCCTTTTCATTGACCTCTGACACGTTGCCTTCTACTGCACTCCTAGCAGATGTGTCATGAAAAGTAACCCACATTTATAGACATCAATAACTTCAAAGGTAGATTCCCAAGGACCTGACTAAAAAGTTCCTTTAGCAGCCCAAAGTCTTCTCTAGGGTCAAAGGGTACCCAGGGTCACACCTAGGGTCAAAGTTTTGCTGACAGCTTTTCTCCTCTCACCCATGATTTCAAACTTCTTCATAGTCATTGTGACCATCTTAGCTCATGAGTCCCTCTCTGTTTGCAAACAACAAAGCTAGGGCAAATCCTTTCCATCTGGCTCTCTTAGTTACTGCACCAAACAGTTATTTTCAACATATTTCAGGAATTTCCTGGACCTATTTTTGACTTCTCTATGATATTCCCAGCTGACATCTGGGACATAAAAGTGCCCCATAAGGACAAGGACTGAGTAGACTTTATTTTCTTTTCCAGACAGAGTCTCTCAGCTGTCATCACCAGTCACAAGCCCCACACAATCCAATCCCTCCCTTAAATATTCTGCACCACCTCTCTGTCTTGTCTGCCTTCCCTGTCCCTCCTGAGGAGCCCGTGACTGTCCCTCACAGCACTCCAGAACTCATCCCTCCTGGTTTTGCTTGTGTCAGTGATGCCATAGCTCTGAGAGTGGCTCAAAGCTTCTAGTTCCTCCTGTGCATTGTTTGTATTCATATTATTTAATTAAAAAATCTAGTATAGCATATTTAATGTATATACTATTATACATAAAAATGGAGTAATATGTTATATAAAGAAACTTATATATATATAAAATATAATAAATTGGTTTATATACTTATCTAATTATTTTATATTAATACAAAATAAATACACCTTAAGAAAAGTGTTTGATTAATTAATAAAATATATTTAATAGATTTAATATATCAATAAATAACTATATTTCCCTCCTATGTCAGGGGCTTTGGATCTAGATGATTTTAAGGTCCCTCTTCAATTCAAATCATTCTGTGAATCTATGATTAATAATAATTAATTATTGATTGATATAATGTATTATATATTACTTAATGTAATATATAGTGGATACTATATATTATTCTATTATACCAAACATTCTTTCTGAGGTCACAATGCTTTAAGCTTTGTGCTTTCAGACTCCCTAAAGTATTTCTGAAACTTGATGTTAAACACACTTAGGGACTTTTCCATGGAACAGTCAGTGCTACTCATCAGATTAAAGTAAATGGTTCTTTTCAAATCAGACATGCCTGAGGTTTTCCAGGGAACAAGCCACTGTTTGGAGGTTAAAAAATCACTGAAAAAAACAAAGGTTTTGTTGGTAACTTCTGAGAGTGAAAATGTTATCCTTCAAAATGAATTCCTGTGAATATTGCTCTTTTTAATGAAAATACTTATTTTTTAATTTTAAAGAGATGTATAAATAATCTCATTATGAATTTGACCTACATATAGTATATTAGTTGGATATCTCTTAAAGTTTATCTCATCTATGAACTGAAATTTTTCAAGAAAGAATTTTTATCGTGAACATTTTCATTCCTGAAATACATTGTACCTATTAGCTCAATATCCATACAATGTGAAGCAGAGTTTTGCTTATTAAAATAAAAGTGGCTTACAGTCTTCTCAGTGATGGACTTATTTCGCTACAAACCCACTGACCAAATTATCCTTTTATCCATTGATAAGTGGATATGTGATAAGTGATTCTCTCTGACAGTAGAGATAAAAAAATAATGCAAAGCAGATTTGATCATTTACTGACATCCTCAGTAATTTCCCACTCATGACACTAAGGAGATATTTTTGCTATGTAACCCAAAGGGTGCCTGAATAAATAATAAAGGGTGCCTTCTCTCTATTAGGAGCAGATTGTGGCTTTGTAGGGATCCATGCACTCTCCTATGGATTAAAAAAAAACCCAAAGAGAGGCCATATGTGGGGGTGCGGCGGCCCGATGCTGCGGATCCCGAGTCCCCGAGGCCGGCGGTCGGCGTAATCCACGGGGACGCTGCCGAGGATGCCATCGCCTGGGACTCGGAGGAGGCCGGGCCGTAAACCGCTCTCTCCCTCCCCTGGAAAGTTTTCCTAAGCTTATTGGTTTAAAGTTCGCTTCCCCGCCCCTATCACCGCCCCCGCTGCTTGCCCTCACTAGAATGTTCTGTTGCCGGGCTTCCCCCATGAGTTGCTTGTAATCCCCTCCCTAGTTATATTTCATTTGCTCCCCCGCTTGTCCCTCATGTTGTCCCGGAGCCCCGTTGGCTCCGCCCCTGCTGTTCCTCCCCGGGAAACCCCGTATTTCCCCCTAAAAACCCCCTCCCTTTGTTCTCTCGGTGGTGTGGCCGCGACCCCAGCCCCGCCGGGTTCTGCGCCCGGTAGCTGCGTGGACCGCCCCACCCGAGAGCCCCCAGTGTGCCTCCCCCGCGCCGCTTCTCCTGAATAAACTGCACACTGCGGACTCTCAGCTCGTCGCCCTTTCTTTATCACGGGAAGCGACCAGCGACTCCACGGCGTTCCTGCCCGGCAGGCACCCGCCTCCGCCGCGTGGTCCCTGCCGCTCCAAGGAGCGAGCCTGGGAACACTGAGGCTGACCGCAGCCGCCTCTGGACAGAGCTGAACAGCCGGGAGGGCTGAGAGCTTGGGCCAGGTGAGGCCCCCGAGGTCTCCCGAAGCTCCTGCAGCTCATTGGGGCCAGGCGGCCGGACCCCGCCGGACCCCTACAACTTCAGCCATACTGATGTAGCTTTGAAATGACATTCTCAGGAGTACTGGGAATGATAGACTGTTTCAGAGGCCCTTATTCATTTCATGGTGTTTCTCTCTTTCAATTCTGTCTAATACTAGAGTCAACAGTGTGGTGGGGATACTGTATTTATACACCAACTCACTTCAGTGAAAGTAGTGAATCTTTATCTGAATAGGCAAGTAAAAATTGAAACAGCTCTTAGGCATAATCCTTGTTTTATGTAGTGCTTAAATAATAAAAAGACTGTGGTAAAAGGAGAACATTGCTAGTAGCAATGAAAATATTATACAAATATTAAAAAAATACACTGAAGATGAAATAAAATATAAGCAGAAAAGCTGACATATTTGTTAGAAAAAGTGGAGAAGAGTGTAAAGGGAGAAATTATAGGATACTTATGTAAGACAATCCCATAAATGATAATAGATTTTGTAAGGACAGAGGTATTTCTTGTAATGAAAGAATTCAATGAAAACAATGAAACAAAATTCATAAGGTCTTCTTGAATTAATAATAAGGGTTTCCCTGCAGCATTTGCAATACTGTTATATGTACAATTTGTACATAGTAAATGCTTTAGATACTAAGTTCTTTAGTTTAATCATTTGCTGGGGAAAAACAGATTTTACAGCTGAGCACTTCAGTACTAAATTACTTTCATCAAGTCTGTGTGAACCCAGGACACTTATATACTTTTTGAATATGTTGCTCATTCTAGTCAGACCTCTAAAAATGGTTTATTCATCTGACATGAAACCATTTAGGACTAACATGCATAAGGAAGAGCTGGAAACAAATCCTCCCTTCTTCTTCCAATATCACCCTTTTTCCATATTAAAGAGTGTTAAGCTAACACTTGCATTTGGAAAGTCTGGCACTCTCATCTGCACACTCAACCAATTTTGGAATGAAAGACTTTCCTCAGCCGTTTTACTCCCACTTTTGTGAAGAAGGTTCTTGATTCACCAAACAGCACAGAGTAAAATCAGTTAAAACTCAAACAAGCCAAGTCCTAACAACTAAATATTATTTATGAATATAAAAAAATGAGACACATTTGTGCTACCTCAATACTTAATTATTTATGATCAGGCATCTTAAATTTTTCATGAAGATATGATACTGTAATAAAAGTGAACACCGATATAAATATAACTTGAATCTGAAAATGAGGTTGGCTGAAAACATCATCTGAAAATAAAAACTTTGCATAAAAATTTCTTAGTGAAATTGCTATGAAACTGCATAATGTGAGGCAAGGAACAGGTCACACAGTACCTGAAAGAAAAAGAAGCCTGAAGTATCTATGAGTCAGATATTGCAGATTGCTTTCATGTCACAGCTGATGGGAAAATATGCAGCTTTTCAATATTATGCTAAAAAAATATAAAAATATATGTTGCTACAGTTATCAGGAAAATTATCTTCATCCTTGACTTCAATGGCAAATTCAAAATAACCTGACTGAAAAGAGTAAGCAGAACATTATATAAGCTCCTCTCCAGTCTCTGAACAAAAACACCAGTCATTTACCACTAGTTACAATGTCAATTCAGAAAATTAAACTAATTGCAAAAAGTTAAGACTCAAACCAAGTGATTCACAAAGTGGCTGAACTCTCACAAGATTAGTGTAGAATTTACTGAAATACTATTCCATTGTCTGTGTTGCACTTTTAAAACAAGCAGTTTTATTCTCTTATCTCAAATAATAGGAGAAGAAAATATGTTATTCCATTCTTTCCATTATGAGCTATCTTTCTTTTTCGAAGAACCACAAATGCTTTTCATGATACAGTTTCCACCTTCATTTTTTTCTCCTGTCGACAAGAATCCACTACTGTTGCATTCTTAATTTTCTGTATCACAAAGCTCATCACAAAGGCACTGCATACAATTATTAGATTGGTGACTTTTTTCCATCAATATTCAAGTAGGTAGAATCATTTATTATAAGCATGTCCTAATTCTGGTACTTAATTAAACAATCAGGAAGAAGGGACCTTTTCGATTTCTGTTCACCCTGCCCTCAGATGTGTTGGGATAAACCTGGCAGTGGCATATTAGAGGTGTGGGTGATCCCAGACCTGCACATGGTCCAGAGGCAGCATAGCATGCCCTTCCTACAGAGCAGAAAGCCCAGGATGTCACAGTACATAAATACAGGCACACAACTTTCTCTGCTTTTCCTCAGTACATCAAGCACCACTTATATTCTATGTTGTTGTTGGAGAAAAATTTTGTGAGCAGGATATCCCTAGGGAAAGGAAAGGGGAGGTTTAAGCCAGAATCTCATGAAGTACTCCTCTCAGGTATAGTTTATCATCACAGAGCAGCTTGCTCTTACCCAGCCTTTAATAGCTTGGTTGAAGATCCATGACCTGTAACAAAACAGTGTCACTTCAGTGGGATTCACAGAGTGAGAGGTTTGCTGTTGTAGCAAAGGGCAAACCCAGGTGAAGTGAAAGATGCATTATTCTAGACACTGAGCAGTACTGGAGGCAATAAAGTACAATTCATTCTAGGAACAACATGTCCTAAACAAACCAGGCATACATAAGCTAAACATGGAAACAACAGCAAATTTTTCTACAGCAAAGAAAAAAGTCCCAACAAACTAACAAGAAAGAAATAGAAACCCCATTTTTTTCTTGGAAATGAAAGTGCATTTGTTTGTTTTCAATCAGAATATGCTCTCCTCCCTACCAGGACAAGGCATACTCCACTATGAAAGCTTAGATGCTTTTGTAATAGGGCAAGAGAAAATTGCACATCAAACCAGAAGACTTAAATCCTCTGTAATTTGAAGTCAGGGAAAAATAGGATCAAGGATAATGTTACACCTTTAACCTAATCTTCAGAAAAAACATCTATTAAAATGTTAATATAAATGGTTATTCAAGGAAAAACTGAAACTAATTAACATCAGTGACCATTTTAATGCAAGTTTTGGCTGAATAGTGTCCAGCTTTTTTATATGATTTTCCAGAAGACTGATGCAAATCCCCAAGAATAAGAAAGGAGCACTTTAGAAGTCTCTGTCTTGCTTTACACATGGCACAAGAGCAGACCATAAAGTCAGTTATATTTTAAATGAAATTTAAAAGAGAAAATAAGATAGCATCCTCCAAAAACAATATTCACAAGGAGGAAATTATTGTGTTTGTATTCGTCATTCAGGGGTATAATATCAGCTTGGTACTTACTTAAGTACATATTAATAAGAGTGAAGGGCACATGTCACAGAGACAATAGCTATCATTGTCAAAACTGTGTAATATTAACTACCTGGATTTCAGTATAATGAAAAGTTTCAATCTGTTAAGAAGCCAGTTGGGACCAACAAAAATACCAAAAAATAAAATGTGATGCAAGTGTTACACAGAATTTAATTTAATGTCAAGGTTAAATATATTTGTTCAGTACTGTATCAGTTCAAATGACATCACAGCCACTTATTTATTAATTTCCACTTCAGCTTAAGTATAGACTCTTGTAGAATCTTTTCATGATAATGATAAATTGCTTAAAAATCAACCCCTGTGCAAATAACATTAGATTCCTCTATGCTACATCTAAACCCAGATTAAAACAGCAGCACTGTCAGGGACCTAAAAAGACAAACATACCATTGCAGTAGGTCATTATCATTTCAAAATATTGACTTAAATTTTATTACTGATGGTAAAACACATTTTGCATGTAAAAGGAAACAAGTATCAATAAAACATTTGAGGTCAACTTATTATAACTAATAATATAGCTTACTTTTAATATACTTTCAAGGCAATCTTCGAAGTAGTTTTAGCAAGAGACATATCATTCAAAAGGTTTCTTCCCTTCCCTTTTTTACTTCTTCCCATTTTCTGATTTGTGTTTACTTTTTCTTCACAAACAAAAATTAAATACCCTTTTCCTACCCAAACAAATACCAGCTGGTCCCCAAAGACAGTCAAGCTGATTTTTTTCAGGAATACTTTCATTATCTGAATGATCCTTCAGCCATTCAAAACACCAGGTTTATGAGCACAAAAATGTAACATAAGTTAGTATAAATAAAATCCTTAACAAATATCTTCAGTAAATAATTTACAGAGTGAAGAAACACATAACAGCTCTGGGAGTGGGAAAGAAACATCAGGTTAAACATGAACCAGAGCAGTCTTGTACAAAAAGTGCTACATTTTCAAAAAAAGGAAGAATGTGTTTTACAGAATAGAGGTTAAAATAAAGACAATGAAAGGTTATGAGAATAAGGGAAGGAAAGGTGACTTAGACAATTGCTGGTGAAGGCAAACAGCATATGGGAAGGGTTTGCCAAAGGAATAAAGGCAGATGACAAAGTTAAAAGTGGAGAAGAGATTGAGATAACGGGGGTGTGTGCTCTGTGGAGTGAGTGGAGGAGCATGCACTAGACTGTGCAGATTAGCACTGCTCACAAAATAAGAAGTTAAAAGAAATGTAATTTGAGGTGGTTAGCCTATATTCAAGATGTCTACAGTGATGCAACCAGAAAAGGCTGAAACTGAACATATCTGAGGTAGCCTGAAGGAGAAAATTAATCAACCAAGGTGTTTTTCAAATTAAAGATGGTTAATGGGTTGAAACACTAATACTGTGGGCATTAAATGCACTCAGAGACTCATGAACTAGAAATAACTTAGAATTTTCCTAAATAGTGAATAAATTTGTGAATGCTAATGTAATTTTTAAGCAGTTTACTTTGTGGAGCCTCTTTGAAATTTTAAAAGCTGTCTAAGATCATTGATTTCATTATTTTAAGGAAAAAAAGGGTAAAATTATCTATTTTACCAGTGTCATTTGAAATTCTAATGACATTTGTGCCAAGAACCATAGAATCTGGGAGACATAAAAGTTAAATTTCTGTTGGTCTTATTGTTAAAGTGGTGTGGCTGGTTATCAAGGCTGTGGCTATGTGCACATCTGCTGCACTCAGGCCGTTCGTTCCCCAGGTGGTCCATAAATTCATTAGTTACTCATCTGTACAGGCTAAATGGTGGGCTGATGAGTGATGGACTGCCCCAAGAGGAGGCTGAAATGCTGGCTCCCTTGCAACAAAGCATTGGATTAGCTGGTGCAGGAGCTGTCCAGGTGGGAATACTTGAAGATTCTCTCTGGCAGGACCTTCAGTGCCTACGCTAAATTATATATTTCAAAGTGTTGGTTTAAATCTTGTGGAAAAAGCTAGACTTTCTGAGGACTCCTAAGAAGGTTACTGCCGCAGAACTGACCAAATCCTACATAGATAAGACCTTTACAAATAGAAAATGTTCTGCCTGATGCAGACAAGGTCAAGTAGGACAAGATTTTGTATACAATTACCATAGTTAGCTGGTTTGTGTGTGGTTAAGAGAACAGCAATGGGACACACTGTGCCTGAGCTGGAGTGCTCATGTAGGAGAACAAATCAGCTGGGTATGAGAACTTGAGAACTGAGTGGAAAACAGTGTGGGGAATCTCAACCAATCCAGCTAAGGACAACATTGTAAGAACCCTTCCAAAGGAAACTTCTTTCACGGTTTTGACAGTGACTGAGAATTTAGCTCCAAGTATTCAATTACTTTATAAGCCTTCCCCTATTGCAAGATCTCAAAAATTCAGGATTTTTTAACAAATTATCTGTGATTTTCTGTGCAGCAAATTCTAATTAAAGGGAGGTAAAAAAATCACAGGTACCTATATCTTATTCTGACTATAACAAAGAGTGTTTGAAAAAGACATTTCTTTACCCCTCAAATCCAAAGCAAACTGGAATTATTGCATTTCAGATCCTGTTACTTAATTTTTTTTTACTTTCTCTAGTAAAAGGACAAATTTATATTTAAACTTTTGCACTATTTTTATTATTTGAAGTAATAATCAGTTGAAACCTTTAAATGTGCAAGTATGATTACTGCTGTTATTAAAGTGTAAATAGCAAATAGTATGATGTGAAAAACTGTGTTAAAAGGTATTTATGAATGAATTTTCTATTTGCATCACTGAGTTTTTACACTCTCAGACAAAGTTAATTAATTTAAGGATTTTCATCTGGATGCCTGAGTCGGAATATTCACGGTGTATGAAGCAATGTTTTGTGGTTTATGTTTCAAAAATAGTTTCTTAATTCATTGCAGTGCACATACCCTGGGATGATAACTATTTTCTTTGCAAAGAGCTAGGACTTTGAAGAGAAGATGGTGCTAATAATTCTGTAAAAATTTCTTTACAATCTCTGGAGCTGTAGAGTAAGAGAGTTCAAAATTGTTGATGGAAAATACTGCAGTTTTCACTACTTAATAGCTAAAAATATTTCTATTTCAATGCCATATTAGAAGTGATTTCTTAAAATCAAACAAGAGGTTTAACAAACACATATCATATCTAAAAATATAAAAAAGTATTTGAGCAGTAAAATCATTTTTCTGCTAGATCAGCATGGTTTGTCCTTACTCAAGCATGTAGAAATACTGATCGTTTACTATACTTACTAACCATTAGTCGATGAAGTAATCATAATATCTAATAAATTGGATTAAATAACCATTAATGAAATGAAATAGTTACTGATTTTACATACATGCCTAACTATACAGCCATTTTTTTCAAAAATAGTTATTCGTAGTTTTAGCATTATTATTAATTTAGTGACGTATCCATCAGCAGAGATAAAATCTGTTCCATTCAATTTCTATTTTTATATCACCTTCATAACTGTAATAATGAGCAGCTTTCAGTGGTGCATAAAGTGTCATTAGTAATATTTTCCCGTGAGTTTTTCTTTGTCTCTCTCTCCTTATTTCTGGATAAGGATTATTGTGATAAAATTTTTTTTGCAGAATATAATGCAATACATCCTTGACTAATTATGCACCAAACAACAATTTAGTTGTTTAGCACCTGTAGATCTTTGGAGCTTTGTCTTGTAGCAAGCATTGGAATGTCAACTATCTTTATGAGTATTTGTCTTATTACTGCAAAATTCATTGACCTTCTTTTCTAGCAGAGCAGTCACAAAATTAGCTTTTATTAAAGCTCTTTTTCAGCTGGACAATTTGTAGTCTTAGTAGGAACTGCTGACCCAGGAGTTCATCCAAAGTGTTCTGTATGAGCCCAGACTAAAGATGCTTTAAACCTAGTGGGAAAATATATCATACACTCACCCCAAGGCTGTTAATCCACTCATGTAATTATTACTCCTTTTTTGTTAACATCTTAATTCTCACACATCAAAAAAAAAAAAAAAAAAAAGAGAGAAAAATAATTAAAAGTTTGAGATCAAGCTTAAACCCTGTTACCAAATGTTTACAACCGAGACAGAAAAAGGCACAGAAGCCTGAATGTATCAGTGTTGCCTTAAACCAGCAATAATATTTAAATGATAGCAAGACCTGCACTGAGCTGAAGTAGGAAGCAGTGAGACCTGAATTTCAGAAAGCCTTCAGTGGCACGGCAGCTTTATTACTGGCAGAAATATCAGTAGTACAAGCAGCAGCTCAGATGGAAGTTCACTACGTCCTGTTGTTCAGAGCAGAAAGCAGCCCGGGATGATCTCCATTTCCTCTGGAGATACACCTGAGAGCTGCTGTTAAGGGGCAGGTTAGAGGTAAGGTGGAACAGTCAGAGGGTTTCCTTCTACAAAGACAAAATAGAAACAGTGAATTTAAATAAATTCACTGTTTAGTGAATAAAACCAGAAATTTACATTGTCACAAAATGAGAATGTAAATATCACTTAAGTTAGCTTATTTGATGTGATTAAAGAAAATTCCTATGCCTCTCTTTAGCAGAAACAGAGAAATGGTTTAGCTCAAATACCTGGAATAGCTTAAATTACACTAGAAACTCATGCCTTAAAAGGACATTATTCGCCTTTAAAGGATATTTTTCACCTTTTTTTTTACAGAGCTATAAAAAATACATCAGGCAGAATGCAATAAATAACTGTATTGGATTCCTGACATGAAAAGAAATAGAGACAGGTTTTTGTCTGAATTGACAAGAGGCCTTTGATTTTCTAAACACAACTTCGCTCTTTCTAATAAATGTGTCTAAAAATCTTATTATGCCTGAAAATCATATCACTCATCCTAAGCAACTCTGAAATTTGGAAAGAAAGTCCCCTTCTTCAAAATTACCAGCATCAAGCTTTTTAACTTTTGATATTCTTTACATGCACAATAAATTGAAGATGCAACTATTTGCAGATGTAGAATTATTTACAAGACAAAAGATTAAATTGAAGATTTTAATTGAACTGAAGAGTGTATGTGGAGTCTGTTATATTAACTGAAAAAGAGAAAGTAAATAAGAAGAAAATTATTAATGATGAAAATTATTAATGATGATTATGATAATAGCTGCTTAAAATAGGATTACATTGACTGCTATAACTGTCATTCCTAAAAGGAATGACATCATATTTGCCAACTCTTCACTCAGTTTTTTATGATCATGGTAGTTGCTGTTGTTCCCAGTGTGAGTACTCCTAAAAAGTAAATCTTTCATCAAACATTTATTTTTATCTCTAAAAATTCAAGGTCTGATTCTGTTAGTTCTTTCTAAATTGCACTGAACAGTTTATAAAGACATCTCATGGCAAAGTCCAAATTTGACTGCATATTTTCTACAGGACAAATGGATCTGGAGATACCTGGCTTAATTTTGAATGTGAAGAGCCAAATATGTAGATAAATGTACAGCAATGACTCTTCATTTTCTTGTCCAATTAAAAATTAATTTAGCACCTCCTTTGCCATGAACAGAATTAAGGACAACACATTTAAAATCAATACCATGCCTGCATATTTAGATTTCTTCTTTTAGTGGTGGTAAAGAATGAAATGTTTGAGAATTTTGTAGAATCTTCAGGTCTATGCATACCTACCTCTGAATGTTTTACCTATGAAAAAAACCAGCCAAAATACAGTTACACAATGACAATTGAAAATCTTTTTTCTGTTTTATATTAGCATAGATATTTAAAGATAAAACAGAAGGCTCTAGGAGATCTAATTTTTTATTCCATAAAGATACATTCTAAATTTTTGAATGGAAGATGAGTATTACAGCTTCAGAAAGGTTATTGTTGTTTATATGAGTAATACTGTCATCACCAGAATGTGCCAGAAAAGTTGTTTGACAGAGAATTTTACTCGATGGGTCACTGAGAGAAAGTAGTTTGATCTTACTTGTGATTTTTGTTTTAGATATAGTCTTAGAGTAGCTGAATGAAGAGACATATCTCTGTGGGCACTAGACATGCACTTGGAACAGTGCTCATGTTATGAGTAGGATTAATTTGACTGCCAAGTGTACCAGATTGTCTTTATAGTCAACAGACTGATGCATTTTGCACTTTAAATACCTGAAATGAGATGAATCTTCTTTCACTGCCTTTGTAGGACAGCTAAGTATACATCATAAAGGTAGTATGGAGCACATGAAAGAAATTAATTCCTCTAAGGTTTTAGCACATCCAGAACACAAGATGCAATTCTTTTCAGAGCTTATTCACATATCCTTCTTATGACAGACTAGTGAGCAGTATATGATACCTTCAAAAGTTTTACTTAAGTACATTGAACTATGCTTTAGGAAATTCTTTTTGGTCACATAAAATTACTGAGCTATTTCAGGCAATGTAGGCTCTCATTTAATTGTTAAGTGTCCAACTGTATCTATAGGGACTCAAATATACCAAAATGGGTGCTTCATGACATCATGATCTATTATAATCTGAAGTACTAGATACATCCTTGTAATTGGAATCACTTTTTTTAGCTGAAAGCTTTAAATTTTCATTCTACTGCAAGATATATACATGACATTTGCATGTTTTCGTAATTTCATATATTCTGGGAGTTTATGTCTTAAATGACTCAATATGATTGCCTCAGTATAACTTACTGCATATTGTACCACAGAATTGGTAGCTTCTGAAATTGAAGTATTTTCAATTCACAACAACAAACAGTTTTACAATTTAGCTTCTTCTGGAAAGTATAACACACCTTTTCTAAAAGGCAACAAATGATGAAGCACCTATCATTTGAGGTTCTAAAATTATTTTTCAGAATCTAATTACAGTGTCTGTTAAGAATTGTCTCTTTTTTTTTTTTAATGAATTTATTGAAACATTATGGAAGCCATCAGGTCAGTCAGTTGATTAAAAAACCACAAACTCCATGGATATTTACATCTTGCCTCAGATCTTCCTATGTGTCTGAGCTGCATTGTGTTTAAATGCACCTGATTCTGGGTCATTAGGACAGAAAATGTCCAGACACCTTGAATGCAAGAAAAAATTTGGCATAATTTTCACTTTCATTTGCCTGGGGAAACCAAACCATGAAGCAGTCCTCTCAGTAGTTCACAGCAAAATTCATAAAATAAACCTTTCATTGCATAATTTTTTAATCCATAAAATAAACCTTGACTTGCATAATTCACAACAGGTATCCAGGCTGCTGTGAAAATGCCCTGCCTAAACTAGAAGAAGCACTAAGGAGGACCTGCCCAAGGCTCTCCTTAGAGTAGGCTCTCTCTAAAGGTGAACACAGCTAAGACAGTGAATACAAGATGATGATCTTACAAATTGCTTCTTTAAAAAAAAAAACTCCCCTAACAAACAAAGCCCACACATATTGATTTAAACCTATAAGTTGCACTATATAAACTAGGACATACATTAAAAATTTGGAAAAGAGTCAGCTACACCCATCTATATGTCTTTCCAGGTTACAGCAACAAGTAAATGTAGTCACTTCTTTTTATGTTGTAAATTTGGTTCAACTTTAGAGCAAAAAGAGTAGCATAGCAAATTGCAAAATTCTTAAGTTTTTCAGCTTCATTCTGTTCAAAGGTTTCCTTTATCCTTTTTGAGGAAAAGGTATTTTTTTTACCTGAAACTTCAAAGAAATAATTTCTTTTTGAGACCACAGAATCAACAAATTGTTTCTAAACAAACAAAAGATTTTTTTTATCCTGATCTTCTCGTATGTTCCCCTTTTCTAATTTATCCCACTATTTAATGTTTTTCTACTTCATGTTTCTTATCACAGTTGGAAGTCTCATTCATTTGCTCACTCCTGTGTCTGGCTACTCTTCCTATGCCACTACTCATTGAGTTTGCTCAAGTTAGAGCTGCAAACAAGTGTCCAATCAGAATGCTCTTTGTCTTCCATGTGGCTAGTCCACTCATCTTCTGTCACATGCCACCCCATTATTCTTATGAGAAATTCCACTTAAATAGTGGCATTCCTGTCATCCTCTACCTTTGAGCAGTACAAGCTCTCT
This sequence comes from Lichenostomus cassidix, assembly GCF_008360975.1. Lineage (NCBI taxonomy): Eukaryota > Metazoa > Chordata > Aves > Passeriformes > Meliphagidae > Lichenostomus > Lichenostomus cassidix. The sequence continues at coordinate 16,912,238 of NC_139480.1, read as the reverse complement.
TGATGCTCTTGAGCTCACCATAAGGCTTCTTTTTTTTTTTCTTTTCTTTCCTTTCCTATCTTTTTCCCTCCTTTTTTCTTGCCTCCTCCTAAACATGAAGCATATTGACTGAGGTTTTTATATGTACCCATATCTGTTTGATTTCATTAACTCTGGCATTAACTCTAGCAAACTCAGTGTGTCTTACTGCCTCGGTAGCATTTTTTTTTTGGTCTATTAGCCATATATCTCTTACATTAAGAAGCCATTCACACTTCATATCGTTCAGACTGCACAATGTCCTTTGTTTGTTTTAGCAAAATTAAATTTAGAACTCCAATTAGCAATTTATTCCAAATCCTTATCTGAGCTTCCTTTAGCCTTCCTTGTCAGCCTAAAGAAAAAAACTAGCAATATATCAAAAACTCAGTCCAATAAAATGACAGCAGGAAAATTAGGGGAGGGGAAGATAATTTATTTAAGTTTTTAAAGGCTTCAATACATGAGCAGAACTAGTTATTTTCAGAATGACCATGACTACACACATGAAAATGTTTATGAAAGAAAAATAACTTTACAATATGTAGAAATTTGTAAGTCATTTAAGAGATAATGCTTTCACTGCATCTGTGTTTCAATAATAGGTATGTTTTTGTTGTATTCAAATAAATGTGATGTATTTGAAGAAATCATTGTGATTTCTATCCCTCACAGAGATATTTGAGAACAATGGGGTTTCTCTCTTTTTTTTTTTTTTTTTTGTTTATGAGGTTATGTGAGTGTTATTTTCCCTGAAATATGTGATGTTTTTTCAAGCCTGCTCCTTGTGAGAAATGGAGGGAGAGAATAGAAGATAAAATAGGAAAAGAAAAAAAAGCAGCTAAGCAATAGGGATGTTGGACAATTACTGCAACTACTGTAGCATGTTATCCTATTACTGCTAAATACAAAAGTTACTGAGCTTTTCCTTACAAAATTTCAAGTCAAACAAGTTCTGGATTATAGCTCAAATGTTTTAATCTTCAGAGTTGAGAAGTCCAATATTCTTATACTAGGATGTGAGCAGTGATACTCTATTGTCAATGGCAATGCTACAGCTTTTCAGTTAACTCTGGCATTAGCTTCCTTTTCTATCTGAAATTTGGTGTAGTGAGTTGTTTAAACTTCATCTTCTGGTAATTGCTATTAATAACATATTTCTATGAGATAATATTTTAAACAGTGCTCATAATCAAGTTATATATTAAGATGGGGATACAAAGCTATTTGTAACCTGCATTCCTGCTTTATTTGATGTTTTGCAGCAACTCCTTAACTAAGCTAAGCATGACCGGTAATCAAAAAGACTAAAATCAAAGTACTGCTGGGCTTACTAGTGTTTCTTTTTTAATCTGAACTATCCAAAGTGTTCTCTAATGAGAGTCTCAATAATGGAAAACGAGGATTTCACAGACTATCAAAGCCAACAGAAAACCAAGACATTAATTGAAAAGGATCAGCAGGTCTTTGTAGCAAGAGCATTAACTCTAACATATTGGCTAAATTTGAAATTGTCTATTTTTATCTACTGTATCTAAGCCTCTACTTACATGCTCTGCTTGTTAACAATTAGACACAGTGGGGCAAATTCTATCATCTGTTATTGATGACTTATGCCAAATGTTTACCAACTCAGATTAAAATGGATCTGAGAGAAAGGAAAAACTGAAAGAAAAATGTGGATGATTATGATCACCACAACAAAGCTAAGGAAGTAATTCTCTTGTTTTCTTTCCCCCTTCCCCATCATGATAAACAGAGAAGATTTATGAGGTTTATTGCTCTCTATAAAGTATAAAATTTCATGTGGATCTGATAGTCGATGTATGAATTTGATTTTTTTTTTTAGATTGAATTGTGTAAAAACCAAAATAAATGGTACCAATTAAAAGAGACACTCTCAACTACCTACATTTCTTCTCCTTGTCTTTCCTCACTTCTTTCTTTTTTCTTCTCTTAAAAATTCTGTAAAGACAGATATTTTTTAGCATATTCAAAGATCTTTATCATCAGTTATGTTATTTGGGGAGAAGAATGTTTCAAATCACATTGATCACTACGAAGTTTGAAAACTCCCCAAAACCAGCAGAACATGTGTATGGATCACTGAAAAATGGTAGGCTATACTGCCACCCAAAGGCTCTGTATAATACGTTGCTTTTGTAATATACAAATGTAAGTTTCCTGGTGGAATAAAGATTCAGCTAATTATTTCTTGGTTGGTAGTTATCATGACTGATTTGCCAACATCAGTAATTTAACAAAAGATTTTGTGAGCTTTACTTTTAAATATGAAGTGGCTTGTGACTTTTCTGAAATTATAATTTTTAAATTATTAAAATCCACTTCCATATTTATTTTTCACTTTTGTCAGATAGTGTTTTTTATTCAGGTGCTGTCTGCCTTGGATTTAATAATAGTATTTTCACATTATAAAACTTTCTCTTTTCACCAAGCACAGAGTATAAATTGTTAGCCTCTTGAGTAGAATTGGTGGTATCCATTTGGAAATAGGAATGTGCATCTTAGTTTTCTCTCATTTGCACAGAGTGATTGATCTGGATCCCATCTGATAACTTACAAACAGTTCACCTCCTTATTTTTAATGGGTGTTTTCTTGTCCACAACATATGCATGTCTCATTTACCTAAGTGTGACATATGGCTTTCCAGAATGCTCATTTTGTCTGGAAACTTATGTGTTGTAGACAGATTTGGAAATCTTGCTCCACTCTTTCTTCTGCTGTGTCATTGAGTGATTGTATGCTGTATAATTTGACAACCTCTTCTATCAGCTCATCAGCATAACCTGCAACATGCATAATAATTACAGCTTCATTTCAGGAAATGCGTGAGAAAGGGTCAGAAATGTGTCAAACTGTCTAACTCCTTCTTCCGCCACATCTGTTCTACTTAGTAGTTGGACAGAGTGGGACTGCCTTATAAAATAATGATGCATTTTTTTAAACTGCACTAATCTTTTAGCTGTCACACTGCTTATTCAATGTTATTCTAGAATGTGTCTTTTTGGGGATTTCTATACAAAATGTGATATTTTATTAATAACATATGAAAATCGTTATGATCACTATACCATACGCACAGTCCTATCCTCCAACAAGGCTTGAATCATATCAAAACAGGATACAAAGTTCTGTGTCAATGTTCTGTGCAAAATTTAGCATTATTTTGAGGGCCACAGTTAAGGTTAAGATGCCTATCATCAATGATTTACAGGTTTTTGAAATGTGCTTTAATAATCTGATATGTCACCAAAGGCATATATGTAAGTGGGTAAAAAACATAATTATTTTGCTTTCTGGAATATCTAAAAAGTGATTTCATAAAATGTCTCTAGCAAATTTAGTAACATTTTTGTGAATGTGGCTTTTACCTAAATTCTCCCCTTTAAAGACCTTGTGTAGGAACAGATTTTACTATTGTTATTTTATTAGTGATCATTAGAACATATTTTCAATGTATTCCAGTAAGTCATTTTTTGTCATTAGACTCAATTTTTCATTTTAAATATAAAGTAGGTAGACATGCATATGCTTCATATGCAGTGTATGTTGTATTATATTACATGTTATTGTTAAAATTGATGGAAAAATTAATTGCAATTCAGTTTTCTGATAAGCATCAGAAAATTCTGAAGAAAACATTACATATGGAAGTTCTTTATTTTCCTGCTTAAACTTTCAAATTCAATTCCCTTTTTTTTAAGCAAAAGATCAAAGATATCTTGCAGAAGCAGCAGCAGCAAGTTGTAATTCATGCCCATAAACTAGTGTATGCAAAAAATCCTCAGAAACTGTCAGAGCCTACAGCTTGTAGAGATAGGAACTTCTTAACATTCTTGAAATTAGAGCCCTTTAAAACTACAGGGGAAACTATCTTTCTCACAATAAAGCTGCAGAAAGAAAAGCTGACATTGCAATAGACTTGTCAGAGCTGTTTTATAACAGGTGATCTGTTTTCCATCTGATGAGAAAGCAAACATCAAGGACACTGTCCTACTTGGCATTTTTGTCAAAGGTTTCAGTGAAAAAATATTTTTAAAGAATAGCAAGCTTCGTTTCGAGATTTTGATTTACACTGAGCAACAAAAATGTTAGATGTTACAGTGAGTCAGATGATGAAAAACTGTCTTCCATAGATTTCGTTTTGTGTGAGTCCCTTGCTAGAAAAATAACTGCTTATTTTTGTATTGATGTGTTTTTCTTTTTCAGTGAGACAAAATGAAAAAAAAAAAACAGAAGTACTAAAGACAAGATATTTAACAAATATTTAATAGAATAATTAAAATATATTGATATGTTATGGCCAAGAAGTGTTGAGTAGCACAGGGAGTGAGCCTCGTACAGATATCTGAATCACATAATTGATGACCAAATTCTTATTTCCTTAAATGGATGTAAGCACTCATATTAGAATCAAACACGTGTCTCCATTTTTCTTTTTTCCTTTTTTTTTTTGAGGGGGGGGGAGTGGGACACTGTTTCATACCAGGAACATGCATCAAGGCATGGTGTCATATTCTGTTTTTCAAACATTGCTGAGTTTAAATCATGAAAATAAGATCTCTTAATTGTAAAATGGACAATATGGTATCTGAGAAACTGACTGATAGTCATCAGAACCAAAACAAAGAAAAAAATATTACAGGGTAATCATTGATTGATAAAGAACTGCTTTTCGGTCTCTTGTTTGAATATATGCAGATATATAGTGTATTTCTTCTGACTAGTGTCGGAGAAACTCAAAACATCTATGTATGTGTGCATATATATATGTAAATGTATGTATATGGTTGGATATGTATAGTCATAATTTTAAATCTGGAGACAAGTTTCATTCCCCAGTGGTCACAAAAGTTTTTTGAACATATTTTCTTGGTTTCCTTTTTTGTCACAATCACAATTTTGAAGAATATTAAAATTTTGGTGAAACTGAAGAGTTGAGGGGAGGAAGTCTTGTGGTAGTTTGTGACAATGATGACATCAAGTTACTTTTAATTACTGTACAGCGTGTTTGGGTTTTTTTTGGTTGTTTTTTTTTGTCATTGTTGGGAGAAACTTTGTAATAAACCCAATGGGTACCTCTGGTGCTTTTGGTCCTTTTTTGATCTTGAAAGTGAATATATTACTTAGATTCTCCCATACCATTTACTCTAAGTCCTCATTCTTAGACATACTTAGGTCAAAAATTCATTATAGCCAGAAAGCCAGATTAAATTTTCTTTTTTTAATTTAGTATTTTTATCTTTTAACTAATTATATAATAAGCCCCAATATCCTTCTAGTGGATTTTTCTAGGATTTGTATTCAAATAGAAAAACATCTAGCTGTATGATTTGAAATCAGTAAAGTTTGTTGATTTGATCCCGCTACATCTGATATTTTGTTACATTTAAAAAACATCTAATTCCTTCTTGAGTTATAGGATGAAAGTATATGCAATTTTCATTCTTTTAAGAGAGCAAGGATTTTGGAGTAAGTAATAATGGTGCTCTATATTAGACTAATGATAATGATGCCTAAAATGCTGGTAAAAATAAGACGCAGACACCGCAGTATAGGGAAAAGGGTATTACCTTGGTTTAATAGGATCCCAGGTGCACCATTGTCAAAGGTGGTACCACAACGAAAAAGCCCCCAGGTACAATGCGTATACAGTTTTATGGACTTCACCAATTAGCATACCTATCTAAAATCTTCCAATAAGAACCCTAACAAATTAAGTAATTGTCCCCTTATTCTAATTATCTCCCCCCAAATGAGGCTACCACTTAGTTTACAAAAATATGTTCCAGAGATGAGGCTCCATTCAAGGTTTGTGCCTCATGTTCTTGAGACTGTGGGGATGTTTTGTCTTCCCCAAAGAATTCTGAGCTAGGCTAGAGTACAAGGGTTATAAACATGTGGGGCTAAGATACAGGGAGTGAAAAGTGTAGGGAATGGGAAAGGGTATAAAATGTATAAAAAGGGTACAAAATGAGTATAAAGAAAAAGGACAAAAAACCATTAGGCATCATTTCTCCTCTTTTTTAGAGACTAACAAGACTTTACCTTGTCTAGTCTCTGAACTACATTACACTACTTACAGCACTAGTTTACATAACTAGCTATACTAAAAATAATAACTACAATTACAACTATCATAAATGTTTTTCTTACTCAGGCCCAGTCTGGTAACTATGAAGTGAGGGCATGGAAACTGTGGTCAAATTTTAAGGTGTAACTTTGGACTCACTTTATACAGAATTTGAATTTTTTTCTAAACTTTTCTAATTTTAAATGGCTAGTTATTATATTCATCTAGAGGTGGTAATTGGGCGCAGATCTAGGAATTGCTCATATTAAGAGCTCTGGATATTTTTTGGATCACAGTGTTGTGTAACTTTTGGCTGAGCCTTGAGTCATGGTTACCAACTGGGCAAATAACAGACGTGTAAAAAATAATTCAAACTACATCATTTTAATTTACATCTGTCTGGGGTTTTGATGGTTTCAGGGGCAGAAACTTTCCTCATTCTGGTGTAGTGGATTTATGGGGTTTTTTTAAGTAACCTTTCTCAGAAGTGAGGGTGGTGAGCAAAACTTGGAATGGTCTTTTCCACTTGGCTTGGAAGGGGTTGCTGGTCTACTATTTAATGTAGACACAGTTTCCAGGCTGAAACAGGTTAGCAAGGGTGTCTAATCTTATAGCTTTGGACAGCACGACGAATCTCTGGAGCTTCTGCAAAATGGAGCTTAAGGCTGTTAAGTATTTCTGTAAATCAACTTTTTCTTTCATGTGAATTTTCTCCGGAATGCGTGGAACTTGATATGGTTTGCTATTTAGGCTTTCATAGGGACTTATATTATCCCTCCTTGGTTGTATGTGGACCCTCAGGAAGGCTATAGGCAAAGCTTGAACCCATATCATAGATGTTTCTTGACAGATCTTACTAGCCTGCGTTTTGAGGGTTCTATTTATACGTTCAACTTTGCCACTTGCCTGGGGCCTGTATTGTGTATGCAAGTCCCAAGTAAGTCCTAGAATCCTGCTAACTTCCCTGATCACTGTTGCAACAAAATGTGGTCTCCTATCTGGTCTCCTATGTCTTCTATGTCCTCTGTGATTTTGTTAATTGCCTTTAAATTTTGCACTAATTTGTAACTTTTACTATCAATTGTTTTATTTGGATTCAGTGATAAAAGTATTAATCAGCTCAATAGTGAACTCTTAGCTCATATACAGAGTGTGTTTGTTATTGCTTGTAAGGGGATTTTTTATGTGAAAGGTGTGCCTGCTGTCTTTGCTAGGAATATCAAATCCACAAATCAGGAATGTCATTCAGAAGCAAGTTCTAAAGTTGAGATCAACATTTTTAATTCACAGTTTTATTGCAGAAGAACATCAAGTAATTAATTAACAACTTTCAGACTTTAAAATATCTGTTGATCTGGCATAACTCAAACACTTCACAACTGATTGTAATGACTATCATATTTATAGGGGTTCTAAATCAAATTCTTGCTTCTCAACAAATTTACATTCATTTTGCAGGTAATTGTAGAAATGGATAAATATTTTTCACAAATTCTTCTTAATAATATATCTTTATGACAAAAATGTATAAAACTGGTAAGTGGTAGCTGAGGCTTAGCTTTGCTCAAGCCTTGATATATACCTCACATCTTCTGTACTATTCCATAGTAGACTTAATCAGAAAATTAACATTCTGGTAAGTCCTCATGCTCCAGAACAGGAAAAAACTAAGCAGTTTCTTGCCTTATAAGTGTTCTGGTTTGTAAAGAGCTCTAGTGGCACTTTCCTGCTCTTGACTGAGAGCAGTACTCTTTGCTTCTTCAAGGCACTAAAAACTATTGCAGACTTGGTCAGTTTTAAAATCATAAAGAAATCAGGCTTCATACTCCCACAGTCCCCTCAGATTAAAAGGAATCTTCTTGATTTAAACAGATTTATTACTCTTTGCCTACTCTCTCAACATGCACATTAAAAAATGGCCCTATAAAATTCAGGAAGGACACTCTCAAATGTGATCAAATTCATTGCCATTGGACTACCACAAAATAATGGAATAAGAGATGCACTCTTTTATTGCTTGCACACAACTACTCATCAAATACTTGAAAGCACTTTCATGAAATGCTCTCTCTGAGATGAAGTTAAACCTAAATTTTGATCCTCTAATTTGATGAGGAAATATGAGTCATTTTTTATGGTGGTTTTAATGGTTTGATACCAGCTAAGTATGTCTGACACCTCCTACCACTCTCATTCTTTGTACAGTGAGATGATTGAGTAGTGTTGTTACTCAACGATATGCTTAGGGTGCTTTAATTAAGCTTTTAAAAAAACGTTCCTTAAATATAATACAATTTTGCAAACACATAGTCCTACATCTTGTCTAAGCCTCTCTTTTTCCCACTGTATTTTTTTTCTTCTAATCATAGCTGATAGCGCAGACAAGAATAGTCATCTCCTTGTGCTCAGTACTTAACATGATTCTAACCACGAAAAGTCTGCACATCAAAGGGTTACAGTAAAAGACAGTGTAATATTATACAGAATAATCAGGAGTTTATTTTACAGAAGAGCCCTAAATATGTCATTAGGCATGTAAGAGATTTTCAAAAGCACCTAAGCAGATTTTGTATCTAACTCCCATTGACTTCAAGGTAGCCAGATGTCTTTGGGAGCTGTGAAACTAAAAATATGATAAGACAGATGATGTTTGAATTACTAGAGTAAAGTGACACCTCTAATATTATATCTAAAAGCTGATATGTTTGGCTGGTGGGGAATGAAAGTTGGTTGGGCAGAAGTGAAAGATCTGTGGAAAGATGGAATAATTTAAATGATAGCTAATGAGGTCTGTGCATGTAAGGTATGAATCACATTCCTAATGCTATTATAAATATGCCATGATGAATACCATGACAATTGCACAAAGTCAGGATACAGTGCTCCAAGACTTTCACTTTTATCCAGTGTAATTTACTTCATGAAATTTTATAAACAATGACAATAGAGAAAATTAAATCAAAAACAGAAAAAAAAGCTTATCACAGTTAACACAGGATGACAGTTTCATCTCGCTGTAGTGATGCTGGCTTAAAACTAAGGACAAAATGCTACCACAAAAGAAAGGGTTTAGTAAATTTTTATGTGTATTATTTTGTGGTCTCCCAATTTCCCATGCTGTAGAAATCACTAAGTAGCTTCTGATTAAAACAAGTATAGCAGACAGACTTTTTTTGATTTTTTTTCTGTGTAATTAAGAGAATTGTGCTCTTAATTCCAAAGTAGTGTCCAGATAAGACCATGCTCAAAAATTTTTCTTTGCTTAAAAGGTTTCTTCAATGTCAATTTGAAAAAAACCCAAAAACCACCTGTCTTCAAGATCTGAAATTCTACTCACTTCAACAGTGTATCCAACACTGGAAATTTTCCCACTGTGGGTTTTTATTCGGCTGTAAAACTACCCACTGCAATTGGCACAATCAATAGGATCTTAAAATCAGAGTACTATTTAAAAAAACAAATTTAAAAGCAAGTCAAATCCTCAGGTTTAAAAATTTAAGATGAAAGATCACTGGGATGACTGTCTGACATCCCACCGAGATTGTCACCCTCTTCTTACTAGCGAAAGAAATTCCATATGTTTCTTTCTGAGGAAATTTTTTGTCTATGTCAAGGATCATACTCATGTGATATTCATAAATAAGAGATTTCTCTGTATTTTCTTACCAAAGAATCTGGTTGAATACTAACAATTGAATACTAATTCAATGATTTTCCTATTACAATAGTGCTTTTAAAAATGGCTAAACAAAACCTGTATAGATAGGGTCAAGGTTTTCATGGTGAAATAGTCCACCAATGAAATATGTGTAACAACTTCATTTCCTGTGTACTACCTCCTTGGTCTACAAATTATATCTTCTTCCTCACAGATGTATGTTATTCTTGCAAATTAATTAAATGAACACTTAGAACACAGAAACAAATGAGAAATGGCGTAAACTCAGAATTTTTCTGACAGAAATCGCTCCATTTGGCTTGAAACCACAGCCTCTTTTTACTATAGTAGGCCTCCTTTGCAAAAAGCTTCAAAAATGTGGCCTTGAAATAAGACATGTAAAACAGAAATTCATCCCCACTTATTCCATAAACATGTTCACATCTGTATTGCTAACGAGCCACATCACTGATGAATTTGCTCTAACTTCCTTTTTACTGATGTTCTGTGAATACCTGGGGATACATGGAAATCTGGAGGTACTCATGCTCCTCTGAATTCATTTGTGACATATTGTTTGACAGAGAATCCATGTGTTCTGTATTTAAGGAAAGTGTCCTACCTTCAGACTGAAAAATAATATAATTTTTTTTATATTTTCTCAAAAAGGGCAGTTTGCAGATAAATCGATAAGGTTTTAATTACAGTATCTTATTTAGCAAATAGTACTCCTGTTTTATGCTGTAACTATTTTCTTCAAATAATATCTAGCTGTGGGGTCTTGACATACTCAGAAACTCTTTAGACATAGACCCTTAATGTAAAGGAAAGTTTTCATTTAATGAAAATAAACTGTCACAGCTCCAGGTTTTCTTTCACAAGACTTCCTAACCCACCCACTCATCACTAAAAACAATGGGAATCTTGTCTTTCATCTGGGATTTCGTTAGATCTTATTGATTAGATCTTATAGATCTATTGCCACAAAAATCTGGCAATCTTGAGCAATTGGCCATCTGTACAGTTCAAGTGCATTGAGGGATGTATCCCATGCTTTTGAAGCAGAATCTGCAAATTTAGTGGTTTTGAGCACAATAGAGAAAATGCATTTCTTGTCACACTCTGCAGTGATGCAGATAACTTCCTTTGTGGAAAAAAACAAAGTAGACCAACATAGTGTACACTGCAGGACTCTGATATTGACTCAGCTGGTTAAAGCATTGTGCTAATAGCACCAAGGTCATGGCTTTGGTCTCTGTAGCAGCTGTTCACTTAAGAAATGGACTTGATGATCCTTGTGGGTCCCTCCCAGCTCAGAATATTCTGTGACTTTATAGATGAGTTTCATCTTTGAACAGCTAAAGGTGTTCTTTGTATGATTTACATAATTTTTTGCCTGTTTTTCTATACTAGGAGTTCTCCACCCTCCATTCTCTCTAGTAAGAGAATTCATTTGAGGGAAAAAGTTTTCCAAAATTTTTATATTCTGTCACTTTCTCAATCAGACAAAAAGTATTAAAAAATTCTTTAAGATTAGGACATTGCCAGCTTGGAGCATTTTATAGATTTCTTGTTTCTTCTCCTTCCTCTCTCTCATGCCATAACCAGATATGACTTTTTAACAGTTTCTTTGTTTATTTTATTTGAAGATGTTTTGAAATATGATCTGCTCTACCCTTAAAATTATGTGTTGGTAGATATATGATCACATTTCTCTGTAATTTTTTTTTCTTTTGTGTTCTGACCAATTACCTATGTGGAGCAGGGAGTTACATGACCTGTACTTTCATACGTTCGTACTAACGGCACCCCCACTGAGAGCAATACAGATAAATAGCTGTTTAACAGTTTAGAGATCAGTCATTGTTTTCCAAGCAGAGATTTTGCCAGCAAAGACAGGAATGAGAAAAAAATCTATAGGTTTTTCTTTTCAGTTAATTAACCATGCACAAGTTTTTGGTTGGGTTTGTTTTATTTTCTTGTTTTTTCTCGAGAAAGTCAATAGATTTGCATGATGAAAAGCTGCTCACTGGTATGAGGTTTTTTTTGGCTCCTTGCTTCCACTTGTCTGTATGAATATGACCACATTTTTCATTATCCAATTCAGGTACTTCAGGCTTCAGAATAGCTCTCTGATGCATCAATTAACAGTCAATTTAAATATAAATATCAGGCTATCTCCAATTCTGGCCAGAATCATTGATTTAATTTCCTAATGACAGAAGAATTAAGTAATAGGGGCTAAGTAGGAATGCAAGCAATCATGTGTAACCATGTGCCAAATTGATATTTCAGCAACTCTGATAACTTATTAGGATGATGGCCATGAGATGTCACAGAGCTGAACAATAAATCTTCAGTCTGCTTCTTTTGTACTTCTCCTTTAAAATAATTTTTCTATTGCAAAATTAATTGGCATTTGTGTTGACAGTCAGTGTCATCTTTAGTAGTGCTTAAATTAAGAAGCTCACAATTTAACCATATGTGAAAAAGTAAAGCAAATAATTTTGCACAATAAATGAGCAGATTAAGGTGGCTGGAATCCCTTTCACATAAGGCCAACCCAAGTCTGACACATCATTAAAGTTCATTTCATGGCAGGATACAGCTCTTAAGCACTGTAGAGTTCTATAAATGGAGAATTTCACAAAAGAGGTGTAAATTGGAAAACTCTGTTCAGATTTGCAAGCCTAAAAGCTCAGATATCAATAGTAGCAGAACAAATATATCTTGAGGCTGAAATAAACTTCTGATTGCCATGAGGATTTTGGGGAGGAAGTCAGAAACACAAAGTAGTGATGAATCTTCACGGTCATACATGTTTTCAAGTGACTAAAAAGGGTCAATGATATTTTAAGAAAAAATCCAATGTCACTCATGCCTATAGGTTAGATTTTATGTTTTCAAATGAACAAAAACATCCTTTAAATGAATTAATGACTATGCAGTTTAATTATCTCCCATTTTTCTCAGTAGCATATTTACCCCTGATTTTAGAGGAATGAAAATATCATATCTTAACTACTTATGAAAAAATGTCACTCATCCAATGTAATCATAACAGAAAGATGTTTTCCCTCATGCTTGTAGTACTCTAAACATTGACAAAACTTTAGAGGTTTCAGCTAGTGACATCCAACTTGCATATACTTTACCAAACTGCCTTATTCTAGATTCTGTTCCAGAAAGCTACTACAGAGTGGGTTTCTTTCTATTCTTTGTGCTCAAGCAAAGGCTTTTCAGATTGTACTGAATATCAAACAGGCTGGAAATGTCCCCTGAGAGCTATGGTGCAGCTCTATTCCAATCTTCCGATCTTAAAACAGATTATCTGTACAGAGAATAAAGCTCTGTCTAAAATAGAGACAGTGTTACTCCTGAACAATACTAAGAATCAGCACCACTAGTAGTCCGAAAAGGATTTGTCAAGCAGTGTATGCAAACAATATTTGTTGCAGAGTTACATTACTGTTGTTCTTCTCCTGCATGCTATGATTGATAGTGATTTTCCATGTTTCCTAATTAATCTGGTTTTGGACAAACAAATGCCTTTGAAAATTAACGTAGATGGTGTGTTTTGAAAATTACACTTTCAGGTACAGAAGCAGAGTGGATACTCCATAAATGAGATGTGTAACTTCCCTGAAGCATTTCTGTCCCAGAACTCATTTACAGGTTTCAACAAGCTTTGTGTAAGGGGACCACACATTGGTTTTTCTTCAAAACCTGGGACTGGATTGCGAGGATGTGCAGCTCACTAATGTATGGGGGCTGAATGCATATTCCAAAAGCTTTACTCCCAACCCCCACCCCAAATCCTACAAAACTAATAAATTAACTAAAGAAATATTAGATTCTCTAACACTATCTCTGGGCAGTTGTGACATCGTAATAGGTGAGCAAAACAATTAACATGCAAAATAATGATTAGAGTACTTTAAATACTAAAAGTAATAAAATATACCAATTATATAGATTATGCTTTCAGACACATTTTCAGAGATTAAAAATACAAATGGAGCTGGTAAATCCTATGTGAGTTTAAAAGACACTTGTATTAGTAAAAGAGATACCTAATACATCCAAAATAACTGAAACCATTTGAGACATTAATTCTTTCCTCAGTTACTGTAAATGGTGTATAAGAATTTTCTCTGAGCAGAATAAAACTTTAAAATTTTCAGATAAATTATCCCTATAATTTATTATGAATGAGGTAATTCTAAATAAACAGAATAATTCAAAATATGTACAAAGAACCAGAAGCTTAACCTTACTAAAAGGTCAAATTCTGTCTGCAGATACATGAACTTTGAAGGAATGCTCATGGGCAGAGCTTAAGCCCTGATGTTAATGTTACAAATTTAGAAAATATATTATTGAAAATATACCACTTTAAAGACATTTCAGTCATGTGTGTTAACTGTGCTGCATGGGGATTAGGCCTTTGTGAGAGAACTCAGGAGAACTGAAAGTAATTTGCTGTTGGAGGTAATGATAGTCCTGAGGATTTCTCACAGTTTGTGACCACAGACATGACTGAAATAGTTTATAAACATATAGCTTACAATTACTTTTATCAAAATAATGAGTGTGGAATTATAGGGACAGTTTTTGGTGCTCTGATATTGTGACTATTCAATATTTAAGGAATACAAGCTCTCCCAAAACCAGAAACCAAACGAAAAGAACACACAGGGAGGGAAGGCACACATTCCTGTGTATAGAGAATGGTGAGTGTTTAAAGTGTTCCAACACTGATTTCTGAGATGAGTGTTCAGCTTTCTCATCCACCTGGGAGGAATTAAGATCCAAATCATGGAGAAAATACTTTAGGCAGAAATACATGGACAGCTTCTGTGTAGGGAGCTAGGGAGGAAGAAGAAAATATCTCCATTTGAAACTCTTCCACTGGGCAGTGAAAATGAAATAATTCTCTAGTCTACACTGTAGGGTACTCAATAAATGGAAGTTTGTAGATCCCAATCCCCAGTTCAAAGCCTGGCTATGTAGTTTAGTGAATTATCTTTTTCATATAAAATATATAGCCAGTCACTGAAGCCCAGACATACTTGTTGGTTCTTTCCAGTGTAGCAGCAGCTGCTGGTCAATCCCCACTGATAGTGAGAGAAAAAAAAAAAAAGGAATGTGGATTTCATCCAGCATAAAGTAAGTCCTATGACAGCTGGAAAACCATGAATGTAAAGGAAGTAGGGAACTCTATTTACATGAGAAAACTACAAGGAAATGGTAACTATCATTATGGGGCTCTGAGGATTATGAGGGAGAGAAAAATAAAAGGGGAAGTTTTGTATTCTGGTTGTCCCAGGAGGCAACTAGAGATGAGCGGGCAGGTAAGCAGGGTTTCAAGATTTTAACCTTAGGTGCTGAAATGTATAAATTTGAGGGATTTAAATATTTATTTTTCTGGTATATCCCATTTTAACTTCCTAAGAAGTAGTTCCTTATAAACATTTAGAAATGTAAGCCTCATTGATTTCACTGGGAAACAAGTTTCCAGATTCCTGCCTGTGGTTACTGTCAACTTTTGGTTTCTCTTTCCTTGTGGAGAAGACCCACCCTTGTTTCTCCCACTCTGGGGTTTAGTGAAATTTCTGAAATGGAAATCAAAATAAAAGTGTAATTATAATGTCCTAATGTTCTTTTTCACACACCTATCCCTTATGTGAAACTCTGTATTCATTGCTCATCATCATCATTTCATGGCAAATACAGTTAGACAAGTTAGGTGCTCCACTTCTGGTCTGCAGTATCTTGGGTTTGATTAATGATGTTACTCAGAGACTCTGGGAGGATTTTAGAATGCTCAATACCTTGCGATGGTTAACATTAGCAGAGATTCACTTGTTTGCAGAGCAGAAAACCTTTATTGACAGATAGTAATGACATCAAGACTTTATTTTAAAAGAATTAATGCAGTCAATGGGTTTTAGTAATGTAGTATATCAATCAAAGGCATGCACAAATTAAGGTACAGCTGAAATAACAGTACCTTTAGAACACAATTTTTTCCTTAAAGTATAAAAAAATCAAAGGAAAGTTCTTTGTAGAGATCCATGCATTGATTTAAAGACAGTCTTTTAGTTGTGATGGTGTTTTACATGTTGTGTATTCTTTTCAAGTTAAAGGAATATAAAGTGTTTTTTTCTGGTATTGATTTTTTTTTAATTATTGTTATTATTTTAAGTCCCCAACAGATACCAAAACAGACATTTCTAGTCATGTATAGTACAATTTTAACATGGTATAATATTCTGGCAAGAATTGTACATTATGTGATGGTTATAAGCAGATATCAGACAAAATGTTTTGCTGTTAGCATAATCCTATTACCTTGTGATACTATAGACTTACCTGGTACTCATATATTGTTTCTTACCATGGACTCTTTCTTTGGCAAATATCATAGCCTGTACTGCAGCCTGCCTTCTGCCATCATAAGCATTCATACATCATATAATTAATCAAGCAGGAAAACAGAATCCCTTCTAGAAAGTAATTCTGAAAATATAGTCTGTTGAGACTATTTTTGAGCTGAATTTTAATTTGACTCTGTTACTTCTTTGGTTTACCATGCAGATACATGGATATATGAACACCACCTATTTGTTAGTAGCATTAGAAGCCTCCAATACTACTGACTTCATTCATCCTGCTAGAAAAGATATACTAGGTCTCAGAAAAGATATATTAAATCTCCTGGAACAAGTTTTTCTTGTGCAAAATGACAAGATAAAAAAAACCCTGTAGGACAGTCATATGATTTTACATAATATTTGGAATTAAAATAAAAATCAAATATAGATATCCAATGACAACTGACTCAACTGTTGGTGTTCTGGGGAGTTATTGTGTAACATTTTCCTATGAAAGATATTATATACACATCCTGAAAGGTTAATTTCTGAAAGATTCTGTTATTATTCCATACTTTCAAAAAACAGAATAACAATGTGTACAAATTATTAATCCCGTGGTAATCAACAAAGATTAATGTATTTTTCCTTGTTCATGACACACTTTCATATCCAAGATTTGGAGCACAGGATTAATTCTAGGAACACTTTTTACACTTTCATCTCTTACTATATATTTACAGAAAAGATCTGTAAATAAAACTAGGAATTTTTTTACCTGCTTCTTTTACGATTGCTGAGTGGCTTTCATAATATTTTCCTGCTCTGCAATATGAAAGCTTTGCAATATTTTTTATCTTATTTGAAGATCTGGAACAAGTGTATTAATTATAAGCACCTAAGCACTCAGGCAATATCTCTTTCACAGTCCTTTTAACATACTCTAACATACTGAATAGATCTTAAATACCAGAGACAGGGCAGAGCCAATGTTTGCACTTGCTGATGTGTCTTATTTTGCCTAAAAGATGATGTCACATTTAACAAATACCAGGTATCCTGTTGCCCATAACTCCACTGACATGCATACAGCAGGAAACAGTTCCCACTTCTTAGCCTCAGTCTGTTTGCAGACAACACGAAACCTGGCAGGAGTGTTGACTTGGGGAATTTGGACAGGCTGGATTGATGGACCAAGAGCAATGCATGAGGTTTAAAAATGTTGTATGAGGTTTAAAAAGGACAGGTGCTGGGTCCTGCACTTTGGTCACAGCAACCCGTGAAGTTAGGGCATGGGAAAGAGTGGCTGGACAGCTGGCTGAGGATAAAGGATGTAGGAATGCTGTTTGCCAACCAGCTGAACACGAGCCAGTGTGTGCCCAGTTGGATGAGAAGATTATTTGGATGAAAAATATTTTAAAGTATGCTTTTATTTGTTTGTCCTGAAAATGTTTAAGTTTGGAAACTTTTGAAATTTACTGTGACAGAAAAATAATACTATTCCTTTTAAATAGTGCAATCATTTCACAGGAAAAAAATAAAATATCATGAACTCCTAGTCATTTCATTACACAGAATCAATATTTTTCAATCAGCTTTACAGTTCCATCTAATAATAATGTACTCCATTGAATTCTACCACTTGAAAGTCCCATCTCCATATCATCTGTGAAAAGATGAAAATGCCTCCAGCTAACACTGCAATCAACATACTGTTGAATTATGAATTTTTCTCTGAAACACACAAACTGCCAACATTGTTTATGTGAGTAATATTAACCAAAACCTATATAAAGATTTGAGTTTCACTTATATTTGCTAACAAAGGAACAAATAGTAGGCAGGAATAAAGGCGGGAGATTTATTAGGGAATCCTGGGTCAGGAATGGATATTGTGGAGAAATTTCAAATCACCTACTGGCAATTTATAAAACAGCAAAATATATGGAAAGTCCTTGTCAGATTTTTCAATTGACAGTGTAATTGGGGTGTAAATGTGGGGAGTAATATTACATCAGTATAAAGACTTCTAAATCAGCAATGCAGTCTAGTGAGAGAACAATTTAAACCTCAAATTTTAGGTTGAATATATGGCTGCAACTGCTTAATAACCTGGAGCTATTCTTGAAGGATCTATAAGAAACTGTGAGCTAACTTTCCAAAAATAATCTGAAAAAATATTTTGTGGGTTTTTTTATTTTAAGGGAAACAAGCAAGCAAAATTGAGTGATTACTCAGTTACACTATATTTTGTAGTCCTGCAAAAGAAAACACAGTGAAATATATCAGTGTCTACACTGATGGGGTATTTTAAAGAAATTAAAACTACAGCTCATAATTGGAATTATGCTGTATGGCACCTCCTTTAGCACTACTTCTGGGTTTTATGCAACATCTGAGGTAACCTACATAAATAAGGGACTGAGTTCTCAGTCTTATATCCTATATGGAACTTACTTCCTGTGAAAGTTTACCACCTATGGGACATAAAAAAAGATGATTCTCATATTTTTTCTCTGTCTTGGTTCAAGGAACTTGCTTGTTTTCAGCAGAACAGCACAGCTTTTAAAAAAAGGAGCTTTTTGATCCTTTCCTGCTCTTCTCATCTCCATTCTTGTCTTCAGCTTGGTGGTTACAGCACTCTGTGTTCCACACCAGCAGGCGTGGGTTCAAATCCTGGCAGACTGAAGCGAGAATAAAATCAAGTCTTCCACCTCCCGGAAAAGTGCACCAACCTCTATTATGAAAATAAACTGGTGGTAGTAGCAGTATTTGAAAAGAAAGCAGCAGCTACCACAGTGTTGTGTGAAATGCCCAATCTTGTTACTATGTGTTAGGGATTCTCCGAAAAGCACCATGAGGTCAAGTCCCTGAGGAGAATTGCACACGCACTGGTTTCTGAGTTGCAGTCAGACAGAGACTCCTCTCATGTGATGACACATATCTCAGCAATCTCAAGTTTGAGAGACCTGTGGCCACACTCAGGACAAAAACTTCCAGGGACTTAAGAAGTGCTTAAAATTAAAGTTAAAAAAAAATAGATAAAAATGAGTAAGAATATAAGATGCCACAAGCCTTAGACAGATCTTTGAGTTTTCAAGATCACAGGTTTTGACATGAAATACTGTATTCTATCTAACTATCAGACTCTATATACACAGGAAGAGAGGAAAAGGGCTAGGGGGGGTTAAATCTGTTCCATTGTTTTACTCTGGAACAATTTCAAATTCCTTGCAAAATTATTTAATATAGTTAGCTAAAGTCTCAGATTTCATGACCCAGCTTGCAACTTGATGGAATAAACCTTTTCTGTGTATTTTATTACTTTGATTAAAGTGGCTAACCAAGCAAATATTCATCTAAACAAGCATATTAGTACAATTAATTAAACTAATTAGAGAGAGAACAATTTTAATTGAGGTCACAGTAAAGATGGAGCCAATAAATTACTATTTTCAAACATTTAAAATGTCAAATAAAAAAGGTAATCGCTGAATTATGGGTATGACATGAGATGCAGTTATTTTATACTAAGCTTGATTTACAAAACAGAATTCAGAATCTTTAAAACTGGTGAACAAGCAATTCCAGTCACTGCAGTTATAATTTCCTACCAGAGAATTAGCAAAGAAATTTACAAGATGTATATGTTCCTCATTTAACTGTCTAAGCTACTTGAGAAAGGTTTTAAATTTTTAATCAAAAGAATTGTCTACTCTTTCTAGACTTGCTAGTTCATCATTAAAAATATTATTTAATTCTTAAAATTATTTTAAGTAAAATAATCTTTTAAATCCTATGTTTATTGATTTATTTATTGGCAGATGCATTTGTTTTAGAAAACTACAAATGGTGTTTTTCTTCTACATACCTGCATTTGTGCATGGCTATGCAAAAAAAAGAAAACCTGATTAATGTAAAGTTTAAGTTTCTTCTGCTCTGTTTTCTATAAAGAATAGAAGACATTTATGCAACAAAAGTAAATGTTTGGAGCTACATTTTTGTACTTGATCAGAGTTGTAAACCAATTTCAAATGAATTCAAGAAATCCTGTTAAAATTAAGAAATTAAATTATTCAGAATTATTTCAACTTAGACATCGCGAATTGTACTGTGTCTTTTCCTTACCATTGTATTAGAAATTCCTTTTAATCATCTTGTTTTTTAAGAAGTTATTCGGTATTTGCCAAATCAATTAATTAAAATATTTCTGTTATTTTAAATTAATCACAATGAATATTTTGGTGGTTTCTTACCTTAAAACTGATTTAACTATCAAAGTAGTCTAGTATATTGGTGTACTAAGCATTTTACTGCTGTGAAGAAAAATGCCTGCATTTAGATTCACTACATCTGAGTGAAAGGCTAGGCTTCTTTAAAAGTTTAAAGAAACAAATTGTTTTTTCTAGGCAAGTAAAAAAAATTTTTTAATGAAAAATAAGAATAATTATCAAAGAATCTGACTGTAAGACTATCAGATACTTCTGATGTCAAGAAAAACATTATTGTGGCTTACTGGAGCCACTTAAAGCTGTTGCAAGGAGTGAAAATGGCACCAAAGAGAGGAGGGTGAATAAGTTTGCAGAAGGGGAAACCGGACAAACACCAGTGTACCTCAGGCTAAGTCGTCTGTCTAACCTCTCTAGTCAAAGAATTATGACTCTGCCACATGATGTACGTCTTAAGCATCTGTTAGGCTCCTTTTGGAAAGGTAATGTATTTATTTTATTTGAAAATTTTCACTGACATAGACAATAGTAATTTATATAATTCTGTATCAGTAATACAATGTAATGTAGTGAATCCACTGCCATATACAATAAATATCAAGAGTAAGACCTGCATCTGCAGAAACTCAGATAAAATTCTGACCTCAGACTGAAGTATAAAGGCTTCATATTTGTATGCCAAAGCAATTTTCCCTTGCCTGCACAGAAAGCTTATTTCTCCTTCTACTCACAATTTCATTTTAGAATGAGAAACCCAAAATTTAGCAATTTTCTAGTCATGACCAACGTGAAAAATGTTAATTTTGTTGCCATTATTTGGACCCTCCCTTGTAACAAACATAAAGTGCCATAAGCCTGATTCTTGCCCTGAAGTAAAGCTGACACTTTTAACTCTGCCCAGTAACAGAAAAGATGAGGTGAAGAGGTCCATTATCAATCTCTTAGATACAACCATTTGGGGATGAATGCATTGACAGAGCTGGATTACAAATGCTGGCAACCAGAGCGAAGTGTCCAACCCAGAGCACTGAATTCTTGCAGTGTGCTTCAACCAACAAACCCCTGGTGAGGATGGGATGGCATTGATTTCCTTACCTCTCACTGCAAATGTGCCATTATGAAATGAGTACAATACTTGAAAAAGCAGAGAATGAATAAGTGATTTAGTTATCAAGTGGAGGCTGCTGAGGACACTGCTACCTTCCTCATTCTTTTTCCATCAACATAACATGATATAAATACTCCCCTTACTCTCCTCTACCTGCTTCTAATTAAAAGCAAATGATGACTCTGATACAATGATGTTTTAAATGTCACAGTCCTGTAGAATTTCAACAGTTCTGCATTTTTAGCAGCTTAGAAGCTCTGCAGAACAGTTTCTGATTTGCATTTCATCACTACCTTAATGGAGGAACAGCGGTAAGCGTACGAATTAAAGCTCGCTAGATTAGGGAGTTTGTGCACAAGATTTCAGATCTCTGGTGAATGGCTTACTGCAGCACTACAAATCATTCTGTCAAACCAAATTGTGCTGTTAAAATACACATTTAAAACAATGCTCCCCAAATAGGTAATATGGAGGTAATTGAAAAACCCAAAGTGCATACAAATAGCTGGAAAAAGTGAGCAGTGAGTGAATAAGAAACCAAAGGAAAAAGAAAAAAGAAACAGACTAAAAAAACGAGGCAAATGTAAATAAACATTACTGTAAAAAACAAAAAAATTACTTAATCACGAATTGCAAATAAACCACATACTTCGGGGCTTAACGTGTCACCTATTGTGCAGACGGCGCTATCTACTGTGATGAGATGGGGAATAGTGGAGAAAAATAAGGAAAACTTTATGCGTCATAAGTCTCCCACTGAAATACACTGAGAAATGTGTAATCTGCAAATGCACAGAAAATATCCAGCTAGGAGTTCTTAATTTCCTTAAATGGCTTCACTAATTTCCATGGGAAATTACAATTAAAAGAAAAAATAGAGGACAATGACAAATGCTAATCTTATAACAAATTTTGAATCAATGAGTTAAATATATAAATCTAAACTTTCAGCAGTGTAGAACTCAACCAAATGAGTGCAAATTTTATGAACCCTGCTGTAGGTTACACTTGATAAAAAGACTTACCTCTTCAAGTGTTCATCAACATGAGCTCCATAGGTTAGTATGTGTGCATACCAGTGACACTCATCATAAATGCTAAGACAGAATAAATCTGAATTAGTCTTCTCTGCTCCCCTCCCCCCAGCATCAATATATGTATTAACAAGTAGGGGAGATAATTAATAAAATCAGTTTAACAGATTTTTAGGTTCATATTTTTAATATTAAAATATCAATAATGAATATCCAGTTCAACTCTATATAATAAGGAGAACAAACTTTTAAGTTTGATAAGAACAAACTTTAAGTTAGATAAAGATGCTTATTAAGAGTTCTGTTGAATTAATCTGTTTCCATTAAACACCTATGTCAACATGGATTCTTTCTTCATATGAATGAAAGGAAAAGAGAAAACCTTAATAGAACAGTATGAGCAATGTGTTGTTATGGATTCAGTTAAATTTAAAAAAAATCCATCAAAAAACCAAAGCCACCTTTCATCATTGAATGGAAAATCAGTTATCTATACATATCCATAAATTAATATGAAATTCCCTTCTGTCCCACATGAATGTTTGACTCTTCATTTAAAATTAAAAAAAAAAAAAAAGAACTAGATTAATCTTGTGTGACCTTTTATCCCCTGAGTTCTTAATCAATCATCTTGATTGATTAATAGGCCTTCATATGGCCCTAAATTATGTTGCTCAAATCCTGTCCTTTGCTTCATTCTCTTCAAATATCAAATAATTCCAGAACAAAAAGACTATCACCAAATATTTGCCCATCCTGATTTTTTTCTGATTTTTTTTATTGCAATCACTTCAGCAAAATTGTCAGGTGACTTTTCCTAAAAGTAAAGCACCCACATTGTTCTTCCTATCCTCAGGTGTGCATATTTCATACTTCACATTTCACATATTGCATATTTTGGTCCTCAGGAATTAAAATCAAGGATAAGTTTTTTTGTTTGGTTGGTTTTTTGTTTTCTGAGTATTGGCAGAGTTGGCATACTACCATTTCCTTGTGAAGAAAATAATGTGATTAAAGATTTACAACAATTACAACTTCTACATCTGGAAATACTTCCACTTGGATCACTTCAGAAGTCCCAGTCCCTCACCATAATTTAAAATTGATTCTCTTTTATGCATGTGGGAAATAATCCCCTCAGGATTTTGGAACCTTTTCCACCTGTTTGCTTCATACTGATAAATAAGGTGTAAAACATCAAAGAATCATGTCCTGTTTGCTTTTTCATATCAACTAGGACTTCATTTTTGTTAAAATAACAGAACAAAACTTGCATGAAATTGGCTTTTTGACAGAATCTTCATGCAAACCTGTGGATCTTGTAATGACCCAAAATTTCAACACCTTTAATTGATCACTTCCAGATGAAGTTATACACAGGAATATATTATTAAGTACATTATAGACTTCCTTCTTCAGTGCGGTAACTCCATCTGCTTAACCATCTCTTGAATAGTGTGCAAGAAGGCAGAGTATTTACATAACTCTTGTAGGTCCACATACCATTCAGATATGACAGTTAAGCATATTTTAGTCATGGCAATATAGTTTTAATTCACAGTCCTCTTTCTCTTCCCCATCATTTTCCTTCTTAGACAGACCACAACCATGATCATATCTGTTTACTAATCATATCTTTATTCATGTAGATGCATATTCCCATTTCATGCAGAGGCAAAAAGCATTTTAAATGTGGCATGAGGAAGAATTCAAAAATGGAAAGAATTTGAGTGGAAAGTGAAGGGGAAAAGAAGTACTTCTATGAATAGTTAATTGATTAATTGATGCATTTTCAGATAGGAAAGGAAGCATAATGAATATTTATGACTGTGGGCTCTGAATTAAATCTATTTTTCTCTTTTCCAGAGGAGCAAAAGTATTTGA
Source organism: Lichenostomus cassidix (assembly GCF_008360975.1). Taxonomy (NCBI): domain Eukaryota; kingdom Metazoa; phylum Chordata; class Aves; order Passeriformes; family Meliphagidae; genus Lichenostomus; species Lichenostomus cassidix. The sequence continues at coordinate 16,887,835 of NC_139480.1, read as the reverse complement.
ACGAAACTTGGTAATGTTTGCAAAGGGGTTTGGTTTTGGGTTGGTTTTTGGGTGCTTTTTTGGTTTGTTTTTTTTTCTCCTGCCTTTCTGTGCAAAGTACATTTAGTTTATCTCTTCAGATCATTTTTCTTGAAATTTTGCTGAAATGAAAAGTGAAAATGAACCCTAAACATCCTTGAACTGACAAATAGAAAGATAAGGCCATAAGAAATAAAGTATTTTCTTTGGGTACAACAAATCATGTGTCTTGACCATATACAAACTGTTGGATTGAAGATATCAGTTTTAAAAATTATGTATTTGTTTAAATGGTGATTTGAGGTATAGAGACACCTCAGTGTAGTCCCTGCTATAGCAGGTAAGTGAGGAATTTAGATCATAATTGGTATTTTGATATAATGGTGATTTGAGTTAGGTAAACTATGGCATACTAGCTATACTGGGGATGAATATCCCCATTCAGAGGAAAATCACATGTTAAGGTATTTTTGGGTTAGTTTTAGCTTAGTGACCAGTAATTAATTTTTGATAAAACTGAATATAAAGGGAATATTTGGCATAATTTCAAAATTTTTAATATTAACAAAAAATATATTAATTTTGAATGCAACCTACTTTAAAAAAATTGTGCACTTAAAATATCTATATTTTTGATTTTATATATTTAAAATATAACTGTATGCCTTCTGAAAGTGAAAAATGTTTAATGAATATATATTTGGTATATATTTGCCAAAAGTATTTTGTACACTTTCCATTGTGATTCTTGAACAGTAGAGCAACATCCTCCAAAAATAATCGGAAGGGTACCATTTCTAAAGACTAAGAAATACTTTTTTAATGCCATGGAGAATCAATAGTGAAATATCTACATCAATTTGTAGATGTTTCTGATATTTGGACTATCTGAAAGTGGGGAGTTTTGCTGGAAAGTTTATCACACTTTGAGGGAAAAAGATGACCTACTTATATTAAAGCACAATAAAATACAGGTAGTCTTGTATTTCAGTTTGACCCTCAACATAAAAGCTTGATACAGTTTTGCTTAATCCATCACTATCTTGGCTGTCTCCAAGTGCAAAATTGGTGTCTTTTTACCTGCTAGGTGATTTTGACTTCTAGATATGCTGATCTCTTTTCACTTAAAAAACAGCGTGGAAAACTCCATCCTCAGCATGGCTAATCACCAAGATGAACAATCCTTAAAATGAAGCTATTCCCTTCTTTCCCTTTCAGAGAGCTTTTATACAGATATTTCTGTAGTTATCCTTCATTCTTCCCTCAAAATGTTAATTGAGGAATATAATGGATAGTAATGATTATCACTTGTATGGCTGCATCATCAAAGTCCATAAAATAAGGACTATCATCAGATTCAAAATTTGAAAGACAATTTGAAGATAAAAAGTCCTCTAGAAACGCTTCATTTTAAAAATATGTTTTCAGATATAACATTTTACAAATTATTAAATGAGCCATAGGACTGAGGTAGACCCTTGTTCATTTTATATATGTCTACATTATCCCTGTTATGTACATATCTGCAATTTAGAGCTATCTCTGAACATTTATTCAGCTTTCAGTAATTTCACAACTTTCATAGGCACCAAAAAGTGTACCACTATTCATCTGACAGCTGAACTGGCAGGTAAGTAAGTCTTCTCATATCCCAGCCTAAGTAGAACTTAAAAACCAGCTCAGTTAAAGTGTGGGTGGGACTTGCTGACAACAGTCAAGTTTTGCCCAATACACAACTGCCTCCAAGACTGCCAGGAGGGCTAATTTCTTCCTCCTACTTTGTTACCGAACCCTGGGAAAGCAGAAAGAGTACTGTCTGAGTGTTCTCCCCTGACCATAATTTCTGCTATTTTTGGAATTGCCTGGTCTGAACACTTTTATGATTAAATCTCTGCTGTCTGTATAAAAATTCCCAAACTCTTGAAGAAGAAAGAATCTTCTTCACTGCTAAGGAGGTGCATTAACACTCGGATATTGCCTGCAGTGAATTTAATACTTCTCTGACATTGCCAACACTGATAAAGCACCTAGTTTATTGTTTGACTGCAACAAGTGCATGCTTAGTAATCTGGCTACAACAATCTCTCTTCCATTTCTTCATCACACAAAAGATGACCTGAGCATGTAACTTCAGAAAAAATGTTCAAAAAAACGCTCACCAACATTTTTGAGAAAAAGTAGGTGTCCAGCTGCTTCTGTAACAGAGCCAAAGTCTTGGCTTTCCATATGGACCATCTTGAATAACCTGTGCAGAATGAATGCTCTTTGATAAAGTTTTCAGTTTACTAGCACCCAATAATCAACACTTGATTTACTGGATGCTTTGTGTTCCCTAGGAGAGATGGTGTCTTCAGCAGCACTGAAATCCCATTGTGGGTTTAGCTCTTTGCACTTCTATAACCATTCACTTTAAAAGGACTAAATGGGATTACAAGAACTGTCAGCCACATTTTATTAACAGAGATAGGGATGTCTATAATGAGACTACAATGAGGATGGGACATTTGTTAATAATGATTTTCAATGCACTTTATGTTTGGAAATTATCTCAAAAATATATTTAATTTGGCAGTGCTACCTTGACTCTAAAATGCAGGTGTGTTCACTATTCTGTAATCAGAATTAGGTTCTTTTTCTATAGGAGAAGACCAGAAATTTGAATTTCATGTTTTAAGCTGCTTCTACTAAGAAAAGCAACACACTGAATCCTTCCTTGGATAACAGTATCAAAGAAAGTGATCCTTAGAGATACTTCAGTGATTGGCATTAGCAAGATTTTGATACATACTATTTATAAAAAAAACCCCAAACTTTTATGCTTCACTTAGCTCCTTTGATGACCTTGAAAGAGATTGCACATTATTCCTCATGTAGAAAATGTGCACAGTGCCTTATAATGAACAGGAACAGTTTCCTTACACACTGTGGAGTGTTTCATGTGCAGTCACTAAAATTTATGCTGGATGTTGAGAGACAGCAACATGATGGTAACTTTGCTGTTAGGAAAGAAAACAAACTGCTGGTTAGGATATTGGACTTCGTATCTTCTAGCTCTGCATATGCCTCTTTATGTCAAGTGTGGTAATAGATTACTAAAGATTGGACAAGTACAATCATGGAGTATGGTGTTTAATCTGTGTTTTAAATGTATACTTGTTTGCTTGTTTGCTATAGTTACCCAATTTGAATTTGTAGATCCAAAAATATGTCTCAAAATTTGCCTTAACCATTGATTACAAATAGGACAACTGTCTTCACAGACTGACCAATTGTTGGGGTTTTTTTTAAATATTTATCCTCTGCATATGTGTGACCAAAGAAGAATAAGTGGCACAGAAAATTTTCTGTCTTGGCATTGCCAAATATCAGCAACTTTCCCCATATTCTCTTCCTGTTTTGTCTGATTTATACGTATTTACTAACAATTCACTAAACTGTTTTCCATGCAAAGTGGCAGAGGTGATACACTTGACTTGTGTTATGTTAATACTGTGTTATGCTATATGTTAATACTTGTGTTATGTTAATACTGTGTTATGTTATATGTTAATACTGTGTTAAATACTGTGTTATGTTATTACTATTTGAAAAGCTTGTGAACAGCTAGGTGTGCAGAAAACAGCTGTCTTAGAAAGAATAAAATTAGTGTTTTGAATTCCAGCAGATCCCCAACTGTCTTTTCTTTTGAAAACTCTCTAGAACAAAGTGTATCAATATTTAAAGCGAGAGAAACAATATAAGAGAGATGGGGGATTGCTTAGAATGGTTGTCTGAAAGTAAATAAAAAAATAAATAATGAAAAACTATGCTGCATGAATGTATGATGAAAGTACAGAGGGATTATGAAAAGCTGAAAAAATATATATACTGAAAAACATATCAGAAAGAATTTGCTCAGTAAGCACTAGAGAATTTCATCACAATTGGAAGCAAATCTTCGTTATCTTCCACTGTATTTGTGAAAAGTTGTACAAAGCAGCACTTTGCTTAGGTTATGTTTGAGTTTTGCTTTAATGACCCAAACAGTGCTGACTTCACGCGATATATCCTCAAGAGACTTTCCGCTGTAGGTGCTTGAGAATACGATGACGGATTGTGATTTACTGTACACTAAATGGGGCCTCGCCACTGCTGCTATATTCTCACAGAGGTTAAATGGTATTCAGTATGGAGTACTGTCACAAATGTTTTCTGTTATGGCAAGAAAACAGCACAAAAATAAAGGAGCACCCATGCACTCATGCTCCCTGTGTCCAGCCCACTCTCTACTAAGCATCAAATGATGGAGAGAGCAGTTTGGGAGTGAATTCTCTGATGCTGGACAATGCTGTAACATCAATTTTTTAAATACGTCTGGATTCAATTGAAGAAAAATGGTTATTGGAAGTATAGAAAATAAAAAATTGCTCTATTAATTTGGTGATTTTAATTTACCAGATTTGGACTGCTCCTGATAGCCAGTGTAATATTTGTTATTTAGTTTTTAACTAAATTTCAGAAGAAACCTACACTATGAATAGGGAGACAATAATTCTATGTGTTCAATACTTCAATAGAATTCATTAGAATTTTAATTTATTTCATTTATAAATAATTATTCATATGTGGTTTTGTGTTCTTAAATTATATTCCATATATTTTCTTAAACATAAGTATTTATTTTATTGTTGCAAGAGTAAATAAATCAATTTCAGTACAAAACAGAAACAGAGAGACTGAAAAACAAAAGTGTAATTCAAATTAGTTTTTAGATAAAGCACCAGCTGTATCTAGAGAAAAAAAATTTTGCTAGCACAGTTGTCACAACAACTTGAACCTGAATGGCTTCTGCATTACTCATGTCATCAAGTAATTCACTTGTGTATTACTTTTAAAAATTCTGTCTGACACTTCTGACATATCATGTCCTTTGAGTTTTTCCCTCTTATTCAGAAATCAAGGCAAAAAGTTCACTTCATAAAATATTAATAGGTGCAAGTATTGTCTCTGACCTTACTTGATCAAAGTGGTTAGTGTCGAAGTTTAATTGCATTTCATGTGTCTTAGTGACATCCCTAAATCTTTCATGGAGTCAATAAATTATTAGCATCACGAGAAAATCTCAGACAGCCATAACAAAGTAGGAAAGTTCTGTAAACTGATGCTTGAGATTTAAATGGAAATTTATTTTATTTAATCTTAGTATTTTTCTCTGGTTTTTACTAAAGATCAAAGATCAAAGCCTGAATAATTCTGTGAGACACGGAATATTGAGGGTATTTTATCATTAGACTTAGACAAAGAGTATACCTTAATTTGAATAGATACTGGGATAAGTCTAAGATCCCAAAGATTGCTTTTCTGGATTTTTTTGCAAGGCTGTTGCAGACCTTGTGGTTTACAGTCAGAAATCAGTTCCTCGTCCTTGTCCTGAGCATGCATGCCAACATTCAACACAGTTCTTTCTCTTCAGTTTCTAAGTAGTTGATTTTCTTCTCTAATAATTTCATGAACAGTATTAGTACCATTGTATTCTACTACACTGTTGGATCTATGGTCAACTATGCCAGTCATCCTCAGTCACTGGTGGCAAGTAGTTGCCATTAGAGTCCCAAAGCCTTTGTTGGGAACAACACAGTGATTGAGTTCCTTTCTCCTCAATATGTCTGAGTTTATTTTTGTATCTTTCTTGCTTTAGGTTCCTGCCTTGTGTCTGCTCCCAGCTGAGTGTGAGCATGGCCTGTTTCACAGCCTCCCCAGTCTCAAATCTTCTCCCAGGGCAATTACCCCCTGGGTTTGCTGATCACTTCCCATGCAGGCATTGGCACAGCTCAGGCTCAGGCAGGGGCGGCAACAGGAACTTGCACCCAAAACAGAAGGTGAAACCTGCCAGCCCTGAGACAGGGCAGAACCTGTGGCCTTTTACTATGAATGGCAAAAACATCATATTCCATGCACTACAGTACTGCAAGTGGAACTGTTTTCATGGGAAAAAAAGCTCTTATATGCTTAAAAAACATTGCTAGTGGGTCTAGACTGCTCAGTCAGGAAGAATAATATTATTTCCTCACCAGAAGAGTCTTTTGTCACAGTCTTCTCATGCTGAAGAATTAAAAGAAATTACTCTGGCAAACAGTTTGTCTATTGGCCATCTCTTCAGCCTGATCTGTGCCTCTCTTGGATCACTGACAATAATTTCTGACCTGAAGAAACCAGTCAGGGAAGAATTCCACTATCAGCTTTTCAGATGGAAGTCCAAATACTTCAACATTTACCTCAGCAGACAACTCATCATGCCAGTTTTTCTGGCTTGAAAACAGCTGTGCAAGCAAAGGGATCATCTCTGCAGTCAACAGGATATGCCTGGCAATGTTAGCTCCTCTTTCTCTAGAATACACTTGTGATCTACGTGAATCTCCACCTTATAACTATAGATATCATTAAGAATTTCAACAGCAAGCACTTGTCTTGTGCGCAGCTTCATTCAGTTGATGTCAGTGTTCCTGAAGAGTAAATGATAAGCACTTCATTCCCATCTGGTTGTGTCTAGAGGACATTTCTTCCAATGCCATAGACTGCAACACCACAAATGATAACCAGCAACGTTAGTCATAGCAGATGAGTAGAACTGAGTCAGTTGCTCACATCTTTGAAATGCACTTTCTGCCAGAAAGTCCATCACCATTGATCAGTCTTGTCAAAGAAGCAGAGAGGAGTTTTGGTGATCACTGATTTTTGTGGCAGACAGATGTACCAGAAGTTCAAGGAATATCTAGAGATCTTGCTTATGTTTTGACTGAAAGTAAAATTGCCTTCATGTTATCCTGGGAAACATGTATGTATCTATTTAGCATCTCCTATAACTGTAGTACTTAAAAAGGTGATTATCCCGTAGTCTGTCCTCTGCTTTCACTGTTGGGGGCTCTCCATGGAGACAGGGAAACTGCCTGCATCACCATGGTCTTCTCCCATAGGCTGCTCTGATGCCTGGAGCACCTCCTCTCTCTCTTTCACTGATATGAACAGTTTCACATTTTCAGCACTCCACTTCTTCACAGCACCACTGCAGTGTTCTGTGAAAATTGTGACATTTTTGTTCTTGTTCAGCAGCTGTGACAAGATTTCACACATTACCTCCTGCCTTGGATGAAGCTCAATGATGTCCACTCTTTGTTCTGAAATTTCAGCAGATGATTGTCATACTTGTTACCAGATGTGGCAGTTTTGGTTGTGTGACAGAATTCATAGCACTGAAGTTTGTCCAGTGAATGGAATTCCTTATGCCAACTGACCATGTGAACGATCACACATAGGTGGGACCACCTGATTTTCTCTGGCTGCTACCATTTAAATACAGAGAGGGAGGAAAAGATGTAATATCAATTAACTTTGCATCCACAAGAAACAACCTCCACTGAGCAATTCATACTGCTCAGAATGTGTGCAGTAACTGTGTCCTTGAGCAAACACATCACACAGTCTCACAGGACATAAAGTGGAGACTGATGTTCTACCATTAGAGAAGTACACAAAGACAGTGACAGCAATGTACTGCAAAATTGATGGCTTCCCTCCTCTCCTACAAATCTTCTCAATATACAATTAATTTAAATATAGTTACTGTAACCTATACAAAATAGTGTTTTCCAGCACCATGTTTATCAGGTAGAAAAAATTTCCATCATTAAAACAACAAACCTGCTAGAATATAAAAGTTTTACAACTTTGTAGCCCTTTGTTGATTTGGATTTTTTCTGCCAATCATATGAAAACTGTTTTCCCTATTTAACAATGGGGTTTCTTTCCAATTAGCCTATTAAAAAAGTAGAAGGAGTTGGTGAAGAGACATTCTGCATATCATTGCCTTTTAACTGAAAGATCTTCACTGATTCTCCTCGATTTTTGCCTGATGGATTGTAGAAACATTTGAAAGAGAGAACCAAGTAGACCTTTTTTTACTCACACAACCATAAATACTGGTTTCATTTGTTTTAGAAACACCAACCATGTGGTCTGTCTAAAACCCATTTGAGTACTTCATATTCCTTTTCATCAGAAATCTTTTTCTTCAAGCAACAGAGTTGCGCATTTTTCACTCTGAAAGTTGATATTTCAGAATATTTTCATTCTTTTGAAGAAATAGTTTGAAAAAATTAGATATGCAGAGACATATAGGATTAAAACCAAATTACACCAAAATAAAATTAAAATTTGAATTGTGAAATATAATTTAACATCAAAGAAGTCTAGAATATTCACAGCACCATTCTAAGTGACTATTTCTTCCATGGTTCATATAATGTATAGTTCAGCAATGTTAAAAGCATTTCTGTATATTGTGTGAGCAATTATAAACAGCAGTAAATGCACCAGTGAATGCTAAAGTGAATTACATGCATGTGCTTCTCTATGGGCTAAAGCAAACGCAAACAGAAACCACTCAATGTCTGCAAAACTGATGTAACCACAAAATCTAAAGAGTGTTATATGGTTACATTTCAAAACTCTATAGTTTTTACAGAATATGTGTTCAGTGTTTGATGCCTGTTTCTCCAGAAATGTGAGATGAACAGCACAGAACTGAATGCCTGTAATCCATCTAGTATCACAGGAATAAAATACAGCTAGTCTTGAGAATATTTTTTCCAATTACTTTTATTTATGTAAAAGTCATTCTGAAAAATAGACAAGGTTTGACAGCTGCGCAAACACCCTAAAGGCTGCCCTTCCCAATCTTCCCTCATAATAAGGCCCACACCTACAATGAATAAAAATGTTCACAGCTATAATAATTGCACATAAATTGAATATATTATCTTTCAAAACAATTAATCAATTTATTTCCTAAGCTTTTCTTAGCTTAAAATGCACTTGAGATATTTGTACAAGTTTGTACTCAGGCAACTTAAAGACAATTAAATAGATATAGGAAAGGGAAGTTAACACTAGAATGGTACTAGTCAGCTGGCTAAAAGTACAATGACATGTCAGTTTTACTAAAAATACATAGTGTTTGATCTTAGACTTCATTGTGTGAAGACATATTTGGCCAAAGCTCAGTGCTCATCCTGAACCTGAATATATATAATTTTTAGACTCGATGTTATACTTAATATCTCTAACTGCATTAAGTATTTAATCTTAGAATGAAGAGACTGAACTACTTTCACTTCCAGTAGAGGGAAGGTTTGCCAGCTGTGGAATGAGTAATTTTCTCTGAGAATACATAAATGCCGTAAGAACAGTAAACTAAGTTGGCCTAAGTACAAAAAAGGATAGACCCAAGACAAGAGAAAGAAGAACAAAATGAGGGAGGGAGGGAAATCTAGTGTTCTTACTACTAGTATGAAAAACATGTAATAAAGGCTGCATGAAAAGTTATTAGAAAAAGCATAAACTCTTCTAAATATAGAATCCATTATTAAATGAAGAGTATTTGGACAAACTTTTATTCTATGGTATGTGTTTTGTAAGTCTGTGTGTAAAAAAGAAGAAACCACATAACTGATTAAAATGGCTTGTTAGGTTGACAAGAGGCAATTTGGAGTGAAAATCATTCCCACTTGAATAACGGACCCATGAATTTGAAAAGTATTTTAAGCTCTTCAAAACATTTTATAAAACTGTAGAACTCTTTTAATTTAAATCAGATTAATTTTTTTTTAAATATTACATATACACATATATGCTTGGCTAATTCTAAATTATATACAATTAGTATATGACACATTTCAATGTGGTCAAGTCTATATATATTGTAACAATAATGCAGAAACTTTTACCTATTATCAGTAAATTTGTGAATTTACACCCCTCCCCACATTAATAAGCATGCATGAAATAGGGAGGGGAAGAGAACTGCAGAAGAATTCCTGGTGAGTGACACATAGTGGAGTTAGTCATAATTAGCAAAGTGTTTGGTGAAGGCACCTATGTCAAAGCAGGCTCAAAGGAAAGAGGTGTTGTCTGATTGAAGCAAATAGCATGATTCCCATTTTGGTGGAGACAGAAGCTTCCTCTTTGCACTGACATGTATTCCTGAGCTCAAAGCCATGTCTCCCACTGCCTTAATTTCTGTCTAATGTAATGTTGTCAGGTCTATCTATTCCAGACAAGCTTTTTCAATTGCATTCACACAGAAGCAGACAGAAATAGAAGTCTGTTTAGCAACAACAGTTAGCTGAGCTATTCTGCTCCCTAAATTCTTGCTCATGTCTCTTGACACTCTGGCAGATGCATTTTTAATTGCTATTTAGTGACAATGGCATTCAGTCAGAGTTTTATAATTGTCAAAAGGCTTTTCTAATTTTAGAATACCTTGTCTTACCAACTAGTTATAGCTTTGTCAATCCATGAAATTAAAGTATAACTTAATTTACATTTCAGCAAATATGTTAAGGCTTTTGCAAAAATATCTCTGTAACTCAATCTTGATTTTGTCCAGCCTGTTCCACACTGGAATATCATCAGTCAGTAAATGCTGTAAAACTAGTTGACACACTTGAAATGCAAAAAAAGAAATGCATTCTTTGTGCTTTATGGGAGATGAAGTATCTATGTGCACAAAACAAGACTGCACAAATCATGTCATTGAACTCAGTACTAGACAAAAGCAGGTGATGCGAGTGGGAGTGCACAGAACTCACAGTAAATAGGTGCCTACAGAGGATGCACATGCTAGAAGTTATTTTTGTCACCGAATCCTAAATTACTTATAGTTGGATTGGGTGTCTGTGTTTCTGTCTCACTGTCTATATTCTGCAGATGACTACACAGTAAGAAAATGTAAAATAAGATTGAAGGAAAAAGCAAGTATCCATACATAAGCCATGAAGGCAAAAGGATGTAAAAAGAGGCATGAAAATAAGGAGAAAATTTATAAGAGAAAAATTGAGTTATTAAAATAAATTCAAATAATTTTTAAAGGACAGTCACTTACATGGTTGAGATGTCAAATATAAATTTTAAATCAATGCTGAACAAGAAAAATAAAGCATTTTGTAAGTAATAAAAAGCTTTAAAAGCAGGCTTTTGAAAGAAGAGTAGTGGAAATGATTAAAGGGATGAACAGACTTACTTATTAGAAAAGATTAAAAGCATAAATACAAATAGTTTAGTGAAGTAATTAGGTTAGGAAAGAAAGGAGGACATAATAAACTACAAACATCTAAAGGCAGTAAACACAAAGGAAGGAGAGGAATAATTTAGCCTGATACAAGAGTGTAATTAGAAGTATAGGAATTAAAGTTAAAAGGGAAAAAAATACACTGAGCAGAAGAGAAAAGCACCTGCCTATTAGATGTAAAAAGATCAAAAGTAGCAAGAGTCTATATCTAAGAAGAAGCAGATAAAAGGATTGGAAAGTACAACTAAACAAAACAATAACAAAATGGTAAAAAAAGTTCTAAAGGGCTGCATGCAACTGTCTGATAACAAAATTTGCATTCCAGGACATTGCTTACTATCTAAAAACAATACTTAAAAAAAACTGGAAAGATGATTTTAAAGATAATATTCACTCCTGTGTAAGTCCTTATTAGTGCCTGTCATCTCACTGAGCCTTTGTGGTTTGTTTTGGGAAGTCCTCTGGGACAGTGTAGAAAGCTACATGTACAACAACAGTGGGCAACTTCAAGACGTGGCAAGCCCAGAGAGCAAGAATTAGGTTTATTCCCAAAATCACTGACAAAGCAATGGTCAGGGGGACATTTGAGAGGTTCAAAGCTTGATTTTCATCTTGCTTACTTGTAAAAGTTAGGGCTTTGCGAGAGGCTGTGTCAGCAATTTCAGATTTGGGTTTTGCTGTTCCCTGAGCATGTGTGCTCCACAGTCTGTGTCTCTTTCCTGCTCTCTGTCCATTTCCTACCAAATTCACATTCACAATTCCTGTTGCTTTCTTTCACAGCTCTCCTCCTGTCTCCTTGCCTCTCCTCACAAATAACTTCCTGCAAGTTTCCCTTTTCTTTCCTTGCAAGCACACTAGCTTCTCTCTGCCTCCTTTCCATTACAACTTCTCCCAACAATCCTAACGCCTGCCTCCCTTCTTTGCTTGTCTCCCTTAACATCCCCAGTGCTGTTCTTAGGGACCAATGACGTGGAATAACTCAGTCCCACACTCTGTCCCTTAGCCTTCTTCTTCTTCACCTTCCAAATTTCCTCATTCAAAAAACAGCTCTTAAGATAGGAGAAAAGAGAGGACAGTGCATAGTTTCTCCATTATATGTAGAAATATTGTGCAACCCATACAATTTCAGCTATAATACAAAAAGTAAAAAATAGATTCAGAAAGAAAGCCACAGGTCCAATTTTAAACAGCAATTTTCAGGCTCCTTTTATGATTTTAACAACTATAAGGTATGTCCTGAGACAGTTTCTAGGACTTCATCTCTTTCTAGAGGCAAAGAGGAAGGCAGGGTTATAAAGTGAATAAACTCATATTACCATGAGTTTTAACTGAAGCACAAATAGAGTAGCTGTTATTAGAGAACAGAGGTATTGGCACAAGGCTGAGCTCTAATCTTTCTTTCTGTCTTTAGTTTCTGTTCTCAGTATTTTTGATCCAGTGCTAAAGGCATCAAAATATATTCCTACTGTCTGCTAGGTTTCTCCAATGCTCCCCATCAATCCTTTTCCTAAGTAATGGAGGTCTTTATACTGTCTATCATTATTCAGACTTGTAATTATATTTTAACAGCATCCTAGTTTGTAGTGCTTTTAAAAACCTAATCTACACATTTATAGCTTATCTTGCTATTGAGAGATTTAAGGTATAAACTAAAACCAGATATACAAAATGAAAATTAAGATTTCTTATCCTCTCTCTCTGCATTCAGAGGGGTTTTTTTTACTTTTTTCTCATGTGTACTGTAATAATTATGACAGATAATATCAAAATTTATATATAGTAATTTTAAAGGAATTACATACATGGTTAAGATTGATTTATTAGTTTATTATCAGATCAATTTTGAAACAAAACTTTATTTTAAAGAACATCTTCCAGAATCTCTGGCTAGTTTGATGGCTAAAGAGTCTACACTGGCCTTAATATGATACAGAAAAGAACTAGAGTAGCTTATGAAAGGACACTAAAGATTCTGTCTGTGCCTTTAGTTTGAGAAATTGGAAGATATCTGCAAGAATGCTCCACAGAATTATTACACATGAATTCTCTCAAATTTATTTCAAGTAGCATAACTGTACAGTTCCTTTCTTGAAACTCCGCTTTTTGTACTGTAGCTTTAGAAGATCATTGCCCTAAGCTTCACTGAAACCCCCAGGAAAAAAAAAAACACTATAGAAATTGTCCCTGAAGTCATTTGGTTTTGAAAATTGTACCCAAAGTATACAATTCAGAGGATCACTTTTTTTTTATTTTGTCTCATTTTAAAAATCAAAATTAAAATTGATCTCATGAATGTCCTGATTCAAATGCTGTTATTCAGTTACTACTCTAAAGATCTTGAATGAGCAGCTCAGAAATATTTACCCATAGTTTAAAAGTTAAAAGTGGTCATGTCCTCTTTTGAGCAAGTCACTAGTTTTGCCATATGATCAATATAGGTTTTTAAAAATGCATTATCATTTTTTATCAGCATCCTTCATTGAAGGATGAGTGTCAAAATGATGAAAAGCTATGAACTGAAACTGTGTTAGAAATCCCCCAAATCCTAAAATTATCAGATTCTTTTGGAGAACTTAAGAATTGTTTTCCTTTCAATTTCCCAGTCTATAAATTTCTAATGGCTGAAGTAACACCTTCTTCATCTTTTTATGGATTAGATGACTAACAAATATCTCAGAATGTATGTTTGAATGAAAATTATTTTGCTAGACTTGGGCTACTTATACAATTCGAATTTCTCAAATTGTTCAGTGCAGGTCCATTTGGGAGCAATAAGTTGGTTTTAGTGATAGCTTAAGACCAAACGAGTAGGCATGATAACGAGTCTTACATCTTTTAAATACCTATTTGCTTCCTAAGAGGTGTCCATATATTCTCTTCTAACTGGACACATTAACAGGTCACAGGTCATGTGCTGAAGGAAATATTACTGTGAAATGCCTCACACCTGTTTGCTTTGATTTGACACTTTAAGCATAGTGAACAGTGAATAGTTATTAACATCAGCCAGTCCATCTGGACCTAAGCAACAATTGTTATCACATAGGACAATAAAGCATCAGACTGAATCTTCAAATAAAACAAATAGAAAACTTCAGAAAAGTGATATGGAGGAAGCAGAAAATGTGTCTTTATGACCATATAACAGATTTCTTTTTTTGTTTCTATTGTGAATACACTTAAACATTCACCAGATTCTTACACCTTCCTTTTCCTTAGTTGTTTTATATCCCATGCCATCAGGAATAACAGCTAAATGTTCGCCATATAACTGAATCTATGCACTGCCTTATCACATAGTTCCACACAATTCTATCTCCATAAGCCAGGTCACAAAGAGAGTGTTAATAAAAGTGCTTCTTCACTGAACCACAAGGTTCATCTCTGAAATAGTACATTTTAGACATATTTGTTTCTGTCAGTATCACTCTGATTTTTTCAGGGTCACACCCACTTGAGTCCTATGGATCAGAGCATATTCTCGGGATACAAAGTGTATCTTAAAAGCCTCTTCATCACCTCAAAGATTTTTCTCAAGAAAAACCCTCTTCATCTCAAAGCTTTAGACTAAACCTCCACAAGTCTCCTCTGATGCAGGCAATACATGTAATTAGAAAAACCAAAAACCTTTTCACCACCCTGACAGTTCTCAGTGGTTGCACTGACCTCTTTAAAAGATTTCTTAGGACAACTTCTTTATGCCTGATAAACATAAGAGTAGTCACAAAATACAAAGGACAAAATGTCAGTTTAAAGCTGCTTTTAGTTAAATGTCTCTCACATCGCCTGCCAAGCACTTCTTTGTGGGACCAGCAGATAGCAGGATACACGTTGTCACTCTCTCCCTTTTAATATTTTCAATGTGTTAGCAGGAAAATGTCAGAATCTATTTATGAGTGGCTGCCACTGCTGACCTTTTTTATCCAGAGTGTTTTCTAATAAGTAAAGAATTAGCGCCCAAAGAGTAGCAGTTTGTAATTTCCTGGCTTAACTGTGATATGAGTATTACCCTTTTGAACCCTGTCATTACCCTCTTACTCATCTGAAAATTATACATAAAATTAAAATCAGTAGCTGAGAATATAATTTGTTCCATTCAAGCCACAGAAAAAAAGAAATCCAGTAAGAGAGCTTGAGTTTTCAAGCAGAAAATTTCAATAATCTCTTTCACTCAGGTAAGTCCAGATGCATCTAAATAATGGCTTTGGCAGTCTAAAATCAGAGAAAAGCAGTTATACTAAGAGGTTACATTACAAAATCCTGTTTTCGATATCCTTATAAAATTATTCCTACATGACAGAAAAGATTAAAAAATTGGTTTTGTGTGATATATGTGTTCTAACAGACATCATGTCTGTTCCTATAGGTAATAAGGTCCTAATTTTTTCTCAAACTAATATAAAAATACTCATTGTTTTGCTTTGCATTGTTTTATTTTCTCCTGTTTTTAACATTAACCCTTCACTTTTGTACTAACCAGTCTGATTTGTTAATTGGTGCTTCTTTCACTAAAATGGTTTAATATTTGACTTAAACATTCAAGCATTATATTAAAGTTTAAGTCTTATCTTTAAATGTGTAGCATAATCTCTAAAATATTTTTCCATTTTTCCTCTCATAAAAAGACTCACCACATTTTGTTATACTGCTGTTGAGAGAACTGGACAAACATGGAGCTGAGAGGCATCTGAAGCCTTCGGGCTGCCCAGACTTTGGCAAGGAGTCAGGAACAAATACAATAATATTATGCTGGGGAATCTGTATTTGGTGAATGGACTGTAGGGATGCTGCATAGCAGCTCAGTTTTTAGGTATATTTCTCCAGTCTGGAACCTCCAGAATCACAATGATTTTCATGGACTGACTGATTTATCTTGAGACTTCTCATAAAACCCTTCATAATTCATAAAGCTGTTCGTTATTGCTGTAAGGAATTATTCTCATTCCTCTGTATTCTGGCATTCAAGAATCTTCAACAATAAATAAATAAATAAATTGTAAGTGAGAAAATTAAACTATATATTGTTTTGAGGTTGATTGACCTTGTCTAGTCTGCAGGTGCCCCAGACTCTCTTTTACTACCACTCCACTACATGACAAGGGAGAAAATGTGACAAAAAAAAGTCATTTAACAGGGAGATCACTCAGCTGTTACCATCATGGACAAAAAAGAATCAGGTTGGTAAAATTAGTATAATTTATTTCCAATTAAACAGAATAGGAAAATAAGAAATAAGGACAAATCTAAAACATCTTCTCCCTACTCCCCTCTTCCTCATCAAGTTCAACTTCATTCCCAACTTCTCTACAGTGGGAGATCACAAATCAAGATTATAATTTAATATGAAAATTAAAAAAAAATAAGTGCAATAATACAAGAAAAAAAACACCGTCAAAGTCAGATACAACCTGACACTTTGTTACTGTGGTGGTAGCAGTAGTCCAAATGAAGTAGTTCAGTTGAAGCAGTGATCCTGTGGAAGGTCTGGTCTCCTCCTGAAGGTCCAATAGTAGCTCTTGTCCTCTGGGAACCCAGCAGACAGGGCTTACTTGGGCAGTTCCAAGGCCAGTTTATATCCAGGTGGGAATGCTTGGCTCCTCCCTCCTGGGTGGAGCATCTCACAATAGGATGAGATAAGTCCATGAGTCATGCAATTGGTTCTTGATTGCTTATTGACTGTTATCAGGGATGAGTCATAGCAGGAGATAACAGCTAATGCCTTACAGCTGGTGGTAATAGAATACTAAATACATCTGTATTGTAACCTAGGTAGTTGTAGTACCAAACCCTATATCAAACAGCCTATATTGAGTTCCAGAAATCAGTACTCTAATTTGCCCCTCTGGCTGATCATCACAATCCAACAGGGCTCATACTCATCAAGAGGGCCAGAATAATGCAAAAAAAGCTATAAACTCGTGGTCATTTTCTTGGGAGAAAGCTGAACTTCATGTGGCTAAGGAAAACCCACAGAGGTCAGTACTGCGAGGGGATAAAAACACAGCTGTTATAAGCATCTGTTGTAATATGCAAGAGTTTTTGGCAGTACCTTTTAGTTTCAAAATTAACACACAGCAATCAAAAATTAAAGATCCAGACGAGATTTAAAAGCAACCAGAAGAAATTAAGTGAAAAATACCACTTACATAAACAGGGCTAACTGAACATTTAGGGATAGCTGGAAGAGTCTGGCATTGTTACTTTATAATTCTGGGAGAAATTGTCCAGGATCATTTTGAAATTCATTTACCTCAGAAGTACATCATATATACATACCATTGAGATGTTTTGCTATAAGGTAAATACTTAAGACTTATAAACATATTTAAGACATAGGAACAACATCCACAAAAGTTTTTCCTCATTTGTATGTCATGAGTATGCCTACAGTAGACACTTTCACCAAAATATTTTCATACTAATATAACATTTTAATTATTATACATTACAAAGCATTATTATTAACATTAGCAGCAGCATAAAATGAAAGAAAATGCCACTTATAATTGCTTTGAATATAGTTTTGAAACTCGATGCAATAAGACAGAAATAAATCTAGATCATTTTTGCTAATGTTTACATATGGATGTTATTAGAAGAACACAATTACAGGGGAAAAAAGAAAAATAAATGAAAGAGGGAAAAAAGCTGTTCTTAGAAATGCCACCTTAACCGTTAGCAAATCAACATGTAAAAATGTACACACAAACACTAAGATGAAGTCTGACAAGGAAAAAAGATCTTTTGCATTAATAACTCTTTTCCAGGTTCAACACTAGCAGCAGTAGGTGACATGTCTACCTGTGGTAATAAAGCAGTAGCCATTTCTGTGCTAACTCATGTTGTCTGAGTGGTATGCATGCCTAAGAAGAAGTACACAAACCTTCAAGAAATAATGAGTTAGAACAAAATGAGATGTGTTTGGATGTTGGGGTTTCCTATTTTTATTTTCTTTGCAGACCATTTCTGGAAGCCTGAACTCAGGCCCAAAGACTTATACATGTTTTGTAATAGCTTTCATTTGATCATTTCAGATCTCTCCTTTCTTGAGATAGATAGATAGAGTTCTATCTATCTATCTATCATCTATCTATCTATCTATCTCACAGTATATAAGTACGTTGCAGTGTGCTAATAGGATTTAGGGTATGCATATTAACATGAGCTGTATATGGTTTATGTTCTAGAAACCTCTCCCTAGCTGAGTGTATTATTGGCTTCCTGAGTTTGTACCCTCCTCTGCTTTAAACTTATTGGTGTAACACCTTTTCCCCTCCTTATCTCCTCCCCTCTGGCTTTCCCTGGTTGGCTCCTCGGAGCTAAGCACCCCCGTCTTCCCTCTCCTGTTAACCCTCTGTAATCCTTTGTTCTTGGTTCGCATTCTCTGGTTTCCTGTGCCTCACCATCCCTTGCTCTCCGTCCCTCTTCGCTGTCCCTGGGCCCTCACCTGGGGACCTTAATAAATTCCCTGGAAATAAAGACTGCGTTCCTACACTTTGTTCTTTGCCGTGCCTTTACGCCGACTTGTGTCCCCCCGAGTTCCACCGCCTGCCACGGTGCCACATGTGCCCCGGTGTGTCTCGGCCCCGGAAGGTTTCCCCTCTGTGCGGCGTGGGGTGGCCGTCCGTGAAACACTGCAGAGGCTGCATCGCCACATAAGTATCTGAAAACACAGTAGTTATTGGCCCATTTTTACTCACTCATGCAAGAACATTTCAGAAATACTCATAGATGTAAATAATTCTACAAAATCTCATCAGCTTCTTGGGCATTTTGAGACACTCAAAACCACTCATACTTCAGCAACTGCAGAATTGATCCCTTCCTGACTTTAACATGTTATTTCAGTATCTCAGCACTAGTTTACTTTCCTCTGACCCTCTGACACTGATTCTTCTTTTGAACCATGCAGTGTATTAGAAGAAACTGTGATAATATTGATTTCATATAATTTAAACTTGGGCATACTGCAAAGTAAAATCCCTCACAGGAGCAGGTAATTTCTTTAGTTTCATTGTGGTCTTTAGTTAACACTACAGGCAGATTTGTTGTTGTTACCAGATTTATGAAGTAATGGAATAGTTTCTGGGCATAATTATTACTACGGTGTGGGATAAATAATTAAACTATTGGGCAAAAAAAATTTTAATTACTTTTACTCTACATCACATGGGAAGGCTGAGTGTTTCCTCTTTGCAGATGTCTTATGTGATTTTTTGTATAACATCTTCCCAAATATCTTTATCCATGTTCTCCAATCCTCAGTTAAGATTTCCTCCTAAAAGGACTTTTAATTTTCCACTCAGTCCATATTACTTATTTTGTACAAGCTAGTAAACGAATAGTAGAAAGCATAGGAAAACATGATTAAATTTCTTTCCAAAATACAAAATACTAAAATAGCTTTGTTGCTAAGAGCTTCTGTATCTAGCCTCACATTTGCAGCCCAATGCGTGAGTTAGGAAGGTCTGATTTTTATTGTTTTCTTTTTTCTCCCCTCCTGTCATTTCTCAGAACTAAGCTGCCTGGATTTACATTGCTGTAATTGCTTTAAAAACAGTGTTTTTTATGCAGAGGATGAGTTTGGCCACAAATGCCTAATTATCAAGATGTAGTTGTTGCCCACAAAATGCCCCACTAAAAAAGATCTATAGCCTGTATTTATGTCAAGTTAAAACAACAAACAGGATGGGCACCACAATATAACAACCTGGAAATCATATAGAATTTGTATAGCATAATTAAACTCTTAATTTGATTTTTTTCTTCTTCAGTTTTTATTGTTTTGGAGGATTTAGCAGCAAATCATCAAGAATTTGTCACACGTGCGTAATTTAACAAGGCGAATGCCAAGTTTCATATTTCCTTATCTTAGGAGTAATTTTCCTACAGAACAAAAAGTTACAGATTGGCTTTGTACCAAAGAGCTAAAGATATGTGGGCTCATTCTTGTTAATTAAATAGGTCTAAAGAGTGATACATAGCTAGAAATTTTACGTGAGTGTGACTCTGTTCATACATATCTGCCTATGATGAGAAAGAGGAAATCTTGGGCACCAAAATCTTCAGACAGCTAGAGACAACACCTCATACCTGGGATGTTTGGGGACTTTAACTACCTCAATATCTGCTATAAGGACAATACTTGGCACAATCCAGATGGGTTTTGAAGATTTGAAAATAATCTCTTGACACATTGAATTCATGATCTAAGCGAGGCACTTTATTGGACCTTATGAGATCACAGTGTTTGGGATCAGATGATGTACAGCATCCTTCCACACCTACTTGAAAAGCCTTGCAATTGACAGTGTGAAAAACCAAGAGTTTTGTGATATCTAATTTTAAAAAGGATGTGCTTCTGTATATCTATACATGTATTCAATTATTTCAAGTATAAGATATGTAAAAATAGTTATAGTTTCCCCACGTTGGTTTTTTTTTTCTGTCCAATTTTTAGTCATTTTCATCCAAAGTTTTATTGTGTCTGCTTGAACTTTGATAGACCTGTATCTTAGTTTTTCAGCTATTCATTTTTTCATCCCTAATGCACCATAGAATCAGAAGATAGCTGAGGTTGACAGGGACCTCTGGGGATTGCCTAATCCAACTCATTTGCTCAAAGCAAATTCAGTCAGAGTCAGAGTAGGTTGTCCAGAGCTGTGTCCAGTTAGGTCTTGAATATCTCTGCAGATGGACTACCCAGCTCACAGCAACCCTTTCCTGTGTTTGATAATCTTCACATTAGAAACATATTTTCTTATTATTAAACTAATTTTGTTTCATTTTTATTTGTGCCTATTGTATGTCCTGTAACTGGATACCACTGGGAAGACTGTCTTTACACCATCCTATTAGATATTTATATAGATATTTACATAGTAAAGAATGCTTGAATAATGTATTGGAAAGCTTTCTGTTAATTCTATTTTAAAATTTCATATTAAAACTTTAAAAACAGTGAATGAAGGAGACTAGGTGAGTTCTGTTGAATTTTTTTTCTTTCTTTTTCTTTAATTAAATGATTCTGACAGAAAACCAGTTTAAAAATCCATTCAAATTCTTTCAGTTAATTTTACAAACTAAAATGCTTTGGAGGCTGCTGGGGAGGGGGAATTCTGCATATATTCCTTGTGTGTTTGTGTCAAACTTCCTGTAGAATAAGATGAACAGTATTGCATTTCAAAGAGTATATTCCAGATAGTTGAAAAGTTATTACATTTTTTGTTCTTTGATAATGTACTGATAAGTTTTAATTAAGTGTTTTGATGCAAATGTAGTTCAGGGTCAATGTTACCATTTTTAATTAATATATTTTAAAATCCTTTAAATAAATAACATTTTGGTATTGTCTTTTAATCAACGATTGTTACACTACTTTCATTTGCAAAATTCTGGCTCTTCATGGAAAGCAATCTTTTCTGAGAATTAACAGAACAATGTGTAGATAAAAACCTAGGGCTTGATAGTAATTTCTCTGCTACCAAGATAGCGAATGAGTTGTTCATATCTAGTATTTAATTTCTTTGAAACCTTTTCTGTGGGATGCTATGTAGAAATGAAGAACATCAAATTAATAAACAGTATTTTTTTAATAAACATCTATTTTTTTTGTCAGCTCTGCATGAAAAGCTTTCTCATAGTTTCTACAGAAAAAGTGATTGCAAAAGATCTGTCTCCAAACTGTGAAGTTTCGTAGCACAGCTTATATTCAATTTGGCTCTCCTTACGCACTGAGATTGGTCATTTACTGCATTTAGGCTTCCCAAGGTTGTGCTGGACTTTATTGATCATCTGTTACTGGATAAGCTAGCTGTTAGGCAGGACCTTGATTCTCCTGTCCCCTTAGGAACCCAGACTAAAAGATCAAACAGAAACCAGGCGAAGAAACTAAAGCAGTATTTTTGAAGTAATATGCTCACAATGATATCTTGCTACCCCAGTTAAGTGGTTTCTCTTAGTGAGGCACACAAAATCTCTGTTGATTTGCATGGAATTTTGGTGTTCTGATGTAACTGAAAATTTCTCTTTCTCACATAGATTTTATGTAAACAACCTCATATACTATATAGGGAAATAAAAGCTGGAGTCTTTCTAAGGAGTGTGGACATTTTTTAAAACTTAAACTTTGGTCTTGCTTCCTTTTAAACTTAATAGGCTGAATCCATGCATCCTAATGACACTGTTGTCCTTAGCTTTAAAAACTATTTTATTTAATTGCAGTAAGTATTCCACATATCCTTATAAGAACAAGCAAATTACTGTCACACTACCCATCTTTCTTTTATGAGCAGATATGTTTTACTAGCAGACACTTTAAACAGAAGAAAACAATCTGTCACCGGATAATTGCTAAAAGGATGGGAATAAGTCACATTGTTTGTCTAATTCTTATGTTCCTGGCTTGTGGCTTAATTTAATCTATTCTGAATGCACAGTAAATGCAACACAATCATTTTAAAATCATAAACCTCTCAAAAAAGCTGGGCAGAGGTCTGCCAATGCATTAGATGATGGATCTCCTATTTACTATTGATCTCTGAATTCAGAACTTATCCATTCTGTACTAGCAAACATTTTGTATATATTTTTAGAAATTATTGAATGGCTCTTAATCAGTGACGACTGTTTCACGTGTTATTGCTGAAAGTAGATTAGCAACACTGTACAGCATTTCACTAGAAAAACAAGGCTTGTAGAGGCTGAACCTTGTGTGGTGTAACTTGAATGAACTGACTTCACATTCAGATACCCGTGAATTAAAGGAAAGCTCAGAGTAAGCAATTCAGATGTAGTGAGAAAAGTGCTGTGGGACTTATTGTAAATGGAGGTCTACCTAACCCTATATTGTATGGATATAGCATACATTGTAGTCTGAATCACTGCTGGGGAGGGTTTAATTCAATTAACAATCTGATTATTATAGTTCATTCCTGTATTATATGGCTCAAGAAGTTTCTGTTACATCTCAGTCTCTACTAATTCTATTTTCTCTTTCCCAAAGTACCCCATTCCAATTACCAGGTTCCTGCATCTCCTCATCTCTTTCTTTTCCATTCCAGTTTGGGTGCAGAAATCCCCAATATACTAACCTAATCTCACTTTTGTGCTCAAGGGCCACCAGTCCAGACTTGGATGACATTAAAACAATATCACACATCTGGTCTAACTAAATATGGTATAAAATGGGCATGTACTTTTATTTAATAAATGAATATCATCAGTTTTGGACTCTTAAAATATTTTCTTTCAGAACCCTTATCCTGCTCTTGAAACCTCTTACTTCTTCCTTTACATTTCCTTAATAGCTTTTTCCTATAAAGACTGTGTCGTTATATTCCCAAAAGACTCAGAAGTAGCTAAGAGTAGAGGGTAGGAATGTAAGAATGCAATTCAGTTCACTGATTAGGGAGTCTAATTATAAGTATCTACCAAAACAAATATAGTTCTTTGGTAGATGTTTATCCTCCTATCATAGTCAATAGATGTTGTGGGTAGGACAGAGCTGTGTGAAAGCAGGTATGCAGCACCACACAATGTTCCCTAAGATGTCCAAGATATCCACACAAGACTGGCAGACAATATAGATGACAGACAGGGAACCTCAACCCTTCTGAAGCAGCAGAATGCCACACAGTATATTCACAGGCACTTCACATGACTCTCCACTCTTGTTTTTGTTCCTCTTGTTCTCAGCACGTCCAGTTTACCATAGAAAATATTTGGGGACATTATTCCCTAGACAATGTCTGCCTCAGAATAAAATAAATTCATTCAATGAATTTTAAGAACAACCCCCAAAATAATAAGCAATAATGACAGAACACAAATCTCTTTCCAAGGCTTATATAAAAGACAAATTTCTTTCCATTATCATCTTCTTTGCAAGGGATGGGTTTGTATCTGTGCATGAAGAATGACAGATTCTGACTGAAGAACAACCAAACTGCAGATTCTATGTAAGAAAAGAAAATTCAGTGAAATATTTTTGAAGTTATCTACCACATCATGTTCAATTGCTGGCGAGTCAGGCCATGTCTCTGAAGGTATTTCAGTTAAACTTCACACATTGATATTGATATTCAATAAAAGTACCAACTTCTAGCCCTAGTTTAGTGAGGAAATATTTTCTGCCACCAGTCCATAGTCAATTCATTACAAATTACTGTAGTTTCTGATAATTCAGTTTTCAGAATGGCATTCAAAAGGCCTATGCATATTAACAGTAAGTGCTTGCAGTCAGGAAAATAAGTATAGTGAATGTGTTGAAAGCATGAAATCTCAAAAGAGTTGTGCTCTATCTTACTGACTTTTAAACTCACTTCTAGAACAAATAAAAAAATATAAATTTTGAAAATCCTGTAGCGGACATATGAAAATCCTTTAAAAGTCAGTCTCTAATTTTTTATTCTTTTTATAGATTGAAGATATGCCAAATTGAATTGATTATGTATTACTTTTTTCCTCATAAATGTCACGCTCACAGAAAACCTTCTACATTTTTATCATTGACATTAAATCACATGAAAGAAGTAGTACTGTTGCTGGCTTGAAAATTCCTCTAAATCAGCCTACTGAGTAACTGTTCTCTCTACAGTTAAATAGCTGGGGCAGAAATTCCTTCCTCATCTTCCAGCTACATAACTATATCTAAATTAATGCCAGCTAGTATCAGCATTTTCTTTTTTGACTCTTCCAATCATTAAGCAGTGAAGGAAAGTTTTCAGGTTTAAAGAATGCAAGTACCATAATAATCTAAGTTTTTATTACATTTCATTACATTGTCTTTTTTTTTTCCTGTCTTGATAACACTTTTTTTTAATTGTCTCTGAAAAATAACATTCGTGAAACACAATTCACTCAAATCGATTTTTTGTCATAAAATGAGAACATTTGAAGGTTTAAATAGTATTTTGTCAAAATATAAACAGAAATTTCATTTCCAAGTAATTTAGAAGGATTCAGGAGGAAAAAAATGAAATCTTTTTGTTAGAGTGACAAAACATGGTGTTTCAATGCTAAAAAATTGGAGACCTTTTTCTGCTTTCCTTTTAACTTATGGATTATCTCCTAGGAGAAGAAATTTTACAAGTACTGCCTTAACTTATTTCAAGTAAATGTGAAAGCCTGTGAAGACTGGAGTCTAAGAAGGTTGCAAAAAGTAGTTCATATAGGGATGCCCTCAATAACAAAGGACAGCTACCTCTGCTGATATGGCTGGATGTGTCAGAAGCTGTTGATGCAATTTCTCAATTACCTGTGTGCAAGACAATGTGAGGCTGGACTTGGCTGTTCCTCTCACTGTCGGCAAGTCACTTACAGTCTTCCCTATGAGTGCTGCTCTTTAGTGTCCTACAGGACACTGAGATGTCTCTTTTTTGAAGGGTTTTTTCAGAAGTATACAATTCCATTTCTGGACTGAAGGGAGACCATCACACACCAATTACAGACATGGCAACAGACAGTGGAAGGCTCCTCAAACAAGATATTGGCAACAGCAGCAGGGACAAGAAAATGTTTTCAGAAATGTGAAAGACTTTAATTAAATACATCTCCTCATTATAAAAGTAATAGAGATTTAAAGGGTTATTGAGTTCATTGCTGGACCATGACAGATAAACATACAACTATTTTCTCCACTGTATGTTCTCTGTCGTAGACATCTTTTTCACCCTTAATTTAATTATTAAAATACTTTCTCATGTAGATAAAACTAAAGACAATTGGAAAGTCCAAATATATACTATGGATCAACTCATCTTTAAAATGAAATCTAGAAGAAAACAATCTAAAAGAGTCCTCTTCCTTTTTTTCTGATTTCCTCGTTTATTCAGGATTCTTATTCTGGTTCCCAAGAGAGTACAAGCTGGAATAAGAAGATGCTACAGAAAGACTTACTATCAAACTTGGAATCATAATTCTATGTAGGGCAGTGCAGGAATCATATCTACACAAATCTCCTCCAACCCAATGAATAATGTCACACTTTGAATTAACATAAAATACTAAATTATTTGTGAAGCTGAGGTTTGAGGGAGTGCGAAGACAGAGTGTTTTAAATATTTTTCCCTCCTCAAAGGCAGCAGAAGCTGCAGAAGGCTTGATATGGGGTATTTTACTGGCTGGTGTATCTAAAATTTTCATGTAAGTTAAATTGTAGTGTCATGTTCTTCAAACCTGCTGTACTTGCATCCACATTATGATTCTGCCTAGACATCACATAAGCAAAAAAGCGGGAAATGAAAATATTATCAATGCTATGAAGCCTATAAAACCATGAATATCATCTGTTTGTAATCTCCTTATAAACTAAATATGCATACAAAAATAT
Source organism: Lichenostomus cassidix (assembly GCF_008360975.1). Lineage (NCBI taxonomy): Eukaryota > Metazoa > Chordata > Aves > Passeriformes > Meliphagidae > Lichenostomus > Lichenostomus cassidix. The sequence continues at coordinate 16,861,382 of NC_139480.1, read as the reverse complement.
TTCTCATTTGTATGTTCTATATTTCATTTAACCTTTATATTACTTCCACTCTTCCTCTCCTGGATAATTTTTCTAGGTCAGAAGTAGTTCATGAACTATGGTGTTTAGGAGTAATGGATTTAATGGAAAGACATTTTATTTGAAAGGATCGGAAATCAGGTTAACAGGAATTGCACTTGAACACTGTTACAAGAATAAACCTCTCAGTTTGATGCCTGATTGTCCCTAGATTATAGATTACTAAACCAATATGAGTTGACATGGTCAAATTGTTTATTGCCTTGCAGTGAGTAAACAGGCTGGTATTTGTTATTAGAACTTTTTTCTACAAGGAATGAAGCATCAAAGACAAAATAGTCTGAGCAAAATGTAAGAAAAAAGATGTGAAAGGCAATGGAAGAGAAAACAGAACACAGAGTTCAATTTAACCTCTTTGTCATTATAAAATAAGATATATAGGTCAGACAACACATCCTGATATTCGCCAATGACAGCATTCTAAAGTGAGAAAAGTATGTTCTCTTCAATAATGCATAAGGTGCATTTGATCTGCTTAAAAAGAAGTGGTTTTGGGATATAACATCAGAAGACAGTTTCAGTGAGTTTAGAGAAAAACAATATAAAAATATCTTTGATTTTTTAAAACAATTTGAAAATTCAGAGTAAAATCATTATAGATTTGCTGAATATTTTCAAAGTTCAGTCCATTGAAAAAGTGCCACCAATAGCCATTATTTGGGCCCCATACTTTAGCTCTGGTGCCTGCAACATTAGAAAAACATGGACCTGCTGAAATGCATCCAGGGCAGGCCACAGAGATGATCTGGGGGCTGGAACACCTCCCTCATGAAGACAGGCTGAGAGAGGGAGGGCTGTTCAGCCTGGAGAAGAGAAGGCTCTGGGGTGGATTTATTACATCTTTCCAGTACCTAAATGGAACTGCAAAAGAGCTGGAGGATGTTTTATGAGTGTTTGTAGTCATAGGTCAAGGGGCAGTAGCTTTAAATTGAAAGAGGGGAGATTTAGATTACATAATAGGAGGAAATTCTGTGGTGTGAGGATGGTGAGACACTGGAACAGGCTGCTCAGAGAAGCTGTGGATGCCCCATTCCTGGAAGTGTTCAGGGCCAGGTCAGATGGTGCCCCCAGGTCTAGTGAAAGTATCCAGGCCCGTGGCAGGGGGTTGGAACTAGATGTTCTTACGTCTGGAATACACTACAAGTTGATTTGTAACATCTTGCAGGGCCTGAACTTTATAAGAGGTGCAGTACATTGCAACATTCAGAGAGTTCACAAATATCAAATCATAAAATAAATTATGTATATGTCTTCCAAGTAGAAGCTATGACTTTCTGCAGACTTGGCAGTAGATACATGAAAATAACATTGTTCATTTTTTCAGCTAAAATTCTTTACCAAATCCAAGACAGTTATAAATAAATTTAATTATTCTGCTCCTACCTTGTATTTTCTCAGAAAAATTTCTCTTACCATAAATCAGTCATTTTGTAGGTAGTGTGTACAAACAGGACTCAGATAATTGTTGTATTAGATTTTCCTCCTTTAAATTTTCTCATTAAAATTAATTTTAAAAATTTGCTCATTTATATAATGATTTCAGCACAGCCCACAGTGACATTTTTTATGTCTCCCATTCTCAACTTCAAAACTAGGACTTTCTGTGATAGTCTAAGGAGTGAAAAATGGCAAGCACAGGTCTCAGACTTTTCAACGTTCTTGAATTGGCTGTGGGAAGTGGATTAGTTTTGTATTCCACAGAGGCAAACTCTCCTGGTTAAATAAACCTCAATAAAGTCCCCCCTTGGAAAATACATGGAAAATCATGAAACATTGCTTGCTACTGAGATTCTTTCACAAATCCTAAAAAAAAAAAATACCCCAAAACCAAAACAAAAATAACCAAAAAAACCCAAAAAACAAAAAGCAAACAAGCAAAAAAAATCCCCCCAAAAAATATTTCTTATAATTTAGCTTAGTAGGTGCTATGATTGTAATACTTGTCATATAACTTGATTTGACCCTATTGACACATAATATTTTAATAATTTATGATCCAGGGACAACCAGTTAGTGAGCTAAGAGCTTTATTCTCCCAACAGCATGCAAGTGCAGTACTCATTAACCTTAACAAGTGCCATGTAAGCATGCACGTTGCTGAAAAGTCCACCGGAAATCTCAACAAAGGACAAAACAAACAAACCAAGCAATGACATGATTGCAGTTACAGTTGTTATTCCATGAATAAAAATTACTGTCGCAAAACTGAATAGCTGGAAAGCATACATCCATATAATCAGACCTCACAATTACGTTTTCCTTCCTTTTAGCATTACCACTACTGTCTCTGCATTTCATAATATAATTTATGTACAAAATTTCCTGAAAGGCAAAAATGCATTTCAGCTCTATGCAGTGGTAATTCAGTTTTTAACCATGCATAAAAACTCAAGGGCAAAATGCTAATAGGTTGCATATGGGCTATGACCTTTCCTAGCTATTTTTCAGTATTTTTCAACAGTTAAGAAACAGTCACTGAAATAAGTTAAGAGTTTCTTAGTCTATTATTTACTTTAGAAAAATGAATGATTATCAAATGGACTTGAATTGATAATAATATGATAGTTCATGCTTGAGAAGCTTCACAATTGCCAATGTGAAGAACTGGATATTGTCTTTCTGGCATAATCACATGGAGAGTGGACTGCATTTACACTTTGCATGACCTTGACAACAGTTTCCCAGACCAATGTCAGAGCATTTTTTTAATATTGTTGCTGCTACCAACTGTATAGACTAGACAAGTAAAATTAAAAAAGTATCATTTATATTTATATATAACTGATAACTGATTATGTTGTATATATAACATATAATTGATTATGTTATAATCAGTTTATTAGCGTACCGATAATAAATTAAACAGTTATGCTTTTTTTTCCAGTTTTAGGATGAAAAAATCCTCATAATTATGAACTACAATTTAAATTGCAGATTTTGTAAGACATTTCATAAAGAGGATTTAATATTGCTGAGTTCTTCTATATTGTAAACTGGAATGGAATGGCTAATTTTTCTTAAATGTATTTTTTAATATTCACTGAGATTCCTTGATTCCATGAGCCTCTTTCAAAGATGTTAGATTTGATTTACAAGTTGTTGTACATTAAATGTTTTCAATAGCTTTGATTTGTTTGTTCCACTATATATTCTTAAATTTAGCAGAAGATATTTTTATTTTCATGGCATTTTTCTCTTGAATGTATTCTATATCTGCATATTTTTGTCATTCTCCAGCTATCTTACTGCTACATTAGACAGGTACTAATACAGCTGTTGAGAATTATAAAAATTTTCTTTGTATCTTAGAATCAATATTTATCTACCCTGTATGTATTGATCTGTTAACAGTTCTAGTGTTCTTCTCTGAAGAAGACCAAGGAAGTCTTTATTTTCCCTCTGTTCATACCTCAACCATACTGTAATATGATTGAGAATTCCAAAATATTGCAACTATAGGTAGGAGAAGGTGACATGCTCCATGTGAATATAAGAGAAATCTTGCTTCCTGATGGACTGAACAAGAAGGCTACATAGGTTTTTACCATGGAGGAAAGCAAAATGTGGTTTATTTGCACCTATGAAATTCCTAATCCCTATAGGAATAAGGTTGCCTATTTCATCTTTGGATTTCACCTATCTATTTTTCAACTGAATTTTTATTTCATCTGTTTGCACTGCAGTCATGACAGATCCCCTTATCTATATGTAATTACTTCCATATAGTCTATATTTTTTAAGGTATTTTTGGACATCATTCATGTGTTTATTCAAACTGTCAACACTGTTAAGATCTAGGAATGTTCCACTGTATTGAATAGATTGCCATATTACTAAAGAAACATTTTTCATTTGAAATGGGGATTCAAGTTACCAACCTGTTTAAGATTTGTTGGTTTTGGACAAGAACATAAAGCAGGTCAGTGTTTCTGAATTATATCACCATTTAGAGGAAAACAAGCCCTTTGAGAAATAACAATCTACTTCACAATCATGTTACAGCTATAGTTACAGTTTATGATGATTTATTAATGCAGTCTGGTTTGGGTTGCTCAAGCATTTTATTTTGCTTGATCTGAATGCTATCTTTGACACTGTTGATTATAACACTCTGCTTTATCATGTATGAAATTATATAGAATAATCTGGCAGTGTTTTGAGTTGGTGTCATTCTTATTTATTAAAATACATATCCATCTGTGTCATTATATATTAGATTTTTTCTGTACTACCTTGTCAGTTCCTTCAGCTTTTACGGAAATTCATTTTTACTTAGTAAATTATATAGTATTTCTTTTAGGTAACTCCATTCATCATATAGGTATTTCTTCCTTCCTGCAAGGTAATAAAGGACATGGGATATTAACTTTGTACAGCTGTATAGAAAACCACCAAACACTGAAAAAACCCATATTTGCAGTTTTAAAGATGTATACAAACATAAAGGAATGTGTATGCATGTTCTGGTGCTGTTTTGCTTCTCTATATGAAGTTAATCAGGAAAATATTACGAATCTGGGATATGTCACAGGTGCAAGAGACTTTATCAGGGGAAATTATGAGAGTTTCCACAATTCTAAATCTATGTGTATATGATTCTTCTGAATATTTTTTTTTACAAATACAGTCTTTATTGATAAATAAGGTAAACTCAACTGTGGTAGCAATGGACATGGGACAGCACAGGGCAATAAAGTTTCACTTACATTATCGCAGTGCTTATGTATTTATTTAAAGAAAAATCTGCATGCATGCCTTCAATTTGGTTTATATCAAGTCTTCACAGTGATTTCACTTCAAGAACTGAATATATATATATATGTGTGTGTGTAACCTAGAGGTAAAACACTATTTTTAACTGTTGCCCTTGAACAACACAATATTTAGGACACCCCAGACATTTACTTTCACACGGCAGTCTTTTTTACTCTGTGAAACTGATAAGTTAATGGCACAAAAATACTGTTGTACTCAGGACATGAGCTCTCACTGAGGAAATGCATTTGCCTTCTTCATGCTTCTAAACTGTGGTAGATCACTCCAACAGAACATGAGGCTGAGCTGAGATGTATATCATAACCAACTCCAGGCTGCTTTGTCACTGTGATAATTCTGCCTTGGGTCTACCCCAGAAACTTTTCCTGGCACAACATTGTCAGCTATAGACATTTGGGAATTTTTTTAGGATACTGCTTAGACCACTCAAGGGCCTAACATTGACACAGCAATTCTGAACAAAGAAAAGTCTCTTTTTCTCACATAGCTTATTTTCTGTGGGAACCTGGTATCTGCTACATTCAAAGAACCATATTTTTATCAGTAAAAGCTGCATCTCCTTTTAGAGCTTTTGCTGAGATAGATGTGTTAGCAATCCCCCTCTAGTTTAGACTAGCCCTTAGCAGTATAAAGCAATTAAAGATAATCCTGGCATGCCTAGAAAAAGGATAATGTTTTCTGCAGCTCTTTTGTTCATGATTTTCAGGTGTGTGCTTTTTTCTACTGCCCCTGCAGGTTGTGTAATATAGATTGCATACTGATAATGCAGGCTGTTATCTGTAGGTGTTCCTAAATAATGAATAGTCCACTGTAACAGCTTTTCTTACAAATAACTAGCAAAATTTGGCTTCAGTCTGTTTTTTGAACAAAATAATTTATAACATTTCTAAAATAGAAGCCTACCTCTAGGCTTTTAAATCCATTCTTGGCCACCTAAGGGTGCCTTTCAAGTTCCATTCATTTCAACTTTTAAATTATATTTAGTCCAAAAAAAGGCTATATTTCTTTAGGCTACACTGCACCTGGACAAGTACAAACTCATGTCCTGAAGTGTATTGGGTTTGTATGGCCTGGTTTTTATCACCACAGGGACCACAAAGGTCACTTCTGCAGGAAGTTGCTGGAAGCTTCCATCATCTCCAGCAGAGCCAATGCCTGATGGTTCTGAAAATGATGGACATGCTGCTGGCCAAGCCTGGGCCAATTAGAGATGGTGGTAACACCTCTGTGATAATATATTAAAGAAGAAACCAAAACAGAGGTGATGGCACAGTTTTAATTGTAATTAGAGAAGAGGGGAGTGAGAATACTTCAGAGGAACCACTGTGCGTACACCAAGGTCAGAGGAGAAGGAGGAGGAGGAGATGATCCAGACGCCAGAGCCCTGGAGCCAAATTTCCTCTGCAAGCCATGGTGATGACCATGGTGGAGCAGGTTGTCCTTCTGAAGCCCATGGGGTCCATAGGGAATGCAGATATCCACTCACAGCCCGTGGGGAGCTGCCCACACCAGAGAGGGTGGATGCCTGGAGGAGGCTCTGGTCCAGGCATGGAGAGAGGGGGCCCTGCTTCCAGGCTGCAGCAGCCTGTCCTTGGAGGACTGCACCCCCTGGATGAGTGAGCCACGCTGCAGCAGTTTTGGGAGGACTGTCTGCCCATGGGAGGAGGTTACATTGCAGCAGTTCGCAGAGAACTATTGTTCTCATGTTACAGGAGTTCACAGAGAACTGTGTCCCACGGGAGGGACCCCAGGGTGCAGCAGAGGTAGGACTCCTCTCCCTGAGCAGCAAGAGAAACCACAGGTGATGAAGTGACCATAACCCCCATTCCTGTCTCCGTGCACTGCTGGGGTAGGCAGTACAGCTGGGAAAGAGGGAGGGCTGGGGGGAAGGCATTTTTAAGGGCTAATTTTACTTCTCATTGTCCTGCTCTGATTTTGTTAGGAATAAATTCACTTTATATGTCTAAGTTAAACCCGTTTTGCCTCTTACTGTACTGGATGAGCAAAATCTCCCAGTGAACCCTTTGCTAAACTTTGTCTTCTCTGTCCAGGTGTGGAGGGCAGTCAGTGAGTGACTTTGGTGGGTGCCTGGCATCTGGCCCACGTCAGCCCATGACATGAAACTACAAGGACCCTTACACAACATTGCAGTCCCTAGGGAAACAAATCTAGGCACAACATTGTGTAAATATCCCTATCTTACATAGCCATATGTGAGGGGCAGACAAAGGCTAGATGATAGCACATATGGAAATATGTTTTACTCTCTCTCGAGTCCCTGTCACATTGCAATAATATTTATGTCTTATCACATCTGCTTCTGGGAATTACTGTGAAAAACCATTATAATGTTCTGTTTTGGAGAATGTTCTGGTTTTCTGCTCAGCTTCAGCTTGCTTTAGAAACCTTCTCAGCAGGAACTCCCTTGTTATTACTGTCCGTCACTATGTACATAATAAGAGATACATCAAAACAGGGGGGAACACAATGTGTTTAGTAACATTTTTCCCCTTAATCCAATGCCCTGTCCTTTGTTCCATCAATGTGACTCATGGGGTTTCTCTCAGCAAAGACTAATTGCTGCAAAAGTTTTACTGATTGTTCTGGTCTGTCCTTTATTTTAAACTAAAACTGTAACTTCTTTTAGTCCTTGATGTTTAATTGATCCACATCTAACAGACGATTCTTCTTATGGAAGTTATGCTTGCATTGACTCAGATACTGTGAATAATGCAGGATAAATTAGAGGAGCATACTCTAAAGGACAGTTTGCACACTTGGAAATTGATGATCAGAATTTCTTCAGGCTCTAATTTACCATCAGATGGAGCCATTAAGTAAACCAGTGATTATGGCATCACCATTTGTTTTTCTTTCTTTCTATAACCATGATTCCATGGGAACATAAAGAAGGACATTATGTCTTTTTTTTTTTTTTTTTTTTTTGTCGCTGTGTTGCCTCTGTCTACCAAAGGAATTATTTCAAATTATTTCAATATATCATTAGTCATCTTGGAATTAATTTAAAAGTTCTTCCTGGGTGATCATAAGGGATTTCAGCACACTTAATTTATTTATTCTTTCCTCTGCTATTCTCATCTGACTAAAACATGTGCCATATGAACATCCCTTCCCACCACACTTGTTTTTAAAATGAAGCATTGGAAAATATGCCCTTTTTTATTCCCCATGAGAAACAGTTTTAACACAAGCACAAGTGTCTTAGAGTGAACTTATGGTGTATATATACAAAGAAGAAAGGAAAACATATAAATTATGTACAAAGTGAAACACCAGAAGAAAAAAATCAAAATGTCAACATTTTCATTATATATCCTTATATTTAGAGGTTTTATTCCACACTAAAAACTATGGAAAAACTAAAACCTGGCATATGAAATATGACATTTCAGTCTCAAAATAATTTTATCTCACATATATTGGTAATACTTAATTTGTGGCATTTTGATAATATTATATGGTTTAATGAAAGGTGTGATTACAAGCTGGAATCATTTCAAGGATTTACATAAATGCTAGCATAAAAAGTATCTGTAAGAGGAATATCACATTTTTAAATTCAGGTTTTCTTAATAAGTTTTGGGGTTCATGTTTGGAATCCTGGTATCACTTTTTTCTATCACTATCATATCACTTTGTATTGTGTGTTAGCTTTAGACTATGCTTACTGTGCCTTACAGTCAAGTTGTCCTCACAGTTAATGAATTATGTGTGTGCATGTATGTATGTCATATATGACACTTGACACTATGCTCACATTTTAATTCCATTGTCTTCTCCAATAATCTTGTATTTGACTGCTGTATTGCTGAAGATAGCCCAGGATATTAGAAAACCTTCTGGTGTGCTGTGAACAGAGCCATCACGTCTCACAACATGAGCACAAGACTCAGACAAGTGGCATTTGGTTTGCACCTTCTCACAGTAACACTTCTGTACCATATGTTTTTACAGCACAAAAACAGATCATTTGTCATACTTTGTGATCCCACATGACAATCACAACTGCATGCCTTAGCTGTGATCTGTCAAACCATTATGCCTGTCACACAGGGGTCAGAAGAAGGAGAAATACCTTGCTGCTGTGCCTCAGCTAGAGGGAAGAAGGAAACAAGTTGATGCAACATCTCAAAGGAGCTCCATCATAGGATAAAATTACTCATCTCCAAGCTGGTGATATTACACTCTTCCACCACTTTAATGTCTTCAAGAAAATTTTAGTGCCCACTGAATCACATTTTATTTCCATGCAATCCCTTAAAGCAAAATGCTCATGCAGACGCGCTACAGGGCTTTGAATGAAGTTACAAATTTTTGTTGTTGAAACACCTCAGGAGTTTCAATCTATTGATGCTTTGGCTGAAGTTGAAACATAAACAAGGAATTTAGCTTTCCATGGAATATTTAAAGTGCAGTTTGCTGTGCAAATTAATACACTATTGCTGACATAGATCCACATCCATTGTTCACATTCCTTGGAGTATGGCAATCAAATATTTCTGTTCAACATGACAGACAGAATACCCAGAGAAGCAGAATAAACACAGGAAATTTCCTTTTGCTCACCAGAAAAAAGTATATGCCTAACCCTGAAATGTCTGATTATATTCCTGGTTTTATGCTTCATCAGTTACACCTCCTGCCTTTACCTTCTCTCTCCAGCTGTATACAGAATAGCACCATTTCCTGTATGATAAATGTTACTTCTTTGGCTCCAAAATTTTCATTTGAAAGGTCTGAAACATGCTGAACCTACTTGGTACTTAAGATAATCTACTCTTACATGAAAGAATCAGTTGATTCATTTTTATTCGTCTGTTCCTTAATATACACATGTAGAAAAAAAATTTTAAAAATAAACCAAAACCAAACAAAAATGAAAACAAAAGACAAACAAACAACAACAAAAAAAAAAACTAAAAAAACCCCAAAACACAATACAGACATAGCTTTTAAAAAATCCGTATCTCTAAAGGACATCTGGAACTCATTCTCAATGAATGGCAAACTTCTGCCATACATGCCTTGATATGGGACAGTACAGTGAGTCACAAATTCTTTGCTGAATGAGTAGTTCCATGCTCTTGACCATTCAAAAGGGTTGAGTAAATTCTAAATAATGCAAAACCCTGTTACTGTAAGGATTTAAACAGCTCAGTTCAGCAGCTCCACAGTGTGTTTTTTCAGAAGAATTTAGGGGATTAAAAAGAACAATTACTATTGATACCACAAATAATACAAACAATTTGGTCAAAATAATGTAGAGATATTATGATGTGTGGCAGTAAATGTCTAGAACATAAACATTTTAAAGAATGAGAAGTGGAAGGCAAAGTGAGCTTTAAAGATCTAGATTGATCCACTATCTCTGTATTGTTATAAAATATAACTGATCCTTTCAATGAAGGGCAGTTAAAAATTGAAAGCCACCAGAATGCCTAAAATATGCAACTTTTGTCATTTTCTTGTCTGCACAAATAAACTTAAAAACAATCTGAAGTGGTCTGAGAAAAATCTGATTCCTGCTGGTAACACTTTTGAAAATTCTTCTTACATACTTGTAATTATTGACCTGTCCCTTAGGTTCTGACATTTTCTGAACCTTAGCCGCTACAATAATCCTGTAAATAAGCACCTGGTTAGTTTAAAAATTCTATACTTCCACTTATTATGTGTTTGTACAGTGCCTATCAGCATGATCCCTTATTGGGTATTATTGGAATTTGTGTAATATACTAATAGCAATTCAATGAATAAATATTTCCTGAAAAGGGAAATAAAATTGATAACATGCACCAAGCCCGACAGAGTTCAAGAAGCATTTGGATAATGCTCTCAGTCACTCCTGGGGATGGTGCTGTGCAGGGTCAAGAGTTGGACACCATAATCCTGCTGGGTCGCTTCCAACTCAGCAGATTCTGTGAGTCTGTTGTTCTGTGAAGAAATGGGAAATTTTCTTACAAGTCTTAACTACAAGTTAATATCCAGGTACCTGAAGTGACAGACTCCAGACCTTCAAAAACACCTCTCCTCTGTCTCCTTCAGATACGGAAACACACAGCATAAATAAATCTTTACAGCATCAATGAAAGGTAATTATAACTTTAGTGGCATCAACAAAATTTGAGACTGAAACACCTGCATGCATTCAGTTTGTGATGTATTAGCCATTTAGGAGATGAGATAGGTCACAATAAAGGTTGTGATTACTTTGTTTCTTCTAACCTGACTTGCCCTTTCATTTTAGGATATCAAATGATTAATTTGACAAGCAATAAACAATTAACTCCTAAATCGTTGTCTTTTTTTTTAAGCACTGATGTCCAACCTATGATTAGATTCAATGACCTGAGAGACCGGCAGACATACCTTGATTTCATAATTTAAGGAGCCTTTCAAAATAGGAAAGGAAATAGCTAATTTATGTCATGTTTCAGTAAGAGTGAGGTGCCTAGAAAATCAAGACAAAAAATCTAAAATTTCCAATTAATTTCCACTATTTATGCTTATATAATTAAAATTTATATAACTGATATCATATGTTCAATGACTGACTTTTTTCAAAGTGAAAGCATAAATAATATTTCCAGAGGACTTGAACAAAATGGCTGTTGATTAACTGTTAATTATTCAAAGTCTTTATTATGTATTGAATTCCCACCTCAAATTTAATTCTGCATACACTAAATCCATACATATAAACAACCATGTCTTTCATGAACAAGCATGCAATAGCCTTAGCTTTCTTTTCTTAATATATAGATTTCATTTATTCTCACATCTTATCTCAGCTTTGCCTGTGTTTTCCTACTTGTCACACATAGTCCTAACCTATAAATACCTTGAGCTTTTAATAGCTTCCTTTTCCCAACTGATTCCACATTTGTCATTATTTATCTTCACAATTGCAGAGCCACACCACCATCCATCATCTCACATCAACTTGTTTCCTCAGTATTTTCTTTGATGCTTACCACCACTAAGCTTCACTGCTTCTTTTGCTCACATCCCAGCCTAACATCTTTAGCACTTTAGTTTTAGCTCCTCACATTCCCAAACCCTACTTCTTTGCATGATATTACTTATTCATTTTTGTTTTGACTACTTGGTATTTTCTATTCAGGCAAGGAACATTGTGTAATCATGTATGCTGGCAGGTTATTGTCACTCATTCCTAGACAGATGGGGTAAAAGTACTATTTTGCATTCATTTTCTTCCACCTGCAAAGGCTACATTACTTATTTTGTCCATGGCTGTAATGAAAGATTCACAGCATCATAGAAAGTGTGTTGGAAATATATCTCCAAATGCTAGAGAGTAGATTTCCTCCCAGAGGCATTCTTTGAGAAACTTCATTGATTCAGAGAAAATGATGGAGAGCTTACTGAGAAACTGCTTAACAGTTTCTCACCAAAGGTAACTGGAGTTTTACCATGATTAACTTAAAAAATAATTAGATCAAGTTAAGGTAACCCCAAGACTGGTTTTTACTGTACTCCAGAAAACTAAGAAAGTTTCTTAAGCAGAAAATAAATTTACTTACTTTTTTATATATTAAGATTGGAGTCTCATATGAGGCAATCAAAGTGAATTGAATCAAAGAGAAAGCTTGCAGTTTAAAAAATGTTGCCTGTTTAAAATTCTAGGATAACTTTTTAAGAATATAAGTATTGTTCTTAATAAAAACAATTTATTAATTGATTTATAACTCTGTTTTAAATATTGTTTATAAATTAAGGACTTTGCAAATCAAAGCATTTTTTACAAGGAATTTTTTTTTCAAATTGTCCTTCTGTAAATCTCCTTATATTTTATAAGCTCTTCCTGACTCAAGACAGTCGGGACAATTTCAGTTATTTGAGACCATTTCAGACTGGAAATTTCCAAAAAGATATGATTTCCCTTTGGAGGTTTTTTAAATTAATCCCTTTTGAACTACGCCAGTGGATTTTAATTAAGCTAGAATTAGTACTCTTGACAAGAGGAAGAAACACTATAAATCTTTGTCTTTTGACCTTTAAAATAATAGTTAACTTCAGCTTAAGCAGACACTTTAAACAAGACTGGAATTAGGGGATACTGATAGTACTGAAAGGCAGGAGATTGTATCTGACTTAAGCTTATTTGCCATAAAATTTGCTTTGTTGCTTGTCAATCCATCTAAACAAAGATGTGTGAACAGGCTGGGTCTCCATCAGACTGCCTCTGTTTCCCAGGTTCCAAACCACTGAGTTTGTCAGCTACTTATTGCAGTAGGACAAGAAACTGCCATGGGGCCTTTACTGTCAATCTCTTAAATGTATAACAAGAATGTTTGGAAATAGTTGAGCATGTCTTATTCTTACCTATTAGCTTTCACATTCACACGCAGAATTTTCTTTCTGGTATGACTATTTCTATCTTCTTATGCCTTTTGAAAGTCACCGGTAAAAAAAGGCTCAGTTAACTCTTGGTATGAAAGTTTGCATAGCCACAGCCCAGGCAGTTGTTCTCATGAAAGCTAATGAGCTTGTCTAAAATTGTTATTAATTTCTAGAAAGGAACAATTTAATGCTTGGAAATAAGTATAGATTTTTTTTTCCCATTCTTAACCTCTCTGCTTAAAAATAAAAACTATTTTATTTTACCACAAACTCATGGAGTGGTTTGAAGTATACTTTTCTAGATTGCATATTCAGAAGTCATTTCCTTCTCATAAGATTTACCATCAGTGACAGAGATGACATATTTGATTCTTCATTTGAAATCTCAAAAATTTTTGCACAGATGCAGATGTATTTTCAGGAACACAACTTCCTTATTCTATAGCAGGATTTGTATATTTACCATTTCTTTATCTTGCTGATGGCAGTCACAGCTGAAATACAGCAAGGCACACAGATATTTAATTCCCACTTTACCACTCACTTTGCAGCCTTTCTCATTCCTGTGCCATATAGTATCTTACCTGTTTAGAAGGTAATTTTTTAAAATTACATGTTTCTTATCATATGCTATTAAAAGCCAGGACCAGGTGGCCTCCTATCTTGTTTCATCTCTAGATTCCACTAGAAATAGATAATAATAAGCAGTATTACAAAGATATAATGGCTAATGTCATAATCATGTGTGATTATGAAATCAGCTACGTAAATAGAAGAATAAAAGAATATTTTAAATGTAAAAACAAATTCTATGTGTAAGGAAAGCAATCTAAAAGAAGAAATCATGTTCAAATATTTTTATGATTTCATGCTCCATATATAAGAAAAGAAAATTATTTTCTTTTTCTTGGTGTACCTGATCTGAAGAACATAGTATTACCCTTTGTTCTCCAGGCTGGTCATATAATTACCCTGGATCTGTAAAGTTATCATAAAATATTTGATTCAAGAAGCCTGATGAGGTATGGACTTGTGCTGTGGAAAATGAGCTCAAGACCATGTTCTAGGATAAAAACTCATGTTAAAAAAATAATTCTGAAAAATCTCCTCCCAATTCTCTTACACATTTCTTGAAATTGATAGCAGTTTGAAGGATGGACTGAATAATAGGAAAAAAAAATCAAAGGTAAAATATCGTGGGTTTTGAAGACCTTCTGTATTGTAACACAAAAAGATAATAATTTCTGTTATAAATCTACATATGTATAGATTGATGAAGAAGCAGGAAGTGTTCCCTGAGGAAATAAGTAATGGAGAACTGACAGTCAGTAAAAGCTGGAATCAATCACCCTCTGTAAGGTACATTCCTGATATTCAAAAAGCTTAGGAATAGCATTTACTCCTTGAAAATTATGTAATTCAAGACTGCTGAGAGGGTCATAAAAAAACCCCAAACTAAACCAAAACGAAACAAAACAACAACAACAAAAAAACCCCAAAAAAACCCCAAAACCCACAGAACTCCAAATATTCATCAAAGAATAGAGAGTCATGGAACAAGGAAAAGAAACTGAATATCAAAGAAGAACTATTATCACAAGAATACAATGATCTGAACAAATCCATAAAAATCACTGTAGTTTTGCAAGAAGATGATACCATGACTCCTGGGTTTCAGTGTGCTAAATAAAATCTTTTACAAGCAATAGTGAAGGCTAATGCTGCTACTTAAAATTAATTTTAATGAGTCCTGAAATTTTAGTTTAGGTCAATTTCTCATATTATTCATTAACTATAGTAAAACAGACAAATTTAATTTGAATTTAGGGTTCATTAATATTTCCCATAGATACTATTTCTTTAACAAGCTGGTGAGTTATAGGGTACATGAGACTTTAAAAAATGTTACTATTGTGGCATATTTCCATAACTGTATTAAAACTTACTGTTATTTAGCTCAGTTCTCAGGTCACTGAGCTTGTAAATTGATAGAAAAAAATCCCAATGACCAAACCAAACACAAAATCATATTCAGTTGTCTGGCAATAAACAATTTTTTTGTTTATGATAATTAAACAAAATCAGTACCAACTATGAGCATAGTCATCTTGCTTCACTTTCCTCTGACTGGAATTTAAATTAAGACTGTTCTTTCATTTGCCTTTCAAACTGAATATCAAATTAAGGTGACCCAAAAAAGGGAAAATTTATCCTATTAAAAACAAAAAAGCCCCCCATAGAATATCCTGGATCCTTACAGGCATGGAATAAACTAGTAAGACCAAATGGTAAATTTCAATGAAGCATCTCAATCCCAAAAATGTTTTGCAGAAGTAACAAATCTGCTCGTCTTGAAGATAATTGTTAAGCCAGTTTAGCAAAAACCCCCAAGAATTTTAAAGAAAATGCACTGTATTTCATTCATCTCACATACTATTGGAGAAAGAAATAAAAAGAAAAGGAAAGCTTCCATTTTTCCCCTGTCTCATATCCAATGTTGCAAGTCTGCAAAAAGTTCAAAGTACTGATGGATTGAGAAGGCATTAAAAGGGCAGTTAAGCCAGTCAGAGCAGATAAACACATTGGCATGGACCTACTAGATTATTTTTCTTTCTTCCTCTCTTTTTGTTCTCTCTTTTTTTTTTTTAATCTCAACAGCTGCTAACATAGCTAAATGTGGAGGGCTAGATTAAGTTGTCTAAACATGTCTATCTGGTACTTGAGGGTTCTTGGGATAGTCCTGGGAATCTGAGAGGTAGAAAGAAGCACCATGTGGGGGGTCCAGTCCTTCCATAGAGGCAGCTGGAGGCCAAAGCAGACTGGCAGGGATGAAGAACAGCACAGAAATTTCTGTTTAGACAACCGACCTAATGTCACCATATTCCTGCTCCTCTCTAATGACAGAGTTACTGTGACAGGTTTTACCACAGAACTTCAGATGGAGTTATGATTTACTGATCACCTGTCATGAACCCCAGTCTTATTTTGTCATTGGTTTACTCTGAGATTTGTCAAAAAGACAATTTTAGGGAATCTAGTTTTTTACACAAGTAGATCAATGATATATCATCAAAACTATAATATTTTTCTATCATACTGAAGATCAGGTGAACTAGACAGTCTGAAACAAAGTAACTTGGACATGGGGTATTAGTTTTAGACCGTCTTTGGGCAAAATTGAACATGTCTTCTTAGTTCTTTTCTCTTCAGCAATGCAAAATGGGATTAAAAACTGGAGCACAGTCAAAAGACCAGAAGTATTCTGATGTTGAAAACTACCTTGACTGAAATATATTACCATTTTTGCATATTTTGGAATAAAATTACATTTGTTCAACATAATCTGACTTTTTGTTCAAATGGACACTAGCATTAAGAGGAAATGTATTTACTCCATCTTTACTCATCGTTGTTTAGTCATTTGATACAATTTTTTCTGAGTAGCAGAATCTGTAAATGAACTGCGCAGAAACATTTCAGTTAAGACACTTAAATCCAATTGAGCAGAAACAGGTGCATGTGCTAAAATACAGTTTTAAAAATTAAACATAACTGGCACATTTTGCTTCAGAACTCCAAAAATACAGCAGAAAATGAATGCAAATGTGGACAGGTCTGCTTGTCGAAAATAAATACTGAAAAGTCCTAATACCATGAAAAATACAATGGATAAGTTATTTAACCCCCCCTCCTCCCTCTCCCAAAAAGATAAAACAACAAACACAAGAATCTATAACTTAGTAACATTCTCTTAAAATACAAACCTGGTTGCAGAGAAAATGAGAAAGGGTAAATATTGGCAATCCAATGGCCTTTTCTAATGTACTTTACCTATGCTTAGATTATAGCTTGGCCTAAAATGTGTAGTTGTGAGTGTTTCAAATATTTTATTCAGCATTCTTTAGGATTTGTTCTTTTTTTTTTTTTTTTAAGATAAGCTTTGTTGGTTTTTAAATGAAAAAATGGCAATGGAAGCTTGGGGAAAATATGTATTGGCAGCATTTTGTTCAATTTCCTTGGCAATGCTTCTTTCCATCACAGAAGCATGAGAAAATGAGATGAGAAGACATTTTTAATAAGCTTTTGTCCTCCAGTCACTTGCTCATTGGAATCACTAAGCATTTGCGTTAATTGTATTTTCATTTTATATTGTGTCTTTTTCTAAATATATTTCAGGGAAAAACTAAAGATGTCCTTGACACTATTTACACTAATTCTTAAGTTAGTGACCACTTCAAAATAACATCATGCAGTTGCTATTAAAATGTAGTTCAGACTTTCAATAGACTGCTTGTGCCTGACAACTAATTTTTTTGTTGCTCCCTTGGGTAGTTGCTAGAAACAGTCCCCAATGTAGATTCATCCTGTGACTGAAGCACAGAAAGGAAAAGCTGAAAAATGAGCAACGAGAATAGCTTGCTGATGAAGTTGAATGAGGAGCTGGTAATGATATTGATGACATTACTAATTACTTAGCAGGCAGAATTCAAAATGAGAATTCATTTGTCATCATGATATCATCAATCAGCTTTCTATTGCCTTGGGTAATAGCTTTGTGCTTGCTTGGTGCACGATAAACTTCGCTTTATAACTCATTTTGGTTCATACATATGTACTTCTTATTTTTTACCTTTTAAAGTTTCACTCTTCCCTACATTGTATTGTGGTTTTACGAGTGTCCTATTTCATAGGCTGTGTATTTTACAATTAAAGCAGATAATTAAAGACCACATAATCTCTTCCCCTCAAAACAAGCAAATGTTCAACAGATTTTTGTGTAAGGATTATAGCCTAAACTAACATCCATCCCTGATGTAAGAAGAAGCATACTCAAACTTATACTTTAAAAAATTCAGATAGATTTCTAGGTATTTTAATGAAAAAATTACAGTAACAAAAATGCAAATTCCCCTAATTTGGGAATGGAGGATCAAAGGTCATAGTTCTTGAGTCCCCGAGTAAAAAAATCTCTTTGGCATTGATTTAAGAAAACCAGTCTTTTCAAGCAATCCAATATTCCTAATCCTTCATCCTGAGAACCACTATCACAATCCCAAGAGCCTGGAAGCTATACTATCTCCTCCAAACAGCTGAGATTCCTGGCTGAGTCATCCTGTTGGAGAGGGAGCTGGCCAGACTTTAGCGATTGCTCACTCCAAGATTTTCCTCTCTCCTGTCCAACTTGGCCTCTCTTTTTCATCTCCTTTCTGGATCCTTGAATTCCTGCCTTGGCTTTCACAGGGCCACATTCCACTTTTGTGGGCATACACTATGATCATTAGTGCTTTGCTGTGAAGTAAGTTAAGACAATATCTGTTTACTCACAAGGAAAATGCTAATTGTCCCCTTGGAAGCCACCAGAGCTGTCAACCACTTGCCCTACCAGCCCCATGTCATGGCAGTGGGGATTAACCTGAGAGTTACCCAGGGTTCCAAATGAAAATGTGGTCACCTCAGGGCTCTGCTGCCCAGCTGTATTTAGCCAAGGAACCAGTGATCTGAATCAGCAAGTATATTGTCCTTTAATACACTTACAGTACTATAGTCTAGTAATACAGTCTGCAGCTTAGAGGTACCCTCTAACTCATTAAACAACCTAATGGATCATCTGACAGTTGGAAAGGTTTTCTGTGCAAGTGAATATTAAAGTGAATGTGTTAATTTGAGCCTATATTATTATGCCATCTCATTTGCACTGTTTTCTATCATTTTGATTAATGCATAGATTGTGACTAACACATAGACAGAATAAAGGATAATATGTATTAAACTGCTGACTGGATAATCTAACCATTGTAGCTTGTGCATCTACTGAAAAAAAAATGGAGAGGGGAAAAAGGTGCTTCTTTTGGCTTTCTGTCTTAAAATTTTTTATAAATTATAAAATAAGATTACAAAATACTGTCTTTATCACTTCTACAAGATGGCAATGAAGTAGGTTTTATTTAGTTAAATATGACAATCAAGGAAAAGCAATTTACATACATTTTAGTCAAAAGCAGAGGAAAGCTTTAGAATGTTCTTCATCTCTAGAAGCATTTCCTCATTGAGCAGATTCTGAAGAATTAGGGTGTTTCAATTCAGTGAGTTTATAATTGTGGTTTGTATTACATGCAGGCCATTAATTTCTCCAGAACCCTTTGAAATACATATGTAGCTTGTCATAACATCTCCACAGAACTGAATTTCATTTGCTTTATCTACATTGTTTCACCATAAGTGATATTTCATAGAAGCTGAATACTTTTTTACTTCTGTTTACAAATATTGATCACATTAAATAGTAAAAAATAAATACTACAATAATTCAATAATTTTAAAAAATTTAATACGTACTAAGGATACAATCCCTAGGATAATTTTATATATATTAGATACAGCTAGAATTTTAAAGCATACCATACTTCTACTATATCAAATTCTTGTGAAAATGGAAGAGACTTAGGTGGATTTTCTGTTTTTCTAAAACAAGCTGGCTCCTTAAAACAGTTACCCTGAATAGAGTTCAGAGTATAGTACCGTTTCTCCTCTGAAAATCTAACTTCAGGAAACTCTACAAAGAGCAGGATGGCATCCTAAATCTCATCAGAATCACACATGGAAACATCATTCACATGACTCTCCCAGAAGAAGGAGGTGCCTCTTAAAATGACAAATGGATGATTGTGAATGAGAACTGCAGTTCTAGGCAATTGGTTTGAAGGTGTTTGAATATTGCATTACCAGCCCATTGTTTTGGTCTGTTCAACGACAGTAGAAAAGATGTTCAAATTTTGGCACAATACCCCAACTCTCCTGTATGTCTGCTTCCAGACACTCCCATGATAATCTCTTTCAGAGGAGAGTAAGAAACCCTCCATAATGCATGTAAGTCAACATTCTTGTGAGATATGACAACCTTAAATATAGACTTATTTTTCTGAGTAAATGGATGGTGTTTTCCCTGTTTGTATGAGGGGAATGTGTCAATTACATGGAGGCAGCATTACATGTGTCATTAAATGCTGTCAGCTTAATCTGATAATTAGTTTCAAATATAAAAGCTGTTTGGCAAACTACTTTGTATTATTATTTGAACTTTATTTTGTCTCCTGAAAATTACTTTCCACAAAAGTGCTCAATATGGCCTTCCCTTTGTGTAATAGAATATTTGGAGCAAGAAAATTTTGTTTCTGTAGAGCAGGCTGCCAGCCTTGTCAGAGGCTCCTGTTGACAGCAGTCTACTACAAAAAAAAAAAAAAAGGAGCTGAAAGGAACAATTCTGTGACCCTTTTTCTTTTCTTTTTAATCTAGGAGCTATCTTCAGTCATGATTTTGTGCTGGGAATAGCTAGTTATTTCTAAATTTGTTCCTAATTTTTAAGCAGAGGTGACTGACTTTGCTCTTTGAAAGTACTCATTTGCTTTTCTCTGTGCTATTATCTCTTCTTTTGGTTTTTGCTGAACACAAGAACTGGTGCTCTAAAAACACTGTTGATTAATTGAATGGCATTTAATGAGACAAATAGGTGGCATGGAAAACAGAAGGAGAGGCCTTTGATCTTTTCAAGTTAGACTAAATGATAGTGGAAATGTCTTTCTCACTATAGGTAGGAAGGTTGTTTCAGCCTCTTAAGTGTCTAATATTGTCAGTTACCCAAAGACAACTCCTAAGCTTTTAACTTCAATTTAATTAAAATATATATTATAACAATTGACTTCCATTATTTCAGCATCAGAGAATCCTATCATGCTGTCATTATCTTATGTAAATGGGTTTGTTTTACATAACGTGCAGTAATTATAGTAGGGTTCATTAAAAATGTATCTTTCCAAATTAGTGATAGATAAAGAGGAAAGGTTTTTAATATATATTCCAATTCACTCTTTCTATAATTGAGTTTTTTCCAGCTGGAAAGCCTATTCATTCTATTTATGTTTTGCTTTGTTTGGTTTGTTTTTTTCTTAGGACAATATATGGTAGCTATTAATGAAATAGTATAATTTATTTCAATAAAATTCGTTACTGGAAAGCAGAAAGATTTCAAAATTAAGGTCAGTATGAAAAAAGATTCTGAAGCAAATCTTTTGTCCTGAGAAATTCTTAATAGATCTTGATACATTTTTAATTATTAGTGCCATGAAATGAATTAATAATAATGGAATTTTTTTCTTTTTTTGTTCTACAGGACATAGATTTATTTGGGTGCAGCCTTCCTTGAAAATATTTTCTTTTTCTGAAAGTACTTTATTTATATCTTCTTCACTTTCAGCTTTGTGATTTTCTGTGTTTCCCATGGAAAATTTTACAATAAGTTGTTTGCCAATCTGCTCTTGCCACTATTTATAGATACAACTGCTGATCATTACAATCTCATAATTTCTTCTGGGATATAGAGATACATTGAGGAATATTTCCCCTGGATTCATCTTCTGCCTGGATTGTAAGCTGTTCACCTAAAGGGCAATCTTTTTGTTTGGTTCTTTTACACTTCCTGACATAATGGAGTCCTTATTTTCTGTAAGTGTTGTACAGATCGGCAGTAATATTAAAAATAGTTTGAAGATAATATTTTTGCTTCTGGTTTTTGCTTTCTTTTATTCATAATCATTTTGACTGCAGATTCAGAGACCGTGCCATTATAGCATATATTCACAAGTAAATTATATTCATGATAAAAACTGTCCATTACATGCCATGTTTTCCTGTCCATTAGTCTTATGTAGGTACTGCTTTTTGACTGCATTTAACTGAAATACACTATAATGAGCAGTGGGTTTTAAACCTTATATTCAATAAGTTAAAAAAAAATCTTCTTCAGTATTCAAATTAGTGAAATTACTAAAAATGAAGGTGACACAGTGAAAATTTTTTAAAATGCTTGACAATAAACTTACGTGTTATATTTCCTCATGTTTTTCCAGTTATACTGAAATGCACTGCCTTTTGTACCTGTTTCAATGGCATTCTTGGCAAGGAAAAAAAAAAGAAAACTTAATTACTTTTCTGAGTTTCACAGAATGTTCCCACATTTCCCTCACTTTAATGGTGAGCAGGAAGCTTGCAGAGCACTTTCCAAGGTATGACTGAATGAGGCCTTAGTGTCAGGACTGATGACTGCCCTTATGTAATTATGCAGCTATGCAAACACAGAAGAGAACACTAACTGAGCTAAGTTGAAGACAGAACCCAATCTTTGAGGTGAATTACCCTAAGATGAATATCTGTTTTGTTTGTTCACCATATACTACATAAAATGTTCCTTTAAAAGAGCAGTGGCTGTACAACAGGAAAATAAAGGCTTTTTGTTTGCTTTCTCCTGTCAGCCTCTGGAGGCTGGGGCAGATTGCTCTTCAATTGAAAGTGGCTAAAAAAGACAGGAAAAAGGCAAGTAAAAGAGGGAGACAAACTTCTAGAGAATAGCTTGGGACAGGGAGATTGAACCAGACAAAAAGGGCAGGAAAGGCTGTAACACAGACAGATGTTTAAGAGACTTCTGAGAATAGGAAATGGACAGTCAGGTCTGATACATAATGCAAAAAAAAAAAAAAACAAAAAAAAACCTCAAAACAACTAAAAAGCTTTTATTAGGGATCTACTGGGGACTGCGTGGAACATGAGGCATGTGTTTTGCAATCCCAAGCATTGCACACCACAACTACTTTCTAAGCACTGCTGCTTTCTTGGGAATCAAGTAACTGCAGTTTGCCAGACATCCTGGAAATCATTTAACATTAGCCAAACATTAAAGCAGACAAACATCTGGATTGCTGCAGGCAAGAATACTGAAAATTGCTTATCTGAGTGTAAAAACTAGTGGGAATTAAGGATAACACAGTGGCCAGGATGTTGCTTTCAAACTTCTAGTCCATTACATTTTACCCAGCAGAACTCAGTTGTCTTTATGCTTTTTTATGATGATGAAATATGTCTTTAGAGAATAAAACCCCCTTTCTACTCTTAAAAAGCTTAATTTAAGGAGAAGATGCAGGAAGATTTGCCTCCAAACTGTAGTGAAGGTAGAGAACTCTAGGCTCCAGCACAGAGATAGAGAGAACTTGAATGCCACTTCTTAGAAACCAGCCTAAATCAGAAGGTTTCCCTTGTGACAAACTCTCTGTTTGCCAGTGGCTGGCACTCACAAACAATATCTATGAGTCACATATTTATTCATTCATTCATTTATTTTCTTTATTTTTAAGGAGTAAGGAATAAATTTATTATCTCAGGCCTTAATTCTAAATGTTGGCTTTCCTGATGTTGACAGCACTGATATTTATAGAATATCAGGGGGTCTAAATGAGTGCTGGGATATCTTGAAGCAGAGTTGAGGATGTTGCTGTATCATTCCCATCAGCTCTAGGGGGTAATACAACTAAATCTGCTGCTATGCTTTGAAAAAGCTCAGCAAGTACATTTAAAAACCTGCCTTCTACTATACCATACTCATTTTGCTAAAATGAAATATACCCAGAAGACAATTTTCTAGCTATTCCCAGAGCTCTTTGGTGGGAGCAATCTACTTCCCATTAGACCTAATACTGTGTGCCTGTGCTTTAGTCCCACACTGGTCTATCTCTCACTTTCCTACCTTCTTTTCTCTCTGTAGGCATTACAGTAATTCTAGCTTCCTTGCATGGCCCTTATGACTCTTTTCCAGTCTTACCTATGGCAAGCATATGATCTTGTGGTGAAATATCTTCTTTGATATGTGAGTTAGGGCAAAGAGGGCAGTAAAGAGTGCAAAGTGACAGCTTTTCTTGTCCTGTTCTCAGCTTTTATTTCAAAGGGAATATAAATCATTCTTTCTCACAGAGATCACAAGAAACATTGATTATTTCAGCAGCTCAGGCTGTCATCAAGAAGACACAGCTACAATAGCTTGGATCCCAGAGTATCTTAAGAGCTTTGACCATTTTTTAATTTTAAAATATACCACACCATACAGATAGCTCTTGTAACCACCTATTTCTGTAAATCATTGCACTTCAGCCATTGTTAAAAATACTTAACTGCTAAGTCAATTCAAACTCAAGTCACTGATTCATGACTTTTAATTTAGCTCACACTTCTACCAAACTAGTCAAATTTTTCAGCCTATGAGCAAATTATAAACTACCTGAGAGCAGCTCATAAGTGTATTTCCCAAAACAAGCTCCTTTCAGCACTGCCTGAGTTGCAATGCTGCCCTCTCCCTCTTGGTTCAAGGAGAACCTGGTCCATATGGGAAATTTTCAAACCTCTTCATTTTATGGATCCAAAACTATTTCCTGTCTAGATGAAGACCCTTGGTTAGAAATTTTGAGCCTGATGGTAAACTTGGGATTTTGTCCTTATCTTTCAACACTTCTTAACAGTAGTCCACTGCTACACTGCTAGGAAATGAACCAGGCTGTTCCTTGGTATTGGAGCTCACTCCATGAAATATTACTTATTTCTTCCAACTAGCAGTTTTCCAAATAATCTCCAGGCAGGATTAGGGTACAGGACATCCCAGAAACCATCCTTAACAAGCAGGGTGCATGTAGTCTCCTTGTTCTGGAGATTAAAAGATGGTATTAGCATAGACCCATACCACTCTGTGCCAGTTGGCCTCAGTATTCAGAAATGTTCCCAGATATATTTAATCTACTTGCATGGGACAAATTTGAAGACCTTATATTGTAATAATTTACTGTAGTATAGCCAGCTTGCTGACTAATTTTTCCTTTCTTTTTTTTTCCTGCTCATGGTTTTATGAGACAAAGCTTTTAGATGTTTTAATCTCTGATTTCTTACTGTGGGTACTCTTTTTGTCTCATTGTCATGACAGTGAATTCAAACGTTGAAAACATTGATGTATTCAGATCCATATATGTTATAACCTGATATGAGGAAATATGAGGTATCTCAGTCATACAATAAATAATTATATCTTGAATATATGAATTGATAACTTTAAATATTTATCAGGCATGACTGTTAAGAAACAGTCAAAAATTATTTGCACATATTTTGTTCTCAAAAAGCAAGAGGGTTTTTAAAGAGAGGTGCATTCATTTACCTCAGGCTCCATGAAAAGAAGCTTGCTCTTGTTATACAGTAGCATCAGGAATGCTCTAAATTATATTCTTTTGATTAAAGAAGGCATTTCTGAGCCTTTCTACAGAAACAACTACACTCTTTAGAAGAGCAGAACAAATGCCCAATTCCAAGTGCAGCAAATCTATTCCAACTCTTCTTTGAACAGCAAAAAGCATATTTCTATTTAATATTTGCTAGATTAAATGTTCTCTGCATGTGAACCCAAACTCACTTCATCAGTAAGCAAAATGAACAGTAGTGCATGCCCGACTAAAGAATGGTTAGGGTTCCTTATCTCCCTTGGGATTTGGGGTTTTTTTAGTATATATGGAGGAGACCTTTATTACCTATAGAGCTGAAGTCTACTGAACTAGTCAAAATATCTGATAAAAATTCAGAATTGTAATTTAAAAACCTGTGATTATATAAATTATATGCTTATTTTGTTTTCTCATTAAAAGAACAGCTCAGCTAGACACTCCTGAATTACTTGAGAGATTACCTGTACTTATTTCAAAGTTATTTCTGAACCCTTTTGATGTCTAGTTAAATCTAGAGTACATCAAACAAATACTTAACTAGTAAGGCTTTCATACAGGTGGGTGAAAAAGAGACATGGGACAAGAAAAAAGTATGTGTAAGCCAGATACATTCTATTTATCTTCTGGATGAGAACTTCATTGTATTAAATTGCATTTCTATATGTTTCTGGTATATACCTTATGCAAGAAGAGCTTTTCTGGTTTTTTTATGGAATTACAGTTGAATTATGGAACTCAAGATATTGTACTAAAAAATGCTAATTGATAATATTCATGAAAAATAATAATGTCTTATTACTCAAACACACAAGATAAACAATATTTTTGCAATTAAAGACTCTCATCATAATCAACATCACGTTTCTGGACACAAGAATAAATTGACAAAAGAATAAATTACTATCACATTTCTGGACACAAGAATAAATAAAAGAATAGAATATCTTGCACTTAAAAAATTAAAATCTGGTTATGTTCCAGAATGAAAGAATATTTTTGTCTCCTAAAAAAAAAATCTAAAATGGAATATCTGATAAAGAAGGTTAGATATTTCCACCTCAAATAGCCAATTTTGTAATTGGATTTTTATTTTTATGACCACTGTCTATGTGTCAGCATTCAATTTCCTGTTCTGTGGGAAGGTGATCACAACACTGAGGTTCAGATTATTCCAAGGCAAAACTTGCTTAGTCTGCCTTATGGCTTTTTTTCACTTCAACATGTCTGAGCAAAGACTCCAATTTATGACTTGTGCTGGAAAATAACTTCTATACTATGGACTACAACTTTATGCAGAGTGGTACAATTTTAATGTAATGCACAGATTATGCCACCCTAGAATAGTCCATTGGCTCTTACCTAAATAATTATTCTACAATAAAAAAAAAACCCAGATTGTGAAGAGTTATGCATTGAACTTGCTTCCTCACATATTGATTGATGGCATTGCTTACCTAACTGTTGGTCTCTTTCTAACATATTACTGGATTGGTTTTCATTTTAAAGAAAATGTTATTTTACATATCCTTATGAACACTATGTACAAATTATGGTGTAATTCTCAGAGAAAGGAAGAGAAGAAGCAAGGCAGATAGATGATCGACATCCTGTTTGACTGTGAAAATCACTATGAAATACAAGGATTTTGTACTTTTTGCAAAGGAACTTTTGTCGTCATAACATGAGCATAAAATACTGAGTTTTAGGATCTGTTCCAAAAACCTTCCTCAGTGAATGCTCAGTGAACAAGAGTTCTTTCTCTGAGAGAAAAAAAACCAAAACCTTCAAATAAAAAGAATCCAAAAAACAAAGGGAGCAAAAGGGAAAAGAAAAAGAGAAGGTGAAGGTGAAGGTGAAGGTGAAGGTGAAGGTGAAGGTGAAGGGGAAATGGAAAGGGAAAGGGAAAGGGAAAGGGAAAGGGAAAGAGAAAGAGAAAGAGAAAGAGAAAGAGAAAGAGAAAGAAAGAGAAAGAGAAAGAGAAAGAGAAAGAGAAAGAGAAAGAGAAAGAGAAAGAGAAAGAGAAAGAGAAAGAGAAAGAGAAAGAGAAAGAGAAAGAGAGAGAGAAAGAGAGAGAAAGAGAGAGAAAGAGAGAGAAAGAGAGAAAGAGAGAAAGAGAAAGAAAGGAAGAAAGAGAGAAAGGGTTTCATTTATTTAAGCACTTCCTTTGGGGCAGCCATAGATTCTGGCAGAGTAGGATATTTTCTGATTGATGATATCTCTAAAATAGCTATTTGGACTACTCTTCTTGCATTTATGTCCCATTTTCTATAAGATCTTTCTGGTCTGTTCAGAAACTCTTCCTTGCAAGCATCCTGTAAAACACAATTAAGGTATCCTATCTCATCTTGGCCCAGTATGGTGTTTCTTGTAAGTGGAGAAATAAAACATCAAATGTATCTCCATAACCATCTCAAACTGCTTGCTGTGGATTGCATTCTGCCTAGAAGCTGCAAAAAGAGGTAAGAGAGGGAGCTTCCCTCATTCCTTCTATCAGTCTCAAAAAATTACCAAAAAAAGATGAAAACATTTTATTAATTAATTCCATTCCTGTATTCTGAACTTTGAAGCGCAAGAAACTTTACTGTTTCATACATACAATGATGAAAGACAACCTCACTGCATCCCTTTTTCTATCCTGGCACTGAGTGTCAGGGCAAGCCAGCCATGAAATAGGCAGTGAGTTATAATATTCCTGGAGGGTCTGATCTGTACAACCCTCTTTAAGACTCCAAAAGGAATTTTTGAAGGACTGCCTGCTACTGGACTCCTGATAAAAATCTCTTTTCCATACCTGACAGCAAAGAAGTTACACTCATACCTTTAATAAAATTGTTTATTGCTCTTTCTCCTTTCCAAATGCATAAATAGAATAGATACTGATCTTATCTTCTGGCATATGAATATAATAAAGAATATGCATATTCAGGAAATAATTATGAATATAGCTAGACAGACAAGCAGACTGATAAAATCAAGCTCAGAGGAGGCAAAGAACTGGAAGTTGAAACAATCTAGAGAAGATCAGGAAGTTCAAGGAACTAAGGGGAAAAATTGAAGAAATCACAGAATCACAGGACCAGTCAGGTTGGAAGGGATCTGTGAGATCATTCAGTCCAACCTGTGACTGAACACCACCTTGTCAACCAGGCCATGAAACTGAGTGCTACATCCAGTCTTTCCTTAAACACCTCCAGGGATGGAGACTCCATCACCTCCCTGGGCAGCCCATTCCAACCTCTAATCGCTGTTTCTGTGAAGAAATTCTTCCTAACGTCCAATCTAAATGCCCCCCAGTGCAGCTTAAGACTGTGTCGTCTTGTCCTGTCCATGGTTGTCTGGGAGAACTGACCAACCTCTCCCTCACTATGACACCCTTTCAGGAAGTCGTAGAGGGCAAAAATGTCACCCCTGAGTTTCCTCTTCTCCCAGCTAAACATCTCCAGCTCCCTCGGCCACTTCTAGAGGACTTGTGTTGCAGACCCTTCACCAGCTTTGTTGCCCTTCTCTGGAGAAAGAGAAAATGAAATTTACAGAGGGACCTGGGCAAGGCTGAGAAATGGACCCACGGGAGCCTCATAAGCTTCAACCAAACAAAGTGCAAGCTACTGCACCTGTTTCTGGGAAATCTTCCAACCCAAACTGCTCTATGATTTTATGATACTCTATTTTATATTATATATGCAAGCATAAATGGCCCAATATACAGATTTATGAAAACAGTAGAAGAAAATTGGTACTACAAGTACATTCAAACAACCAATACACATGCATACATGTTAAATTTGTGTATGTTATAATAAATTTTTCGTCTGAATTTACTCATTTAATTGTTCTCAGTTAATCTAGCTTAAGTAAATCAATTGAATCTCTACAGCATATCTAAAGGCCACCTAGAGAAATATGATTGATCTAGCATTCACACTGTGCTGAAATGTCCATCTTCTGTATAGATCTTCAAAATAAACATTTATCAGGGTATAATTGCAATTTTTGTGTTTACTGTTCTCATGCTGGAAGCAGTGGAACCAATTCTGTGTTGCGTATCATGTCTAGGCTTTTTCATCGGAAAGAACATATGTCTGACCCTGGTATTATTACTTTTTTTCCCAACCTTTTTTTTTCCTGAATGACAGCATTGAACTTCAAGGGGAAACAAGTGTCCCCTCTTGCTATGCACAAATGCAACATCTCTTGTCAGTACTAGGTCATCTGCAAGCTCACTTTTTCTCCTGCTGTTGATGCTAAATAAGTGCAAGGGCTCTGAGATAGATTGGTGATATTGCCGCTAGCAATTGCAACCAAACCCTCCTGGGTCAAACTTATGGCAGTACCTCCCAGTCTTCCTGGAAAATACTTGCAAATGTTTTCACCTTGACCAAACAAGTCAAACTCATAATCTCAGTGTGTTTCTTGCTCATGGAGTGCACTGTCTATGAGGAGTGCGAACTGTCTCCATTTCAGACCTTTCTTGTTTTATCAGCTTTCACATCTGCCATATCTTCTGTATCATATGCCAAATATGACAGAAGAACTAGGGTAAAATCCTAGGGCGATTTCATCTAACAATGTTTCTTGTACTCTCTGATGAAAAATAAAACAAGCAAAGTGAAAAGTCAACTTTCAAACTGTGTGTATTCTTTTACTATATAATTTTAATGACCAGGATTGAAAGGGAAATCAAAAGGTGGAGGCTCAAGGCAAGTGTGTGGTGGATAAAGTGTAAATCAGTGTCAGGTATAAAATTTGTAACGAATCACTGCGTTTCATTCCAATATCAGCTCATCATTTATGCACATAACTAATCTCTAGATTATATCAAAAGTTTTATGAAATATTAAATTTCAAAAGGTATCAACTGAAAATTAAAAGATCCCTGTTCCCAAAAGAACTACAGCAAATAATTCTAGCCAGAAGCTCATGATCACAAAACTTAGTACTGTGTAAGCAGCAACAACCTTAATGTTAGATCATGTTTAAAACAAAAGCAGGAACCTAGAGGTGTAGGGGAAAAATTATCAAATAATAAAAGGGCTACTGAACAGAACCAATCATTTATCTAACATATATTTTAATTTCTCATTTCCTTCTGTTTGACAAGAAAACAAAATTAAGATATCTAAGTAACGTCCTTTTGTTTTTTTCAAAATGCTCTTCAGAGTTGTTAAGAAAGGAAGATTTACATATTAACATTAATTTAGCCCTTAATATCCAAGTTGAGAAGACTAAAGTGTAAAAGGAACATGTTTATTACATCCTATAACAGTGTCACTGAAAACAGCAAAAGGAGTAAAAATTTGGCATACTGCAGGGTTTTCCCAGGTACTTATGTAAAAAGACACCCACTCTTCTGATCTTCCAAACTGTCTAAACTTGAAGAAAAGCCAAGAGATTAATTAGGATAATGCTGAATCACATTTCAAATCTCTGCATCTATGGTGCTTGTTTGTTGTTTGTCTTAAACTCAGGACAGGGACTACTTTAGAATTTAGCAATTAGCTTTTTTTTTTTTTTTTTGAGGTTGTACCACAAAACATTGAATTCAGGGTTTTCTGGGGTTGTAGGAAGACTGGAATCCAACTCTACTGACTTTCAGTGGTATGGGGTTATGGAACTCCCGGCAGAGCTTGCAAAATGTCATTCTTAATTGGTATGGAAAAAAGCTTAGATTATTCTACATTAAAATTGAGGTTATTTCATAGTATTGTCATAGAAAATTATTTGAATTACACAGTGATGCATGTTAATTTTTCCATATCACCACCCAATAAATTCTGCAATTAACCCACATCATTTCTCTAATATCATGGACTTTGGGGAAAAGTTTTCAATTAGAAACTTAACACTAGGAGTGGAGAATTGGAATGGGTGCCTACAAATGGATTTACTTTGCTTGTTTTCCCTTAGGGTTAAAATAGGTTTTTGAAAAAAAGGCTCTTTCTTTATGTGTTTTCTTACAGCTAATTGTCTCCTTCCAACAGAATGAATGAATTGCACAGGATGGACAGGAATCAAAGAATATTTGTACATTTATTAAAGTGAAAGATATAATTTAGAATAGGCATAAATGAGTGGTAATTAACTTAAACATCATCATAAATTGAACAAAGACTTTTTTCTAGTCCATTTAATTCTTGGCAAGGAACTTAAAGTGAATAATTTTCACTAGAAAATAAAGAAATCCCAATGAAAATGACAACAGCAACAACTTCCAAACAATATTTAATCTCTAAAATGTATGTTAAATTACATTTGTAAATAAACAATGTTAAATACAAGGTGCTTATCGTAACTAGGCTGTCAATGGAACTTTCTCTCTAGAGAGAGAAATAGGATATGTTTTCTATTCTAAAGAGCTCAGCACATGAGAAGGCAAGTGTAGACATATTTATGGAGTTTTGCCAGAGGGGACAGATTAGGTGTTTATGACTTTTGTTCATTTGTTTTGGTGTAGTTTTGTTCTGGGTTGGGTTTTTTTTTGCTTTTGTTTTTGTTTTGTTTTTTCTTTGTTTACCTTTGTTTTCTTTTTACAGTGTTATTGGCACTGACCCAGAGACTATTGTTTGAAGTATGCAGTTTGCATGAGTGTGTTTCCTCACCCTAGCCTGGGGTTGGTTTTATATAAAATTAGAATTGAGGTTCTCAATATGCTGTTATAGTCTTGGTACAGTTTTTCCTTTCACATTCTGTTTTCATGTTCTCGCACTGAAAGATACAAGGAGATGTCATTGATTGCAAAGGGCTGAAACAGATGCCCTAGGTTTGGAAAACATGGCTCCAGAAATTCTGTAAGCTAGCTCTAGAGTGATTGTGACAGCTTCATTCAGACTCTGCTGGAGCAGCAGTCAATGGGAGGTTTTACACTGTGGGCACCAAGGCAAAGGAGCTGTGCAGAATTTTATAATCTTCCTTTGCAATACTCCTGTACTGTGACTGTTCTTGATTTAGGGAATTCCCAGGACACAATACATTGGCAGTAAAATAATCTTCATTTCTCTTCACTACACTTATAGTGATGGCTATTAAAAGTTTAATTAGACTTCAGAGAAGACTATTCAGCCCATTAAAATAATAATTCTGACATTAAACAAACGGACAATAATCATTAGTTTTATGAAACTGCAATATATTTCTTTGCAAAATGATATGAGAACCACTGGGAAAAAACTCTCAGGATCTAGTTTATCTTAGACACAGGATTTCTCATTAGTCAGGAAATTATGTCAAGTTTGTGGGGAAAGCTGCTAAAACTCAGTGTTGAGTCCAGTTTCCTTTCTCATTTATGTAATTCCAACATGGAAAAGTGAACCATTTATAGAATAACAGTTATATCTGTTGTCTCAAACAAGAGTTTTCTCGACTGTTTGACATTCTGTGAGAGAAATTAAACCATCTGCCCTTACTGTTTACAGAGCAAGGTGTCTATTTCAGAACTGAACATGTCGTGACGACAGGAGTTTAAGAGTTTGAAGTTATAAACTTTATAACTGTTATAAACAAGGGCTCAGGTACCCACAGTGTGTTACTTTTTAGCTAGTACTTAATTTATAAAAAATTTTTCTGTTCTCTGTAGAGGTCATCCTGGTCCTTGCATGCTAATTTGTATTTTGTGTATTTTTATTTCTCTGGCTCCAGAGATACTTCACAGAGAAATAAACCTGAAGGAAGAATATGGGATGTTAAGTCTAGTTTGAGAAAAATTCTAACAGTAGGAAGTCAAAGTCTTTAATCTGAGATACTGTTAATAGACGTATCTCAAGATATCTTCAATTACGAAGACCCAAACTGCCACACAATGTCACCTCCATTTTACTTGTGATGGTGGGATTCTAAAATTGTCACTTGTTAAGAAACTACAAATGCCAACCCATATAAATGGTTAATATCAGCTGGGGATAATTTCCATTTGTTTAACAAATATAAGAATAGAAAATAAAAAACTCAACTCTAGAAAATATCTTAAAATGTATTTGAGAATACTGCAAATAATTATCTCTTTACAAATAATATCAATATTGTCACTATAATTTTTGCTTTCCGGTAAATGAAAAATAGATGTCAGTGCTTATTCTTGTTCAGTACAGACTTTAATTGTTTTGCTTTCTTGTTATTTGCATTGCTATCAAAAATCCAATGACCTGTATGTTACATTAGAATATCAGAAAAAATGGAGATACATTTCTGGTTTGAGATGAAAAATACTATTTGTTTTTCATGTTCCAGTCTGCTGTAAAAGACTTAAATCCCACATGGATGCATTTTAAACTAAAGATCCCAAAAGGAAACATGCTTATTTCTTGTCTCTCTAGAGGGATGCATATGAGTCAGAAAAATCAGTATTCATGATCATGCACAAAAAAGATTCTTCAGGTTTTTAGCCCTCAACTTTTGCCCCTTGAAATTTTAGGCAAACAAATCCTGATTCATTTTTTAAAGCACTTTCTTAGGAACGTACTTCAAGTTTCAATGACCTTGGATTTTTTTCTCCTTTTTATTTTGCTTTTCGTGTTAAAATTATGATGGGTTCATTGGTATGCTAACAGGAAGAAGATAAAAGATTTTTCTTTTTAAATTTTAATTACTATTGTAAACTGATTATGGAGAGGAGCTTCTCTATAGACCAAACTTTCTTCATTAATAAAGAGTGGGCTGTTGTCTAGTCCAGTGTTGAGTTTGGCATATGGACAGTGGCAAAAAACTGCAGTGAGAAATCATGAAGGAGCTCAATATTTACTTGTGTTCCACCATAAAAATACTGGTTTCTGTTAAACATCACGTGTTTCAGAAGCCTTTTTTTTGCTGAAGTTGTTATTGGTGAGTTTATCTTACATATCTATTTTTTCTAGCCTTTTCCAGTACACAGCTACACTCTTCCCTGCAGTATGCAGGAAGCTATCTGAATTAATGTTTCTGCAGTTTACAAAACCTCTTGTGCTACATAATTTTGCTGGACGGAAAAAGATGGAATTAGATCTCTTTTGGCAGCCTCAGTGCAACCACTCACATATGAGCTGTCCTGCTGTTCCCTCTCTGAAAAGCCATTGTGTCTCTATCATTGTAGACTTCAATCTTGGCAAAACTGCATTACCACAGTGTGATTTCCATGGGCTTTATTTTAAAAAGAATTATTTATGCTATTCTTACAGAATCTAAATCATCATGAGAGCCTCCAGAGTGAAGGTTAATTCTGTTGCCAGCATCTGTAGCTTCACCCTCCGCAGCTGAATCTGGTGGTGGCAGCAATTACTGGCCATTCCTGTTCCGATAAATTTGTGTTTTCTCTTTGATCAAATATGTCAAGCTTTTAATTCTGTATAATCATTGATTGCATGAAGTGCCAGACCATCTTGTTTTATCATCATTCACATCTGCTGCTATTTTCAAGTCCCACAGGTAAAATGCATTGACCTAGAACGTGCTGTTTTAACCTCAGCGCCTTTATCTTGGAAGAATGCCAAATGCGTCTGAAATACTATTCCCAAACACTTGTAATCTCAAGAGAGGGCATATTAGATGAAATTATTGAAAATAAATTTAAAAAAAAAACCAACAAAAACAACAAACAAATTAAAATAATTGTCCCAAAAGTAGAGTGCCAGAAAATAAAATAAGGTGGAGAAATTGTATCACAAGGAGAAACATAAGGATTTTGATCTTTAAGAATCCTGTGAGTCATGAAGAATACCTGTTAAATTTAGGTTATACACTAGAGACCTTCTGAAATACCTGGAGAATGCTACTCTATGTCAAACAGCAGGTTTTTTTTAGCTTGTACCAAATTTGGACAGAAAGTTAAAATTTTAAAAATAATGTGTGATAATAATAACTAAAAAGTAAAAATACCCAATAACTCACATACCAATTTATGCTGCTTATGATGTTTTGATTTTTATATTATCTATTTTCAGCTCAAGTTTCTAAACCAAAAAAACAGTTTGTGTGGTAATTGACCTTTTCATTTTGAAAAATGCCTGAATGGGACTCTATTTCAGAACTGTTTATTTCTTCTCTTCTCTCCACATTAATGTAACAAGAACTTTTCCTCCAAACTTTTTTTTATTAGAACTGTCCTTTCTGATATTTTCAAGAAATTTTATAGTTCAAAAAATATAGTAGCCAGGTAGTGCCACAAAATGCTCTGATAAAATGGAGCCATTTACTACCCATTTTCTCTCTATGTACATCAGTTTTAAGCATTTGTTAATTTAGGAAATGGGAAGCTCCTAGAACAAAAACATGATTTCTCTGCTTAGATAAATCCTGTATTTTTACAAATGTGAACATTTTGCATTCTTATTATGCCACAGTATGCTTTCAGCTCTTCAAACCAAAAGTGCTAAAACAAGGTCAGGTTATATGGGAAGTTTATATTTATTCTGAATTTTATCAATTTAATTTTTACATAATTCACTCTCAGAATTTTGCATATCAAAACCACAACTTAGAACACAATTTTTAGATGTGAAACAGCAAATTTTTGTGAGGGTCTACATGTAATATTTTCACACAAGAGAGGAAAATTGATAGGCTCAACACCAGACGGGGTGGTATATATCTTTTGACCACATCCAGTGATGTACACTTCATTTTATAGTAACTTCTAAGACTGTTGTATGAATTTAGCCATAGACTTGCTCTGTAAGAAGAACTATTTACTGCACATGACAAGTTTAGAAGTTCAGCCATTTTTCAATGGTCTGAGTGATAAAACATGGTGATAATTTTGAGATGGGAGCTCAGCACAGCAAAAGTTTTAATACAAAGAAGGGTTTTTTTAATGGCAAAACCAGAAAGGACAAGGAAATACATTTACAACTGGATAAAAATTAACAAAAAACATTTCCAAGCAGGTAGTAATAATCAGAAAATTGTAGTACATATGAAAGTATTTGAAACAGTGTGTTTTGGTGGTTTTGTTCTGGGTTTTTATTTTGTTTGTTTGTTTCTTTGATTGATTTAGTTTGGTTTGCATTTCTTTTTTGCTTTGGTCAACCCCCATCCACACTCACACACTTGTTTTTATACACTCCAGTAGAACAAGGAGATTTGAGTTCCCTTCCTGTTGTTGAGCTGCACAGAAGGAGCAATTCTGATAAAAGCAACAGTGCAAAGCAGAAAAGATTTAGCAATGACAATACACATATAGATTAATCTCACTTAGATTAAGATTTTTCATCTTTTTTAGTAATGGCCTTTCTTTTGGTCTGAATTACTTTTGATTAACCCCTACATTTCAGAGTTTAATTCTTTGGGGATGGAAGGAATGATATTTAGCCATTCAAAATTGTCATCAGTTTTGGGAAGCATCTAATTATTTTACTTGCTTGCAGGAGCTATCTAGCTTTTTACTGTTTCACTGGCTGCCATAAACACTTTTCAACACCTTTTGTATTCTCTCATAACTCTCAGTGGGGACCCTAACTAGACCTTGAAAATCCATGTAAGTGCCATACTGCAGCTATGAACTTTTATGTGATCTAGCACATGGCGGGTTAAAGCACAATGTATATTTTCATAAGAATAGCTAACATAACCTCTTGATAACATAATTCTAGGAAAACCTGAATGGAAGTTTAGAAATTAGGCCCATATATAAAACTTTCATCTTGAGATATTAAAAATAATGTGTGTTTGTTGGACAGTTTTTGAAAAGATATAAATAATGTTCAGGGCTTAGAGGGTTTTTTTGTTTGCTTGCTACTTTTTAGTTTTGTAAATCCACACATTAACAAAAAACTGCACTTCTCAGGTTT
The DNA here is from genome assembly GCF_008360975.1 of Lichenostomus cassidix. Classification (NCBI taxonomy): domain Eukaryota; kingdom Metazoa; phylum Chordata; class Aves; order Passeriformes; family Meliphagidae; genus Lichenostomus; species Lichenostomus cassidix. The sequence continues at coordinate 16,824,310 of NC_139480.1, read as the reverse complement.
ATCAAATAATTTCCATCACAACTCTAATGGAAGTTTCAAAAATACTTAATGTCTAATCAATGTGTTCTCTGTCAAAATCAGTTTTAAAAAGTATATGAGATGTATGATTTTAAATTTAACAAACACTGACATTTCTGTTGCCTCAGTGTTCTAGAACTAAAGCTGTATTTTTATTCAAGAATGAGAGGATGACATTAATTATGGAATATGCTAAAAATTAGCATAATAAACACTATTTTCCTTTACAAACACCTGCCACCTTTTTGTCTAAACCTAAACTTTAGTGAAATTACTATTCAGCATATTTTAGCTACAAAGTTGTTATCTGGGGAATTTAAGCTCTTAGTAAATTATAAATTATAACATTTACCTCAATGCACTAGTTACAAAACCGTGTATAAAACTGCAATGAAGTTCATTAAGAAGATGCTTAGAGTTATTTTTACAAACTTTCATTAGCTTTAACAGTACCTGACACTACATACATATAAACATCTTGTGCACTTGGTTATTTGTTCAGCACTAAGCTGAATCAGGGAGACATACTATAATTATAGCAATATCTTCTCAATTCATATATTGGAAAAATGTAAACAGACAAGCCCTTTCCTTTCATTCTTAATTTCAAAGACCTTCTTAAACACAGGATGAAAATTAACAAAGAACATCAGCCACAGCAAAATAAGAGTGTAGCAAATGCAAGAGCCAGAGATGATCTAGGGTATGTTATCCTGTTGTCATTTAACTTCTGCTGAGATTTTCACTACAAAATTAAAACAGGGCTCTTCACCCACAAAGATTTAGGGGATTTACCCACTGATTTCTTTCAAGAAATGGATCTGCATATCAGGAGTTCACACACACTCTCGTGTGCAGCCTGAGCGTCCAGTTGCTCTGCTCTGCTTGTCTATATGAGGCACATAGTGCAAAGCAAAGCTGGCAATGAGCCATACAGCTAATTTCTCATGTGTGCACAATTATAGCTTTCCTGAGAGGCAAATTTCTCACCTTCAAAGAAGGAAATGATTGCACTTCTGACCACTGCAGATATGCAATAAGAAAGTTTGGACACCATAAACTCAGACCTAACTCAACTGTGCCCTGTGTGGATCCTTATGAGGATCTTGGATCTTTTGAGTAATAATGGCAGAAGGAAATTTTCCCTCCACCCTATGATTCAGTGTTCAAGCTCTCCATGAAAAGTTATTATTGATGTCATTGGGGTGCTTGTTTTTATTTTTTTCTCACATTGCAAATAGAACCTTTAAACTTCCGTGTGTTTTAACCTAGCTCTGACTTTACACTGATGGGCAACTTTAGACTTCACAATTATAAGTGGATATTTGATCTTTCATGCCTTTGAATGTGACATTCCTCCCCATCTGTGGAATCTAATTACACCTTTCTTCTATGTGTGTTTAGCTATAGACAGTTACCTACTTCTTCTCCATGTCCAATCAAGAAGAAAATAAAACAAAACCAAAAGAAGCCTTAAGAGAATAAAAGGGGGAAAAGCCAACAACAAATCCCAGGACAGTTAAGCCATTTACAAACCAGCTGAAAAGTTCCTGTTTGATTAAGAGAGAAGTCTGAGGACTGATCCAGATTTTCTCTGAAGTGACAAAAACTATATCAAATATGTTAGATTTGAGAAGATAATTCACAGAGAAATACCAAAGACATTGCATGAAAATGCACCTCAAAGGCAGGGTAAAACCTTGTTTGGTAGCTGCTCTTCTTTCAATGTATGTATTGGGATCTATCTTGTAATTGTAAAATTTTCCACACCACACCACATAGTTTTATAGTTATCTGATGAAAGGTTTAATGGATAAGTCTATTGTTTGTCTATGTTATACCTTTTAAAATGTAATCAGAAAGCCTTTGTTTCATCAAAGAAGATAAAATGATAAAACTAATATCCCAGTGGTGAAAATTGACTAGTAAAACTACTCAGAGCTTATCTGATTGAAGAAAATTTCTCATTTTCAGTTCAGTAGAGAACTGACTAAACTGATGGAATTCAAATTTCTTTATGCCTCTTATACACTGAATAACAGAAGATAATCCCATCTTTGTGGAGGAAAATGTTTAAATGCTACTCTTTTCCATAACCCTAGAGGCAGAGTTACCTATTCCCAACTGTTCAGGCATCAGAACAAGCTATGATTTTATTTCATGTGTTTCCTTGGTTGCAAAAAGGAACCATCAAGTCCCTAGATTCTGCTACCCCTTGTTCTGACACTAGCTGTCCTTGTACTCCAGATGCACAAGTGGGGTTAAGAATCAGGAACAGACAGCTTTCAATTTTTTGGATGTGAGCTAAAGAATCATTTTCCCACAATTAGACACAAATATTTAAAGAACTGGCTCCCTACAATTATTGTGTAAAAAAAATTAAGCTACCCTAAAAGCCATAGGGAAAAAAGGTGCATATTTTGACCCCAGATCCTTTTATATATATAGTCACAATGCTAATCCACTCTCCCCCTTCCAACAGGAGCAAATCCATTAGTTGTTGACATAGGAAGTTGTATTAAAGAGGGGTGAAAATTTAACGGAAGCAATATTTATGCCATAAAAATACATAAAATAAATTTAGTGGAGGAATAACATCACCCTTCTACAATAGAACTGTTCTAGGATTTCAAGGGGCAAAGAGGCATCTTACTTTAGTAAAACTGAATGATACACAATGCAATAGAAATATTCCTTACATCTGAATATTACTCTTAATTTCAAGCTATGTTCACAAGCATGTAATTTTTTTTTCCAAAAAATAAAACTGCCTCTTAAAATATTCTGTAATGAACAGTGACACACTAATGCTGCACAGTTAGATTATTTGAAAATTGAATCTAAATGTACTGTAATTCACATTCATTAAAAGACTAGACATTTTTCAAGTAAATGAAACTATTCTATAAAAATCAATTCACTGTACAACAGTAACGTATTACAGATCTGCAGTTAATATTAAATCATTTAAATGGGAGTAACACTAATCCAGCTGTAGTAATTCTATTGACCCAACAACACTTATTCAAATTTAAGAAAACAAAATACCCACCCTGCCTCTGTGAGACACTGCAGGGTATCTTTAGAGTCATTATTTGTTAATTAGCCATAAAAAGACAGATTATTTTTTATGTAGCAAATTTTAAACATCCATTGAGAACTGGAGAAAAGAAATTACTTGGAGAAACAATTTTAACTTCCATCTATAGATTTCAGTCCCAGTATTGGATATTTGACATAAAATCGATGGCTTTGTGTAAGTTTATTAGCTTAATGAAAACTATCAGATGATCCGTAGATATAATTCCATGTGAATTTATAATTAATGTTGAACTTTTACTGAAAGCAAAAGCTAATATGTGCTATTTGCAGATTTTCAATTTAGGTTTCTTCAGGTATGTTTGATTGACAGATGGGAGTTGCAGAAGTGATTTTTTTATGTTTTTAATACCAAATTTTGGGCATCAGAAGGAAGAATTTACAAAATTGCTGATTTAACATATAAAGTAATTGAATTCTACCTTTTATTAAGAGTAACACTGCCATTGTAGAGCTTGTATTCAGCTTCATCTATTGGTGTGAAACCAGACATTTCTCATTCCATATGTGGTGAATATGATAATGATTTTTGCTTTTTATGGCTTATCTCTTCCTTCTCAAAAAATTAAAAATAGATTATTTGAACTATATTAAACAATATGGTTCAAAAAAATGCCTGTTGATACACAGCATTTGTTCAGTTTCCATGTACAAAATAAATTAAACAAACAAATAAATAAATAAATCCACACTGAAATCTGACACACTTCAATTATTTTATCTGAACCCGGTTAGATGGAGTAGTGATTGAACTTCACACACTGAAGCACTTGTAGAAATCCACAATGTCAAGACATTTTGTAGTCATGGTTTTCAAGACTGTGCACCAAAAAAACTAGGCTGCATAAGGCAGCAGAAATGTCCCAGCACTTGTTGCATATGATGGATTTTTCTATTTTAAGCATGCACTATATAAAGTTGCTTCAGCATCAAGTCCTTTTTGGACAAATGACATCCATAATTCTCAATAACTGTTGTCAAGTTCAGTTTCATCTGGATATTACTGCACTTCAAAATCTTCCTGATACTTATCTCATCCTTCATTGCCACAACATTGAAAGACTGAAATTGAGCTTTGCCAGATGTTGTTTCAGGCAGGCAGCTGAGTTTCTTAGGACCATTATTTGTCAGAAAAAACTGAAATTGTTACCATAGCACATGGCCACATCCCACCACAGATAATAAACATTACATTCCCTTAGACTTTGATATTCTAGTGGAGTTATTTCCTACCTATGTTTTAATATGTTTAGCTGTTGAGATAATTTTGTCCAGGAGAACATCAACCTGCCTTTGGGTAGATAAGACACAAACAAGGTTCGGCCTGATTAAGGACTTCACAGTGAGCAGACAAGTACTTTCAGTCTGATTCCATGTTACCTGCCATTAAGACAATGATTGACAAGACACCTACTCAAGCTCATGGAGAAAAACCAAGAACATTTATGCCAAGCACACTTAAAGAGAAGCAGCTAACAAATTGTATCCCACTTGTGCATTGTTTAAGGCCTTTGGAAACTGAAGAAACTATCTTTGGGTGTATAGATTCTAACTGTAATCACATCAAAGCTCCTTGATGACACTTAGCAATAAAAGGATTCAGATAAACAGGAATGCAAATTGCCTGAAGATCAGTGAGAATAATTCTATTTATGTATGACAGAGAGTATAGCCCAGAAACTGAAATTGTGATGGCTGGCTGCTTATCTCATCTGCCCTTATCTCTACCAGATGCCCAGATAAATAATGATATAGAATCCTTGCACAGATTACAAGCATATTCACTGCAGTGCAGGAGAGCACTGTAGAACTACAATTTAACATATCTCATTCATCTGCAAATTATGTGTTTTCCTGATAACAAGGTGGCCCAACAATCCCAGATATTTTCATGTATCTCTACAACAGCATGCTGTTCTGTAAAATGAACTTTTTCTACAAAATATCCATGACAGGCTTGGTCACTGTTTATTTTTCAGTGGGTACAATTGTTACATGAAAAACATCAACAACTTTTAAGACAAAACTGTAACTATGAGAACTCTGCTGGTGGCCAGAATTGCATGTTGAAGTTGTCTAAACTTGAAGCTAGTCTTATGCTAAAAATGCATTCATTTGTATACTGTAATTACAAACTCTTTTTAAATTGTAAATATGATTAGAATTTTTTTTTGTTGGTAGATAAGGTCACAACACAAGATGTGTTTGCTACCTTACTGCCTTGTTAGATTATCTGAAATACAATTTCTAAACTCAATTTGAGTCACACATACTGTTAAAATGATAATATTTTCAACATACAACAAACAACCTATTTTTTTTTCAGAAGTTTGTCAAAATCTTTATATACAGCAGTGAAGAACCTTCTGCCTTCAAGACAATGGAGAGGTCGACTGACTGAATAAAACTTTGAAAAAGATTGCTAACCTGGAAGGAAAATTTTGAAAATTCTTCACTACAAACTTTCTACAAAGTTACAAGGTTACATGTCTTCCAGCAATTCAAGGAATACCTGCTGATTTACTGCATGGATGGAGAATGCATACAAAGCAAAATGTTAAATGTTAATGGATTACCATTATCTTGTCCTGAAAGATCATATTCAGTGCAAGGCAAAGCCAAAAATAAAAAGCAAAAATTTAAAATATACACAGATTGGCAGCAAATACCTTGAAATACACATTTGTGAAAGTATGAAAACCCAGACAAACTATGGAAATAAGGTCTCATGAAGCATTTATTTCCTGTTTTTTTTTTAATTTTTACTTGTTTCATTCCTCAGCAACAGGAAAGAAGGATGGGGCAACACTAAATTTTGCTCCCTCCTCTTGGTTCAGATCCTAAAAAAATTTTCATTTTTTAAAATTTTTTTCATTTTCAGTTTTTCACTATCAAATAAACTCATGTCACAGCTCTTGTCCTGCAGACCATGCTCTTCACACTGTTCTGTGCAATAAAAACAACTTATTTTTGACATCTATCAGAAGAACCTTTTTATGTGCTTGCAGCACTCTAAGTACTCTGCAACTGCTGCTGACCAGCAGATAGGGGGAACAATGACTCTGTCCTGGAGCAGATCACAAAAGCTGAACATCTTTGTTCAATCATCTCGGGTAATGATTGTACCTCTGCCCTCAGCACTGTTGAGGCTGTACCTCAAGTCCTGTGTTCAGTTCTGGGCCCCTCAGTTCAAGAAAGGCATTGATGTGCTGGACCCTATCCAAAGAAGGACAATGAATCTGGTGGAACTGTTGAAAGAGTAAGTCCTATGAGGAACAGCTGAGGGAGCTGGGATTGTTGAGCTTGGAGAAAAGAAGGCTCAGGGGAGACCTTATTTCTCTTTACAACTACCTGAAACCAGTGTGTAGCCAGGTGGGGGTTAGTGTCTTCTCAAAGGCAACTAGTGACAGGACAAAAGGAAATGGCCTCCAGCATGCCAGGAGAGGTTCAGGTTGGACATCAGGAAGAATTTCTTCACTGGAAGAGTTGTCAAATATTGAAATGGACTGGCCAGGGAGGTTGTAGGCTCACCATCCCTGGCAGTATTCAATAAACAACTGGACATGGCACCTAGGGCTTGGTTTAGTTGACAAGGTGGTGTTTGGTCAAAGGATGATTCTATAAAGGATAGGACCAGATCATGCCTCTCAGTGTACCTAATGTAAAAGGGCTTCAATATCCAGGCTCTATCTTGAATAGGAATGTGAAGTTGCTCATATCTTACTTTACAGAGACAGTGTAAAGCCTTTACTCACCAGCTGTATTTTGGTAGGTTGCTCTGTGCTCTTCACTGCAGAACATGGAGTGTGACAGGATCCTGACTGTAATCAGCATCCTCCCAGGTAATGGAGATAGGGCATGTGTACCCTAGAAAAGAGCTGTTTTTTATTCCTGATGGTTAGTCTTAAATCATAGGTCATTTCATTACGTGGCATTACTAGATGGCTAGCTGTTTACTGACTGCATAATTACTGAGTATGAGAATAAGACAAATTAGCAGTTCTGTACAGTAAGTCACTCCAAAAAACATATAGAATTGTTGCATTGGTACTTCTAAGAAGAGGATGTCATTCAGTTGCTATTAGCTGAAAATTGAAGCAGAAGCCTTAATATGTGATATGGATCATTATTTATGACTGGTTTTCACATGTTTTGCAATATTAAGTCATCTATATTGATGGAATAGATTTATTATAACCTGTACATGCACTTGCAATTTAGATATGCAATGTTTGCAGAAAAAATCATCTGCAGACAGACTAGACATGGTTCTCAGTTTATGCTTTTGGAAACCTTTTAGTATGACTGCCTTGCACTACAGATGCATCTTAGCTCAGTGCTCCTGTTGGAGAGGCCACCTTAGCTGCCCCTTTAGTGCTTCAAATTGTGCCAAATCAATTCATTTTGCTAGAACAAGATTTTACAAATTACGAGTTAGATTGTGGTCAAGACAAATTTTGCATTGAAGAAAGAAACCTGTCTTACCTTTCTGGTTTTTACAACCAACATATAAGATAGTGGGAAAAGAGTAATGGCTAAATGGAAGAGAACTGGAAAGATTTAGCCTTCCTTTTATTCAGTAGGGTCAAAATCAGAATATCAACAAGATCTATGGTATTTCTGAAATAAGTAAATAATATTTTGTGAAGTATAATCAGAGTAATTTGAACCTAAAGCTTGTTAATCTACAGTGGTTTTCATCTTCAAAGCACTACAAGCACAACAAATTCTTAACTATTTCCCAAAGCATGGAGTCTGCCCCATGAGAGGACTGATGAAATAGAGGCAGCAGGCACAGAATGACCTCCAAATTGCTCTCTAGAGTCTCAGCTATCATTAGTCACAGCTGAGTGTAGGTAACATTTTCAAAAATATCTCTGTGATTTAGGAGCTGCCAGGCTGGTAGATGAAATCTGGCAAAATTTCTTCAGCATCTGAAGATGGCAACACCCCACAGTGATCTGTTTTCTGCCTCAGTTTAGAGTTAATTCCTCTGAAACAACCTCAGCTGTTTGCATCTGTACACATGAATCAAAATCCTATATTTTCTAAAACTTTTCAGACACAGGAATATATAGATGTGTGTCCTCAAGGCACCGGTGCACATTGGGTGACTAACTCTTGTTGCCTCCCATCATTCAGTCCCAAGTTCTCAAAAGTGTTTTGGTGTCTACCTTCAGGCAAAAGAAAAAGAAAAGGGACTAGACCTAGGAACCTGAAGGAAATTATTGATTTTCAGAAGATATATTTAGTATTTTCAAACTTTTCAAGCTTATTATTAGAATCTCACAAAACTGTTTCAAAGGTTTCCCAAAATAAATATGTTTTCTAGGATACTAATATGTACTAAATAAATCTTTTTAGCATGAGCAGGAATCTCAGAGCTATACTGTTGCACAGTCCAAAATTATAAATTGTCCTAAAACCTACCAAGAACATTAGGATTTGCAAACTCTCTGGCTTTCTGTTTCTTACAGTCTGAGGAACAAGTACAAGGGCTTGTCCTGCATCTGCCATGGAAATGGGGTATTTCAGTGGTCATTTTGATTAAAAATGGGAACAATTTTAGGAATTGGAACTAAAGAAATGCCTCTTTTATGTTCTCTGCATTACTCATATGTTGCTGTTGAGCCGCTAGCAGAGAAAAGACCCGAGTTCTCAGTGTGGCAAGAAAGAGCAAATTTATTATTTTGATTTCAATATATATAGACTTTTCAGAGGTCGCCCAGATTGGTCAGCCAGAAACCTCCCCCTAGGCCTTATTGGCCAGGCCTGAACTGTCCACATCTCGAGACACTGTTTAAAAAACATCCAAACTTTGTTTATAAAACACAACGGAATGTTCTCACGAGAAAGACCTGTGCTAGCCACACTCATTATGCTTTCTTACAAAAGGAGAATGAAAGTCAAGGTCAGGTCTAAGAGGGGAGGGCTCTCAGCTGAAACCTTCCAAGCCTGAAGGAGAGGACATCTCAATTTTCCTGACACAGCATTGTCCCTGACGGGAGTTCAATGAGGGAAGTATAGTTTAGGTTCGTCTCAGGACTCAGATGACAGTTAAGAAACTGATTAAAACCAGTATACTCCTATAGTGGTGGTGTCCTTTTCCTGCACAGTGTGTAATTTTAGATGACTCTGAAACGCTCATGATAACTGCGAAGATGTGGAGTGTTATACAGTGTTAGACTTCTGTACCTATATTTGCCTTCAGTGCCTTTTAACTGTTTAATCTTTACTAAAATATTTAACATTATGGTCATTAAAAAAGAATTTTAAAATGTTATCACATTGGTTTTTCTCTCCACCAAAATGTTTGCAAAAATGAAACAACTGCCATTTAGAAGACAGAAACAAGACATGATGTGGACCTGGAGGTTTGCTGAATTGAATCAAGGGGGCATGATTTTCCTGATAAAAAGGGTATTTTTCAAAAGTTTTCTTTTTAAGGTTGGAACTCCTGACATAGTTCTGACTGTAGTGATGCCTTCTTGCAAACACATTTTGGAACATGAGTGAAAAACCTCTAAGGATTCACCATAAAAATGAACCCAAAATGACATTATTACATGAAGGTTTTGTTTCAGCCCTGTGTGTTGCAAATACTTTATGGCACAACAGAGATGTTATGAAAGTGTGTATAAGTGATAATCTCAGCTGCTCAGAAATTGAAACAAGATCTTATAAAAAGACTTGACTGGATTAAAATACCTGCAGATTTATTAATTCTTAAGCTCTATTTATTATATACTTCATATTTGTTTTCTGAGTTTTGAATATTTAGCATATAAACATGATTTCCTCTAAAACTCAAGACCAATAAAATATTTTTTATTTTTAAATTAAAGCTGAGAGTCTCACGAAATGTAATAATGTTGGAATCCACAGCTTCAGGATCCACAGCTTCATAATAATCAAATATTATGAGTATAACAATAAAATTGTCAACATCAGCAACACTGTTCTTGCACAATGACTTTTGCTACTCATAAAGTTCATTTTATAGGAGTAAATCATGTACCTTAAATTACAAAAGCAGTTAAACATTCTATAAACACTTGCTTTGTTGGTTCAAGTGCTTCACAGCAATTTTATCCTTTAGAGTGTTTCTCATGTTTCTTTACCATACCTGAGACATCATTTTGGGCTTGTTTTGGTTTCAATACCTACATTTAAACATTTCTTTTTTCTCTTTACTCTTAAAAACTTGAACAGCTTCTGCTATTCAACAGCTTAGTGGTAGGAAAGAATAGAAAATACATATGCATGTAACAATTTTTAATCCTTTCCTGAGGATGAATATACAAATACATTCTGGAAGAAAGCAATGAGCTAAGACATTTTACCTTCTTGTTATATATAATGAGTCAAGAATCTCTGTATTTGACACTGGGCATTAATTCACTCAAGACATGCCTAAACATCCTTGAAACACTGAAAACAGCTGTCCTATCAACACACAGATGCAGGCAAGGTACATAGGAAGAACTGGGAATTAGATGTAAATCCATACAAAACTCTGCAGGAAGAGAGGAAAAATTCAACCCTTACCCTTGGGGCATCTAGTTGTGTTTTATGTGCAGCTTCTCAGTAAGACTTAATAGCTCAAGATCATGCAACTTGGCAACATGTCTTCTAGTTTGGAAATTATCCCACCCTTCAGGCTTAGAATACATCCAGAGCACACTCATTTCCACCTGGAAGTAACTGTGCAGCTGTACCTTTCAGCTGAGATATGGGATACTAGGGCAGAAGGGAGGTACTGTATTCCCTGGTTTGTCAGCAGCAGCTGTTTGGCTCACAGCAGTTGCCAGAAATCTAAAAGTTACTGTCAGTTTTCTCTCTGATTCTGTGTGTCCTGTGGGGTTTTGACTGCTCAGGGAAGAATCCCTTTAGCCTTGCTGTTCTTTGGTTTTACTACATTCACAGCTCAATTAGAAAGGACCTTTAATTCCTGGGGCTGTTGTGGCCATAGCATAGCCTGTACATATGTTTCCAAAACTGATGTTAATCCCTGAAGCCTTTTAGCAGTGTCATAGCACCAGCATGGTGTATCAGGCTTGATTAAATTAGGGTTTTTCAATCTACAGTGAAAAGCAGTGGGAAAAAAGAATGGATTATCAAGTGAATTCCACGTATTCTAAACAACAACCAAAACAAATTCACAATTTAAACAAAACAGCAGCAACAACAACAACAAAAAACAACAAACAAACAAAAAACCCCAAAAAACCAAAAAAAAAACCCAAACAAGGCAGGGCAAGGGTAGGCCAGTCAAAAATTAATAATGTATAAGAAATCCAGAATGCATGCTATTCCATTAAAAAAAAAAGCTCTGAAATCTTGGAAAAAACTCTAATAAAGTGCATTTGAAGTGGTCAGATGTTATAGTGAGAGTACATATTGGAAATCTTTAAGAAGGATAGACAGCAAGTGAGTCAGGGTGATGAGTGCTTTAGTCAGCCTTAATGACCTCAATTAGCCTTATCAGAGACCTCCACCTACAGCCACTGGCCAGGAGCTCTATTTAAGCTCTGCCCTGGGCCCCTCCTCTCTCCCTGAGCTGTGGTACTGTTGGTGTCTTGTTCAGCTGTGCCTGGCTACAGGAACCTGGCCACTGGAGTTTGACCTGTGGCTGGCTTGACCTTGGTTCTGCCTGTCAGGTCTAATGCACATGACCTTGTCTGTGACCTATAGACTGCCCTCAGACTTGTCTCATCACTGTGCTATTGCCCTGTGATCCAGCTTTGGGGTGAGCCACCATCTCAGGGTTTGTCCTGCTTGTCTTGAGATGAGATTGTGGCTTCTGTGCCTGCCAGCCACGGTATCCCCCTTGGCCTCCCAGCTCTTAGGGAGAAGCTTGTCCTTGCTGTTCCCTAAGAGCATAGATGTCCAAGTCCTAAATAGTCTCTCTCAAAATTTTTCTTTCTTTTTTATAGTGTCTTATTAATTTTTATTCCAGAATCAACTGCTGTAAGTTAAGTAAATAAGAGGTGTGTTCCAGAAAAGTGGAAGGCTGAGTGCCTGAGATTTTGTTCTCTAGTAGTAGGAGTGAAAATTATGTTTGTAAAGTGCTATAGAGCCATGCCAGGACTGAAACCAGTCATCTGCTGCTTCTCTGCAGGAAGCATTTCTGGTATGTAATATAAATATTCCATGTGCACCCTTTACTTCGCCAAGTTGAGATGATGAAGTGAAAAGCATGCAGAGTTTGAACTGCTTTTTAGTTATTTGTCAACAGACATTCTTGAAAGTGAAATGAAAACTAAAATTCCTAAATCTATATGAGTCATATGAATGATGCCGAAAGAATGTGCTAAAAATGTCTCTAGGTATTGTGAAGCTATTTGGTTGGGGGAGGCTCCATGGATTACTTCTGTATACACTAGAAAAGCTAGAAGGCATTTGAATTCCTGGATTGAAGCATATCATAGCACAAAATAATCTTGGTTACTCTCAAAGGATTTAAACGGTCTTAATACCTTAGTTTTTTTGGGGGTTGTTTTTTTTAATATCTTAGAGTAATAACGTTGTAGATTAGGTGAATGATACCACTGGGCTCTTGTATGTAACTTGGTATGGGAGAGAGTAGGAAGCCCAGATTGGTAACTGTCTGCTCTACTGCAAAGACCTGGAGTAGAGTCCAGGAGCGCTCTGTAACTCATGAACATGAAGAAATCCCCTTTGGATTTTTTTTTAACCTTTGTTCATTTGTATAACAGAGAAAAGTCTGTTTCTGTCTGGGAGAGCAAAGTTTTGCTGCCAATTTTGATACTCATGGCTATGAAATTAGAGAAGAGTGAAATTCACTCTTTCTTGAAGTTGATGTCTAATTTCTACTGAGTGTAGGAATTTATCCTTTCATAAGCAGTTCCTACAGTTTCTCCCTACATAAAATAGCTCATAAAAGCTTTAGCACAATATGGATCTCTGAAGCTCCATTATGAGCCTACAAAGCCAGGGATGCTGTATTTCCAGTAAATACTGCCAGACCTTTAACTGAAGGGATGCAAGCCACATTTCCTCTAATACTTTACTTGTTATTAGGTCCCAGAAAAGAAAGAGCAAACTTAGAGGCCATACAAATGTATTAAATCAAGGATTTTTTCTTGAGCATTTTGTGTTTCTAGCTACTCTTCCCCCATGAGCAAGTATTAAATCAGTAGCTGTAGTGTTGACAGGCATTTCTACGATTGCATGGTAAGACATGGCCTTTAATTTATGACATAATAATGTAATATCATCTATAGTTGACATAATATTCCATCTATAAAGGATATCTATCATAACTATTGTCTCAATGGCTAGTTTTATTGCAGTCCAGTGCAAGAAACAGTAATATATAGTGACGTAATTTCTGGAATATTAAATCAGGAATGTAGACCATGAGTACTTTAGCTATTCGCTTAGATATACACTTAAATCTCAACAGTTTCAGTGAGTGACTGCTCAGTGTGTGACTAAGAACTTCTAGAAGGAGAATATCATTGCTACACATCAGTCTGCTGCTGAATTTTAATGTCCTGTTGCAGAAATTCATAAACATTTCACTTAAGATAGACACTTTTTTCCTCTCATCAGGAGTTTTTTTTTTTTTTTTAATCTTAAGTACCTACCAATACAACAATGTTACCTGGAAATACATTTTTCTCTCCCACTACAAGAAAAAATGAAACCTAAAAATATGGGCTTAGCTTAACATACAAGGTATGAGGCAAAATGTCAGTTGTAAAAAGCAGCCTGAAAAATATCTGTTGACAGCTGTATGATGATTTGATTCCTAGAAATGTTACTTTGAAATATTTTCATTGCAGGAATGTTATCACTTATGTCCAGTTTTGCTATGCTTGAAGCAGAAACAGGTTTCTGTCACCATTTCCGGAATCTGAATTTCATGGAATAATGGTAGCAGTGTTACTAGGTCTTTTTTGTGACTAAAAAAGATCACATTACATATGTGAAGTAAATTTGATGTTCCTATTAATATATTCATTTTAACAGTCTAAATCTTGAATAGCCTCATCAGCAATAAAGCTGCTCAGGCCAGCCCTGAGGTGTGTGTTCCCAAGTCAGAGCAGAGCCTGGGGACTTCAGGGTGTGTTGTGGGGTAACATTGGCCAGCAGTTAATCATCCATACAGCTGCTTGCTCATTCTTCTGACTCCCAGCAGGTAAGGGGAATAGAAAGAATTAAAGGAAAAAAAAACCAAAACAAATGCAAACAAACAAAAACAAAAAAAACCCAAACAAACAACAAATCAAAAAGAAGCCAACTCCTAAACCATTAAAAACCCCAAATCCTTGCGGGCTGAGATAAACAGTGGAGTAGGTGTAATGTTGGGGATGCAAGGGATGCAAAGGCAAACACATCCTTTCCCAAGTGAGATGATGACTGAGCAGCAATCATCTTGGAAAACAAATATCCCCCAACTTCTTCCTTTAACGAAGGTTTCATTGCCGATCATGATACATGGTATGGAATATCCTTCATTGCTGATCATGTTACATGGTATGGAATATTCCTTTAGCAGATTTTAGTCATCAGTCCTGTCTGTGCTCCTCTCAATTTCTGGCCCACTGGTGGCTTAATTCTAGGAGACCACAGTGTGTGTGGGGGGAAAAGGCCCTTATGCTGTGCAAGTACTATTCAGTAAAAGTTAAGATACTGTTGTGTTGTCAACACTGGTTTAACTATAAATCCAAAATACAGCACCAGATGGGCTGTTATGAAGAAAGCTAGCAGCTTTCCACCCAGGCACAGAACAACTTGGTGAAAATCACTTTAACTGGGATGTAGTTGTGATTGGCAGTTGAGTAGAGGGAAAGACAGAAAAATATTTTTTTATTTCTTGTTACACTGCATTTTCACAAGGTGCTGCAGAGTTCTCCTAAAGCTATTTGAATATATTCATTTTCATGTGTTTTTTGTTTCTACATTATTTCTGATTTCTCAGGAAGATTTTACTTTGTGATGATCTTTTAGTGAACATAGGAAAAATGTAACATAATAAAAACAAACAGTTCCCAATCTTTAAAAAAAAATCACTTTGAATTAAGAAGAGTTAAGGAAGAATTCAAAAAGAAAAAAAAATAAATCCCATGAAATGTTGTTTTCATGTACTCAAATAAAACAAAGTAGTTGGAGTATCAATGTAATTGTAATAGCTTGGTAGAGTTCTCAACATTAAAAATATGTATTATCTGCAACCCTTTTTTCAGTACGTGAAATTAATGTCAGGAAACCGATAGCTAGGTCAGAATCAAAGAAATAAAAATTTTGGATTTCATGCTGCAGTGCCAGGTTGTCCTTGAGAAACTAATGAAAAATGATTGCCAAGACTTAAATAAAAGAATTAGTTCATGCTCTAATTGACATAAAAACATTATAATAACCATTTATTCTAAAAGTTCAGAAACCTGAAAATAGCCTCACTTGAAAGATGTTTTTACTATCATAGCCTCTATGCATTCTCAAGATCAGTTTTTTCAACAAAATGCATCAGTGTCTCACCTTTCAAAGAATAAAACCATAATTTTTAAATTCTCAAAAAAACCCACAAAACCACAGATGATGTTTTAAGATACTTTCAAGAACTAGATGTTCACATAGGAGTTAATCAGTATCAATGCACACAGAAAACTGCTTTGTCAGAAGGGTAAAACATACTTTAGGGAGTGTAATATGATCACAATGATCATAATTATGACTGATGTAAATCATGTAACAGAGCTAAACTTGGGTCATGTTGGATAACTTTAGTGATATCAGGTAAAAATATTAGATGTAAAATGATACACAATTGTGGTTTAAATATAGATACATTGAGTTATAGATAACTGTAGAAAGGTCAACAAGTGAGTTAATTTGCCCATAGATAAATGAACACACATCCATTTCTCATTCAAATTACTAATCTCTACTATTAGGCCACACACATCATAAATTTTCATTACTCTTAACACACTGCTTTAAATTCATATTAACTTCTGATCTGCGAAACACAGGTAAGATGAAGCATTTGAATTCAACTCGGTTGAAGTGATTAAGCTGCAAGCTTTATTTCTTTGGCTTTCTGTCTGGCTTTTGTTTCAAAAACCACAAGTTTAAAGGCTAAATCTTCTATGGTCTCAGTAGAGTGATATTATGTGATGCCTACCACTCAGAATTAATACTATATATATATATTTCAAAAACTATATATTTTGTGTGGGTGTGTATATTTCTTACATTGTCCAAGATCTCCAGAAAATTGAGGCCAGCTAACATTTCCAGTGGAAAGACCTATTTATTGAAAAGTGATGACATTTTTATCACCATTGTACAGCTCTTCAGCCTTTCAGGTTTTTTCTTGAAGTGTTTTGTTTTTATTGATTCTCATTTCACTATTTTTTCCTATTTCTCCTGTGTTTTAATAGTAAAATGACAAAGGAAAATAAAGCAAGAAGGAAAACAATGCTGAAAGTAGTTATGCTCACAGTGTGTTAAGCTGTATTATTGATAAGAGAAGGGAAGATGCAGCAGGGTTTTTACATTTTTAACCTAACATTAATAACAAGTACTGTAAATCATGTTCACATGGAATATTTCCTGTTATTTTGCCTTGGTTAGTAAAGTTGCATATAGATTCATGTATATATCTCTTTATATATACTGAGATCATATTTGTTTAAAAAAAGGATGAAATTATGGTTTATATTACACCATAAATTTAAATTCTTAGATTAAAAATTCTTCTGGTAGAAATCGGGATTAAGGAATTAGAGATGGGCTATTTTCTGAAGTTGCAACAACCTTGTTTATTACTCACAAAATACACTAATCACTAGGAGAAGCAGGCAAAACATAAGACTGATTCTTCAGGCTAATAAAATTTTTACTTTGATTATCCTTAAAGATCAAAAATGCACAAAATTTTATCTGCAGCCTGATTCATCAAGTTACTAGGCATCAGGTGGAGAATTGTTGCAGGTCCAGTTGGATGTGCTGCTTTTTTCCTGTGTTACTGCTGCTGGAATTCCTGTGTACATTGGCAAAACAGCTTATCTAGTTAGGAAGGAATATATTCCCTATGTGTCTTTAAAGTATACAGCATTGTACCAGGAGCTGCTCTCTATTAGGCAAGAAACAGCAGTATTGCTGTGATTTGAATGGATTTTGAATGGATGAGGTAGATATTAAAGACTAGACTTTAAAGCTGGATACACCTGGATCAGCCTTTTCTACTGCCTCTCTGTGGACTCTCTATCCAGAAGGACTTAGTCTGTAAAACCATTCCACTGTGTCTCTCTAAATATTTTCTCAGTATTCATGTCTCTTTGAAAGTCTTCAGAAAATTGGTCAACTGTAAAGAAACCATATGAAATCCAGTTTGGATTTTGTTGCTGTTAGTGTTGTTAGAGTGCTATAGGATTCCAAAGGTTTGCTAATAAGTATATAGAGTTAGTTGCTAGGATTCAAGCATATAAAGCTTGCTTTGTAGGAGCAGTTTGCTAGGCATTGCTGATGCTTTCTTGTGAAGCAGTTTACAACAGTTTTTAGTACACTTCTCTTTACTTTCTAAAATTGGTAGCAGAGAAGCATGTTACCATTTTCATATTGACTCCCATTCACAGACCTGTTAGACACTGGTCTCGTACAAAAGAAACCCAACTAAAATAATCCATAATCTTCATAGTTTCTCTGTATATGCTTTATTCTTTGCAGCTTAGTTTTCTGACAATAGTGTTTTATAGGCTATTTCTTTTTACTTCATTATCATTTTTCCCAAATTAGGATATACACTGCAAACAAAAAAATATCATCAGTATAAGAAGGCATATATATAGAATGTAATATTTGTAGATCTAGTCCACTGAATTCCCCACCATTTATTTGGTGGCTGGAATAAGAGACTGTTAGGTCCTGGTTTTAGATTTAACTAGTATTCTATGCCAGCTTGTTAAAACACTTATCAAAACCTAGATACTGCAATGCACAGACGACTGCCTGCTCAACTATACTTTTCTCTGGATACATAAAAAAGGGTTTAGGGCCACAGGCAACTTTATTATTGCATTGCTTCTGGGGTTGCAGCTGGCTCCATATTACTGCCCTTCTCACAATCGTTTTGGCTAATCTAGACGTAGATCATCATTCCTATTATAAACTTTTCTAGAAATATGGTTTTGGTGAGGATTTTTGCTTGTTATGGATATTTTCTTTCTTTTCTCTTTACAATGCAAGAAAATGGAAATGATTTCTTTAAAGGAGGAATGAATCACTGCACCATTGTGAAAAGACTTTGAATTCAGAGGCAAAGAACTACGACCCTCTGACAGTGGCTGCTTATGCTTGACACCTTTTGCTCAATCATAACTGTTTTTTCACTCTGTAATGATTTTGCGTCATGTAGCTGTTCAGAGAGGTTGTGGTGAAGTATGCCTCAGCCAGCTTTGAGAACAGTAGGCTAAATCTCACTACAGATGGAGTCTGGTGGAGAGCTATTAATCAAATAGCCAATTAGCCATCTCTCATGATAGCAGGTTTCAACACCATGTGATACAGCACATACCAGCTGTAATTATACAGGACTCATCATCTTTTGGGAAAAGTTGCACACAGCCACAGAAGTCTTAACACCCAACCTTCCTCTACACATGACATCTTACCATCTATCTTTTTGCTGCAATGAATTTAGGAGAATCATCAGTCTTAGAAAGTACCATCCATTTGAAAATAAAACATAGGCTAATATGCAGTGTATCTTGTTAAACAGAAAATAAGGAAGAAAATTGTTTGGGTGGGGTTTTTTAACAAATTGAAAAAAAAATTCTGCTAAGTTCTATAAATATAGATTCTACAAGTTCTTCCTTAGAAATATTTGTTATTTTTGTTACAAAATTTGTTGCCTAGTCAAAGGCATCCACATAAAAAGAAACAACAGCATCATTTAGGCAGCAGTACAGTGACATAAAAAGAAAAAAAGAGCTATAAGTCTCAGAGACATGAAGATTAAAATAAGAGGAGGAAGTGAAGAGAGTAAAACAAGAAGGATTTATCACTATGAGTAAAATAAGAGGAAATTTAACCTGCAGCCAAGGAAAGAACTATACTTTCCTGTTTCACCTTTGGAGAAACAGTGGTAACAAGACCAAAGAGGCCTGCTCTAAGTATTCTGCTTGAGGGAAGTAGCTCTAAGTTCTGCCTTGGGCTTCATAAAATCTGTGTGCCAAAGGCAGTATGAGAGATGCTGAGAATCAGCAACACTTCTCTGTGAACTCTTTGCCTAAATGTTATGTTTAGCTTCCTTTCATTTTCAGTACCTGCATCCCACAGCTTGTTGAAAGACTAGATCTTGTTTCAGAAGGGAAGTTGGGGAATGAAGATGTTTCACTGATGATACAAAAATGAACAAATCGTATCCTACCATAACATGTCTTTCTCATGTTCTTTCTCTGTTCCAGAATGAGGTGCTTCCCAAAGGAAACAGTCCTATCCAAACTTCTCCATCATGGGTTCTTCCCATAGGCTACAGTCCTTCAAGAACAGTTCCAGCATGAGTCCTTTTCTGGAGGATACATTTCTTTGGGATCCAGAGTGCTCTGGAGTGAGTCCCTCGCAGGGTCACAGTTCCTGCCAGAAAACCTGTTCATGTGTGTGTTCCTTTCCATGAGCTGCAGTTCCTGACAGAGGTCTGTTCTTGCATGCAATCTCCATGGTCTGCAGCTTCCTCCAGTCAGCCATTTGCTTCAGGAATATCCTTCACAGGCTGCACGTGGATTTTTGCTACACATTAGATCTCCATGGGCTGCAGGGGAATCTCTGCTCTGCTGCCTAGAGCACTTCCTTCCTCTCCTTCTTCACTCTTCACTGACCTGGGTATCTACAGGGCTGTTTCTCTCTTATTTTTTCACTCCTTTAACTCACAGCTGCTCTGTAGTTATCTTACTTTTCCTAAATATGTTTACACAGAGGCACTACCACTGTCACTGTTGAGCTCAGCTTTGTCTGAGCTGGATTTTTTTTCATCCAGCTTTGTCTGGTTGGATTTGGAGCTGGATGAAATTGTGTCTGACATGGGGGCATCTTGTGTTGTCCACTCACGGAAGTCTCTCCTGCAGCTCACCTCTTATCAAAACCTTGCTGTGTAAACCCAGTCCTTAAGCAAATTAAGATGTAGAGATATAGTATCAGTTTAAGTGTAAATTTCACAAACTCTTTTGAAGAAAAGAGAGCCATATGGAAGTCAAGGATCCTATCACAATACAGGCCTGATTTGTGTTTGACTATGAGGATCCTGTATGAAAGAAACAATGGCTTGATCCAAAGCCAAATGAAGACATTAACTATGTTTCTGATGAATGCAAAAAACATTAATAGAAACCAGTCCATTAATTTTTCACTGCCTCAGGTAATATAATTTGTTTTAAACTTCAAAGGAATGCCCAACATTCCTAAAAACAACATGTTACTAGGCACTAATGAAAGGGTAATCATGCAAAAAAAAAATTAAAAATGGTTTGAAGAAAATTACACAAGTAAATTATTAGCTGTCCCTTTCCCACAGGGAACAGTGGCTCATCTTGAAAAAACAGCCACCTGCTATCAAAAGTATAAGAGGAATCCCTAAACCATCAAAAATTAAAGTATGAACAGCAGTTTTCTCATTTTGAAATTAAAATTAATTGTTCATTTAGCCCTTAAGTCTTGGTTTTTTAAGCCTGTAATCTACTTACTTTCTATTCTCTCTGTTAAAAAGAAGGAATAAAAATAATTATTGTCAGAAATTGTAAACTCATATTAATCACCATTACAAGGAATAATGTCTGATTACAATTTTTAATCAATCATACTATTCCATGTTTAACTCACTAAGGTTGCGACCACTAGAGTGGACAGCCATCTGTGCCTCTGTAAAATTAGAAATATGATGAATTATAGCTACTGGTAGTTTAAGACTATACTATGAATACAAGTCATTAGAGCTGTGGCAATTTTAATGTACTGCCAAAAATATTTTATTGGCTGTGTTTGCTGTTCTCTTCATGGAAAAAAAAGTACCAAAAGAAAGATCCACACTTCACTCATCAGCTTTTCATAATGATTTACAGCGAATGAGAAGCCAAAGTTCTCTTAACTTTCTGTTTACATAGCAGAAATCCCTTTAGTCATAGTCAATGCTACAGTCTGAAGATTACATTCTGCTCTTATTTCAGATGGTCACTATCTAAAGTCTATTAAGCTTCCAGATTCTCAAACAATGTATTTCAAGTGTTACACTCAGTCAAGTTGCTGCATATTCATCACCAGTATAGCTGAGAGGAGAATCAGATTTCTTTGGAATAGGTGAATTCACTGATTTGTCAAAATGATAAATTTAGGTCAGTAAGAGAATAAAATGGTACGTGAAACAGCAAATAAAATACAATCACATTTTAAAGACTACTTTAAGTGCCTGCTGTTATTACAGAGAATAAAATAATAATTCAGGTTGGAAAGGACCCTAAGAGATCCCCAGCTCAAACTCCTACTGAAAGCAAGATCACCACAAAGTGTGTGGTCAGACATGGTTGATCAGGGACTTATTCACTCTCAAGCATGGAGAGAGAATACACAGTCACTCTGGGCAGCCTGTGTCATGTACTGAGAGTCTTTGTGGGGAACAGGTTTATCGTTATACGCTGTGAGAACCTCCTTTGGTTCAATCTGTTTCCTTTGTGTCTGTTGTCTCATCTTGTGCCAATGTCCAGGGACTGGCTCCTTCTTCTCCATTGCCTAGCCATGTAAGGGAGCTGCCCTTGTTCCAGGAAAAGCAAGACCAGCTCCCTCATCATCTTCTCACAGGGAAACTGTTCTAAGCCCCACTGTTGTGGCCCTATATTGCTCTTGGGTCCAGTTTTGTCACATCTTTCATGTATTGGAAGATCAAACTGGATGCAGTACTCTAGACATATAGAACTAATAAATGCTGAATGAATGGAGATAACCAGTTTCCTCAGTTTACCAGCAGTGCCTCTGATAATACAGCCCAGAACATATTTAGCATTCTTTACCACTAAATCAAGTACCTCTTTATGATGTATATAAATACATTTCCAGTAGTTACAGTTTTCAAATCTATGTAGTCATGCAGAAATATATTGCAAAAATACATCTGGTTTTATTTGTCAGTCTTGGTCTCAAAAACAAAGATACTGCTGTGAGTTTTCTCTTCCTTTACATTTTCTTAATAATGTGTATTGTTTCATTGCCCTATTTCAAATTATCACTATAAATATGTTCTTAAAACAGACATGGAAAGCAAAGATGAAGTGAGGAGACTTTCTCCAACTGTGTTGTTTCAAATCAGTGGTTAAATATAATCCCATGAAAAAGATAGACAGTAACAACCTTGAACCATTTAGAATTTAATGGTCTTTCTCCTTGGTGTATATGGATAACAATTAAGGGTGATGTTTTACCTGAAATGTTAAACATTTCTGTTATTATTAAAAAGTACCACAGCCAGGATTATTTTTTAGAATAGGATTCCTAAGTGTCTCAGCTCCTGACAAAGCTCATAGCTGTCTTTGAGAATTTAAAGATGATGGAGCTGGGAATAGGGATAAAAATGTGACTTTGTGCCTCATGAGAAGAGATCAGAATTGGACAAAAGTTAGTATTCAAATAAGAAACTGGACTCCAATCTTAATTCTGTGAACAAAATTACTCTGCTAGCAGTAGTCTTTCATCAAAACAGATGACCTTAAGCCAAATTTAACTCCAAATTTCATGGTGCCAGTTCATTTTTTTCATTTAAAAAAAGAGCTTGGGATAACTGGATAATTCAATATAAA
The DNA here is from genome assembly GCF_008360975.1 of Lichenostomus cassidix. Classification (NCBI taxonomy): domain Eukaryota; kingdom Metazoa; phylum Chordata; class Aves; order Passeriformes; family Meliphagidae; genus Lichenostomus; species Lichenostomus cassidix. Next base: position 16,801,382 of record NC_139480.1, on the reverse strand, counting down.
GAAAAAAAGATAAAGATGTTTGCTTTTAAATAATTTTTGGTGATCCTTAGTAATTACAAAATTTAAGGGGAAAAAAAAAACAATGCACCATAGTTCTTGGAATGATTTGCATATTATATTGGCTTCATTTTTTCTGAAGCTTCCCATAGCAACCTCATGGTAAGCATAGTCACAATATATGAATTTTGCAAGGATATGTGAAAGAATCAATGAAACAAAACAAGAGAAAAGCCAAACCTTTGTCATCAGTGTTTTCAGTGCTTGCCTTCTCCTACGGAGAAAGACGTTCTATTTTCAGTCTGGGTTATGTGTCACCATAATGAGCACAAAAAAATGCAAATATATATTGATTTTATACAGAGGTCAGTACAAGGGACAAGCAATCTCTGAAAAAGTTAACAGTCCTAAGTAAGAAAAGTAATTAGAAAGATGACCATAACCTTTCTTTAATGAATAGCAATAATAAATGACTTCCTTGGTGGTTTTGTGACCCTGTCAAGCCAGCAAGGTGGTCTTTCCCGAGTCAATCTATGTTTCGATCCCTTTTGTAATCTCAGTCTCACAGCTGTGGAAAATAACACCATTTATTAATTGATCCCTGATTGTTTTCATCTGTAGTGGGCAAGAAGCACTCAGGTTCATCTTCCACTGTGTTGAAAGGTTCTTGAGATAAAACCGGGACATTTGTCAACCATAGGTATTGAACATTGTTTTTCTTACTTCTTGGTATTGTTGCTTGAGTCTTTCACTTGTCAGTGTCACAGCAGGCTAGGGAGCAGGAGGAAATTATAACTTTAGCAGTAATCTCAACTGCACGAAGCATAAGAAAAATGTCCTCCCAAAACCAGCACTGCTGGTTTGAGTCTCATTAAAGCTATTATCCAGTAAAAGACATATGCAGTAATGCAATTTTTAGGATTCCATGTGCTCCTTTGTCCCTCTGCTCTGTTCACCATTGGTTCATTTTGAAATATGCATTCTGCTGTACCCAAAATCTATTGGTGAGTTCCCTATGCCTGTCTTCCCTTAAGACTCCCCGGGACTGGCTCTAGGGGAGACAGTCCCTCCCCTTCCTTTCTCTTTATAAACCGATGCGTGGATCACCTCGAGGTCTTCTCTCTGAGCTGGCAGCCCTTATCCTGTCCCTGCTCTTCTCTCCCCTTTTTCTCCCCTGCAACCCCCTTTTCCCTTTACCCCAAATAAACCTCCCTGCCAGAACAGAGATGGAGTCCAGTTCTTTCCTTCATATCACTATATTCCTGCTGAATTGACGTGGTTTGGAGACTCACGCCATGCCGCAGAACCTCGGGGCCTGGGTGCCCCGGATCCGGTGGGATTACATGGACCAGAGACCCCAGTCCGGGGGGGCAGCTGGCCTGTGCCACCCCCCCGGACCCTGTTACATCAGATATACTTAAGCAAATCTACTTGTGTACATTAATTTGAGGATTTCCTTGCTAACACAAACATCTTTTGTGAAAGATAATCATTGGTTAATAAGCACGGTAACTGGCATTGAATCCTTCAAGGATTTTTGCGCTTAAGGAATCCCAGACAAATACAGTGAGGGGAGCCTCTCTGCCTGGTATGGGACAGAGAGGTTCTTACTCCTCTGAGCTACAAAGCAACAGTTGATTTAACACTTCATTCAGGCACAGATGAAAAGAAGAAAAAAGCCCACATTCAGTTTATTTTCAAGTGGTACTTCCACTAACGCAGTACCTGAGAACAGACTGTGCATTATCACATCTGATGAATTTAGCTGTCCTGATTTTCAAAGCAGTTCTGCCAATAGGCTATTATTTAGGAGCTTTCATAAATAGACTTCTTGACTTTCTCCTAGGCCTGATTAAAGTTTATATCCCTCACAAGGTTTTGAGACAGATCTTTTTCCTGGTATTAGTAGCTCTTGCTCTGCCTTTACCAGTATTATAGGAGGTAGCAAATTAGAGATAAGATAATCACCGTATATGTATTCAAGACAAAAATAATAAAAAATAATCAGAGAACTATAGACTGACATTGGGGAATTTTGGTGTTCCAACCAAAACCTTTTCTAGAAATCTCAAATTGCAGTTTTAGACAGAAGCAGCATTGAATAAGCATGCTCTGAACTGTGATATATGCAGGAAGAATACATAACTGCAAAATGTTCCAGTTCAGAGTAGAAAAGTGAAGCTATAGCTTCTAAGTGATTACATCCCTGCTTATATCTGAAATTAATATATTTTGTGGCCCATATCTTCACACAACTTCCAAAACAACAATAACAATTGGAAAATTGCCTCTGATAGATTAATTAAATATTTACTAATGTGTACTGGAATAAATGTTCAATTCTTGTATTCCTGAAATTACCATCAACATATAGATTTTTAAAAATTGATAGGAAAAAATCTTTATTTTTCTGTAAGTAAAACTTGGTCTTGATCACTACCTACTACAAATGAAAAGTTGAATCCTAATTTCTGAAATTATTCTGATATTTGCAGTTGGAAAATTATAGTAAATAAATCTATTTTTCATGTTCAGTATACAGTAGGTGAAGTAAAACACAAGTTTCCTTCCATTTGGAGACAAAAGTTTATATGAACAAGTTCTGAGATCTAATTTAATTTAGATTTGAAGACAAGTGTCAACTGTTTAAATAAATTAATCCAAACAATTCTCCATTCAGAGCACTTCAATTTTCAGGATGAGGTAGAAAAATCTAAATAAAATTCTAGGTTCCTGTGAGGCAGAAACTGTAAATTTTACCTGTAAGACCTTCCCACTTTCAAAATTTTAATTAAAAAAATGTATACTAGAAGATAGACAAGAAAGTTTTGGGGGAATTGTCTCTCCAAGTCACATCCTCAGTCATATATCTGGCTTTAAAAATGCTAAGAGACAAGCTAAATGTCTTCATATTTTATTGTAGGCTGTGATAATGACCTGCAAGAATGGATTTCCAAAATACAATTATTAAATCCTGTAAATATCAGGGGATTGAGAATCTTTTTGGGCTGCCAGTCTTGTCAAATGGGCAAAGTCCAAAAGCCCATCGAGAATGTAGTGTTTGTGTTCGATGAGCTGCCAAAATGTAATTAAATTTTTTTGGAATACTTACATGTTAGCATATTTGAAAGAAAAAAGCATCATAAAGGAAAAGGGAATGCAATTTATCATCCTAAAATAAGTACACTGAAGAAATGTGGGCTTTATATTAGAGACACTGCCAACAACCAGTCATGCATGTCTACTCTTCTGCCAGTGTTAATTTTGTGCATTGTACTTTTCTGCCTTTCCCTTTTAAATTTTTTTTGTTCTATTTGAAAGATACAAAAAAAAAAAAAAGGGAGCACAGGACATGTGGGTGGAAACAGTCTGGGAAGAAGTATAAGAAAAAATGTAATGATATCACCTCATTTTTTTTTTACCACAAATTCTAACACTGGGAATTTTTGAATATACTCAGTGATATTTCATAATCCAGGTAATTTTTAAAACATTAAACATATTACAGTTTCCCTCATCTGTGGGATATAGCCATGTAACTTCTCTATGTCACTATCCAAATAAAAATCATTTTCTTTGTCATAACCATTGCATTTTTAAGCTCAAAATAATTCATTTTATATTACATTTCTCTGCTTTCGGTGAAAGAAGATTTAGTGCAATAATGGCAGGACATTTTATAGAAAGGTTTGTATAAGAGGGTAGGACTACTGACAAAATCTCATTCTAACCCTATGGAAGACTTATCACTTAGTGACATTTCATTACGATATTCATGCCATTTATATTGGGTTAAAAAAGAGATGCCTAAATTATGTGTAATTCCTAGTCTCCTTCCCCAACAAGGGATGAGAACTTCTGCATACTACTTCGTCTATGCCACAGTTAGGAGGGATGTGCATGTCTTGTAAAACATCTCTGTGCAGTGACACAGATGTCACTGTAAGTCTGCACAAACATCCTCATTGAGAGGATGTTTGGAATCTCTGAAACAGGGAAAAAGAAAAGTGGAAAAGGTCAAGTATAAATATTTGGGCCAAGAAAAAGTCACTTAGACAAACGTCAGTATTCCAGGTTTCTTAAAAACTTATACTTAATCTGGTTTCATAAAACTGAAAGATCTACTTCCTTGCCATCTGTTTTTATTCTGTCCTGATTTTTTTTACAATAGAACACATTTATATTTTGGTAAGCATGCCAGGTGCAGAGCTCACATGTTCTAACTTCATCACCTTTTTTTCCCTCTGAGCTATGCAGATCTTTCGTTTAGCAAGAGAGGAGAGATAAATACTATTTATTTGGCAAAGAGATTGAAATATGACTAACTCACAGAAGTTACCAGGGCAAAGTTACTGTCCCTTAAAGTACTTAAAACCCCACCATTTCTCAAGTGTTTAAATGTTAAGCACTCAAAAGGAAGGCCACAGAACGTAGAATGATAGAGATTGCAAGGGACCACTGGAGATAATCTAGTCCAATCCCCTGCCAAAGCAGATTCACCTGGAGCAGATTGCACAATATTGCATCCAGGTGGATCCCCAGAGAAGACTCCACAACCCCTCTGGGCAGCTGTTCTAGTGCTCTGCCACCCTCATAGGAAAGTTTTTCCTCATATTAGACATGATAGACTGTAGCTTCCTGGGTCCCCAAGAAAGACTGGAGTGACATTGGCTTTCCTCCAGTCCTAAGGCACATCTCGTATTTTCCATGATCTTTCAAAGATGATGGATTTGTGCATGTCACGGTTTCCTGAATGGTCTCTAACCCAATCCTCCTCAAACAAGGGAAAATCTTCCTTTCTCCAGACTTTCTCTATTACCTCCAGGCTTTGGGATTCCTGAGCACTTTGCAGTAAAGACTGAAGCAAAGAAGGCATTCAGCTATTCCTTTTTTTCTGTATCATCTGTCACCAGGGCATCTGCCCCATACAGCTGTGGATCCAAATTCTCCCTAACCTTTTTCTGCTGTTGATGTATTTGAAGACATCCTTCTAGTAATCCTTGACATCTTTTGCCAGATTTAATTCCAAGTGGACCTTAGCCTTCCTCATTGCATCCTTGCATACCCTGACAATGTATGACCAAACTTCAGCTTTACCAGAAGCTCTTCACTCACTATGCAGGGGCAGGGTCTCTTGCCCTCTCTGTGTGATTTATTACTCAGAGGGATGCACAAATCTTGACCTTGGAGGAAGTGATTCTTGGATATTTACCAGCTTCTAACTTTCAGATCCCTAACCCATGGAATTCCTCCAAGAAGGTCTTTGAAGATGTCAAAGTTAGCTGTCCTGAAGTCATAACCCTACTTATTATCCTGCTTCCTCCACATGGGATCCTTAACTCCACAATCTCATGGTCACTTCAAGCCAAGGATGTCCCCAGCCAATCCTTTGTTTGTTGATATAGGTCCAGCAGTACAATTCTCCTTCTTGGCTTCTCCATCACCTGTATCAAAACATTATCATCAGTACTCTTCAGGAAACTCCTGGACTGTGTGTGCCTAGTTGTCTTGTCTTTCCAGCAGACATCAGTACCCCATGAGAACCACAGCCTGTGATCTTGAGGGTTCTTTCAGCTGTCTACAGAAGGCCTCATTGACTTCCTCTTCCTGCTCAGGTGGCCTGTGGTGTTCACCCACAACAGTGTCACCTATGTTACCCTGCTCCTTGAGTCATACCTGTAAACTCATTCTTCATTCCTAGGCAGATCTTGATGCATTCCAGTTGCTTGCTTACATGAAAAGCAACTCAACAACCTTGCCTTGATTCAAGTCTTGATTAGATTACCATAACTAATAAACAGCTGTGATCACCAGTAAAATATTTGTCAGTGGCTGATGCAAATTCAGCTTATGTAGGTGCAAAAATCATGACATACTTGTGTATTTAAAAAAGAAAAGCAACAATTTTTTTCTTTTCTCCAGTAAACTAAGATTTGTTTATATGTTTATCAGGATCATCGTACATGGATCAGTTCAGAGTTTGCAATTTTTTTATTCCTAGAATCAGAGTCAAGATAACCTCTGTCTTTTAGCAAGTCTTTTAATAAAGACTCCAAAGAATCAGCCACAAAGACCAAGATATTAATTATATCTATTACATATTGGGTAATCTTCTTACCCAAGTTAAACTAGCTAGTATGCCTGTATAAAGGTAGAAGTTTGGAACGATGTTTTGGTTTTTTGGGTGTTTTTTTTGTTTTTTTCAGATTTTTTTTCTTTTCTTTTCTCCTCCAGATTGTTTACATGACTTCCTACCCTGATCTAGATATATTTAATTCAGATCTTCAGTCACCTAAGAGGTCAGATACCAAATATTTCCTACAGCATATGCTAAGTTTGCCCCCAAAAGAAAAAGTAATGTCAATGTGTTTTGGTTGCATATAGGTTAGTATTTAGGAATCCAAAGTAATTTTGAAGATCAAACATCAATCAATTGCTCTATATTTGCTTTCCTGAAGTGGAGAAACATCTAGCCATGCTCTTCTTCTGGCAATAGTTCCTCTCACAGTAGCCATCTGTCTCTGATTGACACCAGTGATGAAAAATCAATGGATGGTGTGATAAAGACATTGGATTTTATTGGAGAACCTATCATTATACTTTGACAATGTTAGTCCTCTTCCTGGTGACAAGAATGGCAGGTTTTGAGGTTCTTTTCTTTAGACAATGTTTTTCCAGAGCCTCCAATATGTTCCAGGAAAAGTTTCTTTTGTTAAGGAGGTCCAAGATAGTGAGGCTGATGCATGGTTCTTGATAGTACTGAAAGATGGCAGAGTAGGAGAGAAGCTGATTACAGCTGCAGCAACAGCAATGACATTGTAAGTAATTATACCTCTGAGCTGTCAAAAGACAAAATGCATGACAGAGAATCTCTGCTAATCTTGGCTCACTGAACGACAGTGACAATGTTCTGTCTTAGGAGAGGGGAATTTAGCAGTTATCTAAGAATTGGGAAAAGGAGTAGTGATGATCTAAGACATACAGCTTTCCAAGAAACATAAACATTTTGTACATAAATATGGATAAAAGAAAGCCAAATCAAACAATTTCCTAATGGCTTTGTCTTTTGTTATTGAAAAAATATCATCACAGTAAAATCCAGCTTCTCATTTATGATCTGTTTGATCTGTTGTGGACCTCTTTCATGCATGAGAACCTGTATTTGACCATTAAAATATTAAGATCAAATAGAGAATTAAAGATGTTTTCTCTTCTATGGATGCTACTGGAAGTTTATTCTTTCTCTCAGCACAAATCTCATAGAGAGGGATTTGCATAAAAACCACACAGAAAAGATTTCAAATCCACAAAGCAACTATACCAGGTTTAAATCTAGTTACCATTCTAAATTTATTTTCTTTTTAATGCCACATTCAGGTCATATGTGAAACCCAGGCCTCTAGTCCTCCCTGAGAATGTACAGTTGTAGAACACCTTTTGTGCAGCTGCAGCTGGATCACAGATCCTGGATCACAGATCCTGGATCACAGGATCCTGAAAAAACTCAACAAACTCTTTAACTGGTCTAGTGGCACCTGATGGGATGTGATGGGGTTCACAACCCACTAACTCCATTCGAGATAGGGTTGGCCACCTTTTCGGAGCCCCGGCAGGGCAGCTCACTCTCGGGGGGAGGCGAGGTGGCCGGGAAAAGGCAGAGCTCTTGGGAGAGCGGCGTGACCCGGAGATCAGGAGCAGAGGCAAGAGACACAGGCAGGCGAATCGGCGGTCCAGGAGGTTTATTAAACGGTAAGGGGAGATGGAGGAGGGACAGGACGGGTCAGGATCAGCAACTCGAAAGCGCCGAACTGCGTTGTGTTGCAGCTTTTAAAGGAAGGAGGGGAAACCGCGGAGGAACCAATGGGGTTTACAGAGTGCGGGATTGACATTTACTTAAACAAATGGGAGAACAGGGGGGTGGGTACAGAACTACATATTTTCCAATGACAGAACCATGCAGGGACAAACAAAGGCGAATTTTCTACAACTATACCATATTAATAACATGGGAGGAGAGAGGAGCTGGGCCAATAGACTGATGTGCTGGCACATATTAATCTCCTTACTCTCAATGCCTTCTGGGAGCATGCTTTCTAGTCACCCTGACCTTAGAAGCACTTTACTCCCAAGACTCATCTCGTGGTGCTCTGCTGTAGTGTGATGAGCTGGGCGCTCAACTGCACCAGGGCCACAGCAACAGGGATGCACTTCTCTCAGAGGGGAAAAAGACTTTTAGCAAAGGAGTTAGTGGGACTCCTTGTCAGACCTTTAAACTAACTTGGAAGGCAGAAAGAGATAAAACCAGACTCACCAGTGATGAGCAATGGGATGGTGTGCCAAGACTTGAGGAAACCATCACTAATGGCCTGCTTCCATCTGCCTTAAGAGGTGTTGGCTACAATGTACCACACCTGAAATGTTTCTACACTAATGCACCCAGCATGAGGAGCAAACAAGAGAACTCAAGGCTTTGGCCCAGTCTCAGAGATTTGACATCAGTGGCATAAGAGAAACCTGGTGTGATGAGTCCTGTGACTGGAGTGCCTTGTTGGATGGTTACAGGCTCTTCAGGATGGATAGGCAAAGCAAAATAGCTAGAGGGGTGACACTGTATGTAAGAGAAGGGACAGAAGGTAAGGAGCTCTCAGTTTGCAATCGCAAAACTGACAACCTCTGGATAAGAATTAAGGGACAAACAAATAATATGAATATGAGCAGGGGAGTCTACTATAGACCTTCCAACCAGGACGATGAAGCTGATAAATTATTATTTGAGGAACTAAGGCATGTTTCCAAGTAAATTGCACCTGACCTTGTGGGGGATTTAAATTTGTCAGAAATTAGTTTGGAAACGTCACACAGCTGGTACAGCCTAGGCCAGAAGAGTCCTAAAAAACCTGAAATGACAAGGTTACCCACCTAGTTGATCAAGGGAAGCCAGTGGATGTAATCTTTTTTGTTTTCAGTAAAGCTTTCAATACTGTCTCTCACAGGATCCTTCTGGAAAAAATGTCCAGCCCACATCTGGATAAACACGTCATGTGATGGGTGAGTAACTGGCTTGTGGACTGGGCACAAATGTTATAGTGAATGGGGTGACAGCAGACCTGTGACCTCTCACTGGTGGGGTTCCCGAGGGCTCCATCCTCATCCCTGTGCTCTTCAACATCTTCATAAATGACCTGGACACAGGACTGGAAGGGATACTGGGCAAGTTCACAGATGATAGGAAACTGAGGAGCTGTTGATGCCTTTGAAGGCACGGAGGCCCTGCAGAGAGACCTCAACAAGTGACAGGAATGGGCAATCACCAACTGCATGAAGTTCAACGAGGGAAAGTGATGGATTCTGCACCTGGCATGGGGCAACCCTGGATGTACAGACAGACTGGGGAATGAGAAGCTGGAAAGCAGCACCATAGAAAGGGACCTGGGGGTCCTGCTCAGTGGAAAGTTGGCTATGAGTCAGCAGTATTGGGGTGCATCAGGCGGTGTATCACCAGCTGGCCTGCAGATTTGCAAGATGTGATTGGACAAGGTGTTAGTCAATCTCATCTAGGCTCCCTTTCTCAGAAAAGGTTGCACCAGATGATCTTCTGAGGTCCCTTCCAACCTAAGTTTTCCTATATTGCTATGATTCTAAGCTAATGTACACATTCCATAGGGTAGAACTGCATCGATGCAGAAAGTAAATGGCAGATCTGTTGCACAAGAGTAGATATGATCCTATCATTTTGAGTTAAATCACATTTATCCAGTCACTCACTGGAGGAGACTTCTTCCATAGCCTTCATTATTCAATCTACTAATAATTTTCCTTCATTTTGTAGCTCCCATATATCTAATATATAACAGTTAGTCTTTAAATATTGCTCTGAAGCCATGGTGAATACTGCTCTGTGTGTCCTGAGGGAAGAACCTTTCCAAAAGTAGTAAATATATTGCTTTTAATTTCACCAAATATCCCAGGGTTTTGTACTGTCAGACTCAAAAAGAGTATTTCCCTTTCCATGTAGCTTTCAGTATTTTGGGTTTTTTCTAGCATATCCAGTCTTGTTTCATCTAAAGCAAATAGCCTCAATTTTTGGTTATAGCATGTCTTCAGCTTCCAGGAATGTCTATATTTTATATATATTTATACATAAAATATATATTTTATGTATACATTCATTTATTTATAATCTAAACCCTCCTAGTTCATCAGAAAGCAAAAAGCAGTTGAAGGGCATAGCACATTTAGCTGTAAGGTAGGCAGCTGAAATACATCATAAGTGGTTATTTCTCTCTGTTGACTAAGAAAAAGAATAAGTTCACTAGCTCAGAAATAAAGGACTAAAAATTGAATTCATTCACTCTGCTGCTTCAGCAAAATACAAGACAAATTTACTAGTCTTTAGTAAGGATTTTGTATTCCCAGCTAGTACTTCAAGACTGTGGTGTGTATGAGCATGTTAAAGGATTGGATGCCACTGCTCATGTAGTGCCCACGGGTTTTTTGCTCCCTTTGCCTCTTTAACAGATCAACCAGTTGCAGTAAGCAACTAAAATAATGTGGAAGATGGACTAATTTCATGCCTATGTGTAATAACTTACATATGACAGCAAAAGACCTAGTATTATCTCTGTAACTGAGAAAGTTGGTTGAATTACAAGATGGAAATATGGAGATCTGTGGTAATGACTTCTCAGGAGGTCATTTCAGAGAGGTGCAGTTTGGGTTGTTGTTTGGGGTTTTTTTAATAACTCTCTGAAATATGAAGACAGGAGAAATGATTCTTCACTGAGATAAAGTGAAACTTAGTGAAACACAGAAAATTCATATTCAATTACAGCAAGAATAGTTTCTCATCTATGTTTTTCTTTTCCTCTTTCTGGTAAGATTATCCCAGAAGGACTGCACAAATCCAATAGTGCTGTTCTTACCCTACTAAAGTCAGTACATTAGACTAATTGAAATATTTCAGTTCACAGAAAATGTCACCAGATATGTTCTAATTCCCACAGCATGCACATCTAAGCAGGAACTTTTATCAAGCAAGCTTGTGATTTCAGAATTGTGCTGGTTTTGGACAAGGAGTTTTTTGTTTGTTTGGAGGGTTTTTGTTTCTTTGAGAATCTGGATACATAGAGCTTTCATCAAATCACATACGATTCCAATTAGAGACTAGTAAAAGTTTCATTAAGAGATGTAGAAGGTCATGAAATCTCTTCCTACATAATGTAAAGGAGCAAGGAATAAAACAAATGAAACAAACTAATAATATAATTATTCCTCTCAGTTAAGACTCATTTAGATTGGAAAAGACCTTTAAGATACTCAAATATAATTGCTAGAATGATGCATGGAATAGGGGGAAAAAAGCAAAAAGGCAGAAGAAAGCCTTCAATATAGGCATCAAAAGGAGACAGTAGCTTTAAAAATATTTAGATATCAGAAACTTGAGCTCTCTAAACTGTAGATACTTAAGTGGAGGCAGATCACTAAATGTCCTATTCTCTGCAATGTCATCTACCTATTACAAAAGGGAGAAAGCTACATGTCTCCCTTTTCTTATTTTTTTTAGTTATGAAAAGTGGTAGGGTAACACTCTGCAATGGATGGTTTTTTCCTAGCTCTTCTGCAGACATGCAATGTCAATATACATTTTTATATATTTAACCCTCATTCCCCCATCTCTTCACTGCAGATCCAGATATATTCCTGGTATTTAAGGGATGTATCTGTTCCTGAATTTAAGCAGACCTGGAAAAGTCTGGAAAATGTATGAGAAACTGCAAAGAGAGAGACCTCTAAGGATCAACAACAAGACAAGAAATGAGGTGATTTATTTACTTTCCTGCTGAGGAGGTTGCTATGGTGTTTTGATTAGCCCAAAAACTCATAAAATATTTTTGACATTTTGTAAAGTTTGAAGATGCTGATAAAGCAGCAATAAAGTACTAGGGGAGTATAGCACTAAAACTGCAGTACTAGGGGTAGAGTTGAAAGTACAGCTGGGAATATTAAGCATTCTAGCTCCTCAGATCTCTCTGCAGAAAACTTGAAATGTCTCAAAAAGCACAAGGTACTTGAATGGAGGCACATTCTGTATTGATAAACCCCTAATTTCATTTTTGCTTCAAAGAAAAAGCATGAGTCAACAAGAGAAGAACTTTGAGCTACATAAAAATGTTATCTGTATTAATGGGGCAAGGCCAGCAAAATGATGGCTGGAAGTGCTGATAAATAGAAGGTAGTTTAAATTATGCTGATGTGTCTATTCCATTTTCTCAGCAGACCTTGAGCAGCATAATTAGATTGTTTTTTCACTCTGCATCCAAAGGGCATTCATTCCTTGTGTCCCCATCCTTTTTTACAGCAAATATCTGGGAGTGATATCCTGTAATATTAACACTGTCACTGGAAAATGAACCCTTAGTGTGCTTTCAGCTGGAGTAAACTTCTTTCCCCTAAACCCAGGAAGGATACCTACACATTCATAATGATCAGAACAATGCATTCTGTGAAATAGAGGCGCAGGTCTCAGTTTACCTTGAACAGATATGCGGATATATCTTTAATTTTAATTTCAATTTCATTTTCTCCGCCTTATTTTTGTTTGCCTACTCTAAGGTGGAACTATCATTGGCCATTGATTAGAACATGAAGTGCCCAGGCAACTCTCTGTGCTCTCCTACTGTCACTCAGTTATGAAACTCCTATTGAAACAGAAAAAGGAATTAATATTGGAAAATTATAGGATTTGTTAAGCTGTTTGAAGGTCTACATGAAGGATAATTTGAGATGGGTTTTGAGGCATGGTGGTGATCCATATCAGAGTGTATTCAATCTAGTCCTCAGCTGACACTTCATAAGGGTTCAAGTTTCACCCCGGTCTCAAGTTGAGCCCCAAGGATGGATTCAACTTGAGGTTAAGACAACTAAGCTCTAGTGACTACTTGTAGATTTCTGTACAAGAGCTAGTTAATAGACTCAAGCTAATGGCAGGAGTCTGCAAATATCTATTAGTTGATAACAACTACTGCTGCTTGAAAGGCCCAAGAGTACTTGAGATATTTATGTGGCAGGTATATTATGGGTCAAAACGGAGACTCACTCCTGTCTTGAGTGACACTGGCCAGCCAAACAAGGTATGTTCTGATATTGTGACTGTATTAGGTGAATATGTTTTGAATGCTCTTTTGGAAGTCTACTTTTCTGGCAGCTAAGTCATTTGATATGCTCCACTCACTGTATTAACTGGATGCTTAGAAACATTCCTATAGCCACCTACATGAAGACATGGTAATCCGGGTTTCCTTAGATTGAACTGAATTAAGTCTAATGGGATGTGGGACTACTTTGTAATACTGACACAAAATTTGAAAGGGTCATGGTACTCCTGTACTATAAGCTTGATCAGTACAAAATTGACTTAAGTATAAGCAGAGAAAACTATTTAGCTTATGAAATTTTACTTAAATAAATTTCCACATTTCCCACTGAATAAGAAGGTTAGAAGATGATCATTCAAAACCTGGAATTACTTTTCCCATAGGTAAGATATTGGAATGCACGTTGGAAGTAAAAGCCAAAAAATAATGGGCTAAGGTGTTAACCTTCCTCTCATATTTTTCCATAACAAGAATGATCAAGTATGATCTATATTTATTAGCTCATCTGCTGTTTCTCTTCAACAACTCAGTTTCAGAAAATAAAATATTTATCATATTGGGGAATAATGATAATGCACAATTACTGAGAACTGGAATTTTAAAGAGTGATACCACTTTGTCATGGTGTGGATAAAAATGCTGGACTGGTACTCCTTTACAAATGCCATATGCTGAGAAGAATGCTGCTTTCTACACTTGAAGACAGGAGTCCTCAAATGAGAAAACTAAAGTTTCAGACACCTTACTCCTAACCAAATGTTAAAAGTCACATATGTTGCTGTTGAGCCGCTAGCAGAGTAAAGAACCCAGTTCTCAGTGGCAAGAAGGAAAAGAAGACCTTTATTATTTTGATTTCATATATAGAGTTTTCAAAGGTCACCCAGATTGGTCAGTCAGAAACCTCCCCCTAGGCCTGATTGGCCAGGCCTGCACCGTCCAGATCTTGGGACACTGTTTTTAATAACATCCAATCTTTATCTTTCTTTATAAAACACAAAAGGAATTCTCATGGGAAAGACCTGTGCTAGCCACACAGATATGATGCTGGAAATTACAAGTGATCTGCTATTTCCAGCAGCAACTTTCCAAAAACTAATTTAAAAAAAACATAAAAAGATACCCAAAAAAATTACTACTTTCATTATATTGCTAAGAAGCTTGGTTTGAGTATCAACATAAAGAAGTCCTGTTCTAGCCATGATCTCAAAGAAAACCTGTCAAGACCAGTATCTGTATTGTCAATAAAACACTGATCTCCGCAGACCTCTTCTACTATGGCCACCTCTGCCTCAAGACTGTAATGGATGTGAAAGTCACACAGAGCTCACAAAAAGGAAGATTTTGAGAAGACTAAAACATCCAAATGATAATCCAACTCAAACCAAAACTAAACTATTTGTTGCTATGTCAACCATCTCGATTAATCCCAGGGACATTTTCTTTCATGAGCTTCTGGGCATAAATTTTCAGGGTTAGGTCCTAGACCCTGAGACCCTAAAGCACTATTCCACATCATATAACGGTACGCAGGGCAGCTAATACAGCTTTGGACATCTGCTATGTGTTTTGATAAAAGATGGCCCAGAGCTATTATTATGGCAAGTTGAAATATGGTGTATGGATGAAGGGCAAGATGATGAAATGCTACAAACACCCACAAGACATATCTTTAGTTGTCACATTAGTTCTGCAAAAGGGCAACTTGTAAAAAAAGATGATCTGCTGTAGTGGAGATGCATCATAGCCTGGGATTAAAAGCTTTGAAACACAAGAGGAATACAAGTCAGTTACCAAGGCAAAAGACACCTGTGTCCAGAGCAAAAAAGCTAATTTCCAAGAGAAAAGTTGAAAGTTGAGTACTTTTAAACCAAGCTGATGAGAAGATATCATAGCCTAAGAAGTACTCACATCATCAGCCTAAGAAGTACATCATCAAAACAAAATTTAGAATTTAGGCCTCTGGCTCAATTTGCAAGCTGAGCTTTTAAGTCTGTCATAGAATGTTTATAGCACTGTGAAATCATATTAAGGAAGAGATATGCAAGGGGTTTTGTTGAAATTCATCTTAAGATATCATAACTTACTGTGGCTCCATTTAACTCAAATTTTAGTGTGAACAAAGCTATAAATAGAAGAACCTGGTATGGAAATTGTAATTGGTATTTCAGATGTTACGTGGAATGTTCCAAATTAAATTTTTCAAATGTTTTATATTAAGTTATACTTTTAAAATTTGCCCAGCATTGTAAGCTATGTAATATGAAGCAATTTTGTAACATCATTCATTGGTTTATTTGCATGTAATATAACACTGTGATTCTTCTTCATCTTGACCATATCATTAGACTTTCTGAAAATATCAGCATTTACAAGAGGATTTAGGAGATTTCAGGGTAAGCTAAGCTGTATTCACTTTCACCTGAACCAGGTACAGTGTACTCCTCTAGAATAAAAACATTTCAATACCTCAACACCTCGTACAGAGGCAAAAATAGAGGAAAATATACTTCAAGAAACCGATAATTTTCTGAATACTGGAGGTATTAAATTCAAGTATTGAGCGAAGCAAGAACCCTTTCAAAATAGTAGTGTATAATTATCTGATTGAGGCATATTGAGTAGTATATAAAGCGTAAATTGATAGAATTAATTTACACTTGCCCAGGTGAACTTTCTTTTCTCTAGCTTCTAAGTGTTCGATTTTGTACTGTTAGTATGTTTTCTAAAATATCTTCTACGTGAAAATTTATGTATGACCTATATCTGATATTAATGTTTTCTGTCTCTGTTTCTGTGCAGACATTAATTAGACAATAAAGTTCAGATGAAGGGAAGATTCCTGACTGATTCTATACTAGACTTGTAAAGCTTCTACTAGAATCCACTCCCGTTAAAAAAACTTTTAACATTTAGCAAGTTCGTGCACCAATTATTTTGTCTTTTCTCAATTAAAATTGATTACCATCTTCCTAGGAAGAGGAAACCCTTGAATCTACCTCTTATTTCCCAAGAGTCTGCAATGCCTCCAGCAACAAAGAGTGTGTATACAGCTGGTTATATGGTATCAGAACTGACAACACTGAGATACTAAGAATAAACACTGAGAACTAAGAAAAATGAAATATGCTGAAGTAGTTTTTGTGCCTTATACAGAAAAAAAATAAAAAAGAGAAAAGTTATTTATGCTGTATTGTAAGAGCTGAATATGAGCTCCAGTTAAAATATCTTGGAGCTTTCTACAGCTGATATGTTATTTGTTCACAGGTTTTTGGTTTTTTTTTTTTTTTTTTTCCAGTGCTCGTCATAGAAATGTGGCTATGACTGTTGTCCTACTGTTACAATGGATAAACAGGAGGTAGATATACTGTGCTGATTTTCTAAGAACTACTTTGTCAACCTGTTTACATCAGTTATGGTTATTCATACAGAGCTGGAGCTGCAACGCTTGGCTATCTTATCACTGAACACTGCAGTACCTGAGTATTATTGTTTAGGGGATTCTCAGAGCCTTGAGTTATGCATCGAGGTTCTCTAGACAATGCCTGAGGAGAGAGAGGCAGCTTAAAGATAAACCAATGCTGCAGTTGTTTGTATGACTGCAGCTTATGTAAACAGACAGAAGTTAGCTTTAGAGTAGCTTCAGTACAGGCAAGCCTGTAGCCATCACGGTGTAGAGGTCTGAGATTGTTCCTGCATTTTGCATTAAAAAAAACACTGAATAAAATTAATAAATAATGTTATGACCACATCTCTGACCCAAAAATTCCCTTGCCAAGAAGTGGGCTTATTTCTGGGCCATGAAGTCGTGCTCCCATTTGTTTATTCACTCAGTCTCTCGCCTTTGAAATTTGCTTTCTGCTATGTATGGTGAAGAGAAGGAGTTACCTTTCCTTTATAGCTTGCAACCAGGCACTCTGCTGAGGGGCAAGAGAGATGTGGGTCAGTTCCCTTCATGGAGAGATTTTTCACCTTGAAAAACACTGTAACAACTAAGAAACCAAAGCAATTAAATATAAATGGTGAGTGACTGCCAGACTCCTCAAGCTACTTTTTGAGAGAAAAAGATGAGACTGAGTTTTGACAACTTGCACAGCCAAATTGCTAAATCTGCTAAAGCACCTAAATCAAGAAGAGAGTTAGTAATTTGTCACATTATTTTTAAAGGTAGAGTTATCTCCTATTGTTGACTATATTATGATTTAAGCCATTAAAGGAAAGTCTTTACAAAATTACAAACAAAAATTTTTATTTCCTAATGAGAATGTTTTAGGAAAGTGAAGAGTCTTCCTTGTAACACGCTCTACATAATCTGCTATAAATTAGCTTAATCTAATCCTGTGGACTGTCCTCTGTGTTATAGATTCCTCTCTCATATTGCCAAATTTGATTTATGAATTCTGCTCATGAGAAAATGTTATGAAATTACTAAAAACTAGGAAAGACAGTTATCAGCCTGCCTACATGTTTGCATGGATCTGATCCTATTTTTCTTCTCCGCATCTAGGCCTCTGGAAAGGGAAAATTGTGGCATTTTTAATAGCCAGACAAGGGAGTAAAGAGCATTTGCATTGCACCTCATATTAGTCATGTTTCAGTTCTCCAGACAAGAATAACAGAAGCCTCAGGGCACTGCTTATGCTCTCTGTGCAAGGGTTCATGACAGTGTGTGCAGGCTGTTCTAGGAGCCCAGTCTTGCAAAGGCTGCTGCAGTTAGCTCGTCTGTCCCAGAGTACCCTTCCTGCAAAACAAATGGGAACAAACTGTAACAATTTGCATCTTGCAGTACACAGGAGTTTGATGTCCCATGTCCTGGGCAAAGCTACAGTCAAGCCCAAGTCAAAATGCAATTCCATGCAGGGGATGTTCTTTATAGTTCTGACAAACATGATAATCCTAGAATATCCTGAGTTGGAAGGGAGCTACAGGGATAGTCAAACAACTCCTGGCCCTGCAGAGGACAGTCCTAAGAATCACACCATGTGCCTGAGGGCAAAAAAGATGATTAAGGGACTGGACCCCCTCTTACAACAATAGGCTGAGAGATCTGGACCTGTTCAGACTTGGGAAGACCAAGAGGGAAGCTCATAAATATCTGTAAGTATCTGAAGAGAGAATGTCAAGAGAATGGAGCCAGGCTCTTCTCAGTGGTGCCAACGAATAGGACAAGAGGCAGTAGCCAGAAATTGGTGCACAATAAGTTTCATCTGATTATGAGGTAAAACTTCATAAACATTGTATTGTGTGGGTGACCATGCAGTGGAACATATTGCTCAGAGAAATTGTGGAGTCTGCCTCATTGGAGATATTTGAGAACCATCTGGACACAGCTCTGACTCTGATAATAGAATTTCCTCTCTGAATATTGGGCCCTCCGTTCCCTTGAGAAGGGAATCACCTATGATAACTACCCTTTTTTTTCTCTTAACAGAGGTCATGGTGCAGGGGGTAGATTGTGTTGCTGTATGTGATCCCTCTATCCCCAAAGGACCTTCATTCACCTCTCTGTTGATTGTCCTAGTTTTAGAGCACCTTTAGGGGAATGAATTCTGAGATGTGTCATAACCATACTGAGGGAGCACACACTAGTAAGAGAGGGGATGAAGAGATCACTTTCTGACTTTCTTCACTGGCTACTGGGTTAACTTACTGCCCCTATTGGTTGGTAAAAGAGGGTTGAGGTCATTGACAGACAGCCCAGTTAAGAAAGAATGTAACTTACAATGTCTATAAGAAACTGAACGTTTTTCTTCGAGTCACTTTGTAAAATCTTTCTAAGATCACTCAAGGGTACAAAAGTGATCATGAAACTGTGTTGTGGCTGTGTTACCTACCACCAGCTAGCTCTATGGACCTATATTGCCAGAAAAGGAGTATGACCTTTATCAAGATCCATTTTGTTCCATTTTCTAATTTAAAAGATTATATTTCAGAATCAAATTTGAAATCATCATTTAATTATATGCCATGTTTCATTTACTGTCAGATGGACGCATGCAAGCTAACACAGTATTTTGTCCATCTGCTATAGCCATAAGTACTTTCAGCAACAATATTCATTGATTTTCTCCTTCGCAAAATTCTTTGGCAGTTTGTTTGACCTTCCTTTCAAAGATAATCAAGCTATCCTGGTTTTGCTTTTATTCTCGTGTGTTTTAGTGAGGGGAAAAAAATGTAAGATAATGTTAACACCATTTTAAAAAGGAAAAAAACATGGAATGCAGTTCTCTCTGAGAGCTGTAGAAAGTGGCTTGTTTTTCCCAGCTGACCAATTGGGTGTCTAGAAAAACAGGAGCTTAAAAAAAAATCTTTCAGAAATATTGTAAGAAATAATTGCAAATTCCATGCCACTGGTTAAAGCAAAACATGGGACCCTGGTGGTATTAAATAAAATTTAAATAATATCCTTTGTTTACTATTAAAATAATGTTTTGTGAGTTTATTCAAGCAAATAAATATGTTGACTAATGCAATGAATTAGTGTGCGCTGAAGAGGCAATTATCAGCTGCAGAAGGAATAAAGGATGGACATGGCCAATTAGTCAGGAATTCAGTGCAGGTGGCTGTCCTTGTTTACGTTAAGTAAGCAGTCTCCAGAGGTGATGACATTTCATGAACTGTGAAAGAAACCTTAACAAAGAGATAAAGCATAAATCTCTTGTATGATTTGAAGCCTGAATTTCAATTTATGACTTGACAGAAGAGTCGTTCAAGCTAAAACCTTAAATGGCAAAACAGACAGACGGGACATCCTTTAAAAGAAGTATTAGAAGAATATTTAGAAGAATAAACTCACTTTGTTGTAATTTTAAAACTTGTTGCCAAGATGCATTTTTCATACTGTCTTCAATTTCATTTGCTTTCTTTTTCTCTTTTCTAAGAGAAAAGTCATATGGAAACAAATGTAGGAAACTGCATGGGAGAATTTTTCCTGTTTCGTTTCTAATGAATTTGAATACATTTGGCTAGCAGTTTTATGCAGAGCATGTAGAAAAAAGAATCAATCATTTAGAACTTTCTGAGTTCAAGTTGTTGAATAGCTTGCCACACCATGCTGACAATATTGAGTTTTCATTAGGTTTTACAGGATACATCTCAGGCAGAATTAAATCAAATGAAGATAGGTTGACCTCCTACTGCTCTCACTGGCCTTCACTTTTGTTTCTGAACAGTAGGAGAAAATCCATTGTAAGCATTTGCTTTTGCAATGGTCTGTTATATTACTTCAGCTGTGCAACTGCTATAAGAACAGAGAACTTCCTTGCCAAAACGAGAGTGAAAGCACTTAAAATTGCCTGTGGGAAGCCTGATGAAAATTTACAACCACGACAAGCTTGTCACACATATTTGCATGTTAACACAGCAGAAAAGATGCACTGAGCTCAGACTTCTAAGTTTTTCAGCCCAGGATGTGTTCCCAGAAAAAAAGATCTACATCTGCTGGGCAGGTAGGCAAACAAAAGTTTCTATGCAAAAGTCTAAAGAAAATGCTTATGATAGCAATCACACTAGTTCTTCATAAGTTATAGCACTTTTCATCCAAGGGTCTTTGCTTTGTTCTAGAAATCTATTAGCCTTTAAAACATAGCTTTTGGAAGGAAACTGACACTTTCTTTTATTTTAATCCCTTATTAGAAAAGGCAAAAGTCTGAACTGATCTCTATGATTTAGACACTCAAATGTGATTTACTTTATTAAATCTAATTTCTCAGCTCACCTCACCTTTCCTGTCATGTCCACTTTTGACTCTCAGTATGCCTTTAAGTTTAATAATGATACAGAATTAGATGTCTAAAGCTCCTAAGGAATTTACATTGCATTTTTTCATAAAGGCACATAACTTTCTCCCCTGCCAACAGTTTTGCTGTTGTCTCCCTACTGTTTTCAACCCTTAACTAGTCCTTTCTTATATAAATCCGTAGTAACTCATATATTGTCCCAAGTGCTATGTTCCCCAAGGAAGACCCTTTGATGAGTTAATATGTATTTAATTAAAGTTAGAATTAATTAGTTAGTTTGCTGATAGCTCACTATATTGTAGAAGACCACATATTATTAAGTATTCAGTCAGGAAATGTTGTCACATAAAGACTGGTTGAGATGTTAAGTCAATAGGCAGACAGAACCCCCTCCTTCCACTACGCTGTCCATACTGTAAGCAGTGTGGGATTATGGTACTTAGATACTTAATAGTCAGAGTCCATGTCTACTTCTAATTTGTTAGGTGCAGACCATTTTTACACTAGCTTGGGACTCTGGCTAGGGTCCTTATTCTCTAGCTAGTTTTCCTGAACTTTGCCCGCAAAAAGTGGACAACTCCTGATATAGTTGCAGCCATTTTTTTCCACTTTGTTCTTTCCATTTCTTCTTCATCATTCCATCTTCCCTCATGTCAGAGAACTGTTTCCACAATTGCTGGCACAGTTCCTTTATTCCCCTCAGAGCATCAAAACACATAACTCATCACTAACCTGAGGTGTCAGCGCTGTACTGGCAAGCACTGAGACATCTGTGTCCTTCAGTATTGGAGAGGAAAGACAAGAAGATGCAGAGCACCAGTCATCACCACCTTGAACTAGCCTTTCAGGAGATACTGAGCTCTTTCACACACTTACAGGAGCTACTTCTTCCTGCACATTCCCAATCCTTGCATTGTTTTATAACCCCTGTCCTCTTCTTGGTTTAGAGTCAGCAAAAGCAGAGTAAACACTGGTGCCTCCAAGACTTCTTTTTGAGTGTCTCAAAAAGTGATCCAAGATTCCTAAAGATTTTTCCGTTGCAAATGAAAAGGCTCTGGCTGTAAGACTTTAATGGCATGGCATCACACTTTAAATGATATCAGGTAGCTTTTCACATTACAAGGGTATTATGTTAGCACAAGACTATTAATATAAAGATTCATGTCATAAAGAGGTAAAGGAGTTCATTACAAACATTTCAAATTTGTCTTTCTATAAATTATCAACTATAATTAACAAATTTATAGTTCATATAACTATAGTACTATTAGATATAATTCAGTAACTACAACTATTTTCTAAATTTTTTTTGTTATTAAAAAATGAGATGCAGATTTTTTCTAGAAAAATCTTTATAACATCCTTTTCTCCAAGGAGAATAAAAAAATAAATTATTGAATTATAGAAATCAAATGTATTAAAATTTTCCTATGATGGCCAGCATAAATCTATTTTAACTCAACATATGAATTTAAATATACAAATTACTCACAGGCAAAAACACAGAGCAATTGATACTAATTGCTCAAGCACTTATCCTAGTATGTTCTTGGAATTATAATGAAGGAAATGTGTTATGTTAAATACTATGAGTGACATCTCTGAAATTAAGTTTCTGTCAAAAGGATTCCAAAGCAGTAGTCATATGCTCCAAATAGCTGTGAACACAGAATAGACCTGAATGCTTTAAAGATTCAATTACAAAGTCAATGACTACAGCAAATGCAATAGATGTAGGGTCACTATAGAACTCCCAACACGGAGATTCCAAAACAAATTCCTGTTTTCACCCTAAACTCCTGTTTTCAGCCTAACCCTTTGTCACAAAATTAGGTCTTAAAATCTTGATCAAAGTGACTATTTGCAGAAATTTTCCACTAAGAAAGGGATAGCTTAAATTATCACTTAGTGTCTGCATGTCCCCGCATGCCCCCCCTCCATCCCCCAAAAGAACAAGATAAAGTATGAAATGAAAGGATAACAATGTTTTGAACTGGGGGCAAGAGTTTAGTTACAGTCAAAAAGGCACTGATTGTTTCTGTGTCTGCTTTTACTAAGTGCATTTTTTCATATTTTGGCACAGAAGTTTTATGCACCTTAATATATTACTAGGTAGAATCATTGAAATAAAGAGAAAAAAAAAAGGAAGAGAAATAAGACTAAAAACTCTCAACAGCACATAAAATATTTTACTCTAATGTGTGCTGGAGGAAGTATTCACAGAACATGCTTACACAGCCACAATCAAAAATATTAGGATAACTCCTAGGAAACTGGACATAAATTTGCATGCATCAGGGCAACAAAACAGTTCCTGCAGAGACCTGCATAATTAGACACCCTCTTCTATTACTGAGGTAGTTCTTCTGCTTTACAGACCACTGCCTTTTTTCTAGAAATAGCCCACAAAAAATACAACATTTTATATATATATATATATATATATATATATATATATATGCGATACAAAAACCGAGGTCACATTAAAAGGAATTAGAATGTGTGAAGATGCTATAAACATTTCATACCTTATAGCCTTAGCATACCACTTGTCAATCCTCTGAGGTATTTCAAAGACCCTCTCTTAGCCATGCAACATAAACCATGCCATCTATCCCAGAAGGCTTTACACTTTCAGTGTTTCCAAGTCCTTCCTAGGCCTCACCTATCTCAAAGGAACTATAAATGCATCAAAACCCAATAAATCTATGGAAGAATTTCTGACCTGCTTTCACCAATATCTGAAATAACTTCCTTCCTTTGCTCCTCAGCAATTATTTCTCTGCTTCTATGTTTTGCAATATGGTCCCATAGACTGCAAGCTCCTAGAGCTCTTAAGCAGTAGGAAAGTTATCTCCAGCATCGGTGGTGCTGGATAATTTATCATTAGGTTACAGTGGTCACAGCACTGCACAAGATTTCAAGAGCATATCTGAGTAACTGAAGCTACCAGCCTCAGGCAGGATAACAAAGAGTATGTCATTTTATCAGGACCATATCTCACTCTAGCATCAGCTAGCATGGATCACCCACTTCTAGCTTTGGAATAACCTTCATAGACCTCTGCAAGGAACAAATTATTAGTTGTGGGCATGTCATTCCTGAGTTACTGTCTTGACCATTTCAGGTCCCATGAAGCTCCCTGTTTTTCCTGATGAAACACTTTATCTGTTCATCAGCTGCTTTTCAATCTGACCTCAAAGCTGTCTTCTTGCAAGGCTATGTTACCAGAATACTCTCTACCTATCAGAAATTACTACCCACAACATACCTGTATTCATTAAATTCTGGGAAAGCAGCATGTGCAATTTCACTGTGACCATCAGTGACAGATATATCCCCAACCAAGTATGTCACCAGTGGATCCTAGAAGATTATTAACGGCAAGCATACCCCTGACATAAATAAGGCTAATAGTTACTTGTATTTCAGGGTATTCTAGGACCTTACCCATCAGTTTGGAAGATTCAGACATACCAGAATCATCTACTTATCCTTACCCTCCAGTCTTTATTTGGGGGGACAGTCAGGGCCAGAGTGAGAAAAAGAGAAGGCCTTGATACTGCAAAAGCAATGAACAAATCACAGGTGTATTACCAACATTAGCTGTAAACGTGAGCAGAGTGCCATACCAAAGTCTAGCTGAGGATGCTGGCCTGGAAACTCTGGAGTTTGGGGTTTTTTCACAGAAAGGTCATGGGGTTGGAAGGGGTTCGAGAAGGAACTGTACCAGCCTTATTAGTCAATCAGTTTTGCGATAGAAATCTGGTGTAAGTTTACACCATTCAAGATCCATGATAGTTTTTAATTTCTATCTGTGGATCAGAAAGTTG
The DNA here is from genome assembly GCF_008360975.1 of Lichenostomus cassidix. NCBI lineage: Eukaryota > Metazoa > Chordata > Aves > Passeriformes > Meliphagidae > Lichenostomus > Lichenostomus cassidix. The sequence continues at coordinate 16,776,662 of NC_139480.1, read as the reverse complement.
AGAGGAAATAGATCAGCTCACTTCTAAATGTCCATACTGGCCAGAATCAGCCATACGGTTCCCATCAGTCCAATCACTCTGACTCATGGAACAATACAATCACCCTTTTCCAACTTCTTCTAAAGTTTCTGATACTGCATATTATCAAAGAATATATATGGAGGTAACTGGACCACATGTCTGCTTTAGAATGAGCATTTTGTGTCAGGACATTATTACTATTTTTTACAGTTCAGAAGCAAGGAAAAAAGAGATGTTATTTAGCCCTCGAAGTCTCTGGAATTAATAATAGGAAATAGCTACTAAGACAAAAGGAAGGTGAATACTATAGGATAGGGTTGGTATAACTATATATGTATCAAGCTGTGTATGAGATCTCGTGAAGTCCAATGATTCCCATCATTTTAAAACCAACTAAGTACTCAGAGATAAAATATAGAGAACAATCCTTTGTCAGGAGAAGAAAATAGATAACTAAGTAATCATGAACTGTGATTTATATTATTTTCTTCTGCAATCTAGCAAAATAAATATCATATCTGTTCCATGGTAGTAAGAAAATACTACTTGGGTCTCAGAGACAGAACTAGAAATTTCCAGGTTAAATAGTAAAATATCTGCCATGTTCCTTGCTAAAAACAAAACAAACGAACAAACAAAAACCAAAGCAAGAAAAACAAATTAATGTCCTCAGGAGAATAACAATACTCCAGAGATCATTCATAGAGTTTCAGTCTCATGCCAGAATATGTTTCCAGCAATGAGTACATGAACAGACTAGTCACATGCTGGATTGCATACTAAAACCCATGCAAGTTACTTTAAGCAACCTTCTTCAAAGTATTGTTGATTGAGTTAAAATTGGATTTCTCCTCAGACTGATTATCTAATGTGATAGAAAATACACAGTCCAAGAACAAATTTAGATTTTTGTGGAAAATTAAACTGTAATGTGGGGTTATCCACTGAGGCATTAAATATAGCTGTATAATTGTATCTGTAGATGACAAATGTGATAGGACTGAACTTCATCTGGTTTCCAATGAAGATTTACAAAAAACATGTTCACAAAGGACAGATGCTTCCTTTGAAATATTTGGAGGGGAAAATTGATTTTCACAGTACACTTTTCATAAACAATCACTGTACTTGAAACTTCTGAAGAAGTAGCTCAAGTGTGAAAGTTTCTGCTACTGAATCACAAAGGTAAAGAGAGTTCAGTGTATGGTCATTTTTATAAAAGAGAATAACTGAAAAGATATAAGCAATTTGAGTAGTCACCATTCAATATCACTCAGAGCATTGTACCAATTTTTTTCCTTTCCTTTTCTTTTTCTTTAAGTGAAAGATTGCTAAAATATATTATTATAGAACTATAAGCTTCGTTTTCAATCTGTGTCAAAATACCTGTAAAGTTATATACCTTTCTGGAATTAAAATATTGATAAGAAACAGGTACACAATGTAGGGTAATTTTTTATCAGTTCAAAAGCAGATTTAAGAAATTGAACTAACAACACCTGCATATTTATTAAATTGCTGCTTAGGACCAATTCAAAATTTCATATTCTATTTATGATTTAGCAGACCTTTTCAAGAAATATTCTGATTATGGTTATCATTTACTAAAGGCATAAATCCAGATGGATACCTCACTAGTCACCTTTATTTGATTTATTGCTTTCTGCTTTTCTATTTTTGTATACTAATTTCTTCCCTGTGTGTGAGGATCATAGAATCATAGAGTTGTTTAGGTTGGAAAAGACCTCTAAGACCATCAAGCCTAACCATATGATGATGGGGTAGGCTTGAGCATAAAAAAATACTGCCATCCACATTGGATGTGGTAGAACACATTCAAAAGGGGTAGAACACCTTTTGAAAGATTTCCAATCTTTATGTTTATGCTTCATGTTACCAATGGCTAAGAAGGGGAATACTGGTCCTGTTGCACAAATAGCATCCCTACACATCTTTAAATGCTTTTAGAAGCTATAATGAGTCCCTACAGGCACATGTGTGGTGTTTATCATAAATCAGGTTGTGTTACTCTCATACTCTTAAGATGACTGTCTGAAGACTATGAGGGTGCAATGTGGCAATGAAATTAGAAGAACTGATTTAACTCACAAAAATAGTAAAAGTGTCTCCAATGAGCAATGCAGTGGCAAGAAAATTAGGTGGTGGAAAATGAAACATGTTCCAGGTGCTTCTCACTTTTGCAGAATTTTTTTTTTTTTTTTTTTTGCAACTGAAAAAATAGAATTTAATTTCTAACATTAAAATTTTGTGTAGCTCTGACTGATTAAGGAAAACATGTAACCCTTTCTTGTTTCCATTCAAAAGTCTGTATGGAGTGTAAAAATAATTACTATGCTTTACAGTTTATTGATGATCTTATTAACTTGAAATACTTGTATGCACCTAAAATAATTACATTACACATATTCACACAGCAAAATTTTCTTTAAACTACTCACAAGGAAAGACACATAAGTACGAACCTCTGGTAAAGGTAGTAGCTTATACACTAACAAGATATCATGATTAAAACCAGAAAAAGATAGCATGCATTCATCATTAATACCATAAATGTACCTGATAAATCACATAAGGAAATGTTCCGGCTTATGAAAATGATGTAGAAAAAAAATCTATGGTCATGATCTCTATCAGGCTATACTATAGGAAAAGAAGGTGTACAGTAGGACTACTATAAGATAGTAGTGGAGAATAATTGAATGTGTTAATATTAAAGGCTGGTGTTGTGAAAGTTAGAGGCCTGGAGGAAGTGAGAAATCTCTAACTTGTATGACAGTTTCAGCTGCCTCTTTCTGTACCTGGAACATTCCTCTAAGAATTGCTACCAGGGTATATAAAAGCCTTGACAGCTGCAAATGGAGTTAAAGACAAATGCCAAAATAGAAAACATAAAGCTAGACATTTCAGCCTAAAATTTAATAGTCAATGTAAATCATAGCTTATTCTCCTGCTATAAATAAGGCAAAGTAGATATCAAAGGAACATAATGAGCTACACTGGAGGCTGATGTAATTTGAGGTAGCTGCTTTGAAATCTAACTGGATTTACATCAGACAAGGATTCTTTCCTACAAGCTGCTTAGAAGACCTAAATAAAACAGACAAGGCAAGCAGGAGGTATAAAACATACCAGGGGAGTGCATAACAATAGATTGATACAAATAAAGAGTTATATATTAAGACTTAAAAGGATGTGAGCTGTTGAAACTCAGCTTTGCTGACTCTGCTTTGTGGTACGACTATGAAAGAATCCTAACCACAGTTAAGAAACCAGAGATGGTCAAGTAAGACTAAGAAGAGGATCAAATAAGGAAGAGAGTGAAGGAAACACCAATGGACAAAGAAATCAAATGTTCTGCCATAACTAATTTTATTGTGAAACAAAAATAAATTAAGATTGGTGAGGAGGAAAGACATATGAACAGATCTACATGTGCATATGGTTTGCAATTGCTTCTGCTAATTTTCACAGGCTGCAAACCAATCCTTCATCCTTCTAAAAAGGAAACAATTATCGAAGCTTTAATAAATAAAATAACTCCAGAAGAAGTTCATGCAGAGGAAACCCTGGACCTAGTGGAGTCAGGTCACAGGTAAAATGATTACACTGCTTTTAGCATTGTCATGATTCAGAAAAAAAATCCTGTCATTTTCCAAATGTCTCCTGCCTTCTACATGTAGTATGGTTTTTCTCCAGTGTTAGTTATGGTAAGTCTCACCAGCTTTGTCAGAGGACTTCTTAGATCCAGTGTTTCTGTTAACTCATCAATTGTTATGCAGTTTCTACACTGTTTCTGAACTGATATAGCTACTTGTTTTCTAATAGATCCCAATCTCTGCCCATTATATGAACCCATACTTGTTATTGATTTAATGAGAATGATCATATTTCAGACTATTTAATTTTAAATAAGAGACATGGAAAGAATAAAGGTGAGGGTTTTATTACAGAGGGAATAACTCTAAAATATCAAAATAACTACATTATAGAAATAATAATCACCAAAATAAATGCTTTGCATCATTTAGTGTGGTTATTTATTGTCTTTGTAGCAAGAATATATTTAACTTTCTTAATTGATATTAAATTTGAAACTTTGTAACGCAATATGTTAAATTTAGAAGTGTCAAATGGTTTGACATAGAAGACTTAGGCTTTGTCAAATCAGAAATTATCACTTGAAAATTAAATTTACAGTTATTTATGTAACATTTGAAAGCAAATTATAACCCTCTGAAATGCATTATGATGATTTTTTCTTTCGGAGATGTCTTTTATGTAATCACAGAAGAGCAGAGTATTGTAATTATGCCACTTATTCCTCAATACATATACTTCAGCCACAATTATTATTCATTTTTGTCCAAAGGTTGTTTTTTAGGTACTGGATTACCTTGCTTTTCTGTACCCTTCCCCTACAAATGATGCTTTGCAAGGTTTTTCTCTCATATACTGTAAGATCATTCTAGTCTGGTTGTAAAACTTCGAAAAATGTCCAAAGAAACAAGATTCTCTGTGCTACATTTGAGTTGGGTACATTTGGTATGTACGCAAACTTGAATTGTTAAACTACACACGTATTATTTTGCAAACATTCCTAAATGTCTGACATTTGATCTGAGGAGACCCTTAAGAGGCAAGGCTGAAGCTGATCTCTTGTGTGTTACAAGCTCACAAAACAGAGAGGCTGGGAAAAGTACTGTTTCAATCATAAACAATTATTAATGTTAGACACTATTTTTCAACTCCAATATTTTTGCTACCTCACCAGTGATTTTGAAACACCAAGTATTTTTTAAACTACAAAATTATTTTACCATGAGGCAAGTCAAAATTTGTTGTTAAGTACATGTGCAAAATTTGAAATTTTGCCAATGCTCTTAGTGCTTTCAAAATCTTGGGACAAATACAAAAGCAAATAAAATAAAAAATAAAGGAATTTTTTAATAGGTTAAGATAATACCTAAGCAGTCCAGACTACCTTATTAATACAAAAATACCTCATCTGTAAGACAATTAAAATTACTGAACACAAACTTTGGGTCCTAGTGTCAGTGATATTTCTCTTTCATGAAGCAGTCTTGTCATCATGCTGAATTCTTCAAATGAGAGAGTGTTACTCCTGGTGGGATTTGTTCTTCCTTGATCTTGGGTAACTTGAGTTTACGTTTGTTATCAGAGATGGTTTTCTCCTCACAGTAGCCCAGCTAAAGTCTGGAAATGGCCCATCAGCGTTTCCCAAGATCAGTTTAAAAAGCTGCTTTTTTACGTATTTTTGGGGGTTTAGATCCCTCAGGTTGTCAGACTGTTCCTGTAAACAACCTTGTCTAGCTCAGGCAGGTTAGGCATTAGCAAGGAAAATTTGAGCTTATAGTTCTGCCAAGGTGAGTTCAGATGAGCCCTCAGAACCTGCAAAGTAAAGCCAATTCCAGAACTGAGGCCTTTCATTAGCAATAGTTTTTTTTATGTTATTTAGTCATTTCCAGTCTATTCTGGCTGAAGTCTGACATAAAGAGAGAAAGAATTTTTTTGAGAAATGCTGACCACATTTACCAGACTGGTGGATACATTCAGTCAAGATGCAGGATTTCCATTTGGAAAATATGACAACGTGTGTGCAAGGAGAGTCTTGAATCGGTTCTCTGGCCTGGTTTCCTCATTCTACTGCTTGGAAGCCATTCAGCAGTAGCCTTGAGGTCTATGGGAGCTTTGCCAAGAACTTCACTGAGCAAGATCTTTCTGAAAATGCATATTTTTAAAAGGATACACTGGAAATTATTTGGGAAACAGCAACACACATCAATGGCATAAATCAGATTCTAACACTGGAATGGCCACCTTAATAGATGAATTTTATTTTACTTCTGATGTAGTAAATGGACCCACATGACACAAAGGAGCTTTTTCAAAAGCAAGGGCTCTTCAGGCATCTTACAGAGAGTAGCAGGCATAGTGATGTTTATCTTTAGTGTGCATTTGTAAGCAATTCATTCACATGTGTGTGTATGTATGTTTCTCTCTCTTCCTCTCTCTCTCTCTCTCTCTCTCCCTGCCCCACTTCTCCTCCTCCATACTGTTGGAGAGTGTTTTTAATACTGCTGAGAGTGCCTGAACAGTGTCAGAGTGACACAGGCAGGCAGTGCTGTGTTTACAGAGACCTGCAAGTTATTCTAATTTTTGTGTGCCTTTCACATGTGCATATAAATATTGCAAGAGATTAGAAGAAATCCTGAATAGTCTTATCTTCTTTTGCAACATCGAATTCCAGATGGATGGCTGTCTGCTAGAACTTGGCTATTACAACTGATCAAGATATGGAAAAGGAGGAATGGCATTAAGGCAATCATGAGAGAAAAAACAAACAATGAAACAATTTGCTTTCTACAAAAGGTGTGTTCTAAGGTTCAAGAAGAAGTGAAAGATGAACTCTGTTCTCAATTTCACTTCAAAATGGGGTCTGAAACAAGATAAACATGAAAACAAAAATCTTCTCCATAAATGGAGAACCAGAACAATCTGCTTCAATTTTTAATACCAAAATTTCCTAGTTATGTGGCAATTATTTTTTTAATGTTCATACTACTTTTGGGAAAATAAATTGTTGTTTGTGCCTAAGCAGTATCTGATTCTGTTAATTAGGGATTTATTAAAACAGATAAGCAGAGTTAAAGTTGGTTTCAGCCTAACAGTTCAGTCCCCAAGCAAAATACATTCTACTACTTTTCCCAGCTAGACGAGTGCATAGTGAGCTCTGAGTTAATGCATTCAAAATATCTGTTCACTTCTTTCTCTGAGAAAATGCTCTTCCAAACCTTCTAGAAAGAATGTATCTTAGCTGTTATGGATTAAAGTCTCAAAGGAAAGGGGACATTAAACACACTGTGTTGAAACTAGATAAAACTTAAAATTTGTGAGTCAGAAAGAAGAACTGAGATGAAACTCTAAGATTTATTGTTAGAGTGTTGTGCTGGCTGAGCAACAAAATCTCTAGTCCTTGCTTTAAAGACTAAAGACATGAGTGCTGTTGTATTGGATGGGGGCTGGGTTTGTTAATCAAAATATAATATATAGTACCAAGATGTGGGATCAGAACTTGAATTTAACCATTTCATGGGTAAATTAGTACCACAGGATTATGAAGCTAAAGAGTTAAAAGATTTTTTTGTTTTATCCCTGGTATAGCATCTCCAGAAGAAAGCAGAAAAAAATAACCCAATTTAAATAGTATATTCTGTTTTTTAAGACATTGTATTGGAAGTTAAAAGGGAAATGTAAATTAACATCACCAAATAACTGCATAAAAGATGAAGAGTGTGACGTCTCCTTTATGAGGTATTTTCTGAAAGAAAGCACTTACTGTAGTTTTCTTGAGTGAAGAAAATGTATAGACACACAACTTATATAATAAGATTTCAGGTTGAGAATTTTGATTAAAGCAAGGAAACAGGATTTATGAGGCACCTCTGTCATAAATTGTATTTGTTGTTTGTTTGTTTGTTTGTTCCTCCATTAGCCACTTTTGGTACTTTTTGTTTCACACGGCTTTAGATGACTCCTTACTCAATGTACAGGGCAAGGAGAATATATTCTGCAATTTTATACATTCTTTATGTACTGTACAGAAAGTCTGTCCTGCAACTGAGATGTTCAAAGCTCTTCCTGTATTTTGCATAGGTGCTTACGGACCAAACCTTGAAAGATGTAACACAGAAACTTTGAATGAATTTCCCTAGCATTTTATAAACTAGCTAATAACAAGAAGAATTTTTAGAGGAACTTAATATTAAAATAAATACTTTTCAGGGTCTGGACCATAATAATTAATAAATTCTTAGGATATTATCTTTTTTCTCCTTTTTTTTGTTAGTGTTTTTGCCTTTCCTTAATTTTTGTTTGTGTGTTCATTTTTAATTATTATTTAAATTAAGAGAAAAAAACTATATAATCTTGTATTTTAAGATCAGTAATAAATATATCATGGTCCTTTACTTGTAAGATGCCATTTGAAAATTCTACTCCTTAACTAAAACTACATTCTCTGTATATATATATATTTAAGACTTGTGTCATTTTTGTAAATGTCAGACAAAGGTTTTATTTTGCCCCTTAAGATTTGTTGAAGTTGCCCAAATATGATATTTCTTCATCCTTTTTGAAAGCCCTCAAGATTCTGGACCCCCTTCTAATAACAGATGACATGATTTCTTATTCTCTCATAAATACTGTGCAGTTCATGGAAGAAAAGTCAATTTAATGGTTTATCTCTTTTCCTGTTCTCTTTTACTCTCTATCTTATTCAATCTTGAAATTTCCGACTTCATCCTTCACTGATCTTTTATTTTGCAGTGTTCAAAATCTTTTTAGAAATGTGGTTATCATCTCTTAATACACATATCTATTTCAATTATCTCTTTCCTTTCTAATATTCCCTTTATCTGTTTTGCTGTTTTCATCATTCTTCTCAGATTTCTATTTCATCTTTCTCTACATTTTTAATATCCTTTTTGTCTCTTTTAGCATTCTTCTCGATGTCTGCAATTCACGATTTTTTTTTGTCATTTGATAGCTCTTAAAGAAAGATTTATCTAGTAATTCTAGATTGTTTATTTCAGTTAACTTGATAATTATGTGGCATTAAGTTATTACACAAAACCATCCACTATAAACTTTTTAAAACACTAAACATTTCTTCTTAATTGATTTCTTCCTCAAAATCATTACATTTAATTGTAAATAATCCCTTAAAATGTGGCCTGCTTGAAATTAAACATTCATTCCGGTACTTATGCCTGACTGAAAAAGATTTGGACAAACACAAATGCAGTGACCACAGTTCAAATTAGCACTTGCACTATTTTTGTTTTATATACTGCATTGATTAGGTAAATGGCAACCTCTACTTGGGTCACTTTTTCTTATTTTTAGGATGCATTGTTTCACCATCTCCTCTCCCTTCTAAAACTTCCAATTTTAATATATCCATGTTTCATATTTTCATTTCATATTATTTCTATTTCAACATATATCTGTGCTCCTAAAATCAGTCATAATCGAAACTGTATTATCTTTATAAACCATCAGTACTTATCTGAAAATATCATACTCTTCTTTATATTTTATAGTATTCCATTCATAACTCACCTCCATTTGTCATTCATAAGTATTTCTGTTCTTTCTGTGACAAATTTCATATAATCCTCCCCCCTCTTTCAGTCCATGAAGCAGTTCTATCTTTTGTTCCTTAATGGACTAAGAAAAAACTTTTGAAATTCTTATTTCTTTATGGCTACTTTTTTATGGATTTACATAGCTAAAATCACTCTCCTATTGCACCACAGCTGGCAATGTCACCTAAAATCTTCCTTCAAGTCCTTGTGCCTGTTCTTACACTCAATGGTTATATGGTTATGTTCATTTCTTGAGTTTGTACTTTTATTTATAAAACTAGTGGAGTTTCCAGTTGTGCCCTCCAATGTACCCTTGAGAACTTGGATCTGACCTGTATCTTTCCAAGCCTGAAATACTTACATATGCATAATTACACAGGTATTCATATTCTTACTGAAACTTGTGTAAAATATTCGTGCAGCTTCTCAGAATCAACGGCTAAATTCTTTCATTGGCTGAAGGGTATTCAGGCTGTGGTGGGTGTATGCTGGATCCCCACCAAAGCTGCTCTATCACTTGTGCTGCTTAAATAGACAGGGGAGGAGAGAAAATAAGATGGAAGTCTCATTGGTCAGATAAGGAGAGTAAGATATCACTCACCAATTAACATCACAGGCAAAACAACTCAACTTGGGGAAAAATTATTTTAATTTTTAACCAATGAAACCAGGGTGAGATAAGGTGAGATAAAAACTAAATCGTAAAGCACTTTACCCCTCCCTTCTTCCCAGGCTTAACCATACTCATGAATTCTTTACCTCTCCCTCCTCAGCAATACATGGGTGCAGGAAGTTGAATTGCAGTTGGATCACCACGCTGTCTCTGACATTCCTTCCTCCTCATGAGTTGGACTCCTCACACTCTTTCCCTTCTCCAGTGTTAGATTGTTCAGCCTCAAGAAAAGGAGGATCAGGGGAGATTTTCTTGCTGTCTATAGCTACCTGAATGGAGGTGGTGGCCAGGTGGGGGCCAGTCTCTTCTCCCAGGTAAAAAGTGACAGGACGAGAGGAAACAGTATCCTCTCAGTACATAAAACGAATGGATAAAAATGTTCTAGAAGGGATTAGCAGTGAATAGAAGCACCCATCTGCCCCTGCAGCTACAGCACCTAGGTAGGATTTTAAAGTTATATTGTCAATGCCTTGGCTACTTGGCTCCCATTTACCCAAGGGAAAATTCTCTTCCCCTGGGAAGTTTTATCCATTTTTAAGAAAATTAACTGTCTTCAGAAATGTCTATGGAGAATAAGTATCTTAACAACATGGCTCTGAATTCCACTTAGGGGGCAATTCCTTAATTAACAATTAAAAAAGCACTTTCTTTGTCTGCACTTCATTCTCAAGAAGTGGCCATAAAACATAGAAGAAGTAAAATTTCAAACCTCTAAGGTGATTTTTTGAGGGGGTAGTTGATATGGAGTCTTGGGTGGAGCCATTTTCCTCCCAGGAAATATTTGTTGGAAATGCCTGTTGAAAGACATATTTTTGGTGTTGCGGTGCTATTCTCAGTATGTCTGGATAATTTCTGTTCAGACACTGTTCATGCCCAGCAAGCTCACCTCCATGAAAAAAACACTAAATATATACACACATCCTCCTTTATATAGCAGCTCTTAGTCTTTTGACAACTATCCAAATGCATACAGTGAAACAGCAAAGAACATCAGGAATACTTTTAGCTGGTGGTAAACATATAATTTTTTTCCACTCAAAGACTACATGAAAAGTAAACATCTGCAAAGGCTGACTTTTTTTCTCTTTCTACTGTATCTCTGAGACTGCAGTAGTCAGACAATCTGGTCTGTTTACACATTTATTTATTTATTTTTTATTCTGCAGTTATGGATGTGTCATTAATCACGTAAGACACAAATAACAGTATTGATACTTTTTCCATTTATCAAGTTTATTGTGGATGTCGCTTCAGGTTTTAATATTTGCAAGCAACCCTTAATTTATGTTCATATAAATGTTAATTTATGAAACAGTCAGAGGAAAATAATAACTATTCCATGATCCACAATTACAACCTGAACCATTTAAATCATCTGGGTCCATGGCTGGTGACCGCTCGTTTCATCTGGAAGGTACGTAGGTCAAAACATCTTAATCTATAGGAAAGTAAAACTTGAGGAAAGTAAAAGGTTCTAAGTAAGAGATTTTCTTTACAAGAGCTTCAATTCTGCTCTTAGCCAAAGACCAGTCAGTCATAGAGTCAGTGAATTGAATGACAACAGCATTCTGATATCTGCAATAATGTTATAAATACTAGCAGATTGTGTTAGAAAGACACATTTCTCTTTTCTTTTTATACATAATCTCCTTTCAAACAGAAAGAAAAAACCTCACTGTTTATTAATCAAAAATATTTTGTTTCTAAGATGACAGCAAATTTTGCAAAAGGATACTCTGTATGCAAACTAAAAGAACCCAAAACCACAAACCTAAAAGCAATGCCGAATGGCATATCCAGCTATTGCTAGATGAAAATACCCTTTTAAATCTTAACCAATGCCTTAGCTAATTAGCTTCAACAGTGTCCTAAATGCCTTCTGGCTTCTGAAGACCAAGAACAGAGTTTGTACTTGGAATGAAATGTATTTTAATTATAAAGAATATTATATCAACAACTCTGTATAAATGAAGCCTATTTTGATTAGAGTTATAAACCCCAAAGTGCACTTTATGTGCTTACAAATCCTAACCCTTTTTTTGTGCAAAGAGTTATCAAGGAATTTGTCATGGTGTAAAATCCTAAGGGGTTCTGATTGTTCCTTCAAAAGCCTTTAGAAGCAAATACACTCAATGACTCAAGATATCATCCTTTCCAAAGTTATGCATTAAACATTTCAGGAACAGGCTAATCACGTGTTTATTAACCTCTGCTCTGAAACCATCAAGTCCAGATAGTTTTGTTGACTTAAAAGTAGGGCTCGGTTTATTAAAGCATTTTATAGACAAGTATTAAGTGCTGCTTTATGCTGAATCCTCATGGAAGGCAGAATATATTGACTTTTATTGGAAATATATCAGTATTTTGTGAATCATGTGTCCTATTTACAGTAAGACTGAGGACAAAGAAAAAGTATCAATAGTTCCTGCCTACATACACATGAATTTAACTAAAATTTTTATATATTACAAAACAACAAAAAACAGTATTAGAGTATGGAATATTCTAGATACTGTAGATATGGTTTCCAAAATTAATTAAATTGATCCATGTGTTCTAAAAATATCATTAAATTGCTTAGATTATTCAAAACCATGGGTTATCATAGAAGGAATAATAGAACTGTATGGGTTGGAATGGACCTTAAAGGTTATCTAGGTCCAATGCCCCTGTTGTGGGCATGAACACCAGCTTGTTCAAAGCCTCCTGGCCTTGAACACTTCCAGGGATGGGGTACCCACAGCCTCTCTGGGAAACCCGTTCCAGTGCCTCACCACCCTCATAGTAAAGAATTTCTTCCTAGTATCTAACCTAAATCTCCTCTCCTTCAGTCTGAAGCCATTCCCCCTTGTCTTATCCCTATGTGCCTTTGTAAAAAGTTTCTCTCCATCTTTCTTGTAGGCTCCCTTTAGGCACTGGAAGGCTGCAATTAGGTCATGCCAAAACCTTCTCTTCTCCAGACTGAGCAATCTCATGTCTCTTACCCTTTCCTCTTTGGAGAGCTGCTCCATCTGCCAACCATCCTCCTGGCTGTCCTTCAGCTGCACTCCAACAGGTCCATGTCCTTCTTGTGTCAGGGACCCCGGAGCTGTATGCAGTACTCAAGGTGGAGTTGCAACACTCTCTTGTATTCAAGCCTAAGTTAACTTCTAACCAACAGTGTTCCACTATGGATAAAAGAAAAGAAGCCACAGGTGTAGACCCAACATTTTTATTTTTTTTTATGTGTGTGTGTAAATAACATCTCAAAAACCTAACTAAAGTGCAACAAATAGTCACCATTTGTTCACTTAAAGAAATGCTAGGACTCTGAGCACAAATTAATATAGAAAACATTCATTGATATACTGTAAATTGTTATATAGAAATCTTACTAGTATCTACTCCTTCCTTTGATGCTTTTCTTACCTTCACAATGTCCCTCTAATGTCACTCTCCTGTAAGGGGTAACACAGCAAGCCTTTAATATGTCAAGGCCCTCACTAGGAGGAACTAGGATCTATGATATTCATTTTGTGTGATATTTTCTTTACTTCTTAGGAAACATTTATACATTTCCTACTCATATAATTTCTCCCTATGTTAGCTTTGATAAACTTCAGCCTGTAAGACATATGAACTGCTGCATTGATAGCAAAACACTCAATAAACTTTGACACACAAATGAATGCTTTTAGACTTTCTGCAAAAGGAAATAGTCAGAAATTATATATACTGATACCAGAAAGAGATCTAGACAGTTTGTACATGAAACACAGAAAAAAAAATAGAAATCCAAAGTGCCAGGATACACCAAAGTATTTTTGAATATCAAAATAGTCCTCCTTTTCCTTTGCTACTTATGTTACCAGGCCATCTGGCATACCATGAATAATATGACTCAACATATCGAGAAAGATGAAAAAACTTCAAACAAAACAAAGAAAAGACCAAACAGTTCCAAGGAAATCAACCCATAAGCTTACTTTTTCTGACTTGTCTTCTGACATCTCATCTCCTGGATCTTCAATTTCATTAGGAACTGAATTGTATAATCAATAGTAAAGACATTCCTTGGAAAGCTTACCTATTCACACAAACCTTCCTCTGCTGCCAGTGGAGACAGATAGCTTACATCTGTACTGTTAAGTAAGACAGTGCCAGGAGGCAAAGTCAGCATTAGACTCTGATCATCCATACTGCTTAAGTGTTTGCATGTTCCCTGGCATCTTTTAGCCAGTCCCATTAGTGCTTTCCAAGACATTGCCTGGGCACAATTTAGGTACTAACATATGCTAGGGATCATTTGCCATAGACAGTAGGGAGAATAATGCACCATCTGTCTTTCTCTGTCCTACAAGGTCCTCCAACGTTAGCCCAGGTTGGCTTTGTATCTTTGAATACCCATTACATGATTCCGCCCTACTCACCAGGGCTCGCCACAAAAGCTTTCAGTTTGTTACTTTGAAAACATTCTCATAATGAACTGTAACACATCTCTTCAATTTCTTGACTTACTTTGAAATGAAACCCCTCCTTCATACACAGACACACAGATATACCCACCCAGAATTAGAATTAGATTTAGTTTTTTTGGCTGTAGAGATGCCATATGGGCCCTGAAGAAGCCTTGGGCCAAATACTGTACTGTGTGAATTCAGTGAGCCTGCGCCAGCTGGCCTCAGGGTCAGACAGTGGTCTCTGCTTGATTTTATTTAGCAATGTGACATAATGTCCTGTTGTGGTTTAAACCCAGCTGGCAACTAAGCACTGAAGTATTGCTTATGCACTCCCTCCAGAACTGGAAGGGTAAAAATTAGAAAAAAAAAGGGTTGAGGTAAGAGTTAAGTAACTGAGATATCAGTAATAATCAGAACAACAATAATAATAATCATGTAAAGAAAGAGGAGAAAGGAAAAATAAAAAGAGAAGAGAGAATTAAACCCCAATGAAGACAAATGACAACAAATGAGAAACAGTTGCTCACCACCACTCAACCAATGCCTAACCAGCCCCCAAACAACTTTTCACTATGTTAGATGCTGAGCATGACATCACGTGGTATGGAGTATAACTTTGGTCAATTGAGGTCAGCTGTCTCATCTGTGGGTCCTCCAAGCCTTTTGTGCACCCTCAGCCCACTCATCGGCAGGACAGCATGAGGACCAGAAAAGGCCTTGACTGTGCAAGCACTGCTCAGCATTAACAAAAACATCTCTGTGCTATCAGCAAAAATCTAAAATGTAGCTCTGTACTGCTGTCCTGGATCCTCCCAGATCAGCAGGAGGGAAGGAGTATATAAAAGGGATAGGTTTTGTTTGTTGAGTGGGACACGTTTTGGAGAAGCTATCCCATGTTTTCCTTGCATCTCCAATAACAAAGAGTCTGCTTATTCACATCAAATTGGTGTTGGATAAGTTTCTTTCATCCTGTTTGGTGACACAATAACTTGAAGACTTTCAATTTTGCTTTCTTTTGTTTTCATCTTCACCTATGGTACTGGAGAAAGTGAACAAAAAAAATTTAGTAATAAACCTTCCTATGTTTCAGATACGTATTTTTTGTTTCAATTCTAAGAGTGATCAAATGTGATGGAATATTATTTATTGCTTTTCACATCTTTTTAGAATAGTCTACTTGAAAGAATATAAATGATCCAGAGAACTGAATTAATTAACTAACTCTCAGCTTCACCATTAATCATGCACTTTAGTTTCATTCTGATTTTGGTTAATCAATGACATATGCATCATTTTAATCAAATACTTGATTAAATTATTTAATAAATACTTTTTCAAACTTCAATAATAATTGCACTGCAACTGTTAGAGCAGAGAATGAGCCTATGGTCATTCAAGTGGTGTACACACAGGGAAAATGTTATCTTTTACCCTTTTGAATATTCCCATACATATTCAGCAAATATTTTGGAAAAGTCAGAGATGAAATTCATTTTTATCTCACAACCAGCTTACTGGAAACCCATTTATTATACTATAAAATTGCTCTTTTTGTGTTTTAAAATTATCACAGTAGCCTTAGCTCATTTCAGTGAGATGCCTTTTATATACATATGTGCCAGTACCATCTACATCTGATAACGTCAGACAACACAGGATGCTTTCAAAAAAGAGAGCTACCAGTTCATTGTACTGCCTGAATTTTTCAGTAATTTTATAGGCGCTCACAGTTTGATCATCCCTGACTACAGTAAATTCTGCGTCTCCATGATCTTGAATTTTTCACATTACAATGTATTAGATGTTATGTCATTTAAATATTAGTATATAACATTTACATTGAGCAGATGGTTTGAGAACAACATTTCACTATATCTGAAAGCTTATAAGAGTAATCCACTTCTGGTTTAACACTGGGATTCAGTCTGAGAATCAATCTGAGATCAATATTTAGATCTGTATACAAACATTTAATTTATAATGTGGCTGGAGCTCTGAAGACTCAGAACAGTATGAAGAATCGAGAAAAGATTGATTTATTTATAAATTTCTAGCAACTTTATAAATAACTATGAAGTTTTTTATCTGTCTTTTACTTCAGTGCCACTGTCTTTGCATATATTTCTTCACTCATTTGTATTAGTTAATTAAGAGACCTTTTAATCCACTGATCACGAAAGGAAATCACTGTAGTTCCTTCATATTTAACTAGATTTCAGGAGAGGAGTAGATGACCTAATTTCAGTTTAATGAGAAGCAGAAACACAAAACAAACAGAGGAAAAACTGAAAAACCCCTCCTGATGATATTATTTTGATCCTTAGAAAATACTTTCTCTTAGACAAGCATTTAGATTTTTTTTTTTCCAGTTTTGGAGCTCTTCTGTCTCTAAGCATTTTCATCTCACTCACTAGGTGGCTTCCTGTGCCACTTTTGGTTGGGGTAGAGTAAATTTTCTTCACAGTAGCAAGTATGGGGATTAGTTGTGGGTTTATTCTGCAGCAGTGCAGATAAGGTAAGGATGTTTTAGTTACTGGTGAGCAGTGCTTACACAGAGTAAAAGCCTTTTCTGCTCCTCACCCCACACAACCAGGAAGTAGGTTCAGGGCACACAAGAATTTGGGAGGAGACACAACCAGGACAGCTGACCCCAGCTGACTCTAGGGATATTCCAGAGCATATGGCATCATGCTCACCCTGTTCGGGCTTACGGCATTTGTATTCCCAAGTCATTGTTATGTATGACTGAGCCCTCCTTTCCTGGGGATGGCTGAGCACCTGCCTGCTCATAGAAAGTGGTGAAGAAATTCCTTATTTTGCTTTACTTGTGTTCATGGCTTTTGCTTTACCTATCGAACTATCATTATCTCAACCCACGAGTTCTCTCACTTTTACTGTTTGTGCTCCCTCTTCCAACCCACAGCAGTGAGTGATCAAGAGAGTGGCTGTTGGGCCTTGTTGCCACCTGGGGTTAAACCACAACACTTCCTCATTTTACTCTGGCAGCCCACAATACAATTCAGGAATTAATTTCCTCTGACAATTAGGGGTTTCCAGAATGAGGTACTGTAGCAATATCATTTTTCACAAGAGCTTGCAATCAAGAATAGCTCTTGTTTTGTCAATATTGTTACTAATAAAAATAAAAATGTGAGACCTGCTATATAAAAGAATGCTATTATAAGGAATCTAAGCTGATTCTTTATCATTACCATTTACATATCAGAGAACTGGAGATCAGTGTTTCTGCATTAATTCTGGGTTTCTCTTCCATGCACCACTTCAAGTCCTTGCCATTACATGCAGATTTGGTTGCAAATTCATGTAGTGTAAGTAGACTGTTTGCCTAATCTTTGTGGCAAAAAGATAGAGCCAAGTTTAAAAAATTCTCTGATTTTACAACTCACAGAAGCACCATAATTTCACTGTCTGCAAGAACAATTCAGGATTATCATATAGTGCTGATTTAGCGAACATCATGTCTCCACTGTAAATAAACAAATGTCACACTTTTGCTATCATCATTATTACTCAAAATCAATGTTTTAAATCATATTTCAAAATAAAATATTTTTCTTGAATCTTATTCCAGTAAATTATCATGTTCTTTTGCCTCACCTTTCAAAGTCTGATTTATAACTCAGCTTCTTTGAACAGGTTCCTGAATGGCATTTAAAAGCCATTCCAGTCTAAGTACTTCATTCCTGACTCTTATGCCCACCCCACCAAGTGTCACAATGGGTATGGGAAATGGGGGACTGTTGTCAGTCCATAACTCCTCCTTTCTGTTTTCATTCATTTTTTCTGTGCTCCAACATGGATCTTCCTTGTTCTGCAGTTACTTCAAGGTGTATCCACCCACTTCATCACAGGGCCCTGCACGTGATCTGCTCCACTGTGGTGTCTTCCACAAACTGCGAGGGAATCTTTGATCTGGTCTCTGGAATAACTCCTCACCTTCCCTCTTCTCTGGCCAGTGTTCATGGACATACCTATTTCGCATGTTTTCCCTCTTTTCTCACTGACTATGCAGCATTTTGACCTTTCCTAGAAATGTTTTCACATAGGCACCACCAGCTTGGGAAATGGGCTCAGTTGTGTCCTGTGATGGGTCCTTTGGAACCAGATATGTCCAGCACAGGACAGCCCTGGCCACCTCTTACAGATGTCTCCAGCATCCCTGCTACCAACACGTGGATATGAACATCCAGTACAGTATGAATAAAAAGTCAGAAATTCCTTGCTTTCATCTATCTAGAAAAAAAGATGTAGCAAAGAAATCCTTTGTATGACATATTTCTGTAGGTAATGAGAGACACTTTGACGTTTGTAATCTGATATATATGGTTCCATACATCTAGGTCTGTTAGTTAGCAATGTCCCAAGGTAAAACAGACATTTCCTGGCACAGTTTCTGCAAATTTAGGATCCAGTCCTATGCTTTCTAGGGTATGTAGCTGATATGAAGAAAAGCAAAATAAAACCTGTTTTGCACAGGAAGAATAATTCAGTGTGACTCCAGGTTTTACAGGAACATAATTTGTGTTATGTGGCAAAATATAGCAATCAGCTCCTTCTCACATCATGTTTTAAGTAAAATGTTTCCTTTTGTTACTAAGATGTGAAGAACATATCTGGAGGTAATTCTTTGTTTCCTATGGCACTGATTCTTATCACAAACTCCTATAAAATCAGTATTATGCCAGAGAAAATAGTTTCTCTCCCTTGCTTTATTTCTGTCTCAGCAGTATTGAAGAGTGCACAGATGAAACTGTTATGAGATGTAGTTAGTAGCATTGGACCTGATTTGATGCACTAACTGGGTCAATTGCTGTTTTGTATCCCTTTGCTCCTTCTTTTCCCTTTAGTAAGCTTCCTGTGCTTTCAGCATATTCCCATATGCTAAATGCCACTGTTTCACACATCTCCAAGTAAATAGAATAGCCTAGAAATTATAAGAATTCAATTTTGCCTATAAAATGCTTCTTTAACAAATATTCTAAAATGGTAACTTGTTTTTCCTCCAAATTACTTGATGAAATACTTTCACCTTGAGTTCAAATCAACTCAACAGAGCTCCAGAAACAGATGTAACTGAAAAAATATGTTTACTGCCTACTGGAAGGCAAAACATTCTTTCAATAATTTAAATAAAGAAGGGATGTAAAATTATTTTCTTTTTTTTTTTTTTCCATTAGCTTGGAGGATCTTGTATTGGTGGGTTTTGTCTATCCATGATGACTGAAGAGTAGCATAGGGCTCAGTGAAAATGGTGGTGTTTTCACTTCTGTGGCTATGTCTGTACAGATTTCTGCAGACAAATTGGCTCTCCCTCCTCATGCTTTGGACTGTCTGGATAAAATCCAGTTTTATAAATTCAGTCTTGCATCCATAAAGCAGTATTATCATGTCTCAGCCCTGTAAGAATCAAAACCTATTTTGTAGACATCAATCTCATTGTCAGTAGCCAGACTGCCATGGAAATTCCTTTGGACAAATTATATCTAATGAAGATGAAGATCCTTGTCTCCGTCATTACCTTGGCAAGACAGCTTTGGCAGAGAAAGAAAGGGCTGGTGGTTCTGGGAACTAGCATGCCTAGACAGCTCTTGTAGGAGACGAAGATTCAGAAATGAAGAGGAAAGGGCAGGAAGCTGTCAATAATCCAGGAACCTTGGTCTTAGACAAAAGAGGTTGAGTCTGTCTTAACTTAATGGACAGCTGCTTCTTGAATTTCACTGAAACCCTTTGAGTATTTTTTCAAAACATACCATTTATCTCTAAAAACTCTTCTAAATTACTAAACATCTGAAGTAAGGGAACTTATGAGAGATTCATCCAAAGATCTTGCAGGTAGAAACCTGACAATAATAATACTAAAGTTAATAAAAAGTGATATTTTAGTGTTGGAAAAGAAGTACAACAATGGAACATTCTCAAAGAACACCACATTTTGTAAAGGAAATTTAATCGATATCTATTTATTGCAATTTAATTTACATTACCTCATTTCATGAAGGGTCATATGACATACTACTTATGATTATGCTAAATTAAAATCAGACAACACCTGTAATTTATAGCTTTATTGTCTTTCTTGGAAACTAGGTACACAAAATTTTGTGTTTTCTCCCTCAAGTACCTATTGAAACAATTAGAAATAGTGGCAAGTGGTCCATGTCTTAGTATTTTATTTATCTATTGGGTCATCCAGTGTAGATTGTTCATTGTTGTAGTCAGGACAGTTTAATCACATATCAATGAAGTATTTAGTTTGCTTTGGGAACATCTTATTTAGTCTTTTCAATGAGACGGACAACAATGAAGTGTCCATGCCTATTGGTAATCACTGAAAAATTTGACAGGTATGAGACCAATGCTTTAGCTTAGTTCTCTGTGAAACCTAGTGCATCTGACAAAAGACCATCCTTTGTACTAGGTCTCGAGCTAGAAGTACAAAAGATCCTCTGCTCTTAAGATTGCATTTATTTATCAATTTCTTTTTACCAAAATCATTTCTGCAGCTTGAAAGTCATTGCATAAGTGATCCCTTAAGTTATATTCCATCTATTTCTTTGACAGTACTGGATTTGCAATCCTTTATCTCTAAAATTTCCATTAAATTTCTGACATATAGGAATCCAACCACACGGTTCCTCACAACAAGTATTCAAAAAATCTTGTATAACTTATTGTACCTAATGAGGAAGAGTCATCATTGCTTTTGTAGGGTTGAGCGATCTCAGAATGACTTCAATTCTACCCAAATTAAATATAATTTTCAAGTTCCGAAGCAAAAGGGCTTAGATCAGCATTCATGTCACACAGAAACACTTTCCTAAGACCTGTCTATGTTCTCAAGTACTTTTACATCCTTTATTTAGTCAGATTTCATACAAGTGTCTGTCAAGAAGAAGACAATGCAGTTTTAACAGTCAAGTAAAAAGATATATTCAAGTTTCTATTTTTGTATCTTCATCTTTCAAGGTTAACTCTAGTTTTGTTTTAGTGAGTTACTGAAAGCTGACAATTTCTTTCACTTGTCAGCACCCAACTGATATTCATAATGCAAACAATTCTTTTCCTGTCAAGAGAAAAAAAGAAACAAGTCACCTTTGATTCGATGATAAAAATGAAACTTGTCACTCAACACTGAGAAAGAAATTAAGCACTGCTTGCTTCAATATGTAGTGATTTTTATTTATTTATTTATTTATTTACTTATTAAAGAAGAGTAAAATTAACTTTCTTACCTAATGAAATAAGCGCCATTGTGATTCAAGATCTTGTTACCATAATAAAAAATAAAAGTTTTTTAATGGAAATGACTGATTTTAAACTCTGGTCGGACAGAGATGTTTCATTTCTGTATATTTCTTTTGGGGTGGGTGGAGTTTTGTTCTTGTCTCTAGCTAGGCCTTTCAGAATTAATAAAAGAGTGAGCTTGATCATACACTGAAACATACTATAATCTTTCTACAATCACTATTGTAAATATTTTACTCCTCCTGTGAGCAGAACTAAGTAGCTACCCAAATGTGTAGAACATAGAGATATCAAAATGAGATAAAATGAGTTTTATTCTTATCTGTTATCTCCAGAAATCTGACTAAAATCGATGTGAATGGAGTTACTCTGCTTTGATCAAGTACCAGAGAAATCAGAATTTGAGTTGATTAATACAAGACACTTTTCCACTTTTGAAAAATATTTTAAAGGAAAGTTCCATTTAACACTTACATGCTGCAATCAGTAACATCCCAATTAACTCTCCCATTTACCAGAATCTAAATCAAGGGTTTAGCAAATTTATTACTAAAATTTTTCAAGTGGTAACAAACAGTTTGTTTTTAGGGTCATTGATCTGAACAGAAGACTGAGAGGAGATAAGGATGACATTCAGAGGTCTGTGAGTGAGTTTCAAGTTGAACTCAATGAAAAATTTTATCTAGCTGAGTCTAAATTTCCAAATTTGTGAAGGAGGGTTAATGATATCACAAGAATATTTTGTGGTGTACTAACTGGTTGTAATGCCTTTTCTAGAGTATAAGAACAAGATAATAATTTCACTGTTATAATTTGGTGGAGTTTCAAGGGTGGAGTTCCATATTAAAAGAGACACACATCCTCAAAACCAATTACTTTGATCTTGGGAAAAGATTGCAGGACTGTAAAATGGAGAATGCAATTCTCTTCCATGTCCTTTATGATGTGTTGAATAATCTGATTCATGGGGTTTATTATTATTATTATTATTATTATTATTATTATTTTGATTCTGCATATATACATAGCTATGTATATATATGGGGACACCCTGTCAGTAAAGATGACTGGCTCAGATACCAATGTTTACACAGTAAAAATCTAGCAGAAAGGTGAAATGAAATTAATAATTTTTTTTCCCGTTCAAGAAACCTCAGTGGATACCTCTGACCCACATGCAGCTGTCCAAACACAAATGAGGTTATACTCTGGAATAAATGAACTGTTGATTTGCTCACACAATAATCAGGATAGCATCATATGTATCAGTGCTGCTCAATGATTTAGTATTCTAAGAATCTACTCACTTGTAAGCCTACAGAAAAATGCCATCTCAAAAGGAAATTGTATTATGAAAGTCAACTCATAGGGGAAGAACAAAAACTACAAGGCCTACAATAAAACTCCAATACTAAGACAGATTGCACTGCTTACTTCAGATAGCAGATATGTTAAAAAATTGGATATTAAAAAATAGACCTGAAATATTTTCTTTTGTAGTTTTGGAAAACAAAAGCAACAAAACAGTTAACAAGAGATGGAAGTTATTTGGCTGTCTACTTACAGGCAGACTGGACTGTGTAATATTAACATGAATAATTGCACCATAGGCTTAATCCTTGTAAGACTGTACATAGAATGAAAAAGAGTGTCACAAATATCAGCCTATTAAAAGACTTTGAAAACTGTTCTTTGCTATATGTTATTTGTTCAGGTTCCTCAGAACTGAAGAATGGATTGATCTGAGAATTAAAGTGAAAGAAATAGTAATTTTTAATATTTTGCTAATTGATTAGCAACCCTTGTAACTCCTTATCCTATTTCAGCACTCATACAAGGATCATGGAAATCAGCCTCACCAGACACCTGAGTTGTAAGGGGCTGTTACACACCGGCCTACAGTGCAAGGATAATCATGATAGATATAAGGCAATGCCACTAAAGATTGCTGTGATGCAAGTAATTGTATTCTATTTTACTGAGGACTCAGGGAACACTAAGACACTCTGTTTGTCCCTTGAACACATATTAAAAACAAAAAGGTAGTTGGCATCTTCATCTGTCACTTCATTTTGAAATATCACAGCCACATTCCTTCACTCCCACCTCCTCAGTGGCTCCTCTCTACTCCTGAAACTCCTAGTGAGAAAACAGTATAGACAGAAAGGTCTGTTAATACAATCTGTGGTAGCAGCATATCTCTTGTGGTGTCTTGGCATGCCATCTGCCACAGCTGTGAGTCTGCATGGCCAGATCTATTCCAAGGGACCAGGCACCTTGTGCAGGAGAATTTGTGAGACTTCCCATGGGCCTGTCACAGATGTGTGTTGCATCTCTCATGTGAGCATTTCCACATCTTAGCCCCCTCTTCCCACTGGGGAAGAAATTAGCTTCACTGCGCTGTCTGTATTGCAAACTCATTCACTCCATGTATCTTTGAGCTGCCTGTGGCTCATTTAACATATATTCCTCTTTCCCTTCTGCTCTGCCACTGCACTTGGAGAAAAAAGATGGCACATTGCTAACACCAGGAGTGGCAACCTCTTCCTAGATGCCCCTGATGATCAGTGTTGTGCACATAATCCCATGCCAACAACTTTTTGCTAGTCCAATATTTTTGGAGTTCAAGTACATGTTATTGCTAGGTGCTCAATAAAAAATATGCCTTTCTAGTCTTGTAAGCAGAATGCTGTAATGGAAGAGTTCTCTAATTGGGAGGGAAAGCTTGCTTTCAATGTGTGCAATACAATTACTTTGTCTCTGTAGACATATGAATTATATAATATTCCCCTCGCCTCTACTGTGATAGACTTCTCTTTTACTTACCACTTTGCATTAATAGAATGAATGCATATTTCATGGTAACCAATAGTTATCTTTATACATATCACCACATCTAGAGCTTTGTGCCTCAAGACTTGCTTAAACAAGAAGTAATTACTTTACAATATTAGGAAGAAAATTTCTTCAATGCAAATTCTGTAAATATATTTTTCAGCTACTGGCTTCCCTCAGCAAGTAATAGAAAACATCTAACAATGTCATCTGGGAAATTAATACATCTGGAAAAACTGTAGAGGGAACTGATATATGCTTCCTACATTAACATGCACAGATGATTTCTCTCCCTGTATAGAACCATTGGATTGTTTCTGTTGCACTACTTGTTCCTATCACAAAGCACAGAAGAAACCTCTCTTGGTTTGAAATTTGAATACATAGGGATCAAAAAGATATTTTCATTTTTTTAAAGTTGAGTAATATCCCTTCCCTAGCTTAAGGAACAATATTTGCAATCATGATTAATTTACTTTGATGTGAATTAAATCAGAATTTATTTGCTACAGCTAGCACTTTTCCATATTCAAGGCCAATAGTTCATTAACCTATTTCTATAATTTTACATCCAGATACTCTTCTAATCCAGATACATTTCTAAAAGAAATTCCACCAGTGTGGCCCCAATTCTCTAAATACTGAGACGAATTTTCCCATACCGCATAATGCATGCACAGACATGCTTTCACTTTCAGTGTATATCACAGGAAAGAATATAGAGTGGAAAAATAAAACACCCTTAGGAAAAAAAGACATATAATTGATGGGTACTTATTTTTGCAAATCCAAGCCTTTGTGCATAGAAAAACAAATTGTAAAGGCATTTTTTTTTTTGTGACCTGAAGACTGAACAATGCCTCTAAAACTAATGGGTATGGGTAAAACTGTGTTTTCTTATGAGTTTTCAGATATTAACCTATAATTCTGTAAGTATTCTGTCGTGATTTTAAGCCCAGCTGGAGATGAAACACCATACAGCTTCTCTCTAACCCTTCCTCTCTTCCCCCCCACCCCCATGGAACGGGAGCACAATCAAAGTAAAAATTTTGTGTTGAGATAAGAACAGTTTAATCATTGAAAATACAGTAAAATGCAATAATAATAATAATAATAATAAAGAAGGAAAAAACTCAGTGATGCACAATGCAATTGTTTACCACACACTGACAGATTCCAGATCCCCCTTACTGAACCCAGGTCAGCCCCCTCTTCTGGGTAACTCTCCCACAGTTTATATACTGGGCATGATAGTCTAGGGTGTGGAATATCCCTTTGGTGAGTTTGCATCAACTGTCCCAGCTGTGCCCCCACCCAGTTTCTTTTGCACGCCTCCTCACTGGCAAAGCATGAGACAAGGAAAGAAACGCCTCCTGACTTAGGAAAAACACAACTTTAAAAAAAAATCACTGTGTTATTAGCACCATGCTAATTCAAAATCCAAAACTGTAACAGGTACTGAAAATAAAATGAACTCTATCCTAGCTTAAACCAGGACATATTATTATTTTTCTGTGTAATGATGTGTTATTTACCTTATCTGGATCAATGTTGATTAACTACTTAAACTGAGTCCACCTTAACCACTCCTTGACAGAGTGAGAGGAATTCAACATTGATGAAAGTTGGTGCAATTCCAATGACTTATCTTGATTTATGTCCACTTATACTTGAAATGAATTTGGTCGACTCACTTATGCATGGACTGAATGGATGATTTCATCACATCAAGCAATTGGAAATAAAAGCATTTTACTAATGTAAGCCTGATTCTGTGAACACTCACAGTGATGTGAATGATTCAGTAAAGCTGGTTTTGTGGATAGACTGGCACAACAGGTATAAATCATTGAAAAGAAAACAAAATAAAAATGAAAAGCCAAGAAGACAAAGTCATACTTTATCTCACATCCTTAAAACCTGTCTGTAGTCTTGGGATATAAAGCTCTGATGAATCGTTACCTTGGCATGATCCATATCAACAATGTAACACTTCTGAGCCATGAATATTTATGTTTTATTTTAGTGGAATTCTCAGAGAACTCCCTATTAGCTTCTCAATTCCTTCTTAACCTCAACAGAAATTTACATGTTCCCTCACTTTAATTTGAACCTAAGCAAGAAAACAGCATCACTGATAGTAATTGTAAAACCTTAACATGAGCAATGTATTTTTCCTTTCTTTTTCTTAAGCTACTTGACTTAATGAAAAGTATACAAGAGCTTTAAACAGAACAGAAAGTAGAACAGTGCTCTTATATTACCTTTTTATATTTCATAATACCTTGTATACTATGGTTAAAACAGAAAATTGAAGTGAATGGAAACAACCCACTATCACAGGTCTTACACAGATGTGGAGAAGTTGCATGCTTTAATTGTTTCTATGTCATCATCTGAAAGAACTATATTAATGAAAAGACCAAAATTATGTTATCTGTAAGTCTTACAGAAGAATCATTTAGGACTTGGTCAGGCTTGATGTAAAATAGAGATCATTAAAAGTGATCTTTCTTTCCTCAGGGCCCTTTAAAGTCTATATTGAGTGAGTAATTCCAAAAACACTATTGAGGAGCAAATGTCCGTTTATTTCACTTTTCCCTACTAAGAAAAAATTTGAGGGCTGAATAGATCTTTCTGTTCCATCTTTGAATGACTAGTTAAATGGTTTCAATGCCTAATCACCATGAAAAATTGCCCATATTTCTGTCAGTAACAGTACACAAGTTGTACATTAATCCAGAAACAAAACCTATGCCTACTATTGTACATCTCCCAGTAACTGCTCAATTAACTCATAACACTGATGTAGAGTACAGGTCTCATTAGAACCTCTCCAGAGTCAATTCTCCAAGGACTTGATGTTCAGCTGCTTGCAAGGAATAAAAGGACTTCATTGTCATTGAAATCACAATGAAATAAAGAGTATTAATTAGTTTATTTTACAAAGTTACTTGTTTATAGTTTCATGGTTTTGGGGGCCTTTCTTAATTGCTTTATAATTACTTGCATAGCAAATTTCACTTTGAAATTGAGATGTGAATTATTGACTAATGTTATCAACCTAATACAGCTTTCCCAAATTCTCTGCTGGCACTCAAAGTGCATCTTTTATCCTTCATTAGCCATTACTGTAAGATCATCATCTGTCTCCAATATTTTCAGTATGTCTTTTTATATCATTTTACCTCTGACCTTTTAACCAATAATCTTGCTTCCAGTGTTATGGAGACACAATCACAAACACACAAGGGACTTCTGAGAAAAAAGACAAGCAATACTCTCATTTGGAAGCTCTGATAAAAAGAGTCAGCAAGAATAGTGTTCATGGAGTATTTATCTCACAAACTGCAGGATCAGAGAAGCCTGGAGGGATCAGTGATCTGAGAAGTGTCCCATCAGTAGATAGGGCAGACACTGTTAAAGAAAGTAGGACTTCGCAAATTTCTTGCTTAGAGTATTTAAAGATACATGTGAAAAAAGGAGTAAAGATGTCAGAGAAATTCAAAGCCCAAAGTAAGTTGTGTGATCCCAATATATACTTTATTCAGACCTAGAAGTTCTTTCTCATTGAGAACTTGACACACAATTTGAGAAGGCAGTTAGAAGCTGATGCTATCCAAGGCTTTGAGGATTGCAAGTAGGTTTCTTCAGTTAGTAATTTAAGTCTTCAATGTATTTAGCTCCTCTTTTTTCAACTGGAATTTCCATGCAATAATCCCAAATATGTACATTATCCATGCAGATAGAAACACTTCAGTGCATGCCCATTGAACCAGACATCTTTATCAAATATCTGTGCATGCAAAACATTTAATGAATATTTAATAAACTCATATGGCAGTGTTATGCTTCCCAACATCAGGTTTTCTATTTCTGTTTGGTGTAGTGTGTATGCACAAACTTTTTCTTGAAACTACCTCAGGTTCATAAGCCATTCTCCTGCCAGGGTCCTGAGCATGATTTTAAAACCATAGCTCCAAGCGTCTTCAGATGATCAAACCTTACACTCTTCTCAGCTTCTTTTATGATATTGGACTTGAATGTCATGAAAATATGAAGCCTGGAAGAATGGAAACTTTGTGGTCCTTGACATAGGGCTGAAAGAAATTCACATTTCCAGCTGACTCCTACACAGAAAAGCTTAATGTTGTGGTAGAAAAAATAAAGTATGTGAGAAAGGAGATTAGATGAGGGAAGGCAACCAGAACAGATGGTTAATATGGGAGAAGTAGAAACTGAATCAGACAGGAAAACAAATAATGGTACTTCAGATCAAAAAATAAGCCCAAAAGTTCATATCAAGCCCCAAAAATGCCACTTTTCAGACAATGGATTTAAGTAAAGTATTTTCTTCAGCAGTTCCAAAACAGATACTTTTTTCAAGTACTGAAGGACATCAGTAACAATTATTTCAGCTTCTGAAACAGTGTCTTCTTTAGATTATCATGAATAAAGAGAATGTTGTTTGTAATAAAGTTCTGATTAAAATCAGATTAAAATCTGATTAAAATCTGATTAAAATGAAGTATATGTCAAATTATAGCTCACCATAAAAAAATCTGATTAAAATGAAGTATATGTCAAATTATAGCTCACTCAATAAAAAAATAAGCCCCTTTCAGGTGCTTTCACTGTGCTTGTCTATATAAACAAGAAGAGCTTTTTACAAAAATGGCACAAGTGCAACCTATTCCTCTTAAAGCTAGCATGTCAAATGGAAAAATATTTTTAATACAGTAAACATTGTTTCAAAACCAATTTTTTTTCCAGGAAAGAATTCCTGAGAGAGAATAATAATAATAATTTAAAAAATTAATTACTGAGTACTCAGAAATATAAAGAACATTTGGATGGGCAGGGAGGAAATTACTGCCTAGTTGCTAACAAATACTTTTTTTTCCTCATTTATTTCAGAAATAGTTCTAATGAAGGTGCAAGACATTCTGTGAGGAAACCAATCTTGTCTTCTTCACCTTTTCTGAGATTAAGAAGGCTTAAGCTTATTTGTAGATCTGCAACTGCCTGATAACCTTGAGCAAACTATTTGCCATTTTCTTCTTCAGGTTTTTCCCTTAATAAAATGGAGAAAATCAAAATGACCTTCTAGTGCCTTCTGTAGAATATTCACTCTTACAACAGCTGCTTCTTCCTTGTAATCAAGTGCCAGGTAGATTCTCTTTCATCAAGGAGTGTTGCTGGGTAACTTTAGATTGAGAAGGGCAATATGACTCTACTGCCAGGCAGAAAATATTTGCTGCTGACTCAAGCAAACCAGGCATTATACTTTAATTGACACCTTAATAAAAGATCTGAATTTCAGATCTGTCATAGTACTGTGTGGTTATATGCTGGGACAGTGCTTGATATAATTTCACCTATGCTTTTCAAAAACCTGACCAATTAAATTAGACATCTGAATGTTTGGAAATATTGGCCCTTTTCATGAATGGCCACCTACAAAGTGGGATTTTTTCCACAGAGTATTTAAAAAGGAGTAGCTGAATGCTCAAACATCTAGCCAATATTTAGTAAAGGACACTATCCCAGTGTGCCATGAATTCTCTCTCATGTGCAGAATATGATTTTGTTTACAATAGCTTCACAAATCTTGAAAGAGGCTGCTAAAGAGAAGTGTTTATGAAGAGTCTCAGGGACCAGCAAGTCAGAGAACATTTATCATGTCTGTAGTGAGAGTGCAAGTCTGAGACCAGGCCAGGACCCAGGGAGCCCAAAAGCCAAGTCAGGCGTCAGATCAGGGGCAGTGGGTGCAATGCTGGGTGTTGATAACATCTGCTGATGCTTGTCCCAGTCTCAATCACACTATCTTGGTTTTCACAAAAGTACTCAGAGAGTGTAATTACTATCCAGCTTTA
Source organism: Lichenostomus cassidix (assembly GCF_008360975.1). NCBI lineage: Eukaryota > Metazoa > Chordata > Aves > Passeriformes > Meliphagidae > Lichenostomus > Lichenostomus cassidix. The sequence continues at coordinate 16,746,364 of NC_139480.1, read as the reverse complement.
GAAAAATGAGTTATTATAAGGCTGATAGTATCTAGTATGAAAGAGTACTTCCCCCTGAAATGAATGTTAAGTATAATGGCGGCATATTTCTTAACATAGATGGCAGTAAGCCAGTTATTAAAGCATAACAATTTACATCTAAGTCAGCTGAGGCATGTAACTGAGCAAAAACTGCTAGCCTATAATATAAAAATTTAACTGAATGTTTTACTTCATGAAGCAGGTTGCTCAGTTGACATAGTACAACTTGCTGCTTCTTGGTAACTTGGTTAAAAAGATGTATTGTTTATATTTCAGTCACATTGTATTCTGAAAACTATGCTGAACTATCCTCAGTAATTCTGGGTAAAATCAGAATATAAAACACTGAGAGTCTAGAATGAACATATTGATGCAGTTTCTACGGTAAATTGGGGTAAAATCTCAAATTCTCCTCAGGTAAATCACAAGATGAATATTTGGTATTATGTAATGCTAGAAAAAGTATTTACTGCATATGCCTGGTATTTCTGTAGAATTTAATTTCTTCTTTCAGAACCAGAGGGAGAAGGGACTCTATTAGCTCTTAGTTTCTTACTATCCCTCCAACTTTAACCCTCCCTTTAAAAATCATATTTAGAGACTGAAGATCAATGATATTTTAGGCACTGGTAAAACAAAGAACTTCATACACATACCATCTATGTTACCTATGGGAGGACATAACTCTCACCCTCTACTTTCCAAGGAGAATAGTCATATGACTATCTAATTTATGCAACCAAATAGATTCATTGTAAGCCATTTTTTCAGTCATATAGATGTTTAGGGTTAGAGGGAAAAATGACTCCAAACATTATAGAGTACATGAGTATTAATGAAAATTAATAAGATCTCCTAAATAATGTGTGAAGTGTCAACAGCCTCAACATCTGAACACACTTTTTCTCTTATATTGCAAATGATTCAGTGCAGAAACATTTCAGCTGAATATAATAAGCTGATGGAAAACTCTTCGAAAGCATAGAACCTCTTACAATAACTCATCTGCCCTACCTCCAGCATTTTCTTTTCACTTAAGCAGCTTGAATTTGGACTTTCCTTTCCTTGTGAGCTGGATCCTTACAATGTCCAGACAAATTTCATCAGGTAAACTGGAAGAAATGTATTCACTTACATGTCACCTTCTGTCATGAAATGGCAAGGAATTTAATTTCACCATGGTGTCAACTTTTCTTAGCTCTTTCTTATCAATGTCCAAGACTATGACAAGTGCCTTCTCCAAGTCCAGAAATACAGAACTAAAATAGAACCTTTTATCTGAATCTTTAAGATCTTGGAAGAGTTATTAGAAAGGGAAATAACAACTTTGTGCTTTCTTTTTCACTTCCTCCAAAAGACATAGAAGGTTTTGTACTAAAAACACCATCATAATAGCCAAATTATAATTGTCATGGGTCTGAGTTTACATAGTTGATTAAATTTATGGAATTTAACACTGGAAAACAAGCACATAGAGAGACAAGGAGAACCTCAATTTTTTTTATCCATACTCACTTGACTTAATTGTATTTTTAATTGCAAAACTGAGGATAATGTATATTTTGCACTAAGAAACTATGGCATGCCAGGATGTCTTGTCATGATCATGTGTAGCTGTAGTTGACATCAGAACTATAATACTAATAAGATTACAATATTCTAACTTTGACATGTTTTTGTTTCACAAACAAAGAGACTTTGACTGGGTAGAACTAGAAGACATTTGATTTTGACTGGTATTCATTAATTTCTTCTTCTAATTGCATTCTTAATATGATGACCATACAAGAGATTAACATATCTAGGATGTATTACATGAGCTTCAAAACACCAGCAGTCTGTGTAAGGATGCTGAGCTTAACTCATCCATTACCCTGGTGATGATAGAAGATGTAGGAAATGTGATATGCTTAGAATATGCTGAATTCCCTGTATATGCCCTACAGAGCACACATGGACTAACTTGGGTCTGTGAAATCCCTTTCTTCACATTAAATGAACACATACAGTTTCAAGTTTATTCTGTGATAGAAACCAAGAGTTTCAGGGTGAAATACTAAAGCAGGACAAGCATCATACCTATTTTTCTCCACTGGCTATAGATAAAGGAATAGGGGGTTTTTTACTAGTAGTACTACAGCATAAAAACTACTGCAGTCATTCAAACCAGGACATGTTTAATCCTACCCCCCTTCAGTACAAAAATATGTGATCTCAGCAAAGAGACATTTTCAACAAAGGCATTCCACTCTGTCCTATTGTCTCTTCCAAGAGTCTCTGATTTGTTTTTTTCTAGAAGAACCTGCTCTGCTGCTGAATCTGACAAGCACCGAGTAGCCACAACCCATTTAGGTGGTAAAATAAAAGGTGTACAGCAGTTTTTAATTGTGCTATTAGGTCAGAATTAGAAATGCCCCCCTATTCCTGTGTATGAGCAAATCAGGAAATGAATAGGACACTTAGACTTCTCTATAAATAATGTGGATTCTCAGTCTTCACTGAGTGATCATTTTGAGGTGTCGAAATAAACATTCCTATATTCTTGTGCCAAGTAACACAAAGCCAGGTTGCTCCTTTTCAGATTTTGTTATTCATTTCATCAAAGTTTCTATCAAAGTTGAAAAATAAAATAAAGGCATTACAAGGCCAACCTGATAAATGGAAAAAAATTGGAAAATTTGCTTATATTAACATCAGTTATGGCATTATTTTTTATCAATCTAACCATTTTGGGAAAAAAAATCATAAATGCATAAAATGTTTATATTATCACAACAAAAGAGAGGAAAAATATGTTCTGTCACTCTGTCTCTTCTGCTAGGTTCTCCTTTCATATGCCAGAATGTATATTCGTTTGTTTTGCTACTTGCACTTTGCTAATTGAGAAACACTTTTGTTTCATTTTTGGGAAAGGAATAAGGATACCATGGTGACAAAAATCCTCACTGAACCCAAGATAGACAGATAAGAACAAAAGGGCCAAGTCGTTTAGGCAAAAGAGAACTGCGTAGTTCTGCTCAAAATCTTATCAACCCCCTAAAAATGCTGCTTAGACATGATTATAATTAGTTACTTAGCCAAATAATTAAGCTTCTATTCCTATCTTATACTTGGGATCTGGAAAAAATACAGCAGAGGCCCTTGAACTATCCTATGCCTGCTATCCTATGTCCTTCAGTAAAACTAACCTCTAATTGTGATCTGTTTGAAAATCAGTCCAAAGGGGCAAAAGAGCTCCTTCCATTTGGCATTCCATAATATAAGCATGAAATGAACATAAAAATTATTAAAAAAACCAACCCAAAGCAAAGCCAAAAAAAATTAAAACAAACCAAGCCAAACTAAACCAAACACAAATCAACTGTACCCCAGTTGTAACCTTATTACCTCCAAAAACCTCCAAAAAAACCCCAACAAAAACCCAAAGGGACGCTTTTCCTGCCCAGACCCCAAATCTTCATTGACTGCCCCAAAGTGGATTCACCAGTCTCCCATGTCCATTTTTATCTTCATATCACAGCTGTGAATATAGAGTTGCTTTCTGTAAATACCTATTTTATGCTTTCTATTGATGTAAGTTTGCATGCAAATCTAACATCATGTCATTTAATTATAAGAACTAGGGTAATAAGTGTGAAGACAAATATTTCACAGGCCTAATCAGGAATTATCCTTTTAAATCACTATTATCTGTTGAGAAATATGCGCAGCAATCAATACTGGGCAAAGCCATCTAAAAGATAATTAGAACTGTGCAGATTATAGCATGCCCATTTTGGATGCTGACATTATGTCAAAGATGTCCAGTAGAAAATTATACTGGGTTTTCTGCAGAGATTATTTGATTTCTTTTTATGCTGGCCAAAATATAACCTTCTTTATAATACTTCACAGTTTTTTATAAAAACTTTGAACATTTCTTTATACAGAAATTCTGAGATAAGATAATTTTTTCTGTTAGTAGTAGTTACACTGTTCATCATAAAATGATAAAAAAAGAAAACAAAAAGAAAAAATGGACATATAAAACTGGTTGGCTACAATACTGTGATTTTTTTTCAGTGCTGTACAATAAGCATAATTACATTTGTAAAAGATTTTTTCCTAACAAGTCCAATATTTGTTTTCAGAATTATATAACAAATCAATTAAAATAAAACAATACCCAATTTAAATACAATATTGAGCAGTGAGGAAGTGGATATTCTGATTTAAAAAAAGTAACAGAAGAGGAGGGAGAAATCATATAGAAGTTTAGAAGTACCCTATATCCCAAGTACTATATTTATATGTATATGTAACTTTTTAAGCAGTATAATTTGATGTATGGGTTAGTTCACTTTCCGTACTTTCTATTAATCACTTTCTCTTACACACACACTTTTTCCTGACCCTTCTGATCCAAATTAGGAGAAATGGTTGAAGTTCTCTTGGGGGACCTATGATTTTCATCCTTTCATCTGTCAAGAGAGCACAAATGAATTGAAGGATTCACATCTTCTCTTTATGGCTAGGCATTCTTTTTTTGCATTCACCAGTCCTCTTTCCACTTGGCCTAGTGTGAGTTGAGCTCTGAATTGCACTTTTGCATTTGGGAATCGGGGTTTTTTTTCAATGGACTTTGGTTTTGGGGTTTGGCTTTTCTTTGTTTTATTTTAGTTTTTCTCAATAAATGAGTGTCAAGACACATAGAAATCTTAGTTTTTAATAGTAACTGTGTTTGGTAGAATTTACCATATATTGTCTATTCTCAGCCATTCTTAAATGTGGTTCATATCTAACAAAAACTTGCAAGAACATGTTTCCCTAATATCTAAAAGCAAATAAAGGGAAGAGAAAATTTATTTTCAAATAGTTATTGGATAAGGAAATTGTAAAAAGAAAAATAGAAATATTTCAGAAAACAAACAGTACACTAATAAAAAATTACTAAGAAAGAGAAAATTTGGGTACAAATTAATTTCTTCTCTGATAAATGTATAAATAAATGAGCCTTTCAGCCAAAAAAAAAGAATTCTAACTCTAGTTATTATACTTGATTATAAGATATTTTCTCTTATATATTGATTCCAACTTAAGAAATTTGAAGGGAAATATACTCATTAGACTTTATGAAAATATTGTGTTGAAAGTCTGCCCAGATCTTGGGCTGCAAAAGACTGTTCATAAAATTCCAAATCTGTGTTTCAGTTTGGAGGAAAATTTTAGTTTCAGCGAGAGCTATGCTCCAGCAAAAACATTTGTAGAAGTATTATGGAGTCAGGCAAATTAAGCAGAGATTTTTAAATGCAATTACAAATCTCAAGAAAATTTTTCTTTTAGTACGTCAGATTGCAAAAATCTTAAATATTACTGAGTTCACTAACACAATGTTTGCATAACAGTGAAGATCTGTATAATGCATGCCTTGATAGTAATTAGATGATTACTAGGCGAATTATTTTGTGAAAAAAAATTTAAAAATCAAGAAATTTAACAACAGGTAAAGAACATGTTAAAAATTGCACTAACAATTGCTGATGTTCTGACTTAGCAGGGGACTTTTTGCATTAAAAATGTTGTGTTGTATAGTGGTAAAGGGAAGAATGTGTAAAAATGTTAAAATATCAAGGGGGCTCCGATACTTAAACATTTGTTTTCCTGATAGTATAGGTTGAACTATTTTTTAAATGTTTACATTTCATGTCAAGGTACACGAGACAGAAGTTCAAGACATGAAATTTGAGTTAGGTGTTATTAAAAAGAAAACCTTCTCAAAGAAATAAGATTTTTCTTCATATAATGCAGCCCTTTCTCTGTAAAATCTCACAAAAGAAAGCTTCAAGGTGGTTAGCATCTACTTATTCCTTTCCAAATAAAAATATTAGTGTATGTTATAGGTTTGTGCAGTCTTGGGGGCTGACAACATATACAGGCTAAACTGCTTTGGTTTTGGGATGGAAGGTATATTTCTCAAGGCAATTCACTAACCTACAAAGAATTGCTTATTTTGCAGGAGGAAGCATATTGGGCAAGACTAAGGGAAATGGGAGGAGAAAGACAAGTTAAATCTTTGAAAGTAAAGAAGGTAGAAGAGAAGGCCCCCCAAAAACACTGAAAAACCAAGACTTTTCTAAAACTGAATCCTGTAGTCTGAAATGTTCCAAATAAATTCTACTGGACTACTTAGAGGTTTAGAATTAGTTTCTAGCTTCACTTGATCAAAATAATACTTTCACCTCTGAGCCACAGGTAATCGAGTTGTTTCCTGAAAATATTACCAGGTCTCCTGGGGCTAGATATACCCATTTACTCACATCCAGAGGCATAGGCAACAAGTAAAGCCATCCCTTGTTCTATTTCTCTTACACAGATCTTATTTGCTATAAAGTAGGAAAGAGAACAAGGATGAAAATGGATAAAAACAACAATGAAATTCTATTAAATAATTTCTGGAATTTCAGCAGGAAGATATAAAACACCAATCCTATAGGATGGGTTTCTATATCAGATTAAACCACCTCAAATTTCGATGTTTTATTCTCAGATTAAGTGAAATTAAATAGATTTCAAAAAGTTAATTTGCATTTCATAAATCCTTGGCTTAAGCAACACAATTCTTTAAAAGTAGAAAAAACAGCAAGAATAGATTATTCCCTATATAGTTCAAAGAAATGTTCATTTGCAAGTTAATGTTTACTCTGTAATATATATAAATATTTTTTAAATATCCATCTTTCAATGGTTTAGATACTAAGATAAGAACATAAATCAGGCAGAAAGTGCACAAATAGAAATCCAGTTTTGTTTCATATTCTGTGTCTGACATTAACCACAAATTATCGGTGAGGAAGAAATATCTAGGTATTCTGGAATCTTTAATGATATTTCCCATGGTATATACTCTCAACTGCTATATATATAAGTTTTAGGGATGTCCACATCCTTGGGTTAGTGATGTTTACTTCCATTCCTTAGCTTTATGAGCCATGGCCTAATCAATGAATACCACCATTGAGCTGTGTACTAGGAAAAGAAATAAGCAAATAAATAAATATATATAAATAAATACATATGTATTTCTTCTTAACGTTTTACACCAGATAATTTCATGGAAAAGTCCCTAATTTTCAATCTGTGAGAAACGGAAAATTTTCATAATATCTTCAGATTTCACAAACAATTTGTAACTTTATAGCCCTCTATTACATTTTTGTTTTAGTGACAGACAGTCTCAGTATTTTTAGAAAGTGTACTTCACTTGCAAAAAACAACAATATCAAAGAACTCAAAAGAATGAGGGACACCTTTTCTCTTTTGTCATGTTTAATTCTCTCAGCACGCTTTATTTGGTTTTTCACTCTTGTCTTTTTCCTTATCACAGTTTTAATTGTGATGTGGCAGGCTCCGGGAGGGTGCCAGGAGCTGGCTCCCCCCCGGAATGGGGTCCCTGGTCCACACAACTCCACCAGATCCGGGGTGGGCAGCCCCTGGGGTCTGCTCGGCATGGCGTGAGTCTCGTAGCCACATCAATTCAGCAGGAAATATAATAGGACAAAGAAACGAACTGGAATCCATCTCTGTTCTGCCAGGGAGGTTTATTTGGAGTAAGGAAAAAGAGTTGCAGGGGAGGAGAAGGGGAGAGGAAGGCAGAGGAGGTTCAGGGGCTGCCAGCGCAGAGATGAAGACCCCTCTCTGACGCAGACATTGGCTTATAAGGGTAGAGAAAGGGGAGGGACTGTCTCCCCTAGAGCCAGTCCCGGGAGGAGGAAGGGAAAATTGGCAAAAGGGCACACACCAATAGGTTTCAGGTACAGCAGAATGCATATTTCAAAATGAACCAATAGCATACAGAGCAGGGGAACAAAGGAAGCACATGGAGATCTAAAAAATTGCATTACTACATAATTCCCTCTTTCTAAGTAAAATAAAATTAAGATTCTGTAGTTTTAGAGATCACTTCATAAGTCCTTGTTGGTTTAGGTATTCCAGTCCTGCAAAGTTTCCTGATTAACTATGAGGAATTTATATGACCTCTCCTCCTTTATCAGGTCAGGTAAAGTCTGAGGGAAATCTGGACCATGAACCTCATGTTACATTGTTTTAGGTACATAATTTGTTTTATTCATTGCCGTTTAACTTTGGTTTGAACACTTCTTGAGGAATTGTTATGTCAACCACCAACAAACACTACTCATGTAATATATGTTTCATTTTCCAGATTTATCTTGCATCCCAATAATCTAGATCCAAATTATTTAAATGGTCCTGCTTTCAAAGACATTCTGGTACTTAGCTACTCAGTTTTGATATGAGTATGTAACCTCTGAAATATCTTTAAAACATAGACAGTGTAAATTTCAGTGAAATGGTTCCTTGAAAAATAACTGCACATGTAAAAAGCAGGAAAAAAATTTTGTAGAAATAGAGGACAAAAATCAGATGCACCCAGGGATAATGGAATTAAGATTTTATGCTGCAGGGAAGTTTTGCTGTAACCCAAAATGTTGTCAAATTTGCTTGACTAAGAGCATAAGAGAATGAAGGGACCTTTTTTTAAAAGGCATAGTAGAGGGCAATTTGCTAAAAAAAAAAATTCTATTGTAACTTTTCACCCAATAATTTTGGGCTTATTTTAATTTTTTTTAATTTAATTTTTTTAAAGCAATATAGCATTTTGAGAAAACCTAGTTTCTGTTGCTTTTCAACTGATCACTTTACAGAGAATATTAATCAATTCCACTCCAGGACAAATAGGGTTCTGTAACATTCATCAGACACTTTAAGAAATTTAACTATAGGATATTTTTAACAGAACAACTAATAGCTGGCATTATGGTATTGAATCAGGTGTTGCATTGACAGGTTTGCTAAGTGTCATATCACACGTCAGACACAGTCATTCCATTCCGTGACAGATGGAAAAGTAAGTAAAGTACCATATGATAGTGTGTGAGTTCAGAAAAAAATAACAGCTATTGTAAACCATTGTTTCTAAAATTCTATGTGTAGCATTTTTGGGGTGGGTGATACCACCTCAGGAATTGCTGAGGAGCTGAGTGGTTCCAGTACAGCAGAACCCCCCTGGTGGAAGCCATCTTAGCCTTCCCCCTGGAGAACACGATGGTTCCTCCCCAAATTATGTAAATCCCCCCAGCTGTAACCTAACCCCTGATTGCAACCCTTCCTCCTCCCATTGGTTGTGGTGTTCCCCCCGCCTCCTCTCCCCTGACCCTCCAGCCGCCCCTTTAAATGTAGACGGCTGGGGTGTCTGGCCCCCTTTTAGCCTCGGAACCCTTCAGAATAAACCTCTGGAACCTCCGGCTGACTGAGCGCTCTGAATTCTTTGTCTTTGGTAACGCACAAGTTATCCAACTCCGTGGGTGAGTGAGAATATGTGCCTTACACCGGCACGGGTGTGAGAAGGGCTTTTCTGTACAGCACCAGGCAGTGCTGGCTGGAGTGATCTCTCGATAGCCATAGAGACACTTTCGGTAAACGCAGAGGCCTGTTCCACCCCTCCTCCCCCTCCGCATTATAGCATGTATTGTTTTAATGTTTCAAACTTGCTTTGATCTTTGCCTAATATGTATCGTGTAGCAATGTTTATTTCTGAAGAAAAAAGAGAACACTGGTTTTGAAGCTATCACTTTCTTTGATTCAAGGATACTTTATTTTTGTGAAGAACAGATTGAATATTGTCAGGAGTGGACTGTTGTTAGCAGCCTTGCTATTATTCATTCTCTGAACCTATTTTTACAGGCTTTGCTATTTGATTCTCTTAGTGGAAAAATGTATGTTTTGAAATCTGAGCTCGTTTTGGCATTGTTCTTCTGCAAGACATTAAATAAAGTAAATTCAAAAATGACAGTAAATTGTGAAAAGTCAATTTAAAACAGATCTTTCCAAATGTTCAGTCGTGGTAACATCTGACTGAATGGTAGAGTGAAAGAAAAAGTAAATCTTAAACCTGAGGAAAAACCTTTCAATTCAGACAAATCAGATTTGATTCTGAGAAAATAGTTCAGAAATACTAGATGCTCATAATAACCTACACTTTCAGTGTAAATCTGGTAATATAGGAGGTACATCTCTATGAGAGCTAAAGTGAAACGACAGATTAGCATACATGGAGTTCTACGCTTGCAGTTATAATGGAGCTAATAAGTTGCTACACCACACAAAAACATTTTCTCTAGATATGAGCTCGTGAGGTTATCTTTAAGGGAAGAAACATCTTCTGTTGCTGAGGCACAAAATCCTCTGTGACAAATAATGGTACGAATTTGGAGCCATTCCATTTTATTCTGTGCTAGTCCACATCTCTATAAATGCAGAAACTGCCCTTGTTGTATGGAATGCTTTGGTAGCAAATAAAAAAATCTGTTTTGTGTAGCTGGTGTCAGTTAGGCAGGATGGAAAAAATTCAGCATATGGCAAGTGGGATGATAAATGGAAAGAACAATTGACATGGACTAAGGAATTTAGAATTGTACAGTTCAGAGAAGAAGGCACTGACAGATGACAGAAATATATTATGTTTACTGTTTAAGGTATGTCTAGACAGAATAAAGTGTGTTTTATTCTGAAACACCAGCACGTCTCAGGTGGCAATAATGATATTTCAACTTGCACACTCTTCCTACCACTAATTGCAGAAATGAGGGTATCCTGGCTCACCATTCCCAGCTGTGATCTGTTGTTTAATTTGGTGGTCAGCTGTAGGATGGGATGTGTCTGAAAATTGTTTCAGATTGCTGGCAAATAGTTGCTAAAAAAATGGAAATACATTATAGCTATAAACTACCCAAGTGTAAATAGGCAGCTTAAGTTGAACCAAAACGACAAAACTAAATTTAAGTAAAGCACAGTTGAAAGATCTCAGAAACAAGTTCCTCCAGCAAAAAAAAATCTAGGGAACAAAAGCAGTGAATATAACCCAAAAGGACAGAGATAAGCAGTAGGGTCTACAGCTGTGAAGATAGTTTGCATGAAAATGAAGTGAGAAGGGGTGCATGAAGGTTTTAGAGGTTTGTAAGAGGCATTATGAAAGGCAAACGGCAGGTCCCAATAGTTAAAATTTTTCTTATGACTGTCGTGTATCCTGACACTCTAGACAGGAGAAGTGGGTTGAAGGTAACAAATTCCAGCACTGTGAAAATTATGCACCATTTATAAACTGTAGATTATGGAGATTAATTACAGATAAAAGAATACTAAATATCTATATATCTCATTTTCAATTTTGATGAAAATGTTAATTAAGAATAACAGATACATAAATATGCAGAGGAAAAGAGGGGAAGAACAATTAAGAAAAAAATGAAAAATGAAGGTGATAAATGTTATGTTTTCATTGTTATTCTTAATAAGTTTAGTTTTTTATGAAAATCAATGTGTGGGTGAGAAACTAGAAGTGAATAAAAAAGGAGACAGAAGATGTGAATAGGATATGTTGAGGAGAGGTTTTTAAGCAGGTCAGAGGAGGGAAAGTAAAGTTAAAATATATTCAGTAGAAAATGTTGCTTGAAGTTTCTGTCTCAATAACAGGACAAAAATATGGACAGAAACATCTGGACAAAGATGACAACATTTGTGTCAGCAAACAGAGTAAGAAAGTATGAGAATTTTGGAAGCCTACCAGAATTTTATGTTGGGTGAGAGCCAATATTTTCTGTGCCCATGGAAAATGACAACTGCAGCCTATGACTCAGTGGGTTCTCTAGCTACGAATTCAATGCATGAATCAAGTCCTGACATACCTGACATAATACAGCAATAATACATATTAAATGAAGATATCATAAGTATTTTTGACAATTAAGAATGAGGGCATGATGATAACATTGCAATAACCCAATTTAACTAATTAACATAACAAAGTAATGACATTACACATAAAGTAGAAAGGAGCAAAAAATAGTGAGATAAGGCAAGAGGTTTTCCATTTTTTTTAAATTTAGGTTTGGAACTAAACTTGCATTTTAATACACAAAGAATTTAGCTCTTTTTACAGCTCAGGACATGTTTAGATTTTTTGCCTGCTATCACATTCAGCTATATGGGCATTCAAATAGAAAATCAAAAACTGTTGACATTGGGGAGAAAATTATAAGAAAGTAGCAAAATATTCTTCCCTCAGGCACAGTATTAGTACAGTTGATGTAAAAACTTAATCAGAAATCAAAAATGTCTTAGCTGTCAATGAAGCATCACCTTCTCCTTCACAAGAGACACAGGGAATCTACTTTTGTAACCAGACACCATTCTCAGACCATTTACTAATGGGAGAGATTATTGTCTTCTTCTCACGATCACTGTAGGAAACAGTGTCATAGGAAAAATGACAAGACAAAAGCAACACTTACTAGTGGGTAGATTGAGACATGTCGTATTGAGTCATAATAACTGTAAAGTGTTCAAAAGGCCCACCTACCAGTGGATCTGGCTCATTTTGTTATCTGTCATTTCTAGGATAACAGGCACCTTGGAACTAGGGCTTGTGGTGTCTTTCAAAGTGCCAGCACTAAAGAGAATGAGTGGCAGAGAGTGTATAAGCAGCATCCATTTACAATTCATAGACAGATCACCATCCAAGCCACTCCCACCTTTTTTTTCTGGGGGGGGGGCATGTCCTTTTTTTTTCCCCCAGACAACACATGTAAAGAATAATACATGTTGAAATGTTTAAGATATGTTAAATGTTATGGTATTTTTCTTCTTTTCTCCTCCTCCCATTAAATTAGCAACTGCTAATATCTAAAATGAATTTAGAGATCCATCTGCTTAACAAATGGAGCATTTACATCCTTGCAACTGACTTTCAGGCGGGGAAATAGCTTGTGCATAATAAAATCAATTGGTTCCTGCATGTTTCCTGTCAACACCAAGGGAAACCAACAGAGAGTAGGAGGAATTGAAAACAACTTGTAATTTAAAGTGAAATATTCTTGCATGTATTGGATGGTCTGTCATTTTGCCCCCACAATCAAAAATCAGCTTTTAAGTATTGCTGAACCTTGTTAGAAAGATTTTGTGCCATCTGATCTACTGACCTCAGCAAAGCTTACAAGTCTCTGAGTTTCTACATTATAAAACTTCTATTGTCTTTAACTTCGTGGATTATAAATCCAAAAGAGACCTTTCTGTCCACATAATCTGTAAACCAGATGGCAATACTTCCCATAGATGTTGGTATTGAGATAATTTTACTATTGCTAGCGACAGAGGATGAACTTGGTCTTTCATGATTTATAGTCATTAAGCCCCTCCATCAAGTCAAAAATGAATCTGTGGAAGAGATGGAAAATGCACAAAGCTGTATTAACAACACTCCTGTGCCATATTCTCAGCTGAGGAAATTCAGCTGTGCTTCCTTGGCATCCTGAACTTGCTCAAAGTAGACCAAGAGAGCATTTTTGCCATATAGTTCTAGATGTTAAGGCTTGTTCTGACTGTGAATACATTGCAGAGTAAACAAGTAGGGCATGTATCTTAAAACCAAGGTTACAACGTCATCAGCTGACAAAAGTTCAGTTTAAGAAAGTGCAAAAACATACACTCCAAAATTGCCTCAGAGCCTAATAATTGACACCTTACAGATACACCGAGTTTTTATGCCTGACTGTAGGATTCATTCTGTCTATAGCTTTGGATTAATAAAACATATGAAACTTTTGGTTTCGTTTAATTACACTTGATTTACAGAATAATTTATAAGTACTGGAAAGAAAAAATTATCTGCCTGTTCCCAAAATTTTCTTAATAAATTTAAGTATTGTCCTGATGATGATTAACTATAAACCTCTAAAATACCTGCTAAAAACATCTGTGGAAAAGAAGAAAAGAAAGGACTTCAAGTTTTGCATTAAAAACACCAAACTATTCTTCAAAATGTAGATGCTTTTATTCTCAGAAATTGCTATCATTGGCTATTTCCACAAATATCCCAAGCTTTCATCAGAAAGATATGTTCCCAACCAAATGAAACGTTTGCATTATTCTTTCTCCAGCTAGATCAAAGGTTTTAAGAGCTCAAACCAAGCAAATACAAGTTCAGCTGATGTTGCTAATGAAGAGCATATTCCCAGAGTGAGGCCACCTAAAGACATAATTCTAGTGTGAATACCACTTAGGTGTTAGAGCTCTGCATGTTCACACAGGAATACAGTAAATATTAAGGCTTTGTCCTGCACTGAGAACCACGCAAAGAGAGTTGCTACCTGGCAGAAATCAACAGAAATCTGAATTAAAAACTACTTATAGGACTGTCAAGATTTGTGCCATAGAAGCCAAACTGATTTGCCTAAACTTACACAGATCAAGAACCTCATTAGTTTCAATAACCAAATTACTAAGAAAGCAACCATTTCCAAAGCTGTATTTTAGGTATGTAGTAGTGTGGCTATTAAGCACATATTTATATAACATAGGTAAAACACCTTTTTCTCTCAATATGTGGTAAATGTGCATGTCATGTCAACTGTTTATCACTGGTTTCTCTCATCTGACTAGCTACAGGCTAGCAGCAGCACTGTGTTTCATGTCCCAGACAGAGGATCAAGAAAGGGGATATCACTGTCATTTTCATTCTAGCTATGAGAAGACAGAATGTTGTGGTGTTTCTCCTGACTGACAGATGAGTGAAGAAGTCAACCAACTGTGTCCTATGGTTCAGGTTATTTCCTTCAGAGAATATCAGAATAAAATTGAAAAATAGGTTCTTGCTATAGAGCTGTCATAAAATAATTCAAAAAGCCTATATAACAGCTATCATTCTTTCTTAAAATTGGAAAGCTAAGCATCCTTCTTTGACACAGGCTGGTTCTTAGATTATCTGAAATTCCTATTTGTTCCTGTTGCAACTTTCCTACTTAATTCAAACGTGTTTGTACTTGTTCTTCCACTCAGAAGCTTCCCTCATCTTGAAGGATCGTTCTTCCACTTGCTATGTTACTTTCACTTCCTTTTGGACTTGGCTCTGTATGAAGCTGAAAGGTAATAACAACAAAATGAAAGGAGAAAAATATTAAGAAAAGTGATTTATAATGTAAAAGCAAGTACCTGTCTTAGCCCTTGAAAAGACAATATTTTTTCCAAATTAATTGTTGCTTACCCCATCTCTAATCCTGAGGATTAAATTTGCTGAAAGCTGAATTTTTTTAAGGTTTAAAAAACTATTTTCTTTCAGAAGGAAGGAAAGAAGCAATCAAAAATTTACACTGTGAGAAAAATCTGGTGTGCAGTGAAAGGATGATGAAGATATTTGACATTGAAATCCAGCTTCAGGTTGCTACTGAAAATATTAGCTCCTTTGTGTCCAGTTGCATGTTCCCACTGCTTCTACATCTGCTGTAGGAGTTGTGAACTAAACCAAAGCAAGTGTCAGACAAGCACTGAAGTCAATGCAAAGGGGAAAGGGGTATAGTGTTTCAGAATAGGAAGAAAGTAGAAAAGCAAAAGAGCCCTCCATAGAGAGAACTGATAGCTAAACTAGATTAAGTGTATTGAGAAAAAGCATTCTGAGATTCACAGGAAGGAGATAGCCTGTGGGAAAAATATTGGTTGAGGCATTTCTGTGTTAAGTAGAAGTAAGAATAAAGCAACACATCACAGTTAACAGAAAGTGAGACCTATTTTTTGTTGAAAACTAGAAGACAGAATAGTGTTCTTGCAATCTGGAAAGCCATTCAAAGCAGTAGGAACAAAAAACAGTGTATTAGGGAAAGATTCCCATGGTAGAGCTATGTATACGTAGGGATATTTTCAAACCATTGATTTTACTATCATGTACTCATTTTCTCAAACAAAATCAGTTTGTTCTGATCTCCATTCTAATAAAAACTTGTATGAAGAATTGAATTAAGAGAAGAATGAAAATTTTACTGTTTTCATAGTACTGATTAGAAGTGAAAACAACCCTGTTTCTCTGATCTCATATATACAGGATCCTGATACAGTGCTTTAGCATGGATGCATAAATATGCATGACCTAAGTTTAACAGTTCCTCAGAAGTTGGGCAGAGAATTTTACCATATAAAAGTCTCAAACCAAAATTTTTAAAAACAGCTAGTGGGTTTGAATGTTCAGTGCAGCCATAGTGAATCTAATCTTCAGGGGAAAAAAGGATCTATCTTTTCTAAAAAATGTGTCTTTTGCAACTGGAAACCTCTGAAATCAAAGCACCAAAATTTAAATAATTTGGGTGTCAGTAATATTTTCTACTAATTTCTTCTTAAAAGGTAGTCTGCTAAAAATTAGATTGGTAATATAAGGATTCAGCTGACAAACCTTAAAAACCTATTTTATTTTTCTGTAAACAACAAATTGTGGCTGATAATAGCTCAAGATGTAACACAGTGAGAAAGAAAATATTTTGCCCTCATAATTTGCATTATGTTCCTCCTATGATTGCTCCTAAGTACACTTAATAATCAACTTATGTATTTATTAGAAATAAAAATATCCAACCTGCATATCTGTATGAATGCAAATCTAGATGTAAGTCTAACAACTGTACATGCCATATTTTTATTAGCTGACCTTCCCATACTTAATCACCACATTCATGATGTATCTTAATCACTTTTTTCAGATTTCTTCAAGTTCTAACAACAAGTATTTAATCGTGAATACATTTGAAATTTTTATATAGATCACACATTTTTTCTTAATATTGCTTATGAGAATCTGTAGTTTGTTTCTGTCTTTCAAATGACCACAAAAGGAACTCTTAGGGAGATAATTAGGGTGCCAAGCTCCAGACCACAAGGTTGCCTGCAGCTACCTCATGACAAAAGGTAAACTTCTCTTCCTTGGGGAACATCACAGCAGACATATTTATTTTGTCTATTAGAAGATTCTAGAAGTGCAAGAGTTCTTGTAGCTCACTCCAAAATGAGAAAGTTCTGCAATGCCTCAGTATAGTTGCTCCAATTGTAGATACCCCTTTGTCCTCTGCAATCTCTAGAAAGACATGATTGTCCACTCAAAATAATAAAAGTGCATTAATATTTTTTACTGTTATGTACATCTGAAAATAAAAATTTGTCCTTTAAAATAGAAGTGACTTCTAACACTAATTTGCCAGAATTTTTTGCTGCTTTAAGGAGTTCACAGACTAATTACAAAAGTAGAATTTGAACCAAACTAAATAAGTCGTTAGAACATCTGGTGGATGATTAACAGTTTGGGCTATCTACCTAAAAAAAACAAAAGTATTAAGCTATAGGTCTGTGTAATACAGTATTTCTGCCTGGAGAAAATATATGAGAAAAGACTCACAGCAGGCCTCCAAAGCTTTGAAGATAACAGTTCTCAACAGAACAACAGCAAGGCAAAAACATGAAGCTATACAACTGTCATAATGATGTTGTTTAAAAATATCTTTAGCAGACAAATAACAAACAAGATATGAAAGACATTAAATTGAGTCAGATCAGCTCTGGATCTGACATAACAGTATAAATAAAACTTGTAAGTCCACTTCAAAATAATGTTCAAACTGAGATATTGTTTGTTTGCTTCTGACTCTAGTTTTGTCATCCTTGCTTGCTGAGGCTTTTAAAATCATTCAGCATTTTATATGGAATATCACATGAGCATGACAAACTTGATTCTGTTGTATGTGTGATTTGCGTCTGTTGTACATCTCCTCTCTTGAAAAAAGAAATAGAATTTCATCCTCAGTGAGGCATTCAAAAATCTCTAATTTAATAAAAATGTAACATGGTAGTTGGAAAACAAAAATTAAATCTAGTCCAACCTCCTGCTCAGAGTCAGCTTAAAGAACAGACCAGGCAGCTCAGGCCTTTATCCTGATGGGTCTTGAAAACTTCTCAGGATGGAGAAAGACTTCACAATTTCTCTGGCTGACTTGCCTACTGTCCTCACGGGGAAAGGATTTTTCATTATCTTCAGTGAGGCAAGTAGGAGGCCAAGTCTTCAACTAATGCATGGACCCCTATGGAACCTGTTGATTTGGACCTCCACCTCTGGACTGACTTCTTGGGAACTTTCCAGTCAGCATGAACCCACCCAACAGTCACTGGGTAGTTTCTGACCCTGATAATCCTCATCAAGATTTTTGTGATCCTGAGTCACTGACTTGCAGGGGCCCTGACCCTGAAGAAGAATCCAGCTCCTGTGGGACTCTGACACTTTCTTTGGTTTCCTGCTCATATAGCCCAGGTTGCCATTGTCTTTCTCTACCACCAGGGTCCTGCTGGCTCATCCTCAGTTCTTTCTGTCAAGACCTCCAGAGCCTTTCCTGCTGAGCTGCTCCCCACATTCAGTGCCCATCCTGCATCTTTGTAAAGAGTTCTTCCTCCCTGGGCGAAGGAATTTGCATTTAACTCTATGATTTTTACAAGGGACTTGTTCCTCATTCATCCAGCTTGTCTAGGCTCCTCTGCCTCAAGGTCATCTCAGTCTGGTGTCAGCTGCAACCTTAACAAAGAGTGTATATCATTGCTTCTTCCAAGTCATTGACAAAGAGGTTAACTAAGTCATATCCCAAAATAAGACCCCTGTGGTACTCCACTTATCAGCTTGAAGGTGGAGTGCGCCTCATTAACCATGGAGATTGATCATTCCATCTATTTTTCACCCATCCATTTATCTAACCATACAGACAGTGATAACTCAGTTTGGATACAAGAATTTTGTGGCAGACCATGTAAAAAAAAATTGTCCTATGCATTATATCTTTGTGTCCCTCCTCATGCAAAAATCCAGCCTTCAGGTCCTCAGGGCCAATGCCATTGGGTAGACATGATTTACCTTTTGGTAAGTTATGCTGACTGCTCCCAAATGTCATGGTGAATGAGACCACCTCGGAGGCTGCCGGGGAGCCAAGGGGTCCCAGGGCAGCAGAGACACAGTGGTGAGACAGCTCCAAAGTTTGAAATTCCCCCCTGACTGTTGAATGGTCCCTCCCTAGACTATGTAAATCCTCCTATGTTGGTTGGCCTTAACCCTCACTCCACCCCTCCCTTGTTCCCACTGTTTGTTGTATTCCCCGCCTTTTCCCTGCCCCTGTGCCCTCAAACTATTGGCCCTGTATCTCTATATCAATGGTCACTCAGGGTCATTTGCTCTCTCTTCATTGCTGGATACCTTTGGGGTTACACCATCTCCAGAGCTCCAAATGACTGAGCCCTCTGGATTCTTTGTCTCTGGTAAAACACATGAACTATCCAAAGCTCCTGGGTGTGTGTGTGCTGTGCCTCCCACCGGCACAGGTGAGAGAAGGGTCTGCCTGAACAGTACTAAGCAGTACTGGCTGAAGTGATCTCTCGGAGCCTTAGAGATGCTTTTGGTAAATGCAGAGGCTTATTCCACTCCACCACCACTGTCTGCACTACCCAAACACTGTCTTCTCCTTCATGTGCCCAGAAATGTGGTCCAAGATGACTTGCTCTATAATTGTCCTAGGTGACAAGGTGAGTCTGACTGGCCTTTAGACTCCTTGGTTTATTTCTGGCCTTTTTTGAAGATGCACTTTCAAACATTTCCCTTTCTCCAGTTGTTGGAGTCCTTCCCCAGCCTCCATGACTTTTCAGGTGTGGAGGACTAGCCTTGTGAGGACATGCCTTTACTTACAAGCTCTCAGGTCCCATGGACCTGTATAGGTCAAGCCATCTCAAGCAATCCTGGGCTTGTTCTTCTCATTCACTGCTGCTTGTTCTTCTCTTGGAACCTTGTCTTTACAGATCAGGACAGAGATTGTATTGGCAAAGACCAAGACAAAGAATGTTTTGAGCACTTCAGCCCTGGTTTTGTTCAGTGCCCCTAAAGCCCCTACTTCATTCAGCAGAGTTCATATTTTCCTTGTTCAGATTTTCACTACTAGTGTAGCAGTTAAAGATCTTCAGTGCCCTTCATGTACCTTCCAAGCTTCATCTGTCACTCAGCCTGGTCTTTCCTAACACCATCCTTACAAGATACAGCAATGTTTCTTAGTTCTCCTTTATAGAATCACTCCTTCTACCTCCTTTATATAATGGAAACAAAAAAACCTGAAAAGCACATAATTTGCTTGATTTAAATGTCAACAGAACATGATGTTTCTCTACTGTTTTATGAAATTTTGTACTGTAAAAAGAACAGTGGTTTCAATGCCTTTCCTATTTAGACACTGTTTAAGTGTATTTTATACCATGTTGTACATTCTTTAGTTAATAAGTTGGACACCATGAACAAGCCCTGCAATCTATAGGGCTTCCCATTGGTATACATGAGTATCTTACCTTTACTAGCAAAAATGTCTCTTTACTTTTTGCCTAAAAAATCTATTTTATCATTTCAACACAAAAAGATCTTTTAAGTCAGATCCTTCACAACTCCTACAATGACAAAAAGCTGATTTTCAACAAAACTGAAAGTTAGATAATTTAAAATAAGCTTATTATTTTCATCTTAGTGTATAACCAGATGAACCCAAAGCTGTAATGCCAAGTGTTTAGCAGGATTAAAAAATGGACTGATTGAATCTAAACACAAATTTCTATAATATAATTAGGAGTATATGTTATGATGCATATAAATCTTTCAACTTTAGGATTCATTGTTAACTATTCAGAGTTGAAAAACTGGCATCTGACACCAGTTAAACGTCAGACAAAACAGTTAATTGGTAGAATAGACCATTGGTCAAATTTAGTATGCAGCTTTGTTGGATTCTTTGAAATATATAGAATTTGCTTTTAATAATTATATTAGTTTTACATAGGCATAAAGCAGGTCTAACAAAGCATGAATCAAATCCCAGTTTTGATGGCAATTTACAAGATAGATCATTGCTTTAATGAACACCAGTTAATATGTAATCCCTGCAACTACTCTCAACAAAATCCACGTTTATAAGCAACTGCACCTTCCTTATGAGGAAAGGTAATTATTTCGTATTGGAGGGAACAGATTTGCCATCAAGTACACATCAAGGAAGTTTAAGCAGAAAACAATGACAAGTCAGAAAAGAAATCATAAAGGCTTTTGGAATGTTATATCTACCCAATTGGTTTAAGTGATTGAAGAAAAAGTCTTTAATATCCTAGCTGTGATAATCTATGGAAGTTTTCATGACAATCAGCATATCTCATTTCACACTCTTCCTTTCTTCAACAAAAATAGAGGAATATCTTTCTTTCTTTCTTTCTTTAAAGAAATTATGATTTCATAGCACCTGGAGTAGATCTTTCTATCATAAAAGACAAGAGCATATTGATATGTAAAACTCAAATCCTGAATTGCCTAATTGGGCATTTACAATGTAAATCTGTGAAAGAAACCACTCTTAATGAAGTGAAACTTTTTGAGAAATCTGAAAGACTTCCCATCCAGCTTCTTGATGAACCAAAGATTTTTCAATATAAAGCAAAGAGAGCCCCTCAGCCTCTGGAATAACCCAAGAGAATGGAGAAGTTATTTTATGTGCAGACTTGCATATAAAAACTCCCTGAAAAAAATTGTTACCAGTACTAACTTTTCTGTTGGAGTCTTTCAATTTAATTTAAAAATCCAAGTAGTCAGTGGGACTGAGACTTGAACTTTGATCTCTCTGATTCTAAGTTAATATCTTATCCACTAGATTTTTTTGCTTTTATTCTTCCCACTCCACGCCTGGAAAATGAGGGATTTTAGAGTTAAAATTCTGTAGGACCGTGTTATGTTCCAAGGGCATTATAACTTTGATTAATGAATCTCTTATTGTTTGGCATCCAAAGTGTCCAGGGATATAAACAGTTGAAATGATCATTGTTAATAATTTCCTTTTGAAATAAAATTATCAATAAATAAATTTCAAAGGTAGCTTTCATGTATACTGTAACAATTCTGAAAAAAAAAATGGCTGGTAAGATCCATTTCTTGGTGATTAATATTCTTAAAATGCAAAGCCAAAATAATCAAAAAGTATGTAAATGTGGAATATATTTTACAACTCTCAGGCACTACTTCTCATTCATAGGGCATAGCAGATAAACAGGATCTTAAAATACTGAATTACTGCCATAGTATACTGGTCACAACTATTTCTAAAAAATGTCTCTTCTCCAAATAATCATATTGTCTAGTGCCTGCACAATATCCACAGCTGCATCTATTAGGTGTTCTCTTCCTGAAAGCACATGTTAGATTTATTCTGTAGCATGGCCAAGACTGCAAATATTAATTAATCTTTACAGCTAGTGACTGAATGAGTCTGACTGGCACATACAGCCCTGACAAACAGAAGCTTTGTGGTAAGTAGCTTCACAGGATCTGTTTGGCAAAAGCTTTTCAGGCATGCATAGCACTTGAACACTGATTCAATAGAGACTGAAAGGCATGTTTTTCACCAAAATTTTGGTAATTATTACACTGGGTAATCAAAGCATATATTTTAATGAGATGTACATTTTGCAATGTTTATATTTTTTATTTAATGTAAATCTTTTGCTAACTTAATTATCAGTGGGCCACATAGAAAATATCAGTCTTCCAGAAAACAAAACAGGTTGGTGACTTTTGTGACCAATGGGAGAGTTATTGTATTATATACATTTATCAATGTCGTGGATACTTCTATTACATTTCTCAGCTAGTTAAGCCTGTCTATAGAGGAAAGTGTTAGAGAAAGCAAAAAGGAAGAGAAAGTAATTGGAAAAATAGATTCAAATCTAAGGTAGGCATCTAAATTGTGTCAAAGGTTTAAGATTCTAGGGGTGCATTCCTCCTAAATATATGCCTGTGGACAAGGCAAAAAGAAAATACTTTTGAAGTAGTAGAGAAGGAGATCTTGTGTGCCTAACTTAGGGTTCTAAAATTAATTCCACCTTGAAAATATATCAGTGAGTCGTGGGAATGAAGTTCAGACATGATAAAAAGGCACTGTATCCCATGTGCAAGGAAAAATTACAAAATCCAAAAGGTGCCAAAACCTTAATAGTCTTACTTAGGCAGGGAAAATGATTCTATCATCACAAGCAGTTTGTGGGGGTGCTTTTTTAACTTTATCTCTATGACAAAGCTGCAGCGTAGGGTATAAAAATGTCTGGGACCCAGCCTGAGTAAAGTCAACAAGTGACAGAAGTTTCTCCCAATGCAAATGATGTCTGGGGAGATGATGTCTGAAGGTTCAAAACCAGCTTGTTTCTAGGCACACCTATACTCTAAACCACAGCTCAGCAGTTGTTGTGACATTGTCTCTAGCAGATGTCTCTCATACTGGAGGGACAGAGAGCCTCCAACTACCTCACCATGCTGCCCTGCAAAAGAATGAAAATAAACATGGCAAAGACAAGCAGGTTTCAAACTCCAGCTTATTAGGACATGACAGCCTCCTGATGCAGAGAATGGAGACATGCCAATTTTATTGTCATTTAGATCTTACTTGCCTGAGGAATAGATGTAAAAATTAGGTCAATTTACACATTTTTGTGGGGCAGAACCATTTGGCTGTGATTTGTATCACTAGATTCCCAATCAGGCACACAGTAGTTGATGCATACCTATTCTAGAAAGGATTGTGCCTTAAAAAATTAACAGTTTATATTCAGTGGGTCATTAAATGTAAATGTGCTTCAATTTTGAATTATCATTACAGTGCATGTTGTCATAAAATTATGTGGAAATCCATCTAACTCTTTAAACCAAACAAACACAAGCATAGGAAAAAATCAGTGTAATATGAATTTGCTTAAATTTTCCCTTACTAAGAATCAAATTTTATAGTATCTGTAGAATTTATTTACAATACTAATTTATGAATGCTCTGAAGATATTGGCTCTTATACAAAGCTATTGAAATAAAACAAGTGGTGAGTGCACTTCAGCTGGAGTGCAAAACATGGAGTAGGAGCTCCTTGTCACCTCTGAGGCTTGAATGAATTTATTCTCTCTGGCCACCAGCACTCCGGAAAGTTGTCCATGATATGTTTTCTTGAAAAACATTAAATATTAAAATCGGTAGGCACTGAGTATAGTAAGGTTCTGTTATGTTGCAAGCTCATAAAATCATTCTCTAAATCAGAATTAAACCCTCTGTGGTCCTAGTTGCCCAAACTGCTGATTGCACTCACTAAATTATTTAGCTGCTGAAAGTAAAAAAAAAAAAAAAAAAAGAGAGAAAAAAAGTAATTCAGACATTAAGTGTACTTTGGACACATGTAACCTCGCCACCTCGGGAAAAAAACCTCCAAAGAAATTCACTATCACTATGAAGCCACCTTGGCTTCTGTTTAGATCATCAGTTAGTCCCAGAGTCAGGAACAAGCCTAAAATTGCTCCTTAAGACCACTATCAGAGAGTAGAGACGGCTTCAAAACTACAGTGGTCTTAGCTCCATGTCCAAAGGGCACAGTAGTGGCCATGCTTCCTATGCTCTTTTGTTAGCTTTTGCTGTTCTCTCCTCTATTCATCATTTCTCTGTCTTGTTTAATACTCTTTGCTGCTAACCCTTGTCAATACCTCTTTTTTGTGTCCTCTACGATTGATTGACCTTGATTCATCTATAAGAGGATGACATGATGAAAACATAACTGTTCACAAAGAGGCAAGAAGATTTGTAACTGGTACACAGTGTTATAGATAAAGAAAATGTTCATTCTGAGAAAAGAATTCTGTTCATCCATTCTGAGAAAAGAAACTTGAATAATAGTCTTTGAAAAACTAAAACCTGATGTCCTTGTTTGTGCCTCTCCACCCTCCATACCATATAAGCAGTGTCTGTGCATTTAAATAATGCACATTTCTTGAATCTCTGGATAAAAGCCCCTGCTAGCATTTATTACTGTCAGAAAAAATACCCAAACCAACCAGGTAGTAGGCTACAGCTACACTTGCTCAATTCCATAAAATAACATTAAATATGGCTAAGTTAAACACATTCAGACTCTGTTTTGAGAACTAACAAATTTTCTGTACAGCATTTAGTCTACAGTGAAAAAAACTGCTTTATATGCAGGCAGATGGTTGCTCAGTTGTGATGAATGTCATAGTTGGCTCAGCTGCGTGGGAACTACTGCTTTAGTATTGCAGGCCAATCCAGGAGAGTGGGCACTTATCCCTTTGATGTTAATACCAGTGAACGTATGTTTGAATGTATGAATGTAAGTGGCTGAATAGCTGCATTGAAAAATCAGTATCTTTGCTTTTGGTGAGAATGTCAGTCAGCTATAGGAAAGAGAAAATTTTCTTCGTCTTGCCTGCAGATTATTAAGAAACCGTAAATATGTTAGTCAAGAACCAAGACTGCATCATTTTAGGTAAGATGCATGATCAAGACAAGGTAGGCTACTCTTGTCTATGTTTGAAGGTTTTCAACTTTTCTGAAGCCTCATTAACTCTATGTTGGTCCTTATCATAATGATGTTGACAAGTTTTAAGTTATTTCAAGCTACATGTTTCCATGATATATCGAAAGGAAAAGATAAATTATGCCCTTTATTATATGAAGTATCCAAATACTTATGATGCATATTAGATATTTGCCTTTAAAATATTGTTTATTCCTTTAAAATGCTGATTGAAGTGTGGCTTTAATCAAAACTGTAAAATTTTGCTTTATTTAAAAATTGAAAAAATTATGCAAGCTCTTTCAACCTTAATGAAACTCACAGAAATAATTTTATACTAATTTGTTGAAAGACAGACTCATGGGCCAGCAGTGAAAAGTTCTTTTGATAGCTAAGTTGGAAGAAGCCATTGAACCAAAGGGATATGAAATGTAAATGCTGGAAAACTCTTGACTATAGCATTGCAAATTATGAAACTCTAATATGACACTAATCATCCTATCATTCTC
The DNA here is from genome assembly GCF_008360975.1 of Lichenostomus cassidix. Lineage (NCBI taxonomy): Eukaryota > Metazoa > Chordata > Aves > Passeriformes > Meliphagidae > Lichenostomus > Lichenostomus cassidix. The sequence continues at coordinate 16,720,580 of NC_139480.1, read as the reverse complement.
CAAAAACAGTTTTTCCAAAATGAAAGATAATAACTGGGAAGCCCACTTCAGCATAAGTCAATAAACTAATAAACTTGTTAAAAGAAAATAATTACTTGGCTGCAGTCTTTGAAGAGCATCTATTTATTCTGAAATCCTCTGAAATACAAGAGCAAAAAACTGAATAAATCTTAGCATAGAAATAAACTTTCCCTGTTGGATTTCTTGATTAATTAATGATTACTAGGCTGCTGTATATGAGGCTAAACAGCTGAATGCTTAGAAATCAAGAAAAGATAATCATAAGCCTTATCTCTTTCCTCTGAACTTCTAGAATAAATATAGGTTTTCTTGACATATTCATGTGCTACATGAAAAAGAAAATTGCTATTAAATTTGAATTTCCATCTTGCTCAGCCACTATACTTCTAGTTGCTTGAGCAAACTGGGACTTTACATTTAGGTTGTGGGGCTGGTGAGTCTACACCAGAGGTTAGCTACTTATACTCGGTTTAATTGTGAGAGAAAAGTACATTGGGGAAAAAGTCCTCTATTCCTCAAAACCTTTAATTAGCAAGCATGTCACACCAGGACTGATCAGATGACTCCTCATTCCACAAAGGGTTAGTAGATACTTTAGTGGATGCTTCTACTTCTGAATAAATATGGCAGTAACATGGGCTGAAATGTTAGTATCAATTTCAATTTTAAAGCCCACAGACAGAGGACCAATAAGACATTCTCTGAATAAAAATAATGAATCCAATGATTTTTTGTTTGTTAACTGTTAGGACTGCATCATAAATTACTCTCCCTAATGGTCAGAAAATCAAGGAGGGAAAGAGGAGGAGGAGGAGGGACAGAAACTTCCTCTGGTGACTGTCTCATAAGCCCAAACTCCTGCTCAAGCTTATTTCCAGAGCTCTCCTAACAATCCTTATCTTTGTGTATTCTTGAGATATTAAGGGATGAATTCATGCTCCATTCTTTCCCTGGGAGGGAATCACTGTATATTGTCTCTTTCCTATCTTTCTTCTCTGTCTGGAGAAATTCTGCATTTGTGATGTCTTATTTTTGCCAGATGGTCACTTCAATACATTTGACATTATTTTGCATAAACTTATTCTGCATGCCAGGCTCATATAACAAAGATGTAATCAAAGTTGCAATGTATAGTTTTAAGGGTTAAAAGAAAAGAATTAAGATATAGCTCATGACTTCCTCATTTAAAGATAGTGGAGTCTAATTAAACAAAATTCATTCCTTGTGGTGTTTTCAGGCCCAAAAACAGTGCTGTTTACTTAAAGAATTTTTGAGATTATCTTGACAGATAAGTCACTTCTCTTCTGAGGGATTGCTTCAAAATTTAACTAAACGAAGTAAAAACATCAGTTCTGTGAATTTTCCAATTTCTTTCCCATGAGGAATCTATGATTAATATTTTAAGATATCTATGTATTTGATTATCATGAAAATAATCTCCCAATCAGAAACTGCTAAAAATATATTAGTGAACAAATAGTCTAAGTATTGTAAATGGCAGTTAGTGAGTAACGTTAAGTAAGACTCTTTGATTAGTAAATTATTACATAATTATCCAGTCTTGCCTGGGACTGTCAGTAATACAGGTGGATCTGGGTTTTGACAGTGTGTCAGAACAATAAAACCTGTTGTTCTCCCAGCAGTACAGTCAGAGGCAGATTTTTGGAAGTAATCTCAAATCACCTTTCTTGTGAGCAAATTGGAGCTCAACATTCAGGTGGATTCTTCTGCCCCCTTTGCATAATTCACAACATTTTAGGATGATGTTTCAAGAACACCCAGAAGGTGGAAAAACTGGACAGAATGACAGCTTCTCAGTAGATCAGCTGTAGAACTTCTGTTATTAGTATTCAATAAGTCTGCTACAGACTTGAATTCATGTGGCCTGAGACTCCAAAGCCAGTATACTCACCCTTATTTTGCTCCGGTCAACAGGGATTAATAAATGCTTCCAGTAATCCTTTAACATACCTGAAATGTGAATTATTGGCAAGTGATATTGTATTTATATCATTTAACTGCATAAGGAAATATGCACATACCAATTTTACCATCTCAGCCTCCTAAACCAAATGTGATCTATACAGAAAGAAACAGTTTTACAATTAGTGATAACACTATAGGGTACCTAAAACCTAGATTATCTGGCATACAAGAGGCTGTTGCTGCACAGAATGTTTCAGAGAGAATGGATTGATTATTGTCTACCTGTGGAGTTGTAACTTCTGTGCCATTACAGTATATACTTACTGAACACCAGAATTTTATGTAATACAAGGCTAACACGAGAACAGCATTTTGGAAAAGCTCTGCAGAACTAGACTGACTGCTTTCTTCAGAATAAATTAAATGTTGGTGTAGAAATTTAGGTCATTATTCTTAGGTGCTGTGAGCTTTTTTCAAGATATAGCAAACAGAACATTGCAAAATTCTTTAGAGAGCCTGGAGCAGGCAGTTTGTTAGGTGTGGTTTATATTAATTTTATTTGCTAAGATATTTGAGGTATAGAGCAGTGATACATCATCCTTAATCTGTGAGGGATTCAATTATATCTAGACCAGAAAAGAGAACCACTGACTGATCACACCCTATTCGGAAAAAGAAATCCGTGCAAAAAACCTGTCAAAGGTCATGACATAGGGTGAAAGAGCAACTAAGTATCCCATTTCTAAATCAAAATTCATCTTTCCATCAGCAGTAAGCCCACATTTTGAAAGAAATATCACTCTTTCTCCAATCACAGCCACAGTCCTCTCTAGAAAATATTTCCAGGGTGTGACAGCAAAGAGGTGGTGGAAATTTTAATTTCTTCCCATACTTGTGTAGTCTCCTGTGAATGGGAGCAAGAAAAAATATTCCTCTCGAATTAGAAAATTTCATACTAAAGAGGAAGAAAAATTCTCTTCTCCTGTAAGAGGATGAAAACTATGCAAAATTATTCTGAATTTTTCTTGTATCATGTTAGAAACTGAAATCTACTGATAGAAGTTGTTTCAGGTCATGGCACCTAGTAAATATGGATGACAAATAAAGTCTGGTCTTCTAAATTAATTGAAAAGTTTAATTTAGATCTTCAAAACACTGATTTGTTTCATGTACCTTATTTCTTCTCCATCTATCTTACCTAATTTTTTTCATTTGGCATTTTTACTTTTGAAAAGTGATCATGAGTCCTCCCTAAACCAGAGTAGTAAGAAAAGCAGTAGTCTTTTAAACCTTTCAGGTCTATTAAATCGTTATGGTTCATACCACTGGATCTAGGCACTTTGTGGTTGTCAGAGTCAGTGGAAATGAGGAAAAATTTTCTATGAAAGTCATGTTACCAAATATAGACTGCTGTTTCTTCTGGAGGCTGTAAGTTAACTAAAGCAGCTATGGTGTTTTGTCAAAAAAGACAAAAGTTTCATATTTATAGGCTGAGGAAATAGTAGAGTGCACTTAGGGCTCTCAGTATAACAAATTGGGTCCTAATGTCCATATTCCAGTTTGTGATTGAAAACTCTATCCCATTTCTTTATTCCAACTATTTTAGGCTGACAGTGAAGAATGATAATCTACCAACTAGCTAGGAATAAAAAATGCTACATCAGGTACAATGTGCTTAAGCAGAGAAGCTCTGTACTGAGGCTCAGAATTTTTCAGGGTTTCAAGAATATAAACAGACAGATAAAACATTGGCTCCTCTGTGAACATCTCAAACTTTGCAGCTAATGTAACACACACATAATTTGGTTTCCAAAATTATCAAAATTCTCTCAATTGAGATCTTTCAAGCACGGTAAGCACTGATGTTAGTCTGAGCCCAAGATTAACTTAGAGATCCTGAAGCCAAATTATTAAGCAGGGTGGGGCCAGGTGTTGGCAGGTGGGGCCAGTTTCTAAAGAGAGATTTTTCAGAACTCGCAGGAAAAAGGTGAAAAGCAGGCAATATTTTGCAGCCAGGCAAAATGAGTACAAGAGCTGTAGGAAACAAGTGACAAAGAAACTGAGCTTGTGCAGTTGTGTCAAGTACCAGACCTATGCATGTTTTGTATCAAACATTCTGAGTATTGCTCAGGAAAAGTGACTGGGGGAGAGGGTCCTGAGAGGTGGGGCAGAGGTGTTCTGAGCCAAACTCCTGTTCCACCTGGAGATTCATGCTCAGTGTTGTCCCCCACTTCTCCCTGCCAACTCACTTCCTGGAGAAGAGCTGTCTGTGCTCATGTGAACAAAAGCATAAAAAGTCTAATTTACATAAGAAATATGCACCAGGTAAACTAAAAATGGAGAAGATTGGGCTCACTCCCTCTCTTTTCTCTCTCTCTTTTTCTTTGGGTCTCATTCTCCCCTATTTTCCTCTCTTACCTCTGTCTCTCTCTCTCCTTCTCTTCCTCTTTTTCTCCTCTCTTTCTCCTTGTTTTCTTTGTCATGCAACCCCAGCTCCAAACCATCCTCTCAGCAGCACCAAAGTGACATCTAAGTGGTACTTTTTGTTTTCTTCCCTTACTTTCCCTGGGCATAAATAGCATAAGAGTTCCCTGGCACATGGTGAGGTGTCTGTTCAGCCTGATGAGAATTAATCTTGAACATCATGGCCCCTAACAATGGATCATAATCCCATCATCCCAGGTGAAGACGGGAAATAATTATGATCTTTGAACATTTGCTGTGCATGGTGTTCAAGCTTCCTAAAATTTAAATTTAAACCTGTTGTTCCCCCCCAAATGGTAATAACTACTTTGGCTAGTCTCAATCATGCATTTTTCCTAAACCTATGGTGTACTAGTTGTTTCTTTACATATGTATATAAAGGATGAGGAAAATATGATGAAAGTGAGAGGTGTAGTACACAGAGACATTTCTCAATGAGAAATGAGAGAATGAGGAGTTTAAGAAATCTTTTAATATGTCAAATCAAATACTACGTGACACTTGCTCGAAGAAACGTAATGTTTTCATAAATGAAGATTCATGATAGTGCTTATTTAGAAGACTGAAAAGACAATTAGTCCAATTAAAATAGTATTAAAAAGTTTGCTATGTTGACATTATAACGACAAGAACTACCTTATTACATTTTTTGTTGTGTCTCTTGATCAGGGTAACAGCAAAACATTTTTAGTCCCAACTGCATTCCCCAGACTATCAAAAAGTGACAATGTGTCAGTGAAAGATTCCAGACCTATCTCAGTGCTGTTATCAAAAGGTTGCTGAGAGGAAAAAATGTGTTTCAGGCAGCAGCAATGATCAGGTAAAGTAAAAGGAAGGCAATAGTTAGCATACTAGAATTCTGAAGATTAATAGGAAGTCTGATGACAAGGGTTGTTTGGATTATGTGCTTCATGGAAAGAGAAGACAGAATAATCTGTAAGGGAAATTTAATATGCAGGAGTTGTTCAGCACAGAGTATTATCCAGAAGTAGATTTAGGTGCCTATGATGAAATTTAGATATCTCAGGTTGAGATTCATCTGCCCTAACTTAGTTTTTAAACTTCTAAATTAAAGCTCTATCAATTCATAGTAGAAGAAACAGGTAATTCAAAGGGCAAATCCTCTACGTGACCCATATGAAGGATGGTGATATCATCTTTAATATCTAAAAGAACCTGATGTAAATAGTTTTCATAGGTGATAAAAGCTCTCCGTAGATAACAGAAAAATGTACAGAAAGATTAATTTTAATATCCAGTTCACTAATTTTTAATATCTGAATTATGCTGGTTCAATTTTTCTTTCCCTTTGTTTTCACAAAAAATGCAAAATTTTCCCAAGTGTGGTTCTTAATATAATAAAAGTAAGATGTAGAGAGATCTGACAACATACTGAACAGAAGACATGAGATTTTAAATATGAATAAGGCTGTATACGTGTGTTTATTGATCTGACTTTACCAAGAATAAAGACATTAGTCACAGTACTGTCATGCTAACCAAAAAGTTCTATTGAGAACTCTAAGTCAGTGAAGTATCAGCAAACCAGTAAAATTAACTTATTGAGAACATTCACATATGGATTAATACTTTTTGTTCAAAAAGTTTTAATATTTGAAAGACAATAGTATCATATAAAACTAACATTGTTTAATAACAGCTTTGCAAAAACACATGGAATTTCTTAATAAGACTACATTGCTATTGGGCTATGACAATGTTGTAAATAAGTCAGCCTTCCTCTACAGTCTTTATATGATCCAATACCATTGTGTGCTTTTGTACTGTCATTTTTCATTTCAGTTACATAAATTGTTGTCATAAGAGCTTTCCAATAAATATCTTTGTGCTTCCAAACAGTTAAAAAGTCAATGTATCTTATATATCTACTTAGGCAAGATTATCTATCAAGTTCTGAAATGTTTCCTTTGCTATTGCAAGTAACGTTTAAAAGTAAAATGATACTATTAACTTTGCCCAGAAGCAAATTAAAACGTTATCCATCAGAGACATCACCTACAATTCTTAGAAGTCCCCAGTAGTTTTTTATCTTATTAATGCTAATTTCTTTCATGAAAAGACTGGTGAATTTGCTTCTCACTTGTTTCCATGGAACTGGAAAAACACCTCCCACATTATAGTCCAGCAATATTTTTTAAATACTAGTTTATTTCTATCCCTGCTGCTGATTACAAAACTCCTTATTCAGAGTGTGGATCTTCCTTTCTTTGCTTCTCTATGTTATGATAGAAATATTTATTTAAAAGGAAGATCCAAACCAGATTTTCTAAAGGATAACAAAACCCATGGGGCTATTTTTACTAGTCTGTTACTCCATATTTATGCTGGTCTAATTCCCCTGAAATCTATGCAACTACATTAGAGTAAGAGAAAACTGTTGTTGAGTTATTCAGATCCAAGGTTTCAGTTTTTCATCAATTTGGACATGTGCAGATTAAACACCTTTGAATGTCAGTGGAAAGTGATTAAACATTTGATGTTATGATCTTTGCAGAGTAACACTGTCTACCAGGTGTGAACACTTTTAAGCGATCCAAAACAATCTAAATCACATCTCCAGAAAAATAGTGTCATAAAAATGCATCACCTCCTAACAGACCAACCAGAGTAATTTCAGTGAGGTGTGTTGGTGTGAATCCTACTGCAGCAATATGCAGGAATTGTAAGGACCTGAGATAAGATTTTAGCTTTTTTGAGTAAGCGGTGTAAATGTACAGGAAGGTATGTATTCTTTTCTCTGGTAACCCTAGGGTGTTAAACATACTTGATTTTCACATGAGAATGAAGACAGAACTTGCCAAATATGCTTAGAAAATGTGAATCTATCACATGCCATTTATTTCTGCTCAGAAACGTGCACACTCACACACACATACACTTTAGAAGGTGACTTGGAAAATTTGACCTCAGCAATCTTCTGGCTGAAAAATTAATTCAAAAATATACAACTTCCTGAAAGATATAACTTCATTAAAAAATTATATTTCAGAAAAAATGCATTTTCCCAGAAACATTTCAGCCAGCTTTCTGGACAGTAACAGTGTTTATTTTCTCTAAAAAAGTATTGTGAGCAATAACTGTGTCGTCGATGTTGTCGCTATTACTATTATTTGAAATCTCTTCTACAAAAGGTACATCAGGTTAAATGACAAAAGAGACATTTTAATTCAGACCATTTGTCAAATCTATGATACCACTCCACAAAAACAATCTGTCTTTGGCCTGGAACACTGACTGGCAAACTCCCAGCTTACAGCACCTGTTTCATAGCTCACAGTGAAGATTTTATAAATACCTTGCAGTCATCTTGAGAAATCATTCATTTCATGATATGACTGAAAGTCGTTCCTGGAATTATAGGCATTCTATTACACTATTTAACTGTTCCACTGAGTCATTATATGAAATGCCGAAAAGTGTCAGGCATTTCATGAAATGGTTGGTGTCAGTGCTTTAGTCATTTTATGAAACTTAGCATTATGACATTCTGTTCACTACTGCTGTGAAAAATCAATTTTTTCCAAGGGAAACAATGTCCTATCAAAGTCCCACTGATATAAATAAGCAGACATATTTGTCATATACTCCTCACAACCTCTCAGTTGCTGAAGGCCTGAGGCAGAATGCCTTGCCTGAGTTTGCTCAGACAGACCTCCTCCATTTTTGAATTGTATTTCTGGGTGGTTATTTCTCAGTATTTGTTACTTACAGAATGAACAAAACCACAGGGAATAACTATTTTATTTTATTTATTTTATTTTATTTTATTTTATTTTATTTTATTTTATATTTTATTTTATTTTATTTTATATCCTTCATTTTATTTTATTACTAACCCACACCCAAGTCTGTATTCAGACTTGCTTAGTAAGATGCAACACTAATGAGATCGAGATAGTAGAAAGTAAGAGATAATAAAAACACCCACTTTCCTAAAATTGACTCAGGCAGAATGAAGCCACAGAACAGTTTAGTGTCATAAAAGACATAGATGAAACGAGTCTGAAAGGGATTGGTTTGAAAAGTAAAATCTGTCATGGGAAATATTGTAGGATTTAATTGGGTTTGTGTCCCAAGCAGCTTCTTAAGGAGAGGAAATTATTAATAGCAATCATGGTTCACTGTTTTGCAGCTTTACTGATGGAGATCAGGGGTTTGTAAATGCTGTGGAGGCTGAAAGAAATGTAAAATAAGTAAATGAAATTGTTCCAAAGTCAAACTGAATAGCTGATGTCCTGATTCTGAAAACAAGTAGTTATTGTGTTACCACACAGCTGTAAAGTGAAATATGAAATATTGATAAATAAAATTATTATGGAAATACTTTATTATTTAGGTTAATATTCATAATTAATCAATAATTGTGTATACAATGACTAAAAATGTAAATCATTATACAAACTACTTCACAAGACAGCCAAGAAGAAAGCAAGAATCATAATGTTGAAGAGGAATTAAATGACTTTTTTTTGTTTGTTTATGATATAATTTGTCACATGGAAGATACTTGAACACTTGCAACTTCCTTCTTTTTTTGCATGCAGCTAGATTTAGCAACCTTCTAGTTTCTCTGTGAGTGAAAAATAAAAAACAATAGAGCAGGCATGAGTCAATCAATTAAGAAATGAGTATTAATAAAACTGAAAAGAAATTCTATGTAGCTGGATCTTGCACTCTATTGAAGGATGGGAAATTAAAATTTTTGCCAATAAGCAATAGAATAATCTACACTCATGAATATTAAACTTGTGAATTGATCTTAAAAAAAAATTCTAGCTCTCATGAGGTATTTCAGAATCCTGTTGTGAGTATAGTGAATCAGGACACTCCCACTGGAGCTAGCTTAGTTGTTTATGAAAATCTTTTCCCATAATCTTGCAGCTAATGGTTGCCTTTGCTCATTCACAGTAGAAGGAAATTAACATGAGGTGAACAGATTTGCACAGTAGGAAATGTGTGTAAGCAGACACCATTTTATAGTTGTTTGAGTATTGAGTTTGAGTTTGACTTTCAGTATTGTTAATTGAAGTGCCTTGCACTGAATTTCTCTGATGTAAGCAAGTGAGCTGAAAACACAGCTCTGCAACTTTTATGATAGAACACTCCATTGCAGCCAACCATTTTTCCTGCACTATGATAGTAGGATGGGATCTGTAAAGAATTAGAATTTTCCAGAATTCTAGTTTTCTTTGTCTTTCTGTGTATATCCATCACACTACGCAAAATGTTGTTGACAAATGTAAGCCTCCTATGGATCAACTTCCACAGTCTTTGGTCAGGTGGATTACACCTGAAATCTCAGTGTTTTTATTAAAATAAGTGAAATAATGGAAAGGACAGGATGGGCCTTTCCAACATTTAGATTTCATCAGGTTCTTATATTGCATTCATCATTATAGATTTTAATATATTCAAAAAGCACATGGGAAGGACAATGTTCTGTCATTTAATTTCAGATATTTAAAAGCATCTATCTCTATGAGTTTTGTTTTTTCTACTTTGAAAGTAATCTTGGAGTCTTGAGAAAGCGTTTAAGAAAGTTGACCTGGACTGACAGTCAGAGTCTAAAGGTTCTTTGATGTTCCTGTATTAGCTATCTGCTTAATAATTTTCCCATATTTCCTTCACTTTCTCCAAAAGTAATACAGAATCTAGGAAAATCTGCAAAGTTCTGCTATATTATATGTGAAAGAGGAAATAATTGATTAAAAATCCTGGGGACATACAGGAGACAGAGACACCAACACTCAGCAGCCCAAGGAGATTTTGGAAGTGTAGTAACAGCCGTATTCCTGCAAGTGTTGTTTTTTCTCCCATTGTGTACCCCAAAGGGCTGCAAGTCTGGACTGGAAGGCAAATACTGCAAGGGATTGCACTATAAATAGTAACCACATTTGATCTTGCCAACAACTTTGTGTATATTCAGCCTGCAAATGTCAGGAGCAGGCATGGTGCCTCCAGCTTAGCCACATTTCCTCCTTTCTCAGACAAAATGTGATCTAAGAGTCTTGGTTAAACATAAAGATTACCATGTCTGAGTGATTAAAATAACTCTGTGTTGTCATTGGGACTACCAAGACTATTTTTGATCATAATACCCTGACAAACTTTATTAAATTATGTGTGTTTATTTAAATGTCATGTTTGCATATTTTACTGCTTTTTTTTAGCACACATTATATAGTCAGATAAGGCAGACCTTGAGGGAGTCAAATAGAACCTGAATTTTCAATCTTACTCAAATAGGATATAGAACTAGATCTGATACTTTCTTATGATACTTCTAGTACAAATACTGTATAAAGTAACAATTGCAAAGGCATAACACTATTCATTATGAGTACAGAGCTGATATGTTTACTGAAATTGAATTTTTCTGTTAAGACTTGGTAATAGGTGCCTGGATAGGAATTATTTTGAGAGCAATAGTTAGAAAGAGGGAAATCTGCTCTCTCTTATTTTACTCAACTGGTACACAATTGCTCCTACAAAAAAGCAGGTTAGATCTCTAAAATGTGTAAGATTGAATTCTGTTCCTGAACGTTCCTACACAAATGGAATTAGACAGATTTCTCTAGAGGAAGAAATCAGTCACCATTGTGCTGCATAGATAAATTAAACAGAAGAGTATATCTGAGGAGAAAAAATACACTGTCCTAAATTTTCCATCACACAGGTCTTATATTTCCTAGCATTGCATTTATGCTCAATAGCAAAGCTTCAGCACTGCTCAGTTGTTGTAACAAAGAGCAGAATTGTACTCTGCTGGCTTTTCTCAGAGAATGGGCCACTTAACCAAATAATGCTGCAAGTGAACAGATAAAAGTGGGCTACTAATTTTACAAATGATCCTCTGCTACTGCCAAGTACTTCAGAAAGCTGGCATGAGCCCACCAGCAGGAAATATTCTTGTGTGCAATAGTTCCTGAAGAATGCCAGCTAATGTAGAACAAAGAGGAGTCTGAATGTGTCATGAAGCAGTTTTGAGCACAGAGAGCCAGATTAAGGCTATGGAGTTACACTAGGGATACATTTGGCTCAGAGTTTTTTAACTATGACTTAGCAATTTCTTCTAGGAGAGCTGGGCATAAAAAACATCTGGTTGTTTAGGAAACAGGAAATAAGGAGTGCCCCAGAAGACACTAGTGAGAAAAGCTTTTGCTCTTAGCCACTTTGTTAGCTGAACAAATTTGTGTTTGGGTTCCAGCTGCAAAAGCTGTACCCTGGTAAATGGAAATAGTTGAAATTTAGCTTATCTATCCTGAATCTCCTGCTCATTTATTTTCACTCTTCTTTAAACTAACCAACTTTTCGAGGACACTCTATAATGTCTATTCGGGGTCAAGATAATTTCGTAAGATATATAGTAAAGGCAAAGTTTGCAAACAGTAATCCAAAGTCTAGCTAGGATAAACCAAAGTGAGTAAATGACTAGAGTATCTGAAGGGAGTGCAGCAGAAATAGAAACAATAGAAACAAAAAGAAAGATCAGAGACAGAAAACAGTAGAAGTAACTGGAGTAATTTGACAAAGCTCAGTAGAAAAGTTTTGATATTCTCTTTTTCAAATGTCTTCTTGTTAACTGCCTTGCATTTAAAAATATGCGCAGTGCACTGCATTTCTTGCCTAACTCCCTACTTTGACTCACACTTGCTGTTTTCTGAGTTATTTTTTTCAAGGATTTGTTTTTCTATATGATATTTTCTGCCTTGTTTGTCCTCTACAGAAAAACTGTGCATCTTCTTCACCTTTTATGTCCCCTTTTCCAGAAGTACAGCAGCAATCACAAAGAAGGAGAGGTGGCTTTCATTTATTCCAAATTTCTCATGCCACTGGAGCATCTTTCTTCCTCACCTTTGAAGCAGAGCTGAAGGGCATCAGGAGTCAGTGCTCTGACTCTCACTTGGTGATATTTTACTTCCTCTTTCTCAGTTGCTCAAATGAATTGATGGTTCTGCCCATAAGCTGTCAATCAGCCAAACACAGGAAAAGTGGAGCGCATTTGAATGACTGTTTACAGATATATTAGTGAGCTAAGGAAGATTCATTTCTGTTTGTTTTCCCACCAGGAGAGTTAGTGTTGAAAGAGAAGATAAATCCTTTTCCTTGCTCTTTACCAATAGCACCTGCATTTTGAAACAAATACAGGGATTCAATAAGTAGAACTTCTATAAGCCTTCTCAAGGTTTATCAGGTATCCTCCATGCATGTACAGAGAAAAGAACCTGAAAATAACTAAAGATTTGAAGAAAAAAATGTACCCAGAGTAGAAAAAATAAAAAATCTGTTATGATGTATTCTCAGCATTTAATTGGATCTTCACAAAGACATTTTCATTGCATGTTTTTTCTAGTTGACAAAGGAAAAGAGAGTAAAGGAGATGCTGTGAGAAGAATCCAAAAACCTGGAATAAATTCTGATGGGTTTGGAATAATGTTTTATCTTTTTAGGACTTGTCTGTTTTATTCTGAAGGAAAAGCATGAACAATTGAAAGGAGATGTATAAATACAGCAAATTTTAGATCAGAGGGCTCTCTGAATTATAGCTTCAATTTAATCCTCACTCAAGCCCCATCTTTGAGACTTAGGTGAATCAGAGGCTCTGTTACTGACCGTCTCTGTCAGGCAGAATTTCACACCATTATTAATACCATTCACACAAGATTTTTGAATTGATACTTTGAAATCAGTCCGTAGGAGAACATGACAGAGAGTATTTTGATCAGCAGTATTTGACATTAATCAAGACAGAGTCAGTGGAGCACTGCTCATTAACAAAGCTCATCTTTCATTGCTTCTGCACCACCATGAATTCCTCTTTACATTCTTTCAAGGAGTATGCAGCAGGTTCAGGTACAAACATGGCTTAGAAATGTCGACTGCTACTTATGCATTCAAGAAGTACTTTTTACTGTGATTTCAACCAGGGAAGTTGATTTTCAGAAAGCATAATAGTTATGGGTGACTCAAGTGATGAAGACATAAAGAGCATTATGCAAAAGGGTGTGAAAGCACAAAGATGTCAGAAACAATATACCAAACTGTTCCAACCTTGAATTTAGATCAAACTCTTCAAAGGAAGTAGAATGAAATTAATGCCTTTATACCCCTCAACTGGTCACCAGGAGACAGAAATCCCTGTTCTTCTGCAGACTGGAAAAACAAAAGGGCCTAATAAACAATAATATATGGATCTCTCTGTAACCAAAGTATAAAGTTTCATTGCAATATTTCTGTCTAAAATCTGGTAACTTGTGTACCACTAAACATCTTCCAGAAAAAATCACTCATAGCAAGAAGTGTTTTTTTCAGGCTTGGACTTATTAAAGAAGCAAGAGAAAAAAATCAGTTGCACACTTGCTATATGGATTTATGTCCTATAGCTTTTAGTTGCATTTGATGTCTTAGCCTTCCTGGTGCAATAATGCTACATTGCACTGCCAGGAAAATGTAAATTGGCCTGAAAGGGACACTTTTGGCAACAAGGGATTGATTTTAAAAACCTCTTTGTCTAGTTATTTTCCCAACTTTTGATGTACTGAGTCCAGAATTTAAATGCATTTTTAAACCCTGGCTAGCTGCATAAGGACCAATAACACTGCAAATTAGAACATCCTTAAAGAGGCTGATAATCAAGGCCAGTTTGGCCATTCAGACAATCTCAGGGGCAAGAACAGAAACTCTGAGCAATCTTTGTCTTCAGTCTCAGTTCTGCAAATGTTGTGAGGCTCTAGAAATTTTGTGTTTCTAGAATGCTGGGCTTAATAATGCTTTAAAAAATGATCTATACATTTGAGGCGCATAATATAGCAAACACTTCTAAATTAATATTTAGAAAGACCATAGTGCTTTATTTGAGGTACAGATTGCATTAAGCAGCTAAATTAAATTATTTTCAGAAAGCAAACTGTGGAAACAGCAAACAGTATTTTATCAGAATCTGTGTGTTGAAAGAGTTACTTAAACACCAAAACTTGACACCAACCTTAACCATATGTTTGCCATTTATCAGCAAAATTCATCAATGTACTATTAGGGTATGATTGATATATGTATTTCAGATTCCTCCTCCCTACCTAACTATAGTCTGGGTCATGTATCTCATCTGCCTTACAGAGATTCTTCACCATAATTACCAAGTCAAATGAGAAGAAAAGTACTCCAATGGCCTCAATATTGAAGGAATAAAGCAAATGGAAATTACAGGTAGTGATGTTACAAATTTCCTAAATTCTCTCATGGAGAGTTGCATAAGGAGATATGTTGGACTTTGGCATTTTTCAGGGTTCAGACAATGAAAATTCTGGACACTCTGCTTGAAATTCAGCTGCTGAAACTCATAGCAGATAACAGATACTTTATATAGAGGTCATACTCTTTTTCTCCAAAAATCTGGTGATCACCTTTAGCTCTCTTCACAGTTGTTCTAATAATTCACTTGCTCCTAGGACATTGAGGGGGCTCATCTCTGAAATTCCAGCTCACAAATGAGGTGCAAGAGCATGGAGACAGTCTACAGCACTGCATGACTGTGTTTGCTGCCTTGGCTGATGTCTTTTACAGCTGCCTGGCTTCCCCCATGAGACTTAGCACAAGGGCTGCAGCCATGGGATTGCCTTGAGTCTAATGGAGCAGCTGTCACCCTGTGGTGTGGCAATCAGTCACTTTCCCTTGGGAGAGAGAACCTGTGTAGGTATGTTGGACCACAGTCCAGGCTCCAGTTGACAGTCTAAAAGCATGCTTAATTAAATTTATAGGATCAGAGATAGCCTGAACAAAACTGAGCATCATCTTGAGCCACAGCTGAAGGCACGCCACAGGAAATCCTTAGGTCCATTATTTGTTCCTCTTACTGAGTTGCTTTTTATCAGAGAATTTGTAAGTATATAACATACATGCAGAGCCTGGACCAGAGACCAGATAAACCTAATCTTTCCTCCTCACCCCATTACATTCTACATCAAATGACATGATGTGAGGATCAATATTCTCCAAAACTGTAAGGAGCTTTGATACTGCAGTGACAAGGTACCATAAATACTGCAAATAATCCTCCACTTCTTGTGCAATTGCTGGATTCTGAAAAAGTAAAAATCGTGACATTTAACTAATATAATTAATTTGTACTGAATTCTTTGTCTAATTGTTAGAAGAATAACATTAACAGAGAGTGCATGAGGATCACTATCAATATTGTTATAGATGGGAATAAAACCCTCCTGATCAGAACAAACAGCTCACTGCTGTATGCATTCTGAGTCCTCCCAGGTGCCCCAAAGTGTTTGATTTAGCTTTTGAATCTCTAGTTGAGCTGCAAAATGTGTGAAAACTCAAGTACCCAGACAGCTTTCTATTAGCTCTACGTCTGAGGAGACTCGAGAGTATAAATTAATCCTTTCAAAGTCAATTGTAACTTACCTTCATTAAATTGGCTCAAGACCCTTCTGCTTGAGATAATAACATATGACTGACTTAAACTTTTTGTTAAACAGTGATTTTTTCCTTACCTTCATCCTTAAAAATCTATTTGCTTTTGACATCAACTGTCAGAGCTGCAAGAATAGGCACATTTTAGACTTTTGATTTCTGAGATGGTACCAGACCTCACATGCATCTGAGTGTTTGATATACTCTTATATAAATACCTGATCCTGCAGAGTCTCTCATCTGACCGGAAGGAGGGGAATCAATGGGGCTGAAATTGCAAAGTGGAAATGGCTGTGCAGACTCTGGTGGATATCTAGTTTCTACCCATTTAAAAGTTTTTCCTGATGTTTAGTATGCCCTCAAAGCTCTCAGTTTCCTAAGACAGTAGCAGAATAATCACTCACATTTGTATGAGCGACAATGTCAGCAGAATGAGTTCTGCCATGGGGACAGGGGAAAACAAGCAGTGCTGCAGAGTTGATGTTTCTCTCAAATGTTCTGAGGTCTTCGAGCTCTCCTTTGATGATTTCTTTCTGCAAAAAAGTTCATTTAGAGCAGCATCTCTGAAGGGCAATGAACTTTGAGGAGCTGTCCTGTAATTACTACTTAGTCTGGATGGGTTGCTGTTTAGTATAAAGGTAACATCAAGCTTTGGAATATTGAAGAATTGTAGAGTCACATTTATTGCTGATGTATTTGAATGAATCACCTAATTCAATTCAGTGAAACAAACTGTCAGTTTCTGGGCAGGCTGGTCCATATAGACTGAATATACTTTCATCATTAAAAATGCCAGTAATACACAAATTAAATGAGATTGAATTTAGCACTTAAAGTTTCCTAATTTCTCACATCAAAGAGACAACCGCTTGAGATAACATGTACTTACCTTATTATTGTCTAATCTCAATTTTTTCTGTCCCATTGTGGAATTGGCTTTTATAAAACCAGTTTCTTTTTCCTTTATTTTCACAATTGAAAATATAACTTTTTTTTCTATCAACATCCATTACACTTCCAATGTCTCTGACTCAGAATGTTATTTGTAAGGAGTTAAAGATGTTATTTGTAAGGATTTGCTTTGAAGTGCTTCTTGGTTAAAAGAATTCTGGAAGAGGACTTTCTGTATCACTTTCTTGAAGGAATGATCCTATTTCCAATTAATCCTACTTGAAAACCTGTTCAGTCTCAAAAAACTCCCAATTTAAACAATCACTTCAACTGGCATATCTTTCCGTTTTTGACAGCTGATCTCAAAAACAAACAGGTTTCAGAAGAAAAAGCCTCAGTGTTTTAGTGAAATGTTTAAATTAATCATATGCAATCATCAAGTAAAAAAAGCCTAATCCAAGTTATTGGATGCAAGATGCAATTGATTTTTAAAATACCTTAATTTATATCTTCCCATCTAAGCTGTAATAGAAAGATGTATGGATATTAAAATTCTCACACCGTTGCTTTTCTACACTGGAAAAAATTACAATGGACTATGAATTTTTACCCACTACCAGAGTACAGTGCACAAAAGTCATGGAGAGTGCCTAGCAACTGTGGAGCTTTTGACTTGAAAATAGTACAGCACCAAGTAAAATCTTCTGATCATTGGACTGATACCACATAAGTATCTGGGAGGAAAAAATAGTATTCTTAGAATGTAATGGTGGTGTTGGAGTCCTTATTTTTGCCCATTTTCTTGGTTGGATTTCTGACTCCACTTCCTGCTGCTCACTACTGACTTCAATTACCACTTACCCTGATTCTTTAGACTGTGTGTGCCTGATTTCAACTTCCCAACTTCAGTGTATCATTCCCTGACACTGGTTTTCTCAGCTCAGCCTTCTCCTAAGTGTGACTCCAATATCCTGGTCATGACTGTGACACTCACATGTTACTCAAAACTTCATAGAGTGGAGCACCTCAGGTGTGTTTAATCTTCCGCTTGCTCAGTTTGATGTAAAGAGGACCAGACAAAAACAAAACAAAACAAAACAAAGCAAACAACAACAACAAAAAAAAAAAAAAAAAACTAAAAAAACCCCAAATAAACAAACTAGCAAAAAAGACCGGCGTTTTTGTTGTTATTTCTGCACTTTCTGTTCTTTGAGTATTTAAATCACCCAGTTGCAGGCCACAGATACAGTATTTTATTCATAAATAAGAGCTCTATTTCCAAATTAAAGCCCTTAATCTATTCAGCATCTTAGGTATGTTGAGATCTGCCTTACTTTTAATGTATTTTATTGATAAAAGATATATGGAAACTATGGAATCCAAGCTGCTGCATGAATTTAGAGAGATTTTGTACGGAGGTCTGTAGACAGGAGTTCAAGTAATCCTCAATTTTCTTTACACTTTTGAAACAGATATGAAAGATCATTGTTGAAACACATTTCTCTCTGTTAGAAGCTTACAGAACACAAACATTCCAAGAGAAAAAGAGCAACAAAAAATTATTTTCTCCTCCCATAATGCCAACTCCCATTTTTTGGTGGAACTTCTAAAGGATTTACTGTTCATAAAAAATAAACCACTAGGATTTTTCCAATTAACTCTCCACAATATGCTTTAATTATATAAAATAATGTAAGATATTGATGTTGGCATAATCTATATAAGCTTTACAAACTCTCTATTTTTCTTCCTCACTCTCTCCAAATTTAAATATCTTCTCATGGTGCAATAAATATTTTAAATGGAGCAGAAAGACATAAACATAATTAAAAAGTACTGTTGCACCATCTCCGTATAAATATTTTATAAGTTTTTACATTAAAATAATATGAGTCTGAACATAGTGAATTTGATAGGTATTAGAAGCATCTGTTGAATACGTGATAAAGAACAAATTCAATTTCATTGAATGATAATTTTTAAAGCACAATACAAATCTCTGGATTATAGGGCATATTTCAGTATACTAGATTGTTTTTTATACCTCAAGGAGATAAGGCTGACTGTTTTATTTCATTCTGTAAATTATTTCAAAATTCATGTTGTAGAAAGTTGTCACTTTAAATTTTATAGGCAAAAACTATACGTCAATGAGAAATTATTAGTGTATAATTTGGCATGGTGTGCTTACATAAAAACCCCAAAAATGACTATGTATTCGGCATCTCATTGGGTAATTCAGTCAGACACACTTTAGTTGTATTATAATGAGAAAGACATAGCAAAATTTACAGTGTACTGAACAAAACTCCTGACTGTGGTAAAATCTAAAACCAGAACAGACAGAAAAAATCTATTAAAACTGATTTTCAAATATTCTGAAACCCTGTTTCCCACAAATTAATGTCAGCACAGTTCCAGACCCAACTTGTGCAAAAGTAGAGTGTGAGAATCTTAAATATGAGGATATTAAAATAGCCAGTCTGATGTAAATCTAATTATGTGACTGTATAAACAAATACATGGTTGAAATTACAATTAAATAGACACAAAGGAATAGGTTATGGGCATGGGGTCTTTATATATATGTTCTTCTGGTAAGTCAAGAAATTCATTCAAAAGGACCAATGAAGGCATACTTTCTAGTGCCAAGTCCACTTGATCATTTGTTTCAAACAAACAGTAGGAAGAGGTGGTCAATGCTTCATGAATAGTATTTATTTAATTTCACTTCCAAATGTAGCCAGAGGGCATCTGGTATGTTGGACAATCCATTTCACTCAAGGAATCTGTCTCTGGTGTGCAAATGAAGTGGGATCTGTTGGAAGCATGATCCTGGAAAATTTTCTTTCAAGATAAGTTTTTTTCAGTAAAGTTCATACAGTGTATTTGCACCTAAGGTTTTATAGAGCATACTTAACAGTAAGTTAACAGTATCCTGTAGGTTATAATTTCATGGATGTTGACCACTGTCAGTATAAAAAAATATTGTATGTATATATATATGTATATATACATAGATATAAATTTCATAGAGACATAATGGTCATTAATTTTTGGCTGCAATAATACACTTGCAATCAAAATTTTATGCAAAAGATAAGGATGTTGTTGACGCATTGCATTGTGGAATTTATGGTAACTTATTCAAATATCTTTTGAACTTATTCAAAAATCTCTTGATCAAAGTGGCTTATTAAAATTTCAGCATATGATGAGACAATCAGTTATCTGTCATAATCTGAAAAAACATGTTGTTGTGAAAAGTAACTTTGACATGGGTAAGGATGAAATGGATGAGGTTAGAGAGTTGTAAAAGTCTCCAGACAGGATGTGATTGACAGCATCATAACCTGAGTATGCGATGTATAAATTGTTCCAGACCATCCTGATAATGAAAGATGCTTTTAGTTGTGTGGTTAATAGAGGAAGTCTGATGTTTGCAACAAACATTTTTAGTGCTCTTTCAATGGCAGAGGGTTTAATAACATTTTTGTGAGTCCTGCTAATTCTTCATGGAGAGTATAACAGTTGACTACTACAGGCTCACTACTTCTTGAGGAAGACATGATCAAATACTACATAGGATACTGGAAGGTGGGATTGCACAATTTTGCCCATAGTATAAAGGGAAAATTTTTATATTAATTCTTGCTGCTTTAGAGCTTCTTATGAAAAACTGCTCTAAGAGGCTGACATGGAGAAACAGCATATTTATTAGGTTTTCTTTTCTTAATTTGATTTTTTTCATTTTTTTAGCATATTAACATATTTCAGGGAACCTTTTGTGTACTTCATGGATACACTTTAATTTGTAGTTGTATCCTTTATATCTGTAATTTTATTAAGGGCACAAGATTTACAAAGTTACTAAAATTTTTGGGGCTAAAATAACCTCTTCAAAAAGCTACCAAAATTCCCTGAATGAAAGCAAATTAATTTTATAAATTTCTTATTAAAACATCCTTATCTTTCAAAATTAAAACCACATCATGAGCTTTTCAATAAATTCCAGTCTACTCACATAACCTACCTGTGTTCTTCACTGATTTTTATCCTCTTAACAAAGCAAATATATTTAATATTTATTTTTCATATGAAAACTTATAGAAATTTTAACCAACCTGTTTTCTCAAAATATCTTCCTGCTTAAGATACCATGGTGACAAGGATCTTTGGATAGTCCATGTATTTGTGTGGATGTTTCTGTGCAAAGTTTCAATGACATGCAGCCACTATTTTTATATTTAAAATGAGGGCCATAACAATTTTTACGAAGCATGATAAACTACATTAAATTACAAGAACAAGATTTCGTGTTTTATGATACAAAACATGAGATCAGATACATCTAACACGCCACCAGCGATCTGATAGCTAAATAAAGGAGAGAAGGATGGAAAAAATTTCATTCTATGAAATAGGTTTGAGCTGAAGGAATGCATTACCTCATTTCTTCATCAGTTTTGCCACCCTGTGGCTGCTAATTAGCTGCTATCAGACCTTTCTAATTGTTCAATTGCAACATTATTTGGAAAGAAAATCTCTTAAGCCCAGTCCAGGTGCAGCACACTACTCTCTTGCAAAAACAAGGATCAAAAGAATGGAGAAGCAAAAAACAGAAGCACAACTTCTGCTTTTGTCAATAATAGAATGACCAAAAACATTTAAAGGATATATCTTAACATTTTTTATTCAACTAGCTATGTGTTTGGCTTTTTTTCACCCCAGTGTCATAATCTGTCTCTGTCCATTTTTTCCCATTTCTACTTTTGTAGCTTCTTTATATTCAGCATTGTTTGCACCCTTTTGTCATTTCAGAACTACTTGTGAATAAGCAGGGTTTCTACTTAAAAATGTAACCAGACCCTTGCGCTACAAATGATCTGTAGCTTAAAACTTTATGTGCTAAATTTCATTCCCTAGGGAGGTCACTTGGTACTGCTGCTTGACACCCTTCAACCAATAAATCTCTCATTAAATTAGACACCTCCACAGTTGTGAGAATTGCCTTTTATGAGTCTCCCCTGCGTTTTTAAGTATTAGTGCAAGGAGCAACTATCTGTTAAAAATGATTCTGTAAAACATGACTAAACTCTGGAACTAGGATAATGATTTCAGACACTACAGGGGAAAAGCTAACTGCTTTATCTGAAGGAGATTTTGTTTAGTAACTACTTGCTACATAACAATGCCTTGTTAGATATCTGCTAAATATTTTATTGAGTGTTCAGTTGCTAGAGTACATGAAGTACAATTAAAGACATCAACACGAATGAATATATTTTCCCTAATAACCCATAATATTGAATATTGGATTATTTTGTTCACACTAATGTCATAGAAATAAAATATAAGGTGAAATAAAGTGAAACAATTCTACTGTCTCTTAGTTCTTGTGCTGGTAGAGCAGAAAATGTGTTCTGTCTGTCACCTCTCTACGACAGTGAAATATTCAAGTACCAAATTTTGGAAGCAAATTTTACTTGTAGACCAAAAGAACCCCCAAAAATTCACATATGGAAAAAAAAGACAACGAATCATTGACTCCCTATTTGATATAGAGCCAAGAAATAACTAGCATTTCATTAAGTGAAAATAACACTATCTTACTGTATAGAAAAAAATAAACATCAATCCATCTTTTTTTTGCATGTATACATCCTTACAAAATCTGAATTACAGACAGCTATGACCTATATCATTCAGACAGATCTGTAAAATATTATAAAGTCTGGTGATAAATATTAAGCATTCCATGCCACCTGAGAATCCTGTAAAGGGTTCCATGCCACCTACAACATCCCTAAACATTTTCAGCAGCATGTTGCAATCCTTTCCAGGGTCAGCATTTCCATCTGCAAAATACCCTACCTTGTTACAGAACAACAGTATCTCATTTGATCTAGTGCATTAAAAAATCCATCAAGAATATCTGAAGCACCAAGAAAATATGGAAAATCTGAGGAGAGTGAGGGTTCAGTGAGATCATTAAAAAGATGGAAATTTAACCAATCATAGCCAGTGATGTTTTCCTGACTTATACCTCTTCTAGATCACATGAGTAAAGGTAAATATTTTCTTCTGTATCTGAAGTCTCTGGTACAGTCTCTTATTCACTAACTGACTTCTAATGCTGCAATATAGTTACAGTCCTTAGAATTTGGAAGATTAAGAATGATTATCTAAAGAATTTAATATTTATTATTTCAAATTTTATATATGCAAATAAAATTACATGCTTGTATATCAGAATACATAGACTATCATTATTAAAATTTACTCAAAGACCATTTATCAAGGCATTCAGTGACCATTTATCAAGGCATTCAGTACCCTCCAAAAGTTCAAGATATTATTTAATTTGTATTGGAAATTATGGTTTCAATCCTTTGAGGGATTTGAACATAGCACAGTACTGTCAACTTACCATGATTAATATGGGAATTGTGGAATTTTATCAAGGTTGTCCTGGTTTCTAAGTTGTCCAAAGTGAATGAGAAAAGCAAAAGAGCAATTAACCTTGCAGTATAGAATTGTTTGGGGAAAAAAAATTAAAAACCCCAAACATACAGTAGCAATCTGACAGGAGACAGAATCACATCACCATATTCTTTTCAATTACATGACTACTGAGTAACACTGTAGATATAAACTTCCTGCTGTTGGTCTTTCGTTAATATATTTTCTTTCCTCTCCACAATTTTTTACCAATTCTATTGTTTACATCTTGTTTTTACTTTTTTCTCTATAAAACATCCAACTTTGCAAACTTTGCATTTGGCTGAAAAATTAAGTAGTCTTGGAAACTCCTTTTTTGCTTCCTATGCAATCTGTTCTTCCTCTAGCGTACACAGATTATTTTCCTTTTTCTCATATAAAATAAGAATACAATTTTAAAATCAAAGGATCGAGGTATGTAAGACAATCAGCTCTGTACAGGATAAAAGAAGAATTTTTAAACCAGCAGACAAGCCCGATTTCATGTAGAGCATTATGGGTTATGGTTGGATAGGGTCAAAATTATCTATGGAATAAAAAAGACTTGGTAGTCAAAGTTTTCATTTATTTTTCTAGTAGGTGCACAGATTGCCACAAGTTACAAGGACTTTCTACCCTGCAAAAATATACATTTGGAGGTGAAATTAGGGATACATTTACAGTCTTACTGAGTATGTTTCCTCATTTTGCATACTTAATTACACAAATCAAATCCTAGGAATGTTGATTTGTGTGCACTATAGATCTGATAATGTAAAACAGATAAATCCCAAAAAATATTCACTAGAAAAACAAATTTCCATCACCTAAAAGTTCATCGGTCATTCTATTTTTCTAAAATTTTTTAATCAATGCCTCAATTCCTTTTCTTTTGCATCCTCTAGCAAATGTTTCTGTTTAAAACATTTTGAAATATTTCCCAGTTTCATGTCATGCTTGTCTTGGTCTCTTCCAAAAATTATAATGTCATCATAAATATTCAAACACTATACACCATTGCATGACTTGTTAATTAAACCTTGATATTTCTCAGGTGCTGATGAAACTTCAGACATCAATCTTCTGTAACATTGTGGTTTTGCATGATTTACAAATAGCATGATCATTTTATATTTAGACTCAAACCCAACTAAAGAGCTCACAAAGAATGTGAAGGCTCTACAGAGTCCTCACCTGGATGCTGCAGATGGTGAAAAACTGGAGGCCCTGTAATAAAAAAAAAAACCAAACTGATACATGGTAGTAGAAGATAGGGAAATTACTGCTGTGATACCAGTCCCTTTCAGCAAGCCACGGAACTCTGTACACTATCTACCAAATTTTTCCATGTTTTTGTTTGAGAATTTTAGTCTGCAATTATCAGAATAATGCCTTTGTGTAGTCAAGAGTGCAGTCAAGTACCTTTTAGCAATGCTTTTCTATATGTTGTGGTTTTATACTCCTCAGGGACAAGGAATACCTCTCAGCAAAGCATCTTTTATAGAACTGCAAACAAATACTTCTGCTTTACCAAACCATTCAGTAGGCATATATATATATATATATTTATATATATGTTCAAAAGGTGAGGTGATGAATAAATGAATCTGAGTAAGAGAGGAGAGGAGTTGCTTTAGGATTCAGCACTCACCAACTTCCAGCAACCAGCTCTGACAACTGCAGGCTGCGTTCCATTGTAGGTACTTGGTGTCTGCCACAGAGAATATCTTGGTTCTGCTTCTTGAAGCCATGTGCAACCTACTGAAATACCTTAAGCTAAGAAATTCACTAGTAAACGTATCCAAAAATGGAATTACACAGCTTATAGCACCTTTGCCATCTTGTAATGATCAACTTATTTTCTCATCCAGACAGGACCTAAAACCTCACAAACAGTAAAGGAGAATTTACCAGAGACTCCATACGTATCTTTCAGAAGGTCTAAATAATAGTTTTCTGTCCTCACAGCATAAAGAGAAAAGTAGCTCTCAGTTAGGATATCTGATGAGTTTATTCTCTGAACACTAGAAAAATTAGGTTTTTTCTCACAGTTAATTTCACTTGTTAAAATGTGTATATGCACACACAGGTACACTTGTAAACACTAACTTGCATACAGATATATAGCTACGGTAAAAATTCACTGTCCTGATTTGTCTAATTTGGCTTTCACCATTTCTTAATTTTAAGTAACTGCAGGACAACTGAGCAGCTAATATTTAGGGTTATATCCAATGCTAGATAAGGAATGATGATAAGTCAAAAATATGTGGATATTTGACAATATGGAAAAAATTTAAGGAGCATACAAACATATCTATAACTAAATGTTCAAAACAAATATATCTATAACTAAATATTGGGAGATAATCGCTATGTTGCATGGGATCCATTAGGAAGCTACTTCCAAAAGGCTTCTATTCTTTTGTGGGTAGACATCTGCAGCTCCTGCAGCTGTAATACAACAGAGTTTAATTTTCTTTAACACTGTTCATCCAAACTGCATCTCAAAGCACTTTAGGGGGTGCAATAGCAGATGGAATGAGAAATGAAAATGTAGTTTTACAGTGAAGTGACTATGAAATGGTTCTGTGGGGTTTTGTGTTTATTGCCTCTCACTGATCCCATAACAAATTTGCTTAGCTTAGCTCAGTTTATGGATAGCATATTGATTTATTTATCAACTACTGTGCTTCAGAATCCACCTAGCCCTGAAAATCAAATCAAAATGAATTATTTCCTGATATTCATTCTCAATACTAATAAAAAACTTCACAAAGGAAAAAAAATTAACCTGTTCAAAATGTAGCCCCACTATTCAACAGCTGAATACTTAACAGAGATGAGAAGCAGTGTTTGCACTGTTTTACAGGTCGTGTTTTACACCATGTGTATTTCCTTCTTGATTTAGTCTTTGAAATATCCAAAGAGAAGAATTTTTGCTGCAGGTTCTCCTAATTAGTCAGAAATGTATTTTCTGCAGACAATGGTTCTTACATCTCTTCCCTTTTAACATTACTAAGATTTTTTTGAACAGGAAGTGCAAGCCCCTAGAATTTCAGTTTAGCAGAAACTGTTTTCATTGAGAAACAGCAAATTGATTATTTTACCAAATCTTTAGGTCTACAGGTGCTATGTAAGTAATATAAAAGCAACACCTTGTTTCAAAACTCTTACAAAATAATTTATAAGGTAGGCAGTGAAGGATAGAGGTGATACAAGTAATAGCTAGTAAGGATCCTGCTCTAAAAGCTAAAATACTCATAGGGTAGGAACCATCTTTCTGGCAGACAGCATGGCAGGTGTGATTGCTCTACAGCTATCTGAGACATCTGAAGACACTCAAAACCCCCATGCAGATTTTGGCATGACATGAACAACCTGAAAAAACCATAGGTACAATAGTGAAAGAAACATGAAGAAGGTCCCAAAGATGTCATCAACAGCAGATTCAGACGTGACAGAAAGTTGTGTGATTAGTGACAGAACTGGGGGATGCAAGACTGTTTTGAAAGCAAGACCAAGGTGTCTGCATTAGGTCAACTCTAGAAAGTCCAGCACATTCCCAACTCTAGCTGTTTGTTTTATCACTAGCACACAATGTGAAGTACTCAGTTGGTATTTTTATGCCCTTCACAGGTTAGAAATACAATCTCAGAAAATTGTAATTTCCTTCCAAGAGTACTAAATAATAAATTGAGGCTGGATCTTTACTTTTTCTCTAACAGAAAAAAGTCCCAAAGTCAGTCAAGCCAAAGGGTAATACCTTGAAATAAAGTTTTCAGGTAGGTTGTTACTGTTTGTTTTGGGATTGTTTGGGAATTTTTTCTTGTAGTTTTGTATTGTCCATGCTGTGCATATCAACAATAATTTAGGTACTTATTTTGATTTTTATGCTATAAATATAACAGGAAATATATTTTTATTCGCTGCTATAACAATAAATTTTAAAAGCATTGCTGCAAATTAAAAATTTCCATCCTCTAATTAGTCAGCAGAAATTCTACAGAATTTACTCCCATTCAACAAGCCTTATTTAAAGATTTCAGAGTCTTGACAGCTCCTCAATCCTTATCTAGAACATTCAACAGAGGCCATATATTTTATCAGGCAGATGGTGTTCAGGAAACTGTTAGAAGAGCTTAATTTCTCCTCTATGAGAAAGTGTGAGTTGAGAAGGAATTTCATTAAAGCCCAAAGACTTTCACTGCTATGAAAACTCTCTGAATAAAATCAGGCCAGAAATGCAGAAGTGTGCAAGATTCACCTGAATCAATGCTGGCAAGAAAACACATGGCTGTTTGCAAGGTAATTTCCTATTCACAACCTGCCCTGTCAAAAAGCAAATTTGATATGGTAATATTTCATATTACCACGTAACCATAGGTATTACCACGATATCATAGGTACCACGTGCGGGTTTAGAGATAGTTTTATTCTGTTTGTGGGTTTGATATTCTATTTTTTCTATATTTAGTATTTGAGTAACACACCATTATCATAGAGGTATAAGCATTCTGTTTGCTTTACTACTATGCATTATATATGCACAAATAGTTCTAATTAAAGATCACTGAATTTAAAATATGAAAAAAACTTTGCTCCAACCCATATCACTTATGGATTATGCTGTAGAAGAATTATTTTTCTGCTGGACGGATTTGTGCATGAGCAATAGCAATCCATCCCGACTTTCTGAAGGAGTCACATAGTTTGTTGCTCTCTCAGTTACCTCAAAAAGGGACTTGTATTACTATGACTGAAAGCCTGAGAATCATACAGAGCTTTCCTAAATAAGGTCCACCATGGAATACTTCAAAGTAGCCAACACTGTTTTTATTTTTTATTTTTGCCTGGCTTTTGCTTTTGTAACTAGTCCCTTTAGGAAGCGGAATGCACCATCATGGCTAATCATCATGTTCTATTTTGTAAATAAATAAATAAATACAGCAAATTATTGAGGAGAAATTTCAAAGCATCATTAGTTCACTGAAGACAGTAATTCAGTGTATAGCAGAAATAAAAAATGTGAGTTGATATGGTATTTAGCAGAAAAATTGTAATCTTGGCTTTCTGCTGGGTTCTCAGCATTATTTCTGATTATTTTATTCTCCTAGAATAAAGAGTTTGAGAAGTGAAGCTAGATCACAAGATCTTTCTCTACTGGATTTGGTCACACGAATCCTTGTTTTCTGTTTTTCTAAATTCAAGAATATTCTAAACTTGATTGTATTGTTTCACAGCTTCAGAAAACATTAGACACATAAGCTATTGCAATTTTTTTGACATTTGATATCCTTGGGGAAGATCTGATTTCACATCTCTCCAGATGAGAAGGGACACAAATGATGAGTTCTTTTAAGAAGCAAACTATGTGTATGAAGTGGGCAACATGACTCCTGGTGAACTATCCGAATGCAATGGTGATGGCCTCTGTTTTAAAAGGTAAGGCAGAGGGAAGAATTCTTTTACCAGATGGCATCCAGAGATCTATTCCAAAATCAATACAACTTCCATTATCAGATGATTCCATAGTTAAGTAGTCTCAATATAAGTGCACATGCCTCTTACAAGTTATTGACACATAACTAGTGTTAAAAATTAAACTAGAGTTAAAAGATCTTTGTCTTGAGATAAGTAAGAAGAAAAAACTCTATGTATAGAAATGTTGTGTATTGCCTGTTGGTAGGTTGCAGTCACCCGTATCAGAAATAGCATTGAAATATATTATTTTTGAGTAACATCAGGGCATATTAATTCCTATGTTCTTCCTGCTAATCACATGCTGGAGTGTGGATACTGATAACTGGTTTTACCTGATAATAGGTACAGAGATTGATAATGTTAGACCTCACGAAAAACCACATGGAACAGAAGAAAGCCTCTGCAGCATTTCTTGAGCACTAGATCAGATTCCTGTAATGAGTCAGATTCCTGTAATGAATCAATTACCCAGGGAACTAAGGAACTAAGTGAGGTTTCCTACTATGGCTGTTACCCAATTTTTTTAGCTTAAATGGAAGTACAACCTAAACTGGAACTGGATGACCACTTTTCATTTTGTTACACTTCTGCCGAGATTCTTATTGGTACTCATGATCAGAATGAGTATCGTGCTAAATCAGGTTTAACATTTTGCAGTACTGTGCTTCTGATTTAAGTTTGTATGTTCAAAAGCTAAAGATGACAGATTGAAAGTTCAAAATTAAAAATACATCCTTATATAGATGTTTTCCAATAATATTTATCAGGGATGAGACTGCTCTTTTTGGCACAATTTTTGCCACTGAGGTTTTCCTTACACTCCTCAACAACATGGAAGATCATCAACTTTGTTCTTATCCATCTAATGACTAGAAAAAATTCTACACTGAAACTGAAACCCCATCCAAATACCATGAAAGAATCGAAATATATTTTCACTGACCTGATATGCACTCATTTATATTTCTTTTTTAGATCATTCCTCAAATCTATTTTCCATGTTTTTAGTTCCATTTCATAAGAGTAGATGTTATTAAATAATTAAGAGCAAAGAGAGCTGACCATTACAGAAATGCACTGCAGTTTGTCATTTTTAAGTCTTCCCCAGAGGAACATATACTTTATTGACATTCATTCCTTCCATCTCCTTAGATTATCACATACTCTCTACTAAAAAATACCTTCTAGCATTCTAAGCTGCTTTAAAAGTATGGTGTACAAAACAGTATTTTCTATCATGGAACCATGATGCAACTGTGTACTCCTGCTCTCCCACTCTTATCTGTAATGTAACCAGGCCTCTTCCTGAGTTATGTTTGGCAGTTTCATTTCTGCCCTTAGTAGATGTGAGGTACAAATGAAAATGCTGTCCAAAGATACCAGAGAGAGGCACTACAGTGCCTAAAAATCTGGGTTGAGGTATGGAAGAACTTACAATGACCTTCAGTCTCTTGCTCTAGCAATTGCTACCTCATTCTCAATTTATGATGTGAGGGATGGCAAAGCTTTTTTCATCTGACCAACTAAACCTTCCAACAAAAGAAAAGGAGACTGGGGGGTGGCTGATCTTATCCCTCTCTACAGCGACCTGAAAGGAGGTTGCAGCCAGGTTTGGTCTCTTCTCCCAAATAACAAGTGATAGGACAAGACAAAACACGCTCAAGTTGAACCAGGTGAAGTTCAATTAGATATTATAAAAAATTTCTTCAGTGAAAGGGTTGTCTAGCATTGGAACAGGCTAATCAGAGGAGTGATTAAGCCGCCATCCTCAGGTATTCAAAAGATGTGTAGATGAGGACTTCAGGAAATGATTTAGTGGTGGAGCTGGCAGTGCTGGGTTAATGGCTGGAGTGGGTGATCTCAAAGATCTTTTCCAACCTAAATTACTCTATGACTTTTTAACACCCTGACCATCGTTGTTTTGTCTCACATGAGATATTTTTCCTATTTAATCATTCCCAGGGTACCTGCTTAGATTATAGGCAACAGAGATCTTCTAGTAAATTTTGATGCACTGGTTTATTTCCAAGATTTTAATCCTCTGAAATTTACACTGAAAAACTATGAAATTAATTTCTCTCTTACTGCTATTGAGAGAGAAAGCTCTAAGTAACAACAAAGTGCTTTTTTACACTGTGATTCAACTTACAAGAGGAGTGAAGTCTTTCCTTTTTTCTTACATACATCAGTTTTAAAATATAAAAAAAATACAGTTAGGATCTTGATCTCTGATTCAGTATTGGCAATAAATGGGGAGTGGGGGAGAAAATGCTACTCAGGAAATGGGGTATAAATAGAAATGAACAGATACAGAATAAGAAATAGAGAAAGCGCTGTAGAGAAGGACCTGGGGCCCTGGTGGACAACAACCTGTCTATGAGTTAGCAGTGTGTTGCTGTAGCTAGGCAGGCAAATGGAATCCTGAGAGTCTTTAAAAAGTGCATTGCCAGCAGGCTGAGGGAGATGATCCTGCTCCTCTACTCAGCCCTGGTGAGGCCACCTTTGAAGAACTGTGTGAGATTCTGGACTCCTCAGTACAAGGAGACATGGAGCTTCTGGAGCAGGTCCAGTGGAGAGGCCCACAGGTCCACTAAAATTGGTCAAGGGTCTGGAGAAACTCTCTTACAAGAAAAGGCTGAGGGAGTTGAGCGTGTTCGGTCTCAAGAAGAGTTGACTGAGAGGGGACCTCAATAATGTGTATAAATGTCTTAAGGATGGCTATCAAGAGCATGGAGCCAGGCTCTTCTTGATTGTGCCAAGCAATAGGACAAGAGGCAATGGGCATTAACTGATACACAGGAAGTTCCACCTGAATATGAAGAAAAATTTCTTTGCTGCATGGGTGACTGAGCACTGGAACAACTTGTGCAGAGAGCTTGTGGAGTCTCCCTCACTGGAGATATTCAAGAACCATCTGGACACAATCTGAGCCATGTGCTTTAGGATGACCCTGCTTGAGCAGGGAGGTTGGAGAAGATGACCGGCTGTGGTCTCTTCTATCCTGATTCTGTGATTCTGTGAAAGTTTTTCCTTTTAGGCAGAAAAAAAATCACAAATGCAATAAATAATATAGCATAGGTCATATAGACACTAAAACATTTTTATTCACCAAGGAACCTAAGTCATAGACTGGGAGTAGGCTTGAAAACATGTTAAGTGCAATAGTAAAAAAATGCTGTTTTCTGATGTAAAACTGAGGCTCTGGAGGGTAGTTTCAGCTTTCACAAATTCTTTCACCTTTCCCTTTAGGAGAAAAATTATGGGAATGTTAAGGCATTTGTTTTTCTCTTTATCAGTCTATTTGAGTTTCCTAAAGAAATATAGTATTATTTTTTAAAGATTTCGTAAATATTTAAAGTTTTGTCATGCGTCCTAGAAGAAAAACCTAACCAGCTAAGCTTATAAAGTGTTTGAATTTTCTTTTATTCAACCAATTGAGTGAGATATTATTGAAGATAGTCCTGAATTTGAGTAAAGAATTAATCAAGCTATGGCTAACTGCAATCATGATCCTATTGACATTGCTGTTGTATGGCTCACACTGAGTTCTCCTACATCACTAAGATGTACAGCTGGTTCTGCACCTCTTCATAACCAGTAGTTGGAAAGTGGAAAAATGTATCTATACAGCAGATGGTTACGATGCAATTCTTGAGAAAACAATGAGAAGGAAAAGAAATCACTTCAAGAAAAGGGTCCAACTTCCAATTAGGAAATGCCCTGTCTGGAAGATCCTGAGCCAGTGAATATTTCTGCAGATTGGAATAATTACTGTCCTTTCAAGGCAAGGAGGATGTAGTTGGATGCCCATTACAATGATCCTGAGACATGTGCCAGCAGAGACTTTGCTCCTAATCAAACAGGAATTTAATTGCACAAGAACTACAATAACATTCAATCCTTTGTTATGCAGATTTAAGGGATAGCAGAAAGTTAAAATCTTCTCTTGGTGAGAGCACAATTTATAGAAACGCTGAAATAAGCCTTGGGAAGACAAAAATAAGAGTACTAGGAAAAAAGCCCAATACGAAACTAAACATAAAACAAAACAAACAAAAGAAACCCCCAAACCACAAACAGATAAACCAAAGTGAAAAAATCTAGTTCTTCACACAAAGAAAGCAAGTTGTGAAATAGGAATATAGTATGTTTTGAAATTGTCAGATTATAGACCTTGAACACCTACCATGACCTCCTTCTCATAATATAAATACTGAGAAAATATGTTCCTCAAGATCAGAAGATTCTTGCTTTTTTAATGGAGGAAGAAAAGACATTTAACAAGAATCAAGGATATGAGAACCAGTTCTAAAATTTGAAGGTGATTGGCCTTTAATCCGTCAGGAAATTACTTCTTAGACAAAAAGCCTAATGACTCGGTATCAGTTTTGGGTTTACATAATTGATGCCATCATTGCAGATGTAGATACTCTTTTGCAGTACCTTATCAAAACTCTATAGGAGAGAAAGAAGAAATATGGAAGCTGGCTAAAGAGCATCAAAGTAGTGTAAGACCTAATTTCAACACCCCTAAAAAACACAGTTTGACACTGGTGGGTGGACCCTAGCTGGACCACCAAAGATGCTCTATCACTCCTTTCCTCAGCTGGAGTGGACTGGGGAGAGAAAATATAATCAAAGGCTTCTGGGTTGAGATAAGGACAGGGAGAGAAAATTGAGCAGTTGCCATCTCTTACAAAACAGACTTGACTTGGGGAAATGGGTTGAATTTGTTACCAATCAAATCAGACTGGATTAATAAGAGGTAAGAACAAAAACATAAAACACATTCCCTCACCCCTCCTTTCTTCCAAGGCTCAACTTTACTCCAGATTTCTCTATGTCCGTCCAAAGCAGTGCAAAGGGACAGGAAATGGGGCTGGCAGTCAGCTCTGCATTTTGTCTCTGCTGCTCCTTCCCCCTCATGGGAAGGACTCCTCAAACCCTTCCCCTGCTCCAGAACGGGATCCCTCTCATGGGAGACAGCTCTCCATTAACTTCTCCAACCTGAGTCTTTCCCATGGGGTGCAACTTTGCATGAACTCCCACTCGTTCTCCACTGGCCTTGGTCTCCACAGAGCTATTTCTCTCACATATTCTCACTCCTCCCTACAGCTGCAATTGTTCTTGCACAGTAACCTTTCCCCCTCCTTGACAATTTTTTCACCGAGGATCTACCACCATCACCAATGAGTTTGAGCTTGTTCAGTGGCAGATCCATCTTGGAGCCAGCTGGCATTGGTTCTGTCAGGCATAGGGAGAACTTCTGGCATTGATTTACAGAAACCACCCCTGGATGCCCCTCACTGCCAAAACCTTGTCACATAAACTCAGCATAATGACTTAACATGGAAGCATCTTAAAAATAACTGAATCACAATCCAAGCAGCCACCTACTGGATTACTATTCTAGAACTTCATAGACACATTTGTAAAAGACTTTCTTCTAATTTCCAGCCTAATTTTATTCATGGACATTAGGCACATACAGTATACTCCATAGGAAACAATTTTAAAATGTTCTACCATAGTCAAGAAACATGCTTATTCATTTCAAGAATAGGAAAAATTGCTTAAAACCAAACGAGGTTCACAAATCTGTTTC
Source organism: Lichenostomus cassidix (assembly GCF_008360975.1). Lineage (NCBI taxonomy): Eukaryota > Metazoa > Chordata > Aves > Passeriformes > Meliphagidae > Lichenostomus > Lichenostomus cassidix. Next base: position 16,686,241 of record NC_139480.1, on the reverse strand, counting down.
TTCTTCTTCTCTGTATTTCTTAGCAAAATTAATATAATTCTGCCTTGTGCAGTCAGTGCACTGATACCAAAAATGCACTGAGTAGTTACAAAAGATGAATCTAGTTAGCACCTCAGTAAGTAGCACAGACTTTGATGTTATTTAATGTAAATAGCCTTCAAAATATGTTTTAACATTTACATGGATTTAACATATTTTTGAATATTTTTTAATTGACTAGAACTTAGTAAGCTACTCTTATTCTATTTCTGTGTAGATGATCTTATTACTGACACAAGTACTTAAATCCATATTTCAGTAAAAATTTGGTATCATACTTTCCAGAAAAGTATTGCCTTTTAATTTCATGTAAAGACATTTTAATTTGGATGAGATTAGAATATTTTCTTCTCCCGACATTTAATTATTTTTTTCTTCACATTGCTTCTTTTCCATAATATTTTGTTATTTTACAGCTATAACTTTGCCATACCACTCTTTTCTTTTTTCTCTTCTTTTTTGTTGTCTTTGTCTGCTGAATTAATAATTTCATATTGCTTGTGATAGCTCCTCAGAAGAACTGTATTTTATGAAGTATCCCTCCAGTAATCCCCTGGAGCTTTGACAAGTATTTAAAGAACTTACTGGGCACAACAAAGACAAAGCTTTAAATTTTGTAATTGTCCTGTTTCGTTGCTTGATACATGCGATGTGGCTAACTTTGAATTTAGGTATTGCAGTACACAAATTGCTGAAACTAAATTTGGGGATCTACTTTTGCTGGTGAATATCTATGACATTATAATGTCTCCAAAATTATTTTCAATATCTGGAAAGTGTGTTTGAAATATGATATCTTAATGGGTGTGTAAAAGTTCTGGCTATATATTTCATAGTGTATTCATGGAGAAAGTAACAGTATCACTTGGATAACTCTTAGTATTGGAACTGTTTGGGTCATCTTCATTTATTAACAACTGCTGCAAAGCATATCTTGAAGCAACAACATTTGCAGCTTGAGATCTAAAACATAATCCTTGTACCTACCCCTGAGAAGATTCTCATGTGCCTCAATTGTCACCCTTTGATTGCTTTATTTACTTCCTGAAAGTACCTTAAAGTCTCCTCTTCACATTCTTCTAAGTCTGATAATTCCTTCTGAAATTCTCTCTTTTGTGACTCCATTACCTCTTTCTGAGGAAGGCACCCTGGAGACTTAGGTTTAAACAATCTTTCATATTAAAGGAGGAGTTTTCAGTAGCCATATACAATGGCTGTTCTTGCTTTCCATCCTTTTTTGAGTGAATTATCTGTGGTCCTTTAGAGTTGCAAATGACTTAAATGACTTACCTCAGATTTCTTAAACCTGAGGTATTTATCTCCTGGAAGTAGGATTAAACTACTGGTGCTCCTGTTTTCTTGTGCTTCACCTTGGTGATGTCGTTATTTTAATTACGTTTAAGTACTGTACTTTCTCAAGTACTGGTCATGCAGTTCTCCAGAATAATATGGCTCCAGAATATTATGTCTTTTTTTTTAAATAACAACAGCGAAACAAAATAAAAGTGCATAATCATGTCTTGAGTGATTCTTGCTGTTGCTGACTAAAATGAGAAAAAAATTAAGGAGACAGAAAAAGCAGAGAGAGGGAAAAAAGGGACGGAGAGATACGCAATTTCTTTCTCACTAAAGAGAAACATGAATTTTGAGCGTGAGACAGAAATCAGGAAATGCACACATAAAGTGTGATTTATATATAGTATTTTTTGAGCTACTGTCTATTGAGTCTCAGGAACATTTTAGCCTACACTCTGCTGGAGGAGAGTTTGGCAAGGAACTGGGACAACCTAGGGGTAACCAGTAGCAATCTGGGAAAGCATTTTATCACCTACTGGTGGATGCTTTGATAGAGTGTTCGTCCACTACTTTACTATCCATGCACAGTGGGCATGGAAAAAACTGCAGCCTGGAGCAAGGACCACAGAGAAGATCTGATACCCTCAGTCAACCCCTGCCAATGTACAACAATTTCAGTGCACTTTCAGAAGGGACTTGATATAGTTCTGGGGTTTTGCTTAAAATAAATCTAAACTTATATGTCTTTCTAATTGGTTTAACAAAAGGCTGTGCGACAACAAAATGCCACCAATATATACATCCTGTCAATTGAATGTGGGAGAACATCAGGGTTCACACAGAAATCAGAACTCATCCTAATAAAACTCAATGGGAAGCCAATTCTAATCACACAATTTAATTTTGGTCCTGAGATTAAAAACAGAGGGGAAACTACCGATTCATTAATTCCTGCAGGAAACCAACTCTAGATTTAGGATTTTGAAGACAAAAAAAAAATAGTAAAAGTGGAATAAAAAATATCTGAAATCAAACATAAATTGCATATTTTTACCACAAATATAGCTTTAAAAAATAAAGGTTACTTTCTACTCAATGTCAACAATCTTACTGTTCCAAATATGTTTACCCTTATAGACTGAAAAATCAGATACTGTTACACAAAGAACTTTAATCAGTTCTTTTAAAACGACCTGTTGCTTTAATGGTTCAAATTGACGCATATTTATGAAAGATATACACAGAAAATCAAATATTAATGTAATAAAAACTGCAAACTATACACCTCACATACCGAAAGGTTAAAATAAAAATATATTTACCTTTCTAACATTGGTGGCCAGAACTTTTCTCTTGGTTTTTACTTGTTTCCTTATGATTCTTCTTGTAGTGTGTGGTTCAAGTGAAATTTTAACCAGTGTTCAATTCAGAGATTTTAGCATGTCTGGGAGATTTATCCTACCAAAATACAATGACAAATATTATTTTGCAGCTCTACAGATTATGTGTTTTTTATAAACGTGTTTTGTTTGTGTAAAAAACAAAACCACAAAATAAAATGCTACACAGTTTTCTCAAGGATGAACCCTGCATGGTTTATAAGCAACAAAATCCTTTTCTCATGTTTGACAAAGATCAGAAAATTTTTGCTACATTCTATGCCAATTTTTATATACACAAATATAAAATTCCAAGTATTTTTCATGTAAAAACCTCTAAACAAAAATTTTTCCCTGTTTTTCACAAGAAAAGGGAAGATTTCCTCAACCCTTAGCATTTAATTTCCCTGTCAGTTCCGCAGGAAAGTTGAGACCCTTGTGCCTGGTCAGTGTCCTGTTATGGGGACCCTTCACTGAGCAGTACTGCTGGATTGCAGGGTGGTTTGACTGACTCAGTCAGAGACACACACCAACTGCATAAAGAAAATCCCTCCATGGGTGTTCCCCCTTTTTGACCCCTCAGTGAGTCTTACACTTTATTTGAGTGTGTTAGCTGCTGCCAGTGACTGCCAGCACCCATGAGAGACTCACACCAACAGTTTATGGAATTGTCTTTGTTAACAGAAAATTGTGACAGGTTAAGGTTTGGGGATTGCTGGTGATGGTATCTGACTGCAAAAATGTATTCAAAGCAATACACAAACCTGCTCTAATTCCCAATAAAAATATTCAGCCCACACAGAGCGTGTTTCTCACCCAATAGGCAACCCTATGGGGGAGAAGACAGGTTCAGCCCATTGACTGATCCCAGCAGTTGTGATGGGGTTTTCCCTCACGTATCTCCATTCTCTACTTATTTTATACTATTTCTTCATATTTAAGTGGAGCTTGAGCAACTCCAGTCATACATACCTTTGTTTACTAATTGGTATAAAACTCTCTTCTCTCTTAAAGACACAATGACATCTAGAGTGCACACTCAGTGAGGGGGGTCATACCTTGAAGGTAGATAATTTTGGGATAGAGGTGTGTGTTAATGTTACAATTATGTTATAATAAATGAAGTTCCTCCAAGGAGAACGTTTTCACCACAGTTGACTCAGCAGCCAGACAGCTTCTCATCTCTCCCCTGACTGACCTGTGCTATGTAGTTTATCAGCTGCAAAGTACCACTGAGTTCTCCTCCCTGCAAGGTTTGCAACAGAGCTTTGATGTCTCCACTCCAGCCTCCATTCCATCCCCCTTGGCAGGTGCTTACATTTGCAGGATACAAGTAGGGGGGAATCATTGTGGTTTACATCTCGAGTGTGCCAACCACATTCCATTCAAGGAGTAGCAGCTGCAGTTTATCCTATAATTTCCTTATCATTATCATTTCTCTTGGCATGTGAATATAATTTCTCAGTTTCCTCTAACTTTACCCCCAGAGGTAAAAGAAAAAAATGAGATTATTTAAGCTTCCAAAGATGGATTTAAAATTATGCAAGTCAATGTAAAACTGAGATTTTGAAAAAGTCCTTGCACAATTCAGAAGTGTTAACACTCAAACCAACTCCTTAATGAACTGCAGACATTTAAACTGTCTACATACAATTTCTGGGCATTTATGTTCATGTGACTGGGAATACATATATTCAATGGGTATTTACTACAAGGTACCTAAATAACACACCTAGCAGGAGGAATGAATCATTTGGTATCTGCTAGAGAGTAGAATAGAAAAGAGATTGATTTAATGTTCTCTAACATAAGTGTATGCTTGCTCTACAAATTCACTGCAAGTCACCACTACATCTTTGAAAATTTCTTGGTCCTCCTAAATTAGGATGCACAGCTCTATTCAGTGATTCAAGAGGAATCTGGAGGAAAATACAAAGTCTTTAACTCAATTCAGAGTTCAATTTCCTTATCTTCCTGTTGAGTCTACTCATCTAAACAGATCTTGTGAATGAAGACAGAAATGGTAAAAATAAACAATCAAGAGTATTCTTCAGAGAGACTACAACATACAAGATAAAGTTCTTGTGGAAGAGTGGCCTGAGGATGTGGTCTTTGTTTCCATAAGTGTTTCTGCTTCTCAATATTTAATTTAAAATGTGTTCACCCGTCAGGGATTAGGATCTCAAATGTCTCTTCCATTCTTTTTCAGTTGAAAGACTCCCTCTGGCAGCAATTCAAGCAGCAAATTGTCAAGGTGGGAAAACAGTATGAGAGGGACAGTGATCAGCTGTTCCAGCTAGAACTCAATACAGCAATTTCTGCTGCTACTACTGCTGAGAGCAGAAACACATAGAGACTTTCTTGTCTTCTCTTTCTACAATTCTCTCCCTGCCAGTCTGTCCATTGTGCTTTGGGTTCTAAAACCCTGATTTAGATTATGCCCTAAATTCCTGCAGTATGAGCTTTTTGACCATGACCATGAAAGTTCTTGCATAAACTGCTATCCAACAGGAAGCTATGATTTCCAAAATAATGTAAGTTGCCTTTGGCTGCTGGCAGCTGTGCCTTTTTTGGAGTTACAGCTCAGAGGCTTGTCCATGAATGTGGGGTTATTGACTTCTCCAACATATCACATCAATTCACCAGCTTGATAACTTAATTTCACAAAACACAGAATTCACAATGTAACTAAAAAAAAAGGGGGGGGGGGGACAAACAAAAAAACCAAACAAGAAAACCCAAAAAAATTAAGAAAACCGCAAACAACGCACACTAAAACCCAAACCAAACAAGGAAACCCAAACTCTAGTGTGGCTAGCACAGTTTTTCCCATGAGAGGTTTTCTTGTGTTTTGTAAATAAAGATAAAGTTTGGATGTTTTGGAACAGTGTCCCAGAACTTGGGCAGTGCAGGCCTGGCCAATCAGGCCTGGGGGAAGGCTTCTGACTGACCAATCTGGGTGACTTTTGAGAACTCTATAAATGTGATGAAATCAAAACAATAAAAGTCATTCCTTCTTGCCACTGAGAACCGATGCATTCATTACTCTGCTAGCTGCTCAACAGCAACACTCTAGCATTTACCAAACTTCTCTAATGAAAGCTCAAAACACCTTTAGACAATCTTCTGTAGAGAGAAAAATGTTTTTTAGATATTCAGGGAAGATATTTGGTGTAACTCACAGAACGACAAGATAACTCAGAGTGAAGAGGAGTTTAGTCAAAACTTCTCAAATCAGGGGGAAGTTGTGAGATAAATCAGTTTGCTCAGAGATTTATACAGTTGGGAAAACACCTAAGGATGGAAATTTGGGGGAAAAAACCAACTTTGGACAACCTGCTTCAAGGCTTTACTAGCCACATGATGAAAATATTTCTCCTTATATCCAGCCGTACACTTCATCTTTCCTTTACTTTGTGGCCATTAGTATTTTCTAGTGTCCTTTGTACAAAAATATTGAAATGGGTTTTAGTATGCATAAGTCCTTTTAGCATTATGAAGTACCCCGCCTTCTCCCTTATTTGCCAGTGTATTCTGGCTTTGGCTGAAGTAGAGCTACTTTTTTCACAGCAGCTAGTATGGGTCTGTGTTTTGGATTTGTGATGGAAACCACGTTGATAACACAGGGATTTTTTTTTTATTGCTGAGCAGTGCTTGCACAGAGCCAAGGACTTTTCTGATTCTCTCCCCATCCTGCCAGCAGGAAACCAGGTTTGAACAAGGAGTTGGGAGGGAGCACAGCCAGGACAGGTGACCCCAACGGACCCAGGGAATATTCCAGAGCATATGGCATCATGCTCAGCATACAAGGATAGGGGAAGAAGCATAAAGAGGAAAAAGTTCAGATTGATGGTGTTTGTCTTCTCCAGTGACCATCAGGTGTGAAGGAGTCCTCCTTTCCTGGGGATGGCTGAACACCTGTCTGCCCATGGGAAGTGGTGAATTCATTTCTCTGGGTTTTGCTTTACCCGTTAAATGGTCTTCATTTCTCTGGGTTTTGCTTTACCCATGAAATGGTCTTCATCTCTTACTCTGAGTTGTCTTTTACTCTTTGATTCTCTCCTCCTCCCCACCAGTGGGGACTCATCAAGCATCTGCCTGTGGCTTAGTTGCCACAGGATTCAAACAGGACCAAGAGAAGGGAACGTGCTTAATACCACTAGCTCAAAATTATTTTTAAAACAATGTTTTTGACATTGTAAGTTCTGTAAAACATATCAGAGTAGAATGAGACTGCACCTTACGTTTTACCCCTAGTCTCAAATCTCTGTATATTTTGTATTGAGAAATGGATATGAAACCACATTCATTTTAATAAGTACATGATTTATAAAAAAGCCTGGCTGCATATACATTTAGCAACTGTGTTGTGAAATCCCAGATAGTTAAAAGAAGTTCCCACAGACAGCTGAGAATGAATCATAAGAGAAAGTCTGTAGCATTCTCCTGTCTTTGAAGACTTTATATTCTGTTCTGGAAATGCTTTTAGCCAAACCAAACTGTCAATTTCTGATTTTAAATACAGCCATCCAGCTGAAAGTGCATTCAAAATATTGTTTAAAAAAAAACTCCTTTTTTGCTTTGTACTTCCAGTTTTAAAGGTATGGTTATCAAAGGAGAAAGAGTCTAAAAAAGAACCCTGTAAGCTTTGTTACATAGTAAGAAGCCCATTCCTGAAGGGAGTCAAGATGAATCCTACGGGTGCTCTTGATCTACAGTTTTAGTGAAGGGTCACACTGGAAACATTTATAGTTCTGATATCCTCTGGCTAGAGTCATATGATTGCTAGGGATTGCTGAACCGAGTAGCCCAACAAATCCAAGGCTGATTCAGCTCCAGCAGCAAGACTGGGCACATTCTCACAATATGCACACAGGAAAATGCATATATTTTATATACATATGTAGCCCCCTGGCAAGCCACACAGATCAGCACCAACAGAAAACACAACATTCATGTAAGTAGAAACAGCATCAATGGCCTTATCCTGTTCCCCTCACAGACTGAGCAGGCTGAAGATGCATTAGTGAGAAATAGGTCTCTATACATTTCTATAAACATTGTATCTGTATAACACACGTTTCCCCAGGACACAATCTATGTGCTCGTTAGCCCTTTGTCCTCATTCTCCCAGCTGCTGGCACCCAGGCGCTCAAAGCCCCAAGGCACACAGATACACTCACGTGTAAGCCTGCAATGGAGCAGCAGCTGGCAGGACCTGTGGCCCTCTGGACTGGGGGACCCAGGCTGGAGCAGGTTTGCTGGCAGGACTTGTGACCCACAGGGGACCCATGCTGGAGCAGGCTGTTCCTGAAGAACTGCACCCTGTGGAGGGGTCCCAAGCTGGAGCAGTTAATGAAGAGCAGGGCCTGTGGAAAGGGCTCATGTTATAGAAGTTAGTGATGGTCTCCTGTGGGTTGAACCCCATGCTGGAGCAGGGGAAGATTGCAAGGAGTCCTCCCCCAAAAGAAGAAGGAGCAATAGAAACAATGTATGATGAACTGATTACAGCACCCATTCCTCATCTCCCTGTGCTGCTGGGAAGGAGGTGGAGGTAGAGAAAATTGCGTCAGAAGTTGAAGTCAAGAAGCAGGCAGGGGTGAAGGAAGATATTTTTAAGATTTGTTTTTTATTTGTCATTATTCTACTCTGATTCGATTGGTAATAACTTAAGTTCCTCTTCTTTAACACACAGAATATTTTCCTATTGCCCCTCTCTTTCCGCCACAACTTTCACACTTTGCACAAATAACTTTTTTTTAAAATTCACAGCAGAATTTTGCAGCTTTTTTTTCCCTCCTAAAACACCTAAGCATCTATCTGGTATTTCAATAAGGGCTTATGTCTTTTTATGTTCACAGACATGCTATAACATCTGCCTATTCAAATCATGGAATGACTAGCTATATAGTTATTAGCAACAGTCTGCCAGGTTCACAAATCAGGCATTCATCATGCATATCACTTTCACAGTACAGAAAAGAAAACATACTACCAATACATTTTTCCTTAAGTGTTAAAGTAGGAAATCTAAATTAATTTTCCTCCTCATAGTAAAGTTTGAACCTAAAGAAGTCTTAAACTCACAGGCAAAAAAAGAAAAAAATTACTCTGAAGAATAAAATGCATTCTAAATATAAATAGTCAAGAATGCAACCAACTGAAACATCATCCCTGCAAAATAACTGAAGGGTTTGCTACTGTAGAAAATGTAAACATTTCCAGTTACAAAGTTGCTAGCAGAGAAATTCACATACACTTATCTATACTTTGTGTTCCCCAAACATGTCACTTCAGTGATCTGAAAAATAGAGATGCCTTTTTTGCTCTTTGGATTGCCAAAATTCAAGTATTACCTTAAAAAAAAAAAAAAAAAAAAAGCCCTATCTACAAAACCATAGGACATGCAGACTTCCCCAAGAATGAATCTGGGCTATTCAGATGGTCAGCTGGGGTTTTTTTGAGAACTCTTAGCTGAGACAGAATCATCCACTTCTAGGCAGATCCTCATTTCTCCATATCTTCCTGTAAGAACCCGAAATTAGCAGTTCTGTTATACCTAAAACTTGCTTTAATTAGAGGTGAAAAATAATTAAATCTTAAAGAATAAAAAAAAATTTATGGCCATTTAACTTCCTACTACAGACTTTTTAGGCATCCTCTGAAGGTGTCCTAAAACTGTTTAAAGACATAGTGGAAAGGGAAAGGGGGCATAATAAAAAAAAAAAAAATTAAAAAAAAAACAACCCTTGTGTCGCTGTTGAGCCACTAGCAGAGTCAGAAGGCCCGGGTTCAAAAGGTGGCATCCAGAGAGAGCTTTTATTATTTAATTCCATCTTATATAGTCTTTTCAAAGGTCACCCGGATTGGTCAGTTCAAAGCCTCCCCCTAGGCCTGATTGGCCAGGCCTGAACTGTCCACATGTGAGAAATGTTTTTAATAACATCCAAACTTTATCTTTGTTTATAAAACACAGGAAGAAGAGAGAAAAAGTTCCCATGGGAAAGGTCTGTGCTAGCCACACCCTTACTGTCTTGTCTTTGTCCTTTGAAGATGAATAACCAGCCCATACTTTGCTTTTACATATACAAAGAGAAATGGAAAAGCAAATTTTTGTACCTATTAATAAGGAAGTCATCAGATAGATGGCTGTTGGGTATTTTTAACAGAGTGGTGGGAGGGAGAGGGAGAGGAGAGGGAGAGGGAGAGGGAGAGGGAGAGGGAGAGGGAGAAGGAGAGGAAGAGGGAGAGGGAAACATACTGCGGTAGAATGGAGAAACAATTTTTTAAAAATTTACTTCAAGTACCAGGAAGTGATTTTTTTGCTAGCACAGACAAAGATGTCAGGAATTCTGATTATGTTGTTGTGGAGCATTCTTAACAAAAAAGATATTTCCTCTGAAAAAGTTGACCAAATCTGAGATTTTTTGTCCTATGGAAACCAACAGGGAACCAGAGGGCCTCAGGCATTGCATACAGCTATGTTCTTGTTATGGAGATTGATTGACTTAGCAGAAATCTGAACAGCTTGCAAATTTGCTACAGGGCAAATTCCCATTTAATGAAAGTTTCCCAAAGCCATTGGACCAAATTTCTCTTGTACAATTTTGCTGAAGATGCACCAATGAAGTAATATTCTGACTCTGTGTTTGATTTCTAATGAAAATACTAACTACAGGAAAATGAAAAACATGAGAGAAATAAAGCATATGAAAATAAATCTTATAGAACAGGAAAGAATTAGAGTAGCTTTCTTCTCAATTCAAAATCTGCTGAGTTTATTTATGCTATCATTTTCTTCCTATCTACTTCAGCATATGAGAACAGAGCTCATTCATTGCAGAGATATCCTAGAGATGTCCTAGAGATAGGATGTCTTAATGATGTCTTGTGCAGTAAATTATTGTGAGAACAGGATTTAACCCATTAATTACTCCACCATGATGCCATCAAGCTACCCCAGAGTGCTACTCCACCATTCATACTTTGGCAAGAGTCACTACCTTTCATTTGTCTGAGCCGTATGAGCAACAGAATGAAAAATCACAGCATCTCTACAAACAAAAATTTTGAGCTTGATGCATCTGTGCAACAGCATGTGCTTTAATTTGCAGTTCAAACAGTTCGCCATCCTCCAGCAGGAACACAATTGGCAGCAAATTATAAAAAGAATTTCTTCTCATCTGTCTAGTGAACCAGACTTCCAAGCAAGCAAAGAAGTTAGGCTATGCTCTTTGTCTATTGCCCCCACCAAAAACAAATAAGCAGATCAGTTTTTCCCACCCAGAGAGCTGAGTTGGTGTTCTAAAACTGTTATTACTTACCTATATAAAAGTACATTAAAAAAAGCTATCTTGAAAGTGCATTATTAAAGCTGCAAAAGCAAGTGTTCAAGTGTTAAGAATCAGCAGATTCCTGTTCCCTGTAGAAACTAAATTCAAGCTTCTAGCACATTTCTCCTACACGGTGAGAAAAAGAAACCCTTTATGGAAGCAGTCCTCCTGTGTAATCAAGAAAGTGCTTGAGAGAAAGTGGTGGCTCCAGAACTGCAACTCTTGTGCATACATAAACACACACGCTCACTGCTCCCTCCTTTCCCAGGCTTCTTGTGCACAGCAGTTCTCACATACAAACCCTTTCTCCAATACACTCAGGTTGAGGCAGCAGCCAGTGTATCCTAACTCTGACAACTCCTTGTAAACTGGGTAAGAAAGCAGAGTTCTACTAATGTCTCAGCCAATTATCAAGGCAAAAATCACAAATAGTTGTGATTTTTAAAAGTCTTACTCTGAAACGCTACCTTAGAGATGCTAGATGCTACCCAGTTTCAGAAATCATGTTGAGGTAGCTAGATACTGGCTTTACAACAAACCCCACACAAAACAGTGTTACCCTTTCTTTAGTCACAGCCATGGGTAGGAGATGATTCTGTGTCTATTGCCAAAACGAGCTTAATGGTTCAGAGTTCACTATATTTTGTAACCCATTATTTCTTCTGTACTAATGCACTGACTTAACCTTTTTGCAGATTATCAAGTATGAAGATATCTTAAAAGACTGAATCTCCATTTCATATGAAAGTTAATTACAGTTTGGAACAGCTATGAAAAAAGGAGAAGAAAATTGGATTATTTGTGACAGCGTTGTGACAGGCTTTTTGCATATGATGATTTGCAATAGCCTTTGAGTTCTGGGTGCAGCCAGATGATTGTAATCTCAAAACTATCTTGAATATGCAAATGTGCATATCTATGACAAAACTTTATATTTACTTTGTGTTACAGGTGCAAAGAGTAGAGATAAAACAATTCCCTAGAGTTTTCATATCTCTGATGATTATATTCTGAACTAAAATATCCTCAATATTTCTAGGGTGGCTTTTTATGCATTTACAATTATTTTGTAAAAAAATTAATCCTATTAAAATCCAGACAGAAATATTGCATTTCCATCATATTCTTATGTGTTGCTTTAAAATAAACAGGACATAACATATACGAGATCATTGTGCATAAAAAATCTATATGACAAGTTTTAAAGAAAATATTTTCTATAAAATGTAAGTAGTTTTTTTTTTTTTTACTTTAGTAAATTTTCTGTTTAAACTAAATTTTCAATATTTAAATGGCATAAAGCTGCATTAATTTTATTGCCAATGGTAAAATGAAATAAACACAAAATTCCAGTTCATATTCAACTTAGCGAATATTTTTATTAAGAATATATCAGGGAAAGGTCAATTTTTATACGTGAATAACTTGAATTTGTATTTCAGATTCATATGCTTTAATCCCTGCAGCAAAACTTTCAACTGAGCAGAAAATATTTTTTCAATGAGCCATTTACTAAAACAATCACATAAATGTACTTCTAACACTGCATGAACTACCACTGTGACAATTTTCCATGATTTAAGTTTCAGATTTGAAATTGCTGACATGATGACAAAAAAGACAAATAATGAGAGCAAACACATTACAGGAAAGGGCACTTTTTTTTTTTTTTTTTTTTTTTGTAATTGTCACAGAATTGTGTCAAACGGACATATAGCTCCTGTTGTGGAAAATAATCTCGTAGCTTTTTTCTACTTCAGTTTCATACTGCGTATAATAATTTACAGCTCTGGGGGAGCAAGTGTCACCTACCCAAAACAGTACATTTCCAGTCTTAAAAGCTTCTTCATGTTATTGTTTAAAGTCTTTATTCGCAATATTGTGTTTTGCATGTCACTTGCTTTTTCCAATATTTTTTCCTTATATACTTACAGTGTATTTCTAAATGAAACAGCTTTTTATATCCTCAAAATATTAGCAATTTCTCAACTTCTTTTAAAATACAATTTTGAAAATGAAGGAATAAAATATTCTATAATATCTTGTTATTTATTATAATTCAATGTAACAATTTGTTAGTATTAATTGGGTTTAGTCAGTAAAAGAAACTATTTACTTAAGACACTTTCCCACCAATAGAATGCCAATTAAAGAATGTGTGTAGCTTGCCCCAGAAACAGGCATCCTTACTACTGTGTGATGTAATTTTACCTTTACAAAAAACATATCTGATTTCATAGAACTGCAGATATGTCAACACAGGATCTAAATACACGACATGCTTTATAAACTCAAAAAGCAATTGTTTGCCTGCTGTAAACTCCTATTCTACATACACTTAAAAGCCACACAAGTTTATTGGTAAGTGTAGAATTTTTCTTCATGAAGGACTGTACTTCCTGGAATGAATTTACAATTTTTTTTTTTCCATTTTACAAGTCATAAGGTAATCAAACCATTTTTAAACAGTTTTAAGAGAAAATTTATCAAAACTGCCTTGTACTGAGACTTATGAAAATAGAACAAAACCAATAAAACAAGTTGGCACTCAACTCATCTAAAAAAAAAAATAGAACCTTACAGCACATTCTGTCCTCAGAATGTGAACATGTGTTTAAATTTGAAAATTCTAAATGTTAAAATTCTTTAAATTATCAATTTAATTGATATTTTGCATAGGATAAGGAAAAAGAAAGTTGTTTTCTGATGAATTAATTTAACATACATAGACTATCTTTGACAGAAAGGAACATTATGTCATTATTCTTGACTTAATAAACATGCATGGAAAACTTTGACCTGAATTGAATACTTGAAAATATTAATTGTTAGATGATTTTTTTTTATTTCACATTTATTTACTTATATATAGTAAAAGTTATGGTCAAGATATTCTTTTTTTCATGCAGTTTGGTAAACATTAAAAACACGAGAACCTGGTTTTGTTATGCACTAAACTACCAAGAAATAAACTTTTAAAGAAATAGATCTTACTGTGATATTCACCTTTTTTCAGTTTATGACAATATAATGATGAATTGTCTTTCAGTAACACTCACTGAAGTCATGAAAGGTTAATAACTCATTTAAACATTCATTACATGTCCCTATCAAAGTCATCTTAATTTCACAAAGACATCTAAGTTTCTCTTTAGGGAAACACTCTCTCAGGATTCAAGTGTGATTCTTTATTAACAAAATGGCAAGTGCAAAGTTACATGTCAAAACCCTGACTGATGATGCTGCAAATTGGTTCTTCCACCAAAGCAGAAGACTTTAAATTACTGCTTTTTAAAGGTGTGCTCCCTCAAAGGCAATTAATGTGTCAGTTGTCAGTCAGGATTATTTAATTTCCCAGTGAGGGCTAAGAAAATGGGTACAGCAGATTGATGAACAGAACATGGCGCTGCCCACAAGAGAATTATAATAATGCTGCCAGTTTTCCACCTTTATTTGGTCTCAAATTTAAGAATTTAAAGTTCAGTGTGTCAAGTAGCATTTGAAAATTTATTCTGATAAATTAAAAAACGAAAAACAAACAAACAACAAAAAAAAAAACCCACATGGAAACCCACATAACAAACAAAATAATCACAAGCATGTGAGCTTTCAAGGAACACATTTTACCTAGGCTTTCATAACTTTCCCCATGCAAGTCAGAAACAAGCACAATAAAATTGCCATTTCCAGTATATATGTTTTGTTATTTATCTTGTTGACAAGCTATGTCCCAGACAGCCCTCTCAGAATGAACAATAGTTCACCTAAAAGTTGTAACCAGATTTTAAATACTCTTTATTCTGTGATTCAGGGTAGTGATTTTAAACCAGTGTCCTATGACTCGGGAATGTCATAATGTTCTGAATTCAGGACTCTTTGCATCTGTGTTACTAATTTTTCCTAGTTCAAATCAAAAGACTTCTTCAGAAGTGAATCTTGAAGTTGAATCCACTTACATACTGTTCAGTTCATACTGTGCAGCGTTCTTAGATTACATCAGCTGAATTTCTTACAGATGAAATTAAATTGGAAAATGCAATCAATCTAGGATTATAAATCAGTCAGCCATTGAGTCTGCACTGAAGCCAGCCTGAAGTATACTCTCAGAAATTACATGGACATGAGATTCTCAGCACCAAGTCTTCCAGTGCATAAATCCATTCCAACTCAACCACACCATTTGCTGATGTATACATAGCTCAGATCTCTCCTGCTGATGCTATTCCACTTGTCATCATATAGTCAAACTTCCAAAATTAAATATTTCTGTAGGCCTGTAACAAACACGTGGATTAAAATAAATTCTGAGAATTTGAGAAACAGGCCATGCAGAAGAACTTCAGTGTGGGAACAGACATCCCAGTTATGTTTTGCTCCTTGCAAGTCCTGATGCCTCAAAAAACAAACAGCATAAAAACATAACCCTGCCTTTCAATAAGATAAATGTTTGCTGTGTACACAGATGGGATTTGATAAACCCAGAGGGGTAACTTGCAGATAAATACATGAGTAAGTTTTCTGGAAAAATGAGGCCATATGCAGTAGGTTTTCCATTCTCAGAATAAAAATGATCATCAAAATTTCTGTCCTGACATTTGTCAGATTAAAACTTGCAGTATGTGATATTACTTACATCTATTGTTTTTCATTTTATTGATTCATAATTCAATTTTTTTGGTCTTCCAGTAACAAAATGCAGTGTTTCTAAAGATAGTAGATTTAAGTAATTTCACTTTAAACATCTAAACATGCGAGTTGTTTGAGAAATTATTATCAGAAGAACATAATGTTCCCTTGAAACTGAGGCTGTTGTATAACGGAGTATAAAAAATAAGGTCTCTTCATATATTCTGCTCAAAAAGAGATTTTGTATTAGAACAGGGACCAGAACACCCTACATGCAGTTTTCTTGTGTGGCAAGTTTCTGCTTAGGTAGTGACATGAAACAATTAAATACATACAGTATTGTAAATTATTTAATAGATGTATAACATTTAGAAAATGCAGAAGGCTGTAAATTAAAAAATAGATAAGACAATATGAGTTTAAGTTTTCACACTGGAGCACTTGAGTTCTGCTTGCCACACAAGTAAAAGAAAGTAACATTTATTTTTCTACTTTCTCCTTTGAAAGACCTCTAAGAAAAGAAGAAAGCTTGAATATTTTAAATATAATGTAAATGACAGAATTTTTGCTAATCCTTACAAAAGTTCATGTTGTCAAGAAGAAAGAATGCCTTATCTTTCAAGAATCTAATCCAAAATGCCTGTGGTGCTTTTACAATCCACACAACAGGAGCCCTTTACTTGTTTAAACTAGGGAGCAGAAATAAAGACCATGTAGCCAAGGAAATGTGTAAAACCGATGTTAATAAAGAATCTATACATTAGGGATAGAATCATAGCTTACTTTATAGAATGTATTAATTTCCTATATTAAGGTATTTTAAATGTGGTTTTGAGTGTGAACAACAGAAATGTATGCAAGCACACAATTCATTAGGAAAATACTCATTTGAAGAGGGATATTGCTCCTGCTTCATTAATGCCAACAGTTTTTGTTTTCTGAAAACTCCTTTTATTTACAGATTTGATTGAAAGGTCATTTTTTAACATTAAAATGTACGAAATTAAATCTAGTTGCATGATCTTATATTTTATTAATATTTATATTCAAAAAGTCTATGGTTATGGTCATGCAAGAGTACTTCGATATCCTTTGTATTTCTTTTCTAGAACATGGCTGACGGGGTTTCAAAGCCACTCTCAACAAATTTAGCCAGTTGTTTTAAAATATTTAATAACATTTTGCTACTGGAAGACTTGTCTGAGGAAGTAGTATTTTCTGAATCATCTATATTGTGGCATCTGGCTCACTTTAAAATTCATTTTTATCTGAGTCATCTTATTCTTTTTACAACTTGACAGAAAAGCTTGACTTATTTTTAGAGATACAAAATGTGTTTTTAATTCCTCAGTACGTGAAAACCTCCTTGTCTGATAATAAGGTTTCCCCTCATTCATTTCTTCCAATATTAAATGTTATCTTCTTTTCACTGCACTACTCTCTTCACATTTACATAAAAAAAATCAACCAGATTTAAAGCTCTTAGAAGAGAAAAAAATCCTCTGACTTCTGCACTTATCAGGCCTCTTTCTTGTGGGTAGCCTTTGAGCTGCTCCCTTTCTGAAATACAAAACTTTCTTCATGGATCAACAAGGGGAGAAAACTTTCTTTGCTTAAAGATGGAACTGAAGCAGATATCAACTTCACTCTGAAATCTAATGGATGGAAGGATCTTCCTCTGTTTCATTACTATGTAAAAGATTTGCATATCTTCAGAATAGAAACCATCACAAGTCAGCCAAAAACTCCTGGGGGAAAAAAAGTTTATTCTGAAGAGGGTTATGCAACATCCTTGGGCTGGAGTGATATTCTGCCAGAGTGATTCTCCAGAGTGATGTGAATGCTGACAATTTTTATCCTATTTCAGGGAAGAAACTTGCAGGCTTGATACAGTTTTTACATTTAACAGCATTCCTGAAATTCTACCTTTTAGTTCAATTTATTCCAAAGATGGTGTCATTCATGGACAAATTTTTCTTTATCTTAAAAGACATGCTCAAGTGGAAAGCTCACAGCTGGGATAGAAGAAAGAACAAGGCAATAATAAAAAAAAAATTTAAAAAGTGTTTTTCATACATTTTTATAAACTGAGTCTTATAAATATACACTTTAACACTTCTGGTTTTCCTTTTAAAAAAATGGAACTTTCCCCATCCCACTGACAAGTAGATCACTGTGATTTGCATACCTCTGCTTAGGAAGCAGTCTTGTTTCTGGACATTGGGATTAAGGATGCTGGAACCTTACAAACTTTGTCCTGCCACCGAAGATCAGACAAGAATTACCTCCATGACATCCTTTCTGGTGTGTCATCAATGACTTTTTGTCTGTCCTCTCGGGACTAAAATTAATCTTTATTATTTCTGAAATGGATAGAGCAAACATTCACAGAAATATAAATATATATGGAACACTTACTAAATTTTCTTCCAGCACTGTAAATGCTTTATGTATTTCCATATTTCATTCAAATGTAGGAAAAAAGCTCTGATCCCACTGAAACCAGAAAAAAGGGTCAAAGAGAGAAGAAAAGGCAGTAAACAAGACAAGGCCAGGGGAGGAGAAGGGAAATGATTTTGTCACTATTCAGACGCAAATGTTAAATGAAAACTATGAACATTCCAGAGGGACTGAGAAATTGTAAACTAGGCAGATTAAAATGCATTTGTTTAAATTGCCTGACTTCCTTGGCATTTTTTGAAGAGCTAAATCTTATTTTGAGAACACAAACTGGACAGCCCTTGAGGATTTAATAATGAAGCACATTTTTCTTCCAAATATTTTGTGTCACATGATAAAAACTTGTAATAATGCAAAAAGTATATTTGGCTAAGTTTAAACAACTTGCAAATAGGAATGACAGAAATGCCAAAATCTGCAAACACAAAGGGTTATTCCCTTACTGGAAATAATTCTCTGTAGACCAAAGAAGAAGGAAATAATAAATTTTGACACCAGCTTGACCCTTTCCATTAGCATCAGCAAGGTCAAGGAATGGTAATATGTATAAGAAAATGCATAATATGCTTCTCTTTTCTTCTCTTATCCTCTCTGGGAAGTGATAGGTCCTTACAAATATTTCTAAAAGGCATCATACAAACTTTAGCTATTGCACCTATGATCATTAGTATGATTATTGCCTTTTCACCCAAATACTTGTTGCTTAGTTCTGTGCCTTAATTTAGCAGTGAGATTTTTTTTGTTAAGACCAAAGCTACCAAGAAGTGACATTGAAATTTAAGATTTCTGGGTCATGTTAGGCTTCTTGTCAAACAACATCCCCAAATCCATTTCCTCAGGGCTGCCCCTGATGCATTCTCCATCCAGACTGCATTTTTGCTTGGGACTGGTCTGACCTACGTGCAGGACCTTGCACTTGGCCTTATTGAAGTTCATGAGATTTGCACAGGCACAAATTCCAAGCTTATCACAGTCCCTCTGGATGCCATTCCTCCCCTCTAGCATGTCAACTGTACCACGTAGCTTGATGTTGTCAGCAAACTTGCTGAAGGTGCACTTGATCCCACTGTCATGTGGGAGGATGTCATGGGGGAGAAGGCAAGTCATGAGAATGATGCAGAGATATGACTTGAGTTGCTGACAGCCTTAAGAAGTGTTTAAATCACTGGATTATTAGGTATTTTGATGTGAGACTTCCTTAATTCCTCTTGCAAAACAGTTCTGCTAATAAAATACCTAATGACTCTTTCTTACTAGTACTTAGCCAGACCACTGGAGTATGACAAGTATTATAGATTTTCATTGAATATGTACAATGAGCTGAATAGACCCTTTATAGATTTGTGCCTAAAATTCATCTAAACCAGACTCCATCCCCTGAGTGGTATTAAAAAAAAAGACCAGCAGGTAAACCTGATTTTTGTATCATACTCAGGATACTGAGTGGAGAAAAGCATTGATAGTGAGAAGTTATGCCTATTCTTGCATTTTTCCCCTAGGAGAGCAACCAAACCCTAATCCTTATTCTTGGCTTTAATCCATCTTTATCAGTTTCCCAATCAACAGATCACTGATGATCCCATTCTGAAGTGCTACTTCTCCCCATAGACAATATAGTAAGCTTAAATATTTAATTTTGTCCTTAGAGTTCAGCTAAGTGGTGAAGCATCTCACTCAAATTTTACATAAACATTACCCATGTCTTAAGCATGGTGCTGCACTGGAAGGTTTATACATGTTTCACAACTCACTTCAAATCTCAAGCCATAGTCTCAGCATAGTGTAAGCTATACTGGTACATCTTCTTTGCACAACACAAAATCATTGACAGAGTGCACAGACACAAGTATTTAAAAGAAAATATCAAGAGAAGTACAAAGAATGAATCACCATACTGGGAACAAGCCTGCTTCTTTTAAAAGGTGTGTTGGGAGCAATTTGGTAATATTTCATCACACGTCTCAGGTATAACACCTTTAAAGCTATCTGCCATGTAGATCAGTCCTTCACATTCATTATGCATAGTGCCCTAAAATTATATGCTATGTCTTTTAACTTTTACAATACAAGATGTTTGGAGGTTAATATCAGGTTTCCTATGTACACTTTGAAACCAGCATGCCATATCTATTTAGGATTCAAGCAAATTGAAAAGAGCACAGAAGTGCTTTACATATATTAACTCAGTAACTCTATAACAAAATTCACTTGTAATGTGAAAGCAGACAAATACCCGCATAATGTTTCAAGTGAAAGCTGATGCGGGCTTTAAATCTGAAAGCAGGAAGGATGGTTTAAGGCTTGGAGTCCAAAGAAGAAAGGATTTAAGGAGGATAAAGTGTGCTCACAAATGAAAAGTAGTTCAAGTGAGACTGAAAGCAGATCATGCTACAGGGATTGTCAAGCAAAAAGCAAAGCGAACCAAAGTAGACAACGGCAAAAAAGGAACATTAAATTTGTATATAAAGCATATATATCTGTATATCTGTAAATGCAGGTAGGTAATTATGGGTAGGATCAAAATACCCATCTGATGTGTGTGTTGTACATCCAGCACTGGCCTTCATAACAAGGGATCACTGTTCCTCCTTCCAGACACAGCACAGATGCCTTCAGAAGTCTAATGTCCTGAATTTCCAGCTCCTTCAAAGCCCATGTATAATCCAGCAACAGGATGTTCCCATCTGTGTGCACTCATCCCTGGTACAGGCATGCCAATGAGTTTCACAAAGATGGAAAAAGGTGAAGAACACCTTGAGAGAAGAGGGCCAGAGAGAGGCAGGAACTGAATGCAACCACAGGGCCAGGCTGGGAGGAAATGAATATATTTACAGTGTGCTTGGCTGTACTTTGAGGTGAGGTATCTGAGTGGGAGAGGTGTGAGGCAAGAAAGTTCCTGGAATCCTCCCCTCATCTACCCACACTATGCCTGACTGGGGAAGGAGTTTCCATGAAGGACCACAGCCTACTGGCAAGGCATGCAGAATATATCCAGGGATGCACAGGAAGAAGCTTAAATTATTTCAGAAAATATAAAGACAGAAAATAGTCTAAAAATTAGAACTTCTGTTGAACAGTGTTTCTTTACAAGCAAAACCACCCAGTCTAGCAGAGCATGTATTTTATACAAAATCCAGTACACTGTAGTGTCCCTCAGATGGACTACATGATAAGATGTACATATTTAGTGATCATAACCAATTTATAACATTGGTCATCACGGGTATTAGAAGAAAGTAATTTTTTGTGTGTGTCTTCTAAAATACAGTAGTAACAGAATATAATCTAAAATGTGATAAAGTTTAGCAGTACTTATAAAAAAACATATTCTTTATTAGATAGAATATTAAACATACAGTCCTGTAGCACATGTGGCAGATAATATATTTTGAAAATATTTTTTTAAAATTCATTCACTCACCCAGAGTAATATTTTGGCCTTTTTTTTAGATCCACAAAATGTAGTCTTTAATTAATCTTAATTTTTATCATCTGAAACACTTTCCCATGGAAAATTTGAATATGTACTTGCAGTAATTTAAATTATGATACAATCCAATCCCATTTCAGCTGATAACTAAGTTCAGTTGCATCTATATTTATATACAAATCATTGAGAAAACTCACAGCCTGCAACAGTGTAAAAATAGTAAATAATAAAGTGTCACCACATTTGTGAGGTATCAAAAATTTCCTATTACCCTCTGTTTTTACAGACAAAATTTTCTGTGTTTTGTTGCTATGTGCAATTGTGAATATATTCCCCAGAATTTGACTCTGATTCAATGTTAACTCTTAATTAAATTGAATGTGGCATGGACAAATTGAAATGTTTTTCCTTCATACAAATACTTAGTCCCTCAGTCTAAATAAAGTAATTTAGCTGACGCCAGTTGTGCAAACCTTATATATGTCATTTATATGAAATGACATAGAAATTCCCTAACAGATTTTTTCGGTAAGCTGGAAACAAGATTACTCCAAGATGATACACAAGGGAAGCTTAATACACAAGAGAACGTATCATTAATGTTAAAGAAATTATCTCAAAGCAGAAAGCAGAATTCTATAAAAAGGAGTTGAAATGTATTTTTTTGTGATTATTAAAATACATACTTACCTTAAAAAGCTTAAGCAGATCAAACAAAAATCCAGGGTAATAAAAAAGGAAATGAGACAATACATATTTAAAGAATGGATTACACTTGAATTTAAATGATTCATTCACATGCATTTGTTATGAATGTAAAATAAAACAAGTAGAACATGAATACAAAGCAGATTTTATTTAGACTGACTAATTGGTTCATACAAAGTGAAGCAATAGTGTAGGTTATAATGATACTGCATGTATGAACACCCTGAAAGAAATCTGAACACTTTCCTTGAATAAAAAAGCACATTGTTTTCCTACCTGCTTTCTCCATGTCAGATCAGTAAAGTTCCATATAAAACTACAGACAATGTGAAAGGATATTTTTGTTTTCACATTTGAAAAGCCAATGACCTAGAATAAGACCAGCTGGAGCACACAAACATCCATTTTTATTGATTTCCTTATGAAATTATTCCATCTCTTCTATTAAAATATTTTTACAGAGAATACACTAGTGTAATTTCGGAATGATAACTTTTTGATACCAATTCCCAACTTCACTATGTATATGTGACATAGTTACCAGCAGTCATTTAACCCCTGCTGTGAGGAGGCTAGGTTTATTAACAACAATGAAGATGATAATATGTGATATAAACCTGAGCAATACCATAATAGAAGGTGTTTCCTTGACAAAACAGAGAGGAGTAAAGAGGCTGTAAAACATTATTAACTTTGAATGAGGAATATGCTACAGCGTCAGGATGAAAGGATGAACCTTTTAGCACAGAAATTACGTCAAGTTAACTGAAAATAAAAAACCCATTAATTAGTAAGGAGAAACCCCTAATGCATGTTCCAAAGAGCTTAATATTGGGGTGCAAAAGGGAAAAAGGATGCATGGTTTTCAGAATCAGACACATTCAATCAATATAAAAATCTTTCCTCGCATAACTTTTTCACAGAATCCCCTGGAACTTTCATATTCAGAGACAGTTTTAGATTTAGATTCTATTGCAGTCACATTTACATTTCACAGACTATAAAAGAAGAACTAAATCAAGCAAAATTATATACCCACCCCTGCACTAAAATTAGCCTAAAAATTAAACCATGTTTCTCTTCTTTAGCCAATATCTTAGAAAAAAAAAATATTTCTCTGCTTGTTCTAATAATTCAGCTTTAGGTAGATCTTGTCAATAGCAACACCACTTTCTGCCTCATAGAACATCAGTATAGTATTATGAAGCTAGTAGGATAGGTGGATAGCTGGTTCATTTTTTAAAATAGATGAATAATTGCTTTCCTGAAGAAACTCTCTTTGTACTTAGCATGTGTTCCCACCTTTCATTTGAAGGCAGTAGTAAATCAGGAAAGAGATGGAAGACAAGACCATGCATCAGCAATGACTGAGCTTTTCCTCAGTTCTATTTTCTCTTATTTATAAACTGGGCAGTGAATGAAGAAGATGATAGAAAAAAATCAGGACAGCATAAGGATTCTTCTAAATTACCTGCAAACATGGCAGAAATCAAAAACCACAACAAAACAAACAAAAAAGTGAGTGAATGAAACAACAAAATCACCCAAAGAAGCCCCCCAAATAACCAAACCAAAAAAGAAAGTTGAAAAGCAGAAAAGCCAAACTACTCTATTTCTTTTTTAATGATCACATTATTTCTTTTTCCATTGCTAAAGTATTTGCTTGTTTCTGTAACTGCTCACTTAAAATCATATTATTGTCTTTATTCCTCTAGACACGAACATATTTACGTCTTCAACTCTACTGCATAGATTTTCAAAAGTGGTAGATTATTAAGGAAAAATAGATGAAAGCACATGAAGCTGCAGACCCAAGAATCCTTCAAACATGCAGAGCCCCAAAGGCTCTTTAACACACAGTGAGAAAAAAACAGTTGGAGCACAGAAATCAGTTGTCTTGTCTTTCAGGTATTTTATTTCTGTGAACTGCTGCAGCTCTGAATTCTACCTGTGACTCATTGCTTATACAAAACAACCCAAAGAATTTTTCTGGAAATATCCACAGTTTTCAAGAAATTGTGAATCTTGTTAGAGAAATGTAATTTCAAATATACCTTAACGTTCTCTCTTTCAAAAATACTTCATAAAAATCACAGAGCTATGAGAAACTATTACCAGTTTGGTTAAAAGCAAGAGCACTGACAAAATATAGTGTGACTTTTCTTCATTCTATGATTTTTCATCAATTACCTATGCTTCATTTTAAGAACATGAAAATCACAGAATCACAGAACGGGTAAGGTTGGAAGGGACCACTGAAGGTGGTCATATAGTCCAACCTCCCTGCTCAATCAGAGTCATCCTAGAGCTTGTCACTCAGGTTTGTGTCCAGGCAGCTTTTGAATATCTCCAGTGAGGACCACCCTGCAAGATCTCTGGGCAATCTGTTCTAGTGCTCAGTCAACCACATAGTAAAGTTCTTCCTCATGTTCATTGGAACTTCCTGTATTTCAGTTTCTGCCCATGATCTCCTGTCCTGAGCACAAACAAGTAGAGCCTGGCTCCATGCTCTTGCCACCCGCCCTCCCTTCAGATATAGACATTGGTGAGTTCCCCTCTCAGTCATCTCTTCTCAAGGCTGAGCAGACCCTATTCTCTCAGCCTTCCCTCATAAGAGAGATGCCCCAATCCCCTAGTCTTTGTTGGCTTCCCCTGGGCCTGCTCCAGGAGCTCCATATCTCTCTCGTCCTGAGGAACACAGAACTGGACACAGCATCCCAGCTGCAACCTCACTAAGGCTGTGTACAAAGGCAGGATATCCTCCCTTGACCTGCTGGCACTGCTCTTCCTAATGAATCCCAGGAAAAACCAATGGCTATCTTGGACATCAGGACACACTGCTGGCTCATGGACACCTTGTTATCCTGCAGGACCCCAGGTCTTTCTCTCTGGAAAGAGCTGCTTTCCAGAATAATAAATAAAACAAAGCAATCTACATTCCAAAACCAGTAGTTTTAACATCATGTCTTCCTTTACTTCCAAATTTTTGAATTCTCTTTTGTTATTAAAATATAATTACAAATATAAATAATGACAAATTCAAAATGTAATGTGGGAGAAAGGCACCATACGCAGCAGTGCCAAAATCAGCATGAACTTTATGCTGACCTGTAAGTAGAAGTATAAAGATCGAGTCCTACAGCAGTTTACTTAGTAACAAAGCTTACTTCACATTTTTAGTCCTAAAGTCAAAAGGCCCAGAGAGGCTTTTATTGTTACTTTTTGAAAAATTAAAAGTATTGCCCCAAAGAATTTAATTCGCGTAATTTCTCCAAGGAGATTTTAAGTATAGAATGTAAAGGGGTAAAAGAGACACCGAGAGTGCTGTTAGCTTGGACAAGAGCTCTATTCTTGTGCCAAAAGGTTTATTTCCAAGCAGTAAGATTTTTCTCAGGGGGCCTAAACACTTGTCTCCAAATGTACTCTGTGCCAGAACCTTTCATAAAGGTTTCTCATGTGACATATTTGCTGTAAGTGTTGTCATAAAAATCATGTGAGAAATTACACAGTAGAATAGCTACAGGACTTCCTGAGACCCACTTTTAGTGCTGATCTTTTTTAAAAGCCAATCAGTAAGTATAATTGAACAAACAAAGCTTTTCTCAAAGGCATTTGGCAAGTGTTTTCCTAAAGTCTAAATAATGATACACAACAGAACGCTTGATAATACTTAAGTCAACCTGAGACTCAGGTGTAGTTACATGACATGGAATATGCAACTGTGTTCTCCCATGTTTATGATGGTGTTAACCCACTTTAAATCAATTTCCATCTTTGTAGTCAGTCTTTTTTGAGGTCTTTGTGACTGGGAAAGTTAGGCCCCTTAAAAGACCTCATGAATTCCTACACAAACTTTTAAAATTTATCAATATAAACTGAAAATATCTTTCCTATTTGCCCCTGGAGCTGCCCCAAGGCCTGGCTGAGCTGTCAGTCCTGAACTCTGGGGGATGCCCACGTGCTCACCTGGGCCCTGAGTGGCCAAGCCACCAGCAGTCCCACCTAAGGGGTGGCACAGGAAGCCCTTGGAGCTTAAATACAGAGCATGAGAGCAGCACATGGTCCCAGCCTAGAAACCTGGGTGGAATTCCTGTCCTACCTCTGCTGCAACCCTAGGAGGAGGGAGCTCTATGTGTGTTTTTCCAGATCTCTCCTTCTATCTTCCTCTCTGCCTCTTCTTCTTTCCCTAATTCTCTTTTCCTAGAATTTTTTTGTAATGTAGCATTTCATAAGTTTCAAGGTTTTTCTTGGTTGGGCTAAGTAAATGCTAAATTAACATTGAAATTGCTACAGTCTAATCTCATTGCTAAAACCTTTTTGATGACTTTATACCTTTCTCTTTCCTTTTCCTTTCTGTTTCTTCTAACACTTCTTTTCAAAGTATATTGTAAACAAGACTAAAAAATTCCAGTCAATGTCTGAGTCAGTGCCTTGTTGCTTGAATAAGTTAAAGTTGGCTAAGTTTAAGTTTGCTAAGTTAAAATTTGTGAAGTTACTTACTTTGGATGTTGTTTTAAAATTTTCCAAGTGCCTTATTCTACCGTAATTTTCTAAAGTTTGTAAGTAAAAGTGTGGTTTTGAACTCCTGAGAAATTTGCTGTTTCTTCTGTGCACAGCCCAGAGTAAATCAAATAAACTTCTCCTTAAGCTGCCAAGTGGACTAGGGCATGACATTCACCGAGAAGACTATACCTATTTGCAAATTGTTTTCCAGTAACTTTTTACATTTTCCAGATAATTTCTTTTCCAGCTTAGCTGTAATCACTAGCAAGACATTATGCTATACAAAGGTTGTTTGGAATAAAACTCTGGATTTTACCTGCCAGCATTGTTTGTGAGTAAAATTGATACAGAAAGAGGAGCTGTACTAGATGAATTGTAACTCCTGTTTTCCCTTCCTGATAGGATCTTGGCTGCATTCTTAAATTTCTATAACAGGCTAATAAAAAAACTATCTTCACAGGCTACCAAGTGGTAAAAAATTTATAGAAAATCTGCATTCTAGCTCTTTGCCATTAGCTATTTCACTTACATTTTCTAACATTTCAAGAAAAATCCGTGCAGAGTGCTTAAAAAATGTAGGTTGATAACAAACATAGTCTAAGTGTGGAATATACATATATTTATGAGTTACCACTGTTAATACACTGTGTTATCCACAAAACACCCTGAATTTCAGGCAGAGGGAATATTAACAGAGGAATCTAGTTCTGCAATCCTACAGTTTCCACTCTAAATTCTCAGTGTTTCTGAAACTAAACTGGGTTATCTTATCTGCAATTGTGCAATACCATAACTTGGTATATCCAGAGTTTTATACTGAAGTGCTGAATTTCAAGGCAAAGGACTACATCAATTACATGTCTCTGTAGAAACATTTCACACCATAAACATTAGTGTTAAATTTATAGCAAAATTCAGACACTTCCAACTGCCATTACTCATTCAAATACTCCTTCAGCTGCCTCCTTGCAGCTCATTCTGCAAGTCTTGAAATTCATGTGTACACGCAAGCATTTTATTTCCACCACCTACTATCACAGTTTCAAACTATTCAAGGTAGAGTAACCTCTTGAGCTAAAAGTAATTTCTTTGTATTTTCTAACTCTCAGTATATTTTTCCTTCCAAAAACTTCTCCAAATGCAATAATAAGAAAGCCAAATTGGAAATAGTGGGTATTTGTCCATTTCTGGCTCTGCATGTAGCAATATTTATTAATTTTTAAAGTAATCCTACACACTAGATTGTACTAGAAGCCAAAGAACTGAGAAGCATTGTCATAGATCACAGTAAAGAATGGTGTCACAGTCTTTTCTTTGGACTAATTTAATCAAAAATTACTTTAGACAATCAGGCTGAAAATACATTAATAAATGTGACAGATGAAATAAAAAAAAATCAGGTGGGTATACAAGTTCTCATTTTTAACAGATATTCAGGATTTTATATTTTGCAGATCTTATTAAAATTAACATAAAATTATGGTTTCACCTAGGAATTTACATTCCACTGAAGTATAGGGAAGTCAACAGATTTCTCTAATGAGGTTTTAATGCTTCTGTGTAGTTTGAAATAACAAAATTCTACTGATTCCAGCAAAATTAAGACAATTATCCCATTGAAAAAGGCAACTGAGGCTCAGTAGGATTGACCAAGCTTCCTACTCTCTTTCTGCATTCTCCTTGAGAAGGCAATCCAGAGCAGGAGTTTATCTGTTGTGTTCCAAATTAGCCTGTAGAGGAGCCAATTTCTGAAATTGGAAAACTCAGAAAAGAACATCATAACAGTTGGAAAATAACATCATAACACAGACACATAAATTCAATAGCTTATTTTAAAAAGCCTCATACAAATGAATGTATTGCCAGAAAGCATTTTAAAAAACAGGTAATCTTTTTAAGGACGCCAGTAAGGGAAAATACATGATCACAAGTTTTATGGGATCAATCTAATAACTTTACATTAAAAAGTAGCCATAGTGAAATATTGGCACACATGACAGAGCAAGCAGGTAGTCTTCTTTGTTCTAGGAAATGTGTTCATGTACACCCATGTCTACATATGGAGAGAGGAACAGAATGTAAACACAGAAGGATTATTTGGAGCAGGTGGAAAGTAAGATAAATATCTCCACAGCAAGTTGCCACTGAAAAGGACAAGGATTACCAGAATGCAGATTTTAATTGGGTGTGACAGACTTTTGAGAATGGGAAGCATCAGCACTATAGCTGTCACCATGTTCTGGGACCATAGCCAAGAAAGCATAATCTCTGAAATACATTAGCATTTTTTGAGGCTCTCCAGTTTTGCGACTTTAGTTAGAACTAAGTATCTCTTGTGATTCTGAGGAAAAGCATCCTCTCTACTACATAATTATGAAAAAGCACCTGGAGTAAAAGCCAGGGATGTGTTTTATTACTTATATTCCAGGGAAGCTGTTGTTTTATCAAAATTTACAGCGCTGCAAATTCATTAATCTCAACATAATGAAGGATTGGGAATGCAATCACAAAACACACTCCTGTAAGAAATCCCCTTTAAAAGGTCCTCCTTAGTGGGGGGCACGGCATCTGGTTTTGCTTAGAGTAACCCTAGCTTGGTACTGAGTTTGTATGGATATCTTAAGATGGGTGTCTATTTTATTTTATGGAACTGTAATCAGGGAACAACATAATAAATAAAGTGAAAGCCCTGCAGAGAAAATACTTATTCCTGTCAGTCTGAACGTTGAAAGAGTTGTTGCCTGGGTATAAAGTTAGAAGAAGAGAAGGGTTTGTGCCGTGTCACTTGCAAGTATTCAGCCAGAGAGACATTCTCAAATGAGACTAGATAGTTTGTGGTATCAAAATATTTACTCCCTTGATAATTAACTTGTTGGCACTTCTTCATCACCAGTCAAATTTGGAGATCTTTATTTACTTTCACTTGGGCTTGTGAACACTAAGATCTCAAAGCTTCAGTGGAAGTCTCCTGAACTGTTCAGCACAGTATGTAGGACCCAAGCAGTATAACCAGCTACAGAATCTAAGAGGAAAGGAAAAAAAAAGGTCTCTGTGTTATTTATATGCCTAAGAGGGAGTATGACAAACCTTGTGTATGGGACTAAAATTCTGTAGCTATCATGACTGGTTGTTTGGATTTTTTTCTCAGTTTATGAAATTTTCGCATCTACCAGGTTAGGACTATGCCATTTAACTACCTATATAGACTTTTTAAATCAATGTCTTTTTTTAATTCCAAAGTTCACATGGCAAGTCCCTCTAATAGTTAGGAAATACAAATTTGTGACAACGATGCGACATCCTTTGTGATCTACAACTGCCCCAAAAGCAAATGCTGGCTGGTTTACATCATCTACTTATTCTGATATAGCTTCAGTCTCCTGAAACTCTCTTTGTTGTAATTGGTTTAAAAGCAAACACTTCCAGAATGAAAATGTGAATAACACAGTCCATTAACCAAAAATCAGAGAGAAAATGTCAAAAATTCAAGAAACATGTATTTTATTTGTTTTCCTTTTTATTTTATTTTGAATGCACAAAAATATGTAAATAATAGAAGTTATTTTCTCTAGCTGAGTATGCATCCTTAATGTTATCCTCTATATCCCCTCAGTCCCATCCTGAAAAATGTACACTGAGTTCAATAGTGCAGCAGTGAAGCAGCAGGGGATGTTCAAAAAATCATGTGTCTATCCTTGTAACAGTTCTGTGTTCATTCTCAGGCAGTGAAGAGAATCATTATTCTTGTTATTCTTGATGCTGAGAAAAAAGTATTTCAGAGTAAAAATAAAATTATTAATATAGAATGCCTCATTTCCCACTGCTGGTTAGTAATGTTCTTTTACTATTGCCTATAGATTGTCCTTATTCACTTAGACTACAGAAATTTTATCATCCTTTCATCCTATTCTAATTTATTCTTAATACTCATCTTTAGAAGATTGTAGTCATACCATACTATGTTTTAAGACCTAAAAAAGAGACATTTAACACAGACAGAAAGGTTGTTTGGCAAAACAAGCACACACACACAAAATTATAAAGATATTTTTTTCTTTCATTTACTTTTCTCATAAACATTATGTGTTAATATCTCATTTTTCAAAATTTTAATCTGCTAAATTGCAGGCAATTTTATCTCTAATCAAGCCAATGATATAAGCACATGCTTAGCTAGAAACTTACACATCCATTTATTTGATGTCAGTAACCCTACAGAATTCTAAACTGAAACACTTAAATACTTTAACGAACAGGGAGCAGAAACAAGCTTACAGTTCTGATTTCTAGAAGAGAGAAGACAAAAGTATCTTCTATATGTCATACCGCTGCTCTTGCTAGCATATATATATATGATTTTATTAACCGTGGTACTTAACATACAAAGAAAAATCAATGGCATATGATTTTAAAGTGATTTGTTTTGTAGTTTTCAGGGTTTCTTGGTGGGTTGGTTGTTTGTTTTCTTTCCATTTGATAATGCTCCTGACAATTTCAATTACCTTTCTTTAGAATCTCCTCAACATCATTACTCATCATGTGAAAATTTACCCATGACTTCACAGAGTTTGTAAGGCAAGATGTGCATTGTGGAGGGT
Organism: Lichenostomus cassidix; assembly: GCF_008360975.1. Lineage (NCBI taxonomy): Eukaryota > Metazoa > Chordata > Aves > Passeriformes > Meliphagidae > Lichenostomus > Lichenostomus cassidix. The sequence continues at coordinate 16,654,869 of NC_139480.1, read as the reverse complement.
CACTGCATTATGCTGATTTGGGGTGATATGTACAGCAAGGCACACAATTATTTTTTATGTACTTCTATAGAACAGTAGGAGTAAACAGTGCTGTAGATTTCAAACCCTGTGTTTTCCATGAGTCAGGAATATTCATAATAAGTGTAGTTGTTTTCCTCTTCGGTCTGAAAGACATACAACAAAATGACTATGTCCATTATGGATGGGCTAGGTTTTCATGATGGATATATTTTTTAAGGATATACAATGGTAACTACTAGTAATACAAGACTCAAAATCATGGCTTTTAATAATGGAGCCAGGGATAGCATATTGATGTTTCTCACTGCACATTTGTTTATGCTTTGGTTTCTAAATCATGTCTCACAATTTTACTAATGCTGCATCTAGATGTTTGTCAGCATACACCTCTTGAAAAAATAATTACTTTTTTTTAGCTACTTTTACCTCTTTCTTACATGTTCTTCCTCAATTAGTTTTCAGGAAGATCCTAATAAAATACACATAACAAACAATAGGCAATTAATTTTCACAATTAGTATTTTATATATTCATATATGTAGAATTCTAGTAATTCTAAGAACAAATTCTCAGTCTTTAAATGTGAATTTTGAAGAAAGTATTTTATAAATCCAGGGTAGAAATTTCCTTTTATGGCTGAGCTGTTGGCAACATCCCAATTATTCCAGCACACACTAGAACACTAGAATCATTTTTCTAGATCAGCTGCCTTTGAGGAAATGAGTTCCCTAGGAGAAAGTCTCATCCCACATAATTCTAAACCTTTATCTATTTTATGTATCTAACCCACATTAGGATGAATTGCCTCATGAATTCAAATGATCAGATAAGTATCTTGGAGTCCCCAGGAAAGTCGATTATTCAGAACTAGATCTTAAGCCAAAGGAAAGATCTGAAAAGCATTGTATATTTCTCTTACTTCTACCCCCTATCCAGTTTTGTTTATTACAATGACTGGAATCGTGACCTACAATAAACACACAAACAAGAAAAACACCCACACAAAGTTTGCAAGTTGAGAAAGAAATTTAAGCTAAGTGACCAACTTATTCAGTTTCCTGTCATTTGCATAATGCCTGCCCATATGAAAAGTCAACTCTAATTCATTTTCAGATACGTCAACCATCCAGTTTAAATTCTGTTATCCTGGTATGGTGCATTATAGAAACTAACTAAAGTCAGTTGAACTCATAATAGTCTTTGTATGTTCTACAGAAGTATCACTGTTTACCACTATTCAATGCAATTCCCCTTCCAAATGAATATAAACTGCTGTGAGCTTCAGATCACAACAGGGGAAAAAAAAAAAAAAAAAACTTTTTGAAACCCATTATTACTTGCATATCCTTCACCTTTGACTACAATCAATTATGTAGCACATTTTTGAAATTTCAATTTAGCACTGCTTGGTGTTTAAAAACAAAATACAAATGTCCAAAGATCAGTCAGAAGTGTACAGAATAAATATACAGCTTTTCTTTCTCACTGTATGTCAGTTCATTCAGTTGGATCTCAAGTTCCTGCAATCATTTTTGGTCAAAATGAGAAAAATCACACCTTTTACAGCTTAATTTATGCATACACCATCAAAAAGTTTTATAAAGTGTTTTGTGGATTTCATCTTTTGTCCTTTTAATACACAACAGCAATACTGCAAACAAATATAAACTTTTTCCTCTTGAGCTCATGCAAGCATGCCCAGCTTTAAACCAAAAGAAAGATGTCATTACAGACTAGTAATGTTTCCAGAGAGGATGCATTAGCATTAAAAATAAATGCTCTCCATTCACATAAAAGCAGTGATAAGTCTACAGAGTAAATTACACTTTTAGATTCATGATATTCAGCAACGTGCAAGAAAATGGTAAGAAAAAAGCTTTTACCATATATATATGTATGAGTACACAATGCACTTAGTACTTTTAGGAAAAAAAGATGCTAATGCTCTTTAGCAAACCTGGATGCAATTAATTTCAAGGAATGTAATTCTTTCACTAATGTGCAGGGTGGCTAACAGATCACCAGTAAATTTACTGCATAAAGTCCATGTGAAAATGAGCTTAGTAGTATGGGTTCATCTATTCCAGAAAACTCTTCATTATGATATTTTTAAATAAAAACTATTGGCTTGATGGAAGTTTTTTATAATAGGACTTTTTGCAAGAATGTAAGGTGACTTTGAACATGTTTTTATAAAAATAGATGAAAAAAAAACCAAAAAACCAAAACAGACGCCAAAACCAAATAATAGTTGCATCTGTGGCCAGAATTGTAACACAGTAAGCTCCCCTTTTTTGCTGTTTCTTTTTTGTCAAGGCAGGAGCTGAAACCAGCCCAGCCCAGCTCTGAGACTGGCACTCACAGCTCAGGACCAAGCGTGTGATTTCTTACCAGGATTGACAAACCGTACTGGTCAGCCTTTGCCAAGTGCAGTTCTCAAGCTTCCCTTGCACTCCCAATGAACTGTTGAGATCAAAGACAAAGACCATGGATGTTCTTTAGAGATCAAGCATTGTCCATCCTGAGGTCTTGCTGCTCAGATTCAGCTGAGTACTCCTCACTTCCCGTGTTGTGATATGTTTTCTGTATCAGCTGCCAAGAGAGAAAAGACCTGTTTATGAAAGAATAGATCTCAGTTTTGCAGGCTTACAGAAAATAATTGTATGAGGTAAGAATGAGTACCATAAGCAATGGGCACCATTGTATTTGAGGAGATGATACCATATGTGCAGTTTGATAACTAGAGTGATGGTTGTTTGGACTGCAGGAAAAGTTAAATTTTGAAAGTTGAGCTCACAGACAGATTAATATAGAGCTCTTCTGTAAAGCAAGAGTGATCAAAAAAATGTTCAGACAGTTAAGAAAGTCTTATAAATAGTCCTAATATAGCTATGGAGGGATTTCATTTGCTTGAATATTGGTCAGAATATAAATTTCAAAACAGACAAAGGAAAAGCGCTAGGAATTGCATGATAATTTACATGGCAAACCCCAAAATCATAGGGTCTTTTGAATTATATCAAAAAATAAACCATATAAGGTAGTTTGAATGTACAAAAACCAGAGATATTGACCTTTGATCCTACAACAGAGAAGGGCATGAAATTATTTCATTTCCATTATATGCCTTTATTTATGTTTCCACCTTTGAATGGTGGGCAGCTGTTCAACACATTTTTTCATTCAGGACAGAGAAAAAGAAAGGAATAAAACATGCAAAATGTGAAAGGAATATTGAATGTTCTGAACAAAGCTCTTTATTCTTTTCCTCCTCACAAAGATATCTTTCTTCAGTCCTAGATCAGTGTGTTCTCAGCTGATGTATAAATTAGAATTAGGTTGTTGTATCTGTGTGCACTGTTACCCTTTATCGAATAGATATTTTTTGTACAGAAATTATTAATTTCTTATTATTTTTATAGAGTTTAGGTACATCATTCTCAAGATTTTAGACCAGGCTCTGGTCTTTTCATCTGTAGTAGTTTGGATGCTGACTTCCTTTGCTTTCACTAGGTAAACCCTGTTCCTTGTGAAGGAGAAGGTATAGACTTGTCTTTGAGGAGAAGTAGCTGCTGATCTGGTGAGTCAATGGCCACCACAGCCAAACTGAGATCCAGACCAAGCCTTTGACATTTTTTTACTCTTATCCTTCCATCTTCGTTGGTGCAGAATGAATGAGTTAGCTGGAACAGATGCAAGGCATGGAGAAGGAGCAGTGAAGACTGAGAGGAACTGAAGGCTATCTTTTGGAATTTCTCTCTTTTTTTACTGAACAATTTTGGTATGTTATGTGTAGGGAGTTATTTGCAGCTTGAGGACAAATAAAGAACCACAATAGTGCAATGCTTGGTTGCAAAACAAAAGATGGAGCAATACTCACTGAATATTAGATCAAAGCCCCATCTCTCCAAGTTCCTTCCTACATTCAACAAAGAAAATTCTCTGAGGCACAACTTGGAGTGGTGACAACAGTAACATTGTTGTGTGCAGTCTTACTCCATTAATAGTCTTCCTAAGCCAGAGGTCTCTTGGTGAATATTCTGTAGTGATGATAACAATAAGGTTTAAATGTACTTCTCTGACATACCACACAAGGTTACTCCTATATATTGCAGGATATTCAGTTGTGGAGCTTCACACAACAATGAACTTTATATGTCACAAGGGACTTGCATAAACCTGCTTCAGCATGAATTAAGCCCACAGTTTTTATTCTAGTCCTAAATAATATTGTTATAATTTTAACCTAGAGTGCTCTCATTCAGATAAAAAGCATGGAAAGTTGTGTTTTGAGAGGGGTGGGAGTTTTGTTGTATTTGTTTCAAATGGAATGTGTAAATGAAATATATGGATAGACATAATTATCTTACCTATTCCTTGTCTCCCACTGCATGCAAAAATTCACCTCTTATCCTCTTATTTTTTGTGAATAGGTGTATCCCCTCAAAAGCCCCTCTTTACAAACTATTCCCAGTGGAATCTCATGAGTGAAAAAACAGCTACAGACTGAAACAACTGTATATGCTTTAATTAGACTGGGATAATTTCATTAGTATTAAGCTGTTTAATAATGTCCTAGAGTTGAGCTGGGTTGTCATTAAATACTTGTCACTATAATGAGACTTCATGGAAAAGCAGTTGGACATTCAAGTCAGTTTTTTAGAGCGATATTCAGACAGAAGATAGGCTTTAACAGAATGAAAGACAATTATAGTTAAAATTTCACAGGTTTTGAGAAAATATTAATCTATCCAGTTGTTTTGCTTCGTTCTTTTCATGGGTTTGATCATTTAAAGCCAGCATTTTTAACATAAAAAATTCTTTACAAGAAAAGTAAATTAGAAAGATATAATTTTCCCAATTTTGTTATGAATTCTGAAAGAACCTGTAACTTAATGATTGCATTTGCTGCTGCTGTCAGTGTCTGTAATGGACAATGTCTATTAAATCAGTGGGTATCTGTATTTTGTTATCTGTTTGTTATTCAGTGCCCCTCCCTGGCTCAACTAAATTTAGATATCTATATTCAAAACCAGGTTTGAAGAGACAATTATTAATATATTGTGGACTTTTTTTTTTGCAATTTAGCAAGATAAATTCTCTTTGTTTCTTAGTGACTTTATTTCATTGCTGTCTTATGAGAAGATTATGTGTTACTTCAATTTTGCAGATGTAGAATGGGTGTATGTGGAGGTTAAGGTTTATATATTAATCAGTGACATATCTTGTAAGGTAAGAGGCATGCATGAGTATATATTCCCAATTACTGACATGCAAATTATTGTTGCTCTGTACTGTATGCCAGACACTGCTATCAGTCTCTTATCTGGCTTTTTGCCAGTGCAAATGCTTACTTTCTAATAAGGAATTCAGTCTACACCAACACTTAACATATTTCAAATAGCTCGATTATAGTCGCATATGCTGTGAAGTAGCAAATAGAAATAGCACATTAATTAATTTTTTAATTTCTGTGGATAGCATACTGTAGCATGTGGCTGTATTGAGCCTTGCATAAGAGGTCCTCATTCTCAAGACAAATCCCACACTCTGTGGAAATACAAATAATAGTATCGTGTGTGAAGCCCCAGAGGTTGCACAGATAAGAATACCTAGACACAAATTAATGAACTAAGCATGAGAAATTCAAGAAATTGAACATTTCAGAGCAGTCAAAAAACCTAAAGGAATCAAACAAGGTTAAACCCAATGCTGGTTTGAACCAGGAGATGACGGAAATTTCTGTTCTAATTCTGTTTTACAGTAAACACTAATTGGATTCTAAAGAAAATTAAGAGTAAATCCTAGAACCTTGATTATTTCTCAGCTACTGAGTGCTCTAAATGCAAGTTATCTAGTCAGAAGACTGTATTTTTTCTTCAGTCATTCCCCAGGCTTGTAAAGTCCTGTGCCAAGGGATGAGCAAAGGAGCTGAAAGCACCAGCTCTCCTCTGATAAATAGGAAACTTTCACAGAACATAAGATACATGGATTGATACCCTGATGTGGCTGTGTGAATTTACTAACCACTGGGTTAAGGGAAGAGTATCTCCTTTGGCTGCATGTCAGAGGCAGACCTGTAACTCCTCCTGCTAGAATGGTCATTGGCATTTGCACTTAGCAGAGGGCTCTGTGTGCTCACATCTTACACAGCTTATGAAAACTTTACACCATGCATCAGGAGGGTGACCCCAGGACTGAGGATGAGAGTTAAACCTGATGTGAGGCACCTAATTCATGCCATACAAGAAACCTAAGAGTCTAGCACTCTTTGATTTCCTGTTTTAATCCTTTGAACTAACCTTATCACTATCTAGTCTACAACTGAAATCAGAAATTCTCTGCTCTGCTGATTTCAATGGGAATATTACTAAGGGATTTATAACCACAGTCATAGTTTTTTTGAAGACTTTTCATCAGTTTCAAAAATTAGGGCACATTCCATTTAGAGATCAACTTCAATGGGATTTAGACAGCATAAGACCCTCATTGCACAATGTTCTGAAATTCCTAAGTGCAAAACCAGTATGAAATATCCAATCAGAAGTTTATATTCTGTATATTATGTAACAAATGATAGTATTGTGAAAATAATTTAAAAATATGAAAATAAAAGGGAAAAAAAGAAGGAAATAAAGGGGAAAAGAAAAAACAAATAACAAGCTTTGTGTGTATAAATTTGAGACCAATGTATCAGGACCGACTGCTTTAACTGACTTCACTTGTAAAATTTTCAATACTGCTACAGAGAGCATACTAAAGAAGAAAGTGATTTCTTAAGAACTTAGAGCTAGATTCCAAATTTTTCCATTTCATAAAGTCATTTATAATTCTCCAAAGGGTAGAATTATACTCAAATTTTAGAAGTAATTTATTATTTGGTATTATATTGCCTAAATATTATAGATAGTATGGTTGTATAGGACACAAACCAAATATTAGAGCAGCACTTCTCATCCTTTCCACAATTCAAGTGGCATTGTCAGCAGATTATTTGAGAAATAATTATTTGAGGCGCATGCAAAATTATTTAATGACACTAGATCCTTTCTATCTACTCTTTATGAGATTATTTTTTCCAACAGGAAAAATAATTTCTCATTAGGGAGATTAGTAATAAACAGTGTCCAGATTAAGAGGAAATAGTGTAAAAATATTTTCTACATTTCTCATTTCATCTTTCTGTTTTCTGTTGGTAACTTCAGTTTAACGATACTTTGTTATACATCATGGGGCAAAAAAAAAGTCAGAGCTGAAAAACAGTAGGAGATATTAATGGGCCTGCTATTTAGAAGCAGCAAGAATTTTCTATTCTCTATAAATGACCTTGTTTTTACATGTTGGGAATTGAGCCCCCAGTATGTCCTTGATAAATGAAAAATACCTCTGGCATGAGGAGACTAACAGGCAGCCCCTCAGATATTTTAAATGATAATTGCCACAGCAGGCTGTCTTACAACAGAATAATGACCAAAATCTGTAAACCGTTTTGAAAACAACATATTATAAGGGTACTTGACAACTACCTTTATTTTAGTACTTCATAAGAATAATTTACCTTTATAAGATGGCTGCCTTCATGGGGGGAAAAAATGAAAGTCCAGGTCTACAACTCCATCATTCTTCTTTTGATGCCATTTTAGATTAATAGGATCCCAGTGATTTCATATAATTTGCCAGCCAGCCACTGGTAACTTCAAAAGAATTTTTCCCTGAGGGGCTGCTGGATGCTGAACTGCTGAGTCTGAGCACTAACAGTACATTACCAAGTGGATGAAAGTGGTAGAATTAGATGAGAGCATTTACAACACCATTTGGTCCTTGCTGTTTTGCAACAAGAATCCCTGTTGTACCCAGTGTGTGAGATCATGGACAGAGAATATACATATTTACAGAGTTACCTGCTCATTCACGAGCCAATGTTACTGCCTGCATTCAAATCTGAAGAAATATCACCTATCAACTGTAACATTTTAGGTTTGTAAAAGCTTGCAAAAGTGGTGAAAGAGCAGGATGGATTTTAACTTTCTTACTTTCATGGTAGGAAAGATTAAACAAAAAAGATGGAGATATTGTTATAACTTATATGTATCTAAAAGTCTATGAATACACTAATTCAGACCCAGATTGGACACAGTAGTGGGCATTTCAAGGGGAATGACGTGTGACTCCTGGAATTAATTACTTTTTTAAATGCCATTTATTGTTTGAGTTGCAGCAAGAAGTTTAGATATATCACCAATTTAATTCATGGTTTTCTATTAGAAAGCAATCAAGGAGCACTTGATATGAAAGAAATCCTCTTGGATTTTAAGGTCCTCTCATCAGCCCCTGCCAGTTAAAATTAAAGGGTGCTGTTATATTTATGTCATAGCCAAACCCAATGTATACCTCTTTATTTGAGTTCAGAATGCAATGTCAGACATGCTGTCATATACAGTAAGAAGGAATCACTGAGTGTTTATGTATTTCATAATATATAATCCCAGTCCAAATAAAACAGTGTTTTCAAACCTGTTCAGTTCACAAAATGTCACCTTTGGCACTTGATATCAAAATCAACTATTGGAATCCTTGTCTTTCCAATGCAGAACCCTTGTGTTCAATATTATGTAGAAAAACAGAAAAGAAGCCTGTTTAAGCAACAGTGGCAAATTATTGAGTGTGGGGGTTTTTTGTAAATCTTTTCTGTGAGCTATTTCATTGATCTCAGTCATTAGTATCTAGATAGGTAACTGTTAATTATATTACTACCATGAAATAAATAGGCACAAGGTTTTTATATGTGACATCTTGAAATTAGGAACTTTTATTTAGGGTCTACAAAATTTTGAAACCCTTACTGAAATCACAATAGTTATATCATACCATAGGTCTGACTGCAGCCCTATGTCATATTTCTCATTAATCTTCCCCATTCCTTGATACAAGAAATGATCCATGCTGATATTTGATTGGGAATTTTTCCCAGGATCTGTGGTGAAAATTCTACAGCATGTGACCTTTTTTTTCCTAGTCTTATGTCTGTGAGTTAATGCTGGAAGTCCCTGAGGTAGGACAAGAAAGAACTTGTGTGGAACAAAGTGGATAAGTACATGCAGGTTAGACATGGAAACAAGTTCACGTGAGCTTATTGACCAGAAGGCTCTGCCGCCATGATATATAGCTTTAGAATTGAACTCTATAGATCATCTCAATTTCTGTCACTATGCAGTTCAAAGTTTTTCAGGTCTTTTGTGGAAAGAAAGGTATAACCCCTTAAATCTATGTAGCTGAGACACTGATATGTTTCTCATTCAGAAAAATTACTCTGGGATTAAAATGAAAACCAGATATAACTGCTCCTCTCAAGAGGTTATCCCAAGGCCTACAACGTAAAATAGAATTTTAAAAAGATTTGTTTTGCTAAAAAATAACAACAAATTTATTAGTGTACATAATTTAGAGAATTTATATCATATGCAAAACAGTCCTATTACAAACAATGCTAAGGGACAAAATGTTGCAAGAAGCCTTCTCATTCAGATTAGGGGAAAAAACAGCTGTGACATTGCCCTTCAAAAATCTTATCACAACACTGGTGTAACAAACTCAAGCTTTGTGTCTGCATAGAAGTATTATGTAATAACAGTTTCCAAATAGTAAAAATTTGAGAACTGCTCACATTCTTTATAGTAGGACTGTTATCCAACACATTTTTAGAACTAGTCTTCATTTTTGCTGATTTGTTGTTTTAATAAAGATACAAAAAACTGGGGAGAACTTATCTCTTTAATACATCGATCCATATATGTGAGCTATAGGCGTATATTTTACCACTGAGAAATTACTTATTTTGTCTGGTAGGCCTCAGTAAAGTAACATCAGGTTTTCTGATACTAGTTTTCATTCGGATACAATAAATTCTATTTATTCATTTGCTCTCCTTAGCTGCCATATTTCAAGTAGAAATTCAGGATCCCCATGATTTACACGCACGCTCTAATTTCTGAATTGTGACTTTAATTAGAATTATTAACTCAAACCCAGTGCTGAAAGGGATAACGTAGCTTTCCCCTGCATGTGCACTTTGGATCAGTCCTACTCACACTAATATCAACATCAAAACTCCTGTTGATTTTCCTGAGAGAGAGATGGGCCCCATTTACTGCATATCCAAGACCCTGAAGGATCTTTTAAAGCCTTCAATAAACCAAGCCCCTGTTGTACTGTGGCTGGTTAATTCTGTTAGAATTATTCCCAGAGTAGTACTACATTGCAAAACATTTTTTTTTCATTTCAATTTCTTTTTCCTCATACCATTTTATTGCTTTAAAACTATTCCCTTTTCTTCATCTTTCATAATCAGCTCCAATGTCTTCTTAGACTAGCACTCAGATTTACTGAGGGGGCAAACAGCAAGCAGTGAAACAAGGGCAAACAAAGGAGTAGAAAATGGGAATTACTGGGAAAAGACATGCTAGTTCAAATAGTTTTAAGTTATTCATATGCATCTACTTTTATTTTATATGGCTCTTGACGCTAAATACTTGAGTTAGCTGAATCTTATGGTTGTCTCACTTTCAGTAGTTTAATATATCTTAACAGTGATATTTCCACTGAGAGGCACAAAACAAAACCACAGAGAGATAAATCGCTGAAGTTTGAAAATAATTATAATTTTTAGTTATTTCAGCAAAAAAAATTAATCTTCACATATGCACATTTTGCCAAGTAAAATAAGTATTTGTTTATATTAACCAAATCTTACTTCCTCAGTTGTATTGATTAGTAGCGAAGATAACAAAGAACTCATATACACCCAGACACAACTGTAGATACACAAATGTGCATTTGTAGAGCCACGTGTGTGTTGTACATGTATTCACATTGCGTCCCCATAATGCTCCTTCCTTTGCAGTTTATAGCACCATCTCCAAATTGTCCTCCAAACACATAGTGTGTGGCACAACATAACTGTCAATTCTCTTCTCCAGGTGCTCTGAAAAGGGCAATGAATACTGGAGAGAGAGTTAACTTAAAATGCCTAAATTCCTTTGAAGGACTATAACTGAAAGGACTTGACAGTAAATTCCTGATTAGACCTCTTCACCTGAACCCATTCTTCATTCTCTTTCTGTTGGCATAGGCTTTTATTGTAAGGGGACAGCTTTGTGCAAGCTACTTAGTAGAGCCAGTGAGTAACTAAGGCAAGCTGTGCTGCTACTGTGAAGTGCACAAAATTATAGTCTATTAAACTGTGTATCCTTATGGGATTAGTTGGATGATAATTAAGCCTTCCCTGCTTCTAGATGACAAAAACCTGTCAGCAGCTCTGGCTCACCATTTTTAAAGCAGTGGTGTTTGTAGAGTTGAAGAGCTACATCCCTTTGTGAGGTGAGTTGGTTTCCTGTCTGGATCAGGGACCTGGGTCACTTGCACAGAAACACACACTGTATCACACTTGCAATATTTATTTTCCAGAGACAGAGTAAGACCTGGAGACATGGTTAGTAAAACAGAACACAAAACAAAGCCACACAGCAGGAATGTTACAAAGCACTCCACAACTTCATGACATATAACTGTGCTTCTAATGATTCTGTCTGGCAGGATTAGACTGCATGGGAGTATTTCAGAAGGCATATATCAGTCCTGTGTTCTTAGGTCATCTGCACTTGCTCATACACTGTGCTCCATAAAAAAATGCTCCAAAGGGGAGCCAAAGCTTTTCAAATATACCTAACTTAACTATGAATGCAGGGAATGGCAGCTACCTGTGCTCCAGCTGAGGCATTTAAGCTGAAACCACTGTGACTGACAAGGGGTGAAACTACCAGGGCAAAATCCTCCAAAGATTCACCAAGCCCTGAAATCTGTCTCTGACACAAGCTAATGCATTAGCCAATGGCTTAATTTTGGTAAGTTCATGAACAACAGAAGTCATTACCTTGAATCTTTTCTTTGACAAGATATAAGAATAGACCTCTTAGGAGCTGAAAGGCTGGTTTATAGTTTCAGCTGTCATAAGTTTTAGTAATGCCATAAGAAGTTGTTTTTTTAGCATTTTTTGTTCTTCAAAGGATTTTGTTTTCTTGAAATGCCTGCTAAAACACTTAGTAAGATTTTTTTTTCTCCATTTCATCTGATTACACTTCAATTTAATTTCTCCTTTAAAGGAAAATAGTTCTGAAAAATAAATCATATTTCATTAAATAAACCCTGATATCACCCATTCATGTCATTTAGCGAAGTCATATGTAATTGGAGCCACTAGGCCTGAGAGGAAAAACCAATTCAATGTCAATGATTTTCTTTCTACCATCAGGCTTCAACAATTTTCTGAGTTTCTCTCTTGTTCAGTCTTGTTCTTCGCCATATAATGCCCATGTATTATCTTCAAAGATTAAGAATAAAATGTCCTGAAACTACCAGCAATCTGTACAAAGTACTGTCACCATCTACTGGTCTATTTCATATGATGACATGATGGGTCAGTAATTAGGTTAGACAGTTTTATTATCATTTACAAGAATATTGTTATCTAATGTAGCTTGTCTAAATTTCTTGAATATTTAAAAGCTTGTTGACATTTTCTGCAAGGGATATATTAAAAAATCTATTTTGAATCTCTAAAATCTTGAGGACTAATTATCTTCATTTTTATGGTGATTTTCATTTGAAAATTTGTGATAACAAAGGAGCAACAAACCAAGCTGTTGCTCCATAGCAGGTGAAAACACAAGGTAAAAATAATGTGATACTTCTTTTGGGATTGTTGTGATAGTATTTGCACCCACACAAGTTTAATTTTGGGAATCCTTTCAGTCACTGTAATTCAGTGTCTTTAACAAGTTCATTCATTCAGTGTTAAACATTCCAGAGCTCGATGCCCTGTGATTAGCACTGTTTTCTTGCACATGTAAAGAGGAAGAACAGTCAAATAATTCGTAGCAGGCTACAAGACTATTGACATATGCATTGATGTTACCCATGACAGGATGGGCCCTAGTGATGGTAATCCACAGAAGGCAGCACACAGCACTGACATAAACCCCACTAAATTGAAAGCAGTGCTAGAATTCAAACCAATCTAATTCAATCAAATACAGCTGTGCAATAGACTCTCCACAGCCCATATTTTGGAAGATTCATTAGAAACAAACAAAATTACAGTGATGGTATTTTTTATTTAACTTTTGATTTTGTCAGTATTCATACTATGACTCAATTATGGATGTTATATAGCATGTAATATAAATATAGTGCCAAGAACACCTGAGGGAAGTTGAAAACTGTTGCTGTTTGCAATGTATTTAATTCTTATTAAAGTGCTGTTTCAAACTGTGAATACTCAAGCTGGACTTCAGGGCTGTTGTTCACAAATTAGAAAACCTAAACAATAGGAATGCCTTATTGTGAAAAGACAGAGAGAGGAAGGAAGAGACAATTTTTATCTTTTCCTGTGAAAAAGAAGGAATTTTTCCATGTGAGAAATATTCCCATCTACCAATGACAGATAAGTCTATTATGGAGAAATCCATAGCACATGACCAGCTCCCAAATGTTGCAATCAAATAGAATTCAGTACTATATTCGCATTATTGACCTTAACTGAAGGTACATCCTTGAGGATGCAGTATGACATTGATGGTAGTGATAGAGACTGGGGAGTCTTTAAAAGATTTGTTAAGATGATTTGGTCATGCTTGTCAAATCTCAGGCATCTCTGACTCATTTAATTATTTTTGTATTTTACATTGAATCCTGGGATGTTTTATATTGAATGCTAGAATGGAAGACTGAGTACAAATTTGACCTTGTGCAAGATGGCCCAGCCCTGCGGAGGTTGGGAATATTTCCTGAACCATGAACATGTATGTGTGATTGGTACTCACTTTGCTTCATGTTGCTGTCAGTTCTCCAATGTTGCTCAAGTGTGACTGCAAAATCTGTCCTAAAATGTTGGACAAATAATCTGTGCATGCACAAAAATATGTGGAAAATCAAGAACTAAACCAAGTTGTAATCTCTAGGAACTTTACCACCAGCAACAGATCTTTGATAATTCATATGAGTATAGAAATCTTTTGTTTTGGCAGTTAATTTGCATGGTAGTAGGAGAAATTGCATAATTGTGTTTAATATCTCCCAAGTTGTTTGCTCTTGAAACAGAAATTTTTCCAAACATCAGTGTTTTTAGATGCTATCATAAATTTGCAATTTAATAACGCAAGATAAAAATCAAATGTTAAATCTGTTTAGTATAAGCTTTAGTATATTAATTCAATAGAGGTTTCGTCAGCCAGTATTTCCAAAAGAAAAAAATAATCCTGCCAAATATAAGGAGTATAGGGGAAGATATGCTTGTACAGAAACGATTTTCACATACCTGTCTTTAACATTCATTACCTTTCCCTGTGAGTCTGTCTTTATTACAGCAAAATAGATCATAAACAGACACTATTTCAGCCTTACTCAAAAATCATAAAAAATTGGTTTAATCAAAATCAGCCTTCCATAACTAAAGAAGGAATATGAATCAGTGTGGTGGGTTAACCTTGCTGACTGCCAGTTGCCAAACCATCCATTCTCTCACTCCCCTTTATCAGCAGGACAGGAGGAGAAAAACAGCATGAAAAGGGTCATGGGTTGAGATAAAGACAGGGAGATCACTCACAAATTACTGACACAAGCAAAACAGACTTGACCTGAGGAAATGAATTTAATTACTGTAAATTAAAAATAGACAATATTAGGGAGAAATTAAGATGAAATTTAAAACGCCTATTCCCAGCCTGCTTTTCGGCTCGGCATTCCTAACTCTTCTAAGTCTTCCCCTTGAGTGGCACAGGCAGGCAGGTAATGGGGGTTCTAGTCAGTTCATAACCCTTTGACTCTGTCACTCCTTCCTCATCACACTCTTCTCCTAATCCAATGTGGGCTCCTCAGCCATGGGATATATTCCTTCATGAACTTCTTCAGCGTGGATCATTCCCACCAGCTCCAGTTCTTCGTGAACTGCTCCTGCAAGGTTCTATCTGTGATTTATTGTTTTTTTAGGAACTATTTGGGTTTCCTACATGGCTACAGCTCCTGACAGAAAACTTGCTGCTGTGTGTGGTCCTCCATGGGCCTGCATTACTGTGATCTTCTCCACGGGTTGCAGGAGAATCTCTGCTCTGGCACCCGAAGCACTTCCTCTCCCTCCTTCTTACAAACCTTGGTGTCTGTAGCACTGTTTCCCTCACTTCTTTTTTCTCTGTCTCACAGATGCTACACAGCATTCTTTTACCCTTTCTTAAACATGTTATCACAGAAGGGTCATCAGCTTGGATGATGGGCTCAGTCTGGTCCAGCTTTGGAGCCTTTCTGAGCTGGCTGCAACTAGCAGTGTCCAACACGAGGCAGCCAACATGAGGCAGCCCCAGGCTTCCTCTCACAGAAGCCACTCCCTCAGCACACTTGTACCAAAGCCTTGCCATGTCAACCCAATACAAGGAGTTTAACAGCCAAAGACAATACATTTTTCTAAATCCTGTGTAACTTCTATAGGCTTTTTCATTCTGCAGTTTTAGAGCTTTGCATTAGGCATCAGCAAAACTGGAAGTGGCAACTGCAGCAGCCAAATGTTCTGTGGAAAAGATTGTTCAAAATGCTATTAGTAAAACCAAAATTAATATTCTGAAAGTATTTCCTTGATTTATTCTTCTTCAGAAAGAAAAAAAACAGGAAAAAATTACATAAATTTCTTTTCTGGAAGGAGCATGCTTCACATCTTTTATTTCTCTTGTAGCAATATAAAAAATATGGAAAATTCAATGTCAAAAAAAACCAAAACCAGAAATGTAATTAAACATATCTATGCTACAAATAAAGAATGAAAGTCTGTCTTTCATATCACAATAGGTATAAGAGAATCAGCCACCCAATAAAAATGCTGTTTTAATAATGGGGTGTTCAGCATATTTGGAGTAGTTGTTTAAAAATAGAAGGTTGTTATAAAAAGGATGTTCTGTCAGATTTCACAGGAGCACAGATACACAGCCAGTATTTATCTGAATACTAAAGAAATGCTCAAAGCTGTCACTTATATTTCTGCTTTCCTTCAGTAAGTCATGCTCCTGTTGTTGGCTCTAGCAAAGAATAACTTTCTTGAGATAATTTCAATACAATCTATATGGACGTGAACATACCATTCCTTACTACAAAAAAAATCCATATGTCTTAAGACCATATTGTTATAAAACCACTTATATATGAAGAATATGAAGAATATGAAGATGCTATTGTTCAGTTTTCCAGTGACCCATGGCAGCCATATGACTGCAATCAAAAATTTAGGAGTCCTTTACTTTAGAAAAAGAGAAGAACACAAACTTTCTATCAGAAACATGTATATACTTTGGAACTACCAGTTTTTTAGGTGCTTTGAGAGCAAACGGGCCATTATTTTCTGAAGCATTAAAATCTATGTTTGCTTTTGAGTCAATGAGAATAAAGGCCAATTTCTACACACCAGTTTTAGTTGTATCAAGGACATGACTTCATGACATTTACAAATACTCTGAAACTGTCCTTCTAAAGAATACACCAGTCATAGAAGTCTGCCTTTTTTTTTTTTTTGAACAAAAGGAGGTCTGGATAGAGATCTGAATGGGCTGTTAAACAAAAGTTTGGGTAATAGTGGACAGTATGAAATCATATTTATGAATAATTTTCTGGAAGGCCACTTGTATAAACCTAGTGAAACCTCCCTGGATTCTACCTGCTTAGATATCCCTATTAAAGTATCTGCCTTCAACAGATGGTAGGAGACAATTTCATGTTCAGATTTTAATGCTGTTCATCTCATGAAAGTAGAGAATCACACTCAAAGGATGAGAGAAAATTTACTGTCAAAGCTGTCGTTGTCAGAACAAAAAAAAAAATCACACAGTATGGAAGTGAAAAATCTGTGCAGTAGTTATTGCATATAGCTGCATCTAACAGAAATTTGGTCATGGACATGGAAGGCAAGAGATAATAATTCACTGGTTTACTCAGTTGCAACTACTTTTTTTTTTCTTTTTGCTTTTTCTTTTGGTATTATAATTCATCCTCAACAGAGAGAGATTAAATGGGAGATTGCCTTCTGAAAGAAGAGAAATATTTGGGTTTTTTAAAAATGCTTCATAAAATTAAAATATCTCAAATAAAAATTATTTGATCCTAGACAGATAAAGGAGGAAATTTGCCAATGAATGAGCATACCCTTTAATGTTGTTTTCCTGAGAGATGAGAAAGTTTTTGTGTTTGATGTGAATTTAAATGTGATGCCTTAGTCAATGAACTGCACAGATAATAAGCTCACTTGGCCAATAATATCTGGGAAAACATCATGTGACACATAACAAGGTCAAGTATTGTTTCTAAAGCAGACATTATTTTAAAGAATTGTGGTATTTCCTCAGCCATTCTCCCTAAAAGCAGAATCTGTTTCCATGGTAGGAGCTTCATTTCAGAAAGCTGGGCAGTATGAAAGCGAGCAACTCAAAGAATTGTCCTTTAAATCTGTGCAAGATATATTTCTTACGTGTTACTGTATAAAATGGTGAAAGATTCTACTATGAAAGCTAAGTGATTTATTACCTTGATATGGAGCACAGGTGAACATATTTCTTCCTTTTTCACTGATACCATTAAGAAGTATTGCTTCATTTATCTTATATATTCTACCTTCATTTATCTTACATATTTTACCTTCAACACTTGTTAGCAAGCTTCAATACAAACTTCTAAAAGAAACTTTTGATACTCAAATAATGAGACTCCTCTGTAAAAAATCCAGTTCCAGAAACTTTGTAACATTGTTCTCTCTACTCCTTCTGTAGGGAGGATTTTAAAAAATAAATTAAGAAATAAATTAAAAAATAAATTAAAGAATAATCTTGAAAGAACAGAAACAGTGTGTCTCATCTTACTAACTATCCTCTCTTTTTATATGTAAACAAACTAAAACCCTTTTTATACATAAACAAACTTAAAAAATTCTTAGTTGGGTAGTTAATGATAGCAGGTGAAAATACTGACTACTTCAAAGTTTATGCTATTGAATGATGAATTACATTAGTTCTTGACTCATATGGTGAATAAATCAACCAGATAATTAGTAGTACAATTAAGCCATGGGAGAGAAAATAATATTGAGAATATCAAAGTGAGACATTGCAGCAACCATTCAAGAAAAGTATTACAAGCAAACTAATTTTTAAATATGAGAAAGCAAATAATTCTCTCCTTGCCTCCACCAGGATGTCAAGAGCTGCAGCTAAGCTCCTGGGGGCAAAACTTCAAATCTCAGCAGAGACTGGTTTACATAAAACAAGTGTTTACTAGGCTGGAGGATACTCTCTGCACATTTCTATGAATGGTTTTCAGAAAAGTTGCAATAGCATACGTGGAAGACATATGGAGCTAAGAAATCCAAGGAAAAAAAAAAGGAAAAATATATAATAGCTAATGTAAAGTCTAGTAACTGAAGTAAAATAAATTGTAAGATCTGCCTTCTCTTCCTAACTTTGTCACAGGACTCACTACAAGCTGTGTAAATTAATTAAAATGTAATTGTTTCTACTATTGAAGGCCATGTTTGAAGAGTCAAAAATGTCTTTTAAATCAAAAAAACGTTTTTCTGGCCATCCTTCCATGTTACTTCTGACACACAGCAATCCTAACTGTCACTGACCTTCTAGGTATTTCTGGTAGTTCCAACCAATAACAGTCTGTATGTCTAACAAAGTATTTCTACATTATTATTGTAGAGTCATCAAACAATTGAGATTTCTCTGAGGAGCCAAAAGCTTTTCTCTGAACTACCTCTTATATTTTTTTTACCTAGAAATGGAAGTTTGAATAAACAGTATGTGTTTCTTTTCATTTGGATTTATCATGTAACTTAAAATGGCATTAGAAAATTAATATGATAAAAATTATGTCAGTAGCAAATTTTGTTTTTCTGGCAGTTAACTGATTCCAAGCAAGTGGCAGCCACACTTCTGCTATGGTTACAATACTTCACGTGAATTGCTGTAGAAAATAACTTTAAGCAGAGAGTCTAATTTTTTCCAATTGCAAGAAATTAATGCACATTTTGTTGAATTCATCTGGTCCAGGTAGCTGGGCTGGAAAGCTGCAGATGGAGATGCAGATTGTGCTCTGGGGTGAGACTGAGACAGAGGCTGTGAACTGGCCAAACTTTGGGACAACAAAGGGAACACAAATGGGTGCTGCCAGACAGGTGAACGGCTGGAGCTGGGAATTCACAGCTGGAGCTGGGAATTGCCAGCCTTTTGGATAACAAAGGAGATGAAAAGGGGTGACAGCCAGCAAGCTGGATTGACATGTTTCTGTGTCACTGCACTGTGAACATATGGCTTTATGGAATGAGACATCTGAGACTCTGCGATGGGAAACCTGGTCTGGCTGGGTGTGCATGGGATGTGCAGGAGTCAGGCTGGGCTGCCCTCGGGTCACTGGAGCTGCTGCTGTGAAGGGGCTCTGGTCCCAGCAGTGAAAGGGTGGCCTTGGGAGTGTGACTGACAGAGAGGCTTGGAAAGGGTCAGACTGAGAAGTTTTCTTAACAACTTAAAATTTCAATGTTCATCTTGCTTTAATTGTAAATGTTTCCTGTATTCACACGTACATTAGGAAACACAACATCTCCATTCAATTAAAAAAGAGCCACCATAGTAGGAGGCCAAGACAGATAAACATACACTTAGTTTACCCCACAGAAAATGCCCAAGGGTATTGCCAAGGCTTCTGCTATAGTGGTTAAACTAATGCATGCAAAATATTGTAATATTTTGCAATAAAAAATGCATGTAAAAATATCCCATTTTCATGGGAAATGAAAACAGCATATCGTATGGAATATCAGTTTTGGTCAATTAGAGTCAGCTGTCCTCACTATCTTGCCTACAAACTCGTCAAACCCCAGCCTGCTGGTGAAGGGGGTGTGCCACTGCTGCTCAGCAGCAGCCACAATGCTGGTGTGTTATCAACACCTTTCCAGCTACTAATACAAAGAACAACACTTTGTTGAACAACACTATGTGGGATGATGGGGGGGAAATCTTAAACTTAATCTCAACCAGACCCAATTCACACCTTCTGTTCTAAAATCAGGACAAATCATTGCTCTCACATTCTTCCTACACTGAGATGAGTTCATCAACTTTCTTTTGGGGTATGACTGTGATTCTTTCTTGAGACAGAAAGGACACTGCTCAGACTTTTACTGAATCAGCATACTAGGCTCATTTACCTTTCACATCACAAGAAGCATGGATTTCAATCAATTTTTCACCCTGAAAACTTTTGCTAATTTTCACTAAAATGGTAAAGCTACCACTGCCTGACATCTGTGTCTGGATTCTGCAGTACATACACATGAGTAGCAGCTATTTTTTTATATCAGAAGTGAGTGGAAAAAATTAAAAAAAAAAAAAGTTACTCCTCCTTATGAAAAACAGTCAGAATGTTTATAGAGTTAAGTCTCTCACTGTGAAAATTTAAGACCTTGGCTCACTGTAAATGTGGCAAACTTCCAGAAGTCAACATGCTCTTTGGAGGTGAACTCTTCAAGCTCAGATCCTTGGTATTGATTGTGACATTTTCTTGTCAGCATGAACATCCAATATCCAACTCAGGCAATATTTCTCATTAAGCTGTATAGACTAAGGACAGCATAAACTTAAACAAATGTGTGGTGTCAGAGCACAGGCGAAGTACAGTACCTAGTTTTAATAAACTGAAAACAGTCCAGCTGACAATATTCCCTATTTTTACCTTTGACTCCATTAATGTTTTATTCCATCCAGTATTCCTCCTTTTATCATTACTTTAGCTTCTGCTTTTGTAATCTTTCTTTTTTTCCCAAGTGAGTGGCTTCATAGAAGACTGAATTCAGCAATAATGCTCTCATTGGCAGCAATGGTCCAGTAACAAGCTCATCTCTAGCAAAGTAAAATTTTTATTGCTATTGCCCTGTTAAGTGCTGAATACTCTTCTCTAGCTGTATAATTCAAGTATTAATTCTTCACTAGACTCACAGATTTTAAAGCATGAAGAAACATGATCAGCGAATCTAGTATCTTGCGCAACGTAGAGCATATAATTTCACTTCATTTTTGTAATGCATACATTACTTTCAAGTATGCTATCTCTTTCCAAAAGTCAGTTCTCTTGAATGAGTGACATCACATAAAGTAGAATGTGTCCTGGCCTTTGATAAGTTATTGCAATGGCTCATTAAATCACAAAACAGTTATATTTGAATTTTCAGTGGAAACAGTAAAACCAAAAAGACCAAATGCAGGAAGTTACAATTATACAGTCATTTTGGTGTAAGAGTTTCTGTTTTTAAATGGAGATTGTATGTCTGTGGGAGACATCCTGGGCCTGTCCTGTGATCTCAGAAGCTCCTGATAAACCTTGACCAAGCTGTCTGAGTGGTGAAGCATCCCTTGATTGTATCAGCTGGGCCATGAGGCACCCCCTGATTGACCAGGAGCTCTTGCATGGTAAAGGTGGAAACAGCCAGAAACATCTGCTGCCCAATCAAGGTGGAAAACAAACTATAAGCAATTACCCTTAGTTACTTTGGTAAACCATTCACCTGAATTGTAGCCTGAGCAGAGCAGTACCATTGTGAATTGTAGCCCAAGAGGAGTGGTATCATTGTTACTACATGTAAGGATAAAAAGCCCAGTAACTGCCAGCTTGCATTATAGCCAGGATGGAAACTTACTGCTGACAAAAGTTAGTCACCTTGGGACTGCAGCAGGCTGTGCCCCCTGTTCCTCCCTCTGAGTGGGACACCTTTCAGAGCTCACAAAGTGTGCTGTATTTGGAGGCCTAGGGTGATAATCTTCACCTTCACAATCTTCAATGTGCTGCCCTTGACTGTGGGGAAGCACAAAGAAATTTGATGTGAGTATTTCTCTGAATAGAAGGGGAATTTCCGTTAGGTACATTTTCAGGTTTGATAGGTATCTAGAAATAGCTGTATACATCATTTTACCTGTGTGTGAGTTGGTTATGGTATGACTGTGTGCTGGCTTTGTCAGGGTTAGAGTTAACTTTCTTCCCAGTGGCTAAGAGGCTGGGTTTTGGATTTATGCTGAACATGAGGTTGATAACATAGAGATATTTTTGTTATTGTTGAGCAGGGCTTGCACAGAGCCAAGGCCTTTTCTACTTTTCCTATGGCCACGCTTGTGAGGAAGTTGGGTAACCCAGGACAGGTAATCCAAACTGACCAAAGGGATATTCCAGACCATATGACATTATGCCCAGTATATAAAGTGTGGGGAAGAAGAAGGACAAGGGGGAACATTTTGAGTGATGATATTTGTCTTTCCAAGTAACCATTATATGTGCTGGGGCCCTGCTCTCCTGGGGATGGCTGAACACATGCCTGCCCATGGGAAAGAGTGAATTAATTCCTTGTTGTGCTTTGTTTGTGTGCATGGTTTGGCTTTCCATATTAAATCATCTTTATCTCAACCCATGAGTTTTCTTTTACCTATTTGATTCTTTCCCCAGTTGCACTCGTGGGAGAGAGAGAGAGAGCGAGAGCAGCTCCCTGGGGCTTGGTTGATGGCTGAGGTTAAAACATGACAAAACATTACTATTTCAAATCTGGTTAAGTTGTAACTGCAGTGAAATCTACCAAATCAGTTTGTAAATGTTAAAGCACCCAATAATTAAGTGCTGGTACACCTTTTGCACCCGTAACTTTCAATCCATATCCTTTTCATTCTTACCCCCTTTTACATTCCTGGCTTCCATGTAAATCATTAAAAATTACTTCTAATTTGATCTTCCTTTTCATCCTTAGTCTTTGTAGCAAGCAATAGAGTGAACCTTGCCATTGAACTCTTTAAAACTGCATTTTCACAAATTCATATTGAACCCTGTTTTTGACCTTACCTTTGACATTTCTTAAAGTGGCCAAGCAACTCATTCTCAACGTTTCAAAACAAGTTAGGATGTTTTACTTTTGTATTTAACTTTGTTAATAAAGATATCAGATTATACTCTGCAGAAAGCAAAACCTGATCTGTTTTACTTACTAGCTTTGAGGTATTAAACAGAACTAAATGTCAGGAATCCTCTGTATTCCTTCCACAGACTTAATTTGCCTTTTCAAAGACACAGCAAATTAGGCATGTAATCAGAGTTTACCTAACAGAATCATAGAATTATTTTCAAAACCTTAGATAAATTTCCCAAAGTTTAGAAGACTATATCCAGTGTGTGTACACACACACACACACATATATATATAAAGTGAGCATGTCTCTATGACTGTAAAAGAGATGAAAGAAAAATGAAATGTTTAGAAATTCAGATAAACCAGAAATTGGAAGGAGGAAGAAAAAAAGATGAGTAGAAGAAAAATGACAGAAGGGGAAAACCCTAAAAACTAGAGAAGTAGTTTGAATTACAGCATTGGGAATGATGGAATAACTTTGTGGTTTTGTGAAAAAATTCAGCATTGTATTTGCATGAGATTTAAATTGTAAAAGGCTTTCCATGTTAATGGGAAATAACAAGGTTGCTAAATAACAGTATGATAGATGTTAAATCAGCAGGTCCGGATAATTTTGCCTGCAAGTGCTGTAAAGAGTCAGCTGAGCAGATCTCTTGATCATCAGTGATGATTTTCAATAAGTCTTGGAGCATTGGAGCATTTCCAAAGGGTTGGAATGAAGCTAATGCTATGCCAATATTTTAAAAGTATAAATGGGACATCTAATTATAGGCCTGTCATCCTGACATTGATCCCAGACAAATTATGGAACAAGAGATATGGGATTTGATGAATAAACTATTAAAAGAGGAGAATGTAATTAATGGCAATCAGCATGGGCTTATAGGAAAGACATACTTTTGAACTTGCTTGTAAGCTGATCAGGAAAAGCTATCATTGAACTTGGATAAGGATGATGCTGATGATCTTGTTTTACTTCTATAGGTCATTTAGTTTCATACTGAACATGCTGATTAACAAAGAAAAAATTGCAAACACCAACATTATACATGCTAAACTGAATAAAAGGTTCTAACATGTAGGTTTTAATATACTGTATTTAAAGAACTATCACTGAGCGTGTGTTCTTCTAAAAAAATGCCAGAGGGCTTATTTTTGGCCTCATTTTCCAGCATTATTGCTGGAAAAAATTAGCGGATAACACAGCAACTAGAGGAGGGCTAAATGAGGGAAAGATTGCTGACAAGCAGTTGGAATCTACCAGATATCACGTATAAACAATTCTTTATTATAGACAATGAAAATTATGTATCTAGCCACAAAAGTGTAAAGAACACTTATGGAATGGGAACTCTATCCTAAGAATTAAACCTGTAAAACCTTGGGGATGACAAACATTAATGTACTACGCCTAAGGCAATCCTATGCAGCATTCTGACTCTTTCTTAGAACATGAAGTCTATCTCTGTACTCCTCAATTAAAGAAGGGCACTCATATATTGAAAAACTACTACCAAGAAACATTGCAAAAGTACCCAAGCATCAGGAAATAAATCTTACTCCTAAACATAACGTACTGCTTTAAAAATTTTCTGATACAGCAGTTCCTTTGCCCCATTTTTTGGCATAAAGAGTGTGGCAAAAATTCTGGTAGGAAAAAGTCAGCTTTCATGACTATTCCCAAGGAGTTCAATCTGCTTAAGAATTACAAAAGAAGTTAAAGGATTCATTTGACCATAAGCTGTCTGTACTAACTTTCTGAACAGAAACATGGGGGTGGAAAAATGTGATAACCAGAATCTTCTTTTTTTTTTTCCTATTCCTAAAAAATAAAAAATTCCATATACTAATTGTAACAGAAAGTGTAGTTATATCATTAATGAACTTGTTTGTTTGCAATGATTTCCCCTACTAATTGACTTCCACTTATCGTCAGCACTGATACATCATTCCCACAGATTTTGCTGTGTGCTGTCCTTTGTAGGTCCTATTTAATTCAGAAGTATTTATGAGATTTATGGTTGATGACAATCCGCTGTATAAACCCAACTTTGAATACTCAAATTTGAGTGAATTATTTCCCTGCTCTTTTTATCTTCTTACTCATCAAAAATAGAAAAAGTAAATCTAAACAAAACTCCACCAAAAATCTACAGAATAACTGTAGTCAGTAGTAATAGAAGTAACACAGATGACTTCTTGGGAAACAGAAATTAGGAGTGTAATGTGTAAAGTCAGAATTTGCATCTCAGTTTAGCTGGTTTTCATTCAGCTTGTAACAAATTTGCCTTCCTCTGGAATGAAACACATGAGATATTATATTCAAATATTTGTTTTGAATTCTAGAGAATATTACATATATCTGTATTTTAGGGAATAAAGACTAGGAGTTCCTCTTTTCATTATTAAAAAATAATACTTTGAAGTTATTCAGTTTCCCCTGGCTGTTTATGCAACATATATTGAGCTCCTTCTCTAAGACGTCAGGTCTTCTAGTCTACACTGAAATACACTATTTGTTTTAGAGCATTCCCAGTCCTTTCTAAGGAATTCCTGTGAATCAAACTTAACTTACTATAACAGTTAAAATTTTACTTTACTGGATGTTGACCGTATCAGTTTTAATTGATTTCAACATGATATTAACTAAAGCTCTCAAGCAGGAATGTCAAGGAGAAACATGATTCCATAATGCTGACTAATCAAGGACTCTGTTCTGCATAGCAAACGAAAAAGTACTTGAAGAAATAGCTGCTTCTTTCAGTGCTGGTTGTTCCCCTGCTGTCCTTTGATTGTGAAAACAATAGTAATTGAAAATCCAAACTGACAAAATCTTGAAGAATAAGAATATATTGAAAATCAGGCTTAGCATAAAACTGAGTTTGCTTTGCAGCTCCAATGCTACCATATTGCACCAGTACCAGTAATAAGACAAGTGAAGTTAATTCAAAGAGCTAGAGGTTTTCCATGTAAGGAGTGTTATTTTGAAAAAGAGCAAATAATAAAAGTATTATTTTATGAAACACTATATAAAACTCTCTAAGTAATGCTATCAAAATGTGGTAGAGCAGTTAAGGAGCAGAAACACATGTAAGAATACAAGTTTCCAAAGATGCAATGCCAGAGTTAAATTTTCACTGGAGAATGATTTTATAACAAGCAAAAAATACTTTCTCCTGCTATTAATTGATTGGCAAAAACCAGCCCAATGACTATGAATATAACAAATTACGTGGTTCCTAAGTATTTCACAGATGCACACTGCCAAGGTGCTGGAGTGTGAAATTAGTGAAGCACTTATGCAATATACAGGCATTGTGAATATGATTATATCCAAGAGATGATTCTAGTAATGATAACTTGAAGCTCATGCTAGAGCTTTACTAATTTACGATTACTCATTTTCATCAGGTGATAAGGGGGACAATTTTAATATTAAGGTCTTTGTCTTGATCCCTCCATCATCTGTATGGATGTAGCAAATGTAGCCATGCACTAGTGTGGAAACAGTTTATTTTCTCTTGAGGGGGCCAAACTTATCTCACTTTTGTGTGGTGAATATATGGCTAAAGGAATTTCAGTGTGGCACACAAAACACTAAGCCATTAATTATATTTAAAGAATAAAATAGAACAGAATAGAATAGAATTGTTCAGTTTGAAGGGACCTACAAAAGTAATTTAATCCAGCTGCCATATTTTGCTCATATATTTTACAGGCCAAAAGCCTGCTATGATGTGGTGCACTGACTGCAAAATTATACGGTGGACAAAAATTATGCATGGTCTAAAATGACACAGTAAAGACTATGAAATGAGAAAAAACATGAGGCCAAAGCTAGGTGCTGGTCACAAAGTGTCTGTTTGGATATGTAGGGTCAGCTGCTTGTAAATGTAGATACATTGTGCACATACTTCAATTCATGGAAATGTCAGTGGTGATCAGTAATAAACCAAAACCAGTGGCATTTCTTACAGGAAGGAGTTCGGTTAAGTTTCATTCTCTTTTTCAAGGGGATCATTCTGGAAGATGCAGGCTCTCCACCCTGTCAATAAAAGCACAACAGGAAATCCTATATGAACAATGCTCTCAGGCACATGGTGTGACTCTTGGGGTGTCCTGCAGAGGACCAGCATCTGGAGTCAGTGATCCTGATGCGTCCCTTCCAACTCAGCATATCCTATTGTTCTATGAATTGACACCTAAAATAAAAAGAAACAGACCAGGTATGAAGACCTTTTTGACCTTTGCTACAATCTCTAGTGAATCTCAAATGTGTATTCAGTGTGAACTGACAGATCCCTGTGCAGTTGGAAATACCATCAAGCATTCCTAGAGCTCCAGTAGACAAACTCTGAGTTTAAAACAATCCCATTCTCTTCAAATCTATAAATTATGACAGTACACTGTCCCAGTATTTAAAGTTGTTTTCATACAATGACTGAATTGACATAATCTCTTATTCTATAATGGAAGCCAACTTGCACAGACCTTCTCAAGTATTGATGTTTGAAAGGAAGGAAAAACCCCAACATTTCTTTAAATATGGGCTAGAAAATATCTTGTTTTTCAGGCAAATGCAATCATAAATACACAGAGACAGTTGTCCTAGGCATCTTTGACTTTCTACTTCTTTGTATTGATGTCCTCAAGCAAGAATTCTTAATTCCATTTATGAACATATTACCTACTGAATTATAAATCTAGAAACACTGACAACTAGCCTCAAGTAAATTTATTTTAATATAATCTGAAACTTTTATTTGGATCCTGTCTTCCTCCATTGGCAATATAATCACAAAAATAATTTGCATGATTAGCTGGAAAACTCTTTTTCAATACTAAACATGAATACATTGAAAACCCATGCTGGTTTATTTTCTTTTGTATTTGAAAATTAATCTGTACACAGTATTTTCTTGTTGAACATAAGATTCAGGAATCTGCAGAATAAGTAGATTTTTAAAAAACATTTGAGGGAGCAGATGGCTCACTATTGAGACAATAGCTTTCATCTTTCCTCAGAATTTCAATAATAAAAATAGATGGGGTTATAAACAGTCTCATTCCAACACTTTTCCAAAAACTTGGCTTTAATAAGAGCCACAGAATTAATATCTGAGAGGGTAATACATTGTTTTATTCTAAGCTGACCATGAGCTAATACAGCTGTTGCCAGTTATGTCAATTTTGTTATTCTTTTTCAGATTCCTGTGTGATGGAGACAATATTCATGGCTGCTGATATTTTCTGGAAGAAGTTACTGTAGGAACAATATCATGACCACTTTTGATTCATCTTAGTCAATAAATCTTTGTTTCTTTGTAGTCAGTTTTCCATTCTGTCTGAATTTCTCTCACAACGCCTTAGACATTTCAAAGGAGGAGACAGAGATTACCTTTTATCCTCATATAGAAAAACATGCTGATGAATTTTTTCTTTGTACTTCTTTCTACAAAGTCCACACCAGCAAATTCAATTTTCAAGGTAATAATCCACACTCTTCATTAAATTTTTTCTTGAATTACTCAGAACTTTCAGAAAGCTAAATGTTCCTCTCCTGGCACCTCAAGCTGATCAGAGTGGTTATTCATATTGCTACTAGAAAAAATAAGTATATTCACCTTCTATCACAATATATAATTGGTGTAGTAGGCTTGTTCTTGCCTTTCCCCACATCTCAGAAGGACAGAAGATGAGGCCCAGGGACCATTGTGATAGGCAATAGTGTGAGATACAACTGAAACTGGCTGAATTAAAAACTGGGATGAAAAGAAGTAAAATCAGGTGATGAGGAATAAAAGAACTTAGTGAAGTGAACTTAGTCTTAGTATGCTGATTGAAGCCTGGTCAAGACAGATGGAGAAAGGACACTAAGAAGGATAGTTTAAAAAGCATATGAATAAAGAGTAGAAAAAAACTTGAGAGGCGACTCCTGGAAGAATATTTGTCCTGGTATCAGCAGTCCATTTTAGAACAGCAACAATATAGAAAAACAAAGAAACAAAACCACGCAAAAATATAAATGGGAGAAATGTCACCACTAGCATCATGTCTCTTCCCCTTTGTCTACCAGTTAGAAAGACCTGCATATAGGAATACTGAAAAGTGCAATAATTTTCATTTATAAAACTTTACAGAGGAAAGGCAAATAAAGTTAAGCACTAATAGTCTGAGCAATTAGTTCTTATTATTCAATTTGTAAACTTGCAAAGATTGATTGCTTTCTTTAAATGTCCCTGAAAACTTTTCTTCATCCTTATGAAAACAGAAACTAGGAATTTTGCTTTACTCCATCACTCATAGCAGAGATGCAGCTGATGGAAGTGAAGGTCCTTGTTATCCAGTTAGAGATTCAGGTTTAATGCAAATTGTATCACATTGGAAATTTTTAGTTTCATCCACTTGCTTTTACAAGAATATGTGTACAAAAATCCACAATACATCTACAAATATGACATTCAGATTCCCAGATTTTCTCAATGACCTGAGCCAGAAGGTGTAATAATTTTTAACAAGGCTTTAAACAAGGCAGAAGAAGAAAAGAAATTGTTCTCTGAAACAGAGAGAAAGACTTGTAGGTCAGATACTGGTCTCACCCTCAGGAGACTAGCATTAATTTCCTGATTCAATAAGAGGTTCATTATATAATACTGAGCAGATCTGTGTCTCTGTCTCCCAGTTGCAGAGTAAAGATAATGCTGTTTAAATTCTCTAACCACAGCATCCCAAAACCTGCTTTGAGTTGCTGAAGCTTTCTAATGATTTTATATTCACAGTTTTGTCTGAACAGTCTCCCTTAGGAAGATGCTGAAGGGAAGGAATAAATCAGCCTTTCCTTTCCCACCAAAAATTTCCTTCTGTTGTGATCATCTGACCTGACTGGTTTTGTTACTGGCTAGATGCTCTCACCGAATTGTCCTTGTATTGGCCTGGTAACTCATAGTCAAACTCCAAGGAGAGTCCTTCAGCTTATGTACTGTCTCGTTCATTCTTGCTTCTACTAAGAATATCACATTTCTGAGTCTGTAAATTAGAGCTTCAAGGAAAAGCAGGGGTATAGGCAAATACATGTAGCAACATCCTTAGAAACTGTTTGGAGCTGAACAAAAACGCACCAGAAATCTACAGAATAAGCTTGATAAGAAGATGTGGACAAAATAGTATTTGGTGCTCAGCAGCCTGTCTGCCTCCACCTAACACCCTCATGTCATTCATAAGGAAACAGGTCTTGTTAATTACTTATTGTAATTTGTACCAGAATAACATTCCATTTGAGGCTATGACCAGAAAAAAAAATTGAAGTGACATCTTTAAAGTACAGAAATAATTTTTGAAAAAAATTATTTTAAATAAAATAATTTTTATGTTATTTAAGCAGCACTGTGAAAAGACCATTTCTACATTAAATTATCCCAGCTGGGTGTCTAATGTGTTCTAGTTTTGAAAAAGTGATGCTCAGTGATGCTATAAATTTCACACAAGTGTTCCTGTTATTTACCAAATGATTAAAAGAAAATACATTATTGTCATATTACAGATTTTTATTTTTTTCTGTAATCTTAAAAATTACCCAGGGAAGTGGCCACAGCACCAGTCTGACAGAGTTCAAGAAGCATTTGGACAATGCTCTCTGGCACGTGGTGTGACTCCTAAAGAAGGTGCTGTGCAGGGAAGGGAGCTGGATTCGATGGTCCTTGTGGATCCTTTCCAACTCAGCTTATTTTGTGATTCTATGATAATTTTTCTCATAAAAATGTTTTGAAGCTGTATTCACTTTAATAATTTAACAATAGTACTGATCAGGTAATGTTTGAAGTGCCTTTTTCAAATGCATTTTAGGCTTTTTATATTGCAACTTTTTATTATGGCATTTTCTGAGGTAGGGAGCTGAATTTTTTCCACTCAAGCTGTTTTATATTCATAAATTAATCTATTTTGATAGAAAAGATTTCATTGCAGGCCAAACTCACAATGTCACATCATTAGTGTTGAATTCTTTCCTTCCTTTAGCTGGATAAGCTCTCCAAAATTAACAAAGCAAGTTTGAATGCAGTTCTTTTCTTCTGTCTCAGATATCTTGCTTTGGGTGAGAAGACTTTAGTAAGTACCTGTCTTTTTCATTTGAGTTTAGGGTTTATGTGAGGGGAAGAGGATTCCCTTGTCAATGTTTTGACTTAGAAATGGGAGCCAGAAATTGCAAGTCCATGGTAGTGGGTGCTTTTTTAAGTAGTCTGCCTCTGAGATACTCCCTCCCTTCTTTAGGACACAGATGGGCAATCTATTACGTAAACAAATATCAATCATCTAAGCAAATTAATAATTTGTACAATGGGACATTCTTTATATTTATGTATTTCAAATGTCTTGAGGAATATATCTCCTGTTTCCTGATCCAAATCAAATACAGGGAAATGTGAGTTCTTCTATTAAATTCCAAAGCATAACCATCAAGCTACTGTTTTCAGGTGGCACTGAAAACACTCTTGTGAACTGACTATTAGCCTCAATACGCCATTGCTGTATTTTACTCAGAAACATAACAGACGTTATTTTCTCTTCCCAGAATGCTACTAAGTACTTAGTACTTCCCAGTACTAAGAAAAGCCATCAGGCTCTTCTCAGTAATTTCCTTCTATAGTCACTCTTTTGAAATGTCAACATGGAAAAAACATTAAAATCAGAGGATGTATTGTTATATGCATTTAAAGAAAAAATACAAGTACCAGGCTGGTAAGAAATGCGTTACTTCTGAGAGGCTTTTCTTGTCATGCTGTTGTCATTTGTTTGTCTGCATTGCAGTAATTCTTAAATCCTAATCTTAATTTAGGCCAATAGTATACTGACAGGTACTACATTCTCTAAGTGTGTGCACTTGCTTCAAATTGACATTGCATTGACTGAACATGCAGAATCAATTCTGCCTGTAGTGACAAACCATAGAGGTGAGTACAGAAGCACCTGTGTATAACAGTAGCTGCAAAGGATGGGCAAAGTGACACTTTCATACCTCCACCAAATTTTACTGGAAGTCTGTAAAACTGATGAGAGAATTATAACCCAAATGATCTCAGTGCCAAGAACAGATCCTATTGAGAATTCCAGTTTGGACATTTTTCTAATTAAATCTGTTAGTGACACATCTGTGTGGATTGAGTGGGGATGGGGGTCATTTTTCTGCTGAAGGCACCCTAAATTTTTCTTCATGGCTCTTTTTCTCTAATTTATTTTGGCTTTCATAAAGTTGCATGTTTCATTCCAGTATTGGTATCTACTGCATTAAAAAGTCTAAACTTCAAATAGAAGATTTTTTTTAAAATAATCTAGAACAAACTGAGCTAATTAAAGTCTCAAATGCTCTCTCTTTTGGTGGCAAACAAAAAAAGTGTTAAAAAACAGGCTGCCCCACCCTAAATAAAGCACAAATATTTTTTTCTTGTACAAGTGCTGACACACTGCATGATATGTTAATGTGGTTCTTCCTAACTCAGTGGGGCACAAAAGTGTAATCAGTGAGGCACAGATGTAAAATCAGAAGATGGAGTGTGAGGCAGAGAAGTCTACTGTTACATGCTGGAGGCTGCTGAGAAGCTATCATTACTGCTCACTACTGTCAGCAAAAGAAGTGTGTGTTGAGGTGCCTGGTCAGCAAGGTGAAGGGAGAATTTTACTACTTCTTTTCCCTCAGCATCAGGGTGGGTTTATATTGTCAGAATGACTGAATGAAGGTAATTTCCAGAAGAAAGCACCCTTGGAATTGTTCATGCTGACTGCGAAGGATAAAGGTTAGTGCTTTACTCTGAGCTCAGGTGTAGCTTCCACTCACAGTTGGGCTGGAGTCTAGTGCACTGCACAAAGGCTGACCATGTCAGGGCTTTTTCACAAAATTAATCCAAAGGGTTCACATGTCTGAGCTGAAAATGCTCCTGCATGACAAACTACTATTTCTGTCCTTTTCAAACAAATGAAAATATGCAATGACATATCTATATATCCATAAATAGATATCTCTATATATCCATAATATGTCTCCAAAAAATGTTCCCTCTTTATGTCAATTTGGTGCAACCTGAAAAGAATACATACCTGCTTCTTTTTAAAACATATAAAACAGATAAAACAGTGTTTTGGTCAAATGATGTACGGATTTCTATTTCTCTTTGAAAAGTAATTTCAAGTTCAATATGGACATATTAGCTGTGTCATATCTCTGTGCCAGAAATACCCAAGCAAATTTCACACACTGTGTTTTGCAACATTCCAGAACTTTCTGAATTAGAAGTGGATCAGAAATAAATATTTCAAATTTATTAGGTGTGATCAGAAAATCTGATGAAAATCTGCTATGGAAAATTTTTTGATATTTGCAATTGACTCAGTAGCTGTACAAAATTGAGATCTTTCAATTTGTTTATCATGAAAATCGTGTAAAGATATGTATATTAATAAAAGGTATGGTCAAACTTACTCTGGCTTCTCTAACTGAACCTATTGGATGCTTGAGGTTTTAAGGCATATCTATAATTCCCATTTCATTTGGCTAGAAAATGCTTTCCTAAAAAGAAAAAAGCCCTTGAATTTTATATGCTCCCACTAACTTTTTCAGTCTGGATTAGTAGATGTGTTTTGACAAAATTTATTTCCTCACAAATTTCAAGCTGTTCTTTCTCAAGCTTTCTCAAATTTTAGTGATATAGATTAAATCAGATATAAATCTAGATAGTTTTCATTTTAAAACCTCATCCATATAAACCAGTGTTGACCAGACTGAAAATAAAAGCAGAATACAATCTCTTTATTGAGCTGTGGTCGCAACAGGCTTAATCACATCAGAAGATTGAACTTAGAATTGTACTACTTGATTTCTAGAGTTGCTGCATTCTAGAAACTAAAACTTAATTATAAACCATTGCCACTTGCTCATACAGATAAGACAGATGAGGCTAATAACAGTTATTGTTACTTGATAGCCTGTTAACAAGATTGTATGTGCCATCAGGATTTGGCCATTGTCTCTTCTCTGAGTGAGAGGATACTTGATTTGTTTTATTTGTATTATATCTCACTTTTAAAGCAGAGATTAAATCAATTTCATTTTAATAAAATAACACTGCTGAATGGAAATGTATTTTATCAGTCTGTATAATTTGATTGGTATTGATTTAAGAAGTAAAAAGATATATAATCCAATTATAATATGATTTTTTCTTTAAAAGAAATCACTTAGAAAGCAAAACTCTCTTCTCACATGTGAGATTTTGATCTAGTAAACATACAGTTCCATATCACATATCGTTACCGAGAAACTTTTACCACCAGAAAAATACAGAAAGAATACTTAGTCATGAGCCTGAAATACACAATCATTCAAACATGAGCACAGAAAGCCTGAAATAATGCATAGATTTCATGGTGTCAAACGTAGACAGTCTGTTTCCAGTTCTCCCACCTAAGGGATTCCAGTTTATCTTTCAATATAGTGGCAGGTGCAGCACATTATTTTTGTAATGGAGATCTTGTAAAGTCCTTAAAATAAATCGATTCATACAACTCTTTCATTTGCTATGTCACTCTGTTCTCAGAGGCCAAGCTTTCATTCTTGAATTCCTGGCTTTAATGAACTCATTCCCTACCATATGATAACTAGGAGATAAAAGTGCTTGAATTTTGAAAAGTATGGAATCTGGTGCATAGTCTAATACTTTCAACTGTACTTTAAACTGGATCTTCCAACTGCAATGCCTAACTATGCTAGATATTCTCTCACTTTTTTAAAGCATTAAAAAAATAGATATTTTATTGAATACAAATAGTTATTAAAGACTATTTTAAAAGTATAAACTCTATTGTATGAGCTTGAGAAAAATTGGACATATATAAAATCAGCTTATGTGGTATTTGTCATCCAATTCTTCTGTAAATGATGGGTTTTTTTAAAGAACACATAGTTAAGCTCAAGAACATAGAAAGTTACACCTGGCTGAAAGTTTCAGAATTCAGGATATGTTCCTGAATCTATGTATATATATTATTATATGTATAATAAGGTGTTTGGAATGAGGGAAGCCTCAGTAAGATGTTTGATGACATTCATGGCTTTGGTCAAGATTTGATCAACACAACAAACAGAAGAGTAACACAGCATAGGGAATTTGTTTATACAAGTCAAGGGCAGCTTATATGCAGGATTGAGGTATTTATCAGAGAAAGCTGGTGTCTTAACTGCAGGGTGAAAGAAACAGTTGTAAAAGCTTAGCCCTAAAGTTCAGTGTCAGTGATTCTGCAAGGTTGTTCTAACACAGTTTATAGATGCAATGCTCACCATTTGGATGTAGGCAGAATGCACAGTGCTGTCCATACAGTGAGGAATGACCCTGAGACAATGGATATTGCCAGCAGGATAATTCTGAGCATAAGGAAAATAAAAATAAAACAACCACCAAATCAGATTTGTAAAAAGAAATATTGTACTGACTTTCTTTCGTTCTATTTTCAGAGTCTGAATTTTCTAGTCTAAATATTTTGGCCATCCCATATGAAAAGATGCTACCTTTGACCACCTGTTACAGTAGAGAAACATA
Organism: Lichenostomus cassidix; assembly: GCF_008360975.1. NCBI lineage: Eukaryota > Metazoa > Chordata > Aves > Passeriformes > Meliphagidae > Lichenostomus > Lichenostomus cassidix. The sequence continues at coordinate 16,619,247 of NC_139480.1, read as the reverse complement.
ATCAACTTTTGTTTTGGCACCTGCAGTTAAAATTACTTGCCAGAGCAAATACCTCTTATGGTCACAATTGGAATTTTTGCTGCATACACTAACCTGCATGATTTACAGTATGCCTGCACACACTCTGATGATGATTTCAGAAAGGCTAGGAACTATCCAGGAAACCTTTTGAAAGAGGACCTTCAGAACAGAGCAACTTCCATATCTTTTGTAAGGACTGTCTTGGTTTAACCCTAATCAGCGACATAGCCCCATCCAGCCATTGCTCATTTCCCCCGGTGGCATGGGGGAAAGAGTTACAAGAGTGAAAGTAACTCCAGCCAGCAATTCCAAACACTACCCAATCGGGATTTTAAAGCCAGTAAGAACGGAGGAAAAAAAAAGTGTACTCATAATGAAACCAAAACAAATTCATTCTGGATCTGAGCATGAAACAAGTTGTATTTCGAGTTTGAATAGGTAGTGCTTCTTAACATCTACATATGCACTGAATCTTTCCTCTGGGAAAAAAAAACCCAAGTATGAAAAGGACTATTGTGGGAGAAAAATATCAATAAATACAAATTCTTCATACTTTGTTGAGAATATGTAATAAACAGTTATTGATGTGTTTCTCAAATATGCACACAAATAGCTGCAACTTGTACTTCTGTGGCTCTTGAGAGTAGATGAAAATGGAAGAATAGCTCCTGAAGCTGCATATTCCAAATTAATATCAGGTCACTCCTAGTGAAAAGAAGTAAAACAATGCATGTTAAATTCAAATCATTCAAGTTATGCAGCACCTTTTACATTTTAACAACACTTCACAACAGTTCACAAGTGAAATTAGGCAGTTTGGTTTCTGCAGTGATGACAAAGGTTTCAACTTCAATTTCTTAGTCAGAATAAGAATGTAAAAGAAAAATCTTAGGATTTTTTAAACTAAAGTCTTTGAAACTACATGTTCACAGTTGTTCTTAATGAAGACAGTGTGAAAGGGGTGGGGGGAATATAACTTTATGACAGGTGATTGTTTATTTTCTTTTCCAGCTAAGGACAGAATGATAAGATGGTTTTAATGACATTGGTATGTTAAAAACAGCATTGTGATAGACAATTTGTTTTGATGAAACCATAGCAGTTGCAAAAGGTCATGAAATCTTCATTACTTGAGATGACTCTTCTCAATCATATGTTCCTGTGGGTCTCCACCACACAGTGTACATAATTTCATGTCAGTCCAGCATTTACTGCTGAAGCTGTGGTCAAACACTTGACACCTATCCAATTTGCCCCACTTCAATGCCTGTATTAGGTGTCCTTCCTATTATAATTAACAGGGTTAATGACATCAGTATCACTCAGATAGTGCTATCACAGTGTTTATTATTGACCTTGTAATTTAACTGTAATAGGTCAAGATCCTGAAGATAATATATACTTGAAAAAAAAAGCAGCTTTGCGATACAATATATTCTGTATTAATATTAACTATTACCATTACGATTTCCTGTGTCTTAAATTTACGATTATATATGAGATTTCAATTATTATTTAAGAGCCTTTGTATCTTCAAAATTTATCACAAAATGATAAGGTTTATATGTAAAATGTTATTCATATATGTTCTATGAATAACGGTAAATGAGTGGTACTAGCAGATAGATGATATATTTTTTTAATGTCGTTCTACTTTAATTTTCCCCTTGATTAAATTTTGTGAAGGTTGTATTCTAAGCTCTGTGATGAGAAGGTATCAATTCACATCTAAGTAGTTCATGGAGAATTGTAAAACAGAGTGTTGAGATAATTAAATAAGTATTAAGTGGATTAGTTGGTCACATCTCAAAGCTCTGAAAGGCCTTTTCAGTGGAAAAGAATGCAAAATTACTACAACACCTGATGGTAAAATTTCAGTCATGGATTTAGCTGTCTTTGTTAGAATAAGGTTTTACTTTCTGTCTTATTTTGTCCTTGCCACCTTACAATAATTATCAAAGAGTCTTCCCAATGTTATAATTATTTGCTATTTTCAGTATTATTTTCATGGAAGAGAAAGGGTTAAGAATGAAAATTTGGCTCTTTGTATTTCCTAGATGGATTTCATAAAATGTATAAAACATAGGACCTTCTAATACTCATTATTTCTACTCTCATAGAAAATAAGAGTGTCATACTACTGGAATCAAAGTGTCTTTAAGTTCTGGATATTTGTTATTTGTAGGAATTTGGAAAATTATCATTGCTCAGGACATAAAAGGTTGGAAATTTTTCATATTTCACATCAAACTATGTTTATTTTTAACAGTTGTTTATTTGGAATTAATACTTATAGCAGGATCAAAATGTTTCAACTTGAATGGTGTCTCAGAATGAAAATAATATTTCTCAAGAAGTAAACATACAGAAGGGACAAGGCATTGGATAAATACAGGAATTTTTCTTTTAAAGAGAGTGACAAGACATGTTAAAGTCACAGTCACTTTAGGATTATATGTAGAAACCAACTGAAGTGTTAGCTAGTTTTTTCATTCCACTTTGGAAATTTGAATTAGTCAGCATCCTTTCCCCTGGCAGAGTTCCACTGGTAGCCACATGATGCAACCATGGAATGGCAGCCTGAAGTGAATATTCCATTTCAAAGTTGCAAGCTATAGGCAGCTACAAGCTGCTCTAAGGTTTCACTTTAAAAAGAGTTGGTGTCCTTTTTTCATAACAGTGTTCCAATTTTCTCACTCTTTTTTTTTTTTTTTTTAATTTGGCCTGGAGAAAGGTACTTAAGCAAACACATGGGAACTGTTTCATCACAGAGATTTAAATGAATGTTAATTAAATCAAAAGTCTATCTAACAATTAATCAAAGTGAATCAGTATAGAAAATGTTTGTCTTCCTTGGAATTTTCAGGGTTAAAAATCTGATGAATTAGCTTTTCATTTCATCTCTGATTTCTTGAAAATCATATTTCTTTGACTTATGAACCTTATCCTTTTCTGAGTCCTCTATCATAATTAATGCTGTTACATTTTAATCCTAAATGCTGTGCATATTTTATAATACCTTTTCTTGTCAAGGCACATCTTCCTGGCAAACCCTCTCATTTTGTTTCAAGTATTGATCTCTGATGGATTTTGCTTTAGATATCTGAAGAGAAAAATTCTTCTGTCACTCAATTTAAATCCTCAATAACAAAATATTAATCTTCCCCAAGGTATTTCAATGGAAATTCTTTTCTTTGGTAACATCCCTGGCTGCAGCTTTGTAAATACAGACACATCCTAAATTTCAAAAATATTGTGAAAGGAATTTTTCCTGAATAAGCCAAAGGCTTGTTGACAGTGATTTACAGTTTTCTTTAAAAACATAGAAAAGAGAGAGGCCAGATCCATAATTAGCAGACAATAGACAGCAGTGTAGAATCAGCAGGTAATTATAATTAGTTATTTACTTCCGTGCTTTCCAGGTGGCTTTAGTCAGCAAAAATCATTTGTTAATAACAAGCTTGTGCATTATCACGCCTCTGTATAGCACAACATATCTTTATGACCAATTTTGAAATAGGAAAATTCGAAACCATTCCAATTTTATATGCTTATTGTTTTAAAAGCAATTGTCTTAAAGTAGATGGTCAGTTATCTGAATAACAATTATAGAATATTTTGTAAGAATAACCTTTTTTCACAGAAAATATCAAATATGGTATCAGAAAAGCACTCATTTTAAGTGGTACATGTATTACAATATATTTTGAATGGCAATGTCTATAAATATGCAAGCAATGATCTAGGTCAAAGGAAAGTCTAACAAAGAAATAATCATTAAAAAAATTACAATTTTCCCCATTTGGCTTCACAACTGTCAAGTCTAGAAATTCTGGTAGAAGCTGTACATACACAAACACACTTCTTCGCAAAAACTCTATCAGTTAGAAGGTCCTTAAAACTCGGAGGAAAACTGAGATATAAGAATATCTTTTGAAAGGGCAAGACTCTCTCTCCCTGTATTGAAAAGAAAGGAAATTAGACATCAGAAAGGTAATGGGAGAGAGTACAGAGAAATATAGAAAAAAAGCCCATCACAGCAGAAGAAATACTTATAGTATATGTCTTTAACCAGCACTTCTTGAGGTATTTCCTTTTTACTACTGTTTTAAACTACCTCTCTTCAGGCTGAGAAAATTAGTAAACTGAATAAAAAGTTTTCCACTGAAGTGACTTTATGCAAATGATTCATTAATGCAATCTCTAGGATGTTGTCAGCCCAATCTGTTTCTATCTTAGCATTAACTTCATAACATATGTTTGCATCTATTTTATGAGACTGGTAACACTTCTATCATGTGAACCAGGAATTGGCCCCAAAACTTCTGAGTAGTAGCAGCTTGCTATACAATACAGGAAACTGTTGTGCAGATCCTTTAAAAATGATTTAAAACATTCCCAATACATCGCTTAAATAAATTGCTCCTTTAAAGGATTATAGAATAAATAGATAAATTGGTTCTATCCATTACACATGCTGATGTATTTCTTCATGCTGGGCTATACTGCAATGTGTCACTGCTGGTGAGTTTCCTACTTTGTTTCCTTACCATTTCAGATTTGACATGCTGTTACTGTGACTAATGCAACCTTACAGGGCCTAAAGAAACTTGCATGCCAGGAATCAACAATAAAGAGTATCTCTGCGTTGGTCTGCACACTTTTATTTGTTTAAAACAATGAAAATATCTTTTTCTTAATAACAGAAACAATACTCACTAGTTCTTATTGGCTATTTTTTAAAATAACCAACGGCTACAAAAAGTAAATAACTGTTCTAAATAATATACAAATAAAAACACTTTTCTGATTACACAGTCCTTTAAAAAAATCATTCTTAAACAGAAAAAAACAGAGTTTTGTACATGAATAGCCAACAGCAAGCTGATATCATGTCTCTTCTGCTCTCAATAAAAACTAAAATTATAACCGCAAAAGGTTTTCTTTTTCTTGGCATTATTAAAATTGTGATAGCTGCCTTTACACTTCAGTTTGAAATGCTGTCTGAATGATTTCAAATTATTTTTTGATAGTACCAGGTTCCAAGAACTCAGAAATTTTAAACTGTTACCAGTGTAAAAGTCATTAACCTCCCACTGAGCAGGGACTGAAATTCTGGATGACTTCTTAAGCTGTCTCACGAATTTTTGAATGAAGTGTAATTTTTCTGCTGCAAGAATCAAGACCAGGGACTAGGCTAGTTATTCCATAGAAAGGATATAGTGGATATGCAAAGCTTGGAGTTTCCTCATCCCAGCTGGGGGGAGAGAAAAGAGAGAAAGGGCAAAGAAAGAGAGAACAGACAGCTGCAGACAGGAGGGTCTTCTCCCTCTGCAGAAGTTGTTGTCCCAGCTTCTTGTGGAGCTGGCAGCAAACAGAGTCCAGCTTTTCACAGCTTTGATCCAGCAGGGAATGAAATGGTGAAATGACTGGCTGTCTGGCTCCAGCAAGAAACTGGCTTGGAAAACTGTACCATTAGAAGCTGCTCAGCTTTCTTCCTAAGTTATCATTCGTAACAATTGCACTTCAGCTACACTTCCACTTTGTTCTTTTTTGCCCTGGTCTCATGAATCATACACTTTGATTTGCACAGTGATGCAGCTTTGTTATATAATTAGCCTATAACAAGTGGTCATGGTGAGATATGGATCTGAAACTGCTGGACTGAAATGGATATTTTATCTTTATCACCAATTTCTTGCATGATTCATAAAACTCTCTGTAAAAAGTTGGCAGGAAACAGTGACCCATAGGCAGTAATTTTCTGTAGATGCTTAAATAGTGTACAGTCATTTCTTTTTAATTTGATGAGGATATCTACCTGCAGATAAGTCAGAGTCCTGAGACTGAACACCAATGGGATTTCAAGCGCTAACTCTCTAGTCCTTCTTATTTCTTAAATCCCTCACCAACACATGAGTATTTTGAAGTATCTAATTTTTCTGTGTAGTGCACAGGCTTTCCCACTCTCATATTTGACTTCTACTCAAATAAAAAGGAGGATCCAATATAAGATTTCTAAAGAAGTGGCAGTCCAGGAATAACTCTGGGAAAATTTCCATCTCTAACCTCATTGCAGGATCACAGTACAAGCTAATAAGGAGGTCGCTCCATCTTAACGTTTTTCCACCTGCAAATTTGCATCTGTATATTGTTATATTCAGTATTTTGGGGCTAAAATGTCATCTTGGATTTTTCTTATGGACCCCTGTGTGGTGGATTTCATCCTTTTTCTCCACAGGTTTTCAATGTTGCTATTGTTGCTGTGACTGATACTATTTTTTCACTGCTAAAATACAAAAGTAAAACAGATATTCTCCAAGTTTAAACAAAATAGTCAAAAGGGAGATCACTATGAGGGGCATAACTAGACCCCTGGGAGAACAGCAAGAGAAAATCATTCCCCCAGAAGATTCTGCTTTCGAAGGTATAGCTGTGGGAAAGAAAAAAACAACCAATATAACAATGAAATCCAAGAGTAAGAGAAGAAGGGAGAATGAAATGAGGTAAAGAGACTCAGTAAAGGTATTCTTTAAGGAACAAATGAAACACTATATCAGAGGTCTGAAAAGAAAAAGAAATTACTGTTACTTTGTTTTATCAACACTTGAAACATAAATATATTTTTATTCCCTATATGAGAATATTTAGAGTAGATCCTTGGATGAGCAGAAGCTCACAGGTTTACTTCATAGCTTTCATTAAATTAATGCTTTGTAAAGGTATTTCTTTCTTCCAAATTTGAATTTCAAAGTAAAATGCCTATAGGAAATAGCAGAATCTGTTTCTGACATAATTACTTTGTCATAAAAGGCTACTGAAAAAAAAGAAATAATGGTTAAGCATTTAGATTTAAAACTGTATTTTAAATATAAACTGTGGGTTTAACCAACTGTATAAAGTGTGTTCATGTAAGTTTTTTTCAGCAGTGATTTTAATCTGTAAATGCAGGTATTACTTCTAGTGCTCTTCACATGTTTGCACATATGAGAAAAAATCAGTTCCTTTGAGAGACTTAACAAAGGGGTTGTTTGAAAACCTTTTTAGAACCTCTTCCTCATCTGTTTATGATACTCCTCCCTATGCATCATTACCTGTAAGATGATTCTGCTTTATATAAGGTAATAGTAATTCAAATTGTTTTCATAAAAGGATCTTCAATCATATTCCCTCTGTGTTTCTGTTGTTCTTTCTTCTTGTATTGTATTATTTATGTGTGTATTCTGCTCTGAAGTGGCTTTAGTCTTGTTGAAAATAATATATGAGGGAGTATGGAAGGGGCTTGTCTGTGCCATTAAGGTTATCTGGTCAAAGGAGCCTCAAACAAGAGCACAGCAAACAGAGACAAATCTGACCACACAGATAACAGGGACTGTGATTTAAACAATTGTGGTTAGTCACCCAAATCACTAAGGATACATGGAGGGTAAGGAGGTTTCTTTTATTCAGTTGGAAGGACAAGGAAAGGGAGGAAGACAACATAGACATAAAACCCGAGCAATTAATGTTTACAAAAAACAGGAAACAAACCTGGTCATTAGAACTAAATGATGCACTTTCAGGAAGCTGCAGGCAAACTAGGGCACTGAAACTGATAAGGATATGATCCTGAGGGTCCAGTCCATGGGAGGAGTTCAGCAGGACTATGCCAGCTGGTGGGGCAATATGCAGAGTAAGGGCAAGGAGAGAGGAACAAAGTGAGGGGTGAACAGAAAATGGTGTGAAAAGGAGCGGCTACATCTAAAAGGAGGTCAGTCAGCACACTTATATGAGTGAGCACTGTGACTGATCACCTCAGTCTATCCTATCTTCTCATGTCTTGTTCTTAAACCTTTTCTTAACAATCTCCCTGTGTAATCTCTCTATCTTGTGCATACTTGTGCAATACAATGGCTTAATGCTAGCTACTGGTAAGACCGGTATATGTGTGAGTGGATTTTGGTGCCAGCTGCTGGACCCAGACCAGGGGTATGAGTAGCCCAGCCTGTGGTGTCAGCTACAGGAATGAGTGTGGGCTCATAGCTGGGATGAGTGGGCATCTTTAACCTCCAGCCATGGAGTGGGGAAAAAAACAAGTACTAGGGGCACAAGCGTGAGTGAAGAGCTCAGTGCTGGTGATGGAGTGACACCACAGAACAGAGGCCATGTGCCATGTGCTGGCTGCTGGGGCTCTGGGCAGTGTGCATGGATATTTGCTGGCAAACCTTAAGCTGGACCAGCTGATGAGTGGGGGAGCAGGGGTATCAGGTGAGTGGAAGGTTCACAGCAGTATCTGGTGGGCCCATGATTGTGGAGTCCTTGTGTGAGGGTTGCATGTGAGCAGTGATTGCCAAGCTGGACCAGCCAGCAAAGAGGGGATCCGTGGGTGGGGAATGTAACCAGGATGCAGGCAGGGGTGCCAGGTGGACAAAAGAACCTTGCTGGTTCCTGAGGGAACCACAAATGTGCATGTGTTAGTGAACCTGGAGAAGGCTGTGCATGTGCCTGCACCAGTGACCTCCTGCCTCTGCAGCCCAAGGACTGTTGAAGGCCTTGTCTGTGACAGCCTGTGTGACTGGCCATGCCAGTGTCCTGCATGTGTGTGTGTCTGTCTGTCTGTCTCTGGGATAAGTGAGCAGCTTTGTTACTGATTTGTACCTGCAAACAGGAAAGCAGCAACTGCATCCCTCAGCCTGGGCAGAGACCCCTGGTCCTCAAACTCAACTCTGACTGCTGGGCAAGAGGCAGTCCTCAGCCAGAGCAGCTGGAGAAGGTGGACATCAGTTAGCATAGTAAACACACTTTATGGCAGCATTTCTTTATTAAACTTGTGGTGACAGGAATTTCACACCCTTCGAATCAGTGCAGTTTTCAGTTGAAAAATCTGTATGTTGTTAATATATATTTGTTAATATGTATTTGTAAGTGATGTTGCAATACTTACCAATAAGTTTTTCCTATTAAGGAAAAATTCTCATTTTTCCTATTAAGTTCCTATTAAGATATAAAAAAGTCTTGTATCTGAAGCTGATCTTGTAATTTTAGCCTTTTCTTTTGATTCATCTCTCAAATAAAGATTAAAGTTGCTTGCATGTGTCAAAATGAACTTTTTTTTTTCTTCAAATCACTGTTTTGCTATGAAAATATAAAATGGCAGATGCTTTGTGGATAAAAGATTGTTAGCAGCACCCATCTTGATATTCAGTCTGTAGTAACATGTAAGTCAATGAGCCTGCTATTTATAAGGCTTTCGGACCAAGAAGCCAAACAGACATCCAGACTCTGATTGGATTCTAAATCAAACTGTTCATTTGCTCTTCAAATTTGACTTCTTTCACAGTATGAAAATAAAAGGAACATAACATAAAGGCAAAAACTTTCTATGTATTTAAATAGGTTCAGTACAAAAATAGGTTCATGACTATTTTCAGTGCTGAGTTAAGATTGCATCTTCTTATACTTAATTAAGAGAGTATCTGTCAAGTTTTATTTTAAAATCATGGAAATCCACTGGATAAATAATTTTTGTGTAACTTTAACACTTAGAGCAAAGACCACTTGTGTATTATTTTTGAAGATGGCTCAGATTTGTGGAGAAAATGAATGTTCATTTTATGAAATAAGGGAATATTTAGTTAGAAAGCTGACAGCTTTTTGCCTAGCTATAATTTATGACAAAACTTATCTCCAAAATTGCATTAACTATAACAAATGTGCATGGTTTGTTGTCTCTTGTAGAGCATACAAAGAGCATTTCCAAGAAGCTGCAAATGTAAGGACATAATGCAACTGCTTATCACCAAGCCAAGAGAACATTCTCTCACATTTGGACCAGAATGTCTGTGACCTGTTGAAAGACCTCAGGAGTAGAAAAAGCAGTTAAGATGTTTCTAAGTCACATTTCACCTTTCTGAATCCCTCATCTTGTCACTCATTAGAGTTGACCAGAACAATTTTTACTGACAGAAAAAAATCTAAATTAGAAGCTAGTTAGAAATCAGGATTTCTAGATGCTCACTAGGTGGATCTAGACTATCAGAAAACAAATTTCTTAATCCTTCCAGCACTTGCCAGCTCCTCCCATCCATCAAAACAGAATGTGGGTGTTCTGAAATATTTGAGATTTTTAGAGACTTCAACGAAGCATATACAGTGTATCTTCCACAAAGGAAGTCACAGCAAAAAAGCAGGACTTCTTCCAACAACTGTTTGACTCAGGACATGAATTCATAAGCTAATGCCAACTAATGACATGCGCTGTTTGGTGTGGAATCACATTTTTTAATCAGCAGAAGGAACAGGGAGCTGAGCCAGTGCAAGAAAAACAAAGCCAAAAACATTCCAGGGATAATGTGATCAATAAATTTCAGTCTGTGTCAGGAGTCTGATTAGCATATCCCAGATGTAGTGCAAAGGACATACAGGGCACCAATAAAAAGGTCAGAATACAGTACACAGCAGTAATTGAGTGTGCTGCTAATAAAGAACATCTACAGCACTGTGCACTGCCCTTAGTGAAAGAGTGAGAGAACCAAATGTAGACATTTTTAATTTAAGAAAATTTAAAGGACAGCCTCTTTCTGCATTTTTTCCCTAGCAAATGAAAATCAGCAATTTACAGCAATTCTTAACAAAAATAAACTAACAAAACCAGAGAAATCCCCTTCCCCAATAAAATTCTAACTCCCAGCAATAGCTGATATCTGACCATCTATCTAACTATGGGTTCAGATCTGAGCTCTTCATCTCCCAATTATTATTTCTGTTGAGGTCTAATTTTAAATATCAAAATAGATGAGCCAATTAACTATGTTAGATTGGTGTTAACATCTGCTTTAGTTCTGTAGTAGCACAGTTATTTTTAATAAATTATAAACAGTATAGTGTTCTCCAATCTAAGAATAATGCAGTTTGGATTCATGTAGCAGATTACAGATTACTCTATCTTTCCCACTCCTGAAATCAAAATGAAAACTGCAGTTAAAAAGTTTCAGGGAAGATAGAGAGAGAGAGAATATAAGCATTCTCTGGCTGCAGGTGAGATGAAATTAGTTTACACAACTTTTTGTGCTGAAAGGAAGTAATTCAGATAGACTTTCTGGCTCTTAATGTATCTGTAATGCTTAACATGAGAAGCTAGTATCAATCTTCCTAATAACAAACTGAGAATATGGGAATGAAGAGCTATTTTTCTGCATGCATTCAGCATAGCTGGTGGTCTCCCAGTCACTTGGATCTGTACCTGCTGCATAAATATAATCTGCAAAATCTCATCCCAAAATAACTGTGTAACAGTCTCTATGTTTCTGTGACCTTTGAAAAAACTTATTCTAGAGCTCAGAAGAAACTGATAGCAATTTAAGGAAAAAAATACATATTTTGTTTCTATAATACCTATGGATCAAAATCCTACTAATTCTACAGGAGAGACATAGTTGAACATTTGCAACAAACTAGCTGAAACACCTGTATGTTAAAAGAGTTTTTCTGGTCTGAAACCAAATCTTACTTGAATGCTTAACTCAACGTGTCAGCTTAGCACCTAAGCAAAGGGAAGAGGCATACTTATGACACATATCTTAACTATAACCTTCTTTGTCTTTAGTGTGTTCTACTATCAGACTCTCAAATTCTTCTCATTTGGGACATTGGATTTTTTGGTTCCCATGTTCCAGCCTGTATCTGAGGTAACACCAGAAATTAATGCCTAATAAATTAATAGTGATTTCCTAACATTGGTATATCCAGGATCTCAGTACTAACTTGTAGGTTCCTTGTAGTTCCTGTAATTATTGATAATGAATTGATTAATGCTAGTAGAGACATAGCCAACAAAATATGTAGAATTTCTAAACTATATGTCTTCAAATACACAACTAAATTCAGCCTGATTATATCATTGGTGTAGGTAAGTGATGTGACTTCTTTGCAGTGATTCTTCCAGGCAAAGCATATTGAAGAACATCAGAGTTTCTTGTGTGAAACAGAAGCAGCATGTTCACACATCCTAGCTGGCTTTAATTTCATGCTGAGAGTAGTATATGTGCTCACTGGTAGAGGAGGCTGGCTACAGCCCAGCAGGCATCTTCTTCCCTGTTTAGATATAATGTACATATTTGTAAATTTGCATACCATGATTCCTAAAGCACTGCTTCTGCGATAGGAAAACTTAATCCTGCTGAACGTGTCACAAGAGAATAGACTTGCATAAGCACAAAAACGCACAAACAAAACCCAACAAAAAGCTTCTTAATTTTCAGTGGAATTGTATTCCCTTACCAACCTTTCAAAAGTAGCAGGAATCCATATTCACATTTAGCCTCAGGGAAAGAGTCCTATAAGAGTGGTTGATATGGAGATATGTTTTCCACTGTAGCCTCACATGCAAGTAGATGCAGTCCTTTCAACTGATAGCAGAATGGAAACATATATTATGCCTTCCTCTCCATCCCACTCAGACTATAGGAAATGGTAGTGATATCCTCCTTGTGTTTTACAGAAGGAGGTACAGTAGCTCATACACAGCCAGCTACAGCCCTTCTTTTGCCCTATGATGTCTCATACATTAATGTGAAGCTGACAGACACAATTCAAGACCTTCAGGAGACTAGCAATCTTTTGAAGCAGCAGCTGGAAGCCAAGAGGGGGACTCTAGGGCATACACCTGGATAAAAAACAACAGGGTAGATGGAAGAGGGGACTCTGAACACTTTAAAGTTCATTGCTAGATCTCCAATTCATGTAGCAATATGAACACAGCAACTGATCCTTACATCCTTTTAAAAATTAAATTCCATCTCTGACAGCAGAGAAAGGTAGCATTCCATGACCTCTGCAATTTCTCACACCTTTCTACACACTGGGAAGGAAGATTTGGAGGAAGGATTGAACATGCACATCTCTATGCAGCCTATAACTCTCTTCAGACAGGAGTTTTATGGCTGTAAACACACGAAAAAAAGGGACCTAAAGACCCTACTCACCCTTTTGCCCTCGGGGATGGCACCATATCTAAAGATATCACCACTTTCTTTTTATTTTTCTGAGTATGACAGCATGCCCAACAAGTGAATGATGCAGCCCCTTCTAGGAATGTTCCAAGTCAGTCAGAAGCACAAGCGGCATATGACTTGCCCTCTCCTATTTTTACCAGAGTTTAATTCACAGGTGTTGCATAAGCAAAATGAGTCAGATGAATGAGGCTGGAAAGGTGGTTAAATTGTTTGACTTTCTGTCCTAAAACACTTCATATCACACACATTTTCTTTTATCTTTCAGGGTGTCTTTCTTTTTACACTCTCTACTTTGGCATTCTGAAGGGCAATGTTCATTTTAAAATATGTATAGACTTCATTTAAAATAAATGAATCTGAAATCCTCTGGGGCAAAACCATGTTTGGTGTATCTCAGCTAACTTCAGGGGAGTTACTCCAAGGTTGAATCCAGGCCTACATCCTCTTGTCATGAGCTCAGAGAAAAACAAAGAGACACCATTAAAAATATAGGTTATTCTACATTCTCTCTCTCATTGACTAGCTTTGTTTTATGGCCTTAATAAAACCTTATATTAGTGGGATTTCATGCATTTATGTTTGATAACGTTTTTGAGCACTGTGATAAAATCAACGGAAATTAATGTAATTGTTTCCAGCCAGATTCAATAACTCTAATTACCAGCATTTCTAGTCCAACTGCATAATATGCTTAACTATCCAATGTACTGAAGAAAATTTAACTACTGCTGACTCAGTGTTCTTTTATATTTGTAGAAGGATAACAATCACAAGAGTAAATAAAAAAAAAAAAAGAATTTGAAAATTTCTATTCATCATAGAATTATTATTATTGCTGAGATCCATAGAAACGTATGAAAAATCCAATCAGGAATCTTTTGTCATAGTGCATTTACAATTAGAGAAAATTGTATGAACACATTATATGAAGAAATGTGGTGACACAGTAATGCATTTTTAAATTGAAAAACATCTATGATTTCCTAAAATAGCTAGCTCTTTCTGGTATGATATATTCATGACTGCCTTTGTACACTTTTACACCCTTATTTTTATATTTCTCTTGGCTGAAAATGTTTTCAATGGCCTTGTGTGCTGAAAACTACATGAAAAAAAAGATCAAGTCCTGATAATTTATCTAAATTTGATCAAGGGAAACACAGAGAAACTATAACCTACTTGTATACAGAAAAATTATAAACACATATCCATTTAAATACTTCTGTTGCTAAACTGTAAAAAAGGTATTGGTGTATTACTGAATTATGGTCATTTTGGTTTATGCAGATATTTCTAGATGTTTTCATCTAGAAAACAGACTATAAAACACAAGCACAGGATATGGAAGTTGCCAGCATTTTTTACCTAATCACAGCTGACTCGTGTGACTCTAAGCAGTATGTTCTACACTTTTTAAGTTACCAAGCTATTAATAAGGGTGGTATGACTGTTACCTTAAGAGGACAAACTGAGAAGAAAGACTGAAGAAGAAGGATTGTAATGTTCAATTCTGTGATCACTAGGGATGGAGAAAGTCACTATCATATGGTAGAAAAGTAAAGCTTCTTACCACTGAAAATGCAATTATTTCTATTTCAGAGACAGTCAGGATCTGGAAAATGCTTTTGCATTTTCTATGCAAATTAAAGTATTTAAAGCTTGTTGTGGATGTGGGATTATAATTAATTCTTCTCAAGGCTGCAAATACAGTGATTCATTGAGTTTATTACATGTGGCTCAACAAACCATGAGATTTAAATATATATACATCACAGCCTACCTACATTAAAATAAACATTGCCATTATGTGATAAACACAAACTGCAGAATTTTTTTCTAAAATTCTCATTTCCTATAAGAAAATTTATATTTTCTGCTCATTCTTGAACTTTACAGTCAGTTTCCTACCCAATATGAGAAATACACACTTTATCTTACTGCCTATAAGCTCCCTCAGTATATTTCAGTGTGCATCCATAGGGTATTCACTTTTACTTGTCCACAAACCCAGATGAGGCATAACAAAGATATAGATATCTACCTATCTTGTATAACATACATGTCCATAAACTCAAATATCCATTACTGTTTAATCTGAAGCAAATAAAAAGCAGAAATTCCCTGTTAGTTTGATATGCTCACCACATGCTTTTTTCTTCCTGAATAGAAAAAGTTAATTTCTCTGCAGAGTAGTAGCATAGCACCTCTACACTGCTCACAGTGCTCTAAATCCCTGAGCTTTGTATTGTTCCTCTTCAAAGTCATATATATCAAATTTATCCAATTCTAGGACTGGTAAATAGTTAACAGTCCTGAGTGCTTGTCATTTTTAGAATGACACGCTAGGTCATGTTTATATTCTCAGCTTGCTTTTGCTATTTTGGTTCTTCTCCTACTCTGGCCTGCTGCTATACTTTGTTTACTGGCGCTTGTGCCAAGACTAGTTTTTTCCTGTTCATGTGGAGACCGTCACCTTTAGAGTGACTGTAAAGCTTCCTTTAAAATCCGACATCTCAAGGAATCAGAACACTTGGTTTTGCTGAGAGATCCAGTAAATATTAAAGTTTAGGGATGCAGCTAATATTTTTTACTTAATTGATTCAAGGAACAATGACTAGATTCACTGAAGAGGATGCAGGGAGCCTTGGTAACTCTGAATGTCCAAGCTTAACTTTTATTCTAAGACTGCAGAGTGATAGAGTGCCCTGAGGAAGGTCAAAGTACCTGGAAAACAAGACACTCCTTAGGAGATCCAAGCTGTATATAGTTATTTTTTGATGTTCAGCACTCTAAGGCTTCCTTTACTAGTAACAAAAATATTCCCTATATGTATTTCCATAAAAATGTTTACCGCAGAAGATTTTTTTTTCCAAAATAAATACTTCAGAAAGTGCTTTAATATAATTTGATGTTGGGTTTGTTTTTTTAGTCTTTGTAGATAAGCTACCATTTTACTACCAGCCTTTTGTGAGCTACTCATGATCCTGGTCTGGATTTTTTTAATCCCATATTAGAGTTTCACATCGTCATCTAAACTGTGTCACCACACAATGAACAGAATCTCAGCTACTGCTCTAGCACACTTCAGATTGCTAAATATATATATGTGCTATGTACAGTGCACAACTGTACATAGATCAACTTGCATGCTACAGAGCTGGGGAAAATAGTGTTATTTCATTTACCATTTGCACTCTGCCCTTCTTAGTTGCAACCAAGACTAAAGATGAGGAGAGGAAAATAAAGTCACAAAATTGCTTCATAAAGAAATGTAGAAGCTATTGCAGGTCCTAATGAAAACAAATTTACTATAATATCTAGAAGCTAGTAAAACCAGGAGGAGGATTTTTTTTCTTCTTTTGAGCAAAGTAATTATTAACAGTTCATTTATAGATTATATTGTCAGAGGTGTTATGTCTTTAATAAAAGAGCCGAACATTTTCACTCAGGTGTGGAATACAAGAGCTGTAAAACAATACAAGTACATTCAATTTTATTATTTTTTCTTACTGAACTTGTTGGGGTTTTTTTTCCAGTATTCAAACACTCTGATGATTATTTGCCCTCCTTCAAGGAAAATGTTTTAAAGTACCACAGACCTAGCAGAGTTCTTTGTGCATCCGTCCAAAATCTTGGCATACTTCCCTGTGCTCTTCTAGCCTCAACCCTAAGGGCAGCCAAAAGCAAAAGTATTTTCAGCAGACTAAGAAACACTGTAAGCTTCAGGGATTTCTGGATGACAGATTTTAAACTGTAACCAAAGTAGAGGTGTGATTAAAAATAATAAGAGCTAAAGCCTCTCTCTAAATTGTAAAGGGAAATGTACAAATTTAGCTTTCCTCAACATTATAACTGATGACTGAATAATTTCTAAGTTAATCACAAAAATTGAAACCAGGATCAATCTATAGGCTATTTGAGCCATGTTCTTAACAAAGCAATAAATCTTTACATTACATTTTGCTGTCATTTTTTGCTGTCAGGATTCAGGTGTTTTGAAAATTGCCCTTGATGTATATAAGGTGCCGATGTCAAATGTCTATGCTCCACTTGGCTTTTAAAGATTTTCAGTTCTTAAATTCTGAAGAAAGCCTTGATCATTGTTTACTCTGGAGAAGAGAAGGCTCAGGGGGGACCTCATTGATCTTTCTCAACTACCTGAAAAACTTCTGCCAAGTCTCAGGTAAAAAGACAGAAGGAAATGACCTTAAATTGTGCCAGGAGAGGTTCAGATTAGATTCTAGAATTGTTTGAGTTTTTTCACTGAAATAATGGTTAGGCATTAGAAGGAGTTTCCCAGGGAGTTGGTAGAGTGTTCAAGAGGGGTCTGGATGTGGCACTTGGGGATATGGTTTAGTGGTGATTGTGGTGGTTCTGGGTTGACCTTTGAACTAGATGATCTTGAAGGTCTCTTTCAACTTCAATGATTCTATGATTTTGTCATTCCTAAAGAAGACTGTATAATCACAACAATACAAATTAACACTGCTTCTATAGCTAACTCAGTCTAATTAGCAAAGCTGCTTTTAGGCAGGTTATGAAATTAAAAACATGAAAAGTAGTGAATAGTTTCAGCTAAAACGTACGGAAGCATTTGTGGAATTTGGAATTACTTCAGTGTAAAGGAGTATTTGGAGTTACAAAATTGGAATCTATTCTGCACAAAGACCCAAATCCATCTGAGTAAGGGTATATATGCTGACAATTCTGCCACACATCATCAGAGTAAGCGTCGTAGACTTATGAGGTACATTCAAATTTAAAATAAATTTTCTTATTCCAGGCAAAATCACTGTCAGGTGTTAAAAAATGAGGAACCTTACTGCAAATATAAAACAAAAACTGTTTACATTTTATTCAGTGCTCTCTATTTTCTGTCTTTGTACATTAGAACTTCAAACCTCTTCAACAAGTCTTGCATTCAGCTTTAGACGTGAAGAGTCCTTGCTTTTCTTGGGTCAAAATATCTTGATTCACCAACTCACAAAGTTGTATCTATTCCAACTCTACCGCTAAGATAATTTGATTAGTTAAGATTAAGATGTCCTTCCAGACACTTCTCATTCAACCAAAATGGGGCTTTTTTTTTTTTTCACTTGGAATATAACATTTTTCTTTATCTAATCCTCATCAGTCTTTCCCATTCAACAGCATGTTAAGAAGAAATTGAACTCACTTTAAACTCAAAATCAACAACATGTCTTTATTATTAGACATAAGAAGCTAACCAAAGAATTATTTCTACTCCAGTTACAATGATACTAACAATTATAGTTCAAAATATGTACAGTTAAAATGATAAATACAGAAACTAACTTTTAATGGTGTATTGCTGATCTATTCTGTGGCCCTCTGTACCTTTCAATGCCAGTGCAAAAGGCAGAAGGGGTGTGTTGGTTTGAAAACAAACCAGTGGGAGATCACAAGTCCAGATTGAAATTAAAAATAAGTGAAATAATACAAGGAAAAGCACTGACAAAGTCAGATACAACCTGACACCCTGTTAGGGTGGTGGTAGCAGTCCAACTCAAGTAGTTCAGTTCAAGCAGTGATCCTGTGAAGGTCTGGTCTTTAGCTGAAGGTCCAGTGGTAGCTCTTGTCCTCTGGGAACCCAGTAGACAGGGCTAGCTCAGGCAGTTCCAAGGCTAGGTTATATCCAGGTGGGAATACCTGGCTCCTCCCTCCTCGGCAGAGCATCTCACAATGGGATGAGATAAGTCCATGAGTCACACGGTGGGTCCCTGATGGCCCATTGCCTGTCATGCGGGGTGGGTCATTAGCAGCTGATAACAGCTAACGGCCCACAGCTGGTGGTAATAGAATACTTAAATACATCTATATTGCAACCTAGGACAAGGGGGAATACATATATTATTATATTATATCCTATTATATTACATTAATTATATTTATTATATTATATTTATTATACAGGGAATCCTTAGGTTTTTGAGACTATGATCTTGGTGATTTCCCTCTTCCCTCTAGGAGTTGCTTCAGAATGTTTTTATATTTGCTGATACGCTTTACACCTTGCTTGTACTTCAGGGGTCTACAAGTCTACATCAACCTGAATTTGTTGCCTATGATGTGTTTCTCTTATGTTGGATACCTGTTTTTTGTTCTGTTACCACATTATTCCAATGATAAGAGGTGGTTGATCACTGGTAAGGAGTTCACAGTTCTGGAGCCTCCCATATGGTCTTGTGCCTGTATTTTCAAGCTACTTAAACCCAGGTATCACATCACCAGGTCTCCAGTAGCCTCTGCAGAAGGGTAGACACTGATTTACTACTTTTGCTGTATCTGCCAGACTTAGAGTGTCTAAATTGGGCTTCTTCTGAAGTTCCTACAACTGTTGTGAAAAATCTATAGCTGAATGAAATGGAAAGAAAAACGCAGTAACTCCACAGTTGACAAGAAGCTATAGGACTCAATTATTATCTGTCCAGATTGAACCTGTTTGTCACAGAAACATTGCCATTTACTCAGTTTTTAATATTAGGTTACTGAAACAAGATGAACATACAGCTGAGGAGTTTTGTGGGGATTTCTTCCTTTCTGTCTTCTGCTTCTGGAATTCCTGGTTATTCCTGAAGTGATTTATGTAACAATACAATTTGCCTTGCATGTGTCAGAAAGATGACTTTGGTCCTTTCTTAGCACCCTGACAGCCTTGAAGGATTTGTTCACGCTGATCCTCTGGAATTAGACCTGTTCCTCAAAATAATTCTGCCTCTTCAGACCATAATTGCTTTTCATTTCATCAATTACACTGCCCAGTTCTTGCATTTTCTCAGCTTTTCTACCTACTTCACAGATTCCATTTTTAAATGTGAGTCCTACATCAATCACTTTTGCATCAACTGGTTAGTGGCAGATTCACTTCTCTTCCCCACCAAGTTTTCCATCTTATCTCCTACAGTCAAGGCAGAAGGAATTGTTTACAGCAGGACTTTCAGCTCCAATCCAGGACTGAAGGAGAAGGAAGAAATTTCCAAGTCTTTTGATGACCTTTTCTTCTTCCTAAGGAAGGACTGCAAGGATGGAGAAAGAACAAAGAGAAGAAAGAAATATCTTTGTTCTAAAAGGACAAAGAATCTGCCCTGACAATCTTGTTCTTTCTGTATCTGCCTTCCCATTTACTTTAGGCAACAAAAACTACATTGTTTATACCACCCAAGGAGACAGGCCTGTTAAAAAAATCTTTTTCTCCATAAGAAAACTTCCTGATTAGACAAACTTCCAATGCCACTGAAAAATTCTTGGTAGTCCCTGAAAAAAATGTTATTATTAAAATTTTTGTACTTTTGATTGGAAAGTTTGTCATAGGCATATATTGTATTACATTAGAAGTTGATTTCTTATGCATTTCATCTTATGCACTTGGCAACAATAATTTGTCATTCAGTGGTCCTTGTTATAATTCTTTTAAGCCTCCAATTTTAACCAGATAATTTTAAAATATGCCATGTTTCAAGACACTAAGGAATTTCTGATACACAGATAACTGCAGCTGTTGTAATTCACACATTTTAGCTTTGGGCTCTGTTTTTGTTATGGTGAACAAGTCTCTGGACATACCTATTTCAAAGTGGTAATCATTTATATGCTAAATTTGTAAGTATTGCAACTGAATATGTTTGTCTATAGATTAAGATTTGTATCAGTTAGGGAATTAGAAATTGTGCTGAGAGTGATGCTAAGACCAAAAAAATCAGGTCCATGGAGTTGATTTTGTATTGTCAGCAGCAGTAGCTATGGCCCTTGGTGGTGATATGCTCCTGTAAGCAAGGTGAGCATGTTTGATAGCTCTTTGACATAAGAAGTCAGACAATGAAGTGGAATTGTCTTATTTTTCCATCTCCCTCGCTTATTCCAGATGCAGTTATACTATTCAATCCTCCACCCCGAAAGGGGCTTTAATTTACTCCCAATTCTGCTTGTTTTGGTTTTTGGTTTTTTGTTGGGCTTTTTTCCCTGAGCTAATTGTCTTAGGATTTATTTAGTCAGTACTTTTTGTTCACACAAGAATAGACATTTTTAGGGTGTCATTTAGCTGATTAAATGAAGCATACCATGACATGCCATTTTCTTTCCATTGACTCTGAAGGTAACTAGCTCAGATATTTGTATCTAGCAGGACACTCAACTTGATGCCTAATTCAGGATAATAGCAGAAAGTCCCCCAGCTGAAAGAGTGTTGTCTGCATGTCTATCCATTTTTCTGTGTAGCTGAGTAATAAGATTCTAACATATCCATGTTTAACTTCAAAAATATAACAGTATAGCAGGTAGTACATGGCTAAAAAGCCAAACCCATTAAGATTGGTAGAACATTTGGCACAGCACCAATTCTGACCCAACATGTTTTTCTTCAGGGTCAGAAAAAAAGGGCAGATATATTTATTTGCTGGATAAATAACTGTAATGAAGTTAGTAGATTCTTTTCTGCCTTTCTGATCAAGTCAAAGACAAACATAGCCTTGTCTTCCTTCTTTCAGATCAGC
Source organism: Lichenostomus cassidix (assembly GCF_008360975.1). Lineage (NCBI taxonomy): Eukaryota > Metazoa > Chordata > Aves > Passeriformes > Meliphagidae > Lichenostomus > Lichenostomus cassidix. The sequence continues at coordinate 16,597,724 of NC_139480.1, read as the reverse complement.
TTGGTAAGCTATATTTGCTTACATTACTTATCCTGTCATTTAGAAACAGGTGTTACTAAAATAGCATTAGTTTATAATTTATGTCTATTTTAAAATTTAACTTCTATCCTGAATTTGTCTTATATTTGATCTTCCCTGTGAAAATGTATCTGAGTTTAATAATGTGGGAGTATATTTCTTATAAAATGCTGTCCTTGCATTTTTCCTAATGCTACTTGGAAAGACTCCCATTAATTTCAGAAGATTTGGTTTAGGCCTTTGTTAAGGAAAAACATTCTATTTTAAGGATTCTATGATGTTGCCAGTTACAATATTTACATATGGAAAATAATTTTCAATTTAACTTTTAATTCTGCATGTCCATATAGGTACTGCAAACATACAAAGTATACAGAGATTTATACAAATTGGAAATATTTTTTAAATCAATATATCAATAATGAGTAATAGCTTATATAATTTACATCAATATGAAAATTTATGTGATTTAAAGCAAGATGTAAAAATAGATGTCTGAGATAAGAGTGACTGAAAATTTGATGTAAAACAGATACGATTTAAGTTCAGAAATTGAAGCAGACAGCGAAAATAAAGCAATTCAAAAACCTGATGCAGCTCTAAGTGAACAGTGGAAATAGTGAGCTCAATTAATAGCTCCTTCACATTTTAAAACTGGAAGAGATTTAAAATGTGAAGGAGCTAGGTGCATTGAAAAAACCTATGTGATTTAAAGAGAAGACTGAAAGAGAGGACTTGAAGGAGAATTGACCAAAAAACTGATCTAGGTTGAAGCAAGAAATAGAAATAGTCATATCAATTATGACTATTATGGCAATTATGATAAATTTAAAGGAAATCACAGTATTAGATCACATGTTATGTCCTTGTTGAAGCCCAGGGTAAATTCTACTTTAAACCCATGCCAGGTTCCAAATATAAATGCCAAATGCTTTATGAGAATTTTCTTGGATTTCTCTATCTTTTGGGTTGAAAATTTCACCTCGAGTTTCCTGTGGAGCCTTATATGCTTCTGCCTTGTGCTCCTGCAGTTTCAAATGCAAGATTTTGACCCAATCAGCTGTTCCTATTTATGATTTAAAGATGGCTTTCATACTATATTCTGGTCCATGCTCACCTGTGTTTCTCTGTATCCTAAGGTTTTAGAGTATTATAAGACATTGCAGAAACATGCTGATTTCCTCTTTCTGCAGTCAGGGGCTTTCATGGACCTTGAATGATATCTTCTTGTGTTTAGAGAACAGGGATATGAATCATGAGTGAATCCAACCTTGGCACTAACTTTGACAGCTCCATGGTACTGGACAAGATACTTCATGTTTCTTCATCAATTTCTCTTGTTGTAAAATTATGATATAAACACTTCTCTGTCTGCAGGCTGATTCAGTGAATAATTGAATTTGTAGGTGATCAGACCACTATTTGTGCCAGTTTTTTGGCACAGAAAAATTTAATAATGTTGTGGTGCTGTGGGGAGAGTGTCAGCTCAGGGAAAGAAGGAGGATCTGAGAGTGGGGCTGGGGCAATAAATAAATTTAAGTATAAGGTACAACTCCCCTTATTGGATAAAATTCTAAAATGTCCTAAGGAAGACAATGACAATGGTGTGATTTTGACATGAAGTAAACCTATTATTGATAGAAGGGCATCTACTGACATTCTGTGGGATCCACAGTAACATTAGATTTTTCAGACATTGGTCTATAGTTATGTCTCTTAAAATGCTATACATTGCATGTATCAGCTGATGAAGTTAATCTCTGCAATTTAGTGCCCCCAGTTTTAGCCTCTTAAGGATCTGTAAATATAAGTCTGACTTCAGAAAAATTTCAGATTTTGTCTTACTAGGCCCTGCTCCCAGCTGCACTTCATGGCACAAGTTTCTGTAGTTTTTCATGGAGAGGGAAGCAGTGAAGGAAATCAGGAGAAAGGTAACACTGAAAAAGGTTATTCACTCAATTCAGATATTTGACTGAAGAGTCCAGGGATAAAATTTCATACTTCAGGAGACTGACTTAAATTTGGGGGGAAAAAAAGGGAAAAGTATTTTCTACTTGCCCATTTATTTCTTTTGTCCTACGAAACAAATTATGAAAACAAAGCTCAAAGGAATTTAGATGAATTCTATAAATCACTGTTGTCAAATGAATAATCTACTAATAGGGTTGATAGTCCAAGTGACAACTTCATACAAATTCAGACTTCTAGCTCTTATGCAAACACTTATTTTTTAACCAAAAGCATATAGATTACCCTATTAACTTAGTTGGACTGAAGTTATGTTTTACATTCTAGAATGTATAGAACCATTTTCAGCAATAGGGTCAAATAAGTAGAGAATACACTAAACCTGAAATAAAATACTAATTTATAATATTTATATCTGCCTGGGGGAAAGGTCTCTGTGAATATTGATACCTTATTACTAAATCAAAATGTAAATTCTATTCATCCTTGGTCCACTTTTGGTACTGCTTTGAAGAGAATGTTGAAGTAGTAAAATGATGATTAGCTTTGATATTCATCCAAGAATATGTTAAGATTCATGACTAGGGCAGGGGAGAAAAGATTTAATTAGCATCAGTCTGCTTACTGGCAAATATATTTTTGTTGCTAGTACTTTTTGATGGCACTCTGCATCTCACTTGGTTCTACTTAAAATCCAGGTATTCAAGACAAACAAGTTATAATGTTAGGACTTACTTCTGAGCTGGGCAGTTTGAGATCAGTTAAACTGTTCAATATCTAGGTATATCTCTTTGTGTGTGTGCACATGAGTAAAGTCATCATTCATTGCTTTGACAGAGAATTACCCAGCCAGTGTCTTAGGTGGCTGTTTCCAGATAGATCAGATAAAGAAATTGCAATTTAGTGTACTTGAGACTTAATTTGTCTATTTTCTTCAAGGTACATAGGAACAGGAACAAAACTCTGAATACCTGAATCCTAATCCCAGTTTTACTATTAGGTAGCCATGCTGCTTCTCTGAAGTCACTAAAATACACTAAAACTTTAATGGAAATCAGGACAAGTATGAAAGCTCACTGCCCTGGACTTCAGGAGAGCAGACTCTGGTCTCTTTAAGGACCTGTTCAGTAGAGTCCCATGGGACAGAGCCCTGAAAGGTAATGAGGCCAAAGAATGCTGGTGAATACAGATGACTCTCCCGCTGTACTCTGCTCTTGTGGTACCCCACTTGGAATGCTGCATGCAGACCTGGTGTCCAGTATCAGAAGTGGGCCTACTGGGAAGCCAGAGAAGGGCTCTTCGTCAGGAACTGTAGTGACAGGACAAGGAATAATGGGTACAAATTGAAAGAGGGGAAATTCAGGTGAGATGGAGGAAGAAATTATTTACTGTGAGGGTTGTTAGACACTGGAACAGGTTACCCAAGGAGGCTGTGAATGCCCCAACCCTGGCAATGTTCAAAGGCAGGTTGGATAAGGACTTGAGCTACCTGGTCATGTGGGAGGTGTCCCTGCACATCACTGTTTGCGTGTGTGTGTTTGGGACTATATGATCTTTAAGGTCCATTCCATGGTTCTATGTTTTTTGTAAGTCTTCCCTGACAATAAGGGTTGCTTTCAGCTGTACATATTCATGACTTATTGAGGGGAATGGGTGGATGGGTAGGTTTCCTTGATTCTTCTTTTGGAAGAAAAGTTTACTCACGTTCATAGAAAAGACTGGAGATTTTCAGCAGGTTTTCAGCAGAGCAAAGAGGGCTAAACAGATTCATTACTACCAAAATTAATACTGGTGGTAGTGTCCATGTTATTCATACTCTAGATCTCCATGATTCCATGAGCCTATGGGATATAAGTCTTTGGAATGACAGGGTAAAGTCAGCAATGCAGTGAGAGGTATTGGAGTAATCAAGTTAGTGAGAGGTATTACAGTATGTGTCCCAGATTCTCTTTTCTATCTGGACTGCTAGAATTCTTCTTATTACTATTTTACACTCCACCAAAAATAAATTAAAAAATAAACGTTGAGGGAAACCCACCAAATCCACCAAAGTCTTCTGGAGTCAATGATGCAGTAAATTTTCTATATACCACAGATGAAGGAAGGTTTTTTTTCCTGAGGTCAGCACCAGCCACTCAGGGCATAGTGCAAGGGGAAGCTACTCTTCCATCTATTATAGAAAACCTTAATAATAGCTAAAGGTCCTTCCAAACCTCACTGAACTCAAGGCAAGTGTTTCCTTTGCCTGTGCTGGAAAAGAGTAATAATGAAACAGCAGGGAACTGACATGGCAGAAGACTACAAAGATAGAAGATAAAACTCAATGAAAGAAAAGCAAAAGCAGATAATTAAATTAACAAGGAGAATAGCTCAATGAACAAGAAGCTAATGAAAGAAATGAGAACTGAATTATGTGAGACACATAACCAATAGAAGGTACAACACAAAAATTAGCTTGAAACAGTTAAGGGAAAATTGTCTTTTGAACAGAAATCTGGAAAGTGAAACAAAATTAGAAGGATGAAGGATATGATTGACTAAATGCTGCTTAAAAAATCTTCCATGTCTTCATTACTGTTCCTTGTTCCCCCTCCTCATTTTTTCTGATTCCTTCAACAATCTGGTGTTTAACTTTTTTCTGCAGTGGCCAGCAGTCAATGCCTAAGATTTTCTTAAAAACACAACTTATGGTTAATTTCAAAAGCTTAGTTGAGATTTGTCTTTCCATTTGTTACAACTTACAGTGTGCAAAATTCATAGATCCTGTATTTGCTACTATACTGGCCCTCAGTTCCCTACTGATTTTGCCATCAGAAACAAGAACACAGCGATTATACATATTTACTTTAAAAATAAAGCAATTCATTACTCAGTCCCTGTCAATCAGGATCTGCACTCACATGGCATTCAAGAAGAAAACACACTGTCAGAGTGGTTTCTAGCAATCAGAGAAAGTCTTCTGAATAAATTAATTAACGATCATAGAATAGCTTGAGTTGGAAGGGACTTAGGTGATCATCAAGTTCTAACCTCCCATCCATGGGTAGGGAAAGCTTCCACTACAGCAAGTGCTCGAAGTCCCATCCAACCTGGCCTTGAACAATGCCAGGGATGGAGCATCCATGATGTAGGAAAGGAGCCCAACAATGATCTGTACTGAGAGGTAGGCAAATAGGAGGGGCAATGTCACTGACTAAACATTGTTATAGAACAGGAAACCTTTCCCTAGTGTGCATTCATTTGCACTTTCAGATGAAACACAATGCTTTTATGAGTAAAAAACATGACAGTTATTGTGTTTACTTTGACTAACACACTGCTTTTGAGTTCCATTCTTGGCCAAAGATCTCATTGTGATAAGTTAATTAAATGGATAACAGTGTTAAATACTTCTCTATGGGTGTTTCATGTTGCTGCTAAATCTAAATAATAAGTAAATTAAAAAGATTGCTGACCTTGGACATGCCTTTTTCAACCCTGCTACTCTTTGCAGCAGAACTGAAAGATTCTTTAATTAGCCAAAAAAATCTCTAGATTTTTAAAATTTTTTTCCCCTGTAACAGCCTGTGTTGTTTTGGTGTGAGCAAGTGTTGTCCCAGCAAGATAATCAGCTTTTGGACAAGTGGACGATATTCAAACAGATAGATTTTTCTGATCTATCACAAAAGTTCCTGGGAAACAGACAATAGATTGTTGAATTCAAGATATGACTTGTCTGTAACTCAGATTACTTTTTTTTTCCTTCTTTTTTTCCCAGATTTTTTTGTCTCAGTCTCTGTGCACATCTTCTAATGTACTGAATACTTGCATCCAGGACCTTCCTTAGAAGTAAATAATAACTAGACTTCTAAAAAATAAATAATACTATACACAAAACATTAGGAATCCATTTAAACTTAGTGGCAATTTTCAAATCCATATTAATTGCTTTGCCTGGATGTTATAAGTCACCACCTACTGATGGATTGACATCTTCTGATTAATTAGGTTGTCCAAAGTCTGAAGCCACATTTTTAAGAATACAAATGCATCATGCAGCCCAGAAAAGATAGATCCTAAGCCAGTTTAAATTGTGGTATCTTCCTTCTCCAATTCTTAGCTAAAGTTTTACATTTTCCGGAGATTGAATACTGAGATACGGACAGGTTGCACTCTTAGTGATGCTCAGCTGGCCTTTCCCCAGCTACTTCCAAGAGATATTTATTGTGTTATAAAACACCTTTTTCTTTTATTCACCCCTTCTTGGTGAATAGCTAATTTCCTTATTATGAAAGATTGGTTAATAATATATCTAAAGCATTATGCTATTATGCAACTGTCTCTCTTTCTTGATTTAGAAGTAAGAGGGTGACCTCCCAATATAGCTAATTTAATCTGCAAAAATAATCTTGCAAATTGACTTGCCAGAAACTAATATTAGATGAAATCTTTGTTCTATTGAACCTGACTGTCATTTGTGATTCTCCATAAAAGGCTTAATCTGCAATTGTAAAAAATCTCTACTAATGTTGTCAGGTTTCATAAAATATCTATTCTATTAAAGAATTAGTGATGCTGATTCTGGTGAATTTGCAATATTTGGGTATAAAGCTTGGATCTGATTCAAATTCAGATCACCTTCTGTATTAAAGTTTGGTAGAGCTGAAAAAGTGCTGCAGTAGCTACTGCGGGTATAAGTCAAGAGCATAAGGTTTTAAGAGAATGTTAAGTCTTCTAGGAATGTGAAACATCTTTCTTTTCTATGAAAAGCAAGATTTAGATCATTAGAATGCTTTTCAGCAATCACCATTAATGTGAATGCAATTTTGTTTTACCTAAACTGTACTCTTTATTTTAGATTCCCTATTTCACCATATAGGAACAATTAATCTTCACAGCAAAACAAATATGTGGCAGTTCTGCACGTTGAAGGTAGTTCTACGAATTTCAGTATTAAAGCAGCAAATCAATTTGAAATAAATTTTAGAGCTAAATATATTTAACCTCACTAAATACTCAAGCAAAGATACAACAGCTATACTGAAAAGTTTAAAATTCTTTGTGTATATCTGAAACAGCCTCTAAAATCATATAAAGGTAAGTGAGGATAAATAGGAAGATGATTCTCTAATGCCTAGGCTCTGCAGACTTTGAAGTAGTCTCCCACTAGACAGAGTGAAACACTAACACCTGATCATTTAAAATTAAAATGCATAGATCAAAGTTATAGGGAAAAATCAAGCTTTGACTGGGTGCAAAATAGATGGGATTATCTACTTGTGACCTCTGCGATTCTTTTTAGTTACAGATAATGCTATGATTTGCATGAGGATAAAGAATAATGTTTTATAATTCAAATCTAATAGTCTTACACTAGTGAACAGACCATTCTGTGAGCTAACCAATGACTATCAGTTACAATGTGTATGCTCAGTGTATATACATGTGTTTTTTACTGGGTCAAGATTGGAGACAAAAGACAGGTTAAGGAAACAAGCAAAGTCTCTTTGAACATCACAAATTGGCAAACATGAATTCAGTTTAAAATTCAAAGCTAAATGCTGAAACTCTTCCTTCTAATGGTCCATTGTACAGTATGATTAAATACTGAACTACATCTGAGGCCACAGCTATATATATATACATATACGTATGTATGTGTATAAGTATATATTTACATATATCTTTCCAGAATTTACCTGGTTTATATTTTGAAGCTAAGGTCTTTCTTGACTACTATTTTCAGTATTTTGAAGAGTGTCACTGGGCTTTGGACTGTCACATTATCTAATTATACATATATATATATTTTTATATATATATATATACATATATATATACATATATATATAGTTCATGTGTGCTGTTTTATACCATACCTCCATTTTTAATGTTGTCAATATATGATTACACAAAAATATGCAAGAAACAAAATACATGTAGTTGGTTATGTCTGCAAATTGCTGTGTAAGTACCAACTAATTGCATAGATGTTTTTATTCATATCTTTGTACAAAATACAACCAGGTGGAGTCTGTTTTACAGCTGCTTAGAATTACAATAACCTTTTTTAACATTTAAGTCCTTAAAAGCTATTCAGTAAAGTCTAATTTTGGATGTTATGCTTATAATAACAGATAAAATTATCATACTGTCTTTTTCTTTTTTTCAAATTTAATAAGTGAATTAAAAGGTGATGCTTATTTTTAAATTAACTGCCAGCACTGCATAGAATAAAGACACTACTTTAATTGAGAAGATGTGGTAGCAGGCTTCTGTGTTGATATGGCATAGACTGTAAACAACACAGAGACAGCAATTCTAAATAGGCAATAATAATTACCCATTTAAATTGCAATGTTTGTTTTGCATCATATCAAATAAATAAACATGTTAATGGGCCAAATAACTTGTGCCTATGTAAAAAAAAGTCAGCTGTCACAGAGTGTGCTACCACTTTCCATTGTTTCCTGTATGCTTGAGCTATAGTGATGTAAAACAACAGGACGTTTATTAGCTTTTAGAAATCTCATGTTTTCCTAGTCAAAAAAACCACTGTAGGAACATCAAAGTTTCTCTTGACAGTATCTTTTCAAGAAGTAGCATAATCAAAGGAAAGCAATTTGCATCGTTATAGCATGTCTGTCTGCGTCAGGGTAGTCAGTACATTTCTCAGGTATTATGAAAGTTTCTACCCTACAGTTAAAAATTATTGGTTAAGAGAAAAAGCTTTCTTAGGGAACAATGTGAGTCTGAATACAAAATGAGCTACAAAAGGATCCTGGGACCTCATAATTTTGCTATTTCTGCTTGTGTGGTGACTCATTCCAGTGGGCTTTGTTTCTCTAGCAGTGCAGATAGGTCACTGGGAGAAAGTCACACATTTTCTGTGTTTCAGTTACTGCAGTCTGAGTCACCCAAAACCTCCAGAAGGTGGAGGTGAGAAAGGAATTGATCACATTTGGAAATGACAGGGTAGGGCAAGGAGATGAAATGACAGCAATGATGGAACTTGAGGTACCCAGAGAAAGATGGAGTTTCTGAGAGGAACAAGGGGGCAGGCCCAGCAGTCAGGGGTTGAGAACTGATTATGTAAACTTTGTTTCCAAGCAGACACAGCTGGAAATTTTTGGATCAAATCAAGCCACAAGGCTTAAAAATGTTACATCCAAAATTTTGTTATTGCAAAAGAAGCCCGATATATGGAGCAAGGTGTTTATTGTCTGTTAGGGTTTTAATACTCTGAAAGAGTAAATTATCATATAGCAACAGAAAAACTATGTTAATAATTCCATTAAAATTGTATGTAAGCAACCTACTGCTATTCCTGGTTTATATTCAGCTTTCCTCTGGATCTTACATTTGAAAGTTTTAATCTTTCTCAAAAAACATTGGGTGTATGTAAGCAGAGGATACATGATATGTCGTTTATAATCTAAGACTTTCCCAGGGAGGAATATGATGATCATGGTGAGAGTCCCCTCCACTGAGCCTTGGGGGTCCTACTTACCCTGGGCTCCTACCTTTCCTGCCAGGCTCTGCCACAAGGGCTCTTGTCATTTGGGCAAGCACTGGAAGCACTGGCAGAGCTCAGGCTCAGGCAGGGAAAGCATCAGGCACATGGCTCCAATGCAGTAGCTGAAACCAGCCCAGCACAGCTCCTGCCAAGGTGAGCCCAGCCCAGCTCTGAGACTGGCGCTCGCAGCTCAGGACCGATTGTGTGATTTCTTACCAGGATTGACAAACCGTATTGGTCAGCCTTTGCCAAGTGCAGTTCTCAAGCTTCCCTTGCACTCCTGATGAACTGTAGAGATCAGACACTAAGAAAAAGACCAACGATGTTCTTTAGTGACCAAGCATTGCCCATCCTGAGGTCTTGGCTTAGACTCCCCTCCCTGCCCCAATTTGTTCACAAGCACATATGCACAGACTTACTGAAGGTGGAAATTTTTACATTGATTTGCCCAGGCATTTGGTAAGAAATGTAGGTGCAAAATCACACCCCACTTACCACAGAATTATTCATTTTGCACAGGAAATTCATAATAAGATGCTAATTCTTCATACTACACAGCTTCAAAATGTACCCAATCTTCCTTTTCTTGAGAGCTTATTAACATATTATAACTCCACATCCACATAAACATAGTCCTACCATTAAGCTCAGAAGAAATGTGCACAAAAGGAAAAATAATACAATAATTAGGGAAGAAAATAAGAGAGGAAGAAGTTTGACTAAGATCATCAAAACATCTTCAAGAGGCAGGAAGAAACCTAAAGCTTTTTCAGAAACCAGCAAAAAAAGTTCACAACTACTAGTCCTTTGAACTATCAACTAATGAACAAAGGAATCAAAGCAAGGCAAAAATGAAAAGTAGCTTTCTACACTCCTATTTGCTACGAAGGGCAATGAGGAAATTTCTTGACTCAAAGATAATTTTTATGAGAAATTAATGAGTGGACTTTAAACAGGCTGATTCCTCTAAGAAAGATGTTATTGAGCAACTCAAAAAAAAACCTCCAGGGCAGTAAATCACTGGGACCAGATGGTGCTGATGAAAGAATTCTGAAGGAACTGAAGTGTGAAATAGCAGACGTAGCAATGAAGATACGCAATATATCCTTAATAAACCACACACTGTTCCCAAAGATTGGGAAGTTGTTATCTTAGGTTAAAAATAAAATAAAAAAGCCATATATGATCCTTGCCATGACAGACCAGTGGGAAACCAAGAAAACTGGTTTTGAATTTAATTAAAGACAGCATTCATGCAATTATAGCCCAATAGGGTATGGCTTCTGTAAGGGCAAACCTTTCAAACCTCCTAGAAGTTTTAAATGACAGTGGAAAAAAGATTGGTGCTTCTTAACTGACCAGAGTAATGATGTTTTATAGGTTCAGCATATTACCAAACACATGGGGATCACAGTATACAGTCTAATAGATATAAGTGCAGGAAAGGTACTTCATTCTACCGTCCAAGAGTTACAGTGTCAGGAGAGGCAACTGGGTGCTTCTGAAATGCTGAAAATGTAATTACCATCTGAAATGAAGAAAATCTCACTTGCCTGCTCCTTAACACTGTAATCTCAGGAGAAAGTATACTCTGATGACCTTTCCAAACAGAGTCATACAACTAAATTCTATTGACTTCTCACTGATAGATTTTTGAACTTGCTTTTACAGCAACTGAAAGGGTGGAGGTAATGAAAATTTAACTTTGAATAAGCAGACATCTACTTGGAAAAGCTGAAAAATACTGCTTTAGGGGGACTACTATCACTTTTTTGTTATGGTCTCTTTTTTTCATTGCCAGAATTCTCATTTTCTACCTCACAGCTTGAAAGAAGGTAGCTGCTAGAGGCTCTGAGGTAGCAAGAATTCATCATTAATCTTCTCATCACTTCATCTTTCCTTCTATTATTCATACCTAATTAGAACTGTGCAGAGAGGGACAATTCCATTTAATCAAATATTTTATATTGTGAAATTAGGTATGAAACAAAAAAAAAAACAACCAAAATAACCATTTCCTGTTGGTGAAAGAAAAAAGAGCCCTATAAAAAGACTGGAAGATGTGAGTTGTCTAAAAAGTTTGTATCCCAGAAATGCCAGAAACCATGGTTCTGGGTTCAATCCACATGGCTCAAGAGTAGCCAACATGGAAAAATTGCATTGTGTTACAGCACTGGGGAGCTGTGGGATCCTCAGCCCTGTGGCAATCAAAGTGTCTGGCAGCTGCATCAGCCAAGTTATCTCCCTCAGCCAATCTATCTCTAAAATGTCAACAGTGCACACTGTAACACCATGCAGATACATTAGCACAAATCCCAAAGCAATATATTCAAAGTTATACTGAATTCAGTTCAAGGTCTTGCTTGTTCAGCACAAGAGCATGGCTCTGGGCACCATGCAGAGCCACACTTACAGAACTGCCCTCCTAGGAAGCAAAAACCACTGATGGATTGTGCTAGTAAATTACCAGGAGCCCAAGCTTGCCATATATTTAGGGCTGATTTATAAATGTTACAAGGTTTACATCAGATTTTTTTTTTAATAGAATTCCTAAACTTAAAAACCATACTGTGCTTGGGTATTTGTAAATTAGTATGTACCTGATGCTTTGGTTCAACCTATTTCTGTATTGCAAAGCCCTCATTGGATTTTCACCTCATTGTTCCTCTACCATATTTTGTTTCAAATAAATACTATATCGTAGATGGTGAAGTTCTATTTTATACACCCTAGAATGCAATGAGTTGTTCTTCAGGCAATACTTCAATACAGGTCTTAAATAGAAGTTACAAAAATTTCATTCAAAATACAATTATATCAGAAGAAACTCGGGTTCTTACTTTAAAGAGGATTATATATCTGTCTGTTGTATGACAGATTCATTTTTTCACTCTTGTAAAACAGTTATCTGGTACAAATGGTCAATATGTTTTCACATTCTTATTAGCCTCCCTTGTAAATCAGTAATACATTTATAAATGTTTATTTTTGAGATACTGATTGTTATAGCTTCAAAATGAATTATTTTTCAGCATGGTATAAACACAACAGAGGAGTTAGTTATGAAGGCTGTTGAGTTTCACAATAATAACACATCTGTCTTCATTTCACTTTTCTGACTGTACAATACTCTTTTGTAATGCAAATACCAGAGTAATGTAAGCATAATGCTAAGCTTAATTGTGTTACAAAATCTTTATTCATTTCTCAACATGCATTTTAGTCATTCAACTATTCATTAACCAATAGTTTGCTATGTGAAGATGATATTTTTAATATGTAAGGCAATTTATAGAGTATAAGAGTGCTTACAGTACAGTGTTGTTATACAGGTCATTGACCTGTATGGAAATTAATGAAGAAAGCTTCTTAACTTATGAGTGCCAGTGAGAAAAATGAGACATGTCAGCAATGCAAATACATAACGTTTATCTATGTAAATCTCTTCTATACACATTAAATGCCAGACAAAAATCAATAAATTCAACTATTTTTTCTTTTTTCCAGAAATCACTCTACTACAGGTATCAATAACCAAATCAGACAAACAAGAAAATGATCTTCAAGTATTATTCATTATCATTTATGGGATTATTCAAAAATTAAGATCTACCAATCACTAACCTTCTGAAACAACCCTTGCACATGGATTCAAGTGTGATTAAAATCAGTATCAGCTCTCAGTTCTGAGGTCATCCTAATTATGTCTTAATACTAAGATGGGTGCAGGACCTTGTCCTTGTTGAGCTTCATGAGGTTCGTACAGGGCTTCTCCTCCAGCCTGACAAGATCCCTCCAGATGGCATTCCTTCCCTCGAGTGAATCAACTGCACTGCTTAGCTTTGTATCATCTGAAAGCCTGCTGAGGGTCCACTCAATCCCAGTGTTTATTAATAAATATATTGAATAATACTGGTCCCAGTATAGACCTCTGAGGGACGCCACTTGTTACTAATCTAATTATGGACAATGTGCTGTTGACTGCAAGTCTCTGCAAAAACTGCCATCTGTCCAAATCCTTATTCATTTTATATTCTATACACCCAAACCCATCCATCTCCTATTTAGAGACAAGGGCATTGTGTGGGACCACATAAAGGCCTTACAGAAGTCAAGGAAGATGACATCCATAGCTCTTCCCTCATCCCCTGATGTGATCAGTCCATAGTAGATGGCCATCAGATTGCTCAGGCACAATTTTGCCTTTGTGAAACCATTCTTGCTGTTTCTAATCACCTCTCTGATATCCACATGCCTTGACATAGCTTCCAAAAGAATCTGTTTCATGATGTTACTGGTGACAGAGACAAAGCTGTCTGGACAGTAGCTCCCATGAACTTATTTTTTATATAGATTAAAAATGTTGGAAATATGAATTAGTATAACTTTAAAATTTTTGAAATGCTAAGCATATGCATAAATGCTACTAGTATTTTACCATATTCTAGACATAGTTGTTGTGGAAAGTATTGTATACTTTTTTTACAAGCATAGTTTAGATTTCAAGGGATGAAGAGTCCACTAGCATGCACTGGCTATTTCAGTGATTGATACTGTGTCTCTTCCTTGACACTAAATTAATCTGCTTTCTGCTTTTAGTTTGTGTTACTTTCATGCATTTGAAATAGTATCTGATTCCATAGGACATCTACATTGTGTATACTGGGATTTTTATTTTCCAGATTCCTCTAGTGTTTTAAATAGTCACAGCTATGTTACAATGAAATTTCTTAAACTACTTTATAAAGGTCAATTGGCTAAGCCCTTCACTCCAAAGCTCTGAAATGGGGTTTCCAAAACTTGTGTCATTCTTCTAGCTCTTTTCTAAATCCTGAATTATTTTTCTACATACTTTACTGGAGTGGAAATAAGGAGGAAGGAAGCAAGGATTATCAGAGGATACATTGAAAGTATAGCACCAACTGAAAAATCTACATTTGCAGATGTGGGAAGTATCCTTTAAAATCCCAAATTCTTCTCATTCCTTGTAATCTCTGTATTCACATTTAATATCACCATAGAGTTGTGCAGCGTCACGTCCAAAATGTATTTGCAATTTAGCCATTTATTATGTCTGCTTTTGCAACATCATTTGCTTTTTGTAATCCTCTCCTTGCAAGTGTAATGCAAATGCTACGTTTCTACCTGGTTATTCAAGCCATTTAGCAGGTCCTGTAGAGCTGACTTGTTCCATTCCAATGATGCTAGAATGCTCTTCAGAGCGTCACATTATTCATAATAATCTACTCAGCTTTATTAAAAATCAACAACACTAAAGATCTTATTTTCTCTTAGAATTATTAGGAATAAGTTACTCAAACCTATAGATCTAACAAAAAATTAATTTTCCGTTTAAATTTTGCCTAATTATTTCTGAAACAGAAAATATGACTGTTTCATTGAAATTATGAATTTGTCGTCAAACTCTCCTGCAGGTGCAGTAAAAAATCATCTTTTGAGCATCTTACACAATCTTTCCCATGCCCTTAATTATCTTCTCCAGCCTTTATTTAAAGAAAATTGAAAACAACAAGATTCTGCAACACCACAGCATTGCCCTTTCCCATGTTTAAAGTAGCATTACTCTTCCTGTATTAACTTATGCATTGTCTTTTACATTCCTGTTGAATGCTTAAATGTGTTTCTTTCCATGGAAGAGTCATGTCCACTTACGGTCTATATAAATATAACCAAAGCCAGTGAAGAAAAGGATAACACCAACATACTATAGATTCCTAGTCTGCTATTGGCTCTGTCAGCAGACCTCATGAAAACTTGTCAATATGATGAGGATCCAAGTACATAAAAATTCAAGGCTGTAAAAGGACAGGGAAAAATTAATTCTGTAGTACCTTTCTTGTCATTGCTGTTGATACTGTCACATAAAAAGAAATACTGAAACCTTACAGACACATAGTTGAAAAAAAATAAAGGGCAAGAAACACAAAAAGGACAGAATTCTGCATAGAAGGCTCCAGGAATATTAATCCCAAGATTTAGGATTACATTTTTATCCTGTGTTCTCCTTGTTATGCTGCGGATTGGTTCTTTTGGTTATGTTAAATTCAAAATGTTAGGAGACAGTTGAAAGCAAGCAGATTATCACCCACTGTTTCCAGAAGGCATAACTACATAAAATCTTCTGGCAGCTTTGTAAGCAAGAAGAAACTGATCACGATTGGCCATTTCAGCACTGAATTCATGCATATTTCCCTCAATATTCGCAGTTCCCATCCCTAATGGGAGCTGACAGAATGTAAATTAGTTTCTAAAGGAACCAGCAAAAGTGGCAATTTTTCTCATTTAATCTTCAGATAAGCTGTCTGTCTCCCAGCTGCTGAGCTTCATTAGAATTCTGAAACTAATTTCACCTATCAACACATGATTATTGGCTTGAGTGAGGGTTTTGGGATACTTTGAGTAAAAATCACTCTACAATGCAGAGTTGGCTCAATAATAAAAAGAAAAAAAGGGATTTGAATAAAACTGGCAGGCTTCAGAACAGCCAGTTCTTACCCTGAAGAAAACTTTCATCTGTCTTTGGAGTCTGGGAAAAGTTCATCCTATACAGATCAGCAATCTAAAAGATGTGTGATATATAGGAAAGCTAGGAAGGGATTACACTTTATTTATTAGCATAAGACAAGTTAGAAAATATTAATATTTCTGCTCAGTGACAAAAGCCATTATTTAGCAATCACTGTTGTGTTTATCCAAATAAAATACACAGAGTAATAATGTGATTTAAATGATAAAGAAGTAGAATGCATTTAAAAAAAATAGAATCACTAATTGATTTTTCTATGCAAAATGAGCAAGTTTTCAATATTAACATCCGATTAATATTGTCTTTTCCATATGTTCCCCGAAGTCATGCTTTGGTCATGTCCAATATTCATTTTCTGTCACTCGTTCTTAATCAAGCAATCAGCTAAGCCTGTTTATCTGTTTCAAGATCTATGATGACCACTGATGTCATCACAAATTAGTCATATAACTTTATGCACACAAAGAAAGAAATAAAAAACAATTTAGCTTTGCACATATTAATTTGTCCAGAAAAATATGTATGTCTGCAGAAGATGGGTATAATTATTATCATGACTGTCTGTCCTTGACACTGGACAATTTTGTTTTGCTGTGATTGCCTTCCCTTTTATTACCAAGAAATCTGATCTCTGTCATCCACTCACCCCTGTATTTGGTCTTTATGGATCAGTACATGCCCATAACAAGATGTGCTTCATTTGTCTCACTGCTTTCATTTGGGAAGTCAAGTTTCCCCTAATCTTGCAAACTATTCAGTGCTCCCTTAAAGTACAGTCCATTTCTCACAATAATTCAGCTTTGACCTAGTTATCAGTTACATCACAAATAATTTGTCTCTGTTGGTCCATCTGCTATCTGCACACCTTACATGATTTAGCTTTATTATAATGGGGTAACAGAATGGCTAAGAGTCTCAACTCGCAGCCTGTTTCTGGTAAAGAAAATTCCTTTCCCTGTGATATTATTGAATGCATCACAGCAGTCTTGAAATTTCTAAGTGACTTTGCCTAGTATTTTACATTCTCTTTCTTTCTCCCAAAAGAGCATTGCTCTCAGCTTGCAAGACGTCATTTTGATTGTTTCCAGCTCTGATTTCTCTACACTACTACCCACTTTAACTTAATGCAATTTTACACCAGGAACCTCTGACACATGTGTTAATGGACCATAGAGGCACTGAGCAGAGAGAGCAATGTCTATTTCTCATCCCTCAGTCCAATGGCATGGGGCAGTTTGCAGAAAGATAAATATACCACAACAGAGATTAGCATAACCTGATACACCAGAGATACAGTACAAAAGAAAAGGAACAAACTAACTCTACAAAAGAGAACCTGCTTTTCAAGGTCAAATCATTATATTTTTTTTAGAAATCAGGATGTCCCAGGAATTAAAAAGAACTTTTTGAATACAGAGAACTTGGAGCTGAAATAGCTTCATATTGCCTTTTCATTTCTATGGCCAATGGAGCACAAATGTTTCTTAGAAATATAAAATTAAATTAAATTAAAAACAAGGAATAATCATAGACACAAATACAAGAGTAAGTTTGTTTACTAATTAAAACTCAACAGCCACTTTCCAATAAAGCACTTATAAGAAATTAAAAGTAAAATTTCAGCTATTTCTAATTCTAGTATGCAAGTACAGGATTGAGAGGTGGGCTCATGCAAACCTCATGAACATCAACAAGCCAAGTGCAAAGTCCTGCAAGTGGCTTCGTGCACTCCAAAGCACAAATACAGGCTGGGCAGAGAACAGATTGAGGAGAAAGACTTCAGGGTTTTGGTTGATGAGAAACTTGACACAACCCAGGAATGCACAGCAACAGCCCAGAAAGCCAAAGGTATCATGGTCTGAATAAAAAGAAGCATAGCCAGCAGGTGAAAGGAGGTGATTATCCCCCTGTACTCCACTCTAGCGAGGTCACACTTGGAATAATGCATCCATCTCGAGGGCCACCAACATAAGAAGCACTTGGACATGTGGGACTGAGTCCAGAGGAGTGTCATGAAGATGCTCAGAGGGCTGGAGCACCTCCCATATGAAGACAGGCTGAGAGAGTTAGTGCTGTTCAACCTGGTGAAGAGAAGGCTTCAGGCAGGGAGGCCTTACAGCACCTTCCAGTACCTGAAGGAGACCTACAGGAAAGCTTGAGAAGGACTTTGTTCAAGGGCATGTAGTGATAAGACAAGGGGTAATGACTTCAAACTGAGAGTAAGTTTAGATTAGATATTGAACAAAAAGTTCTTCACAGTGAGGGGTGGTGAGGCACTGGAACATTGTTATCCAGACAACTTGTAGATGTCCTGTGATGTGGCAGGGTCCAGGAGGGCAGCAGGAGCTGGATCCCCCCAGACCAGGGTCCCTGGTCCATGTAATTCCACCGGATCCTGGGTGGGTGGCCCCTGGGGTCCTGCGGGCTGGCGTGAGTCTCTCTACCACAGAAATTCAGCAGGAAATAATAATAGGACAAAGAAAAGAACAGGAATCCATCTCTCTTCTGCTAGGGAGGTTTATTTGGAGTAGGGGGAGAGGATTGCAGGGGAGGAGAAGGGGGAAGGGAGACAGGGCAGGTAGCAGGTGCTAGCAGCGCAGAGATGGAAGACCTCTCTCTGACGCAGACACCAGCTTTTAAGGAGAAAGGAAGGGGAGGGACTGTCTCCCTTAGAGCCAGTCTCAGGAGGAGGAAGGGAAAATTGACAGGGGGGAACACACCAATAGGTTTTCAAGTACAGCATAGTGCGTATTTCAAAATGAACCAATAGCATACAGAGCAGGGAAACAATGGAAGCACATGGAATCCTAAAAACCCACATTGCTATAGTCCTGTCCCTGGAAGTGTTCAAGTCAGTTTGGATAGGACCCTGAGCAACAAGGTCTGGTAGAAGGTGTCCCTGGCATGGTAAGGGGCTTGCAATTAGATGGTCTTAAAGGTCCCTTCCAACCCAAGGCATTCTCAGATTGTACATCACAGAATGTATGGTCAGTACATGTAAGCCATATCTTATGTGCATATTCACATTGCAGGCCTAAAAAAAATAAGTCTGAAAGATACTACAAGAGAGATAATTGCAGTAGCCTACAGTTAGTATGAAAAATTTGTAACCCTATCAGAGATACTTGTCATTTTTCCAAACTAATACATGTAAGAATTTTTTATTACACAACTGTACTTTATGAATTTGTAACTTCTTTATGGGAGGTTTGGCAGGATAACTACAGAAAGTCATTGTTATTCCATACATATCAAGTGACTTTAACAGGACTCTTTTTCATTTCTCATATTCATGCATTTGGTGTAGCTAATAACCCGTAAAGCACCTTTACAGTCAATTTAACCTGCTTTAAATTTATATTTGTCAACTATACAACACAGTCCCACTTGTTGCTTCAACAGGTTACCTCTACACTAATCATTACAGCAGCCTTCCAGTATCTAAACAGGCCCTAGAAAAAATCTGAAGAGGGACTTTGTAGAAGGGCATGTAGTGACAGGACAATGGGGAATGGCATCAATGAGAGAGGTTAGATTTAGATTATATCTTAGGCAGAAATTCTTTACTGTGAGAGTAGTGAGGCACTGGCACACGTTGCCCAGTGAAGTTGTGGATGCCCCACCCCTGGAAGCACTGAAGACAAGGATGAATGGGACTTTGAGCAAACTGGTCTAGTGATGGTGTCCCTGTCCATGGCAGTGGTCTTGGAACTAGATGATATCTAACATCCCTTCCAACCCAAACTATTGTATGATTCTATGATTCTACAATACAGTAACGTCAGTGGTAAAGGATTTGACATTTCAAAGGAGTGAATCTTAAAGCATCATCTGTGCTACCACAGTCTCTTTCCTGGTGAATGCCAGTATTTTTTGTTGTTTTACTGGTTGCTTTAATTCTTAGAGTGGGTGTAAAATGGACAAAACTCTTCTTTGCAAAAGATTTCAGAGCTAGCTAGAAATGGCAGTTTTTCAACAGGTTCAGTTCAGAGGCTCTCACTAACTGGATTTCTGTTCCTGGCAGATAACTCACTGATGATTCTTAATCTCATAATAAAAAAGACAGGTCCTGGGAACAGATATTGTCCACAAGTTATTAATATGTGTACTGTGTCTTAAAGAAAAAAAGGCTTAATAATTCTCTAAAAGGTAATAATTATAGTAGGAGTAGAAGCACTTTATTAAATAATACTGAATTGAAAAGCACCTTGAATTGGATAAGCAACTGAAGATTAGACAGACATGAGCAGCATATAGCATTTGTATCAGAAGAATATAAATTCATTCAAATTTTCAGTTCTAATAACAAACTTTTACCTCCTCACATGATTTTTGTTACCTGAGACGTCACTCTTTTTGTCTTATTTATATCTATTTTTTAGAGAAAGCCACAGTTTCAGGGTAAGATGACTTATATTGTTTCCAAAGCTGTCAGTTCAATCCTAGAAACCTCTAATCAGACCAAGCTGGAAAAGTGCAGCTGAGGTTGTATTAAATGAGCCTGAGGTTTTTTGGGACTTTTTTGTTTGTTTTTTTAATATCGTGCAAGGGTTTTTTGCTGGGGAGGTCATACATGGATTTGGGATATTAAAGGAAAGACCAGGATACAGGTGTTACAACATTCCAATTACTTTTACAAAGGGGCATTCAGAAAGAGCATGACTCGTTTCTACATTCTTCTGCCTGTGAAATGGCTGATATTAAGAATACCTCAGAAGTGAAATAACCTTATTTCAGACTTCTTTACCCCTTGTTATCTTTATACACACAGAGCATGCATTCTACCGGACCACTGCCCATGGTAAAATTTCATTTACATAAATGTGCTTCATGAATTAAACTTGTATTTTTTCCATCCTTTTTTCTGGGTTTCTAGAACTATTAATATGGATTTGAAGCTTTTTCATAGTGTCATTCACAGTGGTAGGTTATACTTATTCATTTGCTTAATTAGTTCATTTATCAAATGGATGTGCTCCATTGTAGAGAAGCCTGATTAAAAGCCTGTCTTTTCTGTCGGTTGGTTGGACTCCAGCTCGGCTGTGAGTTGATTTCACTAAAACCAGCCAAAAAGTTTATAGAATGAAGACATGAGCCTGATCGATCTCCAGTTCCTCCTGTTGTGTTCACAAGAACATTAATAACAAGTAATTTTTCTGAAATTACAGAAAATGAGGAATTTTCTTTCATTTGTCTGCTGAGGACAGAGTTAAAATTGGCCTTATTATAATTATTATTTATATTGCAGTGGTTTCATTGTGCATGCTACAAATGTGTAATATAGACTCTTTTGAAAACCTTAAATTCTAAAGAGAAGAGAAAAAAGGAGAAACAAGAAATGGAGACAGAGAAAGGTGAAGTAACTGCTTAGAGATCACACAGCAAGTCAAAACAAAACCAAAAATAGAACAAGTCTCTTGTCTTTCAGTTCACATTGTCTCCAAAATTCCCAGTAAAAAATCACAAATTCTCTGAACTAAATTCTCTACATGTTGAATATCAGTTTTCTTGCTGTCAATTGAGTGAACATCTGCTGTTTTCTTGGCAACAGTTCCAGCCATTTTGAGGCACATAATATGTTTTGTTCCTTTGCAGTACTCATCATGGTACTTCACAAAAAATAAATACAATTTAAACTACACTAACATAAAGAACATATAGTACAATATGCTTCACCTAAGGGTTTACTACAACTAGAACTTTATATGTATATTTGTGATATTTTATGCCCATTTCTGTTAAAAACAATGCATATTAAAGGAAAACAAAGAACCACATTTATGCTGTGAAACACAAGCAAAACAGTACCAAAAAGATGAGGTGCTCTCTCACAAAAGGTTGCATTTAATATACGTTGAATAAATAAATTTTAGTCAAACAATCTGAGAGGTTTTGACAAGATAGAAAAGATTTCTCAAGAAAGTGCTAAATTTTTAATAAGGTTGGTTGTTGGATCTTGCATATCAACCAATCTTTTTTAACATAAATTATAGTCCGAGGCAATGGCAATGCAAAACCATTGCCAGCAGATCGGCTGCAGTGCAAACATGGTTACTGGGAATAACTAGCAGCAAATGTGGGGATTGAAAGCAATTACAGGAGAACTATGCCTTGGAGAATGATGAGGCATCTGATTCCTCAGCTAGAAGGTTATAGCTGATGTAAGAGGTTTATGGTGATTGGCCAACAGAACCTGGTAATTTTGGTGAGGCTGCTCTACACAGCATCCTAGATTTGACCTCTCACTATAAGGCTCTGAAAACACACCACATCCTTCAAATATAGAGAGCAAGTGGTATGAAACAACAGAAGAAAGCAATGAAAGGTTTCTCCATTCGATAATAATCTACTTTTGTTTAACAATGTTGTGATTTGTGTGAAATTTATAGTGCCATTTGAATAACACTTTTCATAAAAACCCCACAAACTAAGACAATATAAAAACCCAATCCTATAAAAAGTCTTGGTAATTTAGACCACAGCTGTGGGGTTTACTGAATTCAGCCACAGTATTTGAACACATTAAGTTAAAAGCTTGACATGTTCTTGGATTTAGGTCACAATTTTAGTTGTATCCCTATGGGATATAAAGCCAAGATTGATGTCTTCCTATCACATTTCCCATCTAAGACCTTCACTTTCCTGGGAAATAAATCTGAAAACATAGACCAGAAGGAAGGGGAGCAGGTTTGATTTGGTTCCTGGTCAGGACACAGAAGAGATGTGGCACCTCACAGTATGCATGAAAGGACAGAGAGAAGCAAGTCTTTGTCCCACTGATTTTCTTGCCAAATTAAGGGTTAAAGAAGCTCGAATATTAAGACTACAGCCAAGTGCTATAAATTTACCCTTCACTGTATTTTAAAAACTTGAGAGTTTAGGTTTTGGTGACTTTTTTGGGGAGTGGCTTCTGGGGTTTGTGGGGGCTATTTGTTTGGTGGGCTGGATTATTTTTTTGTTTTGTGGATTTGGGGTTTGTTTGTTTGTTTGGGTTTTTTTGTTTTATTGTGGTATACCACCTAATGAATAGGCACATGGGCTCATTTATGTTTGTATAGTCATGATTTTTTGAGCTTAAACATAGCACAAAAGGGAGATATAATAGCAGACAAAGATGAAAGTGGGAGGTGATAAACAGCTTAAGGTAAAAGTCTCTGAAACCACTTTAACTCTGATTATAATTTTAGCCTAATTTTAACCATCTCCAAATCAGTCACGTAATCCAAACTAAACTCCACAGTTCCAGCTACAGAGAAGGGAGGGTGAGACATCTCCTCATTCACTGTAAATTTCTTATCTTCATTATTTTAAGAAACAATGAAATACTTTCTAACACTTTTTGCCTGACATTGACTCTGGATGAAATCCACATCTGTGCACCAATGGAAGAGCAGATGTGCCTTAGAAAGTTGCTTCTCTCAGTCTGATGTTCTCTGAAATTAGAAGGAGCATCCTGATGCCCTTGTTGCTCAATTTTTTATAATCCACTGCTCAGTCAATTATTTATAATCTATTATCAATACATATTAAGATAATTGATAGCTCAGCCTCCTTATTGATTAGCCACAGAAATTGCTAAACTTTGACTTAGTAGGGAGGTGAATAACATAACTAAAAGCAAAATAACTACTGTAACCCTTGAACATGTCTTCAATTTAGTAGAACAGACTCTCAAATAAATACTACAGCAGAGCATAAAGAATCACATGTGCAGGCTTTATACACTTCAAATTTACTTGCATGTTCACTAAGGTTGCTGAAACAGCTGTGCATAAGACTCACCCAAACAGATGGACTCCCTTGTTATTCTAGCTAGAGCAAAATATTTCTTCCCGTATTTTTTCTGTCTCTTCTAAATCACATTATAATTTCCCTTCTTAGTTTTATCTATCTTCTTCAGCTTTCTTCAGGTTTCTTGAATTTATTTTCATTGCATTTGGCTAAATTCACAAATTTATTTTTTTATAAGTTTCCTAACGACACCTTACATTATTACTCTTCAATGTCAAATTCAGTTTTGTAACCCGTATTGCTATGTTGTTCCTTGCTGTTCATCAATTTCAGTCAAGTGATTTCTATGCAAAGCTAATAAAAAAATGTTTGGCATTACAGGTAAAAATATTTCTAGGCAGAGAAGGACAGAAAGCAAGAGATGCATATACAATTCTAATAATTTTTATCAATTACTTAGTCTGCTAGGTTTTTAATTATATCAAACACAGCTTCTTATAAGCCTAAGGCCAAAATTCTTGCTTGCCCCTTACTTACTTTCATTACCATAGCCAAAAAGATGGGATGGACCCAAATGAGAATTGGATCATCTACTTAGACAAATTATTTTTCTTGAAAAACAAACCAGGTAACAGACTATCTGATTGTTAGGTTGCTCAGCAGATAACAGAGATGTGGATTACCTACAAGCAAAAACATGCACCATCATCCCAAATGAGTTCTACAAACATCAGGTTATGAGGTAAACACCTTCAAAAATCCTGTCTTTCTGAACATATGTCACTTTTTGTAAGTACATAATTATCAGACTGAAAAGAATGAACAACTAAGCGCCGAGTCCAGTGACTGGGCTATGATCAACTGTTCACACAAACAGGACTAGCATAGAAGATTAAAGAAAAGCCACTACAGGGTTCCCAGTGGGGTGGTAATTAGCATAATCAGAAAGAAATTAGGAGCTTGAATGTAAATGCCCCTTCTGTTGGGTCTGGGAGAACCACACTCACCTACAGGGCTGTGCATGGACAGTATGCAAGAACATTTGCAATGACAATTTCATCAACAGTCACTAGCGAGTTTGAGCTGATAGCCAAATAAATACCTTTTTTCTTCATATGTCCTAAATTAAAAAACTAAAATAGGTTATGGACTGTTGGAATGTATTGTTTCTAGTTACTTATAGCAGCTCGGTAAATGTTTCTTAAAAAGATCAAACTAGAGAGGTTGTACCAAGGACAAAGCAGGACAAAGCATCAGGAATAAAAGACCAGTTGTTTGTACCAAGAATGGTGGCATGAAGGAGACACTGAATTCAATTAAAGTCTTAAAGCTGTGAAAGAAGAATAAGATTTAGTGCAAGGAGAAAAGGGAATGAGACTGAGCTCCACAGAACAAAGTTGGTGAAACATGAAAGCTCTATTGCAATGAGAGGTTACAGTATAAAGACTATGTAATATACTACTATTCTTCACTTTGTAGCAGACATATTTAAAAAAGAAAAATATATATTTGCTAGGAAATACTGTTTCTGTTTTGACCATATGTGATTCTTGCTAATTTCAAATAGACCTAAGCCAGTGTTGATAGGTATTATATATTATGTTCACATAACATTTCTTTGTAAATCTTCATGACGTTTAAACCCACTAGAATTCAAACATAAAATCTATCCAATCATTATGAAGAGCACATTTTGTAACATGTAGCAAAACTGCAAAGTCTCTCACATCTCTTTATGTACATTTAGTGAAGAAAGAATGGGGAAAGTATGTATAGATCCATTTAATTTTCACATATATACTATTTTGAACAGATAGTAGCTACGGTTTTGTATACATTATAAAGCATTTGCAATACTCTTTAGATCAATTGAGTCTATGATACACATAGAACACAGCGATTAGATATCTGTAAATCAAAAATTGCTTTTATAGTACACTAAGATTTTTTTCTCAGACTACTGAAAAGACTGAGATAATTCTAATGGATTTGGATAGTTATTGCATTGTATGTAGCTAATATTTATAGTATTTCATGCATCTTTGGCATTTCTTCAAGGCAGTGTCTCCCTATAACAAGTCTGACACAGGTTTTTAAGGAACTTGGAAAAGCACATTTCATGATTTACTTCAAGAATTTTGGCTTTAAGATCAGCTACTTGAAAAGTACTGCTTGGCATCACAAATTAGAATACCTCTGAAACTCATCCAGCTTATGCCAAGCATTAGCTTGAGCCCATCAGCTCTCAGAAAACGTGTTAATAAGGCCAACCATGGTATTAACTCCCTTATCCGGGTGAAACGAGCCGTGTGCGTGCAAGAAGGCATGTTTGCACACCCCATTATGTAGTTTCACGTCATGTTCCAGACATATCTTGGTAGTTCAGTGTTTAGGAATTCACTTCTCATTGCTTTATACAGCTGATTACACATATAAAGACTCTGTTATTGAGTATACAGTGCAAGGGACTGTTTTGTTACCAAATGTTTTGTGCCACAGATGAGGTGACACATGAATATCTGTTTTAAAACAAGTAGTGAAACATTTTTACTCCCAAAATTACTTTCTGTAGCAATTTGAGTAACTTCATTTCTAGAGTCTAACATTTGTTGTCTCTACATTTTTCCCTTGTCAAATAATACTTTGAAGAATGTACTATCGCACCTTTTGTAACAGCAAGTCTTTCTTTTCATGTCTCCATAACCGTGAGAATAGCTGAGGACGCATTCATCATTTAATTATCCTCAGCAGCAACTTAACATGGATATATAGCATTCAAGACCAGAGCAGACACCTTTTCATGGAACTATACTAACCCATTAGATAGCTTAGAGCTAAATCTGAATGGTCTTAAGAGTCCACAGTTTTGATACGGCCTTCTTTTTATTTTGGCTTCTCTTAAAGGGTGGAATGAAATTCATGGGAACAGGTCTAGTCTACAAAAGCAATATATTTCATATAAATATCTTATGGAGGTTATGGTGAAGTAAACATCATGTATACATTAAATCTCTACTGCATTACTTTGCAATACTGAATTATTTAATTTCAGAGAGCAGAGCAGAATAGATACACCTAAGTGGAATGTCATGTTCTAAACTAGCCTGTGGTTTTGACTCCCTAAATAAACATGAGAATGTGTAAGTTCCTCTGTTGACCAAATCTTGACTTCACTTGCAATCACGCTGTTGGCCTAAGACATACCTCAGTGTACCAGGAGCAGCAGAATGCAATTGACTATTCCCCCTCCACCCATGTTGTGCTGCTTGAGGGGGGAGCAAAGGAGGTAGAGGAGTTAGGGGTGAAGGCGTGAAGATGGACATAGGAAAAAGGAAAGTGTTTCTTTAGAATTGTCTTTGTTTCTCACCATCCATGTCTATTTTAATAGGCAAAAAATTCAATTTGCTTTCCCAAGTCTGTTTTGCACATGACAGATATTGGTAAGTAGTCCACTTGTCTTTATCTTGACCTACAAATTTTTATATCTTGTCCCCCTCTCCTGTTGGAGGAGGGAGAGTTAAACAGCAGCCAGTGGGCATCTGGCAATTGGCCAAGGTCAATCCGCCACAGTCAATAACAGAAGAACAATCCCAAACACGAGAATGTCATTCCCAATTTCTCAAAGTAATCCTTTGTGTACTTTCCAGTGATGAACATATATCTAAGGAGAACTGAAATGAGTTCTAAAAAAATTAGACAAATTATTTGCATACCAAGACCCACATTAATGAATGGGAGCCTTCAGAGTTCTCTGTATCTTTTAGGTCAGCAGCTTTTAATATTACAAATTCTTACTAAACAAATTGATAAGATGCTATTATGTTTCCCTGATTGCACTTAAGAATTCAATCTGACTACTTATAAAATTAATATTTTGGAGCCTTATCCCAGTAGAATTAGACACATTTGAAAGGCATCACAATACATACATATTTTCAATAAAATGTTTGAAAGAGAAAGCTTCATCACTAGAGTAATTACATCTACCTCTTCCCAATTTATTTCCATAGAGATCTCCTAAATATGAATGATGATTAGAAAGATTTTACTTCTTTGTCTTCACATTGTATATACTTATAATGAAAGAAAAATAAAGTAAATTCTCTATTTCTTGACTTAGTCCTACTCTGGTTATAATGGCTGGAGAAAAAAGCCTTGAAGATCCAGGAATGTTTGAGACTCCTGGCAACTGCCATCAGCAGTTAATTCAATGCCACCTAGTGTTAGAAAAAGAAATCCCTACTTCTTAGTTCTGCCGTAAAATAAAGTGGGCACCGGAAAATGGGACAAGTGGAAGACTTACAAAGAAGGTCAAATTGTATTTTAATTTTAAAGAAACATTTTAAGATGTTGTCTGTTTACTGCCACTGTGCTACTGAATGGAAATTAAATAAGGTAATGAATAGAAGAGTAGACCAGAAATACTGGGGGAAAGATATTTAACCTTTGTTTTTGAATTGTTAGTTTAAATATCTATTTCAGATAGTGTTTATCTAAAGTTTAATATTTATGATTAACTAATTTTCAAAAATTTTACAACAGTGTTAGCCCACATTATTTAGAATGCTTTTTGTCTTTTGAACAACTGTAGCTCTTGAGAGTTAATGGATATTAGTAAAGAGAAAATTTTGAAATCTATGTCCTAACCCCCAGGCACATATTCTTCAAAGATGAATTATATTGGTTTAGATTTGGGGGAAAAAAAATGCCCTGCTATATTACATGTTGAAGAAGAGTGTGCTGGAAAAAGAATAAATATCTCCATAAAATTCAGAAAGTTCCTGAGAAGAATGCCTCACAAAACAGCAAAGAAAAGAAACAATATTTAGGGGTGCAAGGAGGGATTTTGCCTTCGGACACTCATGTTTTGAATATCTGTGTCTGATAACTCACATATTATGTTATGGATGTTGCTTCTTTTCCTGGTCCCAAACTGTTGGTGAGTAACTCATGATTGTTTTGCTTCAGTTTATTTTTGGCGAATGACTGCTGCAATTGGTTGGTCTCTTGGCTGTTCATATTCACTTTGTTACTCTTGATTCTAAATTAAAACCTGCCTTGACTACCCACGCAACAAATCAGCTTGACAACAGAGAGCACCCCAAACACTTTGCACACAGTGTAGTACTCAGTAACAGACAATTATATATCCAAGAAAACAGTGAAGTTTACTTTGTGGGTTTGGGATATTTTATATATATTCATGTGAATATTTGTGCTGCAATCTGAAACCTCATTTTACACTTTAATTCACAATTAGGATAAAATCTTTCGCTAAGAAAGTACCTGTTACTAGTCATCATGTTTCTTACCGTTGTTTTCCAAAAATAATTGCTCGAAGGTCAAGAAAGTGGATTTTACATATTATTTTATACTATATGAAAACAAGAATAAGCCTATTCTCTCAACAATATGCACCTGGCAGATTTGATAACCATCATACCATATCTACTCTAGTTTACATACACTGATAATGTGAGACAGTTTGTAATGCTTTTGTTAACCAGTATATGAGCAAATAGAAAGAGTAGTCTTTAAAAGCATTTCGAGAAAAAGTCTATTACCATGCGACCTTGATGGGTCAACTCTTTACTGAAGTTCATAAGGTTATTTGAAACGTTTTCATGAGTTCAGAGTGACAGAAAAAACCTTTTTTCCAGTTGTATATAAACAACCCTTTATTTGAGAACAATCTCTGCAATTACATCACCACTTTCTAATAGAGTGTGTCGAATTCTTAATCCTGGTATTGTAAGAGAATATAGCAGGTACCTCACTGAAAGAGAACGAAAATCAACAGGCTTGAATACATTAAAAAAAAAAAATCTGAACTTACATTGAATTTGCCAGTTTGAAAGGAAAGTCATACTATGTATAGGACAAATCAAAGCCTCTGAGATCTGTTTCTTTCATTGTAATTATGGTTGCCTAAGAACAGTGCACATTCTCCATATGCCAATAAACATGTAAGAGATGCTGAACAACTATTTTATTGTTTTTAATTTAATCTTCAAGAAGTTGTGGCACCAGTGTCACAGTATTGTTTGCCACTTAAGAGACTCAGCATTTTCTAAGATGCTGTAATTTCAGCATATAGTAGTATCTAGATTTCCATTTACACAAACATATGCACTATAATGTCAAGATGGACCAAAGATTCCAATGTAAAATTAGAACCAAATCCAAAGTTTTTCAAAACAGGCCTTGGGGTTTGGCCTTCTTTATATATAGCACATTTTCTCACATAAATGTATTTTATACAGCAAAAAGAACAGACAAATATAAACTTTTCATCATTTTCTATTCTAAAGAGCAGATCACTGACAACTGTAACAAAACCAATTTTGTTATATTGCTATGAGCATAAAACATGGCTGTACTTCCCAACTTAAAGGAACGGGGAAGAACGAATGACTACTTTTATGCAGTGTTTTTCTGTTTACTCTATATCTTTTTATCAAAAAGTCCTGAACTGACCAAAAGAAAACAGTGCTTTAATTATTATCAGCACTGACAAGAGAAAGAAATCCCAAGGGTGAGGGAAAGATATATACATGGTTAATAAATCTCATATTTTGTGATAGGAATCTGCTTTAACAGATTTTACTCTGACATGATGGGGAAAAGAAAACCAATAATTAAATAAGTTTATGAAGCAGAAATAAAATAATAATATAATAATTGATTAGCTATTATTAAAGCAAAATATTCTACAAAACTTGTCATGCTCATATGTTATTTTAAATGTCATGTCTTTAGCAAGAAAATGCATTGCAGAGTATTTGTTCAGATGTGTTTATTTACAGAAATGATTGTATTTTTTCTCAATACAGTCTCTCTAATATATGGATTTTTTCCCTTTAAGAGTAGAACTGGTTAAAATTTAAATTATAGATATTTGATACATTTTTCTTCAACAAATTTTCCATTTTAATACAGCCCAGGAGAATAAGTGCCATTACAAACTGGGGAATTAGTCACATCAAAATGGTCTGCTTAAACCATAATCACAAGCCTTTAGTATTTATGTATGCTACCAGCAAAGAGATGTAGGCATTATAATCTGTGATCTGAATTGTTCTGTGTTTTGTCTTTCTCCTTAGGAACTGAAGAAACCTCAATTTGGCAATGACCGTGCCCAGTTTGGGCATGTGGGCTGTTAAGGTTTTCTGTAGTCTGAGCTCATCGGAAAACACAGCTCAAGCACAGGTGAAGGCAGGCAATGCAGGAGGGAAAAAAAAAAAAAGGAAAGGAAAGGAAATAAAAAGGGGAAAAAAAGGCCTACAACAAGAAAAAAAAAGTGAGATGAAAAAGCTCTGAATTCATTCCATTTAACTTGAGATAGCCTGCTAAGTTAGGATCATCAGTCACTCTAGGCTCCCTCCACTGAAAAACAAATTAGAGATAGGAACCTTCAGAAGGCAATTTACTCCACCTAAGAACCAAGTCATCTTCTGCTGGTGTCTCACACTGTGAGGGACAGCCTACAGGGACAACCCCTGCTCCCAGATAAGGTGTGACACTTCATTCCTGTAGGCATCCTTGAGCTTAAGTAAGAGAGGGACAAAGTGGCAAAAATACTAAGACATAGAAATTAACGGCTGGGAAATGAGAAAAAAATTAAGAGCATGAATGAGAAAAGATTAAACACAATTTAATCACCACGGAAGAAAAAACTCATGAAGGTGAAACTGAAGAACCAAAGAAAAATGCAACAAATGACAAAGAATTCAAAACAAGAAAAAGGTTTCATTTCCATTTATAAACTCAAATGAGCAGGGATGGCACTGATGGTGTAAATTAGGAGACCGTGTTGCATTTATTGTTTTTAATATTATTTTTATATTGCAATAGGCTGGAATAGACCTAACCAATCGGCAAATGTCTGTCCACGCATCACATGTGGTTTGATGAGGTAGAAAGATGATGATGATTTCAAGTATGCTGGGAATTGTAATCTTGCAAACATTGCAAATTATGGCCAAAAAAACCTACATCCATCCATACAGGCAAAAATTCTCTAAGCACCCAGACCCTGCTGAGAAATTCACATGAATAACTTTTCTGAGGCATGGTTATTTAATCACTGAAAAAGAGGTGCGGGGCAAAGGGTGTAGAAAATGAAAAAGCATCTTGAACTAATTTTTAAGCCATTTATGTTAACACAGGTTAACAAATAATTCAATGTTCATTATTTGTTGAGCCATGTACATCTTGTTAACTAGAAGGAAAAATACTCCTGCTCCCCTGTTGAACAGAGCACTCTCTTTGACTTGGAAGTTGGGCAGCTACTAAACACACTTAATTTACACAGGCTATCTAAGATGTTAAATGAACCATAAAGGGTAGATGACAGAGACAAATAATCCTTTTCCTTGAAAGTGCCGACTTTCAGGGCCTTGGTTTCCCTTTCACACTGATGCAGTGTGTGACACTGGAGGACCTGGCTATCACTTTCTATAAGTGGCTTAACCTTCAGCTTTGTGTGGTCTGTCTAGTACTATACCCTGACAATTAAGGAAAATCAATATCTGGCACTTCAATGCTGAAAACACGGAGCCCACTTTGGAGGTAAATAATTAGTTCAGAAATGCTTCAGGCAATAATTAACCAAACTAGACTTATTAAGAACACTTGCCTACAGCATTTTTCCTTTTCAGAGGTGTTTAATATCTATCACATAACTTTTAAATTATTTAGATTTAAGCATTTCAGCTTTTAACAGTGTTATAATTAACATTGTTTGACTGGTTGCTCTTTTACACAATAAATTATTCTCAAATCACCACACCTTAGTGAAGCATTAGACCTCATGTTAATTTATTTCAGTCTACAAAGAGAGAAGCACATAAATTATTTGATTCAGAAGCCTCTGATTTACATTTCTATTTAATACTCGTGGAGAAGGGTGATAGTTTTATGTGTTTCTGCTTGAATCACAGATTATACATTTGATTATTTAACACATTTGCACAAAAAATTAACATGTAAGCCACTGTGCATGAGAGTGAAAGGCTAACATCCTTGGCTGTCTGTGGGATTTTTTCCATTGCCTTCAGAAGGAATAGAAACTTATCGAAGACTCTTATGGTGAAGTCTACTGATGCGTCCAACATTTTTCAAGTTTACCTCATTTGACCCAATGATACAAAAGAAAAAATGTCACTCCTGTCAGTTAGATATATTAAGGCTCAACGGCTGGCTGGAAAGAGAGAGTGGAAAGAAAAGAGGTAATTTTTGTCAG
This sequence comes from Lichenostomus cassidix, assembly GCF_008360975.1. Classification (NCBI taxonomy): domain Eukaryota; kingdom Metazoa; phylum Chordata; class Aves; order Passeriformes; family Meliphagidae; genus Lichenostomus; species Lichenostomus cassidix. Next base: position 16,564,721 of record NC_139480.1, on the reverse strand, counting down.
ACTAGATGTTTGTATTTTTCATGATCAACTGTTTAATTATTATCCAGTTGAGGTCTTAGAAATTGCTCAATTTTGAAAGCATTAGTATTTCTGTTCAAATCAGCAATGCTTCTATAGTTCTAAAACACATGTGAATGTTTTTCAGGGTTTGGGACTCTAAGTAAGTTCTGTTGCTATTATAACACTGGAAAGCTAACATTATGAAGGCAAAAATGATACTTCATGGTTCTGGGTGCAATGGTCCTCTGCTATCCTCACACTCAGTGGACTAAACTATAATCCCACTACCATTCTTATGCAAGTAATTTACAAGAGCAGAACAAGAGATTTTCAAGAGGCTGGGCTTGGAGCCTATGTGTGTGCGTGTGTGTGTGTGTGCGTGTGCGTGTGTGTGTGTGTGTGTGTGTGTCTGTGCCTCTGTGTGTGTGTGTGTGTGTGTGTGTGTGTGTCTGTGTGTGTGTGTGCCTGTGTGTCTGTGTGTCTGTGTGCCTGTGTGTCTGTGTGTCTGTGTGCCTGTGTGTCTGTGTGCCTGTGTGTCTGTGTGTCTGTGTGTCTGTGTGTCTGTGTGTCTGTGTGTCTATATCTGTGTCTGTGTGTGTGTGTGTGTGCACGTGAACACACACTGCTGCTCAGAAATCCATCCTTCACCCTTAAAATTCTGTGGAAAACACTTACACCTGAACATTTACACTAACAAAAGGAAAAAAACAATCCTATATCCCAGGTTTGTAACTTAACAAATTAGCCATCCTCAGCCCCTCTGAGATCAGTGGAAGGAATTACAGAATCTCCATATAGAATACTATCCTTTTTCCTCCTCTAATTGAACTGCTTGGTGGATAAAATTAGTATTGTATGCAATCTATCTTCTTCAGTACCTCTTGAATTTCATGGGTATAAAAGTACACTTCATCTTACAAGGCTTTAAAAAACCCAAACACTGTAAGAACTACCAATCATGGATTATTTTCTATATTTCATAGAATGTATATCATCCATTTAACAATGTAAAGGTGACTGGTCAGGAAAGTCAAACACAGAATCATAACACTTTACCTTACAATGCAAAGTGCATGCTTATGGCAATTGAGACACTAAACTAACACAGAAGAGAGTTGCCCTGCTTTATTTCATCTACCAGCCTTGAAATGCAGAAGTACAAATAATGCAAGCAAGATATCTGATTTAAGTTACAGGCTTAAGCTTTCTGTACAGTCTCTACAGAGATTCAGTTCCCAGGCCATTGGCACATATCCTGCGCTAGAATACGTAACTTATCTTCTGGAATTGATTTACTGGCTGTAAAAGGTGTTATAAGCAGCTTATAATATTGGACAAATTGTGGCCTTATTTTAGTAGTATAGAATGCAAGCAGCTACATATATAGTTTTTTAGGCTCTCATAAGTTAACATAAATGCAGCTAGTGATTTATAAGCAGTTCCCAGGGTCAAATGCTTAGGATAAGATAAATTGTTCTCAGGACACTACTAACAGTACTTACAAGTTCTCCACTAACTATATGGGAAGGTCTGAAAAAAATAACCTGTGCTTTAGGCAGTTTTTTTGAGGAAAAATAATCCTACTGGAGAAGCCTAACTTTTAGGCATATAAATTTAGATAAGACAAACTTTATCTATCAGTTATTTCCCGCTAGACCTTTCTCTGCCCATTATCTTGTAATTTCTTTTACATGAATGCCATATCACATGGTTCCTATTTTTACTTAGTTCTTTTATTTCTGTATCACTGACCTCACATACATCAACAGTCACATTACATTAACAGTGTGAATGTTTAATTTTCTTTCCATGTATTCAAATTTTAAAGGTTAATTCAGTTGCAATACTTTAGGCTACATCCATAAGAGGTTTAATGAAACACAATTTATTTCAGAGTAGTATTATTTGAGTGACTTTTATTTATTCTCAGAAATTGAGATATAATACAAGCAAAACTTTTTAAAATGTCAATATTTATTAATTTTTTTTATAAAAATTCCACCAAGGATGTAAAGTATTGATTGAGTCAGTATGTTCTACAGACATTTGGGGGAAAAAATCATAAGTTGGGTATATATTTGCCTCCTTTAAGATGATAGGTTTGAGTTCAGTATAAGAGTAGAAAATATTAAAGAGAAAACATGCAGTCACCTGAAATTATTGTAAAAGCACTTCAAGGAGGATAAAACAAGTTTCCAAATAAGTTGTTATAAAATTTTTGTTGAAGGCCAGGGTTACAAGAAAATAAAGTCAAATGGTGCATTTTATTATTTCATACCCATTACAACCTCATGGATAGATGGTATCCTTACTGTGAAAACAGATTGATTAATTTTCCATATACTCCTATATTTTTATGTTGATCTTCACCTTATTTGTGTTCTTTTGCCTTTCATGGATTGTTTACCACAGAAAATTTGGCACACCATTTTTAGTGCTACTCCTGTGTTCAGTGTAGAACTTACTTCTCTACTATGACAAGCGTTTAATCCTGGTTTTAATTAGTTAAGGGAAGTCTAAACTGAAGAATGAAATTCCAGCCCTTTTCAGAACCATTAATCAGAAGTCTTAGATGTTTCAGGCACAGTCAGCCAGCTTCTACAATAAGTGATTGGTTTTCAAATATTATTTAGATTTTTTTGCAAACATCCTGCCCTCCAGGGAGAATTTTAATTCTCAGTAAGCATTGCACCTCCCTCAATAAACGTTTGCTCTTTTCTGTTTAAAAAAGTGAAGACCTTAACGCTGAGGGAATAGAACCATTCACAGTCTAAAGGTAGGATGCCATTCAAACTGGAGGAACAAGAGGAAATGCAAATGGACGAAATAACTTTATTGCAGATAATAATTCTTGTTTCTGTATGACCACAAGTCATCCTTAAAAATAGTTTAACATGAAACAATCATAGAGGCCTCTGCAAACTTGGGATAAGAGCTCAGTCTAACTAAAACAAATATTAGCATGAAGGAAAATTTGGTTACCACTCCCAACATTGTCAACTGCAAGTCTTTTGAGCAATAAAGATCACATTGTTGTCTTCTTAATTCACTACCTGCTGCACCACAGGAAGATTTCCACTAGAGTTTGCCTATATTTATTGTGAAACTACATTCATGGAAATTTATTATAAAAATGAAAGTTTTTAGATGCCTTTAATGTAAAACCAACAGACAAGTATTTAATGTCTAAACTATCCAACATTTTCCCAGGTATTCCAGGTGATGTTTCTATCCCTGAAAACAAAGATGTATTTTATTTAAAGATATCCCACAGTTAGTATTTGAGATACATTTATATTCTCTGACACTTTTTGAATATGCTGTCTCATATTCACCCACTAATTATGGAATTAAATTAGAGAATTTAGAGCATGCTATATCACAACTGACCTTGTGTGTATCAATGGAAAAGCAACAGAACACATGCATGAGATCAAATTATTGGCATTTTCTCTGACACGTTAGCAGTGATGAGGAAAGCAGATGGAAAAAAACATATTAGATATTGATCCCTTTCTCATTCCTGCATACTCTTTAATTAGATTTAGATTGTAAACAATGCTATAGTGTCTTGTGACAGTATTAATGAAATGATGGCCTGAACTATATCTATGTATATTATGAAATATTAGTCAAATTGAGTCCTTGGGAATTTTATACATCAGAAACATATGCTTTTAGTCATGTTGCAAATTTTCTTAAAAATTAGCATTTAAAAAAATTAGAATGCCCTTTTGAATGCATTACGAGGGACTATACTAACCTCTCTTTTAAGGAAGGGAAGTAAAGAAACACATACAGGGATGTGTTACATTGCAAGAATGCAGACAATGCAAACTAAGCAGGGCACCACTAGGTCAGGATTTCTGTCCTTTTGTTATGCTATGGCTGTCCCTGTAGCTGCATCAGCATCTGCCAAGCCAATACCACACAAACAAGCAAACATGCCCCTCCATTTTACACACATAATGGTACCTCACAAAATTATCCTTCACAAAGCTGATGTGAGTGCAGCAGGGTTTTTCAGCTTAGATCTGTTGACACACAGGACTGCTCTCTGACTGTAAAACCAGCAGTCTCCTACAGTAGACCACATCAACATATTACTGATCCCAGGTTGCTGTGTTTTTCCAGAACAGCAGCAGCCCTGAGCAGTTGAGCATTCTGGATATTCCCCTCCATGCTTTGATCTGGAAGGGCTTATTAGCAGGAGATCTGTGTTGTAAGACTGCAATTACCCTACATAGAGTACTATGCTAGTTTCTGATACACAGGTGATCCTAGCTATCAATTATTAAGATAGCCTGGATTCAGGAGTTTGGTGAAGAGAGACAAGAATTTCACACAGAGACAACTCTGGATTGGTTTGCCTCACATCACTTTGCTCTGTTAATCTCAAAAGACCACTTCAATGTTGCTCAAAAACAAATACATAAAAGTATACACATGAATAAAGTCAAATAAACATAAAGTTACATGTAATTAAAGCTACTTTAATTTGGATTTCCCATTCTGTTAGGTAGTGGTGCAGTGATAGCAATGAAGTATACTCTTCCAGTGGTGGCAAGCAGGACTTCTCATCGGTGGCAGAGGGAAATTAAAGAACATAAAATTCCATTTTAAAACAAGAATTTGTCTTTTATTATTACTTTTTCCTGTTAGGATCATCAAACAGTTGAATAAAATGCTGAGAGAAATTGTGAACTCTTCATTGTTGAAAGCACTCAAACCTGACTGATCAAGGTCCTGAGAAACCTGCTGTAGTCAACAATCTCCACTAGTCCCTGCCAAGCTCAGCTATTCTGCCAAAAGAAGCACATGTTAGTGAATACATCAGCTGGTTTTTAAGATAGTATAATATTTATATTCCCTTTGAAGAAAATTGCATGAATATGCTGCTGCCAGACCTTCCAAGTATTTTCTACTGGAGCATCAAAACTGGATATTTTTTTTTTTTTAAATTGCTTACACTCCACCATGATAGGATGGACCAAAAAACACAGCATACCAAATATTTGAGTTACAAAGATTCCTGCTCAAGGCCATCTAGTTAAAAAAAATAAAGCAGTTTCTTGAGATTTAGCAAATCCACTATTTTTTTTCATTAAAAATACTCTTCACTGCACTCCATTCTACATAACATGCAATCTACTTCCCTGTTCCTTCCTCCCAAAGCAAGACCAAACCTAAGTTTAACAAAGGATTTTGGAGGAGGGGAGGAGGTGGAGAAGATAGAAAGAGGTTAATCCAGTGATTTCTTTTATGGACTACCTATTGCTGTTGACTTCTCAGAATATTGATACAGCAATGGTCAGCAGAACTAAACGTTAAAATAAATTCAATAAGATGGTCTGAATGAAATAGTCTTAATGGAGTGACTCCTCTTCAGCAAACACAAGCCACTGAGAAGTAATGGATTGCAGTTCTGTATTATTAAGTGCAGTATGGTTCTACATTGCCTGCAATCTACAGTCAAAGAATTTCTAAAGCCTCAGATATCTGGAGCTGGATGTATAAGGGAGCAAACACAATGTCAAATTGGGCTTTGCTTTTCCTTATTTAATCCACAGAAAATACAATTTTTCCGAGGGAGACAGGAGATGAAAGGGACTTGGGAAAAGGGAATTTTTCTCAGTCCTAAAGGAGATTGTTGAGGAGGCTGTTTTGTCAGGCTCTATTGGCTTCACTAATTTACTTACTTCCTAATTTCCTTCAGGCCTCAGCACCTTTGTTAAGAAACAGTACTGTACTTTTTTACATTTATGTCTGTAGTTTGAAAATTAACTTTTTTTTTAAGTTGTGACTTAAGTGGCTTTGAGGATCAGTGGAATTTTGGTTTGGGTTTTTTTGGTTGTTTTGGGGTGGCTGTCTGTCTGATTGGTTTTGGGTTTGCCTTTTTTAAAAAACAGTTGCTATTAAAATGTTCTGGATTAGAGACTAAATCCCCTGTATTGCAATTAATAAAGAAAAATGTTTATGTAAAAAACCCCCCAAACAATTACAAGGAAAAAAGAAAAGGGGCTTCAGTGAGGAGGATTCTAGGCCTGCCCCAGGCCTCCTCCACCCAGCTGAGCCCCTTGGCCATGATGGAGGCACCATCAGAAAAACAAATTTGAAAAGGTCAGAACACTGCACGCCAGTGAAAATAGAGGTAAAAAATGGTGAGAAACAGCTCTGCAGACACCCAGGTCAATTAAGAAGGAGGGGGGAGATGCTGCAGAGGCCAGAGATTTGACTCAGCTGCAGCTTGTGGAGAGACCATGGTGGAGCAGGTGTTTCCCTGCAGCACTTGGAGGGACAGTGCTGGAGTAGATATTCCCACTGAACCTGGGGGATATGACACATTGGGTGGAGCAGGTGAATATCCTCGTTTTGGCCAGGACAGGAAGTCCCTCACAGGACAGTAGCTGTGAGGGAGCAGAGGCTGGGGCCATGTGAGTGTGTGGATGTTGCTATTCTGTACCATTCACTTCACTGCTGGGGTGAAAGTTAGGGATTCTCATTTCTTGGGAGGGGAGTGTGGCTGGTGGTCATGAAGAAAAAGATGGCATGTGGAGGGTCTGCTGCCATTTCGGTCATTGTCTCAGGGGTCACAAGGTGCTGGGTTGGTCAGTGAGCATCTTTTGCATCTAAATGACCCTCTTTTTGTATACTTTCTTTATTAATATAGTTTCTGTTCTGTTTGTTTTCTTGTCTAGATGTTGTTTCCAGTAAATTGTTCTTACCACAACTCAGGATCTCTCTTTTGTCTCTCTCACTAGAGGGGATGGGGAGAAGCTTGTGGTTTGCATTTTAGTGGGAGAAATCAATTAGGGAATACCATTCCTAAACCACCACAGTGGATAGGGTCTGAAGGAACTGTGGCCTGTGGCAGACCCACATAGAGCTGGTTTTCCCTTGAGGAGTGCAGCCCACTGGAAGGAACTGCACTGAAGCAAGGCAAAGTCTCAGGAGGCAAGAGCAGCAAACAGGCTGTTATGGACACATCACTATCCTCCCATCCCACATCCTCCCTGTGCCTCTGGAGGACAGTAGGGGGAGGAGGAGTTTGGAATGACGTAGTGAAGTTGAACTTTGGGAAAAAAAGGAGACAGAAGATGATCTTTTAAGATTGTCTTTCTTTCTTACTATCCACAGTTATTTTAATTGTTAATACACTGGATTAATTCTCTCAAGTTCAGTCTGTGTTTCTCATAAGATTAATTGATAAATTGTCTCCCTGTGCCTGTCTCATTTTCTCCCCCTGTCCTGTTGAGGAGCAGGAATGAGAGCAAGGCTGTGTAGCCACCTGGCTGCAGGCCAAGGTAAACCCATAATATGTATAAAATGCAAATAAAGTTACCTTGAATACCAAGAGCAGCAATATTTTTGAATACATTGTCAACATGTAGATAGAAGGATTCAGTGAAGAGTCTGTAGCCTATGAATGTATGTACAGCATGTACAGTACAGGAAGAATCTCACTATAAGCACCCAACTTTTGTTAACAGTAGCATGGATGATGTGAAGACAGTTTCTCTAGCAAAGATCATCATCTCCAAAAGGCCAGAACAACCCTCACATATGAAAGACTAAATATTTCTCCCTCTGCCACCTGAGCTCTATAGACTAAATCTCTGAATTTTTTCACCCATATTGCTATCATAGCTCCTGAGTGTAACGTGTATGAGGGCAAGAAAGACAGTAAGCTCAAACCAGGCACAGCGTCCTTCACTACATATATACACAGATACATTTATATCATATATTTAAGATAAAACTATTAATAAAATTGTTAAGGTAAGGTTGTCCTCTTCCAGTGTCCAGATAATCTCCCTGTTTTTCCTTTTTAATTTTCCATTTTTCACATAATTTTAACTCAAGAAAGAAGTTGTAATGAGGGACTTGAAATAGGAAAGAGTATTTGGTCTTTTAGTCCATACAGCACATATTAAATATCTTACCACATTTTCAAGTAGCAGAGGTCATGGTGTCTCACTACGTAAAGGCATTTTGATGTTCTCGGTGCTGTGAGGTGGAGCATTTCAATACTTGTACACTTTTAACTCACGTTTATTTAAGCCCTGCTAATGGGATTAGAGAGTTATGATGTTTCCTGGCAGTAGGTATATTGTCCTGTAGATTTTTGCAGAACTTCCATTATCATTAAAGGGAGTTACACTAGAGTCCCATGTCTATTAATACGAATAGCATCTTCCACAAACAGTCTTCTAAACAGCAATTTGGGTGTCCTAAAGCTCTCTAGTCATTCAGGAGAAATGACTCTGATGTCAACACTTTAGCAGCAGAGAAACATCCATTCCTCTATAAGCACTCACAAGAGACTCTCAAGCAAGATCTCTTTTTTTTGTTTGTTTTTGTTTTAGTTAGTGGAAATGTCTTCTATTCTTGAGCCTATTAACTTGTAACAATAGAAATAATAGAAGCTGAGACAGGTGTAGAAAGTTTAATTCTCTTCTTTCTTGTGAGCATCAAATTTAAAAAGGGAGTTCAAAATTCATGATAAAAAGGTTATTAAAATTCATGAATACCAGTATAATATAATCTTGATCTGCACAGTTTTTCAGGGATTGTTGTCAGTTTCTATTCCACTGTTAGCCATCATTAACAGCAAATATGACAGATACACTAATGAAATCGATTTGGTCATGTTATCAATTTAATTCAAAAACGTAACCCCATTTTATTACCATGTAAGTTATAAAGGCTTATAGGCTCATGTCATCTGTCACTGTAAGAGTTCTCTGCTGTGCTTCCTAATAAATAAATGTATGTTTATTTTATTTTTTTGTATTTTGAATTAATTACTTCAGTACAGCAGTAATGGTGGTTTAGCTCATTGTAGGACTGAAATATTGGTCAATGCACTCTAGTAAGGGAAACCTTTCAGTGAAATGAATGTAGCAATACAGTATTGCCTTGGAACCTTGCTACAGCTGGGCAATAGATCACTGTGCAGCAATATTCCCTGCAGCCAACTCGCTGTCTGAGAAATTAATACATTCCTCATGCCCCTAGAAGAGGTGTGCCTTGTTGTAAGGAAGCTTTTTAAGGTACAGTGAAAGCAGGATTGTCCTCAAACACCTACCTCTCTCATCATTAACACTGGAAGTCTCAGCAAGATAGTCCTCCTTATAGATGGCAATATTTCTTTTGAGCATTGATTATCTGATGAAGCCACTTTATGGCTTTTATATTGTGTTTGGAAAAATAACGGACAAAGCTAGAAATCATTATGACAGGTGTCACCAGATGGCATCATTAGACACAGACTTCTGAATTATTTCACTGAGTGACTGTTTAAACTTGGGAAACGTCTCAACTATGAACATAAGTTACGCATTATCTTAAAAAATGGAATGAGAAGCAATGTTTTTACCTCCAGTTCAAGTTTTTTCTTGAGGAAAAACTGGTTTTGGAACACAGAAAAATACTGTTGGATATAGTAGTTGTTTAACAAGCTGATTGCCTTGTTCTCAGACCCAAGACATCTATACAAGCAAGTAGAGAGTTAACAAGTTTTACTGTGTATCTATCTACACTTTGCATTTCTATTTCTTCATAAGACATTAAAAGAATAATAAAAGAGTTCTGAAAAAGCAAAGTTTTCTTTTTTAACTGGAGAAGACACTGAAGAAATTTTTCATACCTGTTCGTCTTAGAAACCCATTCAAATTGCAGTGATTTCAGAACATTCAGCCTGTACAAAATTCCCTCAGAGTAGCCAACCTGAGGCCCAGTTGCCACCTGGCATACAAGTGCTCAGCTAGAGGCAGTATCATGAGCTGGGCTTTTAGTTGGTATTGCACCACACACTGCCAAACCCACACCAGCAGCCAGATCAAGATGATCAACCTTAAGATAATTCCTTTAGGACTGCTAGTAACCATTGCAGTGGGTATGTCTGCGCAGCACTACAGGCTGCTACCAATGGGAGAAAAAGGAGATGAGAGGAAGCTTGCCCAGTTTGTCAAACTGCCTAAGAATACCACAGTTTCTCAATAATACAAAGTGGCCTTGCCATGGAGTCAGTGATAAAGATTTCTTCCAGTAAGATTTTGTTAATCCATGGAAAACAAATAATGAAGTACATGAAAATCTAACCTGATGTGTACAATTGAATGCAAAGATTTCACAATTTTCCCTCTAACCTGCTGTATTTATCTTTGAGTTTACATAGTTTCCATGTGTTCCTGGTTTGGAAGAAGGTCTACAGCAAAGCATGTAGGTTCCTAGAAGAGCCTCTTTTTCAAGAAAGAGGTGTGTCCCTTTTCTCTTCTAAGGAACTGTCTGTGTCATTTTTGGAGGTGTTAGTTTCCTGTGCACAGTGAGGTCATTGTTATTCACCCAGCTAGAATTTCTGCCCATCCAGAGCTCACCCTCATTTGATTTGTTTTGCATGAATTGAAAGTTACATTATCACTGTCATTTTGCTCTCTTCAAAATTCTGAGAAGAAACAAACCTGTCTGTGGAGAAAATCAAGTGCTACATGGCTTCAATGAGGAAGAAATTGTAAGTTGTGTCAAATTAAACATAATTTTCTTCAAGCATCAACATACTTTTTTATTGTTTTCTAATAGCATGTCATTTAGGCTTATATGTCATAAAATTGTGGTCCATGTTTAATTTCTGTCTTGTAGGCTGCTTAAATACATATTTGTAGAAGTAAATGGAGAGTGTGGACAGAAGTAGCCCACATTAATTTTCATCTATCCATGCGGAGATTGTCTGCATATACAGGAGGAAATATATGACTCTTGTATTTGCTTTAGTCGTTGGGATGGGAAGGCCCTCTTTACTGCCACTGGGGCTCTGTGGGCTGTTTTGTGCAATGTGTGTTTACATTAACTGCTGGCTCAGATTTCCACTACCCATGTTTTGTTAGCACCTTCACAGCTCAGTAAAAAATTCTGAATGACAGCTGATGTCACCCTTTCCTGTCCTTATAGCCTCTGCCAGAAGTGGGTGACATGTCTGGTTATGCCTGTGTGAGAACCCATACTAAATCACCTGTCTCTCTTGGGTACATGGAAATATACATAACAGCTTCTTCCACTGCAGTGAAGGAAGACAGACTATTGCACACAGTGCTTTACACAATGGTTTTGAAGCGGTGCTTAAGCTCCTTAGATAATGCAAACTGCTCTCTGCATATGTTAACATTTTTCACTCTGTTATGGCAGACCTTATACTCCTAACATAAACACCTTTGGAGTTTCTACTCCTAAACAAAGAAAGATCTTTGCAGAAATTTTCTTTTTTCACTCTAGATTTTGGGGTAGTTTTTGTTTGGTTGGATTTTTTTTAACATTAACAGTCCTCAAGTAGTTTTTTTTTTACTCTAGCTATTCTTTGCATTCTATTTATTAATATTTTTAGAAAAACTGGGTTTTGATTATATTGATTATATACCAATCAACTTTATTTATTTGCACAGGTCTTTTTGCATCACTGCAGCACAATATAGTGTTTTAGTGTCACTTTCACTAGTCTGATATTGGCAACATAAAACCTAGAAAATTGAGGTTGTAGTCTGTCTAAGCCAGATGTGCAGGACATCAGTGCCACGAGTATATTGTGCTTTGTGACTACAGCTATGTATTATAAGGGCTCTCCAATAGCTTGCTGGAACTCTGTAAAGGCATAACTAACACAGGATTACCATATGAAATCAGTGACATGACCTAGGCACCGAGTAGCTTGGAACTGACATTAGTATCTGTTTCAAGAGCAGAAGTCCTTTTTCACATATTTCCTAAAATTTGAAATAATTGAAACCACAATTATTTGATGATGTAAGAAATGATAAATTGACACTCCTGATTTTCAGTTCTCCATTTGCTGTTAATATTTGGTGATCCATTTTGTCTCTGCATATCTTCATATGCCTCCTATATCTTCACTAATCTGTGCAATTTTCTGATCCTAACAAACCAATATTCAATCTCAATATTCATATTTCATTCATAGTCAAAAGCAGGACAGGAACTTGTATCAATTCTCCCACAGAATGGCTCATTATTAGTCACTGTCTATTCTGGGATATTGTTATTTCCACTTTTTAGTTTAGTTTCCATTTTTTAGTTTATTTTTAATAAGTGACAGAATTGCCTTTTATATATTACCCATGGGTCTCCAGGTTTAATGGGATTTATATCTCAAAAGAAGACAACCACATTATCAGTAAAATTCTCATCTCCGCAGTTAAAATAATGTTTTCTTTCTTATTTCCCAGTTTCAAATAATACTCCTTTTGACTCCTCTAGCATGTACTAAATACAAAAAAGCACTTATTAAACACTAAATACTCTGAAATAAAAAAATTATCAACTTCTGGTCTTGGTTGTTTTTTTTTCAGTTTCTTTCTTGACCTCCTTTCCCTACTCAAGCCCCTGTTTGAAATCAGAAGTAGAATATCGTGCTTTCTATCCATCTTTATTTGCTTAAGCCCAGTGTGGGATTCATTACTTCAGTGTAGGATCAATTCTCTAATGTCAGATAAAAATAGTCAACCTCTTCCTGTGTTTGGTTGTTACTCATGTATATGTGATTCCTAGTATACATCAAAAAAAGATGTTTAAAAGGAAATGCCTTCTTATGTATTTTTTTTAATTGAAAAAGATATTGCATATATATTTAGGTTTGTGTGATGAAAGAGATTATTCGGGGTGGGGTTTTCTCCCTTGAATAAATATAATAAATAAATCAATTTTGGTTTGGGATATTTTATTGGGGTTTTTGTTTGTTTGTTTGCTTTGTTATTTGTTTGGTTTTTTGGTTGGTTTTTGGTTGGTCTTTTTTTTTTTTGGCTTCTTGTGCTACATCCAGTGCTGTCTTGTTAATTTTTTTCTTTCCTCTAGTTCAGTTGTCCAGGCAGTCAGTGCTTGTATTTTCCTGTCAATGAATCATTTACCACCTTTTAGTTCCGCTGTTCCTCATAGCTGTACAGGCTTTTCAAACGCAGTCTTGAATTCTTTATTTTCTTCTGGAAACTCTAATTAGTAATCAGAATTGTGATGAGTAGGCTATATGAGATAGTAAGTGCCTGGGTTAAAGACTTATGCAACAGCACGTGGGTACATTTTCAAGTGAATGGTCGAGGATACTACATAAAACCTGAGCTGCTGCTAAGAAGAAATGAATTGGCAAAAAAAAAAAAAAAAAAAAAAAAGGCTAAAAGCATAATTATGAAATTGGTGAATGATGTGTCACATTGATTGCTATTGTGTGTGTGCTAATGTTTGCTCTATTTGATACCTCAGATATTAAAAGCAGTACTTAAATGTGTCCTTGCCTGGGCTAAGAGAAAGCTACATAAAAGCTTTTTTCAAAAAAATTTTAAAGGTTTACTGCATTTTTGGAGGTTGTTTTTATTAATCTGCTATGTATTTTTATGTATTATTCTGTTCCCTTTCAAGTGTGTTTTGAAAAAGTTACTTGTGTGCATTCTGAGAAATGATGGATATTTAATAGCATTCAAATAAGACATTCCCCTCTGTTTCAAATTCTGCTTTGGAAGAGGCACATAAAATACTTTCAGAAACAAACAATTTTTTTCTTTATGTAACTTAGTTTCATAAAATTAAAGTTCACAATATTCTGAAAACATATTGTTCCTGAGAGAGAAACATTTCACCACTGCTCTTAGAGTAGTAATTCACAGTGACAAAGGCAGCCAGTATATTTTGTTTGTTTAAAACTGTACATTCTGGGGGAGGACAGAATAGCACAAAACACATTTTAAGTGCCTTGAAGTGTCTGTTGTACACAAGAGACTCAGCAACTAGAATGCATCTCTGAAGAGCAATCAGAATCTTTTTTCTTTGATAGTTCTTATCCAGAGTAGACCTTATAAGCACGTACACCTACCCTTTTTTGAGTATTTAAAGTGTTCAGAAAACAAAGACATAAGCTTGCATATTCAGAACTGATTGGAATGTATGATTTTAGATGTAAAGATTTCAGATGCCCATTCTTAGATCCTCTAGCTCCTAGAGGATCCAGTTCCCAGAATATAAATGACCTTAATATGATCTATAACTGAGCACACCAAAATGAAGGTACCCAAGACATGAAGATGGACGGGTAAAACTTCAAAACACAATTAATGTCCTCAATTTCCAATTCCATCTTCCTCTCTGTGCTCCCACCTTACTTATCATCTGGTGAAAGTCCTTTGGTGATGTCATGCTCAGGAACAAGTCTCACTTATAAAAGGATTTTCTTTATTTTTCATAATTTAGCTGAACCAACACAAAACTGAATACTGTAAAGCAACAAAACTGATGTAACATCTTTCATTGTTTCTGTGTTTACTAAATAAGGCTACTAAGCTCCCTTTAAAATAAATCAAAACAGAGAGTTGGTAGAATGAGGGATCTGGCTCTTGAGGTCTACATGTACAGTAAATGTATTTACCATCATTTATTGCATGACATTTTAAACCTGACATTGGTCATTTATAGTGCAGTCAGTCCATATCACTTTACAAGTGGCTGGGCTTTAATTGCTACTTTGATACTGGTCAAAATCCTATGATTAAATAAGAATTTTGTATATATTCATTTTACTTGAAGACAAAATGATCCATAGTTCATATTTTCCTGCAACCTCTGCATTAAATAAGCCTCAGTGTTTGAGCAGGCTTTAAAAAAATTCTTTAATCAACTTTTAATTTTTGTACTTTTCATCTATGGTCACTTGAATAATCTCTAAATATTTTTCTTTAGTAGAATAGAACTATCATAACACTAAAAGTTAATTGGAGTATTAGGTAGTATACTGGAAACCATAATACATTTGCCAGGAAGAAATTAAGCTCCCTTGTTGATTGTATCATACCAATATGTACCAAACTTATATACCAAAAGGTACAGTAAAAGGGAACAAGGTTTTCTATCTGTTTTGTCATAATTTCTCCCTTGTCTATGCTGTTTTTGCTAAATTTTTGCTAACCAATAATGCTGAAAAAGTGGGCTTTCTAATAATGAGGTAAAACACTGAAAATGGGATCAAGGAACAGGCTTCAAACTGACCCTTACATAAAGGTAGGGAGGGAAGGAGAGGAAGGAGAGGAAGGAAGGAGAGGAAGGAGAGGAAGGAGAGGAAGGAGAGGAAGGAGAGGAAGGAAGGAAGGAAGGAAGGAAGGAAGGAAGGAAGGAAGGAAGGAAGGAAGGAAGGAAGGAAGGAAGGAAGGAAGGAAGGAAGATTTCGCTATGAAGAGCAATGAGTAAAATATTTTACACTCTATTTTTATCAGTACATAAAGACAAAAATAAAAATAAAATAAAAATAAAAAATGCCTTCCAACAGTGCAATGGTTGAATGCATTTATGTAATATAAACAACATTATTCTTTGCTTTTTCTACACAGTCCTCTCTGGTCATGCTTTACATCCAGAATGTCCCAATGGAAGAAAGCAAACGACACCGGTCACTTCAGAGACAACTGAAGTAATAAAACACAACTTAACTCTGAACCACTTGTCATGACTGTCAGAGTTATCACGTTAATTGTTAAATAGGATTTTCTACAAATATACAACATATAAAAACTGTTAAATATATAACTTTAGGCTTTTCAAAATACATTTAATGATCTCTTTCAAACAAGTGTTACTTTTGTTTTCTCTTTAATTTGCTTTCTGGTGCTAAATGGTGTATCAGATGAGACATAGGCCACAGATGACCAAACATGCTCTTTGCAAATACTGTATTATCCAACTTTAACTATCAAAAATGGAACTGTAGAAGAGGCATGTTTAACTGGTTAAAACTGAAAATTATTTTAGTACGAGAAAGTCAATCTAAGTACAGAGGAATAAAGGTGCCGTGTAGACAGTTTGTGTTCATTTTTGTCCAAGTTTTTCAAACATAGGTCATTTTCTCTCAGTGCTCCATTATGTTCTCTTGAACATGGCATTTCAAGAGCTGGTCTCTGAGTTAGTTTTTATTTCAGCTTTCCATAAAGACTTCTGCTGGACAACATTTCAGCTTTGTGAAAGCTGGAATCATGTCTTTGTGGAGACCTCCTTCAATTTAATGACGTAACTCTGTTAAGAGTAAGATTGTGTCCACTTTAAAATAGATTTTGCTCTTTGGTCTATTGTAAATACTGAAAGTATAAGAAAATAAAAGCAATTCAGACAGTTTAGGGCACAAGAAGAGTTTCTCTTTTGCACCTCAGTGTCCTCCCATAGGCAAAACAGTCTTCTCTAAGGCTGATTGGGATGATACTCTTCATTGTAGCAGACTCTTCGGATTGAAACATGTAGGTAACAGCAAGTCCAGCAGTGGTGTATAACGCAGATGAAACGTTAACCATGAACTTTTTTGTATTGCTAATGCCCAAGCATATCTCTTTTTCTATATTCCTTAGTCCAGTGATCCTTAGAATGGTAGAACAAACTTTAGCTCATAATGCAGAGGAATTATGCTGTCATTCATGAGATACAGAGAAACAGACAGTTGAGTTGATGACATATAACGGATGATGATCAACAGCAGTGAAACTTGACTAAGTTAAGGAGCTCACAGAGAGCCTAAACCACTCCTACGAGGATTCTGTGTTGCTGCATTTGTCAGGAGACCTGTAAATCAATAAGAACAAATGAGTTAGTGTCTTAATTTACAATTCTGGTTATCTTTGCTGTACATTATTATAAAATACACTGTACTGAGATTTTTCAATGAGACAGTTAATGAATTAGAAGATACTAATTTTTTGCAGCATTTTCCCTGAGAAAAAACATATGAACAATCCTATATTTTTATTATAAAAAGTTTATGCTTTAGTAATTATTTCTAATAAATTAATTATTATAAATTATAATTTACAATAACTTCAATGCCATCTGCTTTCTACTAAGCGTCATGCACATTCTTTTTCATAAAAATCACAGAATATTCTTTCACACACATTAAAGTTACAAGTAAAAAATGTCTAATACACATGGTGATTAATATTAATTTTACTTTTTATGTATAGGATGTAATGAAAAATGGACATGAAAGCCATGACCATATATTAAAAATGTAAAGATGTTTGTACTGGAGGCTTTTCTGCAGTTAACTTTCCAAAGAGCACTAGAGTGTGCCTAATTTAATCAATACTGCCCTCTAGCGATGCTAATACACGTGCAAATTAATGTAAATAATGACTATTAATAGTCAATTTAATCAGAAAATTGTTTTAGTTACGCACCAGAAAAAAACAACAACAACAACAAAAAAAACCCCCACAAAAACAATAACAAAAAAAAGCCCGAGAGAATAAAAATGGGCAAAGTACTGTCCAATGAACCTGTTGCAAAGAAAATTGAATGGAAGCAGAATTTTGAAAGAGAAACAGAACCAAAGTTCACACTATTAAAGAAATCAAGAGTACTGGAAGACAGCACAAACACAAATGAGAAAATAATGACTGATTTATACAACAAGAAGCCAGCTATTCATGCTTACCCAAAAGATGAGTTTAGAAATGGTTTTAAAATTACACAGATGCTGTGTAAGGCAAAATGATGTGGGGTGTATTAAGCAAGCATGCCTGTTATAAAATGCTGTTTGAAATTTCAAACACTATCTTCTGCTTTGGCATCGTTCTGTTGCCAAGTAGTCAGAACTGTTGTTACTGATGGAAATACCATGCAAAACTCCAGAAAATACTAAACAGTGAATGTAAAAGAGTAAAACAAATAAGAAAATCCAATTCAATTGGTTTAAGCCACATATTAAATATTGTGTTTTTAACCTAATCTTCAGAGCAGTACATGAAAGAAAAATCTGCCTCCAAATCAATTTAGTGACAGCTTGAAACATATGGATCTCTATATATATGCATGTAGAAAGAAAGAGAGAGAGAGAGAGAGGCAGATAGATAGATGAATACTTTCCTTACAAGGCATAAAGTGTATGTCATAGATTTCTGCTTTTGTCCTCTCACCTTTTCCAGGAAAAAACACCCCAGAAATCTTGCAAACAGCCTTTCCTTTTCGGACTAGTGATCAGATCTCCAAACCACATGGCCTCAGACAGGCTGAAGGCAAAAAACCTGGTTGATTATTGTGACATATTCCCCTTCTTAAATATACTTTCAGCAAGAGAAATTAAAGTTTTGCTTCTATTAATTGTCCTCTTTCCCCTTTAAACTCTTTCTTGGGCTTTCTGCTATGCCCCCTATTTTCCTTCCCATTAGAAAAGAACACAACTTTTATGGTAGTAATGCTTTTTAGGCTGCAAGACACAAAGCAAACGATTTATGGTTTATTAGGTCTGAAAGTAAACTACTATGTGTTAAGAATTAGCTTGACATAGCTCCATCTTTATTATATTGGAATGGCCCACAGCTAAAAACAACAGTGTAAACTGCTGATGGACTGTATGTTCAATGTTTTCATAGCACACTTCTCTACCAGATTGGTCCCAGGATGAAGAGAGAATTCAGGTACAACAACATATGATTCACAAATTCCTGCTGCTTTGTCATTTTATGGGGATAAAAGCTTCCTTCCTTGCTATCCCTGTCTCCACTTTGAACACCCCTGCTGCATGAATATGGTATTAACACTTTAAAAGAAGATGAGAAGAGGGGAGAAAATTATGCATTTTAAAAATGCTGAGGAAGGGCATAGAGCAGGCTTGAAATAAAGTGAAGACAGGAAAAGAAGCAGATTAGAGAACAGGAGGTGAATTTACAACTTTGGACAATGACAGGAGAAAATGAAATGAAAGGGGGGAAAATGCATAGGTTAGCCAGACAAGTTTAAACATCACTAATGAAAGCATGAAAAGGAAGTAAGATAGGGAATAAGAATAACAGATAAAAAGGAGTGAGAAGATAAGAAAGAACATGATGAGTCCAGAGAAGAGGAAGAGAATGCACACCTACCCTCCCACCTCCTGTTTTTTTCCCTTTCGTTCCTCATTACAGGTAAATTAATCACTCCCCAGAAAAACAGACAGATCAAATAAGAGAAAAGAGGGACTCCTAAAAAAAAATAAAAAGGACTCATTTACTATTTATAGTAATAGTTCAAACCATAAAATAGAATCATAGAATCATTAGGTTGAAAAAGACTTATAAGACCATCAAGTCCAACCCAGAACTGGCAAGTCTACTGCTTAACCATGTCCATAAGGACCACATATACACATCTTTCAAATACTTCCAGGGATGGTGACTCAATAGCTTCCCTGGGCAGCATCTTCCAAGGCTTGACAACCATTTTAGGGAAGAAATTTTGACCTCTCCAGTGCAATTTGAGGCTGATTTCACTCAATCTGTCACTTGTTACTTGGGAAAGTAGACTGACCCCCTCCTGGCTACAACCTCCTTTGAGAACAAGGTCTCTCCTGAGTCTCCATTTCTCTAGGCTAAACTTCAAGTCCCTCAGCCATTCTTCAAAAATCTTGTGCCACTTTCACCAGTTTCACTGCCCTTCTCTGGACTCACTCCAGCACCTCAATGTCTTGTAAGGGGCCCAGAACTGAACAGAGGATTTGAGGCGTGGCCTCACCAGTGCTGAGTACCAGGGGGAAAATCACTGCCCTGGTCCTGCTGGCCACAGTATTGCTGGTACAAGACAGGAATACATTGGCTTTTCTGGCCACCTGGGCTCACACTGGCTCATGTTCAGCTGCTGTCCACCAGCACTCTAGAGGTGGTGGGTTGTTTTCCATCCACTTTTCCCCAACCCTGTAGCACTGCATGAGGTTGCTGTGACCCAAGTGCATTTCACCTTGTAGAACCTCCTATACTTGTCCTCAACTCCCTGATCCAGCCTGTCCAGATCCCTCTGCAGAGCCTTTCTACCCTCCAGCAGATAAACACTCCCACCCAACTTGGTGTGATCTGTGAACTGACTGAGGGCGCACTCAATCGCCTTGTCCAGATCATTGGCTCAGATATTAAGTAGAACTGGCCCCAATACTGAGCCCCGGGGAGCGCCACTACTGACTGTCTGTGATCCAGATTTAACTCCATTCACCCCACTCTCTGGGCTCAGCCATCCAGCATTTTTTTAATCCAGTGAAGGCTGCCCCTATCCAAGCAGCTGATTTCTCCAGGAGAATGTTGTGGAAAACAGTGTCAAAGGCTTTACTAAAAGCCATGTAGACAACATCCACAGCTTTCCCTCATCCACTGAGTAGGTTGCCTTCGCATTAGATGAGGTTGGTCAAGCAGGTCAATGCCTTTCACAAACCCATGCTGGCTGGGCCTGATCCCCTGATTGGTCTGCACGTGCCACAGGATGATACCCAAGATGATCTGCTCCATGACCTTCCTTGGCACCAAAGTCAAACTGAAAGGCCTGTAGTCTGCTCTCTGGAATCCCAAGGTGGCAGTTCTGCTGACCTCCCTCTTTACTTCACTAAGAATTGAAAACCTGAATCAAAACGCCTGAGAAGTACCACTTCCCTCTCAGGGAAGTTTAAAGTAAAATGGTGTTCTTGATGACAGTTTAGCAGCAATTTTTAAAATATTAATTAGGTCATCAGATTGTAATAGTAACTGTAAATTAAATAACTACTTACATAAAACTGCTTCAAAGCTTGGGAAATTTGTTTTCGCATTGTTTTGGTTCTTTTTTCCCTTTGCTTAGGAAATTTGTAGCAGCATCAATTTATAGAGGGCCAATCACATAGAACAACATTTTCTTTTCTGTTCTTGCACAGAACTCATGACAATTCTAGGTAACAATGCACATATCTGTCTATCACTGACTTCAATGAAATCAGAATTTCTTCCCAGTGCTTCAGACAGCAGGTTCTGCTTCCTATGGAAGGAGCCAAATATTTGGGCTGTAAGTCTGAGTTTCTTCAACTTTGAGGTACTGAGAAGGCCTCTAGTACCAGACGCTAAAATACTACTGTATGTTTTCTTATTGTTTACATGGTGGAAGCCCAAGCCCCTGTGTTCCACAGGGATATGCTCAATAATCCAAAGCATAAGAAACAATACAGTTCACATGACCATGTATATCTTACTATTGTTTTTGGGTGGCTTGAATATGTCCTGAGAGTGTTCAGCTGATTAGAGCAATTATAACACAGTACACTTAATTTGTCTTACTCTGGTGGGAGTAGAATAAGGGTCAGTCTATCTCCAACTGTGCCCTAACAGCACATAAAATATTTTATTGGTTCATTTTAATGATCAAGAAGAAACAAAAAAAGGTTATGCAAGTCACCTTGAGAAGATAAAAATATATGATGCTATGCTGACTTACACACGCTTTCCACCGAAAGAAACCCACACAAAACCCTCTCTTTCTTTGAGTGTAGAATCTAGGATTTAACTGAGTGACAAAAATGTTTGAATTTCTCATCACAAACCAGAAAGTTGAGCCTGGCTTACTGCAAGTGGCAAATATTTTCAGAGTTAGAATTGAGCTTCAAGTACGTCTGTCCTGACCTTTTACTTTCTATAGAATCCACATAAATACCAACAATTCCATGTCAAGCCTGATAAAACTTTAACAGTTTCCTCTGTTTTTCACTCTGTTTTTAGAATAAAAATAAAATTCAAGAGTGCACCACAGGTGCTATTTTTGCTACAGTTGCCAAGTGCTCTTACATGACTACCTGTTGCAGTCACATTGGCACTCTGTGCTGACAACTCTGAACTACCTATCATGTTTCCATAACTGATTTATGGAATTTTTCTGGATACCTACAAAGTGATTGGTTATATTAAAGATGGGTCAGTGTTGCCTAACAGCTGAACTACTTGTCTAAATTGTGTGGTTTACACTACAGTCTTATCCCTCTGCGAGTCTTAGGATTCTGTACAGCATCCATTGGTGAAAATGGTTTTTTTTTGTTTGGGTTCTTATTCACAGACATAGATGCAGGTTGGGCCAGTCTCTGAGTCACAAATCTACTCATAATAGAAACTGTTCCAAACCTTTTACCAACTGACTGCAAGTCAGATAAACAGCATGTCTTTCCCCTCTGCTTCTGTGGCTCTCAGTTCTAGGTCCCTAAACAACTAAGTATGTATGATAACAGAAAGAAAGATGTAAAGGCATTAAAATGCCCAAGGAAAACCTTACACTGCCTTGCAAGATACTTCCTGCTTTATGGGAATAAAAATGCAAATTTCTGGTGATGATCCAAGGAGTAGCAATGACCTGTTGCATTCATAAGAACTCCCACAGTCCCTCTTGAAAATTTATTTTGTTTCCCTCCCTTCTTCTCCCTTTCTCTGTGCTGTTCATACACGCAAACTGAATTGATAGTCTTCAGAAAAAAAGGATAAGTTAACCTAACTCTAAAGTATCTGCAGCTATTAGGAATAAGAAAAAGAAACATGAAAGCTACCCTACTTAATGCTGTATTCTGTCTCACTGAGCTAGTCACAGTAAGGACAATTTTAGAGTTCAAACCAGTACCCACAGAGCTACGAGTTATAGGACTGAACAAATTTAATGTCTGTGCTTCTGGGTGAATATTTATAAAAAGAGGTCTATTGTATTAGGTAGTGTATATGCAGATATATTTTCCTGTGCTGCACTCCAACAAAATAGCATTACCGAATTACAGATAGCAGAATCAGCCACCTTCAAAATGAACATGCCTTTTCATTTGACACCCATTGTTTGTCTCTTTTCACTTCCACTATTCAAACCAGACACAGAAAGAAGTGTTTATTCCAAATCTGAGACTCTTTGCAAAATATATTTTTCCCAATAATTATTTTAATATCAATCTGTTTCAAAAACAGAAAGAAATCCAAAAAAGCTCATTTCCCCTTAAGTAAAACTTCCAGTCCTATTTTCTCAACTTCCCCTGACCATCTGCCAGGACTATCAACCTGATCATTAATTTCCTATTCTGTTAAAATCCTTTTTGTCTCATATTACCTTTTTTTAACTTACAAGATCTTGGAATATGCTGGGTCTGATCATACACTCCTTTCTTCTTCTGAATTGCCTATTACTTCATAAGTAATAGCAGTGAAGGAAGTGGGAGTGTTGTTATAATTAGATAATCCTTACAAAGAATGAAAATGTTAGAACTACATGTAACCCAGCTGAAATGCATTTGAACCTGGGTCATATAGGTAACCCCTGTTTAAGTGCTCAGCCTTAGGCATGTGCAACAATGCAAGCTTGGTTTGCAGCATCTGAGCATATGCTAAGGAAAAGCAATGGAAGTGGTAGAATCACAGACTCATTTAGGTTGGAAAATGCCTCTAAGGCTATCAGGTCCAATCTTTGATCATCACATTGTCAACTAGACTATGGCACTAAGTGCCACAACCAGTTTTTCTCAAACACCTCCAGGGATGGTGACTCCATCACCTCCCTGAGCAACCTGTTCCAATGCTTGACAACCCTTTCTGTGGACAAATTCCTCTGATCACAAACCTGAGCCTCACCTGGTGCAGCTTGAGGCTGTGTCCTGTCCTGTCACTGGTTACCTAGGAGGCTGACCCCCACTTTTCTACACCCTCCTTTCAGGTACTTTAGAAAACAATAAACTCACCCCTGAGCCTCCTTTTCTCCAGGCTAAACACCACCAGCCCCCTCCAACCTAAACACCCCAGCTCCTTATAAGACTTGTGCTCCAGACCCTTCACCAGCTCTGTTGCCCTTCTCTACACTCACTCCAGCTCCTCAAAGTCTTTCTTCTTGTGAGGGGCCCAAAACTGAACATAGGATTTGAGGTGTGGCCTCACCAGTGCCCAGTACAGGAGGACAATCCCTGCCCTGGTCCTGCTGGACACACTATTGGTTCATCCAGGCCAGGATGCCATTGGCATTCTTGGCCACCTGGGCTCCCTGCTGGCTCATGATCAGCTGGCTGTCGACCAGCACACCCAAGTAAACACTGGTCCAGAAGAAAAAGACAGCACCAAGACTATCTCTCCTCAGAACATTCAAAGCCCTTGGACACAAAGGGGATCATGCAAAATTTTTGCCCAGAGTAGCATTTAAAGCTGTTATGGATAAAAAAAGAGCAAGGCAGGTCTCATTCTGCCCCCCCTGTGAAAGTCTGAAATCAGCTCCTTCAAGCAACATGGGTGGAAAGAGGGAAGGATGAAGAGGATCACACATCTTGCAAGGCACAACAATGCAAAGCAGTATGTTTTCATCTCTCATGTGCCAGCTAAAAAATTAAATCCCCTTAAAATACCTCCAGCTAAAGACCTTGAGCAAGTAACTCGATTTTATCTGATTTCTTTCTGCTCTTTTAAAATGGTTAGTGGTGTGCACATATAGGAAGGTTATTAGCAGATAAAACTAAGAAAGATTTGCAACTGGTATGGAATTGTAAACTTGAAAAATTACTACTTCTCTGTCTCCCTTTTACTCTTCAAATAAAAAGCAACTGCAATATTAGCACGATTGAAAGCATATAAGAATAGCCATGGGCTTTCCTCAGCGTACTGAAAAAATAACCTGAGTTTACCATTTCTGACACTTTTCTCTAAGGTAGGAGACAGTTTCAGAATAAATCACGAATGTATCTAAGAATCTATTCTTTGTTTAAATGCAGTAACTTAATTTATACTGAATTCTGAATATGCATACCTATATACCTATATTCAGACCATACACTTAATAGATTAAGAAATCTTAACTAAGATATAAGCTTAATTACATTAAACCTTCTTGTAAAAAAAGTGACTTAAATATTTCCGTGTCTTAATAAATCTATTAATTACAATATGATCTTTCATAAAATAATGCTTGTATTGCTACAATAGAAGAGTATTTCATTAGGAGGGTGATGTGACTTCGAAGTATAAAGTTTAAAAACCAATCTTCTCTATAGTTAAAGTTTACTAGTCTACATCAAGGAAGAAAAAGGAAAAAGAATCCAAAAGAGGGACTCAGCCAGTGCTTAAGTCCACGCACAAATATAAAAATTACTTTTTCTTTCCTAATTAAAATGAGAAGATTGTTCAGGGACATCTGGGACTATTATCTCATTGACAGGTAGTGGGGCTGAAGGCAAGGTTAGTCTCATACTCAGTAAAAACTGGAACAGTGTTTTATTAAGACTGATTGTGAAAATAATACATCAAAAAGGCCACATGCTTTTAGAGGGAATATTTAGGATATTTCATCCATTAAAAGAACTAATTTTGACTTGAAAAGCATGAGCTTTAAACTGGAAGTTCAAGTGCTAGTGAAGGAACCGTACAGTCATTGTTCACCAGTGAGATACTTCGTCTCCTTTATGTATTCCATTTGACAATTTATTGTTTAAGAAAGCAGTCATGTTTCACATCATTCCACAAAGCAATGTAGCACTGTAAATTACTTCTAACAAGCAGTCTTTATAAAGGTATTGTGTATGGCAAATAAATGTTAGTATTTGGAATTACTCTGCTTAGCCTTTGTCTAGGACTTGAGGACAAAATAGTAAGTGGACAACTGTGGGGAACCAAAGTAGAGGAGGAATACATAAATGTCAGGGAAGAAAAATGCAAGAGAGTTTGTATTCTCTTAGAGATGTTTGAAAATAAAAGCAAGAATACACACAACATTTTTCTGAAGAGTTAACACAGAGACATCCACTGAAAGCAGAAAAGCAAGTGTGGTCTTCAACACAGCTCAAATGTAGGTAGACATATTAACAAAAGAAATTCTACTACTGCTCTTAGTCCTCACATCCTCTGCGAAGGAGGGAAAAGCCTCTGAAGGTAAAATTTTCTAAACCAGAATTTTCTTAGACAGCCCTCTAATATGTACATGGAAAACAACACAAGCATGTAAAGACACAAATTAATTCACTTTTCTAAACCTTGATCCTACTCACTTTCAATGCAAATCCAAAAAGTCCTAGACTAACAGGTTGTTACATCCTTATTAACAGGTTTATGAGATTTAGTTCCTGGCCCTAAAGACACTTTCTAAAATGAGAAAAATCTTTTCCTGAAACACCTCACCACAGAAAGAGTGAGGTTTTTCAGGAAAGTGAAACGGATATTCTTTAAAAAGTCAACTATCCTTCTTGTATCAGATTAAACCCAAGGTTTTCTAGAGATCCTTCATCATTCAACTCGAAACATTCTGAAAGGATAGTGGAAAGTGCAGTGACTTAACAAAGTGTTTTATTCACAATTTGAAGAGGGAGAGGATATTTCTCAATGGGATAAAGGGAAAATTGACAGATGTAGGGGATAGTGCCTACAGAAACATATGCTGTTCCTGTGTTTAATGACAATGTATCCATACACCTTACAACCTTTCAAGTCCTATTTTTCTTCACTCCAGGAAATATTTATGGGAGTTTTGCAATATATTCTTATAATCTGAAGTAAAATATCCTTTTGCACACCTACGCTCATCCTCCAATTTTAAGTTGTGCATGGTTATGGCAAAGCTGGGAAGAAGGGTAAGACAGGGAATTTAAGGACCATTATCCCAAACTAGCCAATTAAAATAATTTTAATCCCCTAGAATAATGCATTTAGGCATAGCAGACACCTAAATGCATTATACTGTGAAGCATTCTGATGAACATTGTAACTATATTTAAACCTAACACAGGTTAGGGATGCAGTGTCTCAGAAACCAACAGTGTTTCAATGACTACTGAGGCAGAGCGCTCTGTGCACTGTGCAGCATATTGGATCGAATCTTTTTGGCAAGATCACCATTACTCTCCCTACCCTGTTTCTGTGCTATTTTGGCAAGCAGTTCTGTGGTGTTCAGATTTCTGCAGTAGTCTGAAAACAAACAACAAAAGAGGAAAAATAAACTGTGTCAAACTTCAAGGAATTTTCCGTAATTTGCAATAAATTTATACAGACAAAAGACAGAACTATATAAAAGCAGCTACGAGAGAACTTTTGGGGAGCAGGAGAGGAAATAAATCTTATCGTCTCTCACAGATATCAGTGCCTCTCCTAGAAGTGGGGTGAATCCCCTACCTTGTCAAACCTTTCTCAACCAGATTTTAGAGATGCTTAACGCAGTGTCTCTTCCATGACAGCCCTTCAGCTCCCCATTGTTACAATCTCCTTGAGTTAAATTCAGAGATTATGAAACCTAATGTAGGTATTATATATGATGATTGTGATCTCAGTCAGGATCAACAAAATCTAGAGCTCAATTCTGCCTAAGCACAGATGCTTAGTGCCTGTTGGACATGATTGGGTATCTCTCCTTGTCTCCAAATGCTACCTAAAAAGCCATTGTTACACTCCTGAATATATCTTAGATTCCTGGAACATCTAGGCTGCCCTGGACACATGAGTTAAGGGAACTGAATTCTGCCCTTACTCTCTTTCCTGAAGCTGAAAAGTTCCAAGCAGCTCCTGCTTGTGGCTCAGTGGGCCTCATTTAGTCATGAGTGACCCACTGCCATGCATCGATGCCCAAGCCATGTCCTTGTGACTGAGCATTTTGTCTGGGCTGAATGATGCAGATGACAGGGAAGAAGAATAAGATCCCAATCATGATCAGTCTCTGTGCTTAAGAAGCAAATGATCATGGTTCAGTTAGCATTATAAGACAGACCATGAAACACTTCTTCATGAAACGTTGGGTTCATACCTAAGAAAGAAATGTCATTACAGTGATCACACAGGATCAGGAGGATGGCATCACAGATAAGTGCCTTATTGCACTAAGCACATATCATTACAAGTATTATGAGAGCTGTCAGTTTCTTTCTTAAAAACATTTATCTGACCTTTGTTATCTTTCAAGCTTGTTTTCACTTCATAAGAATGACAAATAGTAACATCAGACCCTAAGAATATGTCAGAACTGACTGAGCTCTTTGAGAAATACTTCTGGGTTAAATCAGAGTAAAATGCTTGTTCCAATCACAGGTGTGGAATGGACCTTGTTGGTTCATAAAACAGTTACTCAGATGAAATGCAATGAACCTGAGAAGGAAATAAGCTTCAGGTGAAGACAGGGATCAAGCTATAGTATTGACAGTGTCATTAGTGAATCCATTTAGTGGATCACACTGTTCCTGCACTGATCATCACAGTACCATTTTGGTGTTCATAATCTAATACAACCAACCAATTTCAGGAACCACTAACATGAAACTTTTTTTAATATAGTATTTTATGCTTTAGGATTTTAGTCCTTTCATTATGGTAAGATTTTTGCTGCTGAGAATTCACAGGTTTCTTTTTCTCATCATAGATTTTTTTTCAAATTTGAAAAAAATATAGAAGAGATCTGAAAGAGTTCAGCTGCTGGCAGTATCAAGCCCTTGGTTCCTCTGGTATGTCTGGATTTGTGAGGAGGAGGTTCTCAAGACAGAAGGAAGAGATATCACCATGTTTTAGCAGTTACAAGAAAGTACATCAAAGTTAAGGGGATAGGTCCTAAAATATTAACTATAGTCCAGATGGCCTGCGTGGGTGAAACTTGAGAATGTTTAATGAGAAATCACACAAAACTCAGATGCTATAGAAACAAGAGACAAAACAGAAAAAGAGGAAAATGTATTACTGACTCTGCCAGACATGCTAGGCAACATTTCATAAATATCAGATGGAAGAAGTCATGATCAATCTTTCCATTGAGGTCAGGAATTACATGCCATATAGAACAGAACAGGTGCACAAATGACATCATATGGGTTGAGTTTCTGCTGTCAGAAGGATACTTGTATATTCTCCTCATACTAGGTCTTGGCTTAGGCTGCGAGTTTCTTGGATCTCAGTGTATCAGGGCTAATTAGCAAGGAATAGTTTGTGTTTCTCTGCCACTGTCCATTTTTCACTAATTAATCAGAAACGGGGGGAAAAATTGTTTTTTTTCAAATAGGAGAAGAAATCTGGTCTGTGTAGGAGACAATGTGGGTGTATTCCAGAGATTCTGCAAGATTCACAGGGACCACTGTGGTGGTCAACACCAGGCAACACAGGCAGAAAAATACTATTGAAAGACAACCTTGCAAGGTAAAAGCATAAAATTTGTCCCAGAAGTCACATCTTTTTGGAAAGCTTAGCTGCAACTCTCTTCTATACACAATTAATAACTCTGATCACAAAATCTTTTCTCACTGCTAAACTCAATAGTTAAAAATTACCATTGGTTAAAAATTATTTTGAGTAATTTTGTTTAAGAAAAAAAGGGTATTTCATAAAGTTAAAGTTAAACAATTAATTTTTACTTTTGCATTCCAGAAGAGGTAATAGGTAATAAGATATGCTATTATGAGTATATAATATTAATTTTACAGTTATTACTTAAATAAGTATCATCACTTGTTATTAAGAATTGACTGGGATGTCTTATTTTCAGTGTCACAATGTTATTGAGCTGTGGCGAAAACTAGACAATACTTCTAACAGAAAAATAAAAATGTGAGCTGCAAATATTATCCCATTGATCTTTGGGTATTTTACAGCCTAACTTACAGTTTTATTGGTCAAGGACACTTCATGGAAAAACAGACATTTTGAGGTGGCAATAGTTTTTTCACACATACTTTAACCATGTACACTAAGCAGATTTTTTAGCTGCCTTCATGTCAAATGCTCTAAAAATGTATAGCCTGATAGTATTTGAGGAAAAAATACAATTTTCTTAATCACGTTAATTGAATTAAACCTTACCTTTTGTAAGGACCTATGTGTTTCCACTGATAATGGGGAATGCTAACAGAAATTTTTTCTGTTAAAAAAAGAAACTGGTAAATGCCTTATAAAGAAAAATGAATCTGGATGTCACAAATTATTTCTTTGACATTTTAAAAATTATGTTCCTTGGTTTTGTCTGTTTCTTCTTGTTTTTTATTAAAAAAAACACACACACACACACATGCACACACAAACCAAACAAAAAAAACCCCAAAAAACTGCCCCCCAAAAAACCAAACCCAATTGCATGCTATACAGCTTCTAAAGCTAAAATGACATTTTCATCTTCCCAGCAAAAATTATTTCAAGCTAAGATATTAACAAGAAAACAGCTGCCTTTCTAATTAGTACATTTGATGCTTAGCTTCTTTTCATTACAGCACAGACAAGGAACACTCTGATCTAAATGTTTTAATCAGTTTTAAGTAGCATCAGGCCCCAATTATTTAAAAATTATATATATATATTTATATATATATATACACACAAATGCATTCATATATGCATATATATATATTATAAATTTTAATTTACCCCTAAAAATTGGTTGGATCAATACATTCTCTTTAACACATCAGTAGGAATTAAGCACATTATAATTGCTATGGAGAGGCCATTAAAAAAGTGCCACAAGTGTAATGAAAATGAGAAACACTGTGATAGAATCGAAGTTTCTTTTTCCAAGTTCTAAAAGTAAAGGTATTAAAATACTTAAATGTCAAAAAGAAGTGAAAATTCCAAATCTTAACAAATATGATTAGTTGTTCATCTGACTGTTTGTTGATTTAACATTTGGGACAGAAAAAATTGAAATTATTCTTGAATCTCCTTCCTTTCCTTTTAAAAACTCCACACCAGCATACCATCTGACTAAAAGGTAGAGGTCAGGAGGGTTTATTTTTTTACAATATATGCACACTCAAGTCTTTAAAATTACTCTGAGAAAGTATGTTTAATTAACCAATGGTACTTGTTCTTCATACAAACTTTCAAAATGAAGAACAGCCGTATCAATGTGTAAAAGCAGACCTTTTCACCACCATTTTCTATTTAAAGGTGCACTTATGTTGGTATTTGATTACACTAGTGTTCTTCTATAAACAGCAGAGTATCTGCATATTCCCCCAATAAGCTCTGCTCCTGGTAATTTTTTGTTCAAAATCTGGCACGACTGTAAGTCATAGCTCTGACATCTGGAACACTTTGGGCTGACTCCAAATGGAAAAAAAAAGTAAAATCAATATTTGCCAGAGCCCATCTTTCTCAAAGATGGACCAACCAACCTTGGCCAAACACATATAAACTGAAATTGAACACCTTGACCTCAAAATTAACAGAGTGACTTGAAAATGATCCTGTCATTCCTAGCAATGACACTGCTTTGATCACTTTTGAGATACACAGTTGTCTGGCAGGCCAAAACTACATAAAAAGTATTTGGAAAAAATGACATGAATTATAAGCAGACATAATTCAGAAGGTAGAGATTCAGACCTTTATTAATGTAAATGAAGAGATAAATAAGTATCATTTAAAGCCTCGTACATTGTTTGATTAGAAATTAGTGCCAAGATTCATCAAAAGCTGTCAATTGCCATTTGCTGTTCTAATTTGAGACATTCATGTACTTAAATAAAAGTATAGTTTTTTGTTTTTCAGCAATCCTGCTGATTCTCCTGAGACCATTATAACTGGCTTATTTCCCAGACATCTCTGTAAAGGATATTTGGCTTATAGAAAATATAACATATAGTGTCCTAGCATGAAAAGTGTGGCAGAACATTTCTGTCTGTCAAGTTTGTGAGTTAAGGCAAAGAAGTGTTCCAATCTCAAGATACAAAAGATAAACCGAACTCTTGGCTAAATTCTTAGAGTTTAAAAAAAGACAAGTAAAAAAAATGCTCCTTGGTCCTTTTGCCTAATAAATATATTTGTTATTGTTGATTAAATTCCTGCTTTTTATTATCTTTAATATAATTTATGACTGGTTAACTGTCTAAACAAAGACTGTAGTTCTCACAATTCCGTTCCTAGTGAAAATAAGGCACATGTTCTGATGTGATATCTAAAGCACTGGCGAACAGCTATACTTTACCTTAAATATAGTTCACAGCTACCACCTAGAAACTCAAAAGAAAGTTATTCCCTGGGATTCTGAAGGCAGGATAAGGTGTACATGTCTGTAACCCTTTCAGTCACAAAAAGAGATAAGGGGACTAAGGATATAATTAGATACAGTATCTGAAATCAGTATGGCTATTAGCACAGCGGAGTTATTAAATTTTATTACATCAGAGAACCACTTAGCTGAATTGTATGAATCTGCAGGTTCTGGTTACTGTCCCGAAGCACAGTGTCAATGTGTTCACAGATTCAGCTCTATTTTTAATCAGATGATGAGTAAAGAACTACTCAAGTAGTCTTTTGGTTTTTTTCTTTCTACTTTTTTTTTCCCCCTTAGGAACCATTCAAAACAATGTCCTCTGTGCTAGGTTGCAGTTCCACATTCTCCCTGCTCCTTCCAATGCTCCCAGCTGCCCAATGGTACATCTATGACAAGAAAGATTCAGTGTTCATTTTCTCTCTTACCTTATGTCTAGACTAGAGACAAAGTAGATTTCAGTTCTTACACTGAAAAGAGAACAGGAGTTTCTTGCCTCATCAGTAATTATTTTTCATTAGCTCTAACCATAAGTCTATGGGTTCAATTCATTAACCCCAGCATGCCATGTTTAGATGCCTCAGTGTATTGAGTGCTGATGGACCTGGTCAAGCTCCAGTGATCATGGATACTTGCCTATATTTCTTCACCAAGCTGTATCTCCTAGCAGGGAAGCAGGGTGGCAGCTGCGGGAACTACCTCACATAGGAATAAATGGCAGCAGATGAGCCACTTCCTTGAAAAAAATCAATCTTCTACAATCTTCTGCCTTACAGGTATTATGTGACAAAAGTCTGCACAGGGAGAAGTAGAGCAGAATACCTGACTTCTGATAAATTGACTCGGTAGAAATTTGGACAGCCCCAAACCTCAGAGGTTCCCAGAACTATTAGTCCCCAGGCAGCTAACTTGCAAAACAACACTCAGACCCCATGAAACCTCCAACAGATTGGATCCTGGCTTTGACCTTGAGCCCTCTGTGGTATTTTTACAAAAACATGGCTGGTGCATTCGCCTCCCATTCTTGTTTTTGAGGAAATGACCTTTGGGTTCAGTGCTTTATGGAGAAGCCCAGAGCACCAATATGCACAGGATCAGTCTCAGATCGGAATTAAGTGAGGGAACATCACTTAGTGGATATCGAACATGCTTAACCTCAAGGCAGCACTAAATTGCTCCGTTTTGCCACAGTAGCTGGACCTCAGGGTGTATGCAGAAGTAGAATTATATGCCTCTGAGCAACTTTAATGGGAAAAAATATGTTGTTTATAAAATGATAAGGAAAAAGATACTAGGCAGAACATGTATCGAACACCGTCCTGGATTTAAGACTCATCAATAAAACAGGAACAGCATATACACAAATATATTGCACTGGAGTATTCAAGTAGAACATGGTTCCATTCAAGAAAGCCTATTTCCCTGTATGCTGTCTCTGACAATCTGTTTCTGCTAACATCTGTGCCTTAATCACCACACCAAATGTATTGACAACCATTTTTGAGCTTACATTTTGACCTCACTGTTAGAAAACACACATCTCAGTATCAATCTCCAGCAATATGCCTCAGAAATTATCAAAAAGAAGTTAGAATGAATTCTAGCCCCCATGGGCTTTAAATAGCTTTTGAAAATGATCCTGGACATTTTGAATGCTTTGGCATAACAGAACACTTACTCAGTAAGTATCAGTCAGGTGCCTTCAAGTGCAAATATGATAAATACAGCATCACCAGATTCAAGAAGAATGAATGTCTACCCCAGGGACAAGGATTGCTGACAGGCTTTTCGCATGATGAGGGAGCAGATATCCTACTGCACATCTCTTCATCCTCACCATTCACCAGTCTCAGTCTCTATGTTGTCCTTGAAGGATGTCTCCACCAAAGATTTTTCTCACTAAGAATTAATTCAGAAGGAGACCTAATTTTCTTAACAAAGGTAACTTGCTTTGGAATTGCTGTAGGACAGAGAGTGGAAATCACCAAAGCCAATTTGCAGATGTTTTTCATAACAAAGCTGCACTGAAGGCATGCTGGACTAACTGGAATGCCTAAGGTCAGACTTGCCCTTAGAGCTCAGCCAGATGTTCTCAACAAGCTCTATAAGATGTTCTGCAAACACTGAGATGTGACAAAAATAAAGACAGAAACTTTCATAAATGTATCAAACCATCTGAGGACTGCACTAATGCATACTTTGTAAAACTGCTAGCATGATCCTGATATTTTTTAGATCTGAAAATATCATTTTAGTATTTTTTCTCTATTATCTGTACTAATGAAAAATGAGTACTTGAAATTACAAAGGAAAGGAACAGTAAAAAGAAGTGCTAGCAACTTCTTGTTCTGTCTCTTCAAACAAATTTATTTTAAAATTCCCCAGCATCTGCTTCTTTCCACTGGACTGGGTCTAGCATCTAAAACCTTATTTTGCAATGCAACATCAACCAGCAACGGGCTGTACTGCACAAAAGGAGGTGAGTATTGCTCTGTCTCATACAGCTGCCTGAAGTAAAGTCCCTGGGTACACAAGAAGGAGTTCATGTGTGGCACAGCTCCTCTAAATAGCACCTTCCAGCTGCACACAGCTTTCCCTCTCACTGAGGCCTATCTCAAATTATCAGACAGTCAGTCCCCAGTTTATTTCTAATGCTAATTTGACTACTGCCCATCAGTTTAATTCCCATGAAGTGTATCAAATATTCCCACTCAACAGGACAGATAGGAGGTGACTGAGAAACAACCTATGACCCTGAAAAGCACCCCACTCCAGCCACTGCATCAGCACATAACTGATTCCAGGGAAGCAAATGGAAATCATGTAACTCCTTATGAAAAATTAAAGTAATAAAAGGTTCATGACTGACTGACCACTAAGACAAGCTTAAAAAATCTTAAAAAGGCAAAAAAGCCCAAATTTAAAACCTACTCTCATGCTTTAAAAACCTGTAACCTTAGTTTCAGAGGCACACTAATCCATTTATTTTCCTCTTGGAAAGAAAGATGGTGAAATTTAAGGCATTTATTTTGTGGGTGAGTAGCTATCAAGGGCAGCAGATGCACAAAAAT
This sequence comes from Lichenostomus cassidix, assembly GCF_008360975.1. Taxonomy (NCBI): domain Eukaryota; kingdom Metazoa; phylum Chordata; class Aves; order Passeriformes; family Meliphagidae; genus Lichenostomus; species Lichenostomus cassidix. The sequence continues at coordinate 16,529,919 of NC_139480.1, read as the reverse complement.
TTCTCAGTGGTTTTGAATATGGTGGGGATCAGTCTTCTCCCAAATAACAACTGACAGGACAAGACAAAATGGCTTTTAGTTGCATCAGTGGAGGTTTACACTGGATATTGGGAAAAATTTCTCCACCAGATGGGTTGTCAGGCATTGGAAGAGGCTCCCAAGGGAAGTGGTTCAGTCACCAGTCTTGCAGGCATTTAAAAGATGGGTAGCTGTAGCATTTAAGGGCATGGTTTAGTGGTGGACTTAGCAGTTCTGGGTTATGGTTGGACTCGATATTTTTCAGCTGAAATGATTCTAGGGTTCTATGATTCCTGAGGATCATCAGAATAACTTGGGCCAAACTTCTTTACTCCTAATAAAAAATCAGCCACACCTTAAGTTGTAGGCAAAAGTAAATGAGATGCCAAGATGGTATCCAGGGAAGATGTGGTTGTCCACTGATTCTTGTATCAGTGAGGAGCTGTGTGTTGAGCTTTCTAATCCAAACTTCACACTGAAGTTTTGTTGAACCTGACTTTGGCTGTAAATGGGGAAATGTGTTGTCATGTGCTATACACTGTAGGATGCAGATCCTCAATATCTTCTACTGGCAGAGGAGCATACACAATTTTGACATCAGTAAAAATCATGACAGTGACCTAAGGATACGTCTATATTCAAATGGTTTTGGTTTTTTTTAGTATCCACAAACAATTACTATAGTGTCTATTATCACTAGTGTTTGAAAATTCAGGAAAAATATATTACAAAAATTCCTGTTGAAAACCAGTTTCATTGAGAAAATGCATTCATTCTATAAAATAAGCTTTTCAAATGTTCTTCTTATACAGTATCTTTCTCAGACTTTCATGTTATCTGGATTTAATTCTGGTTTCTATCTTAGACAAGGATCATTCCCACTCATTCTCGGGTATTTTTTCTAGCAGAATTAAGAAAGCTATTGTAAGTTATATTTCTGGACAAAGTAGATAACTCCACCATTCTTAGTGATGGTATCACCATGACATTTTTCAGGCACTTTGGACAACACTTGTGAAGCTTATAACATATTTCCATTCCTCTGTGTCCTCATGACCTAAACATTCAAAATGCAGAATTTTTTAAATTTCTAAAGCATTATAAATTTCTAAAGGGACTATATACAGACATGATATTCAAGTTTGAACACAAAAATAAAAATTTTATTTGAACAACTTTTTTGGTGTTCCTGATATGTTAAGAAAACACTAAGAAAAAATCTAATTTAACTATCTTCACAAATCTAAACAACATTAGCATATAATAAATTCTTTTTTGTACATCAGTTGATTTCTCCTCTCTTCATTGCTTCTCTCTCATGCTTTGTCACACAAGTGGAACAGTGAGATAAATCAACCATTTATTTTCTTTATTGCATAAATCTCAGAGCAATAAAACAGAATTGATCACATAAAGCAGTTTAAGATGGGTTTCAGTGAATCTTTGAGACACTGTAAATTAATCATGCAAGCTGATATTATATTTCCCCAAGGGAAATATATTTTAATAGGTCTTTTCCAAACATTTTCCTCCTTTAATATATTTATAAATATTGTTGCTACTCTTATTTTTTTTTCTGAGACGATGAAACCGTTATTTTCCCTAGTCTTGTGTGAAAAAACAAGTCAAGAAAATCTCTTCATTACTTATAAAAATATGCAATGAAATAACTGGGAAATTTACATTGAAGGTATGTACATATCTTCAGCAGCAATTATATATTCCTAACCTTTGTTTAGACCAAAATAGATAACACTGCAAGAGGATCCATAAAAAAGGAAAGCCACACTGTATTTAGCATGTAATTCTACCCTGAGATAAGTTTTAAAGGTATGAAGAAAAAATGAAATAATCAATTCATCCTTTGTATTACTTTATATTGTCCATAATTTAGGATTTTAAATAGCTCATTAATTTCAAAGCTGCTTGACTTATAATACTAGAAAGTATAGTTTAAATGCTTATTTGGAAAGTATGGATTAATGATTTTATGAACAAAATCGTAATTTAAAACAGGACTGCTACTGACTCACAAATAGCTGCTGGGTGAATGTTGTCAGTACATAATCTCACTGCCATCCCCTTCATTGTATCCCCTTTTCAGGGACCTAACTGTGAAAGTGCAGTCTCTGCTTGCTCTTGAGATCCTCTACTAAATCTTTCTAATATCTACTGATTTGTGCAAATCATGATGATTTTGTTCTAAGATAGTTACAACTCTGAGAACACTGAAGCAAAGCATGAACGTTTTTGTACCTGTCCCCACAGTGGAAATTGACATCAACAAAAGGAAAGAACTGTGTTAAACTATGACTGTGGAAATGAAAGCACTTTCCCTGTCCCCAGTCTTAAACAAATTGTTTAGTTTATTATGGACATACAGGATTAAAACACCTGAAACCAGTGATAGACAAGGTAATGTTCATTCCTTTACTAATCCAAACATATGTGATAATTTTAGTTTACTCTAAGACTAATAGTTCTGCCACGAGAACTGGCACATCTGCTTGGCTCCTAACCATCAGCCCTTAAAAAAAAGTCTGCTGGTCTTGGTGGTTGTTGTTATTGTTGCTATTATGTTGTTGTTGTTGATGATGATGATACTAACACTAATACTAATATTAACACTAATACTAATACTATCATCAATATTATTATTTTCCTCTCTGGCAAACAGCTGGCTGAAACAACACTGCTGTCACATAGACAAAGTCATAATGAGGAGGATTCACCAGAGAGTGGTTTATATGAATGGAAATCATGCATTATTTTTGGCATGGAACAAGGCCAGCAAACTTTGTGCTGGATTTAGGGTACAAACTCAGTGAAATGGATAGGTTGAAACCTAAGACATTTTTGAGAAGAATGAGTAACAGCATGGAAAACAACATTGAATTTTGCTACACAGGGTAGACATTGCCAGTAGGATTTCTATGGGATCCTGTAACAAAAATATTATCTTTATGCTTCCATAATGTAGTTTGGTTTTCAGTGTTGTTGAAGGGTAATCCAAACAGATTCAGAGCATGGTAAATGTTTGTTGCAGTATTTTGCGTTGTTACCATAATTTGAACTGACTGATCCCTCACCATCATCAGACAAAAACAGGCACATGTAGAATAAAACAAAAGGATGAAACAGGGCAATTGATTGCATTTGTAAAACCAATGTTAATCTGCTAACTCTTTCACTTTTATTAGCAGAGATACAGAATTTACAGATATAGAAATAAAGGTGTGGTTTCATTATACTCTATGCTATAGTTCACTCAGTCTATTTAATTCTTCTGCTTTCTTGCACCATACACAGTTGCTTATTCACTTGTTTCAAATCTAATTATGGTGCAATCAAAGAAGGAAGTGGAACAGTTCAATGATCTGATAGAAAATTAACTCGTTAAAAAAAAAGGGAAAAAAGACTTTCTGTCAGAGCAGTGAGCTCAACTGATTTATGCAAACAATTGCCAGTTGCAAGAGATGGAGATGAATTTCCAGCCAGGCCTAGAAGAGCCTCTTTTTCAGGGGTAATGCTGTACTGAATCAGGTGGAACCTCACAGGAAGTCCTGAGGAAGATAAATACAAGGGTAATGACTAGATGTAATATGATAGGAAAACTTAGTGATTAGAAGTTGTTTATCTTGAAGCTTTAACATAAGCAAAATATAATGATTGCTTTCTATGGAGACTTTGAATATAGAGGACTCCAAGCAGACCATTTTATCAGGTCTGTAGGTTTCCTGTATTCAAACTGGCTTAAGAACCATAACCTTAAGCAGAAGGCTACTACATTTGAAGTCTTTATCACATGATTTCAAACAATGCCATTTCCATGAGGACTGTGTTTCTTACCTTCCCAGGAACCAGCCAGCTATGTGCAGACTACTATATGTTTCATAATATAATCATTACTTAGCTAAACTTAATTGAACTTTACAAATGCTACATACCAGATGTTAAGTGGTCTTAACTTTTACTTATTTCCTTTCTTCTCTTTACGTGACATATTGCATTTCACCTATTTGAAATGAAAAGTTGTATGGACAAGTAATATATCATGTATTATGTGTACAAGAGCTGACATAATGGCTGCTGATAATTTTAGATTATTTCTATATTAATCTGCTTTGATTTTTTTCTATTAGTAGGAAAAGCAACAGCTGATACCAAGGTTCAAGAAGGTAATTTGTAATTTTGAAGTGGATTCACAAGTCATCTACCATCTATGCAACATGTGCCAAATAAAGTTTAATGATGAAGAGAAGTGTTGGCCTTCAGCCCTTTTCATTTAATGAACTAACAATGCTTCACTTTCTTGGCCAGAAGTGAGAACATTTTGATTTACAGTGGATAAAACCGGATAAAATGTTTAAAGCTCAAGCTGCAAAATCTTTCTTCAGAGACAGACTAAGCATATCCAGCTGCTGGCTAAAGAACTTTGAAATTATTGTCTTATCAGAGGTCAAGCTTGTCAGCTATTGTTGCATGGCTCAACCTGTACTGCACTGTCCAGAGCACCTGGGAAGAAAGGATTAGTGAATCATCTCTTTCTACTATGGAGATCAACAGTTAAAACACTCTCACAGTTGCCTCTGAAGTTCCCTCAGATTATGATTAATGAGTTCATTATATTTTCCTGATGGCTCTTTAGTTCCCCCTCTATAGGCTGAGCTAAGAGAACCCCACTGCTTCTTTGCTGTAAAGAAAACTAATTTCCAAGTAGTTTGATGGCTGCTAGTTTTGCTGTACAGCATACCCCACTTCAGAATATTTGTTCAGTCAACACGACCAAGATACCTGGGTAAACACACCAGATGAATACAGGCGGCAAAAAGCAAGGGAACATGACTGAACAAGCATGAAAATGAACATTTCTGCCCTTAAAAGTTTTTATGTTATCTTTAAGTCCAAAAGAGGCATTTCTATTGGAAAGAACTCTTGTTATGACAAAGCAATACAGTTAAGAATATATCACATAACCTTAGGTGAAGTTCATTGCTATTCCTATTTCACAATATTAATTGCATGTCTTATGACATGCAATTAATATTGTGAAATAGGGATATGAATGACCATTTCAATGCTTCCTTTGATTTGCTTAGCACAAAAACTTGGTAGTACCTCTGGAAGAGGTGTTTTTTAATACATCTAATCAGGTTACTATTCCTATCTGCTACTATTTGGGTGGTAGTATATATACAGAAGAATGTATTGTCGCATCACTGAAGACAGAAATTTACTGCCTGTTAACTGGAATATTTCACCTCCACCTTCTTCCAAGAAAGGAAACTATTTTAAAAATAAATTTTAAACTAGAATTTTTGCTCTAGAAGTTTACTCACTGAGTTGAATTACTATGCAACTAGTTTTTATGCATAAAAAGATCAATTGTATTTTCCTTCCATGCCACAAAACATTGTTCTTTAACAAAGACATTGTTTTCAATTCAGCAGCTGCTTCAGGCTGTAAAATTTTACAAACCATTCTACAGTGTGAGATAGGATAACCTGGAATGGCACATACCTTACATGAATGCCATACATAGACACACAAAAGAGAACACCTGAAGGACATTTGTGTTGACAGTGCCAGTTTAAGTAATCAAATCTTGTTGAACCACCAAGAATGAAAAATATTGAGGGTTTTTTGTTTTGTTTGCTGTCAGATGTCTTGTTTTTAAATACTGTGACAATGCTGAAATCTCCATTCTTTCAGAAGCTGGCAGTTCTGAGCATGCTACATACTGTAGTACTGAAGTAACTGAAGCAAAGCCAAACATCATATTTGTCATCATACTCCTGCATTTCCATTTTTTCCCCTGGCCCATCATTGGAACAATTTGTCTTTTTCAGAAAATGCTCCCTTTCCAAATCACCCCTCAAACAGAACAAGCTGCCAAGAAGACTGAAAGGCACATACAACATGGTCATGATAGGTTGTAATGAGTGCTGTGGGTGTTAGAAATTACAATGGGTGCATTTGGTGTTCCAACTCAATGGTACTTTTCAAGATGGTATTTTTACACATGGCTATTTGCAGTCTGTATTGTACATCATAAATAAGGATTTTCTGAAAGGTATGCTAGGCATACTGACCAAGGAGGTATAAATTGTTATATTAGCAGGCCTCTGGTACCATTCATTTCTGTATCATTTCACTACTGTTTTTTTCCTGCATTACATTCAAATGGCATTTATGGCTCAGGTGAGCTACTCATTTGTATGGATTACATATATCTACTGTATGTAGCATGCTGCATCCCAACAGGGCCACTCAGTTTCTTTATGGCAATTTTAGAAAGTTTTATAAAAGATTTAATGTGCATATTTAGATTTAGCACTTTTGTGCTTCTATTTACCCAAGTTACCAGCATTTTCAACACCGTAGTATCACTCTAGTTTGAGGGAGATGTTCTGGTAAGCTCCATGCATGTACAGACTGTGCAATAATCACGTTAGGAATTACATTTCCCATGTCTAACAGAAAAACACCTTTCACCATTCTGATGGTATGAGACACTGCCACATATGACTCCCCCCACTCAGGAGGAGCTGCTCTCTGGGAGCACCTCTGCTTGGTCAGAATCTGAGTCAGCAGCCCTTAAGGAACACCTCAAGAACAATCTGGTGCATAGGTTCAACTTCCCTCCTGACTCCCCTGGGGGGACTTCCATATGGCATTTTTTCACAAAGAAGGATGCGAGTCTGCCTCTGTATGGATTGCAGGAAATGGAAAGACATCTGAGTAAAGAACCAGCACTTCTTGCCTCTTATTCTGAAGTGTTCTGAACATCTGCAGTGGGCTCCACTGAGCTCTAGGGTGGATCTGTAAAGGGCCACTATGAGCATCCCATGATTCCATTCAGTCTCTGCAATGCTTGGGCCACATTCCAGTATTCTGTAAATCCTGTTCTTAGGGACTTTCTTTGCTATGGTATACCTGGACGACATCCTGGTGTTCTGCACCTCTCACGAGGTATTTATTAACAGCACCCAGGCCATTTTCAATGACTTGCAGCAGCACTGGCTGTGCTAACCAGAAGAAATGCTGCTTTCACCAACAGAGGGTGGAGTTCCTGGGGAAACTCAAGAAGACTGAGGACATTACAAGTTAGCAGCTCCTTCTAGCACAGGTGCAATGGTTTTCAGGATTTACCACGTTCTACAGCTAGCTCAGGAGGGGGATTTCTGGTTTGTGGCTGCCCTAATGGCACTTGCCCAAAAGAAGGCTTGACTTTTAAGGAAGCCTGAAGCACAATCAGCTTTTGAAAAATGGGTATTTACTGTAGCTTTTATCCTATACCCACTCTTTTACTGCAGAACCAAATGCTCTGACCTGTACCTGCCTCTCTGGGTAACTCACCCCACTGTGAGGAATTATGCCTGAGATAATGAGCTCGTGTTAATCAAAGGTTCTTTGAGAACTGACAGCACAGGTGAGAGGGAGCAGAAGGACTGAAAACGGTGATGACCAGCCACCCCAGCCTGGAAGAGTATTGAGGGATGAAGTGCCTCTGTCTCTGCTTTGCCTGCAGGCCCTCTTTGTCCTTCCTCCTCACTTTCCTTTGGCATCTAGGAAACAGAAAGTCAAGGCAGATGCCTTGTAATGGCAGAAGGACTCAGATTTGAAGGCACACCTCATACTCAGACCTTGCCTTTTTCTCTGCTTCCCTGCAGCTGTGGCAGAGGATGAGCTCATGGCCAGAGTTCACCAGGTCACAGCAAACAGCCTGCTTCTGGCTCAGCATTTCGATGGCACAGCTTTGACCAGCCTGTAGGCAGGCAGGCAGCTATCCCACAGGGACCTCAGCACAGAGGGCTCTTCCACTGATACCACAATGCATCTGAAGCTGGAAATGAGCTTCAGCACTTGTGCATCCAGTGCTGTGGGTAATGCATGGTATGGATGTGTGTGGTCGATTGTATTTGGGTCTGTAACATCTGTACTTGTACCAAAAGGCCTCTACAAAGACCATAAGGTGTTGTATAGCCACAGTAAGATGTGGGGCTGTGGTGCCTCAGTGGTGCCTTAAGATCTCTCTCTAATCAAGTGAAAGATGTGAACACCTGTATTGTTCCTACAGCTCAATGTAAACATCTGTATTGTTCCTACAGCTCTCATTGGAGCAAGTAGGAAAGATAGATCAACATTTCCATGTCTCTTTCTTCCCATCTGAGATCAGGGATACAAAGGAGAAGAAAAGACCTTTCATGTCCATGCTCAAGGTCCTGGTTTAGAAAATAGAGGCCCGTCCATTTCCCTGGTCTTTTGAGTAAATGGTGCTATAATGAGAAAAGACAGCTGCCATGGAACCTTTGGATAGGTTTTCTTCAGCTGGGCAGGTCCCTGGCCAGAGAGCTCCTTCTTACATTTTTACTGCTGTCTCAGTTTTTGAAATTTTATTATCTCTCATCACTATTTTAGTGCACATAAGGTAAGCAGAAAGGAAGAGTTATCAAAATGTCTGTTGCATAAGCGCCCACACTTTGATGGATAGTTTCTTTTTTCCTTTGCATGTGAGATGCTCTATTCAAAACTAAATTTTAAACAGTATTATATTTCCATGACCAATGTATCTCTACCAAATTATGACTTTTATATTTATATATTATTTGGTATTAAATTTATCATTTCCTCTAACAATTAAGTGTTTTCCATGGGATCTTCTTCACTTTTCTTGCTGTCATGACCTAATGTAAGAGAAAAATCTTTGTGCAACACAGTTTCTATCAACGCACCATAATTAGCGATACAAGTACATTAACAATCTTCATTTTTCATAATGAGCCTGTACTTTCTAACGCTTTTCTTGACTTGTTTACTCCCTTCATTCTGCATTGCTCTTTCTGACTTGGTCAGACTATTTTTCTAATTGGAAAAATGCAAGCTGTCTAGTGCACGCTCCATTAATTACTAGTTTTAGTCCACAATTTGCAAAAAGTCTTGGCAAAGTGTCAATACAGAAAAAGCGTCTATTGTAAAAAGAAAAAGTTTTCCTGTGAATATTCTTTGGATCAGTCTGTGATGTTTTGGAATTTTGCACATTGGAATATCTTTTAAGAAAACATGAACCATTTTGATTGGACAATAATTTCTCTGAAAAGGTCACATACACTTAAATTAACAAATAGCAAAATCTTCACAGTTGCACACAGAAGGTGTAGACACACAATATGGAAATAACATTGAGGAAGAAATAAACTGGAGATGAATATGCAAAATTACACAAATTTTAATAGCATCAGCTTTCTGTAATACAAACTGTGAGGTGCTATTAGCAAAGCAAGCAAAGATAAAAAGAACACTAATCTTGTAAACACAGTGAAAAAGTAGAAGATGATGTAAACAGAGTACTAAGACAAGAACGTGACTTTTTTTTTTGGAAGCTCAAGTCATGATTTTTCTGGGAATATTGGTACAGCATACTGTGGTTGTGCCTAGTCATGTGGAAATTTGATTACTGCAATGACCATTTATGATTTCTGCCTTGCCAGCCTGACAGTGTCAGCTGTTAAGTGTACAGGTCCCTATATACAGCACTGAGATTTCGACCACACAGCTTTGTTGTTGCTGTTCTTACACTGCTCAATGGCAACCTCCTGAGCTTTGGCTCTGCAGAATTTTGTACCGTTAACACTTCAGGCTGACATTTCTTGTATGGCACCTGATTCACTGCTCCCACAGACAATACACCTGAGCTTCCTCCATGGGCAGAGTTTTCATGGTGCTTTTCTCTGTCTCAGCCTGCCATGGTTTAAGCCCAGCTGGAAAATAAGCACCACACAGCCACTCTCTCAACCCCCCTCTCTCCCTTGCTGTTTTACCAATTGCTTCTCATTATGCCCTTCTGACAGCTAGTAGCATGCTAGGGATACCAGTCACTGTCAGCTGAACCACCACCAGACCACATTCCCAATTCATAGGATATCAGATGAAATTGGAGAAAAGCTTTATATTTCTCTAAATGCACAACTGTAATTTCGCTTTGTCCTTAAAAGGTCCTCACAAGCTTGGAAAAATCTGTAAGCCCTCCATTTCCCACATGAATCCAGATAATATCAAGATACATTCTGGCATATAAGAATAATTTTCAACTTTTATACGAGTGGATTTATTAGACATGCATAGGAAAAAGGTACTTGGCATGCATTGTCTGTGGCAATGTCTCATATAGGGGTCTCCTGGATTCTAACAAATAAATACATATATAGCAAGTTACATAGCCCTATTAGACTGAACAGAAAATATTTAGGTCTGAGAGTCAGATTCAATATAGACTTTGAGCTCTAGGTCAGAGAGCTTGCTTTAAGTACCATCTGTACCTCAGCTATCTCCAGACACAGCATAGGACATTTTCCCTTGTTTCTCCAAGGACTGAATGACCTTCTGCATGACAGTCATTCAACTGATTCTTTTAAGGTTTTAGTTAAATGCAAAACATTTCTCGGAGTTATTTCCCACTTGATCCTATCCACAAGGCTACATCTGTTATTCTTTCCTAGTATTGCCCCCTGGTACATGAAGGACAGATGATAAATCTGGACTAGATTGTATCTGGCTTTGCATGGGCTTGCAGTGAATCAGACAAAAGGGTACAAGGAACTCCTCCTGCTTCCTTGAGCTTTCAGTCAAGGGGCAGACACAAGACACAATCTCATCCCTGATTTAGTAGGGCTCTCAATGTGCACAACTTGTATATTTAATATTTATAGAAACACTGGGTGCCAAAAAAGGATCAAAGGCCATGGTCTTCTGATTGGGTCAGCAGTGGAGTTAGTGACTTTTTTTATGAATTGCAGTCAGAAATACAATCCAGAAGAGACTGAAAATATTAGGATAAGTAATTTGGACTTCTTGATTGGATTTACTCCACACTTCTAAAGAAAAACCCCAAGTAAAACATTTCCCTACCCCTTCATATAAAAAGCATACAATGGCAATAAAATTAATTATTCTGTTTCAGTTGCCTCTCTGTCTTGATTTTTTTTCAATTTGACTAGCAAATTAAAAAACAAACCAAAACAAAATAACCAGAAAACTTTTTTACACGGTATAGGAAAAAAGAAAGGCCAATGTTTGAGAAATGCAAATTGTACCCTTTAAGAAGAACAAAGGAATACAGCACAGTAAAGGTCCACCACATCCCTGAATATATCAATTTTATCCTTATCATACACCAATAGCACCAATCACACTATATATTAAATTACATAATACTGTCTTAGCTTAATTCTCATATTAAGAGGCTTATCCAAAGCCTACTTCCATAATATTCAGAAACATTTTAATTTCAAGATCACAATTGTCCATGGCTACTGGTATCATCCAATTGATCTTGTACCAGTATTGTCCTTAAAACAATTCATTCCCTTTGGCATTTACTTTCTAGCCTATGTCTGTTGTGCAATCATATACATTCAGAGGCTCGTTCTCTAGGCAGGGCCAGAAAGCACAAAGTCTCTTGTATTTTGTGGAGTTTTTTTGCTTGCTTTTGTTTGGTTTTGCTTTTGTTTGTTTCAAGAAAGAAAATAATAATCTTATTTTACAAAAGTACTATAATCTGATTATCACAGTAAGTCTTTTCTTTACATATTCCACTTTGAAATAACCTTGAATGGTGAGTGTAACTAACCTTAGCATTCTAGATGAAGTTTCATTTGTGTCTTATGCAATGGCACTGTTGCTTTTTTACTCCAAGGATATGGTTCTTCTGGTGCTTCCAAGGGCAAGTAACATTTACCTTAACACAACAACTCCTGTGTGTTGGAAGGCCTGATGCAGAAGTGATGGAGTTAATAACAAAAAAATCTTAAGAACTGATTATACTCGTGAGGACTTAGAGGAAATTATTATAACAATAATTATTAACTTTGGGTTAAAGGAAAAAAACAAAAAAAACAAAAGACAAGTGCTGTTGGTAAAGCTTTGGGTCAGATAATCTAGATTAAAATAATATTTGTTTTAGTCTTGGGAAAAGAAAACTAGCAAAATGAGAAATAAGAGTTATTACAGTTAGAAATGGATAAATACAAAGATTAGCTAAGCAGTTTAAACCAAATGATCAAGGGTGGAATCACTTCTGCATTGTGTTTATGAGGGTGTAATTCAAGGCAGGAGTTAAGACTCTTTTAATGTCCTTCCTTAGTATCTTCCAATATGCTGTTGGGTTGATTAGCCACCAGTGTTTCTAATAAGGATATAGTGTCCACTATCCTGTTTAACTTCACCTCTCCTCATACAGAATAATACGAACACATAAAGCTTTCTGTCTGGACACTGAAACTTTAAGACATTTTGCTATTAGTATTCAGCAATACTCGTACCAAAACCAAAACCAAAACCAAAACCAAAACCAAAACCAAAACCAAATGAACTTAATTTGAAGGCAACAGTTGTTGCCAACAGTACAAAAGTAGTTGTACTACTTTTAATGTCCTTAGCAACAGTTTTTTTTTTTTTTCTTCACTTCTCCTCATTTAATTTTGTAATTGCATGGTCAATAGGCACACTGTCAAACCTAATGCCCCATAAAAGTTTCATTTCAGTTTGACTTCTGGAAATTCTAATTTTATTCTACAAGATGTAAGTCTTTACATCCTTTGCAATTTCCCTGTTTAATCCTAATGTCTCATTTGTATTGGTTATTTATCCAGTTTTTAGCTTTTCTGCAATGTCTTCTAGCTCTCTGCTTGGGCTACATGTTCAAAAACATTTCTGGATGTGCAAGACAAAAGACTTCCAGGCCTCTTTCACATTCAAGTCAAATATTAATCTGAGTTCTGTTGCTTGTATGAGTAACTATTTTTGTTTACCTTAGTTTGCCTCTTCAAAACTGATACCCTTCATTACAGGCCTCTGTTTACTCTTCTATTTAAATGGAAGTCAACTGCCTTATGATCATGCAATCCAAGTCTATTTTCTACAACTGACATTTTGTATAATATCCTCACTACTTTAAAAAGCTGATTTTATAGGCAAACCCCACAATTTCCATCTTCTGGGGGAACTCATTCTTTATGAGTAGCTTGTGGTCAGAAGCTCTAGCCAGGAAAACAAAACCTGCTGCACAGGATTTTCTCAAGGTACACACTGACAAGATTGTGCATATTTAGTCTCAAGAGTGTGGTGGTAAAACATTCTTTCAGGACAGGTAAGTTCCTTTGAGGCATCCACTTTACAGGGAAGGTTCCTGAGTACTCCAGGGCTCTGGAGCTTCCTGGGATGCTCAGAGCAGTGTTGGAGGGGCTCTACCTACACTACTCTCTCAGAACCACGTGCAGTTTCAGTAGTGTTATACTTTGCTTCTTTATTTTTTTCACACTGCAAAGCAAGAATGTTTTCCCAAAGCAGGAATGTTCTCTCCACTGCTTTTATCTTTTTTTTTCTCATTATTCTTTTTCTCTCTCAAACAATGAAAACTGATATACTTGAATAAATTATAAAATGTAAGCCTGAGTTCTAAATAATAAAGACTATGGACCTAATCAACTAATATATACGCATTATCAGCTTTTTGCTAGCCATTCTGTAACAAAGTAATTTTAAAGCTGTTTCCAATTCCCCTCACATGTCAGGTGAAGCTGGGTACTCAATAAAAGACAGGTGTCTGTGAGATGCAGGAATGGCAGTAATACATTTGTCTTACTTATTTTCATATTAGGCTTACACAAAGGAGGTCCTCTAGAACTAATTTAACAAATGTTATGCTCTTTTGCATTGCTTTGTAATCTAAAAGGAAAATTATATTCTGCTCTTTCTCTGAGAGTCTTTGTGGTTTCAGCTAAATAATTTTTCTGTGGAAGTCATGGCATTCTTTTCAAAACAGTCAGTCAGACTCAGGGAAGATCCCATTATTGTTCCATGGATTGTGTGGCTTCATGTATTGGTCCTGAATGAAAGACTCAATGCATTTTGTCAGTATGAGTGCACACGAGTACTTTTTAGGACAACATTGGGAGGTCATACCACAACCTTTGTAAGGTATACTAGCAGAACACTAGTAATGTTAGGAAGTATTGAAAATAGATTAAAACCTCATATACAAAGACTATGTTTTGCACAGTGAATACAACCCCTTTCACTTTCATGGATCCCTTCATCCTGACTAAAAAAAAGCATTTAAGCACATACTCAGTTTTCTGTCCATATGCATGTACCAGTCTGAAAGCAGGAGAGTGAATCACATTTTCAAGCATTAGTTGGAGGTGACTGTTATTTGGGAACATTGCTTCACTGTAACTCCATTTCTTGTTATTTCTCATGTTGGGTCCTGGTTTAGATTTCTGTAATTCCAGTGTAGCACTCAGTCTACTGCAGCCTAAGTAAAACCACTTACAAGCAGATTTTTATCTTCCTGTAAATTAACAATTCTGCAAGAATGTCAAATGGTTCTGCTAAGCACACAGAGCTGGCCGTGCCTGAAAATTAACTTTCTAGTCATTGCTTCAGCCCACGTGGCACTTGACAAGTGCTACAACACTCAGAAAAACCATGTTAATTATCACATGACTATTATTTATATCTCTATTTCTTGAAACACTATTCAGTCATTAAAGATAGTGAAAAATGGCACTATCCAGAATGAATATGAAATGAATATTCATAACACAGCTAATTGTCACTGACATCTCAAATTTCATTATAATTTCTGTTTTGCTTAGCACTTTCTCATACTTGCAATAAGCCCATCACTAGGCTATTCAATTACTGACTCTAACACAAGTCCAGACAAAATTACTTATACACAGTAGGACTCTACATTTCATAATCAGCAATATAGTCAGGATGTTTAGAGAAATGCTTCTTATATAAGCATAGATGCATTTATGAAGCATACCAGATTTTAACTTGCTTAACAGAATCTCCTACTTTTTTTGATAGGCATTGTGTGTTTTAATTCACAGCAAATCTAATGATTCAAGAGTTTTTAAACTTGTTAGTGTAACTAAAATCAACTTTTCCCTTCTATTGGGACATTTTAATAGGCTTTATTTATTTACTCAGTGCATTTCATCACTCCTTTGAATGTGCAAGAAAATGCAACTAAACAAAAAGGCTTACAAGTGAGCCATTCTAATGTTTATCGAGACCATTATTTTTCTTGCAGGCTTGTTAAGCTCTTAAATATGCATTTGTATCAAGCTAATGTAGCCCATGCTTTTTGTGTAATATCACCTACTTCACATACACAAAGACAATAAGGGAGCTTAATTTAAAAATGACTGTGGTTATAATGCTGGCTATACAAAGCCAAAGGGAGATTTTTTTAGCTTTAAAAATTGACTCGGGGAAAATTAACACAGTGAACAAACATATTAAATACTAACTGCTTCAAACCATACTGATTCTTGCTGCTACTAAAGAAAGGGCTATCTAGTTCAAAATATTTCTCAGACTTTAATGAGTACTTCTCTGAGAAACACCTGCCTTTACAATCACTGTTATTTGAAGTGCATTAAAAAAGGACCTGTTTATTGTCAGCTGTTTAGAGCTGAGAGTTTTGAACTGCACACTGTGATGAAGAATTCTGTCACAGGTGGGAAAGCAGTCATCTGGGGAGGAGAACTTTTGATGGTTTGATCATGACATGTTTACCAGAATTCCTGGGACTGTGGGTCAATAGATCCTCTCTTGTATAAAGGGGAAGAAGTCAATTCCTAACTAGAGGGCGGTGAAGGCACACGGAGCTGCAGACCCAGCTGCGGAATGGCCTGACTCCTGCTAGCGATAAATGTCAGCTTCTGAAGCAGTTATTTACAAGCTCTGTCTGTGGTAGCCCTGAGATTCCCAAGGCATGGTTGGCTGCAGCATTGTGCATAAGTTCTTTCAATCAGAGCAACCAAGGCAACAGAGACTGAAGCTGACAGGTCACAGCCCCATTACACTTTATGGTGACTGACATTCTTTTTCTTTAATGGATACTTTTTAAAAATTTAAACCATTTTAAGAAACATTTTCCTAAGAAAATGTTTGTGTATCTATTAAAAAACAGCTTCTCTCAGCTTCTCTTGGGTGTGCTATCATTATTCCTTTTACTTTTCTGGTGCAGAAGATTCACACAGGTATATAAACAGGAAGAACAGAAAGAGCTGTGTGTATGAGAAACTTTTAGAATAACTATACGTCTTCATTCTCTAAAAAGGGTAGAAGGCAAAATTTAAAAAATGGTTTTAGGGGAAAAATCAGTGCAGACAGTTTAAAACTGATGATGTCTGTATGGTTGTTACAGAAGACATCATGATTATTTTAACTTAGATAAATATTGAATAGAAAAAAGATCTCCAACAAATATCTATGTGAGAAGCACATCATACAAAGAACCTTTCTTGAAAATGAATTATCAGGTCACACTCACAGACCTACACAGATGCCCCTCTCTGAAGAGGGACTAAGAGCTAATGACAGTCTGCCAAAGAAGTTCTGCTGGAGGTCGTATTTGATACTTGTGACATTTAAAACAGAAATGTAGGAAAAAATGTGTTAATGCTGGGATAAGAATCAGTGAATACAGACTGCAGCACAACTAAGTTTTTAATCTTTATTCACAAAGAATGAGTATTTTCTTTATCTCATGATGCAGCTAGCTCTCTGATACCTCCTTACGCTGTTTAAATGTTACATATAAAGACATATTTTAAGTGAATTGAAGAATACAATGGGAAGCGTGTGTTTAAATGACATTTTGCACAAGATTTTAAATACATGTTTCCTTGAATTCCATCTTTCATCATCAGTTAATCAGCTGGGACATTCCAGCTACACTGTGGGACTGCAGAAGTATGTGAAACAGGGCATAAGATGAAATTCATGACTAAAGTACTCCCAAAAATGCTGGAGTCACTGTTAATGGCCTGGATTGAAAGGCAAAAAACCCAAACAAGATACTTTGAAGATTCAACTGAACCATAGAAATTAGAAAATATTCTCAAGAGAGAACAATTTGGTTCTGTAGCACCACACATTCACTGAATTTTTTCCTAATCTTCGTGCTTTGGAGATAACTTCACAGGTGATCTAATAGCAAACTGGTGTTTTCTTCTTCAGTTTGAAGTCAGTCCAGGAGGAATGTGAAGATATGTTATAGAGCTTTTAAAGAAAAACAATTTTAATAAGAATCCCTAAATGTCCCTTTTTTGTGGTGGATACTGTTTTTCTGATTACAGCAAATGTTGAGTGAAGCTGCTATTAAGTTCTTTAAGGCTCCAAACTGACAGTACTGAACTCACTGTGGAAAAGAGAAATTGGTTGTCAGAAAAGAAATGGACAAATAAATAAACATACTGGTAGAAGTCAGAGAAAAATAATTTTCAATATTGCTGTTGGAATTGCTGTAAAATGCATGGTTTTAATCTATTAGAGAAACCCATTCGATGTGAAGACATGATTTTGACAAGAACAAAGGGGGAACAATATAAGAGCAATTACATACCAGTTTATGACAAATTATACTATTAAACTGGCACAGTAATCGTTTGACCTCACCTACAGACTAGCTTTCTTACAAAATAAGCAAGCAAGAGAACAAAACATACTACCTATAATGAGAACAAAATGTAGAAAAACACTATTTAATTGCAAATTTTGATCACGGAAAACAAGGCAACAAAAAGTAAGCCAGGTGGTAAACTCTTCTCCTCTAAACGTCTCTTGTTCTACTTAATACCTACTGGATATTTGAGTTCAGAAAGCAAAATATCACCTCACCTGGAGATGAGATTCCTCTCATTCAGATTTAGACATGGAGGCGAATGAGACTTGCCACACGTGTTTGAGATGCCAAGTTTAGGTATCTACATGTGACTTAGATATCCAAGACCTCTGTCTAGTCAGCAAAACAGCGTAGTTTCAGTCAGCTGTCTAAACACAATATTGCCTTTTCATTTAAAATGCCTTCCCATTTAAAATGCCTCTTTACAGTATCTGAGAAAACCCCACAGGACTGGTAGATATCACAGAGGACTTCAGGGATGCTCTTCTCAAGAAGAGGAATATCTGAGGCATCTCTCATGAATTAGAGATCTGTGCACAGACAACTGAAGCAAAGCCATTTGATCAATGGATGCAAAGTGCTATTTAACCCCCTCCAAAATGGAAATCCCCAGCAGATGAACTGAGCTGATCCCTACATGCCCTTGCAGAGGACCAGGATAAAATCAGAATTATTAATTAAATGATGTGCATCTACTTTCTTCTGTGCATACATATTATGTGGTTGGTTAAACATTCTTCTGCAGTGCACATATTCTACAAATGAGCCAAGCCTTGGATTCATTATTATCCAAGTGAACTCCCACAGCACTAACTTCTACAATCTAGCAGGTAAATCACTGGAAAGAAAGAGGATGATTGTCTTGTCATATAAAGCCACTTTATTTGGAATCCTGCATTCAAATGAAGGAACTGCATTCTTAGAAACAGATTGGCAAATGGGAAGGAGTTCTTCAGAGAACAGAAGTGATTAAGAATAAATACTTCAACTTTCACTTATTGAATCACTTAAATATTCCAAAAAACTCAGTGCTCAAACAACCACGGACAAGTGATGGAAGGGTAGAATAGTATCAGCTTGTAATAGTACAACTCCTTAGAAAAGAAGGGGATTATAGTATGCAGTACTCTGGCATGTAATTAGAAAATAAATAAAATAAATGTAAAGAGAAACTTCCCAGTCACTGAGAGTTTTTAGTTATTCAGTAATCTCTGAAATGTAGAAATTCCACTTCATGGGATACTGAAATCCAAGCTCAATTTAGTAATAGAAAATGTACTTTAGAGAGTGTCCTATATCAATAGGGAGACAGATGGGATAATCTGAAAAGCTCATCCATTAGCAACAACTATGAATTTTTCCACACACTATTAGTTGTCAGATATTTTGTCAGAAAAGCAACTATCCTGATAAAGAAAGAAGATTTGTCAAGAGAATACCAAGTAACTCTTACTCAGAATTCACACTGGTAGGCCCTTAGCAGTGCTGCCTTAAATCATATCTATCTCCCAATATTTCTGTTTGCAGATGCTCCTTGGCTAGTACTTGTTTTGGACTGGCTTTAAAGTAAAAGATTAAGGGCATTGAGTATTGATAACTAAATTAAAAGGGCTGGCTGCCAATAGCTATAACAGTAAGTAAAGAATAAAGAGCATTGCCTGCTCTGTGTCCTCTTGACCATGCAGAACAATCATTAAGAATTAAGTGCTGTGATTCAGTCCCCCTCCTCCCTTTTCCCCAGGAGGCAATGCCTCACACACCACCAACTATGCAGTTCTCTGGGAACAAAGCCAAAAGGAGCAACTCATTCTCTGAATGAGAACAGCTCAAAAATAGGTCTTACCCAAGACAGAGGGGCAGGGGGAGAGGAATGACAGTTTCCTGCTATTGCTTATAATGCATTTTTTGTAAACGGAATGAAATTTGTATAAACCCATCTTTTACCGTCTTTCTTAAATGAAGTTCAGGATATTAGCTGACAGGCTACTATAAAAATCTGTAATAAAATGATGCTGTTTCTTTTACTCTTTTCTTTCTCCTTTGCAATCAAATATATATATATATATAGTAGCTATACTTTTGTCTAGGCAGATAATGTAAGTTATGGCAATTGATA
This sequence comes from Lichenostomus cassidix, assembly GCF_008360975.1. Lineage (NCBI taxonomy): Eukaryota > Metazoa > Chordata > Aves > Passeriformes > Meliphagidae > Lichenostomus > Lichenostomus cassidix. Next base: position 16,510,300 of record NC_139480.1, on the reverse strand, counting down.
GTGTGTGACGTTTTGAAGAACATGCCTTCCACCATTCCACATCCTTCCTTCTCTTTTCCCCACCAATATCTGCTCTTGGCACACATAAACAAAAAAAACCCAGACAGCTGCATGATACATATTACAAATGTATCTGCTTTGTACATATACACCAGCCTATATGTGCATATATACAAATAGACTTGCATTAACTCTTGTAGTTAAAATGAAGAGCTAGTAATAATCACATTAAAGATTTGAAAAAAATCATTTTACAAAAAACTAAAGTGCAACTAAAAATAATAGCTGAGAAACAGAGCCCCTTCTGTTGGCTTGAGCTTGCTGTCTTAGACTGGTTATACTAAACTAAGGGCACTGGCTTCATTGTAATTGAAAGCAGGAACAAATTACAATAAAACTTATGTAAGGCTTGGATCTCTAAGTTATTCAATTTATTCTTGGTAGAATGAAACACAACTGTTGATTGTCTCAGTTACATTTTCAAAGGGTTTCTCTCTCTCTTGCTTACAATCAACAGCTGAATAATTGCAAATACATGTTATTTTCCATTTGAAAAACACATTGTGATTTGGATTTTTTTTCTCTAAGCTTTTATTTCTAATGATGCTCAACATTATCATCACTTTCCTATTTACTCTGCTTGCAGATCGACCTTGATTGTCAGCACAACACTGTTGCTGGATGTGTTTTTTTGAAATTATTTCTCTTTAGAGAACTAATTGCTCTGGAGACCAAAAAATGGGGGATGATATCTGAATCCTTCATATATCCTCCCATGGCACTTGTTTAGGTGTTTTTAGACGTCTTGATGACTACAGGGTAATAGGCTAAACACAACTGGTATTGAATTCAGTGGGACTATGCTGATGATTCATTTAATCAGCTATGTTCAGCATAAAGAAAACATTAAATACTCTCCAGGCTGTGGCTGACACACGTGGCCATATGACAGAAAAATCTAATCTTGCAGGTGAAAGCCACAGAAATACTGGGGAGGGCAGTCGAGGTTAGCAGAATTGAGCTGAGCAGCAACAAGCAAGCTCTGAACCATTTCAAACTGTGGCTGAACTCCTCCTCCAGCATCCCCTCTCCAGAGGTCTGGCACCCTCTGAAAAGGCTTCAGTATGTGACAGATGAATCAGAGAGTATTCCTTGAGGGAATTCCACTGTTGCACGGCTCCTCTTTGTCTCTTCTTCCCCCTAGCGTAATGCAGTGCATGCAGTTGTCACGTTCATATATTCAGACCCTGGATTTACACACAAATACAGATGTTTGCATCTGCATAATGAACACACCTCCAGTTTTTAGGGTATGCTCACAATGACTCTAGCATTTAATGTCTGATTAAATTAGGAGGATGTGCATTGTGACTTTATATTAACTTCACGGAACAGTTCTCAGATCAACAGTCTGTGATTTTTAACCATTAGATACCAATGTTTTTCAGTTGTTCCAATGTTTTATTTTTATTATTTTTTAATACACTACATACTGGAATTGGGCACGTCTTAGATATCTTTTAGTATGACAAAAATACTACAGCAGATGTAAAATTGAGTATCTGAACATTTTTTCTTGACTGAATAGTTTTCCTGATACCTGACTTTTAAATACCTTGGAACAAACTGGACACTAAGCTTGCATTGCAGTCACTGGAGGGGAAAAAAAAAAACCTCCTCCAGAGAGCAATCAATTTTATTTTCCGATAAGCATCTGAGATAGGTCAGCACACTGCTAAGTGCTCATTTCTCTGTGTAAATTACAGGTAGAAGCTAGGGCAGATATCTGAGGTTTATATATCCACATTTTTTATGTCTGTTGATAGGGAAATTGGCACAAACCCAAATTACCAATGGAAGTTAAAAAATGTACGTCTGTATTTGTCCTCTTCCCTTTTTCCCTAGACTGCATCACAGAATCACAAAATCTCAGGATGTCATAGTGGTTGAGCTTAGTGCAGACATCTGGAAATCCTTTAGTTTAACACCTCTGGTCAGAACAGCTATAGCAGATTGCCCAGAGCTGGGTTCACTTGGGTTGTGAATATCTCAAGGGATAGAGAATCCACAATCCCACTGTGTTTGACCAGTCTCAAAGCAAAAAACAACCCCAAAAAACCCCCACCAAAAAACCACAAAAAAAAAAAAAAGAAAAAAAATAAAAAAAAAGAAATGTTCAGTATTTACATTTGTGACTATTGTCTCTTCTCCTTCCATTGGGCACCACTGAGGAGAATCACACTCTCTCTTCTTTATAACCCTTCCATCAAGTACTTACAGAAATGGGTAAAACCCACCTGAGCTTTCTCATCTCTAGGCTAAATAGGACAGATCCTGCAAGCCCTTAACAAGCTTTGTGGTCCTTTGCTGGACTTGCCAGAGTCAGGCCTTGTCTCTCTCATACTGGGGAGACCAGCACTGGACGTAGCACTCCTGATGTGTCTTTCCAGTGCTCACCAGAGATGAAGACAACTCCTTCTGACCTGCTGGCAATGCTCTGCTTAATGCAGCCCAGGAGGCTGTTGGTCCTCATTGCAAGAGAGGTCAGCTGGCTCAGGCACAATTTGCTGTCCATCGAGACTTCCTTAGTCTGCAAAGCTGTTTTCCAGCCAGTAAGTCCCCACCATGTACTGATGTGTAGGGCTATTTTTCTTCAGCTGCAAAACACTGTATTTTCCTTTAAACTTCACAAGACTTATACTTCCAGTCATTATAGCCATCAAGAAGTCAATTAATCCAGTTCTTTAAGTCATCCCAATAAACTGGAATGCAAAATTGCACCCATCTATTGCACCAAGTAACATCTGGGAGAAGGGGACACAGCTCTCTCCACATGTGTGGCCAGTCACAGACTGGAGAGTATTTGATGTTTTCTTTATGCTTCACAAAAATTCACTCTTAATACCTTATGCCTTCTTATCTCAAGAAAATATGGATAAAAAATTTCTACTAAATATGGTTGTGATGGTGCTCAGCTCTTCTTTGATCTCTGGTATCAAAAATGCAAATACTCCTCCAATAGCAACCTTCCCCCATGTAAGGCATGTCTTTTATTTGCTGTCTTTTTTAGTCTTTCATTACCTTATCCACTGTGTCAAATAGTTTTATTTTTAGTTGCAGTAATTTAAAGCTACTTCTGTAATATTTTATAAATCTTATGTGATAAATATTCACTACTCTTACCTCCAGCCAAAGTCAGTACCTTTAATATGCCTTGATTTTTACACACACACCACATATATTAGGCGTGATTTTAAAGTTTAATACGAACAACTTTTTCCATGATACTTTAATCAGTTTTAAGAGTTCATGTCATGGTAGCTTTCAGCAAAGAAAGAAAAGAACTTAAGTCAGTAAATTCAGATTTTTTTTCTAAAGCAAATGCAAAAAAAAGGGTTGTTTTTATAATTTGTACTATTCATTGAATAATATTTGTACTGCCATTGGCAGTTTAAAGTCCAATGACAGTCCATGCATTAAAATCATAACATGAAACTCACTTATAATTAAAGTATAGATTATTTTACAAAACTCTCTGGGGTCTTTAAAAAAAAAGAATTGAAGAATAAAGATAGAGCTATGCTACTTAATGGAACAACACAGCTAAGTGGAAATTTATATGCAAAGGAAAAAAGAAATAACTATTCTTGTACCCCATAGGTTCTGTAAACATGGCTAAAGTGAGAAATCCTGCAACTTATGAAAAGAAGCTCTGTTTCAAAGTACAATTTTATGATAGAATCGTGTCATGCTAGACCCCTTCTAGAGTTTTTTTACCCAAAAATATTTTCTTAAGACTAATTGTCACACAAATCACTCCATTAAGCCAGGTTCTGAAATTCTCATTCATTTTTCCATCTACTCAGTGAGTGGCCTTCAATAACCCTTTCAAAAATGACAGAGTTCCCCCTCTGGCATGCCCTCTCCAGAGCTGTGACTGCTTTTGAAGAGAGGTCAGCTGGTGCAATACAGACCCTAGAATGCTAAAAGCAGACTGTAGAGACAGACCCATCATTTGAAGTCATGCATGCTTTTCTCCACCTTTTTGTCACCTTCTCTTCTTAAATTTTTAAGGCTGCTGGGAACCAAACTGGCCCCTGGCATAAGTAAGGCATTCTTAGCAGCCACTTTGCTGGGCTTAATTATTGCAGTGATGCAGAAGGGATGTGCATTTGGTTTTGTATTTTTACTGTCCTTGGTAGAATACTATTGAAGGACAAAGCAGAAAATGTAATATATGTCACAACATACTACAGAATTTCTATGAGGCTATATATACTTTTTTGAAGCAACTTCAAAAAGAATTTTACATTTAAAAATATAAATCCCTAAGAAAAAAATATAAACCCACCAAACCTAGCTAGAAGGACAGTGTTTGAGGATCTTACCGGATGTTCAGCTTTATTCCTGCTAAACCATACCCTGCATTCTCATATAAAAGAACCCCACAAAAACACTAAAGAAAAAAAGAAAAAAGAAAAGAAAAGAAAGGAAAGGAAAGGAAAAGTGACAAAACTGAAATACCAAAACAAAAGCAAGCACAAAATGCCTGGTTTATATCCCAAGTTAAAAATCTTAGGCCCATAAAACCTGGTTTATACAAGTGTTTCCAATAGCTCTTCAACTTCCTCCTGGATTTCAAGACACTGCAAGTTTTTTTTTAAAAACTACCAACAATATTTTCACAAAATTACTTTCTCCTGTGATACATTCTTGCTTTCTTCATTGGTGTGAACTCTACACTATCTTCCTTACAAATCTGCCATCAAGCAATCCACATAGAAACCTTGCCCATCATTGTTTCCACCTGAGTAGGACTGATCACTGTGCTCACTGCACTGATCAATTTTTTTAAAATCACAAGAACATAATTCAGTGCCACAGAGAAAGACTGTTGGCACCTACTATTGCTATGCTCATTTGATGAGAAAGCACAGGACAGTATATTATTTTACTTGGCCCAAAATGGTTTGGTGAGACCAATCTGGAGTCAGATTAGGGATTGCACTTCTGCTGATCCCAAGCGTTCTGTGGCAGGATGAGCAGTTGCAGGGTTGCATCCTGAGGCTGCTGCTCTCCTCAGCCACACACACAGTGCTCACAGTGCCGCGGGCAGTGCATGATGCTGTTACTTTGAAATAACAATTCTTTTCTCAACACTCCTTTCTCTTTGAACTAGATATTGAAGCATCAATAACGAAACAGCTTTGACTTGTGTCTGAAAACCTACAGCTTTCTATAAAGGCTGTCTTTTCTCCTGATTAATGCAGCTTTTCTTTAGTGCTGCACCTCTGAACCATTTGTCTGCTGTGTATTTTCCTTCTCTAAACCAAAGCTGTCACTGAAAAATGCAAAAACTGTAAGAATATGAGCAGGGAGGTTTGACTAACTTTCGTTTCTAACCTTCTAATTTGTGTCTGCCATGATCCTGCATAGCGTTTAGCTATATCAACATGATTAAAATGTAGGTTTCCATCAGATTTCCTCTTAGGAAGTAATCATTTACAGGGAAAACTCCGATGTAAAATCCATACTTTTGTATGAACTCTGTTTAGCTGTTATTCTTGAAAAGAACATTTTAAATTATCATCTCAGAGGTAGAAAAAAGAATTGTTCTGGATCTTCAGTTATATTTTCTGCACAGAACCACCTTCTTTCACATCATCATTCTGTTCCCCCATTGTCTTCGGTTTAAATAAAAGCATGATTTGGTTAAGTCCACAAGAAATGACAATATAAATAGGAAAGTCTACACTAAACAATAGTGTTTTTTTTTCTTGGCAGTTCTACTATTAAGCTTAAACCACATTCCTCTTTGTTACTCTAGCAGAAAAGAAGAAAGACTGCTTTACTGTCAGAACAATTAATCATTAGTGAGGGCCAAAGAATCATGTCCTGTTTTAATCATGATGTCAAGAAAAATGTTTCCACTTATCTGAAAACAAGTCATAAGTGAGAAATTGCAGGATGCTTTGTTTTTCATTAAAGTTATTGACATTTTATCTCTGATTCTTCACAAAGTAGGATCAGTTATTTCATCCTTGTGCTCATCAGCATTAGAATTGTTAAAGACAGTGAAAAAAAGCAGTTAAACTTTCCAAGACCTGAATATTGATCCAAAAAAAAAATCTTTCTAGGTTTATTTTTATGAGGTTTCTTACTAAGAAATTTAAAAAAAAAAAAAGAGGTGCAGGAACTGCACAGCAGTCATGCTGTTCTCTGCTGTTCTCTGCTAAGTCTGTCACTTCTGTGGACATGTCATTCAGGGATGTCAGATTCATCCCTTGCATTGTTTCGCCTATACAGACTCTGATTTGTAGACTAAATATGTGTTGCACCTCTTATATGCTCCTTTTTCCATCTAAGATATTTTGGAAGGACTATGGGTGTCTTCTACATGATGTATTTAATTATATTTTGCCTAAAGTTAGACTTTACATTATCTATACCATATTTCTATTCTCAGATAGTCACACTCAGGCTCCCTCTGCAGCCAGAAACTTATAGGAAACTATTAATTTACCCATATACACTAGACACTTTAGGGATGAGAGAAATCACTCACTGCTAGGGTTGGCTTCTCTCCATAGAATTTAAATGGGATTCTTGATATCTACATTTCCATTGAGTCCAATTCCTTGTCTATCTTTCATCCACAACTTGCCTAATGTGCAATTAAACTGTGCCTCTACCACTCTACAGGAGTCTAGTCAACAACTGAAAACTAAACCAGCTTATCATATTTAATTAGGCAATTTACCCATGCTGATTTCAGGATTGAACTTCTTCCTGATCCACATTTGAAAACAAAATCCAGACTGTTTAGAAAGAAACTGTCACATTGAAAGGCAGCTCAAGGAGCTCTCCAAATGATAGTATCACTTTTTCTTGATAGATCAGCTCTTGAGAAGATTTCTCCACTCTAGCAAGACAGGAACTGAGCAGATAAATGGTGATTTTGAAGTCCAGGGAAGTGCAGAACTTGAATTATGCTGTAAGCCAACAGAACTGAGACTTTAAAATAGAATCTACTTCTGTTGCCTTTTCCACAACAAAGATCTTTGGGCTTGGATTAGATTCAATGCAAAGAGATTTTTTTTAAGAATCAGTAGTGAGACAGTATAATTTCAGTATATACATCTTACATACAAGGTTTGTCCAGTTTGCAATTTACAGAATTGAAAGAAGATCAAAGTCAGTATGTAGCCTTGCACTGCATGTGGAGAACTGCATGGCTTACCCATCTTACCAGAAAACAAAAAGCCTGAAATTCTATGACTGAACACTAGGAAATAATGTTCTCAAAGAATATTTTCAGAATTAAATGTACTGAAAATGTATAGCACCTTCTAACCTCTCAAGTCTGCTCTGTTCAGGAAGAAGAACCAATTAAAAAAGCAAAAATTCAGTGGAGTTAGGATAGATTTCTTGGAAGTAATTTACATCAGTCTGTACCTCAGAGAAGATATTCCTGGGTAAATACTGATAAAACAAACCTAGATATAATTCTAGGCAATTTCAAATAAGAAATGTAGTTGATTACCTAACATCAAACGTTTTTCTCATGAGTCAATCGGTGAAATTACAAAGCATTATTAATGATCTATAGTTAGATTAAAAAAAACCAAAAAGATGTTGGAAGAAATATAGGGAGTTCAATTCTTTTTTTCACCTTGCTTATGAAAACCATGTTTTCTACTTTGGAGAGTCATCTCAGTAAATTCAGTCACCAAATTATTTTCTTTTGTTTAGGAGTTGTATGATTGACTGATTCTTAATAAGTGCAAAAAATAGCTGTAGGCAAACAACAATACTAAGCTTGCAGTGCACAGAAGTGAGCTGAAAAACAGATGCCAGCCCTCAGCTCTTCCTGTATAATTTGTACATGGTAACGATAGTAAAGTGATTCCTTAAGCATATTTTCTAGCTTATTATTCACTACTATCTTATTTCATGTGGCACTTCAAAATGCTCTTTTATACCTAGGTTGCTAGAACAGGATATCAGCAGCTTTTTGCTAGTGCATATAATTGAAAGGCTGCTACTTAGAGGAGGCACCATTAAAAATCTGAATTTGCCAGCAGTTAAAGCCCAATTCTATGCCTAGAATAGAAAAGCAATTATGGTATGCTGCTGTATTTGGAAATGTTGGCAAGTCTTGATCTTTTAAGGGTGACTTCTGTTGGGAATAAGAAGCACACAAACAGTGCAAGCAGGTAAGGGAGAATGAAACATTTTATCAGAATTTAAGCTTCAAACAATGAATTCCATTAAATTCCAAAGGTAATTTCAGGTTTTTTTTAAATTTTGTTGGTTCTCTTAATTTCAAAATTTAGTCTGGAATCACATCTTTTTGCTTCTGCTTTCTGAAAGCAATCCCAGTGTTTGACATGAAGTACTTAAGACCACTGTTCAGCTTTAAAATGAACACCACTAACAATTCCTGACTATACATTGCTCAAAGGGGATAAAAATCAAATGGCTTCGCATTCTAATTTTTCCAGTATGCAATCCTGCTGCCTCAGGTGAAATCAAAATAAATTTCCAGTACTGCAAAGAGTATGTGTGTTCTACCATACAGATGTGTCCTAATGGCACTTCATACAGTGCAGCATGTTAAGCACATTTACTGTCCATTTTGTGCATTTGTTAAAATAGGAATATACCTGGCATTTCTGAGGTATACTCAAAAGATTAAGAAGATAAAATTATTAAGTGCTGTGCCTTTTGTCACTGAAAAAGGTCTTAAATGTGAAGGGACCAGTGAGCTGACTAGATTCCTGTATTGTTGCACATAAGCTGGATTTGCACTAACAATACAGTACTGATTATACCTTTAAGCAAGATTTACTTTCCTGTAGAAGATCATCCCTCTTTATTTACTGAACTAAGCACTTCACAGGCATTGCCTTGTCTAGCACGAAATAAAAGAGCTTGTATTGAAAAAGGCTGCTGATGAATGAAGAGTTATGTATGCTGTAATATATTTAAATTATTTACAATTTTTGCATTTAAGATGATTGTCAGAAATACATTTTAATGCAGAATTGATACTAATGTTGTCAATTACCATATATAGCCTTTGGGAATGTAGGGACAAAGCTCTCCACTCCTGTGTTATCCCAAATTGTAGCATGGATGGATGTTAGCTTAATCAATCCCATTCAGGTGAGATTTTCATCCTAAAAGTTAAAATCTCTGGGTTTTTCTTAAGGCTCAAAATTCTTAAAACTTGTATTTTTATCTAAATAAAGCATGTGATTCATAGAATCACATAATCTTTTTTAATCCAAGGAATACAGAATATTCTTTAAAGCCAGAACAATTGCAAATGGAAGGTAAAAATATTAACTTTATTTTGTTTGCTAAAAATGAGAAAACTAACTTGCTGCTGTAACAGTGTGACATCTTCATATAATCCAGGGAGCTTAAAACATTTTCTTTTATTGCTACAGCACCCTCTCTGTTATGAAAACACTAATATATTACTCAAATGATGTGTTATTAAATCAAAATAATGGCATTTCTTTTACTTTGTCAATACTAGGTTTGTATTTGAAATGCAGTTAAGGAGAGACAGCTAAGCTAAAACAGGAAAATTTAAAGAATTCAGGAAATGTGTCTTCACATTAACCTGAACAGACCTTATTCTAGCCCTTGTTTTAATGTAACTTTTGTTCTAGGAATTTAAGATACTGTGGAGGCACAAAACTGGCACACAGAAATCCCCCAAGCAGCACAGCTCTGGAGCTCAGGTACCTGAAATATGACACAAATCATAAGAAAGAAAATCCAGGCTCATTCATCTGATTTAGTAGATGAAATAAAGAACAGATTCCTAAGAGATTACTTCAATTTTATGTAGCCCTCATTCAGGCCAGTTCTCATGAGCACTAGCACGACTTAACACAAGACAAGATCTTACATTTGGCTTAGCAGGATTTGTAATTCTGTGTGCCAAGGTCTGAGTTTTCTGTTTCTTTGAAGAATATCAATCTTTCTACATGCTTTTGTATCCATGTTTCCCTTCAGTACCAAATGTTTACAAATCTGTAGTAACATTCAAAATGTTACTTCATCTGGAAGAGAGAGGAGAAATCCAGTGTATTTTGTAATGAACTGATGGCAGGAGTGGTTGTTATTTTAGATATTTTGGGTCACGGAAGAGAATGATGAATTTCAGTTTCATGAGTGACCTTGTGTAGAAATCCCATAGAGCAGTTCTGTGCACATAAGTAGATAGAAATAAACAGTAGCAATGTTTGTGAATCTGACCTTCATTGGCATAAATCTGAAAGTCTACATCGACAGGCAGACCTTTCAAATGTCATAATTTGATGCCAAATGCTTTTAGTAAGGTAAGGAAAAATTTCTTCCTGCTCATTCGTCTTCATGAAAGTGAGACTGATCCCCGTGAAATGTTGAGCCTCATTGATGTCTGTCAATTCCTTGTATCTTAACTGCAAGTTGAATATTTCACACAGTCTTACTTTTGATTTGGTAGATTAACTTACACCTTTTATTGCTTTTCTCACAGTCATGGGTAGCCATCTAAAGATATAGATTTTCCTATAATAAAATCAGGATGGACAGGCATAGGAATGCCAAGATTCCCTGAACAATCCTCAAGAATTTTGTACAAGTTTTTCCCTACTGCTGCTGCAACACTAAGCAAGTAGAAAATATCTCTGGTGGACTAATGCTCTAATTTTTTCTATACCTTTTCACCAAAAAAAACCCAATGTGTGATAAGTTGTAAAATTATGCTGAAGTCATGAGATATTTCAACAGCAAAACTAAATCTTAACTACTTTTTCAATTCTAATGTATAGGTCTAAAAATATTTTTTTAAATATTAGAAATAGGAAAATCTAAACTTAGAATCTTAGAAAGGAATACCAATTGTAGAACTAGATTGTTCTTGTAATATGAAACTTTTATAGAAATCAATGATACCTAAAAAGCTCATGGAGAAAATACTAAGAGTCTGCACCCAAGCATAATTGTTCTCTCACATTCTTAATTGCTAAAAGTCATACTATGATTTTTAGTTATAAAAATTAATAATTTTTATAAGCGTCTATAAATATATATAAGCTCATACCAGCTTCTGAAGGTAGAAGACATGATATTTCGAATGTAACTGTGTTCCTACCTGGCTCACTGTTAAATCAGAAGATCATAAAGAAATATACACTGTACATGAACTTTTGTTTCATAGCATTTACATTTCTTCCATGCACGCAAAGGAATTCCCAATCCAATCAAAATGCTGATAACCTTCAGTTTGGAGATGGGGTTTATTTGAAAGACACCTAGATTTTAAAAGGTAATAAAGGTTAAAAAAACAAAAAAAGAAACTTATTGAAACTAGCTGGCTGGCTGCCTAAAAAATTGCAAATGTAAACGGAGAAGTTTAATCGATTGTGCTTCTAGAAACTTCTAACTTTCTTTCTCTTGCAAATAGGTCACTTCTTGGCCCTATGATTTTTAACCATATATATAAGTAACTTGCAACACAAGCACATCCCACATCACCCCTGGTAAAATATACAGTAACAAAGAGTGCAACCCGGCAAATGAGCATGTCTGATCCCTGCTGCAGAACAATTGTGACTGGTTGATAAACTGTGAATAGGAAAAGCAGGGGGGCAAATTAAAAAAAAGGAAAATTGGTATGGCCAAAATAAGATTATATTTACATGAATAAATAATGGATGCATTGATACAGGATCTTACACTAGATTCTGGGGTACAAAACCTCTGCAAAGTGCTGTGGGACTGGGACAGGGCTAAATATAACTTTCCTGTAGGAGACTTATCTGAAATGCATATAAAGGGAGGATCTTCACTACTGAGTCAATAGAGCACTGCAGTCCAAGACACAGCTAATTTTGGAACAGTCTGTTCAGTTCTGCTAAAGCTGTCATCTAGAAGATCTCTGATAAAATGGAGAGGTTTCGGAAGATATTAGAGAAAATGATTAAAGGAATGAAAACAGACCTTCTGTGCAATTCAGAGAGTCCAACTTGCCTGATCAAAGCAAAAGATTAATGGGGAAGAAGGGACTTAGTCACAGCCTGTAAAGGTCTATACAGGTTCTTATCTTGCATTTTCCCATCCAGGAAACAAAGGTATAAAAAGATCCCATGACAGGCAGTTGATGACAGACAAGTTTGCCTCAGGAGTATAGTTACATTTTCTAACCAAAGTCTTTTAGAAGCATTTATGCAGTATTGCTTTTGAGTCTCCCCACTTGATGATTTAAGATAATGCTTTTTAGTGTATTGTTTAATAACATGATGGTCTTTTCCAAACTAATAACCTTCAGAACAACTTCAGTGATAATTAGTGCTTCTAATATTAGAGGGTAAATTAATTCAAGGAATGATTCAGAGAAAATACAAAGCTAATTCAGCAACAACCTAAGTGAAAAAAAAAACCATCATAAACCCTTTTTCACGAACAGATCTGTGATTTAAACACATTTTTGCAAAAACTTCTAAATTAATTTCTCTTTGGTCAAGAATTATGTTTCTTTATTCGTAAGACCACAGTTCTTTAAAAACATAGCATCCATTTTAATTTTGTCATTTGGGAAGGTAATATGCTGACTTAAAATCGTGTCTATTCAGGCTTTATTTCTGTAGGATGTGAACTACAGATAATTTGAACAGCAAAATCACCTATTTCTTGGGAAGCACTCATTTGCTTTAAAACTCCAGTGCACTCACTGCAATCATGCACTAAAGCACCATATTTAAAACCTGGACCGTTGGATACATTGAACAGGTTCAATTCTGTTTGCTGGTTAAAGATTAAGGGACTAAAATATGGCATCTATTAACAATGCTCTATGAAGAAAGAGGAATCACTGCAGACTGAAGTAAGTCCCACTGGGGGCTTAACAAGCACCTGCCATTTTCACGTGGTGAGAGATCAATCAGGCTCTGTATGCAGCAAGATGACCTGCCAAAACCTGAACCCCGAGGGGGAGAGAAGAAAAATGATCAATTCCCCAAATTGTGTGCTCTGCAGTAATAAAACACTGTTCTCTAAACACTTGCACTGTCTTTGCAATTGTGATATCTTGGTCAAGATCAAAATATGCAGCGAAACCCCAGGCTCATATACAGAAAAAAAAGATACCCAAAATGTATTAGAAAACAAATTCTCTTTGTTGTAATGTGTAAATTCAGTTGCATTATAGAAAAATAAGTTTTAAGGCTTTCAAACTGACAGTTGTGGAGTACAAACACCCAGGGAACTTTTCTTATGGACAAAATTGCACTTCAAAATTTCCAGACTTCAGTTCAATTCTTATTTGATTTCTGGTTTCCATGGAGGACTGAGTTGGCCAATTGAATATTAAACATTCTAATATGTATCAAAAACACAACAGTGAAAACTGGAAATGAAAACTGGAAATGAAAACAAGAGAATTGAAACCTGGTATTTGTCTATTTGCTTTAAAGTGTTTTACCAACATCCCTGTAGGTTCACTTACAATCAAGCAGAAGAACAGCCAAAAAAATCACAGAATCTTGCAAATAATTCTAGGTCCTACTAAAAGTCCAGGCATTTACCAGCTTGGGTTGGTGTCAGGGAACATGGATACAATTGCCTGTTAAGGTAAGGAAAGCCAACCTCAATTGGCAAAGATCAGAAACCATGAATGAAATTTCTAGACATTACCATTCTTCCCTAGGTAATGAAGTACTCAAACGCATCTTAAAAGCTGAAATGATTAACCAAAATTATCTGGAATTCTTGGGGAAGCACTTAGATCATGCACTTCTTATGAGATTAGCCTTGATTTTTTAATATTTTCATGCTCTCTCCCAAGCGTTCTTATAGCCACTCCCCCACAACATGGAGTGTGATTTTTCATTTCCTGTGTTACAGAAGACAGCTGTGGAGCAGTAGTACAGTAGTAAATAATACAGGATGAGGATCTGCTTGGTATACAGAAAAAAATCAAAGAGGCTTATTAGAGGTATTTATTTGCATCTTCCCTTCTCTACTGTTAAGAGGAATGGTGGTTATAATAAACACCCTCAATTAGAAACATCCAAAACTGTTTTTCAATGTAACAAAAAAAGTTTAAACTTGCAAAAATGAAAAATAAAGATGACAACCAAAACATTCAAAATAGTATATTATTCTTCATTAGTCGATTAGAAAAATACTTCTGTTTGAAACAAAACAATGCAAATAAATTATCTGAGAAAACTGTGTGCTTCTCATTCACTGGAGAAATTGTTCCAGAAGTGCTCATCCTTGCACAAATACTACCTTTAAAATATTATTAAAGTCATGGTCTGCAGAGATTATCTGCTGAGCAAGTGACTGTAGTGTTAGCTCAAGAGAGATCCAAAGATGGCTATAACTGTTACATCAAACTCGCAGAAGAAAAAACATGACTTTTTCATACACAGACAGGCTTTTAAATAGCTTGTTCAGTTCTGCCAGTCCCTGCTTTAGTCTATTCTCTGTGACTGCAATTAGGCTTCAGCAAATCCATCTCCCCATTACTTTTGCTCCTCAAACACCATTGTAAATATATTTAATTTTAATAGCACACCTTCAGTTGTCTCACAGAGACAAATACAACATGACACTGGGCAAACTGTACTGCTCTCCAATGTGAGGTAAAGTTCTGACTTCAAAGAAGGGAACAGGAAGAGTTCCACTGGTTTCTGTGGTATCATGGTTTAACACAGAGATTCTATAAATAAACACATCTCTAGGGTTTGCACCACAAATCCTGTTACCACTTAGTGCCCTGACCAAGTTCCATACATTAACACTCAGTAAATTAACTTGTACTGTTAAAATAAAAAAAAAAATCAACAAAACTTAATTGATTGACAGTTGTGTAGATAATCTTTAAGAAAACACTTAAAATAAGCACTTGATAAAGACTACAAAGATAAGAAATAAACAAATGAAACCCAAAACAAACCAAAAAACCTCCTCTTACCCTCCAACAGAACTGCACATATGAGAAGGTAAGCTGAAATTTCTTTCACACAAAACAAAATAGATTTCAAACTGTAATGTGTAACATACTTGCCAATTGAATAAGAAGATATTCTCTCTTTCTGGTTTTCAAATATCACAAAAAATATATTCTGTACTTCTGTGTGAGAAATAAGCACAAAAATGCTGAACAATGCTGCAGACTTTAGTGATTGCTTCTTTTTCAAAAAACACTTCTATGATGATATAACTTACTAGCAAGTTCTGTGTATGAATTGTGTATCACTTAGGCTTACTGCGATACAATGCCTATGGAGGAGATTCAAAGGTATAGCAGTGCAATAATATCCAAAATACAAAATGAAATACTTCGCTTTCTAGTAATAGTATACTAAACTTAATAATGCCTAAAATGACATTTCGATATCTTGCATCAAGACATCACCTAATATCCAGCTTTACCTAGTACTGAAAGCACTTCTCTCTCTACCCAGTTCTCAGTTTGATCTCAACTTCTCCTGTGCTTTTATATTAAATATCAATGTGTGTGCATTGACACTGATACACAGGGAAGCATGTGCTCTGGGGAGAATCTTGCATTCCCTCTGCCTAAGCTTATCTATGATCTACAGTGCCGAACCTAAATTCCACTTAACTCCCCAGAAAACTGCAAACATTTTTATGGTCAGTCACAATCTAAAAAGCAATGGAAAACACAGTGTTTAACTCCTAGGAAGCAACCTAATGGCTATCATCCATATTCCTTGCAATACAAGCTATAAAAGTTTATATTCACAGCCTGAACCATATTGAAAAGTTTCCAAGAGCTCAGCTTAGGAGTTTGAATAAAAAACTGTAAATATTACCTCTCAGATATTTTTAAAGAATGTCAATGTATTTTTGCTGCATTATAAGCAAGCACACTGTCCAATTTTTGCTTAAAGGGACTTCCGTTATCATTGAAGAAGAAATATTTTAAAGTACTACTGTGTTTAAGAAATTAGAAGGACTTCTCTGACTACTCATAATATATATTTACAAACCATTTTAATTAAAACACATATCTCTGTTCTTAACTTAAAACCTGTATTTCAATCTAACTGCCTTATTATGATTTTTCAAGGTTCCTGTATCATATGCACATGCATTTTGAAAAACAAATATAAATAAAATATGACAGAATAAACACTGATTAGAACATTTTGTAACATCATTAACATACCCAATTTACATGGCACAAATCTGCTAACATCTGCAGTGATACAGAATCCCTCAACATCTTTCACATCATGAAGATGAAAACAGCCTTTTTTTTTTTTGCTTCATTTGGTGCAATAAATAAAGCAGCGTATTTCTCTTATTTTGCATTTAACGAGATGCCAATGAGTGTCATTACAGCATATTAGCATGGAACATGAAAAGGGAGAAGATGGAAATATGATGCTGTGCAGTTTAAGTAATCTGTTAGCCCAGGATCTAGAACAAGAAATTACCTCCATCAGACAGTAATTCATTGTTCTGGGAGGCTCCAAGAGAAATAACCTAGACTGCAGCATCACCTCCCTTGGCATTTTTCACATTTCTTCATTTCAATCATCCAAACTGAACAGTGGAATTTCAAACAAGGAACAATCTATTAAAGCTGATGAAAAACATACCCTTATGTACACTAACATGCAGAAGGTTCTGAAACCATTGCTGTTGACAATTTGTGGCCAATATTAAGTCCCTTTTTATTTACATGGACATTGTTTGGTTAAATTTAACTGGGAAAATGCTTTCGTGACTCCTAACAAGAAAATAAAAATCTGCCAAAAATGAAAATATGTTCTGAAGGTTGCCAACTGTTGATGTAAAATGCAATTATATTACAATTATATCCATAGTGTGCTTGCACAAAGATGCAATAAGCATCATCCCTTCAGACCTTAGAAAAGAAAGCTCAGCTTAATACACAACTACCAGATTTTTGCTTCAGTTGAACTGTTTTACTCAATGTCCATCTGTATTAATAGATTAAATACTAAAGTCTTTATTCAGCCTGAAAAAATAGCTATAGTCTTCCCGTACTGAGAGTGAAGTGTACAATTTATATAATAGCGACAGATCTGTGATTTGATACCATAGTCTGTCCATCTGAACAGTTTTAAAACAGACAATTCAGAAAAAAACCCAACAATATATTAAGTCCTTAGAAACAACCTTCCTCTGCAAAGTCCTACAGACAAATAACTGTTGACAACCCCTTTAATTTGCAGTTCTTTATTTACAGAGAGCCATGTAGCAGCAACCTATCATCCACAAGGTTTCTTGCCTCTTTGCTCTTCTCCTTTGTCCACGTCCTTTGCCCCAAGCATTCTTCTGCTTCACAAAAACTAATGAGATTCCTGCTTGTATTTCAGAAAACCTGAATGTAAAACGTTACGCATTTGCAAGCTTCCAAATCCAACAAAGCCACTGTATCAAAAATGAGCACTCAGATTCAGGAACCTGGAAACCAAACACAGAGACTTTCAGCTCTTAACCTTTGCAAACTAGTTTTGAAACAAAAAAGACCAGAGACACATCGTACCAAACCACTTTCCCATGGGCCACTGCAGCTGTCAGCATTGCAGTGACAGCCAGAGCAGTGGGTGTTGAGCAGTTTGTTGAACAGACATTGATTTTTCTACTTGTTGCCCTGTTTGCCCACCTTTCTCTCCCACTCAACTGAAAACATCTCAGCATCATCTCCTCCCAGCCACCTCCATGTGTATATTCCACACCCTATCAGGTGTGGGATCCCATACCCTATCCCACACACTTCCCAGGTGAAGGACTATTACCACACACTATGATAACCTACAAAGTTAATATCAAATCATAAGATCCGTCTGAAAAACAGTTTATTACTGCTATAGATTTTTTGATCACTTATCCTTTGTAACTCAGGGCTTTTTCTTTTTTTAAAATTATGTTTCAGATACATCACACACTTTTCCAAGGACAGAAATTAAATGTATGCCAAAAATAATTCTAATGTGAATGTGTCATTCTTCAAATAAATTAATGGAAGACCTAGTCCTTGGCTCATAAAAGTCTTGCTTATTTGCCTTTATTACCATGCATTACCAATGACATATAAGATACATCCCTGTCATCTATTTTAACAAGCATTTTTACTAAGATGATTGCAATGATGGGTCCTTTATTATGAATTATTTTGAAATTTTACTTCCAAAAATATTGTCAGCAGTAAAATCTCCATCACTAACAACAGAAAACCCTGCACCACTAGGCAAGAGAAAGGTAGCTTCACTAGAGCAAATAAAGTAACGAAAAGGCCTTTTTTTTATGAAAAGAAACCGCAGCTGCTGGACTTCTCATATTGGTTATATATATTGGTTCTTGTGCTTTTTTTACTGTTCGTGTTCACCCTAATTTTAGAGGAAATGGATCCATAGGATTGTAAAAGAGAAATAATTCCTCCTAGAAAGATCAAATTGCTCCTGTGATCAAGTCAGGTAATTCAGCTTGCTCTGGTTCTAGGGCAGGCAGATAACTGGAAGAGCAGCAGCCTTTTAAATCACCAGGTCACTGTCCTCCTTGTATGAAGACCTAATTCAAATGATCCAAGTGACTATCCACTCAGTGTAGATGAAAACTCTCTGATTAACTCTTACCATGGCTGTGTTATCATCGGAGGACTCAGAATTGTTCATGAGAGTTCTAATATTTAAGATGCAGTTCATGATTAGAGCAGCAATGGGGATGTACAGCAAGCCCTTAACAGGAGCACCACATTCTGTCTGGGGTAATAAACGTCTCACCTGAAACCTGCCTGAGAGCTGGCAGATGACACTGCAGAGCTAACAGCAAAACTAAGGCAATCTAATATTTAGCAAGAAACTTTCACAGAGATTTTTCCAGAAAAGTTTTAGGAGGGCATTGGCACATATGTGCTTGTATTAACCCCTTTCCAGTTCACTTCCCACTCTTGTCACCTACATCATGGAGTCCCTTCTAGGGGCAGGTGCAGGAAAGTATATAATTTCATGGTGGCAATTGTAAGAGCTATGGGAAGATTTTTGGTTTTAAGAGGCACAGTTGGACCTAAATATTCTACTGAAACGTACTACCCACACTACAAAACCACAAATGCATCCTATTTTACGGGGTTAATAATCTTTAGTGCAGTTATCTTACTCTTTCATCTTTTTATTGTCCTGTAATGGAATACCATTTTTAAAGGATATTGTTACAGATAGTATCAGAGATTTAAGAAATACAATCTATTAGTTTCTTTCTGCACTTATATTAGGCCCCTTAAGAATAACTCACTTGGAAATAACTTGTGGGAAATAGTATCTTTATCTTATGGGCTTTTACAGAACTCAGCTTTATTTTTATAGATGTTGTTCATTTACTGAAAAGGTTAAAGATCTTTTAAAGTGTTTCATTATTCATCAGCAACAGAACTTTACACGCATTCCATGAACAAAAAATTACCCCCATACCACCTGCAATTTAATTGTTTCTGCCATTATATACTAGCAGTGAAAACCCTAGATTTTTCTCACATTAAACAGTAAGTTATAATAGAGTGCAGTATGATGAAATATACAAACTTAGTGCTGGTCAACAGAATATTAACAAATCCAGCTCAATAAATTTTGATTTTCCATGTTTAGCAAGACTCAGAAAACACCATCACCATCAGCAAATAAGGTAAAAGACTGGAGTTTCATTCCCGCTATCAAGGAAAATGAAAAAGCAAACGGAAAAAAAATCACACCGCTGAGGAAAAGTCATGCAAAGTACACAATCACTTCTGTTTCACTTGCTGGCTTCCCTGGAAGCACAGGCCACACATAAGGGTCAAGTCTTCTAGGGCTGGATCACATCGTAGGCCAGCACCAGCCATGAGGAGTGGAGGCTAATCCTGAACCTCACAGGTGCACAGAAAATATATGGTTACAGATAAAGGTCTATACTAGCCTGAAGAAACGGAGGCTGAAGAAAGACCTTATCTCTCCCAGCAACTATCTGAACAGAGATTGTATCCAGATGGGGGTTGTTCTCTTTCCTTTTCTCTTATCCTATGACTTGTTCAAGTCAGGATAAGAGGAAATGGCCTCAAATTCCACTGAGGGGGGAGGCTAGGGGGGAATGTGTGCGTGTTAGACTGATTATTAGGTAAAATTTCTTCACCAAAACGGTTGTCAAGCATTGGAAGAGGCTGCCCAGGGAATTGGTGGAGTCACCAGCCCTGCAGGCATTCAAAAGATATGTAAATGTGGCACTTAGAGACATGGTTTAGTGGTGAATTTGGCAGTATTAGGTTAATAGACACACAGATCTTAAAGGTCCATTCCAGTGAAAACAATTCTATGATTCTAGGATTTTATCATTCCTGTCATAATGACTGTCTACCCCTTCATTTGTAAGTAGGCTATCATTGAAAAGGAAATGAGAAGGTTTATTTGGGAGCATTCTTCTCTCTGAATATGAATTAGTGGACTGCTCTTGAACTAATGGACAGAGAATTCAACGCAATTTCATTAACAGAGCATACTGAAAATTTAGAAGACATACCAAGAATTCATACTTGATGCTGTAGTCAATACAGTACAGTGTCTGCAGTCTTGTTGATACTAGCAAAATTTTCACAACCTGTACATGATTTGTGAGTAGGGCTGTGCCTGAATCAAGGCCTCATTAAAAACAAAACAAGAAAAAAAAAATGAAAACCAAAAACCAGAAGAAATTGCTGAATTATTTATAAAACTCTTGAGAGCTCTATTATATCTTTGCAGTGCATCATTTTGCCAGCAAAGCTATAACAACCTCAGACTTTAAAAACATGTGATATGTACAAAATCAATCAATAAAAATCTGTCTGAAAACATCAGCAACAACATGCTAACTTTATTACTTAGCACTCCTAACTTGGTTTTTGATCATGAGGTTTACTAGTCCCTTCTCCAACTATTAGCTTTTCAGCCTGTGGGCCACAGAATTACAGAATGCTAAGGGACTGGAATGGACCTTAAGGATACCAAGTCCCAACCACCCCTGCCATGTGCAGGGACCCCTCCCGTTAGACCACGTTGATCAAGGCTTATGCAATCTGGCCTTGAACACTGCCAGGGCTGGACATCCACAACCTCCCTGGGAAACCTGTTCCGCTGTCTAACAACCCTCACAATAAAAAATTTCTTCCCAGTATCTAATTGAAATTTCCCCTCTTTCAATTTGTTCCTATTACTCCTTGTCCTGTCACTACAGTTCCTGTCACTACAGGATGAAGAGTCCCTTTCTGGATTCCAGGGGGTCAGCCCCTTTCTGGTACTGGAGAGATCCTATGAGGTCTCCACACAACCTTCTCCAGGCTGAACAGCCCCAGGTTTCTCAGCCTGTCTTTGTAAGGGAGGTGCTACAGTCCTCTCATCAAGTTTGTGGCTCTCCTCTCAACTTGCTCCAACAGTTCCTATGTTGGGGACAGCAGAACTGCATGCAGTATTCCAGGTGGAGTCTAACAGGAGCAGAGCAGAGGGGGAGAATCATCTCCTCTCACCTGCTGGCCATGATCCTTTTGATGCAGAACCTGACCCTGTCCTACAGTGGGCTGAGGGTCTTGCATTTGCCTTTCTCAGCTTGGGTGGCATGGCTGGAGCACTTGCTGTTGAAGACTGAGGCATAGAAGTCATTTGGAACCTCAGCTTTCTCTTTTTCCAGGGTAGTCAGGTCTCTCTTTTCCTTCTGGAGAGAGCCCACATTTATCCCTAGTCTTTCTCTTACTTGCAACATACCTATGAAAGCCCTTTTTGTTATGTTTAATATGCCTGGCCTGCAAATAAATGTGGCTCTGGGGTTTTTTGATTTTTTTTCTGTTTTGTTCAGACTATGTGATTTTGGTTAAGCTGCATAACACTATAATGAAGATTTCCTTGAAAAGCCATATAAAGCCTGCTGTGCAGATATTTCACTCTTTACAACCTAGCTACAATACTCTTCTAAGCTATGGTGCCAAATTTTTATGTAATGCTCAGTTTCATGGCAGAAGTCTTTGCATGCATACAGACATTTATATGGCAGATGTTTGGTGCATGATGTTTTTTGTTTTCCTTTCAGAATTGTGTTATGTCTATGCAAATTCCCTGTACTTCAATAATTTCGTTAAGAGCTGACAAACATGCTCAGAACTGTATCTTCCAATAGGAATGACACTCAAATACAGACTGCTTTGTCAGCAACATCTGCAACACTTTGGGAGATGCTCCAAAATTTGTTTCATTTTAAAGTTCATTAATTTGACACATTTAAAATATAAATGTACTATAAAATCAGGCATTTCTGGCTTTCATTAAAATTTTTATATTGCAGAGAATGTGATGTTGTCAGTTCCCTTTATTTCCTTGAAGTTCACCATTAAAAAGACAACTATTCTTTTATTAATGTTAGAGTTTTATTTCATATGTTGAATCAAAAACAAATAAAAGCTTGGCACAGAACACATAGTAAGAGGATGTTTTGACCCAGTTCAATGTTGATGTTCCTAAATGAAGCAGTGAATATTACTTCTAGGGGATAGAATGGGAGTGGATTTCTACATTACTAAAATTTACATTGCTCTCATAATAGCCAGATGACAACCCATCAGAACAGTGTGACTAGTTCAGAAATGTAGGTAGAGACATTTTCACACTTCCTTGAGCAGAACAGCTGCAGAGTATGCTCCTAAAGAACACTTGGTTTGATTTTAAACATCTGCCAGTGGTCTTATACTTCTTATCATTTCTTAAGAAGGACAAAGAGATTCCTGATGAAACACAGCCATTTGAGAAAGCATTCATATTGTAATTAGAGGACCTACTATCTAACATTAAATAAAGACACATTTATTCATCATGTCATACCAGTGATTTCAGTAGAGTTAGTTACTTCAAGAATGAGAAGAAAGAGAAAACAGCAGTTCACAAAGAAAAACAAAGATGAAAGGTTTGATATTTAACATAACAAAGCCTACTGAAAATCAAATGATTAAGTGCAAGTATGCACTTAATGGAGGCAAAAGTAATGCTGCTCTCCATGTCAAATTATCTTCTGGAATGAGAGTAACAGGGGATGATTTGATTTAAAAATGAAGACATAAAATGTGACAGTAAAAATAAAGCTAGGCATCAAACTTAAATGTTTGGAAGCTTCCTCCCTCAAACGCATTTCGCATTGCTCCCCCAGCCTCTACTGAACATGTTTGCTGCAGCACTATATGGTTAAATCTGATCCTCAGGATTGCTTGCATTAGCCAAGATATCCACAGCCTCTGTTCAGATTCCCTAATGGCTCCAAGCTCTTCTTTTTCCGCAAATAGCAACTTACTATGAAAAAAAGTTCAAAAGTCAGTGAAAGATTCTGCAATGATGATCATGATCACTTAGCAGGTAACATAAAAGGAAAAGGCAAGCCCCCTAAAATCTTAGGTTAGGTGATAAACATCTAAACCTTCCAAATTCAATCTTTTAATTTGCATGTCTTTTAGAAATTATATTTATTAGATCTCTCTGAAGTAAATATTAAATAAAAATATTTCACTGGCATTGTAAACTAAGGCCTCTCTACTATTCTCCAGATTTAGGCAGATGAGAATATGATGACTGGCTAAGCCACCAAGGTGAATCAGGAAAGACATGGCTGTACCGCAAGAAAGGATGATGACAACAGGACCATCTATCATTTTCCTATCAGTCTAGTAGTTAGACCAATCATCTAGGATGCATCTAGATCTATTTATGGCAAGGGTGATTGAATCTCCCCTTCCTGCACTCCAGGAAAATACCACGATCACCAGGCAAATATCTCAAATAAGGATATTTTTTCACTCCTTTTTCAAAAGCTAAACCACTATGCAGCAAGTCTTGAAGTTGCATGGAGAACAGACAGGATAGTTTGCCCAAGCGCAATAGGTGACACCAATCAGGGAACAGAACAGAGAATACAGACCTCTCTCCATGAAACATAGAGACATTTTTATATTGACATTGGATAAAAAACAGTCTGAAGAGATTTAATTTTTTTATGGATATACCTAATCTGACTGCAAAGCCCCCAGGGAGAGAAATTTCAATATCCTGGTGGAGGTCTGGATAGGTACCCACTCTTCTGACTGGATAGTAAAGCTGGGCACATTTACTCATGTCCTTGGCTCAGACATTTAAGATGTGAATTCAATTCAAAATTTGCAATGACTAGAAAGAAATTTCATCATATAATTTATGTCCTATTCAAGCCCAGGTGTGTCAAATCTCAGACACTAGTGAAAAATACAGTAATTGGCTTATTCTTGATCTTTCCCATGCCACCTCTACTATTATAAGAAGTATCAGTCTTTCCATAACGCTGACAACTTTCTTTTACTGTTTACACATTTGACATTGCCACAGCACAAAATGTCTCATTCTTTTGTGGCCAGAACAATTCTAAGAATTGTTCTGTAAGGGAAAATATATTTTCAAAAGAGATTCTCAGGCCTTCATGGAGAAAAGAGGAAAATATGTAGGGAAAAAAAGGAAAAGAAAAAGAGAAAATAAATTTTTAAAAAAGTAAATGTATTAGAGAGCAGAGATGCTACCTTTAAAAGCCCTGGTCCAGAATAATACAACATCCTCCACAGTTTAGGACATGGACTTTCAAACATCTTATCCCCTTCATATAGGGGTACACTGGTAAATTTCACGTGAGGGATGTATTTAATGCACTTTGTCTTCACTTCAGAGACACATTTCAGAATTCTTTGGTAAGTGCAAACAGGAAAGAATAGCAGTGCTGGCTGGTAAAAGGCTAGCTAGGCATCCATCAGCAATTTTTGATGGCCCAAAGGCATTGGAGCTATGTAATAAAGGCAGAGAGACCCCATAGGTTTTGGCCTAGAATAATTTAATCTGCAGTATTGCAATCAGAAGCTGATGTGGCTGAAACATAACCTGGCAAAAAGTGGTGCTTATTTCACATCCCAGACACTTCCACAAGCACTTACTGCCTGACCAAAGCAGAGGTCAGGCATATACAGACAGAGTGAGGTGGAATAACAGGAATGGGGCACTCAGGATTTAGATTGGTTTAGACTACCATGAAGCTGCACTTTCAGTTGAAAGAAAAGGTTTTATTCTATACTTTGCTGATTGATTTTACTGTCCCACCCTTGCCTGGCTTTATTTGGATCATGGATCACCCAGCTTTGTTCACTTCCAAGCTCTTGTCTCATCCATGTAATGAGATTGCTAAGGTCTAATGAAAAACAGGAAGAGACCAAGCTTTGGGCTATCACTGTCCCATGACTACAAACTGAATTGTCTTTCTGCATAGTCCTGAATGCTCATATGCAAGTGAACAGGATGAGTAGCTGAAAAAAACCCTCCCAGACAGGATTTAACTAGAGAAAAAAACTGGCAACTTTATCCTTTAGGTCTGCCCCCAAGGAAAAGAAACTTATGTTCAGACATAATGCTACTGAGAATTTCTATTTCAAATGGTTAATGAAAATATAGCAGGGGAACAGTGCAAAAAAGAAATGTCTGTTATGTGTGTACCTTTCACAGATTTTCAATAACACTTCAGAGCTTAACATCTTTTATGCTTTCGAAATCATTCTTAATAAAATAACATTAGACTTTTCACAAGTCTGTCACTTCCAGGGCCACCTCGACCTAGATCAATACACTCCTGTTAAGTGTTATTATGCACTGTTCACAGGTCCTCCATCAGTATCTTGTTGAAATGACAGTTTTCAATATGACAGACCTTTCTGAATTAATTTTCAAGTACGGTTTTAAGAAATAATGTGTCAAATGTTATTATAAAAATCCCTGAACTAAAACACCTTTTTCATTTTCTTTATCCACTGCTTTCTTTTTTTCAGTCCAAGAATTCTAGCTTGCTTTGCACAATTTAATGGAAATCGTTGGCAATATTCTTAAAAATGGACATGTTCCAAAATGGATATACATGTGCAACAACTTCATCTTCTAACACTTGTTTCATGAACATTTTCATTGTGTGAAATGGGTGGGTAATAATTTTAGCATTTTAAATTTTTGGTGTTGATGTGATATACATTTCCAGCCTTCATAAGTTTACATTACATGCCCCCAAAAACTGTATTTTAAACTATATAACCAGGTTCTGCTTTAGTCTTTAGTCTTTCCTTGTTTGCATTATCAAATCTATTTTTCTTCCACACGTACAATGTATCCTTTCGTCCCCTTCAGTTCAACTATATGGCATTCAGCATCTATTGAGTCACTTCTTACATACAGTATGTTGTGCTACTTACAGCAAGAAATTGCACAAGTAATCTCGAAGTTTGTTTCCTCAGATAGTCTCTCTTTGCAGTCACTTAGTAAATGAAAATTGATTTTCTCATATTCATGCAAGAAATCAGAACCTTCAAACAATATCAATCTATCATGAAGCATATATGGTAGGAGTGGGCAGCACTGTATCAAATTGCCTGATTTAGCAGATGAGGAATGAGATTTAGTCGCTCAACACAGACAACTCATGAACCAGCATCTTCTGCCTGACTTGCAGCTGTCACCCCAGCAGGGCACTCACTGGTCTACAGGTTCTGTGTCTTGTATGCTCACCCTGGGAAAGATTACCTCAACACCCTTATGTATCTGAATGCACTAAAATGATAAGCTGAGGAGCCTAAATCACATTTAGAAAGTCCATCTGTTATGCTAGGAATTGTCAAAACACAAAAAGACCCAATATTAACATTACTAATATGAATTTGGTTTATCTGTTGCTTTTAGTCCATCTCAGTACTAATTCTTACCACGATTATTTCTTAGACCAGTTACTGTGCTATTTCAGTATTTGGCAAGGTCTATCTAAATGTAAATGCTGACCAAGGTGTTAAAAAATAGTAACAAAATCTAGTATCAGGCTCTTCACATACACTCTTTGGTTGGCCTGCAATTTTTCAGGGCAGATACCTGAACCATCCATTATAGGTGTGAATTATCTATGCCCTGAGTCTTCCATTTTTAAACTTAGGCTCTTTTTGTGACTTTGGGGAGATGGATGAGAACCCTAACCCCTTATAAAGACAAAATTTTTACTGGTGTCCTGGAAAACCGTGCAATTTAGAAAGAATTTCAAATGAAAGTATTTGCTGTTAATCAGGACCAAATTAGCAATTTAGGCATTCCTTAAAATTCCTTTTAAAGTCTTTGAACACCTGAACATTCTTAGATATCCACAACTTGTTGTGTGGGTTCACACTATGGCATAGTATTCAATGAACTCACCAAGTTACAGGTATGGTTTTATTTATATTTCAGAATTTTGGTTTTTAAGTATAGAAAAAAAGAACCCCACAGGTTTTGCTTGGTGTTTTTACTGAAAACATAATTTATTCCAAAAACCCATGAAATAGATGATTGGAAATTATTATTATTGCCTGGGGTAGAATCATCTTTTGTTTACTTACTGAAAGTGACAGTTCAGAACTCAAATGGATCAAAAGGTATTTCATTTTACAGTGCATTAACTGCTTTTAAATATAGATTAATCCATATAACAAAGAAAAGCCATAGTTTGTAAGCATTAATCAGAAACCAGTTTTACCTCACTGAATCTAAAACTTGCCTGTCTCTAGGATAGCACAGTAAGATTGGACTGAATGCTAGAACTTCCAATATGAATATGAGTGAAGTAATAGGAATTCTGAAAGAAAATATAACTCTAGAAGTCTTATCCATCTAAAAATTCTGTTTGTTTATTTATTTGCACAGGAATTGCAATATCTTTGAAATAGCCTATGCAGAAATGGGCATTCATATTTTCTGCATCTTTATAAAGACAAAAGAAATGAGTATATTATAATTCTTCATTAGAATCTGAAAATACATGTTCTGAAAGTGAAGAACAAAACTGAAGTTTCCCTAGTTTCTTCCAAGGTTTTATTTGCAATTTAACAAATTATGATTTCATCTTAGCTTGCCATCTTACTATGAGTTATTTTTGGAGTAAAATTTGGTGTCTTTTCAGGCAGTGTGAATCACTGAACATCAGTAAAACCAGCATTCAGCATCCAGAACAGAGGAAGGCACGTGGTTCTTTCAGTATCTGACAGCTTCTTTCAACCTGAAGTCCACAAAAATCGCAAAACCTTTGCTAGCATTTTGGTTTAGGACTTGAAGATCAGTTATTTGACATGAAGAAGTGTATTTTGATAAGGATACTGGAAAATAGAATGTGCAGGTTTCAACACATTGGTATGACAAAGAAGTGGACAGCTTTGAAAAGACTGTAGTAGTTGAAGCATTGCTAATATGCAAGAGAGTCTGTATATTTTGAAGGAATAGCATGGCCCCTTCATGAGAGGCTTCAGCTCCATGAGGATTTTTTTTCTATTTAGGTTTCTCTGTGCATGTAGTCCTTAAGAAATGGGGCCATAGAGGCCATCCGACCACTCTGCTTATAATTGTGTTCTTCTCTAACACAATTAATAATAATTCTAAATAAGAATTAGAAACATGACATTTAATCTTTCTGAGAAGTAACACGTCCATACTACCTTCCTTGGAATTAGCAAAAAGGAATTTAGTTCCAATAATCTCAGTGATGACCCATGTGTAAATTAGGACACCTTTTTGTAAAAAATGAGAGTAATGGAATCTGATCAAAGCATTTAAATCTCATGTAAGCCATGGAAACAAACAGTAGGTTAAACCCAGGCCTCGAAGAACACATCTATAGAGTGGACACCAAAGCATATGGCTATAACATGTAAAGAACTGGTATTTCTCTCATAACTTATGTTAGTACTACTGAGAAGAACATCAAATTAATACAAAACTATTAGAAGGCTCAGTTAAAGCACTATACAATAATTAGGACTGATCCTATTTATATACAGTTACATTAGAATGAGATGTTATTTAAAAGTAACGTAGTGCTGGTAGCTCATATGAACAGTCACAGATCCAGATATCATGACTTTTTGATCTCAGCAATATCTGCCAAAGATATTCTGCAGGTGTTCGTGTTCTACCCTTTCTCAGCTTGGTGTGTATATATAAAAGGTAGAACACATCAATGTTTTAACATATGAAAGGTATTTCAGGTTAACTTCCAGTTATGTGGTGTGGTCTTGGAAAAATTTATTCAAATATCAATTTCATAAGCACACTACTGAGTTAGTTTCAAAGGACTTTGTGATGCATAATGCCTGGGGAAGCAATGGTCTGAGCTCACAAAACTCTGGCTGGCAGCAGGACTTAAGAATGCAAATGATTCTGAGTGAGAGTAAGGATAGGGGTTTTCCTAAACCAGATTTCTAGACAGCCAACTAGAAATCAAGAGTGACTATATCTGAGGATGACGTGAAAGAGTTAATGATCTATTTCGCCACAGAAGAGAGAGGCTTTTGTAAGAGCCCTTTCTGCTGCTGTTAAGATCTCTCACAAGGCAGTGGCAGGCATGCCATCCTGAAAAGGGACAAAGGAAAAAGAGAAGACAGAGAAGACATAGGGACTCACAATTGTGCAAGCTCATGGACTTTGAAGCAAAGATAGTCTCATAGCTTAAATATAGCCAAAGATCCTGATTCCCCAACAGCTGGCTATGAACAATGAAAAATTCAGGATCATAATTTCCTGCCTGTTTCTAAAAGCTATTCCTTGGATTAGGGTGAGGGGACACACCAGTCTGCTGAAAAGTGTCCTCCCTATTCTTGGTCTGTACGTAGTGCTCCTGTTACAACTAGGACAGTAAAGGAACTTAGTGGATGAACTGCTGACAGATGTGCTGAGTGGACACTGAAGCACATGGCTATAACGTGTAAAGAATTGGTATTATTGTATCTGTGTCATAAGTTGACCACTTCTGACAAAGGGGAAGGGTGAAACTTAATTTGGCATGGCATGCATGCAACATTCCACTGCTCTAATCTGGTGCTGCCGGAAAGCTGGTTTTGGTAGGTATTGTATCCTGGAATGACACAGAACTAGAACTGGCAGAATGTCAAAATACTTCCAAAACCAGCTTAAACAAATAAAATCAGCTGAGCTGTAGAGATGTGAAATGCACATTTAGAAACACTCAGAGCTGGAATGCAGGTGAGGCTAAATACAGGAATACCAATGTTAAGTGACTACCTAAAAACAACAGGAATATTACCAATAGGGACATTTACGTATAACAGTATTTTTATTTCTAAGTTACACTGAATTTCTAAAGCTCTTAAAATGTTAATTCAGAATTCCCAAAGTTACTGAAGTTTGGAGTTAAGAATTGTTAATCTTATTTTTACTGCTGGGGAAACTGAGGCAGAGAGGTCAGTGACTTACCCAAGGCCACAGAGGGAGTCACTGTCAGAGCCGGGATTAGAGCTCAGGAGTTTCTGGCTCCCATTTCCCAAGCTCAGACCATTAGACCATGGCCTCAGGATATTTCCAGCGGATGTTCAGTCTAAAAAAAAGTAAATTCTCAAGTATGTTACAAGTATGTAACATATATATATGCATATATATATATATCTTTTTATCTGAATGTAATGGTTTGAGCAAGAACACATTGCTCATTAGTCAGTGCTGAAAAATCAAACCAGTATATTTTATCTGAGTTACCGTTATCATACATATGTGTATGATAAAGCTCTGCTGAAAAAATCTTGATTTAAATTGCAGCCAATACAAATATGTAATGCATTTTTCAGAGTAAGGAACAAATTGCCTTTCCAACCCAGCCAGCATGTCATTTATATTAATGGTGAGGAATGATAAGTTGCTCTGTGTGTAAGTAAACTCTATTAAGAAAGTCAGGTCCCTTGGTGAATCTAGATCCTTAGTAAATTTTACTAGCTAAGCACCGAGCTCCATGTCAGAGTAATTACACCTTTTATCCACTGTGAGCTCTCTCTTAGCTTCTCCATATTCCTTAATTTCCCACTTCAGCTAATTTAGCAGTAAAATCGCAAAGGTTTAAAAGGTTAGCTACTGAGGAACTGGCACATGAATGTTCTGTTAAACTCCATGCATTGAAATCACATTATGTAGAAGAAGGAATTAATTAAGTAACAATTAGGTAGTGATGGATCATTGACAACATATATACACTTGGGTGCTAAAAATTAATCTCCCCTGTAAAAACAACACATTGCATATCTTCTGATCTATACACTAGCAAGTTTTACACTTGAAATATAAAATGGAAAGGCCCTTCAGCAACTTATTTAAAAAGAAAAGGCATATTTTATGTCACTATAAAAACTAAAAACGATTTTAAAAAAATCATACAGTTGAGAATAGCAAAAGGAGAAGAATTTTTAAGGCAGGAGATTTTAAAGTGACTGTAAGGACATTTGTTATATGAAAGTACTTAGTATGTTAAAATTGCTAACAATTGTGTAGTATTCTCTTGCTATCTTCTTTTACAAGTGGCTGTATTGTTTCCTTGTATTGACAGTCAGCCTCTTAATACACAGATTGGCAGTTAGCCCAGTCAGTCCTCAATTCTAAAAGCCTCTTAGCAGATGAAAAATCTTTGGTTCATTCACACCTTGTAGAAAGAACAACAGGGCAGAAGTGACATCCAGATCCATTTAGAGTGTACTTTGAGTCTGATTTTCCTTTGCCTTGCATCTTGTGTAGTCATTTATAGCTGTGCAAAGTGAGCACAAAATGGATATAAAACACTGCTACCCATGTGAGGAGAGAATTCTGATTTGGTTGCATTATTTCCAGAGGTGATCACAAAAAGTGCCAGCCAGTTGAAAAACCTGGCTCTGCATGGAAAGTGTAAACAATTTTGACACAAAGCATAAAGTAAAAAGCAGTAGCCCTTTCCAAATATTTTACAGAAATTGCACTTTTGTTTTGCAGCAATGGATATTTTCACTTGCTGTTTGCTCAGAATGTTCAAAGAAATAAATTACATGTTAATTAACATGTTAACATGTTAAAAAAATACATGTTAAACTCATCTACAGAAAACAAATGTTATTTCTCCCTTTCTTTGTTAGAATCATATTTAACTGTGAGTCCTAAAGTATATTCTCATGTAAAAGGGAACTCATTTCATCAATAAGATCTCTACAAGTCCTAACTTTCCACATGCTGCTTCTAAACCCAGCGCTTAAAAAGTTTCAGTTCTACAGGACCTCCTGGAATCAATGTGAAAAGCTGGTATTATCAACACAGCTGGTCTCAGTCCATCAGAGTTCAACACTGTTCTAGCTTTAGTATGGGTGACAAATTGCTGTCAGTATTTACCAAAAAGTGATATCTCTGCTATATGATCTACTGTCACTAGGATAATGCAAGACCTACTGCCAAAAATATCTTTAAGATGCAAGTTATATCAGCAGGAAAGGGCTGCTGATATTAGGTTAATGAATGTGTTTTAACAAATTTGATAGTTAAAAAAGGAAGGACCTAATCTGGCTGTCGCTGGAGATGCAGTCAAGAATTATTTCTACTTAAGAACAGTGTACAGTAACTAATCCAATATATCTGGACATTTTTTTCCCCATACTACCTGGTGGCCATTTTTCTGGCCTTTCCCAGCCTGAAATCCTTCCTAGAACACTTGAAAACCATGATGGGCATGATAGTGCATGGCAACTCATGTATGTTGACTGGAAGCAGAAATAGAAATTACTCAACCACATTAGCAGCTGTTGATCTGAGAGTATTGCTACAGTAAATAATGTCTCTTAGTGGTTTGGCTGGATTTTTTTTCTTTTAATCACAATCATACATTTTATGGAGTCATCCTAACATATAGTTTCTGAATCTACTACCATGGTCCAAAACTTACCCTTCAACCAAATAGCTAAAGAACAGGTTTTTGGGTTTTTTTTGGTTTTGTTTTTTTAATTCTTAACAAGTTATTAATATGGTATTATAGGCTAGAGTTTCTTGTGGGGTTTTGTATTTGTTTTTCTTCTTGTCTTTTTTCTGTCTCCCTCTTCTGTGTTCAGTGCTTCTGTAAGCATTCGGAGTTGCTAGTCTGGCTTGACTGGAAAGTACTGTGTGTTTGTTGTGTGTCTGCATGTGTGATACCAACTGTTGAAGACTGCTTGATGTTAGATGAGGGCTTATGCTCAGAGCTGTTCTACAGTTGTCTCTCTGGCAAAATCTTTCCTTACCGATGACAATGATGTATGTGTGTGGGGAGAGTCTGTTTTACAATATTACACTTGCCATGGTCTTAATTTTACTGATGGGGCATGATTATGATTTCATTTACATTAATCAAATTCGTGAGTCATTCCATTCATGTCAATAGCATTAAGGAGCTATAGAGAGAAGTAAGGGTTCAGAATCAGGCTTCTGGTGTTGAATCTGAAAGCATATCTGAATCACTTCATTAAAGACAGAAGCTGAAGGATAGATCCTCTGCTTACTTTGCATTACTCAGTCATGCCATTAGCATAAAACATCAAATAAAGAACTAAAATGACAGCTGGCAATGTGTCACAGAACATGGGTTTTCCGTTTACCTCAGATACAGAAAATACCCCTGAATTAACAAGATTTAAGACTATATTTCAAGTATGACAAGGTTATGGCATTAGATCTCCTTGCCCTTGAAAGTTGGCATTAATGTTTAAAAAACTTGTTTCCTTCCCTTGTTTTTTGATGTCACTCTTACATAATTTGAATGCAAAAGATTTACATAACTTGAATGCAAAAGATCTAAAGGCAAACTATATATAAGTAAGACCTCAGAGACAAGTAAAGTTTTATAGCCCTGTCCATAACGAATATTATATCTGGTAAATACAGAAGCATCAAAACTCTGATCATAATTCATAAAATTTGGTTTTTAGGTATCTCATAAATCATTATCAAATCTCCCTTCTTTTTAAAAAGTGAAAATCGTGTTAATTTTCTAAATACAGGCATTCTAAAACAATAAAAGGTTTAATACTGCTGTCTGTCTCCTGCTCAGACAGAGAAATTGTGCAGGGGATGATGGGCATTAATTTAGTCCTCACTGATAAGTACTTTTAAGACTAAATATTCTTGAAATTGCACTTATTTAAATTACACTCAAGCTCCCTGTAAATCTAAAAAAAGATTATAAGGAGGAGAAATAATTTCAAGAGGCCTAGCAAGCTATCAGAAAATTGCTCTATTATATCTCTTCAGATTTTTTTCCGTTTTTTAAGTCAAAGAATTGCTGGCATTCGAGAACATTTTCTAGAAATCTGTTTGATACATTATAGGCCCTAGAAACTATTACTTTCAGCTTCACTACAAGCACATGACCCAAGACACCTAATCAGAGAACTGAGGGATTTCTCAACAAACCAGGACCAAAAGGAAGCCGGAAGAAGGGATCTTTTGCTATATTTTCTGTAGGTCTCACTGAAAAGTAAAGATTTATCTGTGCAACTTGTGTTTTCCCAGTACAGTTGGAATAGCAAAAATGTTTTTGTCGGAACTCCCAGTCAAAGCTTTCTTTTCACCCTGTTAGGGCACACATTGGGTTTTACACCAAACACTGCTGCAGCATAAGAAAATTTGTGTATGTTGAAACAAGAAGATACTGTCTTTAGGCTGGATACAAATGCTAGTTAAGCCACTGCTGTCTTTTAAGAAAGCCTTTATATAATATCCACTCTTAGTAACCATGGGAATTACACATTTTCCTTTGTTGTCTTTTCTCATGTTGTACTTTTTGATAACATTGCTGTGTATTTCAGCATGCACATTTGGGCACACACATTAATTATGAGGCAATAAAATTTACACAAAAGTGCTAAAAAACAATTAAAAATCTAATTCTTTGTTTTTCAATAAACTAAAGTGAATGAGAAATTGAAGAAGTATAGAACAGAGAAGTGACCTACCGTGGTTGTCTTTATCCGTCCTCCTGGTTGTGTACAGGTCCAGCCTGATTTATTGATTAGCAAATCACAGCCTTCTCCTTCTAAACATGGAAGCATTTCACACCACTGTTTTGTTTTGATAATTCGTGCTATGGAACAGGAAAGGAAGAAGAAAAGACAAAACCAAAAACAATTGGCAGGAGAATTCATATTTCACTTTTCTCTAAACACATTCTCATTTGAGCTGTCTATTTTCATTATCTGATAATTCAGCAATAGTTTATGAGTAGACAGCCCTAGGCAATGTACAAAATTATTTACAACACCTGCTGTGCCACCAAATTTAATCTGAAACTTAAAAGCCAACAATGAAACAAAAGACAGCTTTATTATAAATCCAAAGAACAAAACTAGCTATTTTTCTAATTTTGTGTTCCTTTCAATCAAAGAAATATTGTTGGAGGGGCTAACAATTGAAGACTTACTATCCCAACTAATCATTATGGTGACCTGCAACTGGGATCCACTGTATTAGACTCTCTCTAAACCTGAGCAGATACTCCTTATCCTGAGGTGCTTACAGTGTAAATAGACATGAGACATGCAGTGGAAAGAGAAAAGCTATAATAAACAGTTAGAGGGGTCAACATAATGACAGCTATTGTGAAACTGTGACACTTGCAATGGTAGGGGTGTAGTTAAGGGCAGAAACTAGGAACATAAGGACAGTTGCTGAATGAAGTAAAGGTTGACAAATCATGGAGAAGGAGACAATAAGCAGAGGGAAAAGACAGAAACAAACAGCCTATTACTACAAGGGAAAAGAAGTCTAGTTAGAAAGGTCCCTAACAGAAGGTTGGTGTGATATGTGTTTTGTGTCTCTTCTTAATGCTTGTGTCTCTGGCAAGCCAGTTCTGTAAAATTTCCTCAAGGTCATACACAGCAAGTAGTCTTCAAACAGCAGACCTCTGAGTGCAATAAAGCAAAGGAGCTGTAAGGAGAAATTTTTCTTCAAGGCAGGGAGAAAAGGGGTTTTAATACCTGTAGACTTCTTTCTGGACTATATTACTTCTTTTGAGTTCCCCTTTGTAGCGTTTGGGCTCCTTCTCATAGAATACTAAATGATCTTACTAATATCTAGTATTGCTTCATTCTTTCACTCTCCCCTGCAGACAATATTGTAGAGTGGAGTATTTAGCATATTTTTCATAAAACACATGTAGAGAGATACACTCAGTTGCATGGTACCATATACTCATGCTAAACGAGGTAATGTCCCCCAAATGAACTTGCTCAGACTGTAAGGCTTGCAGTCTGCAGAAAATGGTCCTCAGTTCCTTCAGAGATCATCTCCCCAGTCCTTGGCTGGACTATAAGAAAGCTTCATCACTTCAAGTTGTACATCAGTGTCGTAGGATTCAAGGCCAGAACTTGTTCCACATACAGGGATATGGATTGTGCCTTCCTCTGTGTTGATGTGTGACACCAATACACACAACACAACTTCCATATTCGTAAGCCCAGCAAAAACAGAACTACAGGACAAATACCTAGCAAAATGAGAGTGCAAGAAGCTTATGCTGCACCAAATTATTTTGGGATACAAAGAGACTAAAATCAGGCATTTTTCCCAGTGGCAGCTGCAGCTTTATGCTCACCTGAACGTGTGATTCAGTCTGACTTCTCTCTGGATCTACTTAAGAATACAATTCCCAATGCCACTGGTTCATGGCAAGAAATAGAAGTGCAATTTAAAGTCTTTTAATAAAATCCTTTCCAATATTTTGACACAAAACAGATTGTGTCCTCAGTTCTGGTACAATTGGTGGTAAGCTCTAGCAATATAACAATGCCTGATTTCTTTCAGTGGAAGCTCAATCTGAAATTCATACTAAGATTTTAATTATTAAAAAAAAAAAATTTAGCTCCTAAATGTCTACACAGGAATTTGCACAGTTCATTAGGCAATATAATCAGTGGTGGAATGACTCATAACTAA
Source organism: Lichenostomus cassidix (assembly GCF_008360975.1). Classification (NCBI taxonomy): domain Eukaryota; kingdom Metazoa; phylum Chordata; class Aves; order Passeriformes; family Meliphagidae; genus Lichenostomus; species Lichenostomus cassidix. The sequence goes on along the minus strand of NC_139480.1, from coordinate 16,473,491 downwards.
ATTTTTTTTCAACAATTCTACTAGGTTTTTATAGCACATAATACACAGAAATCTGGATTGTGCTTGGGCACTAGAGGTACTGCTCTACTGATAACTGGATCATATCAATTTTTGAGACTAACACCTCCTCTGTAACGGATAATAGACTCATTCTTTCTCAGTGAAGGCATGCATCCAGTTGCAGGCTTATCAGAAAAACCTCAGTAAAATGTTAACACCAAATCTGACATACTTGCATGCATATCTTTCACAATTCACATATTGAAATGGCTATTTCTATCAGTGTTTCAACACTATGAAGGATCACTGAAAGACTCAATAGTCAGCTAAACTCAAAAATATGCACTACACTGTCTTTACTGTATCAGCTAGGAGGTTTTCCTGGAAGTAATCTTATTAAAAAAAAAAAAGGTATCTCTGAATTACTCTTCTTGTTTGCTTGGTTGTTATCAGTATTATCACAAATCCAGGATCTCCTTGCTCTGGGTATTGGCTATATTAGCACAAATTTAAAACAACCAAGAGTATTTTAGAAAACTAAAGTCTAAAACATTTCTGTGCTGTGTATAGACCAGCTCATGCATTTAGTCCTAGAGAATCAGAATTTCTTTTGCAGGGAAAAGCTACTCAGCTCACATAGTTAAAAGCTAATCAGTATCAAAACAGTGCCCCCTCAGCCCCCATGCCCGTTCCCCACCCTGCGACCCTCAGGGATCTCTTTCCCATTACAGGTTTTCATGTTCCTTTAATTCTGTTTCTTCACCCCCTTGCTTTGCTTCAGGAGCCTCACCAACACAGAGCCTCACACACAGTGCAACAAGGGAAGCCCTGTTCCTGTCTGCAGGACTACATCTACTTTTTCATTTTCACTTTTCAGTTTGCACATTATATCAGAGGATGCAAGTGAAGCTCAATGTATCATATAGGAACAGAGCAAAATGTACAACGATTTTATCAGCATAATATCAAAGAATTTTCATCAGTAATTGAAACTGAGTTACACTAGTCAAAGCAAAGGAATATAGTGTATTTCCTGAGGCAGTGTAGTTGCCTTTTTACTGTGTATGTTCACCAGGGGTGTAATTCAACCCTCTGCAGACAAAAGAGCAAAAAGCCTATCAGCTTCTTCAAATCCACTCTGAGCTCCATTATAAAGAATTAAGTGACACTTAAATGATACACAGGCTTTGTGCAGACCTTCTGAAAAGAACTGAATTTCAGCTTAAGAATCTGTGCTGACACTACCTTGCATCTCCTAAGAAGGGCTGAGCCCCTTCACTTAAACTGAAGTTAATAGGAACTGACGTTGCTCAGCACATGGTAGAATTGCTTTCCTGGGTAATGCCATTTGAACTGGAGAACAAATAGACTCTATCCAAGGGTTTTTCATGCAAACAGTTTCAAGGCTTTGGATGCAAGCAGAGGTTGTATCAACATAATGACAAACTACCCACCAATGTGATCTTAACTGTTTTCTAAGACAGAGAAACTTGCAATCGATTTCCAGCTATTAGTAGAAAAAAGTCTCCATTCATGATCAGTATAGTCTAAGACTGCTCATCTAAGTAGAGTTTCAGAACACCATGGATTGTTTTCTGCTAAAGACTGCAACCAGATAAGCTTTGTCACTAAGCCTCTCACCTGGTTTAACATTATATATGTATTTCCTATAGAAAATCAGCTTTTCTATACTTTATTTTCCCACATTCACCCTCTAGTCAGGGATTATCAATCACTGCATCTCTAGTCAATCTTTTAACTGAAAATCATCAACTTTTTGTCATAGCAAAAAACTGACGTAAGTCTTGTTCAGCAACAGTAAATGCAAAAACTTACAGCCATCTAAAATATGGTAGATTAAAACACTCAGATTGTTATAGTTTGTGGTTTCTTTTAACATTGGAGGATGAGTTAGGAAATAAAAGTAAAAATGTATTTTTAATAGAATAAGAATATTAATTGAAACATCATTTGGACAGTGAGACTTATGATTTCAGAATACATTATGTTTCTATGCAAGGAAGGTGGGGTGCAAAGTGAATAAAGTATAATCAAAACCATGGTGTGTGAGCCTAAATAAAGTAAAAATATCTCCACACCAAACAACAAAAAAACCACAATAGACATCTTAGGTGATGTTTATCAGTTAATTCTAGAAGCCTGAAGTAGCAATTAGAAGAGTCATTGTAGTAGGGTGTGATAATAGCTGCAAGTTCCCCACACCCCTTTCTTAACGACTGTACTTGTCACCTATTGTCCTGCCTTCCCTACTCCACATAGTCCTAGCCACGCCCCCAGTTTTCCCTATTGGTTCCTGTACCCTAACCCCACGTGGCCCTGGCCACTCCCTCAGGTTTCCCCTATTGGTTCCTGTACTCCTAACTCCGCCCCTGTACCTCCCCTGTACCCAGAGGTCACTGGGGCTGTGTGCTGTCCCTGCCCCTCTCTGTTTCCCTATAAAACCCCTCACCCTCCGCCATCTTGCTGCCTATGCTCCACTTGTGTCTATGCTCCACATGTGGCTGTGCATGTGAGGCCTTCGCCCTCGAGGCATCTCTGCCTCAGGGAGGTCGTTGGCCTCTGCTGCACCATGCAAATAAACATCTTCCATGGACACAACGCATAGACCCTCCTCGCCTCCTTTATCACCGCCGGTTGTGGAAGCAGACAAACCAGAGCTAGCCTTATGGCTCCCCGGCCGGTGAGAGCGCAGTGTCCAGCCCTGGGACAGAGGGTTTGGAGCACTGAGGCGCTGAACCGGGCTGGGTAGAGAAGCTCTAGGGTAAAGTCTGCTGTAACATCCTCAAAACCACAACAGTAGGGAGCAGACAAAATTTCTCCCAAGCAGAACATACCATTTTGAAACACACTTCTTAAATGTGACCTTAGCTCACCCATACCTCTTACAGAATGATGTTCTTCTTCACATTATTTTTTTCAATAATTTGTAACACTTAATGCAAGCTGTAACATATGCATTGGAGAAAATATTTCCTCTTTGACTTTCATACATTATTTCACTGCTGTTTTCCTTGAACTTTGAAGAAAGCTGATCATCATAGTGGATTTCCATGGTTCAGAAATGCCTTTGGCTTCACCATTTTAGAAGTACATAGACAAACACATTCATCCTAGTATACTTCTCTTGCCCTATTAACACTGAATAGGACCACATCTTTTATAATTATTAACCTCCAAATGATCCCAACTGGTTCCATCATCTCACTCATCTCCCAGCCTCTTTATTCTTTTTATATCATATTTTTCCTTTTTCCTCTTTCTGTTTTTTGAACTCTAATTTTTTTTTTTGCTCAGACCATTTCCCTCCTCTGCCTGATTCAGTATGTATACAGTATCTACCTATTAAAGATCCCCAAACCCGTGGCAGAACTTCCTATGTTTAGCTAGTTTTACCTATGACTGTCAAATGCTGTTCATTGTCCCCATTTTGCATTATCATGAGGTTAATCATCTTGACGAAGGTCACAAAAGAATTTGTTACAGAGCAGGAAACAAAACCTCTGAATTCTTAGTGGTCACCAGACAGGAGACCTTTCTGTGTCCCTTCTTCCTTCAGAGAGAGAGAGTGTACTTTAATATGCATATATAAAAAATTAAACAACAATAAAATTATGCAAAATAAAATGCTTTTAAAAACATATATCAGTTCAATTGCAGCAGCAGAAAAGAGGTCATCAGAAAGACAAACTGAATCACACTACTCTAAGACACTGCAATCATGAACTGTCTTTAGAGCAGCAATTTGACTGTAATAGTGTAAAAGCCCCAAATGTCAATCTATTTTACAAGGAAACATCACAAAGCTTGGATACCTTTTACAGCAGTCATTCTGCTTTCCTTGAAAAAAAATGGAAGCCCTGCTAATTCACAAAGACTTAGATTGTCTCAATTATTTATAGCGCATCTAGACTGAAGACTATTTAGTTCTAAGAACAGCAATATAGCAATGTCTAGACACCCATTTTATCATTTAACTCTTGCTGTCAAGATTGGGAGGGATGTTTGAGCCGAGGTTGAGAAATATATGGGAAAAAGTGATCTCCTGTGGGCTACAGAGAAGCTACAAATTGAGACCAGGTAACTAGATCATGAGTAAAAGATTGAATGACAGGGCTGAGGCTTTTCCTGCAGCTCATCCAATCATAGTTCCACTGAGGGATAAATCTTATTGCAACCCCTGGGTTGAGAAAAAAACTTCAATGTTCACCAGTACCCTGAAAAAGAATGAAAATCTGGCTTAATCAGCAGTGGTGCAGATTGCACTGTGTACAACATGTATTTAGGAGGAGCAGGATAATACCTAGGAAATGATCTCCAAATTATGCAGTCATCTATATTATCCCAAACAAGGACTCCCTAAGGGGCACTACTGCCAGTTACATGAATGGTCCCTAGGAATTTAGCTGAATTAGCTGGCATAAGAAGTTGTTGGATTAAACTGAGTGAATGCAGGAAACTACTTAGTAAACCACCAAGGCAAAAACTACTTAAAAAAACTTTAAAGAAATAAAACCAAAATTAAACTTCTGCAGTTAGCAATGCATTCAGGTATTTGTTCAATTTTATGATGTACTTAATGTTTTGCTGTATCTTCATAAGACTCTGTGAAACAAATATATACTGACAATTTAAAAATAATTACACAAACAAAAGCTGAAGTATAATCCAGATTCTAGGAGCACTCTCATGAAATTCAACAGCTCTTATCTTCTTTCCTGTTTGTGTCTCCAAATAGAAGAATTTCCTCATTATGATGCCCCAAACAACAAATAAATAAACAATGAAAAGAATAGGAGATTAAATGCACAGGAACACGATACCTGATTTTTCATAGTGTAGAAACAGGAATGTATTTTTCTGGCCTTTCTCTTTTTAGTTCTTTGAAAACCTTAATACTATGTGACTCACTGATATAGTGATAGCTACCTTAGATTAGTCTACATCCAGATGTTCAAATATTTGTATGACAGAGGCATTGTCCTAACATGGACAGTGTCCTACAAATCAGCTTCACAGTCAACTCATCTGTTTCCATTTTACTTTTCAAGGGGCAGTTTTCTCCTGTTTATAATTGCTCTCATTTGAGATTGTAATATATATCTGAATTTGTTCACAACCCTTCAGCCTCTCACTGGCAATTACTACAATTGCTTATACAGAAAAGTAATGCAGGAAATATAACACATATTTTCCAACTGCTTACAACACAGTCAAACAGACACAACAAAAAAAATTATTATAATTTACTAAATTTCACAGGGTCACAACAAGCTTTCTGACAGTTACAATAAATTATGAATACAGATAAAATTTACATATTGAATTTCATTTAGGGACAATACAAGTGTTTCCAGTCTCTTCAAAACTGATGGTTTGTATCTAAATATTAAAGTGTCAAAGCTTTGAAAAGGCAAGCTGGCCTACAACTTTGCCCAGGATTTCAGCACTTGTCTGAATATCCACAGATGTACATATCCAGTGATTTTCAACCTATGAATAATCTACTGCTTCATTGTCTGTGTGTAGTTACCATTTGCTGTCTAATAAGAGATGCTAATGGAACACCTACCCCTAGAGAAAGCCTTTGTCAGGACTCAGTGTCTTCTGTTTCTGTCCCCTGCTGTTCTGCTCTGCTGTATTCAATTAGTGTGCTGGAAGCAAAGTAAAAATTACTAAAAATCTGATGAGTGATATGCCAGCAAAGAACCCTTCAGAGATCAGGTTTTCATCACATTTCACTTTGCTGCCAGCACATTGAGAACAGCAAATTTAACTGGAGAGGGACAGCAATTTCGGACCCAAAGAAGAGAATTTGAAGACAAGGGAAAAGAATAGAGATAAGAACAGCTAAAATGGGAAGTAGTGGGAAAACAGATACTAGAAAAAAAATAAGGCAAGAAAGGAAGGAAAAAGAGGACAAATCCCAGCTATATGCAGTAGCTACTGAAGCTAATGGGCAAGGTCAAAAACTTGAGCAACTTGTTTAGTGGAGTCAGTGAGATAATGTAGGTAAGTAAAAGCTAAAGACCAGAACATACTGTTTTTTTTTTTTTCTTTCTCTTAAGTACAACAGTTTCAGTCCTCCTGAAGATTTGAGCAGAAAGCTGAAGTGGAAAACCAGATTTACTATGGTTAAATGTAGAAGATAAAAGAAATGACCAGATATTCACTGCCATCCCTATGTTACGCAGAGAAAGCTGGGCAGCTGTGGAAGAGGGAGAAGGATCCTGAGAAGTCCTAGCTATGAGATGTGAACATATGAAGACAAGAATACACTGAATACACAGTGAAGCAAGAATTTTAAGGAGGAAGACATAGTAATAATTAAACTTGCTCTAGGTTACATGGTAGAGAGTTTTCATTGCCATGAAAAGAAGCTGGGAATAAACGATTATGAGGCTGGAATGGAGGAAGGGTGGCAGGAAGGTTATAAATAAATCCCACAAAAAGCATCTGAACATAGACTGAACCTCAGAGCATAAATACTCATAGATATGGGTGACAAGGAATAACTGGACATTTCACCCTGTCTGCAGCTTCACTTGACTGCATAGGGTCTGATTCTGTGCTCAGAAAACACGAGCTAAAGTGATAGCTAAGGATCAAGGTCCTTCTTGGGACTCTAGCTGTGGAGAGTTCAAGTAGCCAGTCTTACTGGGTACCTTTAATGAACTCTGCACGTGCTTAGTAAGGCAAATATAAAAAGAAAGAAAAAGAAAAAAAGAAAACAAGAAGCACTCTCAATTTGACAACTACTTTTGCATGGACAAAGCAACGAGAATCAGAATGTAAGATTTCATGTGCTTGAGGACAGAAATCTTTTAATCTTTTAATTAGTTTTTAATCTTTTGACAGCTATTTCTGGGAATTTTAGTTAATGTTCTTCCTGTGTATTCAAAGGACAAGCATTTAGCTGAGTGGTTCTGCTGTGGCTCTCACTGCTTTTAGTACTTTCCAAGTCTGGTGTCAGCATGTGTATTGCTGCTGTGACATGGTGGTGACATTTCATTGTGCACTGAAAGAGATAATAATTCAGCTGTTCTCAAGCACAATGGGCTTCCTCTGTCAACAACCAGAGCAATGGGAAACTCAGCCCTCCTTTTGTCACATATGTAGGAACAGAACATGCAAGCAAATTGAGTTGAAGTGAGATGGATTACTAGCATAGAAACAGACTAACCAGCTGCTGCTGTGAGAAAACTGAAAGTATTAGAAATGGGAACTCAGCAATGAAGCTGTACTTATCTCCTACCCAAAGTGATTTCCCCCTATTCCACATGACTAGGTGCTGTGTTACAGTAAACTGCATGCTCTTTGGGGTAAGCCTGTGACTTTTTGCTTTCACCAAATATTAAAAATAAACTACAGTTATAGTGGTGATTTTGATACAAATCAATGCTTCAAGAATGAAGATTAAGAAAAAAAATGAGTGAAACAGGGAAAAACAAAGAAAAAGGGAGCCATCTTTATGGTATCACTTTTCATAGCAAGAATACTGTTAACATAACCACTTGTGATTCTTTTAAAACTTGTGTCAGTGCCCCAGTGCACTTGCCATAGGGAACTGTGATGTTGACCTTCAGAAAGCTTGGAAAGTGGGCTTTTCTTATGAGTTCTGCTTTCACTAGCCAGTATTTGACCAACAGAGGAACAAAAGTGTTAAAATAGAGCAAAGATGTTAGTTTATATAACATGAATTGCATTGGTACACTGTCCATGGGGAAACCCTGTTACAGGTGGATGTGTTCTATCTCCACTGCACAGTCAATCACGTCTTGTCAGACAGCAGTTTGACATTATGGCTATGCAGAATATGATTTTTGACTGACAGATTAGGTCATGTGATTTTTAAAGGTAGCTTTTCATATATACATCAATATTACTGTTCCTTACCCCAAAATTTTATGATCTGACACAATTTTCCTAATTTTATACTTAATTTGGGTAACTTTTTGTCTTATTACTTAGTAAAGCTTTCTCTGTAAGTACATCAGTATTTTGTAAAAATAATAATAATGATAAATTAGTGCCTTATATTGACATAATGTTCGTATTTTTAATTTATTTTTATAATGTACATAAAATTGGGAGACAGATAACTTAAAAAGAGAATGCATCTCCAAAATTCAACCAGTATATGGACATTTTTACCTTGTGTACATAATGCAATGAGAATTGATTTTCAAAGATCCACTACATTCCAGTTCATAAAAATTCCTAAGATGTGTTATGCATTAAATACACTACAGTTCAGAAGCAGCTCTATAACAGAAATAGTCACTGATTAGAAGGAATAGTCTTTCTTGACCCAACAGGCAATATTTTATTTACTGGAACACATCCAGCAAATCTATGAACAGCCACATCTCTCCTTGATACTGCCATTTTTTGCACCATCAGAAAACCTAACTTGAAATTTGCAAAGTTATTTCTGTGAAATCAGACTAGAAGGACTGGCCAGAAGTAGGAAAAGGGGGGAAATGCTGCCTCTCTCCTAGGGCAGGCAATGCATGTGTTCCCATGGCACAGCCACTGAGTTTGGCAGTGGGAGTCCTGTCCCCTGTCAGAAGCTGCACAGTGGAGATTGGTTGGGCCAAAGGACACAGCAATGGCACAGACAACATGCTCTGACTTATTTTTCTAAACTATGAATTCTTAAAATTAGGTACTGTAAGCATTTGTGGTTCTGTGGCAATTGCTCCAATTGCTAAAAATCAGACCATCAGGCACAAAGCAGTTGATCAGGTGAGAACACTGAGAGTTAAGATGACTTTTTTGCATTTTGCTCCTTTACAGGAAACATGACAGAGTCATATATTTTAGGAACAGAAACAATGAGTTTTATGAAGGCCATAAAATTTAATCCAGCAATTTCTATAACAATTTCAACAATTTTTTGTTGAGATAAAACATAAATTTTAGAAAGACATCCAGTACTGATTTGCAGAGAATGCTCACATTTCTGAAAACTCTTAAGCAACTTATACAATTCAATGGCAAAGGCAAAACTTCCCAGTTCTATAGATTTTACTATTATTCCTATAGGACTCAATTAACTCTTATAGGTGTATAGTCATTTTCCTCTACGAAACTCCAAATGATCAAGTGGTCTACTGTTAGCTATAATAAAGCCACATCCTTAACGAAACACTCTGTGTTCCTAAGGGTTAATTTTCTAAATTTTATATCTCCTGCTCATGCTTTGCTTTTTTTTTTTTTTTTTACATTCAAAAGCATCTTCAGGAAAATAAAACAAACTAAACATCAACACTGGACACACATGGGAGTTTAAAACCCCACAAATTTAACTGGAATGGAAGCAAGTTGGAATACTCCATCTGCAGGAATGCAATTGTTTTCTTTCAACAGTAACTGTCTGCAAAAGAGCTTTCTCAAGTGACTCTTACTTTGTAAGAGCAATGGGAAAACCTTATTGGAAACATCTACAGTGTGTAACAACAAAAACAGTACAAGTTCACAGTCCTGACTCAGGCAAAACCTGCAATGGGTTTCTTGAGGGTTCTTCTGAACAAAGCACTGCTTGACTGAGTCTGCAGCTTGGAAATAGCCCCTTGCAGATTAAGAAATAACAACTGCTAGTTCTCTATGCTTCTCTTAAGTACAATACTGAACTATTTAAGCGTTCATTTACACTCAACATTTTAAACATACAAAAAAAACCTCCAAACTTAAAGGTATCTCCTCAGGGAAACTCCACAAATTCTTTACATTTTCACATAGCAAAATGGCCCTTTAAATTATCCCTGAATGCCTAATTATGCTATTAAGCACTTATGTATGTATGTATTTATGCATCTATGGCATTAGGAATAAAAGCTGCTGTTACTAGTTCACTGCAGTGTTTTACTCTGATCAGCAGGATACTCTGTTTAACCACTGTAGTTGTATGGGAATAACAGAATAATTTGTATTAAAGTGTAGAATAATGTGCACACTTTCTCCTGTTGAACTGAAAAAAATACTTTCATAATTTCATATGAGTAGAACCTATTTATGTACTTCAATAATTTATTTATGTTCAAGAATGGAAATATGTATATATTAGTAAATATAAAATTATTCTGATATCTCATTCCATTATCAGCATATTGTGTATCCTAAAATAACCTTCAAATTCCTAAATTTTGTCTCGTCAAGTGAAAAGGTAAATATTTTTAGCTGCATGTTACAAAGATTTCAAAACTCACCAGCTTAGAAATATTCACCAAATATTCAAGATAAAGGAGAATAATTCCATGAAAACAGATACATAGCCTGATAGTATGGAGACTGGCAAATTCTACCATGTGCACTAGCAGGCACTTCTATTATCTGAAAATTAATGCCTCAGGTCATATGGGATAGAGGTATGTACAACACACACAGATACAAATTTGTTAGCTAATTGTTCAGCAGCTTTGTTGTAATATGAATGCTGCCTTTTTTTTTTTTTTAACAACATTGTAGTGGATGCTACAGCTTCAGTGCCCTGTTTATTACATGTATGGTCTTGACTACTTGAATCTGCACAACCCACTCAAAAACAGACTGCAAAATGCCAAGGACTTTCTTTCACTTCCAGTCCTGCTCAAGTTTTCTTTGAGGCAGTGCTCATCTGAATCATTGCCTGTTTCTTGCTTACAAAACATTCATATTCAAAGCACCATTAGCACAATAGCCATTAACAAAGAGCCTTTTATGCCAACGTGCTACAACTTCATCTCACACACCCTTTACAGGAAAAAGGTCTTTTCTCCTTTTTCCAGTATCAGTGAAGCACTCATGCCATGCGAAAAGAATGCTCCCTTTCAGTGCAGAGAGGACATGACTGTGCCTTATGTGAATCTACTCTACGTACAACTGAGGGGAGGACAAGGTGACCTAAAAGATCTTTCTCATTTCTAACCTCTATGAAAGTTCACGGTATCAGGAATTGCATATTAACAACCAGATGCAGGATTTGGTGTGGAAATGGCACAGTGCTTCCACAGGATGGTTTTTCTTAATTTTTATCTGCTGTAAAGGACAGGAAAAACACTTTTAAGATTGTCACAATTATAATCAACGAAAACAAGAAAGGAGGCGATTAGCCTTGAGTCATTCACAGCAGTCATTCTCAAAACTCTGCTAACACTGAGCAGTGAATGAGAAGCAGGAAGAATCTGCAGCTATATCACACTACAAATTGCTGGGCTTTGTTGCCAATACTACATCAAGTTGCCACACTGGCACTAACACAAGCACTGAGGTTTCTCATGAAGTAAGACTGTTTATTTATGGTATGCTGTAGATGCGATGGTCATATTAATTAGAGATGAACAAGAGAAAGTGGAAATGCTTTATACTTCCACCTAATAATAATTATAATTTCTAGGCAATTTCACAAGCCCAAAAATGATTAGCACAGGGTTGGTCAGAAAAACTCAGACTGCAAACACATTTGCAATAATGGCATATAAGCAATATCAAAGCATTTTACAGTAATTGTAAAGATAGATATGAGAATCTAACTGCCCCAAAACATTTTCAATATCAGACAGTAACAATATTTCCAATACCTGAACTACACAGCCCTGTGACATGTTAATAAACTCCATCATTCACTAACAGCTGTAACATTGTCTAGAATGTGTTACCCTGAGTTCCCACTAGCACAACACACACTCGTAAAACAAGAAACAAAAAAGAAACGACCCCTCAAAGGCTCTTGTGTGCCTTTATTTCACACTGAATAAGCAGGCACAGAACAGCCTGCTGCTAAGCTTTTCCTTACCAGTTGGTCAAAACATGGATAGACTCTTGGTTACAGCTCCTAATGTGTTGATCAACTGACCCAGAATAACAAAGGCTAAGGGTAAGCAACACAGAAATTACTATACTGCATCAGACCTGAAGCAGTCTAGTTTAACATCCTGCCTCTGCAAGTAGCCAGAGGGATGTGTGAGAACCCAGCACCAGCCAGCTGCCTCTATTTCTGTATGTTCTAGCAAGAACTCTTCTAAGAAGAAATAACTTAATACACTCAGATTTGTTTCTCAGTTACTGCTTTGCAGGCTGTTGATTGAGGGGTTAAGGGTGGAAATTGTACATCTCAGAGGAACAATTAACTTTGTTCTTGATTACCTGAGGTGTACCGTAAACCATAATACCATAAATTAGCCCAAGGAGAATTTGCCATAATAGATCTAAATCAATAGCATTAAAAATGTTCATACATTTGTGTTTAAAAGTGGCTCTTTTTTTATTTTTTTAAGGATTTTTCATTGCAAATCTGAGGGGAAAAGCCTCTGTAATTTTTTTCCATTATAATACAGAAAGCATTACATATGCATCACACATTAATCACAGAAAAATTAAGGACAGAGAAAAACAAATATGATAAATCACACATCCTTCTGCCTGAGATATAATACAGCATCAGGCCTGTATACCTCATTAACTACTCTGTTTGCCATTAACACTTCACAAAAATGTGTGAACATATAACTGCATCGTGAAGCTGTTAAAAAAGAAAACTATCTTTAATTTTTCCTGCTTCATCTTCCTCTATATATTAGATGAAAATCATCCATACTGTATGCCTTTCCTGGCTTAAAATAGAAAAATTTCCTTTATGATGGAATCTGCAAGCTATTTTATTCACTGTAATACCTACATCACATTATTTGTCCCCTACACTGATATGAAATCTTTCCGAAAAAAACTCGACTTCCTAATACACTGTTCTGTTCCATTCAGCTTCTCACACAGCACTAAACCTTGCTGGACCCAAGAGCCTCTTGGTAGGATATAAGCAATGTGGCTCTCATTTATCATGGGCACTCTCACTGCCCAGGACAAAAAGTGTAGTAAATGTTTTGTCCAACATTTCATTGCTTCTGTTTTTCTTAATGCACATATATATATATATATATATATGTTAGGGAAAGCAAGTCAGTGAAACAAATCCTGCACTTGGAGTAGAAAGTGCTGAATCCTTAGTGCTTATCCTTAGTTCTTAGAAAGATTTATTTCAGTTGAAGTTAGGCCATTTACCACTTTCCTTAGCACAACCACGTGCCAAATGAGGCTGCTGAATGCACTCTCATTCCTGCCCTCTCTTGTCAATAAATACATGTTTAATTATATTAACTTCTAGACACTTCTTCAAACATTTATACTCTCTTCCATAACAGCTCTCAAAATAACTCTCAAGTTAAGAAATCACATTCATATCCTGAAATTCCTAAATATATCCCATGTTTCAGATATCTGAAAGACTATTCTACTTTGCTTCAGGAGAAAGACCATGACTGCTTTCATCAGGCTCTCTGGCACCTACCCTTAATACTGGACAATTTTAAACACAAACCCACATTTATTACAAAGCAAAATGTTAAAATTTGGAACATGAAAAGAAAATATTAAAAAAATTCAAAGCCTTGTACCGGATGTTACTCCAGTATCTTACCCACTTGGGGTGCTAGTGGTCTAGCTTATTATTTAATGAGGAACTTGCTTAAGGAACTCTCTTCATTTACATTTTTCTGATTCTGTAGACTAAAGTCTATAAAAATGGGGAATTGCTTCTCCTTAGCAGAATCCCTGGTAATCACACTCATACCCCATAGTATATTCTTTCACTCTTATTGCTACAGTTTTATATATATATATATATATTTTTTTTTTTTTTGTGCAGTTCATGCATAGATCATGACAAATATTAATGCATGCAAGTACAGGAGCAGTATATTTAACCTAAAGGGTGTGTAGCCTCTACCTTGTCCCAACAGCTTCACAGGGACAATACACATTAAATTCATGACAAGATAGCAGTTCTGGCATTTAGAAATCTCCTAAGCCTGCACTCCTTCATTCACCTTTTGTGAACATGGAGAGCTCTTGCTTTCAGAGCTGTTGCTGAAGCTGGTCTGGATCTGAGAACCTCCTCTGGGTACTCTGACTATGTTGGCTACATCACTCAGTTCCTTTAAGTTACAGTGTAAAATGTAAATATAGTTTGACATTTCTGGTGATGTAGGCACTAGCAAACAATTCTGCTTGTTTGTCTTGCAGTGATGTGTGTTGCCAAAGATACATTGCATAAGAGATTTTTTTCAAATGCTTCAGGATTCACACTTCAGTCAAAAATGGTAAACCTAGCTGTGGCCTTAACTCACACAGTCATCTAATAATTAACCTATATATAAAACTGACTCATTAAAACAGTGGGCCAGGAGTAACCTTGAAGCAGGGTTTTGGAAGATTATTGTTAAAATAATGTAAAGAGAAATGCCTGTACATAGTAGTGGATAAAAATAAACCCTGGTTAAGAAAAATGTCACATTTTTACCAACTCTGATTTGACACCAAAGGTTTAGCAGAAACGCAATTCTCAATGAGTATCCTACAGTAAGAATCACTGAAGTGTAATTTCAAACTTTCTGACAAGAATTTTTAAGATGTCTGCTTTTATACCCCTTGTTGCTTCTTTTAGCAAGTTACTAGATCACAATGCAACTTGAATAGCTATTATGACCAATATAAAGAGTATTTTTGCCTTTTTTTCAAGTCGTATAAACCAGAATAATTCCACTAAACAAAAAAAATCCTTTTACATTAAAACTAAATCCAGAACTGCTTCTGTTTTTTAAGCATTGGGAGTTTTCATTCACTGAGATTTTATGTTTATATATACATGTGAGCATATCTTAGCACTAAAAAAATTGTAGTTACTTTTAGAATTAGAAAATTCAAAATCTGTGTGATTTTGAGAGAAAATACAAGCCCGTATTTCACATCTTAGCTGGAACAGTTGTTCCTAATACAGCAAATAAAAGCAGGAATTAATTTCATGAAAAATTGTAAATTATCTCAATCATTAAAATATGTGAACTTAACAAGGTTAATAAAGAAAAAAGAAAAAAATATATATTTGGAAAAAATAAAAGCAATACAAGTTGAGTAAAAAACTCTTAAACTGGAAGACACAAGAGCTGTTAATTTATTTTATGGATGACAGACTGTAAGACCAGCAAGATTCATTGTAATTCTATATTCTGACCTCCCATACAATGTTACCCAGAGGGATTCTCTGCATTCATCATTGTACTCACCACAGCTAGCAGTAGCTGTCATGGAACTACAGGGCTGTTTTGCAAAACAAACAGAAAATCCTGAATTTAAAATTTTCAAACCACAACTTCAGTGACATATCCCAAAGGACAATGGCAGTTGCTCATATAAAAATCTTGTGCTTGTTTCACATTTTTTAAAGTCAAAGTTACAACATTGGTGCCTTAAACTGTACTCCAGAGTTAGGGGTGGAAGAGGCCTCAGGAGATTTCTAGTTTTCTTAACTCTTAATCAATGTCTTGATTACCACAAAATTCATACGCTAAGGCATGTTACTTTCCCCATCACCAAGGCTGTTCTCTGAACTCTTTTCAATTTCACAATATCTTACTTGAATTGTGAACATAAGAATTTGGCATGCTAATATATTAAAATCTGTCCTATGCCTCAAATGTGTAACAATGGGTTTTACCATATTCACCCAAGCTTTTCCAGACTATTGCCTGTAAGATATTCACCTTTACGAGCATTTTCCATCTTCCAAATCTTTTACTGCTGTGTATGTATGGGATCTGGCTGGGCTGCAGGCAATTTTCTTCATAGCAGCTGGCATGGTACTTTAGACTTGCTATGACAAAAGTCTTGGTAACACACTAGTGATTTAGCTATTCCTGAGAAGTGCTGCACAGCACCAAGGCTTCCTCTGCTTTCCATTCTGCCATCCCACAGAGAGCAGGCTGGGGATGGGCAAGAGGAAGGGGACACCCTTGCAACTCAAGAGTATTCTGTGATTCTGTGACAGCTGATCCAAACTGACCAACTCGGTATTGCATGCCATACAATGTCACTCTCGTCAATAAAAGCAGCCCGTAACTTTTCCAAGTAGACATGCTGGCTGGGCTGCTTGGGGGGAGGTGGTGTGAAACTGCTTTTGCATTGCTCCCTCCCCCTCTTTCCATGACTTTAACTGTCCTTATTTTGACTCTCAGTAGTTTCTTACCTTTTCTCTTTTGCTCTTCTCTCCCCTCTCCTGTACCAGGGACTGGTAGTGGGGCTCAGTAAGCAAGCAGATGGTGGGTGCTTAAGTTACTGGCTGTGACTAACCCAAAACACCCTATTTAAAAAAACCCAGTTCACATGACTACATACACTGTACCATCTGACAATGCCCCTGAAGCTTTCAAGGATAATTCCCAGTCTTGGCCTTTGGAACATTTTGGAAAAAATGATTAAGATAGTCTTTACAGCAATCTCTCGTGAATACTTTCTGGATCGCCCCATGATCAGAAGAGACTTCCTAGAGCTGCTTGAGTTCATGGAGACATAATCCTCCAGTGCAATGCTGCACACAACTATCTTCCCATATCATTCTCTTCCGTCTCGTTATGGCTTCACATATGGCTTATCTTTTCAGGGGCAGGGTGTAGTAAAAATCTTACTTGTAAGAGCCAAACACTGCATGATACTGCACAGGAAAAGCACTTCATGTGCAACCACAATTAGAGCTACAGCTATAAGAAGTGCCCATGATGATCACTAAGAATAGAGCAGCCTCACACTTTCCAGCACTTAGGTTCTACAAATGCTTCGCTTAGCTTCCATAAATGCTAGTCTTGGGCTCTTGCCCTGACATTGTGGGTTGAGAGCTGAAATAGGGGTTTCCCAGGCAACTCAAATCTGTCTAGCAACCACCCATGTAAGCACGCATTACAAGGTCATCACAGTATGTTTGCTATTTCCCATGGCATCATCTTGTTCCTTGGCAGCTACAGAAGACAGATGCACATGGTGCCTGCTCAACCTTGGTTCCTGGTGCCAGCATCCAGAAGCCAGCTGGACCTGCAATCCAGCTTTTGACAGCCAGCAGCACTGCCCAGAGCTGACACAACACCCAGCAGAGAAAAGGGAACAGAAAAGGTCTGTATTTAGTCCATACCTTGGATGCCCTATGGATCCAATGCCTGGTGCTGCCTGGTCCGACCTGTCTGGGTCTGCCAGCAGACACAGGTAGACAACAGCACAAACCAGGTATCCACAGAGGCATGCCAGAGAGATTAATGCATCCAGGGGATCCAGGGGACGGGAAAGTTCTGGAAAGACTGTGCTGAAATGGCAGTAATGGCATTGTGGGATATCTGTCACCCTTAATAGCTTTCCTTTGCAGAGTGCAGTGACTGGGGTCACCTGAAGGGCTTGCAGTGGGAATGTAAATAGCTACTTTAGCACACAGTGCCACCACAGGGGTCACATAAAGTTATCTAACACAGCAGGATGGGTAAAGCCATTAGAACTACTGTAGCCATTGGTGCTTTTTTTACCTCCTTTTAGTTTGTGAATCATTCACAAACATCAGAAGTGACCTTACCTTTGGTTCCAAGTTAAGAACAAAGGATGTTAGGCACTACAGATTAAAAGACCTACTAAAAATACAGCTGTTTGATAAGATCCTCCATTTACATTACTTACTAGGATCTGCTAATTAATCACTTTTTTCACAATTATATGTCAAGATTCTTTTTAATTGTATATTGTTCTTGCTTGCCTCCAATTTTAGTGTCCATAGAGGAAGTGCATAATATTAACACTAGTACCATTATTATATAAAAATGTAATTGATTTTGGAAAAAAAATAAAAAGGAGGGGAGCAGTATACTAGCTGAGAACATGAAATTTAAACTAGCCCAAAAGATCTGCAAATTGAACTCACCTCATTATCTTATTTTTGATACACAGATTGAAGCAAATATGCTCCTCCACATCTTTACACAATAATTTTCATGTTTCTTTCCAGTGCAATGAGTATTTAATAACTTAAAAAAGAATAAAGCATTTCAGAAACACTGTATGAGAGCCCCTCAAAATAAAGACTGAAAAAAATGGTATTTTGACATGTTAGAGAAACAGGAATTGTTTCACCTGTGATTGCCTTTTCACCTACTGGAATTAAATATCTAAATTTCCAATGTTTCTCTCAAACTGCTACTGGATTATCAAGCAAAAATAACCAAATTCAACCTCCACTCCCATGAATCCTTTGGACCTGTCCCTGGTGACTTTCCACACTTCCTAGACTTGCTAAACACCATACTGACCTTCAGAGAAGAGTCTTTACCTGGGTATTCTTTAATCTAAGAAAGAAGGTATTTAGTGCTACTACTACTACTACTATTTATAAATTAAACAAATCTATTGCTGCTGTAACAAAGTATTTAATTGCTATCGTTGTCATCTCACGTTTTCTTTTTAGATAATTCTAGACATAAAAAAGAAGTTTTTGAATGTAAAGGACTGCTATAACTATTAAATACACTGTGAGAGAGACACTGAGTTTATTCAGTAGCTGAGAAAGCATTTGTGGTGAAAGTATAATTTGTTCAAGAAAAAGAACAAACAACAAAACCCAAAGTAAATATTGTTTAATCAGATTAAGTAGCCAAATACGATTGTTTACCTATCCACAAAGGAAAGTATTTTATCCCTCATTCATTGCTTGATACATACAAACAATATAATTCAAAACAACAAACACAAACACATAAAAATGCCTTCCATCTCACTTAGCAGGTGCCTTAAATAGTAGATTCTATAAACAATAGAAAACTTGTCTTACATAGGCTCCAACAGATCAGTCTCTGCATTTTTCTCAAGCAGTCTCTGAAAAAACACCTTTGAGAAAATCTCAGATTACCAAAAGGATTTGATTTTATCACTCTTCAGTATAATTTTACTTTCAAATTAGGGAACACAGTCCTTTTTAAAACTAGTGAAGTAACAATTTAGCTCATCATCTGACATCAAAACAAAGCTCTGGGGAAGTTTATAAGAAAAGACACATAATCTTTAGCAGAGCAGGCTCATACCAGCTTGAAAAACAAAATACTAGTAAGAGAACTTAGGTTTCTGTGTAGAAAACCCTACGTTTGATTAAACGTATTTTAATTTATTTTGATTAAAAAATGAATGAAAAGTTTACAATTGTGCTAATAATTTGGAATACACTAAAAAATTAAAATCATTGACCTACTGCATGGTACTGGAATATTGATGAAATATCGATGCTAATTTCAATAAAAAAGAATGTGCTTCTACATTTGAGGCAGCTCTCAGGATCCTCTACCCACGGACTGCTGAAGACTGTTTACCAAATACAAATTATACTGGCATTCCAGCAGTTTCACTTCACTCACAGCTCCTTTAAGAGGATTGAGCAATAAAGTAATATTCTAGAATGCAATTCAGCATTTGTCTTTACTGTACTAGGACTTCATATACACATGGCCTCAACCACCTACACTCAAATCAATGCTTTGATTTTGATCAATTTAGAAAGTAAATCAGGGCAAAAAAAGTGCCATTTGACTTGAGTAACAGTGTTGTACAGTCACAGTGTGACTCCAGGATTTCATGACCTGCACAGCTTCCACTTTGGTTTTAACTTAAAGGAAGCTTTGATACAAACAATCTCCAAATGTGCTCTGCTCCACCTACTTGAAGTGATACCACAGCTAGGATCAACAGAGAGGCTTAACCTAAATTCCTCCCAGTTTAAAGAAATCTGAGTGTCAATACCTTCCTTTTAATGGGAACTTCTGCTCTATGGGACCCAAATCAACCAGATCCTCCAAGGAGAATGACCTTCATCTCTCTTGTCTTAAACTGAAACCATCAAATGATACTTACTTTCATTCCCTACAGGTATGTCTTACTAGAATAATAAAAATGCCAGGAAAAAACCAAAAAAAATCAGCCCACCTCCACCTGCCCAAAAAACCACAAAACCAGCCAAAAAACTCTTAAAACACGTAAGTCTGAACTGCTGGGTGAAACTTGAGATGCCTGTAAATAAATCTATCCCTGTTCGCTGTTCTTAGACTGGAGTGACCTTTCTTCTAGCTCTCCTTTTCAGTGTAATAACTTCAGTGAGTTTTTACCTTGGCAGGCTGGAGAGATGGGCTGGCAGCAACCTCACAAAGCTTAGCAAAAGGGAAGTGCAAAGCCCTGCACCTGGGGAGAAACAACCCCACCCCAAGTACAGGCTGGGGGATACCCAGATGGACAGCAGCTTGGTGGAAAGGAATCTGAAGGTCCTGGTAGATAACAATTTGACCACAAGCCAGCAATGTGTCCTTGCAGCCAAGAGGGCTGATGGCATCCTGGGCTGCCGTAGGAAGAGTATATATTCTGCCAACCATATCTTAACCTAGCAGTGGAAACAGCAGATCCTTTTCTCTGCATATTTACATGTCAGTAACACAGATAAAATCATTCTAAATTTCCGAGTATATAGAACTAGCATAATTATCATCAATTCATCGCCATAGTGCAGATTACACTACTACAATAAACCAATATGTACAGTATTTCAGTGCAGTATGAGCCAAAGAAAGCCTCATTTCCAGCAGTGGGAGATACAGATTTAATATTTAGTCGTTTTCTCCGGAGGGAAATGTCAACTTTCCTGCCTTAATTCTCTTTGGCATGAAACATTCACTGGAAATACACCTGGTTCAACAGAGAATGTTACAATTAAATACTGAGTTCTGCTCTAAAATAAGCAGCTCAATTTAAATACTGAATGTCTCTTCATATTTTTTGTATCATTTTTAATTATAATAATACATGCAATTACTAGTATGCAGTACTTTTCAGCTTCAGAATTCCATAGCCAAAATTAGATCATAATAAAATATTTCTTTGGAACTTTTTTTAATTTCAATAAAAGGTTCTCTTTCACTCCTTTTTAATGTGAATGTTCATTTTAAATGCATCCAATTTAAACACTATAGCACTTTGACAGTGCATTACAATAAAACATAAAACTGACAGAATTAATTAATGAACAGTAATTACTGTAATTTACCGTAATTCTGTCTGACAGCATCTAATTACCAACAGAGCATCCCTATGACTATAAAGGTAAGCATTTTATTGCTTCTCATTTTTTAATGGGGAAATTGAGGCAGAAATGTTAATTAAGCCCAGAATACAGAAAAATTAGATGTCCAGAATTTAGTCTGGTATGTATCTGTGCTAGATTTAAAGCTTTTTTTTTTTTTTTAACAGGAATTCCTTATTACTCTCTAGATTCTCGTACTGCTTCAGCATATTTTTAGAGAGCAAACAGTCTGATTGGGAGTGGTAAGAAAATTTTGCAAATTATGTATTTTGCCAGGGTTTCAATTTCTCACAAGGGGGAAAATCCCAAATATCTAAGTGGAAATATTAGATTTTACATTAGCTCAGATGGATTATTTATCAGGAATTCACGTATAGCAGCTTTTGGGCTTTTTTTGGATATTTTTCCTCCTCTCAAAAACTGCTTAGGTCCCTTCCTGTGGTGCTAATCTCCAGCATCTCATTCCCCAGTCTTCTGGAATCCAGGGTTGCCTGTCCCAGTTGCAGAAACCAGCACTTGCCTTTGCAAATCTTCACATGGCTGGTGATTGCCCAGCCCTCTAATTTGGTGAGGTGTCTCTACAGGGTCTCTCTGCCTTTGAGGGAGTCAACAGCTCCTCTCAACTTACTGTCATCAGCAAACTCACTTGATATACCTTCGAGTTCTCTGTCCAAGTTGTTTACTAAGATGTTGAAGAGCACAGGGCTGAGGATGGAGCCCTGTAGAACCCCACTAGTGACAGTTCAGCAGTCTCATGTCACCTCACTCTCTATAACCCTTCTTGCCCCGCCATGAGACAGCTGCTCACCCATTGTGTGATGTGTTTACCCAGCTGTTGTGTGCTGGAGATTTTGTTCAGAAGGACGCTGTGATAGACAGCGTGGAAAGCTTTACTGAAATCAAAATAGTTGTTTAAGAGTCTTACCTTAAATCCATGTTTTGTATTGTAAAAGTATATCAACAAATAACCCAGAACTAGTCCAAAATGCTTAACTGGATAAAGAAAATGGCATACAGATCCCATGGCATACAAATATCCCATTTTCTCAGACAACGGGGATGTTTCCACTGTATTCAGGAACAAAATATGCATTTGAGTGTGGGTGAAAACCAAAATCAGGTAGTTTATGATCATGTGCTCTTTGTCTACCCATTTGTTACAACTTGAGGAAAAAAAAACAGCAGAACTGAATGAGATGTTCATTACCCCATATTTACCCCACTCCTATTCTATTCCTCTTCATTAGAACATTAGCTTATCCTTTCCTGTCCCAGCTTCATCTTTCTGTCCCAGAATCATTTCCCACTGTAATGGGAGTATTTCCCATAAAGCACCATATTATACCAGACTTCTATCAATACTACCCTGCCACTAAGTCTCTTAGTTATTGACAACATGAAGTACATTATACTGACAGAGAGAGGAATTGATACACGCCCATAAAGTTAAGGGTGTTGTCCTAGGTTACAATACAGATGTATTTAGTATTCTATTACCACCAGCTGTAGGGCATTAGCTGCTATCACCTGCTATGACTCATCCCTGATAACAGACAATGAGCCATCAAGAACCCACCACATGACTCATGGAATCATCTCATCCTATTGTGAGATGCTCCACCCAGGAGGGAGGAGCCAAGCATTCCCACCTGGATATAACCTGGCCTTGGGACTGCCCAAGTCAGCCCTGTCTGCTGGGTTCCCAGAGGACAAGAGCTACCACTGGACCTTCAGGAGTCCAGACTTTCTACAGGATCGCTGCTTCAACTGAACTGCTTCACTTGGACTGCTACCAGCACCCTAACAGGCTGTCAGGTCATATATGATTTTGTCAGTGCTTTTCCTTGTATTATTTCACTATTTTTTTAAAAATTTTCCTATTAAATTATAATCCTGACTTGCGATCTCCTACTGGTTTGTTTTCAAACTAATACAGGTGTGTTTTTGAACATATGGCAAACTATGCTTCTCACAAATAATTCATTGGACACAGACATGTCACAGAGAGAAGGAATTTTTGTGTTTCCCACCCAGGTACTTTTACTGTCTGTGATGGTATACATTCCCACACCACAGACCAAGGCTGCAGCTGAGCTTTTCTTTAGCTTTCTGTTTACATAAGGGCCATGCCTTTCTCTGTTCTTTAAAATTACCAGAATGCAATGTAGCAAAATAATCAAGTGCATTAAACAAATACGCTGGAAATACAGTAAAGACATAAATACTTCTGAACTGGAAAATGAATGCTTCTCAAAGCAACACTATATTTCATTGTGCAATGCAAATTGAACCTGTCCCCTTGGAGTTTGCTGTTTCTTGGTTTCTGTCAACACATGAATCTGCTTACTTTAACCAACAGCTGGAAAAAATGAATCACCTAGAACAAGACCTGTGAGACTGCACTGAAGTCCTGCATATACCACTGCACAGGGCTTAATTCATACATGTCATAAATAGAAAAACTGCGAGTATTTTTCTGAAAGGTATACAAAATTTGCACACATTGTTAGAACGTTCAAATATTTCTTCTAATGTTGCCTCTAAATTGTAGAGCCTATAGTCACCTTGCTATTTTATTTTCCCTTTTTGTCAGAAAATGATAGGATATCAATACAGAAAGTTCACTTTCCATTTTCCAGTACATGGGTACACAAACACACAGCATCAGCCCCAAGATCTCTCTGCCACTGAAGAGAGAAAACTGAGACAGCACAAAAAAAGGTAACAGTTTCAATGGTCTCTAGGTTTTGCTATAAATGACATTTGCCATGCTTGCTCACTGGCTCTGTAACATTTACAGTTATAATCAGAGGTAATTAATAGATTAGTTATAGTCTCTCCTGATGTTATCACTTACACATGTGATATTCAGACATGCCTGTAAGCCTAGGAAACTGCTGACATTCGTACCATTCATACTGCTTGCACTATGATAATGTAGCTGAATATTAAACAAAACAATGACACAAAATTTGGCATGAATTTTGCCAGGATGAATTTCAGGATTTGGCATGAATTACCCACTCACCTGCATGAACCTTTAGTGAAACCTTTCTTAGTCAAGTGCAAATTCTGTAGGATCTCCTTTGCATTTGAAAAAGAAGCAACCATTCTGGGCCTCTTTTGTAGCATCAGCCACCCAAACGTGAACAGAGTGTAAATGGATATTGCTGTGACTCCGTGATCCTCATAACAGCCAGCTCTAGTACCTCTGCCCCTATTCCTACCTTCACCAAGCTGCCGAAAAATAAAACCTAACTTGAATTTTATCACCTGTAATTGAAGATACTGTCAACATTGTGGAAATTCACTCACCTAAGAAAAGTGTGATAAAGCAATCTGAAAATCATGATTAGGCTGCTTACGCACCACAGACATAACATTTTGTGAAACAGATACGTGGCTGTCAGCAGCCTAACTACTTAACAGTGCATGTTGGATGGGGAGCCCCATCACACCCTGTATAAATAAGACAGCAACAAAAGGAGACACCTTTGAAAAGTTTAACAGCTGCTGCAAATTACAGTGTTCTCTTGTATTACAAGATTATTCCCTACTTTAACTATGCAGAAGGTCACTTCATTTCATGGGGGAATCTAATATTCAAAATCTAATTTCAATCTAAGAACAAGAAAATTCAAATACTGAAATGCTCATTTAAAAGGAACACTTTTTTTGGATGTTAAAGCCCTGGAGCAGTTTGCATAGAAGTTCCAGGTTAAAAGGTCAGCTCCTGAAATGCTGCAGCTTCACAAAGCCCAGATTTCCATATTGACAATTTGCCAGTATAATTTATTAGTGATATTTTGGCCAAATCGGACAATTTCTATGAAACATTCCTATTTAACTATTCACTACATTGCAATGAAATGTACAGATTTTTCTTTTCTTTTCTCTGCATTCTTGAGCTCTTCAGTTTCTTCACACTATGTTTCCACCACTCAGGAACCACTTCACTGCTTAAGGACAAAGCAGGCTGCCTGGAATGCCATGTAACACTTAAACAAAGCAAGATTGGTAGTGAGCAGCAATATATTCTATTAGACCTACTGATCAAACTTATCTAGACAATCTAGCAGACTCAAAAGCTTTTCTTTGGGACAATACAGGACCACAAAAAATCACTCATTTGAATTCAAGTTGGATTTAGAGTAGAACTTCACTGTACCATTCTGCAAAGAGGTAGCAGCCCTGGAATGCACTTCATGCAGCCTTGCATTAGCTTCATACTGTGGCAGCTGCAAAAGAGCTGCAGTGCAAATAAAACTCAGGGTTTTCTTTTCCTCACATTTGCAAGGATCGATTTCAAATCAAGACTACCTGTGGAATCGAGAACTTGAAAGCAAAGCAGCAATGTACAGTGAATTCTAAGGCTTTCAGAAATCAACACTTTTCTTTTCACATGCTTTTATAGGTTTTATAGAAAACCAAGGCATAAAGCTTTGAAGAATTTTGACATTATTATTTCACAGCTATACAAAAGAGCTGCATAACAAAATACAACACACTCATTGCTCAGAAATAAAAGGCATTTCTTCTGGTGAGGGGTAGATATAATGTGGGGCAGCCCATGAATTTCAGCTGGTGGCTGTCAATATAAGCAAAACCATAAGGAATAAGGGGAAAAAAAAAAATCTCTGTTTACAAGCAACTTACTAAAGCACAATGCTTCAAACCTGCATTTTAGATGTCATTTCACTAACTTTTTTATCCCCTGCAATCCATCAACATAATATGACACTTCAAAGCTAGACTCTAGTATTTTAAATTAATATTTTAGAAAGATTGCAAGTGTTTTTGTTTGACTCCTTGGAAATGCTTTTTATTTTAATGAATAGAAGGCAAACCTCAAGATGCATGTTCATAATTTTACTGGTGCACTGCTGACATTGCTTTCTTGACTTAAGAAAACCAAGATACTACAGCTGCAGTTAGGAGTTTATTTCTCTTATCATGTACTGGTTATCAATAAATTTCAGATACAGTTTCTCTGGATTAAAAACTACCACCAGTCAAGTCCCAATAGCAGTGTTAAAAATAATTTATTTTATTAAATTATAATTCAATTGGGAGCATCCTGAAGAGCATTATCAAATTATGGGATAGAAAACAAAGTGCAACAGTGTTTATAAAATAGGCAACAGAAATGTTACCACTTTCAGATTTCTTATGCTTAATAAAATATTCTGAAACGAGGTAATATATATTTGTTAGAAAACAATGAATGCAGAGCATGAAAAATTCTTTATTCGGTGTTTTGTGGGAAAATTTGTACCTAGGTGAATTTTGACAAGACTAGAAGTTCAAACTCCCCTGACATAAGAAGGAAGTATTTCAACACAGCTAAGGCAGCATCCTTGGAAGCATTTAGAGAGTGTGACTAGATAAAAAAGCCAGAAAGACTCAAAGGATCAAGGCTGAAGAATAAGATGGTGCTGAGAACCCAATGCTAACCAAATATGGATTTGTGGGGTTTACCCTGGACTAGATCTATCTTGGCTCAAAACTCATAAAAATTACACTAGATACCATCAGACAAAATATCTTCCAGCTGAATTTCATCCAAAAGGAATTTAGCTTTCAAGCTCTCAGAGAGGTCTGCAATGGGATGTAAAACATAGTAAAAATGGGTATGACTGGGAGATTTGCTCTGAAAGTGCTTTAATCCCCTCTGCATCTCATCTGTGATTTTTGAATGCAAATACCTGAAGAATATCTTGATCCTCTGACCCTTGCCTGTATTCAGTGATAGGAGGAACAATCCATGGGAGGTATGAGTGTTCTAGACACACTGGAAGTCTTTAAAATGCTTTTTCATTCCAGTGGGTGAGAACTACAGACCTCACCTGTCCCTACCTGCTCCCCTGTGGCATTTTTGACAGCAAGGCAGCTGAGTCTCATAGGGTACAATTGGTAGGGGTTTTTTATTGTACCACAATGTCCTAGAAACTAGGGAATAGTGCCTTATCTTTTGACATCAATTCAAAACTTATCAGGCTGAAAAAGACTCTGAATCTGTCCTACTTAGATCAGAGCTGCAATTACTATTAGGTGAAAGGTAGGTGAGGACTGCCACTGCTTTATTTTGCAGTCCTGATATTTTGGGCTCATTCAGTATTGAGATCAGATTATTATGTTGATAGAAAATGTTGTAACTCTAAATCACGAATCATGATTTATTTCTTTTCTACTGCTGGTTCATTAGTTGCAGATATATCTTTTCCCACTAAAAGTCCCCTTAAATGGTTTCTAATTTGTTGGTGCAGTTTCACCACTAACTGTGAGGGGAAAAGGAAAGATTTTCACACCTCCAATTGAGTGCTACATCAGCTTGTCTTAGCAAATGGCCAAAAATAAATCAATTGTAGTTTGCTCTACCTAAAGAGACAAATCATTCTAATCAAAGTGGTGATTTAACAGACTACATGCTAGTGAGTTGCTTGGTTTGTTTTTTTCCTTTCATTAAACTAACTAAAGATTTTGTTCCTTTAATCTGTATTCATTATGTGACAAAATCCTGTGTGACACTAGAATAAATACCAACTTACTCCTTACTTGTTTTGTAAGTTCTTGTTCAACGAAAACTAGAATACTGCTCACTGGTCTTAAAAGCCTTCTAATCAATGCAACAACTTAGTTTAAAAAAAACCCCAACCTATCATGTTCTTTTCTTTTGAAATAAAGAAAGACAGAATAGACAGGACCACACTAAAGATGTGACATTTAGTGATGTTCCACAGTAGTTCTAAGAAATCCCCCAAACACATGCATTTGTTTTTCCATCAAGATTGAAATAAAATATAGGTAGCAGACATTTTTTGATAAACAATATATTCTGTACCATTTTCATTCACCACTCACAGCATTTCAATGTTTATGTTATCATTTAAGTTGAATTAAAGCAGTGAGAAATTTTCAGTACAAATTTATATGACAGGAAGGTCATTCTGAAGATAATGCTTTCCTATTGGAAATGAGTTTATGTATACGCTGACTATTGTTTGGACTTCAATTGTTTGATTAGGATTTGATTATACTTGATTACACTACTTATAATGTTCTTACCAACAATTGCTTCTTTGCAATTTTTAAATGTGTTTGTTTGCATCTTAATTCTATTTCTAACAGCTTAAAGAATAACTAAGATTATACCATATCAAAGCTAAATAGATGATACAGCCTCAATAGTTTTCAGAGATAATTCACTTGAAAATTGGAAGAATGCTTCTGCACAAAGCTGAGGACCTTGGATAATTTATGATCTTTTGTGAAAACCAGGCACACTTTCACCTGAAAATGAAGATATTTTAGTGTGGATAATAGACAAATCTACAAAGACATTTACTAATCACCTTTAGTCTTTTGTGATAGTTGTTAATTATAAAAGTTCATAATTAACAAATTTTTAATTAAATAACAGTTAAAAGCATAACAAGATGCCAATCTTATTATTAATGCTATCAGGATCCATTACAAACATATTTTAACTCTTGTTTCCTAGAATTTATGAACACTTTCCAAAGCAGCAAGCAAAAGTATTCCTCCTTTTTTTTGTCTGTTTTTGATAAAGAGCCTAATCCCTTTCAAGACCACATCAAAATGTCTGATTACTTAAGTGGGTAAAGGATTTTACCCAGAAAGTAAATAACAAACAAATCCACATTGTCTTAAAGTTTCACACTTAAAATAAGATTGGTTGCTATCTCATCCCAGTCTTAAATATGAGAGTATGCTATTGTTATTAGATACAACAAACTCATAGCTCAACCTATTGCCTGTTACATCATTTGGAAAACAAATTCTTAAAAATACAGATGAAAACTAAATCATCTTCTGAAACAACAAACATTAAAGGAAAGAAGTTCAAAGAAACTGCAATTGTATTAAATGGGCCACATTCTCTGCAAACACCACTCTAGGGCTGTTTCTACAAAAATGAATTCAGTCCGTTTCTTTGTGTTTCAAGACTTCTATTGAAAAATGACAAGAATGACAAAGAAGAAAATAATGTCTCTAATATCAGGCAGACAACAGTATCAAGGAGATTTAAAACTGTATTTACATACAAGTAACAAATGTTTTCACTTGAGCTTTTAGCCTACAAAAGCTTATGTTTATCCATCCTGGTAGTTTCACTAATGCCAGTGAGATGACAAATGTTTTCAAAACTAGAGACTGGGACTTTGTCTACACTAGAAGACATTTTTGCTTATAAGTATACTTGTATATTGAAAACAATCAAACTTTTAATCAGTGTTTCTGTAATAGCATGCTTTTACCTATTTAGCACCCAGTACAAGCTACAGGCTCCTCTGACTGGCATAAATTCTATCAGTAAACACCAGACATGCACATACAACTTTGTCTGCAGTGTCACTTGAAAAATAGAAAGCATATCCCTAACTAACTCAACTATGCTGGAAAATCACAAGTACACTTGGAGTTATTTCTACTTGTTTAACATTACACAAATATTTAAAAGTGACAATATATATTCCCAGAGGGGAAAAAAAAGGAAAAAGAGAAAAACCATTTTAATGCAAATTGAAAACTAGAGTATCAGCTGAATAATTCTGGCATCTCACTGTGTCTAACTATAATTCTGAAGAAACTGCTACTAGTTCAAGAACAGACAACTGAGGTAGTAAAGAGCTAGCAGCAGGAAGCGTCTGCAGTAGAGGCAGCATTAGTTTCAGTGATAAGCTAGACTTTCCAGTCTCACAATATATCCCAAGCCCTTTATCTGATTATAGAATTCAGGAAGATAACAAAAATGAGGAGTTCTTCAAACAGCAAAGTAAAATTCCTCTGTAAGCAATTGGTAATTCCAACCAGCACTGAACAGACATATATACATAAAATATATTTCAAATTTTCCTCTGTATTATGACTTTAAAAAGGAAAACAAACCTCAGTCTGTTCTAGCCTCTTCCCCAAGCTTTCCTCCCTCAATGTGGAATTCTGTCTGAGATGTTATCTGAGAATATCTGAGCTATCTGAGAATGAGAAATCATTCTGCCTGAACAACTCATTTCCTCTCCCTTCAAAAAAAGCCCTACTTCTGTTCTTTTGGTTCTGGTGGTACTAGTAAATTGATAGTGAAATTGGGCCAGGAAAAAAACCACTCTGCAATTCAAAGCAAATTTAAATATCTCAAATTACAATGATCCAGTGTAAGAGCTCTGGATATTTATGAAGTATTTAATAATTCACTATAATGATAAAATATTTTATTATGGCAAATATTTTAATATAAAATATTCAATATTACTGCTTAAGTGCCTAGGGCTGGGGTCAGGAAAGTTGTAAAAGATTGTTTCAAACATATCTAAAAGTGAAATTAGGAAAATAAAAAAAATCTGATTTTGTCTGTATTAAGAAAGAAAAGTGTCCTCAGTTTGTTTCTGGGCAATTTCTAATAGTTCTGTGTTCCTCAACAGGCTGATAATGGATTCAGATTTTATAATTCTCTGAGATGCTGTGTAGGAAAAAAAACCAAAACAAATAAGCAAAAAAAAACCCCAAAAACCAAACCAAAACAAACAAAAAAACCCCAACCAAACAAAAAACAACCTAAAAAAATTTAGCACATTAAAGGCTCTGGCAGCTGAATTCTCTAAAGTCACCAAATATGCTTCTTTTCCTTCATGATCTCCCTACATATTAATGATCTCTGAGTAAAGCTTTTTTATAACACAGGATAGCATATAACACTCCAAAGAAGAATTTTCCTCAAAATTTGCTGTTCTTATTATTGAAATCTAAAAGAGAGAAAACTGGCACAAGGTAGGGGAATAAGTCAGCATAGAAAGGATTGAGATGGGCAACAGAGACCAGAGGGATATGTAACCACAGCATGGTATTGCCTCAGAAAACTCAAAAATACTCCCACTGGCAGATAACCTGAAACCACTGAAAAATATGTCATGTATTTCTAAGGGCTGATACAAATAACCTAGACTGTCACCAGTCACTTTGTAGGAAAGATTGATTAAATGATTTGCAATATCTAGGAAACTTGCAGCACAAGCAGAAAAACCATCCAGTATCCCTTCTTACTGCCTTTGCCTTGAGGGTACTCTTTCCCCACCCTACCCACCTGAAACCCCTTGCTTTTTATCAAATCCTTCCTAACACAGAAAAACTGTGGCATAGCACCTCTGGGTTCTTCCATAATTTTTAGCTCATGTGAAGACCATGTTCTTTTTGTAGACCATGCTTTTTATAGAGACAGGGAAGAGGTTTGTAGGAATGGTAATGTGTGGTGGCAGCCATCATCACTTACAGAATGCACTCATTACCTTTCCTGACATTAGAATATTTGATTCATAACCCTGGCATTTCATATCATTTCAGGGTCTCCATAAATCATTAATGCAAACAAGATTTGGGCTTTTTTAGTATTTTACCTTCATTCAAAATGGAAGAGCCTCAGTTAACTTCTATAACATGCATTCTGAAATGCACAATGGATTTGTGAACTCCACATAATTGGTATCAAAGCACAATGGTTATGAAAATTGTTTTAAAACTTTGCTTTTGGTCTCTGAAAGAATCTTAATCAAGTAAACATAATTATTAGCTACTAAAAATACTGATTTTTTTCCCAAAAAACCCTATTATTACACATATTAGTAATTACAGACAATAAATCACCTACTGTTTTCCACCAGCTTTTGCAAG
Source organism: Lichenostomus cassidix (assembly GCF_008360975.1). Lineage (NCBI taxonomy): Eukaryota > Metazoa > Chordata > Aves > Passeriformes > Meliphagidae > Lichenostomus > Lichenostomus cassidix. The sequence continues at coordinate 16,441,837 of NC_139480.1, read as the reverse complement.
TAATCCCAAATGTGATTGTTGTCTTAATGAAACTGATCCACCTGTGGGTTTCATTCAAAGTATAAACTAGATCATTCTTTTGGTGTAGTTTAAAAATGCATTTATTCATCTAAGAATAAGACATGTTTTTCATCTCAACAGCAAAACATCAATTGTGGACAATGACGCTTAGAAATGATGGGAAGATCTGCCTGAGTCAGAATGCATGCCAGCACACTCAGGCAGGCCATTCCTAATACCTTGGGAAGACATATCAACATCATTCCTCTAATGTGAACATCCCTTCACAATGAATTAGCAGCCACAGCAAGGCAGCAGCTCACCTCCAGGTACACACCACTGCAAGGTTTCCTCCACAGCTGATGACCAAGTGGCCAGGGGTAGTGAAAGCCAGGAAATCACTGGTTATTATAGACCTACATGAGTAGGACATCAAGGAAAATAATCACAGCCCTCACTTAGACCATTACAAAATTAGTGCAAATTTGATGGGACAGTCATTTTGTCTCACCATGCCCTTCAAAAATCAGAAAAGTGAAAAATTAAAAATAGGGGCAGGCTTTGGATCAGGGGCAGAGGACTTGGGGAGAGTCACCAAAGAAGAAGGGGGAGAGAAGCAAGAAGTGCTGAGGTAATAAGAGAGGAACAAGAGGCTGCTGGGGGGTGATCAAGTGAACATTCTTGTCTTCAAATTCATGTACGCATGACTCAAGGGAGGGAGAACAACACTTCTCACTATACCAGAGGTTCATGTTAAGAGAATACAGGGAAGAGAACACAGGACACCATATACCCTCTTTGTAACACATAGCACCGTAATATTACAGATGTGGAAGTACCCTGGGAGCAGTCAAAGAGGGAGTATAGATCTGCCCTATTTCAAATGCTCTAGATCTGTCCTATGTGAGTTGTAGTAAAACTAAACTGCTTCTTTTGCATACAAACTAAAGAGCAAGTCAAAGATTTGACTTAAGAAAATAATTTCAGTAAGAGGAAGACTATAATTTATAATCTACCAAATTCTCTGCAGAAAAAGAAGTAGTTTGCTTCCAAAATTACTGGTTGCTGGGTGAATATACAACTCAGTCTTTGACTAGATTTGGAACATACAAATGTACCCATTAAATGTGGTGGACTTCACACATTGTAAGTCAGAGTTCACATCCATTCACATTCAGTAAGACAGAGTATCTTCATATTTACAAGTAAACATGGAGGGATATTAACTCTCCTAGTTTCTGAATTTTAATACATATAAAATTTGATCCAGAATCATTGCAACTAACCAAAAGATATGCCTAATTTTTTGTAGACTCCAATCAGGTGATTAATTCTTCCTTATGTGTATCTGAATTGGAAGGTTTTGTCCATCATCTCAGGGACATGAGACATTTCAATGGATGAAATTAGATGATGTAGCTATTGTGAACCATGATTATCACTATACAATTTCAGAGGGACAGAAAACCAAGGCATATACTGGGAACACTAACAGTGTCACAATGTGGCAATGAAACAACACAGTAAAATGGTTGCTGTGAATAAAGAAGGCAACACTGTCCTCACACTGAGGTGAGTATAGAATCTTTTTCCAAGTTGCACTTTGTTTCATAATGAACACAAAACTCCTCATTTTATCTTGCTATCACCTCAGACGTTTACCAAAACCAGGAAGCAATTGGCATTAGTAACAATAATCCTTACAAGTGTATAATCCTCATCAGTGAAGAAGATAAAATTCACTCCAGTCAGACACGCAGAAATGAGAAATGCCTATTCTTTCACGGGGCTTGGGACAACCATTCAGCTCCCACTGCCATAAAGACTTTTTTTTTCCGATGACTAATTTCTCCATGCCATTCTGCAAACGACTTCTTAGCTGATGAAGTTAATTTTGTTTTCAAACCTTGTTTGTTTTCCAATTCCTAGATTAAAATGGCCATTTACAGTCAGTATTACTTTGCCTGAAACCAGCTACAAGGGTGGTGTACTAATTAGGCTGTGCTTTCCAGAAACAATTTAATGAAAAAGTAGATTTATTTAGATAGGCCTATTTTGAGTCTTTTGCCATAAAATAGCATGTGCTAGTTAGGCTGCATTCAAAACTGAAATAATTATGTGTGATTTCAAACAAAAATGTTTTTAAACAATCAAGAAAGGAAATACACTGTGTACAGCTTTACATATAACTACTTAAAACTTTTTTTAAGGCAAATTGAATTATTTTTATATACCCTGATATAAATTATCAGTACAAGAAATTAATCTCTACAATCTCCTTGTAAGAGATAAGAATGCTCTGTAATTCATGTGTCATCTGATATGAGTATGCATAAATACATATTTAAGGTAGAGCAGCTTCTCAGGCAATAGCTTTTCACTAAGGTTTTATGTGTAGCAAAGTTTATGTTTCATATTATAAAATAAAATTATATTTCCAAGCTAGAGTTTATCAGCTTCTCATTACACGATATGAGAGAAATTTTGACAGAAATTTTAATAATTTAATAATTCTTTACAATAAGAATTGCATATACAAATGACTCATTTAGAACATGAACTGGCTGATTGCACAAGAAAATTCTTAGTTTCTCATGGAAAATATATAGCTCAGTCAGGAAAATCAGTCCAGTAAACACAGAAAGTTCCTACATTACACATTTTAAAACTGAGCCAAATTCTCAGCCAAAGAATGTTCCTGGAAAAAGGAAGAAAATATAACTTATGGTTCAGACTCTAAGTGGAGAGGTATTTAAAAGGTGTATAGGTGTGTTAACCACCCAGTTAATGGTTGGACTTGATAACCCTAAAGTTTCCAACACTTGATTCTATGAGTCTGATTCCATGAACTCTTCTGGTGTGAATTAGATTCTTTACCCAACAAAAGAGACAAGACCACAGACAAACTGCTTTATAACATTTACTGATGTAACTGAACATTTAGCTGGATGTAAGAGGGTAATTTTGTTTTCAATATAATCCCTTGATAAAAATCCCCTGCATCACTCTATGCTAAAACTCTATAGCCAGCCTTTGCCTTTCTGATCAAACAGACAAAAGAAGTTAAAATTTGCATTATCAGAAATGGTGTCTTATGATGTCTTTTAGTGTGGAATCCAGTGTCCCCAGTATAATCAGTGGAAATGTAATCAATACAGCCAGGTAGTTCAAGGCAGTTCAGCTCACCCTAAAGCAGACACTTCATGCTAGGTAAAAATTTCTCCTTGTGCTCCATTGACTAGAGTAGGGTTTCATTTTTCACACAGAAGCATCCTGCACCTTCTGAAATAGCACAGGGGTTTCTGCCTATCCTCCCTCTGACCCTCTCAAAGGGCACAAATCTTGCACGTTTTATCTCATATCTGCCACACCAACTCCATTATTTTGAACACTTGGGTATCATGGCAAGAAATGCCCATGAGTGGATAACTAAGTCAAATGCTAGAGCTCCCTCAATGATAATGGGAAGTTAGACGCCTGCTGACATGTAGGTACTTGAATTTAAATCTTTTAGTACAAACATTTTCCAACTGAGAGCTGGGACCTACCCTTGTTTTCTCTAGCCATTAACCTGACCTTTAATTCCTTCATATTAGTTCATGTGGATGCATTTTTAGACTTACACATGGTAACTTGGATTTGAACAGAAGCTGACAACTTACAAAAAGCTCCATGAGTGGTAATAATCTTCTAAAGACATACACTTTAGGCATTATGTTGCTTTTTAAAACCATTGAAGGATCTTTTTCAAGAGCAGTAAAATTATATAGAAAGGCATGGAATTGGCAAGCATAAAAACACAAACCAAAACCAACCAGAAAAAACACATGGGATGACAATATCACTTCAAGTATTCTGAACCCATCAACAAAAATACAGTTCACTGTCATATGAAATAAAATTGAGGCTCATACTTACCAAAAAAAAAAAAAGATGCTGGTCAAATGAGATGGTGATAACATAATTTCTGATAAGAAACAAAGTGAAAGCCATCTTCTTGAGAGGCTTTTCTAACTGAATGTTAGGGCTGTGACACAAGGAAAGGATAAAATGAAACTCATGCATTGAAATAATGCAAAAAATTTGGAGAGCAGGGGCCAGAAGTGATGTGTTCATTAGAAGTATTCCAATTATTCCTACATGGTATTTCGGAAACTAGAATGCACTAGTATTTTCCCTTTTTTTTCCTTTAAATCTTCAGCACTGCATGCTGAAAGTGACCTACATCACTCTCCATACAGTACATCAAATAACCCATTACTTAACAAATCAGTGAAGCACCTCTACTAAATGAAAGGAACCTACAGCTTTAATCCCACTTCGATTAACTTTGTTCTTCTCAGAAAGCAGACCTTAATTTATATCAATTTGCAGTAATCTTTACAAGAAAATTCTACTTCACTTACACATGCTGTTTGACAGCAAAATGAATTTCTCAGGCATGTGGATACCCTATGATGGTTCCAATAAAAATTGCCCCTAGTATCAATGAAGAAGCTGAACACTTTCTGTCTGCTTAAGTGATTTCTTTGGTTAGACAGATGATGAGGTTTAATGATGTATGTTGTGAATTCTCTCCACTAACAAATACAAGTAACACTTTGACCAGTGGAAAGACCTCAAGGACATTTGGTACAGTCATTTAAAGTTTCCTGTACATCTCTGTGAAAAGGCATTTTGTTACTGTATTCAGTTATACTATTATACATCTCTGTAAAATAAGTTAAATATTTCTAAAGGACATCAAAACAGCATGTTATTTTTACCAATGGGGAAATCAAGAAAAGGAATATTTCAGGATAATGTTTTACAAGTGAGGCAAAGTAAAGGTAATCAATTAATGAATTAGGTAGAATTAGGCCCTATTATACCTATTTCAGGTGCCCCAAATTTTTCTCAAACTAATTGATTATTTTTCAGAAGTCTTAGAGTGCAATTTCTCAGGGTCTGCAAAGACAGTCAAACGTATCTTTTATGCATTTGCTTAAGTATGATGGGATTTAGAAGCCAAAGCAGAAATAGAAGGTATTGTGTGTGTGCTTACTTTTGCAGAGTTAAAGTGAAATCCATAACAAGAAGATGCCAGTGAGATGCTCAGAAGTCCTGTTAAATTATTCCCTAATCCCTTAATGGTCTGAAGCCACAGAGAAGTCACATTTTTGCTGAATAACCAGCATGCAACAAAGTTTTGACATGCCAAAAATGGTGATCAGATGCCAGGAGATCAGCCAGTTCATTTCTTTTGCACCTCAAAAGTTATCACACTCAAGGAAGTGTATGTAAAAAATAGATGCTGGAATAGTTTTGGCAGCAGGAACAGACCACCTGTGAACTTGTTTGTTAGCACATGCATAACAGCCAATGATTCCATAAGAGGAAAAGTCAAAAAAAGAAGTAGAATGCCTGTTTTCAAGTTCATGCACTGGCACAAAACAGAGCCTGGATCTAGACTGTAAATGCCTTAGCATTCAAGCTGTAAAACACACATCATCCCTGTAGCCTTCTTTATACAAATGACTATAAAAAAATGGATTACCAAGTGAACATCTGCAGTAGAAAGGACTGGGACAGCCTTCCTCCAAAACAAATGCTTTCTGAAAACTGAGAAATTCCCTGGAGCCTCAGAGATATGGAATTGAAATGTTGCTTCACCTCTGGCAGAGCAGTATTACAAAACATATGTTTGGCCACCAGTGGGAGGCTAAAGTAAGCACAGGGCTTCAGCATATTATGCAGGTGAGGGAATGGTTGCTTACTTTCAAATTGCCAGGACTAATGACTAGACTGTCTTAAAAAACAACAGACATCAAGGACCCCAACAAGTATGAGCAGAACTAGACACCTCATTACCACCCATATTTAGGCAGAGCTGGAGCTGACCTAAAGCCCAGACTAAATTTTGGTAGCTGAGCCCAGACTCCTATTCAGTAAGTCATGTACAGGTATCTAGGGCTTTCTGAAGTGCCCTTAGGTTCCCTGACCTCCAGCTGGTGATCCAAAAAGGCAAGTCTTCTGCCAAAACTGCAGGCCTCAGGTTGATGCTTTTGACATTGTAGAGCAACTCAGGTGTGTTGGGTGGCTATTGGGAGATAACCAAGCAGCACCTTCTGTTCATGCAAGACCAGGAGTCTAGGGAGTTATTCACCTGACCAAAGAAAGGCATTTATTTTAGCCTCTAGAGAGGGTAAATGGCTCTCTAGACTTTGTTGATTACAGACTAGGCATCAAGATACCAAAATTTAGATAGGTTTATGAGAATGTTGCACATTGCAAGATTTAGGTTCTGTGGCAGATTTATCCATGATATTATCTGCCTCACAACAAAATGGTTGCCAAAAAAGTCAAATGAATGAAATTGTTTCACAAAGCTGGAAAATCTCACTTCTGGTTTGCAATTCTGTGGTTGACATAAACTCTCTAAAGACACTGTTGAAATTAATAACAAGGAAATATTTTCTGAATGGTCTTTCCCACAAACAGTTAAGCAAAATATACTCTCAATAAAAATCAGCTTCAAATTTAGGATTTCTAACTAAAGAAAAAGATGTCAGTCCTGAAATTCTTTTTTTTATATCATTTTAGATTATTTCCCACTGTGTCACACTGTGAGCACATGAATAATTAATGTAGCAGCAACAAATCCAAACATATGGATTTGTATGTTTTGTGTTGGTCTTTGTTAAAAGGATAACATTCTGTACAAACACAAACAAACCCTGTTGCCCTTCATTCTTCCCTCCCTCTGGGGTTAGCATTGTACCAAGAGTAAAGGCAGACAGTTCACGAAGCTTTTTGCTGTTTAAATATGTAGACATCTAAGTAAATGCTGTAATTTTGCAGTAAAGTTTTATTTATCCATAACCTTTTATTGATTTGTGGTCGATTAATTAAGCAGTGGGTATCTGACCTAAGTTTGGATAAAACATTGCTAGCGCAAATACAGATATTGATGTGTTTTTTTGGTTGGTTGTTTTGGTTTCTTTAAATCCCTCTATTTCATATATAGTTCACGAAGAGACATCTCACTGAGTCTATATCAGCTCAAGAAATGGCAATTCATTGCATTTCTGACTTGTTTAAAGAATTACTATTTCAAAATTGAGATAAATTTGTAAGGAAGATAGTAAGTATCATGATACTCACATTTAATGGTCTTTTCTCAAGGTCTTAGTGACGAGGGTATAAATTGGCCTGGATGATACTCAAGATCCAGGAAGTAATTTTTAAAAAGAAGGAAAAATGAGCAGAAGCAAACAAACAAAAAGACAAGGAAGTAACAGTTTCTGGAAGCATAGTTTTCATGTGTGAAGTCCACTCTGGGGCTCAAATGTGTTGGTAGCTAAAGTAGAGATGCACCCAAGCAAATTATAGCTTTCCTGAGGACAAGAGGAGGGGGTGGAGGGAGTACCATGTGTTTAAAATTAGAAACTCTTCTCAAAGCTGATGACTACAGTTAAATATAAATGAGGGAATCCAGCCCATGACTGTCAAACAGAAACAGCTTCATAGCCCTAAGGGCCTTTCTAAAAACCATCTGAGTTCTAGCCTGCTACAAGAAAGGTGATCAGTCACGCATACCACAATCGTACAGGAGAAAATATACATAATAAGAGTCTTAAGATATTTGACCCAAAAGATTTGATCTAATATACTTTATATAATATAAAATTATCTTGCATGACTTCATCAGAAGTCCCTGAGGAGCTATTGCATAGTCACTGCTACTCTGTTTTGTTAACTGCCCATTTTTTCCTCAAATGAACCTTGATGAAGATGCCTACTCATTTCAGCTTTCAGAAGGTCATTCTTGATTTTGAAATCATGGATGAAATACAAAAAATACTGATATTCTTTGTCTGGCTTTTATGATTTACTCATTTCCCTGTTCAATATTGTTTTTTGTTCCCTTCTCTCACCCTCTTTTCCCTTTTGGCTCATACTCATTTTGTGCATGGATGCCTGAGGTGAAAAAAAAATGAACTCATAGGTGCTTTTTCTCTTTTAACAAGTTAATGAAGAAGTAATAGTCCAAGATGAAGCTATACTGGAAACACAGAGTCTTTTTCTTTATCTGACAGATACAATCAGCCTGTCCCCTAATCAACAGCAGCAAGATATCTAGCTAGAAGTCCTGCCAACAATATTTCTTTTATTCAATGGATAGTCATTCAATCAATATGAAATGCATCTCAGATGCAAAGGGAGCTAAAATTGATCAATCTTAAGTGATCTGAAAAAAACTGAGCAAACAATAGAAAAAAAGCCAGGAAGTATATAGGCTTGTTTCCCTGATTGTATTTTTTTCCTCTGGTGATATATTATCCAGTATAAATGAGTTCATGACCAAAGCCTGAGATTCGAATTTATTCTCCTAAAAACCTACAGAAAGTCACTCAAGTTATAGCTCTTGCAACAAAAACATCTGCACTGCCATGGATTTATTTCATATTACACTCTTAATTAGCTCATATGTGCATAAAATTTGAAGATGAAAAATGTATTTCCTAATACAAGCAGGAATGGTTTTCAATGTCTGAGATACCATTTATTTTTCTCTCAGACATGTTACAGCACATGAAAAATCTGGGAGCTGCCTGAAAGACTATGTATACTAAATCCAAGTGTTTCTATGAGTAAGATTTAAAGTCATAAAGTAATCATAAAATTTCTATTGTGCAATTATTTACCTACAGGAATTCTTACTAAAAGTGAGAAACTAAACAATGGCTAAAAGGTAGAAGTAGATATTCATAGCTTCTACTGACTCTGCCAGCACATGATGTCCCACATTTTTTCCTGTGTGGTTTTTTGTTTGGTGTGGTTTTGGTTGTTTGGTTTTTTGTTTTGTTTTCTTAAGATTGGACCCATAAGAAAGCAGGGAAAGCCTTATACAAAATATACCACCAGGTTTTTGAAAGACAAGAAACTGAGAAGGACATTTTTTCTTCAGATCTTCTGTAATCACTATAATCTTGGTTGATCTATAGGCACTTATTTTTCAGGCAGAAGTGTTTTGGTCTTTTTTAAAGCTATCACTGACCCTTTAAAATTGCTAAAAGGTTTCCCCTTGTTTCCAGAATTTAATGGTTTTAAAAAATTCAGCTTCAGTTTAAACTGTCAGAGCTCATTCTCAGCCCAAAAGTAATTCAAACAAAACCCAGAAATGCCTTCCTGACACTCACTAATTTGATATGACAGGAGACAGTGATTGGGAGGGGTGAAAACACATAATTAGCAGAGCTTTACAATGAAGAAACCACAGCACATTATGTGCAAATTGCTCTGTACCATACAGCATCTCCCTCAAAACCTCAGCATCAGCCTTGCTAATAGGAGACACTCTCCTGATTTAAAAACACATATACAATGCATCTATCCTATTTTCTTTCTGGGAAAAAAAAAAAAAAGGAAAAAACAAATGAACACACACACATTCCCTCCTCACCCCCCAACAAACTGAAGTAAACTGGAGACTTGAGCTTGATACTCTGCTTGGCTGACAGGGAAAGAACTTATTTCACCCATCAGTAGAGACTAGAATGCAGGAAATAAAAAATGCAATGTAAAAAAAAAAAAAAAACCCAAAAAAACCCCAAAAACCCAAACAAAAAACCCAAACAGACAGTGACCGAAATTTTATATCTGGACATGCTCAGTGATGATCTGCTAAGATTTTGGCAGAGCATAATGAAGAACCATCTTCTTTGTGACCTCACTGCACATTTTCTCTGCCCAGTTTGGCAGGCACATCTGCTCCTGAAACAATTTGCATGAGGCAAATTTTAATTGAGTCACTGAAACACACAGCCATGGTCTGCAAAAACCAAATAGGCCATCTCTGCTTTTGCATCAGACACAGGGGAAAAATGCAACTCTGAGAAAATAATAATAATTGGTCTAGTAATGTTAAGGTATAGTCATGCTTTGTTGTTTTACCTACTCAATCACTTCCCCCATTTCTAAAATAATCCTTTTTTTTCCCTCCTGCAACATTATTTCCATTACAGCATTCACAGATTTGCATCTTGCCCCATTAATCTGCTCTGAAGAGGGACCTCACTGCAATCTTCAACCTCCTCATGAGGGGAAGCAAAAGTGTAAGCACCAATATTTTCATTCTTGTGAGCAGTGAGAGGACTCAAGGAAAACATCATTAAGATAAACCTTGGGGCTGGTTTAGGTTAGGTAACAGGAAAGAGTTTTTCATCCAGAGGGTAGTTCCAGAGTCCTGGGAACAGGCTGCCTAGGGAGGTTGGTGAGTCTCTTTCTCTAGAGATACTCAAAACCTGCTTGGGCACAATCCTGTGCTACCAGCTCTAGGGGAACCTGCTTTACCAGGGAGATCACACTAGATGATCTCCAGGAGTCCCTTCTAGCCCCAACCACTCTGTCATTTTGTGATTCTGTGATGATTAAATCATAAAATAAGCAAAACCATTTCTGTTCTCTCATATCTGGAAAAAAAAAAGAAAACAAAGATAATGAAAATATAAAAAAAAATTACATTTAAATAAACGTTCAGCCAGCATTTTTTTAAAAATCTAAATGTAGACATGAAGATTCCTGCCCTAGTGGTCACACTTTAGTTCCTTGTCCTAGGTTACAATACAGATGTATTTAAGTATTCTATTACCACCAGCTGTGGGGCATTAGCTGTTATCTCCTGCTATCTGATAACAGACAATGAGCCATCAAGAAACCACCACATGACTCATGGACTTATCTCATTCTATTGTGAGATGCTCCACCCAGGAGGGAGGAGCCAAGCATTCCCACCTGGATATAACCTGGCCTTGGAACTGCCCAAGCCAGCCCTGTCTGCTGGGTTCCCAGAGGACAAGAGCTACCACTGGACCTTCAGGGGGAGACCAGACCTTCACAGGATCACTGCTTCAACTGAACTGCTTCATTTGGACTGCTACTATCACCCTAACAGGTTGTGTCTGACTTTGTCAATGCTTTTCCTTGTATTATTGCACTTATTTTTTTAAATTTTCCTATTAAATTTTAATCCTGACTTGCGATCTCCCACTGGTTTGTTTTCAAACTAATACATTCCTACATCAAAGTGAAAGTTTTTGATCTTTAACTCAAGTCTGATTCCTGTAAGCTATTTTTAGGAGTATATGCATATGTTTGTGTGTATACACACACACAGATCCCACTGCCCATTAGGTACATAATCACAAAGTTTTCACAGCAGTCTCAGTGAGCAGCACTAGCTCAAGATGACAAACTGGTAGACACACACAGTTAACGAGCAATTCACATCTGGTTCCCATGCTGGGACTGCAGTATGAGGCCAGTCTGCTGACATGAAGATTTTGGGATAATCCAAATCCTCTGTCAGAGACAGTGAAGCAGCCAGGTTGTGTGAGCAACACTGCAATCCACTCCAGTACAGAACTGGACACCTAACCCAGTCCTACACCACAGCACAGCAAAAATCAGGGACATTTCAATAGCCCACTTGAGGGCTGCTTTCAGAGTAACCCCTCAAAGATGCCCCACTAAGCACACAGCACTCAGTTCTGAATCTTGCCCACATGGAGGGGCTGGAAATGTGGCTCATGCAGCCACAAAGGCTAGCCAGCCTAATCCACCCTGCAGGCGAGCTGGCTGCCATCAAACATTGGTCTGAACCTCAGGGAGATCCCCTGTCAGCTCTGTCCATACATGCTGAGCCATAAAAATGGCCTGAGCTCAGGAGATCTGCAAATGCTCTACATGTGTAGAACTCAAATGATCTACAAATTGGCAGAACAACATCTTTACTAACGAAACTACTTTTCACTGGATGTACATGGAGCTTGTTTACCAACAAGGAAAACTGAGAAATACATTGTAGAAAAGGGGCAGGGAAAAAACCCCATGATCGTGAAATGGGATTTTATTATTACTGCCAAAGGAGTTCTAATGTTTTGCGGTTTCTAATTCCATTCATAGTTGTTCAGTTTTACCAGAGTACTGAAGTGCTTAAAAATGTTTTCATGCTTTGCGTACTATATCCTTTCTGGGCATATCTATACAGTTCTCCTTAAAATGTGCTTATACACCTAGAAAAGAAGCCACCTATTTTTCATTTTGCTTTATTCAAGTATCCTGTCAATTCACTGTAAATATTGCCATACAGTTCTCATGCAGTACTGGCTGCAGACCCACTAGAAATAGGAAATTGAGTCAAGAAAGCATGCAGGTAATACACAGTGTTTTCTAAATACAGAGATCAGGCCAAAAGCCAGCACAGTGTAAAATGGGAAAGCATCCAAAAGAGAGCTTTATGCTGTTCTCAGGCATAAATATTTATCAACCAGTGCAAGAGAATGTCACATTCCTCCTCAAGCAAAGAATTTGCTCAGAAAGCATTCCAGAAGAGACAGAAGGGAGAGAGAATGAAGAAGAAGGGGAAAAAAAACCCCGTAAAAAATGTTGCCTTTATGATGTCAAGCTGGGTTAAAGCATAGAGCCCCAACTAAGAAGCTGAACTAATCACTGTTACTTTTGTTGTCAGGGAGAAAGAAGCCTCTTCCAGAACATCAGCCATCTCCATGACTGGCCAACACTGAGTGCAGCACAACCAAAATGGCAAATGATCATTATGCCATGTGAAAGCCGAAGATAATTTAGAGGTTGATGCATGTGCTAAATGAAGAAAAGCAGGCTGTGAGTATGCACTGCACTCATCTCATTAAAGTATTACACACCTTTTCTAGCTTACATTTACTTTCCTCTCAGAGAAACACAATCAGCTTGCTTAGTTTCCTAATGAGTATAATAGACAATCATGTAAAGTAGACTATCACTTGGTAAGAATGTAATGGAGAACTGCAGGCAGTCTATTAGATGTAAACTTGCTTAATTCTTTAATTATGTGTCTTTGATCAAGAGCAGCTCACTTGGAAAGAGTTTTTAAAAAGCAAAGTAATGAGCACTCATCTTTCATGTACACTACTGACTGTTAGGCCAACCTGATATAACTGTGGCTTCACTGCTTGTGTGTCAAGCACACCACTAAAATTGAGATAATAAATGTTACTTACAGCTATTAAAGCTTTTCTCTTGGAGACACAGACCTGTAAGAGCTGTTCTGCACTTTTAACTTTTCTTTCCATCTCTGTCAAGTATCTCAGAGAATTTTTAAAAGAGCTAATTGAGGCCATTTATCTTTATTTTTTTTCTTCTTTGTCCTCATCCCCTTTCCTTTCCTCATTAACCTCAAAATCTCTGTTGAAGATCTCTTTCCTTTTACTTTCAACATCTTATACTGTTCCTTGGACTTCATCTTCTGACAACCCTTAATCAAGACACAATCTCTTCAAGATTCTCCTACCTGCTACCTATTTATCACATATGGCTATTTCCTTCTCATCTAAAAGAATTGTAAACCAAGTTAATGTTACACACTATTTCGTTTTCACAATCATGGTACATTATTGGGCTGAAGGTGATGTGACAACAGGAAAAGTTTCAGAAACTGCTGCCCCAACATTTTGCCTAAAAGTTATAAAAAGTGTCTGCCATCTTTGCCTGGCCAAGGCTCCAGCCCAAATTGTCAAAGACTGGCAATGAAATTAGTGGCCTCACGACAAAAAAAACCCAAAAAACTGACCATCAAATGACTTAGAGCCCAATCTGAAACACATTATGGTAAATAGGGTCTAGAGTGGGGTAAAACCAGTTTTACTGGAAGTTAAATTACCTGGATGTTTTCAATATATAATTGTAACTATTTATCAATATATCTTACAAAAATTTCTGCAAACATGGATCTCTTGTCATGAGTGAATAAACATACTAAATGTTCATTACTGTTTCTTCTGTATAGTGAAGTATTAGCAAATTTATGACTGATATGGAAGTCCAGGCTAATTCATGCTGCCTATTTCAATCTCACTTTATCAGGCAAATAATAATAAAATCAGCTAAAAGATTGAAATTAGGCAAAAACTAAAATAGAAAGATGCATAGGAATGTTCTGAGTAGCATTTCTGCATCTTACTGGACATCAGGAAAAGCTGCTGATGCTACTCCTCTCCTGCAAGTGTATCTTATACACAGAAACCTGTAAGAGTATTAAGCACAGCACTATGAATTCATTTCAATTGATTACATTAATTGACTGGTAATCTATTTTTTCTTTTCTGCAAATGGAAAAACCCCCAACTTTTGCTGTATTCAGTTTCAACCAAGGTGTAACTAAATACTCCTCCTTTTCTGTAAGAAAAAAAGAACCTACACATTGAATAGAAAGCACCTGATTTGTCTTCTCAATACAGATACAGTTCATGCAGATTACTGTGTCATAAAAATGAGAAATAAATGTTTAACACTACTCTAGGAGGGCTTACCAAACCACAAAATGTCAAAAGAAGGAAAAAAAAAAAGAAGATAAATACAATTCTGAAAATTTGTTCTAACTCCATGTGTTCACTTACTGAAACTGCAGTATTGAATCTATTTCAGCTCCTGTAAATAACAACTGATATACTGTTTCTATTTGCTGTTTCTTCTCCATATCAAACATAATAGCCTAATTCTCTGGTATCCTGGTTAGGACACATGCAAATCTATATTGTGTTTTGCCACACACTGCCTTCAAGTTTTCTTTTGGCGTAAACACATACATACAATTACTAGATCATTGAGATTTACTTGGATTTTGGAGTAAGAAAATTTTTCTTAACTTGCATGAAATGTTGTTCTTTTTTTAAGTTACATTCTTGGACAGTTTTCAGCAACATTTCCAAGACATTAGTGGTTTCTGACTTTGATGACTGTACATTGTATGATTTGCACTACTGTTAACTTTCAGAAAAATAAATGTTTTTTCGTAAAATACCAGAATGTTTCAAATATTCTTCTGATTCAAATTCCACTTGCCTCTTAGGATCATAAATTGCACTGTTAAAAATCAGCCCAAGTGCAAATTCTCATATTGTGTTGAAGAATAAGACTGACAAGAGTAAGAGTTGCAATTATGACATGCACTTAGCAACTGTGTTTCAACACAAATGAAAAAACAATTAAATTTCTTATCACTGAAAATTGATAGCATTCAAAAAGTAAAACCTCCATTTAACATAATTTCCAACTGCCTCTAACCAGGACTTCTAGGAAATTCTGTTTTGTCTGTTTTAAAGTCATAAAATTAGTACAGCTTTCCTGCCCTGTATCTGTTTAGTCTCTCTTCTTCTGACTAAGCTGAGATTCATCATTTGACAGCTCTCTGTAGCAAAGGGAAGCAAAGAGCTCTGACTAAATGAACAAACACATTCCATTGCAGCCTGTCCTCTTCTGACATACCTATGCTGATCCCATCAATGACATATGTGCATATCTACTGCAGGCAGCAGGAAGAGCAAGGACTTATGAATATAAAGGCCTGGATACAGCACCAAAGGGAAGGTATATTATGTCCTTTTTAACTTTTCTTAATTTTTTAAAATAAGATGGAAAATACAGAATTTGTCTCGTGAGATTCCATACTAAATTTCAAGGGATAATAGCTAATAGAAAACAGGTCTGTAATCTCAGCACTTTTGATTACAGAGCCCTCAAAGAATTGTTTAAGTTTAGAGTAAAATATTATACAGGAGATATCTTCTAAAGTACTCTGAATACACTAAAGTGAGACTGCAGAGTTAATTCTCAGATCACAGGTAAACAACAGTGTTTCTGCATTTTCTTTGAGTCACTAATGTAACCCAGAATTCCAATTTACCAGTGTCTTAGCAAGTTTACAGAAGGAGTGCTACCCTATGATTTTTCTCACTTCGTGATTTACTCATCTGTTGATTTCTACACATATTCTCACTCATCTGCAATGCTGTTTTTGCTTCATCCTATGCATCAGAGTTAAAAAAGAAAACTTAAGGGCCTGATGTAATTCAGCTATTCGTTTCCTCCCACAAAGTTAACCTGCTCATGTAGGAAAAGCTTCTGTCCCTTTATCTGTATGTCCATGAAATGCAGCAGCTCCGAGCAGGAAGGTGCTGCCTACCTGCACTGACACACTGGCACATCTGCTTCCACTGTCAAAAGATCAGCTTGGACTTAGCCTTCATTGCAGGTACTGTAAAGTTTTGCACACACATTCGTTTAGTTCTCTGCACTACATCCCTGATGCAGCCTCTCTGATTTCACACAATTCACTAATTACCCCAAATGAGGAGCATGGTCAACCAAGTTTCCTTTCCTTTTCTCCTTAGAAACCAACTCATCATGACTGAGAACTTCCCTTTGGAAAATCATTTGTCTCTCCCATGATGATGAAAGATGTTTAAAGAGACTAACATCTTAACACTGGAGACTCTGAAAAGCACCTGGGCTTAGGTGGGATCAACCTTGGCCCTAAGCACTGCTGTAAGTAAAGGGCTTATGAAAAGGGTTTATGCAAAGGGCTGCATGAGGCCGTGGCATGAACGTCCATCTCATGAAATTTCATACAATGTTGTCCAAACAATCTGAAAGAGTTCACACTACAAGTGCCTTAAGTCTTCCCGTTCTGAAGGGCTGCCTGTTCAACCTATTCATTTAAGTAGGATTTAGAGGACAGGAAGGAAGGAAGGGAAAGGGAGAGAACAAGACAGACCAACGTGCACCTGTTTTAAGGATTTGAAGTCTTCCCCTCACCCTCTTATTTTCCTGTTGACTTCTTCCTTAGCCAGTTGAATAGGGACAGGAATATAATGGGATGAGAAGGATATGAGAAACCATTATTTACCTAAGCCAAGATAACAAAGAAAAAGGGTTAAGCTTCCTCTCTTTGAACAGAAGTCATGACCTGGTGGTCAAAATGGAAGACTAAGACTGTGGGATTTTTTTCCCTTTCTTGCTCCAAATAAGCTGTCTGAACTTATTTACTTTTATTTTCTCTGTGCCACTGTTTCCATGTCTGTATAATAATAACAGTTCCTCTTAAGGTTACTGGAAAGTTTAATTCATTAATGTATGTAAAGTACTGAGCAATTCTTAGAATGGGTCTGTGGAGATGTGAAATATTATTAATCTGTCAGATATTTTCCTATAAAATGAGACACATTTGTCTAAGTAAAAAATAATTGGTATGACAACAAGATTGAAAACTTTTAAGTATAACATAAAAGCTTGCTTGTTATGATGAGACTGTCAAATGACACCACTTCCTGCAGAAATTGTAGTTCAAAGACTGTAGCATGACAGCGAAGAATTATTTTAGCTAGCATAGTTCACATTTATACGTATTCCAGTATTATTATTACACACACAAAAAAAGGAAGTTCAAGGGACAAAGAAACAAATGCACCTCTGAGAAATCTCTGCCAGCCTGACAGTTAAAAAGATACTGCTCCTCTGCTAGAGTTTTTGATGGATATTACAGGAATCAAACTTTGGAGTTCTTTAGCAGACATTCAAAACTATTAAAGCACGAGTTTCAAGGAACTGCACCCAGAGAGATGCACTATCAGAATTAAAGAAGAATATTAAAGAGATATTTGACACCTGTAAAAGAAGGCTAAGGTTTTATCTCATGGGAATTCTGGCAAGCAGTATGCCTATGTGTTATAATAAGGACTGACTCTGAGAAAAGCAGCATGCTGGGAATACGCAGAAAGTCGACAAAGATGATGAAGGGCAGATTTTGAAAAGGACTTTTTCAGACAGACTGAGTTTCTTATAACAGAAAGTATGTTTGAAGAAGTATGTATGAGCCAAAGAGAGGTAACATTAATGAATAAACTATACAGGCAGGAAAGGTATCATGTGTTCTTTTCACCACCTTACTTTAACAGGAGCCATGACAGAAACTCAGTCTGCCTCCTATCTTTCTAATGCTTATATGTGATAAGAGAAGCTTGGTAACACCACTTCTTCCCTAGCAGTGAATCATACTGTGTACTGAGGTTCAAGCTACCATGTGAAGGAGTACTTAAAATTCCCTTCACCACTTCTCTTACCTTCAAGGGGGCAAGGACCAGATGTTACCTTTAACATAGATGTATTGCCACAGATCCTCAGCAACTGTTTGGCTCTGCAGCTCCCATAGCAACTGCTATTAAGTGCTAATAATATGATTAGGAGAAAAGTAAGAACTGCTTGAACGACTAAAAAGTAACAGAAACATTTCACTCCAACCCTGCATATCTTTACACCTGATGCTCTAGGAAATGCAACTGAAAACGCTGTTGACGACCATGAAAAAAAAGGAATGAAGTACATCAAATAGTGCAAGGTATAATAAACATTTCTATCTCATATTTTCTGGGAGGGAGCAGTGTGCTAGAGAGCAGAACGACAAGTGTGCCTTGAAAAGTATAAATCGACTGACGATAAGAGAACTGACTCACTTGCAAACCAAGTGATCCTATCTACAAGCAAAAAAAAAAAAAAAAAAAATGGAATCCCTGCATAAAATGTCCAAACTGGGATATTTTATGATTGTACTAAAAAGAAAGAAACAGGGACAGGACAAGGAAAATAATACACGGTTGCAAAACAAAATTCAAGACTGTAATTCAGCTGAGGTCTGCTGACCCCAAAAAGCACAAAAGCACAACTCAAACAGCTCCTGAATGACAATGAATGACTGAACTCTAGCTCCAGTATTTCAGCTAAAATCAGGATGCAACATAAACCAGCAGAACAAGACTCTTAAATCTGTTTCTTACAGTCTGCAGGTGAAAAATGTCAAAAAGCCAAAATGGCAGCAGCTACCATTTGTGAATTTTAAACAGATAATTAAGCCAAAGAAAGGCTCCTGTACACAGACGGGAGATTTCAAAGGTTAATGAAGGTATAATAAAGATGGAGATCTGACTATGAATGCAATAGTGACTTGAAAAAACAAATGTGAATAACAGGCAGAAAAGAAAACTGATTAAAATAATTCCTGCTGGACTCTTGCCTTCCCACTTGCCATCTACTTTTCTGGTCATTTTCTGTACATAGGTACATACATAAAATATATATAATCCCATTTCTGGGATCACAAACTGTGACCATCTCCCATGACCCATTTTGAGTCAGTGAGGCCACTGTGAGAGCATATGCATATTTATATTAAAAAAATTCTAACAAATTGTTTTTATTTAAGCTATTCTACTTCACCTTGCCATGTGTCCATAGCAAGCTGGATGCTTATGTAGCTTTCAGTAGCTATTTAAATCTTGTCAGTATTTTGAAACTATCTAAACTTATGGATGGCAGAAATTATGATGATGTTTTACGTTTCCAGCCAGGGCACATGGGAGGTAACACTGGAGGTAAATACAAACTTCCTCTTGCTGACTTTCAACTTGCTCAGGGTGGATTGTTATTTTTTTCTTCATAGTAACATCTACAAAAGGTATGACACAGTGTTAGGGTTAACATGAACCTTAGAAGTAGTATCTTTGGGCAAACACCATCTTAAGCAATACTTCTTGCTTTTCAGAGCCCTTGAATAAATAAATAAATAAATGCAACATGTTTTGACAGTGTCAGGTTATCCCTGAATTTCTCATTTTCCATAAAAGTATTTTTGTGATAATGCATGCCCTATCTCCTATCAATGGAACACCTCAAAAGATCAAACAAGAATCTAAACTTTTCTCTAAATCCCTGAAATCTCATATTGGACTTAACGCCTGTAAGAAATTATTTAAAACAATTTAAACTGTGATTTGGATTAATTGCAAACACATAAAATGAGGTCAGAAATGCATATATATATATATTTGATTGCATGGAATCTGTTTACAGCATTACTGTTCTCCCTCAGGCCATACCTTACAGAGTGAGCTTTGAAAGAATCAAAGCTCTTCTGAATCTAAGTACCACAGTGTCTCCATGTAGAAACTAATGTAGCAAATATTTATCCTGAATCCTGTATACAGCTGTAATACTTTTCTTAACCAATGTAAATAAGTTTATAGTTATTGAACAACTTAACAGTTGCTTAAATCCACCGTATTTCAGTCCTGGAAAAGTAAAGAGCAGCAAGGAGCTTTACAAACTGTTTTTAATGACAGAATAACCAAAGCACAGGTTTTATCTGAAATATCCTCTAGCTTCAAATTCAAGTGTCACTACGTCAGAGTACCCAAAAGTGCTAAAATGTATGTTTAATTTTATAAAGCTTTTCATCAACACAAAAAAGACTTCATTCAGCAAAACCTGCCTGGAATTAATGCATTGGGCCCAGAAGATGAAATGCATGTGCTCACAGAATGGTGAATTTAAGTCGTTTTTGCAGATCTGTCTCGTTTCCAAGAGTATTTGTTTATTGAGTTGGACTTCAGAATAGGTTAGAAAGGACTCAAGGTGTTAAAATTTGTGTCTCCTTGCCAAAGTGTCAGACTGACTGAAACCACCAGCAATGTCTCCTTTTCCTAACCATGCCCCTTTACCAGAGAACAGGAAAGAGGCAATGTAGAAACTGTACAAGTGGTCCTAATCCTTTGAATATTTTCTGTGTAGGAGGAATTTGGGATAGTGGTAGGTTAGCATATATTGCAGGAAGAGTGCAGAGCGTCCTCAATAAATTTCAGCTTTGGCAAGCATATTCTCACTGATTTCATAATTGCTGACAGTTGTCAGTTGGCTGGGACCAAGCCACAAGATGATTGGAGTCGAGAGTAAGCAAAGCACAGAAACTGCTTAAAAAGGGAAAAGAAAGGAGTGCTCTGGCATCAAACATGAAATGAATCAGTAAAAAAGCAGGATACTAATGCTGATGATGGAAATAACAGTGGAATAACCTGTCATACACCACACTGCAATGGTGTAGAAGAAAAGGGGCAGCCCCCAATGCAGCATCCAAATCAGTCAAATAACATAGAGAGTGCATACATGATCTATACACAAACCTGTGCGTTAACAAAAATCACACAGGAAGTTGAAAGGAGTTTCAGAGGTTAAATATATGTGCTCAGTCTGGCTAAGAAAATAAAATCCTTTCTCTCTTTTTTTCTGCCCTATGCTCATGTATGTTCATGTGTGTGTGAATAAATAATAAACCAACACACAGGAAGATAGATGCAAAAGAATCAATACATATTTGTTGAAACACTTTTTGAACTTGTTGAACAATGGAAGCTTGAAGCAGGAAGTACTTGCTTGGGAAGGGGCAAAAGCTTCATACTACAGCTGTCACTGAACGTACCACATTTACACATAAAGCTTCTTTTTGCCAGACAGATAAAAGATTGATTTGTATTTCTCTGAGGTTCCACTTACTGGTGATTTTTTTTTTGTTTGTTTGTTTTATTTGAGAGGGATTGTTTGTTCTGGTTTTCTTTTACTAATCATTGCTTACTATCTAGACACAAAGGGCATTTGAACAATTTGAATAGACTTACAGCCATGCCTCTTCCTAGATTTTGACACTGTTTTCAAATATGTCACTCAAAACAAGAGTAATTTAATGGTGATCATGTATTACTAATGAATCCAAATGCTTTGAGATGAACACAAACTTTCATCTCAAAGGTGGTTTATCAATACTACAACCTTGTCAGGAGAATATCCAGGGAAATTTACTGATATCAGCATACTAAAATAATTAGGCCATTATTACTTACTTCCTTCATCTGCACTCTTATTTCTGGTTTTGCCTATGTGATTACATGAAAATAGACCTGGAAAGCCCAATAACACCAGACAGTTAAGATTTATTTTTGTATTAATAGAATGTAGCTTTATATGAGGCTCAAGTAAGTAGATGCCCATAGACAGACACCTTGAATGTTACCCTGCCTAATATGAAAGAAATCAGAGGATTCAATCCACTGAAACAACTTTCTTCACAGCATGTATTATCCCAGTGGCTACTCAGTGGGCAAAGCTGTCACACTTGGGTCTCCAATTGGAGATCTCTGAGGCTGGAATCCTAAAACTTACTGTTAACTCTGCTTCAAATGACTGTGAGATTTGAGCTTTGAGTATGTAATTTGCTATGTATTACAGCCTTTTCATGGAAATTTATATTACACCATACAAACAATTAAAGGAGATAAAGAAAATTAAATGGCACACTTGTAGATGTGTTGAAGCAATCTTGATGGTTTGTTTTTTATTCTTCATTTTTATCGTATTAATTTCAGATTTGTTTCTTATTTAAAAGAGCAAAAAATTATTTTATGAACATTCAACCTTACACTGAAAACCTAAAATGTCTTTACAGTAATTATGATGGAATAAAATAGAGGTTGTGGACTGTAATATTAAATGTATATACTTCAAACCTAGGTGTTCAGTTCTGAGGATGCCAACAGATGAAAGTCTAAGCATGGAACAGCATTTGTGGGGGAAGGAGTAACCATATCTGTCTGCCATGAGACCACTACTGCTACAGCCAACCTTACATCCTAGTGCTGGATGCTTCACTCTGCACCAAGCAATAAAGCTCAAAAGAAAAGATTGCTTGTTATCCCTACTGGCCAGAACTGCAGATGGCATGAATTGGTACATCTTTACTAACTTAGCATAGCTATGCTGAGGTATAATACCCTTTTCTTTAGAGATACCATTCCTGATGTCTTTCTATTCAGGAATACTTGATCAAGTAAACATGTAGTTCATAAAGATGCACGATCTATAAAAATACACATACATACATGTATCAGAACTATCCTATCTCTGGTATACAATTCCTAAAGCTAGAGATAGACAAGACGATTGCATTCAGACTACATAATTTCAAATAAAAATTCTGCCTGTGAAATTGGTTTGATCTGTAGACAAATGTCAGCTCTGTGCCCTATTAAACTTGCAATTGTTTTAAAAGGACATATCAGTGAGCCCTGAAATGTTGAATAAATGTTAATTGGAAGTCAAAGAAAATATCATGGGTGAAATAAAATATGCAAAGAAAAACCATTTTCAATCTACAACACAGTCACAAGTGGATCCAAGGAAGAAAAACATTTCCAAACAGTTAGGCTCCATCTTAACAGAAGACAAGAAAAATACTGAAATCTATTTTAATTTTAATGACCATAATACTGATGATTATTATTTTTAAAGTTGCTACCATGAAAGTATATTAATCTTAAATATTAAATTGTATGATTACATTGATTTTTCATCTACCTATTAGCAATCCTACCTATGCTTGGTAGGGTAAAAATGCATGGGATTTATGATTGCCATACCATAATATACTCATGTAAAGCATTGAGGATTTGTATAACCTATTAATCTAATCAGAATGAGGAAATAACAATTTGTAATGCTCTACCTTTTTTATTCTTCATCCAAGACTAAGTATTATGAATGATTTTTTAAAAGTATTTCAATCATTTTTCTCTGGTACATTTATACAGTTTGACAGCAGCAATTTAAAAACTAAGACAGAAGAGGGATTTGATTTTTATTTTTAATTATGGAAATGCAATCTTCTTCACATCTACTTTCAAAATGATGACTACAGGCTATTTGCTTAAGTGAACAGTGAACAGTATGAGAAGTGAATAATCAGTTACTGCAGGAACTGTGTAACTTATGAAATTATACTAAAAGGCTGCTAGATATAATACTAAAGGGAAATACCATCAGAACATTGTATTGCATATCCTCTTAGAGTAAAAATAGCATTTTCCTGGAATGAAGTAATCACATCTTGATGTGGGATGGCAGTAAAGAATTTTATGGGTATACTCCTTCTTAAGTCCTGCTAAGAATTTTGTAACTTGGAAAAAGATTTAAATAATTTTAACCCTCATAACGACAGAAAAGCCTGATTATTTAAATGCATGTACTATGACCAATGTCACCAATGCAAACCTTAAAAAGCTCAAACACAGTAATTATTACAATGTTGCTTGACAGGAAAAAAAAAAACCAAACCAAAACCAACCAGTCTTAGTTCAAATGATACCTAGTTCAAAACAAATTCTGATAGAATACAAAAACAAATGAAAGACATTGACATTGCTTATTCCCTGAGAAAACAAGATATAAAAGCTGGGTTTCATATAATTCAGTGAGAAATTTCCAATTGGCAAAGGCTGAACAACTATTTGGTTTTAGGCTTTATGCTTTTTTTTTTTTTGTTGTTGTTGTTGTTAACAAGAGTATTCACATTTCCATTTCTGCTAATCTGACACTTTGATTGCATGTTACTGAATTTTTCTCCTGCTTACACTCTTAGAGAAGAAAAGATCTGATAAACCACTGTCTGAATTTACTAACAGCAATAAAAAAGACCCTCTTACTATTCATTTATCTTCAAGTGCATCTGGAGAAACATCCATGGGAAAGAATATATGTATTAAGTTTTAATCCTTGGCTCACTACCTATACAGAGCTAATTCACATACTCTTCAGAAAAGATTCAGTTTTAGCCTTGAAATGCAAGCAGCCAACTACAACAGAGTCAGTCAATCAATGTCACAAAGGCAGTTTTAGCAACCTTAATGAAGCATTCCCTTTAGTTTTCAATTGAAGAGAAATAAAAAAGGGAGAAAACATTTTCACGTTTTCTTATTCTTTGCAGTCCTCTCACTTTCTGAGACCTTACCTGAGTGATGAAAAGTTTTGCTACCCTACAGTTTTACTACAGCAGAAGTCTTGTGATCTGCTTTAAGTACATATTGATACATATTGCAGGGAGTATATGCTTATGAAAAAAGATATCCTTAATTCATAAAAATCCTCATTTGGTAAGATCACCCTGCTTTGTGTAAGTTTTCAGCTGTCCCATCCTGCTATGCTTCAGGAGTGCATCAGCACTTCAGATTAATCTCACAGTCTCCAGTCATGTATTACTCATCCCATTTCTGTATGTTCCCTCTTGTTTGACTCATTGTCCACACTGTTGCACATTTATGGGGACAGATAAATCAGAATCTTTGGGGTTGATGGACTATCCAGTTTCATCACCTTTTACTATTATTTATCCCTCCTTTTATGTTGGTATGGCAGTTATAGAACAGCACCATTTTCTTCATTTCCCAGAAGGGCAATGCAACAAAGGGAATGGAATATATCCTGTGCCACTTCAGACATGTATCTCATCTAAAAGTGGCTGTCTAAAGCAATGCAGATGAACCAAGTCCAGTACTGCTTATTTCTCTCCAATGAGTGCAGGGAGTTTAGGATGGTTAGCTGAAATGTAGTCATCTGAAGTTAAGGGAGATGAATCCAAGTCCACCTGTCCAAGGTCATCAAAGTAGTCTGAAAAGACATTTCAACTCACATCTCAGATTTACATTTTGTATTCTGGAATATCTGAGAAGTACAGTGATGGAATAGATTAATCAGTTTTTTGAAGAAGAGCTAATGTTGTACTGGTGTTCTTATGAACAAAAAGAAAATTTTTAGTTTATGAATGTCTTAAGAGTCCCATTTGATATGAAATATTGTAGACCCTTTTAAAATTTTAGAAACCATAATTATGGTTTATGTTAATAATTCAAAATTTTTAAAATAACCAGTTCCTTAAGAAAGTAATGGAGTTAAAAAAAAGTTTACAGGTTTTTAAATTAAATACAGAGATTAGAGATCTCCCTGCATCTAGGGCCATTTAAAACATAAACAAAATGAAGAGTCAAACGATGAATATGTGAATACTTGTATTAAGAGTTGTACAAAAAGAAGGGATCTCAATACTTTTAATTGAGCCATTGAAGGCTGACTAGCCTAGTGACAAAGAATGTCTCTATAACACTGAACATTTCCTATTGACTCAGATAAGGGTATTTTATGCAAAAAAGTGTACTAGTGGAACCTTACCAAAACCTGATACTAGGTTTACTTGCATTTTTTTGCCTTTGGTACATTCCATGATCTAGACCTTTGAAAATGAGTTGAAAAGTGCATATGAAGGCACCAAACAGCAGATGAAATCAAGATAAACCTGGAAGTGAATAAAGTATCCATGCACTTTGATCTCCAGCTCTCAAATTATTATGTACAGTACATACTGTCCTTCTCAGTTGAAAATGTGATTCTTATTAGAATAAGGTTGTACCAATGGCCAATACAGGAAGACTTGAAGTTCCAGTTCTTACTGGGCAATTACAACAATAATACAAAAAATTAATTGCTTTTAAAAAATTTGTTTGGGTTTTTTTTCTCAAATCAACTACTTTCTTAGCCTGACACTGTAACAGAGTAGCTGACTGAAAATTAAAACCTCTATGTTGTTTATATCTACTCTTAAGGTCAGAAATTTACGCAGGTTTTTGAACCTTCTTGATGGCTTTATTGTCCTTTTACCTGAGTTTCCTAAAGGAGACAAAGGGCTGCATTTTACTTGCAAACAGAAACAAATTCTAAGCATCTCTTTCCTGCACAGCTGCTTTCTGTGCAGCTTTCATTGCAGGGGTACAACTTTTACAGTTAGCATTGCTACATTTTGCAAACGAGCAGGAAAAGCTGAGCAAGGACAATTGTGACAAACCCAATCTTGACTTGCACAAGGTCAGGACCCCTACAGATATCAAATGTCTTGTGTCTGTCATCTAATCCTTTAAACAGTGCTTTTCCTTTAACAATAAACAGCATTCTATGACAATCCTAATAGGGATTGTACAATATGGAGTTACATTGGTAGAGCCCTTGCAGTTGTTCTAGCATCAGGTTTTCCAGAATTCCTTAATGGCCACTGCAGAACCAACTCTTCCTCTCACCAGAACTTGGTGCATACTGGAAAAGCAAAGATATGGCCTCACTTTTTTCCTGCCACTTTTCAAATGGTTTTTATTTTGAATATTGCCAAAAAATACCAGGAAGACTGCAAATGTGCCCTCTAATAGGGCTAAAAAGGATGAAAGCTTTAAAAAAAATCTTACACAGGAGCAACTTATTTTTTAGAAAAGCAACATATAGAGGTTGCTCCTACCATAAGTAAGGTTGCTTCCTCATTTCTCATGAAGCCCACCTGTACTACAAGCTGAGAATAGATTTCTGAACCAATTAAATACCTGTCTTCTCTAAACTATACTTATCACAAGAACGCCTGCTCACAATAGGTAATAGAACTAAAAGCTGTAGGTGTATTCACTCTCAGAAAATCTCCAATTTCCTCAAAAAGAGAAAAATATGCAGTATTTCTGTACACTAAAACAGTAACTGTTCTTGAGTGAATAACATTTCCAGTCCTCACGATTATTTCTAGCAACTCAAAACAGCGTGTTCTGCTTGTATAACGAGTATTTAATTTAGACTCATGCACACTCATTTCTATACAAGCTGAAATCCATCATAAGCATCCTCTTCATTTCACTTACCTTGATTTACCCTCAGAATCACATTGAAGACTGCAATATACAGACATTTAAGGGACTAAAAGCATAGAGGAGGCCAGATCAAGGAATAAATGTATAAACAGAAAATAGCACCACCAGGATTTTCTTTAAAAATACTTTTTTTCTAGAATCAAGATATGACAGTATAGCATGCCATATTAGGTGATGGATGGACTATAATTTGCTAGATGGCCTATAATTTGAGACTTTTTTTACCTTGTTCTTTTGACAAAAACATACAGTCCCAACACCAACCAAACTCTCCCCAAAACTCTAACACTTAAAAATATTAAAACTGTTCTCAAGTGTAACTTTTGGTATTACAGGGTGAGTGGTACTCAAAAAGGTTCATAAACCTTAGGATATGATTTCCCTTTTGTCAACTGAATTTCTTTAGCTCTCTCTCTCTTTTAGGTTACAATTCCTAAGCCTTATTTTCCCCCAAAAAAGAAAAATCAAAATGAGAGAGAGAGAATAAACATCATCCAATTCTGGTAACTCAGGTAGGAGAGTACCAAATTTCCCTGTGTTTATCAGTTCCAATTGCAATTGCAGTTACTCCTAGAATCATAGCACATGCTGACAAACACACAGATTTTTCTAAGTATGCCTTTGTCTACACTTTTTTGCCTCTATGTTTTTTCTCATGTATGTCCTTGCAATGCAATGATCAGTTTGGGAATGTACTATCAAACTGGAAAATCTTATTATGATGAAATACATGCTCAAATGCAAATATAATAATAGATATTAAAGCTATTCTTAATTTCATGGAATGACATACTATGTTGTAGAGTAGTAGAATAATTTGACTTCCCTGCCCACAGCCGTGATTCGAACCAGGTTTGTTCAGTGCTAAAGGAAGAACAAACTGTTTGTTACTAGCTGCCATTCTTTGAAGGTGTCTTTGGGAGGACTGAAGGATGTGTTCAGCAGTTCTAACTACTTTTATTCTGAATTTCTGACTTCCAAATAATGAAAATTTCAAAGGCTGATTAAAAAATAGGATGTTTATGTTTTTAAAAACACACAAGGATTTATTCTTCCATTACTGCTGTACCATTGACTTCCACTTCAAACTTCTTTCCAATGTAAAATAAAATGCAACACATTTTTACAACTCCTGTCTGATAGGAGGGAGGTCTTGGCTTTTTGCTGGTTTTGCTAATCTGTACTAATACAATGGTGAGTAGATTAACAGATGCTGCCAATAGTCTCCAGGGAAGTGCAAGTACATTAAGATGACTTTCCAATGTGTCACTCCTGCTTACAATGTAATTAAGTTACAGTTTTCTGTATATAATTTCATTAATATGGATTAGTCAAAATATCAATGCACAAATAAATGCAGACTTGCAAAATGTGTATGTCGATAAAATAAACATACATTTCTAGTAATAAGGTAGGAGCATAACTTCCACAAAAAGCCTATTCAATACTGCTACTCAATTGTCATTCACAGGAGTAACTGAGGTTATCTGAACTGTGCATTTATGGACACCTCCTTTTCACAATTCCTCACCATTCTAATATGCTGTTAGAAATGCTTTTTTTTTTTCCCCCAGTTCTCTGGAGGTGGACTCTTCTGTTTACTTGAATCAGTTCTCGGGGATAACATTCCATGAAAGCAGAGGTGAAAAGGAGCTCTGCAGGATGAATCAAGTGAAGTAAGGAAGCTCATAAGTGAGCCAGCAGCCCATCACAAGAGACCACAGAGTCAGCAAAGCATCTGTCACATTTATAGTCAAGAGGAAAATGAGATATGAAGAAAACATAAAAGAAATCTTGACTGTACACCTGGTGAGAAATTATGTGTCCAAAACTAATATGGTTTTCATACAGTATTAGTTTGGTTCCCTTACCTTCTTTCCTTTCCTATATCCTACTTTGCTTTCCCTTTAAAAACTGATTACATTTACAGGTCTATATGGTTCTATTTGTAACTTGTCCATGCTCAGATTTATAGAATATTATTCAAAAATAAAAATTGTATACAAAGTGATGTTTCTACTCTCACCATACTGGCAAAGCCTTTGAGAGGATAGAATTACCACTAACTAATCAAGAATAGGTAAATATTTTGATTTACTGACCTTTACGTTATTCTTACATTTAATGTCATGGCGATAAATAAAAAAGCAAAACCATAAATGGTGTATAATATAACATGCTTTTCAATACCTCAGAGAAATAGAAAGTAAAAAAAGAAAATATATAAACTCCTATTTATTTTTATAGTAAAATAATAATATATCTATCATTTTCAGTCCGAGTTTATACAGAGGAGTGACAAATAACATCTGGCTCAGTTGTGTTTGCAGATTAGTCCTGTTTGAGTCAGAGAGAATTAAGCTCTTTCACCTCCCACAGCAAAGGTAAAGGTGATGAGCTTTTATTAGTATAGCTAATAAAATCCTACACTGCAGCAAACTATCACAAACAAATCATGCATTTCCAGCACCAGGCATTAAGATATTGCACATTAAAAATAAGACTGATGCAAGGAAAAGAGACTCAAACTTAAGTATAAAGACATAGAGATTTACAGTGTTGTTCTACAGAGAACAAAATGGCTTACAATTCTGTACAGCTGTTTAAGAAAAACAAACACACAAAGCCAACTGCTGTTTTCTGAAAATATAGGAGGTTAACACAGTCTTCAAGCATAAAATAAAATAATAATTATGATAATTCATTCATTTGAGCTTGTTTTCGAGCAAGTTCCCTGTTGGTTTCTTAATGAGGATAATGATGTATAATCTTTACAACTGAAAGTCTCAGAGGAAAGTTTACACTTCAGACAAAAAAAGAAAAAGGAATGAGACAGAGTGCCTTAAGAGTAACCTGAAGCCTCCCTGGGATAGATCCAAACAAGTGATACTGGAAGCCTTAGGAGAAGCTTCTACCCAAGTTGTGCAGCCCTGTGCAGTCATGGAGTAACAGCAGCAACACTCCAGAGCTCCTGATTCCCAAAGGCATCTCTTTTTAGATACAAAAACCACATCAGGATCAAAGACTAGGCAGTACACCACAGTACTCTGCCTCATATGAAAATCTATGAAAGAAATGGTCTTTCAACCTATCCTATCCCTTAGGAAACTATGCGAGATTTTATAACAAAAATATGTATCTTCCTAGTACTGGCTGATGATGAGCTTGTGTTTCAAGAGAGGATCTGACAGGCAGTGAAAGGTAGCCACCTGCCTGCAGAAAAGCAAAACCAGGCATTCAAAAGTGCAATCACAGACTGAATCATAGAAACATAGAATCATCAAATCTTTTAGGTTGGAAAAGACCTTTAAGATAATTAAGTCCAACATCAACCAAGTCCACCACTAATCCATGTCCCTAAATGTCACAACTACATGTCTTTTAAACATTTCCAGGGATGCTGACTACATCTCTTCCCCGTTCCAGTGCTTTCTGTGAAGAAATTTTTCCTAATATCCAATCTAAACCTGCCTGGTGTAACCTGAGGTAATTTTCTCCTGTCCTATTACTTTTCACTTGGGAGAAGAGGCTGACCCCCACTGGACTACAATCCCCTTTCAGGTAGCTGCAGAGAACGGTAAAGTCTCACTTGAGCCTCCTTTTCTCCAGGCTAAACTATCCCAGTTTCCTCACCTGCTCCTTATTAGAGAAAAGATATATAAAACAAAAGACAAGAACATTGATGTTAGAACTAAAAAAAAATACAACCTAACAAGCCCAAAGCACTTCTTCTTCTTTATGTCTGGAATTTTAATTGAAATTTTAAACAAAAAGAAGTGTGACATCAGAATTGTAGCTATTACAGTAGGGCAAAGGAGAGCGATGCTTGTTTGATATGGTATTAATAAGTTAATAATGTGATAAATCTACTTATTGCTTAGCATTAATCCCAGGAACTATTGAGAAGCACTTGATAAAATCTGCCCTTAGAGAAATGACTTTCTCCTTGTTTGAGGAACACATCTAATTGAGTTTGAAAATGGCATCTGATCCGCTAATCTGACAATTTTGAATGAATTGGTCTCTCAGGTTTTATATACTGATATATCTACAACTGCTGGGCTTTTGGTAGCATTCTCATTTTTAACTGTTTTTGAGATGAATCAATGCACATTTGGACAGATCACTCTCTCTCTCTCTCATTGTGATTAATCCATTAAAGTTAATGCTTTAGACCTCGTCTGCAGCAGAATCTCCTTGAAAACCTGGGAAAGCAAGTTAATAACGAAAACAAGGTGATGCCACATCACAGTCCTTAATACGCCCGTTCTGATAACCTGATTAGTAGCTCTAAAATATCAGGGAATTATTTTTAAGAGACAAGGATCTGAGTTTTCATTTTAAACTTTGCATTACTGACTGCAAGAATTAGATTACTCATGTCAGCGATGTGAGAATATAAAAGGAATGACTAGTTGAATGACTAGTGGACTTCAGTGCAGTGTACAAGGAGTAGAGAACATTTCTATTCAAGTAATGTTTGCAATATAAATACACATCAGTGACATAGAGCAAGTATAAAAACTGAGAGTAGCATCAATGTTGAAGACAGTGATGCACAATAAACACATCAAAACAAAGAGTGCAGTTACAGGACTATCCCAGTTTTTGTCTTTGCCCTCACACTTAAGAAACCTATTTTGCTTTTTCTGAACACTCTCAACTAAAAAGTTTCCAGTACTGCACAATAGTAGGAGTTATTGAACATATGATAAAATTACTGATAAAGCAATGATGAAATGTGATTGATAATTAAAATAATCTGCTTATAGCACAGGAGTCCCTTTCAAAAAATTAACCCCAGATATCAAAGAAGCCCAGAACAACCACTTTCTGTGCACAGTAGCGTTTTAAAATGTAGAACACTTCAAAGTACATTTTAAGTCTCTAGAAAATACTCTGTTAAAAAACCCTCACCGAAACTACTTTTTTCTAATGAGCTATTCAGGCTTAGGGAAGATGCTGCCCTTCCCTATTAAATCAATAATGCACTCAGGTGGATATTGCTTTATGTGAAATTTTTATTTCTTCAGGTACTCCCTGTAGGCAAAATCAGTGTTTTGGATAAAGGATGAGCATATATAAACATACATAACCTGCTAACAAGTTGCAATTATAACACAAAAGAATACAGGAAAGATCTTTCACATTCTAATTCAGCAGTTATTTTAAAAACCTTTATTTCTTACCAGTAGTTGGAACAGATGAAAGACATATAACATTCAAAGGAATTTCAGAAGTTTTAATTATAAATTTACTTTGTTTTCCTATTAATCATAGAACACTCTTCATATGCACATAAAAACAGTGGACTGCCACTTCAGTAATAGGTGAACAGATGAATTCCACTACTTTGAGAAGTTTTGATGGATGAAGAAATGAAAACCATCATATGCCACAAAAATCTGAAGTTTTAAATTCTAGTCATTAAAAAGATATCATCCTCAAATTTAGAAATTTTCAGAGCCATGCTTTTTCCTTAAAATAAAAACAAAAAAAGAAAAAAAAAGCTACAGAAATTCTGATTTGCTTCACTAGAATTGGATTGGGTTTTTAAGTCATCTGAACAGTGGTTGGCCTCTAAGGCATTTTGTTTACAGCATTTTAAAGCAGAGCAGTACAGAAGTTGCTCAAGTGTTTCAGTGGAAAGAGGCAGACTGTGATGAGCACCTGAGTCACAACTATAATAAACAATTAGGAGATGCACTGAGAAGCCTGGTAAAGAGAAAGGACAATTTGTTAAGAAAAGCCTTCCTCTGAACAGAAATCAGCAGGAGGGCAGAACTCTCAGAAACCTGCATTACCTTCTAAGTGCATATTGTTGGTATCTACCATTTTGTAAAGCTTTTTTTGGAGTTCACCACCTTTTCCACTGATTAAGAGAATTCATGTCAGACAATCCCTGGCACAGGGTAAAGCTCAGTGAAGTTAGGGTGACATACTGAGAAGTAATGCAACCATTGATTTTAGGTTCCTTGAGAAAATGAGGAATTCCTAAATGAATGATTTGTGAAAACTCTAAAATGAGTTGTCTACAATGATTTAGGAATTTGTGGCACTGGTAGTAATGAAATTCAGTTTTTTAGCATATAATTCAAGAAACAAATTTTTCTGCAGATCTTCTCTTCTTTAATTCACTACTGAGGGTTTAACAGCCCAGCAATTGAGCTCTGACAACCTGCTTTGACCACATACTAGTGTCTGCTCATGAAAGTGTAGCCTTGCCTACCCAATTGTACAGACAGCCCTATCTCAATTTTCCATCTCGACTTTGCCACCTTAATAATATTCTTCTAACATCTTTTGTTTTCAATATAACTCCCCAAAGACATGATAGTGCACAATAATGCTAACTGAGCAACCCTGCTGTTAACACTTGAACCCAAAAGTTATTTCTCTGATTTCAAACAAGGTTGGAATATGCCAACAAACAAATTCTGGGTAAACAGATACCTGGGTGGTTGAGAGAAATGCTCTGTGTCCTTACAGAGGGAAAGGAGGCAGCCTAAAACCATCATGAGACATGACTTGAATAGAAACCATGCCCCTCAAGTCTGTGGCTTGCTTAGTAATTTTACGTTTTTGGGGGACAGCAGGAAAGAAAGCAAGTAGAAAAATTATAAATCCCACTACAAGACTGCAATAACAATATGGACACAGAAGAATGATAAGCAGATTTTGCATCTTTATCACAAAGATGCCTGACTTATGAATTAACAGTACCACCAAAGGTCATTGTCTATATAAGTATTAACATAAAACAGGGTAGGGTACATTTCTGAATTCTGAACTTGGATGACATCCTCTTAAATCTTCTCTGAGCCCCACAAAGCAGCCACAGGGCTCTGAGGCAAAGTTATTGTTTGGTTTGGGTTGTTGTGTTTGTTTGTTGGTTTCTGGTCCTGGTTTTCCTGGTTTTCCTAGTTTGAAGTGTCTGAAATAAAGGGAGGGTGGACTGCAGCTGCTAATGGTGGTATTTTTAATAGTTCACAACTACTTCTGTGCCATCCTCTAGGAAAATAACATGACAGCACATGGGAGTATTTGTTGGTGACAACATATTGAGATAGTGATGGAAAACTGTGGAGGGAGCCTAACTTTATTTTATCTCATTCACACTGCTCTTCAGGAATGGTCTCTGGCATTTATTCCCTCAGGCACTATGTCAAAGAGCACTGGCTGGCCCAGACCACTGATGTGTCAGGGGCCATGCTGACAAGAGGGCTGGATGAGTGCAGCTCAGGGCTCAAGCTGGTGCTTCAGCTTCATTTTATTTATTATAAAGGTCTCTGTATAGAACCAGCAGGACACGGAAATGGGAGATGGACAGAAGAGTTGGATGTAGACAAGAAATTGTCCAAAGGGTTTACTGATGTTTGCTAACAAAGAAAGAACAGTGAAGTTTGGAAATTGTATGTTTATATAGGATCATCCTTCTACCTGTTTTCTCCAAATTAAGTCCATATCAGAGAATCACAGAATCACAGCATATGCTGTATTGGAAGGGACTCACAAGGATCACCAAGTCCAACTGACATTCATTGATGTTGAACTGTCTTCAATTGACATAATTCCAAATTGTTTTATTAATTTCTAGCTCTTCACTGTAGCCCCTTCCTGCTTAGTTCCCATCTCCTCTGAGTTGGCTTCTGTTAGTTTCTTCCTTTCCTACCCATTCCTGGGCTCATGCTCAACAGAGAAGAATGGATTATTTCCCTAGTCTCTTTCTTGGAAAAAGATGAAGCATATTTAGCCTCAAGCAAGCAGCTGTAATGAAAAATTTGAGCCCAAAACCAGAAAGTTTAATAAAGTTAGAAACAATCAAAACCAAAGACTCATCTTTGTGGTAGACAACTAAAAGATGTGTGTATAACACACATAGTCTATTGTATACTCCGAATAAATAAACAAACACCCCAAAATCCAACCATGCCTGACATCCATTTGGCAGTGTAGTCTTGTTGGAAAGATTTATACTTTTGAGACTAAAATTAGCTCAGAAAAACAGTTGCAAACACAGCAATGCTGGGTGTATTTTGAACACTTAGCAAAAAAGAAAAAAGAAATAAAATAGAAAGAG
Source organism: Lichenostomus cassidix (assembly GCF_008360975.1). Classification (NCBI taxonomy): domain Eukaryota; kingdom Metazoa; phylum Chordata; class Aves; order Passeriformes; family Meliphagidae; genus Lichenostomus; species Lichenostomus cassidix. Next base: position 16,406,557 of record NC_139480.1, on the reverse strand, counting down.
ATGACCTAATCAAAATGAAAAACCCCAAACATTTCCTGCCTCACAGGTCACCTAATACTCTGAACCCTGCCCTGTAATTCTTCTCAAGCCAAGGGACCTTTGGACACTGGAAAATAAATAACCTCATTTGCTCTCCAGCATGTTGCTGGATGTGCCACTAAATAGGAGAGATGTGGCAGCTTTGACATAAAAATTGAGATAACTTACTTTAAAAAAACAAAAGAAAGAAAAAAAAGAGGAAAAAAAACCTCATCAGAAGCAAATCACAAAGTTTCTTTCCTTTTTGACACACTCTTACAAACTATGGAAAATAGAACTATAATTTTTCCAAACATGTGAGACCACTGTTCCTAAAATAACATCAAATGAGCTGGTAAAATCGCATGCTAAGTTCAGTGTCATATGGCAGCAAAACAAAGATATGTGGGCAGACTTCTAAAAGGACTGGAAAATCTTTGAAAAAATGGAGGTTTTATATTTATGCACCATAAGTCAATAGTTTAAGCTCATATTGGAGAATACAAAATTATTATTACAGAAGTAAGGAATTTACAGTCATCACTGATTTGCACAAAGTAATGATCTAAGTTTTAGTGCACAAACTTTTGGTTTTAATCTTTTAAATTATGAGTTTTGTGTCAGTAGATAAGGTAAAAACTAAAGCAGTCAGCAGTAGCCTGACTACAAACAATAAATACTCTAGTTGCTGTATATGAAAAAACTTAAAAAGTAAAAAAAAAAAGTGTCAAAATTAAATAGTTCATATATAAAGCTATCAAATTAGTGGAGCATCTTAAAGCTAAAGCCCTCCAGTGACTGTGATAAATTTGTATGAGTTAGTGTGAATGCTATTTTGGATATCTAAGATTCAACCAAAAGAACTTGGCAACTGCCTTAGTGAGTACATACAGAATGAGTATTTTCAGGATATATACTTTCATTGGCTATTACGAGAGAGTGGTTGTAATTATATTGTGAAAACAATACTTTAACTGTGATGTATCTTAAAAAAAGTATCTCTTATTTTCAGAGCATGCCAATGAGACAGGAGGGAAATGGTCTACTTGCTCCATATTATTTTCTCTTAGGCAATCTGCACTTTCATGAATGTGCCAAGACTACCTCACGAACCCAACTGCACAAAGAAATTGTTTAAAGTTGACTAAATGATAAGAAGGACTATCTGAAGTATTAGAAAAATGCTGAAACATTAGAAAAATTCTGTTGCATGAATGTTAATAGTTGGGCAATTGCAAATACTTTATCTTGAAATATTGCCTACTGTAATTGTGGAAGGATGTGAAAGTACATCAAGAAGTTTAAGGCTGAGCAGATGTCTTTATAAATAACACTGCAGTATCTAAGGTCTATTCTTGTACTTCTCAGTATCAGAATGTATTTTAAAACTAAAATAAACACAAACATTCCCCTTTAAACACTATATAATATACAATAATATAAGATATATTAAAACTCTCAAAATATAAACCAAATATGTTTCCTGTAACCTGAGTTTGAAAATAAAGTGAAGCCATTTGTTATGAGAGGTTGTAATTACCCCATTCACTGCTGTATGGAATACAGAAGAAAAAAGCAAACATACACAACAAACATCCATTAATTAGTGTGAATAAAAACTGTAAGGCTATATGAGGATTTCTTGGAACTACACAGAAACCAGTAAGAGACAGGAAAGAATAAAAGAAAAAAAAAACAGAAGGTCAAGGGAAAAGAAATCTCCATAAAGGGGAAGCATTTGAGAAAGTGATTTTTTTCATCTGTACATTGCTTCAGGTGAGTCTTGTATATATTGCAATAAGTGCTGCTAATAATTAATGATTGCATACCATTCAAAATAGTCAAATGTTAATTAATGTTTAGAAAACTCATTGTTTTAAGTACACTCCTATAATGCCTTGTCCTGATCTCCAATTGCTTCAGATGTTGTTGACTACCTCATGATGTGTATGAAGATGAAGACCAGAAAGTTCCATTTCATACAGTAAACTGCTGGGAATATTGCTTTTTTCCCCCTTACTATTACATTGATTATTGCTATTTATTAATTATTGCTACAATCTATTTAGAGTAAGCTCAAGTCAAGCACTAAAGAGTTCAGATAAGAAACCTGGAAAATAGTGAATGGGGCTCCAGAAGAATCTCAGAAATATATTTGAGATTTCAAAAAGATGAATGAGTTCATGTCTTCCTTCTTTGCTTTCAAAATGTGGAGAAAGAAGCTATTACAGTACATAAATGAAATTTTGAGAGAAACTGTTTTATTGAAAGAGAACCTAATTGGAAAACATTTTGTTAGGTCTGTTGCAGAGCAGGGATTTTCAGTCATAAAACATCCAAATGTTGATAAAGAGCATTTCAAAGAATCTGTGCTATTTTTTCCCATCATAACCTTAAGGTAATTTATAAAAGCCAGTGCTTTATATGCTGATGCTTTTTATGCTGACTGACTGAAAACAAAAACTAAAACCTTCAGATGCATCTGCTCATGTGGCAGAAATGGTTGGATATGAAACAGTATTTGTGAACTCAGATCTGACTTCTCTGTATGTAAACCAGCTTCATCTTTCACACTTACAACTTTATAAATTCAGGGGATGAAGGAGTTAGTAGTTTTGATAGATAAATTCTAAAACAGAAGAATACTTTGAATTATTTTGAATACATATTTTATATATATGATAAACCCAAATCTAAATAATACCCCCCAAAATCTCTGAGACTATTTCTTAAATTAAATTTAAATTTATTTAAATCTCTCATAAAACAGAAAAATTCAAAAATTTTTCTTTCTTTATGAAAGACTTTTGATATAAAAATGCAGTCAAAATACAGAGAACTAAGTAAAACAGATCAAGCTTGTTGCATTGCAACATTCTTTAAACATAACTCTCACATTTAAGTTTGTTCCTCCCTCTCTCTGCTTTGAAAGGTTATTTGTTGCAAAGATTGGGAGAAAAAAAAATATTTGAACAGGAAAACTAACTGGAAAAGACATTATCAGTAATCATGTTTTGTTAGCAAATATTCAGTTTGTGCCCTAGATGCTCAAGCCATTTTACAAATATTTCCTGTTTAAACATTTTTATCAGCTGTACAGATTTACATGCCAACATGTACCAACACATATGGTTATCATTAGCCAATGGTACACATTTATTTAGTGATTACATCAGCTTTTTAGAACTATATAATGATAATTGTCAACTCTCCCCCATGCTGGCAGTTTTGGATCATTTTTTTTCTTCCTGTTCACAGTTCAGGACCCAATCCTGTTAACATGAGAAGTTTAATTTTTTTTAAAGATTTTAAGATTAGAAAACCAAAACCAAAACAAAACACAGCCTGTTAGCAGAACTAGGAAAATGGATGTGAAATTGGGTCACTTCTAAGAACAGAGTATGATCAGCCCTGGTAAATAACCTAAGCATTAAGAAAGAGTGTTGTTTCTGATCCTCCTAATTAATGAAGACCCAAAACAAGAATGAAGCAAATGAAATCTGAGGTGTGCACCAGATCTATCAAGGGCAAGACAGTCACATGTGTGAGTCAGATCCAAAATAAGGTTTGAAAATATTAAGCATGGACAATCACAGTTTTGCTCCAGGGATCACACTCATGTTGTATGCAGTGCTCATCTGTTTCAAAGCACTTTTGGTCAAAACAATTTTTAAAAATATAAAGTAAAACCAGCAAATTTGCACAGATGAGTTTTCTTAGTAAGAAGGACATGTCAAAATATCAAAATCTGATTAACTGAAAATGTGCCCTTTGCTGTTATCTACTGTGGAACTTGTGTACTCTAATGTGATACACTAACAGTTAACTACTAACTTGATATTTCATTAAAAATATAAAAAAGGAATTTAACATCTTTTGAAACTAAAATGCTTTGAAAGTGAAATCCTAGACTCCATGAAGGAAAGTTTTGCTTCATACTCATTCCAAATTGAATAGCACAGATGAGCATCAGTGCACTTTAACAGAAAGACAATTCCTCTAAGGAATTCCTCTAAGGACTTCACCAGGTGTATTCCTCATCAAGTAGGGGAAAAATATTAAAATGAAATAAATTCCTTGGTTTAGATCTCATGTGCTTTTAGATAATGATTTTTGTAAGATATAGACTTACAACTCCTGTGTATTTTGCAATGCCTGAATCAGTGTTACTAGGGTAGTGCAAAGCCCAATTATGCAGATACAAAAATAAAATTACATAATTTCAGAATGTGAACCTTGCTCTGGTCAACTGTCAGATCTTTAACTTCTGGCACTGGTCATACAGCTGGGACAGTAAATATTCAAGACATTTTGGAAGTTTGCTTCCTTCAGAGTTCCTCAAACTGGACAGAAATCACAAGCAACTATGAAACTAGGGGAATTATTCCAAAGGCCATGCTGTGGGATGCAATGTTACATCCCACCTGTGCAGGGTATTTACAGGGAATCCTAAGAACAAAGACCCTGATGTTGATAATTTGGAGGAATTAAACCCACACTGACAGAGCTAACTGGCTTCCAGTACCAGAACTCGGTGCTGGCAGCTCCTCTGTGTGTCTCAGAAAGAGTAAGGGTCACACAATTAGACACAGCCTGTGACTTCTAGATGATCATCCTACTTGTTAGTTATGTATGAAACAGGACACTCACACTGACTCCTTGTTTTTGTGGTGTAACAGAAGTGGCAAAATTAAAGCCAATGCAGACCCTACGAAGAAATATAATGGGAGGAAACATGACACTCTTCTCCCACAACTCTGCACTCGATTGGACACAACCTAGATGTTACTTTGGGATAATATAAACTGAATTTATACAACATACGTATCTACAGTTCAAGATGTTATTACTAGCTGCATTTCATAAAATATCATCTTTCTGGCACACAGAATGTTGTACCTATCTGATAGGTCTAAAGTTGGTGGGCAGATGTTGCAGGTAATCCATATTATGGCCCATCTCTCCAGAGCCTGTGTGTGCAACAGCCAGCCATCTGTTTTCTGGACTCTCTGATCTCCTTGTTCTTTTAAGGCCAGCCCTGCGGAGAATGGTCGCAGCAGTGGCTTGTCATCCAGTGAACAAATATCACACCAGCTCCTTTACTTTTTTATACTCCCCACATGATATTGGATGGTTTATTTTAATTATGAGCCACCTTGTTAATTGCATTCTGTTTGTTGAGGTAAATCTGTTTAACCTGGAAGTTCTCTAAAGAGACCTAATAAATTTGGATTCCGTAAGTATTTAGCACTTTTCCAATTACAGATAACATCTGACAGGCAAAAGGAAATGAAGGCAAAAAATATCATAAGTCATGCTTATGTCTCTAATCATCTCAGTAGCAAGTTTTCTGCACGTTAGGTAGAAAAATAATTAGTATATTATTAAATGCAGCATTTAACAATAATAGTGCTATAAATGCTTTTGGAAACTTAAAAACGTCACCCATACATCTCTATCTTGTTCAGGATACACCTGCTGTGACAATTCTAGTTTATAGGGATAGCTCTGTCTCAGGTAAAATCTGCCCCACCAATAACACCTTGCTTTGATTTACTTTAATTTCTTTATTCTACCTTACTTCTAAACTTTGGAATAGGCCATAAAAATAGAAATATTCTAAGTATTTCATCAATTATACATACTATTCTAAGATTTAAATGTGACATCTTAAAAGAGAAAAGCTGATTAGGATTTACACAGAAACATGTTCTTGCCCCCAAATCACTGTTCTAACGCTTTTATGGACTTTAATGTTTTCTTTCATCTGTTCCTAACTGTAGCATGTAGAGTGATGATTTGATCAAAACCTCCCATACAACTAGATCTCTTACAAAGACAGACGAAGGCAGTGTCTTTTAGCAAGATAGAGGGAAGACAAATTGAAGATGGGAAGCAAACCAGACAGTTAACTTCCTTACTAGGAAAACCCTCTCTTTTGAGGTATGCTTAAGATTTTTATGTTCTTTTTGTTAATAAGCTGTAGAATTACTTCATTACAAACAACAATTAAAACAAGAAATCTCACATGGGTTTCAAATAAACCTTGTTGCTTTGTAAGCTTAGATCTTAAGTAGAAAGTGATCAGCTAGGAGCTTATGAATTTATTTTTAATTAAGGAAAAAAACCCTACGAATATTGGACTCAGAATCTTTTATTTATCCATATTCTATTCTGCATATAACAAATGATAAGCTTTTTCAGTACACTTAGTATCATAATTCCACAGGTGTCCAGAACGCACCACGAAGTAAATCAGTTTGTCTGCTGGCTGGGATTTAGACTGTCTTGCCAAAAGCCTGCCAGTTTAACTGAATAATTCATGATGCTTTATGATGTGGACTACTGTCCACAAAAGAGACAAACAGACCCATTTTTCTTATGTCCTGAAATTGGACTCAAAATGTGAGGTTAAGAAGAGAGGAAAATAAGGTTTTACTCCTGCATTTAAATAAGCTTCTCACCTTGTGAGAAACGTACTGTATGGCTACTAGTGAGAGGCCATGTACTATTGTAAAATTGCTCTGATGAAGATGTCGAAGAATAAGAGTTTTCTGAGGAACATTTTTTTAAAACCCAAGAGGTAAACTGTAAAGAAAAAAATTGACAGACAACAGTTCAACTTTAGTAACCTGTATTTGGAACTGCTATCCTACCTAATTCCTGTGATGGAATGGTTACAATTGTTTTGTATTATGCATTACTTGTGTTCCTAAAACCATTCTGTAGGATATAGCAAGGACATTTCTTGGGACAAATTGATTCTCAGTAATTGTTATTTTTAAATTCTACGGAAACTTGGTTTAACAAATGATGGGGTTTTGTGTGTGTGTGTGTGTCAGGCCTCTGTAACCTTTTATACAGACTACATTTAATATGACATTTTTTTTAGCTGAGAATGTTAGTATAATGCCAGCACCTTCAATGTTTTCATCTCTCAAGTGCTCCCATCAGAGCTACGGGGTGACTGGTATTATCTCATTACTAACAAATAATTTCACACATGTCTATAGCTAAAATCCACGGAAGTCACAGCAAATTTCACTGAGTTAAACCACCAAAAATTCAAACATGGAATTGCATGTAGATGGAAAAGCAAGATGAGAAGTAACAGTTCTATTTCTAAATATTATATTTATTATACTTATTATTTTTTAAAAATAACTTACTACATAAGATGTATTATTATGTAATTCAAGTCTGTGAACTTTAATGACTATTTACAGATGCACATAGGATGTTTTCCTCAGATTTATAGGCTATTTAATAGGGAAATAAAAATAATAATCACAAAAACTGAAAAAAACATTGCTTATACAATCTCAAAATAAAAATATTCACATTATTCCTTTCATTTTCTGAACTCCAGGATTCAGATTTAAAAGCAAAAGATTTTTCACTTAGCTATGCGATAATCAGTTTAAAAATCTGTTTTCATACTTCTGCATTACAAATACTTCAAGGTGTATTAAGAGAAAAAGAAAGAAAAATATCTTAAAATGCTCTCACTAGATTACCCCAGACTTTTACTTTCCCTTTCCTTGTAAGATAAAATGATATAGGACAGAAAAATTAAGTTACAGAATGTAACTTAAAGTTTTTAATGCAACTTTAGTTTTTCACACTGTTCAAACTGGTGGGAGTTAGTCTATTCATTCAGGTAAAAATCAACAGGATAAAAGAAAACATCCTCCAGTTGCACCAGAGCACGTTTAGATGGGATATTAGGTAAAATTTCTTCACCAAAAGGTTTTTCAAGCATTGAAAGAGGATGCCCAGGGAAGTGGTGGAGTCACCATCCCTGGAGGTATTTAAAAGACGTAGATGTGGCAGTTAAGAAAGTGGTTTACTGGTGAATTTGGTAGTGTTAAGTTAATGGTTGGTCTCAATAATCTTAGAGGTTTTTTCCAACCTAAATGATGCCATGATTCTATCACTGATCCTCTCAATTTGGTGGCATCTGCAAACTTGACTGTGAACCATCAGCTCCTGCAGACAATTAATAAAGGTGTTAACAAGACTGCCCACAGATATCTGCATTTTGTGACCACACCTGGTGCTCTGGTTCCTCCTGCCTGTTTATCAGGTTGCATTTCTGTACATATACCTGAGGCAGGTATCAATTTGCTATTTTTTGTCATTTCTGAGGTCCCTCTTCTTCACCTAACTCAGAAACATTCGCTTTCTACTCTCGATCACCACTTCCTCACTTGTCTCCCAAATTCCTGGTTTGGAAGAATCTTGTCACCATGTTGGCCAGACTGTTGACAAGGATGCTGACAAGCATGTTGACTGCTGACAAGGATGTTCTTGCCCCACTTTCTCAGGTGGATCCTGTCTCTACCCCAGAGTACTCAGTGCTCAGAGTGAATCTCATGGCCATAAAAGCCAAATCCCTGTTGTTGACACAAGCTGTTGAACTAGGTGTTATCCAGGAAGATTCATCTGCTCCCACCTAATCTTGTCCCATTTACCAGCAGGATTGAAGAGAGAACATCTGGGGCCCCAGGTCATTCACTCATAGAGCTCTATAGTGATTCTTGGTGTGCTACAGCCCTTCCCTGGCAAGGAAATTTAGACAATTAAATTTAGAAAGCTTCCATTTCTATTGTCACATAGCAGATACCACAGAAAAGCTTTTAATAGGAAGTCATTTCTGAGACTTTCATTAGCAAGTGGATTTACTATGTGAATTTTTTGCCTTGTCTTGTCCGTTTTTTTTCTAAATTTACTTCTTTGAAATTACTCAAGCTGATCATAAATTATTAGGCTGCTCAGGAAATATTGTTTCCACATACAGAAAGTCATAAAACAAAAGGCTGATTAAGGTTTAGCCTGGTTCAGCCTGATTTGCTGAAGCTTACAATACTTAAATGCATACTTTCACCTCAGTCTATCACCCAGCTGCGAGGATATTACAATTATTTAATCCAATACTGAATTTCTGTCTGCATCATGGAATGTGATTCCATGGAGAACATATTAATACAATTACGTAAAGTGGCTATTTCATTCCTTTTTGAAAGTATAAAATTCAGGATAAATTAAAGTAATAAAACCTGACTCTTTGCAACTTGTCTGTAATAATCTGGTTAAGAAACCTGTGGTGTTATGGTATATGTAGTTGCTTCACTGGACAATATGTGAAAAAAACATGAATAATAAATATTTCATTGTAGCTTGAGATCTATTAAAAAAGCTCATTTGTTTTCTCATAAGCACAGTGAATGAAAATTACCTTACACTTACAGTACACTGGACATGGAAGGAAATATTTTTTGATTCTTATAATAGGAATTCCTACTTTAACTGAATTTTGTATCTGATGATGCCTCTGAATAGCCATTATATTATCACTAACATATGATATTAGAAAATTGTTCAGATATTTTAGTTTTCAATCACAAAATGCAGATGTTAGGCATAAGCATTACACTAAATAGAATCAATATTAAAATGAGTAAAGATAGCGCTGCACAAGTCCAATGAAATTGCTGTTTTCTCATGCAATCTGTAGTAATCCTACTCTCATTTAGAAGCACTGCAATTTTAGATTCATCCCTTGTAGCTAATGCCATCAGCGGTGTGTAAAAATAATAACATTACTGTAGACTTCTGAAATAAATTGTTTAAATAGGATTCTGCCATTCTTCTTATTCTTCCCAGTTCTGTTCTGTTTGTGGGGCACCTCTAGCAAAGGCTAGATGAGATGTGTTTGATTAAAGGGTTTCAGCTGCCTTGCTGCCTTTGCTGGTGTTATGGGTGCAGCAGAAGGAGCAGCAGGATGCACCTCCTGCACTCCAGCAGGGTAGGAGGTGAGTTGTGTGCTGCTCTGGGCAGTTGTGTGCTGCTCTGGGCAGAGCCAGGGGGCAGCAGCATGTTGTACCAGGGGACCTTGCTGCATTTACTGCAACTCTGCTTGCCCTTTCCCCCAAACTCCCTTGATTTCTTCTTAACCCAAGCAACATGTCTCAAAATCAGTGAAGTTTCAGAGTGTCATTTCAATCTACCCAATGACTCAGTTGACTAATAGAATTCTCCCTATGCCACCTAACAAAATACAGTATTAAATCTGAGATATTTTTAATCTCTCATGACTAGCTGCGGCGATAAAACATCCTTGCCCTTGTTGCCACCTGTTTTCTAAAATACACTAAGTGTTGATACTCCATTTAGACATTAAGGAGCTGAAACAGCATGGAAGGACATGAAACACACCTACTATTTTTGGGTAACAAACCCAAATTGTGCAGGCACAGCACATGCTATGGCAGTGCTGAGCACCATAGCTGCATACATTACTAACTGCAAGTAGGTGTTCTTGTTCTTCTACACTGACACTGAGATTTGCTAGACATGGTCTATATTCCTCCACTCCTGTTTAAATAACTCTTTAGAGAAATAAAAATGGAATATATTGACTCCTGCCAAGTGTTTTGAGTTGCTGTTCATTCCACCTCCTGCTCCGGAAGTGAGGTATCTGCTGTTGTCAAATATTTTTTTCCAGCATCGTAACACCAGTACTGGCAAACCCAGCAGAACAATGTCAGCTACAAGACACCCACATTTATCTCAGCTACTGTCATAAGTAATTAACAGCAAAAGAAATTATTATGTTCTGTACTCTCATGTCCTATAAACTGTCAAATCCTAAAATCTTGAATTCTAAAACATAATGTGGCAGTATAAAAAAAAGGCTGTAAGTGCTGCACATGTACAGACATAATTTGTATGTGAAGGACTCAAGCACAAAGTTGGCAAATATAGCTACTGTGCCCACAGAAACAGATATTAGATGTGATTGTCCTCTATTAGGATGTTAAGCTTAGTTTTGTTACATTCCAGTATGCACTGTAGAGCAAATCATAATTACTTTGTTACCAAGACAATCACAAATGTTAAATCTGTAAAAGAAAGATAAAGTATTAAAATATTAAACTAACTGTAGCTTTTAAAATTAAGCTAGTATTTTAAAATAATTTTTAATGTAAAAAAATCCACTAAGAGCTCTAGTTCATTTTGACTGCTTAATCCTCAAAACTCACTGAGAAATTTTTATGATCTCACAAACAATCAAATCAATTACTGGGAATGCAGTAATCAAGATTATTGGCAAATCACAATCCCAGACAAGTTACTCTGTGTTGGGATTCAAGGGAGAATGGTAACATTCCTGCAGCCAACAGCCATGCAGATCTTACCATTTTTCAAAGAACAAACCATTCATCTTCATATAAAAAACATTACAGCTGCCTCTTCAATCAGGAAAGTCCTTACAAACTGAGCAAAACTTAAAGAAGTGTCAAATCTTTAAATGCTTTATTTTTTAATTATTTAGAATTTCTAATAGCATTTTTAGTATAGTTTATCATAAAATGGAAATAAGTGATCTTGTAGAATACAGTTAACAACAACCAGTCTGGTATTTGAACCTCAACAAAAAAAATTCAGGAATTACTTTAAAAATTGGTGACAAGAAAACAAGTCCCCATTATTCCTACATATGTTTTAGATTCCACAGGTTTAAGAAAAGATTTATATATCCTTCTGCACAGGAAATGGGATTTGCACATAAGAGATCTCTTAATTACATACACCTCTAGAAAGGAAGTTTTGCTGGAGTATAGGACCTGCCTTGCCTTCGAAATTTTTGGTAATAAGGTTACAGTCCATAAGGAAAGCTTATCATATACTTAGGGAAACACTGCACGGTAATTTCATCATTCACTATTTTCAAAGATCAAAGATTATTATCATATAGAAACAGAATATTATTTCCAAGCCAGTATTCCAGCTGTAAGTCTTCTTGAAGTGACAGAACTGATAGAAGCATTACTGAAAACAATGTTTCCATTTAATGAATAAATGTCATGAGCTTCCTCAGACAAAGGTTTCCTGTAACAAAAATTCTGGCAGAAGTGGACTTCTACTGATGAAGACATTTGTTATCCAGTCTTCCAATTCTGACAAAGTTACAAGGTCTTTTAAGGAAATTAAACTAGGGAAATCTTTAAAATCTATTTATTATTTTTTAAATATATGAAGACAGGACTTTGGTTTTCCTCTCTAAACTAAAAAATATATTTCAAATAAAACTTCTCCCTGCTTCCCTACAAAACCTAAAAGTAATGGTTTAATTTGAGGACATTTTCCAGGCCATAAATTATGTGAGAAATAAAGAATTTATCAGGAGGGAACTTCTCTACCACTGCCTGAAGTGCTGTCAATCTTCAGGTGAGATTGTACCAAAGAGCAGACAAGAATCTGTCATGAAAACATAACACATTACAGCACAGAAGAAACTGCAGTGTTTTTTTCGTAAGTTAGAAAACTACAAGGTAGCTCTGACTGACCTCCAACAATAGACACACAGCAGTTCAGGCTGTGGTTGACTATCTGAACACTCCGAGGAGACCGTGCAGGACATGGGTCTTGTCTTGGACACAATGTTGGAACAGAATCCAGAGAAACAGGCATGCCACCAACTCCCTGAAGGACAAGAACTACACAGGGGACTTGTATGTAGCAAAGACGGTCTGTGGAAAATCTACATAAAGTCTAGTTGCAAAACAAGAAGTACTAAAAGTTATTACACTATGAAATACTGAAGGAAAACTTGAAAAATAACTTCACCACCAGTCCTTTTAATCATGCCTTTAAATTCATATGTTTTGCAATTCACAGAAACAAAATTCTGGTGTAAACCTTATGCTTTTAGCTCTTATTCATCATCAGTCCATTTCTTATTTGCATACTCACTGAGCTCTTATGCATCTGAGGAATGCTAACAAAATACTCTAGAAAGAACAAACCTGGTGCATATATGTGGCTTACCACATACTTTTTGAACACCATCATTTATCTAATGCCTTTTGTAAAAGTTACTTTCTCCACCTTTACTGCTTTTCTTGTTCCTCCCTCAACAGACATTCATCATCTATTCATACTCTTATTAAAAAAACCTAGAAATGCCACTAGTCACTTAAAAAGAAAAAAAAAGGACAAAAGAAATACATCCACTAAAGAAAAAATTGCTTGAAATCCAGACTAATGCTCAGGCAGAAACTTAACTGTATCCTGTACAAAGCATCCTCACTGCTGGAAGGGATTTCTACCCAGACACAACAGTTGGAAGAGAATTCACAGGACGAATATTTCTTATCTGCTATAAAACGTAAGCTATTCTAGTAATGCCTTAAGAGACTCATATTTTCTAACTTCATATGTAAAATTAAGACAAAATTATAGGGATTTGTGAATATGTTACTTTGTTAATATGGATAGCAAACATAAAGCTAACTGTTGAGAAATTAAATCCCTTGGAAATACTTTATAGATCTACTTCTGTACATTTCTTTCAAGCATAGCTTAAATGGAACCAAAAGAAAGTATTTGCATGTGCTGATTGACAAAGGGATGGTCCTGGAGGAGTTTGGACTTGAGCATACAAATGTGAAATAAAATCAAATTAGCATGCTAAGGAAATTAACACTAATATAAATACATTCCTGAATAGTCCCAGATAGCTAATCCCTGGGAAGAATAACTTAAATTCTGTTTTTATTTATGAAAATGGATTCTAATAGAGTTCCACTTGCTAAAAATATTCAGAGCCTTAGGCTATGCCTAAAGGCAGAGACACTATATGCGCTGTAAATCTCAACTATTTCAAGTATTTCTTCTTAAAGCTACACTAAATGTGGCAAAATTTTAATACCATATAATGAGCTTGACATTCAATTCCATTAACTGCATACATATGAACTGATTTCCTGTTTGAATTATTTGATAGATCTAATTAAATTACAATTTAAAATACTATTAATCTTTGCTAATCAGCACCAGTGAATGAAGATATTTCAAAGATAATAGGTTTTATAATCTCTTTCAAAACTTCTAACAAAACCAAACCAACTCATTCCAGCACTAATTAAGTAACGAACATAAAAGCATTCAACACCTAAACATCTGGAAAAGGAGTACAAAAGTCCAATGAAAATGAAGAATGAAACACCTATACATCTATGAAACTTGCATTTTACTCTAATAAAATTAAAAGAATATTCTTCTACAATGCAGATACCAAGAAAAAGTAAAATCTAGATTAAAAAAATACAAAAAATTATCAACAACAAACCTAAAAAAGTTTTAGGATGCCAAGAAAGGACAATTTTTTAAGAATATGAATTCCCAGACTTAACCTTTCTTCTATCTCTTATCCCAGAATATATTTTCATGTCTGACTAATCTAAAATCTTAGCTTATTTTCTGTACAGTTGATCTCCAGAGAGTGGTTTTAACATGTCACACACAAAACCCAAAGAAAATAAGCTGACAAAATAACTATTCTCCTTAGCATGTATCACATATGACAACATGCCATATCAGAGATATGAGGTCAGAAGTCATTTTGGCTAGAAGCTCAGATTTACAGTCAATTATTTTACAAAGTCATTTAATAGATTGTGAGATTATTTATAGTTTTGTTGATGGTAAAATATCCTACGGTTTTAGTGTATTTTGACTTAAGAGAAAAGAAATAATCTTGACTCCTAAATGTTTGAACTAAGATTCATGTTGTAAATAACAAGTTCCCAGGCACAGTATTTTTATTAAGGGTAAAGGATTCTTGTGAACAGGCTATGCACATTTTTTGTGTGAATTTGTGTGAACTAATACTAGATGGAAAAGGAAGCCTGAACTACATTTCCAAGCACTCAATTGTAATAACAAGTTTTCAGCCTGCAGTAAATTAAAGCTTTCATTACAGAAAAAAAAAAATTACAAGGAAAAAATATCATAATGTAGAAAGCAATCAGATCAAGTGCTGGTCAGCAAAGTCAACTGATTATTCTACGATAAAAAGAAACTTACCAAAAGTGACTCACTACTGACATCAGACTGGAAAAAAGACTCCATATACTGACAACAATTCCCAACCCCAAAAACAATCCTTTCTCAAACGACAGGGGGTGATATTATATGTTACATGAATTAACTAATCAAAGGCATTTTCTCTCTGCTTTTTTCATCCCTACAAAGGGGCATGGAGATCAGAAAGAGCAAATTAAAAAAAAGCCAAGGACAACCTGATGTCTAATAGTCCTACTTACACTGAGAAAAATGAAAAACTGTAAAACTTGTGCAGTGTTAAGTTTGATCATAAACAACACAAAATACAGATGAACAGGAATCAGAATGTCCAGACCCAGGAAACTGTGAAGCTGCAGCTTTTACTGCGCTGGAATTGTGAGGTGTGTATGCTGATGTCAATGCATTATTCTGAGTGGTAGAAAGAAAATTATGAAAGCTGTAAAGAGATATAACACTGCTGTGAAATCAGATGATAAACTGGCAGCTGAAATCCAATGTCAATAAAAACAAAGTAATGCACATGGAAAAAAACCAGCTCTAGCTACAGTTATAAAGGAATGTACTCTAAATTAGCTATTATCATCTCAGAGTGATCCCTGGAAATCAAACCAGAAGTGTTTCAAAGAAAACATCAAGCCAGCACTCAGTAACTGTCAGAATTGGAAGCAGAATGATACAAGTTACTAAGAAAAGAACAGAGAACAAAACAAGAAAAAGAAAAAAGCCCACCATTACAAAGCTACATAAGCTACAGTACCTACCTAGGCAGTTATGAAACTGAAAAGATGCAGTTGAAATAGAAATATTCAGAGAGAGGAACAAATAAGGTCAAATTACTGGAACACCTGATGAGGACATGTATATAATGTACATATACATGATTATGAGCAGCACAGGAAAAGTGAGCCATTGCTTACAACAACACACAATAAAAGAACTAAGGACTTAATACAAAATTTACTGACACAACAAACTTCCAAGACTTTTTGAAGAGACAACAACTTGTTAAAGGCCCAGCAGAGGATGCCACATGCAGTGTCTTTACCAATTAGTTGTCTGAGAGTACCTGTGTTAAGAGAGTTCTGGTAAATTCTTCCTGCCCTCTTTAGCTTCCTTCTCTCCAGAACAACAGGATAATGGACTGTGGAGAGCTGCCATCTTCTAACTTTGCCTTGTAAGCCTATATAATATGACCATTACTGGACACCCTTCAATCCTCACCAATAAGAATTCTGCGAATTTAGTTGTAAACTCTTGACAAGATCATTAGTCAGTATTATGACAGGAGCAGAAGGATGAAGAATAATGCATTTTAGCATTTGATTAACTATTCTGGAGTTATCAGCAAGCAAACTCTTACTCTGAAGCAGATGTGAGATGTTACTCCTCTCTCATTATGGCAAAACTGCAAATAATTTTCTATTAAATTACGTGTCTCTCCATATGAGATATATAGTATAACATCTATTTTATCCATGCTGACACTGAGCATACTTCACTCTTCTCCTCTCTAAACACTCCATCCACTCACCTTGTTTCATGAAGCACAGAAGAGAAGCTATCCATATTTTTTAAACCAAAAAATGATAGACAAATATATATATAAAGCATACACAGAGAATAAAAATGGGTCAAGAAGATACATGTTTATGAAAACATTATCTATACTGTCCTTGTTCTCCTACACAAGTAATGAAGAACAGATTCATTCATATTTTAACTCCCATCATACTTAGAAATATGATTAACCACTTTGCGACAAATGAAGAAGGGCACTCTGGTCTGAACAGTCTACCCAAGATAAATGGGAGAGAAAAGTAGCAGAAGAAACCTCTGCACAGCAGTTACGTGCAGGAGAAAAGGTTTCCTCACCAAAATGTTGAAGATACTTTACCACTGAGTATAAGAAGAAAAGAAATGCAATTAAAAAGTCCTACACCAAATTGGATGTCAAATAACTCTTGATAGCAGGCATATTTGGCTTGTGTTTTAGATGATGGGTGGTATTTCCAAGTTCTTTTCATAAGAAGACTAATAATCGATGAATATCTGTTAACGGGTTTGTGAGAAAAGTGCTGAAGATTGAAGAAGTGACTTCTACAGAAGATGGTGAGAAATGAGGAAACTGGAGCTGCAGCAACATGACTAACTCAACTAGGTCACTAATGCCTTCCTTCAGGAGATTAATTAAGCCATCTGATTAAAGCATGCATTATTGGTAAAAACAAACACTGTTTTTCTTATGCTAAAAAATTAAAAAGCAGATCAGGAGAAGGCAAAAGTAAGGATATATTCAGAGATATATAGCAATATTAACTTCTCCAGTTTCACCTTCCTGGTTCAGGTTCTACCATCCCTCACAAATATGAGAACAAAATGGGCTTCTGTTTCTATCTTCAGGTGAATCTATACCTGTTCTTTTTATTTCAGCTAAATTCAGAGCTAATTACAGCTTTTACTCACTTGGAAAGGCATGCTATTACCACTGCAATTATTCAGTTCCTCTGTATTGCCTTTTGATTCACCTCATTAGCCAACCTCTAATTTTACTTAACCAGGCCACAGTGTTTAGCTTCTTGTCCTTGACTCCACCCTCTCCTCATCCTCTATGTCCCTCTATGTCCCCTTTCTTTCTTCTACATTCCTGCTTATTTTTAAAAAAGTCAGTAGTCCAGCATCCAGTAACACTACGAAAATAACAAAACAAAAAGAAAGAAAACCCCAACCAACCAAAAAACAACAAAAACAAAGCAAAACTCAAAAAGTAAACATCATGAAAAAAGCACAGTCAAGGATAATATCCTAAAACTAATGTAAGTAAGTATATAAACAGCAAAAGAAAATATTTTTGGACACACAAAAATGTTGTTAAAAAGCTGGTAAGGCTTCCTCTACTCTGTATTGACTTGCTCTGTCCCTTCACTCTTCCTTCTCTTATGCATGCTTGCCTGCAGAGCCACCTGCATACTCACACATCTCAGGCTTTTCTATGGTTGTATCCCCTTCAAACTTTTTCCCTTCAGAAACTCTTTCCATCATAAATTTTTGTCACCTGGCTCTCTCAACTCTCAGCACAGCCTAATTCCTCTACAGTCTACAGAAATTACAAAATGGAACAGGCATGGAACAAGATTATTTGGTCTCATATTTTTTTCTAGTAAGTTTCAGCCTTTTTCCCATCTTATTTTGATTTAATTTTTCAGGAAGGGGAATAACTATTATTTTGAGTTTCTACAGTGTTCAGCATAATAAAGGACTGTGATTGTCCTTGAACACTACCATGGCAGCCATGAGAAACAATAACAGGAATCTTGACAATCAGCTTTTACAGATGTATCTTTTTTTTTTCCATTCTTACTAATTTTGACTCACCTAAGAAGTCAAAGCCTTTGACCTGAGCCTGGTCTCATTTTGCCATACATGATGTGATATACCTTTGGTGATGAAAGAACATAGCAATGGTAAACTAAATTATGAACACATTATTATTCTTCCTAAGACGCCTTTATGAAAGCCATTGTAAATAGGCTACTGAACAATCTCACAGACCAATTTTTTTTTTCAGTAGGGGTGTGGAAAGTCTTATTTTCTTTTTATGTTGGTGAACCTAGCAGCAAAAGCCCATTTTCAGAAAAGGTCTTTATTCGTGGTTACATCTGCAACTCTACTATTAAATGTCTACCAGAAAATGGTAACTATGCAATCTATACCTGAAACATATATCAGTACTGCTCTAATGAGATCAGTGATTAAGTACTTAGGTAGATAGAGAATCCTTACAAAATATATTTAAAACCCCACAAAAATTTGGTTTCAGTAGCTACTGATAATCTTACAGGAAGCAGGAAAGCCCTTCAGAGATAGCTAAGCCTTATTTTTCTCAAAATGTCTATGGCTGTTCTTAATGCAACTCTTATAAGCTACTTGTTATCTCTCCCTACTCAGCCGCTGCGCCTCTGCAGCATAATGAAATTCTGGTATGATGATAGTACATCCTATTAATGAAAGTATTATGGACACAGATGGCTATCAAGGCTGCAGATTGCTGAACACCAAGACCATAGCTGATTTTCTAGCTGATATCATACAGTATTTAGAGTCAACAAATCTGGGATGCAACTTTGTAGGAAGCACACTCTAGTACTCAGCGGAAGTTTTTCTGTTCAAATCAGGGCATGCAAGGGACAGGAAAAAGAGAGGAATAGGGAAAGGAGAGGGAAAGAAGTGTCTACCCCATTTCCATTCTCATCAATAATTATTTTTTTAATTGGCAAAATCTTTTGAAAACTATTCAAGTGGATTCGGCTTTACATCATAAGGTTACAATCTAGGAAGGGAAAAAATAAATGTCTTAACCCTAAAAAAAATCTGCTAATAACAATCCACTTTTTTTACAGATTTGAGCATACTTACTAATATTCTCATAAATATTAGTATTTTCTTAAACCTCCCACTCAGAGATATCACAAGCAATTTATACTGCTTAAATTTCAGTGTTTACCTCTTTTTTTTTCTTTACACTTATCATCTATATGTATATATATGTATCTATTTATATACAGTTGTGTTTTCATAATTGATATCCTGTGCACTATCATACCCAACTCGTCTGTAATTTTTCATTTCCATTAAAATATCTTATTCAACTGTTTTTCAGTACAAAAAATCTTGACATTTTATGTTAATGGAAAATAATAATAAAAAGCAACACTTTCTACATGGAAAACACTATACGTAGGCACAGTATTCTTAGTAATTGAAAATTTGAATCTTAAACACTGTGCAAATTAACATTTAAATGAAGGTCTGTAATTAGGTTAAA
Source organism: Lichenostomus cassidix (assembly GCF_008360975.1). Lineage (NCBI taxonomy): Eukaryota > Metazoa > Chordata > Aves > Passeriformes > Meliphagidae > Lichenostomus > Lichenostomus cassidix. Next base: position 16,386,843 of record NC_139480.1, on the reverse strand, counting down.
TATGAAGCTAGCAGGAGCACTCTAATAGGATGTCACACCTCTACATCTCATCATATTACGATATGAATTCAAAGATCAGAAGCCCAGGAATGCTATTTTTCTTTATTTTAACGGGTAAACTCAATGCAAAATAAAATCTAAAAAAAAAAAAAACCCACACAAAAACAAAACTAAAAATCCCCAACATTTTATGTTAACAGTCCACAAAATTTTTTTTTAAAAATTCAATGTACAGAAAAAATCCAACACAAACTGAAAAGCGGTTACTTTTCATATAAAATACTCTTTTGCATATAAAAAATTCTCTACTCTGAAAATTTCATTCTCTATTCCAAATAAAAGCCTGTATTAGATTATTAGTAGATTACAGTAAAAAGTACACTATTTAAAACCATTGTTACATAAAAACTTAGGAAAAAGGGGAACCATTATTACAAAGAACTTCAGAATTCAAATCATTCTTACATGAATCTGAACATCTTCTTCAAATTTCCTTCTTACAGGAAGCTTGTCACTGCACTGATCCCATTATTTTTTTTTTATTATATCTAACTACCCAAAAGAGTACTGATCCGGTAAATTCAAATTCAAGGAAACAGGTTCATTAGCTTCAATAGCATTCTTAATTTGACTAAGAGGTTGAAGTATGTGAACCTTAAATTATAAGAATATCAAGAAAGGAATCATGTCTCTCTGTCTGGGTAGGCTTTTTTATTAATTCTGTAATAGGATCTAGACTCATGCTCGTGTTCCAGATAGAGTCATCAACATCTGAAAGAGAAGCAAAAACTACTTAAGTACAGAAACCTTTCCATAATCTTTGTTTGCACACTGAACACAATGTCATTTTAGAATTCCCTACACAAAGAACTGGCACCACTTAATTCATAATAAATTAGTTTAGCCATTGTAATAGATGGATAGCCTCTTACACTGGTTCAAACCTGACTTGAGTCCTCTGGCTTGTCCCGGAAACTACTCCCACGGGTATAATTAGCAGCTTAGGACAATTGCAATTGCTAGGTTACTTTGTACAACAATGAGGCTTTTTTAGTTGCAAAGTCATCCTTGACCAGGAAAGTAATTTTGGAGCAGAAGCACTAAATGTTGGGGAAGAGTTCTGTGTTTTGGCCTTTCAGCTCCTAATTTATTTACTCCAATGCCACACCACAATAGAAATATAAAGGAATTTTATATTTACTATATATTTATACATGAAAAAGATTCATATATATATATATAAAACTATAAGATAAATATGAAAACCACCATACAATTACCAGAAAATAAAATCTCATGTTATGCACAGTACCTACACAACTGAAGACAGCATGATACTCAGCATACATATTTTGTATCCAGCTACATTAACCAAAGGGCTCTAAACTGTGCAAAGAGGTTAAAAATTAGCTTTAATCCAGGCTACCTTAAAGAACAGGAGGCAGGGCAAGTTCTGTGGAAAGCAGGACATACACTGTTCCACAGCCCATGCCCTGGAGGCTCTTGTCCAGCCCAGAATGGCTGTCAGTAGCCCACCTGGAGAGGAGTGCCCCAGGAGACCAAAGCAGACAAAAGCAGTTGTGCAAAGACACACATGGGCATGGCCCAGCATTTGGATTTTATAGTAGCTATAACTGCGCTGGAATTCAAGAGCTGATTATTAATCTTTCTCTGTCACTCCCACCCTGCTCTCTCTTCTCCTAATTTCCTCCTCTCAAAATCTGGGTAACTTAAAGTTGGATGGGTCAGAGTTTGCTACGTCAGTCTCATGTGAAATGCTTTATTTTGATTAAATATTTGCTTTTAAATTTGCCAAGTATCCTTATTTTCTAAAGTTTTACAGTAAAAGTTTGTTGTTTAACCTCCTGAGAATGTTGTGTTTCTCCTGTTCCCCTGCCTCAGGGGATAAAAAACCTAAGACCCTTTAAAAAACTCAACAAGCAAATCTGGGACTTTACATTAACAAATGCAGATAATGCAGTTCGTATCACTGGTAAAGGAAGACAACACTAACTCAGCACTTTTTAGTGTAGGATGGTGAAATCACAAAAATTAAAGTGTGGTGTGAATTCAAATGAACAGAGGTCAGGTACTTAAAATATTCATACAGACCAAGACTTCCACTTCTGACATGTGACAAATGCAAAATTGCAAGACCAAATTTATTTGCATAAAGAGTCTAAGAATTGCTTTTCAGGAAATCTGCTACTAAAAGCCCAGCAGTATTTTCTAACAGGGAATACCCACCCAGCTATTTTAAACCCAAATGTCCTCCTGCCCCAAGACTGTGATGCAGTTTATCTGCCTGCTGCCCACCACTTCAACAAGGAGTCTCTAACATTCAGACTGAAGTTACTAAGCAGGTTGCCTGCAGTGGAAAATAAAAATTCAGATTACAAGAGACAAAGAGACATCTGTGGGAGTTTCTGAACTTGAAACTTCTGAACTTCTGAGATGAAATGCACAGGAAAAACCTTGATATTATTAGCTAAAACATGATACATTCCTGACCCAGTGTCACAGTAAGAGCACAATAAAATTGGGTACCAGCCACTTTGTGGATAGCGTAATTAGTCTTCTAAATGAAGATTAAGGAAGATTAAACTCCAGCTGGGAACAAATTGCTGATGCTCATCAAGCAGGCAACAGGCCCTTCCAGAGGGATCCCATCAGGTACTGCCCCACACAAACACACAGTCAAACAGAAGGGGGACATGGCAGTGTATGTGACCAGGTGACACTGAATCTGGTTTATTCTGGGAAGGGCTACGCTGGGATCTACACTCAGTGCTACAGCCTGCCTTTCCATGTTCCAAGGCTGGCATTTCCCTTGGCTTTATAGTTGTATATAATGATTAGACTTCCAAAACTTACATCAAAATTCTGACTTAAGGCTGTTAAAGCAAGAATGTCAATACTGAGTCTAGGGGAACTACTTACTTTTAAAAAGCTGCTCAGAATTCGTCAATATTCTTAGCAAGCCCTCAATGTTTTATGCTTAACAAAATTAAAAATTCAGTAATGCATCCAAAGCTGAAGCCTGAAATTTAAAATATGCTTGCTGCTTTGTGCAGAAGACATCTATCCTATCCTAAGCCTGTTCTTAAATTATTTTAATCTGCATTACATATACCCCAGACAGTAAGCTTTAAAAATATATTTAAAAAAACATGATTATTCTTAAGGTCAGGAGGACTGAGTCTTCCAGTGTTGTTGCCTGTTATATGGTATAACTGGAGACAAAACAGGTGATTATTTCCATTGGCTGTTGTTGTTGCAATGCTGCTGCTAGTCAGTGCATCAAAACATCCTAGCACAACTGAAAAAAAACAATTCATAGACCTTTCCTTCTTTAAAAAAAGATCAAATTCCAAAAGAGTTCTATTCTTTATCTGAAACATAAAAAAAAATAATTCTATTCCACATAAGAATTTTTTTCTCCTTTGTGATGCAGTCTAGAGTGATCCATCTTCCTTCATATTCAATTGGGGCTGAACCTTGCCCTCTCAAAAGGGATGAGCATGGGTGGAGATCCTCTGTGTATGCTCTTCTAGGAAGGATGCTAGAGGAACCACTGAAACTCTCAAAAGACATACTCTGAAACAAGTGGACGGAAATTCCACTTTTCCACTTCCACCTCATCTGAGAGCACAAAGAAGTTTGGAGGGCTTTCCTCCTTATCCTACTCCCCAGAATCTGGATAACTGCAAAAGTAACAAAAAGAAGCAGCTACATATCCTTATTTCCTTGTATCCTGTTCAACCAATGACTTGGTCTAGCATTAGACCGCAAGAGCTTTTAGTATAGGACTGTGTGAAACTGGCATGTGAAGTGCCTTGCATGCTCATGATACCGTAAAAATAACACAGCAGCAAAATGTAAGCAAAACAAGTTATAGAAATAAAAAATAAAGTCATATTAAAGTTTATTTATGATATGAAAATGTCAGGTTTTATGACACAAATATTATTCTTCCTGCAATATGACCTCGTCCCATAACTGCAGGACTAGCACAACTCGTTTGTATCACCATAAATAGGTGGCTTTCTAAGGTTCTGTCTTCAGAAAAGGTATTTTCCTTGAATCAGCGCATTCGAGACTATTCTGAAAGAGACATACGAAAGTGCCTAGCACTAACTCTGTTTCAGATGCTGGGTATAGTAGTGCTATTAATGTTGTCACTAATTTAGCAATCAATTTTAACATTTTCTAGGACTCTTCTGACACATCATCTATCATCACAGATATTAAACCTAAGGTAAGTTAAAAATAAAGTGGTACATAGCTTTAAAATGCCATTTCTAACAGTGTTACAGTCTTTCTTGATTCACTTTTATGATTTTTTTTTTTTTTGTTCATAGTTCTCTGTGCTTAATGGGATTACTGGTGGAGGGAAATATTCCTTGACCATGCTGCTTTCACATAGTGCCTGAAACATCATTTAGCTATAGTTATATCTCACCCATTGATGGCAGGGGTATTTGCAAAGGCTGATCTCTCTATATTCTCTTATACTCACTGAAGACAATCATGTTGCCCTGAAACAAGCCCACCTTCACACATGAATAGTTTTGGAGGTTTCTCTTTTCCCACTCTTCTGGGGATAACTGGAAGGTAGGATGACAACCAGAGGGGTAATATAAACATGTAACATTTTTTCTTTAAACTGCCTCTAATCAGTGAAGACAGTGGCTTTTCCAGAAGGCAATCTGAGCAGCTGATGGCCTGAAATGTTTACACACACTACATTCATGCAGAAAACCTATCTGCTAGTCATCCTATGCTCTCTTTAATGCCATGAAAGAAAAAGAGAGAAGCTTTCAGAAGTGATTCTGATATTGACACTAAGTGATCTCTGACATGCCCACCTCATCCCCCTATCTACAGAGCGAGATGCAGAGGGAGCTTACAGTGACCAAACTCCTGGATTTAGGAATGTCATGTTGACCTATTGCCTGAAGTTAGGTAATGAATCAGACTGCAATCAGACTGCTGTGGTTGTTGATAGTGCCCTGCCGCAAGATATCAAGCACAGAAAACTCTACCCAGTGATTCAGTGCATGCTTATGCTAATGTATAATGTGTTCCCTAGTTATTTTGTCCAGTTCAATTTAAAATGTCTGTAGTAATTAGGCTTCCAGTCACTTCCTCAGAAAATTGTTCCACAATCTAATGTCACATAACCTCTAAGCATTTTTCTGTGCTGAAACTGCCATCAGAGCATGTAGATGAAAGAGGATTAGACTACATGGGTGACTGCATAGGAACGTCAAGGAAGTAAAGGAAACAAAGCTGTTAGCATTGATGAACTAATGCATCCAATCAAACACCAGGAGGCTGAAGGTGTTGTCTTTCAGATGAAATGTGAAAGCACGGCACTAAGCATTACAGGCAATTAAAGTTCTCTCAGCACTCTTTGCAAAGTATCAGTGCTAACCCCTGGTTCCTGGCCACCTTCCAAATCACATAAATAATTCTGCTTTCCTAAATATTTCCCTGCCCTATCATTTAGAAAGACAGCCATCTCTTAACTTGAAATAGTATCTTGATGCCAGGTTTAACCTCGAAGTAGGATGCTAATAAGTGAAAAGTATTTCCAGTTCTTTGTTATAGCTACAAGGCTTAGAGAAGTACTTTACTTTCAATTACATTTTATTCACTCTTATCCTGGCATTATTGCCCTTATATATCTAAAGTGTTTCCTCTTAATCTGTGGTGTATAATCCTTCAGAAGCTTGTAGAAAAGAATCTGCCACTTTATGCCATAATTATTTAAACCTAATTCTGCTACATCCCTGATTTGTTACTCAATAAACATTCTTAAATCATGGAAGGAGATCTATTGATCGACAAGCCATTAGGCAGAAAAAAAGTAAGACCTCAAAAAATTAAGATCTCAAAAAGCAAAGGAAAAAGAAAGGTACTCAGACTGAGAACCCACAAACCTATACTGTGCCTGACTTTCAAGCTGCGATCAGCACTAACTCCCTGCTACATGACTGCTGAACAATGAACTGTTCTGTGGAGAAGAGTATTATTATGTAAAATCCTGATCTGCATCTTTATGCCAGATCCAGTCATAGAATCATTGAAAAGCTCAAGTTGGAAGGGACCTGTGAGGATCATCAAGTCCAACTCCCTGCTCCTCTCAGTAATAACTATGAGAAAACCATGACCAAGAGTGTCATCCAGATGCTCCTTGAACTCCAACCAGCTTGGTGCTGTGACCATTTCCCAGGGAAACCTGTTTCATTGCCTGACCATGCTCTCAGTGAAGAACCTTTTCCAAATGCCCAATCTCACCTTCCACTGATGCTATTTCACTCCAATGTTTGGGGTCCCAACACCAGTCACCAAGGAAAAGGGAGATCAAAACCTCCCCCTCTGCTGCCCATCTTGATGAAGTCATAGTCTGAGATGAGGTCACCCCTCAGACTTCTCCAAGCTGAACAAACAAACTGACCTCAGTTGCTTCCCGTAAGTCTTGCCCTCAATACATTTCATCATCTTGGGCACTCTCCTCTGGACAAACTCTAACAGTCTGATGTTCATCTTATAGTGAGGCACCCAAACTGCCACAGTACTCAAGGTGGGGCCTCAGTTGTTTGAGTTTAGGTACCAAATACTTTGTAACATAGAGAAGCCATTACCTACCCTTCTTCATTAGAATATTCCTATAGGGTAGTTATCAATCTGTGTGCTACCTTCCTAAGCAGGGTTTTGGTTTCCTTTTTCTTTGGTTGTTTGTTTTCTATTTCATGTGTTTAGTTATTCCATTTGTGGATCCTCAGTCAAGAGAGGAAACCTAGCATATCTCCCTATATTTCTTATAGACACATCTATGTTGCCACTGCAGCTACTGATATGCTCTATTTTATACTGCTCAATTTCTGTCTTAGGTTTGAACAGTGGCATTTCTTCCCCAGCAACACTTCAGTCTCCAACTGACACTTGACATTCATGAAATCAAAAAGAACAAATGTATTCCATGTGAACATGTCCACATGATTTTACTGTTTGTGATATTATTTAGATAAGAAATATCACTCGACACGTTTTGGAATGTCACATATTGTCCTTAGTTTGGAGCAGAAAGTAAAGCAACTGGACTGAAACGGAAGGTCCTGTGCATTTCTAAATGAAAGTGACGCACAAGGTGGAAGTTGTCAGAGTGTGTCTGCACCATGCATAGGAAAGGGAAGCTCATGAGTAACAGAAACAATTTTACTTCCAGATCAGTAACTAGGAAAATCTGCTGCTCTGATAGAATTGTCTAGAGGTAGTGGAAAGAAAAGAAAGCCTTGTACATGCTCTGATGCATCTATAAGTACAGATGCATTTGTGATGTATATGTGGGAGTTAGGATGAGGAAAGGAAAAAAAAGAATTATTCTTCCTTCAAGTCATGTTGAAAACTAAGTTTCATATCCATACTGGTTTTCCTTTTGGTTTTACTTGTTTTATAGCGACATTCCTTAAATGCAACAAAGGAAAATGTATAACAATTACAGTGAGGGAAGATATGAAATATCTGCAACAAAATCATGATAAAATAATTAAATATCACAATAAAACATATTAAATATTCTAAATGTAAAAGCAAGAATTCCCATTTCTGAAAATCATTAGAGCTCTTTTTCTTTTTTTCTCTCTTCAATATGTATAAGATTCTTTAGAATGATGAAGATCTCCAGTTATTAAGCAGTTTTGTTTCAAGTGCATGACCTAGGATTCTACTAATGATCAGTTCTGACCCCTACACCTCCCTATAGACTCCTAGAGATAATGAGAAGAGCAAAGAATTATTGACTGGAGCTAATGTGGCTTCCATGTAGATCCTGAGTTTCTGAGTTAAACAAAATCAATCAATGCCAACTGAAAAGCATGTTAATCATTATATATGAACAAGTAATATCCACTATCATCCTATACAAAACAATATTGCTGCAGTGCTTACAAAAGCAATTAAATATTACTAAAACTTTACAAAGTAAAAAAAAAAAAAAATCCCAAACAATCAAACCACACATTGATTTGCAACACAAGTTGTCTGAACACTTTGAATTCAATTACCTGAGCTACAGTTAGTCCAAATTTAAGATTTTTGGATGGACTGGGATTGGTCTCCTGGGATTTCTCATAGCACTCAGTGGACATTTAAGTAACTGGTACTCAAATCCAGAGTATAAGAATTTTCTAATCACAGCATTCAGATAAGAAAATTAATGGTTGCCAGTCTAATTTTCTCAAGCAAATAAACTAATTCTCTCATACCATTGTTCCTCTCATCAACTTTTTATATTTTATGACAAAAATTGCAGTTTATTCTTTGCCTATAAATATATATTGGACAGAAGTACTGGAATTATGAACATTTAAAAGTTCATCGTGCTCTTCTCAGGATACTATACTTGTATTCTAAGAAAGGCTTTGGCATAACAAATCTTATTTTCAGATATATTCTATTCCTGTCAAAGAACACAAATCATAGGTGCATCTGTATACAAACTTTTATAAAAGACTTTTCATCACTTGCTTTAAAACAAATTTAAATCAGCCAAGGTACTGTACAAAATCAAAGAATAATTGTTATCTTCCAATCTCTCACTGGTTCCAGCTTAAAAACTGATGAAGCTTAACTGACACACAGGGAAATTACCCTAGTGATAAACCAGATGCTCTGTTGAAATAAAATATCTTATCAAACTAATACAACTGAGGTCATTGCTATGGAATTTGATCTCAAAAATGGGACTAAGGAACACTAGTTGCAAATAAAAATAATATAATGAAAAGTGCAGGCAAACCACTGTCATAATATCACAAAACCTACATCCATGAATAAAAATTACATCATAACCAAACATACCAAATATACATTATGACTCTCTGGGTGTAGAAATAAAGCAATCAACACTAAATCAAGCTTTAAATCAGGGTGAATATAGATGCCATTTCTTCAGAATACATTAGCAATCTGCCATAGTTAAAGACTGCTAGAAAAAAATACAAAGTAAATCAACCCTATCCATTACATGGAAATATTTCAAGAAAATCTCAGTTCTTCATGTTCTGCTCAGACCACGTCCCAAACACTGTATTTCCATTTCTCAGAATTCCAGTTTTATCTATCTGACATTCAGTGTCTTTCTTTTCTTAGGAAAAAGACCTTTGGTGATGCAGCAGTGGAAAGCAGAGTGGATTTTGATAATCAACTCAGGACTTACTCTAAGAGCAATGTTGACAAGTACAATCTCAGTCAATGTTTGTGAGGTTTAAGAGCCCTTAAATTACTTACTCCTTTTGCTGCAAGAATTGACACTTGCATTTCAAAGCTCCAGGAAATATACTACACAACTGAATATATTTCTAAGGTACTTCACTGAACGTTGTACAAATGGCAGACAGGTACAATATGATGCATTTTAAGGTTGTGAAAATTACCAGCTTTGATACTGAATTCTTAAACCACTCTCTTGCCAGAAGCTGTAATATAATTGTTAGGTAATATTTTCTCATTAGTAGGTTAGCAGGTCACACTTACTATGCCTGCTTCCTTCACAAATGACTTTGCATTAATTATTAAAGGTCTAAGGTCTACCTCCATTTTAGAAATAATCTCATTAAAATCAAGACTATATAGAGAATAAAATGAACCAAATTTTTGAGGGTTTTTTCCTTTTTGATAGCAGAAATGAAATGTCAAATAGTTTTATTCTCAACATCAACTATTATATAAATAAAGAAAAATTTGCAAAAGTATATTCTACATTCTATTTGAGACAGCTCAGAGCAGGATGTATTTGCTTGTTTGAAAAATGGGATTTGTATTGTAAAAAAACCAAACCCAGCAATTATGCTTGGTTGCTACATTCTTAAACCAGCAGTGTTTGACTTAATATCAGAGACAAAACCAGCTTTTTTCCTACATAATTTTATGTAGCATTCATGTCATGTTCAGAATAAAGCATTAAGTATTTGTATTTGTATTTGTATTTGTATTTGAAAGAATTTATTCTAGTAATGTGTATAAAATTATGGAGGAATTCAGTGTATATTCTTTAAACTATGAACCTGGTAAAGTCACAGATGGATACTTGTCAGTCAGTGGCCAATTTACCTGCCAGCTTTACTTGCAAGCAGATTAGAGGCAGTATAAAGTGCTTGTTTTTTCTTTCCTATATAATAGTGTTGATGATATGTAAAATTGTTTTTTGAACTTCATTCATTACAAAAATCTACCAGTCAAAGGCTTGACTTTTGCCTTCTTTTTAGTCTGGAAACTTGATATGCAGTTCTAGGTATTATTAACCTTTTTGAGCTCTGATTACAAAACATCCCTAACAGTGTTCAGGAAAATAGAGTAGCATATCCTACACATCTTGTAGTTATTCTTAGTAAAGGGTTCAACATCCTAATTATAAACCTTTCACAAAATAATGAAGAACCATGTTATTTGACCTTATTAGAACTATGTCACAGTATCAAAGGTTGGAAAGGGACCTCAGGGATCATGTGGTCCAACCTTTTAGTATAGACAAAATGGCCCAGCACACTGTACAACAATCTTAAGTGTACAGTACTGGGGAATCCACCAATTCCCTGGGGTATTTCAATGGCTGATATTTTCATTTTGAAAAATTATAATTTTGTGTCTAATTGGAATGTCCCCAGGAGTAACTTGTACCCCTTACCCCTCATCTTTTCCATGTGACTCCTTGTCAGCTTTAAAAAAAATAATTACAGTATTTAGACACAAATGTTAAAGAGAAGCTCTATTTTCCAACTGATGAACTTCCCAGTTATTTTTCAAATGTGAAGTACTCCATAAAGAACCTTCTCTGATTACATGATCTCTAACCATGGATCCTGTCATCCAGCTCTGTTTTCATGAAATGATGATCAAGCACATTGAAAGTTCAGGTAGAATTTGAAACAGACTTTCTTTATGATTTTCCCTCAAGAAATAAGTAAAGAAAGAAAAAATATTTTCAAATATCAAATTACATCAGAGCTTCCCCATTTGGAAAACAAGCTAATGTAGGAATTGAAGGATGAGGTGCAGTCATGTCTTCTCAGTGACATGTTCATTCCCCCATCTAAGTTTCATTTTAAGACACTCACAGGTGTATTAAAGCAAGGCAGAGAAACAGTGCGCGACAGAGAGTGATATATCTATCTAATCTTAGGCACTTAGGATGAGATAAATTGCTCTGAGAAGGTGCCTCTTGCTCTCTATTGGGCAAAAAGGAAAACTGGAGTTACTAACAAGTACCTTTGGATAGCCAAGTTACAGCAAATCAATCTAACCATAGGCCTAAACTGACTGAGGAAAAATTAGTTTTGTTCCCATCATCTGGTGCAGAACTCTTTTTTTCTTCCTTAGATCTTTGTTGTTTTAAAATGGGAAACATACGTTGAATTTTTTAATTGGTAGTAAGCATTTTTCTAAAGTTACAACTATAAATGACACCATAAAATCATTTCTTTCTTAAGCAATTAAATCTTATGATCTTACAATAAAACAGGAAAGGAGAATTACTGGCTATAGTATCATATTATGAAAGAGACAGCTAAGAAACTGTCTTACAGAGTACTAAAAACAGTGAAAGAAAAAAGCAAAAATAGAATGTGCATGATGTTCCATATTTAGCTTTGTGGGTTGGCTCTGAAATCTCCTTTGAGCTGTCTTCTTTGATAATCACTGGTACGACCAAATTCTGAGGCAACAGCAGGGTGTTCTCCATAATATTTTTGTCTGAGGACTCAAACCAGCCAGTATTCAAAGCCAATCCATGAATTTATTATAGTTCTATACATAGACATCTTTTTTTTTTTTTTTACTTTTGTTAATGGAGACTAGATCAAAACATACAATTTCACATCATTATTTTCAATGTGTCTCCAATTTCATTTTTAATATGAATGCTTGCTAAAAGCCTTGCAAGGCAGACATCTCTTGAAGACTGTCCCAATGTCAATGTAACAGAGAATTTCATTTGTTTCAAGAAATTATTCCAAAGTGAAATATTTTCATATCTCCCTGTGTGTGAGCAGTTTTCCAGCTACATGTTATCAGTGCATCTGCAGTGAATCATACAGAATATAATTTTAAAGAGAGAAGAAATACTGGACATGTGAGGTACATTCAGATACTGTATTCCAATTTTAGCATCAGTGTTTTCTTCAACAGCATTAAATATCACACAGGAGCAGTCACATTAGCCTCCCAGTAGCATAAGACCTTTGAAGCTCGTTTGCTGCATTTTTTAATGTTTTAAGGAAAAAAAAGTAAGGGGGAAAAAAAAAATGCCATTTCACTGCTGATTCTATCATCACATGCAGAAAAAAACCAGTACCATGCCCTCAACATTCAACTGCGTATCAAAGTAAAACAAAAGTGAAATTTCCAATTTAAAAAATGTAATTGAAATATCTGTACTATTAGTCACTATTACCCTTTGGGTGAATTTCAGTGGTACTGCCATTGGTAGTTGGGACAGCATAAAAATTTCTTCTACAGGACTTTTTGTTTTGCTTTTTTTTTTTTATGAGACACTACTCTGGTTTTGGCAGAAACTGATTGAATAGATTTTTGCATCTTACCATCAACACACGCTGGCCTTGCTCTTGTTGTACCGGCAATCTGTCCTTTTTTACATGCACAGCGAGCTGTTTGTCGGGCTATAGTCCTTCGAGGCTGACTGCTATCTCTGTCCAAAGTAACAATCTCACATGTACCTGCAGCCAGTTGACCTGGAAAAAGAACCAGCAACAGGTAGCAGAGTCACTGAATGCACTACAGGCAATCTATTACAGCCGAATAGAGTCACGGCCCCAAGTCACAGCAGACACTCCACAACAAATGGGCAGCCAGCGCATGGATATAATAAAAATGAGATGACATACAATTTTTCTTTGTGGTGGACATATGAAAACCCTGCAAACTGGTTCTGTCAGAAAATTATTATTGTTACATGAAAGCCAGAGAGTTGAGGTTACACAGGTTACTTTTACTTATGTTGGCTAAGCAAAGGAAAAATCTTTTACCGCAATGAAATTTAAATTGTATGCCCTTTACATACTTTCAGAAAAGAAAATATAAAGTATATGGCAAATAAAAACTCCCCTAAATTTCCACGAATACAATGAAGTCTTAACTGCTTTGTGTGTTGGTTTTGAAAGAAAAAGTCTGTCAGAGCATACCCACGTTTGCCAAACTGTCAGTCCTTTGGCTCTTGCTTAATCTAAACTGAAATGTAATTAAATTTCTTCCCGACTCATGTTTGATGTAGTGGTTATTTTCTTTTCTTTTTTTACTAAATTTACAATGTAACTATCAGATGGCTTAAATGACACCACACCCTTTGCTCACTAATTAATTGCTTTCATTGACTTCTCCAATATAGGTAGCTTTTCCTAAATACTAAGGAAATCCACACCACCTAATTCTGAATACATACGATGCTAATGTGACGTAAACCAAAAAGTTAAAAAAAATATTTTACAAAGAATATTAGTCTGAAGTCAATGTTATACTTTTAAAGGAATGCAATTCCACTGGTACAACCAATAGTAGTCTAGTAGTACACCAAAACACTAACTTTGACAGCCAGAAAAGATACTTCATTGAATTTCAATGCATAGAAAGACTGAAAAAAGCTCCCAACTATCAATTTGCATTAGAGATAATTTCTGGGGTTCACAGCTCAGTAGTAAACATGTGCAACACTCTATTTGCAGATCACAAGCTTACTATGTTTTAGTTTTTATTTAAAAAAAAAGAAAAAATTGCAATATTGTTTTAAGAAAAAACATATGCAGTTTAAATAATAGCCACAAGTAAATTTTTTATGCTGTTGAAATATTGAAAACAACCCAACGAGACAAAAAGAAAAAATTCTACATTAACATCAAAACTAAAAAACAAAGCAAAACAAAACAAAACAAACTGAACATATGAATGGCCTTTAAGTTAAAAAGTATAATGCTATTTCTCTAAGGTGCTTTTTTTTTTTCATTCAGAGTACAAGTTTACCCAGTCTATTCTTTTCAGAAGCAATTAAGATGTTTATTGTGTGGAACAGCAAAATATTGTAGACTGTCACCAGCATTGTGTCTAGTTCACTCCTGAGGCACCTAAATTTTAGGTTCCTGTGGCTCTTACACTACAGTGAATTACAACATGGCAAAACTGAAGATCTCAAGGATGGAACAAGGTACTACAAATTCATGCAAATATATGACATATGTAAGTAATACACATTAGGCACTTATGAATACATATATGATATTCACAACAGTGAACACTATCACCACTGTGTTTAACACCTGCTGGCAGCTAGACTAATGAGCTATGGTCAGTCCTCTGTTTCTACTCTTTTCCACCCAGTCTGTTAATAAAAACATCTTAGGATAAACATCGATTAGAGGACTTGCACTCTATTATATGCTTCTTTCTTTTGTTTACTCAAAAATATTGGATTAGAATGCAAAGGTCTAGCAAGAAAGATAGTGGCACATAATTTTCTAGAGAAAGACAATGGATATCCAGCTACACCCAAACGTGTTGGACTGAAAAAAGAAAAAAAAAAAGCATTCTTCTTTTTGCCCCAGCACAAATATGTTTCATTCTGTGTTGCAGGAGATGCATTACTCCTAAGGAATGCAGCTGTCTTGGTAGAGCATGTGAAAAAAAAGAGATAATCAGAGCTGTATTTAAATCCTGATGCCTTAGGCCACAAAAAAGTGGAAACATAAGTATGACACATGTATGGTTTGCCATACCCTCCACAATCCATGAACCTTTTTAGTATCATTTCTTTCATTAAAAGATATGATAAATCATATAATCGAGGTGAATAATTCTACAAACCCTCATTTCAGTGGAAAAGAACCAGATTTACAGCACAGTGAAGGCAAATAATGACTACACTCAGAATAAAAAACCAATGAAGCTCTACGTCAAGATAATTTGTGAAGGCAAAGAGCTTTCCAGGGACTGCAAGCACTGAGTATTGGTAAGAACATCTAATGGTATTTTCTGCTTTTGGACCTGTAAAATTTCAGTTCTGCATTGGTTCATTTGAATCCAGCTGGGCTATTTGATTTTTTTCATAATTATTGTTTTCAGAAATTGTAACTTCTTCCAGGCATAATGATCTTGTTTTCTTCATGAATTTTGAAAACTAGGATACCTACACAAGAGTAATCACTATACACAGATATTTTGTCTGTTGCCTTTCTTTTTTCTATAGCGGAAGAAAATTGCAAGTTATTGTAGAGCTACAGCAGCTCTTCTCAGATATATGACATAAACATGCTCTCATGATTGTGTCACACAGTGCAAAGACTGTAAGCATATTGGGCACTGCAGCATAGTGTACATCCACTGTTACTTGGCTTTAGATGGCTGTAAAACATGAAAAGTATTAGTTAAGGCTATGAAAGGCATTCTCCAGAGAGAGAGTCATCCTGGGGTAAAGCATGTCCTCTCCGCCTTTCATTAGGTAGAAGGTAGTTCTGCTGGAGTACCTCACTTAGATGATGTGTGATGCTTTGGCTTTTTAACAGTTTAATCCAGAAACATAAGGTACAAAGTAACGGAACAAAATGAATATGATTCTTCCAAGTACTGAATTGCAAAAATTACGATACCTTTTATTTTCAGGGAAGTTAACACAGTGACCTCTTTCAATGATACTAATGAAAAAAGGCTGTTCATCAACGAACCTCTGAACATTCTCCACTCCTAAACCCAGAGAAGAAATCTCCAGGCAGTGGGTGGAGTTTCACTGGAGCCTTTCCAGTGGAGAGATCAAGAGCCACAGTCCATGAACAGTCATAAAGGCTCCATATTTTCATTATATTTTCTTTATGTACTTGCAGCACACAAAGCAATTCACCACCCTCCAGCCTGAACAAAATAATCTTGGTGGAAAAAAAGGACAAGCATCATTAAAGAACAGAGTTATTCCAGCCTTGTTGAAAAGTTTGGTTTTTTTCCCAAGAAAGTGTTGGGTTTTACTATCTTATGAACCAAGCATGAAGATTAATTCAGAGTTAGCACAATCTGGGTTTCCAAGTTAATTAATAGATTTTTTTTTGTTGTTGCTATTGTTATTATATATAGAAATATTTTTAATATTTATTTTGTAATTTTAAACCAGTAATTAAGACCTCACTGGCAATTTATCTGATTTTGTGTTGTCACCGTCTGATTATTTAACAGAGACAATTTTCTGGTTCTTTAATGCCATTCTACAATATTGCACTGTATTCTTAAAATGCCAGTTGATTGCTCCCCTCCCTCTCCTACCAAAAGCAGACGCTTTTATATGGAATTATTGCAGGAAAAGGGGAAAACCACAGGATTCTGAATTAAAAATACAAGTCAAAGTAAATGAAAATTTTAAAAATGCACAACTGCTAACATTTTAAATAAAACAAGATTGGGCTTGTGGCTTGTCTCTTGGAATTGTTTACAGTAACTGCTGTATACAGCACTTCTTTTTTTCCCTAAATGAAGTCCAATTGTCATCAGTTCTCAAAGTGCTCTTTGTGAGGCTTTCATGGAAGAGTATAGGAATCACTGACTACATGTATTTAGCAAATGTGCAGGAAATATCTCAAGGTAAAACAAGCATATTTTTAAAAGAACTTTAGTACTTGCAATCTTGAAATAAAAGAATTTGTCATTGAAAAGGTTAAAACCAAATGGTATTTTTCATTTTATTACTAAGACTCCCCTGTCAACTATATGTCATTGCTGAAAGAACAAAGACTTTGAAAGATCTATATTTTCTGCAATGGGTAAAACCCTTAAATAGTAAATATATTTGTATTTCATGGAGGGTACTTGGGATAATATTTTCATTTTCTGTGGATAAAAATATTTCTGTTCTCCAATAGGAAATAAAAACCTATATAATCCACAATGACTACAGCAACCAAGTTACATTTTTTAAAAAATTTATGCTTATTGAAAAGCTGAAGACTCTACTTAAAATTAATTTAAAGAAATAAAATTCAAATTATGAACTAATGGAAATTGTGGGTACAATGACAGTAAGGCTTGATCTAAATACATAGATCTTTCCAGGGATTTAGATTTCATGCTCATGCAGAAAACCAACTTCTGATTTGTACATGCAGCCTTATACTATAGTTTCAGTGAACAATTTTTCCATGCATCACCAATTTGATGCCTAGCAACACAAGCTCTTTTAGTTCAAAATGCATTAAGTTAGATGGTATTAAAATTCTTGGCTAGCTTCAGATATGCTTTTGTCAGTGAACACAATGCAGGAGTTGTTTCAAAATCAGATCATAGGAATACATTCAGTAGTTTTCTGTTACAATATTGAAGTCTTTCTGACAACAGAGCCATGCCAGCTCCTGAGCAGAGCTGAGAACCAGCAATTTCTACTGAAATAAGGGGGAGCTGAAGTACTCAGAGTCACTCATTATCTGCAGTTTGACATTAATTGAGTAATAAATATTTAAACATAATTCAATTTAAAGTATAAAGAGCATATGTTTAAGTAGAATTTCAATTTTTTTTGTTATATATCCTTCCTTAAAGAGAATGTCCTGAAATAAGTTCTCTTACACTGACCATGATCTAATGTCAGACATATTACCTTTTCTTTTTCAAATTTAGTTCATAATGAGAGAGAGAGATTACAGCAAGGAATTGATTTGCTTCAAAAAAACCACACATTTAAGCTATAACAGCAAAATTAGTGGAAATCCAACTTGCATTAAATAAGAAAGAACAACTTCCACAAAGCTTCTGAAAAAAAAAAGTATTTAATATAAAGCAACAGGGAAGAATTGGCTCAGACAGTATGGGGCAAAGTTGTTCAAATTAATCATCAAAATTTAAGTGTAACTATGAAATAAGAACATTGTTTCAATTGTGAACTTATGTGATACATAGGCATTTCAACTTTTCAACAGAGTATGTTCACAGAAAAACACTATTTCCCTTTCCTCTTTTCAAAGACAATGACATTAAAAACATTTGTTTCCAAGGCATTTCATATATCATTTAGGACATTATATATTTTTATTGAAAGAGATGTTTCAGCTTTTATTAAAGGCTGTTTAAGTAACAAGACTACGCAAAACAATTCTTCATGCTAGTAGGCTTAGACAACCTGTTTAAAATAGTCTTCACGAGTTCTTCTTGAGGGTATGATTATGCTGTCAGTAGAAGACAGGATCAATGCCACTGAAACAAAAGGTAATTAATTTGGATAATCCTGATCTATTGGTGCAACCCACAGGTGCCCAGTAGAGTAAAAAGCAGTACATTTTTTTCAGAATTTCCCTTACATTTACTTCATTACAGGTTCAGAGTTATATTTGATGAGAGTCAACATTACAATGTGACCTTTGTAGCTTCTCAATCTTAAAAGGAGTGATTTTGAATATTAGTGGTATTAAAGAAGAGTATTTGCCTTAAAAGGTGTGGCTTGAGTGCCCATTTTATGAAAGAAAAGTCACTTTAGAACCCAATAAGGTAAAATTTATAAAAATGAGAAAAAATATTATTAATGCTTTCTCCTTTAAAGACTTAGTTTAAATATTTTTCAGAGTTCCACTGCAATGAAACAGTACATTATGTCCCCCTAGTAATTACTAATCTTATTGCAATTTTCAGACTACCACTTAGCCATCTCAAGCACATAAACAGCACAGACATTAGGAGGATGGGAAAATAGTTTTCAGCTCTTCCATTCTGAAATAAGCAGTAAATTTTAATTAAGATAGATGCTACTCTTCTAAGTAGTTGTACAGGAAAGAAAATCAAGTCTGTGGAGATTTAAGATACATTCAGGGCCCATTTTGAGATTTCATTTTTTCCCAGATAAGAGTAATGCCCTAACTTATTGCACCTAACTTATTACTGTTATTGCATGTAATTGCTTAATATTTTGTTGTATAATTAAGAATAATTTTCTTTATATCTGACTATAAAAAAAAGAGAAAGAAAAAATAAATGTAAAACCAAACTGCAGTAAAAATAAGCCTCAAGACTTCCATTCCCAAATGCAATTCTCAATCAGAATTTGTACAACAGGGAATTCCAGACCAGAAAAAGCTCAAAAAGTCAAGGATGTAGAAAAAAATGTGAAAGCAAATAATTTATACATATGAACCTATTTCTAAATAATTTTTCCTCCTTTATTACTGTAAGTAATTCATACTGAACATGTAGAAATGGCAAGGTGTTTGAGTCCTTTTTAAGTAAATTCCTTCTCTGTGTAAGTCAGTGCAAATCTCAGCTCCACAGAGCTCCTCCAAGGAGGACCTACAGCTCCAAGGCCCTCCTGTTCACTCCTCTTCATGCAGGGTTAGTTAATTGCTTCTGGAGGCCTCAATTGGTTACAGAAACAAAATAACTGCAGGAATTCAGGATTGAACAAAGCTTTGCTTATTTGCATGTCAAGAAGTGGCTGTCATTCTACTACTTTCCCAAAAATATTGAAAGATACTTAAAAAAAAAAAAAAAAGAAGGAAAAAAGAAAAAAAAGGAAAATTAAAAAGTAAAAGAAAATTTAAAAAATAAAAGAAATAAAAATTAAGAAAAAGTAAGAAAAAAAAATCTTTCTGTCTTTACCAGCCTCTACATGTAAAATAAACCTAGTCTGTTTATAAAACAAACAGAATAGCCATAGGGGAAAAAATGTTATTGGAGGGATGCTGATATTCCTCTTGAGAAAGACAGGAATAAAAAGCACAGGTTTGTCTAAAAAGCTACTGACATTTGTTGGAGCCAGAAGCTGTATGTCAGGAAGGAACAAGTCTGTTGTGTTAGCAAAATATGTCACTGCAGGGAGCATGAAATCAGTTTGAAAGAACATGCAGATAAAGTCATATATCAGAAGTAGATATAATATAGCAGTTCAGGTAAACTGTATTTTAACTTCTCAGGCTCTCCTTTGTACTATCAGACCATTATCCTAGGATTACCTGATTGTTATTCTAGAAGGACTTGAAAACTACTTAAAAATGAAACAGCCTTTAAAAAGTCATCATACAGGTGTCCATCCTACTACACATCAAGATATGCACTGCAAGATTCTGGGCTCAACAGCAGATTTTGAGCAAAATTTGGTCCAGTAAGGGTCGTGCAGGAAAGGAGAACTAACATACTGAAATTTTGTTTTGTTGAACCCTGTTGGTATGTCTCAGTCCTTAAACTGCAGAAATAATAACCCCCAAGTCTAATTTCCATCCAGCAGGAGCTAAATTATATCCTATGCAACAAGAACTGTGTCATTACTCTGTGCCTGTAGCAGGTTTCAAAACCTGGAGGCCAAAGTAGGCAGCTGAAGACAACAGCTACCTAACACTATCCAGCCTTGTTAACATGCCATATGCTAGCTCATACCTATGTATGAATAAAAAATTCAAATTATGAAAATTTTCTGTCATTTTTGTAGGACAAATGTGATCACACTAAATAATCCACTGTCCTGTTAGCAGACCTCAATAATTTCTTTAAAATTAGGCTGTGTATTTTCACTACTGCCTATAACACTACTTTTCCCTTTTTGCAAAAGACTATGACAAAAAAAAAGCCCTAAGAGTTTCTTTCTAGTAATGGCACTGTAATGCAGTTGTTTTCTTGGTTATCTAGATGGCAGGCTTACCCTGAAGTCATTAGATAACAGAGAAAATGTCCTAGTAGCTACAGCAATTATTTTGCCATCTTTTTTGTGTAACAGAAAAAGTCCATAAACATTCTCCACTTAAAATAAAGCCTCTCAAGACTTTGTTATGCTGCAGTTGCTGTGAACATATAGGTAGGTACAACAGCTCATACATAACCACAGGGAAATATAAACTTATCTTAGTAACACAGCAAAAGTAAACACTGCAAAAAAAAGGAAGCTCTGAAGTAGAACAGTATTCATATCCAAGAAGGAAACAGATTTCATCAATTTTGAATTTCTTACTATACCTGAGAAGAAATATTTCCACTGAAAAATATATGATATTAATTAGAAGTATTATGGATGAATCCAAATCAGACTCATACTGAGAATATTGAGCAGACAAAGGATCTCAGGCCCAAAGCTTCAACAGGCAGAATTTGCATTTCTTGTAGTGTGTCCGCAGTGATCATAAAGGAAGTTTATGGTGCATATGTTCAACTAATCTGGATGCTAGCATGAGTGCTCAAATCAAGCACATCATCAGGACCAGAACAGAACAGCTAGCACCTGCTGTGTCTGCTCCTTCTTCTTGCTTTGCTCTCACTTCCATCATTGATCCCACAAGAGCAGTTCCCTGTCTAAGGCAGGGAGCAATGAAGTCCCCATTCAGGTGTTGTGCTGAACACATGGCTACACTCAGCCCATGAGCCCCACCCCTGCAGGTACTGCACCAAAGTAAGAGCTAAAAAATGCAGAGATAGTATGCAAAAGAAATAATATCCTTCTCTTAGAGTAATACCAAACTTCAGCATCAACTAGAAGAAGTGAACTTGACAGGCTTCTTAACTGATGAATTTGAGTGATGGCTTTAGTTTTAAAGGTTTGTCTGGGAACAGGATTTTACACAGGTGTGACAGAGAAGCATGAGTGTGCTGGCTATTATTCTCAGATGTTCTGCAGACTTGGAGGAGTGATTTTCTATCTGGGCCAGCTTCACTGCTGCATTTTCCATTTTTATCTGTTTTGCTCAAAATGACTTATGAAACAGGTGCATGCTGAAATGAAAAGTTTTCATGGATAAAATCCATGATTTTTATATCCTTATTTCTAGTCCTCCAAGAAGATAACCATTTATGGGATAAGATTCTCTTCTGCACAACTCAGAGGAGGGTGTCAGAAAAAGAATTTTTAAGTTGCTCATGTATCCAAGGCTACCCAAAGACGGAGCAGTGAACGAGGACGACAGTTATCCCACCCACCTTTACCAATCAGTAAAGGGCTCAAGATTAGAGACACACACTGTATCTCCTCCTATGTCCCATTAACCAGGAACAAAGCCTTCCATTAACACAACTAAGTGCTCAGCCACTGCACACTCATAACTACATTATTTCAACCCTGCAACATGTAGAGGGGCTTATGCTTAAAGGAAGTACATCATGTATGTTCACACTAGATGTAGAATTCATCTCAAGTAACTGAAAACCTGATAACATTATAAGTGTGCAAATCCATTTTCTGCTGGACTAAGCAGCTGAAAAATAAACACAAAAAAAATCTATCAACAGAAGCAAAAATTCAAGGTATGTGTTCATACCATAGAAGGCAATGTCAAAAAGACTTTACACTGATGACCTTTTAAAAAACTTTAAATTAACCTTTTTATTATTATTATTATTCCCTCTATAACAAGGTCCATCTTTTTATGTACTGCTTATCAGTTTTAC
Organism: Lichenostomus cassidix; assembly: GCF_008360975.1. Classification (NCBI taxonomy): domain Eukaryota; kingdom Metazoa; phylum Chordata; class Aves; order Passeriformes; family Meliphagidae; genus Lichenostomus; species Lichenostomus cassidix. Next base: position 16,364,448 of record NC_139480.1, on the reverse strand, counting down.
TAGCTAATAAAAAGTTAAATTATGCTATCAATTTCCCAATGAATGCCTAATAAATAATACTTCCTTAGTTCAAGGTCCTTAATAAAAAGGAATGAAAATGAGGGCTGACATAATTTTGCTCATCATTTTGATGAACTAAAATTGCTATTACTATGGTGTACCATCATGAAATATGTTTCCTAAGATGTAGAATAGACTGCAGTTAAGTTTTCTAAACAGAAAAATATATGTACTTGGATAAACACACACACATATACACAAACATACATTCTTCACAGAAGGATGTGTTGAAGATTATGCAGAATGCATTGCTTCTCATTTTGACCATAAGATATAAACAATTTGCCAAGGTCCCTCATACAACAGTATTATACTAACACAGAGTGAATCACTAAGTCTGCTCTTTACCATACCATAGTCAATGGATGCAATATCTTTACATTACAGTATACAAATTTTAGTCCAACCCAGATAAAAAATTCATAGCAGAAACTACCTGTGTGAGAAGAATTCCCACTTATTTCTAAGAGAATGTCATATGCCAAAAAATTTTTTAAAAACCCAATTCAGGTCTGAGTCTGGTGTTTGCTACACTTTGCACAGTTTGTTCTCACCTATCTGCTAGAACTTTAACACCACAATGCTGATTGCAGGCAATGTTTCAGTGTTCTGATTGTGTCTGGATGACACTAAATTTTCTTCTTAAATTTGGGATTAAGTGCATCATAAACCACTGTAAACTACATTCCATCTTTCATCAGCTAAGACTCTGATAAGAGTAAGATCTGATCAGCTCCATGGGTCAGACTGAACTAGCACCAACCAGAATTTTCTGGTGCAGAGGACAAGAAAAAAGCCGTCAAGGTAAAGAGCACTGAATGGAAATAAATGCTGCTCCTCAAACAGAGGAAAAGCTGAAGGAAAACTGTTAACATTATGGAGAAGCATTAACATTTTCTGCCTTCCTATCGGTGAATATATTTCAGTTGTTTAGATCAATGATACTGATACTGTGTTTCTGTGGTAATGGTATGTAAGTAGGAGAAAATATAAAACTCACAGAGAGGAGAATGATCCCACAGGGATGAGTTAAGACAGCAGCAAAGCAAGATTTATTGAATGAATGTTTGCACTCACCAGATGTAATAAAACTTGAATGATATCAAGCAACTAATGTACATATATGAGATATACATGGTCATGTTGACCACTTATGGCCTGCCCTCCTTATTTTAATTTTCCCAATAGCAATATAGAAGCCTGAATGAAAACTGAGGATAAGCTGATAGGAATCAGAACAGAAAAGCTAACAGTAAATATTTCATTAAAAAAGGGTTTCTGAAAGGCCATATAACCTTTTGTCAAAATACCTCAAATCCAAAATGTATTAGGTTCAAACAAAATAAAGTTATTTTGATTAGGTATAGGTAATCAGAATTTATACAGCAACAGCTAAAGGGAGAGTGATTATGACACTAAGACAAATCCAATCATTCAGATCAAAGATTGGGCAGGGGATCTCTACAGAAAATAGGCCAACACAACTATGTATTACCTAAGGGGCAACTAAGCGTAGTGAACTGAATGATTAATCACAGCTGTAACTATGCATCACATTATTTGTGTGTATGTTGAGGCATACACATGTATATTTTGGTCTGATGCTGGGGATGATAAAAGCAGAGGGACATAGTAATTTTGCAATAAAGAGAACACCACAACCCCGTTGCAAGAGAAACATGACCCTAGTTATATACAGAAAGCAGTGACTGTGTTATCACTGAAATTAAGGAATGTATTAAATAACGATAACATGGTCTTGGTTCTAAACAGATATGGCAATCAAAAGACTAGGATTCAGTTTCTGATGTTGTCACATACCTTCTGTACTAGCTAACCATTTAGCTCTTGTTAACAGGAGGATGGAACACTGTTTACAGCAAAACCACACCATCATCAAACTCACAGTAGCCCAGAGCTGAAGCCATAAGGACATGGTATTAATCAAAATTCAGTTCTTCTAATCTGCTGAAACCTAATGAATTAAAGAACTACAGTCCTTCTTCAGTCTTAAGTGAAAGCAGTATACTACATTTTCTGTACAACATGAATCTTTTCACTATGACTATTCCTATTCCAAATAAAATCAATGGAAATCTTACCACTAACTTCACTAACAAAAAAAAAATCAGTGGCATAAAATTCTCCACACTCCCAGCACTGGTCCCTTAGCAAATTTGTGTGGCATCTTAAATAACTGTCATTCTATCCAAGGACATATGTCAAACAAATTCTTAAACCAACTGAAAGCTCTATTTTAAGAACCATTCACTTTGTATGACTTTGTATGTGCCACAAGCCATGACAGCAGCTCAGAACAAAGCTGCCCTGAGATCAGGAGGCAGAGGTACATGTAAAACTAGAGGCACACTTCTTCAGCGTTGCACTTGGCTATGCACTGTATGACAACTCCGTGGTCTCCATCTTTTTTGGACTAGATAACCTCCAGGCACCCATTCCAACCTAAACCATTCTATGATTAAATGATTCACATAATGTTCCAGAATGCATTAGTCTACACTGGGGGTACAAAAAAGTACACACAGTCTCTATATTCTTGTATGCATAGCTGCTTCCTTATGGCTGTTGACATTTTAGTCTTTGAAACACGTTAGACACACCACATCTATTCTAGCAATTTCAAGTAGACAGTTTCTATTTTCTTCTGCTTCCCAGTTTCAGATATTAGTATTAATTTTCTGTAACAGAAATTCTCTGTGGATATGAGATAAGCTTATTCCAAAGTCATTACATTTAATACCTGATTTCTGGTATCTTCCATAAATGCAGCTGGCCACTGTTGGAGAAGCAAACACAGTAATAGATCCAAAGACATAATAAGAGTAAGGTGTACAAATAAACTATTTCTGACAATGCAAAGCTCCTTAAGACCATTTTGAACTGCATGTATTAATGATATAAATATTGTATGTAGTATAACATATGTAGCGTCTGTATGTATAATACAGAACACAAATTGTGAATACCTAGAAATTGTAGGGGTATATTCCATACTCAAAAAATTTAGAGATGTACAGATCCAGGTTCAGTTTGTCCAGATCCCTCTGAAGAACCTTCCTACCCTCCAGCATATAGATACTTCCACCCAACTTGATGTCATCTGTGAATTTACACTCGATCACCTCATCCAGATCATCAGTAAAGATATTGAACAGGGCTGGGCCCAACACTGGTCCCTGGGGACACCACAAGTGACCAGATGCCACCTGGATGCAACACCATTCACCACCACTCTCTGGCACTGGCCATGCAGACAGCTCTTAACCCAGTAAAGGGTCCACCTGTCCAATGGGGGCTGCCAGCTCTTCCAGAATGCCATGGAAAATGGCACTTAATGGTTCCCTTTTCCACTTTCATCTGATAATCCTTCCTACTAATTATCTTTTGCATCAAGCCTAGCAGTAAAGACAAGAACAAAAGTGAAGACTGGATTGGTTGCTTAACCCTTCCCATAAACTCGTGCATTGTCAGGCAAACAGACACTCTTTCTGCTCTCTTTTAAACATTACATAACTGATATCTTGTATCCCCTCCTACACAGAAAGAGTTTCATAGTGGTTACTGAGATTGTATATACATTTTTACACACATAAATGCATGGCTATACACACAAAGACAGATGCATATCACACCCTATGCTGTCCTGGGATAAGCAAAGTCTCAAGTTTTTTGCCTTCCTCTTATTAGGAAATCCACTGATGATGGTTACTGCATGATCAGTATGCAACTGGGGAAAAAAAGAAAAAGAAACAGTAAAAAAGAGAAAACCCTCAAGCTGTCTAGGCAACCAATCCTTTCCACATTGCAACAACTCTCAAGTAAAGAGATTTTCTTGGAGTTGGTGAAAAATTAGAATCTTTGCCAAAGTCCCTTGGTGACAAAGGAAATGGATTTTGATTTAAGCCCTAAACACAAACCAGAACCAGCAAACCATAAAAGAAAACAAATCAATTTAATAATCTGATTAATCTTTACCTTCCATTTTTCCAGTGATGGGGCTGTATCCAGTGACAGTGTAAACATTTTACTTTGCACAATATAAGAACCACAATAGAAGAGTGTAATTAGTGCTGGAAAGACATTCTTGAGGAAGTACTTTGATTTCAAAAGACTGTTGGAGTGATTGTCACCCCTGCTGTGCTTGGATTCTCTCTTGATGTGCATGAAGTGTGAATGCAGAACGCATTATTATGAAACTCACTCGTCCTTGCATTTGTGTGCTCATTGCTTTGCCATCTTGTGGTGACCAAAAATAGAAACCTACACAGCAGCATATAATTCACACTAGAATAATGCTGCTGGATTTTTTAATGAATTCTTCAGTGCACTTGCTGGAGATCTACAACTCAAACCATGTTCTGCATTTTGTCATTTATTTAAGAAATGTGCAGTCATTTTCCTTTTAAGATTGAGATCACTGAAAAAGACAAACTGTAGTCTAAACACTAAAAATAAGCACAAACATTAAATGATTTAATGTCGCATGAATGACTTCCAAAGAATTTTATCAAAATACACTATGAGATCTTTTATTTAAAGGAAGTAAAGTGATTCTAGGCTCTCAGCACATAAAAAGCAATACCTGTATAAAAATTGTCCAACTACAGGACAGTTTAATGTGTTATAAAGGAAATTGGAGTTGGACTTCATAAACTAGTCAATAATTATTTATGGAACAAATTCATTTGCTGGCTTTAGTTTGTGGTTTCTCCTCTAAATTACCATGGAAAGCAATGAATATACAGCATCTACCCCTTCTAACTTTAACTTTTAAAAGAAGTAGTGCATTTTTGAGTTAGTGGTCCCAAGAGAGAGAAGATGAGGCCTTCTGTTGCTAAGCAAGAGTTTGCCAGTTATTTCAAGCTTTAGCTGAGTACAAGCAATAATCACTACTGCCTGAAATATATTGGAATGAAAGTACATGGGACCATTCATGACACTTCATCAGCATGCAGGAGGCAAACAGAGTGACTGCAGTGATTGAATACAGGCTCAGAACTACTGGCTTTAATCTCCATCTCATTCATTCAGCCTTTACTTTTGGCACAGCTGTATGATAAACACTCTGACATTTCTTCCTTGCCCACCCTCCCTTGGAATCCCATGATTGCTGTGTGTATGTTTGTTATGTATTTAAGATCATCAGGTTTGTTTTTTCTTACTTTGTGGTTTTGGTTCCATCCTCCTTCCCTCCTCCACCCCCCTCACTCCCTGCCCCCCCCCCACAAAAAAAAGCAATAAATGTCTGGCTATGCGTAATCTCCAGGCTTACAACTGTTACTATCAAAACACCATTATTTTGTTGAAGGGAAACTAAGTCATGTTCACTTGGCCTTTGCAGACATCTTAAACTAAAAAAAAAAAGCTAAATTCACAATTAATACTAATTCTTCGTATTGCCTTCTGTATAAAATCACATTATACAGTGAATGTATATGTTTATAATAAAGTATAACTGGCTTACAATGGATGTATGTGTTTATAATAAAGTATATAATAAAAACTTATAATGGCATTATATAGGATTTTAACATTACTCGTGCTAAAAAAATTATGATTTTAAAGAAAATACAGTTTGTCACTCAGTAATGGGGCTTTGGTTTCTTTTCTGCTTGTTTGGGTCAGGGCTGTGTTGGGGGTTTTTTTGTGTTGTTTGGGTTTTGGATTTTTCGGGTTTTTTGTTTCTTTGTTTGTGGGGTTTTTTGTTGTTTTATTGTTGTTGTTGTTATTGCTGTACATCACTTACCTTGACAAGAAGAGCTCATATGCAGTTCCATATCACTTGAATCTGCTTTGGCTTTGCAGCCACTGAGCTCTAATTGATACCTTAAACATCCTATGGTAAAGTTAATGGAGTTGTATGTAAAGCCAGTAAGCACAAGCAACTTCTGCAACTGGGCAGCAACTATTACACTGGCGTGACACTGGTGTCAAAAAAACAACTTCTATTTTATATTACTCCTTCCTCATATTAAAGTACCTAAGAGTTTTGGGAAAATCTGCCTAGTCTACTTCCAGAAGCTGGGCTGACTTCTTCTGCTCCAAAGTATGCCAGACTCCTTGAATTCACAAAATCTGCTGCACCAAACTGTCACAGCTTTTCACTCATTTTTACTGAAATTCATGCTGTATGATCACTGCAACAGTTGTGATTTAATCAAAAAGATACTGTTATGACAAACAAGATACTATAAAGAACCTGTCTAATACTCTCCCCAAGATGGGCAAGTATTTGCAGTTTTGCTGGCTGAAGGCATGTGGCCATTCCTTAATGTCCAGAGGTAAGAGGGATGGAGCTCTGCAGAGCTCTGTCTGGCTCCTGAGTGCCTGCTACTGATATGAAGATGCTGATATGAAGATACACTAAGTTTTGATTCTGCTAAAGAGTTACTGAACAAACAACATAACAAAAATGAAGAGAGGAAAAAACCCAACACCTACACCCTTTTCATGCAACATTCAACACCATTTCTCGCAGCTAAGTAAAGAGAAATTGATAGGCTGCACTGAAATTTGGAGACAGCAAACAGATCGCTAAATGAAGGAAATAGAAAAGATGAACTTTGCAGGTTCCCAGGGAGATGCAGAAATATCCTTAGGATAGCTAAAATAAATCTTTTAAATAAAAAAAAATATTTAGTTAACCACAATGCCATCTAAAGAACGGGACTGAAAATCTGTCTCCAGAAAACAAGGCAAATTCTGGGTTGTACTTAAGCAGCAGCAAACAATCCAGCACCTTCCACTCCTAAGCACTTTTACCATATTATACACTTTTAAGTATCAGGTTTCATTAGTTATTTACTTCAATCGGAAGGCAACCAAACCCTTGAATATGACAAAAATTGGCCCATTGATTGTGAGAGATGAAAATCTTCGAAGCAGCAACAGCAGAGGAAAACAACACAGTGAGACAGACTAATCTTACCACCTGTATGTTATTATGGAAAAAGGAGTTAAGATGACTGTATCTACCCTGTAGTGCAAATACATTGGGTTGTCAGCCAAAGACTGATACCAATATATTTATTCAACATTTTCCTGCTGTGACTGTTTCATCTGGCCTGAAAACAACTATTCACTAGTAGCAATTGGTCAGCAATATTGAAGGATTTGACTATGCCAGCTCACATTATGGGTTTTTTATTATTTATTTAAAAACAGAGAATGTCCCTCCTACAAAAATACCACAAGTTCCAGAGCCCACTTCAAAATGTTCCTATTGGCTGCTTAATTCAAATAATTTCTTCTTTATTAAAAACAATAGGTTTCCTGCCAAGAAGTTTAATGTACTACCAAAAGCAAACAAATAAATAAAAAGAAAAAAAAAAGGCAGAAAAAAACTAACCACAATTGTCCAACAGGGTGCCCAATCTTTACAATTTATTTACAACAGCTAAGAAGAAAAACCCATTCTGTTCATGAGACATATATCTCCTAAAGTAACCATTCCATCAACAGTTCTTATTTATAATGTAGAAGTTATTCAGGATACATTTTAACTGGTGGGCTAACAGACTAAACAGACCATAGAAAAGGAAAGCTGACAAGTGATTGTAGGCAACATAGCAGCTTACTGGATATACAAATGATGAATATCACAGAAGACATCATCAGCGCATTGTGACCTGCTTAAAAAAAGAAAAAGTCTTATTTTTTTGATTCCAGAAAAGTTAGACCTTCTTTTTAGCACCATCAAGCAAAGCCTCATTAAATGTAGGGCAAGAGCAACCTTGCTTCCCAATGTCAGGATTTATGAATTCCCATTCACAGTGTCCAAAGATTTGCAAGACAACCATCCTGACCCTGGTTAAAAAGGAAATCACTCTGAATGAGTTTAATGAGGATTTGAAGAAATGTCCTTGGAGGTGTAGCTTGAATGAAAATGTAATAATGTCTACACTTTGCCTTGTGAGGAGGCATGAAACAAATTTTATTCAGCATTTTGCACTTGCTACTCTCAATCTTACTAAAGCTGCTTAAACAAAGCTAATAGAAATTGGCCCAAAGAGGCATTATTCCTTTCATCTGCAGTACTTAGTTCCATTTTTTTATGTTGACTTCAGAAATCATGTATTAAGACAACAGAACACTAAGTCAGTATCACTGTGGGTAAACTTAGTTATCAGATTTTAGAGGCAGCTGATGATTATCGGTTTCTGAAATGTTTCTTTTGATTTTAGCTAGGAAGTTTTCCTTAAACTGCTCTTCTGTTGATTTTTTTTAATGTTTTAGGAAGAGTATATATTTTTTTCTATGCATCACTGCTCCACTGAAATTTAGACACCTATTCTGCCTTTGAAATAAACTAATTCATCACCAAAAAGTAGCAAGTGTAGTGTAGAAATTTTTTCCCCCTTTAAAGAGGATTCAGGCATGTGGTCTTACTTGTCATGTCCTCTTTTTGGATGGGCTACAAATGACGTCAGTCTGAGTTTCAACTGGTATTGCACAGATGTGTCAATGACATGAGAGATATTTGCAAATAAACTTGTGTTGCTAACTCTTCATTAGCTCCACAAAGCTAAGTAACTAATCTGTGTAAGCTACAGCATACCAAAGCTACATGCTAATCGGAGGACAATCAGATCAGATGACATATAACAGATTTGGGGAGGAAGAATTCAGATTCCAGAATGCTGCACAGTTATGCTCAGGAACCCAGCAGGATTTTTCCACCGACTTTAGCAAGAACTGTAAGATCATCCATGATACTATTGTCTGCTCATAAAAACTAGTCCAAATTCAGTGTTGAGAGATTCATACTGCCAACACAAATGGTTTAATGTTAATTTTTAGCACATCCTTCCTTGGTACTAATTTACACATCCTCATAACCAGAGTTTGAAAAATCACCAAAATGGTGGAATTTGAATGTTCTGCAACTCTTTGGACTGCTCTCAACTGCTTCAGTGCCTGACCAGAAGAGGAAGAGTGAAAATAAAACTTCTACCTCTGTGCAATAAACTGGAAAATACAAATCTGTATCAGTCGAATGCTAACCTACATTCTGCAGGTGTAAGTTTGAAAACCACATGCTAGGAGAAAAACTTTGAAGTAGAAACCGCTGCCAACCTTAGCTGGATTAACCTGTGTTCTTCAGACTTCACAGCTTGTCTCTTGAAAGTTCTCTGGCAACATGTGCTTTTTCACATTTGTCAGCTAAATCACAGATCCAAATGCAAAATATAACATTAAGGAACAGTAAGTGCATTTGTGAAACTCCTTGGAGAAATCAGGTACGCATAAGGCAATGACTATATTACATGGAAATATAAGCATCCCCTAATGTGACTTTGTTTCACTAATTTAATTAAGGACGATCAGTTGTCCTTCCTAACATCAGTGCATAACACTGATAGTCTGCTTTTCAGAAAACTTTGCTATCCCTAGGTGCCAACGAAACAAGATACATCGTAACTTGGCACAGCAGTTCAAACCACATACTGTTACCCTAATTATTCACAATGCTGTACAAGTACAGACAAAGAAGTATGAAAACTGACTCCTCAAATTGTGTGTTCCACTGAATGTGAAATGCAAAGCAAGCAATTTAGCTACCTTTCATCTGTGGCACGGAAACAGCTCTACTGAAGAACTTAAACCACAAATTTCCAGGCTATTTGGACTAATATCTCACTGCGTCTGAGAAATTCTCTGTAAACACAGTACAGCTGCAGAGAGGTAAATAGTAAATTTTACTGTACTGTGGTTGCACATATCTGCTACAGATTGTGGACCACTGACAGCAGGCAGATGAAATTTGGCCTACCACAAAAATTTATTTAGAATATAGATGAGGTTTTGTGGAATTCACCATAAAATTGGGCAATCTCTTTGCTATGAAATAATAATATGTTGCTGAGTTGTTAAATCTGATGTTCAGTTTCAGAAATTAGCTGATGTTGAGAAAATTTCTTAGGCAAAGGACTGATGATGTGGCAACATTTATACACGCCTTATATAGAAAAATACACAAAATTCATGACATGATGCCTTACACAGCCAATTTTTCATCACAGTGAGATAGCCCATATGAGTTTTTCACTCCTAAATGCTGCCCAGAATCACTGTACCACAGCAAACAAAACTACTTTTTAGAAAAAAAAAAGTACTCTGGAGTGACAGCTTTTAAACTGTCAATATTATCAATGAATAGTATTTCATCACCAAATATTATCCCAAATGCTTTTCAGAAACAACAAGCACTAAAATGAAATAAAATTTTACACAATGCTTGAAGGGCACTGCAGCTGCAAATCCAGCTACATGCTTGCCATAAAACCACAGAGTGCAAGTGTGGATCTCACTAAGTACTGCTCTGCAAGTTTATTCAAAAGTCACATACAGAGTACAAATCTCGTAAATACCTTACTGTTTTATGAAGCATAAGGCATATAAAATTTTGCTTCAGTCACCTTTTTTGTGGGTTTTTTTTTCCTTTTCCCCAAAAGCAATTTAATAACATATATACATTTGCCATTCTTACATAAAGGCATATATTTTAAATCTATACTAAACGGGGCTAATCCCATCACTACTATCCTTTAAAGGTTTTTATAGAATGAGCTTTACATCAAGGAGTTCAGAAGAAATCTTGATCTTTTATTTATTAAGCTATGACAAATTCAGTTATTATTATGATGAGAGAAACCTACAGTTTTCAAGAAAGCACTAGGTGAATATACTTTACGTATTCCCTGAACACAGAAAATAAGATTCTCAAGAATAATATCATTTGGCAGCAGGTACACCAATAACCTTAGTCTTCTCCACTGGACAACACACTACACAAAAATATTTTGAAAACTTTATCTTTCTCCATGTTACTTAAAGATTTGCAGAAGATTTTGAAGATTACTACAGGAAATTATGACAGAGGATATCTGTTGTTAGTGTCATTCCACCAAAAAAAAAAAGTTACAAAACTAAATATCCAATCCTTTGAGGGAAAGCTTTAAGTCATCTGAAAATATATGTGTGTGCTTCAGTATTAATCCTATCTTTGTAAAGATATCACTTATACTTTCTTGACCTCATTTAATACTTTTTGCATTTATATGTCAATCACATTTGACTAGCAAAAAGAGTACTTTAAAAATTCTGCTGAACTGAAAATAAATCTTTCCAACAGCACTGAATGGTTATTTTGGTTTATAATTCTGTTTTTAAAATGCATAATTACGATCTTTGGATAGAATGTAACTATCCATTTTGGAAATGTTTTTTCCCACTTGTTATTTACTTATCTCTGGTAAATCTGAAGAGCTCTGAAGGCCTCCAGTGCATTTATTTTGAGGTCCTACTCCCTAATTTGTCTTGAACAAATTTCATTTTCTTAGTTTTCTATCACAATAATACATTCCCTAGAATAATTATGCTCAGATTCAATTTGTAATTTTTTTGTCCACGTCATTAATTTATTTTGATCACTTTCAAATAATGGAATCGTATCTTCTTTAAAATTGTATAATTTAATTACATTTTAAAGATTACTTTGGGGTTTAACTATTGTAATGCATAGTGTAAGCAAACAAAAGAGTGAAATGAAACATTTTGACCATGATTTCATGCATTACCTAAACACAGGTTTGAGAAGTAAGACAACCTGCATATCTACACAGTTACCTATATAGGTTTGTACAGCAAGTAACTAAGGCAATGCTCAGGTAAAGGTGTTTTGAACAATAAATGAATAGACATTGATTTATACATAAGTTCCTGCATTTTAAAACCTTTGTTTAAGATTTTTGAAATTTAAGGTTATTGCTGAACATGTGTTTATTTCAGTAGGAAGGATGCCTTTGGGCTAGTAAATCTTCTGAGGACTACTTTTTGAATCTGTCATCTTACTCAAGCTAAAAATAAAGGGGAGAAAAACCCCAGCCCAACAAGAAGAAAAGTAGCCTTCAGTTCAAAAATGTTATGAATTTCAGACTGCTCCTTCAGCTGCATCAGGTAACAAAAATTACTACACTTTGATAACTCAATTAAGACCTTATCTACACCATATTTTATATCATTCTGGAGGTTGTTTGTTAATTGTACAAGAGAAAATGCTATGCTGAAACACAAACTTTTCTTTGTCAGACTAAAGATTAAAATATGATAGCTATACATAAGGGTTCACAAATGCTCGTAAATATGAATGTTATACATATACCCCTGATATCAGAAGTTACTTTAAGTAAAGATTCAAATGCATTCTGCTTGCTCTTTAATACAAAATTCAATACATGCTCTATATGTTACGGGAGCAATTAAAGGGATTTATGTGGAAGAGAACAATCTTGCCCTTGTCACTTGCCTTTAAATAATCTATTTTGAAAGAAATTAATTACTTAGGACACAACGTTAAATTGTGAACCAAAGTATAATTAATCTGTATCCTGTCTCCGCTTAGTTGTAGGAAGGAACAGGAATTGTTTAAACACATATTCTGAACTGACTCAGTTTACATGGCCTATAGAGAAACAGAGAGAGCACATCTTTGAGATATCAAAGCACATTATAACAGCATTATAAGAGCTTTAGTGACAACCACGATTAGCTGGAGCATATGCTGACCTCTTTCAGTTAACATCATTCCATTCTGCTAGTACACAGGAGTTGATACATAATAAAACAGCCCAGAGGACCACTCCTAACTTTGGAGGAATATATACATTCCCTTGATTTCTCATTCATAATCCTACAGCAAAGTGAAATAAAGGTAAGTCACTCTGTAACTCCTGCTTCAAAATATTTCTTTTCTATATGTGTATTCACAGTGTAGAGTCCATGTCACTTCAGAAGTACACATCCCCACCTCTCCACAGTACTGGTTATTAATCAGAACTCTACCATGGTCTTAAGTCTGAGACATCCAAGCAGAAGGAGGAAAAGTTGTGAATTTGCAGTCAGATAAATTCCTGAGGAAATACTGCTAGAGACAAGTGATCCTTCTTTCTCTCATGCTGCTCTTACTCTGAGCAGTAGTCCCCATAAAACACCACATATTTGAAAAAATCTTGGGATCCAAAGTTGAATACAGACTAAAAAAGGTCTCCTACAAAAGCAGCGCCACACCAGGCAGGTGCATTTGTTGCAGGGTTGGTGGATTTCAGAATGAAGCTCTAGGTGGCAACTAGATGTGCAGAATCCACATGCTAGGGATGGAGGCATCTGAAGAAAATAAGACAGCTATGTTAATCTAAGGTGGCTCCAGTTCAGCAGACAAACTGCTTCCCACATGCTTAGCTATCCAGTAAGACAATCTGTTGAAACAGCTGATTTCTAGCTCACTTTGTTGTCATATGGACAAACAAGGATTCTTCCTGAAAGGCCTCATCCTGGCAATATAAAAAGAGACAGCTTGCCTGGGAAAAGTGTAAGAAGAACTAGCACATACACTGGGGCAAAGATAGGAAGCCTTGGCTTAAATAAAATCCAGTGCCTTAAAAAATAAAGGGTGTTTTCTGAGGATAACATATCATAGAAAAATGAAGAGGAGGAGGAAGCTGTAAATATGTATATACACCATATTGGATTATAAAGAATCAACCGCAGGGATCCAGATTTTTCCCCCTTTCTTGGTTTGAAATGAATATCCTTAAGGAAAGATGACAGAGGCTAAAGTTGTTTGAAGGCTCACAGGACTGGACCCACCACTAATCTAACAATAGCTTAAGGTATGGACTGTGTATACTGGAGGAACTAATAATAGTTTCTCTGATTGCAGATTCATGAGTACAATTTGCAGGACCCCTGAAGCTGGTCTGGCTCTTTTCATTTCCTTTCGGTGCTCCAGAGAAAACCACTGACTTCAAGATATGCCTCCTCCTTCACCTTTCCTTTACGCTCCTGCTTGTAGTAGCTCACAGAGTTTGCAGTTACTTAACTGCATTTACAAACTCTTGATTAAGTTATTTGATGACTGATATTTGGCTGCAGTTTGTAGTGAGCCACACCACCAAAAAAAAGTTCATGTTATTTTTCTTTCTCTAGGGCAAGTTGCAAAACATGCACTTGGTCCACATTATTTGTAGCTGAACTCGTTTCCACACAGGGACAGAAAGCCTGACACATCTCATTAGTGTGAGCTTCAAGACAGTGACATACATACTGAACTTCAAGGTCAACTGCAGGCTCTGATCTCTGAGATCACTGAAGTGAAATACCCATCCAAGGAAGGCAGAATTAATCACTATTAACTTGAAAAAAAGTAAGTGGAACTGATCCTTATATCCACTATGTGCCACCCAGAGAGAAATCTTGCAGAGTTCTTCACTACCCCCTCTGTACTGGGAACCTGTGGGGAGCAGGCTGCCCAACCATTTGAACAGTGATTTGGGGAGCATTTTCCCCTATTAGTGTGTTCTTGGAGACACTGCTTACCTAAAGGTTTCTTGTAAGATCTAGGAATTGAAGCAGAACTTCACTAATTACTAAATTTCATCACAGTTGTTTGCATGTTTTCTCAGTAGATATTCTCGGTATCTGTAGTGTCCAAAATTTAAATCCAACCTAAATGGTGGATTGGATTGAATCACACCACTCTCTAAGGCAGAATAAGCAATTACTGTGAGTACAGTAATTTGAGGAACAGTGGAAGAAGAGGTAGATTAAGTCTGTATTACTAGTACTTTACACTCAGCACAATCTAATGAGGTAGTTCAAAAGAACTGAGGATGTGGTATGCACATTCATTTCCACTAATGGGTACAAAACATTGGTGTCTAGGACTTAAAATGTAGGCTCCCTGGGTACTCCTGAGGGAAAAGAAAGCTTTCTGCACTCACTAAAAACAACTTTTAAGCTGTGTTTTCCAAAATGTTTCCCCTGGAAACTGCTTATATATCACCAAGTCTCATTGTCAGCAAGCAACTATTTATTACTAATAAATACATTTTTTCAACATTTTACATCTATAGATCATCCTAACAACCCATGCTGTTAAACAAATAATGTAAAACACTTTCATGGTTACACTTCTGTTCAATTCTTGTCACCATAGATTGATGTCTTCTCACTGATAATTCTAAAAATGTCACTGAAACTGGCTTTTCTACAACAATATGAAATGACATTTTTGTTTAAATTTCCTGTCACCCTAATAATTTTTCAATTATGATTCATTAAATATGCAGGACATTTTCTGGCTAGGAATTAGTAGCATTAAAGACTGGAAAACTATGTACACTGATAGTAGCTGCATAGACTTTAAGCCATGCTGCTACTTGCCATGGGATAAAAACCTACGAAAATACAATCTATAAATGTATGCCCATCTTGTCTCAAAACAAGATTTGAAAAATATTATGTTTACAATATCTGTGCTCCTTTTTCATATGTCAAGTACAGAGTTGGATACAATGTTCATTGTAATGGGATAAAATGAGAGCAATTAAGCCCAAGGTTGGAAGTATGAAGATCTACAGTAACACAGAAAAATAACAATAATATGATGTTTTAAACACAGTATGATGCTATAAAAATAGTATCGTGCTACAAAGAGTCATTGTTTATGATCGCTAATAAAGTTTATGCTATAATTTCATGACACAGGCAGTGGAGGCATCTTCCCCGGAGAGATTTAAAAGGAGAAAATATGGGGCAGGAAGCAAACTGAAAAATCTAGTAACTTTCATCTTTAATTTCTGCAGGGTATGATCTACTTTCAGTTACCCTGGTGTAAATGCCAAAAAAAGAAACCAGAATTGCAAATTCAGATCTTTCTTCAGTTCTTCAGCACACCTCATAATAATAAGGACACGTCAAGTGATGAAAGAGTGGATATTCCTAATTTGGGACACCTTGTGTCCTGCTAGCCACTCTGCAGGAAAGCAGATCTTTTAAAGATCAGTAAATATACTTATCATACTAAGTGAAGCAGTATAAAGGATTATGATTCAAACAGGAACAGATTTCTAAAATGTGGACTCAGTCATGGTAAGTTGTGTTCAAATTTAATTTTCCTGCATTGTCTTCAATTTGAGGAACATAATTCTCTGAAAGTGATCTCAAAGCCCACGAAATGGGTTGTTAAAAATAAATAGTTACTAAAAAGTATTTTGGCAGTGAGTAGGAGGCTGGAAACCTCTTCTAACCCAACAGAAAAGCCAAGAAGTAAAGGAACATAGAGAACTTTGGAAGAGTCTACAGTTCACAGCTGGGGGAAAAAAATCTACATTGGATTCTAAAAAAAAAAACAAAAAACAAAGCAAAAAAACCAAATTAATTAAAAAAAAATAAATAGATTGTGAAAACACATTCAGAATATGTAAGTCCTACAGCTGCTCTTCCACTCCACTGTTTCCATACACACCTCTTCAGTCACAATAATATGTATCAGATGTGCACATGGTGGCACTGTTCACAACATTTCATAGCTTGTCCAGCATGATGTCATCACCAGTGAGAGAAGAACTAAACCATCATTCCCATTGTTTTATATGCTAAGAAAATGTGGTATTTTAAGAACCTTGGGCAGCCTGAAAATCTCTGCAATAGAGATCTAGAGGCACAACAGTGAGTCTGATTTTGTCACTGTCAGATTCTGTCTTTAAAATGCTGGGACTGAAACTCCTTACACTCTGATTGGTATTGCATAATCACAGAAATTGTAGTGATTCCATCCTGCAATCAAGATGAGCAGTAGGACCAACAGGTAAAGACAAAAAAATGTAAAACTGACAGATAGGGTAACTTGTGAACATTTGCTTCGGCCCTTCATGTACTTTTAAGTACCAGCGTTTCGGCACTCCTCTCAAGGGGTTGTGTGTGCCTGTGCATGTAATTATGGAATAAAAATGATAATACCAAGACCAGATAGAATTAATAACCTTTACTAATTTTACAGTACAAATAGCAATGTAAATATAATTCAGCTTCAAAATTTATGTCTGATGGTGTCCTGCAAGCCCATCCATTAATTCAACGAGTGAGTTTATTAATTTTTCTAATAGCTTGGAAAGCACAGGCATGTGTGCTAAGGCTGGAAGATCAATCCAATTCACTTTGCATCACTTCCCCTTCAACATGGCACAATATTGTTGCATCTCTGAAACATAAAACTGTATTTAAAATTATGCGCTGAACTACTATGGTGGAGAAATTAAGCCCTGATATTAAAACCCTCACGGTGAAACTGAGACTCAAAGTAGTTTTACAATGCCTACTGAAGCATCACTAAGATCAACCTACACAGTGTCCTGCTCAGGTCACACCCACAGGATGTTCATGGACTGCAGACATGAGGTATCTAATAAATCACCACAACAGAATAATTCAATCTGAAATTTCCCAGGTGATCACTAATTCAGTACCATCACCTGCCATTTAAATATTCTCATGCAATTTAATAAAGACTCCTTCAATTAATCTTTCTGGTGGTTAAATATTCTTAACTTACATTGCAGCCTTTAGGTGAAAATACTGAAGAAAATCCAATGATAGCCAACTGAAATACACATCTAACCACAAAAGGAGAGTTGAAAAGGAGCTGCAGGATTTCTGCACTAATTCTCTCAATTATTTCTGCATCATGTGCTTGCATATTGCAGTAAGATGTGTGCGTGCCACACACAGTAACCAAGCCAATTCCCTAAGTTTAAAGGCATGTGCCTCCCATTTGACACACTAAATAAATTTTGCTGATACTCAGTGATTCTGCTCCACTAAGACAGAATTTAATATTTTGCACTGGTGTAAATTACCGAGTTTAGTTCTACTGACAGAGCTATTGACTCTTTCCAAATATTTGCTTTTACGTAAAGAACAACAACAAAAAAAAATTCATCATTGAAACCAGATGTGATGAAGTAGACAAAAAGTGAGCATCTCCTGAATGCTGTATCATGAATTGGAATATGCTACAAAATAACAACACTCTACCAACTTGAAATTGTTCCATGTTGCAATGAAGTTCCTTGATGTTGATGATAATTCAACAAATGCAACTTAAGTAAAATATTCCTTATGATTTTACATTACAAAACTAAGAAATTATTTGCTCCAGTATCTCAACCACCTGCTTTAAAATTTCATCTGGTTAACAATGAACTGAGACCAATAATTTGTTCTTGGCAAGAGTAAAATAATTTCCTGAGAGTTATTTAGTTCTAATTTGACAACCTCATGTGATGGAAAAATCACTTGTTTCTCTTGGCAATTTGTCCCAGCAGTTAATCACCTCCCAGCTGAAAGTGTTTGCCACATATTTAATTTGAATTTTGGCTGCAGCTTCTACTAACTTGCTTTGCTAAATTAAAAAGCCTTTTATTACTAAGTGTTTTAGACACAGTTAGCAAACCACCTCTCAATCATATCTGTGATAAAGTAAATGTATTTGGACGCATCTGAAACCACATATCATTTTCTCCTACCAAAAGCTCAATTTTAGGGTTCTTCACTCTTTATTTTCAGTAAGAAAAAGAACAACCACAACCAAGTATTAGTTCTGCTACTGCTTTATGCTGAGGTAAAATAACTCCACAATTATTATCTATTACTTTGCTCTACTTATTCAGATAGCTCAATTACTCTGTTGTCACTGTTGATGATTATTTAACGAATTCGAAATTCCAAAGAAGTAGCTTAATTTAAAGACTTGCCACTGATAACTTTCCTTTGTTTCAAATTTCCCTCCCCAAAATGTTTAGTGCCTCATTGAGCAATTGATTCTGCATTTTAAAATCTATATATGATCAGCAATTGGATTTGAACTGGCATAAAATTAAACATTTTACAAAAGCTAAACTATGCTACATTTGCATTGCCATATATCAACAAAACCTGTCATCTAATCAAGAAAACCGAATTACTTGGTGAAAGGTAAACTACCTTGAAAAGTCTGCTGCTCTTTCTAAACTACATCCTTTCCCCTTTACTGTCTATTTTTTTAGTCTCTTATTACACAGACTGCTATTTTGCCCTTAACAGAAACCAAATGAACCAATCATGAAACTACCTCTCACTTGGAATATTCAGAAACATTTGAGTCCTTCTGTCTTCTGGTGCCTTGGGATCTATCAAGCAAGAATGTCATGAGGTTGGAGATACCCTTACCCAAATAATTGAAGAATCATGGCTAGTAACTATCAATACATGTTAGGGTATGTATTCCTCAGATATATCATTCTCAAGGCAAGAAGGCAGTAACAACAATAGGGCAAGTATCTCCATTGAATATAGTACAGTGTTAAATATAATACAGCTGTGTTTAGTGTGTAAAGAGCCCTATATATGTGATTCCTTTTGTTTATTATTTTTTACTTTAAATACATTTAAAAGTATCTCCAGTGAAAGATTAACTTCTTTTAAACTGAGATGTAGGAGGAACTGTTCAGACAAACATTAACTAAGTGAACACTTCTGTTTATAATCTGAAGAAGGATTATTCAGACCACATGGCAATTTTTTTTATGACATCACAGAAGTGCTTTATGATTCTAGCAAAATTACACCATAAAATAACTTAACCTCTCTGTAAACTATGTAATTTGATGTATAGAAAACATGTAAAGAAAGAAAAGGAAATGTTTCTGTAATGTTTATAATTATGTGCCAGACATCATTAATCTGGCTGCTTGACCACTGCAGCTGTGGTCATCTTCTTACGGAAACTGATGGAAGAGAAATCATACAATATGATATCTGGGTCCAGCAACGACTGTTGATTGTTCACTCCTCTTATTCATAGATACTCTCTATGAAAACAAAAAAATAGTTTCACAAATCTAGTTTTGTCAGGGCTAAAAAAAAAACCCATTAAAATTCAGGCATAGGTGAAATTAATTTTCCATGGAAAGAAAAAAAGTAGTTTTGTTTCCTTGAACAACAATTTCTCCAAAAGAGCAGGCTACTAATAATTCTATATTATTGATTCTGGTTTGTTGATTTACTTATAATGATTTATAAATGATTTAGTAGCTGGTTATTAAGCATGGCAAGGTGATGAAAAATGTACCCATGCTAGAAGTTTTATATATTTATTAAACAACCAATAAATATATTCAGTGCTGTGCATGGAACCATGCAAAAGTAGTTGTAGTAATGGTTTAAGTACTTAAATTGTACCCAGAAACACAGGTTGAGAAGAGAATTCTCTACATAATACTATAATGTCTTAACACTAACCAGTGACTGTATTGGTTATTTTGAGCTGTAATTCTCATGAGAAAGATTCATAGTCTGTGAACAAACTTGACAGAAGAGTGCAAGAGTTTCTCAATAAATTGTGCCACAATTATTAAAAAGTGTATTTTTCTCCCAAGAGCTACTGCCCTATAGCTTTACAAAAAGTGACTTTTGATACATGAAAAGCATTATCTACATTACTGGATAAATTTAATAGCAATAAGTATTACCTCCTACACTCCAGTCCAACAACATACAAGAATGTCATCTTAAAACACCTATTAACAGAACAGGGTTTATTGTCTAAAGCCCACTTCACGATATGTGGCAGGACATCCTCCCCTCTCCCTCCACCACATGGCTGGTGCAAAAGGTAACTCAGGCTGGGTCTAATGCCCAGCAAGGGGTTATCCCTTGGTGCCCAAAAGTCAGGGGCCTCCAACCAAGAAACCACATCTTGGTATGGAGAGCAGATGTGGAAAGAGATGAAAAAATAAGTAAAGTGACCTAAAGACACACTTTTGCACTACAAAAGACACACGAATTATCACAGAGGTAGAAACTGTCTACATGCACACTGGAACGTGGAAAAGCCTCTCCCCAGAGCTGGACACAATTCTGCAGTAATTTCCTAAGGACTGACAGAGGATTCTGATATATATTCCATCACCAAATTGGAGTTGGTAAGATACACTGGTTCCTAAATTGTATTATTTCTTTTCTAGCTGAAATAATAAGTATCTTTTCATGTGCTGCATTTTACCTACTAGTAGTTTTCTTTTTCCTTATTCATTTTTGTGTACTATGTAATTTGCTTAGCTTCTTACTTTGTTATTTCTTCTCTCTAATAAACAATAATCCATTTCATATTAGACCTAATCAGTCATTATTAAAGAACTTGAGAACAAGACTGTGTCCAGCGATGCTGGCTGTCCCAATAAGCTAATTGCCAGTTGTCAAAGGCCTAGGCAAAGGGCAGAAACTTACCAACCTCTTGTCTCCATTCGTAACATGATACTAACACAAAACTGCCACTATGTGTTCATATGAAACACACCATTAAAATACGCAAATGTAATGCAAATACAAAACTACTGATAGATGCCTTTCACATATTCTTTAAAAAATGTTCCACAAATTATGTAATAACAAAAAAGGCAGCATTTAAATTGTATTTATTGCAATTCTTCATTGCCTTCCCTGGGACAGGCTCAATGTGCAGACAGGATGCCTGGCAGGGAAGATTCCCTGCCCTCTCTCTGCCTGTCTGAACACACTGAATCAGGGACAAGGGCAGGGGTGGCAAGGTCCTGCCTGGTTCAGGAGGTGCATCTCCTCCATGACTCCCTGCTGTCCTGGCATAAGAGGCACGAGGCTCTGAAGGTGGAACTGAACACTAATGAGGATGATAGGTCATTTAGCTTGAAGCTGTCCCCAGGGTTAAGACAGCCTATGCCCTGCACCAGAACTACTTCCATAAAGAAAAAGGATGGGTCATTGTCACAAGAGACACCCCTCCAAAGGGAAAAGAAGGTTCAATATGAAGCCAGATCTTCTTAGGGAGATCTGCTGTGTTCCTGAGATCTGGTTTTAAGATGTGAAGCAGAAGTTTCCTATCCCAGTACATCCCCTGCAATATTAACTATTACTTTTCAGTTAGTGATGCCTGATGGGTTTTTGTATTTTTTATTTTACTTTTATACTCTCTTTATATATATCCTTTATATATAACCTTTTACCCTTCCCTGTTCCTGTACTTTTTACATGTCTATCACCCTAGTCCCCGTTCCCTGCTCAGAATCCTTTGGGAAGACAAAACAAACCCTCAATCTCAAAAGCATGACGCACAACCTTGAACAAGGCCCCCATCACTGAGACATGTTTTTTGTAAACTAAGTAGTAATCTTTTGGGGGGGGGGCAATCTTAATAAGGGGGCAATTACTTCATTTGTTGGACTTCTTACTGGAGACTTTTAGATAGGTATTCTAATCTAGGCTGTCCATAAATTGTATACGTGGGGGCTTTTTGGGGGCCTTTGGGGCTTGCTTGTTCGTCGGTGCGCATCTGGGATCCTATTAAACCAAGGTAAAACCCCTATCCCATACTGTGTGTCTGCGTCTTAAAATTTTTTCTCGCAATTTAAGGCATCATTAGGAAGCAATAAAGTTGTAGGAAGAAGGCTGCCCAGGGAAGTGGTGGAGTAACCATCCCTGGAGGTATTTTTAAAAATGTGCAGGTGTGGCACTTAGGGACATAGTTCTGTGGCAGGCTTGGCAGTTCTGGGTTAACAGTTGGACTCAATGAACTTAATAGTATTTTCCAAGAAAACTGATTCTATGAAAATAAATCAGTAGTAATTAAATTGTCAAAAAACAATTTGAAAAGTTACTATGTTTTCTTCTTAAAATGATGTTATGCTTTTCAGAAAAAAAGCACAACTACCCTACTTCTCACAAGGAAAAGAAGAAAAGAAAATACAAGACTATGAACCCAAGTGTCAGTAAAAAGGCAAAGGGAGTATTTACAAGGTACAGTCACATATATGTACAAAAATACAAACATCCTCACCCCACTGAGTCGCAGAACAGACATTTTTCTAACTAGATTTTCTTCCGTATTAGCAATGAATGCTCAGCAGTTTAGAAATTAGGTCATTCAGAATCAACTGTTTAAAGAGATTATAATAATATTGGTACAGTAAAAATATGAGAAAAAAAAGAATAATAGTGAACAAACCATATAAACACAGGACAACTGACAGACACAAGACTGCAATAGCAAGCTGGTTTTGGAAATTCCTGTTGCTTTCTGTGATGGGTGATTTGATTGTGTTCTGGGGCTCTTTTATTCATTCATCTAGATAGAACATGACTACCTGAAGAAAAGGCCAGCGTTTCAAGTACTGAATGAGGACAGCTACTCATGGGATTAGCAGGAGATAGCAGATGAAAAGCCCACTTTTTTCTCCGTGATACAGATGAGCAGGGTTTTTATACCCTCCTTTAGTTATTCAAACAATACTTGTAGAAATTAGGTTGCTCCTTTAAAACGAACACTCGTATTTTGGTTCTCTCTTCAAGGCTGGGTCATACAGCGTTTCGAAGGGTACCACTCTAATAAGAGCACAAGGAAACAATGTATTTTAAGGAACTATTTGTCTGGGAGCTATGAAAATTGAAGTGTTAGGGTAACTTCTACTATGTTATTTCTTTTCAAATGCTACTACTCCTTTTGATTCACATGACTCAGCTTTTGCTGCTGGTTTAGACAGATACAACATGGATTGAATAGTCCTATCACAGAACTTGGTGCTGTCTGTGCCTCCTGTGGAGAGTCCTTGTGCTGAAGCAGTGATGGGAAATGTATCATACCAAGTCTTCACAGGGAAGAATTGATAGAAACAGAGGAAGAAGAGCTTCACATAATCCTTCATAAGCTTCCTTGGGGATAGGAGAAGTCAGCTCCTCTGACTGCCATGCAAACAGTGAGGACATTTACCACAAAAACTGACAAGAAATAAAACCTTTTCCGTTCCTACAAAGTCAGGTAACTGCTGACTGAGGTTTTCTAATGCAAACCAGAGAATGCTATAACCATAATATACAGCCAGGATAAAAAGCTACTGTATTTAAAACCAGAAATTTGTTATGAGGAAAACATTTTCTAAGAACTCAATACCTAAATGTCACAATACAGTCTTAAAAAAAAAAAGGACATAACACATGACAATACAGAATCAAATATATGTATACATTTTATCATTGTTTCTACAGATTAAGAAAGCTACTTTGAATTCTTCCAGACCTGACTATTTATGTTGATGACATAATGACAGCAATAATGTGCAGTCCTATCACAATGCATTTCTGAAGGAGAGGATAGCTGGGCATGATGGTTCTCTCAAAAATTTACTGCATACTTCAACAAGAAAGGCTTTCAACAGAAAGACTGTACTGATTATCGCGAAATGGAACAAACAAACAAAAAAAGTATGAGTATTTTGGGTTCTTTTGCTGCTAACTCTTGAAGTGAACTGGAGAAAACCATCTGGCTTTTTTGCTGAAAATAAATCCAATTCAGAAAATATTAAAGGTTAGAGGAAAACCTAACTTAAAAACAAACAAAAAAAAAAGGTGGAAAATACCCAACAGACGGTACACGTGAGCTGAAGCTTCTGAGCTCAAGGAATAACAAAACAAGGAGAAAACCAACACCTTTTGGGGTTTTTTTCATAACATTTTCACTAAACAGAGCTACTTACATCAAATTGCATGAAATACCAAGAAAAATCTTTTTCAGGAGATTTATCTATTCTCAAAAAATCTAAACTAAAGGAAATAGTATGGGTTTTTTCCTAAAGCCATAGAACACAACTCACAGAATAATAAATAAATTACTGATCATTTGTCTGCATCTAAAAGAATAAATTCTGCCCATCAAGTTTTAAAATACATCAAATGTTAAAGCCACTCAAATATCACAGTGCCAAACTGGATTATGTGTCCTGGTATCACTTCACCAAGTGAAATTCACTTGTTCTGTATTCAACACTATAAGTCTGTGTGATGCAAAGGCATCGATAGATCTATGTAAAAAGAACCAGAGAGGCAATAACACCAAATACTTTGATGACTATGGCCATTCCGATGCTCTAGTATATTAAGCTGTTAACACTTTATAATGAAAGTGCATAAGGGAGATTATGGTACAAATTGGTGATAATAAACACAACACTATTACATTGCTTCTCATTTGTTGCAACAGACTTTTTATGTGCAATTATGTAATTATGATTCCTAAGAACATTGAGATCTTCATTCTTTTGCTGTTGAGAGGTTTAAGTCTTACATAATCCAAAAAACCAATAATCACAAATTTGTTGCTTCTAGTCCATTATATTCCACAGATAGTGATGGAAATTTCATACAAATTTAGATTTCAAAAGTACATTACTTTGAAGAGACCTCTGAAACAGCTACTAGATGACACACCATAAATTTAAGATGTTATTGCTGATATATTTTTAAGAACCTCACCACTAGAAGGCAGATTCATACATTTGGTAAGGAAAAATGAAGCTAATTTGATTGCTAGACACCATCAAATATCTCAGAAACATTACTGTGGGATCATTTACCTTTGAAATACTTACAAAAATAATGAAAAAACAATGAGTATTTTCCCTGATTTAATTTTTCTTTTTAAAAATGCTGACCAAATGAAGCTTCTGTTAAGATAGATAGCAGTTATTTCATGAAAAGATGCACTGTTACTTGCAACAAATTGAAAACTGCCGTTTGAGTCCAACTTCTAATGGAAAAACCCAGCTATTATTTTTGTTTGCTTTTAAATTCTGATTATAAGTGAAACAGGCACGAGTAACCTCTTCTACAGTGAACTCTTTGCTCTATTTCCTTCATAATTTTTCAGTATTGGAATTAATAGCCCTAGAAAACTGGAGAAGCAGAAAATATGAAGCCCTCATGTGATCATATAATTTTGCTTGCTAATATGGCAGCATTTACTAAAGGGTATTAAAAAGAAAATATGGACACTTTTATTGTTCTCCTTGAGGCAGAAAATACTGCAGTGAAGAGGTTCATTACTAAATATTTTACCACTGTCCAGCTGCCTTACAGTCAATTATGTTTAGTTAATGTGCATCTTAATGAAGATCTTGACATACAGTTATAATCACAAACTGTCCACTCCAATGTCAGCCTTCAGTTCATGATTGGTACTTTGTTGGCATGATATAACAAACACTTCTAATTACGTTTCAGTTCATTAAAATTAAAACAGAGTTCAATAAAAGCAACTTGCAACACGCTATTTATTTTAGTAAAGACATAATCCTATTCTAGAGACGAAGATTCAAGAAGTAATAAAAACATGAAAAATGTACAGACTAAAATGATTAATATTGTGTCTGGTCAGTACTGAGGATCACTTTCATTTGGTTAATAAAGTTATTATGCAAATATTCCCCACAGTAAATCAACACTCTTCATCATGTTATTTTTTGTAAGAGAAGATATATGAAAAAAAGAATACCCCAAAACACAAAGGTACTTCTGCAGCAGATTTCTCTTTGATGCAATCATCGAGGCTGCTATGCCTGAAAAACAGACAATCACAGACCTATGCAGATGATTTAGGAAATGAGAATACTGTTAAATGACAGAAAATAAGATCTGTGGCAACACATGCCGTATTATTTCAAATGAAGATTTTTCAATCTGAAAATATATCCTCTAAGTTACCACTCATGATCCCCTGAGAACATCAGTGTGGCAGGTTGTGGGCAGAGTATGCACTAACACCAACACATTGCTGTGTCAGTCACCAGGGATGAAGGGGACATTGTCCCATGCCACAGGAAGGGAAACACTTCTCAGCAAGTATCATTGGCTACTACAGATTGTGCACCATGCAATTGACTTTTTTTTTTACCCCTTTTTAGATAAAGGTCATCCCATTAACTCACACTGGCAGAAAATAATGTATTTTTCAAGGCATTAGGGATAACAGGTAAACTTTGGGGACAGAAATAGGACAAGAGGCTGGTCCTCAGCTTTACTGCTGTATGAAGGTACAACTGAGACTTCAGCAGATTGCTACTTCACAATGTTACTGAGAGGAGAAAAAAAACCCAGCCTGTAATCAGGAAATTACTGTGGTATAAGGAAATCACATTTCAAAATATCCTCCCATGGAAAGATATGTCTAGTTACCACACTAGGAATAGGAATATTGTTGCTCTGAGAAGAATATGTGAATTTTACATGAGCATTTTTACAGTAGAAAATTGCAATTTATCACATGCATTATGCAGTTCTCTAATTTTATCTATTACCATGGACCTCTTGTGTTAAATCTTTCCTAGTTTCCTCATAAATACATTCTAATAATGTAGACTGTAATTTTACAGAAGTGCAGGGAATAATACCTCAACAGTTCCAATATTCATAAGACATAATCAAAGTGCCAGAATTAAAAGACAACCTATCTAATTTTAAATGTTTAATATCGGGGGGGAGGGGTAAAATTAGAAACAATTAATTCTCTCAAACTCCTAACTAAAACAACTATGACATTTTTCCCACCTCATCCTCACCTGACCCTAAGTGATGAGATGCAATAAGATTTTGCTTAGACTCTTTGCAGCCTGGATGTATGTATGATAATTGTATTACCACTGCAGACTTCCAGTCAGTTAAGACAGATCTGAGCAGGCAAAACACAAAAATGCAGAAGAATTCAGGCAGTTGGAGATTTAGAAAAGCTGGGTCTTGCATATTTAGCACCTTTCCTTCTTTGAAGATAAAAGGGAAGCAAGATGAGAGCACAGACTTGAAAACCCATTCTCCATTCAGGTTGTGAAAGAGTTAATCATTTGAAATACAAAGGAAGGCTTAATAGAATTTTTTTTTTTAATCTACACAAAAGATTGCAAATATGTGGTCTGATAGCATTTTCTATTTGTTGTACTCATTGAAAAGAAAGGTTGGTTTACATGTGTACCCAAAAAAATATCATTCTTTCTTTAGACATACCACCTGAATGCCCGTAAGTGCTGCAAAGGTCTTAAATCAACAGGAAATTGATTTTTTTTTTAACCTTTGTATTACCTCTATGTTAATTTTCTTCTTCTCTTTCTTCTATAAGAAGAAATGAATAAATTTCCTTTGCCTAATGACAGAAACATTAAATCAGGTTTGATTCACCTTCCAATTCCAGCTCTTGTAATGGTAAATGAAATTGAAGAAAGGAGATTTCTCTATTGACAATACTTTGGTTTATACTGTGTTTCCCAAATCTGGCCTACTCAGGCAAGCAGCAGATGCCACTTCCTCTTATCACTACATGGGGAATAGTTATTTTTGTTTTCTCACAAGTTCAGAATGTAGCCAGTGCTGTAGAATGAAACAAGTCTCAAACACATGCTAAGATCCAAACGATTCAACATTTTCTAAATTTCATTCTTTTATTGTTCTGCAAGAAGGATTAGTAAAAATGTGCTAGTCCTCACACCCAGAAACTAGAATTGTTCACACAGAGGTTTCCTGGCATAATCAGAATACTGAGAAAAAAATACTGAGAGTGGTTAGGCCCTGTCTGCAAAATAAATCTGTTTTCACAGTGAACTATCTCAATGTGAAGCTCTCCTAGGGATCAGCATAGAAAAAGTGAAAGCTATGAGGTATGTGAGTAGTTGTGTTGACCTCAGCTTAGAGGAGAGCAACAGTTATGCCTGCTCTGCTCAACTACATAATTTCC
The DNA here is from genome assembly GCF_008360975.1 of Lichenostomus cassidix. Classification (NCBI taxonomy): domain Eukaryota; kingdom Metazoa; phylum Chordata; class Aves; order Passeriformes; family Meliphagidae; genus Lichenostomus; species Lichenostomus cassidix. Next base: position 16,335,968 of record NC_139480.1, on the reverse strand, counting down.
AAATTGAGACAGGAAATTTATGAAGGAAACACTGATTTCAGTGGGAAGCTACAGCCTAAAGTATTGTAAGTATTTACCAAGAATCCCCAGGAGTGACTCTTAACTGCTTGAAACATTTTTTTAAATCCAACAAAGCCGTATCCAATTTTAGTTTCTAATACATATCAGACATCTTGCTCCTCTTTTTAGCACACAAACCTGCAGGCACACACACACATGCAGACACAAGGACACACTTGCTTTCATTATGAAAGAAAAAAAAATATATATATATTTAAACAATTCAAGAATAAATTATAGGTTCAGTCAGAAAACCTCACGAAGAGAAGAAAGACCAACTAATATTTTCAATAATAAAGTGAAACATTTTAAAAGGTTACAAGCTTGTGAAAACAGTAAGGGCATCTTCTTTATAAGGTACTACATAAAACCAACGAGATAACAAAAAATGACATAGATTATTGGCCAGTGTAAGCTGCCTCCATGTACTGCACATACAGGCTGTGTGCTTGAAGCCTGCAGCAGGACTGACCTAAGGAACATTCTGCAAAACAAGACTCAGCAGGGCTAGGAAGTCACTTGGTGAATCTACTGAATAATCAAAGCTATGATTGCACAAGTTGTTCATCCCGCAGTGAACAACAGTGATGTAGCATTTTTTGTCCACAATTATGAAAAACACCAAAACCCATGGAAAATGTGTCAGTAAACAACTAAATTGAAGAAAATCCACACCCATGCAGAGAAATAATTTGTTTTCCAGCCATGCGATGCACACAAAAGACCTGAGGAGAGCCAACCCTTCTCAGTGCTCTCCTGGTCTTCCACACAGTATCAGGCAGTGAGCAACACCTCCTCATTCCCAGCTTTGCTGGCCAAATACATTTAGGACTGTAGCACTACTTTACAGGGGCCAATCTATGTAAAATTTAGTGAGTGACCCTAGTCTGTCCCATGCTGAGAGACTTACCAGCAGACAAATAGTGTAAATCAATTTGGCTATGAAAACTTTCTTTATACTAGGAAAGAAAGTGTAAATTTTACAAACATTTGACTGGCATATTTTAAAACTGAAACTTGAATCAAGTAACAAATTCTTGTGTAGCAACTTTAATGCTTAGCTACATTTGTAGATTACCTCTTAAAGAAGACTTTTATGTGAAATGCAACTCCACAGCATCACTTCATGAACCTGAATTGAAATATAGCTCAATTAATATCTTAGTAATTCCACTATTTTAGAATTTATCTCCTGATTTGAACAATGTTCCAATTAAAAATTCTCTTTTTTTTTACTATTTAACGCGCATATTACAAAAATAAAGCAATGCATCTTCTGCATTGCTTTGTGGTAACAAACTGTGTTCCTAGAAGTGGGCACCCAAACCACCATATGTAAAAACCCACCAAGAAGAAGGCAATTCTAGGCTTCTCAGGTTACTTAAGAAAGAAGCTTACTCAAAATCAAAAACAATGTGGTTTTCAACTGCTTCCGCTTTCTAAGAGACAAAAACAAACCTCTGTCATCAAAGTCAATACATAACCAAAATAAAATTATTTTTGATCACACTTGATCTAAACAGCATTCTTTCAAAAAGCTTGTCATCAAAAATGTCTATTTTCTTTGTAAGTCTAAGATAATAAAATGTCTTTTTATTTTCTTTTCTTTTCAAACAAAACAAGCAGTTAGGGAACACAGGTATTTGAGGACTACCCTAATTCTGTCAACCAAATGCTTGCAAAGTTTTTGAGTGATTTTAATTCCAAGCTGTTGTTTTCTCAGCCCAAAAACATTACTTCCTCTGGAAAACTACTGCCACTGAAAGCAGAAAACTCTCTCCATGAACCTGTCCTCAAAACAAGATTCTGATAGGGCACTACTAATTTGCTAACTACTGAATATTGTAGGTATTCTGCACACTTTAATGAGTGCAATAAACATAGAACCACAAACAGGCAATTAACCTCATTTTCTTTGCAAACAATGTCCAGAGAACACTCTTTGTGCTATCATTTGCTATATAAAAAAACAAGTAAGTGCTGGTGAGTTTTTCAGACGCAAACAGGTCTGTCTGTCAGCAGCATTACTTTGAAATACCACATGCACTCCACAAGCTGGAGAAGTGGGCCCAAGTGAAGCTCATGAAGTTCAGCAGGGCCAAGAGCAAGGAGATGCACCTGGGTTAGGGCAGCCTGTGGTATCAGTGCAGGCTGGAGAAAGGAGGAATTGAGAGCAGCCCTGCTGAGAAGGACTTGGTAGTGCTAGTGGATGAAAAGCTGGACATGACCTGGCAATGTGCACCTGCAGCCCAGAGAGCCAACCTCACCCTGGGCTGCATCAAAAGAAATGTGGCCAGCAGGTCGAGAGAGGTGGCTCTGCCCCTCTGCTCTGCTCTCACAATAGCCTGCCTGGAGTGCTGCATCCAGCTCTGCAGTCCTCACTACAAGGAAAACATTGACTTGCTGCACTCCACAGGAGGGTCACAAAAATGATCAGAGGGCAGCAGCACCTCTCCTATGAAAACCAGCTGAGCATTGGGGCTGTTCAGCCTTGAGAAGAGAAGGCTCTGGGGAGATCTTACTGTGGCTTTTCAACACTTAGAGCAGGCTTATGAGAAAGATGGGGACAGACTTTCTGTAAGGCCTGTTGTCAATAGGACAAGAGTTATTTGTTTCAAACTAAAAAGATAGTAGATTTAGACTAGATACTAGGAAGAAATTTTTCATGATGAGTGAAAGACTGAAACAGATTGCCCAAAGAGGTGGTACATGCCCCATCCCTGAAAACATTCAAGATCAGTTTGGATGGTGCTCTGAAACCTGATGTAGTTGAAGATGTCCCAACTAACTGCATGGGGACTGGATCAGATGGCCTTTAAAAGTGTCTTCCAACCCAAACTATTCTACTGTTCCTTGACAGATACAGACAAGTCCTAGGCAAATATCTTTTACCTAGCCATAAATTATTCCATACAATATTACAGATGAAGAGCTGCCTGCCGGGAAAGCAACTTTGTATACAAAACTACAGGATCCTACTGGACAACAAAATGAACATGAGTCAGCAGTGTACCCTTGCAGCAAAGAGGGCCAGCAGCCTCCTGAGCTGTATGAGCATGAGTATAACCAATAGATATAAGGAAATGATCCTTCCATCCTATTTACCATTTGTGAGACTCCACCTGGTGTGCTGAGCCCAGTTTTGAACTCCCCAGTACAACAAAGAACTAGATGTACTGAAATGAATACACTGGGAGTCACCAAGCTGGGGATGGAACACAGCAGAACACAGGAGAAGCTGAGAGCTGCATCTGCTCAGCCTGGCAAAGAGGAGGCTTGGGAGTCTACAACCACCACGTTGGAGGATACAGAAAAGAAAGTGTGCAGAGCAAGAGTCAGTGGACTTGGAAAGCTCCAAATAGATACAAGGAGGAAAAAATTATCATGCAAAAAGTCAAATTGTGGAACATGACCCACAGACACTGCAGGATCTTCATGCTTGGAGATACTCAAATTCTGGACATGGCCTTGAGTAACTTGATCTAACTGCATTGGCTTCGTACGAGTAGCTGGAGTAGATGGCATATGGAGTTTCCTTCCAGCCTACACAATTCTGTGATTCTAAGACCATTTTTGGTTTTATAGTTCTCAACATTGCCACTCAGTAGTCAGGCTTAAGTTTATTTTCAGTATATTAACTAAACAACCGCTTTTATACAGCTTTTCTTAATAAACCCCATCCCAGATGGTAGGAATATTCCAAAAAACCACACAATGCTTTAAAAAACCCTAAGTATCTCTCATGAAACAGTAATGAAATGGCTTAATTGTATCTTAATATTAAGCCAGATTAGATTATTTTACTGCATAAAGTCAGTGCTATAAGAAGTTATCCAAAATATAATAGTGCTTATAACCTCAAAAAACTATAAAGGCAATATATAATACATTTTCAAGGCCTATAATGAAGGAGAGTTGCCTAGTGTCCAAGTAAATGTTATATTTGTAGATGCCAAAACCACCTCATGGACTCCCAGATACTACTGCTGTTTCATAGCAGAGTTATGCAACTATATAAACTCTTTCTTAACAAATTTTTTTCTCTTGTTGCTGTGTTTTTAAAAATACCCTTTTATTCGTGTTAAAATTAATGTGAGTGTCTGTGTAGTTTAACAGATTGCAGCAAGCTCAAACGAACAAAGCCTTTGTCTTTCATATATCATATAGAAGGAGTGAAACCTTTGTCACAGAAAGATTGCAGTGACTCAGAGGAGAGCTTAAAGAATAATCAGTGGATCTTTTTTTTTCCTTTTTTTGCAATATGCAGCCCTTCTGATAAAAACTTGGAAGAAAAACATGAATTAGTAACAAAAGTCCAGAACTTCTAGAAGCCTATCTAAATGCAATAATCCTGAGTGACCAAGGAAGTGTTTTTGGTGATTTTGGCAGAACTAAGGAGTCATTAAGGAAAGTTTTGATATGCATTTGTAAAATTTAAAAAAAAAAAGTTTGATACAAGGATACATTTAAACTAAGTACTAGTAGGTCAGGAATTTGGTGTACAAATATACATTAAAAGGCTCTATCTATATTCCTCAGCATCACTGTTTTCTGTGTAATGCTCTCCATGCGCATAGGGTTTTTCCTCTATCATTATCTCATAACCTATGGACACCTACTTTTCTCCTTTTTTTCTACTGCTGCTTCAGTCAGAGTGTTTCTATCCTTAAATTAATTCCTTCAGAGACTACACCTAAGTTGTCACTGCTAGAACAGGAATGGAAGCCAGACCTCCCACAGCCCGGGTGAAAACCCTGATCAGCAGACACTGACTCATGATGCTTCTCACCCTTCTTTGCTCCACCAATTGGCAGCTCTTGGCTGTGCAGAGGAACAAGTGCCTTCTCAGAGCTGCACAGGTGCTGGGACTGCCCACCCCAGCACACACCACACCCAGGTGCCAGCCTCCATCCCTAGAGCTGCAACTGAACCCCCTCAAGGTGAGAAAGAAGATCATATGGAAAAGCCGTAATCTCCGAGACAGAAAACGTAGGTACCACTCACTGTCTCACATTAGCATACCTACGTATCTCCTCTTCCAGCTAAGAGCAACAATAAAAATTGATCAGGGTTGCAGAAGTACTGTTGTACCTATCAGGTTGCAGATGGCAAATGGAGGAAGGTGCCATCCTGAACATACTGTGATAATCTGGAAAAGGAGTTTGATCTCCAGGGAGAATAGGAGTTTCAGACAAACCAGCTGTGTTTATTTCCTACAGACTTCTTGCAGGCTAGGCAGGTAGTTATCAGTTTCCTTTAGACCTCATTCCAAGGCACTTATTTTTCCCCAAAAACATACAAGAAGTCAAGAAATTGTAACATAGGTTTCTTATTTAGCTACCAGAATCTTTTCCTGTACCTGAAACTAGTATCCGCTAAGAGTCAACTGTGCATTCTACTTTACTTTCTCTTTTTTTTTTAATTGACCTGGCAACTGTCATGTCCAAAATCTCTAACAAGATCTACATGACCTAGCTACAGATTTTGCAAGTGTATTTTTGTCCCCTGAAGTCTCCATCATCTGTTCAGCCCTGAACTGCCACAAAATAGGACTGTTACCCAGTTTTCAAAAAGGAAATGTGTGACTTCTTTTACTCCAAATGATAATAAAGATACTAGAAAAAAAAAAAGTCCTTTGCCTATGTCAAACAATGAAATTATAGAACGTATTACTAAAAGCACAAAACAACAGTGGGACAGTAATTTGGTTTTTAGGAACTGCAACTTATTCACTCAGTAGATGTCTCAGTAGGACACTATAAAATCATAACAACAGATATCCCATAATAATCCTTAACAACACAGTGCAAATGTAGAAAACATCACCATGTAATTCCACCAGATGAGGCTTTTAGTGGAAAGAACTGGCTATACAAGCAGGAGTCAGATGACCCAGATTCAACCCAGCTCCTCCACTGGCTCTGGGCTTATCTACCCAGGGAAAACAACCTATAATAGCTTCTCCTACAGACACTCTTATTCCATTAGTCCTAAAATTTCTATGTTCAGGTAATTTAGTTCACTTTAGAGTTTAACTGAAGACAGCATGGAATGCTCACCATGTTTAAATTTCATATGCCAGCCTGTTTTGCAACAGGTTCAGTGTGTAGACAAGACTTGATTATAAGGCTCAAAATAATCAGTATATCACATGGAGATTTGATTTATTCAAAGCGTAGATGGCAATAATTTATGTTACATGAATCAGAATATTTTGAATCTGTAAATATTCAAGAACTATGTCTAGATCTTCAAATAATGTCATACATATCTAACACAGACATGTAATTGGCTTTTTTTTTCTAAATTGTTTAATAATTATGTAAAACACTGTTTTCTGACTTCTACTCCTCCATAACTCAAAGAAACATTAGCTAGTTCCAGATACTGAAAAATTTTAGGATATATTTCTTGAAAAAGAAGGCAGAAAGTTGACTTCATTATGGGAACCTATGCACAACATTTTTTTTTAAATTGCATGTTAGGATAAAGTCAATAAATACACTGGATTTAGAAATGTTTTTAATTCAAAGTGAACTTTTCTATTTTTATGAAGCATCTTTGAACTGTAATTTAAATTTAGAACACTTCATAAGTGAATTTAAAAAGTTTTGTGCTATGCCTATATAATATGGGGAAACCAAAATAGGCAATTATGTATTATTCTTGATGAAAATGTAATTTTAACTTATAAAGGTGCTTGGTTTCCATCTGAATTAAATGTCTTAAAGCTACAGGTATTCTTATTTATTTATGTTAATTATGGAACTGACATGCAATAACTATGTTTTCTTACATCCCTAACATTTCAGTAATCCAAATGCATTTTTGCTTCTTTGTGCATACTAAAGCTAAGACTACTTAGAGTGAAGAGCTTGTTTTCAATAGAAAATTCACCACAAAAAACATGGTAGCATTGTCTGATGGAATAAAAAAAAAAAAACAAACCACAAACTATAACTGAATAGCACAAACAAAATAGCACTAGTGGAATTATTAAAGACACATACTGCTGTTGAAGAGTATTCCTGCACAGAAGTTTTAATCTGTAAATTCTGGAGATAAAATAAAAACTGTACTGACTTTGACTGGGTGACTTAGATTTCTTCAGAGTAGCTGGTACAGGGCTATGTTTTAGATTTGTGATGAACAGTGCTGATAACCCAGGGCTGATTTAGTTACTGCTGAGCAGGACATACACAGCATCAAGGCCTTTTCTGCTTCTCACACTGCCCTGCCAGCAATCAGGCTGGGGGTGCACAAGAAGCTGGGAGGGAACAGAGTCAGTACAGCTGAGCCCAGCTGACCAAAGGGATGTTCCAAACCATATGGCATTGGGATTCAGTAATAAAAGCTGAGGGAAGAAGGAGGAAGGGGAGGACATTTGGAATTGTGGCACTTGTCTTCTTGAGCAATCCGTAATGTGTGATGGAGCCTTGCTTGTTTGTCAGATAGCTCTGAGAAACATGACATGATTAAGCATTGAAATTTGCTAGTTACACTATTTTTTTAATTCTTCATACTTTGTCATGTAATGGTGAGATTTTCTCACACTTTTTTTTCTTTTTGGTAAAAGTTATTTTTAACATTAAACAGTAAGTCTAGGTCTGTCTCCCAGAATAGTAAATTAGTTTTGCCTTTACATCACACAAAGTTTCAATGTGTGTAACTAAAAGGAAGAGGAATAAGCACACTTACAAGAAACTGACTCTTGTAAGGATTTAAAACATTTTACAACTAATACCCACCCAATTTCCATTCTATCTAAAATGCATTTAAAATGTGGTCTTCCAGGTGAGTGAACAACCTATTTAGATTTGTGGACTGCTTCCAGTAAACTACCTTCTCCTCTCTCTTAACACTATCTTACGGATATTTTAAAAATCAAGTTGTCATAACAGTCTTTCTCTTCTCCACCAAAATTAGACTGATCACTGTTACCACTTACTGAGAAAAACCCCTCATCTGATTTAGCAATATTCACATGTTCAAGTGAAACAAAAGCCATCCCCTCTCCCATACCAAACTGGTTTTTTAAAAAATCCTAAACATATATGCAGATTTAATGTCTGTTAATTGCTAGGATAAGCCTAATAGCATTCAAATGGCTTTTTCTAACCACAGTCTTAGTTCTTCCTCCAGAAGAGGAGAAGGAGGAGATGCAGAGGGAAGAAGGAGCTACAATTTTGTAGCAGTCTAATTTTCTTGCTTCTAACATTATTTCACTTGTTTTCACGTTACCAGATCTTTTCATTCACTATTTTACTGGCACTATCATTGGACCAGGCTATCAAGGCTTTAGATGGTCCCTTCAAACAGTGATGAATGTTCCTGGTATTCCATATGCTTTGTGACATTTGAGACTCCCAAATACTACATTTAATCAGTGCAATATGCTTCAATGGTTCTCATCGTCACACAATCTCTAAGTCAAAATAACAAAACAACCACCCCCCAAATCCTTTCAAATGTGATACTTTATCACAGTTGCCAGCATAAATTTTCCGTTAGTGACAGCTCAGTTTTTCTTCCAAATCCACACATGTACCACTTTAAAATATTCATTCTATTTATGGAACACATAGAATTATGCAGTGAACTGTAGTATGTGAACACTCACAGCCAGATTTGAAACATGTCAATGAATTTCATTGAGACATGAGGAACACTCCTAAAAAATACCCTTTTTGTATTTTTGCTTGTTTTTTTATCTAAAGACAGTATAATTTCAGTAGTGAATTAAATGCCATTGAATTAGTTGATTAGAAGAAATATTTGAGCCTTACTGACTTAGTAATTTTTACCAGTCAGGTCAAAAGACTACCTGTTTAACTCACTCCATTAGAAATTCCATAAATTTCAACTCCAAATGTAAAATACTTAGGTCCATTTCTTCCCAATCACTTATTGGAACTTGAGGACATGGTGAACATCGTGGTGGTGCTGGGTTGATTGTTGGACTTGGTGATCCTAAAGGTCTTTTCTAACCTTAATAATTCCATGATTCTATGATTCCTGATTATTCATTAAATCTTCAATAATGTAGAATGTCCTTATGTATATTTTTTATATATAGATATTATATGAAAATATCAGAAAATAGTAGTTCTGTTAACATAAAGTCTTCTTGACTTGAATCAGCATGTCAGATAGGTGTTGCTCTTCGGAAGATATTTCATGCTGAGGTCTTTTTAACTTTTCAAAAGATCAATATAAAACCCTGAAACCTTTCAGAAGTTATTTAAAAAAAATACATTCAACATCCTTACAATTTAGGAATTTTTACAAAAAAACTGGGGATGCACATGGATCCTAGAGTACTGTATAAAACCCACTTCCCTACCTACAGTTACATTTGGAATTATCAATCCAATAAATCAGGCATTTTCCTACACTCAAGGCAAGAATAGGACCATAGGAAACTGAAAAAGCACTCAATCCCTTTTTGCCGTAATTAGTGATTTCATGAATTCTGTATCTGTAAAAAATAAAGGAAAAAAAGAAAAAGGAAAAAGACAAAACAACACAAAATATCTAGTCTGTCTTAGTATATACGCACCTCACAGAGGTGCTCTACTGACTGCTAAACTGAAAATAAGATAAAATAAGGATCCCTTCATTCTTAGCATAAAAATGTAGCTCCACTGGACATACAAATAGAAGCACAAGAGAAATAAAATAATCTAGAGTGAAAGTGAAATAAAGACAAATGATTGCACAAAAAAATAAACATTATTATCAAATCTTCATTAATTTCCTCTCTAAATGCAGTACTGCCTCATGGGAATTTCTCCATATTCTAAAGAGAGATGGTAATTACTATGATTCCTTATTCTAACTGGAAATGTCCATTAATCTTTCGTGTGAGCTTTTTTCCAGCAAAGAATAATGGTCCAATATAAGCAAAATTTTTTAAAAAAAATTATTTATATTCTAAATTCTAAGGCCAGTACCAGGACTATTTCCAACAGTACTGCTGGCATCTGATCAGTCTGTCCAGCATTTCCTTTTTCCGCACAAGGCTGCCAAAAGAACTGATATGGAGCAGAGCTCCTAGGGTTTCTGGCTCAGTAAGGAAGAAGGGCAGCCAGATCTCCAACAAGACTGTTTGCCTCCTCAGCAAATACATGCTGAACTAAGACACAGCTGACTCTGTTCCTGAATCACCTACCTGCATATTTGGCCAGCTCTTCCTTCAGGCAACCAGCCCTTGGCCAACAACATGGCCACTTACACTACTTCTCCCAGGCACCATGACTCCTAGAACACTGTGGAAGCAGCTCTGACAACCATTCAGACTGGCAAAAAGATTTGTCTCTTCTGTTTCTACCATAATATGAGATGGTAAAACGAAGAAGTTAAAGGTTGAAATATGGACATGAAACATCCAGTATTCCAGCAACACTCAATAAAATAATTTAGTAAAATATAATGACCAAAAACACCCATCATAAAAAACCAAAATAAACAAAACACAACAACCAAACAACAACCAGGAAAAAAAACCACACAAAAAACCCCCAAAAATCCACAGATAAAATAGATTATAGAAACCAGAAATGAAGATATAGGAAATTACATATCATAATCAAACCGTACAAATTTTTGTGCACCTTGTTCCCTCAAGGTAATCCAACCTCAGCCTATTCAGGAAGAAACAATTCTTCTGGCTTCAAAAAGCACAGAGGAAACCACATGCTGTCTGTCTCAGAACAAAATATCTCCTAAATTAAAGCCCTTCTAAAGCCATTAAAGCCTTTCTAAACATTCCAGAATGCTTACTGTAACTCTTCATAAAATATTTTCCAAGTATCATGCACCCCAAAGTGAATGTAAGACCAAGTTTTCAAATTAAAATAGGATCTCTGGTTGTGTTACATGGCTTCAACAAGTCCAAAGCTTCAAACATACACCATGCTGACTGTCACAACTGGCACTAATTTTCTTTCCAAAACTTCATTATGAAACTTTATACATAGTCTTAAAACTTTCTTGCTAGAATGCCCTCTCTTCCTTTTGCTAATGTAAAACAGTGCTCACCAGAAATACCTGCTGTCACTAGTCAAATCATCTGATGAATTAGTCAACTCCGGAGCAAATTATTTCAGCTTGTATTTAGAGTCTCTTTTAGACCTGCCATGCATGTGAAATTCTGGAGGATTTTTCCATGTGTGTCAGCAACTCTTGTAGGAGATACTTTTCCTTCTTTCAACCAAGTACCCAACAAGAGTGGGTAGGATGCCAATGTCCTGTAACACCATCCTGCCTCCTCCAACACTTCTCTCCTCTGCTCAGACCTTAAACTGTCAGCTCTTTGGGGAAGTTCTTTCTTTTTGTCCTGTTTTTGCACAGCACAGAATGATTTCAGTCCAAGACTGGGTACGATGAATATGGCATTACAAACATTCAGGAATATCATTTAATGTGTGTTTGAGATAAAATATGATTTTATATAAATATGTATGTATTAATATGCATACATTTCCTACTGTGGATTCAAGAATTTTACTGCTCAGTAGAAAACATACAGTAAATTATTACATTTATTAGATTAGATTTACTAGGATTTATTAATTATCATTTTATTGTATATGCAATAAATATGCACATAGCATTGCAGACTATAGTTGGCAGACTTGAAAAGAGTAACCATTTGTCTTTAAATATGACTTTTTAAGAACTTTTTCCCAGAAAAATATACTATCTGAATAAGTAAAAAAAACAAAACAAACCAACCAACCAACCAAACCAAAAAAAACCCCAAAAAACAAAACAAAACAAAAAAACTATGCTAATTTTTGGATGATAATGTCAAAAGTATTGAAGAAAATTATATTAACCAGTAAACAAACCTGGGCAACATAAGGATATAAAAACTGAAAAGTAAAGTTGAACACAGCTGTAAGTCTGATTTACAAGCGATTTTTGTCTTACAAAGTAGTTCCAATACTGCAATAAAAAAGCCTAGAGATACTAGAAAACAGTAAGTGCAATATAGCTGTATAACAGAACACAGCAATCAAAGAACTAACCACCCCTAAGGGTATCCCATGACTGAGTTTTGTGCAAAGGTCAGAAGAGTTAAAAGGCACAGAAGGCAATGTGGCATGCCTAAAAAAGGACTAAACTAACACAGTAGCTTCACTGGTAATTCAGCCTGAAACCTTAAGCATATTTCCCTCCTCCTCCTTCTTTGCCTTCCTTTTTTTCCCCTGTTTTTGGCAATTTGAATATCTGCACAGATGTGGACAGACACTGAACTCATTCTGACTGCACTGCACAACAGCTGAATGGGAATCATCTCCAACCAGAATGAGGTTTAATGACACTGTGCTGGGGCATTCAAGCCAACAATGCATGCTGACATCTCTCTATATTTACTGTCTCTCTGTCCCAAGTGGATCATAATGTTTGGTTTTGTAATGTAAATAAAAATATTTCAGACATCAAACAAAATGACAGCAAAAGAAATGTATCAAAATACCCACTTGTACTGATCTTTCTCTGTGTACATACAGGGAGTGTAGCCAAAGATGCATAACATGTGACAGAGTTATAGTATCAATACGTATTTTTGGGACAGGCCTAAAACACAGCCCCAGTTTGCAGTTTAGAAAATGATCCAGTGGGGAGTATATTTTCAGATTAGTACCGTCTGTGTCTTCATTTATTTTGGATACTCCAGCATCCAGCTACAAGAGTGCCTGAGACATTACAGTTCCTGTAGACAGAAACAGGCAGTGCTGATACTACCAAACTCAAAAATACAGTGTCACAGCTAAAGGGAAGTCCAGTTCAGGCTTCAAAGCTTTTAGGTTCAGATAAATATTTTCATGCCTGGTAAAAGCCAAGCTGGCTGTAGTTGTGCTTGTAATTTTATCAGTACTCATACCAGCTGGATGAGTACTCAAAATTAGTTTGAGGGTAAGATTTGAGAGGCCTCAGTATCTCATGTGTATCATGATCTGGACAAGGGGATCAAGTGCTCCCTCAGTCAGTGTACAGATGACACCAAGATGGGCAGGAGCATTGATCTGCTGTAGGGTAGGAAGGCTCTGCAGAAGGATCTGGACAGGCTGGATCAATGTGCCAAGAAAAATCCTATGAGGTTCAACAAGGCCAACTGCCAGATCCTGCACTTGGGTAATGACAACCCCATGGAATGCTACAGGCTGGGAGCAGAGTGGCTGGAAAGGTGCCTGGCAGAAAAGGACCTGGGGTGCAGGTTGACACCTGAACATGAGCCAGCTGTGCCCAGGTGGTCAAACAGGCCAATGGAATCCTGGCCTGGGTCAGCAAGAGAGTGGCCAGCAGGACCAGGGATGATTGTCCATTCCACCTGACAGTGGTGAGGCCACACCTCAAGTGCTGAATTCAGTTCTGGGCCCCTCAGTACAAGAAAGACATTGAGGTGCTAGAACGAGTCCAGAGAAGTGCAGAAGAACGAGTCCAGCAACAAAGCTGGTGAGCAGTTTGGAGCACAAGTGTGATAAGGAGCAGCTGAGGGAGCTGCAGGGGTGTTCAGCCTGGACAAAAGTAAGCTCAGAGGAAACCTTATCACTCTTTACAACTACCTGGAAAGAGGCTGTAGCCAGGGGTTGCTCTCTACTCTCGAGTCAGAAGAAATACAAGCAGAAATAGCCTCAAGTTTGCTGGGAATGAGTGTATGAAGATTGGATATTGGAAAAAATTTCTTCACTGAAAGAGTTGTCAAGCACTGCAACTGGCTGCATAGGGAAGTGGTTGAGTCAGCATCGCTGGTGGTATTTAAAAGACATGCTGATGTGGGGCTTAAGGACATGGTTTAGTGGTGGACTTGACAGTGTTATGTTCATGATTAAACCCAATGATCTTAAAGTTTATTTCCAACCTAAATGTTTCTACGATTTCATGATTCTAAGATGATCAGCTTTCCAACTGTCTCTTTCTGTATCTCTCAAATCAATTTGTTATCTTTCACTAATAACTACTTTCACTTATGTACTCATACTACAGAAAGTTCAAGGAGTTTGTTTCCTTTCATAAGCTGGAGAGCCTCTGGCCTTATTTCTGCAAATATAGGTTTTGAAATGCAGCGCTTATCTAAGAAATCTTGTAGAAATTGCTCTTTTGCTAATTAACACAAGGCAAGACTGATAGGAAAATACTAATAGACTGCATGCAAAGCCTTTGCACTATGACAATTATGCTAATGCCCTATGATGCTTTTTCTTCTTTTCTTTTTAATTGTAGAGACACAGAACATAATCCTGTGAACATGCAAAATTGATGGCACTTATTATCAAACTGAACACTAGGCAATCTCCTTTCTGAGTCCTTACATTTTATGCTGCCAGTATTTTTTGTTTTGTTTTGCTTTTTAAACAGCTGTCTCCAAAGACTCACAGGCATGAGCAGCTCTAGAAAAGATCCTCTCTTCCAACACTTGGCTCCGCATTTCAAAAGATGCAGCCAGCATCCTCTCCCTACAGACATTCGCTAAGGCAAATGGGAAGACTCCCGTGAGTCATGGTACAGCACAGGCTAAGCCAGCCATTCTTCCCGCACTTCTCTCATCAATTTCACCATCAGGAATGTAACTGCCATATGCACAGCATGTGAATTATACACACATTTGTATCATGTATACCTACGATGGGCAAAAACAAAAACTCACCACAACTGTCTGTGTATGAAAATTGTGAAGTTTTTCAAAGTTTGTACACAATACTGTAAATAAATACAAAGCCTAAAAATCAGTTCTCAGAAATGGAAACTCATGGAAGAGTCATGATCACATAGCTGCAGAATAAACTTCCACTGAAACTGTTAAATGGTAAGAAATGTAGTCCTATTTTCACACTCTGTGTTAGCATTTCAGGGCTCTGTTCCCTTCTCTCCATTTTGGTGTTTTCAAATCTGTAATTCTTAGGATTTATTTCCATTAGGTAATAGCAGTATTAGGAAATAGTTCCAGCAGATGTACATCTGGCTGCTTCTCAGCTGCATTGCCATTGTTGTTTGTACTCATCCCAACTGTACCTGGGACAAAGATAGTGAAATACCTACTCTCAGCAGGCTGTTCTGGGGTATAGACCTCCTCAGATGTTTGATTAACATGTTAGGAAATTTTTGCCTGTAATTCCCTGTCCATGCCCTAAAAGGCTCTCTAATGCCAACAAGATTACTGGGAGTATGAACTAGTGGTTACAATACCCAAAATTCAATAGCATGACATGAATGCAGAAGTAGCATGGATGCCAAACTTAAATTTGTTTTTAAAGTGTACTTAGCATGACATTTAAATTATATGTGGCAGTGCAGACAGCTAACTGTCTCACTTGTCCTTAAACCATTTTTTACAGTTTTCCCATTAAAACACTCAGAAATTTTGCTGGGCCAGTAGAGGATTGCATCCAGCCTGCTCTGCCAGCAGGTACACTGGCCACAGCAAATGCAGAATGGGTGTGGACACACCCACCCTTCCAGACCACGACGTGCCTTAATGCAAACCTGCCTTTTGTTTGACGTTTTAAGCTAAAATGCCAAGGTAGTTGCTGGCATAGTTGAATTACAGCACTGGTGTGGTTGGTCTGTGTTCTGCACCACCAGTTCTGATGTGATGGACAGTAACTTCCAAAAGAAGCCTTTTAATACCTGAAAGCTATAACATTTTACAAGGCTGCAGACACATTTATTTTAACTTGTCTATCTAAGCACATGTTACCATGAAGGCTTAAGTGCAAAGTCTTCCTTCCTTTAGGTGGTCATGACATAGACAAGTAGCCTTTTTAAAACCAGTCAGCAAGGGAATCTAGAAGCATTTTTTTTTTGCCAAATCAGACAAAACATTGTAGCAAATTAGTTTAAAATAACAAAAAAGCCCACATGCTTACCTAAGCTTCTTAATTTCATACTTCAACTCAGCCTATGTTATATAAGCTTTCCTTTGAGTTATGGCAATATAAATGACTCAGTTCAAATTTCTGTAGAAAATATCACAGCAGATTGATTGCTCACTTCAAGGTTTTCAAAAATGACATTCCTGCCCAGACAAAGCAGAGCCCACTTTTCATATGCAATGATGGCTATAAATACTGGGCCATGACATGAAGTCTTCCTTTTGTCTGCAAGTGGTATTCCACCAGGAAATCCAACAGCCCCCTTTGACAGAACCAGAGCTGCATTTACAGCTGACAGTCTTGTCCTTGCAGCAGAGCATACAGTACTACCTTTTCTCTCTCTCTCTCCATCCCTCATTTCCAGACATGCTGCTGGCAACACAGCTACACACCTACTCTCAGAACTGACAATCATTTTCCAATGTTCACGCAGAAAGCGATTACAGGACCAATCGTATTTGTATATTGTCTTTCTCCTACATTATAGTGATTTATACTATTTTGAAACCAATATTCTTCTGCCATTTAGCCAGAATGTCTTTTCCATTTATTATGACCAGAAGAGCAAATAATCTCAACTTCTATGATCCTCAGACTAAAGGTCCCTAATCAATGCATAAAAGATCTTCTGCAACAGATCATAGCTACATTTTGAACTCACTACTTAGAAATTTATATTATATTTATCTTTAGGCTAGGATTGCTTTTATTTTTGCTGTAATAAAATATGTGCAAAAGCTAATATTTACTATTATAAAAAACATACTTTCAGAAGAGGAGAAGGCTTAAACCACTTTTGTTACTAAACTGATGGAATAATCACAATGCATTAGTACTTTCAATAACAACTGACCCTAATTTAAAGATTTCATACCTAAGAACATGAGGTCTAATTTTCAAAAACTGAAAGAATTACTTCAGTGCAAAAGGTTCACTGTGACTGAAGAACAAATCAGGAACCCAAACCTCCTCTCATGTGCCTAATTTTAAAACAAACCTCCACCCTAGCATACTTATCATGGAAATTGCCATCAACATATGCTGCAGTAAACAAATCTTCACCAGAATGAAAAATAGAAAATGTGCCCTTTCAAACTGGCATAAACACCTTGCAAAACAGAGCCATCAAATGCATGGATCCTGTGCATGTGCACACAGAAAGCAACAAGACTGGTATAAAACTATTCAGGGCAAAGTGAAGAGACCTTCTTATACCCGCAGAACTCTTATACGAAGCAGTAAAATGCAAGATGTGCACTTAACAAAGAACAGTTTTCACAAAACATTTCTGTATTTTCTGATCATTCAACCTCTTTCTCAACAGAGACATACCAAACATTTTTTAAAGACAAGCTTGGGGATTAAAATTTATAGCTTTGCCAGATACTAAAAATCATGGACCTAACAATAACATATTATTATTTCACTCACATCCTCTCCCCTAGAGAACTTCTCCATGTTCCACAGGTAATAATTACCTGTCTCTTTTCATCCCATAGAGTTAACAACCTGAAAACCTCCAGCCTTGCTAGCAACTTCTACTGTCCCACAGGTAAAAAAACCTCTTTCCGTTGTTCCTCAAACTGTATATTAAATTAACATAATTAAACAGAGCAACTATTTTCAACATGAAGTGTTTTATTTCAGTTTTGAAGACATGGTCATGTATCCTGGAACTGGCTTGTTTTTCCAACATCACTTATAAAACTCAAAAGCACACACACACCCACACACACAGCCCCCATCCAACCATATATAATGAAGACTTATAAATATATATTTAGGGTGGACTCACTGCTGGTCAGGGCTGGCCCAATCAGGAATGATGGTAACACCTCTGCACCACCATATTTAAGAAGGTTAAAAAAAAAAAGTTATTGCACAGTTCTAATTGCAGACAAAGAGCAGGGTGAGAGTATGTGAGATGAACAACTCTGCTGACACCAAGGTCAGTGGAGAAGGAAGGGGAAGAGGTGCTGCAGGTGCTGGAGCTGGGATTCCCCTGCAGCCTGTGGTGCAGACCATAGTGAAGCAGCTGTGCCCCTGCAGCCCAGGAAAATCCACAGGAATGCAGAAATCCACCTGCAGCCTGTGGAGAAGACCCACACCAGAGCAGGTGGATGCTGGACAGGAGGCTGTGACCCCGTGGGAAGCCCACACTGGAGCAGGCTCCTGGCAGGGACCTGCAGACGGGTGGGAGAGAAGCCCATACTGGAGCAGGTTTCCTGGCAGGACTTGGATTGCCCTCGTGGGGACCCACACTGGAGCAACCTGTCTTTGAAGGACTGCACCCCATGGAAATGTACCTCCTCTGGAGCAGTGCACCCACTCTGAAGAACTGCAGCCAGTGGGAATGGCTCACACTGGAGAATTTAATGGAGAACAGTCTCCTATGAGATGTACTAATGCTGGAGCTGGGAGGAACTCCTTTCCTTGAGCAGCAGCAGAAACAACTTGTGATGAACAGACCATAACCCCCATTCCCTGTCTTCCTGTGCTGCTGGGAGAGGAAGGTATAGCCCAAGAAGGAGAGAGGGATGGGGAGAAGGTGTTTTCAAGATTTGTTTTACTTCCCATTATCCTGCTCTGATTTTGACTGGCAATAAATTAAATTAATTTGCCCAAGTTGAGTCTGTTTTGTCTGTGACAGTAACTGATGAGTGATCTTTCCTTGTCTTTATATCTCATGAGCCTTTTGTTATATTTTTCTCTCCGTGCCCAGTTGTGGAGGGGAGTGATGAGGGGCTTTGCTGTGTTCCTGGCCTCCACAGAGGGTCAAACACACATCCCTTATCCATCCCCTGGAGATACCACACCCTTGGAATATTCTTACTACAGATTTGCCTTACCTATTTCAAGCCTCCAGAGACAGAGATACCCTAGAGTTTTTCCAAGCATTTAGCTGTCATACATAAAGAGTTTTCTTGTCCCAGATTCCCAGTGGTATGGAGCATGCTGATTATTTTTGTTCTATTTGTGACCGTTTGGGAAACAGAACCATCATTGCTCATACTAATCTTTCCCACATTAGAAGACACAGTTTTTTTCCAGTATTATTGACATGTATACTTCTCAACATTTCTTTTCAGTACTAAGAAACGTTCTTTTGTCCTTGTAATATCTGGTGCTAATTATTGTCTCCTCGGGAGGCCATCCAATTCATCTGTTTCTTTCTTTAAGCCTAATGCTTAAGAACAGGCAAAATGCTTCTGTGATATCCCACTCACTGAAAAAAAAGTTCAGTAGCAACTCCCATGTGTTGCAAATGACATTCCTGTCTGCATGTCCCAGGGCTATTTGCTCTTTTTAATGCAAAAGAATCACATCATTAATTAATTTCAATTTTTGGTCTTTTTAAACACCCAGATATATTTATACACTACTGCTGCCTACACATTGATTTCCTATTTTGTACATAAACATTTGATTCCTCATTTCTAAGTTGTAGTAGTTAGCATTTATATTTATTGATCTTCATCTTACTAACTGGAAAACATTCCTCCAATTTATCACTCATTTTGATCTAAGTGCTTAGTACTCTTAGTATCTCCATGCTACCCACAAAACAATACAATTGCTTTCTATTGCAAACAAAGGATCTTTTTACCATTCTCTAGCTGCATCTTATTATACTTGTAGATCAAATGGAATATACCTAGTTCTCTAGGTTTAATGAACTTTGTGATCACTGTTGAGTTCACAGAACATACAGTTTCTAAACATGGTACACATATTCAACTTCTTACCAAAAGTGTTCATACAGCACTGGAAAGAGGACTGATACTTAATACTTCTAAAACAAAGATAATTCACTATAAAAGGACAAAATAAGCTTGTAAAGGAGAAGAAAAACTAACTCAGAAAGTACAGAAAGCTAAGAAAGAAACAGCTATGACTTTCTACAACATGGAAACACACTGCAAATCAAAAACTGACAAATAATCCTTTATGAAGACAAACATATATAGGGGAAAAAATACCAAAAGGAAAAAAACAGCACCTGTCTACAGGCAATTCTACAAATCTGTCACCAAATCCACAATTAGATTACAACCTCCAAAGAAGATTTCTGGAAAACTTTGTACTACCATCAGATTTTCAAATAAATACTTATTTTATATATATATATATATATATATATATATATATAATCTGGTCAGAACATAATTTCTGGAAAATAAATCTATTGAGCTAGATAAGCTTTTCATATTAAGGAAAAACACATTTTAAAGAGAAGAAAGTGTAAATGACAATTTTTCGCAGCCTAGAGTTTCTTTTGCAATGGTGCAGCTCCAGGCAGGAGAGGAATAGAAGAGAAGATAACAACAGAAGGAGGTAATTCATAAAGACAAATGTCAGCTATATCATCTCCAAGAAAGGGAATGTTGATCAAGACAGGTCAGCAGGAAAATGTGAGGTGCAACAACTGCAGAAAGAAATTTAACTCAATAAAAGGGTATGTTAAAAGATTTTTGAACTGCACGGAGTTAGGATGGAGAACAGATAAGCAGAATAAAAAAAGAATGCATATAAATACTCCAAAATGCCATCTTCCCAGTGAGTGCAGCATACTGCAATAAACATTCCTTCACTCTAAATCTTATGCAACACTTACAGTAAATGATAGTATTTTTGGTTCAAATCTCCCAAAACTCCATTCAAATATGATTCAGTTATCTTTACTAAATCTCTACAGGGTAACCATAGTTTGTACCACTTTACAAATGAATTGACAGACAGTGTGCCTTGTCCAACCTCACAGAAAGACTGTGGCAGGATAAAACTATTTCAAATTCCAACTCTCTTCATCATCTATGATGTCATCTTTCTTCTACACTTTTTCAAGTATTTTCTGAAGGCTGGCACCGACATCAACACCTACAGCAGAAAATTCTGTTTTCATGATGTGCCCTCAACTGTACCACTAGGTATGCAAACAGAGTCATACAATGCACTTCTTTTGGAATCAAAGACCTACTGAAAAAATTGAAGCTTGGCACTGTCAAGAATAGATGCACATACATTCTGCCAGTTTTACTTTGCATAAGCCAAATGGAAACCAAACACCCCAGCTCATTTTCATGGCAAAACATTAGTCAACCAACAGTAGAATTAATTGCTTAAGAACAGTTCATAGACACTGATCTTAGGCAGTCACCTTCAAACTCTTTCTCTCATAGTAAACCTGTTTACTTGCTTAATCAAAGAAGAGGATTCAAAGGTTTCTATGTTAAGCATTTCAAAACTACCCTAAATGATGCATTCTGTAACCACTGAACGAAACAGTTCTGGAATTGACAATTCGAGCATTTCACAAGTTAAGAAGTAAAAAATTTATTCCACCATGGGGAGCCATAAAGCAGTAAATACATAGAAATATATGAATACAGGAAAACCTATCAGTATGAATAAGCAGTAAGCAAATTAGCAAACAATTTTCTAGGAAACTCAGGTCTTACATTTGATAGATCATTGATCCTTAATATTTCTCCACAACTCAGCACTTACTAATAAATGAGCAGCAAAGCCCCATCTATTACTATTAGAATTGGATAGTGGCATAATAGGCTGACACATGTTTACACCTACACAAGCACATGGATTTTTCCACCACGCACTGAGCAGCATGCAGTGATCAGCTGTTGCTTGCAAAGGAGCTGATGCTGCAGTGCAGTGCAGCAAATAAAAGCTGCCACTGTCATGTTTTGAAGCTGTTCCTTCTGAGGGTAAGGATGGATTGAGATATGCTACAGTTCTCTCAAACCCACTGTGGGATTCTGATAAATTTTCCTATGTCTCTGGAATAGAAAAAATAAATAAATAATAATTTTTAAAAATGTGTGCAGTCTAAGAGGCAAAATATAATTTCTCTCTGTCTGTTGAGAGAGTAACAGAGTACTTTCAGAAGAATGTTTCTTCATATTAATTGACCCTTCAAAACAGAGACTGAGGAAAGAACTGCTATTGCTCAGTGCAGAGCTAAAGCTAACTCAACAAGAGATTTCCAATTTTGAGAACATCAGAGATTTCACAATTATTCCAATCCTGAAACAAAACTTCAAACCAAAGCTTCCTCTTTACAAACAAGTTGTAGGAGCTAAAGAAGCATTGGAAAACTAGGGGAAACAGTATGGTTCAGAGAAGAGAAGCACTTTGACTTGAAAATTGACTTCAAGTCATCAGTTATTATACAAAGAACATGGTTTTTACATACCAGTTTCGTCTTTGCACAAGGCTACAATCAATTATATATTTTAAGATAATATATCCTGTTCTACTTGTCTCTTGATATTCAATAATGCAAGTCACACCAAGAGTCTTAAGGGTTAATAACTTTTCCTGATCAAGGACAACTATTTCCGTATACTACACTTATGGAAAATAAAAATGCTATTTCAAGAACTCCTCAAAATGTCATATACTCCCTAAAAGACTGACCCCAAGTCATGACACTTTTTCTCTACAGAAGATAAAATTATTCTAAGAGAAGGGTTAGTCTACCTCATAACTTTTTAGCTCTGCTCATCTTGTCTACCACTATGTATGTAAAATAATCTAAGGTTGAAAAATCAAATTCTAATGCACACCAATATGCACACATGTGGCTTCTCCACAAGAGACTCCACTGACCCACTGCTCACCGTTAAGTTCAGAGAAATGCCTCTCATCTCCTGTTGCTGACCTGACTCTTTGCCATCCTGCTTTAGGGCTAT
Organism: Lichenostomus cassidix; assembly: GCF_008360975.1. Taxonomy (NCBI): domain Eukaryota; kingdom Metazoa; phylum Chordata; class Aves; order Passeriformes; family Meliphagidae; genus Lichenostomus; species Lichenostomus cassidix. The sequence goes on along the minus strand of NC_139480.1, from coordinate 16,313,314 downwards.
TAAATAGAGGTATCACATGATTATACAATAAAGAAAAAACCTGTGGATTTTACATTGAGATGGAAGCTCATGCAACATCAAGAGACAAGCAGGCTGTGCTCTGCTGCATCTGAAGCTACAGCTTTTATCTAGTGCTTTTTCCATTTCCACACATCTGGAAACAGCATGAGAATTTCTGCCTGTCAGTGCTATTGCAAATTCCCTACACACATCAAATCCTGATTCAGTAACAACAGCCTGCACCTCAACCATCCCCAAGTACTCATTCCCTTCATTGCTTCAGCAGTACGGAAATGCTATCCACCCTCCTTTATCTTGGACCTGTATCACTGACCTCAGTTCCTCCCTTTTGCATACCTAAATCCATGTCCTGTCAGCCACCCACACATTGCTGCTCTCACTTGCCATGCACCTTTCAGAAGGATTTCAGTATTCCTTGCAGTTCCCATCTTCTATTTCATGTTTCTTGTGCTACAGATAGTGCTTAGAGGTGGCTCGTACACTCATGTTCAGTAGAAAATAAGCTGCTGCCATAAATTATAACTGCTCAACTAGGTCCAGAGTAAAGAGCTCATATTTGGAGGGAATGGTGAGACAGACCATGACACCTGGAACAAATAATCCAAGATGCCTTGGAAATATAAACCTGACTCTCTGAAGCAGTGGGACAGATGTTTTGCTTGAAGATGTAGATTCATCCTCACCGAAATCGACATGGCTGACTCTGTACAAAACTGCTTTTAAAATAAATAGTAGCCCAGTAACAAAAACTGTCATTCCTAGTAAAGTGCCACAAACTGTGCCCTGAGCTGAAAGCTGCCAGAAGGCAGCAGCCTGGGCAAGGAAACATGAAAATAAATCCAAGCAGGTCCCAGAACTGAAGAGGTGGGGATTCCCACCATGAACATCACAGCCCACCCAGCAAAAACCTCAGGACAATGACTGTACAGCTGTACTCATTGTGGCCTAGGAGAAGCCATCGACCTGGAAACTGAAAGGAGCCTGGAAGGGTGAGCACAGGATCAGAGAAAAGACACTAGGGTGACTTCTCTGCAAAACCATCTTTATAATGATTTTAAGGCTGTTATTAAGGAGCGGTTTTTTTTAGTCATTACCTCTGCAAGCTCATTAGAAGACTAAAAGCAAGAAGGCTCTAGCTCCTTCAAGGGCTTGACATTAATCAATTTTAACTTTGGATTTCCTGCAACACTGGAAGTTTGATATGACAAATATCAATTGCTTGATACTCCACAGATTCATATTTTTCCTATATAACCATGCCATGGATGAAAGGACTTTAAACCACAGCAGCATTACACACCTTCTCACATAGCTATAAACGACCATGAAAGGTGGCAGGCAATGGATAATTGGGTCCATTGTAACTACCAAGTCCAAATGAGGATATTTACTTGTTTTAAGCCAGCAGGCAGGCTGGATCTACACTTTATCAGTATATATGCCTCCCCTGTACACTATAAAGCACATGAGTCAGCTTATAAGTGACAGGAAAAATGCTACTGAGTCTGTTGACTCCAGGTTGCAGAATTTCAGAATACTGCAAGGATATGAGACATCTGATGGACTTGAATTCATCCATCAGCAAGATGAAGATGGAAGCAAGTTTCAGTGTATAAACCCCTACAAGGAAAATGATGGGAAACTAATACAGTACTTGTGCTTTTGTATTGCCATACCACACACTGAAAATTCCACTGAAAATTGGTCTCCTCTACCAAATAAACTCCAGGAAAGGAAGAAGCAATTTCACCTTCTACAGTGCAAATGATTTCCATGTTCACGTAACTTTTTTTTTTTTTTTGGTATTTGTCTTTCTTGAACTACTGAATATATTTTTTTGATTGCAAAGCTCTGTCTTCAACGTGGATTCAGAATACACAGAAAATGACTTATGGAGCTAGACAGGGTAAAGTCTTCCTTTAGGTAAATCTTAAAAAGAAAGTAGCTTCATAAGACCATTTCATGAACACAAAAAACTTCCCAAAGTCCAGAGTTTTTCACAGAGGGGATCTGGCTTGAACTCTTCATTGGTATTAAAATGAACCCAACCAACAGAAATTACTTCCCCGTAGTGAGTGGGGCTTTCCTGGCAGTCATAGGCTATTGTTGAAGGCCACAGTCACTGCCAGGGCCAGCAGCTGTACTGTGCCAGTACTGTGCTCAATTTCATCATTTTTACTTCATTGTGTTGCTTGTTTTCACACTTCTAAAGGTGTCTTTCTACGCCAGTTACTTTCATAATAAAAGCCTGACTGTGATCAAAATGTTGAGGCAATTTCTTCATGAATTGCTCACAGTGGGCATAGCTTGACATTTGATGCATATTAGAGGTTGCATCCAAACCAAGAGAATACATTTTGGGACTTAGCTTCCTATTCAACTTCCTCTGTGTGACAGAAGAAGACAAGTGCAGGAAATGTGGACAAAAAAAAGATTCAGGGACAGATACCTCTTTCCCAACAAATGCTGATTTTAGACAGAAAGAGAAATACCTTTATCCCAAAGAAAGTCACAAAGTAGAAATTTCAAAAGTTTAAAGTAAAAAAGTTCAAAATCTCCTTGACCTTTTTGCTTAAAATATTTCATTTGAAGGTCTTTAGATATTGAGAGAAAGCAAGTATAATTTTGAAAATTGCTGCTATTAACGCTACAGAACTCAGCACATTTTCCATCATACAAAGAGGCATATCCTCATGTGGATTAGAAATGTTAAGGAAAAATAGCAGGTTGAGGTTCACAGTGATATACAGAAGAGAAAACATTACCCAGCAGGCTATTATATGAAAGCACAGTCCAGAAATACCTGGGGAATATTTTCTAATAAAGCAAATACATATTTTTAGTCCACAGTCACAAGCAATATAAAAGACAGACACCAGAATGTGTGCCAAATACTACGCAAACCCCTACGAGTTCTGCAATTTATCACATTAAAAACAACATATGCTTTATACAGTAACAAGAAACTGACTTTACCTTACATTTGTAACATTTTTATTACACTTTGGTCCAATAATCCATCTGTGATCCTCCTAGTGCTCTGACTACTAGAGTATTCTACCACCATGCTTTATAAATTTGCCTTTTAAAATTAACTTATAACTCAGGAAGATTACTCAAACACTCATTGAAGGAAAAAAATCCATGAAACAAAAATGAAGGTGGAAAATCTAGTAAGTTTTCTGGCTAGAATTTACTGAATAAAAAAAAAAACCAAACCAAAATCATCAAAATGGTGTAAAAAACTAAATATTTGTTTTATTTCAACTAAATATGTTCCATATGTGTATGCATATATATGTATAATATACCTGCACACAAGAACTGGATTAGATAAAAAACTGAGCTCAATTATACTGTAAAAACAGAATCCACATAATAACTTTGGCTTTAAAGACTAACTGTAAATTTACCCCTGCACTTTCTTCCTTATGTTACCCAGTTGTGTTTCCATGGTTACTCAATTTTAAAAATCACTGAGTCTTACCAGAACATGAATAATGATAATATTCCTTTATCAATACATTTATGAAAAGATCAACCAGGCTAGATTGCTAAGATGTACAAAGTAATTTTCCCTTCTTCAATTTAAAAAAAAAAAAAATTCTATATTAGGCACACATCTAAAGAAAGCAAATAAGTGGAAAAGAATGTCAGAGAACTATTGTAATTCAAATTGATTTTCAACTTTAATTCTAATTCCAAATTTAAGTAATAACTTTCTCAATTTCTTTATAATTATGTGTATATTTATTAAAGACGTTATTGTTGCTTTCTAGCACTGGCATTCAAAAGAGAATTAAAAGGGAGAGGAAAGTGTTTAATGTTTGATAAAAGGATGGCTTTGCAGATTACAGAAATTAGTCCAAGCAACTACTCTTGATTGAAAGTTGACATTGAGACAAGTTATTACATTAATTCTGATCCTAAATAAATCACAACAAAAGAATTGCTGAAGTTCTTGTTGAACAAAAGAATTGTTGAAGCTGAAATCAGTGTGTTGTAGCATGTACACAGATACAAATCTATCTGCAAATCCGGGCTGTGATGAGACAGATGAGTAGAGAGAATCCTTTTTTCTGAGCCACCATTTTCAAAGTGTTACTCATTAAAAAAAAAAACTTTCCATGCAGAAGGGTAGTAGGGATAAAGAAAGACAGAGAGAGTACAGAATCACTGCTTTAAGTAGCTGTCGCTGTTGAGCCGCTAGCAGAGAAAAGAACCCAGTTCTCAGTGGCAAGAAGGAAAGACCTTTATTGTTTTGATTTCATCATATATATAGAGTTTTCAAAGGTCACCCAGATTGGTCAGTCAGAAACCTCCCCCTAGGCCTGATTGGCCAGGCTTGCACCGTCCAAATCCTGGGACACTGTTTTCAATAACATCCAAACTTTATCTTTATTTATAAAACACAAAAGGAATTCTCATGGGAAAGACCTGTGCTAGCCACAAGTAGCTAAAAGACTTAAGTGGGGTAAGTGCATCCTCCTGGGGTTTTTTCCCAAAGGTATCATCTATATCAGTGCATTTATTCACACATTATTTTGCAGGCACTAGAAAATACTTTCAAAGTTTAGTGTCTCAGTGTAAGCCATCTACACTTTCCCCTGAAAGAGACAGGCTTATTTACAATTTCAGTGACTGCCACAATTTCTGAAATGCGTTGGGTTTAGTAACTGTATGAGCCATTTCCCTCAGGACTTTGGGATGCCTCCCATTGGGTCCCATGGACTTACACACGTTCAAGGTGGATTCAGTTGTGATCTTTCTCTACAATGAGGGGACTTCACTCCCCCAGTACCTGCCCTGAGGCTCAGGGCCTCAAGAGATGTGCAAAAAGAGATTACCATAGAAAACTGACACACACACGCAAAAAAAACCTACTCGAAATCTTCTTAAATTCCATCCTCTGTCTCCCAAATAGCACTACATAACACTCTGTGATAAAAAAACCAGAATTGGTATCTCTTCAGCTACATGGGACTTAGATACTAAATTCTGAAAAAGATTACTAAGAATCTACACAAAATCTCAGTCCCAAGCATCCCAAACAACCTGATAAATAAAGCTTCAGTCTGCTAACTCAGTTGAAGATAAACTTTTATCACCTCCCTATCACTAGATTCAATTTGCAGTGCTTACTCACTAGTATTCTAGTCCCCAAAACTTTTAATATATTTGCATAAAAATGCAACATACTCATAACAGGCTCAAAATCCCACTGAACAAAATGTGTTAGAATTTTCTCAACCTCAGTCTGACTCAAGAGACAAGCTCATATCCTTCCATGTACGACAAAAATCACTTCTTACAGAAAGCAGAAATATCAGACTGGATCAAAACTATATTGATACTTCAAGGACTGAGGGAGTTATCTTGGTTGGTTGGGCTGAGCTAGGGTTTTTCCCCTGCTTGTGCCAATGCCCTGTTTGCATTTCAATTTTAAAAAAAAAAAAAAACCACAAAAAAAAAACCACAGCAACAAAAAACCAAACAAACAAAAAACCCAAACAAACAAACAAACAAAAGTAACAAAAAACCAAACCTGTGAAATCTTATTAGCTCTCTTCAGTGATGTCAGGGTTGGAAGCTTTATGAATCAGGATCTCAGTGACCAGCAAACTGTTAGATCACTGTGAGAGGCAAGAGAGCTCAGCTGTTTCCAAGGCAGCACTACTCTTTAGAGGGATGTATCTCCAGGGCCTTTCAGGATAACTTCTTTCAGCACTATCAGCTGACAAAATGCAGAATGAAATCAAGACTGCTGTGCTCTGTGGAGGTTCATGTGCAGCACGAGGCTCCCATCCCTGCGGTGGTTTGACCAAAGGCCACTGTCCCCTGCAGTGGCACAGGAACTGATGCTCACGATATGCCGTGCACTGTCCTGCCTCTCAGTCAGACAACTGACCCAAACATGCACCAGAACAGAGGAAAGAGGAGGAGGAAAGATGACAAATCACTTACCACTGCTCTTGGACAAAACCAGTCCTGGTTCACTGAGCAGGGTGTTGGTGCCCAGCCCTTGGGGGCTGCTGGGGGTCTGTGACAGGAGGCTGGGACTGCCCTGGGCTGGACATGGCCAGTCCCAGATGACTCCATCCCACCCAGCACAGGGCATGGCTGAGCCCCTCGGCCACAAAGGCAGCACCTCTGGGAATTTGTATTTGAGAAGGAGCAAAATCACCAGAAACCAGTGAAGTGGGACGAGGAAAAAAGTGTGAGAAACAGCCCTGCAGACATCAGGGTCAGTGAAGAAGGAGTGGATGAGGTGCTCCAGGCACCAGTGTGGTGCAGAGATTGCCATGCAGTGCCTGGAAAGAACCCAGTGAAGCAGGTTTCTACTCAGCAGCCTGGGGAGAGGACACAGTGGAACAGATATCCTCACTACAGCCCATGGAGGTCCCCGTGCCAGAGCAGGTGGGTATTCCTTAAGGAATTGTGGCCCACAGAGACCCCATGCTGGAACAAGTTTATCCTGAAAGACTGTAGACTATGTTGAGGATCCATGCTGGAGAAGGGAAAAATGTGAGGATGGAACTTGAATTTTAGCATTCAGTTTCTAATTAAAGGAAAGGTTTATAATTTTCTTTAAAAAACATTGTGTTGCATGTGACTTCAAAAAATACACTATACAACACTATACAAGGAAAAATACACTATACAACCAAAAAACTACATCAAGGAAAATGTGTAATCTCCAAGTAACTTATTGGACCAGATGTCCTAAACTGGCTTTTTACCAGAAGGGAACTAAGGAATTGGAGGCTCTTACAAAATGAACTTGGTTGAAGGAGGTCATAGCACAGGAAAGGAAGAAAGCAAGAGCCATCAGCAAGTTCAACACAATGGGAAGAGAAAAAGAATTGTGCTTCCACACCTATGATTGACTAGACAAGGGAAAATACATTAATACTATTTAATGGAAGATGTAATAAGGTCAACTACAATTCCAACAGGGTACAAAAAGGAGTAAATTCCAAGAAACCAATAGCTTACCACAAACTTCAAGAGGTCCCTCTAGGAAAACCACATCAAGTAATTCATGTTAAAAAAAAAAAAAAAGAAAAAGAAAGAAAGAAAAAAAGAAATAATTCAGTTCCATATAATAAATACTCTTATGGGAAAGACAAGGCTAAAATCAAGAGGCTGGCCCTCAGGGCTTTTTTTCAAAGTGGTCTTGATATTTTAGAAAGTCTGAGGGCTGTGATGTGCTCACAAGAGTTTCATTTTTTCCATTAACTCATTATTTGGTTTACTTTGCTTAAAATAATTTCTATTTTAAATCACTTAAAGGGAGCTAATGAAACATTTGATTCCTAAGGAGGGTTTTTAAGGGCAGTTATTTTTACAGCATAGTTACTGAAATAGTAAGCCAGAATGACTATTAAACCAAGTAACTAAGACTACGAATTCCAAAGAAAAATCCTGTGGTTTCTGCATAGACTCATATTTAGATTTAAGTTACACCATTACTCAGTGACACTATAACTTTCAAGATCCCATTAAAGGTCTATCCTTCAAAATGTTCTGCAAGCTTCACTCTTCTGCCTCTGCACATCTGTTCTGGTCCTCTTCCCCCACATCCAAGATACCTCCAAATACCAGTGTGGCTGTTTTGGTTATTCCATCATGCACAGAAAATTAGTCTATCAATGACAAGCCCACACAATATAAAACAGTGAGCAAACAAAATATTCATCCTTTAAGAAAGTAGTTTTGTTTTGTTTGTTCTAAAATAAAAAGATTGGGGTTGGGGGAGTTGGGGATATATATGAATTAGATGGGAAGAGTTCCAAACCCACAGATTTAAAATATATCTCAGTATAGTTCAATAATGAGTAGAAAATGACATAAAATGGAACATGAGAAAGCACTGATTTTACCATTGTTGAATTCAGAGTAGAAGCATTTTAAAGGTTATTTGAGCCCAAGTATTATACAGCCTGATCTAAAAGAGATGAAACAGTATCTCAGCAAGGACATTTTGTACAATTGCAGTCCTTGGTGCTTATCCTCCTTGGTCTATAACTCAGCTGGAGGCTAGCAGAAATAAACAATGCTTTATATAGAAATAGTAAATCAAAAATACTTCATTTTTAAATGATAAGCCTGTTATTATTCTTCTGAATTATTGAAACCACCACAAAACTCATTTTCTCATATTAATGATTTCTATATTTTTTGCATTATATATTCAGCTTGAATACTAAGGCTTATCTAGCCATTTTTATTTTATCTTAGCTTTTATCACATATTAGCCATTTTAACAGGTGAAATTATAAAACAAGCTAAAATATATTCCTCAGTTATAACTGATACTGACTAATCCTTTGATACACAGAAACTCCTTACTGATGTCTGACTCGAGGTGTTTGATGGGTGTCCCTTCACAGCTTCACTAACAACTGTGATTCCAAACAGCTCTTGGTCTGCTCTGCAAGAAAACAGACCTAGGTGTGACTGCAGACTGAAAGTTTCTGGATTCTCACAGCTATTAGTCAGACACATCAGGCTGCTCAACACGTGTTGACTGGTGAATCTTCGTTAATAGTGATCATGTGTAAGAGATCCAAGAATAGCCACGTTTTCAGACATGATTAAAGTTATTGATACTTCATCCTGAGATCATTTTAGTCAAATACGACTTTTTTCATAAAGTAAAATCCCAGTATTTCATGGCAAATATGACAGGTACATATATAACTCATTTAAAAGCAAAGCATGTCTGCAACAGTCTATTTTAAACATCAGAGCTTGTGCTTTATTTATTGTAATGTGCATGTTTGCAACTTGAACTGTAACCAGAAGACTGCAAATCCTAACTCAAGGAAACAAGATTGCTGACAAAATAGTTTTGAAATGTAAGAATTTGCTTAGTTTGCCCAAAATCAGCAGCATTAGTATTTACAAAGCAGTATAAAATCTTATTATTTTTACTTACTTCAACATCTGCCTGGGCCCCAAGAAAAATACTAAACTATGTTATATATCTCTCTAATAGTAGCAGGCTTTTTCATTAACAGGCAATTTATTCTCATTGAGTTTGAGACAGAGCAAAGTTCTAACAAAAATATTCTAATTATTAGAACTATGGAAAGATAGCTTACATTTACGAATATTAAATCATTTAGCAACTTGTATATGGTTAATGAAGCATAATAAATATTAAACTAATGACATTGTAAGTCCACAGAAGATAATATGCCAAAGCAATTCACAGCCATCATCTGCTATAAAGACAAGTCCAAATTTTCACAAGTGTAGTCAACTCCCTAAGCAGATATGAGGGATTTATTATTATTGTTATAGCTAGTGGGTGTTTTTTTGCAAATTTTTAATTTTGTTACACAGCAATGCTTAGACACCCTATGAATATCTGTAGTATGAAAGGAAAACTGGAAGACTAATAAAATTTATTACAAAATTTGATGATAAAATCAGATCAAAAGATCTGTTTACAGAAGATGATGAACAAAATGAGAATGTTTGCAGAAAACATGTATTAGCTCTTAATTTACCTTTCAGTTTTTTGGTGAAGCTAAGGCATTTTCAACTGAAATTAATAATGTGTTTTATCAGTGCTGGGCATTATTTCATACACAGCAGGAACCATCACCTGTCTACCTACAAATTAAGTATTTCAGTGTTCAACTCAAACACTAGAAGCTTTCCTTCTTCTCTCCCCTCCTCAAAGCCAGTAGGAATCGAGCCTTGGACTGTCAGAGAGGAGACACAGTGATGTTCTACTTAGGGGAGCAGATCCCTCACCTTTGCCATCTGCCAAAGGACACAGAAACTCTGCACCAGGTAGGAAAACAAAATACCCACCCCAACTTCAAGACACTGTGTTCCTGTCAATGCAGAAAGTGGATCTTTGTTCCTTGTGAGGAAGCAGAGGTGATGTCCTCCCAGAACCTCTGCCCTTCCTACCAGCAGGAGCACAGTGTGCAGCCCTGGCAGCATCACAGCAGCCCTGCTGCCTCCAGAAGGTGCACATCCAGCCCCTCCAGCAGCTGAGGAGGAGCAGCTTCCAGCCTGAAAGGGACAGTCTGCACAGCTGAGGAGCAGGAGTCAGAGCCACAGCCCTTGTGGCTCAGCAGAAATACCTCTAGCAGTGCTTGGAGTAATCACACCAGACAGTTCCGTGTCAGTGAAATGTTAGTGCTCACGGGGTGAAACTCATGACAGTCTCATAATTTTAATACAGTTGGCACATGATTAAAGTCCTGTTCTGGGAAATGTCCCTTCTCTTCTGACTTGGGTTATGAGACCAATAATGTAGCTCACGTTATATACTAATGTTCCTCTATGTGCTCTGCATCCAATTAGTCATATAATAATAGAAAAAATCAAGTAATCTCTTTTGCCATAGCTTATTACATCAAGTAAAATTAATATTTAAGATGTATCCTTATTTTGAAAGGTTCTTAGAATTTACAAAGCTTAGAAAATAAAATGCAAGAAATTTTTCAGTAATATGATTAAATAAAAACTTAGAAATATGCCTTATGTTTATATATGTATAAAAATATAGGTATATAGATACAATATTTTACACATTATTGTATGCACATAGTTTTATTAATTCTATAGCTAATACTTATATGATTGATTGATGGATATAGTTTACCATAATTATAAATTTTGGGTTTGTATATATGTGATTTTTCAATGATTGTGTGTCTATTAAAAAAAAAAAGCATCCCCTTTCTGGAATTCTGATATCTTATTAAAAGTTTCTGTTGCATGGATATTTAATTTTTTTTTAAGTGTTACCAAAGTTTCCCCATCCCAAATATTCTGTTTATTATATGAGAAGATATCTTGTCAGGAATTGTTGTGCAAAATCTTCCTTTGAATCACCCAGTGACAGACTGAGCATCATTCTTTTGGTAATTGCATTCACCAGTATAGAAAGGAACCTTACTACAACATCCAGTTATTAAAATAACAGGATCCATGCCAAATTAGTTTTGCCCACATCCTGACAGATACATAAATAGATGCACATACACACATATATTCATACAGAGTTTATTACGTGCACTCCCTCCTAACACACAGGATCAGTTTGGACATCTCTAAATACCATGGAGAACTTCTCTTTCGATTGTTCTCACTATTTTTCAAACCACCCAGAAAAGCAGAAAATTAATGCAATTCCTTCATGTTCACTGAAATATCTATACAAGCTCTAGAATGCCCCTGATAAAACCAGGGGAATCTTGGTCCAACAAGTGTGCTCAACTATTGACTTCGAGTACCAAGATTGGGCTTTATAAACACTCCTCTGATGTCTGTGACTCAGAAGGAACTACTGTTCTAAGGGACAAATGTTGTAGTCAGAACCTAAATAATCTACTGAATTCAAGGCTGATTTTGAGCAGAGTAATTATGTCCTACATTTATTTCCTTCTCTTTTTCTGGAGAGGGGAATAAAATGGATGAAACTGTTGATATAAGTAGACCCTGAAGAAATGGTTTCCTCAGTAGTAAAGCTTCCTTCATGCATGGTAATCTTTGGCTCTTAGGAGCAGATTGTGAAATCTGTGATCTACACAGACTGACAGATTTTCTACAGCATCGAAAATCTGCTGGATGCAGCAGATCCATGATGGGATGCAGCCAGGAAGTGTTTTCTGTCCCAGGCTTAGAGAATACAAGGCCTAAACAAGGAAACACTTTTACTTGTCATAATCAGGAACAACATGCAGTCATAACACAACTAGGGAGACAGCCAGAGTATGCTGTGCTCCAGCTATTTCCCTGGCATCTCCTTTACAGGAGTAGTAGAGAAGGAGGACTAGCATTGACCAACTATAAATCTACTGCCACTAGAGAAATTAAAATAGGGAACTGCCCTGCATGGCTCATCTTCTCTGAATGGGAGATGCTCAAGTGGGACTTTCAGTGTCACTGCTAATCCTGAGATGAACTGACTGGAACAGCTTCACTAAACGTCTTGTATGATACACTGTAGAGTTCTTCAGCAGTACAGATATGAGCATTTCAGAATGGAAAAGAAGAGTCATCTCATGTAGATTTGCAGTGGCAACCTCCTGAGCCAAAAAAATATGAATGCCACTCTCTGACATCAGTCAGGTGGGCTCTGCCAGAAAAGAAGAAAGGAAGTCAAATAGCCAAAAAAAAGCCCTGTTTCAAAATCATATGAGTGGGAAAATGACTTTTTTGGTTCCTGTGGTCACTGGACAACATCCAGAATAAAAAAGATAGCTGTTTACAGTAACACAACAACTCTTGAAAGCCTTTCTAAGACTCTTCTTTCCTCTTGATCAAAACTCTCGTTATGCTCTGCCCCTTCCATGAGGATACTCATTCTTTTAGTAATGCTGCCAACAGTTACAAGATGTTCCATTCTTGGCTCTACAGCAAATATATTCACTTATTAATCAAAGGGAACAGTCTCCTTAGCACTCTGCTTTTCAGATCTACTGATTCTTGAACCAAAAAGATAAGGAGGGGAAAAAACTTCCAAGGAAGCTGTCAGAAGCCAGAAAGTAAGGGGTCACAAAAATGCTCAATAGGTTGCACTAATACTCTGAAAGTTTCCAGTTTGATGCGTGTGGATATGGTTTCCTCAGACTGAATTCCCTTTGATCTCAAAAAAAAAAAAAAAAAAAAAAAAAAAAAACTCAGAATATTAGTCCTTCTGATGCAGAAATGTCAGGAGTAGGAGAGGGAGGAGGAGTAGAACTGACTCATCTTGAGAGTCAGATTCAACAAACTCTAGATATATTATCCATCAAGAAGACTCTAATCAAGTATATGAACAATAGCTTATGCTACATGGATGTTAAACGAGGAACCAGAACTAGGCTGGATGCAAGCATCAGTCTATGGTAGTAAGGGAGGTCATTCTGATGTGATTGGAGATGATACAGGTAATAGAGCTTTCCATCTCCTATAGTCAGATCAGATTGTAGGATTACAGTACATTGTCAATACAAAAAAGGCAAAAAGGGAATCTATTAAAATTATTATTTATAGTAATAATTTATATTCCTAAAGAAATGAGGGAAAGAAGGGGTGGGAGGAATGTAGAAAGTTTACTGGTCAGAAAAAAAAAAGGGAAAAAAACCCCCACACCCTATTCTGCCCACCAACTGCTCAGACTAAGACAAATCATCAATCAACAAGAAAGTCCAAACAAATGTTAACACCTGTTGGCCATACCACAGCACAAAAGGACTCTTTCCTGTAATAGTGCTACAGAGAGAATCAGAATTAATTAAATGAATTAAAACAATCTTTGAAGGTCTTAGAGATCCCTAATGACCAAACATTTGCTCAAGATGAGGGCACAGTCTATTTGCCAACTACGTGACGCCCAGAAGCTTCATACTCACTCAGAGCAGACTGGTGTATCAGACATAGACACACAAAAGAACTGGGAAAACCCATGGGGTTCTCTGACCCAGGACACCTGGGAAGAATACTTTGCCCTTCTGAACCCAGGAGCTATTTGCCCATAAAGTGACTGTACAAGCAACTACACCAGGAAGAGGCATTATTCCCTATGTGTCTGATTCCAAATGCTTTACAACTGCCCACATAAAAAAAGAAGAAAAAAGCAAATATAGTACACATATAAGAAAAGAAACAGAACAGGAAAAAAATCACTCAATGAGTAACAAACAGAAGCTTCTAATAATAGCAGAGAAAAACAAGGTGGTCATGTTTGCTTCAAATGTGTTTGAAACATAGCTGTATTGCACCTCACATACAAGTATCGTTTTTTCTTCTAATCTTCACATTGTTTGTCTCCTAAAACTAGGCATGCTTTTCACTTAATTCAAATAAAGTCGTTTAATTACTTCTGCTGGCACTAATTTATAGCCTGTAGATTCTTGCTAATTAAGAATCCTAATCACTGTTTCAATCTTCTCCATCATACCCCTATTACCTGGTGTGATTCATACCTGCTGATTCTCTTGGGCACTAAAGCCATATATCAGAAAGACATTTCCTAGGATAAAAGTAAACTTTTTAAGTATTTAAGAGTTAAATCAAGGAGACTTTTATGCCAAAATTTTATCCTTACAAGTTTTTTAACAAAACATCACAAATCCTACATTCTACAGAAAGTCAGTGCTCTGAAAAAGTCTGCAATTCAACTTTAAAAGACTTTTGACTTCTAAACCAAGATGTTTTTAACTTGTTTTCATTGATTTTCTACTTCTTCATTGAAAATGAAAGGTCAAGAATAGCAAAAATCATGACTATCAGGAACACCAATACCAAAACCCATGAATACCAATTCTTACTCACCAATTTAAACAAAGGAAAAAAATTAAAATGAGAAAACAAAATTAATTTCAGAAAGTAATTTTTTTTTCGCTATTTATTCATTCTGTTTGTTAGCTTCTCAAAATTTTCACATTCACATTGTTCAGGAGAATTTAGCGATTTTTCAAATATTGCTGAGATAAGACTTAGTCCTGCAGTAGTTTGACACATATTCATTTAAGCTTTGTAAGGATATTACTGTACTCCTGAAATAATGTACTGTAATTAATCCTTTGAAGTTAAGTTTCTAGTTTTTCACAAGCATAACCACTATAAGAAAAAAAAAAGTAATAATAAAAATACAGCAAAATCAATATAGATTTTAAAATAAAAATAAATAAATTTTTAGATTTTAAATTTTTAAAATAAAAAAAATTTTTAAAAAAGTAGTTGTCCACTTTATTTTTTTTTTTTAGGCTATGCTAAAAGTGGACAACACCACATTATTTTGCTGAAATCCTTACAATATTATTCTCAGGGTTGTTTGGGAGGGTTGGGTTATGCAATAAGGCATTTTCAATTATTCTATGCCTTTTTTTTTTTTTACTTTAAATAAATTATAATATACAGTCCTTCCTATCCATAAGGAGTTTGCAACAAATAGAGGCATGGCTTAAAACAGGTGGGACAGATTTAATGCACTTAGATTGATTTGCTATTCTTACCAAGCAAAAGAAGAGAAACTTCACCAGCACAAAGTGTTCTGGAATAGGCCAATATTAACAGAAGGTCCTTTTTACATTTCCCAGTCTTTATTTGACAAAAATACAATTTATGTAAGGCTAGTTATTTTTATAAAACCACAGCAATGAAAATGTAAAACTGTTAGTAAACACAGTAAATCTAAATTGGAGGAATGGAAGTAAGGCTTAGTTTGCTTAATTATAACTAAAAGATCTCCTGGCAGTTTTCAGTTATGTTATAATTTCTTATAAGACAATATTTTTAAGGATCAAATAGAAAAACCTAGATCTGCATGTGTTACAACAAGACTTCCATAACACACACTCTGAAAACACTCTGAAATAAGAGATACCCCCATTTAAATAAATGCTATAACGCTTGGTAGAACTTCACTTTTCTCATTTACAAAATTTACATAATTCTACACTACCACATGTGGGTGGAGTAGGAGTTCAAAACAAATGAGTCAATATTTTTCTTCAGGAAAAATACCATTAGCAGAGCATTCATGAGCAATCATATAATCACAGGCAAGTGTCCCAGACCCATAATATATGACGACAAACACACTTTAAAGAAATATCTCAGACAGAGAAAAAGCTCTCAGTATGGAAAAGCCAAGATGTTATTCCAAGAACAATGAACTGAAGCTTGACAATTTTCCGGCATCTAGTTACAACATAGTCCCCCCTCAGCTGTAAAATGAGTTTATTAACATTCCTATTCTGCCAATTTTTACATCTTTTGCCCAGTCATACTTGAAGTTCTTCAGTGCAAGAACTTTCTCTTATGCTTTTACCTAAGATCTACCTCAATGGGTTCTGTTATATTCTATTGAAAAACAGAAAAGATACACTAAAAGCACAAATTCCAATTGTAATAGGTTGTAAGAGTTCATACTCCAGAACTGAGCAAGTTAAATGACCAAAGTTACTATTTATGTTTTGCTATTTCTTGTATGTAGGCATTTATGCACAACACCCATAGAAAAGAGAGAAAAGACTAGTTTAAATAAATTGTTTTATTCTGTAAAAATTTACAGAAATCCCATCCACTATAAAATCCCTAGCTCATGTTTTGCATGATAAATTTGGAGAACATCTTTCTGTCAAAATTATTGGGAACATTTTGTGGTAAATTGCCCTGCTGTCTGACAGAAAGCATGAATAACTGCAGCCAGAATGATTACTGAACTGAGTTCAATACAGAGCCAGCAGTGACTGCACTTGTTTCCATAAAGATACTTTACTACCACCTTTTAAACAACAAAATCTCTGTGCCAAACAAGAAAACTCTAAAATGTAGAAGTCTGGATATGAGCAGTCAAGTAACAGCTTATTCCTGCAACAGAAACAGCAGTTCCTTGTCAGATGTCACTTCTCTTTGTCATCCTTTACTTATCCCTTATCCCTGCAAACCTCTGCAGCCCTGTAGCCCAGAAAACACCACATTGCTGCTGCTCATAACAAGCCACACTTGTCTTTGAGACCAGCTTTGCATGGTCTTGGGACTGACACCTGTCAGACTTGCTTTGGCTGGGCTTGTCTTGGTCTTCCTGGAGCTTAGCTTTAACTTTTCTTGGTGGAAACAGAAATTTTCTGAGGTTCAGGTGGCTACAGCCTAATTTGCATATGAAAAATTTTGTGGTATAACCATAATTTTTACAGACAGGAATAACAAGTCATTTTCTGAAGACAGAAATATTATTCCTAGTGTAATGGTGTGACACAGAGGAACAGAGGCATGATATGATAACAGAGGTCTCAGTAGTGGGGACACAGAATGCATGATAAAGAGATAAAAGCATGAGGCAATAAGAAAGTGGATCCTTGAAAACCCCAGGACTATAAAGAAAAATAAAAATAGTAAGTTAAAGGAATTCAGACCTGGAAACTAGGTAAAATTAGATACACCAGCAACCAAGAGCATTAAGAAAAAGCACCCACCAGTGTGTAAAGACACTAATAGATTTGATTGTGAGGTGAATTTGCAGACTGAAGAGTTAAACCAAGGTACAACACTGAACATTCAAGAGTAGTCCCAAATGAGCACTGGAGTGAGGAAGAAACCATCAATATCAACATCGCAGTCCTCCTGGCAGAGGAGGAAGGAACCCCCAGCACAGACATCATACTCTCCCAGCAGAGTACTCATGACAATGGTGGCTCACTGACAGGCTTAGGATACAGAAAAGCATGGGAAGAATGAATGTAACACCACTGAAATTAGTAGATAGTAGGAAGTCTATGTATAAAAACAAGTGATTTTTTCCCCCCTTTACTAATATTCTTTCCCTTGGTTTCTCTTCTCTTTTTTCTGTTACAAATAGATCTGGACTAAAGAAGAACTCTTTGATTAGACTAATAAGATTTAAAATACACTAAATTCTTCCTTTTTCACATAATATGTGTTCTTCTGGGCAATAACGAGACAAGGAGCACAACAGCTTCCCAAAGTTGTTTTCGGACCTTGTTCACATGACTGAAAGTCTCCCCTTTTTTATCCATGCCTTCCATTTTGCTTCTCAGTGTTCAAGGCCCTGATCTCTAAATTACTGAAAAAAAAAAAAAAACAAACTCAGATTTGGAAGCCAGATGACCCCAAACAATTGACCTGAGTATTCAACTAGTTAAATTCAGGTTATTCTGGCTTCCTTTAGTCCTGATATAGTGACATTCAAAACAAATTTCTCACCGACCCTTTCAGGGTAGACTCAGTCTCTTTCTTGTCAAACCTAATGTTGATGAACATATAATTGTTATACTTTTTTTTGGCCAACAGGTAATCTCACTCTCTCCCAAACAACCCAGTTCCTTGTTCATACATTATTCTCATGTTGGAAGCCATACAATTTGACATGGAACATCACTCAGGGTCCTTCAGGAACAGACATGTTTGCCACCCACTGTTGTGAATCATGTCACGATTACAAAGAAGAGCTGAAGATATCTGATGTCTCCTTACAATAGGGAAAATAGAATATTTTCAATAGCCTCTCTCATTACTTTTATTAGAAGTTACGTTTTGAGAAATTTCCACACAAAAAGATGTCCTTATTGCTATAAATCACGATTTTAACTTGTTACACCTTTGCTTAAATTTCAACTTCTGACCTACCATTCATATCACTGTCCTTTTTGCTAGACTCATCCCAGTATACACCATTAAAAGAACAATTTTAAAAGCAAAAATTAAATATGATCACAACACATGGCAAACAGGAGGAGATAAGATTATTATGAAACAGATTATCTCTAAACTTTGTTCTATACTTTCATATTGCTTGAACAAAATATGTTGAAACACCGTTGCTTGATTTTCAGGGATACTTTCATAACTCAAAGACTAATCAAGCCAAAACAATGAACTACAAAGCCCCCAAAGAGTTGACAACTGACTTCAGTGTCTTTTCCTGGATATAAGTAATCAGATACCAGTACTTCTATCTTTTGCCTACTAAAGACCAGTGAATATGATTTTTGCTGTTCCTACTGCTATCACTGGCTCTCCCCTGAGCTGAGAGCACCAGTCTCAGGGCTGGCCTGGGCCAATTTCAGCTCTGCCTCAGGGCCAAGTGTCTGGTGCCTGGAAACAGGGTCTGGAAATGGGAGTTTCTTAGCTGCTGTCTAAGCAACAGGAGTCCATGGCAAGGCTGAGCACAGGGAGGGGGCTTTGGGGCCATGCTAGTGCTCTGTTGGGAGCAGCCAGACAGCAGCAGCGTGGGAAGCACATTGACATGAGCAGGATCAGACTGCATGCCTGTGAAGGAAGGAGATCAACCAACACTTGTGGTGAGACAGGAAAAGGCTGTGGGCAGCCTAAACCTAAATAAGCTACAGCTGTGCCCTTAAACAAGCGAGATAAACACCATTGTTAGAGAATGAAGCAGAGAATGCGAAAGTGTGTGACTGATTAGAAGAGGCACGTGTGGACAACTTGCAAACTAACTGTAATGTAAAAAGAAACATCTGTTATGGATGTGAAGAAAGGAAATAAAAAGGTTTACTAGAAAACAACAGGAAGCTGATGCCTGCCACCATGGTGAGTGTCAGCCTTGAGTCCACCATCAAACAACACTGAAATTCCCCCAGCAAAGAGGAGTGTCCTGAAGTCTCCCTGTGATCCTCCCACCACCCCTCTGCCTAGCGAAAACTGATGCAATCACCACAGAGGGATGCTGGAAAGGTGAGCACAGCACCTGGGAAAAGGGACAAAATTTGTAACATTTCCTGTGTAACAATTTTAAAGAGTATATTGATTAAAAATATTTTGTGGTATTAATTTAGACACATCTTTGAACCTGCTTTTTATCTTTTTGATTAGGTTGCTAAGATTTAAATAGAGCAATAGTAAATTCTTTGGTCTACATTAAAGTATTTTTCCTTTTGCCCAGAATAACATTTTGACTGTAAGATGTCATCTATTTATTTTTGGTACAACAGAAAAAAAAATCTCAGATGAAATAATTAACACTTATAATTAACTATCCCACCTCCACAGGGTCTGCTTCTGATCAGCCTCCTCCCTTATCTCGCTCAGAACCCAGAGCCTCTGGTGGAGAGTGTCCACCCTGTGTCTCATGCAGGGTATATGGCAAAACCTTATGTCTGAGGTTTTGCCACCACACACCCCAAAACTCACTTCCTCCACTCAGGGGTGCAAACCCTGCCACAGCAGAGCACCCCAGCTCCTCCACAAATGGAGAGTGCTTTGAGTCATTAACATTACCATTCCAGTCTCCCACAGTAGGAAACAGTAATTAAAAAACCCCGCTGGGTTAAGATACTGCCTGGATAGAAATAAAAAGGAAACCCTAAGTTAGAATGACATCAGCAGCAGGAACAAACTTCTACAAGACCACACGCAAGTGGTACAAAATGTAACAAAATGAGTTTGGGAAAGCTTTTAATGAATCTCTGCTCTCAGCAAAGCATTAACTTACCCTGAGCACAGAAACACTTTCCATTTAACCTTCATGGAGTAATGTTCTGTATTTGACAGTGAGAGGGAAGGAATGGCCAAGAATTCTTCTATTTCTGGTGAAACTACACAGACCTTACATCCATAATAAAGTACTATATTCATGTCCTTAAACAGCAGGATCTAGCAGGCAGAATCCACAGTGACACATTGACCACGTCTGTGCAGAACTACCACATTTAACTAATTCTAATTTAGAATGTATCAATGAAAAGTGACAGGAAAAACTGTGGATGTTTAGCCTGTATATGCTAAAGATATGAGTACACATAAATAATTAAAAACTAGCCTTGCTGTTAGACACCTGTTTCTTGAAACATATTAAAAATTAAAGGAATACTATGGATGACAGAAGGAAATTACATGTTTGCATAAGAGCAGTATGACAGTAACAGGAAAACAAACGAGTTTTCAATTCCAATGGGCTGCACTTAGTTTAGCCAAAAGTTGTTTTTTGTAATTTAGTGGAGTATGCTTATTTTCCCTTGGGCTGATTTTTCATAAATTTAAGCACCGACCCTCTGGACTAGCTAAGTAGCTACTTGTCTCTCATGTAAGGAGTTATGAAAGTTTCTATCCCAATACTTTTATTTTCATGCTATCGAAAATATGTACTGTATTTGTTTTAACAAAGAGTAATATTACTTTTCAATATGTTTAAACCCTGGAATGTAAATATTAAGATTTCTATTAACTGAAATAACTAATCAATAGGAAAATACACAATGATGCACACTCTATACATGTCTCACCAACCCACAAATATGCATCCTCCAAACTCTCATCAGAACTAATCCCCAGACACCCTCTGTGTTTAAGCAATGATTGATGCATTGCACATGAACACTGAAGGACCAGGGACCAAACCTGATTTCAGTCTCTTCAAAAGACTGCTTGAATCACTAGTCGGAGATCTAGTGACCCTTGTACAGACTTTTTTTTGTTTCAAAAATCCCTCAATCCGTGGTTCCACTGGGGTTCAGTTTT
The DNA here is from genome assembly GCF_008360975.1 of Lichenostomus cassidix. NCBI lineage: Eukaryota > Metazoa > Chordata > Aves > Passeriformes > Meliphagidae > Lichenostomus > Lichenostomus cassidix. The sequence continues at coordinate 16,292,335 of NC_139480.1, read as the reverse complement.
GACAGGCACAAGGGGTGCATTTAGGGGCTTAGTCACTCCTTCACAGGCTGAGAAGTATGAATAGGAAGCTGGTTTAAGCTTGTTTGCAGAGAGATAGAAACCCTTCCTCTGGGGGCTGCTCAGATGAGTACTCCAGCAGACACATTTGAAATACAATGAGGTCACTGACATACAGCCTAGGCCTGCTATTTTCTTTTGGTCATCTCTGATGAATTTACACATCCACTTAGTCACTTTTATCAACAAGTGTATAGAAGTGCTAGTCAATCTAGCTTGCATAAATTAGCTGACACCTTCTGCATAGGTGCTGCAGCCTAAAGAGGGTCTTGTTCTTTCTTTTTCTGAATCATCTTCTTGTTGTTCCCAGACCTTACTCAATTTGTCAGATATTGTGCCAGATGTTCAGGGTACGATTAAATTTATGGATTAAGATGGCCAAATCCACATTTGTATTTCAAAACAGTTCCACAGACATGCAAACAGCTACATGTCAGTGCTTAGTGAGCAGAGTGGTAGTCTGTAGAGAAGAATAAAGAGTAATGCCTGAAATCTCTATTCCTTTTCAAGCTGTGAATGAGAGGAGGAGTACAGGGAGTTCAGCTAAGGCACTGCTCCTCAGATCCCCCTTACATGCACCTAACTCTGCAGAGCTCACCTAAATGTTTTTATTTCCACAGGAGTGGGGGAACACTTCACTTCTTCTACAGACATTAAACCCCATTAGAGGATGTAAGAGCTCTCCAAATACTTTATTTCAACGTAACTTTCACCATTGCTTTTTCCCTCTTGGATATTCTTGCTCTATAAGTAACTCTAGTTACTACACAGAAATGCCAGCAGCATGTGTGAATCTTGCAGGTTTCAGTTTTGGAGAGAAATTGCAAAATAGCAAAGGAAAAAACAAAAATGTAACAAAGGCAATAATTTCACTCCTGTGCACATTGGCAAAGACAGGAGGTGTAGCATTAGCACAGGATCTGCATATCTTCAAGCTTAAAAAGACACACTGGTAAATGTTCACATACATTTGCTATCTTCAACTACAACAGAAGCTCAAGGATATTCATTTCTTGAACCCAAATGTTCATGTCCCTAGAAATGGCAATTCCCAGTCCAAAAAAGAACCTAATACCAACCTTAAATGACCTCTTTGTTAGAGGTTTTTATCCAAAATAACAACTTGTCCAATTTCTTAAAAAAAAAAAATCTGCTGCCTCTTGTGTCTTTTGTGAAATGCAAAGGCAAAAGCAGTAGAAATACATCCTTGAGACATCCTTCTAGACTTTTTTAGATCTTTGGCATAAGCACCAGACAAAGTTTGCAGTCAGGAAATGTCAGCGGTATCTGATTATCGCCTCCCACTGCCACATGAATTGTTACTTGTCTTTTTGCTGAGCCAAGTGGGAAATGCAAATATTTATCCTCATCTAAAAAACTCAGGATATCCAATTTTTCTTTTTATTTCTATGCAAAGGACTAGTGACTTCTAAAAGGGAAATTTAACACAAAGAGACAGTTTAACATGATGGTCCACTGAATTTCTCTACTTCTTATAAGCCAAAGAAAGAAATTAATGTAAAGAATTTTCTATTTTTCATAGCATTGCTACATCCAGTCTTGTTTCCTTTACTAGATTCCATTTCTTTCAAAAAATTCAAGACAAAACAAATTTTCCAGTCTCAAAATGGGAACAGAACCTTTTAGCTATATCAGCTTCTTCTGATATAGATATGCTGCATTAAAAGGTAAGTGAAAATTATAAATCAAATCATATCTTTATAGGGATGGTTAGAGAGGGAACCCTGAAATTCTTGTAGAGGACTTCCCAAAACTTTCAGTATTGTCTATATTTTCCATGATTTCTTAGGACTTCTTTGCATAGATAAACTGTTCTCCTACCAGCAACATAAAAAAATAACCATTTATGTGCTTGTTATACACCCTGTGTTAGCAAAGTACAGATATAATAAGTAACTGAATATTCTGACAAGCCCTCAGGAATGTATTCTGACTTTATAAATGCATGTTTGATTTTGGCAATGTAATGCCTATGCAATTAAGATAAATGAGATAATCATGCCCTTAGAACATATCACACTGAAACTTTAATTGTAGATATCACACAACCCAGTAACAAGTTCCTACTCCAAATGGAGCATACTAATAGATGTATAAGAAGGTTCCCAAAAATGCAGTAGTAGTGCAGTGATGTGAACAGCAATATTGCAGCTCTTTATTGGTTTCACACTGTGAAAGCCACTAACTTTCAATTTTGTGATGTTATTCAACACAATTTGATCAGCTATTTTATGCCACTGTGGATAACAGCAACAAAAGATATAAGAGAAGTAATAAAACAAGAATTTGTTAAAATCAACTGGCTTGTCCCATTATAGAAACGATAGGCTGAGAAAGAGGCAGTAAGTTAGATTCAGAATTGTCAGGCTATTAAAAGAAATTCATTTTGCTCTGCTTATGCCAATGAGAGCAAAAGAAAGAAAGAATCAAACAAGATAGCATATTTTTCAGTAGTTGAAAAAATACACAGTCCCACAAAGGAAAATGTCAAAGAAAAAATGCTACAGCTAAATTATAGTCTCTACAGATTTCTCCACTTTTAACTCCTTGGGTGTGATTCTGAGGACATGTTCTATGCTGAAATAAGAATAATCCAATGCTGTAACCTATATGAGCTTTCCATGTTTTGTAGTTTCTGCTATTGATTAATATCTTTTTTTAATATAACTAAAATTTTCTGTATTGGCTTTAGATATGCTCTAAAATACGTATAATACATTATTTCCATCTCTTTTAACTGCATATTTACAAATATTTGAAACATCTGGAAAACACATAGGGTAATGATTTTTGATTTTGTTTTTCAGTAGATAAAAATAAATAAATCAAAGCAAAATAATCCAAGATCAATAAAATGCTGAAAAGTTTCCTTCTATAGATGCTACGGATAACACTACAATATTTAATTCCTACAGTTGTGGTCTAACATTATTAACTAACCAGTATAATAATGAAAAATGTCAGAGAGCAACTCTCTTTCCATAAACTACCCTAACATTCAACTGGCAAAAGTGATTAGCAAGAGTCTGGTGTTTTATAAAAAACAGTTTAATGCAGTGTTCACCACCAAAACCCTCTACAGATATATTGGGTACATCACACTTTAAAATGCCTCTGAGAGTCACCTCAGAGACTCACAGAATGTAGCTCTCATAAAACAGCTTCATAGCTGAAGAGTTATTTTTTTCACAGAGAAAGAGAAACATTCATTATAAAATCATATGATACATATACTCAAAAGCAAATTTCAAATACCTACGCTAAACTAATGACGTTACAGTACTAATCACCTCAGAGTTAATGTTAGAAAATTTATATTAAAAATATGTACCTTTATAAAAGTCAATTTATTCCAGCAACTCTACCCCATATACACTCAAACTAGCAAAATAATATTAAACTTCCTGAATTTGTATTTCATGTAGAATATATTGCATAAATAAATTTGTAAAAGTAAAGTTTTATTGGGCAGTTTTAAAAACGAAACAAAAACTTCCTATTGTACAAAGATTATCTCCAAAAATTCAAGGGCAAGCAGAAAGAACCTTGTCAAATGTAAAACTGACTACAGAAATAACAGATCAGATACAAAAACTTTGTGAAAAATCCAGTTCATTTCCCTGTCATACTGCAACTCAAATCAAAACAGTATATCAATTATCTGTTCAGGGATCTTATTTAATAGCAACTCAGCATCCTGCTCATTGTCTTAATGTTAAATGAGTCTTTGTAGAACTGCAACTTCTTTCAATTTGTCCAGGCACATTTGATAATTAACAAGATTATTTCAAATTTCAGTAATAGAAGTCATACATCTCATTCAATACCATCCACTGATTGCTGTGTATTCATATACCATGCTGTATTCTTGTCTCATCAGAATCCAATAATTTTCAGTAATGCATTATCAGGAAAGATTAAAAAAAAAAAAAAAAAGCAGTATGTCCCCAGGTGCCTTGCAAGGAAATTTATGAAAAATGAGCCTCTAAAAAAATTCAATATTTCTAAACCAAATAGACAAACTGATAGAAGGTAAGTTTGCCAATGTTGACTTGACCTTCTGTTTCCCTTAGGAATTAATACTTCTTTCAGAGAGAAGCAAATATAGCCACTTGGGCTACTCAAAAGGGTCATGTACTTATGTTATGACAGGCATTGATTACAGTATTTTGATAAGTCAGCTAATGAATAGCACTGAAAACTAGCTTGCAGTGGAAGCCTGCCAAGGTTCTATTTAGAAAACCACATTCAGATATATCAAAAACTCTTTACAGATTAATGAAAACAAAACAGAAAAAAAAATTGGCAATGTATTAATTACGTTCAAAACTAAATTTTCCAATTAAGTGGAAAGAACTGCACTTTGCTTCACCACATATTCTCAGTTTAGTTTTAAAAATAACTCCCTGTCTGAACGGCAAATGGGAGCTGGTAAAATGGCTTTATGAAAAGAAAGGAGCATTCTTGGAAACTTCTACCAAGTGCAAACATACCAAGTCCATGCCGTCTAACATCATATACTGTGTTTATGATCCAGATTTATTCCAGGGATACCATGACACCCCAAAACAAATGGCAATAAACCATGAGAAGACATTTACATAGAAACACTAATAGAAGAAGAAATAAAGGCAGTATTCACTGCGTCTAAAGTCTAATCTCAAATTCAGTGTAAAGAAAATTTATTTCTCTGATTTGCTTCTGGAAACAAAGGCTCCAAGCACAATAAATCATTTTAAGCTCTGGAACCTTTTATGCCTTTTCCAGTATGGACTCTACTTCCAATAGAGAGTCGAAAGATCTTAAACCACACAAAACTACCACACTATCCTGCATAGATGCAATTCCTTGGTAGATATACAGTGCACAAACTAAGTTTACATTATTACTCTAGAGACCAAGGCCCTCTGGTCAGATTCAAAATTGTGAACAATTACAAATGTTGGCAATGCACACATCCTGATGCACACATACTAATTTAATTAAGAAATTTTAGTGATTCAGATGTAATCCTATGCAACTCCATGAAAATGTAACATACTTTGAAAATATAACTGCCTCATAAAAATATTAAGTATTAGTTGTAAAGGAGACTGCATTGTACATGAATTATGGTATCCTTTAACTCTTGAGGGCCACAGAATTAAAAGTCTAATATAAAAAGCTTTGCTAAATCAATCTCAAACAATGGCACAATCTTCCTCTTGTTCTTCAACTCCATTTTTATGAATTAATATCCACTTCACTTCTTTGTTCAGCCCTCCACCTAACACATACTTAGCTCGATGGCCAGCACATACTCTGCTCCCTGGGAGCACCTTCAGACACAACCAAAGAGTCAGTGTCCCACTGTTCCCACTGCACAGCTGCAGGCAACTTCAGGAGATTGCCCACCTCCAAGGTTCATCTTTGTTTCCAACTAACACATCCCTAAAGCCCAGGAGAGAACACAACACAACATGCTCTCCACTACAGCACATGCAACTAATAGTTTTTGTTCTGTACAGACAAACTGCATTGATCCAGCAAAAATGTGAATGTAAGCAAGGCAGAACCTCCCAGACAGTCAAAGCACACAAGCAAACTCAGCCAGGAAAGCCAATCCTGCACCAGGTTTCCTACAGGCAATTTTTTCAGATGGAGAACCAGGACTAGGACAGACCACACTGCCCTTGCTTTCTCTGCACCAGAAAACTGCTCACCAAAACATGCAGAACCTGCCTGATATGAAGATGGCTAGGAGTATTTCCACCAGGGCACAGAAAACATTGCTGTGGAAGGAATAGAGAGGCAGATCACAATCACACTAACAGCAGAGACCATCTAAGGAGCACCTGGGAATACTCCAGCACTTGCATTGAACCAACACAGACAACTGAGCACTGAAGAAACTTCACTGTCTCCATGTCCACATTCTGCCTGGACCTTAGCAATTTTTATTTCTCCTTACTGTTGACAGTACACCTTCAAAAGCTGTCCCAGTCCACGGTCTACAGGACAGGAAAAGCACCCGAACGAGAAACCAAAGAAGCTCCTTTGATTGTCAGTAACTAAAATAGTCAAAACAGAGGCAATGGGAAAGAACTGGAAGCATTTGTTCAGAAGATCCTTGGAAAATGTCAGTTTTGTTAACTGACATTAAGAGGCTGGTATCTTCTCAGGACAGGATGGGCTGAACAGTTTCTATTCAAAGCAAATCTTCAGCTGTCAAAGGCTCAGTCTCTGGGCACCCAGTAAGAGCTAAGGATGTGGCTCAAGACTTCTTAGACACCACGATTCACAAGAATTTTGTTGTGTAAGCAACATCAACATAGCAGGAAGGTATCTTCACATGATACATGTTCAATTCATTTATGTCCCTGGGAAAAAAAAAAGAACTAAAACTCTGGGCAAGCCTTAGACAGGTAGACAGGTAGAAGACACTGCCAGTGATCAATAAGGTCATGGAGTGAACATGGGATTTGGTCAAGGATGTTTCTGATATGCCTCCAGCAAGGCTGTCATGATTCCTGAGACACTAACCAGGGGAAAAAGTATTATGTAGAGGATGGGCTGTAATGACAATGATAACCATGCAGACTCTCTGCAGAACTGCTGTGCTACAGACTGGCATGAGCCTGGTTATGGCGAGATTCCAGAGCACAATTCCTTTCTGCTTCTGGGCTCTGATTCAGAGCTAGAAACAAATGTGCAACCTCCCTCGTGTCAAGGGCAATTCATCACAAAGAGCCACAAAGGTTATCTCGCACATTTGAAAATTATCAGTCACTGGGTGGTTATCTCATGTCTGATCCCAATGGGTTTACCAGAAATATGGACAGCCTGTAACACAAAGTTTTACAGTTCTGTGCAAGACTTCTGAGAGATCAGTATGCCTGTGGTGGGTTGACCTTGGCTGGATGCCAGATGCCCACCAAAGCCGCTTCCTTTCTCAACTAGACAAAGGAGATAAAATACAAAAAGGCTCATGGTTTAAGATAAGGAAAAGGAGAGATCACTAAGCAGTTACTATCACTTGCAAAACAGACTCATCTTGGGGGAAATTAACTGAATTCACCGTCAATCAAATCAGAGAAGCAATCTGAGAAATAAAACCAAGTATTTAAAACATCTTTCCCTCACCCCTCCCTTCTTCCTTAATTTTATTCCCCATTTTCTCTGCTTTCTCACCCTCATTGGAGCAGGAGGATGGAAAATGGGGGCTGCTGTCAGTCCATCCCAAATTTTCTCTGCTGCACCTTTGTCCTCAGGGAGAGACTCTTCACATTCTTCCCATGCTCCAGTGTGGGATCCTTCCCATGGAAAATAGTTCTCCATAAACTTCTCCAATGAGAGTCCTTCCCACATGCTGTAGTTCTGCACAAACTGATCAAGCAGGAGTCTCTTCCATGGGACACAGTCCTTCAGGAACAGTCCCTTGTGGGGTCACAAGTCCTGTCAGAAAACCTGTTCCAGTCTGGGCTCCACTGCCCACACAGTCACAGGTCCTGCCAGGAGCCTGCTTTAGCACAGGTTTCCCACAGGATCACAGCTTCTTTTGGGCAGCCACCGGCTATGGCTGCAGAGGAACCTCTGCTCCTCTGGCTGTAGCACCTCCTCCCCTCTCTCTTCACTGACCTGTGTGTCTGCATGGCTGTTTCTTTTACATATCCCCACTCTCCTCTGGCTCTAATTTACTCCTACACAGTAACCTTTCCCCCTCCTTACCTATGTCACCCCGGAGGTGCTACCATCGCCACTGATGGGCTCAGCCTTGACCAGCAGCAGGTGCATCTCGGAGCCAGCTGGCATTGGCTCCATTGGACACAGGGGAAGCTTCCAGCAGCTTCTCACAAAAGCCACCCTAGCAGCAACCCCCAAAACCAAAACCCTGCCACACAACCCCAGTGCAATGACCCCTGAGATACACTGGGCAGGTAGCAGCACAGCTGGTTGCCTGATTCCTGCTCCACTTCCAGCCCTTTTCTTCCACTGGTAACACCAGACTGATTTACACTAGATTGTAGTAACAAAAATTGTGCCAAGCAGCAGCAGTAATTAGATCTCCTGAAAGTTGTATGACTCAAGGGTTGTACAAAGTACCAGTAGGTGAAGAGCAGCACACCTGAGAAAGCCTTACACTAAATCTTGTTGGACTGGTGTCTTCCCTGAAAGCATCAGTCTGACCTCCAGTAGAGACACACCTGAACCATTCTACAGAACCCGTGCATCTGAATGATGAACAAAAACTCCAGAATGACACACTATCATTAGCATCACAGACTTCTAGCCTGTATTTTTAAGTAAGAAAAACAAGTAGAGCCACAAATTCTAGGTAAATCTCTAAACCTAGAGCCTCTAACTGCATTTGCATTCCTTATGCTCCAGTGCTCCTTAGACTCTCTCTGCTAGATAGCATCTGATGCCACTAATTCCTCTCCTCACAAATCAAAGCAAAAGAGCAAAATCAGAGGCCAACAGTTTCAACAGACCTGTGTTCTATTTTTAGCTCCCCAGAGGCCTCCCATGGACAACTAACCTGCACATATTGTAATTTAAGCTCTCAAACCATTGTAATAAAAAAACCATACACCACCTCAAAAGGCATTGTGATAATTAGTTCATTCATTATAAAGTGTTATGAATTTTTCAAAAGAGAAATGCCGCAGAAAGACAATACACTGCTATGAAACCATAACAATCTTATAGGACAAATGTTGACAAAGGGCAAAGATGATTATGACCTTCAAGTAAATAATTTTTATTTTTTATCTTGGCATTTTTATGGACCTTATCACTGTAAGGTCTGAACAACTCACAAATACTAATTAACTGAGCCTTTTTAATTATTCTCCCTGCTTACACAAGGGAAACCCTAGACCCAGTCCAATCTAAGTTCTCCTTTAGCACAAGATGAGTCAGAAGAAAGGAAGGACAAAGCACAGTATGTAATGTTGATACTCACTGACCTCAATGTACTCAAATACATTCTTCCAAGAAGGCTGTGATAAACAGAGCAATCTCTGAATTATCTGAACTCATATACAAGGTCTCATGGTGCCATACGTGAAACATTTATAAGCCTCTCAGCAGTGGCTCCGAATTCTATACTGTGTGCATAACCAGCAAGGCTTAAACTTGTAAAACAAGCAACATTAATATATTTAATGCTCATTCCCTTGAACCCAAGACTGTTTCTTGAAACATTTGCAGTGAAGGATTATAGATTTAAAAAAAACAGAACCCACAACACAGTATTACAAACCTATATAACAGATCAAATTATTTCTTGCTAATAGCAAGACTGTACCAATCTGTCTGATTCTTCATGTACATGCTTCACTGACACTACAAAGTCAGCACCGGTGTAATCATTCTGTTTCATTAAGCTGCTGAAAGACAATCTGTAAGTATATATAACACTAAAAATTATCAGGTGGACTACAACAATGCTTAAAGTCTCAACCCTTTTGTTCTAGTCTTGGGGGGGTGGGGAAACAAGAGAGATACAGAGATTTAGCTAACTGAAAAACAGACTTTTCTATTTACAGTGGAGTTATATCCATTAAGAAAAAAATTATATTCTATTTACTCAGCCAGTCAACATGCATCTTCACGGAAAACAATCTCAGATCATCTAAAGGACGTATCAGGTCTCATCTATTTTTGGTTTTGGTTTGGTTTGGTTTGGTTTGGTTTTGCAACATTTGGACTTTTTATTTAGCCACAAATTAATTTTGTGCCAAACTGCAGCTAATATTTCAAGTAGGAACAGGAATGAGTGATGAAGAAGAAATGCACTCTTGCTTTTTAAGCATACAATACATGGGCTGCTCTCCCCTGTCTCTTTGAACACAGATCCTTTTCTCTGCTCTTTCTGCACTCTTTATTCAGATATCTGAGTCAATAATAGTTTAATTGACCTGCCCATGCCTTGCCTTTGTCTTTCTTTTAGCATAATATGTACAGATATTTTTAGGGCAGAGCCTTTGGTGACAGAAACATTGTTCCTATCAATCTGCAGAGCATAACTAATGTAAAACAACATAATCATGTGAAATAATGTCTGGGAAGGATAGCTATGACAAGCTTGGAATGCAGTATTTACAAAGGAAAAAATAAGGAAACATATTACCAATTTTCGACGCATATTGTCAGTGTCAAAGCAATACAAAATTAAACACAGCAGAGTTTCTAGATACCAAATAAGCACAGAGGCAGGAACTGAAGGATTGATACATGTCCTTGCAGGAAGAGTTTTGAAGTCATTATTGCAAAAGACGACACAATGGTGAGACTTCAACAGTACCATTGCTGAAAGCTCTCAGAAGCAGAGGACATCTTCTTCCTCCCAAGTCTATGTCCATACATGAAAAATGGTACCTTCATCAAACAAAAACACCAGCATACTGGATGCCACTGTGCAGCATGGATACAAATCCTTTCTTTGAGCAACACAAACTGCACCCATTCTCCCAGTGAAGCTGAAGGCAGTATTTTTACTAAATTGCATGCTCTGGCTTTAGGGTGGGACTGTGTGCAATCCTGAAGATACACTGCCAAAGCAGAGCTACTCATGAGACGAAGTTCAAGGAGTGCTGCAGGAGAGCATGTGCAGCCCAAACAACAAGCTTTCCTATACAGACACAAAACCATGATGAACAGTATACTGACCATTTTACTGCATTATATTGGCTATTTTCAGCTGGAAGCTGTACAAGGCACTGTCTCTACACCAAACTAGTGCAGAAAGGGGGTTGTTGTCCCCATAAGTCCACCAGAGAACGTTCCTAGCAATGGGTATCTAACATTAGCAACCATCAAGTTCTGGACAAAAGTTTCTGCTCCTTAAAAATGATAATATTGAAGTAATTTGTGATATTACTCAATCCAGTTGTTTTGGTTTTTTTGGTTTTTTTTTTTTTTTGAGAGAAAGATAATATTCTGTTCCAAATCACAAAATCCTATTCTCTAAATCAGCCATTTACCTAAAAACCTACATCTTTACCTTCCATTAAAATCAAACAGTTATAAACCAAGTTATCTGCCAGTTAAAATTGGTTACCAAGCATTTTCGTATGGGTTTTTTAACTGGAAATTGGGGTTTTTTAAACAATTTAATAGCAGGGCTCCCTCCTTTCTTAGATTGAATAACGATGGTAAAAATAATAAGGTGAAAACTCTGGAAATGCTCCATTCCAACCACTTGTAGCTTTATTTCCATCTAATGAAAAGATAACTACGATTTCATTTGTGTACAGTAAAATTGTCTATTGGGTCTAGTTTAAAAAGATGGTAACAAACTCTGCCTTGCTCTCTCCAATTGGTTGCATCACATGCAATTAGTATTCCAATCCAACATTAACCAATTAGATCTTCCTGATGAGTAATATCAGTATCTTCCCTACACTTCATGACATTGCATACCCTTGTTTATAGTATCTAACAAGGCAAAGCTAACTAAAAGAAGGCTGACAAGCTTCATATTTTCATGACAGAATACAAGGACAAATCCTGTTATACTTCATGTGCATGTTCACAGCTGGCGCACCGTCAAGGGGCATTGTAATATGAATTAAGGTCAGCATATGAATCACAGTGTCAGTGTGTGCACAGCTGGACTCTTAAACAGAGATGCAAAGACTCCTGTCTTCCTACCACTGTGTTCACACATAACCGTATCTACTAGTTCATACTTTCAAGAAATAACAAATAATAGCAAAAGTAACATCAAAGTGCTTTTCTTTGTTTGATACTGCCCACTGTGAATGCAATCTTTTAACATAAAGAGTAAATAGGTACCATTCTCAGATTATTCAATATCAAATCTATACATAGAAAAACCCTTCCCCATGTGTATCCCCATGTAGTATGGAAGAACCTGGGCCTGTCAGAAATTCTTTCAGGTTTTCCAGGCAATTGATTGCATCTTTGATTACATCTTAGCAGCTGTCCTGCCAGCCTCAGTCCCTAGAACGAGGAGCAAGAAGGCCATGGAAGTGGATGTCTGTGGTGTGGAGGAGTAATCAAGGTCTTTGTCCCCTGTGCAGAAAATCCTGGATAGGTGCTTTTACTGGGGCCAGAGTCAACTCTTCTATGATAGTGAAATGAAAAAGAGTTATAATCTGAGTTTAATAGTCTGAAGTCAGTTTTTACTGTTTACCATCAAACAAAAGAAACCGTCCAGCGAAGTGAATCTCCAGCCCTACTGATTTCATAACAATGGGGCTAATTTACAGGGGTTTTTCCACAGGCTGCTCTTTTGCTGCAGACTCTCGGCACAGCAGCACAGGTGCTGCCAAGACCCTCAGCAGCCCTCTGCTCTGTCTGCCTCATTCCCTGGGAGCAGTGAGATCCACTGCCCAAACCCAGCCCTGCTGAAACGGGGACAGGCAGGGGACAGGGTGATGGCTCACCTCTGCTCTTCCATCAGGCAAAATGGAGCTGCCAAACTGAAGACCATCAGGCAGTTTAGATTAAATTAACCCCCATCTCTAAAGGGCAGCCTTCCCCTCTTTCTGCTTGACAAGCAGTGTTAATATCCCAGCTATATTCCAGACTTCTCAAAGCCCAGTCCTGTGCAGACTAAATACATGGAGGATTTGGTAATATTTCTTATTTAAAAACATGTCATCTGTGTTAATATCACTTTCTTCTGACTGGAATTAGTTTACACTACATTGAAAAGCCTATTCTATTGACCAAGAAGCAGAGTAAATTGAGGAAATTAATGACATGTTGAAATAAATGACTGCTTTCTCCTCTATTAAGCACGTTGAATTTAGGAAAAAAAATACAGATTTATGACACAAACTGTGAAGCATGGTCTTCTTAACAGCAATGCATTAAATAATTGAATGAAAATATGCTAATTCTAAGTAGAAATGGACTTAAAAGTTTAAAAAAAAGGAAGATAACAGAACACTAACGCTTATTTGGAAACGTCCATTTTCATACTTCCCTATTTTTGCATAATGACACCACTAATAAAGCTCCAGAAAGATACTGTGCACTGCAAATTTTAATTTATGCAGCATGTAGTTCAGCTGCAGTTCTGAGACAGCCTTACTTCTTAGAGGATTAGAGCACAGTATTATTTTAATGTTGCTCCACAAAGACATTAATTAAACAGTATATTGATAAGTTCAAAGCTGGTTGAATTTCAGGCCAAGAAAGCTTTCTAGCTATCTTTTAAAATGTCTTTTGTAGACATTTATCAAATTCTGCAGGTTTGCTTGCTGAAACTGATAAATCTTATTTACATTTGAGGAGTTTGAACCCAGCCTGTTTGGTGGCTCGGATGAGCAGTGTTTAGATCAGTTGCACAGCTCTCCAACCTGCACACAACTTCTTCCTGTGAGAGCTCTTGCTACTCCTGCCAGCAGTAGTCTGTGTATCCATTTTCTATGAGCCATGTTTGTGTTGGAGGAACACACGCCAGAATCTTGTCAGCTGAGCTCGCTAGTTGCTGTCTAAGCACTGCTACTGCTGCAGCCACCGAGCAGAATATTTTGATTCCGAAGATAAGATTTATAGCATCTCAAGTTGGTAAATAATGAAAAAGCCATAGCATATACAAATCACATTTGCAGGTTCTAAATTCTGTAATAGTTTTACTTTTTTTCCTTCTAAGGCTTCAACAGAAAAAAACTCACAAGATTTGAAAGCATAAAGGTATCTCCAGCTTTTGCTGCAGTATTTGAGAAACATACATTACAGTAAAAAATCCCAGCCTAAAATAGAAACCCTTAATCAGCGATTACTGTGGAGCAATGTAAATCCTGATGTATTTACAGATGAAAGGGAGCCACACAACTCAGCCAAAATACTCCATTTTCTGAAAATCACAATTCCAGTTGAGTTTGTAATATTAAAAAAAACCCTGTATATTTACAGTCAGCTTATAGGCAGCTAGGGTACATTTCCTTCTCCAGTAAAATATGTACTTTCATATAAATCAAGTTTATAGTTCACATGGTGCTGTAAATGTGTTAAGTCTGTTCCTTTTAAAAGTGTATTAACAATTTTCCAAAGAAGATAGCAGAAGCCATTTATAAAGCACATGCCTCCCAAATCTTCCTGAGGGCAAATGACACAACAGAAGGGCCAGCAGGAGGTAACACTTTCACCACTTTCTCTGACACAAGGGACCAGGACACAATTTTGAGGTCGGTCCATAGGATAAAGGACATGCTGCATGAGAAAATCAGAGATGAAAAACAGCTTACAGGAAAACACTTGGGTTTTTTTTTCTTTTCTCAGTGTAGTTCATGTGAGTTCATACCCTAAATGCTGCAGTTACTCTCAGGATTAGACATCTCAAGACCTCAGAACACCCAATTTTTGCTCGTATTGAATAAAATCTGAGACCTCTCCTTGATATATGGTTTAGTTCAAAGCTGAGTCATGGTTCACCTAAAAGAACCATGAACTTCTGTTAACCTTTCTGTGATATTAAGTCAGTTAAGTGTTTCCTATAAAAAATTGGAAACTAGTTTCATGCCATACAACTGCTCTCATCTTCCACTTCAAAGCTGGTGAAAAATTAGTACTTGCAGTCACTTATGCTGGTCTGAAAAAAAAAGAGAAGTTGAGATGTTCCTTCACAAATGAAAGAAGGAAGCAATGTAAAACTGTCATCCCTAGGAAACAGTATGTATTTGGAAATCTACTTTCATCCACTCAATTGCAAAAAATAGTGTGACTTTATTTCAGGGGGGAGGGGGGTTGTTTATTTGTTTATGTTATTTTTTTTTTAAATCAAGACAGGTATTTCATTATCAAAACCCAAAGATTTTCTATCACAATTCATGTTTGACTGTTTCTACTTTATTCAGTAGGGTCTTTTCAAGCCTAGGCAATTTAAAGGAGTTGTTAATTCAAAAAAAAAATAGCTCACATAAGAAACTCTGAAATTATTCCTCTCCTTTCTCTCCTACAGCCTGATCATTTGTTTGCAGTAAAAATACTGAAAATAAAAAAACAACTTGAAAAGCCCGTGTCCCTAATACACTGGAAAATATGCAGTCAAATTCACAAGGTACTAAGCTTTTCTTCATAGACATAAAAGCCATAGCAATTTCAAACTACATTTCTCAAACAGCAGGTATCAAAAAGAAAAGAAAATACTGTTGTGCAACAGCCAGAGAACAAATAACCCCACTAATTCTTCTGTTCATACCTTTTCCTAAACCCACTAAGTAAAAACCATTACACATTTTGAGTGGTTTTATAAGTATGAATAGGAAGACAAAATACAGACTATAAAATTAGAGGTGATTAATTAAATATTAATTTCCATATCTAAATCAACCACTATGAGTTCAGTTCTGTTTAAAAAAAAAGAACATGCTTTTCTAATCTAATTATGAAAGCCTGGAATATGATAAAATGGAAGTCCTAAAAAAGTGAGCTAGTAATACCAGGTTATACAGGTTAACTTTTGATCAAGTCTTCAGACATATAGACAACAGTTTTAGTTTGGAAATCTAATCTCCAAATGCCAGTTTAAACCCATACCAGATCTTAATTTTTTCTTTTTTCCCCAGTGATTTTTTATGTGCAAAATGAAACATTACTGCAAATGAGGTGATTGATCTTTTTTTTTATTGTACATCTGAATTAGAAACTCAAATTTTAGAGGCACTGTTAATACAAAAAAATGCTTAAAATACAACATAGGAAGAATTGAATGCCTTTCTGATGATGGGTTTAACAGAAGTGGGATGGGAACAATTAAATAGAAAGCAATGTAGGCAGGAACTAAAAATAATCTACATGAAAAATTTGGGAATTTACTGGCTGGAAATGACAGAGGAGAAAAAAAGGACTAAAATGATGAACTGATGAGAGATTCATGGTACACTACCACCCTTATGAGGCTGTGCAAGGACAACTGCTATCCTGCCAAATGGGAATGGGAGAGGTAATGCTAAAGAGAGGCAAGTACTAGCATTAGTGCTCAACACCACTGCAAGACAGATAAAGACATACTGGGAGGAGGGGAAAGTGTAAAATAATAAATGGACATATATATATAGATATAACAGAAAATCAAAAGCACACTTCATATACTGAGATACAAATGAGCATGTAAGCAAGATCTCTTACAAGTACTGCAAATTCACACTGGTGCAAGCAGTCACTGTTGCAGCTAAACTGAAATTTGGTCAAACTACCATCCACAAATGTGCATTTAAGCCTGTCAAGCCACAAAACTGTACATAAACTTCCAGGACAGCTGGACTGTGATACAAACTAAATACAAAGTAAAGCCTTCATAGAGAGGGATGGCCAGCAAAGCTTCATCGTACACTGCACATTCATTGCACACAGATATCATCTGAAATACCTGCAGAATTTAAAACAGTACACACTGTTCAAGCTGAATGAATTTCTAAGAGTTCTGGTTACTACTTTACCTGCAGCACAACATAGTGCTATCAAATGTCCTTTGAGAAATCATAATTGCAAACTATGGAAATTATCCCACAGAAGGACAATGTGGGTCTCATTGACATTGCAGCCTGTCTTTTGCATACAGTAATACAAAGGGCACTCTGTATTACTGCAGTTTTAATAAATCACTATGTTTATATATGACTTAAGCATGACAATACTTGAAATCAAAGCTTCCCTGCGAGAAACACAAGCACAGTCAAGTATTATTTTACTTGTGGGGACGCAAGTCGTATTGTTGTAATGTCACATAAAGACATATATATAGAGAGAAAAAAACCAATTCAACCATGCAAAGTTTGCTCCTAATTTCTACAATTTAAGATTTGAATGTGAAACTACGTTTTCACTACTTTTAAGTGTTTCTTTCTATGTGATACTACAATGATTCCTAAACTCTGTCATGGCAACACAGTCCATTCACTGTATATGAAACTATGCTGTCCCATATTCTATGTTATTCGTTGTCTGAAGCATCAGGTGGAAAAAAGGAAAATGGAAAGGAGATAAAAGGAGTAGTTTAAAAGTATCCTGCAGTGGATCCTGCATCCCAAAATGCTCCACAAAGTCACATCCATGGGAGACAACTTTGTGCCTTTCTAAGACTTTCAGGTACTATGAAAACGCAGCAAACCTTTCCCTGTAATGCAGTTTAGAAAAGAAGGACCTAACTGATAACATCAGTTAGATAGCACTAACGAAAGTCCAGAACAGTTCAGCTCAGTGTTACCCCTCCTCTCCTGCATTCTTTTTCTATTTCTCTGAAGAAGTGACATTTTCAGAAGCATAGATCCCACCTCCTCGAAGAACAGACATGGTGCAGCAATATATCAATCACCCCAAGCACAGGGCTCAATTTATCTTCAGGTGCCAGTCCACATGGAGCTCGTTCAGCGCCCATTACCACATTCAGAAAGCAATGTGCATGGTCTTTAACAGACAAGTACACATCTGCCATATAATATGTAAAAATGCAAAATGCAGAGTGTCAATGAATGCTGCTGGTCTCTAAAGTGACTTTGTTAGTGGATCAGCTCCAAAAGCAGATACAACATCAGGGTCCTGAAGGTACCAATGTCCCCGCTTGGCACACCCTACCCACAGCCTAGGAGCTCATCCAGCCCTCCCTACAGCCCTGCACTGCCCTGCCATGGGCCCAGCCTGGCTTGTCCCTGTTCTCAGGGAGGCGACAGTACCAGGGCTGGGGCTGTCCCTGTGCCCCTGGCTCTGGGCTGGGACAGCTCCTGGCTGACAGGTCACCCGGGGAGCCCCAACACCCGCCACACCCCAGTGTCAGAGAGCTGCTGGCCTCACAGCAGCCTGACAGAAAAATGCAGAAGATGCAGCTTAGCTAAGTACATGCAAAGAATATTTATTCACAGACTTTGCCTTCTAACACAAAATTTAGTTACCATCTCTATCATAAAGAAATAAGCTACATATTTGCCAAGGCTTTGGAAAACAGAAACACAAAGTGAGGCTGCACAGAGCAGCAATTAGAGATGGATGATTTTCAAAAATATTCAAGATTGTCAACAGTAGCAACTGCGTGTCCTAAATACTCTCAAGTACCAAATGTTTCCATAAAAATGGATTTAAAACATGACTTTTTATATCCCATTGGACAGAGATTTTCTAGTGACCTCCTTCAAAACTCTCAGAAATTGTATTGCTGGGGAGCAAGATGTACCGCTTTGAATACCTTCAACACAGCAAATGAAGAGGAAATTGTGTATTTTTAAAATAGGAAAAAAAATCAGTAAAATTCGCCCTTACAGATTTACCTTCCCATGGGAAGCAAAGCAACAGGACAAAGACATTAATCACAATATCAAATGCATTGTTTTGAACTGTGTTCACGAGACGTGTTGCAAGTCCTGGGCAACCATAGTAGATGGTCAGAGGTTCATGAATGCTATTCCTAAAAAAGCAAAATGCAAGGACTCTGCATTTAAAAACCCTGAAATATCATTAAACAGCAGCCCTTGGCAACCTCTAAAAGCATTAGTGGTCTGTTGACCTGGGATATTTTGGAAAGCAGAGGAAGAGCACCCAGGGCAGTATGAGCAGTCATTTGGATGCTGCAGTGATGTGAAGCAGGAGCCTCCCAGGATGTAAAATCATGATGATGGCAGAGAGAGGCATAAAACATCATCAACACAAATCATGGCCAGTTACTGAAGGAATGTAGCTCTGGGAGTTCAGTAGAACCAGCATAACAAGGAAAAACAAGGAACATGCATCTCACACGTGTAAAACATCCTTGTATGAGGTGCAAACAAAAAAAAAAAGCATAGAAAAATGGCTGCAGCTCCCTCAGGGGCAGAGGGCAAGGAATAACAGGATTGTCCCAGCACTGCCTTTTCAGCTAGACATTCCACACCTCACCAGATTCTGGGTGTCCTCAGCAAGTCTTCCTCCTGCCCAGCAGGGACTGAACACTGCCTTTCAATTTGCTATTCACCACATTGCTGCTTTGCAGTTGCACAGTCACACATAAAGTACTATCTTTACTATTTAATTGGGTTAAGTATGTTAGGATTTCAAAGAGCTCTGTATGTGTGTGTGTGCTTTCTGCTCCAGCCTTCCCACATGACAAAATGATTGATACCACAGCAACCACTCAAGAGTAAATGCAGACATAACAGATGAGTGCAGCATGAAAATCTGGGAAAGCTGTAGGATCTCCATCATGAGAGGTCTGAAAGCAAAACAGTGGTCTAGGTGTACTCAGATCTGCTTTTTGAGTTATTTTTTATAATTCTATAGCAAAGAATAAATGCTGATTTAGAAATATATATATACACTAAAGATTTACAATGGAAAAGGAGGCTTTGCAATAGAACTGCAGCTGAAAAATGGTAAGTGTGGTATATATTAGGACTATCTAGTTGTAAGTACTTCCTGGTATTACATTCAACATATGTAAAATGATATCTATTTTTAAATCTAACATACCAGTATGGAAGAATTACCCAAGCTATAACATTTAACTGTATCAGATATCAGCAAAACCTTCACCTTAAAAACGTAAATAGCACAGACCTTCCATGAGTCAAAAGGTCACTGGCCATCGTCAGTAGAGATGGACCCAACACAGCAATCTTTAGAAGGCATTAGACAATGGTTGGGTGCAAACATTATTTCCTTACATCATTCTTTATCAGATTTAAATATATAAATAGCACTGAAAACAAAAACTGACTGTTTCCTGAGAGTTGAGACATGCAGTAAACTAACTAGTTAAAAACCAACCCTGCAAATTGCTCCATAAAAGTGATTTTCTCAGTTTGGCTGCACATGGAAAAGGTAACAGAGCAGCCCATGGCACTCAGAACTAGAATTTAATACTCACAGAGCGTAGTGTTAAAACTGGCCTTTTAAAATAGCAAAAATGAATCCTGTTATTAAACTCTATCTTTTCATCTGTTCATCAAAGCCTTGTTTCATATAAAAATATTATTGGTAAGTTTGTTCTAGAGAAAAAAGTTAGCCATTATTTAAACAGAATTAAAAAGAAATTTATGGGGACAGAATATATTGCCCCACATGTTTAAAAATTATCAATATTAACTGCACAGTTGCTGAGCAACAGAGCTGCAACAAAATCTTATACTGAGAAACACCTATATATTTTACACTTTTTAGGGAAAAACTCCAAAACAACAATTATCTTAGGAACAACATAATTAGAGAGCTGATTGGAAAAGACTCAGTTTGCATAACTTACTAATGTCTGCGTATTTTTTCATGTTTTGCACAAATTTGTGGCCAAACCCACAAATACACAGAATTATGCTCTTATTCAAAAACTTGAGAAACATGTCATGTAAGTTAAGAGTTTCCTCAGTCCAATATATCAGATTTAGAAAATTTTTGCAACCTACATGTTACTATGGCAACTTTTTGTTATTACGAAATGTAAATTTACATTGAGGCTTCAAAACAAACTCTGTATTTCCTTTGTGTTTGTACAAAATTTTTTCTCATATATGGAATCAGAATAGCTTTTTACTTTAAATGGCTACGGTTTATATTAAAAGATGAAGCTACAGTGAGAAGAAGTTGGGATTAAATCAGAGTTTGTTCGCAAATCTCTGCTTAATCATGACTTTTAAAACATAACAAATAAGTGCAGGAGAAAGCAATCAAACAAATGAGTTCTATGGCAAAGTTTTCTCTCTTTAACTTCTGCAAATACAAGCTTTTAGAAAATGAAAATATGCTGCACATCTCAGTCCTTTTCTTGCTCTTTTTCTGCTAATCCCATTAAAATTTTACTGTGGGATTTTCTTTTTTTTTTGCCTCTTTTTCTTAACAACAATGAAATAATCTGGACAAGAAAGTATGACTGATCTAGTTTTTTATGAAAAAAAAAAGTGTTTTGATATGCTACTCTGATGCTGGACAGATTTACTGAATCCAAGAACCTTGCCTGCCTAAAGATGCACAGGTGTCTGCAGTTCCTGTTACACTGAACATTCCAGGAATTATGTAAGCCTAGAGACAGAGCTGACATCTTCATCATCATGTCACAGAGTCATAGCATTAGGATTAATCTGACAGAAATGCTACTTCTTTTAATTTGACTCCCATTTCTTGTCTGCTGAAAAAGAGAGATTTGAAAATCTCATCTTGTGAACTGAGAATAATTTTCAATCTATTCATTACAATACCTGTAAAAAATAGAGACTTTCAGTTCATTTTACACCACAGCACAAATTACTAAATGTACATAATTTCTATGATTTTAATTTCTATGGTTTTATTATTAGGAATTATTATAAGTCTAATGCACTTTAGCTCTTATTATAATGAAGTTCACAAAAATGTAGAAGAAAACTTTAAAACGTGGCAATACAATAAAATGCATATGGAAATGCAGGAGCTTAACTACATATAGAACTTGGTCTCCCCAGCATAATCAGCTAAGCAACCTGGTTTAGTAGAAGGTGTCCCTGTGAATGGAAAGGTGTTGGGACTAAATGATAATCTTTACGGTCCACTCTGTCTATGATTCTGTGATCTGTCTTCCTAAGGGACCAGTTGTCTGGAAGTTTGCAACTGAGCTGTCTAGTAAAAAATCTCTACCTAGTAAAGATGAAAAAATTACAAAAGGGCACAAATCTGATGTTCATCTCATTTCTCTTCCAGTATTAGAAAAAATTCAGACTGTACCCAAAAAAAAATTAGATCAGGATACTGGTAATTCATTAGCTAATACACAAAACCCTAAAGCCCAGTGAACTAGATCATGCAGCCAGCCCTATTTTAAACTAAAAATCAGACACTAACAATTTTTTAATGGGTAGAGGGACAGTCAACACTATACTTGTAGTTATGTAAGAACACAGGCAGAGGCAACATGGAATTTATATCTAAGAGAGCCTAGAAACTAGGGGAAAAAAACCACGTTATTCAGAATCATAAAAGATCCCTTGACCATCTCCTTTTTTGCCCATGTTCCCATGTGTGTGCGCAGAATGAAGCTTCATCCTGCATCCTCTTAGGAGTGCATGCAAGACAGAAACCAGAAGTGAACAAAGACTACTAAAAGAATTCAGCAATTCTAGATGAAGAAAACCATTATGCCTGTGAAGAGACACTGAGGAGAAATGATATTTCATAACTTCTGTTATTTTAACTACTTGCTCATGTATAATTTAACAATCTTTTTCTTGCACTTCTTCTGTGAACAGCGAGCGTCTCTATATTTGTTAAGTGACTGCAAGGATACAGTTCCAGCTCCAGATAAGGCCTAACTGCATAATTAAGTAGAAGCACACACTACTAACACTAATAATTCACTGCATTGGAGTATGCAGTTGCACAACAGCCATTATTTTTAGGGTCTGTGGAACAAGGAAAATAACCTCATTTTACCATCAGAAAACACTGTTATTAGGAGCTGGAGTGTCCAAGTATGGGACAAGGAACTCTAGTGTGACACAGAACCTTCCCAGGGAAATACACGCTTTAATCAGTTGATTGGAAAAGAGTTTCAGTAGGTATTATCTTCCAAAGGCATTTACCTCACACATTTTACAGATAGGAAGGGATGCTTTCCCAAGTCAATAAACCAAGGTGAAAGTATACCAAAGCAGAAGCTCAATGCTTCCCAGCACAGCTAAAACAGGAGTATAGGTGAAAACAGCAAGAAGTTCAGCATCAATTTCACTGGAGACAAGATTTCATTCCTAACATCAAACAGTGCACTCATTTTCTCTAATCACGTTGTTCTCTTCAACATTCATACCTTACAGATTACTTTCTTAAGGCTGTTACCAAAGACAGTTTACTTAGAAGTGAAAAGCCGTGTGTGGTTTGCAAAATGCTTTTGGGCTCAGGAAAGTGCAACAAAAAGGAAAAACTGCTAATTTAGACACCAAACTTAAAGTGCCTTTTTTATAAATACTTAACACTACAAGCAATCACTATACATCACAACAAATAGATTTTTGTCTAGTTATGAATTAACGAGTAATTATAATAAATCTGTTGGGCCTTGACATTAAATAAGTGGAAATGGCCAAGAAAATGTTTAACCCATATGTCTTATCATACAATCTCTAATTGCAGGTAATGGCAGTTCTTGAGTCTTCAGTCCACTTGAAAATCATGCCACTATTTGCTAAATGTTTTCATGTTTACATGTTACATGTTTAATGTTTTAATAGTCTTTAGGGAAGACACAGAACTTCTTAGAATTTCAAAATACGAAAGGTTTTACTAAAATGTTAATCAAAATAATGGAAAGATGGAAAGATTCAACAAAATGCGGCTGTTACTATATTGTACCAAAGAAAATAACACAAAGCAAAGTGATATTTATCTTTAAAGGCTTGCATCTAAAACTCATCAGCATCCATTATAATTCTATAAAATAAGATAAGGCAGCAGCTGGTACAATCTATATAGTTTTATAGCCAAGTACACAAAAATGCCTAAAACAGTTGCAAGATCTTTCCACAATAAATGAAGCTGAAGACTCTTTACTTCGTCTACCAGCATGTACTATAAAAACAAAGGCAAAAGCTAGAACAAAAGAGGAATAAAAAAGTACATTCATTTCTCTTAATGACTAGATAATACTTTTAAAGAATTAACAGATAATGGGACCTGCCAATGCACAGGAAGAGAAAGCATCTTCACAACCATTTTAGTTTAATCTCAATTAGTTCATAGCCGTAAGCAAGGTGATACTCAAGCCTTGACCATTTCAAACAACTGTTTGATTCTCTTGAGGCTAAATCTTTTCCCAGATACACAATGCAGATCTCCAAAATATGTACAACTCTGAATAATGGAGCAGAGGTTTGGTTTTTTCTTTCCTTAAAGCCATAAATTTGCATTGAAAGAATAGCGTAGAAAAAACATGTAATTTAATACAATAAAAACAGCAGAAAATTTCAAAATATATCATGTAACGTCGTTGTCAGGATTAATTAGCAGTCAGCACAAAACCACATAAAATGCAAGTGCTCTTTGTAAAGCTAGTGTAAAGAAATAAAGAAATTTTAACTTTTAATACAGTAACTTCTAAAAAAACTTTCTGATTTCCTGTCTTTCAAGGAATGTTAATACTGATCAAGAAAACGGTAACTAGTACCCAGGTCTTTTACATCTCTAAGTAGACCAACTTTGCAGTGTATAACTCTTCCATAGACACAAAAAGATTACACAGAACTTGCTCCAAGCACAAGCTGGGGACTATGGATATATTTGGTTTGCATGGCAGTGCCTGGGGAGAGATGGGGGGCTTTAGGGATGTCTTCTGTGAGAAGCTGCTGGAAGCTTCCCCTATGCACAGTGCAGCCAATGCCAACCAGTTCCAAATGGACACACCACTGGCCAGAAGCGAGT
This sequence comes from Lichenostomus cassidix, assembly GCF_008360975.1. Lineage (NCBI taxonomy): Eukaryota > Metazoa > Chordata > Aves > Passeriformes > Meliphagidae > Lichenostomus > Lichenostomus cassidix. The sequence continues at coordinate 16,267,957 of NC_139480.1, read as the reverse complement.
CCGTCAGTGGTGGTGGTAGCACCTCTGAGACAACATATTTAGGAAGGGGGAGGGGGGGAATCTATGCAACAGCAGCACCATTCAGAAAGAGGAGTGAGAATATGTGACAGAAATACACAGCCCTGCTGACACCAAGGTCAGAGAAGAAGAGGGAGAAGGTGCTCCACGCACCAAAGCAGACTCCCGTGAAGACCACGGTGAGGCAGCTCTGCCCCAGCAGTCCATGGGGATCCCCAGAAGAGCAGAGATCCACCTGCAGCCTTTGAAAGACCCCCATGCTGGAACAGAGAGATGCCAAGGCAGGCTGTGACCTCACGGGAAGCCTACAGCAGAGCACACTCCTGGCAGGACCTGCAGATCAGAGAGAAAGGAGCCCACACTGCAGCAGTCTGTTCCTCATTGACTAACCCAAACCCAACGGGGGTGGAAGGACCCACGCTGGAGAAGTTTGTGGAGGACTGTCTTCCATAGGAGGGACTCCATGCTGGAGCTGGGGAAGAGTGTGAAGAGGAAGGAGCAACAGAGACAATGTGTGATTAATGGATTGCATCCCCTCTTCCCCACCACCCTGCACCACTAAGGGGAGAAGGCAGAAAAACTGGGAGCAGAGTGAAACCCAGGAAGAAGGGAGTCATGGGCTGAAGGTGTTTTAAGATTTGGATTTGTTTCTTGTGACCCTACTCTGATTTTCACTGGCAGTAAATTAAATTAATTCTTCCCTGAATTAATTCTTTATTAAGAAGAATTTGTCTGTGATGGTAATTAGTGAGTGATCTCTCCCTGTCCTTGTATCGACCCACAAGCCTTTCTGTCAGCACAACTTGCTAATTCTCCTTTTGCTACTGGATTTGGAACTATACAGACATCATAAAAATAGGACAGTACTGCGTAAAGGTACACACCACTGCAGACTGCAATGAACCCAAAGCTTTTAATCACCCATAGCACCAAACAGGCACAGGCTAACAGAGAATCCTTCTGAAGCCATTTGGAGCTCACCCTGTTGTGGGGTTGGTTCTGTGCTTCCCATACCAGATGTCAGAGTAAACAGTTTACCTGGAGATAAACCCTTCTCATGCTGGGGTTACAAGAGCAGACTAACAGAAACCAACAATCCTTAACACAAATCCTGATCTTATAAAAAATATCAGAAAGTGAATTAAACTAATATCCCTATTTCACTATTTTTCTGTATATTAAGAAGCACAAACAGAGCAAGGTCCTGATTTAGAACACCTGAATCCTAAGAGTTTGCAACATAAACGGCACTTAAAAAGTGATCTTTATTTATGAGTCATTATATATTCTTTTCCTTTTTTTGTTTTGTTTTTGTTTTAAATTACATCTGCAACTCAAAAAAAGGTATGTTTTAGCAAATAAAATACTTTAAACACTGGCTGATTTCTTGAGTTTTTTTGTTCTCTGATACGTTCAGATCCTAGGATAATTTCTCAGGAGCCTATTCACTTCAGCAATCAACAGAAAATTGCCCTGAAGTTAGATGTTTAAATATCTTTCACCTTTGCAAGTTTTAGGTAAGTGCACATTTTGGAGAATCAGATTTCAATGGACTTCAAGAAGTCACTTAGGCCATCAGTCAGCTTCAACTTAAGAATTCTGTTCCCAACAGGCAACATTTTAATTTGAAAATAAAATTCTCCTATTCTACAGCTTCTCAACAAAATCTATTCCAATGCTTAACTGTTCTTGCCATTGGCAAGTCCTCCCTAAAGCATCAGCACAAATCTGTCTGGCTGCAACCTTTCCCAATGTCTAGTCTAAATTTCCCTCATCAGTTTGCATTCATTGTTTCTTGTGATCTTCCCACACCACAGAAAGGATGGTTTCCTATTCTCAAGGCAGAATTTTACCCACTGAAATCTCTTATCATGCTAGTAATCTCTTCTCTAAACTTGGTAACACTAGTGTCTTTAGTTCTCTTTTCTAGGTCACATCTCCTAAAGATTTAGCTGTTCCCTTTGTTCTCCTGTGGATCCACTTAATCTTTTCTCATGTGTGACTGCAATTAAACATCCAGATCTTGAAACACCACATAGCCTTGTGGCACATTAGAAAGAAGCTGAGATCCAGAAAATACTTATCTATTACAAATAAATTTTTTCACCTGATAAATTAATACAATCTTCTTTCCTTTATATGGTCAAAAATAATACATCACTCATGAAAACACATGTTACTATGCTGTCTGCTTTAAGAAGATATTGATATTGGTTATTTATATGTTAATTTGCTGCTTGGACATATTCCAAACATGCTACTTATTGCTTTTCAGAAGACTAACAACAATTAGTAGGAAGATCTATTGTTCTGAGTAAGATTTACTTGTGAACTGATGTGGTGCCAAAGGTAAATATAATGAATAGACACATTCATTATGTTGTGTTGGATTTCTAGAACAGGCATAGAAACCACATTTAGGCAAATAATAGGATTTTGTTATTAAACAGAACCTATTATCACTATGGGTTATAAGTAGCAAGAGGATATAATTTCTAAGAAAAATAAAATGCAGCTATTGGATGGAATAAATCCCCCAGTTGGCCAGTCACACTCAGCTGAGCAACCAATTCCAACTGGGATATCTAAATGCTACCAGGAAACAAATACTGTTATTATAATTAGCACAATTGTGTGGCAACTTTTCTTCATATGATTATAAAGAGCTTTTTTAAATACATATGTGAAAAGAATAATTTTATCTATATTTTGACTAGTGAATTAAAAAAAAAATTATGGATTTTCTCAGCAATATTATATTGAACTCGACTAGTGAATACGTTTGTTTTTTTTTTTTTATTTGGCCTTTTTAGTTCAGTTTCAAAAAGTCTCAGTTGGTGTGTCTTGTTTTGGCAGTTTAATATTTGATACAGTGTCTGCCTGCTAAGAAAAGAGAAAAATAAATATTAACCAACAGATCTAAAAAGCATGCACTTTTGTATGATGTGACTCACATCAGTCCTTAGTACTGCCTTTAGGAACAGGTAGTGCTGATAAATGCTGAAAAAGGTCAATAATTCATCACTTGTGCTCCTGGGGTATGAAAACAGGCAATCGGGAAAAGGCTACTGAAAATCTCTTACTAATGGCTTTTTTAAAGTTGCTCAGTCGGGAGAAGTATGAGGTTTATAGCATCGATGGTGCAGCTCCCTGTGAAGACACACAAGTCGTTCATATTAAACACCCAAAGTGAAAGACTATTTCAAAGCTTCCTCCCATGGGTAGAAAAATCTGTCAGACTCCCCCTCTTGGTACAGCCCGGCACAGCAGATGCCACAGAGAACATTTTTCCTGTCTCCCTGAAAAAAAATTATTGAGAAAATTGCCTGCATTGCTTCCTTTCACTGCTACATCTCTCTGATCCCATTGAAAAAACAAAGAAACAAAAAAACCAACAATGGACTGGAAATGCTAAAACATTTCAAACACAAAGCTATTTTATCTCAAAGCAGGACCTCTTCTCATTTTTCTGCAGCTTCAGTGCGCCACACAATATCACACAGCCACTGAACTGGGTCTTAATTCTATTTAGTTGCCATAAAACTATACAAAAAAATTCAACGACAGCTTGGGTACCTTTCACATTTTCTTTCCTATGCAGCCCTTATTCAAGCCTAAGGATTTTCAAATGCCAATTTTGTTTCCTGGATGGGAAGATGAAACCTTCCACTTCTTTATTCTGTGCCTCTCCCTACCTTGATGTGCTGCACTGATAATATCATTCATATCTGCCTCTTCCAACATCCCCCGAAAAATGCATGGAAGATAAACAGTAGAAAAAATTATACTACATTATGTGTTAAATGTAACAAACCCTTCAGCAAATTTGCAGCTGGGACACGCTGTCCTCAACTCAATTTTACTATATATATAGGTAACATATGCAGCACATCTGGTACACAAGGAATCTCACTGTTTTGAGACACAGGTAAAGAATAAAAGGGAAAACTGAAAAAATAACTCTAAAACAACCCAAAACCTTTTCTTCCCCACATTCCTAAAAGCAATTATCTTTCTATGTTTAACTGGTTGAAGAATTTTTTTTTAATGTTTAAAAGATAAAATAAAAATGAAAGGCTGGCAATATTATCTGTCATACTAAGTCCCATTCAAATTCTTTCTAGGAAAATGTTGAAGGCCAAAGACTCAAAACGTTTCAGAAGATAACAACTCCTTTCCTCAACATTTTTTACAGAGCAGTGAACACTGGCAATACCAGCTTCCTCAAACCATCAGGTTATGTGAACAGAAAGCTCTTTAAAAAATCATCTTGGGAATATGGTCATTAGACATTTTCAAACATTAGCAGAGGAGTAGCAGAGTTGTTTGGAGTTACACAGCTAAATAGAATATGTGCCTTGTTCTTGTCAGAGTCAAAAGGTACACGCTAAAAACAAAAATACGCATAAACCTTTTTCTGTACTTTTAGAACAGGATAAAATATTTAAATCTCTATAAAAAGTGACAGAAAAAAGATATTAAGTATAAAACTTAGCCAAGTTATTATGTGTAATACAGCACTCTTTTAAGGACACTGCTGTAGTATTTTTCACTATTTTGACACTAATTCCTATAAATATGATTGACGGAGAAGTGTCAACAAGTGTAACCCAATAATTGCTAACTTTTGCCCAAGGCAATATATATGTATATATAATGTGCCAAACAGGTATCTTATTCATATATATAAGTATACACTAAATCTGCACAAATGCTACTAGAATTCTGGTTTACAGAGGTAATCATGTGGTTATACCAGAAGTACCAGAATTCTCTTGTCTCAAATACTGCGGTATATCAACAGAAAAACACCCTATTTTACAGAGCTTACAACTGAACTTCTACCCAACAGATTAAGAATATGGTTTTGAGAGCTGAATATTCCAATCCTCTACACTTTAAGTCAGATTGTTGAGACTGAATCTATGTTTCTGTGCAGTCTCTCTCCAAACAAGGCTAACATCACTCTAATCTCCTAAGCCATTCAAAATATCAAAGCACCTTTGATAAATAAGACATTTCCATCTTCTAATGAGCAACCAGCACATAAATGAAGCTTTAGAGTATATCCAGGGCTGTAACACACCCTGGCTGACATGAACCCTTCTGAAGATACTCCCTAACTGCCCTACTTTCCATGAGGTTCAAACAAACATTTGGAAACTGTATCCTTTACCTTTCTCCCTCACCACTGAGTCTGAATGGTTAAAATGTTCTAGTACCTGAAAGAGGTCCTTGTCAGGGGCAAAGGAGTTCCCACAATTGATGGGGTGCAATGTCAACCCAAATGTTTTTCATTTCTCTTTGAATAAATGTGTTAAACAATAATAGATAAAGACTCATTTAAAATCAGACATGTAGTGAATGTACTTGGCTACTTCTAATTTTCAATAGTGTATGCAAAAAGTTTTAGATATTGAAATTTTAAACAGTCCTTCATACTGACTGCAGCTGACTAGAGTATGTTAAACTGCTTTGCAGGAAGATCAGACAGGCATGGGACTGCAATTATATATCACAATACCCTTTTCTGGGTTCACAGCTCTATTCATCTTTTAGAAACACTGAAGGACAGATTGGACGTAGGGGAACGGATTAGCCCCAGGACGACCTGTATTTCCACACAAAAGCCTAAGTGTGGAAAAATGGCACCCTGTGTCACCCATTCTTCACTTCCTGAAAAAAAACATATTAATGAAAATAGACATTTAAACAGCTCTTTCCCACTCATCTCAGAACAAGCATTCATTGTTTCTTAACACCATTTATATGGAAGTAATGTAATGCTACTAACAAACTGCTTCAATTCACAAATGTATGTAAAAATATTTAAGAATTAAGACAGGGCCACTTCAGCATAGGAACTAAAAGAAAACGAACATTATGAAAAAAATCTCAGTTGACTGTTGCAACATACAATCTCATATTTATGAATGGGACTGAAGGAGGATTTGATTCTGGTAGTAAATTTCAGCTAGGTGTCATGAAAGCTCTACACACTACAGCCACGCAGTACAACTGAAGTTTTAAAAATATGTTGTGTTAATAGGTCATAAGAGCATAATGTACCAGATAACATCAGTAATTCCAAGTGAGTAAAAGGAAAATGAACACAGAAAAAGACATGTAGCAATTATAATTCTTCACTTCATAACTTTGTAGGAAGTGAAGAGTATGTCAGTTTTCTGTTAAAACCTAGCTCTGGAAAAAAGTCAGCAATAAATACTATGAAACATGCAAAAACTGAAAGAACATGCATTAAAAAATTAAGACTGAACTTTAATTGATTCTACATGTCATTTTTCTTAAATCAATTGCCTTGCATACAAAAGAGATGCTTGCTGTATGAACTTGTACTGTCAACTTGTCTCAGGAGATAGTTGTTATCAGCTAATCTGATCAAGCTAGGCAAACTGGTGGTTTATTTGAATGTTCTTTGGGACAACAGGAAATTATCCGTCTGCACAAGCAATAATCAAATTAAAATGTCCAAGCATTTAACTTAGGAATTCGACCACACAGCTGAGTTACAAACAGCAAGCCCATGTAGCTCATTAGGCTCCAGTGGGAAATAAATCTTTTTCCAGGAAATCAACAGCCTAACATCATGTGCAATGAGACATGGCATTCCTAACTTTTTATAGAATTATAATGTAAAGGCTAATTCTGACATCAGAAAACAACTTCAAATCTTATGAGGATAGTGATTATTACCTTATGAAGGTAGTAATCTCACATGTACTCTTCTCTGTTCATATTTACTTAATAAACTAATGTGGTAGGCATATGGTTAAATTATCTGCTAGTCCTTTCCTCACACTTTTTCTCTTTGTTTTCTTACTGAAAGTAACATAAAACACCAGGTTTTAAAATGAAAAAGGAAAAAGTAATTGTAACTCCTTTTTTGCAAACTGCGTACAATATATACCTTAAATCCAACGTTATCTATTTCCCATTTTCTTATATGCCTTATTTAAATATATTATGCTTAAACCATTCATTTTTATTGAATGAAACCATTCATTTTTATTGGATATTTTAAAAGTTCTTCTTAAAGAAAAAACCCAGTTGTACCATGCAGACTTTCAATCAACTCCACTAAACTATTCAGTGTCCTTATTGAAACTACAGGGCAGAAGGAATACATACACTGCTGAAGTAATTATACAGAAGGGGTCAAAATATTATTGTGGAGATTAGGACCCATCAAGCAAAGTCTAACAACCATCCCAATACAGGTAATTTACAGTCAATATATAGTTCTCATTGCTAAAGATAGCAGAAGTATTTCAGGAGCAAATATAAACAAACTGATGTAATTAAGTTATCCAACAAGCTCAAGAGCTTCAGTTTGCTCACTGCAGTCCACATTAAGAATAGTTTTAATCGCTGGAGAAATGTCAAATGTGTTAAAAGTCCATCATTTATGGCTATGGTTTCTGGTTTTTATAAAATAATTTGCTAGCTTTCTGTTCCTACAAGGCAAGAGGAAATATTTTAAGGGAAACAAAATGCTTCATCCTTATGGATTTTTTAACAGTAACACAGACCTCAAGCCCTGAAACACTGAAGAAAAAAAGCAGCATAATGGCAAATAGTGTCAAAAAACCAGCCTGAAATTCTGCAAAATCTCCTCGAAACAGGCCATGTCATTAGACAGATCTATATAAATACAGTTGTCTGAGCATTGTAAAAGAATGTTAAATAAGTCACTATGTGGGAGGCATTGCATACAATGCAATTACAGCATGGGTAGGTTTCTTAAAGCAGAAATATTCAGCACCGAAGGTATCTGGATAATGCTTCTAAATTAACCAAATCGGTGTTTATTAATTTAAGGAAAAAAAAAATCTGTGAAAATGCAGTCTCATGCTTTTTCTGACACTAAATTAAAATCAGTACCGCTACTTCGGCGGTTGCAAGGTTGTCGCTTTGCCCAGCCTTGAGTAAAACTTTGTCCCAGTCACAAAAAAGTTTCCTCCCTGCTTAGCTCAGCCAGCACTCCAAGCTGAGCTTGGCTCCTTTATCCTCCAGCTATAATCTCAACTGTATTACAATGATAAAAAAGAAAAAATGGGTTCATCAAAACCCCCATATTGTTGTGTTGTATTTGTTAACACTGCTTAAAAAACAGGACTGGACTTTCCCATACATCACCAAATATATACATTTCTTAGGATTGACACTTGAATGTTAGACTAAAGTTTGCTATACAAATAACAAGTGGAATAATTATTTTAACAGTATGGGCAAAAAGAAAACACTAATTTCCTGAAGAAAGAAAATAAACAAACAAAACGGAAAAGGAGCAATACAAGGAGAGGAAAATCCCTCTACCCACTTAATCAAACATAATTTTTTCCACCCAAGTAGGGGAAAAAAAAAGAGGAAAGCCTGCCCCAAAGCCGAAACTATTTTCTCCTGTAAATTGTAATCACAATTTTCTGACCATAAGATGGGAAAAAACCAGGAGCCTTTAAGCCACGCAAAGGCCTCTTCCCGTTTCGGGGCAGTGAGGAGAAGGAAAGATGCTGAATGCCCAGGATTTGCTCTGCCCTGCCCTTTCCATAGAACTTTAGTGCCATCTATTGAAAATGTACTGAATAAGGAAGAGGAAAAGGATGCCTATTGATTTGGTACAAAAATAAGACGTTTACTTGTTAAGGAGGTTTTTTGGTTTATTAATATTCCCATGATGACTACTGTTTTGTGGTCATCTGATAGCAACAAATATTTTCTATAGACTATACATGCCCCATAAAGAAATGAGATGTCAGCTAAAACATCGAATATAAACATCACACAGATTTCATAGATATATATACATATATATATGTTTATATATACATATAATTTATACATTTACCAAATATGTAAGTCTAAGCCTACCTATTATCTAAAGCAACAAAATTGAGAAGGCTTTAACGGAAAGGAAAAATAGCGTGGAAGCACTGCTGTAAATAGAACATACTGGAAACAGTAAAAATAATTAAGGCACCTCGTAAAGATCTTAGTATTAAAGAACAGGATATGTAGACATGCACATACAATTACCTTCTTTAAGAAACTGTGAGTGGATGACAAATATAAGAAAACAGCAGATCGCTGCTCCTGCTAGTGCCCATAAAGCTTTCAAGAGCTGCATCTCGGTCTGAAACTCAGTAAATACCCAGAAAGTCACACAATGAATTTCCACAGCGATGCATCAACGCTTCCCTCTGTGCGCCAGGCGCGGCGGCTCCCGACAGGGACCACACTCCCGAGCAGGGCGGGCGAGCCCGGGGCTGCGGAGGAGGGGCCGGGGCTTCACACCCCGCGCGGGGGCAGCGGCAGCGCCGCGCTCTCCTCGCCGAGGCAGCCGGCGCGGGGCCCCATGAATCAGCGCTCCGTCTCCGCGGGAGCCGCGCCGAGCCGCGCCGAGCCGGCGGCGGGGGCAGGGAGCCGGCAGTGCCGGGCAGGGTTGCGCAACAGCGCCCGCTGCGCCGCGGGGCCGCCGCCGCCGCTCAGGGCGCGCCGCCGCCGGTCGGCGCGGGGCGCGCAGGGGCCGGGCCCTCCCCGCCGAGGCTCCGCGGGAGCCGCTGCAGCATCGCCGGGCTGCGGGTGCCGCTCGCTCGTCGGGCCGCCGCTCCGCTGCTCGCTGCCACGGCTCGGGGAGGAGAGAGCGAGCGGGGAGGGGAGGGAGCGGGAGGGAGGGATCTCTCTTTACTGCAACTTCTCCCGGCTGGCGGCAATTTGTTGCACCCCCTTCCTCCTCCCCCGGCTCGGAGATGCTCTCCGGTGCGGGTGCGGGGGGCGGGAGGGAAGTCAGTTCATCCCGCCGTCCCCAGCAAACGCGGGGCCGCTCGGGGGCTCTCGCACAGATCGCCGGTCTCCAATTGGGCTCGCACCTCCGCCGCCGGGGCTCCTCATCGCCCGGCCCCGGCAAGTCCCCCAGGCACCGTGGCCGGTCCCGCTCCCTCGCCCGCCGCCCGCCCGCGAGGCTGACCCTGTCCCGGGGCCGCGCCCGGCGGTGGCACCGCAGCGCGCCCTCCGAGCAGCCGCGCCGGGCTACGGCGGGCTCTCGGTCTACAGGTTGATGCCTCCGCTGCAGCAATCCCCGCGGAAAACAGGAGCGCAAATGAAAGAATGTAATAAATCAGGGGAATAAAAAAAACCCCAAAAACCAGCCCACAAAAAAAAAAAAAAAGAAACGAAACACCAAGGCTGTGATTTTGCTGCCGCCCTCCCACTCCAGGGGAAGGACCCTGCCGCGGCCAGCGGCTGCCGTAGAGCAGCCGGGCGGGGGGGCGGGAAGGCCGGGGCGGTGCTGCGATGCGGGGCCGCTCCGCGGGGGTTGCGCGCTCGGCCCCGCCGTTGCGGGACGTGGTGTAGCCCGGGCCGGGGGCAGAGGCGCGCCCGGAGCCACCCCGACGGCCGGGGCTGCCCGGTCAGAGCACCGAGCTCGGCGCGCACGGACGGCAGGCGGCGCCTCGGCGGTGCGGCGCGGCGCGGCGCGGGGCAGGGTTAACAGCCGCACACCGAAGTGCTGCCGGCCGCACAGCGGGGGCTGCCCGAGCCGGGCTCCCTCCCGCGCCCCTCTGCCCTCGCAGGCGGTGCGGCTCCGCGCCTCTCGCGTTCAAACGCCGCCGCTTCGCCGCGCAACCTCCGCGGCGTGTGCGTGTCCCGCAGCGCGGCCGGCGCTGGCCCGCGGAGCGCGGAGCGGCTGTCGGCGGGGTGCGAGCGGCAGACGCGCAGTGCGGGGACAGGGGGGACAAGGGGTACAGGTGCGGCTCGCAGCTCCGCGGGAGGCCGCGGGCAGAGGGCTGGCGGCCGGACGGTGCTACGCGGCCCGGCCCGGCACCGCGGACAGTCCTTGCTCCCCGCAGCGCAGCGCCGCGCCGCGACACGCGGGAAGTCGCGGTGCTGCTCGGGCTGGCTGTGGGTTCAGCACGACACTGACAGCGATGGTAACGCACCGACAGCCAGTGAGCTAGCCCGGTTCCTCCGGGATAGACATCCATAGTTCTGGAGATTGAAACCAAGTAAGGAAATACTTGTACCCTGAGAGCTTTGTTTTCACAGCGCCTTGGTTACGTCTGCATTTATGATGTGGGTTGGGTTTTGGTTTTTTTTTTTTTTGTAATATTTATTATTTAAATATTTTCTTAATTTTAAAAAACCAAGAAAGGGTTTCCAGATGCTTGAAAGGGCAGATTAATAAAAGATCAGTATTTTTATTGGGCAAACATCTCCCTTGCTGTTGATGGTGTGTGTTAAATTCATCCCTGTGCCTTTTCGTTTTTCACAGATAGCACAGAGAAACATTAAAAACAACCATCTTTTGAATTTTAAACTTCACACAAATCCCTGTAAACCCATGTATTGCGTTTACTATATTTGAAGATTACAGCAATGCAATGTTAAAGCAATGTCATAGCTACACTAGAGAAATTCCACTGTAAATCCTTCATTCTGAAATGTACACTTTGGTGAGATATTTGACATGCTCGGGCACAGTTCAAGTTGAGTTTTGTTTGTTTATTTGTCTTCTGGGTGAAAGAAAAAAGTGTCAAGTAGCTAAAGAAAATTCACACATTTTGTACTTAAACAAACACATCGCTTACCCCCCTCTCCCCCCCAACATAGCAGCTTTAAAATCCACAGGTAAGTGGATTTTAAGTGTCAAACTTTAGAGTTTACACAGTGCAGGATAAGCAATATGTATCTTTCAGTTTGAACATGTTTAGAGAGAAATTCTCTGAAAAATTTTATTCATTGCTTTCCTTTTTTACTAAAAGCACATGAAGATCCACTGCCAATGGGTCAGAACCCCCAGCTGCTTGTTCTTTGCTCCTTTTGAGGTGCAAGATGGTGCCTTCTCCCCTTTTAAACAAGCCTTACTTCTCTAAGCTTCTGAATTAGACATACACTCCTGGGTCTCTGTGGTCTTTGGATCAGACCCTTCATTAGCAAAACATCAGAACGTGGCATTGTGCTCCCTGGCTGCAGGGGAGTCACTCCACTTGCACACTAGTGGAAGAGGGAGCAAAATCTGGTTGAGCGCTCACACCATACAGACATATTTAGTTTCATAGCAACAAGGAATTCCAGAAGACTTCCCATTTGAGAGGACAGTGTGGTACCTGGCAACGCCACTTGCTGTACTACATATGGTTCACTCTCAGTTTTTTGTTTTCTAAATAGCTTTGGACTTTTCAAATAGGGTAAGTCCTATTCAAAAATATCCATCTTCAATTGCTTTACTTGTCACCTGCATGGAGATTTATAAAATATTAAAGATAACTCAAGTTACCAATGTAGACTTTTCTGAAAGAGTTTCCTGAATAAATTCCACTGATAAAAATCCCCCCTTATCTTTCAGCCAATTAAGATTTACCTCCCCAACTAATGGAACAACACCTTTCAAACAACTTCTAAGCTGCTTAGGCCGTAACAGATTTGCAGTCCTATCTCACTCTGAATTTCCAGGTTTTGTCCAGACCTCTGACCCCATTCATCTCTAGCAATACAGAGGCAAAAAGCTGTGCTCCTAGCAGTAGCTCCTGATAGGGAACCACTCCACAGGAGCTTTCCCTGTTGTGTTTTGAAGTTGGAGGAGCAATGCTGAAAACCTGAAAGCTGGTAAAGGATGGTGATGGTACTGGAAGACATTTCCAATATAGAAGACATTTGCAGCTGAGAAGTGAGGAATGCATTTTCCTGATGATCAGGGAGCAAGAGCAAATGTGTAAGAGATAGACGATCATCTGAGATTTTACAAGAAAGCAGCAGAAAAATGAAGTGCATAATTTTCAAATGTGTGTTCTCTTTTGGAAATACAGCTCATTTGTTCTTTTTACCAAAAATTCAATCGAGTTCTACAGAATTACTAAAACTGGAACTCTGTAGAAAAGACAGCAGCCTTTGCTCAAGTACAGAGACTTGAAAAAATTATCTATACTCTGCATTTAATTTTGTGAAAAGATTCTACCAGACTCTGTAAGATTTATTCGTTGCTACTGAGATATTTTATAAATAAAAATGTGCTAAAATTCCTGGAAAACAATCATATTCAGATTGTATTCCACATACCTAGAAATAAAGTCCTACTATTTTCAGCTGTGTCAAATGCTTTTGCATAACTATTTCATTCCTGTTCATGCAATAAGCCCCCAAATTATGCGTGGCCAATGCAGATCTAAATGCAGGAGCACAAGATATGACGTTAGCCCATTTTCACTAATGAATTTGCAAACTACTTCTGGCTTTGAAAAAAAAATAGAGCCAACAATAACTATAATTAGGTTATCCAGACCAAACCTTTGCCAATGCCCACTGGATTTCATTTTTGTTACTTCTGAGTTACTCAGGCAATAGTCTGTCACCAGTCACTTGAGGTGATTATTCCAGCCCAGTGGTTCTCTCAGCTTGAATGTTTCTCCTGATGCTAAGTTTAACATTTTATTTTGTTGAAATTCACCCAGTTCATCTTTCACATATGCCTGAGGTAGCATTATAAATCCTTTTCCATTTTGAATCTAACCAAAATAGAAAATATATTGAATATATAGGAATGAGCACAGATAAATATATTTCCACTAATTAGTTTTTGCAATATTTAAGTGTTTTTCCCCCTCTTTTCTCTGCATACCAGTGGCTGGTTTGCATTTCTTTGCTTCTGAGCTAGGCACAACTACAGCAGTCCTCAAAATTTTATTCTTGATCTTCAGCTGATGCTGGGAAACTGCCACTGGAGTAGAAATTAGTATCTAAAGAGACGCTATTAATCTCTGGTTTATAACATGATGCAGCTACTATAGGAACCACAAATATAGGTCCATTTGATCATCTCCTCCCATGAACGCCTAAAATGTTCATTTGTTTTCCCCCTAGGCTTACAAAATAGGTTGCTATATTAATATGCCTTTAATATTTTCGACGGACTCTATGCTGCTTCCTGTCCTGTCTCCTAGTGGCAGATTCATAAATGGGATAACACAGCGTAGATAATTTAGAGTTACCAATGTGCAAGCTAACAGCACATGTTTACTTAGGACTTTTAATGGTTTAGGGTTTTTTGATGGCTGAGGGTTTTTGTTAAGTAATTTTGTTTCATTTTGCTTTTCAGTTGCATCATTTTGCTGTTCACATCTTCTTCCTACCGTCCTACTGACTTTCTATTCAGGTGTGATTTTCTGCCTCTTTCCTGTTTGTAAAGAACTGTGCCAGCAGCTTGTGCCATGTAGACAGTTACCCACTGGCAACTCACTGAACATTCTCCCACACAGCAGTCACCATTTGGTAACAGCTTTTGGCCACTACTGACAAAGGAGCTTCATATGAAGAAGTGAGAGGTCCTGTAAGACCACTCTGATCCCTTGAACCATTGGTAAGTTCTCCCAAAACACTTATCTGAAATCACACCATGTGCCAGCGCAGGCACTATGAGGAGTGTAGTGTCCTGGGTTTGCTCACGGTGTGGGGAGCCTAGAGCCCACGGGCATGGCCATATTTCTGTTCTACATCACTCACATCATCGCTGCAGGGCAGTCGGTTTTGGGGAAGGAGAAAAGGGAACATACAGCAGAAGTGTGTATTTTGTTCCGTTTCCTCCTGAGCCCAACCAAGCGTGCGCCACAGCACTGCGCCACTGTGAGACGCAGCCGTGGGGAATGGAGCAGCAGAGCCTGAGCCCAGACCAAGCCCAGACCTAGCCCAGGCTGAGCAGAGAGGAGCTGAGCCAAGCACTGGTGGCCACAGTCAAGCCCAGCAGTGCAGAAAGCACACAGCACCATGCACACTGCCTTTTGGGAGGTTTGGCCATCATTGTTTTTGGGTGTCTCAGGCTCGGGGATGGGGAACGCCAGCTGTGGAGTATCCACCACCTTGTCTCTGTCTCAAGAAAAGAACACCTGCCAGTTGCTGCTGAGCTGCAGGAACTTTCCCCATCTTGTCTTGTCTTGTCTCAGCAGCCACACAGAACTAAACTGAGGTGGTGAACATCTTCTGTGTGTAAAGAACCTTCTCTTTTGTATGCTTTTGTTACTAATATTGCTGCTGCTACTGTGCGTTTCTTGTCCCACTGCTGTTTGCTTCCAGTAAATTGCTGTCTCAACCCGCAGTTGTCTCTGCTATTGTCCCTCTCTCACCAGAGTGGGGTGGGAGAAAGGGGAGTGGCTTATTAGCGGTTTAATTACCAGCAGGTGTTAAACCACCACCTGCAGTCAAACAATGCTACCATGTTCCTTCATCCATGTTCTACTCATGGATCATCCTCCTCATATCTGCCGACAAAAATCTCCCCTTATATAATTCGTATCTTTAAGCAGTTAAATTCTTAAATGTTGCTTCTGTCCTATCTCACTCTACTTTATATGCTCCACCTGTTACAGGGAGCACCTCGATTTGCAGTAGCTGCTCTGACACATTTAACAGCACAATTATAGATGACTTGGTAACCACCCATTGACTAAAAATAACCTAGCAACTGAAGACACACTTGGGTATTTATACTTAGATATCCCAGAGGAACCCTTCACAGCTCCTGTAGCTGGGGAAAACATATGTATCTCACCAAATGCAGTAGGCTAGGAATCCTCAGGGCTGGGGGCGGCGGGACGTAGGGGAAGTGATAACATTGCACAGCTGAAAGATTTTCCAGACAACACTCTGCCAGCTAATCCAACTCTTATCCAACTAGCTCTGCAATTAAGGTTTCCTACTGAGAACAATGACAGCATTATGACCTGGGGAATTTTCTACATAGAAAAACCTCCTTGCATCTGGGATTGAAAAATTTAGAGCCTTAAAAAATCCAGCTCCCACACTGATGTTATTTGCAACCATTACAGATCCCAAGAACTATAATGCCAGTATGCATATGAGAAAATGCATGAGCTGCAATGAATGAACTACCAATGAGGAGGGAGACAGGCAGCATATCCTCTGTGAAGAATCTGCAGTGTTGAAACTCATTCTTGCCTTCCAAAGTCTGGATTTTTTTTTTTAAATTGAAGATGTACCAAGTTTTCACACAACCTGTTCAGGAAGGAATATTCTGATGTCTGAAGAGACAGACATCTAAATTATGTGATTTAATTTCTGTGATACATGATTACATATACTATGGCTGCCTGTGGCTAGTTTTATATTTGAGCAGAAAAAGAAATTTGGAATTTCATGGAAAGAACCATATGTGTCTTAATGGACCATATGTGTCTTAATGTGTCTTGTATTACTGCAGCGTCCGTCTGCCCATCTTTTTCTACTCCCCATTTTTTTCTGGTTTATCTATGGCCTTCATCTATTCTTGTCTTGAAAATGTGATTTTATTCACCTAAAAAGACCTGAATAGTTAGCAAATTACATCAACAAGGAGAACGACTCGTCTCAAAGAGATTTTACAATATCTTAAGGGCTTTTCTACCTGCTTCAGTTTTAAGATTATTGTCTTCAAACAAAAATGAAGTGTTCAAGGTGAGGTTGGATAGGGCTTTGAACAAGCTGATCGACTGCAAGATGTTCCTGCTCATGGCACAGGGCTTGGACTAGCTGATCTCTGGAAGTCCCTTCCAACCCAAACCATTCTTCAGAGAGATAATTCAGAGAGAGGATACTACTACTGAAACTCATAGTTAAGACTGGCGTGCAAGGCAGGCTCAAACATTCCAATGACTGTACGGCTATTCACAAAAATTGGAATGAAACTGAGAGGGCTTATGCTCATATTTTTCACTTTTTATGTATTTTAAGAACATCTGGACTTTTAAACACTTCTCAAAATACAATGGTTTACTTTTTTTTTTCCTTTTTTTTTTTTTTCAGAAAAAGGATTTGTATTACACCCAGGATGATTAAACACATGACATTAAGGGAATTTGTTTATGATTCAGGTTTCCAGCACCAATTCTTGAGGGTCTAGCTTAAAAACACAGAACTAAAATGCTGCAACATTCAGGGAGTAAGTTCTTAATTGAGAATGAGACCCACAGAGAAAGCCATGTTGAATACACACAAACCCTATGAGCTGTGTCACAGCAAACCTTTATAGAATGGCCAATAGCAGTGTTGTAGTGTTGTATGGAAAAGTGAATAAACTAATGGATTTGTGATGTTTGTTTCTTTCTCCCATCTTAGAGGAGGGATAAAATTTAAAAAAAAAACAACAACATTTCTACATAAATTAATTCTGCTATACAAACTCATACTCTTTGGAAACTTAATCAATGAACTCTTTGATCTGTAGTTTTAACTTTAACCAGAGAACCTCCTTCAAATTTCTTTAGATTTTGACTTTCCATATGAAATCTGGATGCTACAAAAATTGATCAGGAGCTGAATTTAGGCCTCAATGGCCACTTCAAATTCTTTCCCTTAGCAATTCTTACTATAGTATACAGAAAAGGGAGCTGCAGCAAAACTGGCACATATCCAGAACAAACCAGGCACCTCCACAGTAAATCAGAACAGGTTCTGAACACATGAGGAAGAGACAACCACTGCCTCTAATATTTGAGCACATTGGGTGATACTACTGGGAGAAGAAGTAACACTTGGTTGTTATTAAGCTAGTGAAGGGGAGACAAATATTTTTCAGACAGATGTTAAGTGTAGATGGTTTAAAAATTATTCAAAACCTCAAATAAACACTTAAAATTGTTACATGCACAAAATTAACAATTACTACATTTTATGTATAAATTAAAATGGGTTTATCACTATGGCACTCTTTAACCTAAAAATTCTCATGTTTTCAAGAGATCTACACCTGTATCAGACTATGACTTAAAAAGAGACCCAGAATCTTAATATATTATGTTTCTTCTGGGTCTGTATTCACGAGTAAGTAAAGGTGAAATGGTTGTTAAATTTAAATCTTTAATGTGACAACAGAAACTTGTTTGTCATTCTGAAATATAAAACAATCATTTTACAAGCCATTCATGTATAATATAGTCCACTAGTTCTTGATAGTAAAGAAAAAAGAGAAGTATTAGTAAATCTCTAGCTATTATTAAAAATGGCCAGTTAAATTGTATAAGACTATTTTTTTTTCAATAGGAAGAAAATGGATTATTGAAAGCTAATCTGAGGTTTATTGCTGGACTCTGGAATTAACACACTGGAGGCATTCTATTTACACCTGGGTGGGATAATGGCAGGAACTGCAGGTTAGTATAACCTTCTCTTGCATGCACAGCCTATCCCATTATTTGCTTGTCTGTTTGTTTCTGCAGGAATTTTATTTCTTTTATTTACCAGATACATCAGGAGGCCTCTAATTTACTACGGTTAATGAAGCAGCCACTGCATAGCACCTTTTCACAAAACTTCTTGTGAAAAACATAAGAGGCAAACAACCTCTTTGGTTTTGTTTTAAATGATGCTGCTCTAATAGGAACCATTCTTCTGCATGCATACATTGTTTTAAAGTAGAAAGCTTTAAATACAACATGAAAAGGAGCATCTAAGGTTTTTGGCATTTAACAAAAAAGCCAGTATTAAAATATGTCCCCTGATACATGGGGCAGTGACAGCACACAGGCTGAGATAACTTCTGTAAAAATCCTGGTGATATTGTAGGTGATTCAGCTGGATTTCAGCTGGATAAAGTATTATAAAGAGCATTATACAAACACTGTAAGAAATAGAACATCCTTCTCTACAGTAGAATATACACTTTCCCGGACACTGCTTAACCTTAAATAGAGAGGGAGTGGAGTGCCAAGCCATGGGAGGTTTCAGCATCACACCTGTGTTGAACTGTGCCAGTCATCATCATACTCATCATCAGGCTTTTAAACAAGAGATAGAAAGTCTTCTCTGACTTGTTAGTGCACACTTGTGAAAGCCCCACACCAACAGCCCATGTACTGCACAGGTGCAAGTCCACAAGCCCTCATGTTTTCACTTGTCTGTGTACATACAGGAAAGGGGAGATGAGTCATGAGAACTAACTGTTCCTGACTGAACAGGAGTGTGCAAGGTAATATGCAGACAGTAAAGATCATACAGGCATTACAGCTTGAATGCAAGAATAAATCTCAAACTGGCAGGTTGGTTAAGCCATGTCTGCAGAAACAGGTTTGACCCTAAAGTCACAGTAAAAATCTGAGTCTGATTTACCACACCAGTGTACTAATATTGTGGTAATGGACATTAGATTAGTATGATATTATACATTGAATGGCTACTACATTAGAAGTAGACATATCAGAAGTAGGCAATGATGAAGTTTTTAGGCATGAATTACCACATACAGATTAGATATTGTATTTTTTTTTAAATATTGCTAACTTTTTTTTTTTTTAATGAAGAAATGTTTATTTGCTTCTTTTTAACATTTCAGAGGAAACTGGTATAGCTATTCTGTCAGTAAAGGACAGAAATAGATCAGTAACAGTCCATGCCATAGTGCTTTGAGAAAGTGTCAACACTCAGTGATTTCCTTACCCAGCTCAAAAGCATCTTGGAAGCACCCCGGACAATGTCTCATATACAGCCATTGAGGGTTATCCGCTTCAAAATAGCTGTTATAATCTGAATGGAAGAACCATAAATGATTCAATTGGAACCATGTCTGAAAATGCAAAAGGAAATGAATACAGAACAAACTATAATATTAGTGGGTCTAACAGCGTGCACACTTGAAGATTTAGAATTGAAGACTTTGGTGTTTCTCCTCAGAGTCATCCTACTCTATGAGACAGCTACTTTAAGATGCTGAGAATAGTACTTACAAAATTGACCTTTACTGATTTTTCCAAGTGCCATTTTGCATCATTTCAGATGTAAAGTTAACCAGTTAACCAACTGGCATCCAGTCACCTCTGACATAACTGAAACTTGGTACAGTCTCCCCACTCTTTCTTTTTTTCTCTTTTAAAGACTTTAAGTATTCATACCTTCCCTATAAAGTAGTTATAGTATAGTACATATAACCTACCTAGTCACAGTCTTGATAGTAAAACCATGTTAAATAAAAGCATAGAGGCTAAATACTGGATCCACATGCAGCTTGCTTTTTGGATTTTTTTTTAACTTCATGAAGAAACCATGCCAGAAAAAAACCTTTCTTTTCCCACAGAAAACTAATGGAATTCTATACAATTAGAACAGATCAAATTCACAAAACTCACGATAACTACGTCTAGAAATGAGAGACAAGTAAAAAGCAGTATACTTATTAGAGTAATTGTTATGGTTAAAAAGGATATCTTGGATTTATTTTGAATGACAACCACATTTTTTATTGTTTTTTCTTTGCCTGCATGTAACAAATTTTTATTTTCTTCCATTAGGAACCATTAGGTTTTAAAATATTTTGTTTTCAAAATCACTTCAGAACAATATAAGGGGGAATATAAGAAGCAGGTGTCTATGTAGTATCAAATAGTATGAGCAAGACAACATCTAATTATATCTTAAGTATTGCCTGAGGGATCAGCAAGGTGATCAGCAAGTAATTAGAAGTTATTTTGTTGAAGTAAACATGTGCAACTGGTATCAATCCTAAAGACACACCATAGGTATGAAGATGTTTATCAATAATGCTGTCCTATCAAAATGGATTGAATCAGTATATGAGCAATGACCTCCTATTGTGAGAAATAGCTGCAATTTACTTTGCCATAAGGAAAAGGCTTTACTCTTTCCAGATTATGTACCCTGCTGCTTCTCATACAAAAAAACATTCTTGAGAAGACAGTCATTAAAAAAAAGTAATACAACTGTAACAGTATTTTTTACTGTTTTATTTTCTTTTACCAGGTATATTACCAAATAAGTGTAATTTTCTTTCTGACAGACACAACATAGGACAAAAATTCTTAAACATAAACTTGAATTTTCTACTGTTTGTGGTAATCATATTTTTTTAATTGGCTGTCAGAACTGAGTTTTGTAAACAGGTATCTTTTCCTTTTAATTTTTTTTTTTCAAACTATAATAATCTTTGGCATCCAAATTATTTTTGTGTGATTCATACAGTGTCTTAAAGAGGATTAATTTGACACAAAATACAAAATATTTCCTATTTTTTAAGAAGATAGAAGTAATCATTTGAATTACATTTTTCCTGAATATTTTGGTAGAGATTTTAGTGCTGCTGCACTATGAAGAAGTATTTTTACAGGAAATTTCTGATAACAAAGGGTTTTACTAAAATAGTGCTCAATAAACAGAGACATGAGTAAACTAAAAATTGAAAAGATGTTAGGATGAATAACAACTGAGAGAAAATACTGGCTCGCTAACCATTGTGAACTGAAGCTTCCTCTCCTTGCCTTCATTGATAATTTTTTCTTCAATCCTGCATCATTATATTACAGAATCTGGAACTGTGACTAAGAATCAGGTCTTGCATTTGCTGAAAAACTGAAAGAAAAGATGGTTGTACTGAGTCTTTTGCTAAACCCAGAAAACAGCAATACATGACACTGGGAGCAGCCTGATGGTTGAGAATTCAAGTGAAGATTAGGAGTTGATGCTTTTGGCTCCTTCTGTAGTAAGTTTTTACAACACCTCAGTAGTATACTTCTTTCTTTCTATTTTGGTTTTTCTGTCCAGAGTAGCATATAACAGCAGACATCAACCCCAGTCAATCCCCAATACTCATAGAGATAAGAAAAAAAATTACAAATCTCTTTTCCTCTGCATCGTAAGGAAAGTCTTAACCATAGCATAATATAATACTCATCTTGAGAAGCACTTACACTGTCACTCAAATGGGAATGTTATTAAGAGCAATTCTATTCAGTACATATTCAAACAACAGCAGTGGAGGGATGGACTTCATGGCAAAAAAGCAACCTAATGAACCCCAGCACAAATGAGGTCTGTTCTTCTGTAAGTTTATATCTTCTATTTAACTGCAATTAACTGAATTCCTACAGATGAATATTTTTAAGACCATGTCAATTTTCTACATTTAATGCAGTAGAAGAGGACATAGTATGCTCCCACCGTTGGGACATCTATAGGGTCTCTATCTTCTAATGATGATTTCATAAGCATTTTGGTTGAACTCAACCACCAAATTAGAAAACTTTACATGGAAGCACAACCATTATCTTGTTTTCTGAGCGTCGAAAGATGCAGAGCCCTCTTCATTATCCTTACTGACTGCTCACACTGTTCCAAATCTCTTACTTGCACAGTTTGTCTGCGGCTACTACTTTCTACAAATAAAAAAAAAACAAACCAAAAAACAAAAGACAAGCATAGCAAAACAAATTTTTTATAAAGTCATTGCATCAACTTTTCCCCTAGGTTGCAAATCTCTCATCAAGTCCTTTCCAAAGGCCTTGGGAATACTGAATACTCATTTTCTGCTCCTCGGTGCTGTCCTGAGCCCCACATTCGGATTTTAACACTGACCAGCACTCAGCCAGGCAAATTATCAAATCAAGTTACAGTGGCTTGCCAATTTACCTCCCATCAGCACTAAAGCAATACCTTGTTAACCTGCTGTAACTTCATGGTGAGTCTGAATTGAACACATGTGAGTGAAGGTTATTTCAGAAAGAAAGGACAGACTGAAAGAGCAGCCTATACCCACAAGGAAAAAGCAGAGTAGACGTTTGAGCAAACTGTTTAACTTTAAAGGCAATTAGGCAATGAAATTACTTGCCTGAGGAGGTAGCTTAGACAATGCAATGAGAAGTGCTTAAAATAGAATAAACTATTTGCAAGACAGATACAGATGTAAATAATCCTCCATGTTTTGCGCTAGATGAATCAGGAGAGGTATCTTTTCTATCCAAGTGTCTAACTATAAAATGGTATTCTCTTGCTTTGGGAACAGCTTTCCAACTTATGACTGTTTACACCTGTTCTGAATACTAAAGTGAAACTGCACTCCAAAAGGCAGTTTAACCTCACTGTATTATTATAAAGTAGATTTATTCATAACAAGCATCTATGAAAAACTTCCAGCAAAAAAGTCCTTAGTCAGGAAGATGCACATTGTTGCAAAAATGGATTGTTTCTCTAAGTGCTTATATGGCCCCATTGCTATAGCATCCAAGTGCCTTACAAACATTAATGAATGTATTCTCACAACACCCCTGGGAGATAGAGATAGTATTATTAGCTAATGCACAAAGAGTAGCTTGTCCAAAGTCACACAGAAAGTCTGTGGCACAGCCAAGACTCAAAACTGTGATTTCCTGCCCACTGCTGTAACCATGACTATATTCTCCTGTCCATATACAGCATTTCAAAATATGTTACATATAACCTCAGATCTTTACACAATAAGCCTTTCTGTTCAGCCGTAGATCCAACCACTGACTTAATAAAGAAAAATAACTGTGTTTATCAGGAAGCTTCATTACAGCAACAAATTTGCAGGTTACTCAAACAATGACAGTTATATGGACCATAACTGGTACTGATATATGAGAGCAATGAAACAGAATTCCCTGATCATCACATTCAGAACAGGAGGCACCATATCCAGAACATGACTTTGATACCAAAATATTTTCCTTCAGATAATATTCATTATACAGAGAAGCCTTGTTTTGAGAATAAAGGGAAGAAAAAAAATAAAAAAATTAAAATAAAGGCTAGCTGTATTCCCCTAATAGTTCCTTTTGGATAAACTATTTCTGCAATAAAAAGACACACACTGTATTTCCAGCTGTAATGAGGTCAGATCTGGAGGGACAACTGCAGTAAGTCTATTTACACCTGAACATCAGAGACGAGAATATGACATATATTTATTATTATAATCATGTAAATATATGATACTGAGACACAGATAGGCAGACAGACAGATAGATACAGTTTTGCAGTCATTTAATGAATTCAGAGACCTGATAAAATCATAACAGAATTCTTCTAAATGAGGAACTTGTATTTGGCAGAGGGGAAGCACAGGCGTTACATTTTTTCTCAAGTGCTAAACAGTTAAAAGAGAGAAAATAGTGGACAACTACATAAATAACGGAAAAAGATATGGAGGTATAGTGGATCACAAAGTGAATAATGATCCAAAAATACAATATTATTGTAAAAAAGTGAAGTATAATCTTGTAATTCATTGGCAGAAACAAAAGAGAAGGTAAGTGATGTCTCCTGAAGTTCCAACAACAGCACTTTTCTCAGTTTGTGGCTTCATCTTTTAAGAAAGATGTACATAAATTAGACCTGGTTTTAATTAGAGGTACCAGTATAGAAAAGGGGATTTGCTTTAGATGGTAATTGAAAACAGCTCATCTGTCAGGACAGTTAAATGATGGAGCTACTTATTACTGATAGCAAATCCACATCTCAACACATGTTAAGAATACGTTAATAAATACCCATTGGGGTGATCCTAATTCACATAAGAGGATAAGATTAGACTGTGTCCTCAGATCCATTTCAGTCTAACACATACATTTAATCACTGAACAAACAGTTATTCAGATCACTTATTGTCCAAGAACTCTTACTGTAGAATCTTATTCTCTCTCTCCCCATTTCTATGACTTTCTCTTCTTTTCTTTCTTCCTCCCCTCCCCATCAGTTCTCTCTCTTTCAGCCCTCGCTCTGTTCCTTCTGTATTCTTTTAAAGTCACACATCCCTATTTGGACTGGAAATTCCTGAGATGTCTGCCTTTAGCAACCTTTGCATGTTAAGGAACATCCTATTCTTAGAGATCAGATATCTGTTCCCTACAGACTACATCAAGATCCAAATTTAGATAAAATATTATTTAAGCTCCTCATATTCTCACTACAGGACCACAAAACTGCAATGAGTGTGTACTTATGGGTAATTTTTATTATCGTTTTTATTACCAGAGTAATAGAAAAATTAGGAAGAGAGACTGTACGTTAGCAAAATTATCAGGTTAGAGAAAAAGAGACTCTTGCTATTAAAGAGCTTAGGTGCTCAGTTTGGTTGCAAGAATAGTTTTTCATTTTGTCTGGTTCTCCCAAGGACAGGGCAAGATTTTTTTTTCCATGTTCACTACCATCACAGCTACCAGTTCAAGTTTGCATATGCAAAAAACTGATTTAATCTCTTGCGTATGGATTATGCTGTTTCACAGAAACCAATGTCACATGAAAGAAAAAAACTGTTCTGTGTGCTATCAGTTTGTCTCCTTTCATTTCTTTTAAGACTGTTGAAACAGGGATTGGGTGGAGCTAAGTGGAAGTGCACTCAAATAGAAGGATAATAGGATTTAATAGTTCCTAGTTCCAGGTGAAATGCAGTCAAACAGGAGTGTAGGTGCAGTTTCTAACAAAGGACTGAAGGAAAACTTCACACTTGGAGCTCCCTCTTGGAGATATAATCCCATGTGACTGTTTTGTAATACTGAGATCAAGCCATGTTATCTCGTTAGAATAGGTTACTGTTTCCTTCATCCTACTTAGTTCCCATATATCTAAAGCTGACTGGGATAAACTATTCATATATCTGAAATTATACAAAAGCCATATCAATATCAATAAATTAATTTTGACATTTTTTAAATAGCAGCCTGCATAGCTCCCACTAAAAAAGAGTACAGTCCCTTACACCAAAAAAAAAAAAAATCCATATTCACTGATGTAGAGGTTATTAGAATAGCTATACTTATGTGCAGTTTAGAAATGACAGTATAAAGGATTGACTAAAAACCCACACGTCTGGCAAGTCCAGAAGGGCACACATGAAGCAAAGTCCTTACTTGAGGAGAAAATCAGCCTTTGCCTAGAATGTGCAGGAACCTGCAGGATGCTTTTCAGACAATCTGGAAAGAAAGACTACTGAAGTTACAGCGGGTACCAGAGAGCCCACTTACAAGATGTTAGCAAGGGCCCTCTGCTGTGAAGTTTGTGGAGTGCCTGGCCAAACACTAATGAAGAAAGCCACAGGAATCCCATACTAGAAACTGAAAGTTAAGCTGTTAAATATGAACATATGGAGCTAAGCAAGCTGTAGGAGTCCCAGCTAGTTGAGATGGTTTAGACAATAGCACTCATCACTCCTCACATAGCAATGAGAGGAGTCTCAGGATTGCGAGTATCAGTTAAAATGGATGGCTTCACTTAAAATGGACAGCCACCATCAACATAATCAGTGAAGGGAGTCTTGATGACTCAATGGACAAAAAACTCATAAAATTTCACTTGACATTTGGTCATGATCAGTATTGTGCTAATTTTACCAGGAGCTAACAGATTGTCAACAACATATAAGGGGAAGATCTTAGAGAATGGCAAGCAAAGCAAATTCATTTTGCCTTGTGAAAAGTGTTAATTTTATTGCTTGCATTAATAATCTCTGATAAAGAAAGACAATTCTCAAAGACAGCCAGAAATCTAGTTGTGGGGTAATTTTTTGTTACTTTTGGTTTTGCTTGGTTGGTTTTGTGTCTGTGCTTCACTGCAGGAAAGCATACAGACTTTCTGAGTTCCACACAAAAAACAAGAGCCCAAGGAGTGAGAAAAGTGTGAGGAATCACTGCTAGCTATCACCTAGAATCTCAGAGTGTCTGAGAAAACATGAGTCTGCCTCATGTAGCCTCATTTCACTTGAAAGCACAGATGACTTCTCATTTCACAGGGTCTCAGAGTCACAGAGTAGTTAAAGTTAGAAGGAACTTCTGGAAACCATGTGGTCGAATTTCCCTGCTCAGAGCAGGGTCAATTCAGAACTGTTCCTCTGTGAGGATGCAGATCACTAAACCCTGGTGTCCTCTTTTAGTGTTCAATCACCTTTGCAAATAAAAAAATTTAAAAAATTTATTTCAATTTATGCCCATTTTCTCTTGTGTCATCGTAATGATTTAGGCAAAACTCAACCGAAACAGAAGAAATCAAAGCAAACTGTCTCTAAGAGAAGAGGGTGACAGAAGCAGCTGTTATTCAGCTTAGCAGTAGCAGGCAAGACTAACCACCACATGTATCTACAGACCAACATGGCAAAGATTTCTTCCATGGGCTTCCATCTCCACAGAAATTTTACTGCAGTCAACTCCACATGAGTCCTGGCAATAAGCTAAATGGATAATGTTTTCTTGCTCTAAAACGTTGGATAGAATTTATGTTATTTGCTTAGGACAAAAATTACACCTTTCTGACGGTCTAAGAAACAGAAATTTGCAAAACACTGCCAAAAGTTTGAACTAAGGCATCTGACAATATTTATTGCTAAAAGTGGGAGTTTAAGGGAACATTTTAAAACCCATGTAGAATATGCATATAGCATGTGAAAAATGAAAATATCAACAGGATTTTCAAACTTTGCTCAAAGTATCAGAGATTAAATTCCTAATGACTGAGTAAAGAGGTTAAGGAAAATAAGAGCAAAGTGTTAATTGCATCTTTAAAATTATGCTGATTTTATTTTGTTCAATTAAAGATTAATAGCTTGAACTTTTCATCACTAGTGAGTAACATAAGAGTAAAATCATATTTCCTGACATAACAAGAAAAAGGATTTGCAGGGAAGATGAGAGACAACATCACATCATGTTATATATTTTTCTCTGATAGAGGGGAAAAAAAAAGAATAAAAAAAATTAAAAAAAAAAAAAAGCAATACTCAATATCTTAGTTTGCTTTCTCCTAAGCAATAAAGCCAAATCATTTTGAGGATGGACTTTATCACAACCCACCTAAATGTTTCCATGATCCTAGAGAATGCCATGTGTTCCATAAGGAAGAGGAACACGACAAACAATTGTTTTTTAATCAATAATATTTATTATAGAGCAGCTATATATATAACATATAATATTTATTATAGAGATAGATGATATCCTAATGCTTTCTAAGCCCCTTGCCCTACCCTCCCGCTGCAGCCCTGCTGCCTGGCGCTGCCATGAGCTGTCCCTTCAGCACCACAAGACACCAACAGCAGCTGCTGAACTACTTAAAGCCTCCAAGCAACTCCAGCAGTCAATCGTCTCATGAAACAAGAGTGCTACCATTGTATCCAGACTCCAGAGATATATGTGTAAAAGACATCAATTAAACTACTCAAATTGAGTTCTGAGTTATGCATATGTAAAAGTAGTCATTTAGAATAAAGCAGAAACTCTGACAATTTACTAAACCACTATTTCTGTAAAAAATAAAGAGATTCCTTCAAAACTATGCATTTGATAAATCTATATGTGTTTGAAAATTCTGTCAGAATCACAAAGCAAGACAAAATTTCTTCTCAACAACTGAGCATGCATAATAGAATTCCTTTAAACAGACAACTAATTTTACCAAATCTCACTTTATAAAAATTCATTGTTTATATGGGTGGTAAGTGTAGATTTTCCTTCCAAAAAATGTCTATATGATACAAAAGTCCTTCTCTGTAAGTACTAAAAAGATCATATCAAGCAATGTCTTTGATGTGCTGCAGAACTGTGGTTCTTAGTTAATAGAAAAAATGGAAAAAATATATTCTGAGCCTGTCACCTATGCACAGACATGACAAGATGAGAGTAACAAGTCCAGGTTTAAAACCAGTACTAAACTCCATGTTAACCTCAGACAGACTATTGAAATGCTTCAAAGTTATTTTCTTCTATTTAATGTTTATACCTATAAACACTCTCGCAAATTTCCGATGCAACTAAATGTCCTGGGCTCAGCTAGGGTAGAGTTGATTTCTTCCCAGTACCTGTTTCAGTGCTGCATTTTGGATTCGGAATGAGAATGGTGTTGATAACACACTGAAGTTTGGGATTTTTGCTAAGTTGTGTTTATCCAAAGTAAAGGACCCTTTTTTTCCCTTGAAAATTGTCATAAACATTCATAGCATTGGTTTAACAGTTACTGTGTGGCCTTACCTGCTCTCATATTTGTGGCTGTTTGCCTCTACCATATCACTAATACATTATTTGCAGTATGTGTTCTCTGTGGTGTATTTCACAGGACTGGCTTATGATATGACAGTGTCACTGGTTGGGTCACCAATCTGGTGTCTGTATTCACTATTGCAGGCACTTTGTGCTTTGGGAGTCATCTGCTGGGAATGATTCATAGTCACACCTCTGGTTTTTTTCTCCTCAGAGGATCAACCTGTGGGGGAGACAACTTCCTAGATTTTTTTTTCTCCCCTTTTTTTTTCTTTCCTTGTCCTCCAGGCTGATTATAGTAGTTCAGAATTTTAAAGATTTTGAATATCCCTTGACCACCTTTGAAACCAAACTTACTTTGCTAGGAGTCAACATGTTGTTCTGTAGGGTTCAGGTCATCTTTAAGGTCAGACAAATAATTAAGATTATTATCCAGAGGTGTGCCCAAAAGCTGGGCATTTCAGAGTTCTGGGATGTGTGGGATTGTATGGACAAATACCCAGGGCAGTGGGCACCTCCAACATGTTTGCACCTTACCCCTGAAAAAGTCCAGAAACCAGAAAAAATTAGTAAAATATTTTTGAACAGTGTGCTGGCACCTGGCACTCCAAAGATGACCCAAATCACTCCAATGTGTTGGCCAAGTTTTACTGAGCCATATTCAACACTGCTCAGTACCCTCAGGCAGAAAATAAGGTTTCTAAATCTGACAATGAGACAACAACAGGTCCTGCAGCTGCTCCAACCACCGTGACAGACACTGTGGCTGCAGCGTGTGCAACAGTCAAGAAGAAAGGATGTTTGCTCCCTTTTGATGTAATGAAGAGATCGTTTGTGCTGGAAAGTTCAGAACTCCACCTTGTGGTGATAATTTTAACTATAAGTTGAAAACTGGGGAGATGAAAAGGAGCTGAAAGCAGGGAAAGCAGGTGAAATTCAGGTCTGAACTGCAGTGGATAAATTCTGTTGAAGTTTATTTGAAGAACGTTTCAAATTCATTTAAGATGTGAGGCAAAGCAAAACGATATAATGATGTCATTATTTTGGCAACAAATTTACAGAACAACACAACGTGTAACATTCACAGTGGAGATACATAGGCTTTCATCATTGCTCCACTTCTTCCGTCAAGACAAATGCCTGGAAGTTAGCACACATCTATGCCTACAGAGAGCATTCCATGGGCTCCTTTAGCATTCTTCTAGCAATAATTGCTGAGCATTCTGCTGGACTTGAATCGTTTAAGGAAATCCAGACTGACCATCTCCCACCACAGACGGCAATAAATACCAGATAATCAACAACATAAATTCCATCACTCAGTATTTCTACATGAAAAGCAAATACTCTGCTAGCAACAGAATATCCATCCTTTTATTACTAAAGCAACATGAATGGAACACAGGATCTATGCCTCTGGAAATTTTCTCCACCTCAAAACGAACTGATCATAGCATCAGGCTGATGCATAGAAGCTGAAACTTGCATATGTGTAGATAAAAAAAAAGTTCCAGGCACTACCATTTGAATTAGAAAGCTGTGGTTTAATCTTTCATTATCCTACAGAAAAGGAGGTTTAAGGGTTTAAGCTGGCCCAACAAGTTAATATTCCAAATTCCTAGAATTCCACTGATGCTCTGATCTATCTGTTTATTTTTGGTGAAGCACAATGCATTTTGGGGATCTCTGTTTCCTTTCACTACACTACTGAGTTGTAACTGCAAATCACATGCTCTACTGCTGATGTATCTTTGTGGAAATCATAACCTGAATTAACTCTGTTATTTAAAAAAGATACTACTAATTTATCTAGCAATACTTGTTTGGTTTGTTTGTTGATCATGCTATTTGTTTAATTAATTATTTCACATGGAAAAATCACTACCATGCCACAGTGATTCCTGAGGAACAGGCAAATTCTTGCACCTCTTCAGTCACAGAAATACATGAGGTAAAAAACCCAATGAATCTTGCCAGCCAGGGATCCTCAGCTTTTCACTGCACGTAGCAAGCCTTCACTCCTGGTCAGATATTCCTTTATTACTGGAAGTATCCATTTGTTGCAAGAGATATGAATCTACGTATCATCACATACAAACAGAAAGAGAAGAAGACATCATTAACTATTCCTTTGTAAGCTCATCAAGCCCTTCTACACCATCAGGAGTCTCCTGCAGAAGGAGAGTACTGATAGCAAAGCAAAGAGACTCTTCCAGAGTGCAAAAAATGGGTCATCAACACTCTCAGGCACATGGTATGATCCTTGGGCTGTTCTGCACAGGGCCAGGAGTTGGACTTGGTAATCCTGCTGGTCCCTTCCAATTCAGTATATTCTGTGATTATATTCTATGATTCTATGCTAATCTTCTTACAGAAGAC
This sequence comes from Lichenostomus cassidix, assembly GCF_008360975.1. NCBI lineage: Eukaryota > Metazoa > Chordata > Aves > Passeriformes > Meliphagidae > Lichenostomus > Lichenostomus cassidix. The sequence goes on along the minus strand of NC_139480.1, from coordinate 16,236,797 downwards.
ATTAGAAATAGTGTTAGAAAAAGTATTCCTGTGTTTACTGTGCCTCAGAGAACACTGTCCCCTAACAGCTAACACTAAAAAATGTGTGCATGCAAGCACTGGGCATGCCTGGAGTAACAAGTATTTCAGAAGAACATTGGGTAGATCTTAAAAAACAAGGACGAAGCCTGTTCCACAAATAAATGAGTTCATACCTGTCCCTGAAATATAGCCTCACGAAGCACCATGTGAATAGACTCTTTAAAAGTATTCCATTACTATAAACAAATCCACATAATCTTAATATAAAAGGCACATACACACTGGGACATTTCTATCCTGACATGAAACTAGTAACAAAACCAATAAATAGCTTACTTACAGGGGTTGCAGACAACTATAAACATTTGGGTCATGACAGAATAAAAGTTTTATCCATCAGAGGAGAGTAAAATCTACTATGCTGCTATAAAAAATAGTAAGCTTTCAATAATTTTTAGCATGGTTGCCTCTTAATGAAATGTTGCTACCATTATTCTGTGCTGCACTAAGAAAGAAATCTGAGGGCCTGCCAAACAGGCATGCAATCGCAGCAGAACTCTGCAAAACAAAGGTTTTAGTGGAAGGAATTAAATACATTTATTGTCTTCCTTTGGTTCCTATACTGACCAATGCACCCTACCTTGAGGTGCCTGAATTAAAATTGAGCTCAGTGTATGAATTATTGAAACATAATAGACATTAGGCAAAATAGACAAGCAGAAAACCACATCATACCAGCACTTCTCTAAACCCCAAACATCTACATTTGCAGTCTTATCTACGTCCGTTACCAGGGCAGTAAAAGGTTTCCTAGATCTCCTCTCCTTTCAGTCTTGTCTTTTCCCTCAGATTCCTGCTGCTAACCTGCCCACAGAGCTCTCCTCACAATACCAAAATAGGCAGAAGTCTCATTCAGAACTTCCACATTTCTCTCTCTTATTTTCAGAATTTCCAAGTTCAAAATTCATCAGCTTTCCACGTAACTTTTCTACTTTTTATGGTGCATTCTCTCTGGGATTAGAGGATAGCAAGTAAAGCCCTACGCTGGGTTATTACCTGCTTGGGTCTGATGGCTTTACGTAGCTTGTAAATATATTAGTTTTGTTACAGTATTTCATATGCCCAGTTTTAAGGATGGTTTATGTATGAACTCTGTGACAGTACTTAATGTTTTATTACAATTTTTATGATACAGTGAGTTCTAGAGAGAGAATCCACTGGCAATAATTTAGGGGCAATTTCTAAGTGAGAATTTTTTTTCTGAAGAAACTTAGCCCTATCTGCCTTTATCACAGCCAAATTCCATGAATACATGAATAAAGTCCTATAAGCAGAACTTTTGTTTCTTGAACAAAAGAAATTAAGAAATTCTAAAAAGCAGATGTATAAAGAAAGGATCTTAATAAGACTTGTGCAATAAATCCCACACAGTGTTTCTGATGAAATGCATACTACTTCTCCTTCAATATTTTTAGAAGATCCATATGACTTTCCCAATTATTTTAAATTGTATTTCCTACTAAAGTTCTTAAGTAGTATTCATGCCAGAATCTGTATATTCTGTTGTGAACTACCAACAAGAAGCCAGCCCACAACTTAGAACAATTAGCTATGTCAATACATAGATTATTTGCACACATTATTCACCATTCTCAGGTAGTCAGGAGAACTGTTCCCACTCATGAGAATTTAAGTCCAACACTTGCAATTTAATACTTGAAGGATATACATGCAAAGTTTGTTAGAATATGTGAGGCACTTCATATATGCTCTTCATTTTCCAGAGGCCAAATTTTTCCAGTTTATCAAATATTTCTCATACGTATGGTTACAGCCACAGCTACCTTTCCCTTTTGTGAAAAACTACAGGAGATAAAGCACAGCAACACATTAGACTACAATTCCTAAAGCAGCTTCATTGAAACTCATATGCCTTTCCCTCTAAAACATGTTTTTTCATCAAACTAACTTCTCACTTGGGTATGATCTCATTTCCAAGAGGCAGTAAGTATGCCTGCTTATGGCATACTTAAAATTACTTACACTGTAGAATGGCTTTATTTAGACTTAAAAGAGCAATGACAGAAATCAACACACCATTTAATTATTACTACATTTTTAAAAGTATTTCTGAATTTTATATATATTTATTTTATATAGGAATGTATAAAGAGAGTGTTTTTTACAAAAGTTTTAAGTTTGTTTGAAACCAAGCCAAATTAAGTACAAACTGAATATAAATATGGTAATCAGATAATTTATTTGCTAATTTAGTAGTTTAATGTGGAAATAAAGAAAATAATATCATAATTTAAATATCTTAATTCTATTGCAAATAGCAAAATGTATGATTAAAAGCTTTACCATTGATTTGACACAAAATCTGGTTTAATCTTACTATCTCTGGTTTCTGATACATGTTACAGATAGATGAACTGTAGTACATTTTTAAAGAAAAGTAAGTATGTAAAGAAAAATTGACTGTTCTTCTTACTGATTTGCTCAAACTAAAAGAACTTACGTGAGAAAAATGTGTCCATACTAATGGACATATAATGCTTTCTTTTTGGTAGAAAATTACTAAGCATAGTACCAAAAAGCCAAATATAATGCATACAAAACCTTTTTATTTCCAGGAGAGGAGGAGGAGGAGGTACCAGAAAATGTCATTTGAAAATGTCATGAAAAAATGTAGTACTGACTGCTGTACTTATAGTAATTACAAAGGAAATGAAAATTAAAATAAAAATCAACATCTGGAGTCCTTCTCAAACATTTATAATATTCCAGGTGAAAGGATGAATGTACTTCTGAAAAGTTTTTTTCTGACTACAAACAAATTCCTGCCGTTTATTCAATCCTGCTCACTACTCTATTATTCCTGATTTCAAGTTATCCAAGATTTGCTCACAGGATTTTCTTAAGTTCCCAGTGCTGCAGTAAAAATAATTATGCATAAAAAAACTCTGAGGGGTAGTTGTCATTAGTCAATTGTGAAAGTGCAATATAAGCATGACAACTGTTTCCAGTTTGGTGCATGGCTCAAAGCAGACACAAATATTCCATTTGTGGTTGTTGGCAGGGGCAGGGTAATAGATACTAGCAAACATCTACTGCTGTTTGCAGTGTGCCAGAGCAGAATTCTGCACGACAAAATGGTAAAATTCTCTTTGGAAATACAAAATCCAAATGAAATCATGCTAATAGAAAATAGCATTTACTCAAAAAATGTACATACTCATACCTATGGGCTTATAAAAAGGTAATAAACAATGCTTTGTTCACATTTCAATCATTTTGAAAAACTCACAATTTTCCACACTGCTTTAATAGCAGTGATACTGTGTTGATGTCCAACAGCCACTATGTAAAATATCCACTACAAAAGCACGGCATTGAGGTGTAGAATTTTGTACATCCATGAACCAGTAACAGGTGACAACATGAACAATAATGGAACATAACTTTACTGCCTATACATGCCCTTTACAGATTCATATTATTTAGAGGAGCACTTCAATGGAAAAAAATTAAAATAAAACAAAACTAATAAACTAAAAAAAAAAAAAAAAAGAAAAAAAAAGAAAAAAAAAGAAAAAAAAAGAAAAAATAAACCAAAACCCACACAAACGAAACAAAACAACGAAACAAACATAAAAACAAACCTAACAAACTTTTGACAGAGAATCCTAATTCACATTTTCGGGTAAGAAATTACAAGAAACTCAAATTTCTGCCAATATACAGTCCCCACCATTTGACTGAATTACAGGAAGACAGTTGAGGTTTTCCCATCTTAAACTGGAAGTGGCAGGTTCACTCCAACAGTGCTAAAGAAAGCAAACTTACTGAGCCCTGAGTGATGGAGCTCAGTATATAGGGTCTTCTGAGGGAAGTCATATAAATAGGGTGATAGGAGAAGTGTCCCCAGCTCCTGGGTCAGTACCAGAATATCTCTACCATAGGTTACTAAACGGCAAATAGTGTTAATTGACACATCTCTGATACACATTCCTTGCCATTAGCCTAAAGGCTCAAACACTGGCAGCTGGTATATTTGTAAGGCACAGTCAGTAAGTCCATAGCAACAATGACATATGCAGGAACATTTATCATGTAAGTAGCAACTAGGCAAATATCAGCACTTTTTAAAAGCAACTTCTGATTATACTATCAATTCTACTATCCCATCAATTTATGGATAACCTGGAAAGAAAGAAAAAGTAAAAGAAAATACGAAAAGTTTTTTAGGGAGTATCAAATTAAGCTACAAGAACTTGGGAGCCTTAAATAAAGCCAGCAGCAGTCATGCTCTAAAGAACCAAAAGTACATGATCTTCAAAACAAATAGGTGTGTGGAACACTTTGTGACATTGTGGATGAATTCAAGAGAAGACAGGACAAGTATGCAGAAGAAAGTAGCTGAGAGTTACTAACGTAAGAAATCACATCAGAGTCAGAAAATCTCCTAATCTGGGAAATGCTGGAAGAGTTGTACTCCAACATACCATATACATTCGTCCTGTTTTCAGTTCTCCTGAGTACCAACCTGTGAGTGTTGTCAGAGACAGTGGAGGACCATTGAGCTAAACACACGTGGTCATTCTCTAGAGTCTTAAGAGTTTTTCTTAAATCTTCCAGTTTCTTTGTAGTAAATAAGCAAGTGAAATAAAAACCCACAAAATTTTCCTAAACATTTAACATTTATGTTGTGGCTTAAGCCCATCTGGCAACCAAGCTCCATGCAGCCACTCACTCACTCCCCCACCAGAGGGATGGGGAAGGAAATTGGAAGTGTAAAAGTGAGAAAATTCATGGCATGAGATAAAAACACTTCAATAGCTAAAGCAAAAACCATGCACACAAGCAAAGCCAAACAAGGGAATCATTCACCATTCCCATGGGCAGGCAGGTGTTCAGCCATCCCCCAAAATCAGGGCTCCATTATGCATAATGGTTACTGGGGAAGACAAACACCATCACTCCAAGTGTCCCCTGCTTTCTTCTTCTTCACCCAGTTTTCCCCAGCTTTTATGATACCACGTGGCATAAAATATCCTTTGGGTCAACTGGGGTCACAGCTGTGTCCCCTCCCATGCACCCCCAGCCTCCTCGTTGGTGATATGGTATGAGAAGCAGAAAAAGACTTGGCTCTGTGCAAGCACTGCTCAGCAATAATGAAAACATCTTTATATTATTAACATTGTTTTCAGCACAAATCCAAATCATAGCACCACACTAGCTACAATGAAGAAAATTAACTCTACCTCTGCCAAAATCAGCACAGCTTGCATATTACCCTTTTAATGTAAAGACTACATTTACATACCAAAGAATGTAGCCTTTCTTAGTCTATTCAGAAGACTACATTTAAAGTACTCCTGCTTATCAGTATAGGATTAGGATGGCCATTCATCCAAAATGCATTTTCACTTTTTTTGGAAATATAATTGGTATCTTAATGATCCACGCTGCAAGTCACTTATATACTTCCACACTTCTCACTACATATTTTCAATAGGTCTCTGATGTCCCTATAGGGAAAGCCTGATTGTCATAAAGATACATCAGCATGAAAGCCAATTGTGATTTCATACTACAATACTACACCCTTTCTGGGGCCTTTTGCAGTAAGCACCACACTAAAAATAATTCTTGACATTTAAAATCTAAGCCAACTTTTTTGCTGCCACTTTCACTCATCTTTGATAAATTAAAAAAGTGGAGATCCTAGAGTAGTTGTAGTCCAAGATCAGATCTTGGCTTATGGTATAAATCATAAATTATATTTAGCTGACTCTTCTGATTCTGAATGCAAGGAAAGTTCCAGGATGGTGCACAAAGAAGGTAAATCAGCTCTCCAGGGCAGAGAAAAATAATTTTCTGAAATTTGAGGTACTCAATTTTGTAATATTAAAAATAACTAACATTGCTGGTATCTGTTCTCTCATTTAACTTTTTGCTGGTTTTGATTTGTATGTATAACTTCCTTCTGGGGAGGGGCTTTTAAAACATGCTATTTTTGCATTTAGATTGTCAGATTATCTGCTTTCCAGTTTTAGTTATTGCTGAATTGAGGTTGTGACATTACTGAAACACACATTTATTTCTTCACTGCTCTGTAAGATGCTACTTTTCTTTTACTATTACATTTACATCCTAGATTCCAAGAAATTTTGCTTTTCAGTAATCTTGAGAAATATATTAGAATGGATTTATGAGTAGTCAAAAGTCTACTAGGCCGTTTCAGTTCACTGTTGTGTCCTCCAATTCAACAGATCATTTCCATGACTGAATTGTTTACAGTACTTCAAAGAGGATTTGTGAATTTTATATTTCACTTTCAAAACATTAACCATATATGTAGATTGTTCTTAAAAGAAAAAATATATTTCTGTTTTTAACAAAAGTGATGTATTGTAATAGTTACAGCATTTAATATGTTATACTATTAACATTTCTTTCAAACATGACGTCGATGCTTCAAAAATGCTGAAAAAATAATGTAAATAACATTTACGGAAATCAGAAAAAACTTATGTTTTATATCATACACTTAAAGTGAATACACATTGTAAAAATAAATGCATAAATAATTTTCATTCATAAAATGTCAGGTTTTGTTATTAAAAAAATTCTGCTGGTATTTAGAATATTTCTACGCATGGATTCTATACTTTGGATAAACTGAATAAATTAAAATAGATGTTTTCTAACAGTTAACAGATTATAAGTAAATTTAAATAAATAAACTGACAGAGACTTTGCATTTTCCCCAGAGATACAACCCCCACAGAGAGCGGAAAGGTGGCAATATGAACATACATTGTTAGATATGCCTAACAAGGCTAATCATAAATGTTAAGTGCTTTAAAAATTGCTATGATATAAAGTTTTTTAAAGACATTTGGGAATCCTTCTTTGGCGAAATTAATTAAATGAGGAACATTAGACTTTCATAGTACAATAGAGGGAAATTTTATTATGAGTAAGCTCTTTGCAACAAGTTCATTTGGGAGTACCATGTCTAGAATGGTACCTATTGAAATAATTTTATTTTTAAAACAGATCATATATATCCTTCCTCTATAGCTAATAATGAACAAGCAACAAATAATTTCAAATGCCTAATTTTTTTTACGGTTGTATTTGATTTCTTTACACGGAGTGACTCAGAATTCAAAAGAATTGTCCCTGTAACAAGATTTCAACTTCTAAAATTTCATTACATTAAATTATTTTGATAATGTATACTGTAATCTAACTTCATTAGGATTTATGCCCATGCCCATACTTCTAGTGCAATAGATTCCTTTACATCCCTTGGCCATCCATTACTTTACATCCATATCTTGGCCTATGTCCACATTGCCTGTGTTTCTCTGAAGAATAACATATTAGACTTGGTAGAAAGTACATATTCGGTGTCACAATCTTTGTGTTCACACTGTTCATACTGGAATCGTGAGGTGGGTTTCCATCTCAACTCAGAAATACTGAGCCCCTGTCTCACAGGATATCCATATAATCACCTTGTGTGGTTATCTGAAACTAGGCTACAGAGTAACCAAGATATCGAGCAATACTTGTTCTAAACTACTAGTATCTAAAAGCAGAAATGAATTCATTTGTTTAATGTCTAAGGTGAAATGGATTTGTATTCAAGGAACTGTATTTGGAACCACATCCATAGCTTATCCAATCTCATTGCTTGTACCATTAGACTAAAATGAGATAGTTACTACCTTCCATCCTGACTATTGCATCCTGTGTTAGCATACAGGTTCAACTTGGAGAATAATCAGTTTAAGTAGTCTTATCTGTGGCACTGTATCCTGATTATTACACCACTTGCCAGAAATAAAAAAAAATAAATTTGCTGTCCTTTCACCTAATAGATTATTTTAATCATTAGCTATTAAGCAAAAGAGCAGTGTTGTAAGTACAACCACTCCTCCCAAAAAAGTAGGCAGATAGGATTTTCAGTGTATGGGAAGATATTTCTGATATTTTCCTATGGATTTGATGAAAAAGCTTAGGGAAGCATGGCTGAAAAGCTGCCTGGCAGGAAAGCACGTGGGGGATGCAGGTTGACAGTGGCTGAACATGAGCCAGCTGCGCCCTGGTGGCCAAGGAGGCCAATGGCAGCCTGGCCTGTATCAGCAACAGTGTGGCCCGCAGGAGCAGGGCAGGGATTGTCTGTACTCAGCACTGGTGAGGGCACACCTCAAATCCTGTGTTCAGTTTTGGGCTCCTCGCTACAAGAAGGACATTGAGGGGCTGGAGTGAGTCTAGAGAAGGGAACAGAGCTGGGGATGAGTCTGGAGCACAAGTCTGATGAGGAGCAGCTGAGGGAGCTGGGGGTCTGGGGGTGTTCAGCCTGGAGAAAAGGAGGCTCAGGGGAGATCTCTTTGTACTCTACAACTGCCTGAAAGGAGGTTGTAGCCAGGTGGTTTTTGGCATCCTCTCCCAAAAAGAAAGAGGAACTGGCTTCAAGTAGCACCAGTGGACATTTAGATACGATATTTGGAAAAATTTCTTCAGGAGAAAGGGCTATCAAGCATCAGAACAGACTGTCCATTCAGGTGGTTAAGTCACCACCCCTGGAAGGGAGCACCTGTAGATGTGGTACTTAGGAATATATTTTAGTGGTGGACGTGGCAGTGCTGTGTTAACAGTTATACTTGATTATTGTAAAGGTATTTTCCAACCTGAAGGATTCTATGATTCTATAAGAATGAACTTAATTGCCTTCTGGATACACAGTCAAAAGGGAGTTCGCTAACTCAGGAAAGTACAAACTCTGTCTGCAAATCTTGAAAGTATAATTAATGTATATGTTTTATATTCTGACATCTACTAGAATTATTGATTGCAATGGACTCAGGTTGTTCAGTAAGTACAAAGGCAGATATGAACATAGAAAGTTGGTTAGGAATTTAAGTTGAATGTCATTTATTTAATGGAGGAAAACATCATGAAAGACAGAGAAATGAAGAAATAAACCATAGCTGATTTTAAATATAACCTACAAAGCATGAATTGCAAATACACTTATGTTATGAGAGGATAATAGGTTGTCTTTCTAAGTGCTAAGTTTCAAGCACTTAACAAGACAAAAACAACACAAGAAAGAAATTAAGTTGTCAAAATTAATTACCACTCCCAGCTATCCATTAAATAAAATCAATATCTATTTTCCATATGACCAGCTCAGAGATAAAACAGCAAAACACAACAAATGTATTTGTGATTATTTGTCACTTCCTCAGGTCCTAGGTACACTTTTGCCTCCTGGGGTTCAATCACCTGTGCTGGAGTGCTGGTATGGCACAGCTGCATGACCTCAGCTCAGACTGCTGTGAGAAGCTGCAGCCTTCCTGCTCCTTTGCTGAGAAGTTTGAGCTCAGGCTCTTGTCCTTGGCTGCTGACTGAGCTACAGTAGTGCTATGTCTGTGCCTGGTGATGTATCCCACTGATCCAGACCTGACCTGGGAACTTGACTTCCAGGCTTGCATTTCAAAAACTTGTCCTGCCTTCTCCCCCCAGGCCTGCCTGGCATCACTGCAGTGGGACTGAGCTTGGTTATGTCCCTGGATCTGATCCACACCTCCTGTCTTGGCTTCTTAGCTTGACCTGGGACATCCCTCATCACTGCAGTTTGGCTGATGCTTTAGACTCTCCTGTGACTGGTCCATGCAGCCAAACCTGCCTTGCTCACTGTGTTTGGGTATTGCAGGATTGGGCTCTAGCTGGTGAGGGCACTGCTGCCCACCTTGCTTCACACTCAGCACCCAACTTGCTTTTCCTCATGGAGCAGCCAATTCTTGCTGCTCTCTGATGTCACTAATAATCACTGGGAGTTTTAAAATTAAATTAGGGAATGATCACATATTCAGTCTTTTTTTTTTTTCCCCTACGTATTAGATAGTACAAAAACTAGCATGGTGATTTCCTTTCCAAGTGCTGCTATAAGATTGTAAGGAATAATGAATGGGTTAATAACTAAAATAAAAAGTAAATAACATAAATTAGAATAAAATTAACGATACAGTGAAGGGATAGTTTAGAAATAATACTAAAATCAGGCATGATATCTTAGTATTCAAGATTTTTTTTAATATAGAGTATTGCACTCAACTGAGCATTTAACAGGAAATGTAACTCGATAAAAGCAGTATTAATTCAGTTACTAATGGCACCAGAGGCATATTTCTATTCAGCTAAAATAGACTTACTGCCAATCCAGTAGCCACATTTAAATACACCAAATAAAAATTCACTGGAAGCAAAGCATGTATAGTATCCTATAATGCGATTCAATACTAAAGTTCTTTTAAAGAAAAAGTTAAAATGCAAACTCCTAAGACAGGTAGGATAATATAATTAAAGCCATTATTACTATGTAAGGTGTAAATCTCACAAGTCCTATTAGCATTGCCTTAAATGTAAAATATTTCTATTATTTCAAATGTAAGCATAAAATTTAAGATAAATTCATGGATATCTATGCACTGCACCATGAGTTAGTGCGTGGTTGAGACACAAAACCCTGGCTAACCACTGTTAAAATGACAGACTGATGGAACTAGCTTTATACACACAGTATGATGGTTCTAGCAGCAATGTAGGGCATTTCAGCTATTGCTGATCTAAAGTGAAGTAAGAGAGAATCAAATGGTGCAAGTAAATCCTAACTCAATCATATATGATGCAAAGTATAAAGAGATAAAGTGAAAAAAATTATAATGGAGAGATAGATGCAATTAGAGACTGTCTTAAAAATTCAGCTTTACAGTCAAATCATTTCTATAAACAAACTTCATAAATTTCAGGAGAACTAATGTACAAAAGAGATATAACGAAAAGGATAAAGTTTTTTACTATTCAACTTGGATAAAAGTAAACTGGTACAAAGAAAACTTTTGAGCTTTAAAAAGCATAAATGCCTAGTCTCAGCTGCTCATCTACACTCCTACCTCTAACCTCAGAGGGAAGGTGGCACCGTAAGTGGTTTCACTCTGTGTTTGTCTCCTGTGTGAAGACAACCATGTCTCCTCAAAGTTTAAGTGAAGCCTTGATGTTTTACTGCATTTTTGTACCTACATTAGTCTAAGATCATGGATGAAGCAAAGATTGGGAGTTCAGAGATGTATTTAGAGTACTCTAATTCATTGGTCTAGAATGTTAGCCTTTCAAAGTTAGTGCTGCATTTGTGGTGTTATCAGGTCTCTGCCTTCATCCATCCTTCAGCCCAAGCAAGATCCCTGCTGGAACCAGCTGAAGATGAGGTGAGTCACGCTGAGTGAGCACAGTGGTATGGAGCTTCAAAGCACCAGTGCACACACTTGCTAAGGAAGATAAACTTCTGTAGTTACCAATATATATAATACAGCCTCAGTTGGAAAAACAACAACAGCAACAGCATGCTGCTGTTTAAGGTACACAGAAATGAAGATTAAAGAAGCATTGACTGCAGTACTTGGACATTGAGAAATAAATTCCGTAGCCCATTATAAGAAACAAAGGTCCATGTGGTAGTAATGAGGCGGAGAGAGGATTGTAAAATCCTCGCCTACCCAACCAACCAATCCAGCCTGTACTGAATACTGAAGCAAAGTTTTCTCAGTCATGAACAACGGATGTACAATTCGGAGCACAGGACACAGAAAACAGATCTTTCTGACTTGCACCGCTGTGCATGCACACACATAAAACTACTCCCACATTATACAACTCGCTTGACAAATTATGTGTTGCTACCTGTTCTCTAATATAATAGGTTGTTCCCATGATTTGAAAATGGCATCTTTTCACGCAATGAAGATTTTCCCTATTTTGTTCTTGAACACTGAACTAGAATCAGTAATATTGATAGAATTTTTTTAAGTCCTTAATTTAAACTTCTTTGTAAATGCCCAGCAGAAACGTGTCCTATACTTTCTAGATTTTTCATCCATTTCATAGCTTGAAGATTCCCTTCAGATAAAATTTTAAATTTTATTATTTAACCCCACGCATAGGGAGGTTTCAGGCATTATCAAGTTAAGATTCTAGATTTAGATTACAGATCTTGATATTAGAAAGAAAAGATGTTTGGGGTATTTGCCTTATACAGATATCGGTATTACTAGATTCCACTTGCTCTCAATTCCTAATATATCAAGAGAAACTTGAGTATGATTGTCTGATACCAGAAAATTTCTTACAAAAAATTAAAAGTTTTCTTAATTTGGTTATTGAACATGATTTTGTGGGCTTGTTAAACAGCTTGGTGTAGAAAGTATCTCATAAATACAGCCCACCCTGCAAGCACAATTTGCCAAGAACTGTGCTGTGCTAATGACTCCTTCCTCTTACCTTGTTCTCTAGATACCCGAAAGAGTATAAATTATAGGAACCATTGTATGATTGAATTTTTTATGATCAGGAGGCTTTCCTTAAAATTGAAAGGTTTGCTTACAAAAATAATTTGCCACAATCTTAGCGGCTAAATATTGACTCATTGTGGCGAGTTGACTCTGGCTGGACATCAGCTGGCATTGGCTCCAACTGGACACAGGGGAAGCTTCGAGTAGCTTCTCAAAACAGCCACCCTAGCAGCAACCCCCAAACCAAAACCTTGCCATGCAAATCCAATACATGTATTTATGTTTATTAGTTGAACAGTAAATGTATTCAAACTGGCAAAATAGACACTTAAGCAAACAAAAAGAGCTAAAGCAAAGTTTGCTTTTTTGAATTCTTCTGTTTGGGTTTCACAAATGTTTTGGGATAGAAAGAAGATTATTTTTTATTTTCAGGATAACTTTCTGTTCTTGAAACTGATATAGTTTTACTCATGTATTTACAAAGTAGAAAGGTTCAAATTAAATTTCAGCAAAGTGATTTTTCCCCAGGAAATTAAAGGGTTTAATCCAACTTAATAGAAGCATATCCATGCCACCTATCTATTTTTAATTGAAACAAACAGTATATAGTTGCATCTGAGAATGTTCAATTTTTCTTTTCCAGCATGTTAGAGACCAATCTGACTTTTATTTATGCCTCAACATATATTATACATGAGATGAAAAAATTACCTTAGGGTCTGTGTACATGCTGGGAGCTCTGTCCCCCGAGAGGCTTCGCCGGGCAGCGATCAGGAGAGAGGAAGCTTCCGCTGCCGATCTGCAATGACCTCCCGTCGCTGGTGGGGCAGATCCCCGGATGCGCGGGAAAAACGCGCGGGGGAAAAAACGCGCGGGAAAAAATGCTATAGGAGGGCCAGGCACATAATAGCTCTTAACTGAGCAACAGCCAAGGCCATTTTCTTTGGGTTTCTCGGAGGGAGCAGGGGCTCGCCTGGAGGGGCAGCTCTGCCCCCTCACCCCCTTCGCATTTTCCTGCCTGCAATTCGCTCCTTTCCTGTCTGCCCTGTCTGCCCGTGTCCTGCTCTGCTTCGCTGCTAGCCCGGGGCAGCTCCGTCGCCGCGACAGCCTCGTGCTCGCTGTTTGCCCGACGGAGCCACGGCCGCTGCCTGCACCCAGCCCGGAGTCGCCTGCAGCCACCGTGCTCCGACCCTGCCCGCCTGCAGCTGCTTCTCCAGTCCTGCTCTGCTCCTCGCCCAGGGCAGGCACACGCAGCTGCTGCTGTTTGGAAATCGCGCCCAGCCGCCCCGGGAGCCGCGCAGACTCCTGGCAGCTCGCAGCGCACACCATCCGCCAAACCCTCGTACTGCGCCCGGGGTACAGCGGGAACCATCTGTCCGCTATTCTCTCTCTCTCTTCTTCCCCTCTTTGTTCCTTTTCCTGTCTCTCTTTGGCAGGAACGCTTACCCTTCTTTATCAATAAACAGTTCTCAGATATAATATTGCCCCGTTTGCCCTTTATTTTTTATCCGAGCAATCATTAAAAGAATCCTTCCCGAGTCCCCCTTTTACAGCGGAACGGGACACAGGAAAAAATTCTACATTGGGCACAACCAGAACACGCTTTTAAAACTCTTTTTAGAAGGCCATACAAAGTCATTAAATGGTTCATTTAAGAAAATACAACCTCTAAACAATCTCTACGTAGATTATTCTCAAATTTGTAGATAAAAGAGACAAGTTAGACACATACAGCTGCATGTATATGAGGACAGCTGGTCAAGTTCTAGAGCAATCATGACTTTGTGGTTTAATCCATTAAGACAACAGTTTTTATTAAAACTCATTTGTTACTTGTGAGAAGTTGCTGACATAAATTGATGATTAATCTGCTATGACCTTCACTGAACCTTAGTAATTCACATTTGCATTCTCATTAAAGCTGGGTTTCAGTCTCATCTTTTCAAATATGTAATACAATTTTACTCAAGCCTTTCTAAAGTCTTCCTCGAGAACAATTATCTGGTCTGAAAACAATGTTTAACTTATATGTAAGTAATATATAATTTTATATAGAAGTACATATAATTAAATATATAATAAATACATAAGAAAGTATGTAAGTTTGTATATATGTATTTATTTATATATATAAAAATATTTAAGTGGATACAAATACTAGGTTATGATATATACAATTACGTATCTTTAAATTGAACATTATGGATTTTTTTATTGTCTAAATCAAGATAAATTAAGAGAAAAATACTGGAATAGTATTTAGAGTGACCATAAGGCAGTTATTACTATTTTGGATAACATGAACTAGTTTAGTATTCTGAATTTTGGGAAATACAGTACTCTTATTTTATATGTGCATTTAATTACATTCATTTCAGTATTTGATACGGCTTTGTAGTGGCAAGGTAAGCTGACCAATTTCCCAGAACTAATTTACTGAGCATTACTTCAAAAAGAAATAGATCTCCTCTGAAACAAACGTCAAAGAGGACACAATTTTAGAGATAGAGCCCTAGACACAATAGTTTTCTTGTTTCAGTAGGAATCAATGGTGAGACTGGTGCAAATATTGTATTTCATGCACAAACATAAAGATTAACAGAATTATTTTGAAAGGTCTTTGATATCAGCAAGTAGTAATTCTTTACAAAGGATGTGATGGGTCAAATGTCTATCTGAATCACATCAGAACCTAGGATTATGTCTCCCTATACCTCTGATGTGTTAAATTTGTCTTAAGAGAAAGAGTTTTCAAAAAAGAACAGATAATTTTGTATTCAGAATCTTAGCCTTTTCACATAATCAACCAATCAAGATCTTATTTCTATTTGCATGCTGATAAATGAACTATATGAACAAATCTATTCAGAGAGCTTCTGGTGCTGTGAAGAATGCCAGTATTTCTAATTTTGAGTTTACTTTCAAAGACAGAAAATTTGCAGCATATTCAACAGATAAGGACAATCAGTATTAAAGAGACACAAATGCAGTAGCTTTTAATCAGGCCTACTTTCACATTCATCTTTAAAATTATTATTTTTTAAATATAAAAATATTTCTAGTACATCTCATAGTTTGAAGTACCTAGACAGGTCAAATACAAACACTTTAATAAAAAAATATTTTCTCTCTTTAAAAATTACAAAAATAGGCAAGCGACTGAAATTTTCTTAAGTCTATTTCTTTTATATCAGTTCCTATAACAAAACTCAACCTTGACAAACATCTTAATTAAAAAACTCTAAAACAGCACAACACCCAAATAGGAGCATTAGTAGATGAACATCCTGACACTATTTTAAGCATCATGTGCTTGGCAAAAGTGCTGACAGGGTATCTGAAATGATTGACCTAATTAAGCCCATGTTAAATGTACTCAACAAATTCCAATTCAATATGCATGAGTGAGCAGAGAAGAAAGTAAAAGGTAAATGAGCAAGGCAGTAAGGCAACAGAAATGTGTGTACTAGTGATGCCTAAACTGCAACACACTGAAAAATGCTATTTTCCAGCCCCACAAACTTACACAAAAATCCCAAATGACTACATCTTGTGACTTCACCTTGCAACTTTAATTCATGCAAACTTCCAGAAGAATTAATGAAGTTTACATTCACTCAGGACATTCACGTTCATCCCTCCTGATGGGGCACAACTGACTCAACTACGCTGACCTGAGAGGAAGCTGCCATGCCTTAGAAGGTGCCATAAACCATCAAAGACCCCAAAGTGCCCCCAGACTCATTTCTGAGGCCTTCCACCAGAGGACTGGCACATGAGCCACAAATGTGTCAACAGATGCAGTGTTGCAAAAGGTAGTGCAAAACATCCCTTCCCACAGGGGAGCTGCCTGGGCATTCCCTTGCATACCTGAAATATATTAATCCGTTGAGCTCTGTGTTTTGTGGGGCTCTCACTAGGGAGAAAACAGAAAGAAGAGGACCAACAGGACACTGCTGGGTCCACAGGGGTGGTGACTGCCATTCTACTTAATCTGTCTTTCTCTCTCACTCTCTTTTTTCTATTTCTTTCTGTCTCTCTTTCTGTCTCACAGACAGAAATTCTATTGACTTCAGCAGATGATCTCATTTGCACCTTAATTCAGGGACAGCATCTCTCTCTAGTAATTACATCTTATTCCTTTAACCAGAGCCATCCCAGCATCTTTCCTTTCACATTTGCCTCTTCACTGTGGGCAGGAGAAAGAAGACATGTGCTATGGTAACATCATTAGGAGATACTGTAAAAATTTTCATGATATCCAACCTTTTCCCAGGAGGCAATAAAGAATAAACTTCCACAGGAAACAGAGAATGCATTTATATATCTGCTGTGTCAAACATTCAGGAATAAACTTTTATTCTTTACCCTCTTGAATTCCTTTCCTTGCTTTGAGCAGAGGATGAATTTTCCTGCCATTATTAAAGACTCCAGCAGACATGTCAAGTTCAAAATTTCCTATTTTGAAAATTCTTTTCTGAAAAAATATTTTTAAAAATAACATTAAAATTTCTTGTAAAGACTTAAACATCATTTTTCCTGAAGTGATCCACTGTTTAGCATGGAAAATTTTACATGGTCACATCTTGGATGTCTTTTATGTCTTCTCCTTTTATCAAATAATTAAATCAACATTATTTCTTTTAAAAAATCGAATATGTTATATCTTATTGAGAAAAAAAACATATATATGGCAGATATCTTTATACCTCCAGTATCACCAGATGGTTTTTACCACATTGCATTTCCTCTAACTCAGGCAATTTGAGAACATGTTAGTAAGAATTCTCAGCAGCACTAAATACCACCAGATGACAAAGGATGGAAACATAACTTCTTAGTGTGAATCAGTGCTTAAACAGCTTATCTTTTATAAATAAAGATTATGGTAACTAAAGAATTAACCATGATCCTAAGAAGATACCAAGAATAGGAGATGCAAAGTATTCTTTTTATATCTACAGGACTCACTCCAAACATAGGTTTCTGGAATACTTGTGTAACTTGTACAACATCAAATTATTTGCTGCTGTATGTTTGTATTTGAAGTTATATGAGATTAATTCATCATTTTGATCAACTTAAAAAAGAGAGAATAAACTAATTTAGAAAGTGCTCAGAAACTGCCTTCTCTAATTAATTCTTCATCCCATACTCTAATATTTTTTCCTGTAAGTATAAATACATGGTAATCATGACCAGTAGGTAAGTTTGGTTTGTTTCATTAACCTTCCTACAAATCTAGCCTACTCTAGAGGAGAAGGGAGGGGAGGAGTACTTCCTACATACAGGCTTGCAGGCAATTATTTTTCAATAAAAGCTAGGAAAAATAATTTAACTCGAATATTCCAATGGAATCTGGTCAGAAAACTTGTAGACAATATCTGTGCATCATCAGAAAGTAAATGGGGTATATTTACTGTAGAACATTTTCAGTCAAGGAGTTCATCTTCAAGAACTTGTTTTCTTTCATATTTTCAAGTTAAAAGCATGAGATAGACTGCACACTTACTGATATCCCAGCAATCTTGGTGAGTCAAGGAAGTTGGAAACCTTACATTGCTATTGAGTTGCATTGAGTTTTGCTGCTGAATATACCCTATGGTTGAAATATTTTAATGAGAGTTCAGTGTAGTCTGCATTCGGAGGGATCTGGTCTTGCCAGATCAATGACTGAGACACAGCAAGTTTTTAAACTGGGGTCAAATTACCTCTCTTTCATACTGAGTTTTACTTAAGCCAAAGCCAACAAGAGTAGGAGTTGTAGTGCACTGAGGAAATTGGACAAACTGATCTCATGTCAGCATTTTTTAGAGGCAAAGTTTACTAGGGAGAAGATTAATACTAATCTCCGAGTAATAAATAGAGTCATAAATCCCTTTCAATAATAAAAAGTGATGACTACATGAATAAATTAGCCCCCATGCCATTAGAAAAAAATCTAAAATCTTATAAAGGACTATTTTTACAGACTACATTTGTATTGCCAGTAAATAGATTCATCCAACTGTATTTAATGATTACCCAACATACTCCAATATTTTCTTGATTTTATGTATTTTTACATTGGTGCCAAGTTTTTAATGGCTTGGAAGACAGTTTAGTAAGGAAAGACACAAAATCCTACAGGCCTTTTCTTTTTTTTTCCTCTTATGTATAGAATGTTTGTGCAGACTTCATATATTACAGAAACTTGAAAAACAAATCACAGGAAACAGAGTTGAAAGATAACCGTTCTGATTTATTAGTAAATTTCATGTACTCTAGGCATGAATGTAGTAGTTTATCATTTGGAAGATGCCCTTCTTGTTTATTTAATTGCCAACCAAGAGGTAAGATATATAACTGAATAGGCATTAAAATAATGCCTGTACATGATATACAAACCTTACAAGATAAGATAGTCATTGGAATCTTAAATCAAATAGGGGAAGGTAGAAATAATTAAGAACAGGAAATTTCTCAGAAAAATTAATCCTTTCAGTTTTGATTCTGTGCCAGTTCTGTACTTACTTATTTTCAAGCTACCTTGAGAGTATTCTCCTTAAAACAACCCAGAGGATTCCAGTAGCAACTAGTCTGAATACAAGTTTTGGAAATGGTCCAGCACGGATCTCTTATCTACTCTTAAAGTGAATATCCTAATCTAATTTTTAAGCAAGATTTAACTGTACAAAAATATTAGTAAAGCCCATTTTGCCTTTTTAGTTTAAATGAAAATTTTATTTTAGTTAGTGGCATAGTGGTTATGTTTTCTGTTTCTTAATCTGTAAGATACAAATACAAATACTAAAATCTTCTTTGAAGGAAGAGAACCTTTAAAAATACTTAAAATACCATTTTTAGAAGTTTGATCCAAAAGCATAAAGGGAAACTTCGTGTAGCAGTATAAAAACAATATTGCTGCAACCAATTACAATAAACCCCAGCATATCTCATGACATGTCTCTTTGTAGGAAGATAGGGAATTAACGTGGTGTTAAATAGAATTAACAATGATTTTTCTTTCTTGCTTTAGTGTTCATTATAATCAAACTGGAATCTTTCTTTGCAGGAGTTTGTGTACTGAAACCAAGCATTCTCCTTTGTGGAATATTAACGAGCAGACAATTAACTACAAAAATTTCATGTAGGCTATTAATTAGCTATGGAGTAAAATACTACTTAAGTGACCCATTGCTTTCTGTGGGAAAGAATCCTAACTGTTTAAGTCTTATAACTTCTCTCTATTTTTATTTTTAAGTTTTATTTAGTAAGAATTATCATGTAATACTTACTCATCAATCTCCTACTGACCTTGATGCCTCAAATGCTTAACATACTCTCAGACTACTCCTATTTTAATCATTTTAAAATGCTGGTAAAATAATTTTCCATATTAGCATGTACTACTATGTAATTTTTTAAATGTTCTTTACCTTCACTGGATCTCACTTCTACCTTTTGAACACAGTACTTCCTGCCCTAAATTGCAAAGCTCTCCCAAAATTAATTGTACTTTCCCTATCATATCATCTTCCTGCAAGGCCAGCCTCTATGTTTTGGCTGCCAGTCACACTAAGTAGAAAAATCAAATTGCTCCACATGTAAAGAATTCCTAGTCAGAGTCTATGATACCAGCATCTCCTCCACTCCCCACTTTCTCCTGCTGGCACACACAGTGGCAGAAATTGAGTAATAAAATCTTAACAACCAAGTATTTCACTATACTTGTTTGTGCTAAACCCTCTAATTATCTTTGTTATCCACTCTCTTTTCTTTTAGCTTTATCTGTTATTTGTCATAATCTAATCTTTTAAGTTATGAGCTGTTTGAGTTACCCATCTGAATGATGTCCTAATAAATGAAGTCTGAAATAATTGAGTTATCCATTACCAGCCATAAATGCAATAAATACTAAATATATTATTATTACCACATTAGAAACACAAAAAAGTTATGTGCATTCCTTTATTGCCATGTATCTATTTTAGAACCCTCCAGCAACAATTAGGAGATATTGGAGGTAAATGAGGCACAAAATAACTACTGTGCCTTTCTGGTCTTAGCAGAGAAATGTTGCAAAACTGCTAAAAAATGAGCCCACTGAAAGAGGATGAATTCCTGGCAGCAGTGGCATTTCCCCAGCCTACCTCAGGAAAAGGTAGCCCCCTTTGGACTGCTGTTCCAAGCAGCAGTGACTCACCATTTCTGAAACTTGGGGAGGGATGGTTACTGGAAGTAGTATGTGCAGAAAGGCAACCAACACTTCCTACTTAACACAGCAGCTTAGGAGGAGGCAAGCCATTCCCTCTTAAAGTGCTCCCTGCTGTGTTGACTCAGTTCAAAAAACAACAAACATGAATCAAAACATTAATATCTTGCTGAGAAATTAAGATAACGAAGAAGGTTGGTAAACTGTTTAGCATTAAACTCAGTATTTAATAAATACTATATCTTGTAAATGTAAACACACAAATCCTTGTCTCCTTTTGAGCATAATGAAAATATTTCCCCTCCCAGTTTTTTGTCTTTTCATCATTATTTTAGAAACATCTATAAGGGGCTTCTCAATTCAACACATTATTAAAACATTTTTAAAATTTACTTTTCGCGCTTTGCTTTCTGTGATTTATATTTGTACTCTTTATGGACAGTAATAAGGAAATTAGCACTTGTAAGCATAACTTCTATTGATGATATTTTTCATCTGATCAATAAAGCAACATTGTAATGAAATGCCACCAGCCATTTAAGAATTACCATCCAAGATATGAGTATGGCTAATTTAACTCAAAACTAAATATGCATTAACTCAGGATCAGTGTAAAGTTAGAAAAGAAAATCAGAGTATTATGTTAACTGGAAATAGGAAGACTTTTTATTAAAAACTTGAGAGAAACTCTACTTGGAAGTACCAAAGTGACAGAGGAAAAATCTTGTTTTCAGAGTTGATCTAGGATACTTCCTGCATTTTAATTACTGAACAGCTCACAAGGCCGTAACCTAAATGACTTTAAACATTGTACAATTAACAGTCTCAGAAGCCAGACCTTAGTATAAACTACATAGCAGGTAAGTATTTACCCAGCTTTTCAGGCTCTGGAGCCTGCTCCAGGCCACATACCACCATAGCAAACCCAAGAAAAGTCCTTCTCTTAGACAGGTTAGAGCCAGTTGGTACCTAGATGTAACCATAGGAAAATATGCAGGACCTTCAGTGTTAGGATATTCAGGGATATGGCTGCACATCCTACATGCCATAAGCCTGGATAGCCATTGCTGTGAGCAAGGACAGAATCTGTCTTTCGTCTGCATCTTCTCTGCCCCACAGACTCTGAAACCCTGTTTTGCACAGGGACATTTTTACCCCAGTAGAAGTCAAATAGCTCATCCCTCTTCCATGAAGTCCACTTTACAAGGCCATGGTTTGGAGAAGTTTTAGGTTGAAGAAGTTTCTTCAAACCAGAAGAAGAGAATGAATGCAATTGGAGGGTATACATTAACCGTGTGTTATTTGGATCAAATACAGCCATGCAAGTACATAAATTCAAATATAAATTACCAAATTTACATTTCAAGGAATACAACTATGAGACCCATACAGCTGAGCAGACAGGTTGGAGGCTCGGGGGAAGGTTTAGAGGAGGGCACACGAGTGCACAGAGGCACTGCTGTGCAGTGCTCACCTGTGTCCCAGCATCTTTCATCTCCATGCCTCATTCTCACCCATTTACCAGGAGTATTGGTAGTTCTTACACCAGTAGTTGTGTGAGCTTAGTTATACCATAGAATGTAAGAACTTTTCTTCCACCTCCTTATGGAGTTAACTGATATTCAAAGTAGAGCGTTTCTTATCAGGAGTCACTACATTTTGAAATTTAAAGATATAAAAAAGATTTTTCTCCCAGGTTAATAGCTTTCCGCCATGTCAGCTGAATTCTTTAGTTTACCAGGCTATCCTAAGGAGATTCCCTGACCAGTGCCAACTGCCCCAAGGAACCTATTTTAAAAAGACCTTTGTGCAAAAGTGTAGCAGCAGGTTAGAAAGAGTACTTCATATGACTGAATTTTACATTTCTAGATGAGATGGTGCTATGGTTTTCATGTTGAGGAAACTGAGAATTACTGGAATAGGAAGAGGAATAAACAGCGTCTCCATTTAAATAAATCAGTTCTTTATAATAATGGAACCAGAAGGATTCTTTTCATTTTCAATGAACATCTTAATCATGGGGAAATTTTGCTACTAGGGCACTGGGCAGGGAGAGCAGTTTATGTTTTTCAGATCTGTAACTAAATTATAACCATACACTTTTGCAGGCTATTTCACTCAGCCTCTAAGCAAAAATCACCATGAACAGCATTAACACAGTCACTACTGTGAATTATATACATGGAACCCCTGTTTCCAAGTGGCTGATATTTTTCTACAGAGATCACATTAGTGAAAGAGGAAATGCCATGCACTCACAATTCAAAATATTATAGTTCAGATATCAATTGTTCAAAGCAGCATTTACATGTTAAACATTCCTTTAGTTTAACCTAGTAACAACCTTTTTAATACAATTATTTAATAGTTGGAGATGTTCAAGAAAGATGTAGAAAACCAAGAGCAGAGAAATTTAAAAAACCAGGAAAAGGATGGAAAACCACGTCCTAGTAAAATCCTAATCAAATAATACAGATTAAAAATATAGTCCTAATCAAGAAGTGCAAACATTTTCGTTTTGTTGAAAATTGTAAGCATATAAATAAAAATTAACCATTTCATTGTTTTTCAGATTTTTTTTATGTAGACACATAAATGTTGTTTGCCATGGTTTCACAAGTAAAACATATAGATCAGAAAGAAGGATCTGATGGGACATCTTGAAATATACTTCAGAAATGAGCAGAACCCTGAAGTATGAGGGTTCTCAACTGGCAGCTGGATTTAAACACCTCTGATTTTCAGGAGAGCATGTGCTACTATTTGCAAATTGGGTGCTTTTCTTAGTCCACCAGTAAATATTTTATATGCCATCAATTCATGCCTTATTTCTCTTGTGGTTTTATTTCATCTTTTTATATAATCACACTGATAAAATACATTTTGTGTTCCCCAGTGAAGAAGTAAGTACAGCAACCAGATCTATACTGCATCCTGCTGGCCATGAACCCTTGTCAGGCCTTTCATCCTGCCCAGAGCTCCACTAAGAAATTACAAGTTATGGACACGGGATTTATTTAGTCCATTCTTAGCATTCCCTATCATTATATGCAGCTGAATCACTGGTGTCCTGAGGCAGTGAAAAACCTCAGTCACTAACTCTTCATACCGTTGTTGCACCATGTTCTGAAATACACAATGAACTTTTAGCCCTAGGCTAGGTTCGTTACAAAGGTTGTTCTTTCTCTGCCCTACTTTCAGTTCATTTTATCATACAGAGTTTAAAGCCCTTCTTCTAATTTATTTATTGGCCTGAACACCAAAGAAGGTTTCTTTTATGACTTCCAACCATATCTGTAATTCCCTGCTAAAACTAGTAGGCATAATACTTGAGAGTGTGTGAAAAATACTGACCAAGACAGGGAGTGATTTAAAAATGTGTACACTCAACAAGAGAAGGTAAAATTAACAGAAAAGATAGTAGCATAGTTGACTTACCTGTTGAATTCAGAGTTCCATTTGCTTACCAGCTCAGCTAATAAGTAAACTAATGCGGATGTTAATTATATATTTTCTCACACCATTGGCCCTGCAAGGTAGTTGGAGATGGCAATTAGCAGAATTTCTCCCTGTTCATTGTTCCCAATATCCTAGTTGCAATATAGATGTATTTATTCTGTTACCACCTCCACAAACTGTGAAAGCAGGCGGGGCACTGGTTGTTATCTCCTGCTCACCCCTGACAACAGACAATGGGCCATCAAGGACTCACCACATGACTCATGGAATTATCCTATTGCGAGATGCTCCACCCAGGAGGGAGGAGCCAAGCATTCCCACCTGGATATAACCTGGCCTTGGAACTGCCTAAGTCAGCCCTGTCTGCTGGGTTGTTAGAGGACAAGAGCTACCACTGGACCTTCAGGGGGAGACCAGACCTTCCACAGGATCACTGCTTCAACCCAACTACCTCACTTGGACTGCTACCACCACCCTAACTAACAGGGTCTCAGGTTGTATCTGACTCCGTCAGTGCTTTTTCTTGTATCATTGCATTCATTTTTAATTTTCCTGTTAAATTGTAATCCTGACTTGTGATCTCCCACTGGTTTGTTTTCAAACTAATACACCCAACAACCCAAAAATGGAGAGAATTAGGCTGAATGCACCATTACATATACAGGAAAATCTTGAAAGAAATAAATCTCCAAAAAGAGAACACTTCAGCAGTTTAGCAAAAGCCAGTAAATGTCTACAACCACCCAAGTAGAAGAACAGGAGCTTTCTTTGCCTTTTTGGAAATAAATTTACCTATATGCAGTACTTAGTGCTGTCCAGTAAAATGGTTGAACAAAATAAATCACTTTAGGGGAATTAAAAAGATCTTGATTTTCAACAGAATTACAGACCATTTGCTGGATGATAAAAGTGCATTATTGAAACTTGCCACTTTAAAAGCACAACCTGCAACACTGCTGTCGTTGGTAGAGTAAACATGAAATGGCAGTCTTAAAACCAGTTCCATTTTTAAATAAGTAAACAAAATCATTAGAAGTTGTTTAAAAACCCCTCATTTGTACTACATTAAAAGAACACATCTGTGTGTATAAATACACAGATCTAAAACGTTATAAAATATCAAATCCATACTGATTCTAGCCTTTATGACAACTGCTCAGAAAGTTTTTATGATACCTCCAAATGGTGTCATAACAATAGTTTCAGATGAAAAACAGTATGAATATTCTCTTAACTATATACTATTTTACCTTCAGTCTTAGAGGCAATACTTGATGGTCTATTGTCTTGAATTTCTGAATAGTATATTTCGAACTCACAGAATGTTTTTGTATAGAAAAAACCCTGAGTTTTCTGAGAACTATGTATAGCATTTGGCTATTTTTCCCTAATTCCTAATGAAAACAAAGCTACAGTAACTCAACCTTTTTAGACGATAATCAAAGTCTTTCCCATTCCAATTTTCTATTTCTTGCTTAAAAATTACATATTTAATTTAATTTATTCCAGTACCACAGCACTTTGCTAAAAAATTAATACAAAACTGAGGGCAAAGCTGCAGAACCCATTAGTGAAAAAATTCTGACTCAAAACATTTTAAAAATAAACAATTAGCAATTTTTCAGTTTTCTAGGTTTCTGTGTTAGGAAATATACAGGGAAAAAATATTCAGCACTCTGAATTAAGTCACTATAAAGGTTTTCACATCCTAATAAGACAACTTCCATCCTTAAGTGGTTTTAGACAGAAAACTGACCTCTTTTAGGCTTATGCTTCCCCTGTCTGAAGTCTAACATAACTGGATTGATTGCTGGAAGGTTTTCATTGCACACTGACTGGAGAATTAGGCTCCACTTTCAGTTGCAATGACGCAAAAGCCATCATGACTGAGTTTTTCACAGTTGTCTGTGGAATGATGCTGATAGATGCTAGGACTGTTTACAATTCACATATTAAATAAATGTTTTAGGCAGTGTACTTCACATACTTCTTTAAGGAACTGAAGACAGCTGCTTGACTCCTAAAACTCAACCCCTAAAATGTTGAGGGCTGCCGGAGATGCGTACTAGAACAGTGGGAAATTTCTGGGTCGTGTTTATAGCATGAACAAGGAATAATGATGGGATAGGTTTAACCATGGTCACAGCTGACACTTTTCCCTTTGAGGACCTAGATCTGGGGGTGGATGGAATGGGATAATGTTGTCTGGAATAATCTCAGAGGTTGTGTTTTTA
This sequence comes from Lichenostomus cassidix, assembly GCF_008360975.1. Taxonomy (NCBI): domain Eukaryota; kingdom Metazoa; phylum Chordata; class Aves; order Passeriformes; family Meliphagidae; genus Lichenostomus; species Lichenostomus cassidix. The sequence continues at coordinate 16,210,518 of NC_139480.1, read as the reverse complement.
GCGGAAGTGTGAACAAAATGTTTGATGCTAAACCAGCAGTGAGATCAGCTGAGCTGCTGCCTCTCTGCTTTTCTCAACCAGAAATAGAGGTAAAATGAAGTGCATGACCATGGTGTCTGAAGTCAGATACCAAACAACCAACATCATTAAACCTATTTTGTATCACTTCGTAATTTTTAATCCCTTAAAAATGGTATTGTCCCAGTCACCCCAGTTAGGTAACAGTTTTTGCATTTGCTAGTACATAAAAAAGAATGACTTATGTAAAAAGCAAGAGGATGACTGCCAAAAAATAAATTCATTATGTGGCAAAGTAGGTAGATAGAACCTTCAGAGTACTGATGGATGCTGGTAAGTAAAAAGAAAGCTGGTTTATTCAGGTAGCAAAAAGAACAGAACCTGACCCCTCTGGCTGTTCATGAAAATTAGTGACATTTGCTTCTTCTGTATTCCAGTGTAAGTTAACCTTACAGGAAAGTAACTCCATCTCTTTACCTCACATGCAAACATGAGTTCAGGTTTAAATAATTTGTCTTTGTAAAAAATAAAACATTTATACTCAGAGACACTTCAAAGACATGAAGAACTGAATGCTTCTAAAGAAGCGTACCAGTGCGTGTTAAAGCATACCTGCTTACCAGGTCTATGTTAAAAAGCAATTTAAAAAAATAGAAATAGGGCACTTATTCTACACACTGCTTTTCATTAAATTAACCCAAAATATGGGTTTACTTTGATTCATCAGTTCAGGGTGATGTAGCTCATGAAAACAAGCAAGGCCAGTTCTACAGCATACATGGTACAGTATTCTCCACAGCACTAATGGGTATAATATTTACTGGGACAAAATCATACGTGCTTTTGAAACAAGAATTTAATCTCTGATCCTTTCTTCTTTGGAATTCATTTCATTTCATGACAGGAAACATGCATGTAGCATAGCTTGATACAATATTTTCTGTTCCTAGATGCCTCACTATCCTTTCACCTTTGCAATTTTACTTACCCCTTAAAATCTCTGGACACCACAGTAAAAACTGAACTTTCTAATGTTGGATTTTACACTACAAAAAAGAAATCAGGTATATAAAAGAAGCAACACTGATTGCTATCTTCTTGTGCTTGTTTACACTGTTTATATATTTATATTTTATGAACATTTCAATATTTCTACTACTTGGAAGGGTTAAAAATTACTTTTTTTTTTTTTTGGTGCACTATGTGGCTGCTAGAGACTGCTTTTCCTTAAACCAGTGGGCATTGATTACCATGACAGAAGATAAAGCAGATTACGCGGATACTTTGGCAGGTATCCTCTGAAGTATTTTGTCTTACATGCTCTGGGCTTAATCAGACATAGAACTCTCAATCAGAGAAAGGTTTTCCTTTTGTCAGATGGGCAGCAAACACTGGCTCTTCCATTGTCCAGAACACAGTCCACTTTGACCCCTTATTTGGGCAATTCGTCTAACAAAATGTTTTACATGCCAGGATAAGACATTTTTGAGACTGACAGCATTTGAAGTACCCAAATTCTTTCTCCTGTATTCTTATTGCACATTGTTATTGTGATGCTTCATCATTTGCCAGGTCTAAAGCTCATTACAATTGTTGGGAAATTGTTCTAAACTTGGCATGTGGTTTCACTGATGCTCCTGCACAGTATTTCATGGCATTACTGGCTATAATTACAGGCTTGGTTACTTTCCTTTAATTTCTGTATTTTTGCAACAAATCATCAAAATTATTACAGTAAACTCAATGTTTCATTTCATTCTTGTTTCAAAAATAGGATATAACAATCCCTTAGCTCAACATTACTTTGTAGTGAAATAGATACGAATGAACCTAAATACTGAAGATTGGGAAGATAAACTGTCAAACCTACAGAAGCCTTACAAAGATTCTGAATCTTTAATGTTGGCCACTTGGAACAAACTACATAGCTATTATTGATCAGGAACAGAACTAAAAATATTACAATTTAATAACAGTCAACTGACCAAAAAAGAAAAAAGTGAAAAGGAAAGTCATGCCAAGAAACTGAATTATTCTGAATTGTTTTTCTGGAAACAATTAAAAATTAATTACTAAAATGAAGAAGGCATGGTCCATGACAGGATTTTATTATTTTAATTATATCCTTTTAAGATGCTGTTTCATGATAATGTTAGAGGGTGTTTCAAAGACCATACGATTTATGAGCCAATGAGACAACATGATCCTAGTGTGGCTCTGGATATTTTGGGTTTTAAAAATATGAATTGCAGGTTATCATAAGGGTTTGAAAAACAGAAATTGAAAATGAATTGCAGAAATCCTAAATGGAAAAAAGAACTATAATTAAAGGTAAAAGGAGTTGTGATAAGATATATTCAGCTTTTCACAATCACTTTTCCCAATATTGAGAAATTAGGCTACATTTTGTAATTGTAATCTGTGCAGAGATTACTAAAACAATAACCCAAATATTTTGCTTAAATTAATGTTAAATTTATGTGTTATGTATGTCACAACTAAATTCTCTCTCCACAGTTCTGATCCACTGGTAATGGCACTGTAAAATACAGGAAGCCTGGCTCAAATATTGTTCAATATTCCATCATTTCTTGGTACCTCTTCATAGCAAGTACTTCAGTAACTTGAAGATGGAATTTTACTTTTCTGGAATTTGAAAGATTAGTCACATTTCCATTTGATCTATGTTCTGTAAATCTTGTCAGAAAGATTTCCCTACAAGAGATAATCCACAATACAGTGAATTTGCAAAAGTGATTAATTATTAACAATTACAGTGACAGCAGCTACAAAGAAGACAGAGGCTCTCAGTTCCCAAGGAGCCATATGGAGAGGACGAGGGGTGACAAGTGAATGTTACACCAGGAAAGGTTTCAACTCAATATAAGGAATATGTTTTTCACAGTGAAGAAAATTATTCACTGCAACAACTTCCCCATGGGCACTGTAGAGTCCCCATTGCTCAAGGTTTTCAAGGGGTTATTAGACAGTGCTAGGTAATCTCATCTAGACTCCCTTTTCCATAAAAGGCTGGACCAGAGGATCTTTTGAGATTGCTTCCAGCCTGGGATGTTCTATGACTCTGACTGCATATCTCTAGATCTCACCTCTACTATGGAAGGCAATAGCAATACCTCCATTTTCAGATGGAAAACCTGAGGAAGAGAAGTGCCTTGGTTATTTTATAGCAGGTGGCCAGCAGAGCTGGGACTAGGATTTCTCAACTAAAGAATGCTCAGGGATACTCTTTTCCAGTGAAATTTGAAATTTCATTATAAAGATATGATTTCCACTGATTTATTTTCACTTTTTTCCCAATTCACTGATTTACCAGACTAATGCAGAAAATGTGAAAATTTTAGATTTCCAGTTCCCAGGGGCATCTGTTTACTGAATAATGTTCTCTGAAGCTGACTCATCTAAATAATATATAAGTTTTTCCAGAGCCAGCATTTGCATGAGCAAGTGACAGTCTCAAAAATATTTAAAATGGGAAGAGGAAACAATTTGGTGGGGGTAGCAAGGTTTTCAAAACAAGGCAAATTAATCAAATATCTTATGTAGTAAGATGCTCTTTCAAACAGATGTGGAAAAGAAGTTTGTATTGAACACAATGAATGAAAGACATAAACATCTTTAGGTAAAAGATAATTTTATGACCCTTGGGGATGATTTCGTAATATATTTTATCTCAAAAAATTATAGGAAAATTAATTTAGAAAAAACTGTCTTTGATGCCTTTCCATTTAATTAGATGCTACCATACAGGTGACCATCATTTATGATAAGTATTTTTTATTAATTTGTCTGCATAAAAAGTACCACATATAACTATTCCAAATACATCAAAATCATTTAAACCTCTGGAATCTTCAAAGTTTGATTGGAATGATGGGAATGTTCACACAAGACATTGGGAAAAGCTATATTGGTATCAGCAAAAATGAATCCCCAGTAAGGGTCTGTAGCCATTTAACTATTTTGGAAGAAAAACAGAAAATTGAAAGTTAATAACAAAATGTTTATAATTGATCCTATAAATTGTTCAATATAAAAATTAAGGCAATTTGGTATTTTAAAATAACTGGTATGAACTGTACAATTTAGGAATAGCATACTTACGGTTCTACTAAAATCCATTTTTATTGAAAAACTATTCAATTTATTTAACTTAACAAAACTTGCTCATCATTCAAAGATCCCAAAGACAGATGCTTTCAATCATGTCAAGAAGAACTGAGAACTATTTCATTGTACTATTTCAATTATTGTTTGCAATGCCATGTGTTCCATTTTCCTAACATCTTTCTTGTAAAGAATAATTCCACAAATATCTCTGAGTGATTGTATTGTTTCTTCTATTATCATTATCATTCAAATCAATAAAATAACTATCAAACACTAGGTCAAGTGGAAAGTGCTTGCAAAAGCAAGAATTCTCTAGTATGAGGAGTGCCTAGGATTTACCATTTTGGATATGTTTCAGGGTTAAGAAGAGCGACACCACATTAAAGCTGTAAAGAGTAAATACATTATTTCTTATGTCAGCTAACTGTATAAATTCATGGACTACTGAGACGTTGTAGCTACATATAGCACAGTTAACTGAAGGGTTTAAAATGAATTTATAAATATTTGAACACTTATGATAATTTTAATGTCTCTATTTTTAAATTTTTTCAGTCAGTTTTCAGTAATAATAAATTAGTACAGTCAATATGATCATCTGTGTGCCAAATATGTACTTCTGTTCCACCTGCTATCTACAAGATATGGGGTATGCATGTTACAGAAGTGGACAAAACCAAGCACAGTGCACACTAATAATATGCTTTCCACTGGCCCAGAGCCCCATTAGTGCTAGTTGCAGTTTTGCTTCTCCTGTCACTGATGACATTAGGGCTGGAAGACTCTCCCAGTGTATGCACAGCCCAGCACAGGGGAGGCAGAGGAGCAGCAACGTTGCCTTGGATCACAGTCTCCCCTCCCCAGAGATGGTGTGATCTGAACATTGTGCTCAAGCACTGCTTAGCAGAGCAACAGGATGAAATACAGCAATAAATGTATTAACAAAGATTCACAATCTCTCTTGCAATCTACAGGCTTCTCTCATTGAAAGGATAATGAACTATAATTCAAAAGCATTAAAACTTTAAACCTGCATTTAAATAGTAATTATACTGATTGTTTTTAATATCTGCCTAATTTATTTTCTTCAGAGCAGCTGAGTATCTTGCATGATTAAATACAAACTCTGAAAAGAAGTCCACTGTCTCTAACCACAAATAATATTTTATAATTGCAGCTATTTTAATTTTGAGACATCATGTAATCTGTTAAACACAAAAGTTGAATGAGGCCTTTTGACTTTCAATATGCTGCAGCAAGTCATCTGCACATTAAATTTTGTGAAAACTCTGTAAAGCCACCATAAAAAAAGAAAATTGCCTTTTTAAAATCACATTTGTATGGAGATGCGTCCCTGTGGCTTCCTCATATCAGCTGCCAATGACAGAATGCACACCAGAGGTAAATGGAACTGAGCTGCCCATCTGCGTGCTTCAAACACAATTGTGTGCCAGCAGCTAAGGAGTGCACACACAGAGACACACACATGGATGTGTGCAGCATCCAGCTCCTTCCTCCTGGAAAATACAGCCCAAAGAATAAAGCCATGGTAGTAGTCCATGACTGCCATCAAAGTTAACAATGCATTGATTGCAGCACCATTTGTGACTCTGGGACAGAGAGCATCACTATCACACTGCCTCCAAAGCCTTGCCAAGATGAACATGTGTTGTCAGGGCAGACATCAGTGGAGAACAGAGCTTGACAAGCAAGCACTGATTCCACCCTCTTGGTGAGAATCACTTGCCAATTATGTGGCAAAGGAATTTCTGAATTTCATAAATGAATTGCTACACATGTAAAAAAATTTAAAAATACATAATTAATGCTCTTACCTTCTGTTGCTTCATTCTAGGATCCCTTTTCTACAGATTACATTAATATCCAAGGAGGTATGGCTCAGGTTAACACAGATTTGCATTGAGTCTACATGGATAATTAAAGAAGGTTTTGATTGTATTCTGCTACAGTAGTGTTCTAATTATGAATAGGTATTTGCAATATTTGCATATAATATTTGTAATTAAATAGGTGTATACACTGAAAAAAAAGCAACTGAAATGTAATTTGGTCATCTTTGGTACCTTATCTACAGTTATTTTTATATTTATTTTTCTTCCATGCTAAGTCCAGTTGGCATGTAACTATAAAAGTACATTTCCTAAACCTCAGTATGGTCAAGATTTAAATGAATTCATTACCCATTGGCCTACTTCCTCCAGTTTTTCACATGACTTCTTTTATTATGTATATTTTAGAGCAAAGGTTTGAAAGTGAAATATACTCCACTTTACATACTGAAAAATAGTCTCACAACTAAATTTAAAGCTATTTTTTGCTAGACATATAAAACACCCTTAGCAAGTCATGTTCATTTCCTTGGGTGAACAGATCAACACTAACAAATCTCAGCCCCCCAGCAAATGAGGGTCTAACATCTAAAATTCCTCCCTTTGCAGCTTTAGATTGACTAATTTGTTATAGATGTTTCACTCTATTTCAAGTTAATTTGCTAATGTCCAAAGAAATCTTTAAACTCATCAAACAAATGATTTCGCTATAACTACAGTACTGCTTTTTTTGTTGTCTCTGTATCATCATTGGTCTGCTCAGTATTATATCCCCCCAGAAAAGTTGTTTGACTGTCTCATGAAAGGTAGTGTTTCAACTCCACTCAGACTGATCCTTCTATAAATTGCAAAACACATTGTAAGGTCGGGGTAGCAGAGAGAATACAGCCTAAAAATCTAAATTGCATTAGATAACATGGCTCAATACTGAGATACTCTTGTATGAAGGTTGTAGGGCTAATTTTACACTTTAATTTAATGACAATGAGTCAGTAGCAAACTGACTGGTTGGAAAAGCTGGTATGTTCAGGTCTTCAACTACGTAGACAAAGCCAGAAAGAACACAAATGCTGGCAGTTAGTCAGTAATGCAGGCCAATTTTCTTTGCAGCTGGATCTATGCAAAACACATGCAACAACTCTGTAAGACTCCTTTCTCCCTGATTAGAATTAGTAAATAAACAGATACCTGTCCACAAGCACGCTAACCAACGGAAAAGATTAGCAGAGCAGCAGAATTTGGTACTCAGTGCACAGGGGCAGTACCTGACAGGGTAGAGACATCCTTCCTGCCTGCACTCCACCTGCTGGCCTTGCCAGTGCTGCTCTGCAGAACAGCTCTCAGAGTGGCTGTGAGCCCACACTGTACATCTGATACATCTTGGACCTTTGCTTCTGGCTGTCTCCTAAATCATCAGCTCACTAATAAAGCAAGAGAGGATGATCTTAAGGGTGAAATTGTGACACTCAAGTTTTCTCATCTAAACTGAGACTTCCACAGTATAGATATTTAAGTATCTTACCTACCAAGATTCAGTTGATAGCCAATGGAGAGGAATGGATATTTTTGAAATGCCTCTTACCACTTGTCACAAGGCATGTCTGGGAAAGGTTATGTGAATTGCCCTCAGAAGTGCCTATTTCATCAATTACAGAGAAAACTTAAGAGAACTAGCTCAGATATAAAAATGTCTTGATTGCTATGTTAGTTGAGATGAAGCTCATGTCTTCCTGCACTTTTCTGTTGAACCAGTGTAGATCATGTGTCTAGAATTGTCTAAAGAGTCCTGAGTCTCACTGCCACACTGAGGATTGTTTTGCCAGTGCAGATACTATAGAAGACAGTTTTAATAATGCCTGCTAAGGAGTAAGATACAGCTTGGCATACAGACAGTGCCATAATCTTGAAACCTGATAGTCCATGAAGAAGTGTGAGGAGATCCTATAACCTGACAAGCAATACTGATATCCCAAAGTTTTAAAAGGTCATAAGAAGGAAGGGATGAAAACAGCCTCCTTACAGCTTATCTTCTTTCTCTAGGTATTAATTTTTTTCTCTTATAGAAATGTCTCTATAAAATAAAGTTTTAACTATGTTTTTGACCCCATGATTCTAAAATAGTGAAAAAAAATATGACTTTGCATCTATCAGAATTTTACATATACTCCAGAATATATATCTTATTCAGTGATGAATAAAAAATATTTTATTATTTTATTCAGTCAAGTAGGATACTAAATATGAAGTAGTTTAGATAAAGTATATTGTGATGGATTTAGCCTACCAATTGAGTCAACAATAAGGTCCTAATTAGGAGAACATATTTTAGAATTAAATCAGTAACTCAATATCCAAACCTCTATATTATAGTGCTAATGTTTAAAACGGTTGATCTCCTCAGATTAAAAAATTCTGATATTAGGGCATTATGCCTGGCTTACCTGAAAAAATGACTAGAATTATTCTTACTACAATAACATTTTTTTCCAGAACAGAAGGTCCATATGGAAATTATTTTGAAATAATTACAGGAGAATAACTTATTCTAGTCTATTTCTCTTCTGTAGACAAAATATTTGTTTTAATACAATTCTACTGATTTCAGAAGAGCTACTCTCAATTTTCCTCATCTGAAAGATGAGACTCAAGCTCATTGTGTTCTCATCACCTTAATATGTTAAATCTACAATGCAATTTTCAGTTACTAATATTTGTTGTCTCTAGACTTAGAGGTCTCATTCATCAAACTATTATCATCCATTAGAGAAATATTCAAAACATCTCTGCATCTAAGAACAAGACATGAATTCATCCCTTTATGCCCTTCACTTTTTTTCCTAAATATAACATCATCTCTGCACAGAATATACAAGCACTACATTCTTCAGTGTCAATTTGGAATATAAACCTGATCATCCTTCTTGTATCTATTTTAAGGGCAAATAGAACAAGGAATGGATGAATGTCATTTGAGAAAGATACACGTTTTTACAGGAGGAAAAGAAATCATATTTGCTTCAAGGAACTATTTTTTTTTTTAACATACACTAGTAGGACACAGATTGTCAATCATTGCCTGCATCCATCTTGAAAACGTCATTGAAATACCTGACATTAAACCGATCAGGTGCCAAAATCTACCAGATTACATGATGGAGGGCTCAGAAGGTAAGGCATGTAAGAAATGTATTTCCCTCTTAGATCACCTAAATAAGAAGCAATGGCTTAGACATTAGGGGACAATTGTATCAACTTCGAAATGCTGCAGTTGATTTACACAGTCTAATATCTGTCCTTGAATATCTGTCCTTGAAAATCTTTACTTGAAAACTCCATACAGTACACAGATAGGAACTTAAATACTTATAATTAATAGCTATTTAAAGTAAACAATAGCAAAATATAAATTTTATCCCCAAGAGGCTTTTTTTCTCAGAAAAATAACTGAAGTGGCATGTAAAAATGTCCTACATGCAAAGACAGCTTTCACTTTTACCGTTATTGTCTCAAAATGACTTTACAACATCAGAACTAATATTAGGATTTGCAAACTTTATATTCCAACAGCTTACATCTACTTATCACTGTGAAACATAATGCCATTCACATGAAAATTATGGAAAAAAATCAGCATTCTGTGTTTAAACTCTACATAAAACAACCTAACATAGGTCAGTGCTCCCTATTGATTTAAGTTAGACTAACCCCTGTTTCCATCAATTAAGTAAGAGCAGAAACAAGCCCAATCAATAGCTACTAAACTTAAATATCTCTGTAAGAAGTACTGCTACTTTAAAACAAAACACTGACAAGATTTTGCATGTGTGTGTGCATGTGTTCATAAGCACAGGCAACTGCAAGAACCTGAATTTGGGACTCTGATCTCTGTGTATAAAATCTCAGAGAAATATCTAAAATGTATTTTAACAAGTTGCAGTCCTCATAATTACATAAATTGCAGATGATGTTGGAAAATACAGTACCTTATAAAATGATTAAGGCTTTAAAAAAAGCATATTCACAAAGTGACTAAAATCACTCTACAAAGATCATCTCAATTCTTGTATCTTTTAATTTCTGAGTACTTGACACTGAAACATGAATAACATTGATGAAGTATATTTTTAGCTTATTTCTTAGAGGAATAAAACATAAGTAATTGGTTTGAACGTTTGTCTTTCCATCTGGCAGCCCTTAACGTTTTAAACTTTTGGATAATTTCTGTCCATCTGACAAACATAGTCAATTGCTTTTCTAGAAGTTGCCTAAAAGTGAGTTGTTAGGTAGACAGTCTTACAAAAAGTGAGATGCAGGGAGAGCAGAGCCCATAACACACTGACAGCAACCAGCTGGCCCACCAGATATGTGTATTGGCCAGATGATCAATATATAAGCAGGTCTAAATGAGCCACAGTATGTGCTGTCTCTTGCCTAGAAGTATTCCCACAGGAGAGAGCTCTACTTACTGCAGCAGGAAGGAAGAAAATATTAGGGATACAGAATACAAATCCCTAAGAAACTTAGCTGTCTGTTCACTTCTCATGGAATGAGCCATTTTCCTTGTATGTTTATTAACTGTCACCACAGAAACCAAATCCTAAAGCACTGGTGAAAGAGTAAACAGGTTATTTGGATCTTTTATATGTACATACAAAGTGCACATAGTCCAGAGAGGAATAGTATTTCCCACTGGAACACAAAGTAGGTTCTGAGTGCATGGGAAAAGGTGCTTTGTCGTCACTCAAGGGCAACAGGAGTTGCCTGCACCTGTGCCTGCATCACCTGCCCAAGGCATTCAATCAGGTGCCAATGCATTCAGCTCTACAGACACTTCTGATTTCTTCTTTTGTCTTGCAGAAGGGATAGTTCAGCAAGCTTGGTGCAGCCCTACGGAAAGAGCTGTGACTACAGAGTGAGAACAAATGACACTTTCTCTCTCCCCATTTTCACGGATTTTTTTTTTTTTTTTTTTTTTTGTGAGTTGGAAGAAGATTGGTTACTGCCCCGTGATTTTCTCTGGTTAGGATAGTATTAAGACATTGGGTTATTTATTAGGATAAACAGACAGCGTATCTTTGTACTTTCAAATTCTTTTAAATGAGACCTGAAGTTCCTTAGCACTATGAAAATTATTCAGTACCTGAAATTAATAATCTAAAATCAGAGACACTCAAAACAACTCAACTCTTTGGTTTACATTTACTTGTATCTTCACAGTGTGGAACAGAAAACTGACCTCTGTGCTCTTAATCTTGTTCTTATATCACCTACTTTACAACTTTACTTATCTAATTGATGACATAAAGTATCATTGAAGCCTGATTATCATTTAATCATGTTGATTACATAAAAAATATTCTGGCCTCAGCAATACAAGATAGTTTAGATTCTATACAATTTGCACAAGCCAGTAATTGCAGCTGTGTACATATTCTGCTGTGAAAATGAGGCAAGTAAGTCTCATGATGATTAAATATAAAACAGTGTACTTTGTAATTTCATGAAGGGTGTGGCAAAATGCCTGAGGGTAAAAATAAAGAAAACTGGGGACATTCACATTCTAACAAATTATAACAGTACAGAAATTAGAAGGTAAAACACAGTTGCTATTCCTGGGTGAAATGCAGTTGCTATTCCCTGGATGGAATGCAGCCATGCTGACTTCCCACACACAATCCATGCCAAGGGGACTAAATAGAGGGTGGAATGGAGTGGGGACACCATGGCTACACTCTGCTAAAATCCTTGCAAGAGGGGGAATCAGCAGTACCTTGTAGCTGATAAGCCACAGCAGCTATCAACCAAAAGAGAAGAAAGATTTCATGCTGTTGAGCCAGCAACTGTGGCAAGATCACAGATGTACATCTCCATCCCAAAGGCTACCCCAAATGTAATACTGACATTATCCATCCCCAGGGTATGACCACTTAACATCATGCATGACCAGAGTCACTCAAACTCTACCTAAATGCAAACACAGCATAGAAGTAAAATGGGGAGTAGTTAGGGAAGACTCCATTGTAACTTGTGGGATTAGCTGATGGGAACCTGTGTTCTACCCCATAGGGATGCCTTTCCTGGGGCACTGACAGACTAATCGAACACTAAGGGTTTGACAAAATCTTTCCTTTCATGTGGAAAATGACAAAGATAAATCATAAAGACAACTAGAAAAAAATGGAAAGCTGTTGTCATGGAAACATAACAGTTAAAAATTCCTCATGCTCTTTCAAAACATCAAATTTTGATAATCTGGTTGAATTCCCTGCTCCACATAGCAACTATTTGGTGAAACAAGTGCTGGTATGAGTCTTTGACAACACATCATCTTTAGTGGTTGAGCAAAGCCATATGTCTACACTGCTCTGTAGTACAACAGCAGAAGTCTCTCAAATTCCTTGGACAGCACAGTGGAGGAAAAACATCAACATTCTCATATAAAACTCCAATTTTAGACATCCAGTCATTTTTGACAAAAGTATCACTTGGGTTTTACAGATGCTCATCTAGCTTTACAGTGCTCAAACAGAAGCTAAATTAAGCTCCTTGTTTGCATACAGAGCAACAACTGTTTATAATAGTTTTCACTTTAATGTACCCAGCAGTGTAAATTTCTGCTAGTCACACTTTTCCCTAAAAGGCAATTATTGTATGAATTGTAGCTCTGACTATCTAAAAAAAAAAAAAAAAATCACCTGTACATCTCGATACACCAGTACTTAGTTATTTTATAAGGAAAAAGAAATAGCACTGTTACTATTGGCTCAAATGAATGGTGATTCCTCCATGAAACCAGCTAGAGAAGCATGCCTGCAAGAGGCACAATATTCTCCCATCAAATCTGTTATGAATGGCTGCTGTAGCAAAATGGTGAATAGTGTAAGACTTCAGACAAGGTCTGGTAAGGGACATAACTATAACACACAGGCTCAGAGAAGTCTAATTACCTCCAGAATCAATTTGTAGGATGAAACAGCTTGAACTGGAAATTAGTTAACTTAAAAATAAGAGATAAGCATTTAATTGTCTCCTCTTCCACTTACATGAAAGTGGCAATGGTCTAGATGGAGGGAAGAAGAAAGTTGTGCCACTATACATTTGGCAGAACTACTAACTACTACGTTATTTTTAGAGGTGGGGAGAAGGAATCAAAATTGCACTAGTAGGTAATTTCTGGTCCGGTATCATTGGGTTCCCAGAGGGAGAAATATCTCCAGGACATCAACATTTTATGATAATTCACAAGATAAGAAAGAGTCTACTGAAGTACAGGCATACTAAAACCCCTTCAGTCTGTAGCTGAATAGTGATTCTTAAAATATCTTTTGCCTTCAGAGACAAGTATATCTTGGATGTCTTTTTTTTTTAATTATTTTTTTTATTTGCAAAGCCAAATCTATGCCATACAGGAGTATTTTATTTTACAACATATGAGGAAAAGATTGTGTCTAGTACCAGCTGTATTTAAAATTTGGGGAATGGATTTCAAGTATGTTCTAAAACTGGGATAGCCTTTCCCTAGGCAGTAGATCTCCATGCAAAGCTCCTAAGTGCAGAAAGCAACATTTCTCATCACTTTCTTTCCCCAAGGCTATTGGTATGAACAGTACCATGATACTGTAATTGAACAGTAGAAAAAGAAATTAGACTATCCAAATCCCTAAGAGAGGATCTGCAACCAATCATTGTCTTTGGAAAAGACAGAAAACAACTGCTGCAATTAAATGTGTATTACACTAGGACAACACTTCTTTTTCCAACCCAAGGTCCATGTACTGTCACACTTATAAGTGATGATAATACAAATCTATGGACAAACTGCTTAGTAGTTCTTACCAAATACGTAATCACATAAAAGTATATCAGAAAAAATAACTTCAGGCTTCCTTCTTTCTCTTGAAATGCACATGCAACTTAATCACAGAAGTAATATATACGTAATTTTATTAAGAGAAAGTAGACCCTCCAACTGTTGTGGCAGAGGTTTTACTCTGGGAAGGAAGGATCATTTTTGCTAGCTTGGCTGCTTAGTATTTAAATGTAGTGTTCCTGAAATTTACCTTTTGTTTATGAAAAAATAAAATACCAGTAGAGCAACATAAAAATTGTACTAAACGACATGAGGTTAAAATTATTGTCAAAATATATATTTTTTTAGAAACTCCACTTATTCTACATAGCCTTCTAGCCTAACTATTTTGAAACTGAACAATAGGAATTAATGATGTTGGGATTTATTATCCGTATTTAGAAAGACTGTCAGGTTTAAGCATTTTTCTTTCTCTCTGAAGAAAGTTAATTTGATTAGATGCTTAGCTGGGTGAGCCATCAGCTGAAGTTTTGACCTGCAATATAATTTAAGAACACAGAAAAAAAGAAGGATGTTACCTAATCCTGCTGCATGAATAAAACCTATGTTGACATACAAGACATTCAGCTAATACTTGCACTAGGAAACACTTGGACATTTTCTGGGAACAAATGGTTAAGCCATTATGATTGGTGCCGTAAACATGTACAGGCCTAGGAAAAATAAATCAAAATAGTTATAATTTAAGACAAACCAAATATGATTACATCCTTTAAAAATTTTGATGCCAAAAAAAAAGATTTTCTTGGTACATAGCAGAAGACAACTCACCAAAAATATCTTTGCTGTCAAAACTTAAATATAAATAAACTAACCAGAGAGGGGTCCAGGCTTACTAGTGGCCAAAAAATGCAGAACCTTAAAGCAGCACCTGATACTGCATCCATCTTTCTGAAGTAGTAATGAATTTGGCTCACCCAGTTAATTCAGTCATCAGGTATCACTAAGAAAACTAATGTAAAAAAAGAATGTTCTGGGAAGGGAAACCATCAGGAAGTTCAATTCATGTTCTAAGGGTTATTTTTATGCTTTTATATTGCTATATTTCTGCAGATAATAATCAAAATGGCTCCATACTTACCTTCCATTGCAACCAAATTTTTCTGAAATAAACCTGCCATATGTATATTTATAAACACCAGTGATTTAGTGTCATTTCAGTCAAATGCTCCCCAAGGGATCTATTACTAAAAGAACCTCAGTTAGCCCATTTTCAGGCGTGGATCCTAACAAGAGTATCCTCTGTTACAAGGCTTTTTGAAAAGAATACCATTCTTACATGGCTTTACTGGAAACTTCACTGTTGCTATACTTGCTTCTTGCGATGATGATAAACAAAATTTACTGCCTGTTTAAATTGTTCTTTACCAGGCTAATATAGCAGCAGTGATAACAGCTGAGAAATTGGATTGCATGTGACTCTGAAAGTGGGACACATGAGTGAAAGCTTCTGCTTCTCATATGTTTGCAAAACAACCTCCAAGGCCCAAATATAGAAAACTAAGGTACAAAGGCCTGAACATATGTGCTCTGGGAATGTTTAGAAAAAGGATATGCCACATCAATGAACTGCAAGATGGTTTACCCCAAGAGAAAGCAGACAAGCTCACACAACTCTGTCATTTAATTCTCTTGGCTGCCAGCAGAAGATCTTTCACATTTCTGTAACTTCATTTTTACCAAACTACTTTATTCCCTTTTTTCTTCAAAATGGAGTATCAGAAAAGAAAAAAAATATTAAAGAGATGCCTGAAAGGAAACAACTCATTTTTTTCAGGATAAAAAAATGAACAAGGATTCAGGGGAAGTCATTCCACTCAAACAAAACAAAACAACACAACAACAAAAAAAAAAAAAAAAAAAAAAACAACACCCAAACAAAAAAACCCCAGAAAACCTAAAACAAACAAATAAACAAAAAAAACCCCAACCAACAACAACAAAAAACCCACAAAAAACCCCCAAACAAAAAACAATGAAACTACATACATTTTAAATGACATCTAAAAATCAAGCCTAATCCAAAAGAGACCACAAGCAATCTGTTTCCAGAAACTTTATTGTGTTCTGTAAAAATCCCTTCTGTGAATAAACCTGTCTAAATTATTTAGATTAGCTTGAAAGATTAAAGTTCTATTTTCATGGGATCTCATATAAAGCTTTTACCAGTAAGTGATCACTTCTGGGACAACATTTCAGAAAATCTCCACGTAAAACCCTTTAGTACTAAACACATAATCTTTGTGACAAACACATCGTCTATTTTCTTTTTGCCTCTCTTCTTCTTAGAAAAAAAAAAAAAAAACTTTAGGAAGTCCTTCTCATCTGAAGATATTATAGTTGCTATTCTTAATCTTTCCTTAAGATTTTTTATTTTTAATGATAATTCCTTTGCTTGCAAAAGATAAAAGACATGAAAATTGGCAGGGTTGCATAGAATTGTTTAAAAGGTATAACAAAATGCGTAAGAAACCTGTATAAATTAAGTATCTTAAAATAGAAGAAAAAGCTGGAGAAGTCCTGAATTACTGACTCTATTTTTCCCCAAGTCTTATTGAGGCAGAGCTCTCACTGGGTATGTTGAACTATGCACTAGAATCAGAACAAGATGACCTAATTTTATGTTATATTGAATAATCTGTGATTTCAGAAAACGTCACCTAATTCCTTAGAACTTCAGTTTTCACCTTTGAATAATAGGGCCAATGTTTTTTACGTTATCAAAAGATGCTTCAGAGAAGTGGAATATATATTATTTCAGCTACCTTATCTTGGAAAAAAAAGCCACAATGAATTCCTTGATGAAATATGTGCAGCATGTTGCTACCCACTGGCAATTGAATGAAACACTACTATTGCCCTTTCCTGCTTCTTCACCTCCTCCCTCCCCTCAAGGATCAGTCAGATGTCAGGGAAAATTACATTTATCTGACACGTTAGAAGTTAGGAACATGGTGAGAAAATGGGAAATATCCCAGCCAATGGGAAGGAAAAAATCAAATGGTGAAGCACGAGAAGAGAGGGTTGCAAAAGTTACGTAGCAGTAGAAACTGAGCTACCACAAAGAAAATGAGTTATTGAATCATTTTGGCTCAACAATCTAGTATGACAACCTTGCTAATGGATAAAAATGCTGAGTCCATCAAGTCCAAGTGCTGGACTTGATGCCAAGCTAGATACAGGTGGTATCCATGTTGTAATTTAAATGCCACTATCTTGTTTTTCCACCTCTAAAACTTAACTTCCAAAAAAAAAAATACAAAAGAAGTACAAAAACTGTTGCCCCACTGTTTCAGAGAGATGGTTTTATGACAGCATTCAGGTTTCATGCTCCCAAACTACATGCTGACTTGGAAGCAGCTCCCTAATCAGTGTTCATGTGTCTGGCTATTTTTTAGAGTAAAATATTTCTAAGCCACCACAGTGGCTTCCTTAATATAAAAACCTGCATTCTTATTCTCCTGCCCTAACTGTTCTGTGAGAATGGCTGTATCAGTCAAGACCAATCAAGGAAATACTCTTTGGCAGAGAATTTTTAAATTCCTAGCTGGGTTCTGCTTTAAGAGCTTCTGCATCCAGGATCATCAGGGGACCCTTGGGAACCCTCTGAGAATCTGCTGCCAGGTAAGGAGAAGGCATGTGAGCATGAGAAAGCTCTAGCCACTTCCAAAAAGCAGAATGAGCTGCCTATTGCATACCTATTGCCTTTGCTACAGATGTCTCAAATTAGGGGCAGTCAAAGCCCCTTTTAGTGTAGGTAGGGAGGGGCCAGGGCTGAAGCCCAGCTCCCAGAATGTAGCTAATGCATGCAGGAGCACAAAGAGGAGTCCCATCTCAGCTCAAACCACCCTACATGCTTTCAGGTCCAGCAGCAATGTGCCACAGGGCAAGTTCCCTAGCAGCCGGTGGAGCTGCCAGGGCAGAAGCTTCAACCCAAACAGAGCTTCAGACAGTGTGTGCAGCCCTGGGAGCCCCAGGCTGCAGGGAATCCCTGGGGCCTCTCCCTGGGGCTGGAGAGGTGTTCCCCTCTCCTACGGAGATGTGCTGCTGTTGAGGAGCTGTGCACCAGTGGAAGGGAACAGGCTGTGCAATATGAGAGACTATTAGAATGACCTACAGCAGCAACCAGGATAGCAAAGAAGACCTGTATTGCAAAACACATGGTATTGAATATCTGATCCATATCAAACCCCCTGAAAAAGTTATACTCCTGATCAGATCAACCCTTCTCCCACATCTTCTGAACTCCTTTTGAAAGGAATATAATTTACAAGCTTCAATACCACTCTGCAATGTAAGGATTGTAAACCTGCTGATCTACATTCATGTGAATAAACACCTTTTATCTACACTATTTACATCTTCTATATCTTTTTATTTTCATATTTGCAACGTTGGTTTTGGGATTTCTTATTTCTTAAGCCTCTTCAAAGACAAGTAGTGTTCCATCTTTAAGTACTCACATTAGAGGGGGTAAGCAAATCAATTATTTGTGAGGAAACACCTAAAAAATTATGTCAGGATACGAAGAGACTCCTGATTCTAGTTGTCATGAAAGTGGCACTTCATAAACTGCAGTTTAGGAAAGCCCTATTAGAGATGTGTAGAGATTAATTCAGCCCTAATTTAAACAAAATAAAGTTCTAAAAATTTTCTTCTGAATCTGACATGCCAAAGGACCTGTCCATATGATTCATACACTCCTGAGCATCAAGTATTTATCATGGAAGATCCTGTTAGGGGCTCGAGAAGTAGCTAGGTAGGTACTGCTTGCCAGTGACTTAGAAGCTGACATATATGATGAGGAATAAAATAATAAGTAATATTCTGGAAATCATAGCTGTGGGACATATTGGAAATATTTATCTATGCTTAATTTAGCTTGTTTGGGTTTTTTTACATAAAAATATATTTTTCAATCCAAAGACTTTGGTATTAGTCAAGTTTCTTAAACACTTGCCTCCTATGCAAAATGTGTCTACTTTGATTTAAAAAACTTGATTAACATCTTCCTTTTTTCTTCAATTAGCAAAACATCTCCTCACAAAACAGTATTTAAATTATCTTTTTCACCTACATAAAAATACACAATTTTATATCTATTAGTCTGATGCTTCAATATCATAAGAGTTATTGTATATATTACATGTGGTATAGATTGTTCTGTCTTATAAAAATTAAATGTTAGCAATTTCATTCTTTCAACATGACAGCATGGTTAGATGGCTGTTGAAGAGATATTTACTCACAGCGTTACAGAGGGGTGGGAAGAAGAGAAGATGATTTTGGTGATGCAATTCCATAAGTTGCCAGTTGCAATTGGAACCCCACGTTCTGGATGTACAGAATAGTGTTGGCTGTATCAAAACACTGGACCACAGGGTTCTGGCAGGGCCCTGGAGCTATTCACCAACACTAGACAGCAGAACATTTGAAGACAGCCAGAATGTTAAATAAAAATTCTAAATAAATGAAAAAAGAATTTTTTGACAAATGCCTGAAATATTTTGTCTTCATAATTTCTATCTGTGGCTTGTCTAGTGGTGCCTGACAATTGTACCCAGAGGAGCACTAGATCTTCTGTGCACCAAACTAATGTGATGAACAGATGATAAAAAAAACTCTACCGGGCTTCAATAAGATATCAAAATGTAAGTGGAGCACTTTGGTCTGATTGCTGTCTGCCTTCAGTCTCATTTCTGCTTGTGTAAGATGGCTGCAAAATGCTTACAAAATTGAATTGTGGTTTTCTTATCACCACTCTGCATGGCGCAAATGATACATTCAACTGTGGGTATGCTAAAAGTTTTCAGATTAAAAAGCTTTAAAGTTTGGGTTTTGGTTTTTTTTTTAATCTATGTATTTCATACTACACCAATAACACCTTGAAATACTGTCCAGAAAGGATGATTCCATGTTCTTCTTTGCTCTTCCCAGCTGCTGAGGTATCTGCAACGCAGAAGGCCACAAATTAGGAGAAATAGGTTCTGTGATAGTCTGAGGCAGATGGCAGGCAGTTTTTAAATTTCTGCATTACCTTATTCTCTACACTATTCCCCCCCAGTCATCTTAGGTGGAGCAGTACTTTTCTTTAGCTTTTCAATCTGAGTATGTATTTAGCAGATTTACAATACCTCAGAATCTTCTCCTCCTGCTGGTCTACTAGTATTGTCTGTGTCAAAAAGATAATTTTAGAAAAACTCTCATTTCATCAAAAGAGTGATTAAATCTCCTGGAACATTTTGAGAAATTATATGAATCTGATTGATTACTTTGTAATTTCGTAACATTGATTTTATTGCCATATATAATGGTAATTTGTAAAGAAGTTATTCTATGCTTTCTGTACTGTCTCCTCACTAATCCTTTGGTCCAGGTTTTGTTGGTTAGTTGGTTTGGGGGTTTTTTTAAATCATCACAGGTTCTTTCCTTATCATCATAAATACTCGATATTATGATAAAAATTCAGGAAGCTTATTTCAAAAATCTCGCAATATGTAAAGTGTTTTTATTTCTGCTGAAGGGAAAAGGATATATTTTAAAACTTACAACCTTAATCAAATAAAAATGTGTATGGAGGAGTTTAAAAAAGTGGATAATTTAAAGTACGTATTTAGAGTAATATATATTAACATAATATTTAAAGTAATTTCTCTTTTGAACCAAATCAGAAATATTTTCCCAAGTTTTTAACCTGAAGACCAGAAATCTTCATCTTCTGATGTATTTGTATAATTACCGAGGAACCGATTGAAACTAAGATAATGTGTTTTTAAAAGCATCTGTTGTTACACTTGTTTACCCTATTTCTTTGAACAAAAAAATAAGTCAGTTATCAAGGTTAGTAAAATTTCTCACTTAGAGACGTGCTAGACAGATTACTGATAACAGATTTCAGCAAAATGATTTAGGGAAAACCCAGTCAACAGACACTATGTTCAGTACAGAGGCAATTGCGTGACATTCTATGGCCTATTAAACATGAGAAGATACTGTAATAATCCCTTCTCATCTTTCACCTATAGATAAGGAGAGTGTTTTTTAAAGGAACAAAGAGAAAAAATACAGAAAACCACACTTAATAAATGTTCTCTACAGAATACATTTGGGTTCAACTTTTCCTCTTCTGGTCTCTTGCTACTTCTTCTGCAGTGGCAGCCTGAAATGATCAAGCCAATCACCTAGCCTCTGGTTTACTTGCTGTTCCAAATATATCACCATAGAGCAACATACTCCTCTTGTGAGACACCAGTGGTGTACACAGCAGGCCAGAAAGAGCCCCTGCTTTTGTGAAGTTTTGATTACTGTTGATAATAAGGACCACTGAGATCTACTGCAGATAACTTAATGGCTCAACTGGCAAACGTGTTCTGATCAGCAGAAGAATATGGATACAGTGGGAGGAATATGTAGCTGTTTAATGACAGATAATCTTGTGTGAGATGGAAAAGATGCCAAAAATGTAGGGCATTACTGCACTTCTAACTCACACAACTGATTTGGGAGCCTTCTGGATGAACCTTGACCTTTCAGCTCTTTAGATTATATACTGAAATTTAATACAGAGCTTTATATTTTATCTTGGAGAACATTTCAGTTGCTAGGAGGTATCCAATAACAAAAATGTATTTGGAGATGTAGTCGTGTGTTACACAGATCCATGTGCCCATATGCCAATGAAACGAGTTGCATTCTAAAAAACTATTTGAAATTGGAATATTCTTGTATTATTAGTGCCATTATCACAGAATCATTTAGGTTGGAAAAGGCCTTTGAGATCATCAAGTCCAACCTATGATCTAAGACCAGCTTGTCAACTAGATCATGGCACTAAGTGTCACATTCAGTCCTTTCTTAAACATCTCAGTGGACAGTGGCTATCATCTCCCTGGCAGCCCATTCTGTGAAGAACTTCTTCCTAATGCCCAAAATTATATACACTGCTAAAATAAGAGTAGTCACACAAACTAAAATTTCTTAGCCTCACTATTAACTTAGTTTTTTGGTTTGTTTTTAATATGAATGTTTTCCCTTCCAGGCTTTGGAAACTGGGCCTGCATAGAAAGACCTGTAGAAACAGTAAAAGAATAATAGGCTTAACTGAAAAAAAGCAGTCTACAGAATAATTATATGCAAATTAAACTGGTTTTAATTTTTTAATCCTCTGGGGATCATCAGAGGACGGGCCAACTTGAAGCACTGGAGGGAATCCTCTGCAAAGAAAAGTGAGACAATACTAACACTAGTTACTTTTTTTTACTCATTTTTTAAAGAATGATATATCCATTTTGATTAGACAAAAAGATGGTTTTACTGTCTCCCTGAAAGATCTATTTGTCAGATTAATATTTTAGAGCTTGAGTACTTCAGCACAGTGCAAACATTTTATTTTCTATACATTTACAGCATAAACTGTACAATTAGTCACAAATTCCATGTATATGTCCTGCTCTCTGCCTCCTTTTCCAAAATTAATTTAATTATTGTCATGCACATTCATGTTTTCGTCAGGCATTCAAAGAATATTTTTCAAGCGATTAGTCTTCTTCTGATGAAAGGTCATGGCCAAGGAGTTCTCATCATATAAAATAAACTAACAGAATGTGAAATGAACAGACAGATGAAATATTCCATATCATATACTGAAATTCAACTAACTGAAAAGGAGTAGGTAGGATGGTTGGGTAAACACACAAATAAAAAGTGTTTTCTAAGGTAGCAGTAAAATGGTTAAGTATGCAGGTTGTCAACCCTTTCTTCACCACAGGTGTTTTAACTTCCTTCAGTAAAACATTTAGCTGAGACTTAACTGTAGCTACTTTAGTAGTCTAAAAGACATTTATCTGACATTAGTCTTCTTAGTTCAGTCAGGGGCCACGATCGCCAGAACACTATTCATTCTGTCATAAGACATACTCACAAAATAACAAGATGAATCAGAGCTTGTTCTGCCTCTTCTTTTTTATTAACTCTGGAGGAAGTCTAGGGAAATGGCTTAAATTAGACACTTAAATGTTTTGATGTCTACAAATTGTCCAAATCTAAAACTAGTTACAGTTTTGTACCTTGGTTGTTTTCAGAATCAAAAACTGTGAGGTCTTCCAGAACAGAACCCAAACAGGCAAATAAAGGAAAGCCGCCTGAGCCACAGATAAGCACTACAGACTAACAGTACAAACACTGTATGCTAACAGTAACCACAAACACTATACACCAACAGTACCTAAGGTTCTGGAAAGACAGAGGTACATAACTACATAAACCATCAGGGAAGGCAGTTAAAAGGGAGGAACTTCAGGTTCAGTTCCTGTTTCAAGGCATAGGAAGGAACTGAATGTTTGTGTCTCCAGAGTACCCTTAAGAGGTGGGACATCACTACAGCTTCCTCCCAACAGCCTATCGTTTTTGGTGCTGCATGATTCTGTGGCTCACTAACATAAGCAACTGTTACCTTTTAAAAAGAGAAACAAGGACAAATACATCCCATGTGTTTGAATTACACAGTTTGAGATGTGCAAGACCATTGCTTCCAATGTAGAAGTTACCATGCAGAAAGTGTGGACCCTTTTCCTTTGAAACCATCTGATAAATTCAAAGGTAAGGATCTTTGTCCTCAAGTTACCAAATAAACACTAAAAACACAACAAATTAAAGAAACTAAAGGAAGGCTACCATATATTTTTGTATGACATGCTGACACTTGTTTCCATCTCTAAGAATGAATAATGAAACTGTCATCTTCAGACACAACAGGACTATGGTATTATCACAGTCTAGACCTTATCAGAAAGATTGAAACTGAATCTCAAACTGAGCATAAAAAGTAGTATTAACTACTTCTGTAACAGAACATGATATTTCTTTATGTTATGACCACACCAAGTGAGTTCTCTAAAATTCCTGAACAGTAACTACCGTGATTGTAACCAGAAGATCACTGGAAATTGAGGAGTTAGTGATTTGCACAGCAGTTAACCTGAGCAGGTGATGCCTGTGCTGCTCTATGCTGTGCATATGTAACTGTGCCATCACACCTGGGCTGTGCTCTGCATATCCCTTGGCTGAGGAGAACCTCAGCCCACCCAGGGTAACACAGGAGCTTGTAGGCAGCTCCCACTCAGTATGGGGATTGTATTTAGGTAAAAAGGCGGCAAGAAGTTCTCATGTGAAGATACCTTCTTCTTTTTTCTCTTTTTTTTTTTTGACAGTAGACTTTATTAAGAGAAGTGTTTTCTTTTAAGAGAATCCTGTAAAATCTCAAAAGCCCTTCTTCTTTACAGTCTTAGCTCCTATAAAGGGCATTTTCAGTGGTGTTCTACAGTGTGAGTGCCCTCCCTATTATGATGATAATGAACCAGCACTTCCAGCTGCAACAGAGTAACCAAGATATCTTATGCTCCAGATGAAATGACACTCTTTAGAAAAAAACAAACAAAAAAATTCTGGTAATATTTTTGGTGTTAATAATATTTTGTCCAGAATACAGCATTGTAAACTTACCATTTTCTTTTTTGAAAAAACATTTAATGTATGTCCTCAATTGAAGGGTGAAAGTAGAATTTTTTGACTAAGCTTCAGGTGCAGTCCATACTTCTAACATTCATGACGCTGAAAAACTGCTTAAGAGTGAACTAACTGCCTAGCATTTTAAAAATACACCATACCTAGTATTACCTTGTTTCTGGTACTATTTTTAAGATCTTCACACCTAGTAGATGAAAATCTTTAACAATGTCACCATTTCTTACTTTCCCACATAACTGCAACCTGCAGCCTTCACCTGCTTTTTACCTACTTTTAACAGAAGCATCTACCTACAGGAATTACTGACTCTCATCCAAGTCACTACAAGTTTGTTATGAAAGCTCATTTAAAGTGAAGTCCAGATCAGACTGAAAAGATTTCAGTGCAATCTACTCTCTCTTGACTCATTCCAAATATAGCTATTCAATTAAATAATAAAATATATACATGCACTACATTCTCTCACACTAAGTGCCTTTTCTGAAGGAGTTCACAAATCCTGGCAGCTGAAAAGACATGCATATTTAGGAGGAGCGACAGTGTAAGAGAGTTAAGAAGGTTTAAATGTAAAAGTTCTGAAGTCAAATTTAGTTCTTGCATCTCTATAAACTCTGACTAAGCCACGGACTACAGGGAAATGCTCCAGATGTCTAGTAAACAAAGATCAGACACTAAGACATAAAACTGTAATAATTCCAGCAGCTTCTATCTGCTCTAAAATATGCAATTACTTAGGTGTTGCAAGAAGACTTGGGCACATTTTTGTTCCTGAAGCTGACACTTCCACTGATTTTTTAAAAAATATTTTTATTTTTATTTGCTCTATAAACATGTATAAATAGTAATTATTTTTCTTTGTCTTAGATGCTTGAAGATATATGCTCCTATCTAAAGGGAAGCATACTATGACAAGGGAAGCATGTCTATGAAAAGTCTCTCCCCTCTTCTGCATGGTAATTAAGCACTACTCAAGGTGCTATCAGAGAGTGCACAAAGCCAGGGCTACAAGGCAACATGTTGCAATTGCAACTAGGGAAAAACTGGAAGAGATTGGAGCACTGGGCTGGAAATTTAATGCAAAGCTTTTTCATGGAAACTTTGCCATCCAGTTCAAATTGCTTTTTCAGGTTGTGATACTGGATTCCTAGTTTCGTTCCATTGAAAGGATGTTTTATAAAAGGTGGACAGTCAAAACACAGAAGCATCAACCAATGAAGGAAGAAAACCTTGCAGAATATAAATATTACTGCAAGGTCTTGAGTGCTCACTGTCAGACAAACCACAGTGCCAGTGAACACATCTCTGTTAATTTCCTAAACAACACATTCAAGAAACAAAAGCAAAATAAAAGGAATAATCAGCTCAGCATTTAAGAAGAACACATTTGATAGTATATTTTTAAATGAAATCTCCTTCTCCAATAAAAATGCCATGTTGCAATCTAGTTAAGCGTATTCACAGTACTCCACATTGATCATCTCATTCTTCTCCTGAAAAAAAACCCCAGAGGACACATAATGAGAGTGGAATCAACGTTTAAATAAATTCCCAAGACATTATCTAATACTGTAAAGACCAGGAAAGATGTAACAATAAGCAGCACAGAAACTGTCTTTACTATCCTGTATGGATGAGTTTCCTGAAGTGGCTATCTCAACGCTGGAAACTAAATTAATGAATAGAGAGATAATGGAGACAAACAGCAGTTACAGCCTTATTCAGACTGATGCTGAGTCTCCTCATCTTCCATATCGTTCATTATAAGGTGAAGGCACTTAGCAGGATTGCTATGCCAGATGATTATTCACTTATACATTTCATCCACATCCTGGTGTTTATTCTACCTCATTACATAAGAGAATCTAGAACACACCTACTTTTCATTTGGAATATGAACTGAATTTTTTTTTTGAAAATTCATTTGTTCAAAACAATAAAGTTACAGATGTTGTAGTCATATTTTTGATGAAAAATTGATGTAAATTCAAAACTACTCATATAATTCATCCATCAAGATTCCTGTAACTAAACTCTCACCACACAAATATAAATCCTTTCAAAAAAGGATTACATTTTGCATCCAAACCCTGAAAGCCCAGAGGATCTATCTGAT
Source organism: Lichenostomus cassidix (assembly GCF_008360975.1). Lineage (NCBI taxonomy): Eukaryota > Metazoa > Chordata > Aves > Passeriformes > Meliphagidae > Lichenostomus > Lichenostomus cassidix. The sequence goes on along the minus strand of NC_139480.1, from coordinate 16,184,015 downwards.
TGCACCAGAGAAACAGATGCTAATCTAGCATTTGGGATCTTTAGTCTTTATCATCCCTCAGTGAAATACACAGAGCTACAAGTTCCATTTAGAGAGCTGCTAACTGTATTGCCTCAGAGGAGCAGTTTCTGGAAAGTCAAGTTTCAAGCTCTCTAAGACTCATAAATCAGTATCAACTCCTTATACTATACCCTGACATAAATGGGAAAAGCCCCTACACTGTCATTCCCCTTTCTTACATTAAAAGTCTGTAATACAGAAAATACTCCACTTTAGCAATACACATGGTATGCTGTGATTGCCATTCTTCATACTAACATTATTCCCCTCTGGTCCTCTCAGAATTTATTTTCTTATCTGTAGTCTTACAGCTGAATTGTAAATTTTCTGAAAGGAAGTATCTGTATTAACCACTTGCTCAGTACCTAAAATGAAATCAAGTTCCTATTCCATGACAGTTCCAAGTCCATAACACATTTGTACAAGGCAGATTTTTAAATATTTTCATTAAGTGACATATTTGTCACTTTGGCATGCAAATTAGATGAACATTTTTTTGGTTTCATTATAAAGAGAACTGAAGTTTAGGCTTATGTGATGTTACAACACAAAGGCAACACACATTTCTAGTCTTTAGAACAGAAAGTGTTTTTCTCATGTAGTATTCAGTAGGGACACAAGAGAGATAGTTATCACGTCACATACAAAATATCCATAGACTATCCAGAGAGAAATCTTGTCCTAGGCAATATGATCTATGGATGGAATCTATAATGCTATTGTTCTATGATTCCATTTTGACAGATTTTTTTTTTCCTTCACACTGCTACTACCAGCTTTGTGATCTTTCTCCATAGAATGAAAAGCCAGTATCTATAATGAATTATGCTATTAAACTAAGAGACCTATTTCGAGAATAAATAAATGTAGTACAAGCTTAAAAACCATACAGAAAACATCATAAATAAAAATACGTATATTATCTTTGTGTAATCTATTGGTTTTATTAAATTCTGCTTAGACACTGAGAAAGAAGAGGGTAAACTAGCCAAAGAGGATTAACACTATAAGGAGGAACAAGAAAGATTAATTTAAAAATGCTGGGAAAAAAATGATATTGTTTCAGAAGATGATATTTCTCTATAGTTTGGCAAGCTGGTAGCCTGAATCACTGAAAAATAAGTAATTGTCTCATTGGCTTCAAGTGCTACATCTGTTTAATTGACTGTCCTCTGTCCTTTGTCATTTCAAAAATTCTAAGCACAGAATTAAATAGTTTCTAGTAGACAGCCAAGCTTATCTATTCCTTGGAAGACCTCAGGTAGCTTTATGAGTTTTACATCCTATGCAGACAAAAAATGGCAGTATGTTTGGTAAGAGAGCTGTGCAGCAAACAATAGATACTTTTCATCAGTGAATAGACAAGCTCATGATGAAGGAAAATTCTGTTGCACATCAGTCAGTTCAGGTGGGATCAGCTTCCCCATTTCCTTGCTTCACTACTGTCTCCCATGAGCTGAGGTACCTCTACCTAAAATGTTCTTAGAAAGAACCACTGAACCACGCAGCTGGCATGAAGTGCACACACTAACGCAGTGAGCTGACAATTCAGTGAAGTTACAAATATAGGCCATGCAAGAGAATCCGTGCTGGCTTAGACATGCTGGATTCTTATAACATTTGTGCCTAATACTGATTTAATGCATGATATTTATGATTCTCATATAGTACAGTCATGGATCCATAAATAAGCTCAGATCAGCAGCTAAAAATACATTTGACACTAACCGTTCCCTTAATTGAGATTGGACTCATTAACATTAATATGACTTTCTTATCAAGAGTAGTTTGTATGTATCATGTTTATCATGGTATTTATTTTTCTCTATTTCTCTGTTTGTCCCAGTTGATCTCTTTCTGCTAACTAGATATGATGAAAACGTACTTAGTCCTATGCAGAGCTTTTATCAATACTCGCAAAACGTTTTACAAAGAAGGTTTGGCATTGTGATCTCCACTGCTATCAAGAGAGAAAGTTACACAAAGATAAGTCAAGTGCCTTTTAAAGTATGCTCTACACACAAATCAGAGAGCTAAGCTAACAGGACTCTTGAGTCTCAGTCCTGTGCTATATTAAGACAGTTACGTTCTCTCCCCTAGAGACAGAAAAAGCTAAAATCAGGTGGCTAATTACAAGTAACCACAGACAACCAATAATCCTTGAATAATCCAGTTTCAACCCCCCTGAATTATTAGATTCATAGATTCCTGGTAAGCTTCTGAAGTAATTAAAGCCTGACTGAGAAGCTAAGCGATCTTCTGCTCAAATCCTATGAATAGATTAGCTTGGGAACATAATGTATGATGACTATTAATGTACTATTTTGCTGTTTGAGCAGCAAGTGTCATTCAGCAAAACCTTACCCAAATTGTACATATAATAGATTCACATCATCTTTACAAATCTAAAGCTAATGTTAGAAGAAAGCACAAAAAAATATGACTTAATCTCTTACTATACCAGTGACAAGATGAGAGGCAGTAATTGACAGAACACGGCCTGATACTGCAAGGCTCCAAGGGATGAAAATCTGTGATTCTTTTCATAAACTAAGAAATGGAGCAGGGTCTGATGAGGGCAGTCTAGTAACAGGAATATGAACTTGTTACTTTTCCACCATTTTTAAACAAAGATTCTCCATAATTTGTAAAGAAATATGAAAGTTTAAGGTCTTCTAGAATTATTAAACTACTGTTAATTGCATGCTGTAAAACAAAATACCCTTGGAAATGTACTGTTGTGTCTAGAGTAAGTTAAATGTCCTTGAAATTACCTGGAATCTCTCCATTGACCATGCAGGGAGCAGAGACCATTTATTAGACTCATATTTAAAGTGTATGTGTTAAGCAACAAAATATTTATATCATAAACATTGGACTCTATTGTAAAGGAATGCTCACTAACTCATCCCTGTGTCTGAGCTCATTAAAACCCTCATCACTTCATCAGAAAATAAGAGATTGTTTATTGTAATTCAGATTGGACTCAATCTAAGAATTTATTTTTAATAGTCACAGTCACTGGGTTTCTGTCAGTCACTAAGACTAGAGCTGCCTTTTGAGCCATTAAGTACAATTAAGCTTAAGTGTGAATTTGATGTAATTTGACAAGAATAATATTCATCTTTGCACAAACTCTTGGCCTTTTTTTCTATTTTCTGCATCCATTTTATGTAGATTTTTAGTGCATATTTGTTAAGAAAGTTCAATTCTTGGCACATCTGTTCAAAAGATCTCCATCAATTTTTCAAGACTATGAGGCTACAGCCACTTTGGACCACAGCATAAACAGACCAGTGTTTGGGTTTGTCATCACCCTTCCTCTTGAGGAATCTTTTTTCTGAGGATCTGTTACAGAGCTTTCACAACACAGAACCCAGGACCTGAGACATGAATGAGTAGCAGCATTACTAACAGCAGTATACACAACAAATGCCTTAGGGAAGATGGAAATGTTTATTGCTTTCCTAAGTTTATCTTCCCGCCTGCCCAGATATGCAACTTTGCACTCCAGGGAGCCACATCTTCCATACTCCTGCCTTTTCTCCCAAAAGAATCTGATGCCAAATGGAGCCATCTGCCCAAGAAGGAGCAAAGAATAATAAAAAAAGCTAAGCTTCACCAACGTGCAGCAGAAATCCATCACAGCTATGGATTCAATTTTGAGCACTTGTTCTGTGTTATGATGCCTCTTCAGTGAAAGAAACCAGTATTTTGACTGGTATAAAGAACACACACTTTCATGTATTGGCCTCATGTCTGACTCACTTCTCTGTTCTAGTCACAAATTCTGTATCTTCTCATGCATTCTCTTTGCTGTTCTGAACACTTCCAAACTTTTTTGTCCCTTCTCCATTTGGAGGTTCCGATGGTATTTCCTAACTTGGTATCATTAAGACTAGTCAGATTTACTTTCATGTTAAGAAACTTTCTTTAAGGAACTTGTGTCCTTTTCTAGAGAGCAAAAAATGAGGGAGAATCTCATTTCTAAACACATAATGCAAACAATATGTAGTTCAAATTTAAAAATTAAAGACCCCATTTCAATTAGCATAAATGTTAAAAAAATTCTTCATGCCTATGTGAGAAACTATCACTTCTGGTCTAATAGCTACGGTTCTGAAAATATGCAGGTGATGAAATATTTCTAAATTTCCATTAGAAGCTTAGATCACAATGGCAGTTTAATGAAAGACTAGAATTAACCTCACTGAAATGCAAAATTATACGAGAAGACTCTTTATGTTACACTAACAATGAGGTGAGATTATATAAGCTTTTGAGAGAGCATACTGTTGGGTCCAATTTTTTAGCTGTGCCTTGCAAAGATGAGAAAAAAAACCATTATATCTTTGCTAAGAAGCACAGTATACATACAGTTAAAGTGAATAGGAACAATAGGTCAGCATGATAGAACTTGTCAGGAAAGAAAAACTAGGCAATGTGGAGGTCTACAAAACTAAAATATATATATCATCCCTGAAATGATCTTGGGACTCATCCATTATATTAAAAAAAATCATATGAAAGAGAAGCAAAATAACAGAGAGCAACATAAAAGTGATAGAATTTGCAACCACAGTAATTTGAATCAAACCCTGGAAAGCTTCAAAAGGTTCCAAGAACTACACTTAGTAAAACTTTGGCAGAAATTCAAAAATAATCTGACATCTGTCCTTTCTTCTGACACTATTTTACACTTTCAGATGTGCATCCCATATATTCTGTTAACACCAAGAGTGAGCGAAAATTCAAGCCAACTGACCTCTATCACCTCAAAAGATTTCTCACTAAATCATCCTATTATATCTCAATAATCCTATAAAGCATCTCTTATATTTGCAACATAAGAAGAAAGTTACTAGACTGGCGATTCATCTAGTCTAGCACCATGCTGCTGACATTGGCCAGGTTCACCTTCTGTAAGAGGAAATTCTGCTCCTAACAGATACAGAACACACTATGTGGAGGCCCCTCTAGAGCTATCATAAGCTACAGATAGACCTATCTTGTAAATTGTGAGGTTTTACAAGAGTAATTTTATTTTTACTTTGATTAGAATTAACAATGTTTGAATTTTCCATATAAAGAACATACATGGTTTCAATTTAATCCAGTTTAGTTTTCTATATCCTTGATTCCTTGTTGCACTAAGTTGAATGGTTCATCATGTGCGATGTAAAAAAAGGATCATTTTATCAATTTTGATGGGTTTTTCATTGTTGTTAAAAATTCATTCATGTTTAAATTTTTAGCAAGGAAAGAGGATGCTATAATAGATCCTTTATTAAAAAAATCCTTGTCTTTATATTACTGCTGTGCTTTCCAGCATTTAACCTCTCCATGGCATAGTCAGTCCATCTTTGGTCAATATGCTGCCCTTCTTTCCTCTCTAACAATGACAAGCCCAGATACACTAAAGTATACATGCAACTATAGTTCTATTTGGATGATAAATTCTCATTTATGTAATATGAAATAGGAACCAAAACAGTCAAAGATTGCATTCTTTGAATTTTAGAAGCTCAAGAAAAACAAATTATTAACTATATTTGTAATTCATCCCATTGAAAGCAATTTGAGACAGATATCTGAGTTACAAACTGTAAAACCAAAGAAATAAAGTATCTCAGCTACTAATAACAATGAACAGCCTGGACCAATTAATGATTTTTTAAATGACAATGTAAGTTTGACTATAATTTTAATCCCTCTGTCATATTTTTCTTTCACACTTAATAGATGAGAACCATTTGCTGTTTTTTAGCTACAGCTCTGAAGATGCATTAGGATAAGACAAGATTCAAGTAGCCATACTTTTAAATAAAACTTATTCATCTTGTAAATATTCCTTCAGAGTTTCTGGCTTTTATCATCAGTTTAATGAAGTCTAATGGATCTGTTATTATCCTTTCCCTTCATTGGGGTGATAAGAATAAAATATAATTAAGTGTGTTTGAAATAAAGGAACAAAAGCTGATGACATGGGAGAAAAATAGATACAGCAATACTACATGAATGAGAGATCCAGCAATCTGCAAATAGCTTTTCTATAGGCAGTCACTCTAAAACATAGTTGTTCTATGAATCCAAAGCTTATTTGTAAGCTTTCTGCAGCCTTCTAAACTGGTTACATGCCTGATTGAGTTATGAACAAAACAAAACAAGTCTGAGTGAACCTCATAAATTCATTTTGAAAAGAAAATCAAGTCATATTTTACTGAAAGTAAAAGCTGGCTGTATGAAGATGAAGAATTGTTACGATGATGTTAATTTTTTGCACATTGTGACTGTGTTTTATATAAATTAAGGTGACCCCTACATGCAAAATGAAATCTGATTAGTTTCCAGTAAGAGAAAAATTTATGTTAAATATCTACTTTCAAGAGGCTTCCTGTCTGTGTTTTGCTACTTTTTTAAAACTTTTCTATATTAATTATATGTTGGGTAGAGGACAAAATCTTAATTTGAAGAAAATTTATGAATAAGGACACATATGCAAAACATGCTTTAAAAAAATGAACTATTTGTAGTGCCAGTATTTTTCTTGGAAATTATCCTACACTCAGAAGTTTCTACATTGTACATTTCAAGGCATTATATGAAAATGTTTTTCTTTTTCCCAAACAGGCTGAAAAATTCAGTTTGGATTTTTATGAAAAATGTGAAAAAAAATTCTTGGAACTCTACCACAAATAAACAAACAAAATCTACAGTTTCATTTTTCACATTTTTGAATAAGGAAAAAGCATTTAAGTTACTTAATATATAGTATGATCTTTCAGTTTCTTATCCAACACTAGAAAACCCACCATATAACTTGTGTTACACATTTCTCATTAATAAAAGAAATAACTGATTTTATCACAAACCTATGACTTCCCAGTACAGTAGTACAGCTTACAAAAACCATGAAAATTCATGCTATGCTCTCTTTGTTTCTCAATGTAAGTACAATATTTAATGGATTTATTACTTAACACCCTACAGTAAAATTACTTTGTATTCTTTCAGCACAGTCAAAAATTAGTATGGGTTTATAAAACAGAGGCAGGAAAAAAACATGGGGTTTGTATATGAAGCAACAAGTAGGACAGGATTCAGTCATTTTACTTTGAAAGACAATAATGAACCTGATCAGGAGCTGCATAGGAAAGTTTTCTTACTGGTTTTCTCCTTGGACACTTCTAGCAGCACTATTTGTAAAAGAGAAGACAATATCTGGAGGTAGATCGGGAGCTAGATCAATCTTTGCTGTTGTGTTCTTTCAGCTCATCAATGAGATCAATGAAATGCACGAGAGAAATTTATTTTCCCCACGCCTTTATTTACATATATTTATTTACATATAATTACTTATTTACATATTTTAAGTTTTTTTACACCACTCCTTGAAATTCTCTTTGGATTTTTGCTGCCTCTTTTAGTTATTAATTCCTTTGGTTTATAATTTCCACTGTAAAGGATCTACACTTTTTATACTTTTCATTGAAGCCTAAGGGAATCCTGCCAATAGAATACAACTGAAAGTGCTGAGCAAAAAAGAGCAGTGAACTGAATCTCTGCACACAACTAAGTTGCCTTATTTTTTCCTACAAAGTATGAATTTGAAATAAGAAAATGTCATTTAGATTTCTACTTCCTGCTTCATAAGTAGGTTTCTTTTTTGTCAGAATACCATATGAAGTGGAATATCTGTATGTAATTATTGTCATTTTCTTGGGAAAATATTGCTAAAATTTTTTTACTTATTTTCCCTTCTAACACATGGGTAACTACATTTAATCAATTTTTTTTCCATTGTCATATATACCTAAGCTCAATATAGTACCAAAATAATATTTCAGCGCCTTTTGTCTATTTCCTCTTTTGATAGAATAGTGGCATAAAGGAGAGCATCAAGGTGGACAGTGATTTCTTCATGACTTCTTGGCTTGTATGAGTTGAATACATGGCACCACAGGAAGACTCTTGGGCTGTCCTGCACATGCAAGGATAATGATAATCAAACATTTGATAAAGAATAAAAAGTTAGGCAACTCCTCCTTCCCTCCCTTTCACACAGCAGCAGAGCCACATGGCTGTTCAAGCTTGTTATGCACAATCCTGTTGTTACAGGAAGAACTATTCCATAAGAAGATTAGATATTAGCTTAAGCTGCCTTGATACAACTGAGTAAGCATGAGCCTGCAGATATACAAATGCTAAATCTACCAGCATTATAATTTCTTAAGCATTCAGAAACCTCCGAGCTTTTCTAGATGGTAAAGCATCCTACTAAACATAAGTCTATTTCACAGACATACCAAATCTGTTTATTTTGAACAGAAGCAGCATTGTTCAAGCTAAATTATAGGGTAATAAACTGATTAGAGCATTAGGCAACACAATTATTAAAAGTGTAAGATCCTCAAAATGAAGAAAAGAAATTAATGCCAAATCCTCTGTCAAACAAAAAAATGCAATAAAATTCAAATTAAATCTAGCTCAAAATAATTTACCTTTTGGCATTATACATCAGTAACTTTGGTACCAGTTCAGAAAGTAAATAACACCTCAGGTTGAACGAAATTACTGTCTCTTTTGATCCAGTGTGGATTTTCAAATTTAAGTAATCTATAGCCATGTATTTAGGGCACAATGTTCAAATATTGTTTGTTACAGCAAAGCAGAGACAGGAACTTTTAAGACTGCAGCTTGCTCCTGGAAATCTGAATGCATTTTGTTCTTTGTTAAATTGTTCCAAATGACTTACGGCAGAATTGGCTTATCGAAAATAATGCAAATGGGCTGTATATAACATTTTCTTTCACCTGCAAAGGTAAAATTTACAGGGAAAAGGTTCATCTACTACCCTTCTTTATCAGAGTTTAACTAATAAAAGATTAGGTCCTATGCTGGCCCTTGACACAGAGCTCACTTAGAGGTTTTTTCCCCAATTGCTATTATTACATCAAGAGCAAAAAAAAGGCAGTGATCCTTCCTGAGAAGGTTTCTTTACTATAATACAAAGGTGACTATAGCTCTATTTCTAGCAGTGTGTACCAGTATTTTCATACTGAAGTACAAAGCCTGAAGGCTAAGAACTTCTAAATTGTCTTTTAAGTGGTTCAGTTTTTCGTAAGAACAGATATTGCAAATACTACTAGAACCTGCAGAAGCAAGGTTGGGGGTGGGAATGTGGATTGCTTTCAAAAACTGATGAAAATCTAGCTATTTATAATCTCTTCCAACCAAAGGAACTTTATAGCTGCCTTGCTTAGCTTTAGAATATTGTGCCAAAAAAACCTGCAAACCAGTAAATTTTCTTACATTTAAGCACCATTGGCTTAAGTTTCTATCCCTTTCTAAACTTCACCAATAGTAAAAATTAAGTTAAATGTTGAGAAACCATAAAATATTCAGGCTACAAGATAACATAAGTGCAAGCTCAGGCATCCTGTTTAAGCTCTGTCAAGAGAGTGTAACTTGTTGGCACGTTTTTGTCTCAAGAATATATGTATTTCCATCTCTAGCAGAGAAAGAACTAAGGAAAGAGCCACTTTTGTCTCAGTGGTAGAAGTACCAGGTCTTAAGAAACTGAACAAAATAAACTGGTGAATATTCACGGGAAACAAGGAAAGGTAATTTTTTCCTAGGTGCACTATTATGCAAATATTTGGAGATATGTATTCAAATCATGTTTGAACTCAAAACAACCTCTTTGTAATATTTAGACAATATTGTCACAGAAATGAGGGACTATCATAATATGCTCAGATAGCATGGAAGTGAGCTCTAAAGGCACTGAGTTTTCATATACATTTGGATTTTCTTCCCTGCTATCTGTGGACACAGATGCTCAGGGTAAATAAATCACACCAACAGAGTCCAGACTGCAGTGAATGGTCAGGCTTGAATGTTCTGCCACTGTAAGAGACAGAATACGAGACTATCTGGAACCTTGGTCGACCTCAGGAAAATTTCTTATACTATTACCCCTGAGTTCAATTTTGAAGTGTTATATTCAAAAGAGAACATTATCTTCTACATTTGTCTATCTATACCACTTAAGTATTTCCAACACCTTCAAAGGATTAGAAAGAATTGATTGATGATGTTTCAGACATTTGAGACAAACCTGGGGAGTTCAGAGATAACCATAGCAGGATTTTTCTGATCTTTCATTTTAAAAATGTTTATTTTAATGAGTTATTTTCTGGAAGACTTCTATTTGGAACTTTCACTGAACTACTTCTGTGCCAGGAAGTCAGGGAGCTTGTTACTCAAGATTTGCTGTCCCCAGCCCTTCTAATCCAGAGCATCAACAAACACATATAGCATTCAATTTGCCACCTCTACTTTATCTTATACATAAAACTGAATACCTGGAATGAAAGAATCAAATATCTCTATAACAATTTATACCAATTCTTCCTCATCTTCTCATGTTAGCCCTGTGGTTTCACTGCATTTATTTTTATCTCATTGTTCTGTGACGTGGAAAACTTCTGTATATTGTTGACAGTACTAGCTGCTGGGAGACACACTGCAACACACAATTATCCACTCACTAGTTCAGTTTTCAAAAATGGAGTTTGAGAAGAAAATTCTGTGAGATTCACTCTGTTACTTGCACTACTCTTTTCCCTCTTGATTACACATCTGTCATACCATATTTTAAAAACAACCTCGGTTTTTGTAAATCAGTGTTACTCATTTGTGAAGAACAAGCTTACACTGGTTTACAAGCTTTATTGGTTTACATTTCAACTGCCTTGAGAGACTATGAAGGGCAGAATTATGCAGCACTTAATGCTATAGAATATGTGTTGTATCTTTCACGTGAGTATTTTATGTCAACTCCTTTACAGAGAAAGCTAACGTAAGACTAACATCAGTAAGTGAACAGATCTGATAAAAGAAACTCAGAAATTAAGGCAAGGGAGAAAAACTAGCTCGAAAGAAGCTATTTCAGTGTGCAAGTGTGAAACGGTTTTGGAATTTACCCTGCTCCTTTCAGACTGCTGAATGCTTTCCTTGATCATGGCAACAATAAGAAACACTGGTTTTACTAAAGGTAACAAGGAACATGATTTCTTGCTTAAGAGTACCACAAGGTCAAACTTTTCTGGAAAGGTCTTGCTGAATGTAATATAGATTCATAAAAATGCAGAATTCTAAGAGGGTTACATGGAATTATGAAATAATTTGAATATTTTTTACACCTAATTTCTGAAGGCTTTAGCTAATTTTATCTCTACTAACATTTCTGGGGCACCTCAACAAAATGTGTTGATTGACTTCAAGCCCATACTAAAAATGCAAGCTATGTACTTTGGTGTATTTTTTTTTTCTTGTGGAACTGTTATTCTCTGTAACTCTTTTACAACTTTTTCATTTCTTTACCCAGTGGCTTGAAAATGCACTAATGGTGAATGATCCTGTGACATGAGTGGGGATATCTGTAAGTAGAAAAGACAAGACTTGTACTTTAGGACATCAGCTGCAAAGGAAAGCATTTAAGACTCCCTGAGAATTGCTTCATTTCATAGGTTTCTACAACACATGTTATTTTCAGCTTTTTCAAAGCATTCACCATTGCCAAATTTAATGAGGACCTGGGCAAAGATTTTCCATATAGTCCTTTACAAGTTCTATAAATCTTTGTGTAGGCTAAAACCATAAATTTCTTCACATTACATTAAAAGAACATTTCTTCTTGATGTTATTTTTAGGGATTTCCAGGCAGGCAGAATTTGGCATTGTCTTCTTCCTTTTTATAGCTTACTCTGCATCCTTCTGTAGCAAAGTTTCACCTCCAAGTCTTACTCAACTGTCCTGAGCTACAGTAATCCTTGCTCAACAAAAGGAGTAGGTCTCTTTTCTAACCAAAAATAACTGAGTTGGTAAACAACGGGAGAGCAATGAATATTGTTTACTTTAACTTCAGTGGAGATTTTAATAGTTTCTTCCTCAAGACCATCACAGAGAAGCTGTTGAAGGAAGAGCTGGATGAGCAGACAGCAAAGTGAACTGAACAAAAGCAGAATGTCCTGGCCCAGAGGGTTGTGATCAGTAGCACAAATCCTACTTGAAAGCCAATAGCTGGTGGTGTATGCCAGGGGTCAGTAGTGGGTCCAGTCCCTTATAACATCTTCACTAGGGCAGAGTGTTCCTTTTGCAAATTTGCAGGTGACACAAAACTGGGAGAAGTGGCTGATATGCCAAAGGATTTTGCTGCCATTCACAGGGACCTCAACAACCTGGACAAATGCCCTGACAGGAACTTCATGAAGTCCAACCAGAAGTCCACCAGTATATGTTGTACACCAATCATCTGGAAACCAGTAATTTGGAAAACAACTTGGCAGAAAAGGTAGGCAACAACCTGACTATAAGCCAACAATGCACCCTTGCAGCAGAGAAGGCTAATGATATCCTGGGCCACAGCATATGATTTTGGACAGCAGGTTGATGGACATGATCCTTCCCCTCTACTCAGCCCTGGTAAGGACACAGCTGGAGTGTTGTGTCCAGTTCTGGACTCCTCAGTATAAGGCGTGGACATACTGGAGACAGCTCAGTGGAGGCATGAAGATGGTAAAGGGACTGAAGTTTCTCTCCTATAAGGAAAGGCTGACAGAGCTTGGCCTGTTCAGGTTAGGGAAGAGAAGTCTCAGGGGAATCTGACTGATGTATATAAATACCTGAAGGGAGTGTGTAAAGCCAGAGCCAAGGTCCTTTCAGTTGTGCCCAGTGATCATATGCAATCAGCTTTGAACGGACTTGTTTGAGTAGAGCTGTTGGGACAGATGAACTCAGAGGTCCCTTCCAACATCAAATGCTCTGAAAATCTATGATTCTGTAATGCAGACTTGTGACTGAAGCCCAGTGAAGATACAGAATTCAATAAAAGTTTTCAAAGCATTATAGAAAATAAGGCAGCAAGATCCCACATCAAATTGAAACATTAATTGCATCAGGCTTAGCTTTGACTGACTCTATTAATCCTCCATTTAAATGAATATTAAATGCAGTAAAATAAAGTCCTTTTCCACGTACCAATTGCAAACCTTATTTACTTGTTTGGTATTATGCTATGTGCAAACTCTGCTAATACAAATGTCTTCATATAAACACTCACATGCATGTCCAGCTTGGCATATTCATAGGAAATCACTATACCTGTGAAGTACATTGATTTATCTTTTATCACATTGCTTCTCCATTTAGGCACAAACAAAAGATCAAGAGTCTTTTTGTTTGAATTAATCTCTGTACTTTAAAACATTAACATTATTAGACTGGTCGACAACTCCTACTGATGATATGGACTTTGTTATAACTAGAAGAAATTTAGAGCTAAGGAATATAATAGGCAATTACAGATAATATATTAAGATAATTTTTCTCTCCCACTTCAACCAACTGAACCTCTCCCAGAAAAAAGGAAGGCTAATCCAGCCACAAGAACAGATACTCACTGTTAACGCTGTTCTACAAGTTGTTTGAACAGGTAGTTGTGACTAAGAAGTAATTTACACTAGGAAGACAGAGGCATATAAAATGATCAAGCTAATGAAAGCCCATTATTCAGAATCCTTCGCAAAATCAAGACACAGCTAACATAATTTTATGAATATTTTCAGTGCTTTTAACAGCACCTGGATAAGGAGCAGCTGTGAAGATAAAACATTATTCCATAATGCTTTATGATCATAAATCTCATTTGTGTGTTTCCACTCTCATTTAATTTTATATCAGTTCAGGCAATGGGACTGCATATTTCCATGAGCTGCATTCCATTCATCAGACAATCTTAAGGAAGAAAATACCAGCAGTGTTTGAAAAGAGTTACTGGTATGAAAAAAATAAGTATAATAGTGTTTTATGCTTTGGGGAATAATGGAGAAAAAAAACACCATAGTAATTATTTGAGGAATAAAAATAACAGTTCTGCTTATGGGCAGCAGAGAGACTTTAGTCATAATGTATGTGGTGTGGTGTGTTATTCTGTATTATTAGCCCTGCATGGCACTGCTAAAGAGAAACGGTGGCAAGTCAGAGCTAAAATAACAGGAACTGGAGTATTTGTAATTCCCTCCTCAACATCTGTTGCATAAAACGTAATTTGCTCATTTGTACAAGCTGTGCTTCTTTAGAGGCAATCTCTAAATCCCTTTTTTGGATGTACCTGCCCTAATTTGTACTATTTGAATGTGGCCCAAAATAACTTGTGTTTCGGTTTCAGGTAATTTGAGGATTCTGCAGTGTGCAACCTGCTTATTTAAATTACATAAAACACAAAGCAACAAAGGGGTATGAGTGACCAGAGAGTCTGAAAAGAAGAATTCAAGAGAAATTTTGTTGGGTTTGTTTTTGTTGGGTTTTTTTCAAGAGGCAGAGCTCTCAAATCACCAGGAAGAATATTAAGGAAAGCAGTTAATATGTAGTTAAAAGAATTGTAATGCATATGAACATATGTTGTTTTACCTAATTTTGATCAACTTAAAAGTAAAAATATCTTTATTCTTTCAGTTGGGTTTAACACACCATCTGGTTTAATTATTCCTTAGGTAGCACACCATAAAGTTAATAGTAACAGTATTGTTAAGCCAATCAAAAAGAACATTTCTGATGTGATTTTTCACCAAGGATGTTTCACTTAAACCCATTGACTATAAGGTCAATGTAATAAGCTTTTGCACAAGGATTATGTTACTGCCAGTGCTTGACAGATGTTAGTTGAGAATAATCACCTCTCAATTGACTCAAATCTGCTTACTAAGTGAAAGAATTTAATCATAATCTAAAATGCCTCTTTAATCTAGAATTTGGGCAAATTTTTTTATTTAAAAATTATTGAGAAGCTATAACAACATTAAAACCACAAGATCTTACATGATTGTCTACTAAAAGGAAATAAACTGTAGTTTATAAAAGTTGTGTTGATTGAAGAGCCAAAATTCTAAAGTTAATCTCAGTCCCCATTTCAGCAAAGAAAGGTATGCCCAGGGAGCCTTCTGAAATCCACTTCTTTGATCAACTAGGCAAGTGAATTATGGAGTGTTCATTACTCATCATAATACCAGAGAGACAGTAGGGATTTAGGGATTCACTTCAACATCTTTGAGTTGAAAGGTGACTTCACTCAGTTTTGCATAATCCCAATTTTAAGGAGTTCTAGTAAAGTTCACCATTCTACTCTTGCTGACTTTCAACAGAATTAACTATTGTTTAAATTTTTAACTAAAAATTACTTCATATTTTTTATCTTCAGAAGCATTATTTAAAAAGAAAAAGAATGCTGTAACAAACTCTTACAAAACTGAACATTTCCTTATGGCCCCAGAAACCCTGTTTCTGAACTGACCAGAAAAAGATAAGAAAGGGCTATTAGAACAGAATTTCATCTCAATGGATTTATAAGAATTACTTAATCAAACACACATATACACAGTGTATTATTCTCAATTTACCAAAAGAAAGAGAGAAGATCTAGAATACATTATTGGTAGGGGGCTGCTTGATATTGTCATCATCATAACATATATTTCCATTCTAAAATGTCCCACATGGTCTCATTCCCTATTCCAGACTTCTGCTATGTGTGTGATAAAGGATGCTACATGATAATGAATTAACAAACCAAATATCAGTCACACTGAAAAAAAGACCACATTAAATCCTATTACCATCACAGTTAATCAGTATTTTCCCAATTCCTATGCTTTGTTGCCCATTGCAGCTGGATGCAATTTATGGCATAGAACTGCCATTCTAAATCACACCAGTTACAGTGGTGTCTGGTGACCCCAGAGAGTACAAGAGGCAAAAAACCCCCAAACCTAATTTCCCAACAGCCATGCTAAATGGAGTAAATGGAAATAATTTGTCATTTACTAAATGCCCTTAAGTCTCATGCAACCCCAGACTTCCTAAGAAGAATAAGGGAATGGAGATCTTTAGAGACAAGAGTCCTATAGCCTTCTGCTGTCCTTAGATTTCCCTAGGCACACATTTACAGCTATCTCTATGAGTATTGGGCTGAGTAACTTGATGTAACCAAGTAAATTTTTTCTTGTGCTTCAGTATAAATAAAGAACAGAACTAAATAGAACTGTAACACATAAAGTGATAAATAAATGACATCATTACAACTTTGGGTACCTAAATGTGTCTTCTCAACAGAAGAAATGTTACACAAAAGACATGAATCTTTCCCAGGACTCATTTGGGGAAGTCCTACAAATAAGAACATACAATATTGATGAACAGAAGTCATTCCAGGTGTAATTCAAAACTTGAACTTAAAAAGCCTTATCAAACAGTCCAAGGGAGCTAATCGACTTGTCAGAGGTATCAGGAGATGAAAACAATTCATAGGTAATTCCATGATTTAGTGAAGATTATCAGAAGGAGTAATCTCAGCCACATGATCCTACACAATTATGCCAGCAACAGCAGTCAAGGAAGCTGTTTGTCGAAAAAACTATTTGACCAAAAGAGTCAGCAGACAAAGAAAAGTCTCCATGAGATCTCTTCAAGTCATCAAATCCAGTGCCTTGGTATCACAGACACCTACGTAATAATTCCTGTTTCTAAATCAATTAAATTCCACTTCCACTTAATCCTGAACTAACACTGTTTTTTTGGTTTTTTTACTTTTCTTTATTCTTCTGATGTACTTTATATCTCTCAGTTGTAGTTTGGCTAAACAAGTTAGGCAATTTTCAACTTCATTTCTAGAATGGACATTCCATTTTTCTAAATATCCAATCATTTCTCTCCCTAGTTCAGTATGAGTCTCTGAATATGGGAAATTATACATGTCTTTGCTAATGAGGTCTCAGCAATGCTGTCTGTAGTGATATTAACACTTCCCTGTTTTCTAATTCACCTTGGGGTCACACATCTTTTTCACAATCCAGTAATGATTCACAGCTCTCCTGCAACTAACCACCATGCCAAGAATCTCCGTTCCTGGAAGATGATACATTATCTTTCATTTTAATGCAGAAATTCATGCTGATAATTAAGAAACAGAATCACGGAATAGTTAGGGTTGGAAGGTCCCTCTGAAGAACATCTATTCCAAACCCCTGCAAAGGCATGGTCACCTAGGTTACATGGGAATGCGTCCAGGTGGGTTAGGAGTATCTCCAGAGAGGGAGACTTCACAACCTTCCTGGGCAGCCTGTTCCAGGGCTCTGCCACCTCAAAGTAGAGTTCTCCCTTGTGTTGAGGTGGAACTTCTTGTTTTTCAGTTTATTGCCGTTGCTGATCATCCTGTCCCAGGGCACCACGGAAGAGAGACTGGCACCATCCTCTTGGCACCAGCTTTGAGATATTTGTATGTATTGATGGGATGGATCACCTCTCAGTCTCCCCTTCTCCAGACTAAGCAGGCCCAGCTCCTGCAGTATCTCCTCACAGAGATGCTCCAGACCTTTCATCATCTTTGTGGCCTATGCTAGATGCTCTCCAGCAGCTCCTGGTCTTTCTTGAACTGTGGAGACCAGAACTGAACACAGTACTCTAAATATGGCTTCACTAGGGCCAAGTGGAGAAGGAGGATCACCTCCCATCATTTTCTTAATGAACCTCATATGATGCTGTACTTCATCTAACTGGAGTTGCTCCCATTCTAATCTAAGTCTGCACTAATCATCCCTTGGTGTTACACTTTTTCTTATAGATAACATACCAGTAAGATTTCAATATGCAAGCTAAAGGAGATATGGTCACCCTAAATACATTTGCTTCTTCAAGCATTAGATAAAAGGAATTCTTTGATATTATTTAGACCCTTTAATTCAATACAAAACCTCCCAGATTCATACCACAGCAAATGATGCCATGGTCAAATCATTTGTTTTAAACTAGGGAAACCAGCCAAACAACAAATACTACATACAGAGACTACTGCAACAGCTATTTGATTTTATATGTAAAAAAGAATTCTTAATGCTTTTCATTTAGTAGGAAGCAGCTGTACTCTTTACTATGTGGAAAACAGGAGGGGAAACAGCTGTTTAAAAAATTGTAACGTTTTTAGTGAAAAATGGCTTCAACTTTGGGGATAATTGATGTTGCCAGTAGATTGTTTGAAAATTATCGGCAAAGCATTGAAATAAAATGTATTAAAATTCAGCAGATTTTAAAATAATTGTCAGTGTGAAAATTAATTACAATTATTAACTGTTGGTCTGTTCACACATATCAGCAGACAAGAAAACAGAACTGTAGCTTAAAACAAATTCTCTAGCCACTCATTGGTATTGTGACTAGTAGCTACCTAAATCTATCAGGAAGCTCTTGCAAAAGGGAGCCTTGAAGTATAAACAGGAAGTTACCACTTTATCCTTTTCTGTCATTATTTCTCTTTCATCACAATTTCTAGCAACTTGATAAATGAAACAAGATACCCCAAATTATTATGGGTTTTTACCATCTTTTTCTAAGTGAAGAATTACATAGCTGAGGAACAAAAGATGCACTGGGATTCAATGAAGATTAAGCCTTACCCTAAATTTTTTGTTCCCATGTCAATCCAGTGAAAGAAAATATCAATAGCTTTTCTTCTATTTCAGTAAGTGTACTGTTCTTTAGAAATGAGGTCAAACCAATTATTTTCCTGTAGAGAATCTGACACAACATTTTCTAATTAGTGAAATAACTGTTTTTCTGTAAACGCAGTTACAAGAGCTAGATGTCAAGTTTTAATGTGTATATGCAGAAATGTACATTTATGTACCTCAGAAAAACTGGTCATTTGATTATGACTTCTGGCCAGGCATTAAAAATACTAAACCATGCAACAATTTGACATCCCAGTGCTGGACGTGTTCTCAGCTGCTGGCCAAAATCTGATCACCTTCTTCTAAGAAAAATATTCAGTAAAGTAGTAAAAAACCCTTCTGTCTAACACCACCTGTCAGCTGGGCTTCAGACCAGGCCACCAGCCTGAGAGAGCACCTGTGGCTCTGCTGGATGACCTCTGCATTATAGGGAAAAGGACGACAGTCATGTCAATTCTAACAGACTTGGCACCTCTGATATAGCTGATC
The DNA here is from genome assembly GCF_008360975.1 of Lichenostomus cassidix. Lineage (NCBI taxonomy): Eukaryota > Metazoa > Chordata > Aves > Passeriformes > Meliphagidae > Lichenostomus > Lichenostomus cassidix. The sequence continues at coordinate 16,164,903 of NC_139480.1, read as the reverse complement.
TCCAAATATTCCAACTTTCATCCCAAAGACAGTTGCAGACAGCAAACACTAATAGCTTGAAATGACTTGGGCCATTTCTCTCAAACCATAAGCATGGGATAGTATGAGCATTCCTCTACCATCTTCAGACTCTCACAGTGGTTGCACTCCTATTTACTTCTCACCAGGATCTAGATCTGCTAAGTGCAAGCAGCAGAAGCCACACATAGCATTCAACTCCACCCTGCACCAAGAATGAACATTGACAAATTCTGTAAAACGTCCTGTTTAGAGAGGAGGTGATAAGAACTGAATCCAGGAAGGCCAAAACAATGCTTGAAGTCTGACAGAAGTGCTAAATAAACCGCATCTCTGGAACAATTTCCATTTACAAATATGTTTGTGGCATTAAAACAAATCACAGCTTCAAAGATGTATTTTCTTCCTCATCTTTGGCTCAGATACCATGGAAGTAAAAATGTCCCCCTGGCTTTCATTGGAGACTTACTGGAACTTACCATGCTTTCCAGACATGGGTTGGTCCTGGTGGTCAGTCATTTCTCCAGATCTGAACTGCATGCATGAAAGGAGGAGGGAACTGTGATTTTACATGCAAATGAAGCTTCAAATGAGACAAAATTCAAAAGAATCAACTAAGCAATAAAAATGTATACAAAGTTCAGTTCAAACTTTCAAAGGCCTACACTGGTCCATGAAAATAACTTCTGTACTCATTACCATTCCAAGAAAACAATTATGTTTGTCATTCTTCCCAATGAAGTGAAAGCAGCAAAAATTTTATGATGGTATTAGCATCATTGTGATACTAATTCCTACAAGATTAATAGAATACAAATCCAGTTTATTCAGATTAATTTACCTTCATTTTCTTCTTTTACACACAAAATGGAAAGGCTCCTATAAATTAATTGAGCTATTTATTCTCCAAAGGAGAGAGAGGGACATGCTTGTTGGCAGTGTTTTATGAACCTGAAAGGTAATGGGGCCCATAAAACTCTTTGACACATGTTTTTGAGCTTCATATAATTAGTCTGTACCTCATATCTGAAGTGTAAAAAAAGACTAGTTTCTTTTGCCTGATTCATCCACCAGCTGAATTTGCTGCTCACAAGAATTTATGTCATAGACTTTTACTCCCTTCTCTTTAAAAAGTAATATTTAAGTTCATTGAGGTAGTACATCTTTTATAAAAGGCAAAAATAGCAGATGCATTATGCCTATCCTAGAAAAACACACACCTCAACCATTCTATTTTCAATGTCATTGAAAACATATGAAGAAAATGCACTTATGTTCAGAAACATGTGGTTAATGTATGATCAATAATCTTCATGGAAAACTGAGATTCATCTTCCAGAAAAAGTGATTGGGCATTGGAATGGGCTATCCAGGGAGGTAGTTAAGAAAAAACTGGATGTAGTACTCAGTGCCATGGTCTAGTTGGCAAGGTGGTGTTAGTTCATGGGTTGGACTTGGTGACCTCAAAGGTCTTTTCTAACCTAGTTAATTCTGTGTTTTGTGTGATCATACATAGACCTGGTTTTTCATACGTATAGAATCTAGTCAGGCAATGGGGAAGAAAATCTACTACAAAATTGAGGCTTATGCTGTGTGTACATGGACTCTACTTAGTACAGATAGAATCACTCTCCGAAATAGGCTGAAGGGACAAAAGATACTAATTTTCAGTATTTGTAAAAGTTTCACATTTAGATGAAAAAGTTTTCAAATGTTTAAACTAAAACAAACAGAGAAGTAAAGCACATTTAAAGTAATACCTCAAAGCTATCTTTAGAAATCTAGCTTGTTTCAAAACAAGCTGTATACTTAATTTCAACAGAATAAGAAATATTGAGAGTTTCTGTATATTTTGATACTAGCTGCATGTGTTTCACATATGGAAGCTCTTCTTCCTTTGTTAGTTCCTTTGTTAGGCTCAGACACTACCACAAATTTCCAATGTGTTGTTTCAACATTAGTCATTTTAAATCCAAGTTAAGGGAAAAAAAATTCTTCTCTTTTCACCCTTAATTCTCTTCCATTATCTGTAATTGATTTAAAAGGGGGCTTTTCAACTGTTTACAGACAATAAATCATTCCTCATGCTGTGTGTTTAAATTTGCTCAAAATTCCTTGTTCTCAGGAAATAAACATTATGGTAATTTTCCTGGATTATCACCTGTTAATATATGTAGGTTTTAAATGTATCAAGCAACATTCATTCTGCCTGAGTACAGTCCCAGCAAGATCTACTTTCAAAGCAGGAGAAAATACACTTTTATGGCTATCACTATTGTGTTTTATAGATGTAAGTATTTAAACATTTCATGAACCTCATGGCCAAGATTCCTGTTAAGTGTACACAGCAAGTAAATTAATTTGCCAATACACATTCTGTAAGATCTTGATTTTCCTGTCTCTCAGCTAAAATACTACAAAAGCTAGGAACTAACATTTTGACAGATTGGAACCACTTTAATTCCTCCACTACTGCAGTTCTTGCATTAAGCAAAGAGACAGAAGTAGATGCTCTCAGCAGGTACATCTTCCTGACTAGTGGTAATGTTTCAGACTCAGGTGCCTGTGGGAAAGACAAAGAGAAATATATTTGTTTCCAGTGAAGCAAAACTAAAGTGAATGATCCGGAGCATCATATGGTCTTCTCGTAAGTATATCCCTCTGCTTATTTTTTTACAGCTGAACTGTGCAAATCTGTCAGAAAAACTATGTGGTACTGAATAGGAGACCAAAACAGGAGGGAAAAATAAAAGATATCCATAAGGTAAGGGAGACGTAGCTAGAAGGAAAAGCAACCAAGACAAAAACAAGCCTCAGTGTGGATTCAGAAGCTTTTATTATTTAATGACAGAATTTTCTACGACAGTTCTCCATCACATGTACCTGACTTAATAAAATTTGACTCCTCCATTAGTTCTTTAAATGTGTATTTTTTTTCATTCTAACTGAAGTTAAATTAAAAATTGAAACAGTAGCAACAATAACACCCAACTCATGGAACTATCTCCAATCTTCCATTAAAAAAAAAAAAAGCAAATTTAAAGATGTGGGGGGGAAATGCTATATTTCAATCACAAGTTCAGCTATAGTGCTATATTGAAATAATAAATATGTGAATTTATAGAAATATACACTGCAAAGAGTAAATTAGAAAGCAAAGTAAGAACATGAAATTGGTCAAAAGCATACTTCAGAAATGTTGCCCTTTGACTTTATAGAAGAGCTCTGTAATTCTGACTCCATATGCTTTATGTCACCATCACTTTCAAACGAAGACCAAAGACAACTAGCTGTAATTTAAATTCTGACTGACACCCACTTTCAAGAGAGTTGTTCCTGTTCCTGGAAAAATTGATATTATTCAGCCAAACCATATGTGTCCTTTGTCACACAAAAGATATAGGACCTCAGGAATATTTGTATGCATCTGAAATTTAGGGGCCCTTGTAATGACAAATGATACATAACCCTCACATCCACCAGGGCTCTCCAGCATTTTGCCAACTTAAAAGGCTTGTTCCAATTATATGCACTGAAACTGAAAGCATATTTTTTTTCCTCAGCACTTGAGTTCCGACCCTCTGTGTATAATCATATCTGTTGCTTAATACACTTTCAAAATAATTGAAAATGGCAGAAGCAAACTTAAATTAAGTTCTAATAAGGTTCTTAGACTCAAGCCTACAGTATGCTGTATCATGGAGTTTATAATTGGGCTCAGAGAACCTGACGTAGGGAAAAAAAAACAACCTAAAAAAGTCCAGTTCTCAAATCTCTGCAGATCTAGCAGTTGGGAGAAAAATTCTCTACACATATATCATGTTAATTTGTCTGAGAAGTCACTGGCAAAATGCGATTCACAAAGCTGTTCCTGTCATGCCAACTAACAGAAAAGCACTGCAGAAAGTGGCAAGACAAACGGTAGGGGCAATTCACCTGACCTTAGATAAGAAAAATAAGGAAGCAAAACTGAAAAATACAGGAAGATAGGAACTAATATTGGAACTCAATGCCAACATTGAGCACTAAATTCCAAAAGAAGCTCTGAGGAAGGAAAAGGTTATCAGTTATTACAAACAGTGAAAGAAAAGGTAGTGAAATACATTGGGAATGTGCTCTAATAAGATAATGTAGGAAATGTTTTCTTGTGTTCTACATATTTGGTCTTTGGTGAAGACAAAAAAAAACCAACAAAAACTTGTAATTCCAGGAAATTAACTAGAAAATGAGACAGGTAACTGCATAATTTGATTTTTGTGTCTGTGCTTAAATTAAAATACTAAGAGGAAAAGATTTGTTTCACTCAGTGAAATTGATGATTCCACAGGACATCCTTTTGCTCTCCATAGAGATGAATTAACTGGAAAAATATTAGACAATGATTCTTAACACCACCTATTCTCAATACAATGTCAATCTTATGAAGTCAGTGAAATATTTATGCCAAAGAAAATACTGGTATACCTGAATTGCTGTCAAATGTCAGAATGGAAAAAGATAAGCATTAACCTGTTTCATAGGAATTGCTTTTGAAATGTCACCAACCCAAATATTATAAATTGTTTTAAAATTAATTCATCGCAATTATATCCACTTATTGAAGTATCCACTCATTATAATTACAACTGACAGTTCATGCAACTTAAAGGTTCACAGCAACACTTCAGAGAACTGCAAAAACATGTGAAAGGAAGACTTGTTAACACCATAAATGTTAAAGTCTCTTCAATAACGTTTGGCCAGGACAGGGTTAATTTTTAGCAGTAGGTGGGGTGCCTAGAACAGGGAGGTTATTCCACAGTCATTGCCAAGTGCAGGGGAAAGGCACTCTCACTTCTGGAGAGAAAGGGTTCCTTCTGGTCAAGAAAACGTGGCAAGGGAGCTAGCCAGTCTAGTTTATTTTAGTGGAGTCCACAGTGAGCATTTTTGCATGTGAATTACTCTCTTTTGCACACTTGTTATTAAGATTGTTGCTATTACTGTTAATTTCTTATCTCATTGCTCTTGCCAGTAAACCATTCTTATCACAACCCATAACTGTATCTCCAGTTGGAGGTGGGGTGGAGGGGGAGCAGCATATGGGGGGTTTTTAGTGAGAGTACTAAATTGGAGAATACCATTTCTAAACCCTGACAAGTAAGGCATTCAACATTTGTGGATAGGATTAAGGCAGAGATCTCTAGTTACACAGGCATCACAACCATAACTGGCCAGCTTTTAGACGAAGCATGTCTATGAAGATTTATTTACTGTGGAAAATGGTGAAAAGCAACATATTCCTTGAACAAAAACATATTGATAAAACAATGAGCTATAGAAGGCAACAAATCTCTCCAGATGAAAAGCACTGTAGAAATAGCACTTACACTAAAGGATGGAGAATTGGAGAACATCTTGGGTCATAAAGCCCAATATCCTCCCAAAAATAACCACATAACATTTTTCATACAAAGCTTTTATTTTCTTTGTATCTGGTTTTATATTCAAGGCAAGTAGGTCTTTAAATTTCAGGTGGTCTTTGCCCCTGCAGCTTCTTATAAACATGTATGCATTGTTCACCTTTAAACCTTTTCTTACCTAAATCAGTAGTAGATGAAGGTGTTTCAAATGGTTTAGCCACACTATAAAAGTTTGCATGGTGAAAATATGTTCAATATTGTTTCATATGGAAGAGTCTTAAAAATGAGAAAAAAGGAATGGTAAAGCTGATAACCTTTGGTACACTGGTCTGAAATTCACATAGCTTCCAACTTCTGGGGGAAAGACAGTATTTTTAGAGTGTCCAGAGGGTAACATTACTGGCAAAGAAGCTGGAGAGTTTACAGTAAGACAAAACATTGCAAAAAATATTTGGTATACAAACTGTTTGCAAAGATGTCTTCAGAAAATCCCACAAATTTATGCCAACTACATCCCTTGAACTGTACAAATCCTTTGCTGCATTAGTTCAGTATCTTGACCTACAGTCTTAATCAATCTGTATCACAAGCCCATTTTTCTGTTTTTTCTTCCTTACATAAATACTGAACCAGTTACTTGGCATTAAACATTTCAGTATTAAATGTGGGCCTTGAAAACAAGAAGAGCAACATTCTAAAGATGCTGTAATGAAGGACTGCATCTATGAGACAAAATAAATATATGTTAAAATCTTAGCAAGTTGTCTATCTACCAACAAAGACAGGCACTTCTGCAGCACAATTTACCTCAAACTCTATCATGTATCTAAAACAGGTCACATGATCTGCACCGTGAAAACATTTATGCTTTCGCTGACTTTAAAATGAGATTATGGTAAATATAGATGACTACACTGCAGAAATCTAAAGTAAGGAAAGACCTGTCCTGCTCAGATGAAACTGAAATTATATGTCAGCTGTTCCTTTTAATCTATGAGGATCTGAGTTCCAGAACATTTATATTTGGGTTTGGTGTTTTTGTTTGTTTGTTTGTTTTCCAGCTGGATCTGATAATGTAAAATGAAAACACCTGTGAAAGTTATTGAAAATGGTATCTTAAAAGAACTATTTTTCCACATATTATGCACTACAAGCACATGTTAGGTCAAATACTTTAGAGCAGGTAATTTATCAAATTATTATCTTTCAGTAACATTCACTGATATCAAATTTTAAAGCCTCTTAGTTTTATTTTAAATATTGATAAGTTTTTTACTGAGCACATACATACACAAAACCATATATACTCTCACCTTACAATGAATGCTCAATAAAGCACTACTGACAGTAGATAATTAGAAAGCTCTAGAAAACCTGGTACTTTTCATAAAATTATTTTAATAACTCAGATTATTATATTAGTTTTATTCAGAAAAGAATTTTCAATTTTTTATGATTCAAGCCGATACACAGAACTACACTGGAATTTGTTCAGTATACAAAAAAAAAAAAAAAGTCACATTTCCTTTAGGTTGCAATGAAGAAAAGTGTTGGTCTCTCTCTATTGGTCTTTGTAGGCCTTGGCCCCCTGATCATTTTTGTGGGCTTCCTCTGGGTCTGCCAGAAGAAGTGCCAGAAGCCACTGTTCCCACAGCATTTCAACATTTCTGCATTCAACTGAACCATTTAATGAACAGTGCAACAGCTTAGCTTAAAGTCACTTCTGTCATCTGGCTAAAATGTTCTGCCAAACTTTGCACTGGTCTAGCTCAATGGAAAAGCTAAATATCCACTAAAAGGAGTACTGACAGCTGAGAGGATGTAGATTGATAGAGGTATTCAGGGTTAACAGTATCTCAATTTGTCAGTGTATCATCTCTTAGAATATGTCTGTCAAGATCAGCATTCTAAGGTACTCAGGAAAAAAGTAAAAAGAAAAAAAAAAAGAGTACCAAGAGCAAAGGTAAAAGCCACCATAAATTATACTAGGATCAATAAGAACACAGTAAGAATTCCCATTTACTTTTTGTTAGACTTCAGAATCTAAAATTTCTTTTTCATATGTAGTGATTTCTCATTTCTGTAAGAATTTAAGGACCCTTCTCTCAGATAATAGGTATCAGAATCATCAGGTTCTACAGCTCTGCTTAAATACAGTTGGTCAGTACAATTCCTCCCTACAATGGATGAAAAAACAGGAATTAACTCAAACAAGATAACTTGCACTTTGAAATGTCACTAATCTCCTAGGCATTCTGTTCTGGGCTTTTACTCAGTTTCTGGTACAGACAATACAAATAGAACACATCTGTTAAATATGTTTTGGAATTAACTTCCACGCAAAACAAAACCAGACAGTCCCAGTTTCAGACCTTCAAAACACCAAAATGAGTAATAGGGTCATAGCATAAATTGCTACTTTCAGTTGCAGGCAAAGGCAGAAGGATGTTTTATTATGTAAAGCATGAGATCCTAAAAATATCATAAGATCTTGCCCTGATAAAACACTCTCCTGTTGGAAGAGCAGGATATTGCAGTGGAGGAGGACTCAAAGCCAAGGGTCAGAAAAAGGCATGAGTCAACTCGGACTGCAAGAGCATGAGGCAGCCTAGGAGTGGGACCATTTACAAAGGGATGTAGTGATGGGACAAGGGGCAATGTTTTAAAGTGTTACTGGCTTCAAATTGAAAGAGGGGAGGATTAGATTAGATATTAGGATGAAATTCTTTACTGTGAGGGTGTTGAGGAACTAGAATAGGTTAATCAGAAAAGTTCTCATCCCTGGAAGTGTTCAGGGTTAGGCTGGATGGGGCTCTGAGCAAGCTAGTCTAGTGGAAGGCGTCCCTGACCATGGCAGAGGGTTTGGAACTATCTGACCATTAAAGGTCCTTTCCATCACATAGCATTCTATGATTTTATGAGACAGAAATATAAAAAATAAACATACATAAAACAGATTTAAAAACCATTAGAAGTATAAATAAGTCACACCAACCTACAGCCTCGAAGGGAATTTTAACAAGAAAAATTGAAGCTAGACGTCTCTCTACATATAGCTCACGTTTTCTCGAACAGCAGCATATAATCTGGCAAAATAAATAACACTTTCTTCTAGAGAAGCAACTTCCTTATTGCTGTACTGGGCCACAGGTGCCAGAGAAGTGTTAGGACATGCAAAAGCACAGATGATATTGAGTAACTGGATATTGAGTAACTGGATGCTACTCAGGAGAGAAGCAGAGCAGTTGTTGCTCAGATCCCTTTAAAAAATAGTCAGTTATACTCCCCACTCCAGTTAGGTGATTTCCTGTAACCTGAGAGCAATCTCATGTTTGAAGAGAAATGTCTAAAGAAGCATTCCATTCAGAGATCTAAATAATACACAGGCCACACAGTTTGGAAGAGATCAACAGATTATCACATAAATGCAAAACCCTTTACCATTTTACTTGTTATTCATGCACAGTCCTTTTATTGAAAAGCATGCAGGAAGCCTTTGAAATAAACCTCTATACCAAAAATATTGGAAAACATAGTCTAAATACGGTTCATATATTTTCAAATAGTCACCACATAACATTTTCCCATTTGCAGGGCTAACATAAAAGCATATCCATGAAGAAATGACTTCCAAAACATCTACAATAAGCAAATTTGCCAACCATCTGTGCAAAAAGCAGTGTAACATAGATTTAAACAGAGGAAAAAAAATAAAAAGATCCCAACAGCCTAAAAGTGGAACAACACACCTGATCAAACATGAGACTAAGCATGAGACTAAGCATGGAAACATTCTGGTTTGAATTTAGCAACAAAGAATATGCAGACCAGGAAGACTGTGGTTCATCAAAGCTGCCTGAATTTGCTTATATATCTAACACTTCTATATGTAGCTCAGTATCCACATGCATTTTTGAGTTATTGACAACATTCAAAGCATACCTCTAATAAAAAATATTTGACATGTTAGATGCTCTCAGTGGGGTTTTTTTCACATAAAAGCCTTACAGTTAGAGCACTCTCTGAGAAAGCACTAAATTACATTTAAAAACTGAGATATTTCTTACCATCAGCTTCTAGCAGAGATGAGTAAGTGGGAAAATACCCACTCCTGAGGGCTAATCTCAGTGAAGGATTTACTACTACTTCTTCACTAAGCAAAGACCAAAAGATTAATGGGACCCCAGTAAAAGAAAATCCAATCTAGCTCATGTTTACACCCTTAGCTGGAGCAGCAGCACTCTACCCCATGACCCAAATACTGTTTCATAGTGTGTTAAGAACAAAATATTACATTACCTAAACAGCATAAAAAAAGCTGTCAAAGAGGTCTCAATCTCTGTCCTGCCAATCCTGCTGAAAAGACATTGAATACTCCTCTGCCACATATTTAATTGAAAATATCCATTTTCTTCTAGTTTCCCCTCCCTTCCTAGCTCCCATTATCCATCTATATCAGTGGTAATATTGCAGTGGAAATAAGAATTACCAGAATTTAAACACATTTGAGAAACTGTAATGGTGCTTACCTAGCCTTAAAGAGTCGAATACAATATTCAAAGCAGTAAGAAGACAATTTTTATGTTGATGCCAAGGACTTCTATGTAATACATCATTTGGACAGACTACAACACAACTGGTGAGACAAGCTCCAGTGTCAGTTTGGTACTCACACTGACAGGTAGTATGTTGTAGAGGCCATCAAGTTTAAAGCATTGGTTTTATCTCAAAAATTGAGCTTACTTCAAAAGGAGCAGCTGGAACATTGTGGTGGTTCCGTCCATGGTGCCCCACCACCCCGGAGTTCGGGGAAGGGAGAGACTGCGGGAGCGGGCGGGGCTCCGAGGGAGCGCAGGTGCTGTCTGCAGGTCGGCGAAGCAAACAGGAGATGCAGTCCAGATTGTCGGTGCTCCAAGGAAGGTTTATTAGGGTAAGGGGTGAGGGGAGTCGCAGAAGCCCCGGAAGCAGCGACAAAATGGCCTCGAGCACGTCCTTACGAGGGTATTTATAGGAGGAGGGGAAAGGGAAGGAGGAGGTTTGGGGAGCAAATGGGGAAAGGGGGATTTTTGAGCGACAACATATATAACCAAAGAAATGACAACACCATAAAAAGAACGCCAACCAAATGTCTGCTTTAACACGAACAAAGAAGAACATTCTAGAATTAAAACCATATTTGGAACCGGGGGCGGGGGAGAGGAGTGGCTGTCACACCCTGTCAAGCCTGGTGCCTTCCAAATGGCCTGGAGAGCAGAGGGTCCGGGGAGCGTACCACGCCCAGGAGCCATCCCCATCTCTCTCCCAGGGGTTTGGGGCACTCAGATGTGCCATGGCCACCGCAACAGGACATTACATAAAGAAACAATTTTAATATTTTCCTTTTCTGATTTAATGTCATAAAAGCATTATTTTTCATTTCTATACACAAATTAGACAGAAAAAAGTCTGACTAATGACAGTAGCTCTCCCTGTCACAGTTATCCTGTGTGCAGTTTGGGAAAAATACATACACAGTAATGCTTGCAGAAAACATAATAAAATTACAGACCAGGTAAACAGATTTAAAAAAATCTGTGATTTTCAGTTTTGAAAACAGAAGAAGTGATCTGAATGATAGCAGATCAGTAACAGGAGCTGTAGGCTTTCATTCAGAGGTGACTTGTTTGCATCCAATGTAAATGGGCAGTGACCATTTACCATCTAACAGCTGTTCAGTAGCCTGTGCATGATGATATGGTAGCTCCTGTTGGAGAAGTGTCCAGGTGACAGTCACAGTTATCTGCCATCCCTGCTGGCAGTCTCAAATATCATAAGGGAACAATAAGACCTAGAGACCACTGTAGCCTGTGTCTTTTAGACAGAAAGAAATTCCAGAACAGGACAATGAAAAGGTATTTCTCAAACAAGCAGTGTCTAGCCAATATGTAACAGGATCTCAGTTTAAGGTGAGGTCAATATAAAATATTTTTCATGGTTTAACCCCAGGAACCAAGCCCTCCACAGCCACTTGCTCACTCCCCACCAGCAGGACTGGGGAGAGAAACAGAAAGGTAAAAGCCAGAAAACTCGTGGGTTGAGATAAAGACAGTTTAACAGGGAACGCAAAAGCTGTGCACACAAGCAAAGCAAAACAAGGAATTAATTCACTGCTTCCCTTGGGCAGGCAGGTGTTCAGCCAATCCCAGGAAAGCAGGGCTCCATCATGCATAGAAGTGATTTAGGAAGACCAACACCATCTCTCCAAACCTCTTCTTCTTCATTCTTCCCCCACCTAACATACTAAGCATGATGTCACATGGTCTGGAATATCCCTTTGGTAAGCTGGCATCACCTGTCCAGGCTGTGTCTCCTCCCAGCCTCCCAGGCACCCCCAGTTTCCTCAGCAGTGTGGCAATAGGAAAAGCAGAAAAGGCCTTGGCTCTCTGTAAGCCCTGCTCAGCAACAGCAAAACTATCTCTGTATTATCAGCTCTCTGCTCAGTGCAGTCCAACACACAGCCCCATACCAGTCACTGTGAAGAAAACTGCCTCAGCCAAAACCAGCACGGAACTGTCTGCATTTTGCATGGTACCATGTAAAATCTTTGACATACCTTTTTTATTTATGCCAAGGGTTTGATTTTTCTCCTCAACTAATTCCACATATTTAAATCGTAAGCTGCAGAACCAGTCATTTAATATAACTTACCAGTGTGCCAACATTTGAGTGTTCTATTTTGTATTTTGACAGCAAAAGAAATAATGAATTACAAGAATATTTCCTCATTACATTTCTTCTTACTGTGAAATAACTTGCACAAACAATGCAGAATTGCAGAGTTATGGGAAATACTTTGCATTTTGGACTTTTAGATTCTTTTTTTCCTAGTACTATCACGATTTAGTAAGCACAAATGCTGGGCTTCATGCTGCTCTGTTCCATTAACAATACTTAAAGCAAGAAGCTCAGTTTTCCAAGTACCATTCAATTTTGGTAGCTCCTTTGAAAGAAAAAAAAAAATATTTACTCACCCTTAGAAGTATTACCTTAACAGAACAGCACAGGGCTCTAATATTCTCTATTCTGCATGCTTAAAAAATAGTATAAAATAAAGAAAACTAAAAGCTCATAACAGCCACAACTTTGCTGAAAGCTGATTCATGTATTCCTTAAAAAGTTACCATTTACATATAAAAAGCTCCTCAGTATTTATAGCAAAGTCAACTGAATAAATGCACTAAAAAGTAGTTCTGATTTAAAATTGTTACTTAGATTCCTGATGTAGCAGGCAGCTGTGATACCACATAGAATTTCCTTAATTTGACCAAACTTTCTAACATGGTAAAATGTGTGTTCCAATTATGAAGAAGAAAGAAAAACCCTATTCATTTTACCTTTACAACAGTAAAACCAGCAATGTGATGTATTCACTGTAGGTACTTCTCTCTGGTTTACTACTGCTCATTTAACAAGTATGAGAGATGCATGTCTGGAGTCCAAAAATGTCACAACTCTTTTAATTCTGAATTGTCATAAAGGTGGCCACCCTCCACCAGGAGAGCCTTCTGAGACTGTTTTTCCATTTACTGATGCTTCTGCTAAGTAAACCAACTCCTTGTTGGTCACGCCAAGGCCCATAAACAGCCTATTTCTACTACTTTGTTTTTGTCTTCTCCTGTTGAGAACCTACCAAATCAGACCATTTTCCTTCAGCTGGAGAATATTACATTATATTTATCACTATAGCAACTAACCTAATTGATTTGATGCAGGTTTCTCTTCCACCATAGGATGGAGCCATTATCCCTAAGTATAATCTAAACATTTAAGAGAGAAAAAATTATCAGTTTATCATTTTATCACATCAATGGGAATATAATCCAGCTTCAGTAATTAAAGTATAAATGAAAGTCTAATGAGCTGTACATGTACATCCAGAACATTCTTTATAAATTTGCTTATTTGTCAAGTGGAACTTAGAGTATGGTGTTTACTGGTTGCTCCCAGTAATAGGGATGACTACTGTACAAAAAATACACTTGCAGAAATAAAGATTCACAAAGTAATTAGGAGAAGCAGAAGCAATGTTCAAATACTTGAGTCAGGAATAAGCTTTGTCAGACTAACAGATTAAAAATGGAAATAGGTAAGATAGATGAAAAATTTTATTTACAGTGCTATTAAGAAAGGAAAATGGAAAAGTTCTGATTTTCTTTTGGAGGCTGCAGGGTTTGATTGTAGTAGAATGATACAGGGAGAGATAATAAAAAATTAGATTCCTGTAATTAGTTTGATAACCTATTCACTTTTATTGGTATACTTCCATGTACCTGACAATAAGGTGTGTGGAAAAATAGAGAACATCTTACATAGTCAAATTCTTTCCTTTTATTTCCTAAGAAATATGGCAATCCTGTTCTTTTTAAAGCATTTTTAAAAGTCATCATGTCCCCCCCAACACCCAATTCTGCTTTTCTTCAAAACAGGCATCAGACGAAGAAAAGACTGATTTAACTCTAGCTGATTTTAAAAGAATTCATAAAATCTGAAGTGCTGCTTTACCTAGAAATAGCTTCACTTTTTTTCCATCTTGATTTTTCACAGACCAAAAGCCAGTTTTTGCAATGTCTCAAATACTACCACTGGAGAAAATGTTCATGATGCTTCATTAACATTTGGAATTGCAATTGTCAAATCAGTGAAGCATTACATAAATGGTGGAGTGTTTTGACACTGCATCTTTTAAGCAGCATGGTGCTTTTCAGTGCTATATGAAATGAAGAGTGTACTACATGTTTGAGGAACACCATCTACACTGGCTGAGAGAACTAATTAGAAACTGGTCTTTAAGCACACCAGAAAATGCCTTCAGATTATCAGCCAACATTTGCATTTTTCATCATCAGTAAACAATGCAAAAAATAAACAATAACCAATATGTGACAATTCAAATGGATGACTTCACTCCTTAGGACAAGGCGTTGTCAAACCTCTCATTGCTGAAAATAAAAAATTTTTAAAGTGTCAGAGTTTATGGTTAACTTTTTGAGGCCATGCTGATGGAAAATATATGCACAGAAGATCTCATAGCTTCTCCTAAAAAGTCTGTGACTCTCTGGACACTTCTAGCACAAACTTAATAAAATATTTCCTATCATTAATATCAAGCTGAATTCCCTTTACACTTAGACTATTAATTCTGTAATATGCACCCCCAGTATGCAATAAATTCTTTTAAAACTCACTATGTTATTTAGTATATACTCTATATTAACACATTGGATATAGCATTATGTACAAAATTATATTATTAAAAGTGTGGCCTTCTTAATATGATTTTATTAATGAGAAGTGTTATGCAAAATGTGCTAAATTACAAAAAAACTATTACAAAATATGGGGGTTTTTTGGAATAATACACTTTCAGTGTCATCAGTATGAAGGGCCCCTGTAATATGCAAAACAAAAGTGAATTAAAGGTTCTCCTAACCAACTACAATCTGTTTTAAAGAAAAACCAGAACATACACACAGAGAATTGGTTGATGTAATATAGTTGGAGGGAATGGAATAGAGGGTTAAGAAATGCAGCAGGAATGCTCCTGCAAACCAGCATCTATTTCCCATTCATCATAGCCTACACCTATTACAGCTCAACAAGACAAGCCTAGTGCAAAATCTTTTATGCTACAGCTAATTAAAGGAATATGCACCACGGGTAAATTACAGACCCCATCAGCTCAGGGTGGGAAAATACAGCGTAGATTCATTGTGGCAAAGCTGTGCAGGTCCTTCCTGATAAATTGTGTATCTTTTTTTCTTGTTGTGCAAAAACTGCCTTTTCTATTCTCTTTGAAAGTTTCCCACTCTGGTGCTATGGACTAACTTGCATTCCCTAACCTGAAGTATGGGCATTAACCCAATTTACATTGTATAACAGCTTGAAAATTATTCTTGCTGAAAACAAAACAAAAAAATCCAAAAATACCAAAACATACAAACAAACAAAGCAGAAAGAAATAAAGACCTTTAAAAGTATTTATACTCCAAGTACCTGATTCTTTCAGATACCTTATCTGCAACAGTGTCGTTAATGGAAAAATCTATCAAGCCTGAAAAAAGAATATAAAAACTCTACTGATAACCTGAGATGCAGCTCTAAAACTGGCAACACCGTCTTACTAAACTGATGAGGACATGCTAAGGAAGTGCCAAGACTGGCTCCTATGGAATTTCAGAGAATCACATATGAGATCCCAGGGATTGTAAGACATCTGCCACTTGATTAAGTATGTGCTTCCTAAAAGAATGAACATAAGCAAACCAGCTCCTCTTCATGGAAGGCGGACAGAGTTAAGAGAGTGTGTACATGGAGGGAGCAGCCTGGGAGGAATCTGGTAACATCTGGCATAAACACTGAACAGCTGATCAGGGTTACTACCGCTGGAAAGTTTGTTTCTAAAATCCAAGAGATGTTACTCTTTGGACAACCTGAGGACATCTCATTCTCCTGAGAAGCAGCAGTAAAGTGTTGGTCTACCTGCTTTATCATAGGGGAGTGGAGGCAGATGTGTTGAGGGGCAAGCCTAAGGCATAATACCTATGCCTGCCAGCTTCAGAGCTTGGCCTCCGCCCGAAGCGTTACCTCAGACGGGAAGGGCGTAGATTTACGCCCAGCAAAAGCACCAGGACAAATATGTACTTACTGCAGTAAGCGATTAGGAGGCTAGCCAGGATCATGATAGCCCAGAAAGTTGAGGACATGCTTGGCAAGGCGTTGGCATCTTTCCTACTGCTTCTCCTGGGAGATGGAGCCATTGAAGCCACTTCCCCGGTGGGGGGAAAGTCAGACAGTCTCACCAGCCAGCTCTCCCCTTGACTGATGGCCTTTCTCCACGTGTAATCCTCAAAGAAGGCATCTTCCAGCGACTCTGCCGTTCATCATTAGCAACATGGTCCTGTTGCAGGAATCATCCTCCAGCCAGAAAGCCAAGACGACTCTAATGCATGCAGGGCTCGGGCGCAGTGGCCACAGCCAGCTTTTCTCCTGTCACCGTGGCGGGATTCGCTAGCCTGAGGGTTTCACTGCGGCTTGGATGCCTTGCGTGGTACTGAGCTTCGAAGACGTCCCACGAACAAGCCTCTTTTTATTTTTTTTTCCCTTTCCTTTTTCAATCTGCAGAAGTTGCTCCGCTCGCTGTCCTTTCCCGCGCCTCCCCCTCCCCGGGGCAGCCCCCGCAGGCGGAGCGCGGCCCCGGCGCTGCTAACGCGGGGCTCCCCCGCCCGCCCTCCCGCCGCTCTACGGCGACCCCCGCTCAGGACGCCGCGGCCCCCCAGCCCAGGGCAGCATGGCCGCGGGGGCCACCGAGGGGCGAGGGCAGCCCGGAGCCACCGCCGCCCTCCCGCCGGGCAGGGCTCCGCCGGGCAGCTCCGCGCGGCGAGAGCGATGCGCGCCCCGGCGCGGCGCCCGCAGGGCGAGGACAGCCGAGGACAGCCCCGTCCCTCCCCGGCCTGTCCAGCCTGAGCTCCCCTCCCGACCGGTACTGCGGCTTGACGGGGCGGTGGCGCGACAGGCGGCCGGGACACTTTAGGCGGAGGCTCGGCGGCGGCTCTCCTCCTCTCCGTGCGCCGCCCGCTCCGCTCTCAGGCTCTGCCGCTACAGCGGCGCCGGCCCTTCAAGTAAAGGCAAGCGGGAGGAGGAGGAGGGGGCCGGCGGTCACGCCCACAGGTGCACAGCGCTCCGAGCGGAGCGCTCCTTCCCCCGCGCCGCTCCGCTCCGCTCCCCTCGCGCGTCCCCGCGGATGAGCGCGCCCGCCCCGCCGCTCGCATCGGCCCCCGGCCCCGCGCACATCCCCGCTCCCGCTCCCGGGGCGGCGCCGCGCCCCGCGGCTGTGGGAAGGGAGGAGCCGCGGGGCGACTGTCCCTGTCCCCGCAGAGGCTGCTGCCAGCCCCGGGGGCCGGCGGTGGGAGCGGGCTGAGCGGAGGGCAGGGGCCGAGGGGCGAGCCCTGTGCCTCGGCAGGACAGAGCCGGTCCGTCTGCCCAGGGCCTCAGCGGAGAGGTGGCGCGGGGGAGCCGCCGGGCGGGGAAGGGAGCGGAGGGGAAGGGAGCGGAGGCGGTGCCCTCCCCGAGCACCCTCTGGGAATCTTTGCTCTCGGCTGAGACGAGGTCTCGACAGAGGGAGAAATGGCCCAGGGAATTGTGTCTCCCCGTCCCCTCACCTGCACGGTGCGGCTCGAAATCTCCGCGGTGTATTGCGCCTCGACACGACCATAGACGCTAAAGGAAACAATTCCTCGTTATGTATCCATCTGCGGTCCTTATGGGGACTGCTGTTGGCACGCGGTTTGTGTCGCTGAAATGGCAGCGACACATCGGTATGAAACCCACTTTAGAGGGCTTGAGTTTACATGTGTGCCTGTAGCCCTTATAATAATAAAAAGCTTAAATGTTTTAAGAGGCACCAGGTAGTTGCGCTTTTCCATTCGGAGTCTCCATAGCAATGTCTTCAAATTAATATTTTAAGTTCTGCAGAAGGTAGTTTCGTTCCAAGTACAGGCAGGTTCAGCAGACTAGAAGAGGAGCTTGGTCAGAAAATGTCCCTGTTATCTCCCCCTGTGTTTTACTTGCATAATGAAAATGCCATGAAAAAGCTGATCCATATTCCTTCAGAAGCCCCAGGTTTGTCTGACTGTTTGCCACTTAAACATCTGGACTTAAAATTGCTTATGAACGATGCAATATTCACAAGACAGGACTGTAAGGAGGTTTTTAGTACAGCTGCACTTGATTAGACACTTGTAACTAAGTTCAGTTTTGCACTATGAGGACACTGCCGATGTAATCTCTTTGATTTTAGAAAAGACTTTCTACCACAATAGTTTCATCCTGAACTGGTAGAGCAATAGATTAATGTGTTCAAACATGCTCCAGAGATGAAATTTAAACTATTGTTTTGGGACAATTACATTGAGTATCAGAACATCTCATCTCAAGATGTCTTTCTTTTCACTTATTTTCATGGGAATTTGTTTTCTAGTATATTTGAAAACTAGAAGAGAGGGCAATTCAAGCATTAAGACAACATGCTAAGCTGTATTCTCTTTGCCCATACAATTTAAAAGATCATTTTGTTATTATTTTGTATGTAGGGATGAAATCTTTGTATCACTATCCATCCCTGACTTAGACGCTGTGTTTTCCTTCTAAGTCAATATAAATTCACCATCCCCCTTGAAAACCTGAAGTGTCACTTCAATTTAATCTTCTAAAGTTGTACTGCATCATCAGGGTTTTTTTTAAAAATAGAACTTTCAAAATTCCTACTCTCAGAATAAATGTAAATAAGTGTTAAGCAACAAAAATAACTCTGTATGGCATGCTCCTGTTCATTGCAATTCCAGGACTAACATGTAAATTAACCAGTTTTCTTTATTTACAAAAAAAATTTATTTCCATCAGAGCTGTGAGTAATGAATGCACAGTTAAATAGCATACTTTAAATATTGCTAAAAAGAAAAAGCACAAATATCTTGAAATGAGATATAGATACATGATGTATAGATTAAGCAACTGTAAAGCCATAAGGGAGTGCTGCAGCAGTATAGAGTAGAGTCTACCTTTCGGTAGAGTCCACAGAATTTTATATAGTAAATCTTACAGTTTACCCAAGAAATTGTGGTTACACAAGGGGATTTCCCTTGGAAATACATCCAGCTTTCAGTCTGAGGAGTAGGAATCGTGATTACTGTTCACCTAAATCAAGCCTGAAGGTTGATGCTGAAGCTGAAGTCTTGCTTTGATAACTCCAAAACCTGACACTCTTCACTTGAAACCAGGTTTATTCCCATGTTGGAGAACTATTCAGTTACTCAGAAAGTAAGGCACCTCTCACTGAATACAGGAACCACCGAGCTGGGGCCTTTATGTTTCTGTACAACTACTTGTAATAGTTTTACATTAAAAAAAATAAAATTAAGAAAGATTTTCAAATGTTACATTCAGATTCGACTGTCAAAGACAAGACTTAAAACCACTCTTAAAATGTAATTTCAGTTCACTGGTGATTTGTTCTGTAGGTGCATGTTGATCTCCAGTAATGTCCGGGCTGTTCTGCATGGTCTGGTATTGAAAAGTATTTCACCCTAGAGTGACACTACTCACAAAATAAAGTCTTACTCAATGAAAAAGTGGCAGAATGTGATCTCACATTAGTTTGCTTGACTCTCTCTTGATATGTTCCCCTCACATTGATTTTCAAGGAAAATGTGTGAAGTCTGTCTTTATTGCTTCCCTAATCTCCCAAGAATTTCCCAGTATTCAGACCTGTGTATACAGAAATGTAAGAAACAATGGTTAAAATCATGGACAGATGTCTGAAAGCTGAAAAGAAAATAGAAATCCAAGTTAAAGGCTGTATATCAAAGTAAAATA
Organism: Lichenostomus cassidix; assembly: GCF_008360975.1. NCBI lineage: Eukaryota > Metazoa > Chordata > Aves > Passeriformes > Meliphagidae > Lichenostomus > Lichenostomus cassidix. Next base: position 16,145,077 of record NC_139480.1, on the reverse strand, counting down.
CCCTTTTCAGAAATCAGATTTGTTCCCATACAGTAAAAGACACACATCTCTCATTCTGCCATATCTGTTGGAAGAGTTAATATTTATGGAGAAATTAAAATAATATTTAAGCTATTTATTAAGATAGGCTGTGCCATTGCTCCAACTGAAATTATAAGCCAAATGTATCTGTTGACTAGAAAAGGCATAGTTTGAAGCCTGTTGTAGGCTGTATCTCTGTGTCAGAGTTTGCCCATGATGTGTATATGCATCACTGCTTTCTGCTAGGATGTCAGACCTGTGAAGCCTCTGTAATGATGTTGACCTCTATTGCAGGTGAGAGGATAACCTACAGAGGATAAATCTTAACATTCAGTTAGATCAAGCATGTACATGGTAGTAGGTAGATAATGTTCTTCAGGTCTTCACAGAGACACCTGTTCTTTTTGAATTTGTTTATTTACTTTGAAAATAGAAGGCTTAAATAAATAGTGGGTAAATTACATGGCATTGCCCTGATTCAGTATACTTCAGAAGGAATTAATAATCAATAATATTCAAGCCAACAACTGAGTTTTTGCTTGGGATAATATAAAACTATTCTGTTGTTTCAAATGTTGATTTCAAGGAAAGAACAGAATAACTGAATGGACATTATTGATTAGATTTATTAATTTTTAAATAAATATGAGGAAAATAGATATGAAAGAATAGATATGAAAGCACTTAAAACTTCTTTTTTAACAATGTTAAAAACATGAATTACATACAGGAGCTGTGTAATATAAGCTTGTTTTATCTCAAAAGAATTTTTAAAGGAAGAGCAGCAGAGCTTAATACTAAGAAAGTAAGCTCCTCAATTTTATTTAATCATTTATATTTTCAAAAATATAGTTAAATCTTTATGTCTCCTTATAAAAATCCATACCACCTCTTTAACAACCGTAGCAAATATTAAAAAAATACAAGAGAATTTCAATTTTCTTCATATTCCTTGAGATGGAGATCAGTCAGGGAATACAGATTCATGATGGTTAAAGAAATAGTTTTAGTTAGGTTTTATGAGAAGATTTGCTATCTTTATATTTACAGATCTTAGGCCATTTTTGGAAAAATGTATTAACTAGACACGTGCCTCAATGATTTTTTTTTAATACCTGTTTAGTGCCCAGAATATTGACCATCTATTTAGTAGGGAAGTTTTTGCTATTGATTTACATGAAGCAGAAGATTATCGTATTTGTGAACAAAGAAAGAGTAAGGGAGGCTGTGTAGCTGCATGCTTATTTCATTGTCAAATTACAGTGTAGAGAATCCAGTCCTTCAATAACAGAAATCATATTTGAGTTTGAATGGCAGTGAACTGCATACATCTGAAACTATGGGATAAGAAACTTAATTCTCACCTATTAGCTCAGCACAAGTCTGTATTTTCAGAGTACTTAAAAAATTCGTGGAGAGATATTTTGATACATGTACATGAAACAGGCTTTTTTATGGTCAGTAACCGTAAGGTCCTTAAGAAAATTCTCTTAATGAATAGTCAAAATATATTTAGAGGGAAGCTGTTGATCAAATCTAAATCGAGTTACTTTATTGCATTGTATTGTCTACATGTTAGTGCTCTTACTGATGACTGGTTTTGTTGACTTTTACAAATAAAAAACTTCAACCTTGTTATGGTAACCTGTGCCTTTTCCCTGATCTTTCTTAATGGATTCAAGGTACCAGTCAATAGTGTTTATTTTTTTTCTAGCCATTATTAATTTATCTGGGTTTGGGTTTTTTCCTAACTTTAGTTATCTGCCAGTGATATTATAGATATTGTGTGATATAGATACAGTTTGAAAATCTGTACGTGGTTTTGATTTAACATGAAACCTTTCATAAATTATGGGAAATCCTCATACTCTAAAACCTATGAAGTTGTTCACTGACAGCTATGTTAACCTGTCCAATTAGGTGTAAAGCCAAACATTTAAAAGAAGCAAGAAAGTGACAGTGAGAATATGTTGCCAATACAAAACATTTTTATACCTGTCTGTATAACTGATGTGTTGTCACAACATCCACATTATCATCCTGACTGAATTTTATTTGTAGACTTTACACTAAAATGCAGAAAAACGCTGAAGGAGAAGTACTTAAAGGTGCATTTTAATTCCATTTTGTGTCAAAGACAAGTCTGCAGTTTATATAAAAAATGACACCAATATAATATCCTTTAAAAATGTTTCTGCCATTCTTTTAAAGAAATCCTATTTGTAGATGATCAAGAGATTGAATGAACTTTTTGTAAAATTACTTCATTCTCACTTAGATCCTAAAAATGTAGAGGCTGAATAAAGCCCCAATTTACTGTTGTCATGCAAGAAGTCCAAATATCAGATCTAACGTTGAGTTAACATAAACTGCATCTCTTTATAGCATGTACTAATAAACTGTTTATTTTTATGATGTGGGTGTGAAAAATTGTTTCTTTTCATTGAAAAGCCTACAACTGATGTGGAAGATATGTACTGTCACTTAGCAACCTTCACTAGTTCAGAAAAAAAATTGGGGGTATCTTAAATGCTATTATAAAACTGTCTGGAATTTAGCAAATTACCAAATCATTCAAAAGTGAGTCATTACCTGAGCTACAGTGATGTAATATACTAGATTTGACAACAAGAACAAAAATAACTAACTTGCATACATGGGTAATTTAGGAAGGTAAGTTATTTTAAAAAAATAGGAAAGAAATCAGAACATGAAACAGCAAACAAGCCTGAAATAAAATCAAATATGGCAAATTGCTTTCATTAGAGGAAATAGATGGAAAATGAGAGAGATATGAAGTCATGACTATGAGCAAATTTCTGTCTTGCAAAATTGCATAAATTATTAAGCAGATCTGTTGTGAGTTAGGTCTAGTTTAATTTTGTGCAATCAAGTGAAAGGGATACCGAATTCAATGCCTGTACCAAAGTGTCCAGAAAAATATGCTTTTGACATCTGGCAAATAACTCATGCAACTCTTTTACAATAGATTTAAAGCGAGGAAAGAATACGTTACTTGCTTGGGAACTTACTCCATTTTGTCTTTTTTTCCTTTAATTTCCTTCTACTTTTTTCCCTCAATGACATATTACAATTTGCTAACTTACATGTGTTAAGAAGTCTACAGTAACAGAGACATACTTTTTTTGGTCAATCCTGTCTTTTTTTCTGCCCTGTGTGTTAGTTTCCCTTCATGGCATGCTGTTGGAGAGAGAAATGCAAGTATATACTTGTCTGTATATACAATCAGCAAGTACCCATTCAAGGGAAAAAAGCATCTCTGCAGGTCTGATCCTGTTTTTAGGGAGTGTGCTCTGAAGCCACCTGTGGATTTGCTATGTAAATCCTTATTTCCTTGGACATTTTAACACACACAGCAGAGAGGTAAAGGCATATGAGGCTATGTGTCTTGGCTTTTTCTGGAAATCTTGCCCCTTCTTCACAAACCCTGCTGTAGAAGAGGTGTTATTGTCTGGAGGAGGAGTACAGGGCTGTGTTTGAGAGCTGACTTCTGTTGATAATAAAGCCAATAGATTTTCTGAGCAGCTCTTTGACAGCGGTTTAAATGTCTCTTGTTGCCTTAGTTGCTGCTAGAATCATGAATTGTTAATGGGGTTTTTTTTCTGTAAAGATCTAGAGAATTTTGATGAAATATTGTGTTCTGTTTGAAGGTGAAGTAATGCACAACATTTAAAAAAACGTGGGTTTAAGAATTCATCAATTATAGGGCAGTGAGTTCAGATGTGCTCAGTGTAATCTGATACTTGAATTGTTAAATTCACTATGCAGCAATATGTTTTATCAGTGAACAGTAGGAAATTTTCTCAGGAAAATAAATTGTGACAAACCAAGCAAAGATGCAGATTTAAAAGCTGGAATTTTCATCTAGAGCTGATAAGACTTAGTGAGAATGTAGTTCCTTTGCATTCTCTCATTTTCCAGTTCAACTATTTGTTCTTTAGAGCAGGATGAAGTGGTATTTCTGGTATTAGTATCCTGTCTTTCAGAAATCAGCTAACTTTCTGTAACCAAGAAATCCCTCAAATAAATGGTTGCCTTCCTGAGTAGAAATTAGAAACTACTGGTTTTCTCTAAACTATAGTGTACCAACTGCAACCTGTGAACTTGATGGACTTATTTTGAGAAGCAGACAAGCTGTCTCTCAAATGATATTGCTTAGGAGCAGACAAGGGTTGAAATTTCCAATAAGCTGAAATGCTCAGTTCATCATCAAATACGATCTGTTTCTAGCATCTAAAATAGGATTTTAGAAAGGGTAGGGAAAAAAAGAGTATTAGAAGGTGGAATGGACAACAGTAAATTGCAAATAGAAGCAATTTAATACAGATCTTGCTAGCAAATTAATTTTTAGTTTGGGATTTTTGACTTAGGGTACGATTTTTATGGGGAACAATGAATGGGAGAACAAGAGGTGGTGAGATGGCAGTAAATGCTGAATTAAAGAAGGGTTATTTGTTCATAAGGCAGTGGACATACTTAATTCTAAAACTGTCATTTCCATGTGAATCCTGCAAAAGTTTGTTGATGCTGAAGCATGACTTTGGATAAAATGTTTGGCTTTCAGAGAGCACTAGGTTCCTAAAGATCAAAACTGTGAAGTGCAAAGTCCTGCACCTGCAGAGGATTAATTCCATGCACCATTATGGACTGGGGCCACTGATCTGGAAGGAAGATTTACAGAAAAGGGACCTGAGAGGCCTGGCAGACACCAAGGTGACCAGAAGTCAGCAACATGCTCCTGCAGCAAAAAAAGCCAGCAGCTTCCTGGGCTTCATTAGGCAGAGTGTTGACAGCAGGTCAAGGAAGGTGATCCTTCTCCTCTAGTTAGCACTGGTGAGACACATCTGGAGTGCTTTGTACCATGCTGAACTGTCACAAGACAGTGCAGGAGAGCACAGGAGAGGTATGTCCATCTCTCTAGTGCAGCAAAGAGCTGAGAGAGTGGTTAAGGAATCAGAGCATCTGTTGTACAAGGGCAGTCTGAGAGAGCTGAGATTGTTTATTGTCAAAAAGAGAAGTGTGTGTGTTTGTGTGTGTATGTGCATGTCTGATTAATGCATCCTGATAGGGCAAGACACTCTTCTTACCCAATGAAAGAAAAAGACACAATAGGTACAAATTGAAACAGAGGAAATTCCACTTCAATATAAGAAAAATATTTTACTTTGAGGGTCATCATGCACTGGAGCAGGTGGTGCAGTGACATTGTGCAGCCTCCATCCTTGGGAAAATACAAAACCTGTCATGACAATGTCCTGAAAAGCCTGGTGTAATGTGACTAGCACAGGTCCTTCTTGTGAGAACATTTTGCTGTGCTTTATAAACAAAGATAAAGTTTGAATGTTTTTGCAAACAGGGTCTCAAGACTTGGGCAGTTCAGGCCTGGCCAATTAGGCCTAGGGGGAGATTTTTGACTGACCAATCTGGGTGACCTGTGAGAAGTCTATATATATGGAAATCAAAATAATAAATTTTTCTTTTCTTGCCTGAGAACCTGGGTTTCTACTTCTCTGCTAGCAGCTCAACAGCGACAGTGTAATTGAACCTGCTTTGAGTAAGGAGTTAAGACTAGATGAATTCCAAAGGTCTTTACCACCTTCAACTGCTCTTTAAAAAGCAACTGAATCATGCAAATATATAATTTTTAAAGTAATGAGTTATTGGTTCTCACCTCTTTTCAAGATATTTGACTCTTATATAAGACGCTGACTAACATTTGTGCTTTCAGACAGCATGATGAGGGTTGGTCAGCACAGGATCTGATCATAAAGTCAGTAAAAGGTGCAGCTTAAGAAATAACGTAGAGATATCTACTTAAAAAGCTGAGGACAAGGGTAATTCCTGTCATCCTATTAGGTCTCTAAGTGCTTTTCTATCCACCACAGTAACCTACTCGTGAAGGCTGTAACCTACAATCCTTCCTTCTAACCAAGTATTGTGTTTAGAGGGGAATGAAGTGGTGGCAGTAGGACAGGTGTCACATCAGGTCCTCAAGGCCTCCTGGTCATTACAACATTTGTTCAGGATCCATGGGAGCAGTTCAGTTCTTTTCTCTGCCGTGGGCAAATCTGCATCAATCAATGGTTCTATAATGGGGCACTTACAATCCCCTTGTTGAAACAATGTCGCTGTACATGTAATAAATCAAGATTTACAGGGCAGAAGGAGAAAGTATAAAAGTGAAACTGATCCAGTAGCTAACTGTTTATGTGGGTACTCACCTTGAGAGGAGACCAACCTTTTCTTGCTAGATCCCAGGATAGTTCATATATTTTTAACAATGACTGTATGATGTGCTTAATTATGGAACAGACAGGACATTGAAAAAACTGATATCTGAAAACTTTATTTACTAGATCTTAGCTTCCATATTATTCTTAGCTTTATTTACTAGATCTTAGCTTTGTCTGAAAACTGAATAATGCCTAGTGTAAGTATGTAACTTTCATGGCAAATTTCTGAGTAGTTACATCTAGGACAGGTTTCATTAAACAAGCAACAAACAAAATTTTTACATTAGTATTCATAACAATGTTTTCTGACAAGATCAAACAAATGTTATAATTAATACATTGTTATTCACTTCACTGAACATTTTCTTTCTTTATACTCACATTCTTCTTCATGCTACCCAGACTATTCCTTTTTCCTCTTTTATTAATGCAAACACTTCATTATGTTACTGGAAATATTACTGGAAATAATACTTTCCATAAAAAAATTTTTAAGTTGTCCAAAGCTTGTTTGTCTTCTCCTCTGCAGCTTCATTTTTTACCCTTTAAAATCTGCAAGTTGCAAAATGAGAAGTCAGATGCTTCTTCACTGCATTTAGGATTATTGCAATCCAATTTAAGCAGCATGATATACTTCTGCATATAAACCACAGCTGCTCTCTACACAGAACCCATAGCTAACACTGGAGCCTCCGTGGTGAGCTTTGAACATGCTTTCCTCTGCCACACCTGAGGCACTGCATCACTGGTGCTAGCTCTGATGGGGACCCTCCCACCTCTGCCTCACCTTTGTGGGGTCCTGGCTTTTCAGAACAGGATTTGATGTAGCTGCGGGGTGGAGAACCTGGTATGGCAGCAAAAAGGGTCAGAGTCAACTGCCTGTAGATCCTGTTCAAGTTCTGATTGCAGCTGGCTGGCTGGGTGCAGGAAGCTGTGGAAGGCTACCCTTTGTGAATCTTGCCCAGAGGGCAAGATAATAGCATTATCTTTCTTCGTTATAGAAAAGTATCTTGTATAATATCCAGGCCTGTGGAATAAACAGCATTATAAGTAGGAGGACAGAATGGCTCAGCTGTGCATGTGACCTTGGAATAAACACATTTCATAGAATCCTGCGATAGTTTGGTCTTCAAGGGACATTTAAAGGTGATTTAGTCCAAGTCTCTGACAATAAGCAGGGACATTTTCAACTACATCAGGTTGCTCAAAACTCCATCCCACCTGACCTTGAATACTTTCAAAGCTGGGTCACCTGCCACTCTCGGAAACCTGTTCCAGTGTTTCACCACCCTCACTGTAAAAAAATTTCTTCCTTACATCTGGTCTAAATCTACCCTCCTTAAAACCATTTGCTCTTTCCCTATTACAACAGGTCCTCCTAAAAAGTTTGACTCCATATTTCTTATAAGCGCCCTTCAAGTACTGAAAGGCCACATTAAGGGAGCCTGAACTTCTCCAGGTTGAACAACCCCAAACCCCTTAGATTTTGCTCATGGGAGAGATGTTCCAGCCCTTTGGTCATTTCTGTGTCCCTCCTCTGGACCCACTCCATTTGGTTCATGTCTCTCCTGTGCTGGAGACCCTGGAGCTGGATGCTGTACTCATTTGATTCACAAGCCTTTGATAAGTGGCAATTTGCCACATGTTCAGCTTATTAGAACTGGTTCATTGGCACCATAGAAATGCATCTTGGTTCTTTCTCCTGTTGGGCACACTAATGAATGCTGGGAATATTGATTTCGTGTCTCTGAGACATTGCTTTGCTGTTCCCCTATGGAGCTTCATTTCCTCCATCATGACAATATCCTGCAATATGATCTTCAATTGAATAGAACTACTTTGTGTTTGGAATAGGGTGAGCCACAGAATATGTAAATACGATTTTAGGAACTCAACTGAAAAAAAGATATACAAATTTTAAAAATAATTTAGCTTAAAATGAGGAAACAACGTACTTACTTACCAGACCACTAATGAATATTTTTATTCAATTCTATTCTTGCACTGAGGTTAGAAGGACAATAAAAACAGAACCCAAACACATTTCTGTGTCATCATGAATTAAGGCAATCAGAAAAATTTCTTGACAAGTTGCCAGCCTTCATCATTAGGGACTTCTCTGATGCTCATTCCACAATGAATTTTTAAATCTCATCAGCTGTGTGAACCATCTTTGGCAGGCAGGAAGGACCTTAACAATGCCTTTGTTTATTATCTGGACATCACATGAAACTAACATGACACTTCAAGTCTGATATGAATGTTTCTGTGTCCATAGGCTCTCTTTCAAACATGTTAAGTGCTGATATCTGGTATGACAGAAATTTTCAGTTATCTGTATTGCTTAAAACTGTACTGTACTGCTCCCCTGTCCCCCCCCAAAATCACCCATTATAAGCAAAATGCTCTCTCACACAAAGATCACTTTATGTCAGATCTGGATAATATTTTAAGCATTTAAGTAATAAGAATTTGCTTCAGGAAAAGATTGAGTAAAAATCTTATATATTTTAAAATACTATTCTGAGAAATTTTGAGGATGAAAACTGTGCAGATATTAACTAATCTTCATGTTCTTCAAAATTCAGAAGTGATAAAAATTGAGGATAAAGGAATTTTTTTGCACAGGACATTTCAATTATGTCCTCCTAGGTGATTTCTCCTGCCCTATGATTAACTGTGGTGCTGGGTGAAGCTTTTCTATACAATATTCTTTTCTTTTTGTCTTGTCACTTTTAGTGCAAATATAATTTTAAGAAATAGCTTTTGAATCATTAGACTTTTCACCTAATTGCAAAGCCATTACAGGCAAAATATGGCAAGAGCTAAGTCTGTCAATGCACCCATTTTTTTTAGTTTAATTGCAGTCCATCCACCTTACCTTCTTTCTGATCTACTTTAAGCTTAGATAACATTCTTTATGAGATTTCCCATAAACTAAAATGTCATTCTCAGAAACTATGATACTTTCCAAATGCTGCAGAATCATGAACATTTTTGTAAGGTGATTCTGATGCCAAATGAGAAGCAAACAGTAGAAATCTTTTAAGTAATATTAGAAAGTTGTCATCTTGTCACTTTCAGGAAGATCTGGTGAAAATAATTTTCACAAAACATTTTTAATAAGAAAATGCTGTCTTCATGAAAACAAACCTTTTCACAGAAATCTGTATCTTTTTCATAAAAATTTCATAATGAGGAATTTTTTTTTCCAGATCTAGGATAGAATTTCTAACCAAATTCTGACAAATTGAGATACACCCTGTGGTCTGAGAAAATTAGGAGATCTGGGTTTACCCTGTTTACTTTGAGCTGCAGGAGGCAACTGGGCCAGGGCCCAGCACTCTAAAAATGACTGTCTGCAGTGCTTGAATGCTGTTTTTTGAGGTAAGTCTATCTCAGTTTCCCTTAAGATCTCTTTAGAGCTTTTTATACTTATTAGTTTTGCCCCTACATGGAGGTAAACCAGAAAATTACAACTATGGTGATTAAAATGAAATTCTTTTGTTTTCAGGTCAGTCTGTTTTTCAGAGTGCAAAAGAAAATGCTGTTTGGATGTATTTAGTAGGAAGATTCATATGGTATATTTTAAGTTCCAGTTAGAGTTTCAGGTCACAGCTCTGTGTTGATTCATAACACATAATTCTCCTTGATTTAAGGGAAATTATCTCTATAGGTGCAGGTAGACAGCTTGAACACTTCTGTTTATAAACTTTTACCAAGAAAAAAATCCTGTAATTTTAATACTAAAAATATATATTGGTATGTGTCATTTTGAGTAAACAGTTTTATGCATTTTTTTATGTACCAATAAAATTCTCTGCTTACAATACCATGCCAGTCCTTTATGAGGTAGATTCTAGTTTCTAATATTGCATTGCACAATAATAGAACAGAATTTAGATCAGTCAAGGAATTTACCAAATAGCTGAGGACTTAGGTTCTAAATAATCAAAAATGTTAACATTGCTGATAGACACTATTAGAACAATCAGGACTAAGAATACAAGCTACATCATGTAATATAATATCTTCTGTATTGATCTGAGGCACTCAAAATTGTGGGAGATGATTAGAACTGGAAAGTGGGCAAATGCACATATAAAAATATCAGAAGATACTTTTTTTGACTTGAACTTAAAATTTGTGAAAAACCTTGACTATTGGGAATGAATTTTTTAAAATTTATCTATTTATAATGAAAATAGCTCTAAGAACTGTGTGAAAGCCAAATTATTTAGTTTTACAATGAAACGAAGCTATTATATGGTAACAACAAATACTGCAATTGAACATACGTATATTGGCATTATTAAAGAGAGTGTTTATTTGTAAGATTTTTAAAAGTATGGGTTGCCTTTAAACTGGACTAGACATCATGTGGACCATGAATAAAATGCTATTTTTCATGTACCAAAACAAGTAGAGCTTTTTGACCATCAGCTTTTTAATGCATTTTGATTGAATGGGAATCATCTTGCAATAATTGAGGTCTGTACATTCTGCAGTCTGGGTTACTGAAATAAGGAAAAAGGTGCTTTACTGTAAAACTGCAGGCTTGTTAATTACTGCTTAGCAGCCACCCATCCCAGGATCACTCAATTACTGTAGGCAAATTGTTGTTTAGCCTACCCCCAATTTTCACTGAGGCTTTAGACTTCTGCATCTGACCCGAATTGCCTTACTTTGGTCAAGTACTTATCTCGTGCCTGTAACCTGCTGAATCTGTGACATAGCCATGGCAGGGTTCAGATCTGCTAAGTACTCTCACAGCGTATCAAATGCACTTTATCAAAAGTGCTATGATAAAGTGTAATCATGTCTGCATTCTTTCTAAAACCTGTTATCAAGATATAGAAGTATAAGCTGTTAGCTCTCATCTTTGAATATTAAACAAAGAATTATGACCATTCTCTCATGAAACCTGAGATAACTTATATTCTAAACCTTTGTCCAGAAGAGCATCTTCAAATTCACCTTTTTTGCTTCCACAGAAAATGAGAAAATGTAACTGCACAGAAAACATTTTAATCTGAAGAGTAACTTTCTCTGTGACCAAACAGAGCACTTCTTCACTTCTTTCTCCCTTCCTTCCTTCCTTCCTTCCTTCCTTCCTTCCTTCCTTCCTTCCTTCCTTCCTTCCTTCCTTCCTTCCTTCCTTCCTTCCTTCCTTCCTTCCTTCCTTCCATTACTTAAGAGAAAATTTATATGCAGCCCAAGATGCGAGTATTCTTTCACTTAATTCATTTAGTAACTCCATCTTTTAATTTCTCAATTATAAAATAGCTAAAATAATTACACTTCTACCTAAAAATTTTGATTATTGTTGATGAAAGACACAATTTAAAAATGCATACATCAAAAGTGTCCAAGTACCACAGTTTTTAATGGCATTTCATTCCAAAATTAATTGATTATGATAATTTTTGGTAAGTGCTGACTGTATTGCCTTATAAAATATTAATTTTTTCACTTTTCTCCAATAGGCAGGCAAAAGGTGATACACTTCTTGATTCTTGCTGGATATACTGGTTTGGGCTGGGATAGTTAAATTTTTTCATACTAACTTGTGTGGGGCTATGTTTTGGTTTTGTGCTGAAAATCCAGTGATAATGTTGATAAACAACTTCTGTTTTCACTTTTCCTCAGCAGTCCTCACACAGTGTCAGGGAATGTTCTGCTTCTCACACAATCCCACCGGCAAGGAGGCCTGGGGTGCACAAGTGGTTGGGAGGGGACACAGCAGGGACAGCCGACCCAACTGGCCCAAGGGATATTCCACACCATATGACATTCTCCTCAGCAATAAAACTGGGATGGCTGGATGTGGGCCAGGGCTGCTGTTTTTCTGGCACTGACTGAACATCAATCAGTCGGTGGGGAATAATTGTTTTCTTTTGTATCACTTGTTTTTCTTAGTTTTTATTTTCTTCCCTCTTTGTTGTGTTTTTTGGGATTTTTTTCCTTACTAATATTAAACTCTCTCTATCTCAACCCATTAATTTTTTCACTTTACTGTTCCAGTTCTCCCCCATCCCACTCCAGGGATGTGAATGTGTGGGATTTAGTTGTCAACTGGACTTAAATTTTGACAGTGGACTAGACACTGCCTCTCAGTCTACTCACTTCATTCATGACTGCATGGGAAGGAAGGAGGCAAGAAGAAAGGAGAAAAAGAGGAAAGAAGAATGAACAAAGTAAGGAACATTTTCTTCTAAGAGTTTGGCAACAGTGTGATAAGTTCTGCTGAGACTCTAAGGTGAATTTATATGAAGTTATGAATTCAACAGTAGTTTTTTGAATCCTTAGATCCAGAGGCAGAGTAGTATGTGACAAAAAAAATTGAAAGAAGAAGGAGGACATTGTTCTAAGAATATGTCACTCAAGTCAAATTCAAAGGGCTTGGCTGAGACCCAGTTCAAGACTCACAAGTCTTGAAGTCTTCTGCACTCAAGTGAAGTGCAGAATAGCATTTTTGCCTTTAACATCCCATTAGTTTATTTTGTAGGTTGTTTGCAATGAATAAGTGTGAAGAGTTCATTGATAAGAAAAAACTGTTGACAACCAAAGAGCCAAAGCTTACTGTAGCCCAGTGTCTCGTGGTAGACAGAAACTAGGAATATCTCTGAGGAACTGGGAAGAATTGGTATGAGTGGACTACTCATTCGGTCAGAAACAAGGTTCATACACTGTCAGAGTTCAGAACTCAGAACATTAGGAATTTAATTTTCAAATGAAGAGACATTAAAGAAAGTGGAAGTACATTGTTGGCTCCAGTCAAAACAGATGTTTATTCAGTAAGTGGAACCAGAACATGTTTCTGAAAGCAAGTGATGTTTCCTTTTAGAAAGGTTGCTTTGATTTTCTGAGGAGCCACATAACTTCATCTCTGCAGGGATTTCACTTTTCAGTAGTTTTTGCTGTTCTAATATGATTCTCACTTCACGCTTCTGACTCAAATGTTAGAAAGTGAGTGTTTGACTTTGACTTTTCCTATGATACCAAGGGTGGCAGGAAATGGCCCACTGCTATTATACAATCAACTGAATGGGTAGCTGCAGGGTGTTGGCACATACCACAGCTTGTGGCAATGCTGGCAACAAAACAATACACACAATGACAGTCTTAGAAAACGTACAAATGAGAAAGAAATGACCCAGAAGAGAATATAATGTTTACTTTGTAAATAGGATCTTACAGTACAGGTTGTATTGTGCAACACCTCTTGTACAACATAATTTGAAACACTGTGAAAACCTGCCCTGATATTCTTGTTCTGTAGTGTTTCATTCTGGATATCAATGTTTTTTCAGGCTGAAGGTCCAAAAAAATATGTTCTGCTTGTTGTTCACATGTCTATGCACTTGTTAATGAACACACAGGCATAAAAACTAGCTGGCTTTCTGCCAGAGCCCAAGTAAAAGAATAGTTAGTGCATTAGTTCAGTGATAGGAAGTATTTTTCTTTGGTTTTATTTACTTAATATTGGTTTTTATTCTCAGATCTAAGTACAAATAACTTCCCGAGAATGAAACTAGACCATCAAGAGAAGTGACTGAGAGCATGTTTATTTGCCTCCTTCTCTGAAATAATCTTCAGAACAACGTGATGCACTCTGTTGATTATAAAGACTAGCAAAGTTGAAGTTAGTTTTGTGTGAGTCCCTCTAACAGAAGACAATTTCCTTTCTTTGCATGCCATAGTCTGTTATTCCATTGGGATTCATGCCCAAGAAACTGTCATTTACTCACTTTTTACATGTTACTATTTTCTGGTTATGGCGTGGCTACTTCAACTACTTTGGCTCAAATCAGGGCAGCTACACTAGGAGCAGAAGTTTGTTATGTAGTCAACAGAGAACACTAGACACTGCTAGGGGTCAGTTCAGAATGCTTAAAATTAATTAAATTGGTATTCAACTAGTCACTATAATCAATGTAGATTAGCACACAGGTTTTATCATGCTTATAACAATGGAGAGTTCAGCTGGGAACTAAATATTCTTTCTATTGATTGCAAAGCTAGCCAGCCTGTGACTAGAGCAGACATTATAGACATTTAAACTTAGATGAGGTTGACTTCTAAGGCTATCTCTTTCCTCAGCTCAGACAATTCATAGTCAATACATTAGTGCTGGACTTTGCAGCTGGGGATCCCACACTAATATACCCAGGCCAGACTACATGGATCAGAGTAGGTGACAGCTTTGATCTGTCTGCAGCTACTCCCCTCTGAGGAGTTTTAATTTCTCCTTTTGCAAAGGCTTTAATTGCTATCTGGTCCCATAGCACACATCTATTCTGGTCATCATTTAGCGCATAAACACAGAGACAGTAAGGAAATCCAGGTCAAAGAAGAGCCAAAATAATAATGGCACTGGGGAAGTGGTATTTGTGAGAACACGATAACCGTATTCTGCAGATCTGTTCGAGAATTTCAGTGTGTCTTTTCTCTAAGGCTGAGACTCCTCTCTCTGAGGAGACTTACTCTTTTTCTGATGCAGCTTGAAGAATTCAGGCTTGGTCCATACCAGTAGTTAAACAGTCACTTGGGTTTTGTAAGCAATTCAAGCATTTTAATTAATTTAAATTTATTGGAAGTAAAAATAGAGTTATTATTCATGTATCAGCAGAATCTATAAGAAATTATTGTCCTCAAAAACTTTGTTCATTTTTTGTCTCTTCTGGGCATCATCCAAAACCTGTGAAGTTCCTAGTGAAGTACCATCATTAGTCCCACTTGGAATTACTAACCATGGAAAGAAAATGCAAAAGCTTCTACCATGTTGTACTGTTTTCTTGAGCTGATTTAAAAAATAGTTCCCTGAACATGTTTACCACATTGTTTTCACTGGAAAACTGTTTTAGGATCTCATCTGAACTGTATTTACAATCTCCCTATATTAATAGCCAATATACATATAGGTATATCCAGATATATATGTATATATTAATCTGTTTATACCCAAGCAGTTCAAAAGAGATTTGTTTTCCTCATTGTTTACCCTCACTTCATATTTACAAAGTGTAGGATTATCTCATCTCATCCTTAAATGAGCCATGTTTCTGTGTAATGCCATTTTAACTCTCTCCAGCAGGGACATTTCACCCATTGAGTTTAAAGTGGTGTGAATGATTTTAAAAGTTTTTACTTCCATTAATGGTGATCTATTTATAGGCCTGTGGTATGAGGCCTATAAATAGACCAGAGCAAAATGATTGGGCAATGAATCATTTGCCAATGAAAAAGCCACTGTCAACTGTAGTGTGCCTTAAATCCTGAACGCTGTTATTAGCAGGAAGTAAAAATGTTGGAAGTGAAGTTCAGAACTGAGGTACACTAGTTTGGAATATAAGAGAAATGATCTAATTGGGAAAGGCACATATAAACTAGAATAAATCTAGAAAGGGAATAACTGACTGGCTGGAAATCTAATTAAGTCATTACAGGCATCTTCCTGTTCTAGTGTGAGTTTTTCAGGGCTGTTATCCTGTTTCCCTACAAAGTCAGTGTTGACTGAAGTGCCACTTAAGAAGGTTTATCCTTTTATAAACACACTTATCATGCTTCTACCTATTCTGCTGATGTGTAGCAGAGTCTGAGTGGCTGTTACATACAGGCCAACAAGACATGAGGTTTGAGTTAAGTGCAGAGGAGCCTTGATAACACATCCACACTCTAGTCTGTAAAAAAATGGGATGTTGACCTGCCTTGCAAAGCACCTTGAAGTGTAAGTGATGTTAGCTCTTGTGTGGTACTCAGATCTCCTGAAGATTTTACAACGGCATTGCTTTATTGGGGTCTGTTTTGAGGTGACAAACCACTATACACAGTTCCTCCTCATACATTGATTTTGTTCTGTTATTCCATGAAGTGAAAATAATTGGGGTTGAGCACGCTGTTGTAGATGAGTTGCTTGAAGTCTTTGCGTTGAGAACTTTCCCCCTGTGGAGAAAGGAGGAGCACAAACCCTGCCAAGGTTAGTGATGACACACAAGCATTGGGCAATGCCACGAGCACTGCCTGGAGCCAGCTACCAGGAGACATGAGGGCGTGCCTGTGAGCCTCACCAGCCTCGTTCCAGAGCCCTTGCACAGGGAGCAGGGCAGGCCAGGAAGGCAGCTGGGAAATCCAGGCAGCTCTGTGGCAATGGGGAGGACAGGCCCTGCTGTGGTGGGGCTGGAGAGCCAGACCCCCACAGCACCACGGGGACAGGCTGGCAGCTGGGCTGGAATGGGGCCCTGGGCCATGGAAAATGGGTGTTGGAGCCCCAGGGAGGCTGGATAGGGCTGATGAGGGCCATTATTGCCCTCAGTGCCCTGACATTTAATGACCCCTATGTGAAACATAAAAGGTCAGTTTGTCTTTGTCAGAAAGAATGGTTACATGCATCCTGATCTTCTGGGCTGATGACCTTTCTGTTCACATTGTTTCTACAAAGATAAAAGAATCTGGCAAGGAAAAATAAAGAAACATTAATGTGAAGAGCCATTTTTTGACATTTCCTACCTATGCTAGGGGAAAAAAAAAGGATGAAAATATACCTGTCTTTTTTTTTTAATAAACAAACTAATTTCAAATTAAAGCACTATGGGTTCTAATAAATTTAAAAGTCAGAATATTGCCCTTCTTACTTATCTCTTGGTGTTCAGGAATCCAATAACCCCTTGTTTTATTTAACATGGAGATCTGTTGCTCATGGATTGCATTGCAGACGGCTTAAAGAAAAGAGGTATGTTACGC
This sequence comes from Lichenostomus cassidix, assembly GCF_008360975.1. Taxonomy (NCBI): domain Eukaryota; kingdom Metazoa; phylum Chordata; class Aves; order Passeriformes; family Meliphagidae; genus Lichenostomus; species Lichenostomus cassidix. Next base: position 16,128,059 of record NC_139480.1, on the reverse strand, counting down.
ACTGCATTATCTATTTCTTACCTTTTCTTTCAGAAGTTCTCTGCTATACAGAAATACCTTTTCCTTATCAGCAATAGAATATCAAAGTGTCAAAAGTGACCTATATATGCATGGCATGACTGCTACTAGAGCATATCTTTAACATTTCTAAAACCTTATTACTTGTTCATGGCAATAGTTCAGAAATATAATAAATCAGTATTTTTTGTTTACTGATCTACAAGGTTTTCAATTTCTGATTTAATTTCACAGCTGCATAAACGACATCAAAAATCAACATATTTAAAGCACTCAGGTAAAATAAGGGACAACTTGCTACCATGAAATGACAAAGTGTATGAAAACAGAAGAATATAATTCGTGAGCTGAACAGTAAAATAATCTTTCTTAATAAGGAATTACATACCTTTGGAGTTTAATTACAATAAGGACTGTCACTATAAGATTAATGATGAGCAGTTTTTCACTTCAAACAATTTCAATTGAGTTAAGGTAGTGCCATTATTCTTAGACTGATAAGGTCAGGCAAATGAGGCAAAAATGGGCAAAAAATGGAAAACCAAACTGTACTGAGAGAACATTCCGTGCTATTCTATGCTATTTAAAATACTGCAGTAAAATGATAAAATACTAAAATTTTTGTGCTTTTTTGTTAAGTATGCAAAATCACAGAATCTAAAACAACTTTCAAACTGTGAATCAGAAATAATTTTTACATTGGCATATCTCACTCTTTTCTGGAAATGTGATAAACTTCTCTAGTACATACATTACTTTCTCAGTTAGATATCTCATACCAGTCCTCATGTGCAGGAAGGCCATTTGACTGTATGGGAGGGATAAATTCTGAATTGGTGATTGTGAGGTGATAGTTTAAAGCACTCAGTAATGTGACCTTGGGAGTCACTGTAATTTGTAACCTTATACCTCAACATACAAAGGCTGTAGCCCTTTGCCTTAGGGAAAAGATGTTTAAAGAAAGAAAGGATTGTTGTTACTTCACTTCTCCTTTTATCTCAGAATCTGAACAGAGGAAGTAGGCCCATAAACTTCATTTTCAACCTCTTTTCTGGAGACTTTGCATTTTATAATTGTTTGCATTCTCAAAATTTTTCTTAGTGTTTGTTTGAATCAGGAAAAATAGTTTTCACATTCTACACCGTAAACTCTTGTCCATAAAATTAGGCCACGTGGGGATACATGGTGGAAGTGGAAGGGGGAAGTGGAAGTGACATACTCAGTCCACTAATCCCACTAATGGAAAACACTCCATTAGGCAAAGACTGGTTTACTTTATATCTGTTTCTTTATTAAATGTTAAAATAAAATTTAACAGGACCTAGAAAAGTGGTTAAAGTCCCCTCATCTATTATGACAACCTATATTTCAGTTTTCTGTGTTTGGTATCATCAGAGTCCATCCTCTTCTACTCTTTTCACAAATCCCAGCATCCTATCCTTTCCTTTTTTCTTTGTTTTTCAATTATTCTTAGTTATTATTATGATGTCTAAAGAAACGTGTACTTCCATTTGCTTTGTGTGCACTTTACGTGAAATTTTGGCCATTATTGCTCTGACCTCTTTTGACACCTTTAAGGATCTCTGTTATATTTATTAATGTGAATATCTCTTCAAAACCTACTGAAATGCGTGATGAAATAGAAATCACATCAAAGGTTTTCGAGAAGGAATCAGGTTCTGCAACTCATGAAGATAACTTGAAGAATAACAATAATTATGACAAATACGAAGAAATGCATCTCTGTTTTTATCTGCTTTTCTAATGAAATCTCTAAGGAGAGTGCAGAATCTGTCTTATACTTAGCTCTAACTATATCAAGAAGCAGGCATAAGCAATGTAGTAGCAATTTACCTTGTTTACTTTCTTAATTCAGCACATAATCTCACATTGCTTTCAGCCTGTGCACTAAAGAAACTACTCAATATTCCTGACTGATGACAGAATAAATTAATCAATAAACATGATTTTCTGTTTTAATTAAATTAATATAATTTGGTGTAATCTACAAGAGAATAACAGTGCTAGTTTTTCAGCCCACTTTGTTAATAAATTAATTTGTCTGAGAGCTGGTGCTTATTCTGAGCACTTCTGAATGTGAATCACTTAAAAAGACATTAAAAACAGAATTGTCTTTCAAATTTTCATTACTTGGGAACAGATGTTTCACACTCCTATTGAAAATAATGCATACACCTTTTTACATGCAAGTGCATGTTAGGAAAACACAAACAAATCCTTCTTGCTTGCTATGTAATCTTCACAAATAAACTGTATCTCTCATCAGGGACTATGTAAAATATAATGTATTTCCTTTTAGAGAAGAAAAATAAAGAACACCTAATCCTTGAAGTGATAAAAAGCCAAAAACTGAATATCAAAGGAAGCTTAGATCTGGAGATGTTATTGACTCAAAGAACAGTTTCAGGATGGCACAGAGAACACAGCTCAAAGATCCAGCTAATAGACTAATAATTATATGAAAAATCAATACTTATTTGTATATCATAAGCATTTCTTCCAGAATGCAGAAATCTAAGGATCCTGATAGGAATTTTATAGTATAACTTGGTGCAGAGTCAAATTTGAGTCTATTGCTTTTGAAACGGACCTATAATGTGGCAATATAAATGGGATTCCTCAATAAATTGCACAGTCTACATGCAACTGGTGTGCATCGGAGTGGCCTTGAAGCCTAAGAGAGGAATCAGCCAATTTTTTCACTCAGACTTCGAAGTCTAGACAGAACACAGACACTGCTACTGAGGACATCACAGTCATAACTTGCATGGTCACAGATCATCTCTGCAAAACAAATGGTATGCCTGACCTCTTCAAAATGGTCAAAGCTTTGTTTATGTTTAGATGATATTTGAAAAAGATTTTTTTGTTCATATTACTGCATATTTCTGTAAGTGCATATAATGCTATATATTTCTGCATGTAATGCCACATGTTTCTGCATATAATAGAACATATAAAGTGGCCTTACACACTCATTTGACTTGTATTATTTTGAGGGTAAAAAAAGACGACAAGACTCTGGTATCCTTATACAATTGGCAATAGCAACTAATACTAGTGCATGATAGGTGACTGTCAACTAATATGAAGTGAGCACTAATCATAGTGACTTGAAAGTAAAAAAAAAAAAGTGCAAGAGCATATTGTTTATAAGTCAGCATGCTTCATTTACTAATTTATATTGAAATATTTTTACTATATACACTGCATTGCTAATGCATAGAAACCATATATTTTCCTTGCTCAGGGTGATATAGGCTCTGAAGACAATAAATCTGGATATACAGTTAGTACTGCTCTCTCTTGCCCATAAATTTAGTAAAAAACAGAGTTTCCAAAAATATATATTGCACATATAGAACTCCCGCTAGACAGAAAAGCAATATAGCAAAAATAAGTTCTCCTTTTTCACAGTCCTTTTATGAGAAGGTATATAGCTCCTCTCATTCAATATATTCAAAACTGAGTCTTTCATTCTAAATCATCTAATGTGGTAGGACCAATATAAATTGTATTATTCTGAGATTATAATAAATTAAATGCAAACCATAAGATTATCATTATTTTAATATCACTTAGGCTTTGAGGGTAAAAAAAAATGAACTTGAATCCCCAGCTTCACCATTTATATTGTGTAAACTATATTTTGTAAGTTTATAAAATTACAAATATGTGAATGAAGTAACATATATGGATCTAAACAAAGTTGTTTTAAAATACCCTGCAAGAAGAATACACCACTTACATAGCAAATTTTCAGTATTTTTTTCTCCTTTCCACGTGATATAATTGATGCAAAATGTCCTCTGAATTCAAGTTGTCCAATTACCATTCTTTTCCCTACCTTGCCCCAAGTCAAACCCATTAAAAAAATCCAAACACAAAATATGGAGTAGAATTTTGATGAATTGTGCTTTTCTGCTCTGTAAAATAAAATCTGTGTTAGATAGACTACCTTCAGAATTTTTTTCTTCACTCAGCTCCTCCTTTTTCCTTTCTCTTTTATGGAAATACACTGAGAAGTAGGTCAATAATATACCAGTTTTTCACAGTCACGTACATAGAGTGGTTCATTATAACTAATACTGGAGCTCAGCCTATGGGCTGGCTTTCACATCTGCCATGCTTCTGTAACTCTAAGCAGAACAGCTTGCCCAAGGAGATTGTGCCCTCAGTCTCCACAGCTGGAGGTTTTCAAGACCTAACTGGATAAAGCCCTGAGCAACCTGGTCTGATCTCACAGCTGAGGCTGCTTTGAGAGAACATTGAACTAAACACCTCCTAAGTCCCTCCTAGCCTTAATTATCCCATGATACTGTGATTCTGAGTGACACATAGAATTTTTTTGGTAAATTCATGTACCATGTGTGGTATCCAGTGTCATGAAGAGAAGCTATAGAGAGGCATATCTTCAGAGAACTGTATTGTGCCAAGTATGTGTGCCATAGTGTGCCACTTTTGAGGATATTGGAATTGTTATATTTTTAGTCCAATGAGAAATTGCTTCATCATTTCTGAATGAAGTTTACGATTTTAATTGCCTTTCTCAAAGAGACTTGGGACACTCAAAACCTCCCACTGCTCATGAAAACCTGCTTTTCTTATGGAAGTAACACAGTAGCAGCAACTAATGCTGTGCTTGACAGACCTGCTCTAAACTCTGGAGGTGAAATCAAACTTAGTTTAAAGATTCCAGTGTTTGAGTTTTTACTCACAGGTTTGGTTTAAATTACTTCAAGATTTATTTTCATTGCAATGCAAGTAATTTTGCATTTCACAGAAGTCTTCATTAAATAAATAACCATTTGTGTTTACTCCTGCTTTGACATCTATGGATTACAAAATACTGTACCTGCTAATGACATTTGCCTATTCCACCATTTTCCAAGACTTCTTGTCTTCTTTCTTTCAAGTCCACCAAGCAGTGCCTTTGGCCACAATCCATATCCATTCTCCATGCATAACAAAATAAGTGAGTTTTTTTTACTAGTGTTTTGGATGATTTTTGTTCCATTTTTTCCATTTAGCTTCTGACTACATTCTTAAAAGGTTTAAAAAGAATCACTCTGCTTTCTAATTCAAAATAGAATCTGTATTTATTTTTGGATTATAGATAAAATTCACTAGTGGTGAAAAGACATTAAGTAACCAAATTTTGTTGCCATTACAGTCATTGACAAAATTATCTTCTGAACTACCAAATAGTATTCACAAAGGTTTCAGGGACTACAGCAAGTCACGTAAAATCTGCTATCACATTATAAAGATGGAGAAACATCTGTTTTTAAGAGTTTGGCCTCTAAAGGCTGATTATTATTTTACTGAAAGCCATGACAGTCTAGGGTGCAGTGATAATGATAGGATCTAACATCACATGCTGTTTAGAGATTGGTTATGCTGAAATGAAAATCTGTTTTTGATAGCATCTTTTGTCTCATCTTGTGGATTTCTGGGGTTTTTTTGGTCAGAATTTGCAAGCTAAACAGGATTAAATACAGTAGACTTCCCATGAAACCCTGGTCTGTTGTACCGTGTGGTGTGGGTCATAGAATCATAGAAAGACTTAGGTTGGAAGAGATATTAAAGATCACATGCTTCTAACCCTGTTGCCGTGTGCAGAAACATCTTCCACTAAACCAGGTTGCTCAGGGCCTCACCACACTCACAGTAAATTTTTTTTTCCTAATATCTAATCTAAATCTCTCCTCTTTTTGTTTAAGACTGTTAACACTTACCCTATCCCTATCTACCCGTGCAAAAAGTCCCTATCATTTTTTTATAAGCCATCCTCAAGTGCTGGAAAGCCACAATGAGATCTCCCCGGAGCCACCTTTTTGCCAAGTTGGACAAGTCCAACTCTCTCAAGTTTATCCTCATAGGAGAGTTGCTCCAATCCTCTGATCATCTTTGTGGCCTCCTCTGGAGTCAATCTAACAGGTCAATGCCTTTTTTGTGCTAAGAACCCCAGACCTGGATGCAGCAGGTGGATGCAGGTGTGGTCTTATGAGGGCACAGTAGAGAGGGGAATGCCACTTCTGGTTTTAACTCATCACTGAAGCAGTGCAGTAATCTGGCCATAAATTGCTTTTTGTGGGGGGAAAAAAGGTAAAGCCAGGCTCCTGTTTACCCAAGAGCACTGAGAGATACTTCATAAAATGCAGCTTCCATGAACCAAATGTCTCATCTGAAAGGAATTTTTTTAAAATTTGTGTAAAAAATTGTACACAGTGCTAAAATTTACAACATTCATTTTAATATGGAAATTTGGATTTGATACAAGCCATATTTCAGATGTAGTATATCGGAAAACCAGTATTTTTTATAGAAACCAGACTGTGGACACAGAAAAAGATCAAAGCTTTCAAAGAGCTGCATATTTGTAGAGCAAGCTTCTCAAGTCAGTGGAAATAGCTGCCACTGTGGAACTCTGGTTGACTTTATTGCTTACATGTCCCAGGAAAGAGCTGATTGCCTTAACATAATCCAAATTAGCTAAAGGCAGTATGTAATCTATTAAAAAGACATCCTGCATTTAACCGACACTAGCCTAAATAAAATAAGTCTTAGCTTTCACTACATGACCCTATCCATTTTATTTCTAATCAAGAAGTGCTTGCTTTCTTGCTTTACTTTTCCTATAGCACTGTGATTTCTAAATGGAAAATAACTGTAGTATTTCAGGGCTAGGGTTTTTTACCCCTATCACTTTTTCTTTAAATGTATGTTATGGGCCCAATTTCAGCTGAGTTTTGACACTGCTTGCAAAAATTAGTTTACACATAGCATTATCAACATGGGTGTCCTGCCACTACATTTGTAGGTGCACATTTTGTTTGTTATAGGTTTAACTGATCTTGACTGCATTGCTAACTCCATATTTCAAGGAAAACATTCAATGAAAATGGACAAAAAGAGAAGGATGAGATTCTGGGGGTTTTTTTCCAATCTCAGTGAGTACTATCATTCTTGTCCTGGCTGGACTGTGATAGACTTTTCTTCTTAGTATTTGGTATAGAGCTGTAGTTTGGATTTAGCATGAGAAAAATGTTGATAACGCACTGATGTTTTGGGTTTGCTAAGTAGTGCTAACCTTAAGTCAAACACTTTTCAGTGTCTCAGGCTCTTCCAGGGAGCAGGTACACAAGAAACTGTGAGGGAGCACGGCCAGGAGAGCTGCCCCAAACTGAATAAAGGGACATTCCATATCACAGAATGTCCTGTCCTGTATATAAACTGGGGGAGCTGTACAGAAAGGACCAGTGGTACTCGGGAATAGGCTGGTTATCCCTCAGGAGGTGGTGAGCAATTTTAATGTGCATCACTTGTTTCTCTTGGGTTCTGTTACTATCTCTCTCCTTATAATAACTATTATTATTATTTTTATTATTAATATTATCAGCATATTAATAATTATTATTGTTATTATTACCATATTTCATTTAGATTATTAATTTGTTCTGATCTCAACCCATGAGGTTTACCTTTTCTTTCTGATTCTCCCCTGCACTGGGTGGGTTGGAAGAATGAGTGATGAGCAGCTGCATGATACTTACTTGCCAGCTGGTGTTAAACCATGACAGTTCTCTACTGACAATTCAATAATAATCCACTGTTCTCGTAGCACAATTTATTCAGTGCTAATTTGTTACCATAAATACTACTGTAATCATGTGACTTCAAGCCCACCCTAAAATCATTGCTTAGTTGATTGACTATTTTTTTCCCTTTTAGATTTTTAAAAATTTGTATTATTTACTTTTTACTACTGAAAATGGTTATTCTTATAAAATGATTTATGACAAAAAAATTCTGACTCATAATTTTATGGAGGCCTAAAAATATCTCAAAGTCTCTAGAAGAACCAAATTAACAAGAAATATGTGCTACCTTCTTCAATAAATGCCTAAAACTGAAAGATGAATAGACAAGTATTGCACCTGACCCTATGAGCACAGAAGTCCTTATTTGCTATTTAGGTATTATCTAAAAAGTGTAAAAGTCACAGATGCTAAGGGAAGTTTCATATGTTATCAATTCCCACTTTGAAACCAGACACATTTTCTAAATGATTGTCCTAGGTTTCAGTACAGATGTATTTAGTATTCTATTACCACCAGCTGTGGGGCATTAGCTGTTTTCTCCTGCTATGACTCACCCATGATAACAGTTAATGAGCATCAAGAACCCACCACATGACTCATGGACTTATCCTATTGTGAGATGCTCCACCCAGGAGGGAGGAGCCAAGCATTCCCACCTGGATATAACCTGGCTTTGGAACTGCCCAAGTCAGCACTGTCTGCTGGGTTCCCAGAGGAAAGAGCTACCACTGGACCTTCAGCTGGAGACCAGACCTTCCACAGGATCACTGCTTCAACTGAACTGCTTCATTTGGACTGCTACCACCACCCTAACAGGGTGTCAGGTTGTATCTGGCTTTGTCAGTGCTTTTCCTCGTATTATTTCACTTATTTTTAATTTTTCCTATTAAATTTTAATCCTGACTTGAGATCTCCCACTGGTTTGTTTTCAAACTAATACAATGATAAACAAACAGATTATAAAGGATATTTCAAGACTAATCCTTAAGTAATCGTGAACTTCAAACCTTGAGGGACGGTCAGACAAATTCAAGAGTACAGTAAGGTAAAACATCCTCTTCATGTAATTTCCTAACTGATCTTGGAAGAATAGATCAGTATGAAGTGAAAAAGTTTTTTCATCACTGATGGAGACTATAGGTAACAGAGTTGCCTGTACACTGTTTTTAATTTACTTAATATCCTGAAAATGTAGCCTAATAGATGAAGGACAGTAAAGGACACAGACTTCTGAAAGAGCCTGAAGCCCAGTCTCACAGAATCCCAAGAGCTGGAGCCTACACTGTGGTAATAGATATTGCATGAAGTCCTTGGGAATATTGGTAGAGGACTGTTTGTCTTCTGGCTTCCAATTAGTCCTAAGTTCAAACTCCACTATACTGTCAAGACACTGACAGTTATATTTTTTATTGATTTTAGAGTGAATGCTTTTTAGGTTATTTTTCTACCAAGGTCTACCCCTCCCATCAATATAAATCCTTCATTTCAGCTACGACCTGATATTTTGCAAGAATTGTCACTTGCTTTTCCTGACTTCAAACAGTATGGCAATTAACAGAATGGATTAAAATTTCATATTACCAGTCAAACTTCAGCCAAGAGATGTAATAACTGTCCAGGTTCTAAAATCTGAATTTGACTAATTTCCTTCTTATATAATTACATTGTTGCACATTGCTCAATTTGCTAATTGACTACATAATTTGTCTGACATGCAAATATACATTAATCAATAGTCTTACTATGATTTTGTCATTAGGCATACCTTCAATGTTTGGTAACATCCTGACTTGAAAGGGTATTTTGAACTGCAATTATGTGTGTACGTTTGTGTACATATGTATGTATGTATGGCCTTCATCAAGTACAGATAATTCCTTTGAAATTTTGTTTAAACTAATGTGTTAGTGCCAGCTAAGATAACATTCAGCACTCCTCAGTACAAGAAAGGCCCTGCCTGTTGCCATGTTACAGTTTTATGATCTCCCTATAGCATGAGGTATGTCCCAGAAAAACAGGAAAGTAAAATAGTAAACTCACTTTACATTTTAGCTTTCTCCAGGTTTTAGACTGAAGCCTTCGGGATTTGAATCAGGCACTTAAGTGCCATCTAAATCCCAATTTTTGCATATTGTACTGGCTGAAGCCATAGTAAATTTGGTCTGAGAATTGGTTCATACATTAGAATATTAATAAATATTCCTAAAATATTGTTGTGGGCAAGACATGAAGTAGAGAAGGAAAAAGCAGAAGATAGGGCGATATGGTTAAAACCAAAGGCTGAGATTGCATGGCAAATAGTACACAGGGAATGGATGAGCATGGAGACAAAGGGTGAAGGGGGACAAGACCTGAAAGGAGTCACACAATAGAGGAGGAGATTGGCAACAGGACAGGTTGAGACCATTGCCTATGCAGTGTCATGTTTTGTGTATTGCAAAAGCTGAAGTACATGAAGGTTGATGTTTTATTTGCAGAAGCTGAATGTATAGAAACTAGATTTTGTCTGTGCCGCTGCTACTGATTTTCACTGTATTTGATAAATCACTTCAACAAGTGCAGCACCTCAGTAACAGCAATATTGACTGTTCAGAGATGTAATTACAGTTGATTTGGTATGCTGTGAATATATGAAGATCCATTAATACAAATAATATGAAAAATAAGGTGATAGGTATTCAAAGCAGAGATTTTTTAGTCTTGGTCCTTTGGTGTCTCAGTTTTCTCTTTCTAGAATGGTGAGGGTGCCTATATGTGAAATTGACTTTATTAATGTTTATGAAACAGTAACACATTCTGTGATAATGTTGTCGAAACACTTATGGGGAAATTAAGAATTCCTTCTCCAGACCAGGCTTTCAGTCTTATGGAGAAAATAAGGACGAGGTCCAGAGGGAGGAGACCAGGCAGTGGACATTGAGGAGAATGTGAATTATTGAACAGACCTGGGAAGTACATTGTGATACTGTGGAGACAGGAGTCCTAAGGAGATATCTAGTCAAAAATTTTCCATGGCTTGACTTTTGAATTAAGAATGGAATTAAATGGAATGGACTGGAATAGAACAGAACAGAATAGTTCCAGTTAGAAGGGATTACAGCAATCATCTGGTCCAACTGCCTGATGAATTCAGGGCTGACCAAAAGTTTTGTCCAAATGACTCTTACACACTGGATTATATGAATGGAGTTTACTACTATTCTAGGAAGGCTGTTTGGCTGTTTGATCATCTCTTGGTAAAAAAGTACTTCCTAATGTCCAGTGTAAAACAAGTCTGTATTTTCCTGGGTCTTCCCTCATCCCTTCTTTTAAATTGGAAGAATGTTGGCTAGCTTCCAGTCAGCAGGGACTTTCCCAGACCACCAAGACTTTTGATAGATAAAGTGTTCCTCCTGTAACATTGCTAACTCCTTGAGTACTTTTGGGATGAATCACCATCAGGCCTTTTGGATTAATGAATATACAGCTGGTACCTTTAAAGTTTTAGTGCCCACTGATGGAAAGCCACTGTTTTCATTGTCACAGAGTCATAGAATCATAGAGCATCTCAAGTTGGAATGGACCCACAAGAATCATCGAGCACAATTCCCCATTCTTTGTGGAGCTACCTAAATGAAAACCATATGGTTAAGACCATCATCCAGACACAAGTTTGGTGCTACAACCGCTGGCAACTCATACCACTTCGTATCATTCCAGTATTTTCCTTAGACACCCTCTTCATTTTAACATACTTTATAAAGCCTTTTGTTTTCTGACGTAACACTGGCCAGTTTCAACTGTACTTGAATATTTTCAAGATTATAAATTTAGCTTCAATTTCTCAGTTGAAAAAAAAATCTTAATTTTTCTCCTTTCTATGTAGTCTATTTTCCAAGGCCATATCAAATATGCAGGGAGTTGGCGACATATGGATTTTGATTATATTTATTTATATAATGATACCTGAAACAAGTGATTACATTGATGAGCTGATAAGTGGTAACAAAATGGATTTATATTGTTACCAGCTACTGGGTGACTGATGTTTAGTAAATCACTGATCATCATTTAGCCTCAACTTTCCTTTCTGATAGTTGGATAAAACGATGACTTTCTTTGTAAAATACTATGAGAAAACTGTATGAGTAGACTGTTCACCTGTATCTAATTAAATAAATTGTTTTCTTAATTCATACTGAAACTAAATGTTCATTCATTCATTATCTGGTTTTTGTTCTAATGCAAAAAAAAATTAAGTAGCTAATTTCCTAAACTCAGCTTCCTTTGCTTTTGCCACTGTCAATCCTACAGCGTTCCTTTGGGAACGTGATGTGTGGCACTCTTGAATATGTTTGAGTAGCAGTACTAGATTCTCCCTGGGCTGGCATCAGACTTGGCAGATGATAGGTTGTTTAGGTCCATTTCAGAGCAGTTCCTGGTTCATTGCACACGAGTCACTGTCTGGGAACCACCACCAAGACCCTGATAGGCATGACCACAGGACAGACACTCTTATAAATGTTACTTTTTGAACAATACACCTAGAGAACTTAGAACTGAAAGAGATTATGAGAATCGTTTTTCTCACCTCACTGGCCCACTTTGTGATATCTTTTCCAAGGAACTAGATTGTTTCTATTTGACCGCTGACAGGTTGGACAGTTTGTTCACACCTTCATAAAGTACGATAATTAAATGTCTGAATGAATTGTGTCCTTTTGCCAGGTTTCATTTCACTTCTTCCTCACATTGCTGTTTTTGTCTCACTTGTGATTATTGGAAATTAAATTGAAAATATAAGGTTAAAAAGGGAAATAGTAAATTGCGCATACAATAAACATCAGGGAAGGGAGCAGAGGCAATAAATATAAATAGATGATACAACTAATCTGATGGCTCAATGTGTATGACTGTACTTCTCTAAATATGTCAAATACATTCTGGAATGGAAAATCAATCATCTGCAAAAATAATACCAATATCAAATTTCTACAATTAGGAGAAACATACTAGATAAATTTTTTTCCAGAAAAATTGGTCCAGAATTAGAAAATCTCCTTTGTACAAATTCAAGAAGGATATGTATTATTGGACAGGAAATTAAAAAAAACAATTATTTAAAGTAGAACCTGGTGTATTCACAATGAAGAAATAACTCCGTGTTCCCACACAATGTAGTACGTATATTTATATATAATATATTCAAAGGGACAAAATAGAAGGTGGTTTGCCATGTTTCTCTCAGACTGAGCATTCAAAGATTGTCACAGTCATTCTACTTTCAGTGTACAAATTTAATTTTTTCAAAAATTTTTGTTAGGTGATTAATCGTCATGTAACTAATAATCCAACAATTATTCAGAAATAATTTGTAAATTATATCAAGATCTCCCTCATACAGTGACTTAATTCCCTCTTTTTAGGGCTGTTTTGATCTTATAAATAGGCATCTAGGGGAATTTCAAGCTACAATTGTCTGTTTCCTCAAAGAATAATGGTCCCAGTCAGGTCTATGTTACATGTCATGACATCAGGAGGCGCAAATTAAAGTAGGGCAAAGTTAACCATCTTGATCTTCATTTTCAATGTCTTAAGTCATCAGATTGACCATCATGTTGAGATAAGATGAAAAACAGTTTTTCTGCCAAGACAGTTTGAGTAACAGCTGTGTTCAGATAAATTGACACTACGTGAAGGAAAGAGTAATAACAAGAAAAAGCTAAAAGCACATGTCACAACAGTACTTAAACATTATTGGATTTTACTTTTTTTTTAAGAACAACAAGGACTGGGAGCACAGATCACAGTCCGTGTTTCTTTTTTCTACAGCAAGGGATATAACTAGTGCACTGTGGAGTAAAACTCACTTTTTCAAGTCCAATAAATCTTAAATTGTTTTCTGCAAAAAAACTGCCTTCAGCAGACTAACTTGATAATGCCACAATAACAAAGCAACTCAAGAGAACATTTTTAAGAGCTGGGAGATGTGAATGTTGATCCTTAAAAAGAAGAAAACAGTACTTTGGAATATGTAGTACTAGACAGGTATGTTCAGGGAATGGTTCTGCTTTTCCAGTGTGCTTTCTTGTTCTGTTTTTAATATTTATGCTGTCGTTACTACTCCTAAACATCAAAGTGGGTCTTTCTGATTGAAAACTAGAATTTTCTGGCAACTTGGTATTCTGTCTTATAACTACAGTCATGTTCATAGACTCATCTCAGTTTTTGTGGAGACATACAATACACTGACCAAATCATATCATATTGGGAAATGCAAATATTCAGAAGCGATAGATTTAATAGGTGCTTGAGTGGGGTATTTGAGTAACTTCATATAGAGTAAAAACTAAAATATATTGTTTAAAATAGTTACAAATTCATACAACATGATGTTTTAAAAATACTATGTGTCAATATCATGCCCTTCTAAACAGAACTCTAAGGTATTGGGTTGAATTGAGTATCTGTGTTTTTTCCCACTGCAATCACTAGAATGAAGACATGAATTCTACCTGGGTAAGTACTGTGAAAATGACAAACAATTAACAAATTGACATATGACCAAATTGAGAAACAAAAGCTGACAAATAAACCAATTTGCAAACTGGAAAACCAACAAATTGGCAAACAGCTTGGTAAGGTGGAGACATGCTTGGAGTTTATTAGAGCAGTTTAGGTAGTATAGTTTGGGAAACTTGATTCAAGGTCCTTTCAGGCACTGGGTAGTAGTTTTTCACTAAGTTTGCTTGCTCCGAGTACTGTGTGACACAATAGGCTATGGGGTTTAATGGCATTAATTATCCTGGCTCTACCAACTTCAAGAACTGTGTATCCCTCTAAGCAAACTGAAAAATCTGTCTTGAAAAATATGTACTTGCTAAAGGAAAGATAGGATTTGCAGTTAATACAGATGACCAGCTTCAGTTTAATAAGAGACAGAGATTATTTGAATATTGGCCAAAATCACCTACAATCATCCCTTAATATATTTCTTTTTCCTTCAAAAAAAAAAATCAGTTATATATATTTTTGGAAGAAAAGTAATCACAAAGTTAAAAAAAAAGATAATTAAAATATAAAATATGCAGAGAAAAAAAGGTCACTGAAAGGTATGTCATAAAAAAAGGAATGATAGCTATTCAGCAGAAGAAATTACACCTAAAAGTTATCCTTTCTCCATCACAGCTTTCTTAGGTTGTAAACTGAAAAAAAAGAAACATATTAGAAGAATATATATCTTATTTATTTGTTAACAAAAATATTTTATTTGTTCTTGAAATAAGGGAAAAAACTCCTGTTATCACTTCCTGCTAATGTCACAGCGGCAAAAAAGGCATCAAAAGGCATCAAATAACTCAACATGTAAGTGACCTCCAGGGCAGTTCTGGGAGAAACAGAAGATCTGGCCTCACACTTACTAATGTCTGATCTATGTTTGGGTGACTGCAGTAGTTTCTGCGAAGAGCACACTGAAAAATCATGTAGCAAAACTAAGGAATATTATGAAATAGAAAATGTGAAAAGAAAAATTATTATACTGATATTAAAAAAAATCTGAAAACACAACTCCCAAACACTACTTCCAGTTTCATGGTATTTCATGCCTTGATAAAAATTCTCTAAACTAGATGAAAATGGATACGTACAGTCCTGCACAGTAATAAAATACCTTATTTTCAGGGGTCATTCTCCTGCTCTTAAGCCTTTCAGTTGAAAGCATTAGGCTAAGTCTCTTCCAAAAGCAGAGGCAAAAGTGCTGAATGAGGAGCTGTTTTAACTTGATGGTAAGAAAAGCTGAACATAATGGATAAATCCAGTTGACAGAGCAAGGCAAGTTCTGTGAATGCTTTTCCTTCATTGCCTCTGCAAGGGAACTTATGTCTAGGTCCCAAGGGCACTAATGGGCTGTAATGTACTGAGCAGCCTCTCCTCGGAACCCCACAGGCCCAGGAGCCCCATTTAATCTCAGTCTGAGGCCATGCAGGAGATAGGCTATGGACTCAGCCTTCAGCTCCACCTGCACTGCAGCTGTGCCTGGGCCTGGACTTCTGCACTGCTGATCCTGACCCTGCATCTGAGCCTGGCCATCCTTGCTGTGTCTGACACTGGATACTCTCACTGGTACTATCCTCAGCCCACCCAGGGCAGGAGGCTGCACCTCGAATCCTGTGCTCACTTTTGGATCCTTCACTACAAGAAAGGTGTTGAAATATCAGAGCATGTCCAAAGAAGACAGCAAAGCTGATGAAGAATCTGGAACACAAGTCCTGCTGAGGAGCAGCTGAGGGAGCTGTTGGGCCATGCTGCCATATAGACAATGTGCCTGAGGCTGCTGTGCTGTGTCTAAACTAAAGAAACCTTAACTGCTTCTCTGCTTCACAATGAGTGCGTATTGTGTCATGACCTGTGCATGCATCATCCTTCTTGAAACATAGAAACATGGGGAAACGTGAAAGCAGAAGTCAAAAGGACATAGGATGAATTTCAACTATTTTCCATTTTGGTACCTGTCTTTCAATAAAAGCATAGTAAGTAACAAAAAGCAGATTCCTGGCTTATCTGGGTCAAGAAAAATACGTTGGATATTAAATGATCAGAAAGTTCTACACTGAAAAGATAGGGACAGACTCTATTTAATAGTATATAGTTGCCTTCAACACTGCTTTAATGGTATGGCTATAACATATAAGCCTGGTATGAGCTAAAGAAGAATCATACCTGTAAAACACTCTGGGTAAAGACTGTTTCAGTTTTGCTTTAATGAGCTCTGTTCATATCAACTATGAACTCTGGCTTGGCATTGTTGTCCAATCTCTCTCTTCAAAAGCACACATATTTGAAATAAATTTAGACTAGAATAAAATACGCTGTATTCTGTAAAACACATTATCATCCAATGAGAAAGTAATATAATCATGAAGTATAAATGTTCAGCTACCTCAAAAAGTATGACAGCTGAGACAGGAAGGGCAAAAGTATTATTATTGTTTCATTATTGCACAACCGGGATTGTTTCACACTGCTGAAAACTGGGATTTAGTCTCTGTATAGGTGCTTCATTGTAATATTTGACTGTTTTAGAATCATATTTGTTAACAACCTATCCTCCTAAATAAATGTGTGTCCTAAGAGCCAGAATCTTATTTTGATTGCTCTAGCAGATATTCTGATTAATTATTTTGAATGAATGAAATCCTTGTCTAATCTATTCCTTGTCTAATTGAAGTATCATTCTCCCCTAAGAAACAAGACATAGATAAAGAAAAACTATAATATGAGAAAGGGCATTTTATTCTTAATGACACCTAGAGAATAAGCTTCTATAAATGCTTAACATAGAATTGTCATAACACAAAGCACAACCATATTGAAAAATTACACTTATGGGAAAAATACACTTATGGGAATAGAAGTATCCCCCTATCCTGTTTTTTCAAAATTATTTCACTCAGCAGGGAAAAACCACCAAATTTAGTGAGCTAACAAAAGTGGAAACAAGAGTATGTTGACAGAATAGTAACCTGCATTTTGTTTTGGTACAGAATCTTCATACTTATGTCACTCCCCATCAGCTTTATAAACATTTCTGTAATAAGTGAAATCACTGGAAGTTTTCCTTCACTTCTATGGGAGAAGGATGGTTTTTGGTTGCAGTCATATCAAGAATTAAGTAGAACACTTTACCCTTCAGACGAATTGTTTCTCTGGGAGATGTCCTAATTAAACAAATACTCCAAGAAACTTGAGCATTTAAATGGAGATGGAAGTACTTCATCCTGTGTAGAGTATAAGAGTAACAGATGCAATACAGAAATAATGTCAAAGAAATGGTTAATTTTCTAGATGAATAAAATAGCTATCTTATCTTATTTAATTATCTTTTATTAGTTAATTGGTTTAGAACTAAATATGCATTCCTGAGAGAAACTTGCATATTTTCTAGGGTTTCCTTGACGGTAAGACCATGCTATCTGCCCTCTCTGCTAACTCTTTTGTGTTAACTGCCAAGCAGTTATTGATAACTTTTTGAAGTTGCAATTGCAAGAACTGTAATGAATTGCTGTTTTGCAAGGTCGTATATCAACTCAAAGATCTCCAGGTATAAAGACTGTTTAAATCTATCATTAACACACTAGGTTGCCTAAGAATCATGCCCTCTGTGCATTCTTACCCTCTGTCCTTTAACTTATGGACTTTCATTATTGTCAAAAATGATAGGAAAACACATTTTGAAAAATCAGCTTTGATAACTCCTGGTGATAAAAAAAGATGAACAGGTCACAGAAGAAAAGCATGTGCAAACCTCAATTTGCATTATCGACTTCCACTATCTCAGAAGATTCACTTCAAAGGGACCAAGAGCTTTTTTCTGGATAGTAGTATGTAAATGAGCAGAGTATTGAGGTTATGCTCTGGTTTCACACAGTCAGATGTCATTTTGCTGGATCTCAGAAGGAGCAGACCGGTACAAGTTGTCCTTTTCATCTATATACAGTCATTGAAGATTAAAGTGACATTAGTGCTTGCCAATGGCTACTATTGTACCTAGATTTTCCTTGTGATAGATTTCATCAAGAGGAAAAGTGCTAGATTTTATCATCACTTTCTTCTAGAGCTTCTATGATTTAAGAAATAAACAAAACCAACCGAGAAAGACCTTCAAAACTCTATCAGAAAGGGGAAATGAAAGTACTTTGCGAAATTACCAGTTTTCCTGCTTCAGTGGTGACTCAAGGAGGAAACTATAGAAAAATTATGAAATAAAGCCTTTCTATTTTCCCACATTACTCTTGACTACTCTAAAAGAAAAAAAGGATGTCAGGATGAAAGAGGCTGTGGTAGAGAAACAAGCAGAAAAAGCAGAATCTTTTTAAGGATGAAGGAAAAGAAGTTTGGACTGTTAGCTTTCTGGTTTGAATGAGTAGCACACTGTCATTCACACTGGTAGAAGCTGATTATTATTATGTTGATCCCAACCCTGATGGCCTATGTACAATAGCCTCTCATTTGTTAATGAAAAAGATTTCTCTTTTGTCTCTCTTAAAACAGTGTGGTTCACATGTTTTCTCATGGCTATGCATGGTGGATAAAAGAAGAGAGAAAGGTGATGGGAGTATAACAGAAGAAAAGACTTTAAGAATTGCTGCAAATTTCCTGGCTCTTGAGACACTGTAGGACTGACTAAATATTGAAACTGGACACAGTGTCTGACCACAGGCATATAATTAGAAAATACCATTTCCATACATTAGGAGTCAAAACCATGTGTGTTTCTGGCTCTTGTAATCCGTCCTGTCCATTCACACCTGGCATACTTCAATCCTAGACTGTCAGAACATAGCCTAGAAGCCAAGCTCTTCATGCCAGCCTGTTATGCCAGTCCATAGTAGTTGGCATGCGCTGGTTGTACTCCAGTCCATCTTCTAGTTCTGTTTGCTCTGAAAGAAATCCTACTTATATCTTTTGAAGTTGTTTCTTGCTGTGAACCTGGTAAGGGAAGTTGCGAAATTCACTTCAAAAATGCATCGAAATCACTAAATCCTAACAAGTTAAAAACTAAAATGAGAGGATAGTTAGTATTCTAAGCCATACAGCTTTAAGACAAGTACTTCTCAGATTGGAAAACTGAGTGGCTGAAGTACAGCCTGCATCTCATTATGTAGGTCTGCAGTGAGTAGGGGTAGGATTTATTTTAGCTGAGCTTCCTATACCTATATATATATAAAAATACATTTTATCTTTGGACATTGGTATCCTGGTTGAATTGCCTTCGTCTGGCCCACTGGATAATGTTTATTAGGAGAGCTGTGTATTTATGCCTGACAGTTGATACAGCTGGATCCCCAATTGCAAAATGATGTGAAACAAATACTGCATCCTGAGATTCCCAAATAACGGCTTGATTGCAAACATCTCAGGTTAATCTGCAATAACATTTGATTTCAATTCATGCTTTGTTCTGAACAGGTGCTGTGTGTTATTTTCCCCATATTAACCTCTGTATTAACACATAGCACCAGCTAAATTTACAGAAGTCTATTTCAGTATATAATTAAGTTTTTATTACAAAATTAGAATTACTCTTACCACAAGGAATAATAAAAACCTATGGTGCTTCTTTACTTGGTCCAGTGACTTCACTAGCTCTGAAGGGAGTTGCTACTTGAGTCCCAGGGGGACTTCAATTTCCAAGGACAAATCATTCCTCCTTCTGCATTTTAGAGAACTTCACAGCATTCCTAATTTACCTGATTTTATTTCTAACTCAATTAATTCTATTAAATGTGGAAGAGAGTGCATTTTGTCTCCCAGAAGGCTTTTTTGACACATGATCCTTTATTTATATATTTCATGTAGTACATTTCTCAGAGCCTAACTGGGCTTGCCATTCACCTTTTCAAGAGTGGCACAGGATTTTATACATAATATCATAGAGAAAGTATTTATTCTGCATACGTATGATAAGGCTAACAGGCTGTTATGTGACATGACACTCTCAGCAGCAGGACCATTTTCCTATTTTCACTTTCCCTCACTACCACCCTTGTCAATTCATTACTTTTTATATTGTGTTTGCTTTAGGGTAAAAGCCAAAACAGAACAAAACATAAAGAACCCTGCCACCTATCAGAGTCGAACAAAATTATTTTTCTGCCTGTCTAAATTTTCCACAGACTCCTGTCTACCTTTTTCTGAACAACAATTTAAAGAAGATTTTCTGTACATTTTCTCCTATCCCATCTCCAAATCAAGGGAGTTGGCATTTCTTCTGTGATTTGAGCACTGTGATCCAGTTCTGCAAAAACAAACAAGTGTGCAGTAAAAACAAAATTAAAAAAAACATTATAAATATGACTTACATTGAATAAAAAGGTTATTTTTAATTAATAAATGAAAAATATCAATTTTATAGAAACTGGATGTGGCAATAGAGGGGTCAAGTTCCATGCATAAAGGATTGATAAAGTCTCATTAGCTGGTAATGTGAATATATATAACAACAATGTAGTCTATGACCTCATTAAAGTCTGGTGACATACTTAAATGAAAACACCATCTATACTTATGAGTGTATTACAAATAAAAACTTACTTTTAAAAAACACTGCTATTTCTATTAAGCAGAGTAAAAATAACTGCTGGTTGTGCTAGATGGTGTGAGCTCTCCAAATGTTAAACTTTTAATGAAACTAAACCATGATCATTCCTTAAGATTTCTTCTTGTCACTTATCTTTTGAGTGAATAAAGTGCTATTAATTGCATTTATATGCTTTAAATGAACTACATCTGATACCTTTTAGTGATGGTTTGCCAACCAATTTGCATTATAATGAATGCAATTCCAAGGACCTTACACAGAGTGGAGAATTAATGTGGTCAATATACGAATATACATAAGGTCTGAGACATTGCATAATTACACTGTAAGAGACACACAGTGAATTAAAAAACTTAATAAAATTAAATCAATTAAAATTCTAGGAAATCCTATGTCAGTTGGTGTATTCCACACCAGAAAATTTATACTTTTATTTGGCTTTATTTGACCATTTAAACTGGGGGGGTCACCACATGACAAAATGACAAGCACTTCAAAAAATGGGCACATATTTTCAGGCAGTTGCACTATGCCATTGCATAGCTTGTTCTTTGTTATATAATTTTGTTATGTAACTTGTAACACAAGTTTTGCGATAAACTAAGTCTAAGTCAATTATTCAAAAGCATGCTTATAGTACCCAAAATGGTGCAGCTTCAAGGCTGCTATATAAGTGCTGCTACATTAAAAAGGGATGGTATCATAAGCTGTTGCATGTCTTAGATAATATTTGCTATGTAAAGGAAAACACTGTTTAAACACCAATTGCCTGTGAAGAAAAGCAATGCTGTGCTGCTAAATGTCTGAATCTCACATTTGCTATGAACAGATGTTAACAGGAACAGTCATTATATTAAGCTTCATTAATTAAATATTGACAGAACAACCTTAGTAGATGAATTTATTAAAACAGCGTGGGGCCTGATTAGCAATTAGTAGATTGATGTATTCATGATCATTTGCATGTGACAGCAAACAATCAGACTGTAGAGAGAATGTTTTCCATATTATAATCCATGTTATCCTTTCCTACCATTTGAACCTGGAAATTTCCCACTGGATTAACAAACCGAGTCAATGACTCCCTTAAATTGCTCACAAGTTTGTACTAATTCTTATGACATTCTGTTACCACTGATTCTGTTAAAAACTTTCCCAGCAAACAAAAAATCTCCAACTTGTAATGCAGTTAGATGTAACAGTCCTAAATGCTATGTTGGTAAGGACTGAAAACAATATTTTGGAGAGCTTTTTTCCATCTACAAAGCAGGTAGAAAAGTTAGTCAAAGCAAACTAGAATTCTTTTATTACAGGAAGACATTGTTCCCTAAGTATAAGAAAATTAGCATATCCATGCAGTTCTTTTTAATAACTTTAACCTTTCACCACAAGGCTGAGAAGTTCCTGACTGTGATTCTAATCAAAATAATTGAATATTATCTGATGCATTGATTTAAAGGAGGTAGGTAGCCTTAGCTCATTATTTCTTTGAAATAAACAGTTTCTTTCATTTAGAATGTCTCTGGAAGGTGAATAATTATCTACTGTTAGTTGAAATTTATCTTCATGACTTCCAAATGTAATAGATTGAATAATTACAATTAGGTCATAGAAACATAGAGTATAAGCCTGTGATTATATTTTTAAGCAAAACTTTTAAATACCCTTCTTTATTGCTATATTCATGCACATGCACAGTTAAGCTCACATCTTCATTATCTTCCACAAGTGCCTGTTCAATGGCAAGTAGAACAGTCAGCGCCTGCTGGCAATGTACATCACTCCCCCCAGTGCAATGCAGGAGAGAATTAGAAGGGTAAAAGTGAAAAAAAGTTGTCTGTTGAGATAAAGACAGTTTAATAGAGAAAGCAGAAGCTTTGCAAAGCACGCAAGCAAAGCAAAACTAAGAATTAATTCATCACTTTCCACGGGCAGGCAGGTGTTCAGCCACCCTCAGGAAAGCAGGGCTGCATTGTACATCATGGTTGCTTGGGAAGACGAACATGGGCTCTTTTCTCCTTGTGACCCCAGATCTACATGCTGAACGTGATGCCACATGGTCTGGAACATTCCTTGGATCAGTTGGAGTCAGCTGTCCCAGCTGTGTACCTTCCCAACTCCTTGTGCACCCCCAGTCTCCTCACTGGTGGGGTGGGAGAAGAAGCAGGAAAGGCCTTGACTCTGTAAGGTCTGTTCAGCAGTAAAGAATACACCTCTGTTAACAGCACTGTTTCCAGCACAAATCCAAAACAAAGCCCCATACCATCTACTATGAGGAAAATTAACTCCACCCTAGCCAAAATGAGTAGGGTGATGAAAAGCATTTGGTATCTACCCAGAGAGAAACTTCTCATTCAGTTTCTTCTAGCAGAACTTTAGCTAGAGCACGCTAAATCTACTGAACTGAAATGCTATGTCACAGCTGAGGGACTTGATAAAATCTTTTCTATTGCGACAAACTGAATTGTTAATGTAGTTGCAGTGTTGCTAGTACAAACAAGGCACTGTGGAGAAGCCCCTTTTCCATACACTATTAATCATTACTTAAAACAGCTGCTTTGGGAGGATTTATGAGAGTCAGGAATAGCGAATGTTTTGCTGTACCCTGTGTTCTACTCTACTACTGCTGTACCCACTGTACTACTATGCAGTAATGCAGTGACATAACAGTGCATGTGATGAGACCAAACCTCAATTTCTGACCTTGATTAATTTATTTTTTTTTGAGGTAGCTGTTCTATGAAAATGAGCAAGTCAGAAGGTTAGACATGAAAAGGTCTTTAAATATCATATTTAAAGTGTATATATGTGTGTGTGTGTGTGTGTGTGTGTGTGTGTGTGTGTCTTCTTCTGGAAGTGATGATTTCATAAAGGTCAATAAAGTATTTAATAGTTATACTAGATGATCCTAAGATTTAGATGATTACCACTGATTGGGATCAAAATGTGCCAGAAATATCGTTAAGTTACAAGGACTTCAAAGACTCATTTGAGATACAGGAATTCTGAAGAGTCAGTACCTAAAAATTGGTATACCAGATTTCACAAGAATGAGGTTAAAAGCAATTTCTAATATATTTCTGGATATCTACTTCAGACTACAGGGCATATCCATCTACTTGAGATCTGCAAACAAGGCAGCCTTTTCAGGAGAAGAGTAGAATTCAATGTTTTCTGATAAATGAAAGTAAAAGGAGAAGACTTTCTGCTTGTATAATAACATTTTTTATGCACGCATCTAGGCAGAAGCCATTTCATGGCAGGCTCTACCCTGCTAAAGTAAATGCAAATCCATTTCTCAACGTCCAAAAGTACCTGCCTGCCTGCATTGGCACTTCCCTTATTTGTGTCCTGCCCAATTAGAAAGGAGTTCAAGACATACTGAGTTGGAGAGCAAGTTCAAGATTGAACTTGTGCCATCAACAATGCCACTTGTTCGCTTTGAGAAGACAGAGACCTGTCTTCTATGCTCTAATATAATTAATATTAATTAACTGGGAGGGAACTTGATTAAATCTAAATATTAGCTGAATCACAGAATAGATGTGCTTTAATGAAGTAAACATTAGAGATAAATTTTGCTTAGCTATTTGAATGGCAGAGTTATACAGAGATTTCTTTAAACTTAATGTGATGTATTTTTTCTGTAAGTCTTTATGGCAGAGCTTTTGTTCTGTTACATCAGAGCCAAGCGTCTCATTTCCATCTCTGTCTGAAATCATCCTCTGAAAGTATTTACTTAATCTCTGAGATTAGATTAATTCCTTTTACATGTCACAGAGGAACTATGAAAACTGCAGGCATAAGAAAAAGTTAACAAAATGTCCAGGGGTGGAGCTCTTGATCTTCCTGATTAAAGGCTGCCATGTCATTATGCCTCCAGAAGTTTTGAAGTCCACTAGACTAATGAGTATCACATGGGAAAAAAGACAAAAAAAAAAAGAAATTTGCTTCAGTTCTGTTTTGCTTTTCAATAACTATGTGAAGGCTGGAAATCTTTGTGTTTCTGTGAAATTATCTGTCATAGGGAAAGAAGTTAAGGTAAGTTTGTAACTCAGCACCAGTAAATACAGATGTGTAATTTTAGTAGTTCCGAGTAGCAGTGCAAACTTATTTAAGCCTACACAGGATTTATCATTATTCTCTAGAGGAAACGTTGTCTCACAGGTGCATACCAAGAAAACAGATAAGAAGTTACATGGTTTAATTTTAAATTATAATTTAAAAAATCATTGAATATATAGGCTGATCTGGTGAGTATTGCTGCAGTTCCCCACAGAAAAAAAAATATATAATTTGATTTGGTAAGATTTCAGTGATGATAATTTTAGAGTTCTTTAAATGAACAATTGCGCGGGTTTTTGGATAAACAACTAAATTTCAAAATTCTGATTTTTAATGGAACAGTAATATAATTCCTTTCTTACATAAAATTTAAAATGACAAATACTATAAAAAAACATATGTAGTTTCTAACTATGAATATGATCCAACACTCATTAAAATTGAACTTTATTTTTCATTTTATTTTCTACTTTTAAGGAGGTAATTTATCTCTGTTCTAATTTATACTGGTTCTACTCATGCAAACCTCTGATTCACTGAAGATTTTTGCTAAAGAGCTCTTAAAGCTTAGCAGTTAGCAGAAAGACTTAAGCAAAGTTTGAAAATCTTTGTGGTTTGGGATGTTTTCTTTGGGATGTGTTTTGTGTTGTTTTCAGGTTTGTTTTGTTTCCTTTCGTTGTTTCCTTGTTTGTTTGTTTTAATACTAGTTCATATATTAATAGCATGTCTTTAAGTCATCTATCAATCCAGAAAGTCAGTGTGTCAATTGTGCCGTGGGATTCATGTTCAGAGAATTTCTTTTTGTATTATAGCTTCTCATCTTGAATTGCCACTGTATACCACTCCTCACCACCATTGTCAAAATCCATATCTGTAGGAAGCATACCATCATGTTTTGGAAAGCACATACTCTGTTTTTATTCATAAGTTAAAGTGGGTAAACCTACTCATAGGTTGAAATATAAAATTCTGCAGAAATTATTACAATAATGTGGCAAAGCTTTGGAATCCCCTCTCATTTTTCCCTATTAAACTATCTCTTACGATTTAACTAAAGCTTTATTTCTAATACATAATTTTGGAAAAAAAAATGGATGAAAAATAATATAAAATTCAGTTACATTCTGCAAGTGATTTTTGTAGGGTAAAAATATCACTCATCTCATAAAGTCCATTTCCAGAAGCAGGCACCAAAGCCCAACAGGAACAAATCTATTAAGTGGTACTTTGGTATTGTCAGGCATGCTTTCCTCCATTATACAAGTCTTTTTTCAGTACAAAACAGTCTAACTATGAGCAGCCTGAGATAAATGTTTGCTGCAGGTGCATCAGCCATCTGTGATGCACTCATCTCATTCAAGAACAATAGCTATTACCAAGTTCCACAGCCTGTGAAATATGTATTATAAAAGTGCCACTAATGCTGGGGAAGCTTCTAGGAATTTAGCAGCTGATATATTAAATATTCTGTTGGAATAAATTTAAAACCTGTTCAGGGAAACTGTAGAAACAAAAGAAAGCCAAGATTTAAAAAAGTAGAAAGCTGAAGTTGATGCAGTAATATCTAGCTAGAGGTGCTTTCAGCATGTTAAAACAGCTACTGGTGCTTATCTGGGATATCACTACATTTGCACATCTGCACTTTGCAGTCTGGAATCTCATGACATCAAAATTCTTTATTATGAAAGAAGATTTCTATTACTGCAATAATTAATTGCAGTGATATGCTAATTCCCATGTTGAAAGCATCTTAGATGTAATGAATACACAAAATAACTTTGTGTTTTTATTGCTTCTGCCAGTAAGACAGTGGTAACCTGAAATGAGAGTACAAATTAGAAGTAGGGCAGCTCAAATGTAAAAGCTGAACATCTATTTTTGTTAATGAAATGTAGCAGAGTCCTAAACATGGCACGCCACGTGTCAAAATCTGAAAAGGTCAGATGTTGAACAATGCAAAACCTGTATCTTCTAAAATTATAATTAATTTCAGTCTATGCGGTCAAATGGAAACTGCAAACTACTCTCAGAGCAAAATCATCTGAAGAATGTATGTACATCAAGAAAGAGTCAAGCTGCAAAGAAAAACTTCCCACCCAACAATTAAATTGTAAAAGAAAATATAGCTGTGTATATTTTAATAACATCAGCATACATATATATATTTATATTCTGAAGTTAGCAATTGCCCAACATTAAATTTAATTTTTGATGGAAAGATTACAAAAGCTATTTATGCATTCCTTTAAAATGTTTTTAATAAAAATGTAAAAAGATATCTATATTCTTGATCATTCACCAAGTGATGATTCTGGTGGAATTTATTGTTTGTAAAAATCTTAGTGCTCTACCTTTTTTTAAAACCACTATTCCCAGTGGAGTAATCATGACACAGCTAATGACAGATTTCAGGTGTACTCAAATACAAACTGAAGGATTTGAACAAAACCTGTGGACATTACTGGTGGTAATTTTTATTATTTATTTTTTTGAAATTTTTCACTTTATCAAGTGAAGAAAAGTGAGGTGTTTAAACATCCGAGTTCCTTTCAATTATAACTGAAATCTATGCACCATTATGTGAAGATATTCGAAAATTCACCATTAACTTTCCAGACATAAGACAATTCTTTTAAAACTCTTACATCAAACTTATTGTTTTGTTGATTAAGAGATATCCAGCTTCAATAGTTGCTGTTCAATTTGTTCTTAATTACTGCCACATTTAAATCTAATCCACAGTCCTTATAACATGTACATACACATATATGTGTATAATATCTCTTTTCCTCAGCTACAGAAAAGAAATATGTATTGAATTATATAATTATATTCTCTTTCCTGTTTATATCTGGTAATTAGCCATTGTTAATAATTTATTTAAAGTCTAACCATCCTCTCTTACTCTGCTGGCCATACAGTTGTCTATATTTTTTCCTTATGGGATTTCTGAATTTTTTTTCTAATGGTTTATACAATGTATTGCCAGTTTTCTCTTTATTGGAATTCATTGGGATTTTTTTTTCTCTTTACTATTTTGAAAAAGCTGACTTATACCAGAAAAAAAACTTTCGGGAAATCTAATAAAATCTGTTAAGCAGCTCCCAAATATTAATTTTATTGGTGGTTTTTGTGTTCTTTCTCAGTGTGACTTGCTTATAATTGTTTCCCACTTTGTCACAGCGTCCAGGAGTAGAAAGCAAACACACTGGCACACTGTCCCTGGAGTATAAAACAGGCATATATTACTGCTTAGGACTTCAGGCTCTTTGCAAATGTCGACAAGTTACAGCCACTTGGAACTAATCAACAACTAACTTACAGTCTGTGATCTGCTTCCCTATGTTTCTTGGAATGGTATTTGCGGTAAAATTCAAATCACAGAGTATGCAGATCCTTGATTCTCCTTAGATGTAGCAATTGTTTGATGTAAGCATTTAAAAATTGCAAAGAACAGCTTTGAACCAGTAACCCCAGGCTTTTACCAGAGACTGAAGTTCCTTGTGGCATTTTTTCTGTACTTCATCAACAGTATTTAATGAGCACATCTCTTTCCTAATGGGATGCCATGGTCTTTAGCACACACCTTCTTTAGCACAGCTTGAGTTTTATCCACTAGAGTACCAGCCTCTAAACATCCAAGAATATTTGGAACTGAGTTTTCATCAAGGTGAAGATATACTACACTATACTAGACTAGACCAGACCAGAATCATTAAGGTTGGTGACGACCTCTAAGATCGTCAAGTCCAACTGTTAGTAAGTTAAGGCTTTCCATTTGTTTTGTTTCTCCTTTTGTTCATTTAAGTTTTCCTAAGTGGTTTCTAATTTGTGATTTTGATGTTCTAATCATATGATTCTATGAACTACTTTTCAGTAATATCAACACAATTGAATTTATCCTCATAAATGAGCAATTTATGAGCTCAAATCCTCACTGTTTAAAAGCCAGTCTCTTGGCAGATATATATGGGAAATGAAATACAGTATTATTTTCTTGTGTAATAGTGACATAGTGAATTACTTCTTGACATTTTGATCTAGTGCTAAATGAGTTATTATTTTTTCTCTTTTATATTTAGTTTAGTGCTATGTTGACTCAGTTGACTGGGTGGTCATCCTGAATGTTTTCCCCTTTTCACTCCAATAATGCTTATTCAAATTTATATGCTACTCTCTTAAAATAAAATATGGGTCATTTACAAAACCTTTCTGTCTTATTCTATTCACTGATAGATGTTTGTTATTAGAATCTTCACAGAGTGAAGATTTCAGTTCACAGTGCTTCCAGGCAAAGAGGAAAACTTATCAAATAATTTCATTAAGTTTTGATTTCTTTTGCTTACATCTGTAGAGAAGTCCATACTGCATCCTCACATGTTCCTTTATGGTATTACAAAGACGACTTAAAATCAGGATGTAGCTTGTTTAAAGCAAAAGGAGGACATCTTTAGGGATTCCATGGTCAGCTCCAGATTTTAAATAACAGAAACATAAGATGCATTTATCCTCTGTTCCCTTGATCAAAATTTCAATTTAGAGCAGTTTAGAGCAGAGTTCCAGCAAAGATGGAGACATTTATTATCTGTTTGGGGATCACTTATGTTTTACAGAAGCAATCTCAGTGATATTCATTACTTAGTCTGTAATTACCATCAACTTTATTGTTTACATGCAGAGGCTGGATGCGAATCAATGCAGTCACCCTAGTTATTAAAATCCAGGGTGCATTGTTCTCAAGACATTACTTTTCACCTTTGGATTAATATCGAGTTCTATAGGACTAAATTGAGGAAGCTGCATGACCCCCATACTAATCTATGGGATCACGACAGTGAGTCTGGCAAGACATACTTTTACAGACTAAGTAAGAAACAGCTAAGTTTCTAAGTGACAAACAACTTTCAACAATTATGATGCTTCAGTGAAATTCTTCCATTTAAAAGGAAGAGATCAGTTATCACTTGCTGTTCTATTTATGCTGCATCTATTTCTAATATCTTAAAACTGAGAAAAGCAGATTTTTGGTGTTGTAGCTGTATGGGCTTTTTCTCATTTTTTTCTTTCTATTCCCTGCTGCCCCCCTACAGCCCTGAGTTTTACTCCCATACCTCCTGAGAAGTTAGAAAATGGAAACATCAGTTCAGAATCTCTTTGTAGATAAAGCTCCTTTTTAAACTTTGATATCAAAAGATAAAAATCTTAAGCCCGACATGTTAATGAACTCAGGCACCTTTTTTCAAACTGCGATCTGAAAACTCTGCTTCAGGTTCTAAGGCTGAATGAGACTACAATTTTGTAGGCATTGCTCCTTTTAAACTATGTTTCTGCAAGTGTATAAAGTCACATTTTTTCTCATCCACTACTAACCTAATCTTGAATATTCTGAGGAGCCCTACCCTGAGTTCATGACCAAGAAACATACTACAGCCTTCTTCAGTCCCAAAAAGGCTTGTTGCATGTAGAATACTGTGCAAGCACCTACACCATCTGTGTAGCTTTGCAGTACACCAGAAATGCTAATGGGATAGCATTCTAATTTAAATTTCCATGCAAGCTACAGGGAATCTAAGAAACAAAATAAGGGGTCTGGATCTCACTAAGGTGTTACTTTGCTTATATTTTCTATTGTACCTGTCACTTAAGAAGTCAGCAGTGGTATTAAATGTATTTTGAAAATGTCTCCAATTGTAAAAAGTTTAAATATATGCTAAATTGAAATAAGGGGAATTCAGTTTGAGAAAAATTCAAATGCAAATAGAATGATACTGTTCCAAAAATTTAGGTTTCAGTGCCATTATTTTCTCTACTTGATTTCTGTTGTACCATTTAAGCTGTTTAAGGCAACACATTACTTTATTTACAATGCTTCACTATAATATTTATTGTTCTAATCAAATCTGCATCTGGTTTTCTTAAATGGAGATTCAGACTGGCTCCTTCATGAACAGCACTGAATCTCCTTAAATTTAAATATAGTGCTCAAGACAATATGTTCATCAGAAAAAAAAAAGAACCAAAAAAACACTCCGTTCTGTTTCCATTTTAAGGGATCTGTTTGATGCATGTTAATGTTGAGCTGTGTAATGTTTTCCCTTGAAATATCGTATAGACTTTATTTTGCTAGAATATATGTCATAATGTTTTCTGATATTTTCAGATGAGCTAAAGTGTATATCTGTTCTTAATCTATTCCCTCTGCTGAGGCAATGTGCATCTTCAGCAGCATATTTAACCAAATAGATTTTTTTCCTTAGCAGATCAAACTGAGTTCTGCTGCAGGCAGAGAACTTCCTATTTAAATGACAAATGTCTCTGCTTGCAGATTTGAAAACTCACTTATTGACTCTTTCATCTTGTGTAAACAAATAATCAGCCCATCACCACTATAGTGGGGAAAGTGGAAGAATTAAAGGGAAAAAGAATTTTTGGGAGTACTGCCAAATATTGCATTACTTGGAATAAAAAATTACTTGTTGGCTGTTAATGTTGCCATTATACACAAGTAGTAGACAGCAGTGCTGAGAAAGAACAAAGAAAAATCTACAAAGATGCTGTAATACCAAATTCTTCTTCACACTTAGAAGGCAGTGAGTTTTGGTTTTTTTCTTCTGTAATGACAGCAGAGAAGTCCTGATTTTAACAAAATATTTAAAGCTGCTTTTATAATTAAATTTTCAGAATGTTATTTATTTAAGAAACTTTCAAATTGATCTTCAAGTGTCCAAAGAATTTAAATGAAACATCATTTAGTTATCCTTTGAAAAGTCTGAAGTTAACCCATTTCTAAATGCTGTTTCGTTGTTATGGGGTTTTTTTTTAGAGAAAGCATGTATATGCACCTGATATATATAAAGCTTATATATGAGATAAGTATATATAAATGTAATGGATGTAAGGCATCTCATATGCATTGCTGCTCCTGTTCTTTTGTTTGCTTTCTTAGCAAACTGTTATGAGAAAAATGAAAAATGAGTGGTTTGGGAAGAAAATTATATCTGAGTGGTCCTTTTTTTCACATAACAATGCTTTGAAATGTGTTACTGCTGAACAGCTTCACAGGGTAAATAAAAGCAGTGGAGTTGCTCAAGGGATAAGGTGATGACCGCTATAGGTAAAGCAGTCTTGGGGTGAGGTAAATCCACAAGGAACAAAACATATACTGCAGGATTTAGACGTAATCTGCAGCTGCTATGCTTACAAAAAACACCTGCCTATATGGAAAAAAAAGCATTTCTATATTAGATCCTTGGAATAGCATTGGTAAATATTGATTTTGGATCTGGGCAAGTAAGATACTCCTTCTCAAAGTAGGATTTGTTCATTTTTTACAAATGTTTTATGGATCCCCTAAATTAAAACAGGACACTTCATGAAAGCAGATGGAAATCATGTTACACCAAAGTCTCTGAGAATTGCATTCAGTGAAATTGTTGTGTTCTGGATTCAGCTATTCCAGTTGTAAAAAACAGCATAGATTTGCAGTTATAGATGATCTTTGGGCCTGTCTAATATTAAAATCTGCATTCTTCATACTTAAAGTTTACATATACAAATATAAAGTCTTAAAAATGTAAATCTTCTTTCAATGTTTTGCAATGGAGACAGTAGGTTAATAGAATGGACGCTTGCCATAAATTAATGAAATTTTAATGAATAAAAATCAGTGCTATGAAGTAGTTCACTTACAATGATTTGGAAAACAAACATAGAAGAAAGTAAATAATATTTTTGTTCTAAGTAAGTTTTCAAGCCAGGAGACAGCAATTTTTTAATGTCAGATACTATTGCTCCATATGTATTGGTGATTTTTGCGTGTGTGTGAATCACTTAAGCTAAGTCACCTGCATTTTTAAACATTATATACAGCTACAAACTCATACTACAGGTGAGTAATATAAATCTCACACTGCAAAACCTTCACAGCAACATAAGAAATTAATATTTTGAATGGATCCGGAGGATGAGAATGTATGTACATAGAAGACCTGCAAGCACATATCTAAAGAGTGATTAAATGAATACTGCCAGAATATACTCTGTTCTATCTCTTTTAATATCTTAATTTAAAAGTAGGTTTTGAATTTTATTTCATCACTAATTTATCTTAATAAGTGTAAATGTTAGAATAACTCATACAGGCATATGTAACAGGGACATTTTACTTCTAGTTGAAAAAATCTTCACATATTCCCCCCAATAATTTTTTCATTCACTAAAGAAATTTCTTAAATCTTCAACATTAATTATCTTTTGCATTTTCTTCCTTAAGCCTAATAGTGATTTTGCTGAATGCTTACAAATCAATTACTCTTCCTACTGGACATTTGTGTGGAGGGATACAGGGACTAAGACGAGAGGAAAAAAAGAAAAGTTAATTATTATTTTTTGTAACTAAAAAGAAAGGTAGTATCATGATTAATGAAATTCATCGAATGAAATCATATAGTGTCTTTACATGGTCTCAGCTAATGTTGTTGCCTCTTCAGAATCAACAGGGATATTTCCCTTTTTCAGTGAGAGAGGAATAAGTTGACTCAAAGGAAAAGCAAATAAAATAAAGTAATGATAAAATATAACCCATGGGGGAACTTTTTCTGTCAGATGAGCTGATACAAAATCGTTATCTCATTAGCTTCTTTCTTTACACCATATTTATCTTGGGATAGTTAGAGTAATATTTAGCCCATAAGACCTGTTACAGCAATATAGCTCAATTGATTGCAATGGGAATGATCTATCATGCTAGCATAAATTAGATCTGGAATACAGTCTTTATTTTCAGTCTTCTGTAGATACATCTCACAAGGCTAAAGAAGCTAGAAAGAAAGTTATTTTGGTGTGTTTGTAGTTTTTGCAAAAAGCCACAGTTAAACCAACCCAAAGAGTTTTTCACAGTCATCTACAGTCATGACTATCATATCAGGGAGCATCTTGGTTTAAAATTCATTCATTATTTATAAAACTGTTAGCTTGCTTTCTTCTCTTTGCTGGACGAAGAAGCTAATCAAAATCTCACAGTTTTTGCCATCACTCAAGGACTCCTGGATAGAAAGTAATCTGTAGCTTTGAAATGTTAGAAGCCAAAAGTTGGACAGTTTACATAATGATTGACAGCTCAGGTATCATTTCACAAAAGATGGAACCTATCTCCCTCTGAATCGCATGGGTGATTATATGTATGACAGGTCAAATCTTCAGTTTATTCAGACATCCAGACCACTAATGTGGAAGTTCAAAATAGTAAAAGCATCAGCTAACTTCAGTAAATATTTTTCTTCAAGAGGACCTTTCAACATCATGTGCCTCTAATGACTGTGAATACATTTTAATCAGGAAAGCTCTCCTAGTAAATCTCTATTAGATGGCTTGTATGATTGAGGATTACTCATGAAAGTATCTACCAGGCTTCAAAGCATGGGGTGGAATTTGAAGTATAGAATAAATAAATGCATCTTCTTCACTAAGTGTTCAATATGCATATTCTAACAGTTTATTCTTGATCTTGCTTTTAAAGAAGTAAAATTTAAACCTGCAGAAGGATTTTTAATTTTATATCCTGGGCCAGTCAGTTCATCAGTCACCAGGCATAATTTGCATATTATATGCCTGCTTGAATAAGCTGTGCATTAGTCATGTAAATTTTTCATGGGCATTTTGGCCATAAGTAAGAATGACATGCTGCAGTGGAAGTAAAGAAAGAAATAGCCGAAAGTGAAGATTTTTGTTTACCATTTTCTTCACTGCAGAACTGAAAGTATTCTGCGTGAATAAAAAATACGCAACACATTCAGACTCTGAAAGTCTGCGGTGCTGTATACTAATCCATAGAATAGCAGGGAATTTTTGCGTGAGATTTTAAAATCAGTTAAAAATCACTGACATTTAGGAAGAATTAAATGCCTAACTAACTCCCCTACACTTCTTTGCAAATAATTTGCCTTAAGGTTAATGTCTAGCTTAAAATGATATCAAGGATTTAAGGTAGTGTTTCCTCAGCAGGTGTCTACAATGAAAAAGGTAGATTGAGATGCTGGCAAAAGATGGATGGATCAAAACATTTCTGGTATCACTCCACTATAGTTTTAACAAGAGTTCAGGGAAATTATAGCATGCTATTAAAAGTTCTACACTGTTGTTTATTACTACAATATGTTGCCACTAGTATTAACATTACTATATTAGTATAACCCCTCTCAATATATCTTCTGTCTTGATGAGCTTGATATGTATGTATGCATATTTGATGCGTAAACAATGAAACTAGAATGTAGAAATTATTTTCTACTGTATGCAGGGGTCACAGAATGTTACAGAGGATTTTGTTGCACTTTGGTGGTAGAAATGAAATAATTGAAAATCTCTGAATGGTATAATATATAACTGAATATTAAACTGAAATTGAGGTCAAAATATGGTGGTTTCCCTACAGTAATTGCCTGGTCACAAAGAGAGAACAACAACTAGTCCATCTTTTTGAAAAAACCACCAAGACAGAACTTTCAAGAAAGGTTGCCTTCTAAGAATGCCGAAGATCTGCAGGGGGAAGAATCACTCTTTGGTAGCTACTGACGAATATTAGAAATATTAAATTCTCTGTTGCTAACAATTCCAAAAATTAGTTTATCTGTAACCAAAAGCCAGGTACTGATTGTGTTTTACCCTTTTGGATCTGTTATGAATGAGTGTCCAAGATTGCTTAAAAAATCACTGGCAAGGGTATGAGCAAAAACCAGATTTAATATTAAGCAACTGCATGACAGAGTTTGTTGGCAAGATTCACTCTACTACTTACAAGACAGTCAAGGCACATGAAGGGAAAATGACCAACAACAAAACCAAATAAAATCCAGGCAATCAAAACAGAATTTAACTGAGAACTCTCTAGGTATGTGTGTGTCTGTGTGTGTATTTGCATGTGTGTGTGTGTTTAGGTGCATGTGGCAAAAGTACAGTGAGGCAAGGATAAAAAGGAATATGGCCTAAGAGTAAACTAGCACAAAAATTTAGCAGTATTTTAACTTAACTTACACCTTAAACCTAATAATTTAACAAAGGATCAACATTCAACTTATTCCTAACTTACCTTATACCTTAAACTTAATTTATAATTTAACTGCAACAATTTAACAGATGAATAACACTTAATAGTATTTAACTTATAACTTTGAAGTTATACTTAGCAACTTAAGCAAAAGAACAACACGTAGCAGCATTTAAGTAAGGTTAAGACATAAGTCATAAGTCATAAGCTTACTTACTGGCCTAACTTGCTTCGACATCTAAGGTAATTAAACATCTAAGAAAGCAGCATTTCTCCCAGATTTCCTGTAGCACATGCACATGTGCATGCAGAGTCAGTGCAAGCAAGGTACCTGTGAAAAATTCCCCTCAGAAGTCAGTGAAATACTCACTTTGGCTGCCTTTACATCTCCCAAAGGGCGAAGGGTTGAGCCTTGAGTGTATCAGCCCAGGACTTGTCATTGTTCAGTGATCCTCCAGGTATAGCAAACTTGAGAGTTTTTTAGCTCTGAGAGGTGTCCCCCTCAGTAGGAGGTTACTGGTTGCAGCTGCTGTGGTCCAGGAGAGCTCAAAGGTCTCATATAAGACCGCTGTTTATAGGGTCACAAGAGAGTGAGCCTCAGTCACAACAGTGTTTCATCCTGGCCACAGTTTGGGTTGGCACTTCCTTTGAAAGTGTGAGAAGAGGAATATTATGCCATTCAGGAAAGGAAAATATTTTTCCAGGGCTGTTCATATGGAAAACAGGAGCTCATTATCTGTTTCTGGGAGCAGACAGTGTTTCTGAGCAGCTCCAAAGACCAGAGCCCAGGTGCTGTTTGCAGTGTGGCTTGCAAAGTAGGGCAGGGGAAATGCACCCCCCACAGGATCTTTCAGTATTATTTATTACTGTACGTTCTAACCAGAACACTTACTGCTTCTTTATTTGCTTATTTGTGTGTTTTTTTAAATACTCGAGTGTGGGGGAAAAAAAAGCTTAGGGACATGAGTTTTCAATGCAGAATTGCATGTGACATCAGATATAATTATCTCCCATTGCTGTGAGCTCACTAGGTACACTTGTTTTTTTTCAAATACCTGGTGAGGCACTGATGCATGTTTTGCTAACTATTTGTTTTTTACTATTAGTTCTATCAGTGGTCAGTCATTTCAGTATGACTGGCAGCACTGCAATTAGGGATCATTGTCTCTCGAGTGTTGATATTGTGCTTCTTGAGTCTCAATGTTTTCTACATATAAATATGTTACTTGTGGTATCTGTTATCCCCTTCCTTCCCTTTTCTTTCTGTATTTTTGATTGTCTTTCTTTGGAAATTTGACATGTATCACCATGATGTCCGTGACCTTTACTAACATTAATGCATTTTCATTTACTGTAAGACTTTCCTGAACACAGTGAGTCATGTAATGTCATACTAGTAGCCACATAAGGGAGGGAGGTAGTAAAGATGTTGTGTAAATCCTGAATTTGCCCCACTGAAGCAGGACAGATTGAAATTCCAGTGTGATGAATGTTCCTTATGTTTCTGTGAAGCTGGAGTTCAGCTATTTGGCACATAGACATGAAGTATTCAAAAACCTCACTTTGACAGATCTTGTTTTGGGTGGAGATTTTTTTGTTTGTTTGCTTTCCAGGAGCTTATTGCCAATTCCCTCTTCCTTATTTTTCACCAGAAGTATCCTAACTAATCATTTTGCAACACTGAGAGTTTACTGTGTTAGATGACAGTTCTCACAGTTCTGTGTAAGACTTGTGAGGTTCAGAAAAGCTGTTTTCTTTGCATACCTTTCATTTCAGATAATTTTCCAACAAATGTATGAATTGCTTCCAAAATAAGACTCTCATACTTTTTTTTTCCTGGCTCCAAAAGAAAGCTTTAAAGACATACCCTGAAAGCAAACACATAGAATTTTTTAAAAGTCAGACTTCTAGTCTGTATGCCAGAAAATTTGTTTTTTTTTTTTTTCTATGCTCCAAGTCTCACATGGAAATAAAGTGACCCAAATCTTCTGGAGGAGAATTGAAGGCAACATGCAGAGAAAAAATCCAGTTTATATTGCAGTGTAATTGTTTCCTACCCTTCTATGATTGCTTTGAGGGAGCTAGAGGCTTGAATTTTAAAGTCTTAGGTAAATCTCATGTTACATTCTCAGCATAGTATTAGCTCTCCTGTCAGTCACTAAAATTCACCCAGAATGTTTTACAAGTACATAGAAGTTGTGAGAACAGATTAGGAGTAATGAGAGTTATTGCTATTAGTGAGCCAATGAAATATAATGGTTCCACAGACATGTTATGGTTTTCTTTGTGTTTCATTTTTCTAATACAGTTGTGTTCTTAAATTTTAGGGCATTGCCACTTGTGGCAATAAACTTGACCAAAGAAACTTGAATAACAGAGAATGACACCCTTTAGGATACCTTGACATATTAGAATAATTTTCCTACTTGTAAAATGTTATGTTCTAATACCCAGACACTGCTTTCTTCAGAATATAACATTTTTTAAAATAAGTTAATTATTTCTCTTTGTTTACATACTGTCAAATTAATTTTAGGAAGCAAACGTTACATACAGGAAATTAAAATAGTTATTATCTTAAAATGCTAACATTTAATTAACTAGAAAGTTTGGATAATTTTGAGAAACAAACATCTACTCTGGGTTACCAGGGTTGGGTTTGTTTTTTTTGAGGAATAGGAGATATGATCAAGCGATCAGTAGATCTCACAAATTCTACTCATGTGGAGAGGATCATGTACTTCTCTACTTCCTCTTTGTGTTTATTTTGAAGGCAAACATTCGTTTTGTGTCTTGTCAGATGCAACTGGCCCTCACCATGGCTGATAGAGCCCTCTCATGTACATGGAAATGAGATGGACATGGAAAATGTGCAGCAATATCCACCATAAGAGCAATAAAGAAATAGAGATTAATGATAGAAATTGCTTCATTTTATCCTGTTCCCAGAATTCAGACTGTTCAAAATCACTAGTATATCCCTGCCCACCTGAAATTTAATTGGATATAGGATTCAAAGGAAATTCTGGAAGGAGTAAAAGTAGAGGAATAACAAATAAGACTAGCAAAATCCTCACTCAAGGATACTGCCGGGAGACCTGTTATGTACTTTCTCTGTGTTGTGATGTCTGGACTGGTACAAAACTTTTTGCATGACCCTCCAGAAAAAATTTCTCTTCCAAGGCTCATGGAAACAGGGAAACATAGGCCAGAAAGTTACAAAATTCTTGGCCAGGTATTGACCATTTTTCTATTTTCCAATAAGCAACAAGTACATAGACTTCTGCTGCTAGTGATATATCAACAAGGAATAATTCATGTTCTTATTTTGTATATTATGTTTTGCTTAAACCTCTACTTCATTGTGCTTCCCCTTCATGTCATTATAAAAACAAGACAAAGATTTCAATGAGATTTATAAAATTCAGGTGGGAGTGTACACCCATTCTTCCTAGGGTTAAGGGCTTCTCCTGGATTTACCTTAGACATATATATCAAGACAGCTTTGTTTATTAAGGCAACTGAGAGAAGAACAGTATTTTGGCTAAAAGTATTTGTACTGAACATAACAGAGACAACCAGCTTCATTTAAGCTTAGGAACTTGCTCATCCAGTAAGAGCAATGGAATAGCTTGGCTTTGGCACAGGACTAAGGTCAGAAGTTACTTGAGTGGAAGAGCATTGTATTGGTTTGAAAACAAACCAGTGGGAGATCACAAGTCCAGATTGAAAGTAAAAATAAGTGAAATAATACAAGGAAAAGCACTGACAAAGTCAGATACAACCTGACACCCTGTTAGGGTGGTGGTAGCAGTCCAACTCAAATAGCTCAGTTGAAGCGGTGATCCTGTGGAAGGTCGGGTTTCCAGCTGAAGATCCAGTGGTAGCTCTTGTCCTCTGGGAACCCAGTAGACAGGGCTAGCTCAGGCAGTTCTAGGGCTAGGTTATATCCAGGTGGGAACACCTGGCTCCTCCCTCCTGGGCAGAGCATCTCACAATGGGATGAGATAAGTCCATGAGTCACACGGTGGGTCCCTGATGGCCCATTGTCTGTCATCTGGGGTGAGTCATTAGCAGGTGATAGCAGCTAACGGCCCACAGCTGGTGGTAATAGAATACTTAAATACATCTATATTGCAACCTAGGACAAGCATGTAGAACATCACCAGTCATCAAAAAAAATTGGGAATTAATACCTTAAATTCATTATAAAATTACTAGATACGTGTACCCTTGACTTTCTTCAGTATTCTGTTTCAATTATGATAGGTACAGTTTTTGAAATGCATGCAATAGTCTTTGTCAGTTTTTATGCTTTGAATATCCTTTCACCATTATTTGCAGTGTTATATGAAAAGTTCTTAAGTGGGTATGGCAACGTATATAAAAAAAAAAGCAAAGTCATGAATTTAGACATTCAAATATACATTTGAAAGCTTATTTCTTTCATGCAACAATATCAACTTTGCTGCAATATTAATGTGCTCTGCATTTTAAATGTTGTGATCCTAGTTTCAGTCATCCCTCATAGCTTAAAATAAAAAAAAAGAGTTCACAAATTCCTGAGATGCCTGTCAAAACCAGATTCACTTACAGAAAAGAAGAAAATTTACCAAGAAAATTAACACAACTAGTTTGTGTTAAACTGATAACTTTTGCATTAGACTGATAAGATTTTTGAAGGAAGAAAGAGGCAAGAAAGATCCACATGAGTTATTGGGATAACTTAGGGTTGTTGTTTGAGCAATATCTTACACACTGTTAGCATGTAATGCTACAGATAATGTTCTATATCTTGCCTCACAATGTGCTGTTCTGGAGTCAACTGCAAAGACTAAATCATTATGTGATGAAATTAAATGTTGCGGGAATTTTTTGTGCATAAACATCACACATTCTTTTTCTCAGGACATATTAGATTATGAAAATACCAGAATTTCCAAGGATATGAATATTTGTCTTCTATTCTCTAAAAAATCCAAGTCCCATAGTTTTTTGCAATACACAGTGTCTTAATTATAACAGCTTATAAACCACTGAATAGAAATGTTGCACTACACAAATTGTTTTGAAAACTAAAAGTATCTAATTCTTTAGAACATATAATTAAAATACGCTACTTCAAGATACGTCTATTGTAAGTTTTTCCATAGAGAAAAACATATGCACTGATGATAACTATTAAGGAATGAGCTCAATGTTTTCTGTGATGAAGAGTATGTTTTTAAAGATTCTTAGAAAATTTGTTTACATCCTTCTTCCCGTCAGATAAACTACCATATTTTTTAATGCTA
The DNA here is from genome assembly GCF_008360975.1 of Lichenostomus cassidix. NCBI lineage: Eukaryota > Metazoa > Chordata > Aves > Passeriformes > Meliphagidae > Lichenostomus > Lichenostomus cassidix. Next base: position 16,086,932 of record NC_139480.1, on the reverse strand, counting down.
AATAAATAATATAGCAATGAAACGTCTTAAAAAAAAAATCTTTAAAGAGAAACTCTTGTAATATAGCTGAGAAAAAAAAAAAGAAATCCACCAATCATGATAATATCTCTCAGCAGATCACAAGCTATATTTTTGGAAACAATTGCATAACAAAGTATAAACTATAGTTAATATTTCAGAAAATATGTACTTGTGTTAAATGTGGAAGTATTTAACTATGCTACATCTTCCACCTATATTTTCCAACTAAAACAAAGTGTAGACTTTAACTATGCTGTTGCATCTGAAAATGAAAATAATTATTTTATTATTATTTTGTGAGCAGACTGTCTACTTTATAGCAATGAATTCTGCAGTTTATAACTGCTTCTCTAATCTCTCTCTCATATTGAAAGGTGGGAATAAAATTCACCTTAAACCTCTATTTTTTTCAAAGTGAAACTTAAATATGCAAATGTCAATATAAAACTTATAGCTGAAGTCTGAAAAAGATCAGAGGTGATATGAATAGCTAGCTACACTGCTTACATTTCTTTGGTATGCATAGATTTTTCTACTATTTATCTATTTTTCTCCTTTTTCTTTAAAAAAAAAGAAGCTATGATATTATTTCACACAGAAGAAATAAATATTTTCAGCTCAAGATGACAGACATAAAGGACCTGCTAGTGTACATTCACTGGTGCTTCATATGCCTTTTTTCGCTCTGACCTGCATGGAGTCCATTTGTAGCTCTTCCCTCATATTTCACTTTGTATTTACAAGATAATCAAAGAAAATTATAGTGCAACCCATCGAAGTGGATCCTCCACCCTGATGACTTGAATATATTCAAGTATAATTTTATAGATACTGTTATGGCAGCACTGAGAGTCAGGTTCACTGGTTTCTATTTGGTTTCCATTAGAAACCGTAAATCTTTCCCCAGTGCTAGAAAATCAGCCTAGGTATCTCCACATTCAGTTCCAATCCACTATCACATTTGCAAGTCAGAAAAGCTCTCTAAAATGAATGATGAATGAATTGTTTTCTGTCAATCATATGATAAGCTGGCTGTGAAAGCCAATATGTATGTATTTATATCTCAGACCTTCACAGCCAACTTCCATAAGATGTAGGAAAATAAAGAACCCAAGGATTGTTGATAATCTGAGCGGCAACAAAAGGAATGAAGTTATTATAAAATGTTTTTATCTAAAAAACATCAATCTATTTAAGAGGGTAATCATAATCTTAGCTTCAATACCAAAGAACCCCTTTGTGATTGAGCCTCAGTGGCCTCAAACCAGAGTGGGGACAGATGTGGGAACAGAGCAAGGCTCCCCTCTGTAACCTTCATCTCAGGAATTCAGCTGTCTGTGCTCAAAACCCCTTTTTGTTAAAGCATGGTCATATGTCCATGGCTCAGTTTTATTGTGAAAATTGTTTACTGGAAAAAAACATATGTGAAAGTACATAAGCTATACCATGCAGTATAAGAAAAGTAAATCTACAGAAGTGCAATTGCTAAGTTAGGCATTGTTAGCCGATGGATTCACAAGGTAAATACTGACATAAGTAAAAGCAAATTCCTAAGAAGAAAAACAGTGAATTAAAAAAGAGCATGACAGCAACATGAAAGATCAACCTAGTACAAGGAAAATCAACTCTTCCTATCCTGACTGACAGCTGACAGCCACCCCCCAGCCTCATCACCTGCCTCATTGGGTAAGAGGATCTTATTAATGCCTTCCCTACTGGCATGCTGAAGTCTCAGCAAGCTACTGTGTTTACCAAAAATACCTACTATGTTGTCTTGAGTTATTTAGATCCTGCTTGCTATGTCTCTCTGGTAATGTCAGAAGACCTGTAACTAAAGTGACCTGTGAGGGTGGACCAAAAGGACTAAGAATTCCTCTCAATATGTGTTCTGCATAGAAAGAGGGAGGGAGGGAGAAGGATGTGGGCAAATTTATTACATGCTTTGAAGCCTGGCCTGAGAAATTGGTAAAAAAAAACTCTAGAAGCTGACTGTAAAATGTCCTGCTGCTGCATATTTTTGGTTTTCATGCAGCTTCCCCATCTATATCGACTGGATGATAGGGAAAGAACTCTTTGCTTTAACTATGTCTTGGTACCACGTTGGTTCCAATTTGTATGTGAGACTTTTTGTTATATTTTCTTCCAGGCCTTTTTCATTTTTGTTCCTTTGTTCACAAATAGCCCTTTTACTCTCTCTCTGAACAAAGTATTCCATGCTTTCAGCTCACTCCCCTCCCTTCTGTCATGTAATCAAACATTCTTTGTGTGGCTCTGTTCATAGCAGGGTTTCACAGAATTATTCAAAATTGATGATAGTTTTAAGAAGGCTTGAATACACTTCACATTTAGTTTCCTTTGTCTGTGTGATGTCTTGCACAAGTATTATCACTTCCTTTTATCATTTCATCAGAAATACACTTACTATAAGATAAAATTTTCTCCATTAACAATAATGCATGATTTTTTTTCTTCTTTATTTCAATGTTGTAGATTATAGTTTGTGTTCGTTTTGGTTGAACACTTCAAGTATTTAATTTCTAGAGGGTTTTTTTTGAAATAAAAATATTAATTTTATTAGATTTCTTGGTTTACTCTACAGTTTAGACTAGCAGAACAATTATCTTTATAAGTTCAACAGTTTTCATACAGTACTAATAAATAATCAGAAAGACATATACTTCTAAATGTCACATTTTATAAAAACCAATAAGCACAACCAATGAGTCACATCTAGCAGTAATTTTTAATTTTTTTTACTAATCCCTGAATGAATGAATTTATAATGTGCCACGTGTGGAGATTTGGTTTTGTTCTTTCAGCAGATGCTTGAAAACTTTTACATTATTATGTATCCCTGTCAAATAGCTATTATAATCTTCTCCTTCAGATTTTATCACTTCAGATGTTTTATACCTGATTATTTTGCTCTTTCTGTAAGACAGTTAACATCTATGAACTTGGATTCTTTTTTTTAAAATTTCAATACAAAACTCCAACTGCATCATTCAAGTAACATAAGAAAAATTTACATGGAATAATAATAATGATTCTGATGCATGCCAATTGATATAATCCAGATTTCTCAAAGTAATGTTTCAGAAAAAATGTGCTTTAATATAAAAAATAAAGGCTAAATTGTAAGTGCATATATTTCCTTTGTGCATTTTACGTGTCTTGTGCCATTAAGAGCATGCTCAGTCCAGATAACTCAAAAAATCTTCTTTTTAGCTGGAGGGATGTTTAATGTTAAATGAAGAAAATCCCCAGAGTATAAAACCAAAGTATATGATTTACCTGCATTACAAATTTCTCATTTGTTTATAACCTTTCCAGATGTAACTGTTAGGAAGAACCCAACATCCTATTTTTCATGGTATGAGAAATCATCTTTTTTAGGGCCTTATTCACAGTCTTATGCCATTGGTATTCCATTTTTCTATCATGAATGTGTTTGGAGAGCTCAGTGAGAAGGCATCACACCGGAGACACAGCAAAGCTGAGGTGGAAGCCAAATCCCTAGGGGTCAGGAGGTCCTTTGTGAAGAGCTAGGTTTCTTTTGCATTAGGGTATTCATGCTGCAGCTTTAGAGATTGGAAGTGTTTGTTGGGTTTTTTTCAGTATGTTCACTTTAAGTTTTGCTTCAAAGCTATGACCTAACTTCCATCCAGTTTCTAAATACAAATGATAGCATATTTCCTATAACTATGCTGCTTTAAGTAAATTTTATTTTCATTGCTTACGTCTGTAGATCCATTATTAGCTGCAACTTTTGGTAGCTTGTTTTTTGTTCTTTTTCCTTCATTTATCATTTTAGAAAATAACTCCCTCTAAAGCATATAAGAAAATAGCGTATATAACAAAATAGCATAAAAATAAGTAAAAAACCCCCAGAAAACTAAACCAAAACGAAAGGCTAAGTACCAAAATACTCTTTTTAGGAAATTATGGGGAAGTCATGGGGAAGGTATATGCTAGGCTATTATTACTAAGAGTATGTATTTTTTACTCACGCAAACATTTTTTTACCTTCCAAAGGGCATAGTTTAAATCCTCCTCAATTAGCAAGTAGATGATTGACCCTTTTAATACAAAACTGTGTTGTATTTTATCAAACAGAAACAAAAAAAGGACAGCATTATAAAAAATTTCTAAAAAGTTTGGTTTGACTGTCTTTCTGATATTATGTATTAGTCTCAAAGCCATCAATTTATGCTACAAACGAGGATGCATTGTGTTAAAAATTCATATCTTTCAAATTCATAGATTTTATTGGTGTGATAAGCAGTAAAAATGTTACTAAAGTGTAAAAATAATAGGGAAATCCTCTTGGAATTAGTAAAATCCAAGTAGGGCAGGACAGAGTATTTGCATGTACTGACATTGTCTAATTTCAGGGGGATAGTCAAGTAATTCGTGGCTCCTTTTGTGATATATTTTGACTGCTAATTATAAGTGAAAACACCCACAAAAGCAACCACATGCACTAAGGAAAAAATATTTTCCTATCCTTTGTGACTTTGCAGAATTCTGATGTTTTCCTATTGCACAGATGAAAAAAGACAAAGATTTTAAAAGTGTGGTGGGGTGTTGTTGGGTTTTATTGTTGTTAGGTTTTTGGGGGTTTTAAAAATAACTCAATTTTCTGAAAGCACAAAATACAAGACAGAGCGTACACATCACTTCACAACTGCTAGCTGACAAATGAGTCTCCTACTCAATTAAAATATTGGAGAGCAGTAGAAAATTAGGTGGTATGATTGTGTTGGTGGAAGCCTTGAATATCTGGAAAAATTGTGGAGAAACAAAAGGCAGGACAACAAAAGCTGAGTCTTCTTTTTTATTTTGATTTTTTTATGTTTTTTTTAAGAAAACAAGGGCTGTTGACCTGATCAATAAGTTATTTTCCTTCACATTCTGTTGTGGAAATTATAATGATTTAGATTCATTATAATGGTTTGACTATGGTGTTCTTGCATAGAATTGAAAATCTGTCATGACCCAAAAAAATTTGTAGGAAGCTTGGAAATATAGATTTAGAAGATCTCAATTTCAATATTTACAGGGGATAAAAAAAATTAGTTTCCCACGAAAAAGAAAAAACTTTATCTACAATCTCCAGAGTATTTGTTTGCTGTGGGCAGTTTTCTTATTGCAAAACTCATTTCCATAGCCTCTTTAGAGAACAAGATGAGACAAAAGAAAAAAAAAACTATTTTGCAAGTTTTTATCTATAAAATACATTTGAAGAAGTTCCTAAAATCTGGGGGAGATTCAGCATTTGAGAATGTTCTTCTGCTTTGTTGATTTTCTATTTCCTTAAAAATGTGTTTCGGGATGGATGGTCTTTTGTTTTCTTTACCACAACTATTTTCATAGTCCTCAATAAAGCAGAACTTTCTGCTACTGCAGTTGCATTACAATGACTCATTCCTCCTCTGTTTGGAATGTAGGATATGATATCAAATTGATCTTTTTTTAAAAAAATAACTTCGAAAAGACAATTTTCATCTAATTGAAATACTTCTAAGTGCAACTTTCATGTTCTTTTGTAGTCTTTTTTGTTTCATAGGCCTTTTTTGGGGGATGTTTCCCTTTTCTTCTTTTTTTTTTTTTTGGTAGGGAAAGGTAAAGAATAACCATAAACACAGTTCAACAGGCGTGGTAGAAATAAGATCATAGCAGCACTGAGACTGTAGGTCGGTGAGTTTTAATCCATAGAGCACTACTAGAGGGTTGAGTCTAGCATTACTTGAGTGAAGTCAACCCATATATTTCCATGAACCCAAAAATTCTGATTCCAAGTGTGCTGAGAGAACTTGGTTTCCTTGATAAAGGAAAGAAGGTAAAGATGAAAAAGCCAGTTGAAGGACACCTTAATCTACATAGGCGTAAAGATAATTTTATTTTCTTTCCACTATGATTTTATTCAGAAACATAGGGCAAATTCTGTATTGTGAGTGAAGCCCAGGAGAAACCTTCAGATTGAGTTTCAGAACTCCCTTAAAGATGACAGTGATGTCAAAATATGGGCAATTTTGAACAATCCTATGTTTCCACAGAAGAGCAAAATTAAATGGATTTATTGTTGCTTACTTTCATCTTCCTATTTACCCCAGGTACACATCCATTAAAGGAAATTACAGAGAAAGCCAGCACTGGTCTCAGGAGAAAGGTGCAGTGTGGGTGCAGTGTAATACCATATGAGGCTAATTAAGCACTCAGAAGCCTGAGAAACTGGGATCCCAGAGAAAACAACACCCTAGAACAGCTCCTCTCCCTTTATTGCTGATGACTGCCACCCAAAACTAGATCAGGTACCTCTTTGCAGAGCACACTCCAGAGCACACACAGAGATACTCCATTGTACAACATTAGCTTTTCATTCCTGATTCATCAAGATAGCAAACATGTCAGCTGCCATACATTCACACAGTAAATATAAAATAATTTGCAAACAATTTATCTATATGTTGGCATTTCCATGCCTAATTCTCTGCAAACAGTGATTACTAATAACTAATTTATTGATTCCAGCAGTGCATGTTACAGGAAAATGGGAGTCTGTTATTGGTCAATGTGTCAATTATTTGAAAAACATTAAATGTGTTTCTCATTGCAGCTAGACAAAATTATTACCAACAGACATTCACAGGGGAACAGATATAGAGCAAAAAGTGGAGCATCTGTGAAAAAAATCTTAGCATATATTTTACAGCCTGGATGGAGACCATTTACTGCTTACAAAATAAAACCCCTTTTTTGAAGAAATCATGATGCCGTAGGAGTCTAACTAGTTATAGCAGGAAAAAAAGGGTCTTTAATAAATGAAATTCAATTGAAACACAGAGCAATAATGTATATCCAATAGATATTCCAAAATTAAACTGATAAATGTAACTTTTATTCAATATTATATTTTCTAGATTTAATTAAAAGTTAAATGTGAACTTTAGAGTCTGAATGAGTGAAAGAACCACGAAAATTGACTTTGAGAATATGATAAATTTGTGCTGTATGGCTACCTGTTAGTACCGTAAATCTAATTATCGCAGAAGAGGAGATAGTCCGAACTTTTTGAGAACACATCTTCACATGATAGAATGACATTCTCTCCCTCTCTTCTTTCTCTGCTTTCTTTCTACTCTGTCACATAGCAGGGAAATAATTTTAAAACTGAAAAATTTATAGCACAGAACAATAGTCATAGAACACAACACTGCTGCATGAATGTGTGGTTAACCTTTGATAGGAAGTCATAAAACAGAAAGCTGATATTATAGAGGATTAAGTTTGGGGCTGATTAAACTCAATGGCAAACACTCTCTTGGTCTTGAAGAATCAGGTTTTTAATTGTGAATTCTATTTGGCATTTTAAGGCCATGATAGAGATTTATAAAGTCAGAAGCCTTGGCTCTCTCTTAGCATAAATCCAAAATATTGGGCGTGTAAGGTATAAACGAGTCCATTTGAAAATCCTTTCACATAAAACCATTTCAGACTCAAAAGGTCATTGCAGCTCCAAAATGACAACACTGAACCATATATACCAAATGTCTCTTTTTTCAGTTAAGAAATTCACTAAAGGTAATTTTGCAATCTATTCTAAATGGGGTGTGGCATATGCCAAAAAGCCAAAACAAATTGTAAATTCTAGCCTCTGAAAAGCAAAGGTAAGATAAAATTTACTTTAATAATCAGGCACAAGTGTGGCACAAAGACCGCTTATATTTTAAATCCACTTGGAAGACCAGGGGAGTCTTTGCAAAACTATTCCTTAATTCCATCCCAACCAGTGCAGCCACATATGACTTTTGAGTTCTTCAGTCTGTCACCATTAACTCCAGCACCACCTGCTAGCAATAAATATGATATCTATTTGACATGTCAGAGGAGGAAGACATAAAAGAAGTTTGCTAATAGCTGACCTCTTCCCCCCATCAACTGCTGCACTTTTCTGGACGGGACATGGCAGAACAATAACTTGTCTGCTCTGTCTTTTATCTATCAGCTGATGGGCTTTGGATTTCAAACCTTCTCATTTGTTTGTAAGTTCTTGCAAAATCTTAAAAAAGTTGCATTTTTGGAATGCAGTTGAGAAGAAGAATACAAGTTACAGTACATTTACAAAGAAAAGATTGGGGATCAGCAATCTCAACCCTCAACACAAAATTGACTGATTGAGACCAGGTATGACTGAAATGAAGTACACTTTGCATATGATTAATGTGTTTTAACACTGGTCTGTGCTTTTAATGCTGGTGCAGACAGAGAAAGAGAGGCCCAATTACTACTTCCATCAACTGCTGATGCCAAACAGCTGCCAGAGAAAAGGAAGAGCTTAACATTGAACAAATTAGCAACTGCAGTGCAGGTATTAACTTCAGGTACAACAAATTCATCTGTGAAAAAGAAAAACCTCAGTCTTATGCAAAAAACCCCCTTCCATTTATTCAAAAAGTAGGACTTGGTATTTTTTGTTTTGTTAGGGGAAAATCAGACCAGATCTGAAAGCCTGAGAGAGACAAGGTTGCCACGGCTCCCTGTACCCAGGTTCAAAAGGTAGCAAGACTGAGCACTCACTGCCAGGATACACCTGCAGAGGTTTGTGGAGCACAGGCATAAACCACAGGTGAACAGGTCTGGCCTCACCTACCGACACAGCAAACTGACAGGACAGTCACTTGAACAAGGTAACATGAATGGCCTCATGCTGCTCCCCTCTCTGCTGAGCAGGATTGAGATCTGCTAATGGGAGTATAGATATGGGTGTATGTGCAGAGTGGGTTGCCCACAGCTGAGCTTACAGTCCTGGTCTGCCCAGCCACTGGCACCTGGACATGCAAGCCTCTGAGGCCAAGCTCTAGCTGCTGGCATAAATGTTCTCACACACAGAGATCTTGGGCTCTCCTGGCCCCCAATAACCACCCCACATCCCATCCCTGTCGTCTCACTCTTAGAGATCCACTCACCCCAGGGTCTCAGACCACCACACTGACTTGGTGGCTCACCTGGTTTGATCTTTGCTGGCACTCACACATAGCATTTGCTCCAGTGGTTGGCAACATGGACATCTGGGTCCCTGTGACCCGAGGTCCCGCTCCAGTTTCTGGCATTGACATTTACCCACTGGGATCTTGGCAGCTGCTGCCACCACAGACACACAAGCCCTCCAGCCTATGGTCTGGGGCTTGTAATCACATCCCCATACACACATACATGAGAGACCCTCATCCAGGAAAAGTGTAAAAAGAAGTATTAAAGGAATAAAAGGAATTTTCGAATTCCTTTGAACTAAGTAAGCAGTTTTCATGCTTTCATGTTTACCAACGACCTTTCTCCAGTACACAAGTTTCAAAATGAACACTCAAATGTTCAAAATAATCACTCAAAATATCAAAATGAACTGGGCAGACCTACAGTCTAAGTTTAAGTAGTATTCTAATTGGAGCCTATAAAATGTCAACATTTAGGATCTAGTATTTTCCCCAAATACTCAGAATTCTGAAGAAAAAGAAATGATTACAAGGAATTTAATTGCCACTTACAAAAGTTTAAACAGTTTTGAAACTAATTTATTCCCAGAAGTCTTTACTCACTTTTCCCCTGTCAGTCTTCTGTAGAAGAAATGTCTGGTACGCTCATATTCTCAATTGGAACATATGAGATAGTTTGAGAACCGAGTCTGATTAAACAAATTCTGCATTTGATAAATAAGGAACAACTTAATTTTAAATTACAAATTAAAAAGAAAAATAGAATTTATTGCATGAAACATATTGAGACATCAGTTTTCCTTCTGGACCAACAACTGGAAGCCACATGAGATACTCCAGAACATCTACATTTAGGATAGTGATCCAAGCCTTTAGCTTATGTGTGGAAACCTCATTTTAGGTGATCTCAATTCTCCTCTAAATAGATACTTTTGAAAATCAACGGAGTACTAGTGTATTCAGTATTAATCCAGCTTCTCAGGCGAGGTTTGAATCAGTGCTATATTGCCCCAGCTGCTCTGCGACTGATACTAGAAGTATTTTGAAGCTGAGTACATATCCACATAGACTTCTGGCAGGAAAGGACTGTAGTGCTGCCATATCCAAACCCAGGTGAAAAAAGATACAGCTATTTTGAAATCATCAGTTTCGGAATAGAAAATGTCCTGGGAGAGGATGCTTTCTTTCTTCTTCTTTATGACAATTGCAAGAAGGAAGGATTTTGGGGAGAAGAAACTGAGTATAATGAATTCTTCTTTCAAATCCTGCCTCATCCGAAATTTCATTGTCCATTCTCTTGTGCCCATTCTCTCGTGCCCATTCTCTCGTCTCTCCCTTTTCACCCTGTGTAGCTCATCTCTTTTCTCCAAAACTTAAATGGTGTCTCTTGTCCTTATAATTTTGCCATGAGTTTCAAATCCATTAATATTTAAGGGGTAAAGGTGGTAGTGTTTATAAAGAGGAAAATGTCAGCTCAAAAGTACAGCTGAACAGTGTGATGTGTTTATGCCAATAAAATAAGGATTATTATTAATGTTGGCTATAACTAAAGATAAATCTATTAAAATTCATTGATTATTCATGAAAATATTTTTATATTTTTATATTTTTATGCTCAGCTCTGATATTGAGAACCGCATTAAAACAAATATTTAAAAATGAAGGAAAATGCAAGACTGATTGGATAAAATCCACTTTTGGTAAATCAGGATTTATTTTAAAAGCTACAGTCAAATAGATGATTTCTGTCATGCATCCTTCCTCCTGCATTTTATCAAACCTAATGTGTTTATAGTTACTTTCTTGTAGTTCCTTTCCTACATTTTATTCCTCTTCTTTTGCAAATTGCAAACTGCAAAAGAGGAATTGCAAATACTAATTTTGCTTTCCTTCAACCATTAAGTACAAAACCTGTTCTTAGGTTTAATAGGAATCCATGCTACTTAACTCAGTTTCATCTGTCAATTATTCAGTATCTCTGATAAAGATTACTCAATCTTCCTGACTCCAACAGTCACCTGAGTTTTATTTCACCTTAGCTATTGTAATTTGCATTTCTATCTAGTCATTCCCATCAGCCATTCTGCCTTTGCACTGTGTTAGAGAGTCCTCTTTATTGAAAACTGAGATGAAGCATTCATTTAATTTTTGAGCCAGATCCATATTATCTTTTGGACAATACCCACTTTTAACACATTGCAACTCCACTTTTCTCCCTATTTACTACAAAACCTTTCTCACTTGTTATAATTACCTTTGCAAGGTTTATCTCTGCCTGACTTTCTACAATTCTGAATTTATGAATAAGAATTAAGGGAGGTCCACCCTTTCATCAATCTTTTCCACCGAGATGTAGTCCTGCCATTTATTTATCAATGGTAACATTTCTGTTACAAATCTAGTTGACAATGACTCTTTTTACTCAGTAACCTTAATTTTCCACTGCATCTGGCTTATTAACCTCTCAATATCATATACTCCCCATTATATCACCAATAGCAGAAACTTACAAATTATATTTAACAGCGACCAATTGAAAATAGCATGGAAGTCACACGTACTTGGCTGTTATGTATGGTGAACTTCTTTGGAGAATCAGCATTATTTTCTACACACACATGTTCTGCTGCAGTCTTTCTCCACTATCTCATTTTGGCTACATCTTGGATGTGCCCATTTACTGCTTAGTTTTTTTTTTTCCAGAATAAGATTTAAGTAGAATTTTAGAATCCTTAAGTTTTAAAAAGAACTTTAAGATAAGTCTAACTGTCCACCTAGCACCACCATGTTCACCACTAAACCATGTCCTCAAGTGCTAATGCACATATTTTTAAACACTTCTGGGGACTGGAACTCTACCACTTTCCTGGGCAATCTGTTCCAATACTTTACAACCCTTTGTATACAGAATTTTTTTGTAATATATAATGCAAATCTCCTCTGGAAAAGCTTGGGGCCATTTCCTCTTGTCCTGTCATATGTACATAAAATAGAAATATAAATATATAAAATAGACTGCACTGTACTGGAAACAAATCAGGCAGAATTTCTAAAATGGAGACAGCAAAGAAGTTGACAAGACATATCACTTGCTCCAAGATACCACTGGCTGCAGAAAAGAGTAGTCCCTGGAGTTATAGCTAGCACAGATTTAGACAAAGAAGACAGGCCAGGAGGACTGTAATTCTCTGTGGAGTTTTGGCCTGAGAGTGATGAGGACAACCTGTGGTCTAAGTACTTTAATTCCCTGGTAGTGTAAAATCAGATCATGAACAGTGCCCAGTGACTGAAGTCTAAAAGTATCTCTTATGCTGCTGTACAGCAGGAGCAACTTCAATACTGCCAGATCAGGCAGAGAAGCAGAAAGATTTGCAAAGGCTTCTGGCTGGCTAAAATCAAGGATGCAACAGTGAGGGGCAGATGCATGGTGCAGCATCCTTGGAGGAAAGCTCTGAGCTGAAAATGGGAGCATGAAACTGGAGCTCTCTGAAGTACAGTTCTTCCTTTAGACCTCTCTCTTCAGTGTTATAAAACCCTAAGGCAATACCCCAAAGAAGTGCATACTTGATACTTGAAAACTTCCCAGGCTTAGCCAATGGCTAGAACACGCTCTTAAACACAAACATGCCCTTATCATTTACAAAACCTTGTAAGTGCACGTCTCAATGCTGTTAATATTCTTTTATTCAGTATAAAAGGTAGGTTCTTTAAAATGAAGTTATCATAAATAGATTATATATACTCTCTACTCATGTCCTATACATTAAAGAAAAGATATAAATTCTTTGATGATTTGGTGCTAAAAGAGACAAAAATGTCTCAATATAACTGTCATTTTCCTAGTATAAATGTCAGACAAATCCCCCTCTGTTTCTTTTTTCTCCTTCACTTTCTAATAATACACTGAGGAACTTTTTAAAAGAGCTGCATATTCATCATCACAAATGAAATTTCACTTTTTCTGTCTGTGGAGACAGTAATTATAGGTTTGCACTTCTACTTGAAGCATTGATGAACATGCCCCACACTGCAGCAAATATAAAATAATTGTTAGGCAAGCTATGTGGTGTTCTGGGGGAAAAAAACCTAACAAAAATTTGAAAACGTCAGCATGATTCCTGATAATGACTACCCCAATGGCTTATTTCCTAGTATCACTTACTGTCAGGAGAAATTAAAGTAGTGGGGGCAGGATATTTTTTCAGAAAATGACAAACTTCTGGTTCTTCCTCAGATAACCATCACCTGATACCCAGAGGGCAGATCCAACCACCTTATTTGTAGGACAGTATGGCCACTCCTCAAGGCAAATCAAAGTGGGCAGATTCAAATGTTTTCTTCTCTGGACAAAGGATCCCCAAAGAACCAACCAACCATCCAACCAACCAAAAATATTAAAAACCAGGAAAGCCGTATAGAGCAAATTAATAACTTCCTACATCTGTTAAAAGGACGAATCCAAGTCTGTCACTTATGGCACAGAATGGAATAAAACCCCTTTGATTCATGGTTAGTTGCTCCTTTTCTCTTCTTCTTGTTCACTAATACATAACTTCTTTGTTCTTGTGACTCAGTCTGAGGCACTCCTTAGCAGCGAACTCAAAGGTGACAACAACAGAGAGATGGCAAAACAAACCAACTCCCCTGTGGTGCTCTCAAAAGCAGCACTAGATGCACAATTCAACCAAACTGCCTTGCACAGCTTGAATAGGGGCAGTAGAGTCCATTGTTCCCTGAAGTTACTAATATTGGGGGTCTGTCTACCTGTACACCTTAATAAGATTTGCAGCTGATGCGAACTATGGCAGTTTACGTCACTGGAAATACAAGCTCTAGTTTAAAGTTTTGTTTATTATAAGAAAAAAGCTAGAAAATTAGGAGCAGTATATAGCTTGCTAGGCTTTTGTTTTAATTTCTTTTCAGCAAAGTTTGAAACTGAGAAACAGTCAGAACAATGAAGATTTTCTATTCTTGACCTGAATTAAATCAATTTTTAAGTGGTTGAAGTGTGATTGTGACAACACAGATGGAAACCCACAAACCAAACTATTCAGATGAAATGAGTAACAGCCAGAGAAAGTTCTGCTATAAGCTAATAAGATCTAACAAGAGTTAGATCAGAGAAAGTTCTTATTCCAGACATTCAGCTTATGATTATGGTAGAGAAAACAAAAAATAAGATTAAAGCTAATTAAAGAGAAAAAAAAACCCAACAAAATTTTCATGGTAAGACAAATTGAAAGTATTTGGAATTAAGAGGAGAATAATGTAGGTACTCTCTTCTTGATTTCTCATTTGTTCAAAAATAGAAGCTTATTTTAAAATATTCTTCATACAGAATTAAAAAAAAAGAAGCATTGTTGTTACTTATCATGAATCTGACAGCCAATTCAGTGTAAAACAAACCAACCAACCCAAAAAAGCATGGAGAAGGAAATTTCTCTCTTTATTAAGAGATAGGGCTGAGAGACCTAACATTAAGCGTGTTTTAGAATGTTCCTATTAAAGGTTCCTGTCATACTGAAGGAAAAACATTATAAACCTCCAGGCAGCACTTTAAACCACTTAGACTGAACCTCCTGTGCTCAGCTGCTTGGCATTTTGGAACTAACAAATTAGTTCCAATATTTAGCACAGGAACAGGTGGGAAAACTAATGACTAATTTCTTCTCTCTTCCAACTCAGCAACCACCACTGTCTTTTAAAAATACAATTCTCATCACTGCCTGCTGTTTCCATTTCTTGTCAACCTCGTTGCTCTGACACGGGGCTGCAATAAACGAACAGCTGGATGCATCGTTCTACTGCAAGTGGAACAGCTTCGTTCCCGCGGCAAGCGCCTTGTCTTAATGTGCTCACGTTGCCTCCCTTGGAAGGGTCAGAAAATGTGAGCTCTTCTAACAGGAGGATCAACAGCATGTGTGCAGCAAGTGGCACTGCTTCAGTTTGACTGCTAAACTAAATAAGCTCCATTAGAAAGGTACCTTTTTTTAAACTATTTTTCAGGCATATGTGATAAAAGCAAAGGAAGACAGGACAGAACAAAAAATTTCAGCTTTCTATTCAGCAGTTCAGCAATAAGGGTATTCATATAAGTTGGTGGTGAGTGGGTACAGATGTATGCCCTGAATCAACTGAAAGAGGAGTTGATTTAACTATGCCTGTGTTAAAGAGCAACATTTTCAACTTTTCTCACCTCAGATACTTCAGTCTATCTCTACTAAGTACATTGCTAGTACTTGCTCCTTTTTCTGGATGAATGAACTTGTCAGTGACCACAGAAGTTTTTACCACAGATCGAGGCCTTCTTCATCTTTAGTTCTGACATGCCCCAAGGTTTACATAAACAATTGAGTTATGAAAAATTAACATGCTTAGAAGCTAGATCTTCCTCCAGTGGTTCATATGAGAAACATTAACAGGGTGCTACCAATGCTGGCTAAGAGAAAGGGTAAGGGAACTCACTTTCATCATAGCTTAAGGGAGCACAATTCATGGTGGGCAGCTGTGTAGGGCCTTTAACTCTGCTTTGGCCTTTGGCTGATCAATGCCTGGGAGGTTTTACTACAATCTTTTTGCTCTTGGGATGAAAACAGTTTTTTTTTTTTTTTTTAATTAGGCCGAAAGGAAGACATTGAAAAAATTTAAAAATGTTTTAATTGCAGCAGAAAATGTTCAGCAAAGTTTCCAAACACCTGCAAACATTTTTACCTGCTACAAAATAGTCTCTCTGGTAACCGAGCACCATCACAGTAAGCCCTGTGTATGAAGTGTTTTAACTGCATACATGGCAAACTTTGACAGAATATGAATATGAACTTTAGCACTAGCTAAGGCTAGAGAGACTAGAAATGCTGAAATAAGTGAAGTATAATGAAAAGTAACAGTTCATAAAGAATAAGATCGTTGCGTTCATACGTGAGTTCCACTGTGTGTTCAGTTCATACTGCCTTTGAAAAGGGTTAAGTCTTTCCTTATTTAGGTGCTATTGGAAAGCCGAGCTTTTTAACTTTACAACAAGCAGTAAGAATCCAGAGGGAACAAATTAGTAAAACTTAGGAAAAAAGTTACAAAGATTTCACATCAGATGCCAAGAATTTGTGTATATTCAGTTACTTTTGCTTTTGAATACCATGTAAACTGCACGAATTTTAAAGTCCATCACATGTTGTTTGGGATGGGGAATTAAGATGGGAGAAGGAAATAAATTGAAGAGAGAGGTTTAAAAGAAACATTTGTTTAAAAGTATCATTTTAATAAGAGGAGTCTCTAATAGAAAAAACCATGAATTTGCAGGAGTTCAACTTTCTGAAAAACAAACTATTTAGGCAAGAGAACTTAAATATGCACAAAACAATGTCAAATTCATCTTCACTCAGTGATCATTATGTCTACATGCATAAAAAGGGATAAAGTTTAGTACGTGTTGTGTGTATGAATTGGTCAATTGTTCTAACATTCATTAGTGAAGCAACAAAATTCCTCACTAAAATCAAGTATAGTTTTGGTCTTTTGAAGCGTAATACAAAGCACAATATTACTATTGCATAGGGTCCTAGTTCTGAAAGCTCATTATTTATTGCCACTATCTTTTGTCAAACTCCAGTGAAAAATGTCAAGGCTCAGTGGATTCCTCAGCTGACATTAACCAATGGAAATGAGATGTCTCACAGAGCAGAAAGATAACTTTTGCCTGCATATTTAGGATTGAAAAGAATTTATTTTTTTTACCAGTCATTTAAAAATAAGATTTTTGAGGAAAAAGAAAACAACCTTGCAGGATTCTATGAATATGATATCTCTCCATTGAATTATATATATCCATAATATGGAATAAGAATTTAAAATGTGAGCCCATTAGGTCAAGTATGCTGGACTTTTCCATTGTCTGTTAAAATAATATAAGTTTTTCTGCGACTGTAAAGCTGTCTCTTTAGAGATAGATAACTCAGTCCCTTGCATTATAATTTAGTCCCACTTATAATACTGCAGTATCAAAATCTGAAATGCAGCACTGAAAATGGATAACTGGTATTAATTCTTTAGCTGCTGAATGTTCAAACTGCAACTCACTCAAACCCCTCTAATTCATTGGTACCAGTAGGTAAATATTGAAACATACTGTGATATGAGTCCCTTGACAGAATTTTTGTGGTATCTTTTTTTTTTTTTTGTGTAGTATCTCTTCTACTTCTTGCTCTGTTCTGCTCCACTGTCATAATTAAATAATTTTAAAAGGAATAGTAACTTTTCAGTAGAAAAGTGTCTGTATCTTAAAAAAAAAAGAAAATTTAAAAAGGAGCAGGAACGAAAGGCAGGCTAAACCAGTAACAATTTGTGGTGCTATCTGACAATTAGGTTTCAGCAGGATTTTTAAACATGCAGCCATGAATGACTGTTTCCAGAAGAATAATTTTTCTCTTTTGTGGGTAGATCAAGTTAGTCACCTAAGATCAGTTAAAACAATTTAAGAGAACAATCACTAACTACTTCAAAAATATAATGGTGGTGTAAATTACATTTATTATATAGCGATTTTAGTAACTGCCCAAGGTGTGAACATAATAAGTGATTACAAAGAAGGATAATGATGTTTCCTTCCTTCTTCTTTCATAGATACACTGGTATTAATCCACAATACAGGATAATCTCATCTACAAAATGGGAATGTGAATCTGGGCTCCAGCATGCAAGCAAAAGACAGAAATACTTAGGATGGAACAGAACTTCAGGCAGAGTCTTTAAATTAGACTAGATTTTGTCAGAACATAAACTAAAATACTTAACATTGTAAAATAACAGGAATTTCAAGGAGATCAAATATAAATAAAACATTTATAAATCAGCACATTTTTATCTCTCACATATCCTTTCAGTACAACTTTCTCCAATGTTGCACTCAGGTGATGAACAGCTCCCCACTTCCCTCTAGGACTTCAAGAAGTGTGTTTGCAAAACTTTGGATGTCTGAACCCTTATTCCTTTCGGGACTCAATTGCACTGCAGGAGCTTCTTTTCCTACTTTCCCAGATGGTGCACCCTTTGTAGAGAGGTCTGGTTACCAAAAAAGTGTTTATGATGCATTTACCCTAAACACTAATACCATTTATCTCAATTATTTATTTAACATTTATTCCATTTTTTTATATATATATAAAATATATGTTTTAACTGTTTCTATATTATATCCTGTTTACCTTATTTATAAAACTCACTTAGGACATTAAACCCAAGCAATTAAATACTATGGTTGGGTGGATTAGAACTATAATACTTTTTCAACTGGCTAAGCCCCCTCACATCCAGCTGAATGTGGCTAGCACAGGTCTTTCCCATGAGAATTCTTTTTGTGTTTTATAAATAAAGTTTGGATGTTATTAAAAACAGTGTCCCAAGATTTGGACGGTGCAGGCCTGGCCAATCAGGCCTAGGGGGGAGGTTTCTGACTGACCAGTCTGGGTGACCTTTGAAAACTCTATATATATGATGAAATCAAAACAATAAAGGTCTTTTCCTTCTTGCCACTGAGAACTGGGTTCTTTTCTCTGCTAGCGGCTCAACAGCGACAGCTGAACACAGTGAGAAGCTGTAGCAAGTTCCAGCATGTCACTGTACCTATCAGTCAATAGAGTAATAAAAGATGTTGCCAAATACAAAGCTAAACTGTGTTTATATTTTTATCAATATGCTAGCTGGAAAAGATAACATTTATTTTTCTGGTTAAATCACATTCTCTATAACAGGCATATGTACAATTTTTTATTACAAATATGACCTGCTGTATAGGTCCCGGACTGTCACTTCTCAGGAGACTGGTATTGCGTTAAAAGTCTAAACATGGCTTTTTATTGGGAGAACAAGCTTGGAAATATCTGCAGATAAAGATATTGGTTCCATAACAATTCTGTGATTATTAATGCCAAACTATCCATCCTCTGCAATTAGTTTTAACAGAATATGCCAGATCAGAACTTTGCAGAAGTTGCCAGCTCTACCTTGTAGTAACATTTATGACTTTGGCATTTTTTTAATGACAGACTGGAATAAAATCAAGATTTAAAAAACATTTAAGAGAAAATTAAAGCTCAATGTATAGATTTCCCCATGAGATTTTCCACTCTCTCTCTATATATATCCCCTTATGCTTAGAGCACAGGATTTAGAGATGTGATAGTTGCAGTATTCCACACTTCAATTTATGCTGACAAGAGCGGTAATGTAAGTCAAAATCTCCCATGCTGCATAACACAACCCTTCCCATGAAGTTGCAGAGGACTTAAGCTTTTTTTACTGTTTTAGCAAAGTCAGAATTCCCATCAAGTGAGAAATCACTGAAACTAGATGCCTTAGACACTGATGTCACTGCACATTTCGATGACATTTTAACCAGACATGTCTATCAGTTTTCTCATCCTGTTTCAGCTGGAAGGAGAAACACTTATTAGTCACTTGAAAATTAGCTCAAACCCTTGAAATTTCACTAAAACTTTATAAATAATGTTCATTCCTTCTGGTTTTCCTGTTCAACTGTTTTAAGACAAATAAAAACATGGCCCTTCAGCTGATGACTCCTGATATGTAGACCATTTCTTCAAAGCAGCTGGCATCAATTAGAGCATCATTCCTGTTCATCCAACTTGCAATGAAAATTTGAGATGACAACAAATCAACCCCTCAATTCTTCAAGTAATATTACTGCTAATTTGTTGCAAAGTTCAAGCAGATGAGTCAAAAGCGTTGTGAGTGCAGATGACTGCATGCTGAGAGGTGAACATAACTTAAATTTACCTTTATCAGTCATTTTTCCACATTTTATTTTACTAAAATTACAGTAGCCAAAACTTAGAAGTTATGGAGCAACAATACACACTTTCTTTAAAAGACAACTTTTTTTTTAAATTAGTCAAATGCTTAAGATAAAACAACCCCTAGATGGAGCAGAAGGAACAGGTGGTAAGATTATGTAAGAATTTGGGTTGTGTAGAAGTTTGCCATCAGTGGGGAAACAGGGAACTGAATCACTTTTTAGTGATGTAAAGGAAAATGTCATGCTAAACAGGTTTCATAAGTAAACAAAACAAAGAAAAAGCCTTCACTAGTGATTAAGGAAAGATAAAACATGTTTCAGCTGAGCATTTGACCACAGAGTGGAGAGAACAGCTTTGATTATGATAACAGTAGAAGCAAATTCTAGAGCAAGACCAATCAATAGTAGTTCCTAAAAGCTACTATATGCTTTGTTGAATTCAAAGAAAGTACAAGATTTTGTGGTGAATATCCTATTGCGACTAATTATTTTTAAATTCCTGAATTATTTGTCTTTTCTTCTATAAGCCATAAACAAACCACAGATTTATGAAGCTGGCAGGAAAATTTCTTTTTGTTAGGTCATTTCAGAGCAGAGTATTATGAAGCACCTTGCAACTTCTCCTACTGTAAAACAGCCACTGACATAAACAATTGACCATTCAAATACATATAATATAAAAATTACTCTATTTCTAACTATTACCAGATCTTTCTTGGAAGCTGAAGAATGTGAAAGAAAGGTAGGATTTGCTGTCTCTTGTCAGAGAGTAGAGATATTGAAGCAGTTATTTTCCTTCTCAATTTACATGATTTAATAAGCTTTACAGGAAAAGCCCCTTTAATATGCACAGAAAGAGTTATGCGCTAGTATTTATGTTGGTAAGTGAAGAAGTTCTGACCCATGCAATAATCAGATAGGAATTTAGAGCAGAGATAATTCTGTCATTGGATAGTCTTGCTATTGATTAAAAATCATCTGCTCTAAAAAGTACAAGAAAGAGGTAAAACCATTGTAAATATACATCAGTGTGAATTGCGTTTTAAGAACAGTAGGTTTTCTAGATGTGTTGTTTACTAGTTTTCTAAGCATTTTTTCTTCATTGTTCACAGTACACTATCAGACTTAACACACGGTTTACAAACTAAAACTATCTTTAAATGCAAGAAACTAATGTTTCTGAGACTATTTGTGCTTAAAGGTTTTGTAGTGCTGAGCCAGACTGAAATCTGCAGTGCTGGTGTTTCTAACCACCTCACAAACTCTTAAGTAGAATATAGGCTGACTGCTGTCCTGGACTATTAGATGGAGTCAGCATGGGATGATTTTACAGTGTGAATTACATACAAATACACACAAAAGACACAAATATTTACTTTGAATAAGATTTTCCTTTAGTCTTAAGGTCTTTCTGCTATAATGGTGACAGTCTGAAGCAAGCGACAATTTCTGAGTTCCAGGAGCTTCTCAGCATGTACCTGTGTATATGCTATTATATACAGACACCCCCCCCCCCCATATATTTGTTAACATGTAGCCTGATAAGGTCTGCAGAAGTCCCTTTTTTCTTGAATAATAGTCACCTCAATAGTACTTAGGCTGACCAGAATTTTCTTACCTGCTAAGTAAGAAATTTCCCATTAACAAGTATTGCAACTAAAGTAATGTTGTAGTTGCTATCAAAATACTGCTTTACAGTTGTGCAGTTTGCCACCCACAAATAAGAGTTAGGGAGAAAGAAGTGTGATTGGGATACAGGACAAGACTAGAACTAATAAAAATGCAGGCTTGCTCCCTGTTTACCATAAACAAATGTTTAAAGTAACTGTGCTGTACTTTTTCAACATGTAACAGTTTTCATAAGAGTAAAAGAGGTTCATTTTACATCCCAGTGACCTAGTTTTCCAGGAGGAAGGGCCTCATATATGCATAACCCAGCAGTTTTGAAACCAGCTGTAGAAGAGAAACATAGAGTAATGAGGGGAAGAAGGACTACAGGGATTCAAGAGTTAGTACACTGGTGAAAATGAAGCTAAATATGCCTGCAGGCAGCAGCAGCTCAAATGCTTTTGCAAAAGCGAATTAAAACTGAGAGGCAAAGGATGTAAATTTCTGGTGGGGACTAAGCCCATCATTCCTAAGTAAAATCTACCCCTGCCTGCAACGCATGAGGAGACAGAAAGAAGAAGCCAAAGCATTGTGGAAAGTACATTTTCAACTCTTGGCTAATTTAATAGCTAACTAAACAGCAATATCAAAGGGCAAAAAGATAAGAGCCAGGCCTCAGACTCATGAATATGAATTTCCAAATACCTTTTGACTTCTGAATGCTCCAACTCCCCTTAAAATTTTTACAGTTCTGTCCCTTTGAAAAAACAAACTATAACAGAGTCCCAGCTGTTTAGAAGGAAATTCTGTTTACCATCTCCTTGTACTTAGAAGATGCAAGTCTTTCCTCTGACTTGCTCTCTTTCTGCTGTCTCACTTTGATACTCACCTACTGCTCCTGAGCAAGGATTAGGCATGCGACTGGGCAATACAAAACACTTTTCTTTGGTAGGAAACCTGCTTTTCCAAAAAGAGTAGAGTCACCAAAGAGCAGACAAACATCAAACCAAGAATGTTTTTAAACTTGAGTCAAGTGAATAACTGCTGGAAAAAACTGTAGGCAAAGCTGAGGTCTCTGTAATGTAGCAATTAATTAATGTTTTGAATCTAAATCCTTGTTTTGAAACAGTCAATTTTGTATTTTAAGAGAAAGGAGGGAGTGGAAGTGTAGATCCAGAGTGAATCCAGTGTGCATCCTTAAAACAGTCAGGAACTGTTTGGAAGAAATTGGGTTAGTACTCTGTTCCATATTTCTGCTCCAGAAAAAAAAAAAAAATTATACGCAATCTTGCCTTAGCTCCTACTTCCAACTAGGCAGCTCACTGCAGAAAAGCAGCTGATATACTCTGTCCAATGGCTGAGCACAAATGAACTCTGGTCTTGACTTTTTAATACCTGTTTAACACTGATAACAAGTCAGAGAGAGAAAGGCTAAACACAGAAGTTTCAGCTCATTCTTTTCTAATAGTTACAAGGTCTCTATACACTCTAACCTTAGTAGATTGCCATAGGTTGCCAGGTTTATATGTAACAACTCAGATGATTCCAGAGAAATAAACACAGGTGGGGTCAGAAACAGCTTTATCCCCCTCTTCCCCAAAAAAAGTATGTTCTATTGATCACATGCTGTAAGTAGGCACCTTAGCACCAAGCAATGGGTTCAGCAGAAAAATATACAGACAGATAAGCAAAAGCTCAAGAGGAGCTCAATTAAAACCACTAATACCTGTTCTTCTGTTAAGATCACTGTTACTGATATGAC
This sequence comes from Lichenostomus cassidix, assembly GCF_008360975.1. Lineage (NCBI taxonomy): Eukaryota > Metazoa > Chordata > Aves > Passeriformes > Meliphagidae > Lichenostomus > Lichenostomus cassidix. The sequence continues at coordinate 16,063,741 of NC_139480.1, read as the reverse complement.
AATCAAAAACCACCAACACATTGTCAGTGGTAGACAAGAGTTGGAAAAAAACTCATACAATCTGTTACTTGTGGCATAATGTCCACTTTTTCTCCCACTGTATCTTAAATAAATAGCAGATACAAGCTCTAGACGTAATGCAAGATGTTTTTAAGGCCCTGAAAAGAAGAGATTTGTAGAAAAATGCAAGTTTAAGGGTTTGCATTTTTTTCCTAAAAATTTTAATTATCCATCAGCAAATTCACAGTACCCATTTTTTAATTTATTTTAAATTCTTGGGGGGGTTGGTTTCTTTTAACAGTGTGATGCATTAAATAAACTCTAGAGTCCATTCCAGAAGCATCTATGATTGTGGTTGCACAGTACTGATTCTTTGATGCTCAGATGTATGAACCATGCAGCCTGGCATCATTTCATCAGCTGTGACATCCATCAGTTGCTTCAGTGACAGATGTGAGAGGAGAGATGGCAGATGAACTCCCTAAGAGGGATGGGAGTGGTGTGGGAGCTCAGGGTGGAGCTGCCAGGTCCGAAGCTATAGAGGTCTTCAGTTATCAGTTAATAGGAAATGTTAAGAGAGATAAGCCGAATCGCCCCTAGGAGGGGCTGAGATGAAGAGCAAGACAAGGCTGTGTTTACCTTATGCATAAGTGATTAGCAGGAGAGGTTAAGTGAGATGATGGTGATCAGTTGAGGATACTGAAAAGCTGCTAGTGGAAGCTTTTCCCTAAGAATCTCTCCTTACCCATGCAAACTATGAAAACAATGGGATAATTTTTGTAAATAGTACCTAAACACCTGCTGTTATCCTGATCTGTTTGTGTCTAAGGCAAAGAATGTTTGGAATTGGGCATGGTAGGACTCCAGCCAATCACCCCAGGAGGTGGGTGACCACTGACCAATCACCTATGGGATTTTAGCACATATAAGCAGAAGTTGTAAACAATAAAGCTCTCTCTGCTTACCACGGGATGTGTGTGTGCCTGCTGCATTCTCTCCATCCTGGGTACTACAGCAACAATCAGCAGCCCATAAGAAAAGTAAAACAAAAAACTCCGGAAAACCAAAGTTCTTGTAATGGTTTAAGCTATAGTTTGTAACAGTATAAAAAAGATGTGCTCTGTACACATCTTTTTTAAAGTCAATAAATGGGACTTTGCATGAACCAGGCTCAGTACCTGTATCAATCACCGACAGAGTGGGACACAGACAAGCTACCAAATATTTGAATTGTGACAATATTGGGTCTATGAGTATGGAAGTTTTGCTTATAATTCTTTCTTATACTTTTTGTTTTCTCTGTAATTATGGGTATTCTGACCATCTGTAGACACATTCAGTTTATGAATTATTTCAGTTTTGTCTTTGACATTCATGTGAAATTGTGTTTCCTACCTAATTCTGAGCTGTATGAAGACAGATGTCCTATTATAAGGGTCTGTAATATTGCTTTTGTCAGCCATTTGCTGCTTGCCATGATATGCACACAGCTCAGAGGAAGTGCTTCAGGCCAGGTTAGCCAAATTTGCATATCACTTATCCATGGGAATGTCTTCATGGCTAGTTTTGACTGTTAACAGTTTGTGTATCCATGGTCTTTATTGAACTGTAGCCGTCAGTCTGCTTTGTGGATGCAATAAGCAACTTTTAATTCCCTCTCAGAGACTGTGATGACTTATGTGCAGTGGCTTGGATGTAGCCTGCTGCTAGGTCAGATGGGAAGTACAAGTGGATTCAGACAAAGGCTGAATTGACTTTGGGAAATCTGAATGTGGGTGTCACATGCTGGGCAGCTTGGGATGTAGAAGAGCCCCAAAGCCAACCAAGCAATGCTAGACTACCTGCTCTCCCCTGTCTAGATCCTTCAATAGGTCAATGGAGGGGACATTTTCCTCAGTTTTCATCTACTTTAGATTGCTCATTGCCAGTCTAAGAAAACCAATGGCAATGGTAAACTCTTCTTTTTTTTGTGTGTTTAAAGAGAAAAAATTGAAAGTTTGTAATTTTCTGTATAGATAATATTAGTGATTTTAATAAAATCTTTATCTCATTGCTCCATTAGTCCAAATCACAAGTTGCTGAGATTTATGACCAGGGAGAATATTAAAGAATGGTTTTTGGCACAATCACTTACTTATAGAAGTTCAAGCTTTGAAAAATGAGGTTTTGAAAATCATAAAGCTTTTCTCTCTACTTTCTATGAAACCAATATAAATATCTCCTTTTTAATAATAAAACATATAAAATATTTTTCATAAGATATGTTAGGAAAAGAGTCATGCTGGTAAAGTGTAGTTAGTCATGATAGAAAAAAAGGCTTTGAAAAGCTCATTCACTCCAAAGACTATATTTTACTTTTCAAAATTACTTATTTATTTTCTGTTTTACTGAGCCAGAAATAAAAAGAACAAAATATTATGACTCCATTTGGACAGAAAGTCTCATTATGGTGCTTGCTGAAACATTGGACTTGGATTCTACATGGAGTTTGCTACATATGCTAAAAAATTAAATTAAGTAGGAAAGGATGATATTTTTTCCTTTTTCATCTCCTTCCAAGTTTAAAATATTTTAATTTAAAGCTGACTCAGAAATTAAATTACAGCAATAACAATACAAAATAAAGATTTTATAGGTATGGAAAAAATAAAATGAGAAATGCTTTACATATATCTGTTCAATGTGAGACTGGCAAGTACAAATCAAATTAGGTGAATGCTTTCGAGAAATCTAGTAAAAAAATAGCCACCATCAGAAGAAGATCCCCGAGATAGCTATAAATAAGGAGAGGGAGTGATTTAAAAAAAAAAATAAACTGAAAATCTGTTTCCTGAGTAATGGAAAACAAAACACAAAACGAACCAGACAAAAACCTTCAGTCATCTTTGGAGATGGAAGGAAAAAATTTTTTGTAAAACTGAAGTGTTTCAGTGCCATCTAACAAGGTGATGTGACATAATATAGCCTGAGATAAGCAGCTTGAAAAGGGAATATAACATTCTCTAAACAAAGAAGTAATGGATTTGTCTTGAGTGTATAGAAATATTTCCATATGAAAAACTGACTGCTGACAACTAATACAAATACATTGCAAATTACAGAACGTAGTTGGTGACAATCGCTCAGACTGCTTTTAAAAGATGATCTTTAAAAGATCAAAACCCTCAAACCCCAGAATACTCTTACTTACCATATACAAAATTATATGAGCACAGTCTTGGTAGATGTGCCTGATTTGCATAGCTAACAAATATATGCTTACAGCTGCCTGCCACTTATGTGAGCTCCCCCTCTGCTCAGCCCTAGTGTGGCCACACCTGAAAGGCTGTGTCCAGTTCGGGGCTCCTAAAAACAAAAGAGATATGGACCACCTGAAGAAAGGCAAGTGGGGAAAATCTGAATCAAAGATGATTCAGAGACTGGAGCACCTCTCTTGTGAAGAAAAGCTGAGAGGGTTGGATCAGTTCAGTCTCAAGAAATGGTAACTGAGAGGTGACCTCAAAAATGTCTATAAGTAAAGAAAGCTGCCAAGAGGATGGAGCCAGGATCTTCTTGGTGGTGCCAAGGCATACGACAAGAAACAATGTGCAGAAATTGATGCACAGGAAGTTCCACCTGAATATGAGGAAGAATTTCTTTACTGTGCAAGTGACTGAGCACTGGGACAGGTTGCCCAGAAAGGGTGTGGAGTCTCTGACACTGGAGTTAGTCAGGAAATGTCTGGATGCATTTCTGTGCAATGTTCTCTAGTATGGCCCTGCTTGATCAGGGAGGTTGGACCAGATGGCCCACTGTGATCCCTTCCAAACTGACCCAGTCAGGGTGTAACTTTTCCATGTCTGTATTTCTTGCCAGAAAATGAAGTTTTGTGAAAGCCTTTCAGAAACATTGAGGAAAATAGGAATATTCTTAGACTTACATGTCCAAGTAGAAACAGAGACATTTCTTCTGTGAAACACAGAAACAGAAACCTTGTAATTGATCAGATTTGGGACTTTTTCTTCCCATATTAGAAGTCCAAAACATGATGCCTGCAACAATATTTTCAATAGTAACAACAACAATAATAATTCTCAGATATTTTATTTTTGAAAGCAAGTTGAAACAGGTCTATCATTTGTGTTGATTCAAAATCTCATGATTTTTCATAAACCCAGGAATTCTACTAACTTGTAGCCCTTGAATGCTGTAAATTTTCTTATAATTCCCATTTGACAGAGTATTCCTAGCTTCACATGTCAATATTAATAAGAATGTGGTATACTTCCTAAACCTTTCCCCACTTTTAAAAGGTGGCTGTGTGCATTTGATTAAATATTCAATATGGAAGGTAAGCACATGACTCTGGCATGCTCACTGTGAAAAGGTGTTATGTTCATGTGATACTTAATATTTTTCTAAGCTATAGAACTAGACTGCAGGGGGAAAAGACCCAGCTTCATTTAAATGATGATAGATGGCAGCACATCATGATACCATAACTAATTTCCTGACTGGTAAAAACAAATCAATGTGTAATTTTAGATACTATTCTTTGAGAAAAGGAGACATTTAAGGTTTGATCTAGTCATGAAGTGAAGACAAGATTCCTACTGGTTTTACATTCAGTTTCTGTGGAAGTGTTTTAACATTGGCCCCAACAAGAAAAAAGTTATTGGAGAAATTTATATCAAAAGGAATCCCAGCCCCAGTGCTCATTAACTACTTTTACCTTGATAATTGATATAGTTTCTGTAAAGTACAAAATATATGCTTAATTCAAGGACTCCCCTGGAACTTCTGTGGCATTTAAGAAAATTATTTCCTCTTTTAGAAAATATTAAATTTCTAAAAGAACTTCACCTGTCTTTGAGTGCATCTGCCCGTGGGGGCAGGATAAATAAGTTTTCTTCCTTCTGATATTAACTCTTCATAATTCTGATGGTGTATGTTTGAATTCTTTATCAAATACCTAAGAAATTGTCTAATTGTGCAGACTAATCTTACTTCCTCAGTCATGTAATTCATTTATGGGGCAAGAGGCTGGGTGGTACAATTTACTTGGAATGGGTCAGGTAAGGCTGACACACAGATGGGATAAGAAGTGACTTCAGGATTATGGTTGAATGCCTTCCTACACACTGAAGTGTCTCAGTATTGGCTAGAAGACCAATCTGAAAAGATAAATTTTTTGTAATTTTATTTGTGGTTTCATTTGGGGATTTTTAAGATTACTTATGGACCTTTTTCATTATTATTGATTTAGGGTGTTTAATAATGCACCTCCAAACAACAGAAACACTTGATTCCAGACTCTGAGAGAATTGAACCCATTTTATTTCTCTGCTAGGCCTAGTTACTAGTCAGTCATTCTTTCAACTGAGCAAGTGGAATTTGGCCTCACTTTCCCCCAGAAGGTATCTTTGCTGTGAAGCTGTTTGTGTCTCAACCTTGAGAAATGAATCATAAAATATCTTCTTCATTAGATGTAGGATAAATCTCCAAGAAAACTCTAGGATCTGTTACTAGAAAAATTTCTGAGCAAACAACGTGGATGAATTAAAGGTGAAAGTACAGTCTGTTGCTTAATAACTAATACGAAATGACTGTCTGATTAACTGGCAAAGCAGATGTCTCAGGTGAGTAATGGAATAAACCATCTACCAGCTGACAAACAAAATGACTGCACTGTGTGGATAAATTGACACATATACAGAGCTCTAATCCATGTCTGCTGGTTTAATTGACTAATGATAAAGCGTAACTCTAAATGTAAACAGAACACAGTTAAATCTAATCTGAGATGCCAGCACTCAGGAAACCAGTGCTTCAGCTGCTATAAAAGTTTGTGCCAGGCAGAATACAACTCATGCAGTGAACATGCAGATTAGAAAGGCTTGAAAGGCAATCAGATCACTGGTGGTAACAAGTTAAATATCATCACACCTACTAAATTTCAGCACAGATTGCCCCTGGCAAAAGGAAGGGAAAAATGTGGCCAAGAGTAAAAAGCAACAGGATCTTTAACTAGGCTTCAGCAGAGTACTATTTCCATAGCTTAGTGTTTACCTTGACAATGCAGTCATGCTTATTCTTCTTCAAAATAAATGTTTTGTAGGTATATCAGAGATCTTTACCAGTAACAATTGGAAATTTCATATACAACCAGAACAGCATCTTTGTCTTAATGGGAAGTCAGTCCTTCCATTCAGTTATTAATATCTGTCTGTCTGTCATTTACATAAACAGGTGGAGATGATGAATATGCAATGAGAGAGTGAAGCTGCCCATTTCTCCTCAATATGGCCTCCTGCTGCCCCATCCACCTGCTTTGTATTTATTTCCAGAATGCAGCATTTTTCACCATTTGTTCAAGTGCTTTCTAAGGGGAGACTCCATCCTGACCACAATTTGTTTCCCAGAGAATATATAATATGGATGCCCAAGAACACAACATTCTGTATTATTGTAATTGTTATTAATACAAAGTAATCCCCAACTGCACAGAGTAGCATAAAGTCGAAGTACACTAATAAATACCATCAGTTACAGTGTCACAAAAAGAATGTATTTTTTCATTAGAGAAAAATCTAAACTTAAACAGTTTTGCCTAAGGACTGGAGACTGTAACCTTTTTGCTGTCGAATTCTTTGCTAGCTGAGTAGGTCCTTTCAAAAAAAGGAAGTTGCATGGATGAGTAAAATGGGACTATACCTCTGAATTAATGTTGAATCAACCTGAATGAAGGCTGTGCAATGTAGCCCAAAAATTGCATGACAGAAAAAGAGTTAAATAAGATAGCTCCATAATGCATAGCTAAAATGTCCCAATTTAAATTTATATCATCAGACAAAACAGTATTTGGTTTTCCACAGTTACTGATTTCTTAAAATAGAAAATTTAACTTGTAGTCTTGCAAATCATTAGGATTTAGTGTGAAAACTGCTGCAAGGCAATAGAGATGCAATTACATGTATATTTCAAAGCAGGTGACTGCTACCTGATATGAAGCTTCAGTACCTGTGCTACAGTTCAGTCTGGCATGCCAGATGAGTTTGAATTTATAGAATCATACATTAACCTTTGGGTTCAAAGGGTCCCTCAGAGATCATCTTGTGCAACCCACTGCCCAAAACAGTGCTAAAGTAGATCAGGCTGTTCAAAGATGTCTATAGTTGATTCTTGAAAACCTCCAGCAGTAGGTGTTCTTGAACATCCCAAGGATGGATGTCCTAAAACAACCTCAGCATTTTAATAGAAATCCAGACTACAAAAGATGGGTTAGACTGAGGAAGCAGAAATTAAAATATTATGAATAAAAAGATCAAATAAAAGATTTCTACATGAGAGAGTAAGTGGGATTGAGTTCACCCTCAGTAAGTTTTTGGATGACACCAAGCTGGGTGGTGCAGTTGATTCTCCAGAGGGCAAAACAAGTGATCCACAATGCAATTGCTCACTGATGCCAGACCCCTCTTCTGGGTTAGTGCCCCCAGTTTATATACTGGGCATGACTTTTTGTGGTGTGGAATATCCCTTTGGCCACTTTGGGTCACCTGTCCCAGCTGTGCCCCCACCCAGTTTCTGTTGTGTGCCTCCTCACTGGAAGAGCATGAGATAAGGGAAAAAAGTCTTTGACTTAGGATAAACATGACTCAGCAAAAAACCTAAACACCGGAGTGTTATCAACACCATTCTCATTCTGAATCCAAAACACAGCACTGTAACAGCTACTGAGAAGAAATTAACTCTTCCCTAGCTGAAACCAGGACACACTGGAACAGGTTGCCCAGGGCAGTCATAGCTGCCCCACCCCTGGAACTGTTCAAGGCCAGGATGGATGGGGCTTTGAGCAACCTGGTTTAGTGGAGAAGTCCCTGCCCATGGCAGGAATCTGTAACTAAGTAATCCTTAAAGTCCCTTCCAACCCAAACCATTTCTATGGTTCCATGCATGATTTTATGAACAGCAGAGAAAAATTTTCAGGATATTTCAGTCTTTAATTCAGTAATCCATAAATGATGCTCACTTCAACTACTTCAATACATTATTGCAAAGATATAAGTTGATCTTGGTGGGCTTTCTACACACTGTAAGAGGATAGACTTACTACATTTATACAAGTAATATGTTGTAAAATAACCAGAATTTCAAAAGCTGTTTAGGCTCACAGAGTTAGAAGTTGTTCCTAGGTATATGAACATACTTTATATTGGATTAAAATTAAGCTAATTTTGGAACTAGGACCATGGAGTTCCCCAACCAAATGCTGTAACATTTTGATCACTGCTACATTTCTCTTACCTTTTCCTGTCTTGATGGTTTATGTAGTCCTGGCTGCTGACTGTCCAAATTTTACCAGCAGACATGGATCACATTTTGAGCTAAAGAATTAATCTGTGCAGTGGTTTGGAAACTCTTGTTATGTCTTCTGACTCTGAAAAATTATGAGTTATCTAGAACCAATTTCCTACTTACAATAATAAACAAAGCTTGGGATGCTAACCAGTGCCTGCTGAAGTCAGTGCTTTGAAAGTTAATGGATTAATGTCTTCTGAAGCTTTCCTCTTTGTATTTTGCACTTTGAAGCTTAGGTCCTCACTAGAGCTAGATTTGTTTTCACAAAATGAAGAGAGAAAATTCTGAGGGAAAGAATTCACTTTTGCAAGATGTAGACAAGAAATCAAATCTGAAGACTGATAGTCTGCAAATAGAACAATATTATTTTTCTATTTAGTGTTCCAAAAATGTTAGCACACTTTTGTGCTGCCCATTGAGGTCAGAAATTTTCCTTGTTTAATTGTTTGAAGTTGGTGCAGAATGCGACAGTTGTCCTTGTTGGAGAGGAGGACAGAAAGGTCAGGAGTGGCAGTGATGTATAGAAATGAGAACTAGAGGGAAAGGGTGAAAAGCTTGAGGAAAAGGGTCTGTGCTGACAGGCAGAAATGTTAGTTTATAAAACTGAACAAAAATCTGTTAGACTTGAAAGTAAGAAAATAAGGCTTGGAAGTTACAGAGAACTCTCCTCCATTGTGGTATTATCCTTATTGAAATAATTGTAGCGAACCATGGTACATGAGATTAATCACTCTATGAGATAAATTTCTGAGACTCTGAAAACCTGGGAGGATGTCCAACTTGGAGTGGTATTCTGAGTTCATTCAAGAAATATAAATGAAATATTCCAAAGTTTATTAATTTTCCTGAATATATCATTCTCTTGGAGGAGCTGGTAGCATTAGTATTTATCTCAAATAAGGATGAATATGAATTTGAAAAGTAAAATGTTTCCACAGGTTCTGTTACTTTAAATCCAGATCTTTAGTTATGGTCCTTATCATAGCCATGGAAAAGTTAGGAAGGCTGATGATGAGCAAAAGAAAATCATTTCTAGAGGATCTGTGGATCACTTTTAGTGAACATGTTACTGGTAGGGGGAAAGCAGCAGGTTATTTTAAATTCATTATTAGTTACATAGGATCAGTAACATGAAAATGAACCATACTGAGCTACTGAGAATAGCAGTGAAGCATAGCTGGCTTTTGGATGATATGTGGACACACAGTGTCTAGGGACTGAATGAGGAATTTTATATCTGCACAAGTGCTGGAGGTGTTTAGGTTTGTACTCAAAATTTGCCACTGCTACCAGCCTCTGTTTAGAGCTGATGTAGTTTTGCCACCCGTAGCTGTGACATTCCAATTTGCATTGTAATCTTCAGAGCTAAAATTCCATAAGGGAATAAAAAATAGCAGATGGAGTCATGTCATTTACACTGAATACTGCAGGAAAGGCAGCCAGGTCACAGCAGATCGGGGGGGGAAATCCATTTTTGTCTCTAAGCAGAAGAAAAAATAAATCACAAATAGAAAGGGATTAATTTCTAAGGGACCAGCTATTAAATGTAGCATGGAAATTGGACTCTCTCAGAAGTTTGAAGAATTTAACTTGACAAAATATATGCAACGGTGAATTATTACTTTAAACTCCTAACCCAAGGCTGCAGTGCAGGGATATAGAAGGTAGAAATTAATTAATCAGCAATCTAAGCTGAGAGCAATATTCACTTTTAGATGCCTGGTGAATAGAAGTAAGGACAATAAAAGGACTTACATAAATTATAGGTCACTGGAGAAAACAGCACTCAAATCTGTGAAGGTCTCAATGTTAAATGCAGAAGTGGTGTAACAAGATAAATAACAACTGTTTAATGATAGCAGGAAAACAATAATAACCTACAATCAGATGGATAATAAATTATGGACAGATGGTAGTTTGAATCTTCAAATATTTCACTGTCCCATCTGCTTTCATCCTTTGTTATAATTTTAAATTGGAATCCAAAAAATAAGTTTTTATTACTCCCTTTTTTCCACAAATACATTATTAGCATCATGTTGTGTGAATCTGTTTCATAGTTTGCTATAATACATCACCAACAGCCCTTCATATTATGAATTTGCAGCACTGGAAAAAGACAGGGTAATTTTGGTTTTGTACATTTTTGTCTTATAAAATTTCATTAAACAAGACTTCCTCTGTAAAGAACATTTTTGTTGCAGAAAACATATCAGAAATTTCTCCTCAGTCAAGCAGTGGTATGACTTTGAAAGTAAAGTAGATTTTCCTGTCCAAATAAATATATTATACAAACACAGTAGGTACGTTGTCAAACAAATAGCATTCAAGGACAAAGTGTATATGCACATTCATTTAGAGATGCTCTGAGAATTACCAAGAAATATTTAACTTCATGAGCCCAAAATGGAGAATATTAATTTTTCTGACTTGTGTTTAAAGGAAAATTTCACCCTCAAATAATGTAAAACTTGTTTTTTTTGACATAATCTTTTCTATGCTTTCACATGTATCATTTGCAGCTAGAGGATGCTGATTCTTAGTCTTAATCTGATCCTACGTAAAAAAATGAAAGGAAAAAAATAAACAGGGCCACTTTCTAGGAGTTCATACAAGGGGTAAAAATAGTAGGAGAGGGCACATTCTTTGTAACACGGCTCTCCCTAGAAGACAGGTGGGTACAGAAAGAAAGGGAGAACTTCAACTCATTTGAAGCAGGCTGTCCATCAAAGGCACTTGAAGTTCTTCAGACACAACCATTTATCACCACCATCCTACTAGAGGAGAAAAGGGCTTTTATAAGCAACTTAATGAGCTTAATTCTGAAATCTGACAGAGCTTAGCCCCAGGTAGCTGAGCTCTGAATGGTCTTAAATTTAACTGCTTTACAAAATTCTATCTTTTTGTAAAGCGTGTGTGGGAATTGGGAAAGGGAATTGTGAGGGCATCTGTTTTGTTTCTGCAGTATTCAAGGATAATAGATAAAGTTAAGGGTCAGTTTTCTTTGATTTATACACTTATGGCAAACTAATATGCTAATATCTTATTTAAATCAAGGCATATGGATTTGCATACTGTAGTGTTCTATATCCCATTGAGATCTTCACTGCCTCAATGTTATGTGCTCTCCTTGTGCTTCAGTTTCAAGGGCTTTTTAACCTCTAGAAGAATTTATGATGTGCTTTCCAGATGGAAAGGGGAAAAAAAAGCCAGTTTATTATAAAACATCTAAAAGAATTATTAACCTTTCACATGTGGAACACAAGACAAAATCTATGGTATCAATATCCCAGAGAAATTTGGGTAGATGAACTAAATTTTGGAATTGAGAGATTTTGAATTTCTGACATTTACACAAAGGCATTGAACAGTACAAAATAACCAGGAAGCAAGGTATATCTGTGGGGGCTTGTCTCCCCCAAGTTTTGCTTTTTTGGGGAAAGAAAATGTGTTTCAGACTTCAAACAATGAATGATAAGTATGATCAAATGGTAGTAAACAATATTCTGAAGTGGTTCTGTTTGCAAGATTTTTGCAGAAATGTATCTATTTGGTGAAAGTAGCATTGTCTCTGTGTCCCAGATCATTCAGACCAATGACATTTTTTACATGTGAGTTTTGAGAATCAATCACCCCACAGAATAAGGAAACAGATGACTAAGGAAAATAATTGAGAGTCTTAAAAATCCCCAAACCAAACAAAAATCCTCATGTATTCAGTTAGGAGCAGTCTGAAAGAAATGCAGTTATCTTTCCATATATTTTTATCCACAGTTCAAAAGATGAAACTTTAGAAAATTAAAATTTCAGAAAAAAAGTAGCCTACGTACAACAAAAGAGTTGCCAGAAGCCTAAAAGAAACTAGATTTCAGAATCTAAGAGGATTTGGGGAGAATTACAGACCATTTGAAACTCAAAGTACTAGGGAGGTTGAAACTGGTAAATGAAAGATTTATAAAACCCAGCGGAGAGACGATAGGGGGTCTTCTTTTGGAGGACTTTTAATGAGCCTGATAATGATAAAGGTGAGCTTATTTTGCAGGCAATCATTGAATTTTGTATGCTGTTGTGAATAATGAAAGATAGAAAATTAATTTGGGATTGGATCACAAGTGGACTAAAAGAGACTATTTAAATAAGTTTGGTGTAAGATGGAGAATCAGTATCTTACCTGGAATCAATGAAATTAAACAATTTTCTGCAGGTCATAAATTTCATAATCTGTTTAACTGAACTATTTAATTTTGTTGAGTATTTATTTTGTGATTATTTTTAAGATTTAAGTATAAATATGGAGAGACTAATTTTTCAGAATTTACAAATATCTGTGGCTTTCTGTGAGACTATAATACATAACTCTCTACCTTACAGATATGTATACAAGAGATTATTTTCTAAATACTTCAGTTAACCTTTTTGCATTGTTTATAAATAATTAGACATAACAGTGAGAAGAGGTGGTAATTGTATGCTGCAGTTTCTATTCTGTCCTTATGCCAGCACTTTACTCAATCAAAACTACAATAGTTTTCTAAGATCCAGCCCACATTTTCTCAGAGCTCATCTTCTTAGGAACAAATGTGGTCATATCCTGAAAGCTGTGAAGCAGGTCACAGAGCTTGACACATGCCATAGATAAGATTGTGCAGCTTGAGTTACTTTCAATCTTGCATGTTTCAAATGTAAGTTCTGACTTCATGCTCTGGGTGTTTTGATTCACATCTCTGCACTTTAATTCAATTTACCTGTTTCCTTGCTATATAAGAAAACTGACTTTTGTGCATGCTAGCTAATCATATTCACTTAACACTAATTCAGTATATTTTACCATAAGAGATGCTGTTTTGGTATAGTGTTCCTTTTCACACCCTTCCTTCTCAGAGCTACAAGTCTGCTCTCTGTCTCATCTTTCAGTATATGAAAGTTTGGATTTAACAGATGTCAGTCTCTCTCATCACCTTATTTAATGTACTGCTATTAAATCTTAATAATGTTGATCTTATTTATATGAAGAACATTTCCTAGAAATATTTTTCCATTTTTACCACAGTTCTAATTTTTTTAATGACATCGAAACTCCATTCACTTCTTCAGGAGCAACATTTCCATTTTGTCACTGGCTCTTCTGCCATGTGGAGACCATTGTCCATCCTTTTCAACTCAAATATTTTAAATTATATTTTGAAATATATTCTTGATTAACTTGTAAGCTAGACTCCTTCTGTGTATGGGTGGACTTCACATAAATCTTGTTTAAAGTCAATATTTTATGTCAGGACAGCAAAATTAAAACTTTAACTGAAACTGAGAAAAACAAAGAGAAAGAAAAGGGAAAAGGGCACCCAGAGGAGCCTTCAACAGGTCCCACCAGTCTCTGGGCAGGGGAAGGAAGGGGAGCTCACCCAGCAGCCTGGTCTCCTCACAGCAGGTGAAGCTGCTGGGTTGCGGTAACTCTGCCCTTCCCTCACGGGCACGGCCTTCCTGGGAGCTCAGCCAGCCGGGGCACCCCGCAGGCTCCCAGGGTGGAGAGATGGGAAGGAAGGCAGGGAGGCCGGGGGGGAAAAAAGATAAAAAAACAAAACAAAACCTTTTCCTAAGCTAGCTGGTAGAGCCATGAAGAGAGCAGTGCCGTGAGCGCACAACCTCACAAACCCAGTGGAGAGCCTTCTCCCGCTCCGTGTCTCTCCAGGAGCCATCAACTCCTGGCCTTTGAGCCAAGCCACTTGTGCAGCCAGGGCCTTTGGGCCGAGCCATTTAACTGACCTGCAGGTTTAACTGACCTCCAGCCCTGCCCCCGGGTCCGTCAGCCTTTGAATGACACCAAGTGTGGGCTGGGTTGAACTGACCGTTGGGTTGGCCATTAACTGACCCTAGGTGTGGGCTGGGTTGAACTGACCGTTGGGTTGGCCATTAACTGACGCCAGGTGTGGGCTGGTTGAACTGACCATTGGGTTGGCCATTAAACTGACCCCAGCTCTACCCGTGCCTTCCCGCACCACCCCCCACCCCCCGCCCCGGTCCATCTTCAAGGCACTGTAGCTGTGGGCATTAAGCAGGCAGGTAAGGAATAAAGTAGTTTCATAGTGTCACCCCAGGACAATGTCCTATAAGAACAGGCTGTGTGAGTTGTGATTGTTCAGCCTGGAGAACAGAAGGCCTCAGGAAAACCTCATTGTGACCTTTCAATACTTAAGGGAGACTTATAAGAAAGATGGGGACAAACTTTTTAATAAAGCCTGTTGTTATTAGGACAAGGTATAATGGTTTCAAACGATATATATGTTTATGGAAGAAATATACCAAAGTTTTTTTTTTATATATAATGAGGGTGGTAATACACTGGAACAGGTTGCCCAGAAGGAGGAATGTGCACCCCCCCTGGAAAGATTGAAGACCAAGGTGGACAGGGCACTGAGCACCCTGATTTAGTTGAAAATTGCTCTGCTTATTGCAGGGTGGTTGGATTATATGACCTTTAAAGTTCCCTTGCAACCCAAATGATTTTATGATTCTTTGAATATAGGAACACAAGTATTTATGGACATTTTCTTAAGTGCAAATTTCTGTGATTCAAAGTTACATATATCGAAGATAACATCTTTAGGTTTAATAATCTTGAATTATCGTTCTTCTAAAAATGTATCTAAAAGCGTTTCTGAAGCCATGTGATCTTTTCATAATCAAGCATCATGTGGAAAAGAATTCCATTACTTTGTCTTCATCATGACGTGAAGAAGTGTTTCCTCTTGCTTATTTTGAAACTATCACTTAGTTTAATTTGTTCTCTTTCTCAAGTAGGAACTTGGTACACTGTTCACCTATTGAGTGCAGCTGCTCATGATTGTGTAGACTTCTATCCCACCTGATTTTCACGCTAAGGAGTTTGTCTAGATTTAGCCTAGTTTATCTAGCTTTTTCTTCAGTGATGGATATGTCTGGAATTGTTCGTACCAGGTCAGTGAAATGCTAATTCCCAGATGGTAGCTTCTGGAAAAGACATTTTCAGGCAGTTCCAGTCCTTCTTGTGAATGATGTGTTTTCTTCCCTCTCCCTACACAATGACATTTTTATGTACTTATCCTGGCCTACTGCTTCTGCTGTGTAAGCAACGTCTCACACTCTTAAATTCTAAGCTCTGATGACCACGTAGACTGATTCTTTTTCTGGCTAACCATCTCCAGTCAACAGATTATGACTCCCACTGAAGTCTCAGAACTAATAAATGTCTTAGATTTGAGTATCAAACAGCTGTTTTAAGGATCCTTAAACAGTTTCAACCTTTGTTTCTATTTAAAGAAAGCTGTCATTGGATAGATCAAGTCCAAAGTAACAATGTGGTGATATTTGGAATACACGATTCTTAATGCTTTCAGACATGTTTTCAATGTGCAAAAAAAAAAATCCAGTCCCTTCCTCTATTTTTTCAGCAGAGATCACTTAAAAAAAACCCAACCCATTGATTATTCTGTCATAGCTTGACTTACAAAGTTGCCTCTGTACTAGATTGCCTGGAAACTGCCCCCCTGCTTCATCCTGAAAGAAGACTTACCTCTCACTGTCTCAGACTTCTTTTAAAACTGTGTGGGTCTGTGAAACAGGAGGGGAATAAGAAGACTAAGTACCTGCTGGGGAGTCCATCTGTCAGGTGGTGTTGCTAAATTAACTTTCTGTGTAAAAGTAGAGCTCCTCTTCACTCGTGAACAGTAGGTCCTCTGGATTTTCAGATGAAATATCAAATTTCTTTTCCTTACTTTGTAAAGTTGGGACTGTTTTTTGTTGTTTGTTTTTACATTGTTATCTTTTATATGGTTTAGATTTGCTCATGTTGTTTCATTATTTTCAAGGTTGCCCTGTGGTTTTCAAAACCTGTGCAAAGACAGATGATGCTTCATAAGTCAGGCATCCACTTCTGGGAGAGCAATTCATAGCATGCTAAAATAGGTATTGGTGCTCTGGATACACCATATACAGGGCAGAAAAG
Source organism: Lichenostomus cassidix (assembly GCF_008360975.1). NCBI lineage: Eukaryota > Metazoa > Chordata > Aves > Passeriformes > Meliphagidae > Lichenostomus > Lichenostomus cassidix. The sequence continues at coordinate 16,047,423 of NC_139480.1, read as the reverse complement.
CTCTGACATGCAGCTTGCAAAGTTGAGTTGGGAAAAAGCAACTGAGATTTTCCTTCCAGCAGTGCTCAGATATCTCGCTAGAACAGAGGTTACATTGCTCTAGGACCAAGGGCCAGTCCAGCAGAGGCATGGCCTCACTTCCAGCCCCAAGGTACCCAGCACCTCCCTGGAAGTGGGTTTTTGGGAATTTTTACTCTTGCTCTCATAGATATTTGCTTTTTAAAGCAAATTTAAAATAGATTAAAGGTTTTTGAGAGTCGATAATGACAAATATCTGCCTCAAATATTGAACATTTCAAGATCTTAAGGATATGAACCTTAGTTGTCTTGAATTTGTTTCCTGAACTTAGATTTTTAAGATTCATTTGCATACCACTGGTTGTCCAAAGGTTTCGCTGCATGCCTGCACAGCTGTTCTGATATTCATCTCAAGGATGAATAGCAGGCAATCTTTGCCTATACTTCAGGCATCCACATAACTAAAAAATTACTTTCAGTGCCTCACTTGTGCATAACAGGGTATCTATTTCAAAGTATATACTCTCCTCACTTTTATGGCAGTTGGTCTTTTTATTATCCAAATTGTTATGCTATAGAGGTATTAAAGTTTTTGCTACATCTGAAGAAAAACAGAAAAATTACATCTGAGTTATATTTATTCCCATTGACATAGCTGCTTTCTTTTTCTAGAGGGAAAAATTGAGCTTCCAGAGATCTTGCTAGTCATAAAACTGCTGAAGCAAGGTCAGGCATTTCAATGTGGATATAAAATGTTAATAAATGGGGGCCATTGTCCCACACTCAAAAATTTATTCACTATATCAATATGGGATCATTCTTTTCTTGGTTAAATTCACCTAGTAATTTCTGACTATATTCAATGCCCAAGGATATATTTCTTTACAGTTAAATATCACTAGCTGAGCATTTTGATAGAAGAAATGCACAGTACCATTTATAACCTACACAATAATAAGTGAATAGAAAGTTGCCTCTTGGAAGAAATGCTACAAGGTATATAAAAATACAATATTCATTTTCAATTACTTACGCTGAATAGCACTGGAAGAAATCCCAATTGGAATTCTAATGCCATTTCTGAGTTTCTTCATTTTTGCTTCTCTAAGAACATAAAAGCAATGATGTATTGACAGTTAAGGCAATGCAAGATAAATACAGTGTTAGCAAAACCTTGAGATGATCAAAGTAAATTTTGAGAGCACACACTTCTCTATATTTTGTACCATTCAAGACATATTGTTATAATAAATATCTTTCCCAAGGCATCAGTAATTACAGGAGCATGCAAGTAAAATAATCATTGCCCCTACTCCCCTGTTTTAGTCTTTAAATAGAAATCCCTCTAAGGCCATTGTAACTTTGGATCAGCAACTACACTTTCTTCAAGACCTCTGTGTTATAAAAGAATGAAAGACAGAAAAAAAAAATATTTTCCTGAATATGTTTGTGTACAAATTGTATTTCTAGAAAATAGTTTAATTAAAAATAGAATTACAGTGCTTTTTGATGGGTGTTCTGATTCACACAAGTAAAATTATTCTGGAACATTTAGGGGAAAAAGGTCATACTACAACATTTGATTTAGGGAGACTCTTTTGAGCAAAGTTTGGCAAGACTGCCTAGAGACATGCTTAGAAAGAACTAAAAATTAGAGTAAGTATCAAATAGGAAGATGTTTTTCCCTCTCCCTGCAGGTAAAGTTTCAGATCTATAGGGGAATACTATATGAATGCTAGAGTATTACAGTTCTAATAGTGTATTTTTCAATGGAAGGAAATGTTGGAAAATTGTAGAATGTCAGAAATCTTCAGAGACACAAAAAATATTTAATGTTTACTGAGAACCTTTTAGAGATCAATGTACTTATCTCAACAAAAAGAGGACTGCACGGTTATTTGATCATAATTTCTAACTGCCTTCACAGGGTAAAAGTACAGGATATTAAAGAAGTATTTAATCTAGCAGCAAACAATACCAGGGGTACAAAAGATGTAAGAATTCAGGCAGAAAATACTTATCAGACTTTTTTTTTTTTAACATGGAGTGAATATCCAGTAAAGCAAAACATGAAGAAAAGAGTAGATTCCTCATATCTCAATATCATCAAAGCCAAACTGAATGCTTCTGTGGAAAATCCCAGGCTTTGGGTAAAACTGTAGCCTTGAACTAAAAATTAATCTACGTGAGTGGCCCTAATCACCTGTGTGCTTAAAAACAACTTTTCCCTCTAATTTGCTGTTCTGCCTTGGCTTGTATAATACTTACAGTTTTCAAGCATTTATTGAAATACTTCTGCTATTCAAATCAATGTATTGACAGTGATAAATGCATAAAGAAAGCTGGGAAATATTTTCAGATGTATACTCTAATTTGGATAAGTAGATGCACGAATAAAAGCTGAGATAGGGCAAGGAATTTTAGTAGAAGCATGTGAGGACACAGCAGTCTGCTGATTATACAGAACTGTATAGGTTAACACTAAAAAAAAATCCAAGAAAAAGAAAATATCATTTGATTTTCTATAGACGATACTTGACTCCGGGGGACAGCATCTTGTCATTGCAGCAGTTGACTTTCTGCTAGGTCAAGACGTATATGCAATCTCATGTCTTTGCATAAAGGGACAGATGTTTCATGCCCCAGTCTCACTACATTCCAAAATATGAAGTTGAACGCAAAGTCAAGATAAAGTCATTCCTCACAAAAAGTAAACCATCATCTTTTCTTTTCTTGGAAAGGGATCAGAGGTTCCTAGGCAAGCAGATATTTGTAGAACTTTCCAGCTGATGTTCCTGACATCTAATGATCAAATCTGAAATATGTAGTGTAGTGCCTACCTGTACATGTAGAAAGAGCCATTACTTGTCCTTTTTCATACTATATTTAAGTCATGGATAAGAATAATTTGTTTTAAAGCATTTTGGTTGGGGGCTGTTGTCCCTGGAGATTGAGATGGAATTGCCAGCAGGGTAGTGTGGCAGAATGGTCTAAAAGGTTCCGGATTTAAGGCTCCATCTTTAGGGACACAGGTTTGAATATCACTGCTGCCAGGAATATTTTCTAGGGTGGAGTAGGACTGAGTAAAGCTGGACACAGGTTTAGGTTTGGAGAGAAGTGGCTGGAGAGCAGCTCTGCAGAAAGGGATCTGGAATGCTGGCTGACAGCAGGCTCAATAGGAGTCAGCAGTGTGCCCCCAGCAAACCCCATGCTGGGGTGCACCAAATACAACATAATTAATTGGTCACAAGGGGTGATTACCCAGCAGTGCTGGCAGCTGGAGAAAACAAGGCTGAGCATCAAACTCATTCCTCTCTACAGACGCCTGAGATGGGCAGGTGAGTAGTGAGGTGCTGATCTCTTCTCCCTGGTATCCAGTGATAGGATGTGTGGGAATGGTTTAAAACTGAGCCAGATGAGGTTTAGGAAGCTTTTTTTTTTTCTCAAGAGAAGGGTCAAACAGTGGAATAGGCTTCCTGGAGAGCTTTGGAGATTGATGAGAGATTGACAGCCTGGAGCCTGTCAGTGTTTGAGAAGTACTTGGAGCTTAATAACATTCTTTACCTTTTGGTCAGCCCTGAATTGATTCAAGCAGTTGAAATACTTAAGGACATGGGACTGCTGGAGTGAGTCCAGAGGAGGTCATGGATATGATCAGAGGGCAGTAACACCTCTCCTACAAACACAGGCTGAGAGAATTTGGGTTGTTAAGCCCGGAGAAGGCTCTGGAGAGACCTTCCAGTACCTAAAGGGGGGCTCCAAGAAAGCTGGAGAGACTTTTTACAAGGACATGTAGTGATAGGACAAGACAAAATGGCTTTAAACTTAGAAGAGAGAGTAGTACTTAAAAGAGAGTAAGTTTAGATGAGATATCAGAAATTCTTTGGTGTGAGAATGGTGAGGCACTGCAGCAATTTTCCCAGAGAAGTTGTGGATGCCCCATCCATGGCAAGTGTTCAAGACCAGGTTGGACAAGGCTTTGAGTAACCTGGTCTAGTGGAAGGTATCCCTGCCCATGGCCAGGGTGATTGGAACTAGATGACCTTTAAAGTCCCTTCAAACCCAAACCACTCCATGATTCTGTGATTATATGAATGTTGTAGGACTCTTCCAACTGAAATAGTTTATTCCATTCTATTTTGTTGTGTGACCTTCATGACTTGATGCTCAGCTCACTGAGGCAATCTGCCTTCCCAACAGGAACAGACATGGAATGCCCCATGAAACACTCATCCAAAATGATTTCACACTCAGCTCAGTCTCCGAGGACAGCATGGGTAAGCAGCTTCTCCAGTCCATGCACCAGTTCTCCATTGACATCATGCATGAATTTTGAAGCAGGGCCGTCACCTAAGGGTTACTGTAAATTTCCAGGTATAGGTGTCACAAGAAACTTCATTCCCACATTTGTATTCCATGTCTGTCAGTCTAAGAAAACAGATCTTCTTGCAGAACCACTCTATATCTCAAATATTGAGCTGCCTGTCTTTGCAGGAATTACTTGAATTCTTCCTGTGAGTGTGAAATAATGCTCTCATGCAGGCTTAAATACTTACAGGAATTTGATCTCAAAATATGGGTGAGTGGAGCACTTGGTGCTTAAAATGGCAGCAAAATTGTGTTCGTGAAATTCACAGATAGATCTATCCTAAGCAATTTCTTTTATCCTTAACTCTTTCACACTCTATTTCTTGATGTCTCCTTACCTAACTGCCTACAGACACCCTGTCTTAAAATTCAAGCGATCATGTTACTGGAGACACCTTTAATTCTCTGACACCTCTACTTCTCTGACACCTCTAAATATTTTTCTTTACTGTTTGCCACAGAACCTGGAGCACCATCCCATTCCTGCCCTCCCTTCCCTCCTCTCCCCCATTCCAGATGATATCTATTTTTTTTCTTATCTTCTATCCTCTTGTTTTTCTCCACCTCCATATATGCATCTAGAGAAATATGCACTATTTTTTTGGCTGTGGAAAGTTTTTATTTTCACTTCCTTACAAAATATTTGAAAATATAGATTTTTTTCATTAATTAAAGGCCTTAAAACATCCCAAATTATGCCATAGAGAAAAAGGCAGCAAAGAACACTTTTGAAAGTACCGGGCTTGTGTTCCCTGATGGAAACTCATCCTCTTAGCCCAAATGAAAGGGGCATAGACCATATGTCTGGAATCACAGGTCTTTGTTTTGTTACACTGTGCTGTTGTTAATACGTAAACTAATAGTCCTTCAGGAAGGATGAAGACAGGGTTGGTTGTTTGGGATTTTTTAAATTAGGTATCTGCACATTGTGGTATCTCCCTATGGCCCCAGATTTGCCAGCAGTTACACAGGAAAAAGGAAGAGAGACTATGTCTGCTTCTAAACATGATACCTTCACTGTGTGAAGAACTTGTGGTGACACGAAGGGTATTTAAGTTTGGACCATAGATTCCTATTATATGGCAGAGAGTAATAACTTTAACAGTACCACAGTGCAGAAGACTCAGCACCTAAATCATGTAAGACTTTTCTACCAACAATAGTATTCTGGTGATTTCACATAGATATTTTTAAAGAAAATATAGGACAATATACTGGATTTCTTTTCTATGTTCCTGAAAAACCTTCTGTTAAGCAGCATGCCAGTATCTTCCCTATCTAGCCTGAGACATATTAATTAAGGCGTCATTATGATTAATAGCTCTTTGTGTCAGTCAAAGGTAGATAACATAGCCAAACAGCTCCAGATGTCCAGCAACTCTCCACTTTAGCCTGGTGAGCAAACCTGACTCTCAGCTCTCCTCAGATGCTTCTAATGCTCCTTTGCAAGTCTCATTCCTCAGACACAAGCACTTCTGGTGTATTTCTTACTCTTCTGATTTGTCCCAGTCTCAGTTGCTGGTTTGTAGATGTACAACATTCACCTTCCAGCTGTAACCTTCACCTGTGTATGTTGTTTTCACGTGTATTTAATCTTCAGGATGAAAGGGATTGTTGCTGTGCTGTCTGGCCACATTATCATTTCAGTCTTTATTATAGGTGTATTAATCCATCATAAGCTCTTTGGAGTCAGTGGGTCACAGGCCTAACAGGACAAAAGCTGTCTCCTGTCACCAAGTGACCATGCAAGACAGTGTTCCTACCCATCTTTTGTAATTTTTCAGCTTTACACGAGCCAGAATACTTCTGCTCTCTGATGCAGCTATATTGCAAACCATTGATTGTGCCATCCAAACAGTCTACCTGTCGTTTCATTGGGCTGGATTTTCTTGTTCTAAAATAATAAGCATTTCTCTGCTTGCAAAAAGAGATCACTAAATACCTATTTTGGGGTGCCATGTGTTGAAGACAGAGCATTTGTTTAGCAGTGGCCAAATGGACTGGCATGTCAGGAGGAGATTAAAGTTTTGGAAAGTGGAAAAAATCCTTAAATGGGTGTTATATGTCAAAGCAAAAACAAAACTAAAACAAAAAAAACAAACGCCAACCAACCAGACAAAAAGGAAGAAGAAACCTTGAGCTATTTCGTGCAATTGGATGAAAGAAACCATTAATATTTTAGGCAGAAATTGTTCCATATGCTGAGTCACACTACACCAGCACATCTACTTGTCTCAAGATTTGCTTTTCTGGTGATTTCCATTAAAATTATTTATTATTGGCAACAAATGCTCAGACTTTGACAACATGGCAGGGTGTTGCCTTTATTTTCTGCAAACTTTGGTTTTTTCATGACTGTTGCAAAGCTGCGATATCACAAAACAATTATTTTAGATGAGCAGTTGAACCTGTTTTTCTTGTGCAGTAATGTACAACAAATTCTCAAGGATATACACACTTCTGTGGGGGTTTTCATGTCAGCCAGAGCTTTAACATGCTCTTTAAATGGCTTCATGAGCATATATGTCCTATATATTTGAATGCTTTTTTCATGGGTGGCATCTTTTTGGAATGGAGTATATCATCCTTGTGTCCTTCTCATCCTTTTCCTTAGTGTCGCTGTGCATCTGGGGCTGGTACAGCCATTATCACCTCACATGTTGTTCAAAATATCTGCAAGTGTTTCTTTGCTCTTTTATTAAAACACCCCCTATATCAGTTTATTGCAAGAGGAAAATGTATAATTTTGCAGCTACTGTACTGGGTTTGAAATTGGTCAATTCAGCTGATTGATTCTGTAATCTAGCTTGCCAGGACCTGTCCTTGTTCTCAGTGAAAATGTTTTTATCAACTTGGTGCTGTGTTTTAACAATTGTGCAGATAGGATGATGCTGTCTCAAGATAAACATGATATTCTCTTGTGAATGCCTGTTAATACAAATTTTCTTATCTGCCATTTTTTCTTCCTAATTTTGATGAAACTGTTAACCCACGTGTTTGACCTAGTGATGTTTTTATAACACTTTTTTTTTGTGTGTGTGTGAATTCTAATTGAAGTTCCTTCACTAGTTTCAATATAGGCTGTTTTCAGCAGGAGCACTAAACAGAAATATGCTACTCTTGGTATTTTTGAAGCTGCCACTTATTTTCCCCCTTCAGATTTTTAAATGTCTTATCTGCTATTTTCCTAGGTGTAGATAAGAAAAGGACCTGATTTTGATCAAAGCAAATAGTTTTCTTGGACTACAGCAGTTCCCAAGTATTAGGATTTCATTCTAAGTGGAATATTTTCAGTTGGTTTCTAATAAAATGGGTTAATACTTTCAGGACTTTCTTGTCCACTGTGTGCAATAAGAGAGATGCTTGCAGGTCCTCTTCATGTTTATCTTCCTCCAAGGCATTCAAATGAATTTGGAAATCTTTTTTATTTTCAATCCTCAACATTTCTCTGAGATAAAGATAGGAATGTTTTCTAGATACTCTTCATTTATCTCTTGACTTTCATATACTGACAGGTTTTCAAACAAAACAACAAATCTTTGTTTTGTGTGGGCTATGGTTGCTTTTGACAACATGTTTTGCTGTCCTCTTTATATATCAGGAAGCCAGATTGTGACCAAGGATATAACATTTAAAGTAGAGCTCACTCTATTAAACTCAAAGCACAATAGCTTCATCAGACACACTTAGTCCAAGATCCCTTTGGTAATTAGATGTAATTAATTTTAAACAGAATTGGAAGAGGTGGGATTTATGTAATCCTGAGTTGCCCCTTAAATTCAAACCTAGGAGGCCTATGTCTAAAATTGCCTTTAGTGAATATGAAGTTTGTGACATTTTTTAGGGAATATAATTAGAATACTCGTGTTCACTATCAAGACGATATTTTAAAAATCTCTGTGCATGCCTTTAGTGACAAACTCTAGAGTATGTAGGGTTTATGTCTTTGATAAGTACAGTACATTGTTAAAGACCATACTTTGTCAATGGTAAGCTATTTTACAAAAATCTATGAACACACTATGAAAGTTTAGTTATTTTTGCTTATATTTTTGTAGGTTTAAAATAATCTGAAAGGAAAACCAAGAGGCAAATGATAGCTAAGACAACATCTCTGAAATCTGGAAAATGAAACAACCTGTGAATCTGCTTTTAAGGACAGCATTTAGGATATGTTACATTCCATTATTTTTCTCTTTTGCACCAGTCACAAAAAAAGAGGGATGTCAAGAGAAAATAATTTCACAAAGGCAATACCTCTGTTGTTGCTTTCATATTGATCTATATCATCTGATATTTCTTTCTGACATTAGCCTTTGGTCTCCAATGCATTTTAGAGAATAAAATGCTGACTATATATTTTTCAGTACACATCAGAGAAAAGTATGAACTACTTTAGGCTTTACTTAGTCTTCTGCACAGTGACATTTGAGAATCTTATGTTTTATTTCCTATAAATCAGTGTTCTTGTTAAAACAATGTAATTTTTACTGGAAGGGCTGTTTTGTGGGGGGATTTCTTTAAGACACACTTTCTTTAAAGATGATAATTTAAAACAAGACTTCATTTAAAACAAACAAAGGGTCATTTACTGAAGACTTTTTTAGCCTGTTGCAGTCTCTGCTGAGCATAGTTTTATTTCTCATTTGAATTTTCAATTAGGTGTGTTTTTAAGACAATATATATTGTTGTCTATCACATGAGCCTCTTTAAAAAATCCCATTCATCCATTAAGTTCTCAGATCTGCTGTTGCAAACTTTCTTAACAAAAGTTAATGCGTCAGAGACCTCAAAAATTATTTATTTTGCATGCTATACCTAAAACAGAAACAGGTCTTCAAAGCATAGGTAATCACTAGTAGAGAAAATCTGAGGACCTTTTTCCTGAATGTGTTATATAGAGTGCCACACGATTTTGTTTTACAATGTTTCTATTCTAATTTTTTCTTAATGGGTTATAAAACAAAGGTAATATATGAACAGTGTGCTCTAAGTCACACCAAAGATTGAGTGAGATAAATAAGTCTACAGGAAGATGACACTGAGGAAGAGCAAGAGGAAAACAAACATATATAGTAATGGTCCCTAATACAATTTGAGCTGTGCAGGATTCCTGAGACTCTTGCAGTTTTTCTTCACTGCCTCTTATTAATGTCACTTGCAAGTAACTCTGGTCAACCTTTTAACTCAGAGAAATCATTTACATTCACAAAATCATTTGCCAGGAAGACTACAGTTTTGCCTACTGGATGAAGAACTACACCCCTTCCTAACAAGATATTTGGGATAACAAGAACATTGCATATATAGTATATTTACCTATTTATGTATGTAGTGTTATCCAGCACTTAGCTTGACAGTTTTCACAGAAGGGCTTACAATAACCTGAGTGCCTCTGAGTGACTTTGGTCAGCTGAGAGCCTCTCATTTTGTGTATGAATCCAATATTGCTCACCCCTGTGTATATCACTTTACACCCATCTGCACTGTATTTTATCTGCTATTACAATATCCAGTTGCTCAGTAGATCCTTCACAATCTGCCATCATCATTAGTATCTTGAATTACTTTGCATCATCAGAAGCACAGGTACTTCTTCAATGTCGCTACTGGGCTATTTATGAAAATGTTGAACAGCACAGAACTCCACTACTGATCTCCCTACACCACAGGAATTAACATTTCACTCCTGTTTCCATTTCTGTGGTCTCAGCCATTTATTCATTACCTTTGGCCGTGAAAAAATCCTCCTGCACTTATGCAATGGCTCACTGTTTTCCGTACGAGTTTGCAAAAAAGATCATTGTGAAGACTTCTGGAAATCCAGACAGACTATATGTATTTAATAATTTCTGTCTCAGTGATTATTGACTTTGGGGGCAGAAATTCAGTAAATTTATCCTTTCCTATACTCTTAACTGATTTGCTTCATATGAAAGGGTTTTTTAATTATTTTTTTTTAATATAGGTTTATTAACTAACAATGCTATCAGCTTGCATGCATCGAGCTTTAAGTGGGAGACTACCTTCTAGATTCAGTAGTTTATATATTTCATCATTTAGTTCATTTGAAATCTTAGTTGAATACCACCCTGTACTGGTGAGTGGGTGACATTTGTTTTGTCTCTGTGTATAACCACATTAGTTCAATTTCAGGGATAGCCTCTCCATAAATCCCTCCATCCCCAAACCCATCAAGTGATTCTGGATGAAAACCTTCACTATAAAATGGTCATAAGTTAAAATAAAATATTTAACTTCTGCAAAATTATTTTGTCCTGAGTGCTCTTTTATATTTCCATGTGCTGTGTACATCAGAACAGAATCGTTATTTCAGCCTCTGCAAGGATGTTATGAAAGGAGTTTGATTTGTTTTGTTAGCTGACTTCAGAATTTTTGTCTGCCTATCACAATAATATGAGTTTATTTCTTAATGTGACCTTGGCTGATTTTTTTGGTCTTGGATGTTCTTTATAATCATATGACATCTACTTATTTTTAGTAAATGCTGATGTTTCAAGTCATCAGATTATTCCAGATCAGATTTGGTGTGGATTTTATCCATAGCAAATATGAAATGTGCAATAAATTCACATGAAAAAACAAACCAATAAAAATTCTTGTATGCACTTAAGTTATTTTATATTTCAATACACCTCAAAATCATAATAATGTCTGCTTAGATTATACTGTTTTCAGATTAATCAGTCATAAGCATTTCTAACTTAAGAAACCTCTAAGAATTTCTGAGAAAGATAATGTATCACATTCATCATTTGTCTTGAACCCAAATGCACATAGCTATGATTTTTGTCTGTGAGGATTTATAAGTATATCCATTTTGCAAAAACCATTATGCTGTCTCCCACCTTTTAAATCTTCCTCCCTGGCTACTTGTTGTTAGCTTTCTGCTGGACATGACTGCCCACAGCAGGTCTTATGAAAGTCATGTGTGTATCTCTCATTAATTTTAGTGCAAAATCTGCCACATCTGCCACTGTCATTTCAGATGGCATGAGCTAGCAGAAGTGACTTTGCCTTGAAAGGGAACAGGAGCTCTGCAATTCTTCCTCACAGCGTGCAGAGAAGCATCTGGAATAATAGTGTTTTCAAACATTTTCTCTACAGACATCTATCAGCAATATAGTACAGTTATTGAAAAGTTTCCCTGTGACCCATACTTAGTCTATATTTCATGTTCAGACCTTTAATTTTACTTATTACTAAAAAGTGAAGAATTTTTTATAATTGCATTGTTTAAGATCCCATTTTTACTTGTAAATTCAGATACAATATATTTATGGACTGTCTCTGATCATCTCAGAGAAATCCACTTACCCTGTCTTAGCGTAGGGTTTTGTTGCCTTTGATTTTATATGCAGAACTAGGGTACTGATATTCCACAATATAACTATAACTTCCATCTGAATATATGTTAATATATTTATATGTGTGTAAATATATATTTTATATATATGTATAATACATGTATACATATATATAATTAATATAATGTATAGCACACAGATATAAATAATATTTCAGTTGAATTAGTTGTTCTAAATCACTGCAATGACATCTACATGTTCACAGCCCTAGAGAAACCAAGGTCTAGCTTCTCCAAATCATGTTTATAAAACTGCCTATGTAAATAAAATGTTTAAGGTGAACTGCTAATCCCTGCAGATTACTCAAAGGTTTGTTAGAATTCCCTTCTATTTCTAGACCATATCTCTTTCAGAGCTCAAAAGGAGGAGGACTGCTCTTGGCTAACTGGTAGAGCAGAGCACATTATTTTTATTTTGACCATTCTTATTTTGACTATTTGTCACTGGCTTACAGTTTCTAATACAAGTGCCGTTACTACATTTCAAATTTCCCTTCTTTCCAAGCTGTCTCAAGTACAAAGCAGAGCATCTCTTTATCAATCATTTGGCAAGATTTTTCCCCTGTACTTCTGTCCTCTCCATTATATCGCTATACTACATGCCAAATATTCATGTCTAATTTTTTTCTTCCTGAACAAATTCTGATTCTTTTCCTGGCATTTATTTTGTTATTGAATGATTGAGGGTTGTTGGTGAAAGAGGCAATCACAAGCCAGCTGACATTGCTCCATGTCATTCACAATCCTCCCTCTCAAGTCCAGATCAAAGTAATTTTATCATACTGACAACTTCTGGATATCTAGGTTAATATAAATTGTCTGAAAGAAAAACTGTTAGTTCTAAAACATTATTCAGAGACCACTTTCAACTGGCTGGTGTCAAATCATTATTGAGGGATAAAGTAAAAAGGAAGGGGTTTTTAAAGTAAATAGAAATAATGAAGTCAGTTCCTACATTCACCCTTAAATGGTTCATATATCAATATTTAAATGGTGTCAAGTCAACTCTCAGGTGATTCATCAGGGTGTAATTGTAAAGAAGGCAGTGCTACAGCATACATAGCCCAGCTTGATATCTGGCTACTGTGTTTTACTTCCCAAAACTTTCAAAGAGCAAAGGGAAAGAAATATAATGCAAATATTTACAGAATAATCACACAAAGCAGAAAAAATATATCACAGATTTTTTCTAAAATACTTTACATTGTGTCATGTTATTATGTTAAGATACAATGTAGACATTGTTCTTAGTGGAAGCAACTCATCAGGTTTCCATGAAGGCTGTATATAACAAAAATCCAGGAAAATGGTTTTGAAAACCACATATATTTATTCTGAGCATTTGTTTTTTGCATTGAGCCATGGTTCAGAAAAAAAATCTCCCAAGAACCCAGCTCGTAACATGTCTTCATGTTTACTTGAATGGCGGATGAATAAAAAGTTCATCTTTTGAAATGATTCAGATATCGTCAGAGACCTTTGCTTTCTACCTGTTAGAGTGTATGTAGAATTATCTTCAGACTGACAGCATCCTAGTTACCTAAATGCAACTTGTGCACATGCATACATTAGAGAAAATTAAAGACCATATGGTGCTGAGCCAGTCACAATTTGTACTGTTTGAAAATAGCACACTTTTGAAGCCTGATGACAAATTTTATGGGTTTTCTCTCACTAATTTATGGAAAAATATCTCTTAACCATTTATCCCCAGAAGCACTGCCTAAGCTGAGGCTGTAAAATTTCACTGCAAGAACTATTTCTAAGTAAATCACTGTCTATAAAACATTGAAGATCTAGGGAAAAAGATTTTTCCTCTTAAAATACCTACAACAATTTTTAAATTTCCTGCCTTCTCCAGGTGATGATGTGTTTGTACTCATCACAAAGGACAACGTCCCAAGCAAAGGAGATAAACCTAGCTGTTTCTGCTAGCCCTCAGAAAGTCATGTTACTGAGGGATTCATGGTGAAAGAGGGAGTATTTTTGGCACAATTTGAGGATGTGTTTGTGCGTTCTATTGGTCGGCCAGTGTGGTGTTGGCTAGAAGTTTTCTTTAAATTGTTTATAAAATATCAGGATATAATGAAACAGAAATGTTATGCATTTCTAGGTAAAAGAAAAATGTCCTTGGTCACTTACATAAACTTTTAGAGTAACTTCTTACTTGCTTAGCACGAACAATGACATTTTGTTTGCTATCTGTGAAAGCTGTAAACCACTAAAGCAGCAAACAGAGCATTTAATCTTTGTATTTTTGCAGCAAACCAATGCTCTATACAGACTGGAGGCTCCTCAAATGAGATACTGGGACACGTGATAAGAAAATCTGGAGAGATATTCTGTATCTCCTGAGAGAGGCACAAGGCTCTCACAGCCTGCTGGCAATTTTGCCTGATCTCAGTCAGCTGTTCAAGGTGCTTGTATAGGAAAGGGAGGAAGAAAGCAAGTGTCATGATCCTTAATTAATAGACTGGCAAAGGAGTTCACTAATTGTTGCCTTGTTAATGAGTACACAGCAGCACTCTCAAGGATGGTGACTGAATCTCAGGTTTTCTGAGCTGTTACTAGCAGCACTATCTGTTGGCTTCAGAAGGTGGGGAAAATGGATTTGGATACCCTTTTAAAGATGGTTGGGGCATTTTTCTTTCTGCTTGTCTCTACGGTTGATTGGAACTTCTGTCTTATGTCACTGTTCATCAATGACAGTTTGTGCTTTGTTTTAAAAGCTGCTTGTTATTTCCCTTCTCATCTTTATGTAAGAAGAATATGGACTATATTGAAAAGCCTATTCTAAAAAAAGAGTTGCAAATGTTTTGATATTTCTCAGCTCTAGAAGTGTATACATATAGAAGTCTGTCTAATTAGAAACTTTGCTCTTGCTCTTTCATGGAATCTGTTTCACTTTGCCTTATTTTCATAGAAAGAAAAAGATAATTTGGTACTGGCAAAAATTCTATATTTTGGATCCTATATAGAAAGTATTTTGTATTTCCTTTTTGGACTATTCTAATTACAAAATTTTGAATAAATCAATGAAAAACAAAGTGTGGTCAACAAATATGTTTGCTATAAACAAAACATCTATTTATTTCACTGAGACTTTTAAGTAAACAAATTTTGCTTACAAAGTTTTGGTACATCAGTTTGATGGAATAACCAGACCAATATTTAAGAAAAACTCAGGGAGGCTTCAGACAAAGATGTTCAGTTTAGTATTTAGCTCACAAGAGAGATTCTTAAGCCTTTCTGTTCAGGAATGTGATATTCTTCCACTTTAACTCATCTGAGGAGCTTACTACAGAGTCTGAGCATATGTTCATTCTCCCCTGACCTGCACTAAGTGTAAAAAAACCAAGGAGAGAATGAGGATGCATGTTCATAAACTCTAAATGGGGTAAAAATTGCAAGAAGGCTGGGGACTAAGTCTTCTTTATTCTCTTTTGTTTTCCTCTCTACAAGTGAGTTTCTTTTAATGAATCATCAAATCATTCTCAAAGACTTTTTTTCTTTACTGTTTTGGTTTTTCAGTGTTGGTCTCAGAGTTATGCCTCATAGAAAACCTTTCCCTCCTCACTGGACATTGCCCCAGGAGGGGGGAGATAGGGAATGGCAAACAAGGAATTGAGCCCTCTGTAGCTTCCTGAGATTGCTACCCTGAGAACTATTACAAAAATTAACTTGACTGATAATAGGAGGCTTACTTGGGTGATCCAGTGAATCAAGTTAAATCTAAAAGAATCAGGATCCAGTGAGTCAGGCAGAGCTGTGCTTTCTGGCTGCTAGTGACTTCTCATATGGCATGGAAAGAGCAATCCAGGCAGTTCTCTCTTGAGATTCTTAAAAGACAAATTTCCCATATTTTTTCCCCTACCCAAAGCAGAGTGAGTAGCAATCAACAAATGGCATTAACACAAGAAGAAAAATTATTTATGTTTGTCTGTCACATAAACAAAAGAATGAACCAAAGTGCACTTGGTCTGAATCAGTAAATCTTCTGGTCTTGGCTCATAATTCTGTCATTTCCATGACATCTACATACTCCTATCTCTGAATTTTGTCCCACTACAGTTGTGTTTTGTGTGTGTATGTTATACATTATATGGTATACCATAACCACAATAGCTCATGCTTTTATTTAACCTTCCAGCCATTTGTTTGTCAAGCAGTGGCATTATTTTCTGTCAGTGGCAATAAATGCTGTATGAGCATTTTCTGATAATGTTGTCTATTTATATAAATATTAAAAAATAAAATCCCAACAATCTAGGGCTAGAACTTTTTTCTCTGTTTAATGTATATGGTAATCAGCTAGTACTTACAGCTTGTTAGTACCTATTATACATAAACTTCTCTTTCTGAGTTTTGAACAGCTTGCTGTTATTGTAATTTTCCTGAGTTTTGTATACTATATTATCTGCCATAAAAATGCCAGCTATGCACCACACAAAAGTGCTTGGTGTTGGTTGTCACTCCAAGAATTTCTCCTATCCTAGCACTGGAAAGCTATTTCTTTGTAGAGACACGTATATATTTTTTGGCGAGTCAATTAATAAGCAAAGATATCCATGTTTTTTCTTTACAGTGACCAACAAGATTACATGTAGTTATTTCTTTTAGTCATTCTATAACTTCCTACTAACAATGAGCTTATCCTGTTTCTCCTTCATCTTATAGTGAGAAGACCTTGTTAATGGCTATAAGCTTTAAGGCAGTGTGTTGGTTTGAAAACAAACCAGTGGGAGATCACAAGTCCAGATTGAAATTAAAAATAAGTGAAATAATACAAGGAAAAGCACTGACAAAGTCAGATACAACCTGACATCCTGTTAGGGTGGTGGTAGCAGTCCAACTCAAGTAGCTCAGTTGAAGCAGTGATCCTGTGAAGGTCTGGTCTCTAGCTGAAGGTCCAGTGGTGGCTCTTGTCCTCTGGGAACCCAGTAGACAGGGCTAGCTCAGGCAGTTCCAAGGCCAGGTTATATCCAGGTGGGAACACCTGGCTCCTCCTTCCTGGGCAGAGCATCCCACAATGGGATGAGATAAGTCCATGAGTCACACGGTGGGTCCCTGATGGCCCATTGTCTGTCACCTGGGGTGGGTCATTAGCAGCTGATAACAGCTAGTGGCCCACAGCTGGTGGTAATAGAACACTTAGATACATCTGTATTGCAACCTAGGACAGGCAGGTGGTCTCTTTCATCTCTAGTCTGTGCACTCTTGTTACACTCGAAGTCCTGGCATTGGGTAAGGAAGAATTTACTGTATCTGTGGAGCTAAGGATTTGTGTATGTTAATCCATTTAATGTTTTAACAGTCTAATAGTCCAAATTCTCTAACACAGAGAAGTCCTGCCTGTGTAAATTTTTATAACAAAAAAATCTGCACTCCAACACCCCAAAATTTTCCAATAGTTACCTTTTCCCCTGGTCCTGCACTTGTCCCTTCAGTGTCCTTTTAGGTCTTAAGGCCGACTTCTAGTTTTGCCAAGAAAAATTGCAGACAATGGTGTGTTTTTAATGAGCTCTAATTGTCTGGGGGTCTTTGCTAGGAGAAGGGTGACATTTATGGTGGAGGTATCTTCCTCTTTAGACCCAGGACCTGCTTGTGTGTATTGTCACACATTTCCTTGCCCCAGACTGCTGCCTTCTGGCTGCTCCCAGGTGAATGTAAATCTAGCCCTGCAGACTGCCCAGGCTCAGCTCCCAGAGGCTCTTGTTTGCTGGGCAGACGCTCCCTGGGTTTGTCAGATCCTTTGCAGAGATACTGGCACAGATCTGGCTCAGGCAGGGGAGGCAACAGATATGTGACCCCGAGGTAGGAGCTGAAACCAGCCCAGCCCAGTTCTGGGCAAGGTAAGTTCAGGTTGGTGCAGACCCTTGGTCACTCTGCTTGGAATGACAAAAGCCTTATTTATGCAGCAACAAAGAGCTTCAACCACAAGAACTATTTTTAGATATTTTTTTTCCCTCTGTTGTGTTCTTTTCTGCTGTTACATGTCTTCATTCTCTTTAAGTGATCAAGGGCTTGACACAACTGGATAATGTTGTGTGTAATAGGATGAGGAAATATTTTATTCTATTTTCAATTCAATTCGTCTTGTCAGTCTACATATCAATTTCCTGCAAAGGAGAAAACATTACTGGAGTGACCTATTAGCTTTGTCTATTTACACTGTATTGTCGGTAACTCCCTGAATGTTAATAGAATTGTTTTGATAAATTCTGTCTGGCTTCTTCTTCAAATCAGTTTGTGTCCTAAATATTTTTATGATGCTATTTCACTCAGTTCTGTTGCAGCTCTCTGATCTGATGCTGTGATGAGTTGCTCTAACAGTGCTCGTGGACCTGATTTGTTTCTGCTGTGATCTCTTCCAGCTCTGACAAAGCCTTGCAAGGTGGCATAGCCCACTCTTCTTTTTGTGTCTTCTGACAAATTATTTTGGCCTATGTATTTTGCCACATTGTCTATGGCTTCATTTTTACTTGGCTGAGTTCATGATTTGACAGACTGGTTTTTTGAGTAGTACCCTGACTTTTTGGTCTCAAAAGAAGTAGGTTATTTGACAAATTCCTACCTGTAAACTTATTCTGTGTGTAATAAACTTGAATGACTGGCCCTTTTTCTTTTTGGTCACTGACGGTTCAATTTTTTGCTTTGACCATTCTATAAATTCTAGTTAAAACAAACAAACAAAACTCAGAGCTTACTAGCCTAATTGGTATAATTGCCTCTACAGATCTATATTCCCAAATAATAGCTTTAATTATTTTTGTCCACCTTCCTTTGGCTTGTGTGTTTAACTCCAGAGTGAGCAGTGTCCTTTACCCTGAGGCTCTGTGTCTGCCTGGAAGTGCTGGTAAAGTGGTAACTATAGGTTGAACTGCAGAGTAACTCCTGGGAGTGAAAGACAGACCCAGTTCTTCAGTCTCAGTGGTTTTATACTGGTATAACTCTCTTTACCACACACAGCTGTAGTTGCAGTACTGAGCTGCAGAGCCCTGCAGGGTATAGCAGACAAAATTCCTGCTGTCACGAGGGGGAATGGAAGATGACAAGCAGGGTATGGGAAGAAGCTCCAGCCAAGCTGAAAGCAGGGTATCCTTTTACAAGATAAAATAGTTACCAAAATGCTAGCTAAAAAATGTGCCACAATTATCAGTCTAAGAAATCAACCACACTTTCAGCATGTGTCAGTGGCTCTGAACATTGTCGGCAGAGTGCATTGACAGAAGTCAAAGCTTTCCATTGAAGTGAGGAAATAGAGAAAACAAAGTGATTTCTAATCCCCATACAGCTTTTATGATTTGAATGAACTTGATTTTTTCCCCTCCACTAAGCTTTTTATTTTCTGAATAAGAATGTGAGGTTGCTTACTCAACCTTAGTTTCCCATAGTCTAGTGCCTGGGTCTCCTGTGGCACATTGCCACAGAGGTGTACTTGCAGCAGATTAAACCACATAGATCTGAATTTCATGATCTTTTACTGTTTGTCATCTC
This sequence comes from Lichenostomus cassidix, assembly GCF_008360975.1. Classification (NCBI taxonomy): domain Eukaryota; kingdom Metazoa; phylum Chordata; class Aves; order Passeriformes; family Meliphagidae; genus Lichenostomus; species Lichenostomus cassidix. Next base: position 16,028,153 of record NC_139480.1, on the reverse strand, counting down.
TAACATTCTTCATTCAGAAGCTGTAATGTTCCCCATGCATTCATTCCCTGATCTAAACATTGTCCCCTTGGTAGCACTGATGCAGGCAGTAGACTGAGTTGTCAGCATGGTTTGCATCTCCATTAAGAAACACAGTAGTCTATTGCTGCTCAAGGTCAGCATAGTCTTGGTGAAAGATTTTGCAATGGGAACAAATGTCACCTGACAGAGAATATGAAGGCAGGTCATCTGCTGGAGTACACATTTTTAGAAGCTGGGGTATGAAAGGCTTAACCTTGTTCCATAAATTATAATGCAGAATGTCCTCTGTGTTTTAAAACTAAACCTTTTTGTCTGAGGTCAATATTTCTACATTATTTAATAGTGAAACAAGTCTTTGAAGCACAACTTTCTTTTCTTTTTTTAATTTAAATAATAATGACATTCATTGGTTTGACTGATATTGGTAAATTCTTAAGAACTGCAGATTTTGGGTAGTAGAAATAGTAGATATTTTAAAATTCTTGAAAAGTAATAGTGTGCACTGCACTTGAAGCTCTAAATATCACAAAAAGTAGCAATTACAATAATGCCTATGGAAAGGCAATCTTTTCAACCTTAAACAAAAAAGAATCACTTCACTGTCATTATGAAGCTATTCACTGGAGTCATAGACACTGAGGTGTTACAAAAGGAATTATAGAAATTGTGTTAGTAGTAGTCATAATAGATTCATGTCTGAAATCAGTTCTGAAAACGAAGGTTAAAAAGTGATAAAAGTAGATTTATTTAAAAAGCAATAATTTATTGAAGCTCCACTGCCTTGTGGGAAAGAATGTATTTTCTTCTTATGAAAATGGAAGTTACAGATAATGTTACACTTAGAGAAAAGTTGAGACAGTATAATTTTAGAGATCTGCCATTTTTCACATTTTTCAGCCCTGATTACTCTTTGACATGTTATCTTGTGAACAAACTATTTTAAATAACTCTTGCAGTTCTTGATGGGTTTGAATATGAAAGCTTAAAGGTGCTGGATTTGAGATGAATGAATACCAAATATTGTAAGACTGCATTTAGTAAAATAATATAGGAACCTGCAGAAGGAATGAGGCTCTTCCTTAGGAAAAGCTCTTCTGTCCCTTTGAGACACTATTTTCACTCTCATAATGAGCAGTGTAAAAGAAGGGACTAATTTTGCTGCTTTGCACACAACAGTAGTCTGAAATCATGACAACCAGCAGCTATAGCAGAAACTCTTACAAAATTAATCAAGCTCAGTGATGAATTAGCAAAGCTGTAGCCCATCTAACCAGTAGGCACACAAAACTCAGGACAAACAGCTGTTTTGACATTTCTAGCTGGGAATCCTGCCCTCCACAAACATATTTGATGCTCAGACATGGTCTCTTGGCTGCTTGCAGTCGTCCCCATCTGTCAGGATGGCACTGTGCCCACACACAAGGTGGTATGTCAGCTTTGGTAGGGCATAGGTGCCAAGTAAATTCTGCTGTTTGCAAAGCTTTGCATGTGCTGGTTCTTCAGTAGGAAGCCTCTGCTCTGTCACAGCAAGGCTGCCTCTCAACATGACTCCCTACACTTGATTACACCTGTTGACACTTTCGTATCTAAGGAAGAATACTTAAATAGTGCACACAGGAAAGACTGGTATGCAGGAATGGATTTAGGAATCTGTATTGCACATACACCTCCAGGTTTATCCTTCTGGACTGGAGAGAAGAATATTGGCATAATTTGTCATCATCATTAAAACCTTCAATTCATTCTTCCCCTTCCCCTCACTCCAAAAATAAAGAATTCTAGTTATCAGCATGGACTCAGTCAACAAAGAAAGTAAAACACAGTGGAAAATGGTTGTTGAAGCAAGAAAAGAGAAATCTGACTCTTCTGTCTTATTGATTTTGTGGTGGTAAACTGTATTTACCACAGTGGAATAATCCTTGCTTTATCCCAGTGCATGAGCTATGAGGGCAGAGAAGAGCCAGCCACTTAAACTGTGTATTGAGTTTGAGAACTCCATGAGCAGTCTATGCATCTGAGAACGCATGGAGAATGTTTCTTTAGCAATAAAGGACATAATCACCTAAAAGACGAGAAAATTCTGAAACTGCAGAGACTTTCCTTTACTTTCTTCCTGCAACAGTCCACAGAGCTGGTCTAGGGAAGAAGGCTGCGCTGCCTTGGGGAAACTGAGATGTTCTGGGTTCGATTTACTCTTGAAATTATTTTCTTTCATATTGAATCAACTGAATGAACTGAACTGTCCATTCAAAGGGCAACTCTGTCTTTCAAAAACACTTCCTCTCATTTGCACCTAAGTGGTTATTCATAACAGTTAGCAACAGAAGTCTTCATAATTCCTTTTATATCCTGTATATTTTAAATTCACAGAGATGTTTCCTGTAACAATGATGAGACTTTCAGCAACCTTACCAGCTGCTCAAAATTCATACTTGTCTTTTCTTTTCCTCTCTTGTTGCTATATAACTACTGTTTTATATGTGACTCATCGCTCTGCATTTTATTCTTTTCAATTTCTGCAGGTTGTATTGAAAAACTCACATAACCTGAGCTTTCCGGTGTATTTACTCTTTTTTTTTTAATGCAAAAATCTATTTTCAAAATACCTCTTATGTTTTAAAAACCTCCGATCTCCTGATTAGTCATAAATGCTTTTGAAGAGGTTTTTAAAAGCTAGAAATAAGCTCAAATAGCTTGAAACCTTCCAGAAACACACCTTTCTGTTCTTATATATTTTCATTTTGTCTACCCTCTTACTGTAGTGAGACATGTAAATTAAGTAAGTCAGAAAGATTTAATCCAGAAGAATGAGACATAAAATGATTTCATATTGTATATTTTCCCTCCCATGACATTAAGAGTATCCTTTTTTCTGCTTTTCTGAAATGTATTTTTCTAATTGGTGTATCTTATTGTTGCTTCTATTTGCATAATTCAGATTATATTTATTCTTAGGCTTTATTTGTACTGTATCAGAAGTATTCCAAGCACTTATATTTTCTTATGTATTTCTCAGTCTTTTAGTACAAAGCAGTGTTTGCCCATTTCTTTTTCATTTCTTTTCGTGTCCTACTAAGTTATTCTCCAACCCTGCAGCACTATATCATATTATTCTAACTACACAGTGTATCATTCTACCTCACCTGCCCTACCACTCTATCTCTTAGTGTCTTTGACAAATTATCACCATTATTTCCCTTCTAACTCTTCTTGTGCCATTCATCACCCATGACATTAAATAACTGCTCTTCTATCAAAATAATATACCTACATCATCTAACCAAGCGAATATTCAACCATTTTCTATTAGAAATGGCCTGAGACTGACATATCTGTCCCACCTGGCTATCCACAGATAAATGGATGAACTGAATTGTACCAAAAAAAAAAAAAAAAAAGGTATGAAGGTTTTGGTTTCCAGTTAAAACATTCCTAAAATGATTTTGTTTTCCAGGAAATTACAATCCTTAGCTGCTTTAAACTAGAAAACTTTATCATGGAAAATGTTGTCACTGACAAAAAGTATTAAGGACATTTTAATTCCCTACTTTGCAATGTGAAAGAATTAACTTTCATTCTTTTTTTTTTTGTATGTATTGCAGTAGTTTAATATTAGAAATATTTGATCTATTGCAATATCACCAGTTTACAAAACTGATTTAAAGCAAATCCATGCCCTGTATGTAAAAGAGAACTAGCTAAAATGGAATATTACACTACCACTCATGCTTATAATTCATATTACATTTACCTGCAATTGGAAAAAAATCTCTCCAAATTTTCCTAAGCTAGAAGCACGAAGCCATGTAGGGCTTTTGAGCTGTGAAAAATTATAATGGGTTATGCTTTTTATTATTTTATTAATTTAAATGTTAGTAATTACATTCAGTATGTGTAATATATATACATATTACATTTTGTTCAATAAAGAATCAAGTTAATACAATCTGAAACTAATATTATAAATGAAAATGTCTGGCTATTGCATTGAAATGCTGACATTAGATATTTAGTACTTTTTATAAGATAATAAGTTGGGCTGTGAGTACTCAAATAAGAAATAGCTTTCTGTTCTAAGAAATAGTATTTTGGGCTAACATTTTTAAAAGTTATGTTGTACCAAGTGTAGAGATCAGGTATAAAAGTCTTCGTGACTCTCAGCACTGAGGATTGTGAAAATTAAGCATCCTTTATATTCTCTGTTACTGACAAGGCATTTACCAGGCTTGGAGAAAGGGGGAAATGGCGGTAGAACCAGCACAAACCTCACTCATCCCAGGTGATCAGACCCAATCCTTGGCCATTAGTGTAAAACTACAAACCTTGACTTCTGTTGGCTGAGGAGCACAGTTTCAACAGAATTTCCCTTCTCCAGACTAATGTACAGTGACAGGATCTGAGCATTCTGGAGAATTCAGCTCCATTCAGGCTGAGCTGTGTGTACTTCTTTTATGTTATTAAATGGTAGAAAAGCTTTCTCAGTTCTTGAGAGAAAGCTCTCTCCAGAAGAATGTTACAGATGTGGAATCTAAATTCGTATATCCTTTTCTGCATCCCTGATAACGGCCTTATGCTATCAGCATGGTGCTTTTATGGAGTTGTCAGAAAACAGTTGTCTGCCCTAAACAATTAAAAGCAGAAAATTATATATATTGTTTGTATCATATTTACAGTCTGTTACTCATATTTATTTATATAAATATATAATTGCATTTATTTTATATTCATAGTATTCTTATTTATTTGTCTTATTTTCATTTCAGCACAGGGTGTCATTGAAATGAAGTATTGTAATATTGACTTTAGGTTAGCTAAAGTTCTTTACTGATTGTAACTCTAACTTCTCTGTTTTTAAAAGTAAACATTTAACCTGTGCTGAGGCCTAATAACTACTGCTGAGAATAAAGAATACCTTTCCTTTTTTCTATTCTGATTTCAGTTGGGTCAGTTTTTAAATTTTACAGCATTTTAATGAAATTCATGGAATTCAAATACAATCTTTAAGCACCTCTTTTGTGTGTTATTTTCCATATACCCTCTCATAAACAGTTATTCATTATTAATGACTTTCTTTGCCTGAATTTAAAAAAAAGACCAAATCTCTCAGTTGTTCACAATATAAAAAGAATAGATTTCTGCACTCTTTTCTTTTTCTTTTTTTTCCCCCTTTGGCAATAAAGGCGAGGTCCCCTAGAAAAGAAAATCTGAACAATGGTTTTTTTAGGCATTGCTACTGAAGGCAATCATGATACCACACTGGGTTTTCATGTTCCTCTGTACATGGTGACATGGAGTTATGCAGCTATTATCAAATTATGTGTCCTCACCTTTGTCACTGTTAATAGGGACATGTCCATCTCTGGAAGCAGTATGGGTTATCTACGATTAGAGTATTTTTTCTTCTAAAAAAAATAAATGCAACGCCATTACTAAAAAAGCAGATCTGAATGCCTCTTGCTGTTTGCAATGATTGATCACTAGAAGCAAAAGATGAGTTTTCTTTCCCATCTTCATGTGTGTGAAATGAGATTCCAATTAGTGGTGCATCACCAGGTGTGCGATGAGCAGGTCTGTGTGCAGATGCACATGTGCTGTGTGTGTGAGAGGACGGAAGGCAGAGGGAGAGTTCCAGGCCATGGCTGGCTAACCTTTGGTGTTATTTGGCAGAAGAGAACCTGCAGCCCTTGTTTTCCATCACAGCTGGGTGGACCCCACCAGCCTAGATGGGCAATCCATTAGTCACCTGTGCTACCTAAACAAGTAACTCTCCTACAGGACACAACTAACTTTAGATACAAAGGAGCAACATGACTGGTCCCTTCCGTATGATATTTGGCACCTTCCCATGTCTTTTCTCTTTTGAGGATTACATTTAGCACTGGTAGCTCAGTTTGCAAGCTGCAGTGGGAGCTGCAGAGGGAATTCTGGGTGTCAGAAACCACAGGCAAGAAGTCTTGAACTGCCAACACTTTGCATTAACAAATGGCATGGGGACCTGTGGCCCAAGCAGGTGAATAGGCCATCAGACTGGGCAGGACTTTCACACTTAAGACTGTGGGGCTATAAAAGCCCAGGAATTGCATTGTTTGAGGTCCTTCCTCAGGGGCATGGACTTGAGCTGTTATTGTGTTATTGCACCAGGATTAAATTATTTTAAGGATAGAGACAACCGAGATACTGCTATGGGAAACCTGAGTCTGAACCAGCTGAGGAGATCTGGAGTGAGTGGGGGGTGGAGCTGTGAAAGGGACCTCTGTCCCAGCTCAGGAGGTGCAGCTGTCACTGCCAGAGTGGCTCCTGGGTGGTCAGACAGCGAAGTTGCATTAATATCTCCTGTGCTACTAGGTCTGTCAGGGCTATTCCCTGCACTAGAGCTGTTCTATTCTATTTCTTTTTTCTTTCTCAAGAGTATTTTGCTGCTCTTGATAAATGTATTCTGCATCACTTGGCACATGTGACATTAAAAAAAAAAGTCAATTTTCTTTTATTGGAAGAATTTTGAAAAGTACCTCAAGTATTAGACACTGAGTTATGAAGAGGAAAGGATTTACAGCCACATATTTTATTGGTATTTTGTTTTTAAGGGAGGCATCCCTTTTAACTCTGTGATGTGCCTCAACTGAGAAAGTAGACTCGGGAAAAATAAACCAAAAAAAGAATAACAGAATTAAACCCAAACCAAAACCAAACAACCCATGCTTTCCTCATGCTGTTCCTGTTCCAGCAAGCAAAACCCACCCTTTTCAAAGCATCTGGCACATCTATACAGACAGATGCTGACAACCCAAGTTCATTCTGGCCACCCTGCAAGCTGTCTGGCCTTACTCCAGCTCCCATCCTAAAACCATGTGGCTGTGATGGAGCATCACTGAGCCTGGACTAATAAACCTGACCTCTCAGGAGCCAAACACAACACCACAGAGCTCTGCAGCTTCTGGCCAGGATGAGTTTGTCTGCTTGCTCAGAGCATGAACAGAATAGATTTGGGTCTGTCTGTACCTACGCTTAGAGACTCCTTTTGTGTCTCTCTGTTAGGTTCCTTTTCACCAAAACCCCATCCAGATATCAAAATTCAACTCTTTAAACCTTGGCATACCTTCATTCACATAATCTGCTAAATATTTGTACTCATACATTGTGGTTTACACTGCAAGCAATAAAACATCTGAGGCTAATTCTTATTCCAATCAAATCTGTAAATCATTAATACAGAAATAACATCCATGAGAACAAACTTGCCTAACCATTCAAATAAAACAGTAAAATAAAGAATGACAAAAGAGAAAATAGGTGATTCTGTTCTTTACTTCCAATCTTCTAAAGAATTTAATTGTTGGATCCTAATTTGTTAGTCTCACACATCTTCCCAAAATTCGCCCATATTCCCTATTCCCATACTTTGGGGCTAGAAAAACATCAGAATAATGGAGAAAGCTAGGAGTTATAGGAGATTTTAATGAGTGATGGATATTCTCATAGGTAAATAACTCTGAGAGCCCATAGGGCAGGACATGGGAAGTTCCTAGAGTTATTGCTCTACTTTAGTTTTGGACAGGTGAACTTCCATAGATGTTACTACTCATAACAAATATGAGTTGAGGTTGTCATAATAGATAAGGGTTCATTTCCAGACAGAATCCTTGCAGTTGTATTCCCCACATATTTTAACATCACCAATCTGGGGAATCACATCAGTAGTGTCAATAAATTTTCTTGTTCACTCCAAGCATGACAAATTTTTCTAATGGATTAAAGAGCTCTGTATGCTCTTAAGACATGGCTGTTGACTGATGGCATGCCTTCCAAAATAATTCTTTTTTATATGAATGGTGCTTAAAATACTATCTTAAGTCAGCACTTAAACTTAACAAAAGTTTATTTCCACAGTATTTCAGGATTTATTTTTTCTTTAATCTATTACCTAACTCTGGAATGTTATGGAAAAAAAATAAGGTTAGATCTTACTTCTTAATTTTCTTCCCAAAAAGAATAAACATAAAATTTAATGTCAGAGAAGAAAAAAAAAATATAAAAGGGGATTGAGACAGACTTGTTTGCAGGTAGGAATCTTCCCATATTTAGTAAGTAATCAGGGATTATATGGTTTGCTGTTTTGTGTAGTTTGTGCAACTGTGATTAATAAATATGCAAAAAGGCTTTCACTTATACTGAGGCTTTTTGTCAAATCTCTTTAAGCTGAAAGAAGTAAAAAATCTTTAATGTACTGCTAAAAAGTCATAGAATTAGAAACAAATTCTTCTGTCTTCCCAGCACGTGCTCAACAGAGGTCAGCATCCTGTCTGGGTACCAGGTCAGCATTGGTGTGCTTCAGACAGAAAGAAAAGTTAAAGCTGAAAGCAGCTCTAACTCCATCCTGCATGCTGAGACACAGTTGGACTGTGGAAGTGTGCTGGACTTTCTGTCCTTCCACTGTAAAATTATTGAAGAAGGTGAGCATGTTTTACAGCAGCTCTACTTCCTATGTAGCCATTTGATTTGGGTCTCTGAAAGAATACATCCAGGAAAGACAGAAAGATTGGGTGTGATACAAAACTCTCCAAGCCTTGTAATCTACTTTATATAGTTAGTATAGAAAATACAATTTTAAGTCTTACAATTTTCAACCCAGTGCTGTGGATACCCAGTGATTTCTCAGAACTGTCTTTCATAGAAATCTCTCTACTTTCCTTGAGTCCCTTGCTTTTGTTCAGAATCCTGTGTCTGTAACCAGAGTTGTTATGTTTTTCCACACCTGAAGGGCACCTGTAGACAGCACTGTCATTCTGTATAACTTTTATCAGAGAGTCGGAGAAAAAAGAAAACAAGAAATAAATCAAGCAAAGACTCCCTGAAAGAGGGAGTGTATGTTTCTTCTCTCATATAGCATAGCAGACCAGTGAATTCAGCTGATTTATAGAAAAACAGTGTGTGGGAAACAAATTTGCTTGTATTTACCTAAAGCTGTTTTCTTCACAGATATTTGAATTGTCTACATGGTACAAAAAACATGCAGTACAATTTGCAGAACTTGTAATTTGTTTCAATTAATGCAACCCTGTGCTTAGCAGTAATGACAGAGCAACAGAAGAAATTCTTTGACCTCAATTGTAACTTCTAATATAGTTCTAAGGAGTAGTTCTACACATGAAGAAATTAAATGAACTCAGATTGTAAAAATATCATTGGATTGAATATAAATACTTTAATGAATATTTAGAAAGCTATACAGGAAAATTGAGTGCTTGTGACTGATACATGAAAAATGTTCATAGATGAATAACAGAGCTAAAGAAACAGAGTAGAAGCTTAGACACTAATGAAGTTGAGGGTTTGCCTTAAGGAGAAAAAGTTAAACTTTTTTACAGATTCTGGTGTCTATAAGTAAAAGGCATAATAAGGCCTGCAGGTTCATATTTCTACAATCTTATTCATTAAAAAAGTTCTTTAGTGATAAATGAAGACCTCTCTAGTGCAAATAAATACAAAAATTTTTTTGTTGCATGAAGTAATATAAACCTTTAAGAGAGACATTCAAGATGAATCTATGTTGACCTTTGGCAATTGTGGACAGAGCTGTTTGATATGTGCAAAAAAATTTCAATATCAAAGTACTCAACTAAATAAAATATAAAATAATATATAGAAGATGAAACAATGCAGAAGTGCTAACCATAAACATATGTATTGGAATGGACTAAATGAAATTTTAAAAGCTTTCGTTGCTATCTCTAAAGCCTTTATGAATTGAAACATGGAAGAACAACAGAGTAAGACAAATTATGAGAATATATGCAAGGGTAACTTGAATAGAAAACTATTTCAGTTACCTTCTGATCATATTTCTCTTTTGTCAGCTTTAACATTAGAACATTGGTGCTTAAATCTAATAAAAGGAAGAAATTAAAAAACCGCACAAATTTTCAGAGAACAAGAATAAAGAAAATACCTGAAAATTGCAAAAAGTGTTCATTCAGTTAAAAGAAGTAATCCTTTAAAAGACATGGATTATAAGCCTTTATTGAATTTTCTCAGACCCTTGACAGAGAGACCCAGATATTACTATTCAGCACCCATCAATGAAAGACCCTGATGAGATGCCAAGAGTTCGCTGAATAAACTGGGTGAAGGAATTAACTCAAGTTTTGCTTTCAATGGTTATAAAACACATGAAGATTATAGGTTTTTTGGAGTTGGAAGGAATCATGGAATTTGTTGACAGGTTTGTGATGAGGACTCTTGAGGAAGAGAATCGGTCAATTCCATGTAGAGGTGAAGAAAATGCTCCCACAAACATAAGCAATGTACTCTTAATATCACATAGTAGTTTTCTTCTGCCAGAAAATTCCTTCCAATGCTTAGAGTGAGATGTGCTCAGCAGTCTTTCCTCTATGCACTGAACACTCCCCATGAATTAACTTGGAGGTATAGTGATGGAACTTGGACTGTAAAATGCAAAAAGAATAAAATCCTAGGTAACACAAAACATGACAACCAGAAAAAGAACAGAGATATGCTATGAGGAGAATATGACTGAAAACAGCCAAACTGCACAGATGCAATCAAGTAAAAGGGGTTCTCAAGGAATATTCCTGGTTGACAAAAGTAAGGATTTGTGATGGAGAAGCAGCTGGAAGCCAGGCACAACATCTTAGGGCAGCAAAAATTAATCCAGACACTTATACGTAGAGACACTGGAATTGCCATCTGTCCCTTAGGTCTTAAAATCCCAGAGTATATCAGACATCATTCACTACTTTAAATAGAATGTTAGACTCCAAATGAAACGTTTTGGCAGACTCTGAGTAAAATTAAGAGATCTGAATAAATGTTAGGATTAGTTTTAAGAAAATTCTCAGCCTACTCACAAGTTGGAACACAGAAATCGGACCAATTTTTAAAGTCTGAGATGTATTAATTATTAAAACTTTTTATATCCCTCTTTTACCCTCCATTACAATGATTAAAGTGTACTAAATGAGATGGCATTGTGTGAAGTTACATAAAAGAAAATTCTCTACAAAAGAGAGCCTTTTAAAGGCTGTTACCACTAAATGTGATTAAAGTCTGATTTCTTCCATCAGGACAGATGATGAGCAGCAAATTGCCTGCAGTACTTGCAAATTGAACAGAAAAACCTGCTTATTGACCACTTAAATTGTTTTAGAGCAGATTGATACATCTCAGTTATTTATGTGAATAAATATCAGGAGAATAAGCCTCTCATTTACAAGAACTCCCAAGTGGTAACTGCCTGGAACACAGAAAATAATCACAGTATCAGTCCTCTACCCAACAGCACATAGATTAGATACAAGCATCTCTCGAACAGCATAGCCAATAACATGAGGCTTGCAAAGTGTAGAATAAAAGCAATTTTGAAAGTTAGGGTCAGAGTCTTCCACAAGAGGGTGACTGAACATGAAAAACAAGCAACACTTTTGGGAGGCATGTTAGGTAAAACTGCAAATTTATTTTTAAGAACTAAGGAAGCATTTTGAGCAATAATTTTCTGAAACCACAGGAGAGAAAGGGAAAACTTGGTTTTCTTTTAAAATAAGAAAAAAAAAGATTAGGCTTGACACATTCCTGATTAGCACATTGGGAACTAATCCTGCCTATGTCATGACATAATGCTCGGCATTCTTAACATAAAAAAACTTCCTCATTCTACCATCTGCCACAAAGCTTATCAAGTTCAGAACAGTATTGCATTATTAGCCACTCTGCTAAAGGAATCACCCTGCTCCAGGAGAGAGAGAATTTATTAGTTCTTAAAGATATATTTTGTCATTTAAGCAAGAGCAGCAGCTGGAATTTGTCTGAAATTGCAACTCAGATGATTTTTGTCCTAATTAAAATACCTACACAAGGTACTTAAGGAATGAGCATCTGGAAGATATTCAAAATATGTTATTATTCTACTGCTGAAAGATTTAGATTAATTTAGCCTCAAATACTAAAATCTTCAACAAGTATGTAAATAGTAGATAGAAGATCTAGTTGAACATGTTCCTGCTTATTACAGTGGAGGTTGGAATAGATGGACTAGGCCGCTTCAGATCCAAACTATTCTATGATTCAATGGATGGATGGATGGATGTAGGGATGGATGAGCGGATGGATAAAATCTGTAGTGCTTCTCTGCAGCCTGACTGAAGTAACTGCACCCACCTTCGTGTCACTGGGAATATTTGAAGAGCCATCCCAGGGTACATGAATTGTGGAAGACAACTTCCTTTTAAATGTCTATGTAAGGGGTAACTTATGCATAGTACAGCTGTGTGGGCCCAGACAAAAGTGTTCCTTGGTAAGGGCCTGTAGCTTAAAAAATTTTAAGGAAGCCTAATATTGCATCAAACAGTCCAATGAGGTTGTCATGACCTGTGAAGATGACTAGAAGACATTGATTTATACCAAGACCTCCTTTCTTGTTCAGAATTTAAAAGACAAAATGATACCTTAAATCTCTCGCATTCTTCAGCTCTGTCAAAACCTTACAGAGCCCCACTCCTGTACCACAAGGGCTTTAGCATAATGTCCTTAGCATAATGTCTTTGATAGCAAAATATCAATGCTATTTGAATACATATCTAGAACAAATGCAAATAATAAACAGTAATGTGCGTTGAATAGGCCAGTATTTTTCTATATTTTCTATTTGTGTCCAGATGAGGATGGGAGTGCCAGACTAGCTTTGGTGGTCCAACACACCCCACAGCTATCCGGGTTTTTGGTTTGTGCACTGCTTGCATTATCACAGTCATTCAAAGAGTTGCCCAACAGGCCTGAGCAAGAACCTTCCTTAAGGAGTGGGTAACTCACAGTGTACAACTATTTAAACTCTGGGGGGTTTTTTCTGCTGAGCCTGAGAAAGTTACTCTGCCAGTTACAAATTATAGGAGGGATAGGTTTTTGTGAAATAGTAATTTTAGGTACATGGCAATATACACAGACACAAAAGCTTTCCAGATAGAAACTGTCTTTGGTCTTAATATCAAAATAATTGCATTCTCTCCCCTCCCCCAAATGTTAGAGGAGCAACTTTATAAAAACTTTTCAGAAATGTTTTGGTTAAAATTGTTTGCTATTGCACCTTTAGTATGGAAATATAGTTTTCGTTTGCCATGTTCCTCCCTGACCATCCCTGGGGATGTGAGCAATCATTTCGACAGAAGATGATCAGGAATGAGATTCATCTTACATAATTTCAGTCATCCAAAACCAGGGCAACTAGCCTAAGCTAAGTGCCTAAGCTCCCTGTGCAAGACAGGAACAGAGAGCAAAAGGGGCACAATGTTCCTCATCCCATCTCTCAGATGCTGTCCTGGATTGGAGTAAACCATCCACCAGCAAAGCACAATTTCTTCAAGTACACGGTTGAGGGATCATAGATTATTAGCTTAGATAACTTCAGGTAGCTCTCAAATCTCTCTCCAAATGAGAAGAGAGCTTGAACATGTTTCATAGTCCTCACCTAAATATTAACAGTCATTAGTTGTTTAGTTGAAAGGTTGAATAACTCAGTAGATTTCAGTGACTATAGCACTTACTTGGTGCTTGTTCCTCCTCTGATGCCAGAAATTATCACAGACACCCGTTACAAGAGATTATCATAGATATTATCACTGCCATATTCTATTTTCTGATCCCCCAATTTGTTGTAGAAAACTGAAATGTACTTCAAAGGAAAAAGGTGCTCTGAAGAGATATATGACATCAGGCAGGGCAACCATATTTTATCATACACCATACCTCATGCTATATCCAGTTGTAACTGAAGATAAAATTAAAAAGGAGGAAAGGAAGTTGAAAAGAAAAGCCCTATTTACTTTCATCTCCTCAATTCCAACCTGAACATTAGCTTTTATGTAGGAACATGTAGTCAGTATTTTTTGAGAGAAGCCACTATTTCAGATGTCAGAGAAGAGTGCGGAGTCCATTCTGTAGTACTCTTTTGTCAATGTAACTATTTTCAACAAATCTTATTCAGGAGAGTAAAAGAGAGACAAGCATCTCTATTACTGAATGTCAACAAACCAGTATAGATGGAAACAATTGTCTCATCATCTCATACTGGCTCCAACTGCCCTTGACATTTCTATTTTGATTTTTGGAGCACATAAGATGTACATTACTGCACATTAACTCTTTTGGCTGCTGACACTTTATAAGTTTAGCTTATCTTAGGTTACCATGATGCACTGTGGGAAGCAGAATGTTTAATAATTACTCCTGCTAAAAACGACATTGTGTCCTTCCCTGCAGAGCTGAAATAGTTGGGAAGGCAAACAATAATTGCATGTATTTTTATGTTCAATTGCTTAGGAACAAAACTTTGACAAGGCCATTATTATTATTATTTTGGGGAATGAATCCAGAATTAGTAGATGAAAGTCAGGAAAAGATCACAAGAAACAGTTTATTCAACAGTACAGTAATGTTCCTGCTGAGTATTCCTGACAGAAATCCATTTTACAATGTTTATCTGAAAACTGTAATAGATATTAAGATATGTCTGCAGAACTCTTTATGTTAAAATATTGCCAATTGTTTTTTTTTTTTTTTGTATTTCTATTGCAAAACACATTTTGTTATATTTAGTACAAGACCACTGTATTCTAATTTTTGACTTTAAAAGGGCAAATGTATGTATGGCTTTGAAATGATAATAAATTAATGTCCATATTTACTCTGACTCCTTATGTTTTCAGCTGTAGCAATGTTACAGATCATAAGTTCTTTCTGCCACTAACATCTAATCATCCAGGTAATAATTTATCCTGGAATATTGAGGTGAACACACCCTACCCAATACATCATTGCTGCAGACCTGTCACATATTTCATACACTTGTTGAAGGTTCCGTTTCCTGCCCTATGTTTTCAATCCTACTGAGGCATTAGGATACTCTTTTCTCCTTTTCTGTCCTCTAGAATTCTAATTCTTGAACACAAGAGATACAGAGCAAGCTGTCTTTATTGAGAATTTTCTTCAATAGCTGCCTTTGAGTCATAGAAGGCAGATACAAGTGTCTGAGACACTTTTGTGAATATTGAATAGAAAATATCCTTGATTACTGTATTTTTTTTCCAGTTTTATTAAGAATTACTGGACTTATATCTTGCTCCTTTGCATGTGGGAGTAGGGTTTTATTTATAGATAAAAACCTGTGTTTGAAGAGCCCTATTGCATACAGACACACCTACCAACAGTGTGGGAAAACAGATTTTGGGTTGAGATGATTGTAGGAATTTTCTTAATATGAATCTAGTAGCGAGTAAGTTCTATGGTAAAAGTTCTGGAAAATTTCCACTATATATTTCCAGGATGTAAACACATGAGAGAATTCTAGAGGTATCAATTTGTGGTCCATAAGTGGCTCTGAATATATGATTGTCATATGAGTTTGAAAATATATATTTTTAATCTGCTTGATTTTGAGTATGACAATGCCTAAAGGATGTATCACACAAAGAAGACCATAACTTTTATTTTTACAAACTTGGCTTTTTTTGTTCTTAACTAAGATCTGTGACAACACTTAGGATATATATGGAGAATGAATAGAACATTGCTGGAATTTTCTACCAATTCCAAATTACAACTGTATCAACTAGCTCCAAAACCAGGAATCATTGCTCAGATTTCAAAGGTTCAATGCATAAGATATTTTTGGTCACCTTTTCACATCAACACATTCCTTAACCATTAAAACCAGTTGAATCAATTGTATGTTAGGAAAAACATCCCCAAAAAAAACCCCCAAAAACCCAAAACTCAAAACCCAACCCAACTTAGCTTTTTAATGTGAACTGATAAGTATATAATTTTCATTTTTTTCGTCTAAAATACTCTGTAATCAAGAGTTCAGAAATTAATGGTGTATTTTTATAGAGATATATCTGTATGTTTTTATCTAAGCTTCACCAATGCTAGAGCAATTCCCCAAGTTATTTTGCTGCTATAAATTTCTGCTCAATTTGTGTGTGTGTTAATGCCTCTTTCCAAGATTTTTGTTAAATGTCTGTAACAACATCACAAGAAAATTCATTTATTAATCAGAACATAGTGGCATTCCCAGACATCCGTCAGGTATTTTTCTTTTTCTGTTTTAAACAGATTTGTTTTGAGTATCTGAAGAATGTGAACTTCCCATCAATGTAATTGGAATGAAAAGCTTGTAACAGCAGGTGCTTTAATCTTGTTACAGACAAATAACAAAATTTGGAAGAAATCACATAATTACACTGATCAAATATATGATAGGGATCCAACAGCTTCACAATTTTAATCTATCAAAATTATTGTATTAAAGTGACTGAGAAAATCAGCTTTTCTTGAACAAATAAAGTCAGATAATAAAGAATTGTGGATTTAATGTGAAGTGGTATTCTTGCACTTTTCTGCATATTTTACTTAAAGTGTGTTTCAGAGTTTTATTAGCTCTGACTTTTAAATTAAATACGTATCTTTCACAGCACAGTCTTGAAAACTGCAAGTCTGTCACAGAACTGTTTTCATTTCACAGTGTTTTCTAGTTCAGAAATCTTCATGTATATTTATTGTTATAAGCAGAATTCTTTCCACCTACTCTAAGAACCTCTTTGCCTCTTTAGGAAGATCATTTGGATAAACTGGATTTATTCTCCATGTAAAATTCTGTATCATAGTTCAGAACTTTTTTCGGAGTAATTGATGGCCATGATTAAGACCAAAACGTTTTATCACCAAACATGAATATCCTCAATCTGGTTCCATATTCTGGGAAGAATGCATGTTCTGTGGAAGTTTTAGTTCCTTTATCTTATCTTCTATACCTTTCGAAGTGTAAGAGAATTATAGTGACTATCTTAATTCAATGGAAAAGTATGCAATATAGAACTTATTGCATTGGTTTCTGGTGGTGGCTACAGGTTATTTATCTCAGACCCCAAGTTCTTTTTTTTTTCAGTATAACTGAGTGAATATAGTTGATTGGTGTAACTCAGAGCACATACTCTTGCCATGTTGTTGCAATACAGGCGATACAGCTCTATATCAAATAAAAATGCACCAACAATATGAAGCAGTAATAAGCTCTGCATAAGTAAGCTCTGGTAATAAAAATCTTCTAAACCATCATAGATGTGACATGCAAATACATTTTCTCAGACACATTGAGTACACCAAGTTCAAATAAGGCTTTCCTGTCACTAGATGGTTGTGAAATAAAATTTCCCGATTTCCTATCTGGAAAGTAGTCTTATTAAAATTAACTGTGGAGTTAGAAGAGAGTCTAGAACACTTGTCCTTTACTCGGAAGCAGCTAAATCAAGATAGTCCGTACTATATCACTTTTGATTTCTAACACATGCTGTTAGTAAGAACTCTTAAAATTATGTTTTCCAGTGGGAAGGGCAAAAAATTTCAATAGCTTTTTAAAGAATTTAGTAACTATTAGGAACTCTATCTTCCATCCAAAGAGGGTAATATCTTTGGATATATAACTGTTCTTGGTTCCTTAATGTGTTCAATGTTAGAAGAATTAAAAAGATATCTCAACTATAGATGGTTTTTTATTGATCTAATTTTAATGAAGCATTCAACAGTTTCAAATAAATAGACATATTTTTGGAGTCATGGGAACATGGAGAGTGAATAAAAGCTCTTTACATTCTAATTAGTATAATTGGTTCAAAAGCTTTATTTCCATCCCACAGGAAATTCTGACATTGTAAAGTTTATTTTTATTATTTGGATTGGAAAATGAAAGTGTAGATATTACTTATTGTAGAAAAAATTGGGGAAAAAAGGCACTTAAACATTACTGCGTTTTATTTTCATGTCTTTGCATTCTCATGTGATAAAACCCCTGTAACACAAAATATCAAGCTCTTATATGGAAGTGAAATTAAATATAAGGTTCAAATGGACTATGTATTTCTTACTGAAGTGTACATTATGAACCTAAAACTAAGAAGATAATGCCCATTTATTTAATGTTTTTCTTCTGAAAATTTTACTGATATATTGGTACTTCTCAATGAAAATAATTGTCCCCAATTTATTTATAACAACCTTACTAGAGGCAATTTATTTAGGGGTAATTTAGTTCCCCTTATTTTGAAATACAATTTTGTTGAAATGGGGCTGATTGCTTATACAAGATAAATTGTTTTCTCAAGATTTTTTCTTCTAATTTTTTTTCTTTAAATTTTAAAACCTTTTCCAGTAATTTAATATTATTATAGGATCACAAGGAGCATTTTTTTACTTGTTAATTCTTCCAATCAGTCAGTGGAACCTGTTAATGTCAATTAAAGTTTTGCTATGTGAATTAAATTCTTCTTCAGCAGAACTGGAATTGTTTTTTACATTTTCTGTCGGTCCTAAAAAAAATGGATTCAGTAGATTAAACAATTTTTATACAGTTTTTACTAGATACTAATTTCCACAAAAATTCATCTTGGGAAAAAGAATAACTTTTTGTACATAAAGTTGAAGGAAATTTCAACATGAAAATTCAAAACCCTTTTATTTTAAAAAGAAAAACTTCACTTTTGGCTACCCAATTGACCTAAAATAATTTCAGAAAACACTCATCTTTGCTCAGTTTGCATTTTGAACCTCATGTATATTTTAGCTGAAAATATTTGTCCTGTTCTAGTTCTCTGTTATCTCCAAACAATCTTAAAATAAAGCATCTTGGCTTGCCTCCTTCTCATCTCACTTCCCCCCACACCTTGCTCAAATTGTTGATCAAACAATTTGTCGAAGGCTTTGCATAGCAACTGTGCCTCCAGTGCCTGCAGCCACAGATCCACAGACGCAAACGGGCACATTCTCACTCCACAGGCTGAGGAGCTGACGGTATCCACAGACGGAAAAATAGTTAATAAGCACATTGTATTTAGGCGGGAATTGATTGCAAAGTCCTTTGAGGCTAGTTTGCTTAGTTCTTTACTCCATGTGATTATTACTCTCACAAAGCAACTGGAGGCTGCTGAAGTGTAAAATGAGACTGATTCGTCCCCCAATTCTGTTGCAGACCCTGCTTGTTTTTCCTGTTACTGGGGACAAATTAATTTCTCCTCAAGAATGATGACATTTTTCATGGTTACCAGAGGGCTGAGGTAGCCTACTGGTTTTGAATATAGTAGATACAGGTTCAATTCCTTTTAGGGTTAACAGAATCTGGAATGTAAGTATTTGACTTGGGAGACACTCTGACAGGGAATCAGCTCACAGGTACTGACATCTAAATGGAAGACTCCACACATCCATAGATTAAAAGTTTAAGCTCCTTTTATCCTCATTGGTATCCTTAACAGTCAGTATAGCCTAGAGCTGACCATGGCTAACTGCTTTCCTTAGGATGAGTGGAATTGTTCTCCATTAACTCCTTGGCTGTGCTGACTGTATTGTCTCTGCCTTGACTGGAGCTTGGACACCTGGATCATTAGCAGAACCTTTCAGTCGTGGCTGCCTAGAAGTAGATGTTTGAATCAGAGCTGAATCCTACCCCATGTTTCTCTTTCTCCTCTTCCATCATATCTTTTAAAGATTCCCGTAACATCCCTGTCAGTTCACTGCTTTATAGGCATACAAAGTGAGCAAAATATTTTAACTTTTGCAGGTTTTCAGGTCTGTGTCTCTCTAAGCTGAGAGTAGTTTCTTTATGCTTTGGAATGTGAGGTTAGACATAGACATAGATTATGTTATTTTTCTAAACTGGTGTGTGAAACAATGCATAAATTGAGAAGATTTGATTCAACTCCCATAGCACTGCATTCACATTAGAACTGTCCTTATAATTTTGTGCATCTTTAGCTCTGCCAGAATAGCTCCAAAATTATTCTCCTAGTTTTAAAGCCAGTTCTGCTGATGCTTTTTTTTGGTGTGTGTGTGTGCATGTGCTGATTATTGTTGTTCTTTCTTCCTTAGGAATATATATTTAAATTTCCCTGCTGCCTCACAGTTCCCACACAATGTTTGCTTGATTGCATATTCTTTGTGGTTTCATTTTGTTTGTCTCTCTAGTGGGAGGTCCTGCAAGCAATGTTAATAGACCATCCTCCCCAGAGGAATTTATGGGTAATTTTCTTTGTCATCTGAAAGATTTATGATCAAAATATTAGACGTGAATAGGAAACTGAACTAAATAAATCACAGCTTAATTCTACAGATGTATGCTGATTTATTTACATGTGGATACAGCACTTCTCCTAGAAGAAGTGGGACCCCAGTTTTACTTCAAACTTCTGCTGACAGATATAGGAAGGCAGCAATTTCAGCTAGGAGCAAGGGACTCTTACATTCAGCTCACTATCAATACTAAGTTCTTCCACAGTTTTTGATGAGGCTTTTGGGGGCAGATCCAGAAAAGTTTGTGAGCTGTGCCTGTCTGCAGTATTCAGACTAAGTCAGGAGCTTCATTCCACCAAAGCAACACTTAAAGTGTCGTTAGTGGGCCTCAGCAGGATAATCCAAACCACCTAAATCAGCAGTCTAGACTCTGTGAGTAGACAGTGGAGACAAGTAAACCCCTCTCAGGGTCTATGAGTACTTACTTTGGTTAGCAAACTATTTCTCTCCCTTGGCTCTTTGGAGCTTACAAACCTACTCCAGTGTTACGATGTCCTGAGCAAGGCGCAACTTAGAGCCAGCCAAGAAATAGCAGCCCTAGTCTCAGCTGAACACTTGGAGAGTAAACCTTGCCTGGAACAGCTTATAACCTGAAGGTTTGTGTGTGGCTTTTTTGTTTTCCACATGAAAAATTACAGTAATGTGTAGTAAAAGCATGTCTTTGGCTTTTAGTTTTTTTTTTTTTTTTGGTAAATGTTATTTTTTCACTTCAGGAACAACAGCAAATGCTACTGTTTCCTGGAGCTTATATCCATATTGCTGCATTCTAACGGATGTATGAAATAATTTCTTATATCTGTCAGTCCTCTCTGTCAGATTTTGGACTTTCTCCTGTGAGGTTTCTCCCTCTGGGGAAGGGAGCAGGACCCCCAAAACCCCACAAAAAAGGGTCGCCGCTGAGATGCGAACCCCCACGCAGTCCAGGCCGGTCGGAGCTAGGGTGCCGCGAGCACGCGGGAGCGCACAGCGTGGCATGAGGCTTGGGAGACAGAAGCTCTGCAGGAAATGTGGGTGAGGCGAAAGAACATACTGGACACTGTCTCTGGTCTCCCAGGGAGGTTTATTTGGGTCTTCGGGGGGGTTGCGGGGAAGGAGAAAGGGAGAGGAAAGCAGGGGAACGGCAGGGGCTGGGAGCCCAAAAACAGTGACCTCAGGCTGACACTGGCATGGGTTGGGAAGAGAAGGGAAGGGAAGGGAAGGGAATGGAAGGGAAGGGAAGGGAAGGGAAGGGAAGGGAAGGGAAGGGAAGGGAAGGGACGGGAAGGGAAGGGGGGAGAGCCAATCCCGGAAGGTCTGAGGGGAAGAAAGGCTGGGGAACACACCAATAGACTTCTGATAAGGCAGGGTGCATATTTCAAAACAGCCAATAACATATTGAGCAGGGGAACAAAGGAAAAGCCTCGTGGAAATTTGCAGAGACACGTTGCTATGCTCCTGCTTTGCAGGGATGACACTTTGAAGTTTCATTCAGTACTTAACAGTCTTCTTATGTTGCTTATTTTTTACTCACACAGAGTAATGTACACAATGATTCTGACAAAACTATTAACAGACATTTAAAGCTGCTAACCGTGCTTGCTGTTCCTCCTTGCACATCTCCTCTGTTTTAGTTGACTCTTTTCCTGGTATGTGTAGACTATATTTCAAACTCTTTCTCACAGCTAGTCATTGTTGGGATCTCAGATGTCAGACAACTCAGTTTTGTTTAGAAATTTCAAGCACAGACTCTGTTCATTTTGAAGCATGCTCCTGTAAATGATAACAAACTAACATCATGCTCCAAAAAGCTCACTGCTTGTCAATTTGTTTTTAAAAATATCCTCTAAATGTACTCCAAAGTTTATTTTAACTCTGTATAAATAAATCCAGCAACCATTACTAAGATTTTTAAGAAAAAAGGATTTGATGCCACTATCTAAACTTAAGAATTCATTTAAAGAGATATTATTTTGGGCTAGGTATTTCCTCTGACAAGAAAAGCCAACATGATTGTACATGAAAAACGTTCACAACATGAGTACTAAAATATTCTACAAACAATGAATGAAACTCCCAAATTTTTGGTGATTGGTATTTTGCTTTTTTACTACCAACATTACAACCAAAGTAGAATTCAGGTTTCTGCTTTCTCTGTTTAGATACTTCCCTTTTATCGTGGATTTAGTTCATCTTAAAATGATGATCATGAGTCTCAGTGGTGTTTGAGAGCTTGCAATAGTGATTAACAAAAGCCCATTTCTATTCTGAAGTGCACTGAAGTATGTAATTAAACGTTATTCTTTTTCTCCAGATTGGAGCTGAGTTTTGAAATAAGAATGGTTGATTGAAAACTCAGCTTTGTGAAATGGTTGAGTTCTCCCCAAACTAAAGCCAAGTTAAAAAAGCTGATGATATAGTTAAAAGAGCCTGAGCTTGAACTATAATAGGAATTAATAGGAAGACCTTTGTGCTGACACTGCTTTTAAACTCCTCTGAAGTCCTACAATTCATGATGGCAGCGCATTCATTTCAACTTGATATAAAAATATGCAAATACCTTTGGTATGTTTATTTCCTTGATGGAAAACAAGCTGAACATGAGCCAAGGATGCACCCTTGCATCAAAGCAGGCCAACAGCCTCCTGAGCTGCAGCAGGCAAAGCACTGCCAGCAGGTTGAGGTAAGCAGTCCTTCTCTGCTCAGCTCCAGTGAGATCCCTCTGGAGTGCTGTGTCTGGCCCTGAGTAGACAAAAGGCATGAACATACTGGATTGACTTCAGCCAAGGACCACAAAGATGATTAAGAACCTGAAGCATCTTTTCTCATGAGAAGAGAGGTTTGGAGAGCTGGGGCTGTTCATCCTGGGGAAGAGAAAGCTCATGGGGCTTATGTGTTCAAAAATATCTTTGAGGATGTTAAATAAAGTGGAACCAGTCTCCTCTTTGTGGTATCAAATGATCCAAGGAAAAGAGGTGGTGGGCACAGATTTAATTCCACCTAAACATGAGACAAAAACTGTTTTCTTCTTCTAATTTTTTTAATTATTTTTTTAATTTGGTGAATATGGTCAAAATCTTGTAGAGTATGCCCAGAGTGGTTGTGCAATCTACATCCTTGCAGACACTCAAAACCTAGACAGGACACCATCCTTAGGAGCCCACTCTAGATAATCCTTCTCTAGACAGGGGTGTTGGCCTAGTCCAGAGGTCACTGCTGACCTGAATGTCTCAGTGATTCTGTCAGTTAGTGGGTGATTCACAGACTACAAGGCTGAAAATAAGTTTCAGTGACTAGAGTAGTTTTAATGTCATCAGCAGTCCTTCTATGCCAGATGTGACCCCCACAATGACATTACATGTTAAAAATTCCTTCAAGTATCAATTTTTTTGTCTTTTCTATCAGTAGTCTTTCAAATTTTTTTATCTCAATATTTTGAATCTTCTTTATCATAGAAAACTTTGCTGGGGAATTATAGTATTCAGTCTTAAGAAGAGAAAAAGTATATTTTTCTACCTTATAAACATCTTTGGAAAGAAGCTCTTTCCTGAGAAAAACTATGTTACAGCAAGTCATCCATGATGATAATATTTTTACCTGAAAGAGAACAATAGATTGTTTAGTCCATATTTCCTTTCATGCATGATATGAGCATTTTTGTTAGATTTCACACAGTCCTTGGGTCAAGTTACTAACATATGTATAGTTTAAATTATTCATCTCAGAGAACCACATGGGTTTAGCAAGGAGATTTACAAAAGTGCTTTTCAGAACAAGAAAAAATATTGCGGAAGACATAAATGCTGCAGTATTATCTTAGTAAATATTAAAGATATTATAAAGGAAGGAAGGAAGAAAAGATGATCAAATATTTTCTGTTGGCTGCATGTGTTCCCTTGGTGAAGAAGTTGGTCTCAGGGGTGTGGTAATCTTCCTTTAAAATATTGAATATTCAGAAACAATAAATCAAGTTACATTTTATTAGTTTAAGTTCTTCTTACTGCACACAGACTCTGCCTTCATCTATTGAAAAAAGAAAGATTATGTCAACAGCATTTGGTAGAGGTGTCTATCTCTCAATTTTCTGCTTTGTTACTTGTTGTCAGGATTGGCAGTTCAATTGTTCCAGTTTGTGACAAGAGTCAACCCCCTGAGCTCTAATTTCCATTAGTGGTTACTTCCAAAACATGTAAACTCCCTTTAACCTTAAGAAAAGAGGAAAATAAACTGCAAATAGCAAGAGTGATGTACACCCATGACTGAATGCTTGGATGGAAGGATGAAATATGCAGAAGCAGAGATTTCACATGATACTGTAATATGATTCAGAACATACACCATAGTAAATAATATTATTGGTTGAAGTGAAAGTGTATAAATTTCAGAAATGTTGTATATTTTTCCTCATATTTATAAACAAATGCTAATGAATAGGGCATGAAAATATTATATGAGCAAAAATTTCAATGAGGTGATTTGTGTGATTCTGTAGCAGTGGAATTTGTTTCAAAACTGATTCCTTGCCTAAGAATTGGTTTCCAAGGGATCATATTTAATTATTAATGAGTGATGTCTCTATCTTTTGTTTACAGGACAACTCTCAGAAATATAAATAAAGTGTAATCTAACACAGTTTCGTTAAATATCAGTAGGAGTGTCAAATAGGATAGCTAGAAGGCGTCAAATCTTATTTTATTTGAACGTCATATCTGTAAGATTTCAGCCTTTCCAGTTCAATCACATTTAGTTTTTTGTCATTATTTATTTTGATTGCTAATCTTGAAGAATCTGATTCTTGCATAGATGCTTATGGTTTCACTTTCTGCTCTCCTCTGTTTTTTTTGTTACAGGCTTACAAAACAAAGTACTATAACTGTCTTTGAAAACTAAAAATCAGAATATTCAGCCTATACCTACAAGTAGATACTAACTAATTATTTTTGCTAAGAGGAAAACAGAGATCAGTTCTATAAAACTCTAATAAACAATTTTAAAAATCATCATCGATGTTTTTTCAAGATGTTGTTATGGATCTTCACATCACCCAACTTATCTTCTCATGTATCAATGGAAGATGAGGGGAAAAGGACTGAAGGCTCTGCTTACACTGATATTGTGCCAGCCCCAAGGATTGTCCCTGGCTATCAGTGCAGGTGATGGAACTGCACAAGAGAAGGAGATTCTGCTGCCCACTGCCCCAGGGCAGCTCTCAGAGGGCAATTCACTTCAGAAGGGATCCATAGTTATCATCACACCCTCTGCAGTAAGGACAATTACAGCCAGAGCAGGAGTAAAGCAAAGAGTATTGCAGGGCAGGATTACAAACCTGTATAAGCCTGTACAATGCTGTTTTGGTCTGTCTTTGGGGAAAACCTCATCTCTTTTCAGTGACCCCGTGGAAATCTAAAAAAGAGGAAAGTTTTGTATCTAAATACATGAATGAATCCGAGTCTGCTTGAATAAAATGACATGAAGGATAAAATGCATTAAGCTCATAACTCCGCTGTCATTTGAATAGTTTGCTTTTCCTTCTTTTCCTAATAAACTCTGCTCTGCCCTAGAGTGCCCTTTTTTGTCTTGTCATAACATTTGAATGAGTCATTTCAATGATTAATTCTATTATTTTTCTTCTCAGAATTATCTTCTGTCCTTCTGAGTCCGTTCCCTTTTTCAGGCTCTCAGAATCTCTTCCTGATATTTACACTGGGGGAAATACATGGATTGTGGATATTGAGGAATATAACTTTGTTTTAAAATTAACTTATTTAAATTTCAAAGAAAAATAACTCTTAAAAATAAATTAATTCTTACTTTAATATTTTTGATTAATTTAATGGGGAGAAACTGTTTTAAAAAATGTACCGAACTGCTTTCTTTAGCTGTCTGCCTTAGCATGAACATACAGCACAGTTATCCCATTCCCATACACTGCATTTGTCAGCTGTTGTTGTAACTTGTGTCCTGGCCTGTCCTGACCTTTGCGTGACAGACAAGAGTTTTCATTCCCATTTCACCAGTACAGTCAGACTCTGTGCACAGTATCATCTTATGGGATCTGGTCTGTTTCATCAGGATACACTCACTTTTTTAAGGTTCTTCAAGGCCACTCAAAATAGTAGGTCCCTTCAACCCACAGAAGTAAACTGTAATATTGGACAAATGGTGAAAGTGTCAGGTGGAGACTGAGAGGTCAGAACAGTGGTTTTTTCCCTGTGCTGAAAAAGTAATACCTCCAAGAACAGAATTTAATGATGATTTCCCTGGGGTACCATGGGTCTACACAGATCCCAAACAAGACTGTGACAGCTAGTTAGCAGTCTAGTCTCACCGCCCCACTTCCCATATGTTGCATCTGTCCTTGAGAGGGACTTCCTCCAGACAAAGAGCAATTTGAACCTCATTGTGCATGCACAAAACTTTATTTATGTCAGTGAGCTTATTACCGGAATATTAAACCCACATGCTTAAAAACACATCAAAACCAGAAAAAAACAAATACCCCAAACATTATCCCTACGTCATGCATTTATGCACCAGAGGAAGAAACATTAATGGACAATCAGAGAATCCTCTAAGGCAGAGGAAGTACACTGAATGATCTCTCTCCTTAGAAGGACTGCTGTGACAGTGGTCTTTGAAAACCAGAATCAGAGACTCAAAGAGGAAAGGCACACGCTGCCTCGGAACTTGGAGAAGTTCCAGGAATTCTTCCCTCCTGGATTTTCAGTTGCTTAAACCCACACTTCAAGGAACCTGCTGGACTTTGTTGTGTGCTTCTTGTCTACAAAGGTTATTCTAGCTGGATTCCCAGAGCAGTGAAAACAGTTGGGGTTTGCTGGCTCTAAACAAAGATCTTGATACCTGGTTGAACTATAAAAGATCTGGCACCTGTCCTCATAAAAGCCTCCCTCTGTCATGCAGCTACTAAATTGCAGATAGAACTTTCTCACATTAGAGCTGGCAGGCAGCAAGGACCATCCCACTTCAAGGCTTGTACTCCTGAGAGCAGGCAGAAGGAAGCAAGTTCACCCAGGGTTTCTCTTACCTTTCACTTGGAATAATCACAGTGTTTCTGCATGTTGTTGCTCTTCTAGTAAGAAATCTCTAGCAAAATTTTAATTGTACCAAAAAGTTGTATTTTTGTTGTTGTTGTGTGTGTTTGGATTTTTTTCTAATATTCTCATATTAATCTGCTGATGGTAAGAATAGAACATATTAAATCCTCTGAAAAGCTATTAAAGTGTTCTAATTTCATTTCAATTATCAGCACAGCTCCACCCCTCCTTAGATTTCATCATACTGCTAACAATAATGTTACACCCCCTCATGCTCTTCACTTGCCTTCTTTCCCTTTTCTTAACTGCTCCTTTCCTTTCTGCCCTTGACTTTACATTTTCTCCTTCCAATCAACCCCATGTTCTTAGAACTCCTTCTAGCTCGTGCACAAGAACCTATGTTCTCTTTCCTCCTTCACAGTCTAACTACCCTGGGCTAAATTTTTGGAAAAGTCAGGATATAGAGAAGAAAATGTACACTGAGAGATAACTTCTATTTCAATTTTTGTTTTAAAAATATTACTGTTTCTGATTTTTATTTATTCCTGCAGCAAAGGGGTAATTCTTTAAGCAGATTAAAATGATTGGGAAAACATGCCCTGGGACACAAACATTCATATTTTTCATTTATGCCTAGCTCATTGCTCCTTACTCTGATTTTGTATTTATGATCTTATGATAAAACTGCACTATTATGAAACCAGAGATGGTCAACAATGAACAGGTAACTCTTTCAGAGCCATAGTACAGAAATGTTGTTTTGCCTGGGCACATGTCCACTCTCTGGGCTGCCATTACTTTGCTGCGCATCGATCCAATCACTCAATTCCATACCCTCCTGAGGTCTCGAGTTGAGAGCAGAGATGGTCGCTGTTCTCAGCATTGTGAATTTCAGGAATATATTTCAGGACAGCTGTCACAGTTCTTCCAAGGATTTTGTGCTAACATATGCTCTGCATGGAGACCACTGGTCTGTGGGAGCTCTGCTTTCCCAGTTAGAGGTAAATATGGGTACATGGTGAGAGAACGAGAAATATGTAAGTTTTTTAAGCCTGTGTAGACTGTGAAAAAAAATCCATCTCTGAATAGATTTCTGCCTGTATCTTGCCACTCTTGCATATGATTCTCATTTACAAGTTGTATAATGCCTCACAGCATCTCTTCTCTTCAGCCTGATCTGATTATTCATAAATCACTTCTGGTTGGAAAAAGTCTCCTTTTACACCTCTGTGACAAACTCTTGTGAGATTTGGTTGAGAGGTTAGTCCCAGCAATAACTTCAGTCTAGCCTGTTCCCTTCTGTAAAGATTATAGTGCGTTTGAAAGGGAGAGAAAGGATAGGAGTAAACACTGGAAGAGAGGGAGAAGATAAGAGTTATATAAGCCATTCTATCACCAAGAAGAATGTTTGTGGAATCATGGCCTTAAACATCTTAATCATGATGGAGCTTACAATGCAAGTGAAGGTTGCAATGAAAATGTTCTTTACCAAATAAATTGGAATTCATAAATTCATATTTAATATCTCACATCTGCTATTTGTTCTTTAAAATGTAATAGTGCCTACAAGGTCACTTGAAAGAACACTGTTCTCTCGCACTATAAAAAATGTATCCCCTCAACATCAAGTGCTAGTACCTAGTAAAGAACAGTAGAAATTGGAAACAATTATTTTATTAAGACAAATGTAAAGGGTGGCTATCAAAAGACAGTGTTTATAAGCATTTTCAAGAATTTTTTACCTATCTGCACAGAAGAATTCCTTTATGCTTTGCTCAGACAATAAAAATTGTATCCTCAGTTTTTATTCATTGACCAACAGCAGACTTTAGTTCACAGCTTAAAAAACTATTATTCACTACAATGCAGGGGTTGAAGCTAGTAATACATACCACTCAAAGTAATTATATACTTCAGAGAATATCTTAATCTTCATAGTGAACCCTATAACTGAGATTTCCTGGCCTTTTTCATGTACTCTTCTAAAGCTCTTCTAAAGCCTTTGTACACTTTTACTCCAGAAAACCATGACAGTAGGTAATTAAATAAGTAATATTAAAAATAAGTTAGTCCTAGAGATTTGAATTCTTGTTTTTTCTCCCATAGCTCAAAACCAGGAACTTGCAAACTTACAATGAATATGTTGAAAGCAAAAAAAACCCAACAAACCCTGACATGGAAGAGAAAGATGAAAATATACAAGAAAGCAAAGTTTCATGCAGGAAAACATTGAGTGACTGTCTCCAGTATGAGCATTTGTAATCACATAATTAAAAACTTCAGTAGGCCTGTAGGTCATCCAGAACAAGCAAGGACATGACTGAATTACAAAGTCTGCATTGGGGACTATGCTCTAGCAATGTACAGTTCTTCAGACCTAATTTAATCACACCCTGAGCCATGTTTTTAGGTGCTTAAACACAAATTTACTTATGACAAAAGGAATGGCAACCTCTGTAGGCATGCATGTGTGCTATAATGCAGATATAAAAATCTGATTTGTCACTTTCTAAAATATCTATAGTTTTGTATCCACCTCTCATCTCTAAAAGAAAACAATGCCACATATTTGGGACTGAGATTAAAAAAATGTGGGATATTGTTGTCCTAAATTCCCACCTGTTCTTATATTTAAATTTCTTTCAATACTGCTAAATACATAGAGAACTAACTGCCCCAGAAATGATAGAGTGGGTTCATTTCTTGGATGTTAACAGCTTATCAAGGGCAATATAAACAAAACTGGCACAAGTGAGTGTTTCATAAAGCCTCTTCATGTATGTGTAGGTCTCAAATCCCAAGAAATTTCTGAATCCTCCCAAAGCATTGTGGTGCACTTGTTGCAAAATAAAACCAATTTGCTTAGCATGAATGTCTGTATTGCAGATTCCAGAAATAGCCAAACACACTTATCTGTTCATTTACTGAGAACTCCTGTTGCATTACTGAAGCTGTTGGCCTCAGATAACAGTGGGAGTCAGATTGGTGAAATCAGTATGTGATTTCAGTTATAACAAAATTTTCAGAAATATTTAAAATCAGACATTTTGTAATATTTTTGTTAATATGACAAGTAATGGCTTTAAATTGAAAGAGGATAGATTTAGATCACATATTAGAAGGAAATTTTTTATTGTGAGAGTGGTGAGGCACTGGCAGAGGTTGCCCAGAGAAGTTGCTGACACTACATCCCTAGAAGTGTTCAAGGAAGAATTGGATGGGGCTTTGAACAACCTGATCTAGTGAAAGGTGTTCCTGCCCACAGTAGGGGGGTTGGAATAAGGTGATTTTTAAGGTCTCTTTAAACCCAAACCATTCTATGATTTCAATTCTATGACCCTGTGTTATTCATATTCATGAAGGTATGTTTCAATCCTGATACTTAAGAAAATATCCTTTTTTCATAATGTGTTGAATGCTTACTGTGATGCAATGGAGAATGTGGTCAGATGGGAGAAGTGCTGAAGCCGTCTTCAAAAAACCCTTCCCTGATCTCATTGCAGAGCCTCAATCTGCACTGCTCTGTATGCATTCTCCAAGTTTCCATATGAGTAATATGCAAAGTTTCTGCCTGTCTTTCTACACCTTTAAAGGCAACTAGAAAATAAACGAATAAAACCAGTTGTGTTTTGATAATTTTCTTCTTTTTTCACTTTTTCTTTTAGGCTGCTAGATGATGGCCTGAAAACTAAAAAAGAATCCTGATCTGCTACTTCCACCATCACACTGTTTTACTGCTGGTATTGTATTATAATGAGAAAGGTTTTGAATGCTTCATTACTAAGTTTCCAACATTAAAGGGTAAGATTCAAAAGATGTTTCTGAAGCATTCTGAACATTGTCTGGAGAATAGTTTACTTGGCTCCTATACAGCTTTGTTTACAGCTTTATCAAATGTCTCTGGAAAACAAATTAACATTCAAAAACTTTCTTTGAGTACTGTTAAAAGAATAATTCCTGAGTATTATAAAAGAACTTCCCAAGTCTCTCAAAAATATAACTGAAATACAGTCATGGCAAATTATTTTAGGTGAGAGGCACAGTTGACCCAGCCTTCTCAACATCAACTTGATAGTTAATATTGCAAACATAGTATTATTCTCTCTTCTGTAATAGCCATTAGGGTTGTATCCCTCAAACTATATTTACCTTTTCCTTAGAGAAGAAAAGGTGAATCACAACCTTTGGATTAATCATAACAATAGCAAGGCAATACATATACATTAATGGGAAAGGCATACAACTCAGCCAAATAATGCTGCTAACTGTGCTGCTGCTTCATAATCATCTTTCACCCTCATACAAACAGTGGAAACCAGGACTACAGAAGAATTTAAAAGAAAGCAAAGGTTTTGCATGATAGTAAAAATCTGAATGTGATCGATCTGTTTCAACATGCTGGAGACTCTGACCGCAAATTTTGAAGGATGAGTGTAGCTGATAAATGACAAAAAAGATTAGCCTGAAATATTTACTATCTGTAGTGCTAACAGTCATTCCATCTATATTAATTGGCACACTGTCTTCTGTGCCAGATGGTCTATTGCAGAGAGTGAACATTACCCTCGTGGATTTATCCAAATTATGTATTTGACGTTTGGATGAAAGCATTTTGCTTTTTTTTACTAGTTGAGCAAAGAGAATTATGTTTGTCATCTTAATGCTATTATTCCATACAGGTCATCAATAAATATACATACAAAGGTCTAACTGGATTCTAAGCAAAGACAGATATGATGGATTTTGTTTGAAAAAAGCTCTAAAAACTTAAGTCTTATTATTGCCAGTGTTTACCTCAGCTTTCAAAAATAAATTCTGATGCCTTGTTGCTAAGGCAGCAAACAAATACTAGGGATGAAAGTCACTGGGAAGTGAAATACTTTACCATCTTCCCCAGATCTAGGTATTTTGGGGAAGAACCTGACTAGAATACTGCCATGTACATATTGTGTTTTGGCCTGATTCCGGTAAAGGTGTTATAACTTCCTGTCCACTATATACTGACTGCCTAAAGGTGATTGCTATAGGGCTGTCTCATCCCCCAGGCACAGTGATATGGCAGCTCAGCTCAGCTCAGTTCCCTGACTGTCTTAAGCCTCATCATATGGATCACTCATACCAACAGCTAGTGCCCTTGGAAGAACGTGGAAAGGAAGGGACTCTGTAATTCAACAAGAACATGTGTTAGGCAAGAAATTTGGATGGGTTGCCACAAGGATGGCTGCTACTCAAAAGGTCAAGACACCGTCAGAAAATCTAAGGTTTCAGTCAGTTATTGATTAGAAGCCACATGGGAGTTGATAGTTTGTTAACTGTTTAATGGTCCTGTAAAAAACAACAAAAACCCCAATGAAACAAAGTTTTGGTTTGTTTGCTATTATATAGCTAAAAGCCTCCAACACAGACTTTTTATTAATCACAGCATAAAAACATGGCACAGAATGTGTGAGATAAGGAGATCAAGAGCTGGAAGCTCTGTGCAGCTTAAAGATTGTGATAAAAGATGGGATTGTCTGTTCTATATGCACACATACACTCAAAGAATATACTGGAGAGTATACAAAGAGATAGTCACATTGAAAGTAAAGGGACGAGAAACTTAAAAAGAGGGAGGGAGGTCAATGGGGAGCAAGACAGAGAGCAGGATGCCTTCTGTCAAAGGAATGCAGTGAACACAAGAAGTGCAAATTGAAAACAAAATAAATGCTGTTTGTACAAACAAAGTAAAAGAATGACAACAGCAAGAGGAAAAGAGAGTGGGAAGAGATTATATGGGCATACAGAACAGGAAAGGAATTAAAGATTCAAAGCTGAAGGAGAAATAAGGAAATAAATGGCAAAGATGTTTGCACCTGGTGCTTCTTTTTGCTCAAAATAATTTTTGTCTAGTTTAGAAAAAAGTAGTGCCAGAGGGCCAAAATCAACAGGTAATTTGTCTGGCAAGAATTGTCCTTTGGAAGAAATATCAAATCCTGACAATCAGATTTTGACCAGAGCACTCTCCTCACCAGGGAAACGGACTAGGGAGACATTTGGTCTTTCACTGTCCATTTTCATCTAAAATAAATCAATTACATTTTGGAGACACTATCAAAGCTTGCAGGAAAATATTTTCCCTGTTGCTGCTACAGATAAGTCTGTGATTACAATTCAAGTGTGTGTGTGTGGTGTTTAAGCTCATTGTGAATATTTAAATAAAATAGTCACTAAATAGCTACAACTTGCCACTTCGTACCTTGGCTTAGGTTTACCTCAGAACATTCATCTGCTGCAATAAGGGACTTAGGCTGGAAGGGGGTCAGCAAAGGCTAGAAATCTGAATGAACATTAACTGCCTCCTAAACAAAGTGATGATTCATGAATAAAAAACAGGCATGATTCTAAAGGTCACTAGACCCAGTTAAACTGCATGTCTAACTCTTGTGTATCTGGCACACACAATATGCAGATCTGCCATAGGGCAATTCCTTAGGTATTCATCAGCATGAATAATTCTGATCTCGTTTAGCACATAGCCGTACTAAATGACACAAAGAAAATGAGGTATAGTCTCAGATCCATAGTCAGTGGTTTTATTACGCAACTTCCACCTCTTGCAGAAATGCTGGCACTCTCTATACCTTTTAACCCTCATAGGAGATATGAACTATTTCTAGAGCCAAGCTCTGGAAAAATTCACCTTTGCAGCCTAAGGCTTAAGGAAGGTTTGCTTCTGGCAAAGGCACAGGGTTGTAATTTTACAGGATGCTCTCATAGGTCACTTTTGGATGGCTTTCAGCCTGATGCATTAAGATGATTTTAGCCTTTAGTCAGTAATGCTTTGTTATTTTGAGATATTCATTTCTTCTTTTTCCTTTTTTTTTATTGCTGCTTTTATCTGTGGCACTTAGAACACCAAGACAGATCCCCTCAAGAAAAATAAAAGGCATTATTATATTCTGTCTCTATCCAACATTTGTGCTTTCAACACATAATAAATATTCAGATGTGTTTGCTATCATTAGCTAGAATGGGAAGTCTGTCGCTGAGAAAAGGAAGACCTATTTAATAATAGCAGGACCAAGCTTCCTTTAATATTACAGAACTAAACAGCTCGATATTTCATCAAGGTCTTTAACAAAAGCCTGACAATCCAGTGTAGGAACTGGTTTTGTCTGTGTGCTGCTGGGGTACATTCTTAAGATACTTCCCTGAACTCTCCAGCACAATAATGAACATGCCATTCATAATTTTATGGGCTGTAGAATACTACCAGTTGATAGCCCATATACACTTCCTGGAAATGATCCTTTGGTTTTGAATATCTTAATTGGAAGGGCGCAGCCAAGGTCACATCCAAGATGGGATGGTTATTTGCACCCTCGTCTTATCTGCTGGTAAGATTGCAATCCCTGTACTTCTCTAAATAAAGAAGGAGAAGCCACTTTTATAGTGAACTCTAAAAAAAAATTAAATGGAGGGCTTTCAAACCATGTTAGTCTATTATTAATTACTTTTGTTTTGTTCTTTTGTTTGGGGAGGCCATATGGTCCAATGGCAACCATGAATTTAGCATTAGCTCAATTTTTCACTAAGTGAGTAATTTTGTATTCTACTGACTACATCTGTAAAATGCAGATTTTGGTCATAGTAACTGCTCCTTGAAAAATATATCTTGAAGTTTGCAAAGAAAATTACATATCAGTCTATAAAAGGATGGCTCAAAAATTATGCAGATATATTCCAAGTCAAACAGTGAATGGTACTGTTTTGTTAAACTTCACTGCAAATTTTGTTAATTAATCCATGTATATGAAATATTTTATTTTGCAAATCAGTTGTAATTTAAAGTAATTAAATATTTTAAAATGTTACCATCGTTTCTTAGTAACTAGACACCATTCAATTATCATCGTTGAAAAATTGTTAGTACTTCATGATCGGTGACATTTTGTCTTTTCTTCTGCATTAACAAAACATGATTCATAGTTTTCTTTTGTCTTCTGATTACCACTGTTAGTTCAGAAAAGAAAGTGAGTCAAATTAATGGATATAACTTCATTTTACTTGCAGCTTAATTCAGCACCAAGGTCATACTCAAAAGCAAGGCTGAAAATTGAAATAGCAAGGTCTAAATGCAGTGCATATTTTCCCCCATGATTTCACTAATATAAATATAAAGCAAATTGTATATTAATAGAAAAAAAAAAACCCCCGAATATTTTCCCCACCTTGATTTTTTTATCTTCTCTTCCTCTCTTCACCTGGCAAAATTCCTTTTGGATACAAGAAACTCTACTGCATATATTTATCTCCCTGGAGAGAGACTGAAGAAAAAAACATGTGACAGATGTTAGTCACATTGCTTAATGTACTACTGGAATGGATTCAGAAACTATGGTGATGAACATGATATAAATAATCTATATAGAAGAGAATCCTGAAACCATTCCTCTGGGAAAATGTTCATTAATTTCAATTAGACTTTTACCTGGGTAATGATTAAGATGGGCATATTACCAGATTATAGATATAATTATTCTATTTTATAATATGAGTAATACCATCACTATATTATTCCTAATCTTTGTTCTCAAAAGCTTTCTACTTATTTTCTTCCAAAAAAGTGAATTTACTAATCAAAATGCGCTTGATAAATGGCAGCATCACAGATAATAAAAGCTCTGGAGGTGATACTAGCCAATAGCTAAATTAATAGCCAAAATGCTTCTTATTAGTTCATATTACCTGTTGGCCAGAATGTGAGCAGCACAGTGGAATGGCTGTACTATGTCAGTCAGAAAGGGCCATCCAGCTGGGGGTCATCTCTCAGCTCAGCCTTTCTGTGAGTTTATGGACATGTTTACTCTTCCTTGTAGTTTAGTTCTTCTCTAGATAGAAGAGTCTTAGCTGACTCTATATGCCTCAGTTTTGCCACTTGGAAATAAATCCTTACCTTTAATAATTATTGTTGCTTCAATTATTTTGATAATAATTTCAAATTCTGCTATATCCTTTTGAATATGGGAGGATAATGGGAGAGAGGCCAGAACTTGTTTTATATTTGATTCATGATTTATTCAGCTGAGAATTACCTTGTTCTCTGTTTTGTTCTATTTTTTTTCCTAAGAGTTACTAACATTTGATTTGGGTTTGGTTTTTTTTTTTTTGTCTTTTTTTTGTTATTCAGCATAGGACTGACATATTTGTGGAGCTAACTCTCATTATCTCAAGATTTTTCTTCTGAGAGGTAGCACTTAGCTTGGAGCTCATCATTTTATATGTGAATTTGTGGGTTTTCTCCTCTTGTGCATCACTTTACATTTTTCTGCACTGCATTTCATCTGCCATATTATTGCCCAATCAGCCTCATGAGTTTCTGCAGCAATTCTTCACAGTCAGTCTGCATTTTTCCTATTCTGAATAATTTAGTATTAACAGCAAACTTGCCAAGCTCCCTACAAAATGCCTTTTCTAGGACTTGCATGAAGTCACTGTAAAGCACAAGTCTCACCTCAGCCCCCTGTAAAAGACCATAGAGACACAGTGTGATCCTTGGGGTGTCCTGTGCAGGGCCAGGGGTTGGACTCAATCATCCTCATGGGTGCCTTCCAACTTGGCATATTTTATTATTCTAAGATTCTATGATTTTCTTTAAAAGGCGTGACAGGTGGCATTGTCAAGTCTTTTGGACATACAGATAGACTATATCAACTAAATCATTCTTATTTTCATATTTAATGACTTTGTCAAAAAAAACCCCCAAAATACCCACGTTACAGAACTCTCCTCTACAGGAGGCATGCTGGTCTTTCCAAGTAGCTTGTATTTATCCAGATGCCACTAACTTAGTTGTATATTTTGACTACTAATTTACCTAATATGGAGGTCAGGATGAGAGAATCTAGCTACCCCAATCTCCCCAGAAAGCCTCTCATATACCATCTGCTGTGGCTACATTGATGTGCTGAAAGAATTCAAGTAACATAGATGGAATTCTGACTATATTCTCCAGGAAGGTTCCAGGCATTTTTCTGCCCAAGGTGAAACTTGAATATTTGTAGATAAGAATGCAGTAGTAGGAATAACTAGCTGAATATTTTGATCAGTATACAAATTGCAAAAGACTACTGATATCATGACATCTTGAGTCTGAACTATTTTTGAAAGGAAGTGGACATGATTAATGTATTTTGTGCTGTGCCCACATCCCTTATGGTCTCCACTTATGGTACTTAACACACAAGCCAGAGTACACCTGTACAATTTGTATTTAAGGGTTTATAGATATTGTGACGATGAAGGCCATGAAACAGGTATCTGGACACTTTATCGAGTTGAAGTAATTTCTGGAGAGGTACTGAAGCAGGATTTCAAGACTGAGTGTGCAGTCTAAAACATCTAAGCAGCTGGCCAGAGCTTACTTTCTGTTACTGAATATTTTTTAAGCTTTTATGAGCTATTTTAAAGTGTTTATGAGCTATTTTATTATGAGCTTGTCCAACATCCTTTGGTTTCAGAATGGGAAGAGAAAACCATGTTCTCTGTTCTGTCTCAGCATTTTACTCTCATTAAGGTACTATGGTCAGACCATGATAGATCAGGTATTTCCACTTTGAAGGCAGAGCCCGAATGTGAAATTTCATGTAACTCCTCAGAAACATCTTTTTCTTTTTGCCATTAATAGCAGGAAGAGAGATGTGTGACGCAGAAATACCCCATTTATACAGATTTTAGGTTTTGTAAGAATTCCCGTTGAGTGTGCTGACATCTTGTGGCTGGCTGGATATTTAAACGTCATGTGTGTGCTGAGGGGAGGCAATTCCACCACATCATCTAGGGATCTCCAGCCCTTCTTGGAGTCTTCAGCCAAAGGCTCCATGTAGAGAAACATTTTGAATGTGACTACACAACATTAAGAGTTTTTCTTCTTTCTCAGTTGAAATTCTTTGTTTCATCTCAAACCCCACAATTTTGGGGGGGAAATAAGCACCCTTGTGTACATTTATTTTCTTCAAGTTACATAGTCATTAAATCTCTGCCTGAGACATGGACCAGTGCTGTATGATAGTGATAGCAAGAATTCTGGCATGTGTTTGCCAGTGAAATGCTCTTCTTTGACTGGTTCTTGGCTTCCTTTTGTGACCAGATGTTAGCAGAAAGAGGGAATGTTGTGCTGTTTTTTTTCCACAAATGCACAGGATGGACGGCTCTGCTCCATTTCTTTGGGATTTTGTTTGCTCTTTCTAAAAAATATATCCCCCTCGAGCCCTTCTTGTCTCATCCTTTTACAGTCTAAAGATTACTTCTGTCATTGGTGTCTTCTGGCTATTATGTTTCTGCACATTCCTCCTCCTTTGTCTCTGTAGTGTCCTATCCACTCTCTCCATCTTTAAAAAAATCTGTCTTCTCTTACTAACTGTAGTTTTTGGCCCCCTGTTCAAACTCCTTCAGCAGAGAATTTGTTGTGTCTGTCTGCAACACAGCAGCTGATTGCACAACAAAATTTACCAGCTTTGATACTGTCACCCTGCTGTGAGTGACAAGGTGAGGAGCAGAGCCCGTGAGCGTAACTCAAGGGAAGCTGATAAAGCTGCTCAGGGTTGCAGCAAAGATTATTTCCATGCTGAAGGCCCAGGAGACAGGGAGTCTGCAGGTGTCTCCAGAGGAGAGACTTACAGCAGGTAATACAGAATCTGTGGCTCTTTTGGGGTTAATAAGATGCTTCTGAGGCCCAGGGTAGAGGTTCTGAGGGTTGTTGCTGCCGCAGGCGTAAGGACTGGCATCCACTGTGCTTGGTGTGAGAGTTAGACACAGAGGCTCAATGTATACAATCTGTCTCCCTCTGTTTATGTTCATGATTCATCTGTGCCTACATACTTTTGTGAACAGTATGCTGCACTATGTTATTAAACACAAAACTGTGTACATAGCTTCTGGGATTTGTATGTATGTCTCATAAG
This sequence comes from Lichenostomus cassidix, assembly GCF_008360975.1. NCBI lineage: Eukaryota > Metazoa > Chordata > Aves > Passeriformes > Meliphagidae > Lichenostomus > Lichenostomus cassidix. The sequence continues at coordinate 15,989,035 of NC_139480.1, read as the reverse complement.
AAGAAAAAAAGGGTTTCAGTGAAATCCTGCCCATATGGCAGGTCAGCATGCATTAGTCTCCACTTTTCTGATGTGCCTGTTCCGAAGAACCATTCAGAGAATTTATCTAGCCAGCACTACAGAAAATTTCCAAGCAGAAAAGGATATGTACACATATGTTTCATTAAGATTTGATGATGTTTCCAAAAAGGTGGTGTATCAGAAACCAGAAGAAAGACAGTATGATCAAGGTATGCTCTATGTCCAGCATATTTTCAGTAAAACCAGAAAGCTTACAGATATCAATTTATAAAGTGCTTTTATCATAGATAAGGGAAATGGAAAATAATTTAGTGACCCAAGAATCCTAATCTTTTTAGGCAAAAATGAATTATCATGACTAAAAATGAGAAAAGTCTTAATACCTTCAGGAGATTTTTGCAACATAAATTTAGTAGTTACACTGTCAGAAGTTATTTGGGAAAATTAAGAGATCAAATTATTTTTGAGTTCAACATAAGAATGAATAAATGGATCTTGGAAAAGATGTACACATCCCAGCAAAATTGTTATAGTTCTTGACATACTGAATTTGGGCATTTTCATTGCCAATGTGATTAAGAAATACCCATCTAACAAAGATACAGTCAAATGAGAGGCAGATAGAAAACTAAATTCAGATAAATTCCCTTGAATTGTTCTCTACAGTTAGTACTTCATTTTTTTTCTGAATTTTTTGATGAGGAATAAATTTGAAAATAATAGTTTTGTTTGTTAGCTTTGTTTTGTTTTTTGTTTGGTTGGTTGGGTTTTTTTTGTTTGTTTTGTTTTAATAACTGCGTAGCTGTCAAGAGATTTAATCTGTGTCATATTTATATGATCACAAATGTTATCCTCATTTCAAGAACTTTCCCAAAATCCATAAATAAACTACATTTCTTTAAGGATGTTTTAATAAGGTTCATGTGGGATAGATGTCATCCTTAGTCTTTACAGAAGCCTTTGTACTGGAAAATGAGCTCCATGACCACAGAAATGAGCTCTATGACCACAGAAATTATAGCTCTGAAAGTCCATTTTTAGGCTCTTCTGCATAACTGCCATACTAAAGTTGCCATAATAAACCTTGTTCAGATCATTATTATCAACAAAAAATGTCTACCTCATTTGTAACTCACAAACTGTAAGAAAAAAAAGAAAACATATTGTTCCCTTACCTTGCCCATACTTCACTGAGCATTTTTTATTTTATTACAGATTAATGTATAACATAAACTCCTCCAGTTCTGAGCTCCTCAGTAAAATACAAGGAACTACCAGAGAGTGCCTGGAAGAGGCCATAAAGATGATGAAAGGTCTGGAGCATCTCTGTCATGAGGAGAGATTGCTGGAGCTTGGCCTATTTAGTCTAGAGAAGAGAAGACTGAGAGGGGATCTCATCAATACAAATATCTCAAAGGTGGGTGCCACGAGGATGGTGCCAGACTTTTCTGTGGTGCCAGCGACAGGATGAGGAGCAATGTCCATGAACTGAAACACAAGAAGTTTCACCTCAACATGAGGGAGAACTTCTTTATATTTAGGGTGGCAGAGCACTGGAACAGCTGTCCAGAGAGGTTGTGGAGTCTCCCTCTCTGGAAACATTCCAAACCAACCTGGACACATTCCCGTGTCACCTGCTTTAGGTGACCCTGCTTTGGCAGGGGGGTTGGACTGCATGATCTCCAGATGGCCCTTCCCACCCTAAATATTCTGTGATTTTCTAAACCCTTTAAGCATTGTGCATTTGATCTAAAAGACTTCATACTCTATAAACATTCACTTCAAGGATTTCAATTTTTGGAAAATATCAATCTAATAAAAAAAGTAGTTGAAAATTTCAGCACAACCTTCAGAAATTTCTGTTACTGTGAACAATTTCCTTGAGGTCATATAGGCTAGAGTGAAACCAGTCACAATCTAATTTGTGTCACACTTGGTGAGCTTTTCCTTATTGTGATCCTGCAGCATTGATGAAAGAATTTTGTGACTATTTTTCTGCTGTTCTATTACTGACCTTATTTAATGAAATGTTGACTCTTCCTACACTTAAAACACTGATAAATATAAATGCTACCTTATTTCAAAAAGAGAGTTTTGGCCCCACTATTCATTGTATTTCCTTTTATTCTGTGAACGAAATGCTAACATGTTTCAGCTTCCACAAAATGCCAGCTATTTTTGCTCTGCTCTAACTGTGATCTGGTATGATCAAAACCAAAGTTTCAGTGTGGATGTCACTGTGTCTTCCACATCTAATGAGTCTGCTGTAAAACCAAAATATTTTAAGACCCTCAAAGGACATAATTTCTTTAAATAAAAAGCAAATATTTAGTTATTTAAGTAAAGAATACTCAAATAAAGGAAATTTGATTGATATCCTTTGTCTGTTATCCTTGCTTTTCCCTACTCAATCATCTTCTGCGTCGCACCAATCTCAGACCCTTCTAGACCCCTCTAAAGTATTTTTGCTACCTTTTCTCCACTGTAAAATGTCCTTTCATGAGTGTCAGACTCTTATTGGTGACTGTATCTGACTCTCCTGTCTCCAAGATCCTCTTGAGTATGCTCAGTAAGTCCCTCAGGGAAGGAAAAATCTCACTTTCTCCTCCCAGTAAGCTCTTTTTAGCTGCTTTATTAAGGTAACATAAATGTGATTATAAATGCATAATAAAGTAGATCATCTGGAACTATCACAAGCACAAAACCCTGGAAAAAGCATTTCTTTGTTGGTTAGCAGATCTAAAACAAAGCATATTGCAGTCAGTGTCTGGGAAGCCTTTGAGTACATGGTGCACATACTTGTCAGGGTGTGTGCCAATACAGATTGAATAAGGAAGGGTCTTTGGAACCATCTTGTCTTTCAGCAGTACTCTGAGCTTCCCTTGCACTCTGGGCTGTCTGCTGGGTGTCACTGCAACCTGATTTACTAAGAACACTAGTGAGACATGCTAAAAGAACTCAGTTTCCGTGCACAAGGCATATTTTAGAGGCATTATTTTCAAACCTCCACAGCTCAGCCAAGTCAAAACCAATTTTTCCTGGAACACTCAAATGCACTGCTCTCAATAAAGAATAAATATCTGCCAATTTCTAATTTTCTAGGTTCAGCTGATTCATCAGTACAGTTCTTCAGCAAGTAGTCATAAGGCAATTTATAACAGAAGTCAATTTCAGTCTACTTAAATTCCAGAGAACTAAATGGTATTAATTCAAACACTGCAGAAAAATAAACAAACTGCAGATTTAAGCTAGGCTTGAAAAATTTTAATCTCCAAGGCAAAAATTCTAGGAAAATGTTAATAGGGGGGGAAAAAGGATTTTAGAAAGCAGTATTTAGGAACCTACTGTAAGAATATAGTCTGTGACAAGCATTAATTAGTTTGAAAACCAGTTACTTCAGTCAAACTATTTTTCTGGCACCCTAAAATGTGTTGAAGTGTTGATAATCACAAAATTTGAAGAGGCTTTCTGACTAAAGAGTTTACAAAGGATTCATTGTAATAATTCTACAGATACAAAATAATTGTTCAATCATCTCAATCTGTAAACCCAAACTTGTTAATCATAAATATTGTTTCATGTTGGTACCTCAAAGTGATATGTTTGTCTGCCTTGCAGCATATTTGAAAATTATGACTGACTGACAAAGTGGAAAAAAATCCTATTTCTTGACAAAAATTCCTGCACATGACAATAGTAAAGTAGAGAAAAATTGTCTTTGGATTAGCTCTTGGATATGTCTTGGCTCAATTGCCTTTCCCCTAGAAAATCAGAATAGAAAGCAAAGTAAATGTTCATGGGTTTGTCTTGGCTAGCTGCCAGACCAAACCCAGACACTCTCTAAGCCTTCTCAAACAGGATGGGACAAAAAATAAGACGGAAAAGTGCACGGGTTGTCACAGGGAGATCACTTACCAGTTGTCATCACACATTTGACTTGGGTAAAATTAATTTACTTTATTGACAAATAAAATAAATTTGGATAGTAAGAATCAAAGACAAATATATGTTTATGTTTGGAAGGTGAGAAAGTTATTTCCTGAAAACACCCATGAAATTAGATTCCATTTGTTCTCCTGAATGAAAACCTTGGCTACATATTTGAGAGCATTAGTAATGTCCCAGCTTGAAAAGTATCTTTTTTTTTTTTTTGCTTCACAGAGTTCTGGAGATCCTTGTTAATGAGACTTTTTGCTCCCTCTCAAGGAGCTGTGTGAAAAAAGCCATTCTTTGGTCACCCTGTAAAACTTCTGAAAGTCTAAGGAAGGTGCCCTTTCTTACCAATATTTTTACCAGTTAAATTGCAAGCAGTTTCTGAACATGTGTGGGTATATCCTAAGGAGAAAAATAGCCATGCCATAAATCCCTCTAAGACGATGAGGAAAGGAAGCAGGTCTATCTCTACATACAGTGAGCACAAACCACCATCTCATTCTTCTTGAGATGATAGTGAAGTAGAAACAACCTCACAGAATGACAATTGAATTAGATGCATTGGATGCAAATGACTCATTGATGTCAGAAAGCTCTAAGAATGTTTCAAGGAAGCTCAGGGTGTACATGTACAGGATGGACTTTCCTCCTCTTGCTATGCATGTCATCCCTGGCCTTATGTATGTTCTTTCTGGAAATAGAAATTTTTCCTTCTGGTTGCTGTAAAAACAAGGTTGGAATTCTGCTTTCCCCTGAGATTCAGAAAATGATAATGAAACTTTTCTGCTTGCTCTGAGGGACTCATATCTGAATCAAGAGACAGGAGAGTTTTGAAAGCTTTTCTCGACTCACTGCTACTGATATCTGGCCTGGTACCAACAAAGGCCGTCTTTCTGTGACTGGATCAACTATCTTGGCATGGATTTTTGCCTTTGTGCCAGCTGGGAGTCACATTTCACTGTGCCTTGCACTTCATCTACACACTGGCAGAAGCCAGATTTCCCTGCAGGCTGCTTAACCACCTTGGCATGGCTTTTGTCCAAATGCTGGCTGGGAGCTGGTTCCTCTGTGGCCTTCTCAATTCTCTTGGCATGAGACAATTGCTCAGACACCAACTGAGAGCTCAGTTCCTGCAGCCTGCTGTTTCCATCTGCTGATTCCGAGTGGCAACAAAAAGAGAGGGGCTATCCTTCAAACCACCTCAGATATTTTTTCTTTGGAATTTTCTGAGGGGAAATAAAACCAGTCCTTGGAGATAAAGAAACACTAGGTTAAATGCTCTGTGAAACCTCTGTTCCAAAAAGAAATTGGAAGTTCAGCCTCTGTGTGTCTCAGTCAGTTCCACCTGGGCAATCAAGCTACATCTGGCTGTAATTAATCTGCAAAAAAAGAGAAGGGCTGCCCTGTGGGATGCATCCACTTGGAAAATCCACAGTGATTTCTGTATGATATGCCTCTTACTTACAGATGTGTTCTAGGCTCTTGATCTTCAATCCTGATCCCTGAATCTCTTAATGTTTTTTGCAGTTGCTGACTGGTTTGTCTGACTTTGTGATTGTCTACTCTTTTCCTTATTCTTCACTTCACTAACATTCTTGGATTCTTGACTATGTTGCAGATTTATTTTTTCTGGACTAGTGGAAAAATATTTCCTTTTTTGGTTTGCTATAAATAGGTCTGTCCTGTTTTTACTCAGCCTTAAGTGCTGAGTACAAATGACCCTGTCTTAAGCTACATTTCCATGAAAGGATATTGTCTGGATGCCTAGAAATCTGGACATCTCTTCCTGACAAATGACATTTAGTTTGGATTCTCCGTGAGGATCTGTCTCTATTGGTGTGGAGATGGAAAATGTTTATCTCCTACAAACTGAAACAAGATAAGGCTGAGAGAATTCACTGTTTCTGCAGCTTAATGCACCAATGTATGTGCAATTCTGCTAAACCCAAATGATGAAGAGTCCTGAGTCAGACATGAGAAATCGTGACACTTCTTCTAAAATCTTATGGCTACTAAGCATTTAAAAAAGTTGCATGTCTCAAATGTCCTTGACATTTGGGAGGTGGGGACATGGTGGGGGAGGAAGAATGGTAAAGGAAATGCTTATTACTGGGAAATATTTAGCAGAGAAAATAGCTTTACAACCGCCTTACTGGAGATGTTAGTAGGCAGACGTGAACATTAATACCACTCATACACACCACAATAATACAATATTCATGTGTTCATATTTTTCTTAATTTTCTTACAATATTTTGTCTTTGAGTAAGCACTTTGAAAATGTCTGAAGAGTAAAAGGAAGACACTAAACAACTTTAATTCTAAAACATTTATATTCCCTTGATTAACTTCTTTGGTCACATAGTCTTTGCCCATTGCTTGACTCATATGATAGGAGGATACTGCTCTGCCTATTACACATTTTATAATTATATAATAACTTTTTTTGCTAATACCTTTAAGTGAATGCATAAAAACTTGAGCTAAAACATGGCCTAAAAGACAGCCATCTGTCAATAGATAGTGGCTTCCAAATGTATTTACAGTCTCTGGGCACACAAGCCCAAAAGGTGAGTTCCTGACTTCGTTTGTAGTCTTTTAATTTTCCCAAATCTCTTACAATGGGTAGTCTATTTAACTACAAGGGCAATATCCACTCTCGTCTCCTTCTGGACACAGTTGGAAACTCTGATGAAACTGAAATAATTTGACAGCAAAAATCTTCCCCAAAAGAAATCGAGACCTCAAAATAGAACCAAAACCACAGTCCATTTAGAACAAAAGCCCTTTCCTGGGATGTAGTGTTTTTACTGAACATCCCTTACAGGGCTACTTGTACAAAATACATTTTTTTTTGCTCCTGCAGTGATGCTTTGCCACTCTTTTCTTCCTGTTCCTTACATGTCAGCCTTTGCAAAATGCAGGTTTATTAACATGGCTACAGAGATGGGTCAAAACAGCTAGCCTCTGTGTTAATAGGTTCCTTCCCAACATATTTTCACGGTTTTCCAAAATGTTAGATTGTATCATAGTTTTGATGAATTCTGAAGTCTTTCTGTTTTGAAGTGTAAAGATTTGTGTAAATGCATTTAACATGCACTGTAAAAACTGGCAAAAGTAGTACTTTGAATGAAAAATAGAACATATTCTAAAATCACATTTTTAAAAGCTTAAACCAGGTTCTGACTTCTGGGATAGATATAATCATCATTAAAGTAAATGATACAGTGTACACTGAAAACAGTACACTGAAAATGCAATAGCAATAGTGTGGTTTGGCTGTCATTAGTGCTCATTAAGTCTAATTTTGAAAGCACTTGACTGTCATGGCAGCATCCATATGCTTTGCCATGTATAAACATAAATAAGGAAACATCTGTAGAAAAAAATTTGTTTTCTTTCAAAATCCATAACAAAACAGATACAAAAGAAAAAAAAAACCCAGGAATTCTTGGTTAACATGGAGAGATTTCCTCCATGTGTTTTGAAAAGGCATCTTTCTGAGTTGTGAACTTCCAGAGATCATGGCCACCAAGAAGGAGCAAGCTGACCCTGTCCCCACAGATGGGGTGAGGGCTGGAACCTGGGATGATCAGAGGAGCCCAGGGAGAGGAACAGGAGACCAGAACAGGAGCACTGCCAAAACTGTAGAGTCTTGGACATTGCCAAAGGCAAATACACCCATCCTCCTGCAAAAGGCTGCACTGGAGACAGCTGAACAATTGACTGAAACAACCCTCGAAGTCACAGCCACTGCCAAATTGCCTGTGGCAGGCAGCCTTCCTCCACCTTATTAAGAGTCAGTGGTAATCGCACCAGGATTAGTCCCTCAATATTTTAACTAGATAAAATTAATTTCTTTCATTTACTCATGTCTTTTTAAAATAGTAACTTTTGGGGATTTACAGAACTTCTCACAGATAATTTCCATAACACCTAGTGCTGGAGTGGACCACTCTAAAACTAAATTATCTTTTTGCTGCTATAAATCAAATAGCAAATGCAATTTAATGTTAAATTTTTAATCTTTTTAAAACACTTATGAGCCAACCATCTAAGACTAGCCAGCAACACTTAAACAATCATTCATTCTTCTTTCTTTTGTTGCATTTTCCAGTACAATACCTAAAGAGGAAGGAAGCACTGCATTTATAGGTATACAAAAAGAGGGGTAATACGAGCCATTGAATGTTCAGATGGAACATCTCTTTCCAGCTTTTCCAACTCTTATCAGTGTTTTACAGGGTATTAAAAGTTATCGTTGGTGTTATTGTAAATAAATACTGAATTACAGAAATCTTAGAAATACCGTGTTTATAAAAGAACATGGATCACACATGGGTTTTATATCCTTTGGGTTTTTTTCATGCCTTTCTACAAAACTATGAGATGAACTACCTACATACTGTGGGAAAATAAATATATCATTGTTTTCTTGGGAGGAATCTGTCCCCTTTAATAGATCTACTGCTTTTTAGCAAGCCAATCTTATGTTTATAGTGTTTTAATTGAGACTAATTAATTTTTTAGAACTTTTTTCATCTCATTGATTTTTAAAATATTTATTCATTACTTGTCTGACCAAGTATAAAATTTTAATGAAAATTCTTCTGCCTTGAATCTCTATTTACTTAGTAGTAGAAGAAAAAAGTAATTGGAATTATTAAAAAAATTTGAGTGTGAATAGAAAAGACCCCCACCTGTGGAACAGCTGTGCCAAAGCATTTCTTTGTGTGAGTAAAATGTTTAAAATCCCATTAGGCCTCAAGATCTTAAATGAAATTTGAGTTTCACAAAGACCTTTCCATGTTCTCAGGAGGGAGTGATTTCCAAATATATATAGCCAGTGTCAGATTAAGTTCTTAAGGACTGAATTTTTCAAACAGGCTGCTAGGAATATTTTCAATGACATTCAGCAAATGATTGTTAAGGAGATCCTTCAGATTCAGATCTAGCAATAAACTTTTTATACATGATCCTCAATGCCCTATGGGGATTCTTTGTGAGGTCAGAGTCTTAGCCAAAGTTATTTGAATTCTTTTAAATTATACGCATTAAGTAGTAACTTGAAAACTTGACTACTTTAAGTAAGTGCTGTCAATTTTTATCCTAAATAATGGCCTATGATGTTCACATAGTTATTTTGCGAGCAGTATTACATTAAAGCTGTGAAGTGTTCTTCACAAAGTCACATTTCATTCTAATATGAGGCTCCTACTGTGAGCAGAATTGTTTGTTCACACTCTATTTATTTCCATAGTAATTGTAATAAACTAATCTCACTGTCAGAACAGTCCAAGGTATACAGAGATATACCCTGTGGAATACAATTTTCCAATCAAAAGGGGAAAGACCTGATTTTTAAAAAAATCGAATTAAATCTAGTTCAAGTTTAAATCTAGTCCCTCCCAAGTTAGGAATGGCATTTTCAATTTGAATTTAAAAATAGTTGGAAGTTATCTACCTAGCTACTAGTACTTTTATTATGTTTGCATGTACATTTTTATACTGAAAAGAGGTGCATGTTTCGGTATGTTGTCACTGAGATAGTTTACTAAGGATGATCATAGAAGGCATTTTAGTGATCTATAGAGCTGACTCAGTACTTAAAGAGGGCCTAAAAGAGAGAGGGAGAGGGACCTTTGACGAGGGCATGTAGGGGTAGGACAGGGGGTAATGGCTTTAAACTGAAAGAGGGTAGGTTTAGATTTTATATTCAGTATAAATTCTTTATGGTGAGGATGGCAAAACACTGCAACAGGTTTCTCAGAGAAGCTGTGGTTATCCCATTCCTGGAAGTGTTCAAGGCCAGGCTGGATGGGGCTCTGAACATTTTCTAGTGGGAGGTGTCCATGGCCAAGGCAGGAGGTCAGAACTAGAAGATCTGGAAGGTGCTTTCCTGTCCAAACCATTCTACGATTCTATTCTACAATTCTGTGATTTATCATACTTTACCAGTTGAGAAACAAAAGAATAAAACTCTTTTATTTTTTTTGTACATGCAATGAAGTCTACAAAAAAGAAATAATCTTCTTATTTATGAGGTTCTTTTGCACTTCGGATTTCATTTTCTGGCTTTCAGTTTATGCTTAATCTCAGATTACTATGCCGTTCTATGTCAAAAGACTTTACTAACTGATCTTAACTTTATTTCACTTCCATAAATTGACTCAATACTGTTTTATTCAGTCATCTGTGTCAGCTTCTTGGTTAAGAAAGCTTTTCGTAGCCTCATAATTTCTGTTCTGTCCTCATTAAAATTTGGGCTTATTTTATGCAGGCATATATACCATAGCACACAGACAGCCAAACTCTAGTCCCAGATCTGGAATGGTCTCCTTGCTCCTCTGCTCCTGGAGATTGACAGAAGCTGTTGATGAACACATGAAAGAATTTTTCCTTTAGAGCTCCTTGTTCAAAGTGCCATCCTGTACATCAGGGTTAAACATAAACCCAAAATATTTATTCTATCAAAGCTTACTAAAATAATTTTTAAAAAGTTGTTGAGCTTCTGCATTAAGAAGATAGGCATTCTAAATAGCACAATAAAAAGGTATCCAGTTTGTATAATGATGTGTCTGCATCAACTTTTAAACTTAAATCCACTGAATATATTTTGAGCTCTGAAGTGCATGTTTGTCTTAATTCTGCCTTTTGAACACCTCTCAAGACAATGTACAGAAGAAAAATCATGGCACAGAGACCTTGAATTTCAACAGAAGTGAAGAGCACTTTTAACATAGCTGATGGTGATGCCTATGAATTAAAAAAGGAGTTATGTAACTGACAGGAAATTTAGGGAACAAGAACAAGGGAAACACTGTGAATATTCTTTAGGAAAATGAAACTGAAGTGTCATATCCTTTATTTAGCAAAGTTTTATTCTATTAAATATAATTATTTTTCCTTCCAGTTTTGATGAAGATGAGGTTGCTAGGAAACTCTTTCTGATTTCAGGTGTGCCTGTGTAAATATGTTGTATCCAATTTACACTGATGACAGCTCCTGGACTGAAATAAGAACACCTATGGAGTAATTCTGATATTTGCTCATGACTAAAAAATAAGGAAACATGTTACAAACGAGACAAAACTCAGTGATCAGCTGTCATCTCCTAGTCTCAAGTCAACATCTCTAATAAGCTCTGAGAAATTAGATTTATGCCATCCTTGTAAATCCCTGATTCCTCCGTGGTAAAGCTGCACTTGAGACTGCTTTGGAACCATGACTCCACATTTATGGCTCTCACAGATTAAATTATTCTGCCATTAATATTAAGAGATAAATCAGTATTTCTGTGTTGCAGGTTCAAAAGGGATGATGGTAACTAAACTCTCCTTACACTTATATTGCCTTTGATAGCAGGGCCTGAGTGCTTGTTTATTTTCATGGGTCAAAGGGCATTTACTTCTTGTGTAAATGCTACTGTGACAGTAGTACTCACTGCCTGTGGCTGTGCAGAATTTTGGTGCGAACTCACAGGGTGATGATAACTACATAACACCTTCCACATGTTACTGTGAGTGGCCATGCCAAATGGGTGGCCAAGATCCCTTCATACACACCCAAGGACCTATCCAGCATATTTGTATAAGAAGTCTTTCATCCCTCTACTGAAATTTCACAGCAATGCTGCCTATTGCTGCACCAGGGACTTCAAATTAGGTCTGTTAACAGAATTAGTTAATTTCTATCACAAGAATAAACAGAAAAGAAATTGAATAGGTTTTTATTATATCCTTGTCAGTGACGGAAATATAGCAAAGCTGCTTCTCTCTTCCTCTCACGAGACGGCCTAGATTACAGCTTTTGTCTAGGCCAGTCTCCCCTTGCTTGAGAAAACCAGCATTGAGTGATCATTATTGGCTGTCGCCCTCAGCTGGTGTTAAGAGAGATGCATGTGAAAATCAGCTTCAACAAGGGACCTTCTTCAGAGCTTGCAAGCCTGAACTCTCCTCACTCGTTCACTTTTGTTTGCTTAATTTTACCATAAGCAAAGAGATTCTAAAGAGAATAAAAATAGCTGAGACATTTATATATTTTTTTAGGATTTTATTGACTAGTAAACAGTATTATAATACTTTAGATTTAAATTTTTCTATATCGCCATAATGTGGCAAGAGATACAGAAGTAAAATTCCAAGTTGTATGTGTGAAAATTAGTTTCTTCAGTATTTGTAATTCTGGTGTAGATAATGATCAAGGCTGTGCCTTTATACTCACCCAGCACTCTGAAAACATGAACTCAGTCACTGGTCCAAGAATCTGACAGCAAATTATTTGCATAGATGTGATCTGGCAAATGCCTGGTTTGAGACAAGGGACGTGACTTGGAGATTGACCAGCTCCTAGGAAAATTCACAAATAAGTATTTGACTGATGGTTACAGGATTCTTGACATGAGATTTTGGACAGTTCTCAAGATTCCCCCAGACAGCTCCTTCTATGACTAATCTAATTTATGTGTTGATTAACACCCTGAGTAGTAATTCCCAGAGATTCCCAGGTAGCTGCTGCTGCAGAAGTTATCAGACTGTACACAAATAAGGCAATTGCAAATAAAAACCATACCCAAAGAGGAAGAAATTGTCCTTTTTCATTTTTAAGTTTTAAGGATGCTTGAGAGATGTTTTGTCTGCAGTTAAAACAATTGATAGAGATAGATCACATGTGTTGGGGCAGTTGCATAGTAGAACAGTTGGTTTATAAAAATTGAGAAGAAGAGTGATTTGAAGAGTCTCAATCAATCCAGCTGAAGATGTCACAGGAACCTTTGCAATGGAGGCTCCCATGGCTGTCCCAACAGCAACTGACCATCCTGTGTGAGAGACCTGATTACCCTTCCAATAATTACTCTATGCCAATGTCAGAGTAATAATTCCTTTGGGAGAAGCACTCTGTTGCTTTCTGTGCAAGAGTAGATATGGGTCTGTGCTCTTTTTAAGAGGGGTTTCCCAAACAGCTGGCCACACAGTGCTCAGCAGCTCTGTCAGCAGGGAAATGACTCCCTGACTCTCCAGACCCTCATGAGCCATGCATGTTGTATCACAAATAGTCACCACCTGCCATAGGTGTAAAACCTGCTGCCTACGTGTTACAGAACTTACCAGCCCTAAATTGCAGACAGTCATGCAGTTTTGTCTGTGGACAAGACATGAATTACCTTTGCACAGGTGATGATCTGCATGCCTTGCTGCCACTACTCACATAGTTCTCAACTCAGAAATTCAGGCCACTAAGGGAGCTCAATCAAAAATTAACATTTTGTATGTGAGAATGGCATTTTCAAATGCCTGAAGGGAGAGATTTTTTCACTTTTTTTATTTGGAAAATTGAATCTTAATTCCTGTCATGTGACAATCAAGCGTGCCTTCAATTAGCTATGAGATACTGCATTCTCAGGTACAACCTCAACAGTTTCCCAAATTCCTTTTGAATCTTTGCGTCATGCTGTAACCTGCAGCAGGGTGTTGGGCAGGGCTGACAAGAAGCAATCCTAACTTCAGAGCACTTTCACATGCACAAAATCTGTCTTTTGTGATACGATGATAAAACATTGGCTAGAAAATACCTTTATACCCATGTTTCTGGCTGCAGCTAGAAACACTGCTCTTTTGTTATTCCATGTATTATTTCCATCCTTTAAGCACCCACTAAACAAGTTTGAAGGCCCCACTGCAAGGGCATGTGGTCTCCCAAGGTCTAAGTGTCAGGCATGCCTAGCAGGATAACTCTTATGGCAAGGAAGTTCTCTTCTTATTCAAACAAACAACAAAAAACAACAACAAACCACTCTATGGCAGATTGCTCAGAATGTATCTTTCACAGGACCTATCTCTACCAGAGATATACCTTGTGTTACCAGTACTGTTATTCCATCGTGTCCTCTAGGCACTCCTCTAAAGGTGGCTGTAATGATGTGCCAAGGAGCTGGGAATCCATAAGGTATCTGAACATTTCAAATGCATTTATCCAAACAGAGACAAAATTGACACTTCTCCCATAACCAAAGTCATCATGCTCATATTTATGTGTCACTTAGGTCTAAAGTCAGATTCCAGGCAGCAGTGTGCCCCTGATCCTTTGTGTCTCCTAGGCGATATGCAACTGGCTGCTCTTCTGTCTGACAAGTTTTAGTCTGAGGGGAAAACAGTTTTTTTTCACAGCAGGCTTGCCTAAGATTGGTTTCTTTCTAAGAAAAATCTTTGGAGAGCTTAAAAAAGCAACTATCTCACCTTCTAGAAATTATCAGATTCAGATGGGGTTAACAACCCAGAGCAGACAGTCATATAAACCCAGGGGAGACTCACAGTTCAGAAGTAAATGGCTATATTGGCAAATCCATGTATGAGGGCACAATGATCTAAACCCTCACTAAAGACCTATATCAATCTCCTTCCCTGCCCCACACCAGATGGTACCAGCAGTGCTCTTGAGATCTCTGCCCAGAAAAAAAAAGGCTGGTCTGCCTTCACTGTGTGAAAAACAGCACACCTGCAGTGGTTCTATATTTTGTTTCCATATCCTGTTTTATATGATGAGTACTTCAAGCATAACAAATTAGTAATGAATTTAATTCTCCTGAAAGTGGAGTGGACATTTCAGTGTTTGCTTGTTGGCTATTCCAGCTGTGCCATCATGCTCTTCCTGATTGAATTTAAATGTAAACTGAAGGCACTACTGAAATCATTATAAGCTGTTCATGGAAGCCTAGACTAGCTGGTGCTGCTGCTACATGCTACCTTAGCCATCAGTCCCTGTGACAAACAGCTCTGCATCTGATAGTTTGCAAATAGATTGCTACATTGATAACTGTAGGATAATTACTGCCACCTCTGTCACTGTTTTACTCCAAATAGAGTTAATGCTGGAGGCAAAGAGAATTTCTTCTGAAACTTTCATCCCACTGCAAAGTGTTAAACCCTACTGATCCCTGCCTCTTGATTGCCAGAGCCTGCTGTACTGCATGGAGGAATACTTCAATGCAACCATGAGACACATCCCCTGTCACCAGGGAATTCCCCATTAACCTGCTTCAGCAACTCCAACAAAAAAGCTATACGCAGTATATGGATTTTATCCTAATTAGAGGTGTCTTGACTGTTCCTGCAATTAGCGTTATACCTGCTGAACAAGAACTGGGGCTTAGATGTTATAACTGCACCAATAAATTTACATCTGTAAAGTGCAGATCAGCTGTTGGTGGTAGGGAGGCAGCTTTCAGAACACATTCTTACTGGCTTGGACAAAGTGATTCTGTGCATAACAAGAATATAGGCTGGAGGGTGACCTGTCTGTCACATTCCTAAGGTCTGCATTTCTATCCACTAACATTCAATCAGCACTTCAGCAGGAAGGGTACAGAGACACAGGTAATTCAAGCAGGCCACCAGAAGGTGTGAGAGCTTTTATAACTGAAGTTCATTTCAGATACTGAAAAGGCCACAGATCTGAATTAGAATTTTAGATTTGTGATTGTTTTTTGTATAAGATTTTCCAAGGAAAAAAAGAAAAGGTGATATTCAGAAAATTCTCAGCTGGTGATCTTCAAGAACACAGTCTGTTTAAATGTGCCCTTGATATGGGCAACATTTTCCCCAGAACAAAAAGGCACCATTTAAATTTTTGAAGGCTGCCATCATTTCTATGATTATGAGGTGAAGGAGGGGGTTAAGCAATAAAACATTTACATACACAAGCAAGAGAAAGACGTCTTCTGTTTGACCAGAAGAGTGAAATGTGCAACAGGTGCTGCAGTCACAGTAAATATCTGTGAGCAAGTAGGCAGATGCAGTGATGTTAATAAATGCTGAAACAATAACTTTGGTGAATATAGGGCCTTTTATCCTAAGGATAAACAAGTTATCCTTGGATAACTTGGTTGCAGGTTGCAACGTTCTTCTCCCCTTGTTAACTATCTTCTCATGTTATATAAAAGCAATATATTTTTAACCTTCACTAGTTATTATCCTATTGGTTTAAAGACATCAGCAGTTATTTAAACCAATCTTTATTTTTCCTGTAGAAAATAACCTCCACTGCATGACTCAGAGCTCTTAAAGCTCTCTTAAGAACAAGAACATCACATATTTCAAAGGAATTAATACCTTCCCCTGTATAGTGAAAATAAAAGCTGTTTTTATCCTTGGCAGTCTGTATTCTGACAGCAGACCCCCAGTCTACCATCACCTTCTCTCAAAGTCCCTATTCTTAAACCATTCTCTGCTCAGTTCAGACCCTCATCTTCTCTCTGCCAATTATCTTAGGCCTAGTTGCCCAAGAGTATCCAAGCACTAAATTCTCTTCATTGTTGAACAGAACTGGACATCTAAGAAGGTCCAAAATACTCTAAAGTTGCAGCTCTTCATATCAATTTGAAAATTTTTACAAAAACGTCTCGGTCTCCGTGCTTCACTACATTCATTCTCAGCTATCTTTATACAGTAGTTCCAGAAAACTTCACATATTCCAATGGTTAAAGTGCTGAAAAGTTAAAATGCTGATCAGTTAGTGACTAGCCTTTTTTTCTAGACAGCCTTTTAGGTAACCATCAGTAAAGAGAACTAGGATGGGAACAGTGTAAAAAATCTGTGTAAATAATTTATCATGTACTTATGATCAGTATTTTCATTATTTAGAAAAAAATTCTGTATTATCCAAAATCTGATTATTATTTATCAGCCTATCATTCATCCAGTACTTTTCTACCACTTACACATGATAATTTTAATATATCACTTTCTTAGCCATTGATTGCAAGAAAGTTTTTCAGCTCAACCCATAGTACATTTTCAAAAGGCAAACTTACTCAATTTCCATACAGAAATCTCTGTGCAGTAAACAGGTACCTTTCTTCACTGTGGCCTAAAGAATTTTTTATTGTTTCTAGATGTTCCATACTCACTGATTAAAATATCTTAAGGAAGAAGCTGGAGCATTGTTCATTTAATGCTTTGTTGCTTCATTGCTTAAGACACTTTTAATTTATGAGACTGGATAAATTAGTCCTAAAGCTTACTTTGTGAAATTTGTATTTTCTGGGGGGAATGGGATAGTGAATTTTGCTGCAATGCATGGCCTTAAACAAAATCATGGTTACTGCTGACATCCTGGAAATCATCTTGGTAAGTCTGCTTTGATCTGTATTCCTGCTCCCTCTTTGACCAAACATGGTCCATTTTGAACAGGTTCCATTTGAGATTACTTCCAATCTGATTTTTCTTTTCCAAAGATTTGAGACACCCCATGGAAATACGTTGTTTCTATGAACATATTTGTCAGTGAACTCCTTTTCTAAATTATTTCTGGTAAGTGAATAAATGAGAAAAAAGTCAATAAAACTAAAGCTGTTTTGCAGACAAGATGTATGTTTATCAGAAAATGCTACAGCATTTTTACAGATAGAGTAATTAACCACATTTAATAATAATAATGTCTGCATTTATTCTATTGACTGAAAAAACCAAAAAGTTATTATATAGATTATTTGCCTTATTGCAGAACATCCGCTGACGTACCAGAAACAGCAGAGTAAACCAGGGACAGAATTTTTTACTAATGAGGCAGAGTCAGAGGCATGGTCAGCTCTGAGTCACTGTCCCTTGCTCCACAGTGTGGGATAACACTCCTCATTATAAGCCATCTCCTGTCAAT
This sequence comes from Lichenostomus cassidix, assembly GCF_008360975.1. NCBI lineage: Eukaryota > Metazoa > Chordata > Aves > Passeriformes > Meliphagidae > Lichenostomus > Lichenostomus cassidix. The sequence continues at coordinate 15,971,428 of NC_139480.1, read as the reverse complement.
GTGCTTCCATACAAATTCCATCACTGTTTCTACCTATTTACTATTATTTATTTGTCTGTGGAGGAATATGGATTTGTTTTCATTTGGCAGCAGATCTTTAAATAGGAACATCTTTAAAAAATTAGAGCAATCAGGATTTATTAAGTAATCAGTTTGATCAACCATGAATGAGCAAAGATCTCTGCAATGCAGATCTTCTTATTTTATACTTTTGAATGCAGTTCCAAACTGACTTTATGTCTGAGTAAAGGTAATTATTGAGAATATGAAAGAGTTCAAATCATTCAGCTCTTCTGGAAAATCAAACCATGAGAATCATTCTTGTCAAATCAATAACGAGCTGAACTTCTGTGCCATTGTCTACACAATGGCCTTTTATTTTCTTGCAAGATATCTGTAATTCCCAAAAGCTGCTGCTATGCATTACTTTTTCTTGCTGATCAAAAATACACACTGTACAGCATTTACAGCTCTCAAAGATCGGGTCCCATTATAAAGGACTTTTTCCACTTTGATCAACACAAGAGAGCATTTAATAAACCACAAAAGACCATTGTTAAAATAATATTAAGGGTATAAACACAATCAGCAAAACCCAGTGATTTAGCAATTTTTTTCTTTCTGCATTATTCTTAACACACTAAGGTTTAAAGGTAATGCAGTCTTTAGGCACACAATGAGTTATTTCCTGTGCTAGACAGTAGCTATTATTACTTCTGGGATGTAGTAAGGGACTGAAATTATTTCATAGTATAATAGAAGTGTCAGTTGGAGTCTCCTGCTTGAAACTGGACTATTGCCAGCAGTGCACAGGGGCAGCTTTGTCTGTGTCTGGCAGAGTCTTCAAGATGCCCAGGAGAGAGATTTCACTGCCTCTTTGTGCAACTTCTTTCAGTGAAGTACTACCTACCTTGTGACTTTTCCCCCCTGCAATATCTAATCTTAGTTTTTCAAGCTGCAGATTGTAACTGCTGTAACAATTATGTTGTTGGACATTGCTGCAGAGAGTTTGGCACTGTGATCCTTTAAAAAAACCAAACCAAATGAACCCCAACCAACCAAAAAGCAACCTCAATACATCTGCTCTGACAGCACAGAATGAACATGAGCATGAGTAGGGGCACAAACATAGGCTCTAGTGCTTGATATGTTGACACGTTCTTATTTTATTGGGCAGAACAGGAAAGAAACATTGAAAATTAAATCTTGTTTGGTTTTTCTTTCCAGCAAAGCATGAGTTATTACTCAAAATTAACCCCATTTGTGACAGTTTAATTAGGGAAGTCACCACATTTAAAGTTTTCAAAAGACAAATAGCAATCACTAAATAATAACACTACTGTTGCTGTACAGGGCATTAATAATGAGAGATGTTAGAAAATGGTTCTGGAGTAAGGAGGCCTCCAAGCAAACATAAGACTTCTTGGTCTCTAATTAAGAATAGTATTTATATATTAAATATAATAAGACCCTATTTAAAGGAGCCTTCAAAAAAAGCCAAAAATGCCTTTTGAGCCTGGAAGACAATGAAATGTATTATCAGGTAAGATCTAGGATGACTAGATATTCCTTGTGTTAAAAGTGAATATTTAGCATTTTTGCATTTCTTCTCTTTTCTTTCTGTTAAACAGTTCAGAAATCTAATTTAATACACAAGTCCCAAGTCATAAGAGCAAAAATACATGCTTGCCTATTTTTAGTTATTGAAACAGATGAGTTCATTTGTGAATAAACTGTAGCACACTACAGCAAGTTATAAATTCCTCAAGAACTTGATAATTTAAAGGGAATTAACTGCAGAAAATAATACCTATGCAAATGTCTTAGCTAGAATACAAGACCTGTAGCACAACGCCGAAATCTGTAGAGACCAAAACAGAAAACATGAAGTGTGAAAGGAAACCTTTGGGACTTGTAAAACAATACTTTAAAATCTTCTGAAGTTATAAATAGCACTACAGTTTACTTTTATTGAAAGGGGACTCCAGAGATTATAATAGAACTTGAATCAACATAGTTGGCCTCTTTTCCAGAATCTGTTAGGTTGTTCTATTGGAAAGCACAATACTCCTTCATTAATAAATTTATTACAGCTATAACACTTTACACATATGGAGGAAAATGAAAGGTATGGCAACATGGACACATAAGTATCTATACAAAGTAAAGGTCAGATGGAAAACTCAGTTATTACAGTTGAACTTGCAATTTTTGTTAGTTTATAAAGACATTTATCAAATAGATGTGTGAAACTGGAGAATTAAACTAGATGATGGAAAACTCACTCAATGAGAATTTTAAAAGGGCTCACAGTCATTCATGTACTCTGAGTTAGATGCACAGGAAAAATACTGACAAGGTATTCCCAAGAGATCAAAACAAACAAACAAAAAAACTTCACTAGGAACTTTAGAAAATCAGAGCACTTTGGAAAAAGGTTTAGCGGGACATTCACTCAATATAAAACATTCCACAACATATTAATTTAAGCCATTCAACCTCACAAACTCCAAGCCCTTTCAATTTGAAGTTACTTAAAAATTCCAAAAAGAGAGCAGTAGAAAAAGAAAAATAAGACAGAAAAGAAAAAATATAGGTACCATTGTTGTTTCCAATAGTGTCCAGCTGGCAGAAACTCCAAGAGGAGGTGGGATCAAAACTTGTGCTTGCTTCCTTTTCTGCCTTAAATACCCTTGGCCTTGCAGGGCCCTTCCTCCAGGTGGGAATTCTGGTCATTTGGCCACTCAGGAGCTGGTCAGAGGCTCCAGGGGCAGGTGTGGAGCATTGACTCCTGTATGCCAGGGATTGGCAGCCACTGCCAGGTGGGATACTGGCTGGGGGGTGTGGGCTGTAGAGAGCAGGGCACTGCCTAGCCAGGGAATGGCCCAACCTGCCCCTTCCCACACACATGTGAAATATTTTGAGCCAGCAATCCTTCGAGTCTCTCACAATGGAAGAGGTGATGCTCTGGCGGTAAAAATAAACTCCCATCTCCCTGTGCAAGAATTTTCAAGAACACTTTTTTGAGATTCCCTAAAAAACCACAGAATGGGCAGAATGGAGGTCCACTTTTGGTGATTGTTTAACTAGGAAGTGTTACAAAGTGTGAATAAAACTGCACAGAGAAGAATTTTAATAAAAGCTAGCTACCTTGTGATGTGAAATTTTGCAAAATTTTATTCTTCTGAATTGGCTAATGTAATGTGTATTGTGGTTTTTCATTTGCTTTTCTTTTTTGATTGCCTTCAGGTTGGTTTTGGTGGTTCAATTTACTACAAATGCAAGCATGAAAAGTTAGTGAGATGGAAAGATTTTGCACATAACCTTCATAATATGAAGCCCTGCATGAAACTTGTGTTATTTATGTACAACTGTGCATAAGCAGCACATAACAGTTTATGTTCAGCTCTTGTTGCATAGGACATTGTATGCAACCCTGGTACATAAATGTTTGCCTGTTATAGCTTCTTGCATTTCAAACTTTTACTGCCCAAAGGTTTTAACCCTTCTCTTCCTTACAGAAATGTAATTGGTAATTGCCTTGAAAGAAAAGTTCTGGAAGCCATTTCTCATTTCATGGATAATTCTGAAGTCCAGTGATTTTAGTACCAGGGTTTGGTTTTTTTTTTTTTTTTCCTGTGTGTTTGTATTGCTGTCCCTGAGGTGTCCCAATTGGTAGGCTGAATATTTCATTCCCAGACATGCATCTCTGATTACTGCTGACTTGTCTGGTTATGAATTTAGGAGAGAACCTTGTTGAGAGCTGGTTTGGCAGACTATATAAATTATTATGGGTAAAGCTCCTGCACCAGCTGTTTTCATATTTTTTTTTTCTATCATGTCCTGCTCCCCTCTTCAGGTGTCAGTCTCTGAAGGACTCTGCCTCTCATGCCTCTCCTGGTGGAGTGCTCTACCTCTGACCAGGCACAGGGCTGCTCTGCCTCTTCATGAACTCAACCCTCCACACTCCCTGTCTCATTTGTAGAAATGGCTGATATTTTTGTCATCTTAAACATCTTGGAGGGGTTTTCAAGGATACCAAGATGCTGCAGCTTCACATGCTACCTTCATACAGCTGGTCCCAGATCAGCCACTTTTCAAGTTTTGCCATGGCAGAGCTCCTTGCTAAAAAACCAAGAACTGAGCTCTTTATATTTTACAGGCTTTTATTTGTTTATCTTAAAACCCTGGAATTATCTGTGACACTGCTGTGTGCATCAATACAATAGCATTCTTACCACAGTACTGCAGCCAGACACATTCCCTTTTTACCCCAACACAAAACAGCTCTAGCACCATCAAAATGTTGCTGAAGATAATGCAATTGTTTAGCAGTTGTGCAAGATAGTTAAAACACAAGCACATCAGAAAGACTAAAATGTAATTATAAAACATGTCATGCTGTTAGTTTAGGAAAAAAACAATCAAATCCTAACAATGTAAACTGACTTTCCTTGTACTGAATTGCACTATTTATTTTGCTCCTTTCAATTACTGCACAAAGCTTTGGTTAGACACAGTATTGTAATACATTCATGCTAATTTTTGCCAATCTTTTCCACAGCCTAATTTCTTCAGTGAATTGCTCACTTTTTTAGAGACATTGATAACCATAGATTAAAAAGTGGCGAGGGCTATATACATGCAGAAGCAAAACAAGGTTTGTGGGAAAGCTTATAGGCAGAAAATGCATGGCATGTGTGATAAGAAAACCCTGCAAAGCTGTTTTGATGAGCCAGAGAAGGGACGTTACAATAGTGTTGGTCTGAATTTGTTTCTATTGTCTGTTCCAGATTTCTGGTGTAAGATGGGACTCTTGTTAGTTTCTCTATTTGCAGTCACATTTTCTATTATGGGCACTTTAGGTCTGGTAGTATTTAATGAGCTGCTGTCTGTTTGGCAGGATGAATTGGAACACCTTCCTTAGGAGTGGAAAGGGACAGATCCACAGCCTTCACTGTGTCTGAGGACGCTTTAATAAGGTGTTTGTCACTATCCACTGGCTTTATAAGGCTCCTGCATTCTCAAGAGAGTGACTGAAAATCAATAGAAATAGGATTAAGAGAAGAACAGAAAGAAAGAGAGAAGAGGGATGGAGAAGGGGAAGATAACAAAGCCCTCTAAGCAAGGAGGGTTCTGGATTTTAGACTGACAGGGCTTGAACTGCTTCCCAAAAGACCTCAAACTTCCAGGTTGCTCCCCAGGCTGAGATTCACCAGTCCTTCCACTAGGGATCAACTCTCCAGAGAAAATTGCTTCTCTCAGGTGTAGCCTGGACGCCTCAAGTGAATTGAGCTTCACTCACTACAACTGGATCCAGGTGGAGCCATCCACAGGCCTGTGATTGCTTATTGCTGATGAGCTTTCTAGCTTAGAAACCAATCCCTGCTTTCACAGGACCTCTGTTTTTGCAGTTCCATATTAAATGACAGCTAGATGCAGAGTATTACAAGTTCTTCTTTCTTGGGATCATTAGCTACCTGAGCCACTGCCTGAGCTCAGGGCTTTGAACCTATTTCATGTAAATGTACTGCCTGCTCACATTCCTCCTAGACACTGCACAGCTCAGTACAAAGCTTTATTTGTGTTTTAGTTGTGTAGAAGGTGTAACAGTTATAGGCTGTATGCTGTTTTGAGGATTATTCTGTGAATTGCTAGTGAGTGTAACCATGTGAATTTCGGAGGTCTGACTTTTTTTAAATTTTGAAAACTTATTTTACTTCCAGCATTTTAGAAAGAGATGTAAAGTTTTATTTATTAGTAAAAAGGAATAAATAAAAAAATTCTGTGATTAAGTATTTATCAAAGCCAATGCCATAATTTTTTCTTCAACCCTGACAAAGTTTTAAAACAATGTTAAGTCCAGTGACAAGTGATTTTTGATTTTATACATATCCTGAATCTTGTGTGCATGATAAGTTCACTTAAATCAATTGCTAATATAAATGTTGCAAGCTAGAATTAATAAAATGTGCTAAAATATTATTTTGGTTTATAAAATTTATACGTATGCCTTATTTAGATTTAAATATATGATGATTCACGTAAGTACCATATATCACATGTCCAATTTTCTGCCATACTTTTTTAGAAAGGCAATTAGATTTCTCAATCAATATGAATATAAAAATATCAATGTTGTATCTGCTGTTTCACAGATATACTGGTGTATGGAACAGTGGCTGAACAACAGTTAATTCAGAGAACTGTGATAGTATTGAATTTTAAAAGACTAAACAGGTGACCTGGGAAGGTTTAGTTTCTATATCTAAAAGATAAGATTTGAAGTATATTTTCCATGAACAAAAGGTAGAAAAACATGAGAAGATATCATAAAAGTATTAATATTCTGCATGAAACTTGGGAAGTTTCGTCAAACTTATACATACTGCTATCAATAGAACTCCTTAATTTGAAATGTACTTTGAGGTGCTTGGTCTATTGGATCCCATTACTGAAGTACCCATACAGTATCTTCCACAGTAAGGGATGTCCAAAATCTCTCCAAATCTCCACATTTTTTATGTTTTAGATCAAACATGAACTGAATATTGTTTATTGCACATAGAAATGTTGTGTTGCAGTTTATTATTTGAAGTGACAGCCTCTGCAACTTTACTTGAGCAGATAAAAATAAAAGTCTAGAGGAAACATCTCTGCCGTCAACAAAGTTAAAGTAAGGACATGTAAATAGTATAACTAGTGCTGATAAACAAAAAGACTGAAGAGTTTGTCCTGTATAAGTCATAACCTTGATACTAACAGGCAGTCGCAACATTAATTCAATGACTAATGCAATGACATTTCTATTTTTTCCATATGTCCTCTTGCCACTGAATGCACAATGTAGATGTGGAGCTATTATGCATACTAAGCTTTTTCATTCTCAAAATATCACAGTTACATATGAACTTTCTGCTTTCCTCTCTGGTAAGTAGTCTGCTCAATTTGTGTGTTCTATGGTTCCAAGAAACAGAAGATGCAGATATGATTTGTCTCTTTCAAACGTGTATGCTGCTTAAATGTTCAGATCCATGTTATAAAACATTATAGAGTTTGTACTGCTTGTTTGTTTGTTTTTGTTTTTTTGTTTTTTTTTAAATGGAATTTCTTGTTTTTCTTATAGTGGCACTCTGAAGTTTTAAGAGCAACCAGTATCCACTACCTTGGGAACATGGGGTCCACCCCCCTCAAAACTTTATAATCCTCAGGAAAATCTTCCTGAGCCCTATTTCCCTCTTACAAAAAGCAGAGGACTAGTCTCAAGTCTGGCACTACTGCACACTAAAACAAGAAATGTTCGCCAATGCATGAGAGCAGAAAATGCATCATTCCTCCGTAGAAGAGTTTGGTGTCAATTCTTACAAGCTAAATATCATTTGAACTGCCACTGGGCATACACATTTTATGATCATGGCTATAAGATGTTTTTTAAGCAAAATAAACAGCAGCTGAATGTGTGTTCTCTAAAGCTTAGAGAGGAATCCAAATAATAATTTGCACTTTCAACATTATAATTTTCTGTAAGTTTTGGAAGAGGAGGTACTTTGTCATGAATAATTAGTTTTATAATGAAGATAGACCTATTTATAAAGGGATTTGAGCATACTACTCAGGACAGCCGAGCCTGGACTATGGAACAGTCCCTGTTGCTCCCATGTCATCATTCCTGCACAATGCTAACTGTATCTAGATTTCCTTGGGTTCTGCTCAGAGGAGAGTCCTGTGATCCCTTTAATGAGACAAATTACATACACAGAACATATGTTTATGTTGCAATACTAGACATACTGGATCTCCTTTTGTCCATACTGTAGAATTATCTTGCTCTTTGGATTCTTTTTTCTTTGTTTTGCTTTGTTTTTGCTAGGGCTTGAGCTAGCTCTGTAAGACAGAGTCTGGACATTATCTTGAAGATAGATAATTCCAGGGAATTTATTTTCAGTATTTTGAACAGAGAACAGAGTGAGATGATAATTGCACATCATGGCATGAATTGTGCTATTGATTGTGCTAAATCTCACTCTTATGATTCTAAAACTCTGCACCAGTTGGTCTAGGTATCCGGGATCTCTTATTGGGACTGATATATTTACTTGTGTAACCACTGTAAGTTCATGTAGATCAAGTACACCAGGGTTGTCACCCTCATGGCAACTGAAGACCATCCTCTAGAGCTCAGAGGATCTGGCATATCTGAGGAGGCCTCCCACCTTATGTAAATAAATTATATCACTGGTGTACCAAGCCGCTGTCTGGCCAATATTAACAGTTTAGTAAAATTCAGTATTCACTTTGTGCACTTTCTTAACCTGTCCAAGTGCTCACGTGTACCTCTGCAGAACAGGATATGAAGGTGAGTTGGGAAATTTTTAGGGTCTGCTATGAGAGGAGAGCTGGCACAGTTTTGTGGTCTTGGAAACTTCAGACACAGAGCCTAGTCCTTAGACACAGGCTAATCTTTTCAACTGTGTTTTTTTAATATATATCTACTATCCAGGACAGTAGTAATTTCTGTAGCCAGAAATAATGGACAAGTACACTGACATTAATGCAAATTTTTACAGCAAAATTACTTGAATCAATAGCTCTCTCCAATTTTTAAACCCTTATAAATGTCTTCCAGGTTACATAAGCAGTAATGAAAAAAGTTTGTTCTCAGCCCAGTTTAATTAACTAATGAAGTCATAACCATGAACTATTGACTTCTTTCCTTGGCCACGTTAAACTGCAAACAAAATTTGAAGAGATTTCAGAGTCAAGAACCAATTGAAAATACCAGTTTGAATATTGTTTCCTAGTTTGAACTCATTATATTATTCATAGCGCCTTTCTTTATGTAATTTTAAGCTTCACCCATATTGACAACTACTCTTAGTTTTTTTCAAATGTAATTGATGCAATGCTTACTCCTTCTTCTTTATTATCACTTATATTTAAGAAAATAAGCTCATATAACTCTTACTACCTCCTGGGTGGCTTAACATCAATTTTATAACATGACTATAATATTTGTCCAACAAAAATAAATTTTGATACACAAAAATTTTAGAAATCGATACAATACAAATAGTCCTTAAATAGAGTAAGGAAAAGAAGCACAATTATTATCTGGTCATAATTTTGACAAAAGTGCACAGACCTGTAAACTTCATAATTAGACTCCCAAGGGAGTATGACTGACATAAAGAATTTAGTATGTTCTATAGCATATGTAAAAACATTTCTCACTTTTTGTCTTTTAGACAGACTAAGAGAAAGATTGTTTTAAAACCTGAGGCAAAATAATTGACAATATGTCCCTAAGTGGGAGGTTATGCAATATCCTGGAATAGCCTTCAGTCTGACCAATGAGACATTCAAGTACAAAAAAAATCCAAACCAAAAAAAGTCTCAATATCTTATAGGAAAGGAAAAGAAAGCCCGTACCTTCTAGCTCTAAAAAATTATGGGAAGACGATAAAGAAGAAATACAAAGAAATATTCATGATACCAAAGGCACTTAGTACTTTTTTTTAATTCCTTTCAGGTCTCAGTCATCATCAGTTACAACTTTTGTATGTATGACATTCAAGGATTGCAGCCTGGATTAGTTAAAGATGTGATTCTAAGCTTCATTGGCTAAACCATATTGAATCCATGTATTTGATTTAATCAAATTTAGTGAAAAGAATTAACTTAATTCCCTAAATTAAAACCACTTCACACACTATTTATTTTAAGTTTAGTATGTTACTGTATTTTCCTCAAAGACAGAATACAGAGTCAATGTTACTACATCAAAAAATGCATTTATAACACCCTGAGTTAATCTTTCATGTAAATGGTTTTAATTCAACAAGGAAAGGATCATCCTAGCAATGTCATTCTGTAGTTCTCTGCTTCTGTTGTGGCTAACATTTCAACCTGTGCAGAATAAAAAGCATCTGTTTTTAAGACTTTATAGCATTTTTTCTAGTATATCTTTAATTTTCATTTCATTTGCAGTAAATATGTCAGCTTACCATATGCCAACCAACCTACCATAAAACCTCATGTTTTTTTGAATGCATCCTTCATGTTTCATTTTTAGCTGTCTCTTTCAAAACAGTCATTCTAAGGCATCATGAAAATGATTTTACTGAAGACCTAATGTGTGGATTCTCATTTTTCACTCATGATCCTATCCAGGTCTTTTATAGATGAATGCTTAGAGTAACGCAGGGACACCCTGGAGTTTGATCATCTCAACAAAAGTTGAATGCCACACAGAGCTGCTCAGCCTTCTCCACAGCTCAGATCTCTAATGCTGCAGCCATGATTCACAGCTGAGCTCAGATGTGGGAAAATCACACAGTGAAACTACATGAGGTGAATTTCCTCAATTACTTCAATGAACTTGAATATATTTTAACTTTGACTAGTCGTTGGCTGAATTAACAGATGCATTACAGTAAGAAGCCATTCCTTGCACACTGAGCATGCCTCCATGTGTCGACTTATAGCCCCCTGTCTAGACATTTCACAGAGAAAAAGAGAGTCACACAGGCTTTCCCCTTCCCATTATTAAGATGTCTTCAGAACATTTCAGCTTATCCTTACATTTCAGTAACCTCATTTACTCTTGGTGTTGGATTTGTTTAGTATAATCACATTAGTTTTAAAGATGTGTCTTGGTTTTGGATTTGGGAATTATCTTTTAACATATATACAGCATATTTAAAGTAAATGAACATGAAAAGTCATTGTCAAAAATGCTGAAACATCATTAAACATACATTCTCTGTTAGAAAAATTGCTGTATTGCTAAATCACTCTCTGAAAGTGCTGCTTCTCTGACACTTTCTGGGAGGAATTGATAGGATATTGGAAACAATGCAGTTGTCCTGCAAATTAATGATGATCTATTTCTCACAATATCTGTGTCAGCCTGAGGGGACAAAAGACATTCCATGTTTCCTCCAATAATGTTTCCAGCACTATTATCGTGCCTGTAAAACTGGTTACAGCCATGTATCAGAAGAGCATTATATTTTGAGATTTTGGCAAGGGTAGTTTGAATAAGGCCCAATATAAATATATGTAGAAGGACTAAACCGTAGTATGTAAATGAGATTGGTCATAAAAAAATTAATGAAGCAAGAAAGCATCTAAATTATCTGATAAAATAAATGTGGTGATTATACAATAAAGCTTTCAACTTGTTCAACTTGATTCTGGTCTCTCTAATTGTGATGTTAGGCTGTCTGAAAAAACCTGTGTCTTACTCTGAATTTACTGCCAATACCATAGAATGTAAAGGCAGTGAGATCACATATCCCTAAATTTAAAACGGCCTGGGTTTTCTGCCTCATTATAAACTAGAAATATACCACCAATTAGATTATTTCAGAGAGTATTTTAGAAAACAAAGATTTATGTCTATTCCTCCTAACGGGTGTATGTTGCATTTTGTGCTCTGGAACTTTTTTTTTTTCCCCCTGATATTGCATTTATTTTAGGAAACAGAAAATACACAATAATAAAATTTTTTTCGGCATGTGCTATAGAATCATGATACAGGACAGCACCGTGTGAAAATAAGTATAAGCTGTTAGACTACCCAATGGCACAAGGATGTTTTTTTTTTTTCTGGGCTTTCACATAGCACAGCACTAAGTCTCTTAAGTTGTCTTCATTGCTTAAAATAGCTTGTCAGAAAACAGAAAACTCAGATAGCCATAGGTTACTGTAGACTAGACCTTTAGATGATTCTAGCTTTGAGCATATGAGGTGAATATGATCAGTTATTTTGTAGGCAGCTGTTTCTGTCCCTGTGCCTGCAAGCCCTGCCCAGTTGGCTGAGATGTGAACAGAAACCCCAAGGGGTGCAATTTCTGAAATGGATCCAAAGCAGCTTGGCTCAAGCTGTGCTTCATGTAAGTTTTATTTTTTATCATGATGACATAAGTTAAAAATAGCTGGGATGTTTGTACTGTTCATGAAATAGCAAATACTGTGGGTTTCTTGCTGTCAAAATTAGACAAACCAAATTAGTCTGACAGCTGTGTTCCTACTGTCATTCTTGTGTGAACTGGTACTGCTGGGGAAGAAACTGATAGTGATACAGGAAAAAAACTTGCATATTGCTAGACAATGCCACAAAAAAGAGATGTGTTGACAAATTGATACACAGTAGTCTTCAGAAAGTGGTCATCCCACAGATTAGACTGAATTTTGAATTAATGAAATTGGAAGTAACTTTGGGAACAATTGTATAAAATTTTTGGGAGGGGGCTGTATTTGTGTCTTTCTTGCCAAAGTAATACCAGTTCATAGAACACATAAAAATAAAGCAGGGCAGGTTATTAATTGGGAAGTTTAAATCTTAGAAAAATTTATTGATTTTTCAGTCATCTGTATTCCTTTGTTACTTTTCCCCCTCTTTCTGCAGAATGCCAGGACAAACACAAAAAGGGAAAGAGTTATGTTTTATCTGGTATTCTGCATCTACCTAAAGCCTGTTCACCTTCCATATGAGATGTGGTGTTGCTGTGCTTACCTGACAGGGCAAACTCTGGTCTTCTCAGGATTATGTAAGAAACATCTCTAAGGGTGTCTGGCCCTTTCAGAAGAATGGACTGAAATCCTACAAGTCCTGGAATGCCCTCATTCAGCTGCTTGTTAAAATGTGCTGGAAGAATTACTAAATCAGAAACAGATCGGAGTCCTAAAAATTCTTCCTTTTAACATTTGTTGATCCAATTTCTCTTTTACTAAAAAGGGTCATCGCAGGTGCAGAAATAATTTCTCATTAAATGACACATCTGAATATATCAAATCCTGAATTCTACAGTACATATTTATTGCGTGTACTAATTAGGAATATTTTTTCTTTTAATTTAAAAGTACTTGTTAAATTCCCAGAGACTTCACCAGCCAGGAATTGTCAGGCTTTTCTTTAACAGTTTTGGCCAAAGTAGTCTCTGAGAAAAAGAGATCAGCAGGCTCTGGTTGAGACTAGACAAAAGAGAAAACAAGTGCCATTGCAAAGCTGGCTATATTCCTAAAACAACATTTAGAAATTGTCAAGATTATACAGTTTTAATAAGAGAAGAAAAAAAGAAATATTTAGAATAATGAAGAGAAACCATGGCTGAAGTGGGAACCATCTGGGAGGTTTGTATAATAAAAAGATGAATTCCAGTAACAACAACAAAAAAAAAAAAAAAAGGGTGCTCTTTAATGGGTGAGAAGAAAGGCAGGTTGAGGAAGAAGTTGCAAACATGAAGAGAGGAATAAAACTACACTCACTGAGTGAGTTTAAAGATGTTGCCAGGAAATGGCCATACCTAGAGGTTTTTTCTTTTCAGTGAGACTTTTATGGAAAAATATGTTTTTCCTGAAGAAACATTCAACATTCCAGCCAACAACCTACCCCTTGCCCCAGAAAAAACCACACTCTGGACACAATTTTGGTGAAACCAATGATGACTTCTTTCTAACTTTTAGTGTATGGTAAATTATTTGATTCAATTATTCAAACCTTTAAACTGTGCATGAATCAAAATTTAAAGCAGCAAAGAGTAAAAATAATTGCAATGTGATGCTCAGAGTGATTCCATCCCATGAAATCTAGGTGCTACTACTTATCTTCACAGAAAATGTAATTTACAAGTTGATACTGGGGTAATATGTATTTCTATTTCCAAGTGTGATAATGTGTCCAAGAAAGAAAAGCTTTATGATCCAAAACGTTTCAGCATTTGGTGAGTATTTATAGAATAACCAGCATCACCTTATTAGCTGACTGGATAGTTTTCTACTTCAGTATGTTTTGAACACGGAAAAATTAACAGCATAAATTCTGAGATTGCAGTTGTATTTTACTTTAGAGAAAAATATAAATGAAAAACCATATGTTGTGCCTTAACCCCAGCTGGCAACCATAAAAACTTATCTTGATGAATAAACTTTTGGGAATAGCAATGTGATTGCAAAATGTTATATATACATACATATGTGTAGATATGCATGGATTTTTATATTGCCACACACATATTTTCGCCTATCAGTGAGAAAGTGTCTTGGTAACAAAAACTGTACGAGTTAACACTACTAGTTATTAAGACTGCACTTGCAAAGAAGACAATATTAAGATTAAAACAAAGGCAGCATCAAATTTGCATACTTTATGAATTTAAACATGTCCTATGTGGAAAAACCCTGGGACAGTCTCAAAAAAATTGCAAACTCCTGCAGTTTATTGCAACTATGGTAAGAAATAATAATATTTAAAAATACTCAAAATTAATATGTTAGTATATTTGCAGACATTTAGATTTGTTAAATATGATCCCTACAACAAGTTAAATTATTCAGCTCAAGGTGCGGTGTAAATTGTCATTAAAAGCTGTTTATTGGTTAAAGATAGTACTTTAATAAAGCATTTCCATAACCCTTTTGTATCCTGCCATGTTGGAACAACAATGGTAGCCTGTGACACGCGGCAGTCACAAATAAAATGCAGCTTCCACGTTAAATTTGGAGCTTAAATTTCCTATTTTTTTCTATTTTTGTGTCACTCTGCACTGTACAGCACAGCAAGTGCTGTCCTGTGCCACCTCTGAATGAGCAAGTAACATTGCATGACCTCACAGAACAACATCCTGAAGTAATAAGGATGGATTTCAGGATTTCAGGACAAAAATTAAATCAAAGCTTGTCATAGTGCTGCTGTACATATACTGTAGCTGTCTGAAAGATCACTAAAGTACAACTGCACAAAGGTAATCTCAGAGGTTATTCCAATTTAAGAAAACTAAGGATTAAGACTTACATCATGGTTGTTAAAGCAAAATTGTGACGGAAGGTATAATAAATTAATTCCATGCTAATGTAGTCATAAATTTGTCTGTACTCGGTGGAAGTGCATATCTCACTCCTGGGAAAATTCTGGTCAGAAACAATGGGAAAATTTTTCCTAATGAGAACGATCAGATGTTGGAATAATCTCCCCAGGTAAGTGGTGGATTTCCCAGCATTGGACACTAAAGATTTAGCTGAACAGGGTGCTTGGCTGTTCTTCTCCTGACTGTGATTTTGCCAGTAAAGGTTAGACCAGATGACACTTGAGGAATCCTTCCATCCTAGTATTCTATGACTCCATGACTGCAAGCCACCAGGTTCAGCTGTGCCAGGACTCTGCTCTGTTTCTCTGAACTGCTGGCATTCCCAATGCAGGCTACAGATATCTATCTGCACTCGTAGTCCCTCACACATGCTGAAATGGCTAACACACCTCATTTTCAAGCCTGCATTTGTCAGGACTGCAGTCCCTGGACTCCACATTAAGAATCTGCCTTGTTCACCACAGGACATCACTGAAGTTCAGCATCTGCTCTCTCAGCAGCAATGACAAGGTTATTCTGTGGTCAGACTTCTCTCCTTCAATTTATTCGAATCAATAGTATTTTGAAAAGGGCATAAAAGGAGAACAATTCCTGGAAGTTTCTGTATCACAGGCCCTGGCTCTTATGGGGTGTTTGATCTCTCTTTTCCTTGCTGGAATGACAATGCTGTGGGATGCAAGCACTCCAGCAGATTTCTGAAGCAGAGAAGTACAGAGTGGACCAGCCCTGTGAATAGCAAAACCAGTGACACACAGCTGGTTTTGCTATTCACTGGCAAGGAATTACTGGCTGGGAAGATGACAATCAATTGCAGTCTTGGCTGTAGTGACCTTGAAGCAGTGGAGCTCAGAAAGGAGTGACAGAAGAGAAGAGCAAGAAAACTGACCCTGGACTTCAGGCAAGTATCCTTAAGTGTGTTCAGGAAACATCTTTCAACACTGCCTTCCTCCATGTTCTTGCACATGATTTAGGGCACTAAAGGCTGAGTGAGCAAACAACCAGTGGGTAAAAGTCTAGTGGAATAATCAGGCTCAAAAGGCAGAAGTTAATGGGTTGTGTCCATATTGGATGGAGGCTGATAACTAACAGAGTGCCAGAGAGGTCTAACCTAAGAACTGTTGTGCTTAATATCTCTAACAAGGGTCTGGAAAAGGCAGTGGAGTGTGGTCTCATCAACTTTGGAGATGGTATCGAATGGAAGAGACTTATCCATGGGCTTGACAGCAGAGCTGTAGGAATGGGTTGACAGGGGCCTTATGAAATTGAACAGGGCCAGATATGCAGACCTGCACATGAAACAGAACAAACCCTACAGGGACAGAGGCTGGGGACAGACTAGCTGAAGAGTAACTCTGTGAAATGAGGCCCTGGGGTCTCATCAGACAGCTGGTTGAAAATGAACCAACAATATGTACTGACAGAAAATAAATCCAACAGCCTTCTGGTCTATATTAACATGAACAGAGCTATTAGTTCAAGGGGAGAGGTTTTCCTCCTTCATTCACCATTTATTAGACTGCACCTGGAGTACAGTGTCCAGTTTTGGCCCACCAATATGAGATAGACATTGATGAGTGTTGCAGTGTGCTAATAGGATTTCTGTATATGGTTTATGTTCCAGAAATTTCTCCCTAGCAGGAGCCTGTACCATCCCATGCTGTAAGATTATTGGTGTACCGTTTTCCCCTCCTTAGCTCCTCCCCTCTGGCTTTCCCTGGTTGGCTGTTCAGAGCTAATCACTCCCCTCTTCCCTCTCCTCTTAACCCTCTGCGAGAACCTCGCTCGGGGTTTGCCATCTTGCATTTCCAGCCCCTCCATCCTCCCTTGCTCTCCATCACTCTTCACCATCCCCGGACCTTCACCTGTGGACCTTAACAAATTCCCTGGAAATCTCAGCTCGTGATCCTGCACTTCTTTTATCACCGTGCCTCCACAGCAGCTCATGTCCCCAGCAGCTCCACCACTTGCCGCAGCTGCGTGCCCACCTGGCATGTTTTGGCCCTGAGCAACTCCCCCATTGTGTGGCGTGGGGTGGTCGCTCGTGACTTGCAAGACTGCGCTGCCACAGACGAGCTGTAGCAAGTTCATCAAAGGGCCACCAAGGTGGGTGGAAGCTGGGAGTCTGTCCTGTTTAGCCTGGGGAAGAAAGATCTTCTCCAGGCTAAACTGGAGAAACTGAAAAGAACTGCATAAACTGAACAGTAGCCTCTCATAGGTCCTATGAGGAGGTTATAGAAATGTCAGATCTAGGGTCTGCACATTGGTGCATGGGAAGTCTATAAGAGGCAAGAGGTGTAAGTTAAAATAAGTTTCATATTGTGTATAAAACAACCTTTTTCTGCAGAAGCAACAGGTGGAAGCTTGGTTGCAAGCAGGTTAACCAGAGAAATTGTCCATCTCTGGAGGTTTTCAAGACCTAGTGGTATAAAATCCTGAGCAACCTTGTCTGACCCCAGAGGTCACCTTGTTTTGGGCAGGAAGTTGGATTAGGAATATCCATAGACACCTTCCACTCCAATTTATCACAAAGTCATATTCTATGATCCCATAAACCTAACACAAAAAACTGCTTATATGTCTAGGTCTGCATGAGCCTCCTACATAGTCACGCTTCCTCCCCTTGAATATCCTAGTGTATTTGAATTTCCTGTACTCTCTTTCTAGGGCCTTTTGTCCTTTGTGTTAAACTAGACTGTGTTCTTCTTCCACATCTAGCTTTTCTTTTCATATAGAATTATCCTCTTTGATTTTTTTCTCCTGCTGGCATATCAAGCCTGATGCATATAAGCCCCAAGAAGAAAACATTGTTTCAGCAGTGGGGATTAACTGCCACCCCTAGTGTCTTTAGTTCTTGCAGGAGGTCTACTTTATCTTACCATCTTAATTGGGGCTGCTAGCAATATGAAGTCCATAAAGATACATAAAATATTTTAAACTTTAAAACATTACAGTGGCCAAATATAACATAATGCTATAGCTTCTCTTTCTAATTATTGACATTATCATTATGCACACCAACACCTGCAAAGATAACCTGATAAAATGGGTGACCTGATTAAGCACTTCCTGATTGAACAGAGTGCTCCATATAAGCAAGACTTCCATTGTGCTTCTGTGTGCTGGGGAAATGATCTAAAAAAGGCATACAAAGGGAAAAAAACCCAGAAAAATCTTAATGTAGAGCTGTGGAATATGAATTATGTTCTTCTACCTAAAAGAAGAGGAGCAGAAATACAATTCTGCATGTAAGTAAGAAATTTTCTTCATTTGCATCTTGCAAAATCTTTTTCATGAATGGTTCCTTAAAAACTTTAATTATACAGCAGTTACTGCTAAATACAAAACTTACTTAGGAAACTTACAGCTACTAATATCTTTGAGAACAAGTAGAGAGATGGCATCAGTTGGATTTGTGCATGGATCAGGGAATTGGAGCTGTGAAAAGGCTGGATGGAATATCCTCTAAGGAGCATCTCAGAACCCTGGGTTTGTCTAGTTTGGAGAAAAGGATGTTGAGGGGTGACCTCATTACTCTCTGGTTTCCTGAGGAGGGGAGGTGGAGAGGGAGATGCTGCACTCTTCTCCCTGGGATCCAGTGACAGGAATGGTTCAAAGCTGCATCAGAGGAGTTTTGGACTGACCAATAGGAAGCACTTCTTTACTGAAAGGGTGGTCAAACAGGATACCTAGAAAGGTGGTTTATACCTCAAGCCTGCCAGCATTTAAGAGGCATATGGACAATGCCCTTGACACCATACGCTAACTTTTGGTCAGCCCTGACTTGGTCAAGCAGTTGAACAAGGTAATCACTGTAGCTTCCTTCCAACTGAAGTACTGTTGTGTGATGGTTTTGTCTGTCTTCACAATCAACTGGATTAAACTTTCTGACCAAACTGCATTTTTTATAATGCACTATGGTTCTGTGATGCCAGTGAATCATTGAACAGGCAGTGTGTTTGGGAACTGAGACCACAGGAGAAAATGGAGATACAAACCAAATCAGACATGCCTCCCATAAATCATTACAACAAAAAGAGTTTATTTTTCCCAGCTAAGACTAGAGATGTTTATCATCCACTGCAGTGAAAATTAGTGCCCCTCAAACCTCACCTCCTGCCCCTGCAAAGTGATTTTTGTTTTTCATTTCCTTTAATAAATAGATTAGTGACCTCTGAACTGTGCATGCAGCTAACACAGTAAATAAAATTATGTTTTGAGCTATACACAGGTAAAGACAATTTTGGTTTAGTCTACCTTCCTTTTCCAAGAAACTTCTTTTCTAGCCTTTTCATTTTTACTGTGATTTACTTCCTTTTAAAGAGGCAGTGCGAGTAAATTAACAGTGCTCACCCACCATTTAAAAATGTGAGAGTGACTTGTCCTATTTTGGTGTTGTTCTACTCAACTGTGCATGGTAATAGATACTTCACATTACTTCACATGGATTTTGAGGAAATTATGTCTTTTGAAGCAGCAGCTACCATACCAAATAATGCTGAGGTTTGGCCTGTGTGTGGGTTATGTTCACTCTGTGTCATGAAAATGCAGGAACAGGTTGTCCCATTCCTTTGGCATGGGTGAGCAGTGACACAATGCTCATGTCTTGAAACTCAAGCCCACTCAGATCACTAATCTTAATTTTTAGGCACTTATGACTTTACCACATGATAAAGAAAGAATAAGTAGGGAAAATTTTCTGCTGATAAACAATTAACTGATAAAATTGAAACATATTTAAGGTTTGCTGATAAAAGCAACCATAATAGGCCAGCAACAGTTTCATGTATTTCAATACATAAAGGGTGAAATCTGTTGTTTTATGAATATTAAATGCTAATGCATTTAACATTATGAACAGTTCACAGCATGCCCATCTGGGCCTAACATTCTCTATATTTAAATATCATTCAGCAGTTATGAAACTGTGTGAAAATGTTCTTCTCCTGCTGATTCCTCAAATGTATTTATTTCTTGGCTCTTTTATTTATATATTTAAATATCAGTAGTATATCTCTACATTAGGTCTTATTAGACCTGGAAACATTTGAAAAGCAGCTTCTTTTTGAGTACCTTTTGTCAATTTTTTTGAGATTCATAAAACTAACTAGGTCTTACGCATGAAATTTTTAAAATGGTATCCATCTAGAACCCAGAATTTTACCAGCTCAGGACATATGAGAGCCATCTCTTAAACAGACACAAAGGAACTTGGCAGATTCTTGAAATCCAAAAAAGAAATTGTGATTACCCAGCTTGAATTTCTACACAAATGTCATTTAGCGATTTCCCTTTAAGTGAGAATAAATCTCATAAGGAAAAAATTAGTCTTGATATTCATATTTTAAGCAATGAACTTCCAAATGATCTTTTGCAAACTTTTCCAGTAGTTAATTTCTCAACTTTAAAATATATAAATTTTTTGTGGCTTCAATTTCCAGACACTGGATTCTGTTATAATTTGTTTTACTAGACTGAAAAACGTTCTTTTATCTCATAGCTCTTTCCTGTGGCAATACCAGGAGAGAAATTCAGAGAAGCTAACTCAGTCTATATGCAAATCTAGAGGCAATCCTCTCAAGATTTCTTCTTTTTGAACAGTCGTTCTCTATGCCTCTCTCAACTCCTTGTGCATCCCCAGTGTATGTGGTGGCATGGCAGTGTGAGAAAGAGACAAATCTTTAGCATTGTGCTCACTGCTCAGCAACAGCTTAAACACCCTCCTGTTATCAGCACTGCCTCTGTCAAAGATCCAAAACAGCATAGCAGGATGAACTCCAATGGAGAAAATTAACTCTCCCAGTCAAAACCAGTATATCTAGGAATTGCCCTGTTAATCAGATATTTTAGTATGTATATAATATATAATATAAAATGTATAATGTATAATATATAATAGATAATATATAATATATAGATAAAAGATAAGATATATATGTATATATAAAAAATATATACATATACTTTGTAGAAAAAGTATATACTTTCCATAAACCATGATGAATGACTAGGAATAAAAGGGTAGGAAATGCAGAAACTGGGCACAGCATTAAATGAAGTACAGCTAGCAAAGTGTGTAAAGGATCATAGGAAGAAAGATTTGTATATTTAAACTGTAAGTGACAGTGAAACCAAAGTGAAGACGTTCCAATGCAGGTCAAGTAAGAAGAACCAATAACAGATTATGTGAAGATAACTGGGGAGTTCCATTTTTATTAGATAGGCCAGCTTCCATCAGATGGATAACAGGATTACCATCAGTGGTGATAGATCAAGAATTGGGGAGTACTAAGCAAATATTGGGTTGGATATTACTTAGATAAGTTAGAGGAAAACTTCTTTGGGTGTGACAATAGTTAGGCCAAGGAAAAGGATCCTGTGTTTATATTTCTTGAATATATGTGGCAGTAGTTGTGAGTACCAAGCAGTTTGGGGCTCATAGCTCTATACAGTAGCAGATTTAAGGATGTGCTGATTAGCACATTTGCCCTTGAATTAAGAGCAATTTCTTGTAAGTGCTGCCACATTTCTTTGGCCTTTAAAAAATACACACTCAAATGAGTAGCTACCTTGGTCAGAGTAGTAGCAATGTTTGAACAGGTGTTTAGATGTCAATTAATTTATTTTCACCTAAATAGTTCCTGATGAGCCTAGTTAATATGGTAAGTACTCTTATAAAAAGTAAAGAATATTTTTTATTCCATGTCTAAAACTTTAGAATTGTAAGTTTTCAAATTCCAAGATCCAAAGTAGATCAGGAAGAGTTTCTGTGCTGAGGTTGGTATTGTCCATTCAAACCCATATAAGTGGCATTATTGTGTGTAAGTATCATCTATATAAAGCAGCTCTCCAATTCACAGCTGAAAAGGGAGGAACAGGAGGGTATTTTATTTTTAGACACTATACTATTGATCCAATTGATTTTAGAACAGCTTTCGTAGCTTGGCAGAAGTCAGATAGTACTTAACAGAATACTGTCGCTAACATTAATAGAATGATACAATGCTTTTTTTTGATAAATTCCTGTTTAAAACTTTTAGACAAAGGTCCCTGAACAAATGTACCATGGTTTCTTTCAGATACTGTTCCTGCAACATTCCCCGCTATCCCTAGCATTTTTCTTCTTCCCTTTATTTCCTCCATGACTACTTCATTGCAATACCACTGTGTCCTTTTCTTTGCCCTTCTCTTCACCCAGTGCTTCCAGTGTTCCAGAACACATCCTTCTTCTGTGCCCACACACTTTTCCAGATTTATGGTGATATCCATTTCTAAAGGTTAGTTACCTTTCAGCATATGCAGTGTCATGCTCAAAATCTGGTAAATTGCACAGAGGAAGCGAACCTTATATATAAATAAAGCCATTGTTCGTATTGCGGAAATCTAAAGAATTTATCCATTATTAGTCTAAATCTAATTGATAAGAAAGAATAAAAATGAAATTAAAATTGTTTTACACATAGTTTTTACCCCTATTCCTGGTGTTATGCTCACCCTTCCCCTGCTCCTCTGAGTCCTGATTTTGTGGGTTAAATCTACTAGGGTTGAGGGATGTTATGGAAAGGCAGTAGGATCTGGGCTTCTTTGCAAGGGATAATGAAATGTTAATGGTTTCTTCCTCCTTCAGTGGTCATTGTGCATCAATTTGATATGTTTTCTTAAATGTTTTTGCATCTTTCTCTTTATTCAATGGTTTGCAGACCACATTACCCCCAAATTTACTACATATGTTGCCTTTTCTGTATGTTTGATACCACTTCTTTGTTCTCCTTGTTATCCCTAAAACCCATTTTGTCCAGCTCCATGTTTGCATCTCCGTAACTCAGTGCTGGTCAGTCGCTTATAGCTGTGGGCTCCCCAGGCTGTGCTCCATCTCTCACAATCCCATTCCCAAATTGCTTCATGCTACATCCTACGTCTTCAGTTGTCAGACTTCTGATCTTGTATACTATATTACATAGAATAATTGCTTATTACTGCTATTGATATAAAATTATGATTGAACCACACAAAAATAAACAAAAATGCTAGAGGGAAGTGTCATACTGAATCCAACAACCTGAGAGAGGAAAGGCTGCAACAGTTCCATGACCCCAGGTCTAAAAAATAATGAGCCTGAAAATATAGTCCCACTTGCCCACATGCACACTGAGCACAGGTACATACCATGCATATATTTATCTGGCCACGGAAATAACAGAGAGACACTCAGAGCACTGACACAAACACAGCAGCAATGGTTTCAACCTGCTCCTGTCCCTGGCTGAGCAGGATGGAGATGTGATAGCGTGAGTATATATCACATCTCTCTGTATACATACAGTGTGAGTCCCTCAAGCAGCTGGCCTGTTATACCCAGCCTGAGCAGTTGCTGTCCCCAGATCCCAGTCTTACCAACTGCTAACACCTGGAGGTATGAACCCACATGGTCACAGTACCATAGTCCTATACCAATCACTGGTGCAGACCATCACACATGCACAGATGTCCAGGATTCTCTGGTCCCATAGATGATCTCTCTGTGCTCTCACCCTTGAGAGCCACAGATGCTCTCTCACACACAGACCTGGCCCTCAGACACCCTCTCCCCCCTTTAATCCCAAGCCACTCCCTGCTGGCTCGTTCAGCTTGGTCTTCACCAGTGATCCCACACTTGCTTGCACACCTGCATTCACTCCAGCTGACACCACAGACCCAGACACACGTGGACAAGGGGTGAAGATCCTCTTACTGGAAAACAATTGAAGGAATTTAACAAGGAGGCAGGGCAGACTGCAGTGATCAGGCCCAGGACATGGCTAGAAAGTGTACTGACTAGCCCTTGTTTGCATGCAAATAGACTCTTCCCTCATCCCTCTATTTCCCATTCTTATTTCTCCTAAAATCACATATTCCTCTCCCTTTTCTCACCTCTGGTTCCTCTCCTAAACGTGCCTTCATAAATATTGGGCAATCTCAACATCCTCTTTCCCTGCTTCCCATACTGTTTCCTACACCCCTTGGCAACAACTTCTTTAGTTCAAGAGGTGAGATGGAGATCTGGTCCTAATGACTCCTCAGATGGGTTTCACACTGGGTCAATAGGGCTGAGGCTCTGCTGGGAGGGGCATGTACAGGGTGTGCCTTTGTCTGAGTCCTTAATTTGGGTTCCTTGGACCTCTGCTATTGTGCTCTTGTTCTTTGGATTTGTAGAGATGAGATTTTGATGGGCTGAAGCATCCCTGGCAATGTGCCTGGGAGCAAACTGGAAACAGCCTAGACAGACTCCCCCACCTGCCATTGTGCCTTGTGCTCTTTTGTGGGTGTACAGATGAGCTTTTATCACATAACCTGGCAAAAAGTACAACCACTGCCACCTGATCAATTAGATGAACTGCCCTCAGAGCTAAACCAAGCAAAACAAAGATGCAAGTAGAAGAAAAGTTGAGGCACAGCAAGCTTGCCAGGCCTCAATCCTTTGGGTGTACAAAGCTTACAGCCTGCTAGTCTCAATGGCTCTGCTGTGTCACAGGGTTATGGCCACTGTTGCCAGTGAGCTGATACAGCAGGTGACAATTCAGAGTCACTAGCTTTAGGCCACACGAGTCACGGTGGCACATCTGGAAGCTGAACTGCCATATTTTCAAGAGTACTTAAACTAGGTTGGTTAAAGGTGGTTTAAACGTGTGAAAAATCTGAGTTGAAGTTATGCATCTCAGTTTCTGGTTGGATGTCAATTTATGGGAAAAAAATTTATACCCTGTTAGACTGATTCTATGAAATCTTGAGACATCAAATTGAAAATATAGGGACTGGGTAATTTGCCTGTATAGTATAGTGGATAGCTTAATGCTATTTAGTCATAGCCACTTCTCAGTCACAGACAAGGGCAGTTTCTTTTGCTCCTGCTTGGCTCTCCATCTCCAGGCAGGAAGAAGCATCAGGCCACAGTGTGAATTTTGTTCCTCATATCACAAGGAGAAACATTTCTACGGGGTGTAGGGAAAAGAAATGTCTCAGTCTGGGCTTCTGGTTGGTCTCAAGAGAAATGAGAGGCAATAAATTGTTTATAGAGAAGGAAAATCCGCTCTAATTTTCTGTTCTATATGTGGAAAAATATACTTTATTCTACCTTTTGGTAAAAAAGGTGGGGATGGAGAGAAGTTAGAGGGAGGAGTTTTTTCTTTATTGCTTCTGGGAAAGTTCAATTATTCATTGCCCTTTGGAATACAAAACTGTAACTAAGCAAAAGGGATTTGAGCAGGAAAATCTAAGAATCATTTACACTTCTTTTTGTGAACTGAAAAGCCCCAGTGTTCATTTATGATGATATTATGAGCTGCACTGAGATTCTCAAACATCATTAATCACTACAGATGGCTACAAACCCATTAAATCTTTTAAGCACCTGTTTGCTTATCAAATGCTCACATGGTAAGCTACCCTCTGGTTCACATAAGTACATTAGCTTTAGAACATATAATTACCTTACAATAACTGTACTTGTGCTAATTACCCATCCCCTGAAAGACAAAAGTGAAACCTATTGAGTAGTGGGGGTGGCTGGAACTTAAAAGCAGAGCTTCTAGACTGAGCAGCAGAGCAGGATGACTTGTTGTATAATGTTTGTCTTGCTTCTGGTAAGTAAGAAGTATTTAGAGGCAATAGCATTTATTCCCAAAGTAAGAGCCTCCCTGTTTGGGATGGTAGGTTTTATTCCATCTGGCAGAATGGCTAAATTAATTAAACAAATAGACAAACAAACAAATGATCAGGTAAGTGTGGTGAGAGAGTTATTTCACTAAGATATTTCTGTGCCATACATGCTAGCTTCCTAATAGAGGCACAGAAATATTCTTAAACTGTGTAAATCTATGTAGTTTTTCCTAGACCCATACATATTTCTATAATCTTTGAGTGCAGCCCGTCCTAAATCCAGATCTAGTCTGAAGAACTCTATTCTGATAACATACTACAGAAAGGATGCCATGTGAGCAATCAGATGTCATCTTGACAATATTGGATACTGGTCAGCTTTTCTTCATAAATGATTTCCCAAATGTCTGTACACAGTCATTGTGCATATTTGCATACAATCATATCAGAGAAAATACACTATGACTAGAACATTGTCACAGTACCATGCTGTGAACTAGGAAAGTAGTGACTTCAAAATGTATCTACCATAGTCATACCATAAGAAGAACCCAAGCCAAATTCCATTTATAAGCTTTGGATTAACTAAAAAAAAAAAAAAAAATAAATAAAAAAAATAAAAAAAAAATTCTGCAGTAACTTTCTGCTTTGTTTCCTGAAACAGGCAGTATTTATCTATCTACCCTTGTTCCTATTTTTCTGGATACCGACTACTCCCATTTAATTTGGAATACAGTTTGGACTGATTGTCAAGATGCCAGTTTGTTCTAAAGGATCTGATAGACATCATCATCAAAGAAGGTAAATTGTAAAAATCTTAAATGTCTACTAGAGGTTTATTGACTGAAATGTGGTTCTTCTCAATCTGATATGGCATTAAAGGTTTTACCAAAGGTTGATAGGAGTTTTCCAGAGTTCCAGGAAAATGACTAAATCATGTGTGTGGAAAAGAATGTTTAAAGGGATAGACTGAGGTAAAAGATAGCTGGTGAATTAAAATTACTTTCAAAAGCATCTCAAAAAGGACTAAACTCTGCAGGAATACAAAAAATACTGATACCCTAATTATAAGACATTCCTATTTTAATCCCGCAAATATTAGGTCCTAGAGAATCTTTGTTAAGAAGATTTTAAGCTCAGAGTACAGAAAAATAATTTATAAAGTCAAAGGGAAGTTGGGTGGAAACTCAATCCTTTGTATACTCTCCAGTCTCCTCTAAGCATTCAACATTAAAAAGTACATTCCTTTATATCCTTCACTGTCTTACTCTCAGACAGAATAAAATTAAAGGGTTTGATTAGCAACTGATGCATTGACCCTAGCAAATCAAAGGCTCTGCCTTAGAGGTTTCTTGTTCCCAAAAATCCATGGCAAAAATTGTTGTTTAATTATATGTATACCACAGTCTGACTTTGAAAAGTACTTTCAAGTGAAAGGAAAGCTGTCTTTTCAACCCCCTAAATTGGTGTCAGTTCAACTAATGGGCCAGTTAATTAACTAATGGGTGTGAAACACAGGCCTCTTCCAGAGGTAAAACAGATTAAATATACAACTTAATTGCCTAGGATGGATTGACACAGTTTATTGGTAAGACTGTCCCAGAATTTCACAAAATTTCTTGGAGTGCATTTCCTCTGTAGGAATATGAACAGGTACAAAAAAGGAACAAATGGGACATGTAGTAATTCTTCTAAAATGTTTGTATGTTTCTTCTTAATAAAATACACTGTAAGAATAACAATTACTGTCAAATTTGATGACAACCTAA
Source organism: Lichenostomus cassidix (assembly GCF_008360975.1). NCBI lineage: Eukaryota > Metazoa > Chordata > Aves > Passeriformes > Meliphagidae > Lichenostomus > Lichenostomus cassidix. The sequence continues at coordinate 15,944,157 of NC_139480.1, read as the reverse complement.
GCTTTTAAAAGTTTTTTTTTTTTTTTTAAGAGAAGATTAGTCTTTCAAAATCTCATAACCTGGTTGGAGACTTTTACACAGTAAAAAGTACATTATCTAGCACAAATGAGATATCAGAATTATCACTCATGCTCTATGAAATTGATAATAATTCTTCTTCATCTTAAACTGCTTTGAACTGCAGTATTTGTGCAATAGTATACAAGATTCTGAGTGCTGCCTGCTGATCCTGACCCCAAAATGCATGATTACATTTTAAAAATAAGTTTTTTCATGAACTGACAATGGTTTCCCCAAGATTTGGTGAACACTCCCAAATTTGCTATTGAGAGGAGCACACCTGGTGCAGGTAGCTCAGTTCACAAGCTGCAGTGCAAGAAGCAGATTGAGATGCAGATTGAGGTCTGTGTGGGAGCCCCAGACAAGAGGCTGTGAACTGATTCTGTTTCTTCCACTCTAACTCTAGCACTCTTTTTCCAGCTGCATCTTTCTTTAGCTCGTTCATATTACTTTCCTGCTGTTTTCAAGTGATATTGCAATTATATTATGTAAGTCTCACTTTCCACCAACTTGAAAATTTGACACACACACCTTTTCACATTCTCCAGGCTGATTTTGCAGACTCCTGGGCTGGCCACTCTAAAATTTTCATTGACTTCTTAAATTCCAGAGGATATGATAAAGTCTGCATGAAGTTCATATTGCTTTAATAAAAACTCAAATACTCAGTAAGCACAAAGACATTGTCCTGCAGTGTACATCTTTTTAGGTGATAAACTTGGACTTTTCTGTTTGAACTGGCTACATTCTTTAGAATGCAAGCTTTTCTTAAAAACAAAACCATATTTCAAGCTCTCGGGTCCTCTGTGTTTTGGTAGTGTAGAATTAGCTGGTTTTATTTTAGAGGAGTACATATGCTAAGGCCTGTTATGAATTCACTGTTCCCTCTTTTTTTGTCTTGGATGCAGAAAATCCAGATTAATACCTTTGATAGCAGGTTTCAACCAAATATCTCCTTAGCCCTTCTTATGTAAAAATTTTCTGGTGTGATATTTGCTTGATTCAATGAAGATATATTGCTAAAACCTTTGTGGAGACATTACCAAACATTATTCAGAATTTAAGAAGTTGTTTAAAAAAGTTTCTCATCTGTTTTAGGATAACTTTAAAAGCGTAAATCAGTCTGTAGGGCCTTTGTGGAAATTATAACAAGGAAGCCTAAAATAATGTCACCAAGACAAGTTAAACAATAACTCTTTTAACTGGCTTTAAAAAATCCCAGGTATTTGCTATCAGAAAGAAACAGTTTCCTTCAAGATTATTAAAGACTTAAATTTTACATGGCCTTTAGAGATTACTCTACAAAATTATCCAGCTTGCTCAAGCAAGAGTTTTCCTATGAACTGATACCTGATTATCTCTTTGACCAAGATAAAGAGCCTTTTGAATTTAGACTTATATAACATATTTGGTGGAATTTAGAGTTCAAACCTCATCACACATTTTAATTATGGATGACAGCACTAACAGGACTGCGTGACAGCCTTTAAGAAAGATTTAAATCTATAGCATATCACTGCTAGTGGTTAGAACATTTTCACCTCTATGATATTTTAATGAAATACACTTGTGAAAGCCCTGGTGTTCCATAAAAATAGAACTTTTACCAGGCAAATTTCATCTAAAAAGCTTTTTGTTCAAGAAAGAACACTTTGTTGAGAAGAATATGATATAGCTTAGTGTCTGAGTTACTCTCTTGAATGTTAAGAGCGTAGATTTACACCTCTGCATTAGGATGGAAGAACTCTGCTCTGCCATAAATACAACATTGACCTACAGTTGGGATCAATGCACTTCCACCTGAGCAATCAGGTTGCAAAACCCAATGAATGTAAACAGTAGTAAAAAGATATCTATAAAAATAATATGTCTCTAATTTAGATAGATATTCTTTCTAAAATGCAGTATATTGTAATAATTCTGTTTGTTTGGGTTTGGGTATTTTTTTAATTAAGTGTTGTTAAATAAACATGGCAGGTGTAAATGATCGATGAGATCTCAGATCCTCAAATACTGTAATGTTTCTACAACAAGAGTTATTGCAAGTAATGAGTAAAAACACACATAAAATTCAGCTTGCTTTGTCATCCTTTTCCAATTCAGCTTCACCAAATCTAATAAACCAAAATTACAACTATTCCACAGCTAATTGAATAAAATGTTCATGTAATGAAAAAGTGTCCAGTCTTGTTCTGACTAAAGTCAGTGAAAGGTTTTAAGTCAAGTCTATAAACTAAGTGGAGAATATGTTTTTCAAAGTACAGACTTATTGATTAGTGCAAATGAAAATGGTGTCTCTGAATGGTGTCTCATACTACCCCAAAATGCATTTAAAACAATATATATTGTCTTTTTAAAACATTTTTTCCAGGCTATTTGATGTGAAAGGACAGAAGATACAGTCCCTTCTGCAGAGAATTTTTGATTAAGTAGAACAAATACATGAAGTATCATAACAGTGAAAGAAAAGGCTTGGGGGTCCTGATTCATTTCACCTGTCTCCAGGCACTGCACTTAAAAGCATAGGTAATGGATGCTCCCTGTGTACTCAGCAAGGAGAGAGAGGAATCTCCAGGGAGAGACTCAGATCCTAGACAAGGTATTTTCCTCCAGGGATGCCTCTCTTTCTCATCAGTATCATAAGTAAAGAACCGATCGCAATCAAGAGCCTAATTTAGGAATGTCTGCAGGTGCCTAAAGTCAGAGAAGAAGAAGTTCATTCAGGATAGGAGATAATGGATATTCACTCAGAAGAAATTGCAGTACATATGGAAATATATTGAGATATTTATCTATAATAACACCTTGGTTCATGTTGCAAGGTAGCATGTCACATATTTTACAAATACTACGAATTGACAAATGTTCCAAACCAAACCAGTTTTAAAGAGAGCATGACCAGTATGAAAACATATGCAGGTCCTACTTGAAAACAACTTGCAGTCTCACTGCTGGATGCACAGTGGATCTACATCTTGTAGGATGAAAGGATTTTGACTTGATATTAAGTTACTCCACATTAAGAATTATGGTCTTTTAGCTGACTGTGACAGCTGATAAGGGAAGACTGTCTGATGTCCTTTACCTAGAATTCTGTAGGGTGTTCAACACAGTCCCACATGACATCCTTACCTCCAAATTGGAGAAACATGGATTTGATGAGTGAACTGTTGGGTAGGTGAGGAGTTGACTGAATGGACACAGCCAGACTATTGTGATTGATGGCTCTACCTCCAGGTGGAGGTTGTGATGAGTGGTGTCCCTCAGGGCTCTGTCCTTGGTGCTTTTAACATCTTCATCAATGACACAGACAATGAGATCAAGTGCACCCTCAACAAGTTTGCAGATTATACAAAGCTGCCACAAGCTGACACAACAGAAAGAAGGGATGCTTGAGTTGGAGCTGCAAGAAAGTAATAAGGTTCAACAAATTCCCAGTGCAAAGTGCTGCTTCTGGGGCAGGGGAATTCCAGACACACTGGGAGAAGAACTCAGTGAGATCAGCCCTGGGGAGCAGGAACTTGGGGGTTCTGGTGGATGAAAAGATGGACAAAAGCCACAGTGTGCACTCACAGCCCAGAAAATCAACAGTGTGCTGGACTGCCTCAAAAGCAGAGTGGTCAGCAGGTCAAGGGAAATGATTCTGGTCCTCTGCTCCACTGTTATGAGACCCCACCTGGAGAACTGCATCCACGTCTGGAGACCTCAGCACAAAAAGGACTTAGACTTGTTAGAGTGAGTCCAGAGGAGGGTCATTGAGACAAAAGAGGGCTGGAGGACCTCTCCTAGGAAGAGGAGAGAGCGGGGGTTCTTCAGAGTGGAGTACAGAAGACTCTAGAGAGTGGCCTTCCAGTACTTGAAAGGGGCTTATGAAAAAGAGCAAGAGCAACTTTGTGCAAGGGCATGTAGTGATAGGACAAGGGGGAATGAGTGATTTAAATCAGGTGTTTGGAAGAAATCCTTTACTCAAAGTCTAGTGAGGCAGTAGAGAGAAGCTGTCCAGAGCTGAGAATCTTCCATCCTTGGACGTTTTCAAGGTCAGGCTGGATGGGGCTTTGAGAAACCTGGTCTAGTGGAAGGTGTCCCTGCCCATGGCAGTGGGGTTACAACTAGATCACCTTTAAGGTCCCTTCCAACACAATTCTGTGGTTCTGTTATTTTATTATGCTATTGGGCATATGAAAAATTATAGGCTTTACATTAGAGAAGCTTCTGCAATATTGTTTCATTAAAAATCTTTGTCCAGGTGTATAACAATATCTCCAGAATCCGTGTGAGGAAAAGAGAAGGACTAAAATTGTTGCTACCCTTTCCTTCCCCTCAAAGCTCAGCTTTCTACCTTTCAATGATTTATTGGACATATGTGGTTGCTATGCTTTATTTCCAAATTATTTATCTTTTCTCTTGCTTCTATCTCTCTGTTCCATATGATTTATTGCGTCACTGGCTTCCCGGTATTGCTAATGCCGCCAGAAACATCCTAATTAAAGGACTGAGTCATGAACAGAAAAGCAAAGTGGAAAATGAAGGAGATTTTCTAGCTCCACATCCATAAACACTGTGGACAGGCAATTTCTCTGCAAATATTTATACCATCACTCCCCAAACTTTCAAGAAGTAATTATTTCTCCTACTTTTGAATAATTGTCCTTTCTTAGGAACCAGATTATCCTCAGGTATTAATTAATGAGATAACACCAAAGATGGATATTTTTTCCTCTAGGTTTTTAAAACATATTTGAATACAAAGATATTTGGAATGTTTCTTCTTTTAAAAAATGTATTAGGAAAGCCCTAATGCTCTACTGATTCATTATTTTCATTAAACTTGAAATAAAATAAAGACTCTCCATATGTTTCTCCTTTAACCTGTGTGAACACACACATGCATACACACATTTATATTACCTAATAGGTCGATGCATTGCAGGCATATTCATATAATAAAATAATTCACAGATTAGAAACAGTAGTTTGTGGAAAATACTCTTTTGGTGCTTTTTAAGGGCTTAATTTTATGTACATCTCTTGCCTTCACCTGTGCATTAGTGTTCTTACTGTGAAATGCAACATATCACTTAAATAAGAATAGTATGTAGATAATTGATTTTATGCGGCCGTTGTAGCTGCAGAAACACATTCATTCTAACACAACTAACCCCAGAATACATTCAGGTAAAACTTGCAGCTGCCTCTTATTGCTTAAACAGCACAGAAATATTATGGTAGACTATGCAGCTTTCTGCTTTCATGTAGCATAACCATTAATGCTTAATACAAACAACTAATCACAGAGATTAATAAAATAATGAAATAATAAATCTGAATTGGATTAGGAAACATATTTTAGTTTCTATATTGCTTTCCTATTTTTTTTTGTGAGCCAATTGCACACATTCATGTTTTGTGTATGGATGATAAAGTCTATCCATATATAAAGTTTTTGGTGACTTCCAGGTGTCACCTTTTTGGAATTTCACTTCCCACAGAAAATAGAAGAAGAGAACTGACATGTCTGCAGAGAAAGTCATGGAGAAAAGTAGGAACTAGGTGGGGAAATAAAACAAGAGAGAAGGAAAGGGGAGGATTATTGCAAAACACAAGACTATAGAAGGTTCTGAAAAACAGTGAAGCTTGAGAAATATAAATGACTCAAAGGCACAATAGTAGATCTTCTGTGTTTGGGAAGATTTATCCAAAACAAATGATAAAAATGAGAAAAAAACTTTCTAAAGCATTGTTTCCACATTAAAATTCTTCTGATGAGGGGATATAACTTTCTATTTACAATAATCTCTTGCATAAAATGAGAGCACTGAGACCATTTCCTTTTTTCAACTTTAAGAAAGAAGATTCTCAGCATCCTGTAACAGTTTTTGCTGGTTTTGCACTATTTTGGTTCTATACATCTTCCAATTGCCAGAAGGAAGGATAATGATGTGTTGAGATGATATTAAAGCTTCCTCTTATCCTGCTACATTCCTCTGAAAAGCCAGAATAATCACATTTAAGGAAATACTTGATAGAAATTTAGCAGAATAAGCTTGGGTCTATTTTTCTGACCTGGCTTAAAACTCAATACAGGAAATATAACATTTATCCCTTAAAATGGTGTTTTACTTGTCAGCTTTTGAATATAATCCATAGCTGAAGATTTGTTGTCTGCCTGTCTTCATTTAACAGACTATGCTCTCTGCTTTTGGCTTTACAGAATGTAAGAGCTTGTTGAGTGAATTTGTATGCGAGATAAATTTTGAAAAATTGATCCAGAATACTTAGCTGATTTGGTTTTAGTTGCTAAAAATGCTACAATAATTTAAAACTTTGGGGCTGTAATTATTTTTAGCTCAAATAAGAGTTTCCTTGTAGAGAAATAGGATTTCCATGAGATCTGTGCTGGATAAGCTCTAGATTCTCCTCCTGGAGTAATCTTGCAGAACTTTATGGAGATGGGAATTGACTGGTTCTCTTCTTGCATGGATGTGCAGAGTTTGGCCACAAGTAACTCTGCCTGTGAGACTAGATAGATAGATAGAATCATAGACAGAATCATAGACAGATGGTTAGATAGGGCCTGGTTGACAAAATCCCTTGGGAATCAGTCCTGAAGGGCTGGGAGCTCAGCAGAACTGCTATTTTGGAAATCTGAGACAGCAAACTCTGGCCTGTTTAGGTTGAGAGATTGCCTTGGGAGGAAGAGGTAATGGTCAAAGGAATCTAGGAAGCCTTGAAAATTTTCAAGAGGAATATCTAAAAGGTGCAAAATCAGGCCATACCTGTTTGCCAAAAAATTATCTGGCAGGGAAGAAGAGAAGCCTGGCTAGACAAAGAGTTTTGTCTCAAACTCAGGGGAAAAAAAAAGGAGGGTGTTTCACCTTTAGAAGATGGGGCAGACAACTCAGGAGGACCAGCAGGATGGTATGAGCTTATGCAGGGAGAAAATTAAAAGTACCAAAGCACAACTAGAACTTACTCTGGTTACTGTCATAAAAGACAATAAAAAGCTAATATTAATATTTTAGCAAAAAAAGGAAGGCAAAGGAGGATCTCCATCCTTTATTGGAGTGGAAGTCCTATGAGGAGCAGCTGAGGGAGCTGGAGTGTTTAGCCTGAAGAGGCTCAGGGGGGAATTTATTGTTCTCTACAACTGCCTGAAAAGAGGTTGTGGCCAGGTGGAGGTCACTCTTTTCTGCCAAGTAGAAAGAGATGGGACAAGAGGAAATGGCCTCAAGTTCTAACAGGGGAAATTTAGGTTGGATATTAGGAAAAATTTCTTCACTGAAAGTATTGTTAAGCATTGAAAGAGGCTGCCCAGGGAAGTGGTTAAGTCATGATTCTTGAAGATAATGAAAAGATGTGTGGATGTGGTACTTAGGGATATAGTTTAGTGGTGGACTTGGCAGGGCTGGTGTTGAGGATCTTAAAGGTCTTTTCTAATCTAAATGATTCTATGGTTCTATGGTTCAATAGATAGAGAGATAGATAAAGGCACATTGACATTTCAGCAAAAGCTTGTCTTAAAGCACATAATCTAATCTGTGACTGAAAGAAGTAGCATAACTGAAATGAAATACTTTTCAAACCATTTTTTCTCTCTCCATGGACACAGACAGTGACTAAAATGTGTGTAGCCACTTGTTCTGAAAGCATAGGAGAGCCACCTGCTCCCAGTGAAACTGTGGCATAAACTTCCCACACTGAGTAGGAAATTAATATGAAATCAACTGAGCACTCCACATAAATGAATGCATGTCTTTTTTTTTGGTGCCTCAGGGTCTGCTGTCACATTCTTTCTGTCAGCTGTTTACCTGCAAAGTGCTGTGTGCAGAGTCCAAGCTTTTTCAGGCATTACTATTTTAAGAGACTGAACAGATAACACTGGGTGTGAGACACAGATTTTACACAGTAAAATCAAAGGATTAAAAGAATTCATAACTTGCAACCATGTAATTAATGATTATCCAGCAATCAAATTTCTGCTATATTATAGAATTCCTACTGACCCTGTTATGTGAACACATTTGTTATCCTGACATGACATTCCAGGGATGTGTTAGCAATTTAACAGCATTGCGAAATGCCACTGCAACATGGAAACTATGAAATTATTCCACAGCAAAATGATTTAACATAATAGCAACAAAAATAAAAATAGAGGATAGTCACAATGCTTGGCAAACCTGTTATCTCCAAAGGCTAGCCTCCAGCAGTTATGTTGCACTCTAAACAATATCATAAATAAAGGCAATTATCCAAACGATGTTATAAAGTTGAGTCAAAGATGGTCTTGTGGAGAAGTTGTATGAAATTAAACTGGAGAAAAACCTGTAGAATCATGTAGGAAAAAGATAACAATTTTTCCTCCATTTGTAGGCTATTATTCTTTATTAAAATCTCTACTACAGTGCAAGAATTACATACAAAACTGGCTGTTTGCTTTCAAAAACCAATTTTTTTAAGAGCATGAGACTTTTGTATGTAACTGGAGTCTGTGTTGCTGTCTAATCATAAAACACACAGCAGTATTTTTGAATGACAGATAACATTCAAGGTAAAACCATAGCAAAGACAAAGCCATTCACAAAATCTACAGGTTAACTACAGTTTCTGACTTCTGTGAAAATATCAGACTGCCCTACTTGACTGGTATTTTATGCTAAAGAAGAGGAGCTAGATCTTCTCATGGTGAGAGCATGCTCTTTAATGTTTATAATTCAGTTTTGTCCTTCATCTATTGCTTGGAAAGTATTAGGAGGGTGAAAAATAACAAGAAATAATTCCTTTGCTGGTGAGACTTCTTGATGGCATAACATGTCAATGAACACTGATCTTCTTTCCCTTCCAAGTTCATACTGGAGTCAGGAGTGGAAGGGTGACATAAAAGGGACTTCCCTGGTGTCTGCAATTGCTACTGTGTGGTTTCTCTAAAGACCCCAAGCTAATGCTCAAGCAAGATGTGTGACTCCTAAGAGTAATGAAATTTGCTGGTCTGCAGTTGGTAACTCCTGTTTTGGTAAGGGGTATTCTTTAGTCATATACTTCTACACATAAAATTAAAGTTAGTCAAAATCCACCTGTAAATACTTCTGCATGTCTCCATTGTCTCGGAATTGTCTTCAAATAATTGTCTTCATACTTGGAGACTGAAATACTGATAATTCTTCCTGCTTTACTGTCTTCATTCTTAGAACAGTTTTTAAAGATTACATAGATTTCTGTGCTATAACAGTTTCCATCACTTATCCTTAAAAACAAGCTGTATTCATCTTGGTTTGTGTTGATACTCATTGTCTTTTTTCCATTTTTAAATCCAGCCATCATTGAACCCCACTATACATAATCTCCTCCTTGCCTTTGTAGCTCTTTAGACCTTGAATTTAGCTGAATGGAATAGACAAATTACTTTCTGGCATAATTCCCTTGGATATAATGGAGTTACAAAAATTATGAGCTTGTCTTGAGAAATAATGGTGCACATGTGAGCATTGTTTTCCTAACCACCTGCAATGCTGGTGTAGTTAGAGAACAACATAACCTCTCTAATGAGCAAAGTTCAGATTTATGATCGCAGATAAAAAGGGGATGCCATCAACATAACTGCTCCATGTCTGCCTCCAACTCCAACAAAACTCTGCTCTCCCTGTAGGATGACTGGTTGGATGGCCTATGAAACAAATCCTCATCACCCCACATTTCAGCCAGACTGAAATGAACCATCTCAAATCTTTTTATCCTGGTGTTACATATTGAATATTGTAAAGTTTCAGGAGCTGACACCTAAAAGGATTAGCAAACCTTGATATGGTAACTGACTCCATTGGAGAGGTAGGATAAATGGCTGTCCTGTTTACATCTACTGTCACATATATATGCAAGCTTTCAAGAGTCTCTATGATTGCCAATACTCCTTTACATTTTACTTTTCTGCCAGATGCAGACCTATAGCATCTGTTAAGGAGACATATTCTGTGTAGCACAGGACACTATATTTAGACAGAGGTGTTGATAATTGGATGTCATGTTTCCTATGATGGTTTTCCTTTAATTTGTTTTGAAACCAATGAAATTGTTGACTTTATATGGGGTTACTTTGGATTGCATTACTACCTTGGCTTTGGCTCCTTTTCACTGCCAGCAGGGTTATCAACTGTGATAGCAGGCTAAGTAGTAATTGAGATTTTTTGAAAGCTATGAAACAGTTAGTGTCTGCCAAAAGTTACCATGCAGTGGTATCTTAGATACCAGGCCATTTGACTGCACTTAGCATAGTATATCTCTCTGGGATTTTATGATGTGGTAACAGTTGGCAATTTGTGACTGATAGTGACAATTGGGTGTATGAAACTGTAAGTCCATTTAGCAACAGCATGCCTGTTACACATTATTCCAGCAATATGAAATGAACACAGCTGTGCACTGGTAAACAATTCTTAAAAACAATTAAATTGTGGAAGGTGACTTCTAAGAAAAAAATGTAACTGTCACTAAAAAATAAAGAAAGGATAATATTTTGTGCATCTTGAAAACTATTTTTTTCAAGAGTATTTGAGACTATATACCAATTAAGACTGTCATTTATAAGCATGATTGAATGAATATTTTTGTATTAATTGTTCACTTTTCAAGAAATTCAGTTTTGGTCATCCAGAAAATTATCAGAAATCTTAGCAAGATTCTGAAAATAATTTTGTTTGAGAAGAAAACAAAATAATTTTAGAAATACTAGAGTAGTCTGGACATTTTGAAAATGACAGTTATTACATATTAGGTATATAATTTATATATTTCATATATTTATGTTGACCTTTATGATAAAGGTGAATTAGATTTACACTTCCATTTTAGTACTCGTAATGAAATAGAACTGTTGTGGTAGTTACAGGGTGTACTTCAAGTGTAGAAGAAATTCACCTTCAGAAGTATTACAGAAGAGGAAAGAACAGACTTGATAGAATAGAATAATTTCTGTTGTAAGGTACCTACAGTGATTATCTAGTCCAACTGCCTGATCACTTCAGGGACGACTAAAAGTTATTAGCAATAATTAATTAATTAGTAGTAGTGATTAATTAGTAATTAATACTAATAGAGCATTTGATTGTGGGCATCTTCCAGATGCCTCAAACATTGAATACACATGCTAAATTCACTTTACCAATATAAAGAGGATTTTTTTTTCTTTCTGTACTCTTTTATTTGGTCTGAGTGAGGTAGAGTTTACAGCCCTCACAGTGCAGTGCTTTGCACTAGCTGGAAGGGTGTTTCTAACACACCAGTGTTTTGGCTAATGCTGAGCAGGACTAACATTTCTTTCCCCATCAAAGGGGTGGGAGTGGGAAGATCCTGGGAGGAGACACAACCAGGCCAGCTGACCCAAATCAACTAAAGGGCTATTCCATACCATATGAAGTCAGCTCAAATATAAAAGCTAAGGGAGAGAGGACAAAGGGCATTTGTGATTCTTCACTGCTTGCCTTCCAGAGAAACCACTATGCACGCTGTGGCCATGCATACCAGGAAGCATCTGACCATTGCTTGCTGATGGGAAGAAGAGATTGACTTTTTGTGGCAAGCACAGACTCCCATGGGAATTTTTCTCTTCTTCTTCCTGTGTTCTACAAACAAAGATAAAGTTTAGAAGTTATTGAAATGGTCTCTGGAAAGATAGGCAGTTCAAGCCTGGCCAAGTGGCCTAGGGGGAGGTTTTGAATTGGCCCAATCCTGATGATCTGTGAAAGTCTATGTAAGTTGGAATAATTAATTAATAATTAATAAAATTAGAATTTTGCCACATTCGAGAGCCTGATTCCTTCACTCTGCTAGCGGTTCAACAGCAACAACTTTTTTCTTCTCTAAGAATGCACAAAACTCTCTCTTGTTTCTTTCTTTTGCTGTAACAAACTGCCTTAACTCACCCATTGGTTGTTCTCCATCTTATTCTCTCATTGCTTCATTAATATAATTCATATAATGCAATGTAATATAGCATGATGATATTTACACAGACGTTTCTATTCTGCCTACTCCTGCTCAATCCCCTCTGGCCAGTACCTTACAATGCACTTTGGGAGATTTCTACATGTGAAAAGTTCAAGAGAGGACCTAGTAAGAGACTGGTGCTGGTGAGAACCAGGGAGACAACATTAAACCACTGAGAAGAGAATCCCCTCAGCCAAGTTTCATTTTTTATCACAGAAGTAGGATGGTGTTAAAAATGTAAGCAAAGATTTCTGCAAAATCAGAAGTAGGGAGATCAGCCAACTCCACAGATGAACACATGGGCTGTCATAACATTTGCAATAAACCCAAATTACTAAAAGTCAAAATTGTGCAAGGATTACACAACGATTAGTATTTATATGTTTATGAAATAATATTAATTGCCTATTTTTTAATCTAACTGAGCTGATAAATCTGAGGATCTTGCTTTGAGGTTTAAAACAAGAAGCAGTTCTTCACGTAATTTCTCACAATATTTAAGCACATTGAGTAAGACTATGATATCAAAGTACAGTCAGTATGCAGCTGCAGGAAAGACATGGCACAGGTAAATGAACTCATCTTTGTATTATCCTGAATTTTTTTGATCCATTGTAAATGATGGTGTATTCTAGCCTAAGTTAGACTTTCTGGATTGCCTGAATCCATTGCCCTGCAGAATCTTAAATTCATCAGTAATGACCAGAACTTTCAAAAGGGTTTATATTGCAGATATCATCATGCAACCAAACATTCTGGAGAGTCTGAGAAAATCAGTCTGCTGCTTTCCCCTTAATTTGCTTATGGGACAATACTCAAAAAGATAAGACAGACTTTGTTTAGATTCATTTGTACCAATCCAAGAATTAAACAAGAACCCACCTTGTCAGTGAACTTTCCAAATCACATATGAAAATAATGTCAGTGCAGTATGAAAATTTTTGAAAGTTTGATATGGCAACATACTGCCTTTTATTTCCATCTAGAATTGGATTACTTATATAAAATCTGTTCAAGGTCACATATATTTGGCGAGCTCAGTGAACAGTTCATTAAATTCATCCATTACAGAGTACAACATAAAATTGGGATTATTTTGCACTACTGAGTAGCTTTGTTAGGAAAATGACTTGAACTATTTTAGGTCAAGGTTGAAGATATCAGCAAATGATGGTGGATAGACTTATTAGGCATTCTGGTCACATGTACTCTTCCATTTTTTATAACCTCAAAAATCTTGACATATATACCTAAACGCATTCTGTGAAAGAAAAAATTCATGCTGCATTACTGAATATTGTGTTCTTGGGCCAAGCAGACCATATATATATATCATGATTCTACTAAAACTCATTTTCAGAAATCACAGTATAAACCACTCAAAGACATATTTTACTTTTTATGAAAATATTGATATATTTCTAACAATGTGGAACTGAATCATGTTTCCACAGTGAAAACTTATACTAAATACGGACATCTGAAAGAAAAGGCAGAGATAAAAAGAAAAAAAAAAATGAGGGAGGAGTGCTTAAAGTTAGGTCTCTATGTTACTCCTAAAAGGGGAGGTAAGTGCCATAATGTGAGGGATTTAAATGCCTACTGTTTCCATATTAGATGTCTGGCAAGCAGAGCCCTGGGTTAGAATCACAGGATCCATACACAATACACAGAAATGTTTACAGGTGACAGAACTGTCCCCTGAGAAGTGAGGCTGCTGAAAGGGGATCTGCTTACATCCATCCAGCAGGGACATGCCGACGACAGGATGGAGTCTTGACTGTTGTCCACATTTATGGCTTACTTGTCCAATGGTTGCATCTCCTTCTGATCCCTCTTTCAAAGGAATGCAGCTGAGCTCTTTTTTTTTTTTTCTGAAACCTCAGGTGGACCTACCCATCTGAAACACAGCAGGCAGTGAGTGGCAGTGATAGCTTTGCAGAGCTTGTACATTATACTTTACCAGTTGAAACACTATCCCAAAATAGGTGAGATCTAAGTTCATTTTCCCCTTCTGTCTGAAAGAATTGAACCCAACATTCCTCAGTGTCCTCCCCAGCAGGCTGCCCACAACCTCAGCATAGTGAGTCAGCAGCTCTTTTCAAAACTGTTAAGCTCTACAGAGAAGTGTGCACAACTTTCCCAGTAAAAGAGGGAAGATGAAAAAAGTGACAACTTTTGTCACAGATTATAGAAGGCACCCAGGAAGAGCCAGAATCTAGGTACTGCTCTTAGGTGTGTTTGGTTCACATTTTACCCAGTGATTGTCTCAAATGAATTCCATGAAGTTACTGAGTCAATATTAGCTTGAGTGCTAATTCCATTTCTTGATGCTGAGGGAAGAAAATTTTATTTTTAATGAGTGCTGTTATAAATGTCAACAAATAAATGATTAAATACTTGTATGAGAAATGAAACAAATTACTTTGTTGTTTTTTCTAGAGGGATCTGCACAGCTGTAACTTGGCTCAGTGTGTCTCTCTGACAAGATGCACTACTGCCTCTTTGATAATACTTTGAAAAGTCCATCAAATTCTGTCATTATAGAACTTGCTTAAAGAGGCAAGTACAGTATATTTGATATTGTAGCACATACCATAGGCAAAGTAAAAGAAAAATCAAGAATATATTTTTACACTTCTTTTAAAAAGACTTCTCCATTCCATTCACAAAATCCAGTAGCACTGCAGATATTTATGTAGTGTAGGAAGAACAGAAATCCCAAAGAACATTCCAATTATGAATATGTTATTTATATTTTATGGGCAAAAAGATTTATTTCCCCAAGCACATTGTTTTCTTTCATCTGTGTGCTTCCTTTAATCCTGTCAATAACCCAGTATGCAGCTGGTTTCTGCTCATAGATTTTTTGGACGATAATAGAAATAAGCATGCACAATAGATAGACCTATTCATGGGTAAAATGAAAATACCTGCTCTTCATTAGGATTTCTGCCTGCTAATTAACTGGAAAAATTTGGCATGTTATTTTCCTGGTATTTTTAACTTAAATAGTAGAATATATTAGCATGAAAAATAAAAATAACTTTTTAGTTAAAAGCATAATGAAATGCTAGATTTACATTTAGGTTCTAAGGTGCACAAAATGTGTACTTATTATTCATGGATTGAAGGAGTATTTTAATATCTATACAATGTAAGAATTGAATTGTTCAGCAAGTTGCAATATCTATCATGATGCTAGCCAAATTAATATCTTTTGGGGCAGGATAAAACAACCTAAATTTATAGAGGTAATAAATGAGGAAGAAGCTGAACTGATTGGATGCACTTCAACTTCCATACATGTTATATGGTAGTTTGTAAAAAATGTCCCCTTTCTTCCTTGAAAGTTAAGAATCTCATTATGGGGTGAACAACTGGGTAGTACTTGAAAGGAAGATTATAAGTAGGTTTCTTTATCAGTAAGAAGATTCATCAGCTGTAGGAAAAACTGTGAATATTTTTTCACTCTACTGATCAAGACAAAATAATATGACAATGTAATTTTCCTACTTTGCTGTGCTATTTTTGGACAATTATATCTCTCTCCTTGTATATTTAGGACCCTTTCCCTAAAAAAACACCAGAAGAAGGAGCACATCACAAATGGGAAGGAGATAAATCTGCTTAAATATATGTCTGGCTGCATTCCATCCATACAGCTTCTCAAATGTCTGAAGTAGTAAATACCAGGCTGGGATGCATACAAAGTTATCTAATGATCCAGTTTTATAGCAGCTATATATACTGAAATCCCACTCAGATGAGTGTGTCTGGCTGGGGCCTCAACAGATGGCCCTTTTGGGATTCAAATTTACCTCTCTCTTGCCTCTGTTTTTTTTTTAGCATTGTACACTAGAAAATCTGGGACATTTGGCTCGAAGAAGGTTTTCCCATACAAATTAGAATACATCTCAAAGTCACAATACCCTCTAATTCATGGTTCCTGTAAAATATTCTCTTACCACAGACATTGCAAAGCTTTACAGTGAGCCATTCTTTTTTATTAAAATTTCTAAGCATCAGACTAATAGGTCTCAGAGTAACATACTGACAGTTTCTCAAGAGCACACATCCTAATGTCTTATAACATGAAATCTAATATGCTTATGAAAACATCCTATGGATCATAGAAAACTATCTTGGAAATCAGAAGCTCCCACCAGCTCCATGCTCCATCACATAAGGAAGTTTGAATAGAGAGCCAACCTTTATTATGGTGAATATGAGGCAGGTGACCAGAAGCTGACCTTGAAAATAGCATAATGATTTCTTGTTCTCTGAAGGTTTATCCCCTAGAATACTGTTTGTTTACTGTGATTATAAATGAGCTATTATCAATAAGTGAAGTGGGGTTTTGCTAAGTTATAGGGCAGTATATATGTCAATTTAATGTAATTCAATAAAATTTAACTGTGCAATGTGTGTCTATTATTTTGAAAAACATCATAAATTTTTAGATAGAGTGAAGCTTAGAGCAGAAACCAGAGAAACTACCTGCATTGGTTCTCTATTTGGAGGAAAAATAACTGCAAAATTATGACGTTAAACACAGAAGAAGTTGAAAATCTGAAGTATTGTTAAAGTCAAAATTTAGGCAAATAGCACAGAAGGGAACTGATTAAGCAAAATCCAAATCTGACACTGAAGTTTGCAACCATATTTCAACAATATGACCATGACTAGGTGTATATGAGGTCGTCTGTTCATAAATGTGAAGATTCTTTGGATCACTTAGGTTTGAAAAACACAGTAATGGACTTACTAAACTTAAAAAATACTGAGTACACATGGTAGTGACAACACTGAATGATTTATTGTTATATAAATTTCAACTTGAACTGCTGCACCCTTTTACTTATAAATAATTTCTGACTTGATACACAGCAGTAATTTTCTTTGCATGGAATTGGTCATTTGCCAGACAACTTTGCTTTTGAGTCCCAACTGGATTTTCACATATGTGATATGTTTGCTTACAAGAAGCGTTGGCCCAAAGGTGCCAACTATTACAATGTGTTGGTTTGTCTAGATCTCAACTTCAACTCAAATGTTGAAAAATACAACCTAATTTGTAAATCCTTTTCTAATGAAAATTCTTTATATATGCTTGCTTCTTTTTGTTTATTATTATATAAAATCAATAGTTTCAATTAAGAACAGAAAGATTTTCTTACATTTTTTTGAAGTTATTCAACCTCAGAGTTTGACACACATATTTTTCGTTAAATTATTAATGCAGAAAAAAATGTTTTTAGTCATATTTTTATTATTTGTATTTTATTAATAGTTATTTAATTAAATGTGAAAAATCAGTAATTTTAATCACGGAAAGCTGTGTGAATAGGTATGGGTATGTTCCCTAGTTTTGCTGAATGTGGGAACTCTTTCCTTTATATTTCACTATAGACACATAGGAGTTTAGTTTGACATGAAGTTTTTAACAACAAGGTAGAATGATCAATTCAGAATAAACAAACAACAAAAAAGACAGGTTGGTAATTATGTCATGTAAAAAAAAAATAAAAGAAAAGATAGTTTTAATTTCTAATTTTGAAGATTCCAGATCCAGGTTCAGGCCAAAAAATTGAATAATTTTCTCTTTTTTTTTTAAAGGTTATCTAATAACAAAAATGCAGCAGAATTTAGCATAAATTTAAGACATGTATGAAACATGGTGGGGGGAAAATCTTATATAGTATACCGTGTGTGATATAAGCACCTAGGGAAACAAAACAAAACAAAATAAAATCTTGGAAAAATCCTAAAAGAAAATGATTTCCAATTGTGGGCAAAGATATTACCTCCTACATTTGTGATTCCATCTGCTAGCTAAATGGATTCCCATGCGCCTTTTGTAAATAAGGAAATATTAACAGTCTGGAATTTCTATTCAAAAATATTTGTAAACTGCTTAGACCAAAAGCACAAATTATTAAATTCAGATAATGTCTAAATTCCCAAATAACAGACAGTAAGACCAAAAATAAGAAACTGACTCTGCCACTTTAGACTGTGTTTATAACCTGCACCATACATCAAGGCCAGATCCTGTACATACACAATCACAGGTAGCATTTTATTCAATCATTCCTCCAGCAGTGAGGACTGTTGATTGTGTTAAGAAAAAACTTTTGTGTCAAAGGCTACCAAACCAGTTCAAATAAGTTTTTTCTTTGCTTTGCTTTCCTTAATTCAGTTTGAGCTACATGCTTCAAGAAAAGCAGAAGCAGAGGTTTTATGACTGGTTTACAAACTTCTGAAATTAAAGTTGTTACAGAAGAAAGAGCAACACAGCATATATTCCAGTACCATGAACAGAGCTATTACAATAAATATTTGAAAATTTGCAACTATTATTGCTACAGCTTGGAAATGCACTTTCATGGTTTCATAAATTATTGTATCTTTTTTGCATATTAATTGTTATAAAACGGGTTACAATATGTGTTCTACTGAATGAAATTGCAATTTAATAAAACCCAATGCCTTTAATACTCTCATAAATGCATCAATTTTAACCTTTCCACAGATTTACGAAATGGCCTTGCAATAATAAAATGACCACAGAAATCATTGCAAAAATTTCCTAAGCTAAAAGAATACTTCAGTTTTTTCAAGCGTCATTGAGAAAAAATTGTATTTCTAATATACATTGGAAATATGCTCCAAATACTGTTCCTAGAATACAATAAAAACATGTTTATGTGTTTTAAAGAATGGTCTTGATGTGTTACTCATCCATTTTAACAGAGTTGCCCAGTCTTGGAAGTAGCTTTGAACTAGAATGATCCTTAAATTCAATGTGTGACATCTTGACTATCCTCAGAAGCAGTCTGAGTTTGTTCTCAATTTAATATGTAATCTGTATTTTGGTTAATTATAAAATTTTTCTTTAGAGCACATGATCCTGCATTCTCCATTCAAAATTTGTAGCAAACTTTCACTTTTTTTTTTAGGAATAGTGGAATCTCCAAGTTATCTGTTGACAGGATGCTTCACAGTAATGGAAATGGGAAACTGTTCTTGTAAGTGTTAGTGTACCTGTTGGGAAAGCAAGAGTGACTTTTTAGCAGTAATGTGGCCTTCTAGCTCTCTCACATGACAGAAAGAAAGCACTGTTTGACCAAGGACAGGAAAAGTCACTTTATCTCCACAGTTTCAAGGTTTCAAGTCTTCCTAACTCTATAATTTACTTCTCACTCTTAATTTGTGCAGGTATAAGCACCACTGAATGTGAAAAGCAGAGAACAACTAACTATAAAAGTTGTGTTTTAAAATATTTTCAGCAGATATGATTTCAGAACAATTTGATAGAGTGAAGTTTTATGTACTAACGCAAATTTATCCTATTATAGGGTTCTTAGATGAAACAGTATTACTTAAATTTTCTTCCTCTCCTCCATAATCTGTAATAGTTACCATGTAATAGTTATGCAAGAAACAATATTAAGGGTTCAGATCACAATGTCAATATTATGTAGATGTTAATATACTTGCTCCTAAGAAGCCTAAGAAGCCTAGCTCTTCACTACACCTAAAATCCCTCTATTATCATGGTCATAAATCTATTTTCTCATCTAGGACATTTTTTATAAGTTCATTGTACTAATATTACCAACAAGCACAGTACAAACAGAAACTAAAATGTGAATTCACACTCCAGAAGCAGCTAATTTTCTATTTTCACCTTCACTTGTTTTGATGTCTACCTTTTAACAATTTGAGCCAATTTGCTTTAGAGCCAAATAAAAACCTACTTTGCTGTAGACTAAAATTTCATTTAACATAACTTTATGTCCAGTCAACCAATTTGAACTCAATTAAAGGCATCTTATAACGCTTTCTCATTTGCTTTAAAAAAAATCTGAAGTAAACTAAAGTATCATTGGTTTAAACACATGAATATAATATAAAACTGCAATCAGTGGATCATTTATGGAAATAAAAAAAAAGATGATCTAAAGTGCTCCAATATCTATTTTCTGTGCAGATATTTCAGTTTTTACATAGATCAATGTACTTAAAGGAAGGTGACAAAAAGGATGTTGATTCATTAACACCCTTACATCTAGTGTAAATACTTAATTTTTCAGGTCCATGGAATGAAAAGAATGAAATACTTGATGATTCAAAGATCAAGACTTTGTTCTGTCTTTCAGATTTTCAGTATTCTTCATGGATACCAATTTAGCATGTCTTTGATTGCCAAGACATGATAGGACCAGTACCTCAGCTTGTCATTTATTACATCGTCCTCAAGGAGGATAAAAGATTTTGCAGGAATGTCCTAGGTTGCAATATAGATGTAGTTAAGTATTCTATTACCACCAGCTGTGGGCCATTAACTGTTATCAGCTGCTAATGACCCACTCCAGATGACAGACAATGGGCCATCAGGGACCCACCCTGTGACTCATGGACTTATACCGTTGTGAGATGCTCTGCCCAGGAGGGAGGAGCCAGGTGTTCCCACCTGGATATAACCTGGCCTTGGAACTGCCTGAGCTAGCCCTGTCTACCGGGTTCCCAGAGGACAAGAGCTACCACTGGACCTTCAACTGGAGACTAGACCTTCACAGGATCACTGCTTCAACTGGACTACTTCAGTTGGACTGCTACTACCACCCTACCAGGGTGTTAGGTTGTATCTGACTTTGTCAGTGCTTTTCCTTGTATTATTTCACTTATTTTTAATTTCAATCTTGACTTGTGATCTCCCACTGGTTTGTTTTCAAACCAACACAAGGAACAATTAAATATCAGAATGCTCTCCCTTCTGAGACTTATTTGGTCACAATAGAAGAGATTAAATAATGTGAAGACATGAGAAATTGAAGATAAATGTCCTATAATTTCAGGGAATGCCAGAGCTACATAGATAAGTTAGATTTTTCTCACGGGTTATGAATAAAGGTAGGACCTTTGAAATTATTGTCTTGACGAAAGAATAGTTTAATTTTGAAAGCTGAGTTTCTTTTTTTATTCTTGCTCAATGTTGTGTATGCAATAGAATTACTAACTGGAAGGGCTGAGTATCATCAGCTAACAGTAAGTGACAGTATAACAGAACAATACAGAAACATCTCCTTTCTGATACCAAACTCTATTTTACTGAGGTTGCAAGCTAGACAAGTGAGCCAGAGGTTCCATTCCCAAGATTTCTTTGTAGAAAAGAGAGAAGTAGATAATATACAGTGAGCTAAGAATTTGTGTTCATGTTCATCTCTGTGTATATTGTGAATTCCCAAATTTAGACATATCCAAGATCTACAAGATCTTAACTTGCACATCACAAAACCCTGTGAATAATTAAATGTTTTCCAAGAAGACACACTGACATTGTGTACCAAACTGCTCAGCAGTGTCCAATCTCACATTCTGTCATTCTTGCTGCAGTTGGCTTTGTAAGGACTCCTGCAGCAAGCTCTCTCACAAAGGTAACATGAGGGAAATAAAGGTGTGTGATGGGAAAGCAAAGTCATGATGATTACTTTGGAAGACTTATGTCAATGACATGAATTACTTTTGTAACACTCTGAGTATTTTTCAGTTCAGATTTTAGAGAAAATAGAGAAGCTGTGTTAGAAACAGAGGTCACAATCCAAGTCTCATCTTCCTCATCAGGTCTTCCTCTACCTACAGTCATGCCTGCCTTTTCTTGCTTTCTATCTGTTCTCAGAAATACTATATGTACTACTGCAGTGGCATGCTTTAAGGTGTAGATGTGATTTCTTCACTTTTGTGGTGAGTTTTTTGCTATAAAAATTAGTTATGGAGATAGATAATATATGAAATAGGTTAATGAGAGAAATAAACAGGAAACTCTGACAGCAAACACTATTGAGCTTACCAAGTGAAACACTAATGCTTCATCCACAAGAGCAGAAGCTAGATGTTAGCCTGCCTGGAATATTTGTAAGATAACTTTTGACTAATGTGCTGAAGAAGGAGGCAGCAGCTAATCTCCTTTAGAGCTTCCAAGAACCTCTCTACACTTACCACATACTATGAGCTGCAGTCACACTTGAAGCTGGCAGCTTAAAAACCACAGCCTTCCAACAGTATTGTTTGTTAGCACAGCTGATCTTGTAATACAACAGCTGGGAGGTTTAGCAGTGCTCAACAGTATGAGAAACAACAACAACAAAAGACAAAAATTGTCCCTGGGAGCAAAAGGTGCACTTCAGACACTGTAGCTATCTTCCCTAGGAGCTGTTGCCAACTTCAGTATTTTGTCAGCATCCTATTCTTCCAATATGCAATTTGGTAGCAAAAGGTGTCTCTGTGCTAGACTTCTGTCCAGTCTTTTGTGCTTATTCAAACACATCCTGCTTTGAAGACTAAGTGTGTAGTGGAGGATAATAATCAATTGGCTTTTACTGCTGGAACAGTATTACATGACTCTAGAGAACTCTAACTCACATCTCAGAAGATAGATTGAAGAGATAGTAAGACTAGTATCTCTAGATTTCCAGTTCCCTCAGAGGAGAGCAGAAACATCTCTCCTACTGTGCTCTGATGTTTGGGGCCACTTCATGTGAGGATTAAAAAGAAAAAAAACCATAAACCATAAAATGAAAAAAAACAAACCAACAAACAAAAACACACACACACCAAACCAAACCAACAAACAACCAGCAAAAAAACCCCAAAAACTAGCAAAAAACCCCAAACCCAAACAAACAAAACCACAAAAATCAAACCAAACTCAAACAAATCAAACTGACATCTTTTGATAGCTCCACAGTGATCTCTTCATCCTGGCTGCCTGGAATAAAGAAGAATAAGTAGCATGTATGTCTTTATCAGTTTTGTATCTTCTTGCCAATATAGGCATAAATTGGTAATTAAAATGACAAATTTTTTTTCAGATAGATATATTAAATCACAGTTTCACTTAGTTGAAGAATTTTTGCCTTCATGTAGCACAAAAGATTAACATTCTATAAATCACTACTACTATCTCACCATTACACATTTTTGGTACAGTGCTCATATACATACATGGGAAGATTATATGGAGTTTCTATGGATCTCATCCATTCAAACACACTGCATAAATCCATCTCAAGTATTTTTTTGTTTAGGAAGAAACACCATTTTGGAACTGAAAAAATCTTTAGATAAGACCACTGGTGAATTCTTCAAAAACCAGCTATACTAAAGGGAAAAAGGAAAGGAAAGGAAAGGAAAAAAGAAAAGAAAAAAGAAAAGAAAAGAACAGAACCAGGGCAGCATGAAAAGATAATGTCAGAAAATTTGCAAGGCATGCAAGTAGAAGGAAGGGTCATGTGTTGATATTTCCAAAATATACCTAGCACTGATCTCTCAATCTTTCTGCTTTGATTTTTTCCTCTACTTTGAGAAACCTTGTTCTTCTGTTCTAAGGACAGCATTGAATATCTCAACTTGATTTGTCAGAATTTCAAATTCAAAGTCAGGACAACTATATCAGATATTCTAGCACTGATTACCCATTTGATAAGGTTAAGGGACAATTTGGGGTGGAAAGAGAGGAAAAGGCAATAATACCATGGTATGATGTAAAGAATTATTCTTCTCATCCTAAAAACATGCTTGAAACAAGTCTGGTGATTGTTATTCAATGTCATCACCATTTTAACTCTTCCACTTTAAAATTTAATATGGTTAGAAATTTTTTAAAAAGGCATCAGAAGGCATAAACATTATCCATTTGCCTAATTTTTAAATTGTTTCAATTTTTGTCATAGATATTTTCAATGCCACAGTAGTGATTTTGTTCTTCAGCCTTCAAGAAGCAAATACACCTCTAAGAAGTCTTCAATCATATCTGCCAGTCTCATGTAGACACTTCAGTATTTTACAGCATCTCAAATCACACTGAATACCTTTTGTTTTGTGAGCTGAATTAACTTGCTGTGACTACATGATGTACAGGACAACGGGGGAAAGGAATAATACTGTTTAAAAAATGATAGCAGGATTTTCCTTTAAAAAAAACATTAAAAATATCTTCATAACTTAGCATAGTAACTAATATAATCCAAGTTTTTTACAGGTTGTCTTAAAACTTCTGAAAAAATAATATACTTGAGGGCAAATATTTTATTTATTATGTTTGGTAGTTAGGTGTACTTTTATATGACTGAAATTGTGCCAGTAAGACTTTATAATGACAAGGCAAGGTTCCATGCCCTCACCTGTGTAGGAAGTTTCAAACAAAGAAAGAACCCTGAAAGAAGTGAGGTAAATGCCTTGGGTGTTACAGTTCACTGTATGTAATCAGCAGAAAGCCAGAGCAGAGAGAAGTCATTTGGAATGCTGTCTAGGTCTAGACATGGTCATAAGTGAGTATGTTTCTGTTTCAAGTTCCAGAGAGTGCCTGCCTTTTCCATCTCTGATGATTTTTTCCTGTGAGATAACCACCTTCAATGTGACAGGAAGGCAAGCCTAGAATTTTTTTTTTAGGTTAACTTCAGCTTTTTAGAGTATGTTTAACATTTTGAATTTTACATGCATGTCTTAGTACACTGCAAATATTGCATAGCCAAGGTGGAACATTGTCTCTCTCCCCAAACTCATGCAGGAGCTATCAGCTAAATCAGACTGAGCTCTCTGGACAGATCCTGAGCCAGTCCTCAGTGAAGGCAACCAAAGGATTCACAGGAGCTGAAACAGACCACCAGTAGAAGGAAGTCAAGCATTAAAAATAAGGATTGAATGGATCACAGGATCAAAACACTAATGTGGAGGAGGTAGTCATTCAGCAAGGCCTTGCACACAGCACTGGGATACTTTGACACTGATTGGACATGAAACTTAATGTGATTGAGAAGTTAATACATAGCCAGTGAAACAGGAAATGCTTCCCTCCACTGCTTGTTATGATAGGGGCTTTAATTCGGTTGAATTTCAGCCACCTGGGTAGCATCCAGGCCTCAACTCTGCCAGACTGAAGAAAGTCTGAGTTAAAAAAACCCTGTATGGGTCAAACAAAAACATGTGCAACCTCAGAATTTCCTCATATCTACAGCTATTGACAAAGAGCCCTTAGAACAGAATAAAAAACAAACCAAACACAACAAAAAAAAAAAAAAAAAAAAAACAAAAAACACACAAACAAACAACCAACACCCAAACACCAACAAACAAACCCAAACCCACAAACAACCCCCAACCCAAACACCCACAGTTCAGCCAGGTATATCCAGTGGGAACACCTGGTCCTCCCTCCTCGGCAGAGCATCCACAATGGGAAAAACCAACACACCCACCCACCCACCACAAAACAACACCCACCCACCAAACACAACCCACACAAAAAACAACACACAAACAACCAACAATAAGTTACAGGATTGAACCCTGTGGAACTCTCCAATCCAATTTGCTTGAGGTAGAAGGAGGTTGACTAGCAGTGTCCTACAGTTTTGACTTGAGAGAAAAGAATCATATTAATTTGTAAGTGGCATTTTTCCAGGTCTCACAGTGGTGTCAACAGAGCTTTATAACTAAATGTTATCAAAAATCAAGTTTCATTGCCAAGACACACAAGCTTCAATATAACTACCCTGGCAAATGATCAATGGTCATCTGGGTTGTTTTCTTTGCTTTTGCCAGGATTTTCTCTTAAAAATCTGAGGGTCATCCAAGAAGACTAAGGTTTTCCTGTGTTGTATTCTCATCACCTTTTTATCAACATTTCTCAGAAAAGGCAGGCTGAACATCAGGTTGGAAAAGATGAAGGCGATAAGGAGTTTCAATTAATGCAAAAAGACTTCTAAAAAGATGCACAAATAGATTGCATGCTTATATAAAGGACACGGCAAGAGAAGGTGGACAAAAGGCATAAACAGTGAGTTGAATCTGTTTTGCTACATAGTGGGCATTAAAATCCTGATTACCAGCTGCTGAAGACATTGCATGGAGATTCAGGACCAGTGAGTTTTACCAGTTAATATTTAATTCTTGTGGGGGATTTTGTGTAGAATCTTGATCAGCAAAGTGTTTAAGCAGGTGGCATTTTACAAATATGAGTTGTCACAGTTTGGAAAACCTCTCACATTTCAGTACAGGATATAGACTAAAGTACTTTGTTGAACAAAGGCCAAAAAATTTCTATACATATTTGTAACACAAGACTCTGGATAGCGTGAAACCACCCTGACAGTTCAGATATTACCAATTCATACTGTATGCCGGGATAGTGTAGCATTTTTGTTAGGAATTTAATGGGCTCAGTGCTTGACTTTTGAAAAACTTTTATTTCCTAGATGTGGAAACACTGAATTAAGAGATTGAAGCCCTACATCCTGAGACCCCACCTTCTGACCGGTGCTGGCAGCACAGGCTGCCACAAGCTTGCTCCTGTCCCACACCAGCACCACGGGCAGAGTGCCCCACATGGAACTGATGTAGGGTACACTCCTCTGTGAGCCCACCAATTCTGTGGGACACAAGAGGCAGCTCAACTCTTCATTTAAAAGGTACCATTGACTGCACCACTGCCTGTTGCTTCCAGAAGATCTGAACACCACTTGTCCCTGGCAGTCCACCGGAGCCATGGCATTGCTTGTGGTGTTGTGCTTGTACCAGTGATGGGGTGAGTCACCACATGTGGGCATGGCTGGTCATCTTCCCTACTGCCTTAACAAAGATGTGGTTTTTAATGTGTGGTCAGGATCTATTCCATTTGAGACCACAGAGATATTTTTACTTTGTTTTAAAATAAAGTTCTATTATCAGTTTGATATTGTAATGTTAAATCCCCAAGAGAATTTCTCAGGTATCTGTCATAGTTGTACCTGGGCACCAAAATATATATGTAGAAGTTTAATACATATCTTTCAGTTTGTAAATATTTTGGATGCAGTTTACCTATGAATTCAGATTTACAAATGCTTCTACTCTATGATTTCAGTGGCTGTTGTAAGCTTCATTGATGATGGGCTGAGAAATGCAGACGAAAGCAGAATGGATGCCAAGGCCCTTCTGCCAGATATGACATGAGGACTTGCTTTGCAATGTAACGCTACATATTTTAGTTTGTCACTTTGGTAGTGTAATTTTATCCCAATTTTTTACATTTTAATGGAAATATTGAATTTCAAAATGACATGCCTACCTGCCTAGTCTTAATATTGTTGCATTTTCAAAACAAAGAGAATAAAGACATGGGGTTTTTTTAATGTAGTGAGAGATTTTGCTATGAGACTCTGACTTTCAAGTTATGAATTAAAGACATAGGTGACAGTCTTGAACGGAGTAGTTATAAAAATACACATTTTAAAATGTATTAAATACACATTGCAAAACATCATTTTTCCTTGGAAATGACACTTTTCTGCATTCAAGGTTGTGAAAAAATTGAGAGATGTTTTATTGCAGACTACAATAATTGCTATGGGTCTATTCATGCTAAAATTTATTAATGGCTGGCTGATGAAAAATCAGCTTGCATGTCCATGAGTTAACCAATACAATAACAGCAACAGCTATCAAAAAGACCCCAACACCAAAACTCCCCCCAAACTCACTCAAAATTCTCTGTGTAATATTTAACAGCATTGTTGTTTTAGCCCAGAGGGGATTGATGCATGAAAGACAGTGATATAAGAGCATATGTCTGAAACACGAGAGCAAAACAGAATCCTTTTCCTACTGCATCTCTTTTAATATAAATTACTTCATTCTCCTCCCAAGTTAACCTAATATAAAATATTAAGGGAGAACAGGATTGCTACAGGGATTTAAATTCTGTTTGTTATATAGCTTTACACAAAGAAATTATGTATTTATGAGAGAAGGAATAATAATAAAACCTGATACTAAATATTTCTGGGGAGTTTAGGGTGTTTTTTAGAAGTATTAGAAGTTTCCAGAACTCATTTTACATATATAGAACATGAAAAGAAGGCCTCAAAATTGTATGATTATTAAGTATCATATAATCATGTAATGCTCAATCATATAATTGAGCATTTGGGTTGAAAAACAGTTTCTCAAGAATGTCTTTTAGTCAAAATCCCAACTTAATTACTCATATAAAATAAATAAATAACTGTTTATTTCCAGCAGGTAGGGCAAAGACTAAAACAAAAAACAAAACAGCAAAACATGGGCTTTTACTACATTGACAGACAAAGATTTTGTGATGGTTTATGTAAAGCTAATGAATATCAAGGTATATATGCAGTCCTATAGATTGAATTAAATGACAAAGATCCCCTAAATTTCAATGTACTTTCTATCTTCCAGGTGCACCCTACTGAGAAAAAAAAAAGAAACAAACAACAAAACAGAACCAAAAACCAACTCATTCCATTAAAAAATCATGGGAGATATTTAAAATTGTATACATTTTCTGGAATCAGGCAATGGCTTTACTTAGTGTTGGTTAATTTTCCTCTTTCTCCTTTCACAGGTTCACACAGTATTCTGAGTTGGATGAGACGCACAAGGGTCATCTTGCAAGGGTCATTCAGCAAGTACTCCTTACTGAATGGAGCTCTTGCCATTTTAGCTCTTGAGTCATCCACCTAACTCTTTTGGTACTCTCACTTCCCAGGGATTACTGTCCCCAAAGGCTTTTGCTCCCACGTATGTTTTATCAGTCTTTTATCCCAGATGATTTCTTACTCTTATCATGGACTACAGTTTTTTTAGTAAGGTTGGGTAAACAGCCAAGAACTGGGATTTTTTTTTACTTTTTGTTTGCTTGCTTTTTCCCCCTCTCTTTTTCTTCATATCAAAACATGGTTAGGGCAGTATCATGATGGGGGCTCTGATATTTTTACCTGATGAAGATTTTACCAGGAAGACTCAGTGCACTTCTGCTTCCAGTGTACATTTCCAGTTCAGCTGGAAACTAGGCACAGGACAGTAGGCTTAGGTCTGACATGGGCACCATCTATACTTGTTGCAACCAAGCAGAATTCAGAATCAGAATCTTCAGGCGGATTCTGTAGGTAAGTATGTGAATTGAGGATTTGAACATTGCATATCCTGCTTGTTGAACTCAGGCATGAGGCATACATTTCTTTCAGTCCTCCATCTATTGATTTCTTCCTGATGTTTGGTACACACACAGGCAGACTTTGAGTTGGGATATAACGCGCAACAGATTCACAATTGCTTACTCCAGACTCCTTTGTAGTCATTCTCCCTCTCTTGTCCAAAGGCAGAGAGAAGCCCAGGAAGGCAGTAACAGAAAAGGTGCATATGGGAACCCTCAGCACACCTTATTGTTGAGCTCTACAAATAAAAAGCACAATGCAGACATCTTTTCATGCATTCCCAAACCTGGAAAGCTGCTCTCAAGCTATTCAAGTATCTAGACTGGTTTCCTACCACTAAGTATCTGAATCACTTGCTTGGGTTTCACAACCATGTCTTAACATGTACACACAAATTTTATGGGGAAAGTCTCACATAGATCAAGAACAATCCTTTTGTTTCTACCTATGTGAAACAATTGTTTACTTTTGAAGTCATAAAAATGCATTGCTTGAGCTGTATTTGTTTAATTTATGTGGGTTTTTTTCCTTCAAGGCAGTTTGAAATAGAAGGCAAGAAACTTTTTAAAGCTGCTGAAACTTGCAGCATTTTTATTTTTAAAGATTTTCAATTACATCTTTGATTTGCCCGAGTCCCTCATTTTATATTTTTATTTAGTATCAGTTAAATCTTTTTACTAGCACTGAGGCTAGGCCTGTCATTGAGCTAAAGGGCAATGAAAAAACCAAGGTAGCTAGTTTGTGGGTCAAAACCTCTAACACTGGCTTCTGATTTTGTAGGATGTGGCCCTTCAATGTGTGCAAAAGAAAATGAAACCTTACTTCCTGACTGTAATAATCTCAAAACTGAATTTCTGAGCTTAAAATATAGCTCTGGTGGATACACAGCTTTATAAAGTGAAATGCTAGTCAGATTAACTTGCCATGTGTCATGCGCAGCAAGTACTGAATTTGTAGAGTTTAAAAAAGTTGAGCATTTATGAGAAGTAGGAGTGTACATTATTTTCACAGCCCTAACAACATTAGAATTAGAAAAAAAGTTAGAATTCATACTTTTAAACATAAACTCAATAGTGAAAAAGTTGTGGGTTTTTTTTCAGGCATATTGTTTTTATCTGTGTTTACATCCTTTATCATCTGCTCTAAAGCAACAGCCACAACAAAGAATTTATAAATGTTTTTCCAATTTGTAGTAAATCCTCTGGACTAAATTCTGATTTGGTTAAATCTTTGAGATTATTTTCATTTTACCTAATTTTGCAGAGATCAAAACCAGCTCTTTTGGACAAAAAGCATTTATTGCAAATCTAGCATTACTATTTAAGAATCTATTTAAATGCAATGTTAAATCACATAAGTACCCAAGGGAATGGCTATGGATTTATTTTTAAATGTACATAAAAGACAAACTTCTTGGAAATTCTAATGTGTTTTTACTCTGTTTTCATGCAGCATGTATTTATCTGCCTGCTCAACAGTGCATCCTATCAATTTCAACATGTGCAGAGCAGAAAACTAAGAGTGAAAGATTAGAAGCATCTCTAGAGAGAAAATAAAAACAAAATAGCTTCTTAGATGATCTTGCATTCTTTTCACTGTTACAGGAAGATGATGATACTTGTGTAATTATTGCTTTCATCACATAAATAAATAAATAAATAAATAAATAATGTTTTGTAATCACTTGCAACTTGCTCAGATTTCTACCATAAGAAAATCCTCAGGAAATCTACATGCAAATAGATTTTTTTTGCAATAATGTAGTTAAATTCTTTCTGATTGTATTCTGAAATAGCCATCTATATACACACACACACACACACATAAATATATATATAATCTATTTTTCAGACACAATTAAAATAACATTGTCCTTTAGATTTTAAAAATAAAATTGAAGATATTTATATACCTTTTATTTTCTAAACTGGAAAAAAAGAAGCATTCCAGTAGAAAATGCTTGACAGGAAATTATTATTTGCACTGTGCTGAATACGAGAGGAGATGTCTGTGTGTGGGATGCAAGTGAAGACAGTTATAAAAGGAGCGCTACAAATAGAAATAAAACCAGTGTAGTATCACAGAAGTAAAAGGTTACTGTCTCTTAATGGTGTGAAGGAACTGGGATGACTAAGAGATAAGAGCTTACAGGCAAGAGGAGAGAATGAAGGACAAGGACAAAGCAAAGGCACTGGGCTATGAGGCAGTTTGCCCAAAGGAAAGGTGTATATTGGTTCCTGTCCTTCTGTCCACCTGCTGGATCCCCCAGAAGAGCAAAGAATATGTCATATGGAAGTACGAGAGGTACTGCCTGAAGAGGGGAAATACTGTTACTGTGGATGACTTGTGCAACATTACAAAGACAAGACACAGTATTGTAAAGCCATGACAAATCCTACAGAAGGTTCAACTGTTTGGTCAGAGGCTGTGAGATCTCTTCTTACCCTGTTTCCTCACAAGTAGCTGTAGCTCTCTGCTGTCTGATAACTTCTTCTGGGGAAGGGAGGCACGGAGGTCTGTCTGCTCCAGAGAGTGCCAGTACCATCACAACTGCCTTGGCACACATGTCACATACCCAACACAGGGTGAGAGACTGCAAAGACTGATCCCTCCAGACATTTGGGGGTGCGTGTGGTGGGGGAAGGGGCAGGCATACTGTCCCACACATCCCACCTCCCCACAGCCAGTATTCCCACCTGGCAGTGGCTGCCAATCATGGGCATACTGCAGCCAATGCTCCACACCTGCCCCGGAGCCTCTAGCCAGCTCCTAGTTGGCCAAATGACCTCCAGTTCCACCTGGGGGAAGAGCTCAGGAAGGCCAAGAAGAATATAAAGCTGAACATGAGGCAAACACATCTTAATCCTACCTCCTTTTAGAATTTCTATCACCTGAATGCCGCTGGAACCTGGGAGCTGGTAGCTATATCTATACTTTTTCTGTACTTCTTGCTTTCTATTTCTTCTTTTATTTCCTGCTTCTCAGAATTTTTGAGTAACTTAAAATCAAAAGGGCTTAGAGTTTACTAAGTTGAATGGGCTAAGCTAATCCTTTGTGAAAGTATTTCATGTTGATTGAATGCTGCTCTAAACCTTTTACCAAAGTTCTCTGATTTTCTAAAGTTGCCAGTAAAGTCTTTTTGTGTTGGTTTGACCTCATGAGAATATCTTGTCAGTATTTCTCTCATGCATCTAACTCAGAGTATATGAACAACCATAAGCCCTTTTTAAAAGCCTTATCAAGCCAGTTGTTTGGGGCCTTACCATTGGAAAGAGCTTACACATTTCCACAATAAAGTGCTGCAAAATTCAAACAAGAAAAGTAAGTGAATGACAGCTGCAGTAAATACCACACAATGCATACTGCACTATTTTGAATAGAAAGTGTGGAAAATGCAAAATGCTGAAAGCTAGGAAATTCAAAGTTAATGTGCTCAGTCTATCCTTAAGTTACTTGCTGCTCAAATAATCACAGTATCATTACCACTAGGAGTGCCATGGGCAAATTCAATCAATCAAAGTCACAGAAAAGCTTTGAAACAATCTAATCAGTCCAAGGCTTCCACTGTAACATTTCCACCACATGGCTTCAAGTGTAAATTATTTCCTTTCTATAAAGTAATATTCACTCCTGCTTTCGTCTTAAAAAGCCTAAGGGGCAAGACAAAGAAAAAACTATTATTTGAAATGCAGACTAATAAAGTGTGTGGCTTTAACATCTTGACAGCCTAAGTCACAATATAAGAAGAGGGGAGGTAGAAAAAAAGGGATAAAGATGTATAGCAGATCTGCTGGCAAAATGTGCACTATGGAATAAGTGCTGTAAAGTTAAAGAAAATAGAAATCCAATTTCTGTTAGAGGTGGCTGGTGAATTTATATTGTGTTTCTCTAAAGAGGAAAATTTAAAAAAATAATTATTTTTACTTTGTAATTTATGTATCATTGTTTCTTATCTGAAATTCAGTTTCTAAGTAATAACTGTGAAAATTGGAATATTATGAGAAAAGCCAAATTTAGGTATTTTTACTTAAAAACATTTAAATACATCACTGTATTTCCTCATAGAAATCTAATTCTTGTCAAGAAATTAGATGGATCACATAAAATGAAAAAACTTTTTTTGGGGAGATGTGGATTTGAGCTCAGCAGGTAGGTCTGCTGAATAAGAACGAAGAACAGATTCACCATTTTATTTGTAACAAAGACAATTTAAAGCTTTGTTGAAGATTTAATTATCACTATACTTGATCTTCTCCCTGAAGGAAAAAACAGATGAAGCTTATATGAGTCTGATAAATTGTCCCTAAAGACAAGAGGCAGAGTGCAGAGGGTTGGTTAATCTACAGAGTGGTTTACTTTGCTGTCTGTCTCCAAGATCATTCTGCCCTGAAAACACTGACCTCTCAACTGCTAGCCTTCTCAAAAGCTTTGTTTCAAATTTAACTTTTCTTATGGCACAAGTTAGATATTGCTAGATCGATAGCAATTTGACTGTGTTAACCATCTTTCCTGCTTTTAAAGTGTTTTTCTACAATAGCCATTAACAAACCTATTTGTAATTAAAATAATGAGACACAATTCACCACCAAATAACATTTCATGGTGTTTAACATGGAGATGAAATCTAGGAATTGAGAGAGAGGACAATGTGGGTGAGAAAACCAAGAGATTAAAGCTGTGTGAAATAGAGGTAAGCAAATGTCTATATTTCAAACAGAGCTTTTTCCACTGTCTGAGGAAAAATTATGTAACCAAGAAAGACAGATGACAAAATATAAATTTTTATGAGTTTTGTTTTCTTTTTTTTTCTCTGAACATTGCCAGATAGGTACTAGAATTATACTGGATTGTAAAATTGGATTGAACATATTAAAAATTCATTAACAGAGGAAAATGTGTTTTACTTTGGCCAGGAGTCACATTCAGGACTGATGCATATCAGATGCTGCTGAACAGTGAACTGTCAACATCAGTAGCTGCAATAAGCTATTGTCTGTTGAGTGTGAGTATGAGCTTGTATTCACATCCAAATCAGAGCTGCCAAACTTAAATCAAGCCTGAGCCCAGGCAACCTTGAGACAAGATTCAGGTCTTAGAGGGAAAGGATTCAGTTCTATATGTCAGATTAGGACATTCTGGTATTGACCTAGATGTAGTGTACTTTTCCAGTTACTAGGAAACTGCACTATGGCTTTTGAAATTCACTTTTGCTTGGATAAGGCAAGTCAGGCAGATGTTTTTGGTCACAGTGGTCACTTTCTTCACACCAGTGGTCCATGGGCTGGTGTTCTTGAAGCCACACAGGTGGCAGGCCCATCATGACCAGGCTTGGATGTGCAGGTGAGTCTTGAAGCACTGTGGGATGATGTCCACTGGGCACTTGAGGAGCAGTGTGTTGCTCAACAACTCAATATGCCCTTGGTAAGAGTAAATCTCATGGAGTGCTGCAGTGCTGGGCATGTAGTAAAGAAGTTACACTGCCAGTAGCAAGGGGAATTTTCAAGGCAGCTGTGGCAGCTTGCAGGGAGATGTACATTCAGTGGAACTGTGAAGAAACTGACTGGTTTGGTTAATGCTTTTAGAATAAAATGAAACTAAAATGAACCTCTTGAACAGTTTGGGACATGTTGTCCAATCTGCCACTTATTCCTCATGCCTTTGCAGGAATGTCCTGTGACACTTGGTTGTCAAGTTGGAAATGGAGTGCCATGCAGAAGGACAGAGCTCCAAAGACAGGAAGGAGTTGTTACATAGCTTATTAAAGGATGAAATACACTGAACTAGGTATATTTTATAGCTCATGCAATTTATGAGTGCACAGATCCAGGATGAAAAGTACAGACAGACATCAGTTTTATCAATTGAATGGATTATTTTTTATTTATCTTACATTTGCGTTGAGTTTTATTATTTTCTCAGGGAGAAATTATATGGTGTGACTATTTGATGAACACTGCTCAGGTAGATTCTTTCATACATTTTCCTACACAGAAAACTGTAAAATTAAGTATTTTATTTTATTAGGGGTTTGATCTTATTTTCCATTTTAAACTTTTTGACTAATTTTCTTCTTAAATATGTACATTGTTATGCATTTGTTAGGGCACTGTCAGAAAGTAGACTTTTTATGCTTGAATGCTTGTGGTGGTATGTTTCTGTAGTCAAGATAAACACATTTCAGTCTGG
Organism: Lichenostomus cassidix; assembly: GCF_008360975.1. Classification (NCBI taxonomy): domain Eukaryota; kingdom Metazoa; phylum Chordata; class Aves; order Passeriformes; family Meliphagidae; genus Lichenostomus; species Lichenostomus cassidix. The sequence continues at coordinate 15,908,929 of NC_139480.1, read as the reverse complement.
CCATGCACCAGTAGAAAGAAAAAATTACAGTGAGAAAAACAGGAAAAGCAAGTGTTCTGAAATAGGTGGATTAGAAAGTTTTTAGTTGCAGATCTTCTAGTTAGAAAACACTGGCAAACACACAAAAAAATCAAAGTTAATGGAAAGACAATTTTGTCAAACAATATGTTACTCTTCCATGGAATGCAGGATTCCTGGCAGGACAGTAATGGTATGTTAAGAGTAACAATATGACGACAGAAAAGACTTACCCCAGACAGAGAGTTTTCAGGCACAACTGGCAGCTAGGTAGCTAAGAACCCTTATCTCCTCTGGATTTCCTCCTTCCAGTGAGGTTTCCAGTGCTGGTAAGTGTCAGAGTTGTGCTACAGAATTTGTGAACCAAGAGTCAGATGGAAGATAAAAATTTTTATGTGTGTTGTGATCTGCTCTATCTTTGCTACTCTCAATATTGATTTTCTATGATTTATTTTTCTGATTTTCCCTGCTTTTGAGATCTCCACTGCAATTTTACTGACTTACCTTAGCTTTAAGTCTGCACCCATGACTAAAACCTTCTCTTTTGTGGTTTTCTTTCCTCTTTGGGGATTGCTATCCATCACTGTGAACCTATTTCAGTTCTTCCTCTCTGTTTTCTGCATTGCTTGTCTCCTTCTATTCGTTTACTTTCAGGTCCTACTGATTTGAGGCTCCAAGCATGGAGCAGAGGAGGTAAAAGATTGCTATGAACTAATTCCTTCTCTTCTTTTTCTCTATTACTTTACTAACTGCTGGATTAGGAATTGCTATAATTAGGCAATAGACAGACATGTCCAGGGTACCACGTAAAGTACTTCAAATACTTTCTTGTTAAAGGAAACCATCAAGTCCTTTTCTAATTCCTACAAATTTCTTGTCTGCCTTCACCAGAGCTGTCACATTTTATAGATTACATCTGAGTGTCCCAGCCAGAACAAGATTCTCATCTATTTTACATATATTTTACATAACTTTACATAAAATTTCACTTTTACATATAATTTGCTATATCAGGTATAATCTCCTATGTCTTTAATTCTGTGCCCAAAGGCTTATTAAGTGAAAAAGATACCCTTTATGTCATTCATTATTCAGAATACCATTATGACATCCACTATTAGAAGTGGTGCCTCTGTTGTGGGAGAGCTAAAATCAGCAATGACACTTTCCTTGTCAGTAGTGCTTGACTGCTGGGCTGAAGCTTTCTTAAAAGAGAACTTGATGTAATTTACTCGCATTGCAGGTCAGGATAAAAGAGAGATTTACCACTGTGCTGCAAATCTTGTTGTTATGCATAATTATTTTCTTTTAATTTTCTTTTATTGTTCATGTTTTATTTGAATAAAGCCTGTATTCCAGGAAGAGAATGAATGCCCTGATGCCCAAGTAGCTAGGAGAAGTGTCACTGAAATCAGTGGGGTTTATGCCATCCAACTCATGGCCAGACAGCTTAGAACATAATGAGACTTCAGGTGTTGGTTTTCCTCCTCTGCCCCATCTCCCTCAGAAGATGACAGTGCATAGATGCATACTAAGAATTAAGAGATATAAATTATATCAGCCAGTGACTTTTGATCCATCTAGGTGACAATAAAGCTGCAAGGTGTTTAGATCAATAAAAACAATCAATTAAATGACTAAGATATCACAGATGGCCAGATCAATTAAGAGCAATCAATTAAATATCCAAGAGATCACAGGTGGGATGGATAAATTAATAGTGCAAATAAATCAAACATTCAGGATGCTCAGGAGGAATATAACCTGAGAAGATAATCATGGGGTAAGTGTCAGTGGGTGTAGTGTTAGGAGTGATGATTTTGTGGAATCTGGTGCATTTGTGGGAGTGTTATGCTCCCTGCTCTGCTCCACAGTTATTACTTCTACGTTTTTGCCTTGCTATCATTCAGCTCTCCTGCCAGTCTTAGATATGTTGCTGGTGAGTTTTGCCCTTGGTGAGGTTTTAACTTTGAAAACCTGTAGATATGGAGAACTTCAATATCAGTCTGCAGAGATTAAGTGAGTTTATAACAAATGGTAGAATAAAGATTTAGCAAAAATAAGTTTTTTGTCTTTTAAGTTCCCTCTCATGTGAATCCAATTAATCAAGTGGAATTGTCTGCTTACACTGTAAATCTACCCACTGCCTTTGTTTATGTGTAGGAAGGTGTTTATGTACAGATAACTCTAAAATGCAAGAACTTTGTCTGGATTATGTGAGAGGTGATGTCCTTCTGAAGTCACACGTACACATAATTATGTGTAGCTCATAATTTATCATACTGGTACAGAGGTCATAGTTCTGCAAAACCAGTAATTTTAAATGGGAAAATATGGCTTGATTTCTATTTTTAAGAACTTGTATTCTTTCACAAATCTTATGTTCCCTTCCTCACCAGCAGCACTCCAAATGTAACGTTTGCAATGACCTCAGTTTCTAATTTGGGTTTCACCCTTTCTGTTTTTCTTTAAATATCTGTGCAGCATTGCAACTTTACCTTTCCAGATGTATTATACTGGAGTATTTGAATACTATTTCAGAAAAGGATGAACCAATTGAGATAAAGCACTGACATATAGCCCTGCTGAATTTAAAAGTTCAGAAAAGTTAAAATTTGTGCTGGCTCTATCATTTCCTTTTACATTCACTGAAGAAATACTTCTATAAAACAGCTCTATACTTTTCTTCTAAATACCTATATCTACTATAAGAAATCTTTTCTGGAGAGTGTTAAATATAACTGCTAAGATACAATGATAAACCTCTTGCAGTCCTGCTCTGTACTTGTCCAATCTGACTTTTTGCCATTTATTTAACAGTAGTTATATGGCCTTGACATTTTCAAAGCTCTATACAAGCACAAACTAATTAATCTTTAGTTTGCCTTTGAGGTAGGTGAGTCAGTATTCTCTCTTCTTTCTACAGATATTACAGTCAGAGCAGAGGAAGTACATGAATAGCCTGGAGTCCTACAGAAAATTGGTGTCAAACCCAGCATTTTAACTTGGGCCCCCTTGGAAAAGAGGGTGCTTAACCCTGGAATGTTTCCACTTTCCCAAGGCAACTCTCTGTGTGCTGGGTTATATTTGCATTATTGACAGAAATAACTAATCTGATCACAGAGAGAAATTCTGCAGCTGTTTTTCTACAGTATCTGTCATGCACTTTTGAAAAGGCACCAAACATAATAGTCGTATGAAAGCCCTCTTCTGATGCAGTGTTTGTACACTGGGTGTTATCACTTGCTTGTGTACAGAATTCAACCCAAAATCTGCATTCATTCTCCTCATTCCACTGGGAGATAAAGAAAGGCTCAATTCAGCAGCTGCTGTTTCTCTTGCCATTATGTTACAAACAATAAAGAAATTATGCTCATACTGGTTACTTCAATTCTACATACTTTTATCTGTAGACAAAGAAGCATATCCTTCATTGTTAGAATAATGCATTACGCATCCCATGAAATATTTAAAAATTCATACCCATAAAATAACACCTGCTTTGTCTCATGCTGTCTCAGTTTAAAATGAGGAGATGCTTTCTGGCTTCCTGACTTTCTGACTGCCAGTGTCCAGTGTGTTTTTGTAATGACTGCACTGAAGTAAAGTCTCAGAGAATCTTTAAATACATGAGTCAATAAAAGGATACTTCTAGTATCTTACATTTTCATTGAATAATAATTATATAGATCGTGTATGGCTGCAAAATTATTTCAGGATTTTAATTTGAAAACAGAAAAACTCAATTTTTTTAGAGGTTAAGTCTCTGTACATCTTGGATAAGGGTGAAAACAAGAGCTTCAGTCCTACAGTCCTATATTAGGTATTCTCATTTTATTTTTGGCAAGGAGTGTGCTTGTGTATATATATATATATATATATATATAAATGTACAGGGGAAAAGGTGAGGACCACTTCATCACTTCTGTAGTGCTATTATGCCAAAAATTAAAAAAAACCCCTTTTAACCTGGCAACAGAGGCCAAGCTCTGGCACTCTACTTTGTGCTAATTTGTCTGCATACCAACACAGAATTTATTTTACTTTCTTATCTTTTTCTGTCTTGTATGTATACTAGAACTGTTATACAGCCTTATACAGGCTCTTCAAACTAAGAAAGAGTCTTCTAAAATTCTGTCCTGTATTAATGACAGAGAGTTCTTTGAAATCATGTATTTAGACTATGAAGGCACCTTAGGGCTTTAAAACCTATGATCCAAACTTATTTAGAAAATATGGTGTTTGCTTATATAGGAATTACTTTTAGCATCTGATATTCTGACTCCAGAATTCCTTGTGTGTAGTAGTGCACAGCCCTAAAGTATTCTTTTTAAAAGGTCCTCAAGTATTCTTATTAAAATAATTTTAATTACCAACTGAAATATGTTTTTTAACTCAACAGTTGAAACTTATTCTTATCTATTTAACCAGTAAAGCTAATTCATAAACCAGTTTCTAACAGACCAGCAGACCCTTCCCTTTGCTTTTATGTCTCTGATTGTTTCTTTTTATTTCAATTTTCTTTGAAATCTCCAGCCAAAATGCGCAGGGAATAAAAAAACTATACATGTAATTCTTTATCTGAATTATCTTTTACACTTTTATTAGTGTAAGCAAGCTTCTGTGGAAAGTCGGTTTCATTCTTACAGAAATTAATGTTTCTTGATAATGAACTGTGAAATAAAAAGTGATTGGATACAATACATCAAGGAGTAGAGACATCATGCCTGCACTTCTCTCGAGCTCCCTAGGAGGAATATCTCCAAAGTCTAAGATAAGAAGTGTTTTCAGCAGATCCTAGATAAATTGTCTTCCTGGTCTGTACTCAAGGTCAAAATTCCTCTGTTCCTAGGTTTTTTTGTTAATTCACATTTTTAGTAAGATTTAAATGTTTGATCTACAAGTAATCTTGATACCTTTAAGGTAAATGAAATATGGTTTTCTGTGTTCAGTGATTATCTTTGCTTTTTCAAGATGATTAGTGAAGTGCAGAATTTCTAGATGTGAAGTTACAGTCGAGTCACCAAGAATCTGTCCATTTTTTGTAAGCCAAGGAGTATTTTGCGTTCCCTAATTTTTCAACTGAAAGTCATTCCTTCATTTTAGAAATATCAGCTGGCTCTGAGGGTGGGACAAGAGAGCCATGACAGACACTTCTGGGTTCATGAATAAACCATCCAAGCAGAAAAAAATCACTAAGAGAGAAGAGTCAGGGAGAGGAGCTTGCTGAAGGACATAGTGGAAACTTCCAGAACTGGTTCAGAGTGTTGTTGTGGGTTTGGTTTATCTGGTTCCATTTTAAATGGTGGTTGGGTTTTTTGTGTGTTTTATTTGTTTTCTTTTTGCATCTGGCTCTAGCTACTGAGCTGCTGGTACATCCCTGCTGGCAAAACCAGATTGGCTTTTATTGGTCAGTTATTTGGTCCAGCAGTCACCCCCATCTCCTCTCCATCTCGGATCTGAAGCACAGAGACAGAGAGGCACTCCTGTATGGGGAGTGAGGAGCTTCTTCTCACACCTGTACTCAGCACTTTATGGAAGAAGAAACTTTCTTCAGCCTTTATCACAAGACATGAACCAGAGAACATCAAATGAAATGACTAGATGTCTCTAACTAGGGTACAAAGATTAAGTATGTTTTCATGGAGAACGAAATAAACTTCATACTCATTATCAGGAATGCTGTAAAATGTGCCAGATTCAAAACTATTTCTTAAGATTATTCAATCTAAAGACATAACCTTACCTCGGGAAATCAATATGAAGACTGAAAAATTGTCAAGGGATTTGACAATTAGCTCCAACGAGCTAATGGAAGGGTCGTTCTGCAAATTTCATTTTTTCTAAAGCATCCACTCTTGTCTCCCATCATAGAGAGGATGTGGTATACAGGCCTCTATCTAACTACTTCCTATATACCTATTCTAGTCCTTACTACTGTGACTAATTAAGTGAAAAAACATGACTCAAGGAAGCAACAGAGATCTATCTAAATATACTTGTCTTAAAAGTTTGATTGAGATAAAATTGGCAATGTGTCATACTAAATTTTACCCTTAAATTCTCATTATGTACTCTCAGTCATGAGTTGTCCAATTCCAAAGCTGGGAAGTCAAGCTTTCCTTTTGACTGACAGTGTAGAATGGGTGTTTTGCAGAATGAAAACCAAGCAGGGCTTCTAACAATCTTTGTAGTCAAATGCAAACTGCTTTTTGTTGACAACCTTCTTTTAAAACAGAAATTCACTGGTGGTGAGAATGAAGTTTTTTTCTTTTAGAATTAGTTCTGTTCTGAAATGTCTGGAGAGAATGAGTCCAGACAGTAAAGGTTAATATCTCTCCTGCTCATAGGTTTGAAGATCACTGCATTTCACAGGTGCTTGGCTCTCCTTTACCCAGAAGAGTTTTGTCTACTGCATATATATCTTATTGCCTCTTAATGTTTCTGCTACTTTTTTTTCCTGTTGTGCAGAATCCATTAAAAAAAAATAGTCTCTGGCAGGCTACAGTATTGTGTCCTGTTGTGGTTTAATCCCAGCCAGCAACTAAGCCACACACAGACTCTCGTTCACTTCCTGCTCAAGTGGGATGCAAGAGAGAATCAGAAGGGTAAAAATGAGCAAACTTGTGGGTTGAGATAAATACAGTTTAATAGATAAAGCAAAAACCACTTGCATAAGCAAAGCAAAGGAATTAACTCACCACATCCCATGGGCGGACAAGGATCCATCAGTTGTAGTGGTGACCTAGGAAGACAAATACCATCACTCTGAGCATTCCCCCCTTTCTCCTCCTTCCTCCAGCTTTATATACTGAGCATGACACCATGTGGTATGGAGTATCCCTGGGCTGAGCTAGGGTCAGCTGTCCCAGTGTCCCCTCCCAAATTCTTGTACACCCCCAGCCTACTCATTGGTGGAGTGATGTGAGAATCAGAAACACCCTAGACTTCGTGTAAACACTGCTCAGCAATATTGAAAATACCTCTGCATTACCAAAACTGTTTTCATCACAAATCCAGAACACAGCTCATACCAGCTACTGTGAAGAACATTAACTCTACACCAGCCAAAACCAGCACAGCTCTTTTGGTCTTCACTCAGATGTTCATGGTCTAACACAATTATTTTTAAGGACAGGAGGTTAACAACAGAACCAGTCATGAAAAGAAAAAGTTGTGAAAGCAAACGTATGGTATCAATCTCCACAATACTTCTGCTATCCTAAGACCTTGTGTATTGCTTACAAATAAAATCCAGAAAACTGGAACTGTTACTTAACATCTTGGCAAAGGAGGGGCAAGTGTTCATTCTGTTTTCTCAAAGATTAGAAACACTTTTTTGTTCATCTACTTGTTTTTATTTAGTTTAGGAACAGCCTACCTTGCAGCCAATGAGTGAGAACCCCTCCAGTCTCTTGTTATCTGGGATTATGCAAAACAGGTATAATACTGGGAATCTGTTTAACAGTGTTTTGTTTGACACATTTTCTGGGCATTTTTATGGTAAAGATTTAGATTATTTCAAATTCTAAAATTACAAACATTTCCAAGGGATGAAGTTAGTCTGTGAGCTCTCCTATTGCCATTAAGAGAAAAGTCAGGAATGGTGATAAGGTGGATTAGATCCAGCACTGTCAGAATGCTTATACAGAATTCAAGGCTTCTTTCAATAAAATGTTTATTTGTTGTAGTTAAATAGCTACTTTCCCCTTTGCATTTAAATCCCTCACAGATCTTCATATCCCATTGTGCTGCTGAATTTATGGATCTATATTGGGCATAGGTTTGACATTTTTTATCCAGGTTAATATATTGATAATGCCTTTTATTTGGATAGAGTTATATAAATCAGGAGTTACAGATATTGTTATATAGAAAAAAACATGGGTCTGAGAGTAACAGTGATAAAGGCAGTTTCTTTCTTTTAACAGTATTTTAGCACTATAATATTTATACTAATATTTACAAATCCTTATATTTATGATTAGATTGAACTTGACCTACATACAGTTCCATCAAATTGTTTCATTTTTTTCTAATTTTTTATTTCCTGTGTACAAACTATAAATGAGTCACATGACCAAAGCACAGAGGCACTTACCAAGCCAGTTCAACATCTGTGAAACAGAGAATTAATTTTTCTTTCTAAAGTGACTTTAAAATACGCTACAAAATATAAACCCTGCAAAATTCAGGGTGTTTTTTAACAATTCTTATTTGAAAATGTTTTAGAATGCCAGAGTAATTGATCCCATAGAAATTTCCCAGATCAATTTAAGGAGCTCCAAAAACTTAGAAAGGATGTCAACTTCTCTGCCTTGACAATGTAGCTACCACAAGAGTATTTTGACTTTTATTTACCAAATGAAAGTAATTAGTTAATAAGACTGGAGCAGAGGCAATCAGGAATCAAGCCTCTCCTGTTAGATACCTTCTGGGAAGTGTTGTTTCCTTCCTATATCAGGTAATTTTCCTTATCCATCCCTACTGACCTTTGGGCCACACAGCCAAACATTCTGCCTTCAGGCTCTGCCTCCAGTCACTGTCCTTTTATTAAATTGTGAAATTTTCTGCTGCTACTCTTGCCTAGTATTGTCTATTCTGTCCTCAAATACTAACAAAAGTAAATAACAGCTGGTAAAAGCTTTCCTCTCACTTTCTGTAGCATTTATTTTTCATCCGTGAGTTTTCATGCTGAGTTTTTTTCACTGTTTTCATTTTATCTTACTTTGTTATTGTTAGAAGTGTCCAGTCTGCATCAACTCTCTTGATAATAGCTACATTTTCCTGGATGCAGTATATGACATAGTGGATTCTAGGATCAAAATTAAATCTTGAGTATTTAGGCCAGTAACAAAATGTACCTTAATGGTGAGTAATGAATATATATTTGTGATGCAGCAGAAATAGCATAAGACCACAATTATGGACAAACACCATTAAATTTAATTTGCATGAACAGAAAAAGGAAAACAGCATAAGAAACTCTTCTATGGAAAGAAAAATCACTTTAAGTGTTCATTTTGCATCAATAGTATAGATCAAAAAGATGTGGGGTGACTTACTTACTTAATATTTATTGGGTTTACTAACATTGAATTAAGGATAATTACTGAACAGATGCCAACCCATGACTCTGTAGTTTGATTCAGAATTATAATTCATGATGTAACTAGAAAAGGTTTTCACTGTATTAAATATTTTATCTTTTTGTGGGCTTCTGTTGGAAATACTGTCAAAGAACCTGGTGGGTTTTTCTTTGTGTGGGAAGCAGGTTCAGCTAGAGTTTCAGGAGCTGGATAAAGTTTTATGGTTTTCTGCCTTTGCCACGAATCTTGGGACGTATATGATTTGTCTACAACAATAACAAATGGAAAAAAAATCAATAAAAATAAGTGTGATACATGTAGAACAGTTTCAATTTATGTATGAGTAAATCACAGAAAACAAAAAAATTTAAAAATTAAATTTATACATAAATTAAAATATGTATAATACTTGTTCAAGACATAAGATCCAATAAACCTGAATTTTTTACCTAGGAAGGCTAGGTGACCAATCAGATTTCTTATGTGCCAGTAGCTATTGGAGAACTAAATACATCTCTACCCTTATTTAACATGGAAACAGATGACAAAATAAACCTAAATGGCCCTATTTGGTTGTCTCTGGAAAACAAAACAAAAAAACTCCAAATATTGCTTAGGTTAATCTAATATTTCAAAAATAATGAAGTTTTTTATTAGAATCAAGCTATACTGTGACATTTCTTGCTTAATTCTATGACATGAAAACTTGGGGAAACTCAGTGTGATTTTAATTCTGAAGTTAGCAAAAAGCCATAAAGCTGATATTTTTCTTTTCTAATGTACCTGAAACACTGTAGAAAAATGAATGGAAGACTTTTAAGGTGCCTAACAACTTAAATAATATTTCATTAGTGCAGGTTAAAAAATCATTAGAATATTTTACATTTAAAATATATTTCAGGCAGATGGTAAAAATTAACAAAACAGTAAGTTTCTTCATTTCAAAATGTTGAAATGTCAACACTTCAAAGCATCTCAGTCTTTTACCTAAAACCTAAAGTATTCATTTTATAGTTAATTTTCTTTTAAATAAATTATTTCCTTCCATACAGAAAGCTGGATCTGATACTGTACATCTGTTTATGGAATGGATTTATTGGAAATAGTGAACTTTGGAGCACAGTGAATAGTAACAAACTCTGACCCATGACGTCCTTGGTCTTCCAGGGTTCAGCGTTGTCTTCTCATTTACTAGTCAATATAACAACAAACATGGTCACAGGAATATTTCCTATATCAAATGCTCTGCTGTTATTTACATGTTTTGCTCAAATCTATTTGTATTCCCTCATAAACACCCTCTTGTATCCAATTAACACTTTTTTCATCCTGAATATGCTTTGAGAAGTCTCTCTTATTGACTCTGCCACCTTATTCACTAACATGCCTAATCTTTCCCTCCTAAAATTGATTTAATTTTTTTCTCTTTCCAGTTCTTCTCATACAGTATTTCAATATCTTTTTCCACAGTGGTGCTTTCAAAATATTTTCAATCTTGAATTTCAGTTATATAAAAGCAATTACATTTTCAACATTTTTCTAGGAACTGAATATGCACTGCATTTATATTACAGTATTACAAGATTTCAAATATTTCAAAGGCATTATAGCTAGAAGAAAACGCTGAAATGCTGTTAGTACAGGTATACTTACGGCAGTGCAATAGGTAACCCTCCAGAAATCCATTTTCCTTTATTTTTATTTAAATAAATATGTTTCCTCATAGTCACAGTCCAAGAAGACAGCAAAGATGTACTGTGATTAAATGTTTCTATTTACCTGTGCTAAAAACATTAAGTGTGTTCTGGAGATAATGAAATGTCCAGCTTGGAAACACAGAATTAATGGATACACAGGTAGTAAAGTGCATTTTTGCTTTTTCCTGTACTATGATCAGTATTTCTGTGACTGGAGAAGGAAGAGCATTTGGCTGGTTTTTCTCCTAGGAACTGGGTTTTAGAAGATGTGTGCTACTCCATGTAGAGCCTGGTTTATTAAAAAAACCAAACCAAACCAAAACAAAAAACCCCCACAAAACAAAAACCAAAACCAAAAAAAACCAACAAAAAACCCCCAAAAACCCCAAACCTACCTTCCCAAGGTATTGCTTGTGAGTCTTGCAAGTTAATCCTAATTATTTTTTAAATGTATCACACAGTGCTGTCAGCAGAAAAACTAATCTCCTACCTCCTTGACAAAGATGACCAGTGCTATTTTTTTCATTTTCATGCCTATTTTTGTGAAGAACTCTACTGATTCTTGTTGATGATGATTCATTATCTCACTACATTTTTTTTTTAAGGAAGAATGTAAACCAGACAAAAGTAAATTGCTATCTTGAAAAGTTTTAGCTAAAGTGAGAAAGTGTATGACAGAGAGAGAACAAAGTTATATGTTTAATTATTCCATTGTTTATTTTGCAGGTTTTCCTGAACACTCTTTTCTTTGTAAAAAAGCTCTGGTTCTGCAGAGAATGCAAATCAAGTCAGGCAGCTTTACAGAATGATGTGTGTAGACAAACCAAGGAGTTTAAAGAATAACCCATCTGAGCTCTGGAAATTAAAGATAGGGTCACATGCTCTAGGTGCAAAGTTATAGAGGAATTAAAGATTTCGTATTTCAAGCAATGAAGAACATGTGTTTCATAATCACTATGCCCAGGATGGCCTCCAACCATCACATCACCCACAAGTCCTTCTCTGTCTGCACCAAACAGGTCCAGCCTTTCCTAATTGGCTCCAACACCAGCTGTGTCAGGAAATTCTCTTCCACATTCTTCAGGAGCCTCCTGGCTGTTTTCCTCTCTGCTCTACTGTATTTCCAGTAGACATCTAGTAAATTCTTTCTCCAACAGACTTCCACTCTTCAGAATTAATTCATACCACAATGTGAAGGGGAAGATCATACAGTTCTCCATTTCTTGGGTACACCGTCAAGCATTTCATAAATTTTCCAATGTTTCATTACCATAACTTTTTACCAAAGCATAATCACATTGATCATGCATCTAAATTCCATTAGTTTGACTGCTAATCTATTACAGTGTGCTAAAAATTTTGATCCTATATTATCTAGATTATCAATAACTAATGCAATTTAATTCAATTTATGATGGATGAAATTAATATGCTAGTCATACGCAACATTAAGTGTAAATAATGAAGAAAAATCCTTCATTTCAATCCTGTTTCTCCACTGCCTCAAAGAAATAGCTATTTATTGTTGCTAGTATAAATGTTTGACAAATCTCAGTGGTGCTATTCTTTCAGGATCATCAAACATAATACGAAAACATAAAATAGATACTGTAGGTATTAACAGATTTTTTGTATGAACCAGGAAAAGACTGAACATTTATAGTGCTCCTGCTAACTATCTTTGGATAGTTCATGATTTTTAGTTCAATAATTATAAAATATTTTGAACTACAAATCCTTTATTAAGATTATTGTATTTTTAAAATGAAGACAGTAATTATTTAAATGTAAATTTTATATTTAATGATCAAGTATTTCACTTATGACCTTAACCTCTGAAATCAGTAATAAAAAATAGAAATAAAAAATTATGAAATCTACAATCTTTATTTTACAGTTTGAGGCAATGATAGAAAGGTATTGTCATTTCTGTGATCGATTTCTGTAAGCATTTAAGGGAAAAGAAAAAAAAAACCAAGAGATACAAGAAAAAGTTAGGAGAGTTTACCTATATTGTAATCTTTCTTAGAATAACCAAGTCTTGACATTTTACTTCCATATTTATATTAATTAGTATTATTTTAAAGAAATTCTGGTGTTAAATGGCACTTTTAAATTATTGATTAAAAAAAAAGCAGTCTGTGTAGTTCTTTACTTTGTGTTGGTACAACCAAGAACAATAAACCTTGACATTAGCAATATAAATTTATTCTGGTATGGTTTTGTAAATGACAGAAAGGTTTTTTACAATACTTGCATGTTTCATAAAAAAATGTCTGCAGTTCTCCAAATCATGAAAGACCTTTTTCAGGCTTCTATCACTGCCTGTCACTTTCTAAATGAAGATATAGTAGTATAAAATACAAAAAAGCAAAATGATCAAAGCTTAGCAGCTAGTTCCACAAATACCAACTAACAAGACTATTAATATTTTTAAAGTTCAACTTAGACAGAAAATTCCTTTTCCTGTCATCTCTGCTAGTATTTCTCTCACAATATTTAACTACTGCAAGTAACTGCAAACCTAACTTGTGAGTTGTGGGCTGTGAAATCCTATACTGTTTTAATTATGTGATGCAGAATTCTATACTCCCTTGTTAGAGAACAAAGATATAGTTTCTTTCTGGTTGACAAATTTTTTTACCTTCTTTCATGTGTTTACATCTAGTGTAAAGTTTGATAGGCTGTTTTTCATCCAGGCATGTACCTGCCTTACATTTGGATGGCACATTTGTGGTAGCACTGCAAGGTCCTAACTCAGATATACCAGCCATTCTGGGATGATATTAGGAGATCTTACCTCTGTCAGACCCTTTTTTAGAAAAACCTGGAGATCAAATACTATATCTTTCCACAGATACTTGCCCTCAGATAGAAAAGGCTTTATTGTTCTCCTATGACTGTAGTCAGAGACCTCTTATACCATATATATAATGCATTTTTGTGCCATACTCTCAGAGCATGAGTAATCTACAATTCCAGTTCTATATTCCTGGGCACATGAAAGAAAACAACCTATTTTTACTCAGCTGCATATTAATGAATACATAGCATTGTTCAGGAAGAGGGAACCAGAGACAGGTCAGGTAACATGATAGTCAGGCAACCACTGAAATCTTCTTTTGCTAAGGATTGATGACACCACTTAATGCTTATGGAACTGCAGCAAACATTAATTAACTCCATTAGCTCCAGCATGAGGCAATGCTTCTTTAGAATACATCATGTCCCTTTGATTAAGGTACCTGCTTAAGAGGTATGAGAAATGACCTCAAATTCACTTTCTTCCTGCTTCAGGCCAAAGATTTGAACTTTGATTCCTTAACTCACAGGTGAAGCTTTTACTCACCAGGATCTCAAGTTTCCTGCAGAAGAACTCTCTTTGCTGGAGCTTTTCCAATGTCTATAAAATACTTTAATAGTCCCATACAATTGAAATGGCTCTATCTTTCGATAGGATGTTTACTACAAGACCTAATCACTTTCTGGATAGCTCCATCTGGATGGCTATCTACCTACTCGAGACCAATTCTGTCCTGTCATCTGTTAAGCTCTCTATCAATCAAACTCACCAGCTGTCAGACCCAGGGGGTACATAAACACCCAGCAGATTTCAAAGGACATTAGGATGTGAGGAAACGGTTATCTAGTTTCTGCTCCAATGAAGGTGGAGAACTGTTTGCCAACACAAAGAAACCAGCCTTTTTTTTTTTTTTTTCACCAGATGAGTGATATTTAAAAAAGTTTCCAAAGAGAAAGATTCAGATCCAGATATTTATGGGGGAAAATGACTATCCTAGTGTGAGTGAATATTCTTAATGCTACTTTTTCAGAGACAAGGAGAGGAGGAAAGCTCAGTTTATCTTGTCATGGAAAGGCAAGACTTTTTCACCTTCAGCTTCCTTTTGACAATTGATATGAAATAATTTTTTTCTCATGGAATAATATATGTAGCTAAGAACTCTCTTTTCCTCTCATGTCAGCAAAAGAAAAAAAGCAAGAGAAAAACACCATTAAACCTAAATATTTTTGCTTACTGCTTTTTCAGATTCATATCTGTACTGAAAGCCAATTGACAATTCATTTTTTGTGACTATAGGTTCACCCAAAATGAAGTGGAAGCAAAACCATTTATTGGGAGAAAGCTAAAACTGATAACTTCCCCTTCAGTTTTAAGTAAAAAATGTATTTGGGTCAGTCTTTGTGCTTTGTATATAATCTATTAGAAAGAGATTCTTTCCTTTCCTTTGCTGATGTTAGAACTAAATATAGGTTTTATAAAATTTGGGCACCATTTGGAACTTTCATATTTAGCTCATATTATAGATCTAACTGCACATAAATAATGCTATGAACATCATTTGCATAAAAATCTATTTAGAAAAATATAATCTTAGTTCAGTTTACAGATCTTATTTTCACAGTGCTCTGATTTGTATAGGTTCTTCCTTAATTGGTTTTACAATTAGATACTAAAATATATTTTTAAGGTCATTTCTACTAACACTAAGAAAAACTTGATGAATCAAATTTAATATCACTCTTATCCCGTGTTTGCCATCTGGTTTTGTATTCTTTGTTTGCATAATTGGTTTCTTGATGCAAGTTCACTGTTCAGACTTCTAGAAAGTGAGAATTCATAGCCCTGAATGTATTAAAACATAGATTGCTGCAGAGCATTCCAGGAATGGCTATCTTTTGACATGGACACATACTGCTCTAGGCTTTCCAATTATTTTGAAATTATTGTTAGTATAAAAAGGAAGCTATTAAAATTATCAGCAATTGAAGACCTATTTTTATTTGCTCCTATCTCACCAACTCTCTGCTGCATTTTAGCTTTGAAATGTGTGGTTAGCAGCCCTTTAAAAAATGGGTAACTTATAAATCAAAACCTTTATAGGAGCTCTTACTCATGACTTCCACCAGTGAAGCTGCACTATTGAAAACTTCTGTACTGCTAAAAATGCAGTTGCAATTATAATGGAAGATGCTTTTCAACTTCATTATTACAAACCTAGAACAATATCTTACTTAATTCTATTAGTGTAAATAAATGTGTTGCTTCATAAAATAATGAGTATCTTTAGGAAAAAAAATGTTCTGTAGCACAGGTGCTTCAAAGAATACTATTTACTACTTCACTTTCATAGTGAGAAAGAAGCTTGTATTTTCAACACAGAAGAAGGTGAGAAGTCTAGACTTCAACCACTTTTTCCTTTCTCCCTTTCCTACCCATCACCTAATCAGCCAGGAGTATTAAGTATATATTCTTTCCATCACCTCATGCAGTTAACTGTGGAATCAGAAAGCTTTAAGACATCCAAGAAAAATTTGCCTAACTTTCCTTTGGAAGAGTGTCAGTGAGAGTTATGATCAAGTCCACAGGTTTGCTAGTTTTTCCAGGCCTTATTTAGAATTCTCTTCTCTCTAATAGTTTAAATATGAGTATTTCATGCAATAAAAATTCACAAAACATTTGGGAGCATATGGTCTTTCAATAGTATGTTAAGGAAATGCAACTAAGCATCATTAACCATGTCAGGGTAGATAAATGTGGATGGTTTACAGACATCACAAAGAGTCTGACACATGAAATGGAAGAAGGATAGATGGTAAGTATGGGAGTTTGGAGATATGCTCATATGGATCCCATAGTTTGCAGAAATATGTGATATGACAAGGTAATAAAAGTGTGAATCTGGAAGTATTTCACATAAACTATACGTCCCCCAGTATTTGTTACAGCAGATTCTGCCAAAGGTTTTGGGTTTTTTTAAGTCATTCTAGCATTCTCAGACAAAACTTCATAACTACACTATGTGCTTTGTTAGTGTTAATTTCACATAAGAGAAGAAATTACTTGAGAACACTTGTGGAATTGTTCCTTATTCAGCTACAATTAAAAGCAGCTGAATAAGTAATCCATACGAGTAGACTCAAGAACTAGACAGATGCCTTTTTAATATGTAAAAGATATTTCATCTTTCATCTTTCTTTATGTTTTTGTTTTGTCCTTGCAAGTAGTATTGACAAGGGCTGTTGGTATGCAACAAGGATATTCTAATAATAACTTCTTTTTACTGCCAAAGTTATAAAAGCAGTAGGATGGACTTATAAAAATCATTTTGCACTTCAGTTAAAATAGGTTGTTGGGATATTGCTTATTCCATTTTCTAGACCTATTGAAAAGAAAAAAGCTTTCTAAATAAGTATAGTTGTGGAACACAGTATCTCAAAAAACCACAAACAAAGAACAACAAAAAAATCAATGCTGTAAAAAAAATTAAAAGAATGGAATGGCAATTTATTATTTTTTAGTTCCATTTTCCTAAATAACACTATCTCAAAATGATAATGTTATCAGGAGAACCAATAGGAAATGTGATGAGACAGTGCAGCCAGGCACTAAAAAGCTTGGAGATTTCATTGCATAGTATTCATGATGAATTTGGGCAGCCAAGTCCCAAACGGATTTCCGTGGTTGCTTCATTCCTTGCTTGGTGCCACAGTCATATGATCTGAATTGCCCAGCATTTGCAAAGCTTTTTCCTGTTCAGCTAAAAAGCTGTCTAAACTTGAGACCCACCATGATTTAGAAGCAAGTCATATTAGCACACACATTCAGAAGCTGACAGAACTAGGTCTGACAGCAAAAGCATGTGTAGCTTTTTAATTTTATAATATGAGTGTACAGGAGAGAGTTTCTCATTAGAGTAGTTGGAGAACTCACTCAAGAAACGAGAAACCACATCTTCCAGTTTCTGACAGTCATGAACCCTTTCTGAACTTCTACTGCCAATTCTGGCCTGACACATGGAGAAGAGGGAAACAGGTATCTGTGGCATGTGAAGACCTCAACTAGGAACCCTATATCACGTTTTAAGCTCCTATGTCTATTGTAGTTTATTCATTCCATAATCAGTATATTTTATGACTACTTTAGTGATTAATTAAAAGAATATTAACAAGTATGCAGGAGAAGACTGCAAGCTTCTATTGTCTTAGCAGATTCTTACCTAAAAGGAAATGCTGTTATGCTGTACTGATCTTCTTTTTGTCCCATGTCCCCTTCAGGGATTGTTCCAGCAGGAGGAATGAGGACATGGTCACCCCAGACTCCTTCTGGGACTTCCTCCATGCACTCCTCCAGGCAGTAAACTCTCTGACCTTCAGCCACAGCCAGAGTTGGAAATAGGAAAAATTTTCAGTGCTGCTATTACAGCTGTATCCTTATGTTCATTCACTGATAGCAGCTCTCACGAGCACAAGCAAACTAAGCATCACTAGCAAGATTTGTATTCCATCAAATCTTCTAATCTGCTTATTTCCTTGATTGCCATAAAGTATATTAATAGGTGAGGCCATTCTGGTGATAAGATGTTAGAAAGATGAGGAATATTAACGATTCTAAAAATATCTCAGTATGGTGAAAAAGCTTTGCTGAAGTTGGTACTTCCCTTTTCCCTTTCAATTATTCTCATTTCCTCAAAAACTCATTCAACAGTTGAACTTACTGCCCACATTTATGGGGCAATAAGTCTAGACCACTGCAACATGTTGCTATAAAAATAAACTGCCTGGACTCTATGAAAACCTGCATTGTATTTGTCTGATCAAAAATTCTCCTTTCATGAAAACCATTTTGCCTTTTAAATTGTGATGTTCCCTCAACAGAAAGATCCAAGTTGGTTCTCTCACTCTACTACAAAATTCCAGGATTTTTCTTTAAGTCTATACTAATTATATGGTACAGTCTGTTATGAGGAGATAAAAATGCAAAGCAAAGGGAAAACAAGTGGGTCTTTAATTTACTTGAGAGACTGAAAAAGTAGTGACATCCCTGTCAGATTTGTGAAAGGAATTTTTTACTGAAAGTGAGAACTATTTGAATTAATACCCATCCAGCATTGCCTGTTTAGACAACAGGAAGAAGAAAAGGGGATTAGCAGGAGATGATTCTTCATGAATAATTTAACTGGCATATGAGACAAAATATACAGATTCACAGTCCAGTCTTATATTGTTTGATCATTCAAATTTATTACTGATTTCTGCCTGACTAAGGATTGCAAAGATGAGGGCTTTGCATTTTTTCTTTTTTCCAGACTTCTCCACTTCCTGTAGACCACTGAAGATTACTCTCTGTGGTTTCCACTTTTTCTTTTAGACTCAGGATAACATTTTCTGTTTTCAAGATTCAATTAAGCTGAAACATGGAACGCACTACAATTTCTTCAGTAGTTCTGGGAACACTGTTGACAAAAATATTCACTCAGCTATCATTCGGTGTCAGAACACAACTTTTCTATTTAATTCTTTGAAATGTGCCTTGGAACCCTATAGTGATTGTTTCACCTAAATATACTGGGGATGGAGCAATCAGTTGGTCCTCAAGTCACCTTACTGGCAAAATGCATTCTGTTGGCAGAAAAACAGGAATGAATAACAGCAAGAACCATTATCTAGCTCTGTGTTTTAAAATGTATCCTAAGAAGCTGGTGCAGCTTTTGGATTAACTTCCTGTGATAGTCACTCTAAGGAAATAAAGATTAAGGGAATTATAGAAGCTATAATCAGGCCTAAAAAGAAAAGTAAATTAGAAAGAAATTTTGGGCAACTTTTCCCACTTAATTGAGTTTCTGCAAATTTAAAGCTACCATTGTAAGAAAATAACTTAATTCTCAAGAAGTAAACTAAGGCCAGATAATGGCAGTTGATTACAGAATTAAATGGAACATATTTGAATTAAAAATAAGCACACATTAAAGGCAAGTGGACATTTGAAGTCCTGAATGCAAAATTTAGGTTGCAAAATACTGATATAAGTGAAGTAAAACATATTCTAAAGAAGGTTTAAGTTTAGTGTAAGAAGTGTTACTAGGTCACGGGCAGGCTAGTTTACAATGTGTAGTGAGAATTTGTAAGGAGAAAAGGTAGTTGTACAAGCATTCTGCAATACAAATAATGTGCTTCATTTTGGTACTTAATCTTACATTTATTGTGGAATTCACTGTGGCACAAAACAATCAGGGAACTTGGATTCTATGCTAACATGAGGGAAAAAGAGGTTTTGTCATTTGGGCGTTCCAGTCACCAGTAAAATTCAAGTCACAGCACTTCTCCATGTGACTTCTGGTAGCAAAAAAAATATCTTTTGATTTCACATAAGTGCAAAGAAGGGGAGGAAGATGTTCTATGAGCTTTTACAATTATTCAATAGTGAATTAATGGTCTGCATTCTCAGTCAGTATCTGCAGCAGGAACTTTAAAGGCCTTAAGAAGAGAAAGGAAATAACATAGTGAGTAAAGCATACTGCTTGTTGTTGGTTGGGGTTTCTTTCTTGTAGAAGATGATTTTTTAAAAATTTTTTTTATTTATGGTGTTTTTCTTTTGGATGTGGGTTTATGGTTTTTTGGGGTTTTTTTCTAGTGTCTCTGTCATTTGGCTAACAAAAGGAAAAGGCAGTTGTTTTCTTCTCAGTTTGCAATTTGAAGCCTTCTCCTGATATAACTGTAGGCCTAGAAGAAAAAAAAAAAGGAAAAAATGCACATACAAAGTGGGTGCCTTATTTACACATCTGTCACATCAAATCCATCTTTTTCTCCCTCAGCTCCACAGTATATCCCTGCAACACCCAAACGCACATATGTCTCTTCAGGGCCGCCTTTTGCTCTGGATCACACATGTCTATTAATCTCCTTCCTGATAATGTTTCTCCTCCTTCAGGACAGGTCCTTGAGCAGCAGCAGTCAGAGGGCAACTCCAACTCTGACTCTCTTTCTGCTGAGCATTACTCAGGACTTCCTACTTCCTCTGCTAAAACTGTCCATTTATCTATTCTGTTCACTCCCCAGATCATCTGATCTAATCCTCAAGGTTATGCCTCATTGTTTCCAGTTTCATCTGTTCAGTCACAGTAACTCTTTTCACCTCCTCTGTAGTGCTGATTGTTTATCACTGACACCAGTGGTCAAAATGGAGCTCCGTTGTTCACAGCCAAGAACCACAGAGAAACAGCTCCCCCAAATGGTGCTATAAACCTGAGGGATCCAGTCTCACACAGGCATACATTCTCATCCCTCTGCAAACATGGAGACTAGAAATAAAACCTCATCTTTCAAGGTATAACATTTTGCATGGCTATGGAGTTAAATTAACAATTCATGTTGCCAATGAAATGCAGAGCTCAATACTGTGTGCTCTTTCTAAGTATGGAAACTGTCACAGATGCTGAGTTTCCTGCTTTTTCAAACACGGTCATATCAAACCAGGTGAGAACACAAGAGGTAAAAGTTGTATCTTTGATTAAAAACATGCAGGAATTCCTTCAGTGGGAAAAGAAGCCTTTCCTGGAGAAAAAGACTTGCACTGCTGCTAGTCTCAGTATTATATGGTGGTCAGAACAGTTTTCAGCAGAGACCACTGAGGACATATGAAACGCCAGAATATCTGATAATACCCCATGGAGGCACTGTGTAAGAGAGAGTAAAATACTTTGGACCTCGTTGTTAACTGCTTAGCTACCTTCTTATTTTAATCATGTAGTTACTAGACTTCTTCTTTTTTTAAAGGGTTAAAATGGATTAAATCTTAATAGTAAAGACAGTTTTGCGTCTTGCAAAATTTGTTTTTTGGAGGGAACTCTTTAATGCTGCATGAGAAAATTGTTCTTGAGAAAAACATAAATATGTGTGGTTTTCCCTTATATTACACCATAATGTGTTTTGCTCTCTATGTGGATTTCATGTTTAAAAGATCAAGAGATTTTGCTTTAAAGGCTTAGCAAAGCTCTTTTTCAGGGCTAAAGATGGCATGTTTCATGACTCCTTGCTCTATTATTTCAAGCTTTCTTAGTTGAAAGTAAAGCTGTTAGGCCAATAAACGTGGAAAGCTTGTTTGGACAGATATTGTGTTTCTTGCTTTGTTCTTTTGTCCATTGTCAGCAGAAGAAAATAGCTAATAGCCTTGAACTTTTCAACCTCTGAAGGATGAAACTATGATTCGTGTAACTCTTCAGCACCTGAGTCATTCTTCTTTTCTTTGCTACCAAGGGCAGTCATTACAGCTCCTCCCCATCTCTTTCTCTCTTTGCTGCATCTTTGTTAAACTGTCAAGGATGTTTGAAAGCAATATAGTTCTCCTTTTTTCCAACTTCAAAGTTTGCTAGTAGATTGATAACAGTCTTCTTATTGATCTCTTCTGCACCAACACAATTCTTGATTCTTTGTAAATACAACACAAGAGAATACAGTGCAGTGACAGACAATTAACCAATATATACTTCTTTCATCTTTGTAATCAGCACTGGGCAACTGAAGTTCGCTTTTTAAGACAAACTTTTTAAGCTGAAGAATAGCATTTTCAAATGTGTCTGAAGTCAATCATTTAAATATTTTTTTTCCCCAAATATCAAATGAAATAGATGATTTCTCAGAGTTATGATAACTGCAATTTCTCTTTCTTTCAGTTCATCATGCTGCTCTAGAGGCCTAATCAAAAGTTATGAATTTTCATGGGTTTGAGGTAAATTTGGGACATCAGGAGTGATGTCACCTGTGTGAGGTGCATCTGCCCCTCTGCTTTGCCCTTGTGAGACCTCACCTGGAGTGCTATGTCCAGGTCTGGGGTCCTCAGCAGAAGAAAGACATGGACTTGCTAGAGCAGGTCCAGAGGAGGACACAAAGGTGTTCAGAGGGCTGGAGCACCTCTCCCGTGAAGACAGGCTGAGAGAGCTGGGGGTGTTTAGCCTGACAAAGAGAACATTTTGGGGAGACCTTGTGGCCATCCAGCACCATAAGGTGACATAAAAGGGAGGGAGAGAGACTTTTTACATGGGCAGATAGTGGCTTAACAGTGGGTTTAAAGTAAAAGAGTGGAGATTTGTATTAGATGTCTCAAAGAAATTCTTTACTTTGGAACAGGTTGTCCAAAGAAGATGTGGATGCCCCATCTCTTGAAGTTTCTGAGGCCAGTTTGGATAGGGTCCCGAGCAACCTGCTCTAGTGAAAAGTGTCCCTGCTCATTGGAGGGGATTGGAACTAAATGATCCTTAAGTTCCCTTCCAACCCAGTTAATTTATGATTCTATATAAGGCAAGGTTGTCTGAATGGGTGCTTGACCTATGTCTGCCATATTTTATTTATTTATAATTGATTTTTTAAATTATTGTATATATTTTAAATCTTAATATATTTATTTTTTTAATTATTATTTTTTAAAAATTTGTATTTAGCTTTCTGTTATTTATTATATAGTCTCATTTTAAAGCTCTTTCCCTTTTTGCATTTCCTCTTTGAAGTAAAATACTTCAGTTTTCAGATATTAACTATTTTCTGGAGTTACCAGGTTCTTTCCAGTGACAGAGATTGGGAGATCAAGTTTGTAATGCTAATGTTCCCACTCAATAGCTAATGTTGACTTATGCAAATCCACTTTCCATAGGGCTAGTCTATGTCCGTTTGCAAATGGCTTTGCTTAATGACCAGTGCTCTTTACAAGTAATATAGGCTCTTCAGCCATTGAAAACTCAGCCTTTAGTACAAGAGAAACTCAAGTAAGGTCTGATTTTAAAAAGTTTTTTTGTGGGGTTTTAATATTTTTTTAATTAAAATTTCATCTCTTAATGCCAAAAGAAATAAGTACTGCATTATATATGACCTAAAGCAATTTCTTTCTAAAGAATGGATTAGAACAAAATAATTTTAATTATTGTGTCTGAATTGGTTCCATATGGAAAAGGCTGATAGGTTATTATTTCATGACAGATTTTTCCATATTCAGAGTGTTTATATGAACATAGATTATCTTTCTTCTCTGGTTGTCCTTCTTTTAAACGGCAAGAACTTTTGACTAGCTACGGAAGACCTTGAATACTTGATAAACATTTACAAATAGACCTCTCTGGAACTGTTTTAGAAAGGTCCCAGAAAATAGCAGTCCGAGGTATGCTCAATAAAACTCACATTCCTCACTATGAGTGCATGACAAATGATTCAGTGCTGAGAAAGGGGCTAGTCAAGGCCATAAAACATCAAAAAGGTAGAAAGCACTGAGATGGACGTGTATGAATTACACTGATTCATGAATGCTAGGTTGCCCTTGGGCAGGGCTACCTCATGCAGCCAGCACTTATGCAGCTAATTAACTTTATGAAGGTAATTATTTTCAGAAGGATGAACTGTTCTTGAACAATTCCTCCAATACTGGATATGCAAGGCTTTTCTTCAGATCTTGACATAAAGGTCCTCATTTGCAATTTTTCAATTCTACAGTAAATAATTATTTATATAGTTGGAATATAAAACATACATACATATGATTTTTAGGGGTTTTTTTGTTTTGGTTTTTTTTTTACTGGGAGTGAGGTAAGAATATTCTCATTCCATTCTTAGGTGCCTAATCATTTAAAATATAAAATTCAAACTATTTCACAGCTTAGTTAAAGGACTTGGCAAAAATTATCTCTTTGCTGTATATAACAATGATAGAAATAGAAGAAATTATAAAAATAATGTCACGTTGAGTTAGATTCCAGATTGATCTACCTTGATAGCTTTTCCTGGGAAACCAACACCAAGTATTTGAAGAGCTGAGAAATTAAGATCAAAAATGTTCTCACCCTTTTCTATCTAAGAAGTTGAGGTGGTCACAGCAGCAACGATTCAGTGCCCTAATCAACAGATTAAAGAGCTATATTCCAGCTCCCCCTCTTTTTTCATTCTTTTGTCATTTTACTTTTGTCTTCTCTTCCCTCATTTTTTCAAACAACAATTATTTATTGTACAATGGAGCAGTTTTATCAGGAGGAAGAAAAAGTATTGTGCCAGAGAGGTTATTTTCTGGTGAGGACACTCTCTGATACAGGTCTGAAGGAATTGCCTTGGATGGAGAGGACACTTGAGTCAGTGTTCCTGATGTCCCTCAATTTCATCCAACAAATATTCAGTGATCAAGGCAAAGAGTGATTATGTAAAAGGAAAAGAATTTCTGGAATGTTGGTAACATGGCTGCATTGAGGAAATTTATCAGAAAAATCCATGGAAGGTATTGAAAATAGTGCCTGACTTTTGATGATTTTTTGCTTTGTGATCAGCTATGATCTAAGCGGTTCATTATTCTCAAGTCTAAGTCACTTTTCTGTATAAACAGTTTTTAGCGAACCTAAATGTGTCAAGCTGTAGTACTCCTGGTGTTTAGTCATCGCCTCAGGTAAAGGGACAATGGAGTGTGTTTCCCATTTATATCTTTAAACATCGACCATCAAATTCTGATCTTGTTCACTTTTAAACAGCTTAGTCCTCTACCAAGATGAACACACACCTCCAGATAAAACTTTGAGGCAAATCAGCAAGTTTGCTGAGGACACAAAGCTGGGAGGAGTGGCCCACACCCCCGGGTACTGTGCAGCTCCTCAGAGGGGCCTCAACAGATTGTAGATAAGGGCAGAGAAGAACCTTCTGAAATTCAGCAAGAGCAAATGCAGGGTTCAGCACCTGGGGAAGAATAACCCCACATACCTTTACAGGCTGGGGGCTGACCTGCTGGAAAGCAGATTTTCCATGAAGGATCCGGGGGTCCTGGTGGACAACAAGCTGTCCATTGGCCAGCAGTGTGACCTGGTAGCCAGGAAGGACAATGGCACACTGGGATGCATTGGGAAAAGCTTTGCCAGCAGGTCAATGGAAGTGATCCTGCCAGCTGTGTCTCCTCCCAACTTCCCATGCATGCCCAGCCTTCCTGCCATCATGGCAGTACAAAAAGCAGAAAAGACCTTTGGTCTGTGTAAGCACTGCTCAGAAGTATCTAAAACATTCCTGTATTATCAGCCCTGAGTTTCGCACAAATCCAAACCATAGCTCCATACCAGACACTGTGAAGAAAACTACCTCAGCCCAAATCAGCACAACTCAGTGATCCTCAGTACCATTTTCTAGAGTGCAGGGCTTGCGCAGAGAGGTTGAACTGGATGACCTCCAGTAGTCTCTTACAATATTGCTCACTCTGTGATTTTGTGACAGGGAGCCAGGCAATGTGTTAGGTTGGAGGAAAATCCCTCATTAGAGATCTACAGTCATTGTATCTGCTGAACACAATGGAAATCAGGGTGATATAATCAGCTTGCCCAGATACATATTGCAAAAATATTCCTGTCATCACTGAGGCGGGAAGTAAAAGAGTTCATGAAAGGGCTCTTCATACAAAATATGGAGATACTAAACTGGTAACCTGCTAGCAGCCACCATACCAGTTTTGAAGAGGCAAATTTATTGGCATGTCATAGCATTTATCTTTTTATACCTCTTCTACCATTGAAAAATTCATTCATCTTCTCCGATTAGAAATTAATTTCTAGAATCTCCTTGAAACCTTCTCTCTTCTTCTCATAGATTATTAATTAATCTGTGAAATTTCAGGCAAGTGAGAACAGTCTTTCTGCATAATGTCATTAGTCAACAAGCCTCAGCTATATTTTTTTGCACACTGTCTGAAGTTCTTGAATATGGTTGTATGGTGATTCATAAATTTACCTAAGCAGCTATAGTTGGAAGCAATCAGTCCTGGAGCTTAGCATTGCATGTAAGAAAACCTGAACAGTTTGAATTCTTTCTATATAAGTAATGAAAGAATAAATTAGTTATAAATGTAAAATATTTTTAAGTTAGAAGAAAACTGGAAGCTCGTCTAATCCCTCTCACTAATAGATATATTGTTTATGATTTTGTGGTGGTTTTGATTGGCCCAAAACATCAGTGTTTTTAACATCTAGGAGAAATTTGGACCCCTCAGAAGCTGTTGTAGTAAGCCTGGGGAGGTGTCTGGGGGGTGGGCAGTGGCAAAAAGATGGCTCCTGTGTGTCCTGAGTGCAAGTTCTGGAAGTTTTTACATCAAGTCCAGCAGAGCCAATCTCTGATGGCTCTGAAGGTGATGGACATGCTGCTGGCCAAGTTTGGGCCAATTGGAGGTGCTGGTTACGCCTCTGTGAAAACATATTTAAGAGAAATTCAAAACAAAGCAGGCGCGCACTCCTTTCACTTCTTTGTAGTTGGAGGAGGAGGAGGTGGAGGTGAAAATACGTGAGGGAGAGCAGCATGGAGACACCAAGGTCAGTGAAGAAGGTGGGGGAGGAGGTGCTCCAGTGCTGGAGCTGAAAACCCTCTGCTAGCCACAGTGAAGGCCATGGGGGGGCAGGAGGTCCCCTGCAGCCCATGGAGTCCACAGGAGTGCAGAAATTCACCCACAGCTCATGCCAGAGGAGCAGGTGGATGCCTGGAAAAGACTGTGAACCAGTGGGAATCTCATCTAAGAGTTAAAACTGCAAAGGTCTTTCAAAGGAGAGAAAGGCCTTGCTCCTGGCATGGAAGCAGCCTGGCCTCAGCTCAGGAGAGTCTGCACAGCACCCTATGGACAAAAAGACTCACATTGCAGCAGAAACATCCTCATTCTTGCAAAGCTAACTACTGCTAAAGATTATTCAACTCATAAAGATGGAAGTACTTTTCTATATCCCATCTGGTCCAGGAGAAAGGACTGGAAAAGCACTAGGAAACATCACTAAGGAGAAGATGAACAAACTGCAAAGCTATTTCAGCGGGGCTATAACTTTTAAGCCAGGGTTCTCTTGACTAGAAATGCCTGCTTGGAAATTTCCCATTAAACCTCTGTACAGTGACTCATTTTCAACCCACAGAAACCAAAATTACTGTGAAGTTTCCTAACTTTAACCAGAAACAGCAGAGTGAAAAGGGAAATTTGGCAAGAAAGCAATCACTATATTTATATTCAGTGAACCACTGTTCTCTATGAAAAGGAATGTAAACTGAATATCTAGTCTGGTCTTCACTCTATGTCAACAAATTTCTTTGTTAACCAGCTATAGAATATTTCAGGTCTTCTTGAACAGGAGATCCACTAAAATTCTACATGTGGCTTTACAGTACTTAAAGCAAAGTCATGAAAGATTCAACTGTGCAACACACTACTCAGATGAATCTGCTTCCATATTTCTGTTTTAGTAAACATTATCTTTAATAACGTTTTTATGAGTGCATGAAAAAACTCAAGAAAAATAATTGTCCATGCTTCACAACAAAGTGCAAAGAACAGTCTACTAATGAGACTATATGTTTTTAGTGAAATTATGAAGAGGTGCCCCATCAGTATATTTCTACTCAATTTTTGTTTCCCCTCATCTCCTTCAGGTACAAAATACCAGATGAAAAATTTCATGAGAAAAGTCTTGTCTAAGTTTCAGGGAGTCTTATTCACATGTGAATTTAAATAGTCTGATTAAACACTGTTTTTCCATTTTTTATAAAACTGCTTGAGGTTTCCCAACTCCATTTAGGATTTTTCTGTGTGTCCTGTGTTAGAGAACCAATCTTGTTTACATATAAGCCTGAGAGTGCTCATGTGAGCCTCAAAACTAATGTGTTGTTAGCCTTGTGAATGTCAGCCCTGTACAAGCCACAGGATGGTTATTAATTGAGAGAATGAAAGAGAAAAAATCACTGTAAAACGTTTCTTACACAGTCTATTAATAATAGATAATATTTTCTAATTTATTTTTAATTGAAACATTAAAAAAGCTTATCTTACCCTTGTTCCTTGTCTAATATTTCTCTACATGTTGAATGCTCTAGTCACCATAGTACTGACTGCGTCCTCACAATGCATACAGAAAGTCTAATTGAAAAAGTAACAGTGTAAAAAAGAGAATACAGGAAAAAGGAAAAGAAGAAAGTCACTCCTAAGGGGAGATAGTAGTAAAGTCCTTCTTTTTTAATAAGTTTGCAGAAGAGATCTTCCAGCCTTTCTGACTGCAGAATGACACTTTAGAGTGTCTTGAGCAACACAGATAAAAGAAAGACACCTTTAGTGCTTTGATTTACTATGGGGTATCACTAGCTGAAAATGCTGAAGTGTCATAGAGCTCCGTTTTCATGTGGATTGGCACAAGAAATGTACATTTCAGAAACTGGCTGTTGTCTATGCTAGAAGAATGCTTAATTTCACAGAGTAGAGGGCAGAAATCTCTCTTCCAAAATGTCAGCAGGACAACAGGATCCTTTCTGGAAGATTTTCATCCCTGTCTCTAGTGATGAACCTTCTTGTTTGAATTACCCTATCCCAAAACTTGTAATTAACAAGAAATTGATTTTGGAGTAGGCAGCAGTCCTTTGAATATTAAAAATTAAAATGCCATATGGTAGTAAACAAATTACAGTGTTCTCCTTGTAGTAGTAGCTTAAATAAAATATTGTGACTGGACATTTATTTTTTTCAACAAGGAATCTTATGTCCTCTAAAAAAGAAACAAACTGGGCTAAACAATGATGTAAAAAGATATGTAGAGGAATACCCACTTATATTTTATTTAAAGATGAGGAAATCTTTTGTGATAACTACATGTTTCTGTCTACCTTTTCTTGGTAAAATTTCATACATGCTAGTTTACAAAGAGTTTACCCTTGTGGGATTTCCTCAGTGGAAAGCTAGTCTGATATTATCCCCAGCAGTAGTTCCCTGAAGAAATAAGTGTGCAGGGAAGGTGGTAAATCAGTCCAAGTTCTCAAAATGTTACCTTCCTGCATAATTCCAGAGGATTTAAAAATGACTCAGGTTTTACAGCCATAGATATTGCAGGACAGGGAGGAAATGTTCAGAATTGCCTCAGGGAATTATCCTTACTTGTAAGAGAACATAGAAGTCTTCACAGAAGTGAGGTGGATTTCTGGTGGCTAAATCCAAGGATGCAATCCTAATACCTCTCTGCTCAGCAAAGTGTTGTTTTTCTTTTTCCTCTTTCGCTCAGAAATTAGTCTGTTCCTGCAGGACAGAGTAGATCCAGCCACAAAGGCCTAATGGAAATCTGTCCAAGACTACTCCCCCAGAGGGGTTTACTGTTCCTGCCCAGTCACTGTGGGACTCCCCATCCCTAATCATGCACTCAGGGTCTGTCCCAGCCTGGGCCCATCATTCCCTGCCTCAGTGAGGCTGTGGGAATGCAAGCTCCTGCTCCAGCTCCTGAACAGGGCTCTGTAAATCATTCTTCTCCTGCAGGGATCCTGGGACCCTCCAGCCTGATCAGGAGCATCCCTGCCCTGTGATTCCAGACCTTGTGGAGCTATACATACTGCTGAGGGCATGGCCAGCTTTGAGAATACTCTAAGTCCTTTGTGAGCAGCCTCACCTCACTGTGCCTTGACAGAATGAAACCTAAATGTTATGCTATGGCTTGTCCCCTAAGAGCCGTGTGCTCGGTTTCTTTGTTTGTGTGAGTCAATGAATCCACAACCCCAACTACTGAAACTGTACCTCTGTGCAAAATGAACTTAGGTTTCATCAGACCAAACAACCTACTGGTCAGGAGATATCTGAGTTCCAGCCTTTGTTCTAAACATCTTCTTTGTGTTTTACAAGAAATAGTCCTGAATAAAATGGCTTAACTGTCTTTTATGTATATCTTGATATTGGCAACTTCCTCCATTTCACAGGGAATGTTTAATAAAGTCGAATTCTCACTTTTTTATTTTCCTTGTCCTTTGCTTTTTCTCCATCTCTGATAATCTTTTCTGTATAGAATCAACAAGATGCGAGACACTTCCTGCTGCTACAAATAAACTATCTTGTTGATTATTGCATTTGCCAAGGAGATAAGAGATGAGAGTTTGTATTCCCTGAGACAGAAACTGGCACTGACCCTAGGTCTCTCCTGTTCTGGGAAAATGAGTTAGCCAGTAAGGTATTTTATAAAAAGAAGAAAGCAGTAAGGCATCATCACTGACAGTGCTTGAAAGAAGGTCATCCTGCTTTGTTTCTGTGAAACAATTAGTACTAAAACTAAGAAAGACTGTGGATTTATTTTTTGCAGCTGATTGACTCTACAGCCTATGAAAATAAAATCTCTGATTGAAGCTTTTACTTTGATTGGGACAAAATGCTCTAATATTAGAGCATAGTAAAAAAAAGGAGTAGAGTTTAAGCTAAAATCTTTCCTCTCAATCATAAAAATTTTAGAGTCTTTAGCCTTTTTCCATCTAGTATTTTAACAAGTAAGAAAATAAAAAAATGTGTAAAAATGTGTGGTCCTGTCTCTTTAACTGCACCCAGCCGCAGAGAGAAACGCGGGTTGTTTTGAAAACATTTTCTCCAAGCCTCGCTCCGGGGGAGGATTCGTCGCCCGGCAGAGACTGCGTGCTGGACGGGGGTCGGAGTGAGCTCTGTTCCCGTTTTTTCATTCTTCTTCTTTTTTCCTCGTTTGGACCCCTTCTCTTCGATCTGCTTTGCCACCCGGAGACCCAGGAGGGCCAGAGGACAGCAGAGCTCTCCAGGGAGCTCCACCCGGCCCCGGGTGGGGGGCGAGGAGGAGAGGGACTGCGTCTGAGAAAAGGACTTTTTAATCAGGTTGAATAACTGCCTTTCACCTTGTTTTTTTCCCCTTCCCCTGTGCCTTGTAGGGCACTCTGCGTGGTTTTGTTAAATAAATAGTTTTTTCTTCACTTCCATCTAAGAGGTTCAGTTGTGGGTGGGGGAGGGGGTGTCGGGGCCCTTCGCTCTCGGAGGAGAGAGTCTTATCATTAACCCGGGACATATTTGGCGCCCAACTTACGGGGCCTTGATTACTTGTTCTACACCTTTTGTGGGGTTAGAGAAAGTGAAGGAAAAACCCTAATAATTGCATTCTGGTTTTAAACGCTTGGTATTGAATTACAGCCATCAGTAGTCACTATGCTGTTTGATGGGAGGTTGTTTGATGTAATACTGTCTGTTTGGCACATAGGTTTGTTTCCCTACCAACAGGTAGGGGCAATCCTGTCCCTAATGTATAATTTCCACCAATCAGGGACACGACTCCGGCTTGTTATAGTAATGTGTGTGATACTGACGATCTGTAAGAAGGTATGGGAAACAGTTAAAGATGTACATGCTCTGTTAGTTTCCTCCTCTAGTTTTAGTAACCTGTTTTGGAGTTTTGTTAGTAATATTACTCAACCTGTTAGAGAAGTAGAGGGTGAAGCTTCCTGGCTCCTCACCCATCTCTTTCCCTTTAAATCTGGTATATCAGCTTTTGAGAATATTCAGTTTCCCCTGGATGTTAAAGAGACCATTAACTTGGTAGTACAGGTGCTTTACCTAGGAGTTTCCGTGTATATGATGTTCAGTGTTACCAGAATGAGGGCTGAGAAGTCCAGAGGGGCTGAGCAGGAGCAGGCACCTAATCCAGATGTGAGGAAATTTGAATGGTGTGGAGTATGGGAGGACATAGGTAAAACTTTAAAGAAATTCTCTGATCCAATAGACTGGGAATTTCCCCCTGGACAAATCCTGAGACCAGCTGAGGTGGGGAAGTATCTGAAAGAGAAGTGCAGAGACAACTGCAGTGCAATATGTTGGGCCCTGGCATATGCTTATCGTACACTGTCAGATATTATAGAACAGGAAGTAAGGGAGCCTAAGCCAATGGCAGTTGCTCCTATTACAAGGAGCAGGAAAGCCCAATTTAAGACTGATCGCCCAGATGACAGTGGGGAGGGACCCTCAAGGCCAGCAACTGAGTCAGAGGTCATTGTTGAATCCATGAATGTGAGAGACCTTCACAGCCTAAGAAAAGATTATGTCCAACGAGATGATGAATCTGTGATTAGTTGGTTAGTCCGTCTTTGGGATGCTGCAGGCGATGTTACACTTCTAGATGCTACTGAGGCAAGGCATTTAGGGACTGTGTCACGTGACCCAGATATCAACCAAACTATACGAGATGGGCCTGACTGCAGCAGCCTCTGGAGACGAGCTATCAGAGCTGCGAGGGACAGATACCTACATCCCGACGATCTCTATTCGCAACAAACCCAGTGGAGAACCCTAGAACAAGGGATTCAACGCTTGAGAGAAATGGCAGTGGTAGAAATTGTCTTCCCAGAGGACATAGCAAACCCAGATCCGATTATAGACCCAGATAGGATAGAATGTACACCTGTGATGTGGCGGAAACTCCTAAAGCTTGGGCCATCAGGGTATGCTTCTGCTTTAGCCATTATGAAGCAAGATGATGGGCATGAGACTGTGCGTGATATGACAAGGAAACTCCGAGCGTATGCAGATGTCGTGCATAGCCCAATGAATGCAAGAATCTCAGCTGTGGAAACAAATCTGCAGAAACTAGAAAATAAGATAGAGAAGAATCATGAAAAACTCAGTAAAGAGATTAAAGACAGCCTTCTCCAAATCTCAGCAGTACAGACCAGAGGTTCTGCTACCCCACGCAGACGCTCCTCAGCTATGAGAACTGGATATATCCCTCGACATGAGTTGTGGTATTTCTTGTGTGACAGTGGAGAAAACATGAACAGGTGGGATGGACAACCCACTGCTGTCCTGGCACGACGAGTGCGTGAATTGAAGGAGGGCAAGACTCAGAGAAGGAACTCCACCAGAAGGGAAGTAGCTCTACTCAATATGTCTGATTCCGTTGAAGGAACCTCTAACACAAATACCCACCATGATTAGAGGGGCCCTGCCTCTAGCCAGGTAGAGGCCAGGGAAAACCGAATTTTTTGGACAGTGTGGATTCGGTGGCCTGGCACATCAGAGCCACAAGAATACGAGGCTTTAGTTGACACTGGTGCACAATGCACGATAATCCCATCGCGACATGTGGGGACAGAACCTATTTCTATTTCCGGCGTTACAGGAGGATCACAAGACTTGACCCTCGTGAAAGCTGAGGTGAGCCTGACTGGAAGAGAGTGGAAAGAACATTCCATTGTGACTGGCCCAGAGGCTCCATGTATTTTGGGTATAGATTTCCTCCGAAATGGATATTTCAAAGACCCAAAGGGACTCAAGTGGGCATTTGGGATAGCTGCTGTGGAGACAGAGGGCATAAAACAATTGAACACCTTGCCTGGACTGTCAGAGAACCCATCTGCAGTAGGACTCCTGAAAGGAGAAGAGCAACAAGTACCAATTGCAACCTCGATTGTGCACCGCCGACAGTACCGGACAACTCGCGATGCCGTGATTCCCATTCACAAACTAATCCGTGAGCTGGAGAGCCAAGGGGTGGTCAGCAGGACCCATTCATCCTTTAACAGCCCCATCTGGCCTGTGCGAAAATCTGAAGGAGAATGGAGATTGACTGTGGACTATCGTGCCTTGAATGAGGTGACTCCACCTCTGAGTGCTGCTGTGCCAGACATGCTGGAGCTCCAGTATGAGCTAGAGTCCAAGGCAGCAAAGTGGTATGC
Source organism: Lichenostomus cassidix (assembly GCF_008360975.1). Lineage (NCBI taxonomy): Eukaryota > Metazoa > Chordata > Aves > Passeriformes > Meliphagidae > Lichenostomus > Lichenostomus cassidix. The sequence continues at coordinate 15,874,875 of NC_139480.1, read as the reverse complement.
TACTATTGACATTGCACATGCATTTTTCTCCATTCCTCTGGCAGCAGAGTGCAGACCTCAGTTTGCTTTCACCTGGAGGGGCGTGCAGTACACCTGGAACCGATTGCCCCAGGGGTGGAAACACAGTCCCACCATTTGTCATGGACTGATCCAGGCTGCACTGGAAAAGGGTGGGACTCCAGAACATTTGCAATACATTGATGACATCATTGTGTGGGGAGACACAGCAGAAGAAGTATTTGAGAAAGGAAAGGAAGTAATCCAGATTCTCCTGGAAGCCGGTTTCGCTATAAAAAAGAGCAAAGTCAAAGGGCCTGCCAAAGAGATCCAGTTCCTAGGAGTGAAGTGGCAAGATGGACAACGTCAGATTCCTACTGAGGTTATCAATAAAATCATCACAATGTCCCCCCCAACCAACAAGAAGGAGACGCAAGCTTTCCTAGGTGCCATAGGCTTTTGGAGAATGCACATCCCTGAGTACAGCCAGATCGTGAGTCCTCTCTATCTCATAACCCGCAAGAAGAACGATTTCCACTGGGGCCCTGAACAGCAGCAAGCCTTCACCCAGATCAAGCAGGAGATTGCTCATGCAGTAGCCCTTGGCCCAGTCAGGACAGGGCCAGAAGTAAAGAATGTGCTTTACTCTGCAGCTGGGAGCCATGGTCTGTCCTGGAGCCTTTGGCAGAAGGTGCCTGGTGAGACCCGAGGTCGACCACTGGGATTTTGGAGCCGAAGTTACAGAGGGTCTGAAGCCAACTACACCCCAACAGAGAAAGAAATCCTAGCAGCATATGAAGGAGTCAAAGCTGCCTCAGAGGTAATTGGCACAGAAGCACAACTCCTCCTGGCACCTCGACTACCGGTGCTGGGGTGGATGTTTAAAGCAGAGGTTCCCTCTACTCATCATGCCACCAATGGCACATGGAGCAAATGGATTGCCCTTATCACACAGCGTGCCCGTATGGGAAATCTGAATCGCCCTGGGATTTTGGAAATAATTACAAATTGGCCTGAAGGTGAAAATTTTAGTCTGACTGAGGAAGAGGAACTGGAACAGGTGACCCGTGCAGAGGAAGCCCCACCATACAACCAACTGCCAGCAGATGAAACACGCTACGCTCTTTTCACTGATGGTTCCTGTCGTCTTGTAGGGACAAAAAGAAAATGGAAAGCAGCTGTGTGGAGCCCCACACGACGGGTTGCAGAAGCTAGGGAAGAAGAGGGGGGATCGAGCCAATTCGCTGAGCTCAAAGCCGTTCAGTTAGCCCTGGACATTGCTGAAGGAGAGAAATGGCCAAAGCTCTACCTTTATACTGATTCATGGATGGTAGCCAATGCTCTGTGGGGTTGGCTGGAAAAGTGGAAGAAGGCTGGTTGGCAGCGTATGGGAAAACCAATTTGGGCAGCTGAAGAGTGGAAAGACATCGCTAGTCGGGCAGAGAGACTACCTGTGAAGGTCCGCCATGTAGACGCCCATGTCCCCAAGAGTCGAGCTAATGAGGAACACCGAAACAACGAACAGGTAGATCAGGCTGCAAAGATAAAGGTGTCCCAGGTAGACTTGGATTAGCAGCATAAAGGAGATTTATTCCTAGCTCGATGGGCCCATGATGCCTCAGGCCATCAGGGCAGAGATGCCACCTATAAGTGGGCACGAGACCGAGGGGTGGATCTAACCATGGACTGCATCTCTCAAGTTATCCATGACTGTGAAACATGTGCTGCCATCAAGCAAGCCAAGCGGGTGAAACCCCGGTGGTATGGTGGAAGGTGGTCAAAATATAAGTATGGAGAGGCCTGGCAGATTGATTACATCACACTGCCTCAAACCCGCCATGGCAAGCGCTATGTGCTCACAATGGTAGAAGCCACCACGGGGTGGCTGGAAACCTACCCTGTGCCTCATGCCACTGCTCGTAACACCATCCTGGGCCTTGAGAACCAAGTCCTGTGGAGGCATGGTACCCCTGAGAGAAGTGAGTCAGATAACGGAACTCATTTTAAAAATAGCCTCATAAACAACTGGGCTAGAGACCATGGCATTGAGTGGGTGTACCACATTCCCTATCATGCACCAGCCGCTGTCAAAGTGGAACGGTATAATGGATTGTTAAAAACCACCCTAAAGGCATTGGGTGGGGGAACTTATAAGAATTGGGAGCGACATTTAGCAGAGGCCACCTGGTTAGTCAATACCCGAGGCTCCATCACCCGAGCAGGTCCTGCCCAATCTGAGCTTCTACATACAGTGGATGGAGATAAGGTCCCAGCAGTACATGCCAGAGGCTTGTTAGGGAAAACTGTCTGGATTGATTCTGCCTCACATAAAGACAAACCCATCCGTGGGGGTGTCTTTGCCCAGGGACCAGGGTGTACTTGGTGGATAATGCAGGAAGATGGAAAAACACAATGTGTCCCTCAGGGAAATTTAATTTTGGGTGAAGGCCACATGTAAGGTTGGGATGGCAACATACCACCGTTCACCGTTCGTGACATTATTTGTACATAGTTATGTGTATATATGTATATATGTATATATGTATATATGTATATATGTATATATGTATGTGTGTATGTATGTATATAGGTGTATATATATATGTGTGTGTTTGAAGTTGGAAGATGTTAAGGTGGGCCTTAATCCAACGCTATGGAATAAGGGGTGGAATGTCTTGGATTGATGATATGATAATCCTTTATCCCCTATCGTTGGCTTATATGCCCAAGAAAGAAAAAAAATGTGTAAAATGTGTGGTCCTGTCTCTTTAACTGCACCCAGCCGCAGAGAGAAACGCGGGTTGTTTTGAAAACATTTTCTCCAAGCCTTGCTCCGGGGGAGGATTCGTCGCCCGGCAGAGACTGCGTGCTGGACGGGGGTCGGAGTGAGCTCTGTTCCCGTTTTTTTCCATTCTTCTTCTTTTTCCTCGTTTGGACCCCTTCTCTTCGATCTGCTTTGCCACCCGGAGACCCAGGAGGGCCAGAGGACAGCAGAGCTCTCCAGGGAGCTCCACCCGGCCCCGGGTGGGGGGCAAGGAGGAGAGGGACTGCGTCTGAGAAAAGGACTTTTTAATCAGGTTGAATAACTGCCTTTCACCTTGTTTTTCCCCTTCCCCTGTGCCTTGTAGGGCACTCTGCGTGGTTTTGTTAAATAAATAGTTTTTTCTTCACTTCCATCTAAGAGGTTCAGTTGTGGGTGGGGGAGGGG